>NC_090938.1:222253461-224753461 GCF_040938575.1 Ambystoma mexicanum
CATGGCGCTCACTCCATAGCGACGAAGCTGATTTTTCCTTCTTCTCCGGCGTGCACAAATCGTTCTCAATGATTGATTATGCCTTCATCCCCCGCAGCACAAACCACAGACTCCTAGCCGCTGAATTCCTCGCATGTGGTATTTCGGATCACTCTCCACTTCTTCTAACCTTCAAGAATACCTGTCGATGTCCGGATTGCAACTGGCTCCTGAACACGTAGCATCTGCGGCTCCCCGAAATCGTGGAGGAACTGGAAAAAAAGACAATGGAGTATTTCGAAATCGACAAGGGCTCAGAGGACTGCTCGATCTGGGAGGCGTATAAGACAGTCCTTCAGGGAGAAGCTATCTCAGCGGTTTCCACCCAACAAAAACAACAAGTCCAAAAGATCAGCGAGGCAGAGGCACATGTCCTGGAGTGCGAGCGACAGACCCTAGAACACAGCGAACAGGAGACAAAGGATGCCCTGACCACGGCACAAGATACCCTCAGTAACCTAGCTCTGGACAATGCACGAACAGCCCACCAGCTAGTCCGGAGTCAAATCTATGAACGTGGTGACAAAGCAAACAAGACACTGGCCTGGTTGGAGAGGCATGAACAAAACAGGGGACATGTACGTGCCATTAAATCGCCGGATGGCACACTACTCACAGACGACTCTGACATTGTTGAAGCATTTGCCACCTACTACGAGAAGCTCTACACCCCACCCGCCGAGAGCCCGCCTGCTGTACCCTCCCACTACCTCGACCGGATCGAGATCCCAAAACTCTCACAGCACCAGTCAGAACTCCTGAACTCTGAACTCACGGAGGCCGAGGTGCAAGAAGCACTAACACAGCTCCAGCCCGGGAAAACTCCGGGTCCCAACGGTTTCCCCCACAGAAACATGGAAATACCTCGGAGGTACACTATCGGCCCAAATGCACCGCATGTTCCTACGGAGCAAAGAACTAGGGACGCTCCCCTCGGACCTCAGGAAGGCATGCATAGTAGTTATACACAAACCAGGGAAACCTCCAGAGGAATGTGCCTCCTATCGTCCCATCTCACTAATCAATGGAGAAGCCAAGGTCCTCGCCAGAACACTCGCCAACAGGCTTCTGAAGGTGATAGAGATCCTTATCCAGCCGGACCAATGTGGATTTATGCCCAATAAATCCACTTGCATGAATTTACGAAGAATCCAACTGGCGCTGAGCATAGCCAAAGAAATACCGGCCCCACTAGCCCTCCTGGCGGTGGACTTTGAAAAGGCATTTGACTCGGTGGGGTGGGATGCTTTGTGGGCAATCATGGACCGGATGAACCTGGGGCAAATATTTATATCATGGGTCAGGCGGCTCTATGTCTCCCCGGAGGCCACAGTAAGGGTGAACGGTAGGTCCTCTAAATCATTTCCCTTGGGTAGGGGTACGAGACAGGGGTGCCCGCTGTTTCCGCTTCTCTTCCTCCTGGCCATCGAACCACTTGCTATTGAGCTCAGAGCTAACACCAACTGGACCGGATTTGCCTGGCCGGGGGGGGGGGGGGAGACCGCCTCTCGCTCTACATGGATGACCTCCTTGTGTACCTTAGTAACCCGCACACCTAATGCCGTATTGTCTCCCTCATCCTTAGAGAATATCAAAATTTTGCGAGCCTGAAAGTGAATGAAACCAAAACCATTTACTTCTCAATCCAGGGTGGCGAATCTGCGATTCCTGAGACCTGCCCATACCATATCTCTATCAGGGAATTTACATATCTAGGCATACGACTCGATCCGACACTTGAAGGGTTCCTCCAGCTGAACCTACAACCAGTACTAGAGAGATTTAACAAAGACACTTCCCACTGGCAATCACTCCCCCTATCGCTAATGGGCAGAGCCGCATTATTCAAAATGATGACCCTCCCCAGACTCCTTTACGTTCTCCAAAACGCCCCATTTACCATCCCCAGAGAAACCTTTGCACTTATTGATAGAAACCTCTGCACGCTATTATGGGGAGGGAAGCAATCCAGAATTGCCCTTGACACGCTCCAGAGATCAGTCTGGGAGGGGGGTATCGGTTTACCCTGCATACGTACGTATTACCTTGCGACACAGACAGAGTGGTAAACGATTGGATGCATGCAGAGCCCACAATACCACACATCCGTATCGAACTAGAGACCATGACCCCGTTAACCCCGCTGCAGACTCTGTATGCCACCCACAAGCACCTCCCGAAGTTACCCAAGACGACGCATCATATCCGTCGAGCTCGGCGGGAGGCACACAAACTGATCGGCTGGAAAGGAAAGCCAACACTGTCCCAACCTATATGGCACAATGCATTCCTTCCAGAAGTAGTGAAAATGGGCTTTTTCGGTCACTGGCATGCAAAAGGGATACACACACTGGCACATGTGATACAGGGGGGGTCGCCTCCTGGACTTCAGGACCATGCAGATGCAGTTTGATCTGGCGCCCATGGACCTGTTTCGGCATGTGCAGCTGGCCCACGCCATCCACACCCAATTCCCAGACACGACAAATATACCCCCATGTTCTCCCATTGAAACCAATATCCTCCCGCAACGCATCCCTTCAAAGGTCACCTCCACTCTCTATCAGGCCCTCAACTCTTTTGGGGCTACACAGCTCGATGGGCTCAAAGCAAAGTGGGAAAGGGATGTGGGCCAACTGGAGCCAGAAGACTGGGTTGATGCATTAATGTCCCCCAGGGAAATCGGGATAGAAAATAAACTCAGACTAATACAACTGAGAATCCTTCACCGCTCTTATCACTCACGTACTGCAATGGCCGGATTGGGGGGGGGGGAGGCTAAATGATGGGTCACACATCAGATGCAAAACTGAGCCAACCACCTTCTACCATATGATATGGGACTGCCCAGTGCTACAGGTCTTCTGGGAGGACTGCATTAATATGATCTCTGCTGTCCTGGCAACGCCAATCCCAAGGGATCCCAAAATGGTACTCTTAGGCATCTGTGGAGAAGTAGACCTGACAAAATATGAAAAAATGTTCCTGTCAATAGCGTTAGGGGCAGGCAAGTGACTTATCGCGGCCAAATGGGGTTCTGCAGACCTACTGTGCCTGAACCGCTGGAGTAATGAACTGGACAGATGCGCAGCTTCAGAACGCCGGATCTATAATGCACAGGGTTGCACCCGCAAATTATAGAAAATATGGGGCAAATGGCTTGATGCTCATTCAAGCCCACCGAGGGATGTAGATCAACACCTCGAATAACACTATTTGCCTGCTTTGTCCTGCAACTGTCCTGGGCCCTTGAACCTGCGGGGCCCCTCTTGCTCTTGATATTGCTATGCCTCTCTCATTTGTTGTATGCCGATGATTCATGCTTATTGTTCTTATGTTATGCTTTTTAAACCCAATAAACAGAGTTATAAACAAATAAAATAATGTAATGGTATACCAGAGGACGGGGGTGCTGGCTTCAACAATACCACCAGTTAGCATTAGCAGAGTGTCTGGGGCCCATTCGCACCCTTCCACCGGCAATAACTGAGAACTCAGCCATGGGTCAAGTAAACCGTCTTTATTCCCCAAACGACAGGGATCATACAGGAAACAACAAAATCTCTGGCTGTCTCAGCATCTGAACCTGTCTCACCTGGTTTTATTCCTTGGTGACGTTACAAACACCAATCCATGCCCAAAAACCTAAAGGACATCCACATTGGGTGGCCTGGGTGGTAATACCTATAAAAATCTCCTATGTTATTCATGCCATTGCTTCGCCATGTCAGGTGGCTTCGCCTGAGTCTTCCCCAAAAAACTATCAATTACTTTGTTGCAGGGTTGCACGATGACCATTGGCCCATGAAACATTCTTCACCACCCCATGATCTGAGTGTAAGGATTGGCTGGAGCGGATCCCCCCCAGGCCTGGGACCCTGTTCTGATCACAGAGCTCTGTGTACCTTTTCAAGGTAATGAGAAACACTGTGTCCCCATTGTTGCCACAGATATGACCACCTAGCCTGAGAGTGCACCTACAGGTTGCAATTTTAGGTGGACAACACATGTATCAATCTCACCTGCTTTGCTGGGAACCGCTCCTCTTCTCACCATGAGTAATAGTCATTGTTTGGCTCTGCCGGGTCATGTGTGCGAAGATCACAAAGCTGAGCCTTTCTGTGTGTTATTATTTAGGATTGTATTCTGTATTTCGCAGGTGGCTCACCACCTCGTGAATCTGGAATTTTCCACCGCCCTTGTCCTTGACTGCGAACACTGTCTCTGTGCTTCATGCTGCATCTCTTCTTCCATATTTTGATGCCTATGGCTTCATGCATATTCACTACAGTCATTCTATGGTTTTCCTATAGGTTCTAATATCTTCTTTAGAGATTAGTAGTGGTAGAGCGCTATAGGTTTCCAATATGTCCCTGTTGCTCCTTATGGTTAGTTGTGATAAAGCGGATTCAAGCGTGGTCCGTGTTTGCTTGGCTTTTTTGCATTTCTGCATTTGGCTAATGTGAAGAAAAGGTTTTTGACAGTATGCGTGTACATGTGTGTGTCTGCGTATCTTCGTGCAGGGATTCGAATTTGCATCATGGCTTATGCTGCTATGTTGTGTTGTCACTAGTGACATCATCACGGATGAACTTTGTGATGAGTCAACCTGATCCAGTGATGAGACACCTGTCTCTTCGAAGTCATTAACTGGATAGGGTTTAAATGGTTATCTAAGAGAATATCTTTTTCCATATGTGGGACACACTGGCGCGCCTGGTGGTTGGCCGAACAGTGAGTTGCACCGTTCATTTCTCATCCTTTGGGCTGACATTCGCATAGGGGACATGAGGGCCATTCCGGGGACCCCCTCTTGAGTAAAATCAGTATTGTGGCCTCCCAGGAAACTTGGCTCACTGAAGAAATCCAACTGGACAGCAGATGCACCATTCAATATCTCAGTAAAAAAGGACAACAAGGGCTGTCCAAGGGGAGGTCTGTTGATTAGTGCTAAAAGCTGTTATAATTTGATTGATCTAAAAGTACCTCGAGATATGTTACTGGCAGGTATTCTTACTTGGACAACTACGGAGAAACATCTCTGGACCCTGCTAATTATCAATATTTAGAACACCAACTGTAGTGCTTCTAATTTTCAACTTGTGAGGCAGTTTGGTGAATTACTGCAGATGTACCTTGGGTGGGATGGTTGCATCGTGGCAGGAGACTTTAATTCTAATATCTCACAATAAGGACTTGCCCAGACCCATCCTTAAGCAATCTAGCTACAACAAAAGAAGCCTAGAGTGCGCTTATGTGATGGGCTTCTATGAGCTGTGCATGCTGCACAGGCGTTGTGTGGGCGAATTGCCCAGCAATTACACAGGATGTGCCCACAATGTTCATGTCACGCACTTTGTATACTCCTGATAATAACTTAGTCGTTATTCATTGTGATCAATGTGACCACTTTCCATTAATTGAACTACTTGGTGTGAAAGATCCTGATGTTGGCAGTGATGTAATCGGCACTGTTAACATAAATCATGGCCGGAATAGAATCAGCTGGATCACCTCAAATTTCATAAGAATTAATACTTATTTAAGTAAGCTAATGGCTGAATCATTGAGCCCGGAAGGCTGACATCTATGGCTTCTCTCATACACAGTGATTATGTCAATTTTAACATATCCCTCAAGGGATATGGTACGACAGTAAAATGCATTAGTAATGAACTTGCTTCAATTGATGCCAAAATGACCCCAGAACTAGTTGCTATTCAGGTCATAAACACAGTACCCAAGCCAGCTTGCAGGTAATGGTAATCCCTGGATATTCATAGTTAGGGACAATATCCAGGTGATATTAGTCGAAGGCCCACCTATAGATGTTCTGATTACCAGATGAACAGGGACTGAAAATCATGCTTTTCTTTTTAATGGTGCTCATTGTCAATCCATTATTCTTTGCATATATCACAAGGATGTCATGTTGAATTTGTAATCCTTTACCAGTACAATCAATTGGAACTAAATAGTCTGCATTGCCAAGCCACTGGAGACGATTAATTCACAACCTCGGTGGATGCTTTTGGTTGCCGTTGAAGGAGTGAGGGAGATCCGACAAGTATAGATTAAAGAAAGCATGGGCGAGGATACACCCCTGCTTAAGGCCAACATGTGTGGATAAGGCATCAGTAACCACACCTGTAGATGATATTCTAACTTTATCGCTAGTCTCACTATGCAGTAGCATGATCATCCTTAAAAGACCCGGGTGAGTTGCCCAAATTGAATAGCTTAGACCAGAGAATCTCTCGTTGAACAGTGTCAAATGCGGCACTAAATTCAAATAAAGCCAAATAGCCTCTTGGTTTCAGCAGAATATATAATAGTGGAGAAAAAAAAAGGCAGTAAATTAGTGGAAGTGCCAAAACCCTTAGGAAAGCAGGTTTGGTTCATTGGTATAATGTTCTTATTTTGAGCCCAGTCTTTAAGCTCACCAAGCAGGACTCGAGCAAAGATTTTAGAAGTAGGGCATGCATTGCTAAAATCTTATTGTTTTCTGGTTTTGTTCACGTGCCCTTCCTATGCACCGGCATGATAATACTGCTCAACCAAGATGGTGGGAGTTTGTCACCAATACTGATCGTCATGAAGAGAAAATGTAATAGCCTACCCCACCAATGAGGGTTAAGTTTAATGAGGGCATTACTCAAGCCATCAGGGCCAGGGGCCATTGAACTTTTAAGTGACTTGATAATATCAATAACCTGCTCTTCCAGTACAAAACCACTTATCAGTAACATATGGAATAGTAAGTGTCAAAGCACTGCGCCACCCAATTGCATTCCTAATGAAGTTCTCCCACTCATCCTTGGAGGCTCCTCCCAATAATTGTTCTTCAGAGGAATTGATGTTAACAATTGTCCAGAACCTGCGGATATCATTCTGTCTTGTCCATTATTGTGTGGTTTTCCTCCTACGATATTCCCTCAACAGTATCGACAATGTGCTTTAGATTGTTTAATGGCCCTGTAACAGTCAAGGCAGTCAACAATGTGATGGCAAGCCCTCTAAGCAGACATTTAGCTTCTCTTATGTTCTTGATTTATCCGCAGTTGGAACAAAATTAAGATCCAAGTAAGACATCAACTGGATTACTCTACTAGTGCGTAATGTGCTCTGGCTTGATATAATTGAGGTGAAATTGCTTTGCTCTCTGTTAGGCCTTCCTAGAACTACCCCTGTGCAATCTCTGAGATGTGAACATGGGCTCATCTGTCTACGGTCATTGTGGAAGAAACAACGTTGCAAATATTTGCTAAAACATCTTGATCAAGAGGAAATAGAAATTCTCTATTAGGCCTTATTGCTTATAATAATTCTCAAAATCAGGTCTATTGTGACCTCAAGAGAACCTCAATGCCACATCTCAAAGCTAATGGTGTTGACCTTCCAACTGAGGAATGTTGCTATGAATTACATTCCAAACTCAAAGTAAAAACAGCAGACTTGGATCGCTCCCAAAACATCTCTCTGCTACCTTCTAAGAAGAGATATATTCAGTATTCCTCACAAAATGTCACTCCAGAGCTCCTGTGTAGTTATCTGTTAAAACAGTGCGAGATTGATCCATGTTGCTATCCATGTACTTACGGTTGAATATCCAGCCGACCTTCGAATACGTGGGAGCCTGGCGGGGTATCCCAGTGAGGAAAGTATATGTCACCTATGCATGGGTAGAATATAAACTGCTCGTCATATTTATTTGACTGTTCTTTTCTGATAGAGCATTGCATTAAAGGATATAGTGGATATGTTAGTATTCTCTCCAAAATAGCTGATGACCAATGTTGGTCTACAAGTTATTCAGTAGACTCATTAGTATCACAGCTGCATCCGATTATATTTGGAAAGTCGTTTTGACCCGCATTCAGGCAGTCATGTTTGTCTGTTAAATACATATACTACATTCAATCTCATGTTAATGTATATGTTTAATGCACATTCTGAAAGTAATTTCAGATTTTCGGATGTTAGCTTCCGAATTGCTTCCTTTTGGGTTTGATTAATGTAATAATTATGTAACAATGTTATTCTATTTATATTCATTGATCTTAGGATATGTTGCGCATATTTGTTATTTTCTTTTATTAATAGTGTAAAAGGTTCTTTGGAACCAATGCACTTAATAAATCAATTTTAAAAAAGAACAGTTGTAGGTGGGTCTTGGACCAATATCACCTTGATATTGTTCCTACCTATGAATATCCTGGGATTACCATTGACTCCAAGCGGTCTTGGGTTCCCCAGGTGGAAAAAATTGAGAAAAAAAAATAATCTAGATCAATGTGCGACAGACTTTGTGTTGCTCTTCCGTTTATAACGAGGATACTATATAAAACATTAGCATTTTCCTACAACCAGAAGTCTTTTGAACAAATCCTGTAATAGGGACAATAGAGTCCAAAAGGATCTCCAATTATTCTCAATTATTGCTTATAATACAGAAGGAGTTTTAACTGAAAGCAAACAAGACTTTTCAAGCGCAATTTTGAGGAAATATCAACATGCCTTTTTGTAATGGAATATAACTTTCTTTGATTATTGAACCACCGTTTGTTTTTTTAAGACGAGTTCATATTAAAATCCCTTTTTGCCACTCTCTGAGTTTACGTGAGCTTCATTTACAAATTCTAATAGTTGGCGCAATCATTCTCCTCTGTCTACACCATCTGGTTCCCGCTATTCAAACACACATACAGACTTGTACCTAAGACTGCACTTTGCCTGAAAACAGCCAAGACGCCAGCACGGCTTATTCAGACGTAATCTCTAAGCACTAATCCACCAGTGCACCACTAAAGAATGCAAACCATCAAGAAGAAGACAATACCGCTCTGTGCCAACCGGACCAGCCCCCTAGAAGAACTTGGATCATCCCGGCCAGGACTCCCACCGGGTCTGGTTTTCAAATATACACAGAGACTACACAACATAGTTCAATAAACCAGAAGGAACTGTGCCCCACAAAGATACTGATCACCAACGACTATACCTGCTGAGAGACCCGAAAGGGCTTGTCCCTTGGATCTCAACAGAGCTCTTCAACGTCGGCCTCACAGGAGACCGAAAGGGCTTGTCCCTTGTTGACCCTGCAGGCTACAGGATCCACCAGACTACAACCTTCTCACGCATCGACCAAATCTGCTGAGAGACCGAAAGGGCTTGTCCCTTGGATCTCAACAGAGCTCTTCAACGTCGGCCTCACAGGAGACCGAAAGGGCTTGTCCCTTGGATCTCAACAGAGACACTTTTACGTCCTCTTAATAAGAGACCGAAAGGGCCTATTCCTTGGATCCTGTAGCCTGCAGCTTCAACATAAGACTTCTAATTTCTCACTAATTGATCACATCTGTTGAGAGACCAAAAAGCTTAATCCCTTGGATCTCAACAGAACTTCTTCAACGTCCTCTACTCGGGAGACCGAAAGGGCTTGTCCCTTGGATCCTGCAGATTACAGTTACAACATCACGCTTCTTTCTTTGTTAGGAGACCGAAAGAGCTCCGCCCTTGGATCCAAACCAAAACGCAAACATTTCTATAGTACACCTTTTAGACGAAAGGAAAAAGAAAGAATACTAGCCGTGGACCTTACACCACAGTAACAACAACGTTACCTCTCTCCGACTAGGAAACCTCAAGGAAACTGTAGAACAACCCCTACAGAGTCACTGTGATATTCGCACCTAGGTGACCAAAAGAACACGCCCCTTGGATCAGGATAAGGCCTGCACGACAGATAGCAACACAGACCCTAGATCAAACAAAGAAGAAATGTCGGCAACCCAACCTAAAGAGCAATCTGTTGTGCGCCCCAAAACAAGACTGAGAACTAAACTTAACACAGCGGCTATGTCTGCCCTAGATTCTTCACAATTAACTTTGGAACAATCACTCTCCAGAGCTCAGACAACAAAACTTGTCCAGAATCACCATCAACAGAAACCGGATTTGGACATTGAGCACCCCCCTCATCATAGATGACCCTCCCAAAATAATAACCGAATCAACCAGACAACTGAACGATCAACCAGCCCCTCAGAATCAGATTAACATACAAGCACAAATTCATAACATCACTACTACGACTCAACATCATATCACCCAAGGTTTCGACACCAACAACGATCCTGATCTGGCATCTGCTCGACTAGGAAACCCCCCCTACTCAGCCATCCAACGAGACTCAACTAACAGAAGCCTACTCACAAAGCTACGGCGAACAGGACCAACTACCATCACCGACGTCTCGTAATTCACATCTCTTCCACCAACCAAACACTACTGAAAGTGCAGAAAACGGAAACTCAGATCCCACGACAAATGACACCTTGACCAACGATATCACACAACCAAACTGCAAAACGAAGCTTTCCACTCTACAAGAACGACTAGCATCATCACCACAACATACATCGGTCAGTAATTCAGTCTCTGAGCAAACAGAAAAAACAAGCAATTTACCTCACAAGCTTCCCGCTGAACTACAGCAAGAATTGTCTGCGTCACCCTTTGAACCATACCAACACAAGACCTCAGACAATACTGCCAAAAAACAACCAAGTGAACGCAACACCGATTCTCCCAAGACTCATCTTGTTAACACAGAAGAACCACGTGCAAGCACGAAAGATTCAAAGACTCATGAAGTTGCCAAATCTCAATCAGATGAAACACGATCCCCCAATACCCTAGGAAAATCACCAAACAGCGCGACTCAACAAACTAATAAGGAAAAAGCAAGACAAAGTGAACGTAACACCAATACACCCAAGACTCACCTCGTCAACATAGAACAACCATGGGCGACAGGAAAATTTTCCAATACTCACGAAGCTGCCAAATCTCAATCAGATGAACCACAAACTTCCAATACCCTAAGAAAATCACCAAACATCCTAACACAACAAACGAAGAAGGAAAAAGCAAGACTAGCCAAACTTGCATGGTTACATACTCACAATTCAAGCAAACTCCCACAAGCTTCGGAAAACGTCAATAATCAATCTATAACCAAGGCAAGAAGACTATCATTGGATACAACAGAAATTGAATCAATCATGCTAAGTCTCGACAAACGAAAATAAATATTTGGCAACATACCTGGAACTCATCAATCACAGCTCACCTCGACCCCATGTCTGACACAAGAAATTGGACAAAGACCCATCAAAAGAGAAATCGAATCAAGCCTATCAAGAAACCAAAATATTCCTACTAGATTCACCTATGACACAGATGAATCCTACTATACACCTGATCCTACGACCAAGAACGAACAGCCCATGCCTCCACCGGGCGCAACTGAAATCAAATCCACCAATCCAATATTCAATAAAATCGACCATGAGGATCACACCAACCCCAGGATTCTAACTACCATGCTCGACCTACAAAATATGCTTATCGCAGTGCTCTCGCAATCCATGATCTCGTTTATGAAGCTACACGAATCCATGAATGACAATATCAAGGATCAAGCAACCCTCTTAGCAATGATACACTCCAAACAGATTTACATCGAGAATTTTATAACTACAATCGAATCCCGTCTCAATTTAGAAGCAGAGCAATCCAATCGATGGCAACAACGCCTGTCAGAAATGGCAAGAAGAGATCAACAAGAAAAAATCAACCAAAATACTGAACTACTAGCTCTACTCAAAGCGCAACAACAACACCAAACAATGCAGAAAACAGTTACAACGAGCGACCAATTTACACTAGCTCCCCAAGCAAATGATACGTTACAACAAACAACTGGAGGAGCTCGAACTATTGGCGCAAATCACACACAACGGAAAACTGAATCCGTCATAATCCTACACCCAGAGACCCAAGATGCTAATCAATCAACCAAGAACAATACAGAGCAGTACCAGATCTTTTAGAAGGATAAACCAGGGACTACCGTGAAATCAGTACAGCTAAAATCAAACAAAAAAAGACAAATACGTTCTAGAGCGTTCCTCAGAACAATAAAGACAACAGAACAAAGCCATCCAATACCAACAGAGAAGACGTTGGAACAAAGCCATTCATTACCCACAGAGAAGATACCATGCCGCTCGACAAAGGACATGAAGAACTCAAACCGACAGCAACAGATTGTGGTATTACAGACCTGTGGACAAACAGAACCACCGTCCAAACCCTCCTCTCAAGATGAAGATCTCCTTAAGCTCTCAACCCATGAAGACCAGCAAACAGATGACACATCACCACCTATACATCCTGCAACGCCCTCAAGCTTCATAATAATAGACGAATACACCACCAGCCATGAACCACAACAAATGCACATCTATGAAGAAATCTCGGAGGGCTCATTACAAGAAACTTCAGATATATCTCTCAACCCTGGCTCCCGTGTGTCATCACTATCAGAATCTTATGACCAAGTATGAGATGACTCCCTCAGCTCACTTACAGCAACTAACACCGATTGTATCTTTCCCTCCTTCGTAAATCCGCTACAACAAAACCGAATCTACGAAATTCACATCGAAAACAAAACCAATAGAGCTGAACCATTAATACTCAACAGAACAAACACTCTCTGTCATTGTGGAGCGATCCCACAACTACAACATATAACAACAAAAAGGATTGACTTAATAACCTTCAAAGATGACAAGCTCCTAGACAAGATTGCTGCCGAACTTTCCGACCCAAGCGACCAAGTATTGATTCTATCAAAACGTGCCCAACTCCTCAAACTTGGCTTTAACTGCTGGGCTTCTACATCAACAAGAAAACATCCATCAAGAAACCAGATGAGCAATCACACCAAAGATCACCCAGGAAAAGACGCAAACTCGACCTATGTTGGAAAACCGGAAGAATGGAGCAGAACAGGCCGATCATTCAAAAGAATTTACGACCTAGAATCTTCATTCACAGAAACCATATCCTCAAGAAGCTCAGTTTACTCCCAATCATAACAACTAATGAAATGAGATATCATATGGTTACTAGAATACTAGAGGAAACTTGCATCTGTTCACTCAGCCCTCCACTGACCTTGAAAATTATCAAATCATATGTCTCCAGGAAACTTGGATCAGTGAAAGGCCAGCGTGCAATAGTTTCCTTGTCTTTCTCAATGCCGCCATAATCAAAAAACATGGACAAACTGCATCAGGTCTACTTACTTTAATCAAAATAACTCCTCAATGGAAAGTACAGACCAATGAAAACATTAATCCTTGGACTCAATTAACAATAATGACGACGATGGAGAACAATCAAATCAAAAAAATTGATGAAACAAGAATTGCTATACTGAATTTGTATTGGAACCCTGCAGCAATCACAACTGAAGCATTCATTGACGGTGTATTCATCACAATTGACAAACTAGTCGGAATCCATCACCACCTAGAAATAATACTCTACGGAGATCTTAACATTAACCTAATCACACAGAACAGAACTCCACGAGCTCTTGATCAACTCTCACCAAAAGCATCAAGGTGGATGGATGAAATACTTACTCGAGATATCACCCTTCTAAACCACGCAAGGAACAATCCCACGTCCCATGTGCCAACATGGGCCAGAGTTTCCTCATCCGCAATTATTGATTACATATTTCTTTCACAAACTCTGCATGAATCGGTTAAGACAGCCCAAACGATACTTTGTGACAACAGTGACCACAACAAGCTAACACTCCATTCACACTCCACCATCAAACAAGACAAACCCCTGAAAGTATCTTCACTAGAACTTGATGGAACATCTTCAAGGCTCTGCATTCCACAACCAGCGATATCCCTTCTACTGACGAAACTTCTCGCTTCAACCAAGACAGATCTTGAAAAACTGAATTACGAGTGGATTCTGCTCCCCTTTCAACAGTCAAAAATCGACCACATAGAACTCACCTCCATACATATAATCAGGAAATAGCAGAAAAGAAAAAGGCACTGGCAAAATCATTACGACACCTGAAGAAAACAAGAAACAATCATATAACAACTGGAAGAAATCGCAACAAACAATCCTGCTGCAAACAGTTGCAGAAACCATAATGAAGACATACCAATCAAACAACACAAGAGAACTTTGGAATTTATTCAACGACAATGCTCAAAAACAACAGAAGCTAACGGCCAATGTACCACAACAAACATGGATTACTCATTTTCCGACTATCTACGCGGACCGCCCGCACCAACCTGAAGAAGAACCAATCAATAACAAACCAAAATGGACAGTAACCGTCACCTATGACGACCTGCTATGTATGATCAAAAACCTTAATTCATCAAGAGCACCTGGTCCTGATGGACTCTCAAATGCTGTACTAAAGCAAGATCCTCCGGCATGGGCAAACTTCATGTGCCAGATAATAGACATCATAAATACACACAACCAAATTCCAACTACTTGGAGATCGGCTACAAATGTTCTGATTCATAAACAAGGACCTCGCGACCAACCGCAGAATTTCTGCCCAATTGCTCTACTGGACCCAAAAAACTTTTTGCAACAACACTTCTGAGACAACTAACTTCTTGGGCCACTTGCAATGGGCGGATCGCTACATGACAAACAGGCTTCACTCCCAATGTCGGAACTAATGTTAATCTATTACTACTTCATCTCATCAAATATGAAGCAATCAACAACAAGAGCATTCATCGATTTAAAGATGGCCTTTGATGCCATATCATGCCAAAAGCTATGGGCAAAACTAAAAACATGGAACTGTCCCCCGAACATCCTGGAACTAATCATCTTACTCTACTCAGAAACCTCAATAAAAGTGAGACTTACAAAACAAGGTATGACCACCAACCCAATAATCACATCAAATGGCTTAAAGCAAGGATGTCCTCTAGCAGCAACCCTCTACAATCTCTTCACATCAGACATTGAACAACATTTGATAAACAGCCGAACCAACCCGCCGAAAATAAATTCAACACCTGTCCCTGTTATGGCACATGCGGAAGACATCATCTTGCTCGACAAAACCCCAACTGGACTACAAGCTGCCCTGACATCATTGAGCAATTACATGAATAATAATGAACTAACAATCAACATCTCAAAAACAAAGACTATGACTCTAACGAAATCACAAGCAAAACCAAAACAACAACCACAATTCAACATCAATGGAATACGACTAGAAAATGCCACAACATTTAAATACCTGGGTATATTAATCAACCAATCAAAGACTGAAGAACAATGGTTGGATAAAGTGGTACAAAAGGCTCCAACACTGGCACGGCAGGGATGCATTCTCCATAGGAAATACGGAACATTTTCACTCAGACCAATCATTGCGTACTGCAGACAAAAATACATCCCGATAATAACATATGAAACAGAAGCAATGATGAATACAGAACAAGTAAAGTGGGTGAAATTTGAGTCAACCTTTTGGCGTAAGATTATTCTTCTCCCACAATCGTATCCAATGCCGAGAATACGATACGAACTAGCAACACAATCCATCGGATCCATTGTATGTTGGAAAACGACTAGATATCTATCGTAAACTACAATCGGACGAGAAAACTCCTGCTATTCAAATTCTGAAAACCCAACCAAACACTCTCAACAACACAGTGTTAGAAAAATTGAAAAAACCTATCATCAAAGAAATGGAGCAGGAAGAGATATCTGAAGAACTTCTAATCATGCATCCCCAACACGCCAAAACCAAATTGTTACAGAATGACTGGATCAAAACCATCCAACAGAAAAACACCTACAAACAGACCCTTCAATGTAATAAAGACAATAGAAAAATACACGAACCACAGCAGTACTTGTGATCATTTCCAGATCAAACCATCAGATCAACATTTTTACGAATCCAGCTGAACATTCTACCAACATACTCTTATCTTGCCACAACAAGACAGATTCCCAAAGTACAAAACTATTGCTGCTTCTGCAAAGCTGAAACTATACCGGAAACCATATTCCATCTGGTTATGGAGTGTCAGTCTCTCGCACTTCAACGCAAGCACTTTGATCTCGCTTCGCAACAAATGTATACAGAAGATAGATGGGCTGCCATCCTCTGTGTAAACAACAACAAATATATATATACAATTTCCCTTTTCCTCTCAAGTATCCTTGATCTCAACGGGAAAAAAAATTTGAACCATAACAAAGACTGTTTTTTTTTCTTTTTTCCTTTTTTCTGCTTTCTCTTGCACTCTTCATATTACTTCACATATAATTCACAACAATGGAAAAGTTTGACATCAAACTAAAACATCAACAAAAAAAAAATAGTTGGCACAATCTGGATGACCCATAGAAGCAACACGTGTTGCACTGTATTGGGCAGCCACAATGTAAGGACATTCAATTCACAGACAACTATCAAGAAACCAATAATTTGGACTCGCCATATGGTTGACCTATGACTGCAATCTGTTCCTAACAACTTGCTCTTTGTTTTGCCTTCGAACATGGCCGATATTCCATTGTTTGCAAAGTACAGGTATACTATACAAAGATTAGATATATGCTATTATATGATATGGAATTTTGGGGAAGGAAACCTCTTCCAATTTCAAAAATATATCGAGGGGATGTGCCTTAAGGCTATAAATAATAGCACTAGATCTACTTCGACTAAATAGTTACTTGCTGAATGTGGGTTATGTAGCATTGTTGGGCCCCTCTCTGTGAGAATGAATCTGCTATATTGGAAGTTGAATAGCCCTGAAAACTACTTACTCCACATTATGCAGTCAGCTGGTTTAAATCCTGTCATTGGGTTTAAAGGATCTTGCGTTAAGTTAATACTAGATGAAGGTTACAAGTGGAGTACTCACATACCTGTCAAACCTCTTGGCTGCCCTTATCTAAGTTATACTTTGGACATTAAATGAGCCTTCTAGGCTATTGATGTGGGGCACTCCAGAGTTCATATGGCCTCTAAATCACTCAGTGGAGTATATTAATTGCAGCTCTCTAAACGAAAAGCTGTACATCGCTACCTATTGGAGTATCCACATAAATCTATTATTATTACGTATCTGTGTGTGAAGTTGAAGTGCTAGAGACTCAGATGGGACAGGACAAGCAACATAGGCAGTGTAGACTTTGTAACTACAGGTCACGAGAAACTGTCAAAAACTTCATGCTCTATTCTGAAAGCATAAACAATATTAAAGTCAGGGCTTTTAGGACCCTAGGAACAATGGACCCAAATGGCAAAGATTTTTAAAGAATTTGGGAGCTATTTTTGGGATGCAATGAGTAGCTATAATTTATTACTGGATCAAGATGTGGATTAGCATAAAAGGTTGCAGGCATTGTAACATTTCAATTGACTATTAATATTTTACTGAGTTTCTTGTTAATATTCCGACTATAGTGTGTTTCTATCATTGATTTTATCAAAGCCTTTTTGCCTGTTGATTACAACAATTAAATATATTTGGTTTCATGGCTATTCCACCCTAATTATCATTGATAATTCATCAAGCATCTATGGGGCCACTAACAACTCATGCAAATTGTTTAAGATCTGCAAGGTGCTCACCAATCCTACTGCAGTCTGTACTTTTCAATTGCTATCCCTGACCCTTTGTACTTCACTGGCAACTGGCGGTTCCCCCGCCTCATCAACTTCTTTTCTTCTCCAGCTGTCCCCTCCTCTCATTCCTTGGCTACCTTGCCCACTCTTCCCTCCTCTGCCCCTCTTCTGGCTACCTCCACAACTCTGCAGGGCATACCTCTGATTTGTACCCCTCCCCGGAAGGTCTTCAAGGCCGGCAACCTTCTCCATCTTGCCACTCTCAACTCTCGCTCCGCTGTCAAACACTCCTCTGACATCTGCCACCTCCTTGAAGAACTTAACCTTGATGTCCTTGGTCTTACAGAGACATGATTCATGGCCAGCTCTGTCACAAGCTTTGACACTCTCCTCCCTGATGGCTACAAGAGCCTCTCCACGCCCAGGTCCACTCACCCCAGAGGGGGTGTAGCCTTGATCATTCCAGAGTGGATTCCTACCAATATCATTCCCACTCAGATCTACTCCTCTTTCGAATGCCTCGTCTGTAGGCTCTCAATCTCTCCCAGCCACCCTCTTACTGTTGCTACTCTCTACCGGCCCCCTGGTCAGATCACCTTTTTTCTCTCAGAGTGGGCTGACCTCTCTTCCTCTCTTCTGGCCTCAACCACTCAACTCCTCCTCCTTGGTGACCTCAACATTCACCTTGATTCTCCCGGTCCCGCAACTTTACTCTTTCGCAACCTCTGCGATTCCCTATCCCTCTCTATCCTCCCCTCTGGCCCAATGCACTCTGCAGGGCACACACTTGATGTCTTGATCTCCTCTACCCTCCCCTTCTCTATCCCTCTCTCCACTCCCCCCTCTTGGAGTGACCACTACCTACTCTCGTCTTATCTCTCTCTCTCTTCCCCCCAAGCCAAGCCCATTCCAACACTGCCACCTACCTTTCTAGATATCCGGCCCATGAAGCGAGTGTCAGTCGAGGCTTTTGCTGCCACCTACTCTCCCCGCCCACATCCTCTGGCTGACTCACACCCTGACACAGCCCTGTCTTTTCTCTATTCTTCTATTTCTGATACTCTTGATGTTCTTGCCCCGGTCATGAGGATCCGCCTGAAGTCCAAAGCCCAGTGCAATTCCTGGTATGACTCTCACCTTGCTACACTTAAACGTAAGTGTAGGGCAGCTGAGAGAAAATGGAGGGATTCCTGTTCATCCTCTGACAAACTGGCCTGTCGCCTACTCCAAAGGCAATACCGTCTCTCTGTCCGTACCAAGAAGAGAGGCCACATTCAAACCCGTGTCTCTGCGGCATCTAACAGCTCGGCCAAACTCTTTAAAATCTGCAAGGAGTTGGCCAACCCTGCTGCAGTCTCTATCCCTCCCCTTGCCTCTCAGGCTCTTTGCAATGCCATGGCCTCTCACTTTATCTCAAAAACCCAGGGCATCGTGTCCACCCTCTCCTCTCCTCCACTCCCTCCCCTCTTCCCTCTCTGTCTGCACTCACTGACCCTCCTCCAGCCATCCCCCCATCCCTCCTTCTTTCCCTTTCCTCCTTTCTCCCCCGACGAGGTCGCTAGACAAGTCCGAACTATGAAAGCCTCATCAAAACAGGTTCATCCCTGTTCCTCTAAAACTATTGAGGACCATATTCATACCCTCACTCCCGCCCTTGCCGATTTCTGCAACCACTCCTTTGCCTCAGGATCCTTCCTCTCCCCTCTTAAGCACTCCCTTGTGCATCCTCTCCTCAGGAAACCCACAGCTGATCCCTCTTGTCTGGCCAACTATCGCCCAATTTCCATTACCCCCTTCTTGGGCAAACTCCTTGAAAAGCTGGCCATCTCTCAGCTACTCCTTCTTCTGACTCTGCTGGCTGTCTCCATGACCATCAGTCTAGCTTTAGATCCGGCAGAAGGACGGAAACTGCTCTCCTGAACATCCGTGAAGTTCTGCTTTCCAACCTGGACTCTAGCATTCCCTCTGTCCTCATCCTACTCGATCTCTCCTCTGCCTTCGACACGGTCAACCATACCATCCTGCTCAACCGTCTCCATGATAACCTGGCCATCACCGATCAGGCTCTGGCCTGGCTGACCTCTTTCCTCTCTGATCGACCCTCCCAGGTCCTATCATCTATCTTCCTCTCCACCTGTGGTGTTCCCCAGGGGTCTAACCTCTCGCCGTGGCTTTTCAACAATTACCTAGCAACTCTTTCCCGCTGTATTGCCTTTTTCTGCTCAAACTTCCAGTGCTACGCAGATGACACTCAGTTCATTTTCAGGCTGCCCTCGGCCACCTGCTCCACCTCTCTCATCACCGATTGCCTAACTGCCATTCAAGATTTGTGTGCTGCCAACAATCTCTGTCTGAATGCCAGCAAGACTGAGATCCTCCTCATCGGCACACAATCACCTTCCTTTCCCCTCACTCTCTGGCCGGCCTCCCTTGGCCCTCCTCCTATCCCCACCTGCGAGGCCAAGAACCTTGGTGTCACCTATGATTCCACACTCTCCTTCTCCGCCCACATTGCTGATGTATCAAAAAAGTCAAACTTCCTACTGCACCTTCTCAGAGGTATTCTTCCTTCTCTCTCATTCCCCCAGAAGCTCACTGTCTCCCAAGCTCGGGTTCTCTCTAAGTTGGACTATTGCAACAGCCTCTTTCTTAATCTACCTACCTCTACTCTCCGCCCTTTGCAACTTATCTAGAACAGGACTGCGAGACTTGACCTTGTACTCAAGCCCTGGGATCGTATCTCTCCAGCTCTGAAATCTCTCCATTGGCTCCCAGTGGATGCAAGGATTACAAATAAAACCCTCTGCATTGTCCACAAGGCTTTCTGGGGCCTGGGTCCAACATACCTTCAGATATCCCTCCGCAAATACCTCCCATCTCGAGCACTCCGCTCCTCTACCTCTAACTCCCTCAGGGTCAGTCGTTTCTCAAAGAAATGAGCTGGGGGTAGATCTCTGTCTTCGGCTGGGACCTCCCTCTGGAACAGACTCCCTGTCACTCTAAACCTTTAGGAGAACCATCTCCGGTTCCGGAAGTACCTCAAGACCTTCCTCTTTGCTTCTGACCCCCCTCCCATGCTGATTCTACTCTTCCTCAGCACCATGCACCTGGCCACCCTCTTTCCTCTGGGCCAGGTACCTGCTCCTCTTACTACCCACACTCTGCTTTTGTTCCCCCTTCCATGCACTTCTCCCCCTTCCCCTCTACCATGCACTTATGAGTTCTCAATGTCACTGGGCCTTGTAAGATCATTGGTTTTGTTTCTCCTCTGTTCCCATTCCCTTGCCTTGTCACGCTCTGAAACACTTGTGTATGAGCGCAATAGAAATAAAATATCAATATCAATATCAACACACTTCTTAACAAAAACTCAAGACATCCTGTCCTCACTCTCCTCTATTCCCCTCCCCCCTCACTCCCCTGCTCGCAGTCCTCCCTTGGCCCCCCTCTCCCCCTCCCCCTCCCTCTTACTCTCCTCTTTCTCACCCATTGCACCGGATGAGGTCTCTAGACAAGTCCTCCTCTATGAAAGTCTCCTCCAAACTGAAACACTTGTGTATGGGCACGATATAAATAAAACAACATATCATATATTATCAAACAGGTGCTCCCCTGCTCCTCCAGAACCATCAAGGACAACAATGCCTCCCCTTTGCCAGCCTTGGCCAATTTCTGTAATCACCTATTTACCAATGGCTCCTTCCTGCTACCTCTCAAGCACTCCCTTGGGCATCCTCTCTTCAAACATCCCTCTGCCAACGCCTCCTGCCTCGCTAACAACCGCCCTATCTCCACGACCCCCTTCATAGGCAAACTCCTGGAGTAGCTGGTCATCTGTTGCTTGTTTCCATGACCACCAGCCTGGCTTCAGAGCAGCCAGAGGCATGGACACTGCTCTACTGAACACCGGTGAAGACTTGGTCTCAAATCTCGACTAACTGTCCATCCATTCTTATCCTTCTTGATCTTTCCTCTGCCTTCGAAATGGTCAGTCATGCCACCCTGACTAATCTGCTCCATGACGTCCTTGGCATCATGGACCTGGCACTCGACTGGTTGCCCTTTTTCCTCTCTGACTGTTCTTCCCAGGTTCAACTGTGTCCTTTTCTCTCGCCTATCCCACTCTCCACTTGCAGCGTCCCTCAAGGCTCTATCCTCTCACTGGGGCTCTTCAAAATCTACCTCACCCCTCTGGCCCACCTTATCTCCTCCTTCTCTCCTCAATTCCAGTTTTATGCAGATGACATGCATTTAAGCATCGCCCTGCTGCCTCCTCTTCTTCCTCTCTCATCCAGACGGTCTGAATGCTATTCAGGCATTGTGTGCTGTCAATGATCTGTGCCTTAATACCAGCAAGACTGACATCCTTCTGATTGGGACCCCTGCTCCCTCATAATCTCTGGCCACCGTCTATGCCCCCTCACCCTCTTGTGGGGCAAAAAAACATTGGTGTCATCTTTGACTCCTCTCTCTCCTTCTCTCTTCTCATCGCAGAACTTGCCAAAGATGCCCACTATCAGCTGCAGCTCCTCAGAGGCATTCTTCCCTTCCTCACCTCAACACAGAAACTGAATGTCTCCAGAGCTCTGGTCCTTTCTAGGCTGGACTACTGCAACAGCCTCTTCCTCAATCTGCCTTTATCCTCCCTTCGCCCAGGGGTGTTGCTAGGTCTGGAAAAGACCCGGGGCTAAGCTAATGTCAGAACTTTCGGGACTGGGTGCTAGCCAGCCTTTTGGCTGTAGCTCCTGAGATTCTATCCGGGTCTACAACCAAAAGATCAGGGGCTATAGCCCCCTTAACCCTCCTAGAAACACCTCTGCCTTCGCCCCCTTCAACTAATCCCGAATAGGACTGCGAGACGTATCCTTGGCCTCAAGCTCAGTGACCTAATCTCTCCAGTCCTATTATCTCTCCCCTGCTCCTGGTTGCTCCTAGGATCAAATTCAAGCCCCTCTGCATCATCCACAAGGCATTCTGGGGCCTGGAACCCCCTTTACATCCAACTCTCTCTCCCTAAATACCGCCCTACTAGAGACCTTTGGTCTTCGAGCTCCAATTATCTGCAGATCAGACGCTTAGCTAAGCAGATTGTGGGGGGTAGAACTCCCTCCTGTGCAGGAGCCTCCCTCTGGCACGGTCTTCCCTGCCACTCTTAGGCTTGAGCCGGATATCCTTAAGTTTCAGAAGCTCCCCAAGACCCTCCTTTCCTCTTCTTCCTTCTCTTGCCCCCTCCCCTGCTAACACCCCCATCTTCCGCAGTGACTGGCTACCTGGTTCCCTATGAGTTCTACAGGGCAGCAGCCCCCCCTTCCAGTCCAGCCGCCTCCTCGCACTTAACATGTGGACCCTCACCACCCACACCCCACGCAATTCACTGGCACTTGGCCTCCTGGCTTCCCCTTAGCACTCGCCCACACCCTGTTGCACTTCCCCCCCGCCACTTACACTCGCTCCTCTTTACCCTGTACTTTCCTTCCCACAATAGAACTTGGCGCTCGCGCAGAGTGGCACTTCCCCACTCCTCGCACTGCTTGTTACTGCACCTGCATGATCCGAATGTCACAAGGCCTAGTATGACCGTAATTGCTATTTTTCTATGCTGCCGCCGCCCTTTTTTTGTCTTGTGGCGCACTGAAACATAATTTGTTGTGTATGCACCTTACAAATAACCAATCAAATAAAATTACTAAAAAGATCCACATTAGAAAATGATGGAAAACTACATTGCCAGCCAATTAAAGATGTTCGGAATATCCAAATCACTATCATTAGATTTAAATGTAATATGTAACAGATTCATTTTCTTGACAGTGATTATCAAATGCATTTGGTTGTGCCTGGAAAGCTGTATTAAGAACGTTTATTATTTCATTATTATCATTAGATTGGCTGTGGAGGAGTAAGACTGACATGCAATGAGCTTCTACCCTCATTTCTTCAACACTTGCACAACTCAGTTGACGTCATTAGTGTAAAGATTTTCAAAGGTTGGGGTTATAATGGAACACCTTTTCATTGTGCTGCAGCTTACAAATACAATCGTCTTTTTTTCTCATTAACACCATAGCAATCTCTCCAACCTGTATAAGAAACATTTAGTACAGTATTCAAGGTGTGGGTTCATACTCCCTGCTAGAAGAGATGTCTATTCCTTGCCCATGACTAATATGATGAAAGATAAGTTCCATACTGTCAATCATCTTACAAAGGGAACTTTGTTAAGTGTGGGTAGGTGTTTCACATCACCAATTGCTAAAATGTGTTATTGCCTTAAATGTTCTACAGCAGTGTACTCGTGATGCACTCTCCGGTGTGCTGCTACTTAAGCCCACCGAGCTTTCCCATCTTTGGGCCACATAGCTCTTGCACCACTCATTGCCAGCTCCGCCATGTTATCCACCTGGTGTTACCACTACCTGTGGGCCTCCCAAACCTTTGCCTCTGAACGTCTTGATGATCTCTAGGTAGCTTCTCTCAATATCTTTCACTTTCATTTTCCACCTTTCATCTCCTCCTACTAACTGTAGCCAAATCAATCCTCCTCGTACTCAGAGTGACTTCCTGCACACCTTCTTCCTGGCTCTCCCAGAGTCCTTTGTCTACAACCATCTTGAAACTTCATTTCCCAATCCTTTGGCTTCACTCTTTATACTTTTCAGTTGTTTTGGCCTCATTCTTCTCACTATCATCTGCCACTTTAAACCTGGCGGCCTCATAAGAGCGTCCATAGTGTCAGATTGGCCCCTTGGCCCGTGGCCGGGCCAAAATCACCCCTGGGGAATGGGGGTCGGTTTGAAAAAAAGATATATATATATTTGAAGAAAAAAATAATATTGAACAAAAAAACAACACCTGCAATGACATAATTAATCAAAGCAAGGTAACACATCTTACCTTGCTTTGATGATTGATTTGCATGCATGATGTGTGCATCATAAATTATGATGCATGCATCATTCATATGCTGCTGCAGCATGCAACGTTAAGGGGCCAGTGCCTCCACCGGGCCAAAGGCTGTCACTGTGCCGCCACTCCAGGGGGAACGGTGCCCCCTGGAGTAACTGTGCTGTTGTATGAGTGATAAATATGTATTAGTGATATTAGCGATAAACGACCAATTTTAGAGAAGAATAAGCATCCATTTCGGACTATTTTGCCATTCGCAAGTTGCACTAATGCCATATTTTTTTATCTGCCATTGTCTCTGTTACGATCATCACAAGACATTCCATCTCGGTGTCCTCGGTCACTTGACAAAATCCTTGTGCTTAAAAGCTTCTGTACAGTGTAGAAATATTTGAACATAGCACATCAGGTGGCCATTGACTTCATTGTACCACAATGAATGCTTTGTTGTAATGTGTCTATCTTTCCCATCTCCCTGCCAAGCTGTTCCGGATGTTTGTTTGCATGTTTGAGGTAACGAGTGCTCAGAGTATGGGATGTCCTGTGTGTGTGCTGCTTTCCCTATTTTGCCAACCTCTGAAGCCTGAAAGTAGATGCATGCAGACTTGACATGCGGCCAACTTTGCACCAGACCTGCAGCTGAACTTTACTGGTCTGCTGTTAAATCTTTTACCAGTTTAATGATATCCACTACAGAATAATTGCTCATTTTACTATAGCCAATATGATGGCTCAGTGGGTTGAGTGCTCGCTGCTGCAATGTATGTGTAATCTGCAGGTTCGAATCCCAGCAAGGCCATCTCAGCCTTTCATCCTTCTTAGGTCGTTAAATGAGTACCAGCACAGGTTGGGAGATATTGTATGCTTATGTGTTCTATAGAAGTGTAAGTGCTATACAATATTCTTCTCATTTGGCGATATGGATCTATACACACAGATATTAATGATATTAATATTGTATGAAATGTATATCACATTAGTGAAATCATAACCATATGTTTCGTAGTGTACTTAGGAACAATGCTATTTGATGCCAATTCCTGTTTTGTCAAGGGGTGAAAGGTTGTGTTTCATTGCTTCTCGGGATGTCACTTTGGGGTGGGGTCAAATGACATCACTTATGGTGAGTTCAAGGGTCGTGAGGGGTAAGCCACTTTTTTGAGGTGAGGGGTGGGACACTTTTTTTTGCATGTCCGGGCCTATTTCATGTCCCAGTCTGACCCTGAACGTCCACCATTTCCTGCTGTATTCACTACCACACTTCCATCAGCCCCGCATCACACCCGCTCCTCCTCATCATTTCCACCTCCTCTTGGTCTAATAACATCCATCTTCTTACAGTACCCTCCAACACCTCCAGGTACACCAGTCACCTCCAGAATACCACCACCTCCTCCTTTCAACTTACCTGAATGTTCTCCCCTCTAGTCCTCTGTCTCTCCAATCTCCTCCTCCTCCTCCTCCTCCTCCTCTCCAGCTGCTGCTCTCACCAGACTGTACCACTCTCCAACTGACTCTAAACTCCAATCTCCTGCTCTAAACAAGCAACATGGAGTGACCGTTTAACCAGGCTCCTATGGCAATCTGGACACTTCTCCTGAGCTGGACATTTGGTAAGGGTCTGCACCTGTACTACCAGTCCAGTGGTGGCTTGTGATTGGCTAGTATCTCCAGTTTCAGTCAGGCCCATGTGAGGGTCAGGGGTTGGGAGAAGACCACATCAAGCTTAGAGATTTCTTCAGTGAGCAAGGATTGTCTGGGAGGGCTTTGTGAACAACATCCAACCTACATCATGTTGCTGCACTGGCACATATAGTTTGCTAGGGGTTGGGGTGATCTTAACACTATTTTGGTCATTTTCAGGGATTTCATCAATGCCAACCTAGTTTGCGTGTTCACAGGCTTCGCAAGTGGGTTGCCAAACCTTTAAGAGTCTATAGGGAGTGGATTTTTGGAAGTGTGAGAGCATGCAGGGCCTGAAAAGACTTATTTGTAGATTTGTGTCACCCTGGGACCCCTTTTGTGGTCAGGGTCACAAGAGCAGATAGTTTGGGGTGCCCCTATTTTGGAGAAGGGCTGGTGGGTCTTCAGTGACAGTTCTCTTCAAAATGACGGGGTTTGAATTTGGTAATCAGGACACCCACCCCATGCTGCCCCCGGGCACACCATCCACTCGCCACCCCCATGAGTCACTGCCTTTCTCACAGTACTTATGAGTGTGACATGGCACAAATGCATGGATTGGCAACTGCTATGCAGGCTTCAATTCTAGCAATACAAGCTTTAAAGAATGGAAATGCAGTCTTGTGACAATCTCTAGACTCTTCATAAACTATTACAGTAAACCATCCTTGGGTTGAGCTGGGTTGAGCCAAATATGGTAGGGGCACTAAAATTAGAAAGAAATTACTAGCTGTCGGCATCGTTCAATCCAACTTTCATACTCGTTAGTTCAGATCTTGCAGAAGAAAAGTGGATTATGTCATCTGTGATGTCAGTGGAATTGGCCTAGCCTGGGCTGCCCCACCGGTGGCACCTGTACTGTCAACTGTAGGATTTCATTCTTTGGTCTATCAGAATCAGAAGACGGACATGGAAGCATTGTGGTTGAACTTTTCGTTATTCTTGATAATAAAAACCATGTGCTGTCCACAAGCCTAGGATTCAGTATACACCCATCACTGCGCATACATTTACTGCAAATGCAAAAATGTCGAATTTTGACATCCAATTTCTCCCGACATATATGTGGGGGTGGGATAAAGTAAATAATACATGAGCAAGTGGGTGGGGCTTGTAGCGGGGGTCTCGCCACATATATATGAGGTGAAAAGCTGGCGGACGATGACATTCAACATACTAGTAATTTGCAGTAAAAAATGTAAAAAACCAAAAGAAAAAAAATGTTTAAAACAAAAATAAAATCACATATTCACACATACATCCTAGGATTCTTAGCCCGACTCTATAAAGAAAAAATATAAAAGGGTACTTGTCAGGATGTCCTTCACAAAACAAGAAAGTCTTCCATCCAGAATCCTATAATTACCAGAGTTCTGTTCCTACCACTATTAAATAAGCACGCATTCAACAAAAGGTACACTTGGGACTTTGCCGTAAGCAATTTAATGGTGGTTGGCTTCTGACCAAATCTCTGCCCCAGTGTACAGCCCGTAAGGCTGAATGTCTCTTCAAACTTCTCTTGTCTGTACTAATCCATGAAATCCAATAGATGCCTCTTATTTGTGTTCACACGCAGGGACATGTGGCCTGTGTCCCACACTCTACCTGCTCTCCTTGTATTCTTTCTCAAGAAAGTTCCTAGCTTGCTCTACTAGTAGGCACTTCTGGGTCTTTGTTCCACCTTGGAGATCGGTTCCTTGCTCTCCACCTTGGAGCCAGACCTCTCTCACCCTGCCTTGAGGTCTGGTTTTGCTTACCCTGCATCGGGATCTCTGGTCTCTCACCCCGCCTTGGGGTTTGGCTTCCCTTACTCTGGGTAACGCTCACCTGATATCCACGGGGACGCCACTCAGTCTGGTTGGACCACTTCCGACCTCGAACGCTCTCCCTTGGAGTCTTGTTCGGCCGAGGACCGGGTCTGAAAACACAGGAATTTGGGTTTATCTTATTGTCTCTTCCTGCCTGAAGCCCACCTCACTTGTGGACCCAACTTCCCCCCTATTGCTCTCCTCACCTTGCTTTATTATATGCTGCGCACTCCGTCCTGCTTCTCTTTGCAGGGGTGCGTTGTTGGATGGGCGCGTCGCAACCTAGTTGCTTCACTGGTGCGGGCCCTGAGTCCAGACCTGCTGTGTCTTCAGTTTGTCGGTTAGACTCATGGTTTGGCAGTCTTGTCCTTTGCTTTGCAATTTCCCCTATTAATGTCTCTCCATCTTCCTTAGGTGCAAGAAGAGTTCTAGTGGTGCCGTGCTGCTTGGAGCTGCGCACGAGATGGTGAATGAAAGCGCGATGGACGGCGCTATGTGCCTTTTTTATGCTGACCGGTTTGTTCTCTCTTCCTTGCAGGCCGCTGCGATGTCCTCAAAAGGATGCTGCTGAGAAGATGGAGCGTGGTGGGTAAAGCGTAGCCTCCGCCGCCTTCTTGATCTTTTGTGTGCTAATCAATGTTTCTTCTCTCTTGCAGGTCATTCTTATGGACCGGAGTGGATGTGGGCTGAGGGCGATTTAAACCCAGGTAAGCATGCAATATTTTGTCCAGTATTGCAGAATAAACGCTTACTAATGCTCTTTTTTCGTTCTCTTTCTTCCCAGGTTGCGGCTTCTTCAAGATCGAGGGAAGGTCACCGAGATGGAAGATTCTCAGGACCCAGGAGTGGAGGACATGGGTAGGATTCACTCACAGCTAAGTGTAGACTTACAGTGTTCTTGTTCTTGCAGGTCAGCGGCTCCGGAATGCTGGTGAAGATCCGAGCTGAACGTAGTGAGCGTCACGCTGCCGAGTAACGCGAAGCATGTTTCTCAGGCTGGGCATGGCTTATATAGCCCCCAGGTATCCCAGGTACCCCTAGGTCTGACCACACCTAAAAGACTAGACTGCATAGTTCGGTTCCAGGACTGAGCTATGTTGGGCATCCATGTTGTGCCAAAGGCTACTGCCAAGCCCAGTTCTCAAGTTCTTTTGGTTCACACATGTGCCTGGCGCCAAAGGCACGAGGACTGGCTCCAAGACAGCCTCGGGTGAGATGGTGAGGCCTTTAAGGCCATGATGGAAGTTCATGGCGCAGCCCAAAGGGCTTGCCTATTAGGGCCAGGCGCAGGGGTCATGCCACTCTGCTTTGGGGTTTTGGGTCAACTATCCTCCTTAGGGTCTCGGGTCCATCATCCATCCCTGGGGTTTGGTTTCTCTCTCCCTTGCCTTGGGGTCTCTGTTCTCTCACCTCTTCTTGGAGCCTCTGGTTTCTCACCTGCCTTGGGGTTGGCTGGGTCTTGACTCCCTTCTCCCAGTTTCTGGGAGCCACTGTGTATCTCTGCTCTCTGGCTGGTACTTCTTGGTAGAGTCAGGGAATTGGGTCAACATGACATCACCTCTCAGGCTCCTTTCTGGTGTAGTGTATCCGGCAGAGATTCCCATCCTTGCCCCGCAGGCTTTCTAGGGGGGTTTTGGTGCAGGCGTCTCTATATGCTACTTGTCGGCCTATCAGGCAAAGTGTGCTCTGAGTTGCTTTTTCACGGCCGAGCACTTCTAGCTCCTGCTCCGGAAAGGCTGTGAGCATTCCGCTGGCTCATCCATGGTCCAGTTAGCCACATTGTACATATGCTCTTCGTCTTTCTGGGATACCCTACAGGAGGAGGCTCCTCTGATTCTCTTGCTCTGTTGGTTTCTCTCCTCCCCTCTCAAATGCTCATTGGCTCTTTATCTCTTTCTGAGGTAGGTGGCAGGCAGTTCCAGCGTTCCCTCATTCCACACGAGTACTGCGCACACAAAAGATCAGAAACCATGCCAGACAGGAAGGTTTAAGCCATCTCACAATTTCAGTCCTATAACGCCAAGAAGGACATTGGTATGTTGCGAATAGGGAGGATTACTTGCGACCCTTCTGGGAATCTGCTGTCTTCAAACGGGGGTCAGCCCCAGTGGGATCACACTTGCCCTGTCCCCTAGGGAGTGTTAAGCTTAGCGGGCTCTCCTCCCTAGTCCAAAAGGGGTGGCTGCCCCTTGGTGAATGAGGATGAGTTCCCTGGATTCATCACAATTCCATTTATCACAAGTTTACAAACTATGTTTGAGCAAACAAATCAACGTAGTTCGGCTGAAGAGGATATAGTGGGTCTTGTAAGGGTGCAGAAGTAAGGCTCAGACACAAACGTAGCATTTTTTTGGTTATAAACTTTTATTAATGAGTAAAGGGTTGGAAAAATGCCTCTCTATCCCTTAAACTAAGAGGAGTTTCCCTGCCTCAAAGAAAACTAGTCAATATGTCTGCATGTCAAAATATAAAATCTTTCACTGTTGTGTCCCATAAACCTACTTCTATCCCTAACACTAACAACCTAAATCAACTATGCAACGACGACCTCTTACCAATGTAAAGTGTTCATGACGACTCGGGTCAACAGAAATGTTCCCAATGTCTCGGGTGATCCATTTGACAAAAGAAATGCTCCACAAAATATAACTCTAAGGATTAGGGTGTTGGCTCTTTTACCCTGCATTCTATCTGTGTCTACTTTCCTTTCTTTGGTTCCCAGACCCCTTATCTTCTCAGGTAAGTCTCACTGTACTTTAATATTTCACAAGCTTGTGAGTTCCAGACTTGCAGTTCTTTATCATACCAGCTTGGTATACTTCCCTGACAAGCATTTTTTTTTCTGGTCAGTCTCTTACTTCCAGGTTCTTTATCTTCTTTTCCTTAAACTCTTATGTGGCTGCAAGTCCCAAACCCGAGACATGTGATTGCAATAGCTTGGTTTACTCTCCTGCCAAGCATGTGTCCTCTTGTGGACTATCTCTGTTTCTCTCAGGGTCCCAGACCCTCTTATTTATTCGTTCTAGTATGGGTGTGGGTCCCAGACTCACACTGTGCTGTTGCAATAGCTTGGCTTACCTTCTGCCAAGCATATGCTCCTTTTTGCACTACGTTGGCTTCTTTCAGGGTCCTCAACACTTTTATTCTTGCTCGATGGTTCCTCGCTGAGACCTCCCGCTCCTCCTGCACCTTGCACTCTGCCCGTGTGCCTACTTCACTTGTGCGCATCTTCCAGGCAGTGGTGCTTTCCTCTGAGTGTGCGATCAGTAATCCCTTGTCATTGGCGGTTGCTCTGCTAGTTCTTTCTGCCTTCTCAGGATGGGCTATCGCTCTCGGGCAGGTGGCTGGTCTTGGGGACGCCCGGTGGTTGTTTTGGGCAGCGTGCAAAGGAGCTCCTCCTCCTCCGACTGCTTGCTTGCTCCTGTTCGCATACATGCTTGACATTCCCTGCTGCAGTTCGCTGTCTCAATCAGACTTCTTTGCTGGAACATGGCTCTCCCCCTCTTGGTTTCCCTCTGCAGTTTTGTATTTGCCTGGGCCAATCCAGCACGGCGAGAGACTAGACCGTTCACTCCGGTTCTGTGGCATGATAATCATGTTCCTGGTCATCTTTTTCTTCACAGTACTTATAGAAGAGCTATAAATGAAACATTTGGCTTTTCCAGGGCTGCTGGTCAGCTGTAACTTATCAGGGTGGTTAGCCTCACTATAGAAGATATTAACACTGTCTGGGAACAGGGAAGGAGACTTTGGTTTGGGGAAGGAGGGAGGGTCTACTAAAGTGGTGCAATACCACGTTCTCTAGGAATGGTCGTCCCTAATCCCACTGTGATCCTCCCTCCGGTGCACCAACCCCAGGGAGATTTTTGTACAGTGGATGCACCGCCCTGGCCCCATGGGAAAGGTCTCCTCCTAGGGGAGAAGGGATGACATCCTCAAATTAGTCACAGTCTTCATAGAGGAATCATTGGGCCTCATTACGACCCGGGTGGTAAGTGAATCACGATGCCAGTAAAGGAATACCGGCATCGCTTACCGCTCTGCATGATTAGGTCACCCCAACCCGCTATGAGCGGTACCATAATTAACGGTGCCGCTAATAGCGGCAGGAGCGCGAGCATGCAACGCTTCATGCCGCCAATACCGGCATGGCGTGAACAGGGGAACATCACAAGTCAGGCGGACATGCAAATAACACGCTACTGAAGCCCGAAAAGTACCTTACCAGCATGGAGCAAATACCGGCATCGCGGACCACCCGTAAACGGCCATGTGCAGTGTTCCCAACTGCCACAGGTGCACACAATCAGCACGGGTGGAAGCAATACAAACTGGGCCAGCACAAAAGGAGCACACCCCAACCCACACCCAGTCACACACCAAAATGATTCCAATAATACTAGCAATGCTGGGGCTGGAGGACATGATTGCACTGGTACAGCTGCAACAACAACAGCAACAACAACAACAGGCAGCACAGAGGAGACACAGGAGGAGAAGGAGGGTGAGGCAGGCCCAGCATGCCCCACCAGTGCAGCCAGTGGCACCACGCAGGCAGCCCCCAATCCCTCGCATCAGAGCCAGTCCATTCAACCTAACCCCTGAGCAGATCCACACCCTGTACCGTCTGGACCGGTACACCATCACCAACATTGTGGACATGACACATGACAACATTGTCAGCCTGTTTGAAACACGCACCGTCATCCCACCCCTACTGAAGGTAGTGTCTCTGCTCCACTTCCTGGCCACAGGCACCTACCAGCACACAGTGGGGCACATGCATGGCATATCACAACCATTATTCTCACGTACGCTGAACCAAGTGCTTGATGCCCTCCTGAAGCACACAGGCGACCACATTTTCCTACCAAGGACTTGCCAGGAGATCTCAAACACCAAAGTTGGTTTCCATTCATTGGTGCCATCGACTGCACCCATGTCGAATTGGTGGTCCCACATGCCATGGAGGTAGTGTACCGCAACCGTAAGCTATACCACTCAATCAACGTGCAAATGGTATGTGACTCAAACAAGATCATCACACATTATTGTGCCCGATTCCCCGGATCAACCCATGAATCAATGGTCCTGCAGAACTCCACGATACCACTCTACATGGAGCGACATGCAGGGCAGAGATACTGGCTTCTCGGGGAGTTGCACGTTAGGCTCATGGAAATGCGATGTGAGTAGGTGATTGGGAGAGAGATGCATAATTCACCTGGCTGAGATTGGGGGGGAGAGATGCATACTCTACCTGGCTGAGATGGGGGGAGATGCATACTCCACCTGGCTGAGATGGGAGGGGGAGAGATGCATACTTCACCTTGCTGAGATGGGGGGGGGGAGATGCATACTTCACCTGGCTGTGAGTGCCTGGGAGAATGGACCATGTTCATACCCCAAAGCAGGCCAGACCGGACCTGACACCTGACCACATAATGCAAGATGTAAGCTGCCATACCATGTAAATGATGCAGTGTTACAACCATTCCATAGCCATCTACATGTGCACTGTACTCAATCAGACCGTATCCCCCTCAACACAATGCAGCTACAAGCAATTAGTATGGCAATACACAGCAACAAATACCATCAACAGAAAGGACAGTCCCCCATTACTGCGTACAAAGGAGTCACTTGAGGGCCAAATACATTAATACACCACTACACTGACACAGAGGTCCAACAAAACTGCATGACACCATTTGTTGTGCATAGTGAGATCATCATGAGCCTGACATCAACGGTGACAGGATGAAAGCATACAAATGACTGCACATCAGCCAGATCATGGAAACAACCGGTGTGGACTAACACAGTGCATGAGCACTCACAAGGAACAGGACCCCCCTGCGCCCACTAGTCGATGGCACGCACACATGTCCATAAGAGGAATACACACACATCGTGTGTCTCCATGCGTGGAAATGTGGTTGCAATCAGGAAATTGATGCATGCTATGGTGTCATTGATACAGGTCCCATATGATGTGATGACTTACACATATACATTGCTTCCCACATACAGGTGATGCAGGCTATCCCTTGAAGAGGTGGCTCCTTACCCCAGTCTGGAACCCACAGAACAGGCACGAGGAGGACTACACACACCCCTCCCCCCTAAACTCCCCCACACACCCTCTCCCCCCCTCAGCTCCCCCACACACCCACTCCCCCTTCCCCTTGACTTCCCCACACACCCACTCCCCCCACCCCCTTCCCCTTGACTTCCCCACACATGGGGAACATACAGCCCTCCCCCTCTCCCAGCACCAGGTGCGCCCCTGTCCGATCTGCGCTGGTTCCTGCCAGACCTACGCAGGGGCTGGTCCTAGTTGAGCTGGCATTAGATGATATTACAGATTGTCTTGGCAACTCTGGTGGACGCATGGCCTGCATTGCTGCCACCATTTCCGACAGGACATGCCGCACTGCTGCCAATTTGGCGCAAATGTCCTTTGAGGTGGACTCGATGGCTGTTTTCAGGGATGCAGCACAATCCCTAATGTCATCCCTTGCCCGGGAACATTCCGTTATATGCTGCGTCAACAGCCCTGTGAGCTCCTCCTGGCGCCTCTGAATAGCCCTGATCCCCTCTTGGCTGGTTGGAACCGGGGTGGATGTCTGAGGGGTTTCCACCATGCTTTGTTCATCAGGCACAGTTGGCGTGGGGCTGAAACTTGCCGGCCATGAATCACCAGGTGACACCCCATGCATGCTGCTGTCCTGCAAGCTGCATGGGGATAATTGTGGTGAGTGCAGGGGGCCTGTGGCGGGTGTTGCGCCGTGCAGCTGAACGTCTGCCTCATCGTCTGATACGGCTGCTGTGGCAGCTGTCTCACCCACTGTGCTGCCTGCAGCTGATGCTGTGCCCTTTGCGAATGCCTCCTGGGTGATGGTGGCTGGTGTGGGAGCTGTTGTGGGGGCCGTAGTTCACATTGGTGCTGTGGCCTCTGTGGTTTTCTTGGCCTTCCGCAGTGGTGCAGGTTGGCCTCTACCCCTTGAAGTTGAGGGGCAGTGTTCTCCCTCCTCGCTCCTGGCCTTCTTTTGTGGTGTTGCATCTTCCTCCCTGGTGACCTCGTCACTGTTGTCGGAATGCGTGCCTGTGGGGGACCGGGAGAGGGTTAGTGATGGGTCTACAGGCTTCGGGCATGCATTGGGGTGGCTGCATTCATATGGAATGGCAGCTGATTAACACTGGGGGAGTGACAGACAGGTTGCCTGACTTTTGGGTGGGTGATGCATGGAGGCGTCTGGGCTGGATCACATATGGGGTGCATTATGCATGTGGACAAGATGACGCTGTGCACTGCCTGTTGGCAGTCTTGTACATATGTGTCTGGTGGACCCTGCTCTACATCATTCCACTGTCAGTTCAGGTGGACATCATCGTGGTGGTATTAGCATTGTTTAATTTGGAACACCTACCTGCATCGGCTGATGACGGGGCTCCTCGCTCCATGTCCCCCACTCCCTCAATTGCCTACGTCCGTATGGTGCTGGCGCATAACACCTTGAAACACTTGTGTATAGGCGCGTTACAAATGCCATATCATATCATATCTCCTCCCATGGTTGCAACTTGATGGGGGAGTCCGCACCTCCGCCTGTCGCCATCCCCATGTTGCGGTTGGCGGAGAGGATGCTCTGCATGCGCAAACGCAGATCGTTCCAGCGCGTACGGCAATCTTTGGGAGTGCGGGGTGTGGTGCCAACGGGCGACCTCTGCCCATATCTGTTTCTTGCGCTGCACTGCAGGGCGGGACATGTCGGAGGAGAACACAACATCGGCATGTTCCTGCAGCGTCTCTACCAGCATGGTCAATTCCTCTCGGGAGAAGTGCTCCTTGCGCAGGCGATCTGTGGATTTTTTAACAACTTTCGGCATGGTTAGGTGCAGCAGGTGGTGTTGGAGGTGTGACAGAGTTCTGAGGGTCAGATGGCTCCTGGTTGTGGAGGATGGCAATGGGTTGTGTTTTTAAAGATGGCCGCCATGCTCTTTCCCGTTCCTGTGTGATGACACTACTTCCGGTTCCGCTTATTAGCGATTACCGCTAATAGCGGTCACCGCTAATGCCGATGGCTTGGATGCCGGAGGAGCTATTTGCACTACGTACGATGCTGGAAAGGGAGATTTTTTTCCCTTTTACGGTATGGCGGTGGGGTCATTACCGGCATGGCGCAAAGCTCGAGCCCGCGTACTCGTAATAGGCCGCTTTTAGCGGTCTATTGCCAGCACGGACACGGTACTTGCACCATGCCGGTTATGACCGGTACTTACCGCCTGGGCCGTAATGAGGCCCATTGACATGGTGACTTATGTGACACATTTTAGTCAAGTGCCTTCTCACACTGCATGCTTCATGCGGACTCAGTTGACTCTGCTCCAATGAGGTTTCAGAGAAGATATCATGGGTGAGGTTTTTTTATTCTGTGGGCTCCAATCAGTAGTTTTTTTCAGATTGTGGTACAAGACTATTAGGCTATTTATGCAGGTTTTGAAATGCTAGAGGTACTTATGAAACACATACTCAAGTGCAGCAGAGTCACACACCTGGATGGTTTGTGAGACATACCGGAAAATGTAATGCTACTTCAATATAAAAGGTTGGTGATCATTTGGCTGTCCCACTGCTTTTGCACAGACAGGTTCTGTGTAACCAATTAGTTCCTTATTTTTGGGACCTTTTTGATCTCTCTTGTCCTTAATCCTTTTACTCATTGGCTGTTCCTAACCTGGGGATGATAGACCCACCGTGCTTTTCATGTTTCTCATATAAACCGGCCTCCTCTGATCCTTTTTCCTTACATCTGTATACACCTGTGATGGTCGGCGATGCCCTTGAGTATTAATTTGAAGATATATGTAATGCCACGGTCAGCCATGGTCATCTTTTTTATCTTGTCCCATGGAGGGTATGGGGCTTGCTGCTTGCTCCTCTGAGCCCGCTGCCCATCTTGATGCACCATGTCTTCTCAGGCCTCTTAAATTTGCATTCCTGGCAGCGTAGGCTTTGAGTTTGGTGATACATTCTTGCATCTTTGAGTGGCAGTTGGATTCCACTTTGCGACTGCAGCCGATGTCCTGCCTTTTGGAGGCTGCAGGTGCTGGAGAAGGGTCTGAGCATTTCATACTTCCTAGCACCGTGTGTCTTTCCCTTTTGACATTTGTTATTTGGGTTCTGGGAAGTGATACTCCTAGTTGGGGGGTTATCTGATCCGTGGGAGCCGGTCAGATACAGCAGCACCCTTGAATACATAGCAGGATGCCAGATAGGGCAGCGGCCTCCAGTTCTGTTTCGCTCTTGTGCCCTCCTTTCAAAATGGCTTTCCTGAGTGATTTCCATTTCCAGGTCAACCAGGGCCAGGTTTAAGGTATACAACAGGGCTATGTACATCTCCATTTATCCCGTTATTTCTATCATAATGTTCTTTTCCCTCTCAGCTTGTAATTTTCAAGTTTCTTTCACATTGAACCATGTCAAGTGTTGAAAGAACTCTCTGTATACTGTGAAACACATGGTGATCAAGCAGGGCACCGGCACAGTGCCCCTCACTTCACTCAACCTCCCAGAAGAAATCCCCAATGACACTAAAAGCCTCCCGACCCAACCTCAAGCACAATGTGGCCCTTCTACCATCCTTTAAAGGTTACTATATAACACAAGTTGTTATGAGCATTATTAATATTATCATAACACCTATAAGCTCTCCCACAGATGCCATTCAATGATGGGTTATCTTCAAAACAAGTGGACATGCATATTGCACTGGATCATATTAGTGGTAAATAAATGGTCATATTCATATCCTGCTGGGACAAGAAAGTGAAAAATCACTGAATTTCCACATGTTTTGGACAACTCCCATCATATAAAGCCTGCATAGTAAATGGCGAGGGATCATGGGAAGAACAGTCCAAAACATCTGTAGACCCGAAGGCTGCACACCCCTATCCTAGGATCTGAATTTAAAAGATATGCTCGCAATATGTACTGCACTTGGTGGATATTTGTAGGGTAGCACACTCATTGCGCTTAGAAATTTGGTGGTAGGCTAGCACATGTAATGCTCCCAGAGAAACTGCAAAGGTTACTTCTTGTTTTACACTTGGAGGCAATTGTGTGGATTAGCACATGCATTGCACATAGAAGAATTTGGGTATGACAGCACCCTTTTTATACCTGAAGAACTGGGATGGCTGGAGATTGGCTTAGACCTAGAAGTAATTGTGTGGGCTGGCATATAGATCCTTTAGTCAGCCATTGTAACACCCAGTGGTTATATGCAGGTATCCTTGATATTTGCATTTAATTGATCCCTGTCAGTAGCATTTATAGAACTGGAAGATATTTAGTAAGGCTATAAAGGTAACCTGTCTTTTGTGTTTAGAGAATCCTATTATCCTAGATCCTAAGGTAGCCTGTCTGTCTCGCCTAGAAGATGTTCTAGGACAGTCAGTCTTTTGTGCTTAATAGACTTGAGGGTAGCCTGTCCATAGTGCCTAGAAGTGTCTACGAGGGTAGCTGGTTTTCTTCTCCACAGATGATTGGATGACAGAGAGACATCAAAGATAAGCTCCACCCGAGTTTAAGGTATGTATAAACGCACCGCTTTGATGGACATCTGCCATAGGCACGGCTATCCACCCACACACTTTAGAATGCAGCTACAACTATGAAAAAATGCGGTCTAGCTGGACACATAACCGTTTCACCCTTGCATCAGACTTGCCTCAACAACTCTGCCACTAGAATACAGCGACAACCTATGACAATTTCGGGCTATCTGATCACATATCGAAGTCTCTTGCACTAGCACTCTGTCATGACCTCCCTCAGCACCTGTCCACATGACTGCCTTCTTGGGCTGCTTACTGAAGCCTTGCCAGCCCACCCAATCCCTAATCTTGGCCAAATGCACACACACACTTTAAGCCTTATCTGAGAATGTTCCCATACCTGGACTTCGGTCCACAAATGTGTTCCTACCACAAAACGCATTAAGGCCATACAAACTGGAAAAGGCGCTATATAAATGACAACTACAATACAATACAATGTGCCATTTAAACCCCTGTGATCCACTAATAAGGGGAAATGGCTGTCTGTATTATGTGCTTTGGTAGTTTGCTCGAGCTACTCAATTTTATTTTGTATGTTAAGGTACGTATTTCATCAAAAGAAAACCTGTCCAGGTGGTTTTTCAGTGCACAGTAAACAGAACATACCAACAATAAAATCAATACATTATTAGAAACATAGTAAAAATGTAGAATACAGTCAACAATAAAATCCACCACAACCTCTAACTTTAAAGCAGGAAAAGAAGTTTAAAGACCATGCAAGGCCGAGCCCCAATTGATTAGACTATTTGGCAAAGAGATACAGTTTTACCTACTTATGAAAGGGCATCAGAGAACGTGCCAATTGCAGAGAAGATGAGCGTCCTTGGATGACACAAGCTAAGGCTGAGAGTCCAGTTCTTTTTAACACCTGGAATATCAACCCCTGCCTAAGGCTGACTTCTAGCATGTTGGGTACTCGCTACAGTCTGCAGTTGGGCAGCTAGATCAGAAGGGCGCGTTCAAGGAAAAAGCCCCGTAAGCGAAACAGCATATTTTATTTTAAATCATCAATGCTAGCTTCAAAAGTGAGCCAAAGAAAGGTGATTGGAATATAGGAGAAACCAACACATTTTATAGCTAGGATTAATTTGCAGATATTAGGCAACTCTCAACATACTGAAGGCAGAGCAAATCAGGGTCATAATGCTAGGCCAGGAGTAGTAGCAGTAGTTTGTCATTTATATAGCGCCTTTTCCCATTAGTATGGCCTCAACGCACCTGTGGGCGTTGTAGCGGAGGCATGGTATCACAAGTATGACACTGATAAAATTTGTAAAACCTTTACTGTAGTTTATGGGGTTGGGAAAACTCCTACTTTGCCCTATAACTAAGATGGGAATAGTCTCGACAATCAAATAATAATAATAAATATTGCTGAATCATTTCTCCTCCCCACGTTACACCATACGGAGTAAGGCGGTCCCCGTAGGCAGGATGACACTGTGGCTCGGGTTGCCAACACAATAAACAGTTCCAAAACGAGAACGAGGCCCGTCTGGCCTTTCACGTTAAAGTCCCTCTTTCCAGACTTCTAAATAATGTTTCAACAAAACGTTCATGTGGGTCCTCCTCGGTCGGGCTCTGACCTCTTCAAAACAAAGTTCAACAAAACTTGCAAGGGGCTCCTTTCCCCAAGCTTATTACACTTCGGGTCTCCCTCATTCGGGACCAGGCCTCATTCGAATGTCAAAGACTATCAAATGTATGCTGCTTCCTTTACAGACCTCCACAAGACCACATCCACTGAACGTTCAACTTTCACGCTCCCCTTCTTTAGGACTTAATTTTGCTTATTTCCCTTTTGCAGTTCATTCGCTTCATCGTTTTAAACAATGCACCCTTCACTGAGATTTTCGAGTGGGCTACTTCTTTTCGCCAGACCACTCCGTTACTCAGTATTACTGATTTCACATCTGGCCTTACTTCAAAGTTCATTCACAGGTCTGCCTTTCTTCATTTCTCATCCACAAGCATGCGAACTTCAATTACCATATAATGTTGCCACTTCAATCTTTCTTTAACACACACTGGTCTCTCAGGTCACTTGCCAACTAACCGGCAATGTGTGTGTTTCTTTCTCGGTTTTACGATTTCCAATTCACGAGTCAAGATTAGTGCCACAGGTTGGGACTCGCCTCCCCAACTCTTACATTCACCTGAGAGGGTTGCTGGCATCCTTGAAACACAATGCAGCCTTCTGATGTGGGATATAGCCTTCTCCACATGCCTTTTGCTGCCTGTCGGAGACAACAACCTCCTGTAGGGAACTCTTGGGGTTTACGATCCCTTTGCTCACGTCTATTGGTCCGTCGCTCTGCTCCAGTAGGTTTGCATTCGTCCCAGAAGTTCTGCTCATACTCGGGTAAGGCATTGCTTAGAGTGTGTCTCTCTAGGTTCTGCCTTTTATCCATGTGAGGAGAGCTAATTGGTATCAGGTGTAGTCACTTAAGGTCAAGTGCCTGACTTTGCCTGACCCAATTAGCGGGACATGTCCAGTACCATGTATGAGAGTTAATCGTGTTACTCTCTGTCACACTCTTCCTTAGCCCAGTGTTTGTATAAAAAGTGTGGGGCGGGGGGGTAGGGACCTCAGAGAATCCTAAAAAATAGCATGGGTTAGATGACCAAAAAAGGGGGAATACTGTGTCTCATCATCAGCTGCTTCACCCCCACTCCCTGAAGACCCCTCACCCAGGAGATCCCCCTGCACTGGTGCACCCCGAGGAACTGGATCCAAAAACAATGGCTGTGTCCTGGCCACCAGGATGACAAGCCCCCGAGGACTAGCGGGTGAGACACCCTTTGGTTTCTCACATCATGAACACCCTAAGAGGACCAGATTCCAAGTTATGGGATTTATCTGTAGGAATACTATGAGTGTGTACATTAAGCTGAGCTGGGGAGTTAGATGGGTTGGCCGTGTCCCAGTAAGCTACCCATGATGGTTGGGCATGTGGATGGTAGCTGGGGGTGGTTAGGTGAGTGTGCGAGTCTAAGAGACTTGTTATGTGTCCAGCAAGACCTTTTTTTTGGTCATAGCTGCATTCTAATGCAAGAGACTTCGTTATGTGTCCAGCTAGACCCCATTTTTTATAGCTCGTCGCTGCATTCTGATGGCGGAGATGTTGTGCTTCATATATTAGCCTGGCGAATGGAGGCAAATACGTGCAAGTGGGTTGCCGTGCCTGCAGCTGGTGTCTACCAGAGTGGTGCTTGGCTACGTACCTTGGGGATCAGTTTGAAACATTGCCTTTGGTGTGGCTGAGTGTTCCGAGTTGTCCAGTCTGGTCCAAGGATTGCACTTTACATTGCTCTGTAGAGTAAACTGTGGGGACATTGCTTGGGACCCAGTCTAGTTGTCATGAAGTTAGTCAAGGAGGGACGTTCTTCGGGTTGCTGCAGGGAAAAATCAGGTTTTCACGGTCTTCCTGAAGGAGAAGTCGTTGTCGTTGCGGCAGATGTTCAGTGGAAGGGAGTTTCAGAGGGTCAGAGATTGGATGGAGAAGGACGATCATCCAATTCAGGTGGAATTGAAAGGGGGATCACAAGGAGTGCAAATCTGGATCTAAGGTTTCTGACGGGTTGGTATCGTGCAAGCTTGCCTTGGATTAATTCTGGATGAAGTCTTGTGGAGGGTGTGGTGTGCGATGCACATGGCCTTAGCCTTATAAAGTCGTCCGTCAGCTGATTGGCAGCAAGTGTAGTACTCTAAGGGCCATGGTGATGTGTGTCTCTGTGAGAAGGCAAAGAGTTTTCGATTCACTGGAGTTTGCTGAGCTGATAGGCAGGTGTGTCCAGATAGAGGGAGTGTGCGTAGTAAGCGCGAGAAGATGACAGCGAGAACTGCTGTCACTCTGTGAGGGTAGGAGCGAGGGGGAAGATTCGCCTGAGGATGCATAGGTGGAAATGACAAGTTCTGGACACAAAACTGATGTGATGGGAGAGTGATAGGTCCGCGTCCAAGGTGCATCCCAGTTTTTTTTTACAAAGGCTGATGCTGTGGGCAGGGCTCCAAGGGAGGGGTTTTGGGGAAGGAGAGATGATTTACCACAGATTAGCATTTTACCAGGGTTGAGGAGGTGATTAGCCATAATCCAGCAGTCAATTTCAGAGAAACCACAGGACGTGGGGCAGCCGGTGACTTGGGAATCTTGAAAATGATCTGGGTGTCATCAGTGTAGTTGTAGCAGGCCAAGCTATGGGGGCAGATGAGTGCAGGGAGGGGACTAAGGTAGAGGTTGAAGAGCAGGCGGACATATAGGCTCCCTGTGGTACCCTTTTAGGGACAGGGAGAGGGAGGTGAAGGGAGGGAGGAGTATGATTTCAGAGTGGTTGGAGAGGAATGAGTAGATCCATCTTAGGGTAGCATCCGTCATGCATAGAGAGTGCAGTCTATCTGTGAGGATGGTGTGGTTGATAGTGTCTAAGGCAGCAGAGAGCTCCAGGATGATAAGTGCAGTACAGCCTTCCGAGTCTACTGCTCTTTTAAGGTCATCCAAAATGGAGACAAGGGATGATTCTGCTCCCCGGTACGGTCTGAATTCAGATTGGGCGGGTTTAAGAACACAGTTGAATTCAGTGTAGAAGCCTAGCTGTCTGTATGCTGTTCGATCTAATAGGAGTTTGGCAATGAAGCGTGTGTTGGAGATAGGACGATGATTGGAAGGAAGGAGTGGGTGGCGAGTGTGGGCTTTTTAAGAAGGGGATTTATGTGGCAGGTTTTGAAGGTCTCAGGAAAGATGTCTTAAGTAAGAGAGTCGTTAATAATGGATCACACAGTGCTGCCTGCACAGGTTGTGTAGATGATGTTCTAAATGAGTGAGGGGGGGCAGGTATCTCTGGGGGAACCGAAGGGGCAGCTTTGGGTTAGTTGTTTCTGGAATTCAGGCTGAGAACTGGGGGTGAAGGAGTGGAGGCCCGCCCGAGTGGGCAGTAAGGGGGCAGAGACAGGGTGAGGCGGAGAAGGAAGTGGGAGGAATGATGATAGTTTGATGGTGATGGAGTGGTGTCTTTCGATAGCGATGTTGTTAAAGTGGTCAGAAAGGTCATCACAGAGCGTTTGGGAGAGCGGGTCGGTGTGAGCAGGATGAGGGCATTGGAGAGCCATTGGTTGAGAACTTCAATAAAGGGGGGTTCTTCAAGGTGTGCAAGGGCTGTGAGGGATCAAAGAAAGGAATTGGTCAGGTCATGGTTTAATATGACCTTATTCCAGAGATGTACGGGGAGAAGTGCGAGTAGAGAGATAGGGGATGAGTGGAAGAAAGTTATGAGAGCTAAAAAGATGCTGTAGTGGTCAGTCCAGATTAGTGGATGGGGAGGTAGGGTGGGGATCAAGTTTGTGAAGCTTACTAAAGTGTCAAGAGTTTGTCCTGCTATGTGAGTGGGGTGTGATATCAGTTGGATCGTGTTCAGATCTTCTATGTTATCCAGCACTGGACGGATCATAGGGTTGGAGGGAATGTCAAACCAGACGGAGTCTCTTAATATGGTAAGGGACGGGTGCCAAATCAGATTGGATGATAGGGAGTCGCTAAGGGATTCCACAAAGATTCTATTGTTGTCAGGAGGTCTATAAAGGAGTGAACTGGGAGAGTCGCCCCAGCCCTTTAAGACAAGGTAGCAATAATATGAGATGAATGGGGATGCAGAAGTTACTCAAAAATCAATAATCGAAACGAATCAGGTAGTTGGCAAAAAGGATGACTGTTTTAATATCAATTATATAAAACGGGGAGTACAATGGACATCAACGGACATCTCAGCGCATAATATCTCAATTTGCTTAAAAAAAAAATCTTACTTATAGCAAAAACTGGTCATTGATGACGTTAACCTATGTATTTACTAACGTCATCCTACGTGGCAAACGACAAAAACCTAGTGGCAATTGTGATTGGGTCTAAGGGAACATCTAAGTATACGTTCAATACTAGTCTAAAAAAAGTGATCGGCTCCTTAACATCAGGTGGGGCAGCTAAGCCCTCCCCCAAACAGGTCACTATGAATGTCACTAAACACACAACGTCCTATTGGCTATACAAACTATAGGGCCCTTAATTACGTGGCCCCCTACAATTGGTTGTCACTCTTACCTCTGTCAGTACTTTTCCACCTATGTTTAACAGGGTGCAGGCTGGACTTCCAGGTGCTGGTGAGCTGGTCATAACCATTGATTCCCACCAATTAGCATATCCTCTGTCATCGCCTCAGTCGTCTGCTGTCAATTAAGGCTTTGAACTTGTCCTTGGAAAGGTTCTTTGCTATGGAGAATTCAGGGGAGTGAAGGCATGCTCTGCCTTCATGCGTAGGTGTGGTTCATCATGTTTGTCCAACTTCATCCTTCCACGTGCCTGAAGACCACAAATTTTAGCTCTAGTGTTTTTAAAACTTATTTTTAATAGACCTCTGACGTCTTCCTTGTTTTTGTCCATGCCTTCTGAACAGGACCTTCGTTCTTTCACATGATTTGTAACTACTTTGCTCATCCCAGTCTGATAAGACCGTGGCTTCCTGGGGCTGATCCAGCCTCACCTTTCTGAGATCTGCTTCAGTAATTCAATTGCTTTTTCAACTGCAACACACTGTAAAAAGAGGCCTTCCTTCTCTAGTTCGGCTCTGCTATAACATGTTGTGGCATCATCCATTATTTGCTTAATCCTATATATGTAGACGTTGGTGCATGCTGCAATCTATTCACTACATAGCTAGCCTCAAGAGTACTTCGTCTGCTTGCGTTTCTTTGCATATGTACACGTATCAAATGACTTGACATCTTCATTGTTTTTGTAGCATAAGTTTCTTCATCTTGAGCCCAAGATGTCACTTATCTTTGATACTTTCTTGATGCCTTATAGAATATGTTCACTTCTCTTGTCTCTGCATCTCTTCTATGTACGTCAGGCTTGCTTTGTGTGACGTCACCATTCCTTTCATTCATTCACTGGTCCTGTTTCTTCCAGGATTCCATTCAAATGGCCATCATACTGTTGCGTATGCAGGTATAGCTTTCTCAATGGGAACCTTACTTCCAGAAGTCTCTTTGTTATTGGCAATTTCACTGGTACTGCAAGTGTCTCAAACTCTGGTTCCCAACATATAGGCAATATGGATGAGATGGATGAGGTGGGGGTACTTGGCTCCTTCTCTACACTAGTAAGAAGCTGCGGGTGAAAGAGGGAGAGATCTGAATTTTTTCTAGTAATGATTTTCAGTCGAAGTTGCAGGGTTGTTTCTTAGTGTGTAGGACAGAGATGTTGTTTGTGAAGGATGGCTAATCAGCCAGTGAATGATAAGGGGGTAGCTGGGTGGGTACTTGTGTGCTATGAGTTCAAAAAAAATCAAAGAACCAGGTTCCAGTGATGAAGAGGATGTCTGGGTTTTAATCAGAGTTGAAGTCAAAAATGTATCTGTTTGTTTGTGGAGATGGATCTGGCATGGATCTAAGAGAGCAGGTAAGTTAGGGCTTGGAGTGGCAGAAGGAATTGGTGTAGGGGTGAAGAGCTAGGTCATCTGGCTATGGGGCGGCGGAGGGATGAGCTTGGTTATGAACGGTGGAGAGAGGGGTGAGGGAGATGGGTGACCTGGCGTGGTAGGTAGAGTAGAGTGGGGAGAGAGGGTCAGGGAGGGGGGGCTGAAGGCAGGGATGTTTTGGAGGTTCAGGAGGGGAGGGAAAGAGAGATTGGACAGGGTTTGGAGTTGGAGGGGAGGACCAGACGGTGTACGGGAAGGATTCACGGGGGTCTTGGTCAAAGCCGAGAAGAATAATGAGAGTGCAATGTCCTGCGGTGGATGTAGGATTTGTGTTTAGGGGTGTCTGGGAGGCAATTGTTTGAGTGTTGGAGGGGCTGTTTAGTGTGGCGTGTTAGCTAGGGCAGCCAGAGGTTTTGGAATACAACTCCCATCAATCTTATCCAGCATGTTCAATTGTAAGGGATCATGGGAGTCAGAGTTTATACCATCTGCAGAGCCACAAGTTGCAGACCCGTGTGCTAGGCCCTTTATGGCGAATCACTGCAAATGGGGTCAGTGGTCCTATGCATGTAGGGGCTAACCCAACCCTAGCCGCAGCGGGTCAATGAGCTTAAACAGAGTCCAGTGTCTGTCACCCACTGATGCTTGATTAAGTATGGAGGGGTTGGCTACGGGCCCTTGTGTTCGCTGCCAACCTCCTTCTGTCGCAAGTGCCCCTCATGGATTGGGGGCTTTCAGGATGAAATATGAGGATGCAGAGGGGTAAAACCCTGTCACTTCTGCACCCATGGATGTTTATGAAATTGCCCCTATACATTTTAAGATCCAATATGAGGGCCGTGCTAGAGTACCCAATAACAACAAGCCACCAAATGCCCCCAGCCTGCTGTTATACACGATACAAGATAGAGCCGCGCTACAGATTACCAACACCCACAATTCCCCTTTCAGGCCATTCATCTACAAGTAATGTGGGGAAGCGGTACATGCCCAATGCACTTACCACGAGACAGCTGTCTATAATACATTATAATCATCCAATTTCTACATGGTTATTAAAAATCTCTAGAACTCCAGCAACGGCTGGCAGCAACCGACCCAGCGTTGTAAATATATCGTCGCCTGTAAACTCTTCGCTTTACGCAGAATGGCATTCAAAACACATCTGGGCCACCGGTAAACGCAGCTCGCAGTATAGTGACATTTTTTCCAAAATAATCCCCCTCCCTTTTTCTGACAGCCGACTCGCAGGTTTTTTTTCTTTTTTTTTTCTTTCAAGTAAAAATCCCTTGCACCCTTGCTTGGAACCTCCTCGCTGGCTGGCAGCCAAATATCTTCGAGATAAAGGGTCTTGTTCCCCGCGGCCGGGCGGTTCAAGATGGACGCCGTGCAGCTGCCGCCGCCTAATGAAAGCGCAAAGCCTCCCTAATTTTAAAGGGCCGCAGCAGCTGCCGCAGCTGTTTGCTTTAGCCGAGATTTGTAACACACGCCGCGCGCGGCTGCAGGACCCGCTACGAAACCAGACACTGCGCGCAAGATGGATTAGGCTCTTCTGAGCAAATTCATTACATAATTATTTTAAAGAGGGCTCTTTCATACGGGGCGGAGCTTTAATGTTCTGCCGGCCTCGACAGGGGTCCCTGAAACCACACTGAAAATGAAACCCGCATTCACGGAGCGTCGCACGTGCGTGGGACTCGTGCCCAAAGAGCGATTACTTTTAAATGGGGAAGGATATCACGACAATTGCATAAATGAATAGTACTTCCCAATCTAGACTTTTAAGTCAACGTAAAAAAAAAAAAGCTCTCGCGCTGGGGCCCTGCTGGGTCTCCCTGATTCCCCTGGCCATTGAACGTCCTCTTTTTGCCTCACTTTCTCTGTAAGTCTCGCTCTTCACGGACCCCCGCCCCCCATTGTGTGTGTGTGTCTCTCTCTCTCCACTTCTCTCCCGTCCCCTCTGTTCCAGTAATGTTTTCAACCCTCTCTTTCCAACTTGGGTCTTGGCAGCAGGTTAAGCGAAAACATAAGTGCTTCCAACCCAAAGCCGAGCATAATCTGGTCTGCTTAACGCATTCACTTGAAATCGGAGTCTGTTGGCCCAATGCAGCTAGCAGCCATCTCTCAGAGGCGTCCATCAACAACAGAGTGATGTTGCTCTGTTTTGGCGCCATTATTGTGATGTACAAAAGTTGGTTGGCTTTGAGAGAAAGAAGGTGAACCACGGCTAACACTAGGCTAATAACTATGATCCATGGGCATACCACCAGAAGCATCCAGGAAATGTAACATAAGGGTCTAGGGCACGCAACAGGATGGAAGGTCAGGACCAGGTGCAGGCAACCACAGGCTCTGCACCAAGAGGCGTGGCACAGCAGCTAACGCAACAGGTAGGGAACGCAATCCCCATACCAACGGTGCTCCCTTTTGATATGTCTGACACATCAAATCTAGGCCCCAGATCGTCTAGATGTATAAGGGAGGGGAAGTGGTGCACAAACTCAGTGCTCACGCCATGACTGTGAGAGAAGACAGGGAACCCAATGTCCTTGGCCAGCTGGATTTTCACCCTGTTCCTCACCATCTACCAGCACTTCCTGCCACCTTCCTCTGGCTCTGTTGGTCTGTTCCCTTTTATCCCCTTCCAATACTTGTTCCCTCTTCTCACCTCCTTCCTTCCTCCATCTCGTCTTGCCCAACGACTCCTTTACCTTTTCTTTCCTCCTTCCTCCTACTCTCAGGACTCATTTTGTATGCTGGGCCCCACATGGGATTGCATCAAGCTGTCAGATAGTTGACGAGGAGCCTGCGAAGGCAGCATCTGCTGTCACAAACCAATGCCTTTTAACTACTCTTTTACTGTCTCCATGGACATCTTTTACAGATCAACCCTGGGGAGATCAAGGATTAAGAGAGACGGACTTCGTCCTTGATGAAGGACTTCTAATAATCCGAAATGCATTGGAGTTCCGTTTTTCGTAGTTGTGTCTCCTAATTAAAGGTGCACACTTTTAAACAATTACTCGAGTTGTGTCTCATATATGCAGATAGCTGCATACAGTTTTGAAAGATATAACAAAGGAATAATTTAGCAGCAATATATTTGCAAGGGAAAAGGCGTGCCAGGGTTCCTCTCCACCTGGTCTAGTCTCATAAGTGATTGTTTTCCCAATGCCCGTGATGGTGGCTTCCTGTCATTGTTCAAATGTACATGACTCAGGATATATTTCCACAAACTTCAGGTTGTGCCTGCTTCCTAGTTTTTTTGTTAAAGAGATGGTATTTAACACACTGAAGCTCTCTCTTAAGTCAAATACAAAACATAAGATGTCAGGATAGTGTCTTATTAACAGTTCACTCAGTGTGAGAGTCCCTTGTAATGATCATAGTGCACTTTTCCATCACTCATAGGGCCTCATTACGACCTCGGCGGTAGCCATGCCGCTATTGGCGGCATGGTTGCTGCCGAAATCGCGTCCGGTTCTGGGTTAACAGAATGAGGAATTACCGGGCCATTCCGAGTTCGGAGGGCCTGGTAATTCCTCCCTCCAAGGACCCGAACCTTCCCCATTCCCATTTCAACCCCCATAGGGCTGAATGGGAGAGGGAGCAAACAACGGGCCGATTACGAGTGGCCCGTTGTTTGCTCCCTCTTCCCCTCGCGGAACCCAGTAAGCACGCCTGGTTTTACCAGGCGTGCTTACCGTGTCCCGCGAGGGGACCTCGTAATGTGGTGGAACGGGTTTAACGGGTCCGCATCCTTTTGCGGCACCCGTTAACCCGTTCCGCCAGGGTCGTAATGAGGCCCATAGTCTCAAGCCTACTCAAGGAGGTCTTCCCGTTTGCCACCAATGGCTGGTGGGATGCAGTCACACTTGGCTTCCCTTCTACTTCCTATAAACAATGATGCATTTTTGCTAAGAGATATAAATTAAGTTTCTGTTGCACTTTAAAACAGCCAGTTGGGTTCACCATTCCCAACTGTTACAGGTACGTTTAAGAACTCCATCAACGTCCTCTCCCCTAGTGTCTTGACCTCCATTTTGACCACATCTCTTATGTTCTAGTCCTGCTACTCCTCCAGGCCAAGTGCCATGCGTGCTACTCCTCCAACTATGGGGTTGACCCCTTCAGATTGGGTCTCAGCCCTACCCTCAGCTTTGGACCAAGCATGACCTCTCGTACCTGCCTGATAATAGTAGCTGTGGTCTTGTTAGACTCCTGTGCGACCTCCCGATGCTTCCCTTGAACCTTCTGCTGATGTCTGCAAGAAACCACCCCCTGATGTTGCCAACCAGCCTCCTCTGATATCCCCGATTGATCTGTAAAAGGTAGCTACTTGATTCCCTCACATACCAATCTATAGTCAGTATCACTGACAGCCTTGATCTGAACATAAAGTCATGTTAATCCAATACAGAATGATTGGCTCACATACTTCACATCTGAAAACACATCTTCACAAAAAGTGCCATCACTTGCCCAATCTGAGCCTTTGTAACACCATGGTGTGCACTGGGATTCACGTGCCCTAATTCCTATGGGTTTGGTGTGCGATACAAATAAATAAATAAAGTGCAGTGCGAAACATAGATCCATCGAAACCTCCAAATTCAGCTGCTAGTCTCAAAAGCGTTCTAGGCGTTAAGGAGCTTTACAGAGAATATGTCCTATTCAGTGCTTTAAGTGGGGTAAGAAATTGAGGGGGGGCCCTCGTTTGGGGGCGTGGCTCATTGTGGGCGTGGCCTAAAAGTGCACAAATCATAGTAAGGTGCGCAAACAAATATATAAATGTATGTGAGCATTTATATGTTTGTATGCGTACTACTATGGTGTGTGTACTTTTCAAGCCATATTTTATAAACATAGCAATGTTACATATTTCTATGTTTATAAAAGGTGGCTTGAAAAGTGCACAAACCATAGTAAGTTACGCACACTTGTGTGCTTACCTTACTATGGTTTGTGTACTTTTCAAGCCACCTTTTATAAACATAGATATTTGTAACATGTTTCTATGTTTCTAAAAGATGGCTTGACACGTAAACAATTCAAGGCATCTTTTATGAAGCGTTGATGACAGATAAAACAAACCGCAAGGTGTGTTTGTCCGTCGACAAAGCTTTATAAAAGATGCCTTGAATTGTGCACGTTTCAAGCCGTCTTTTATAAACATAGAAATATTTCTACCTTTATAAAAGATGGCTTGAAACGTACACAGTACAAGGCATCTTTTATAAAGCTTTGCCGACGGAGAAAGCACCTCGGGCTCTGTGATCTATCTGCTCAGAGCACATAGATCACTGAGCCCGAGGCGTCTTTCACCCTCTGCGAACCCGCGGGCTCCGTGATTTAATCTGCATATTAGATCACGGAGCCCACAGGGGGTCAGTGACCTGGGGAGGGAAAACAAAGGGACAGTAACTTCCTCTGATGACCCTGATGAGGGGTTATCAGAGGGAGTTACACTAACTGACAGAAGTGCCGCCAGCCTCAGCGTCGCTCTGGCTGGCTGGCACTTCTGTCAGCTTGGCCGACATAATGACGGGCGCATCTCCCGTCGCGGCTGCGGCCGCGGCGGGATAATGCATCCCGCCAATGTTGTGTGGGACGGGGGGCCCCGGCTGGGCCCCGGCTCAGCCCCACTTTCTGGAGACTGCCGGGGCCCGGCCCCGGCAGGCCCCGGCCCACTTAAAGCACTGGTCCTATTAAAATCATGTAACAGACCCGTCAATGCTCCTTCAAACCACTAATCACACTTCATTGGGTTGCAGGGACAGCAGGTGTGGATGCGGAATGTGCTTAATCTACCTACTACTGCCGGACGAAACTGCAGTTCTGATAAGCATTCCCTACCCCAAACCCCTTGACAAGCAGATGTGTCAATTTCCTTATGTGTGGGGGCTCCCAGTGCTTAATGTGTGGGGTTGTTTGCCAGGGCTCAGACCTGGCACTTATTTTTGAGCCCCGGCACTTACTGTCTCAGACACACTTTAGTTATGAAGTGGTGATAGTCATTGCATCCATCAACCACAATGAGCAGGTGCGAGCTGTAGAGTAACCCCAAATATGTCGACACTGTGGGGAGCAGCTATGGGTGGTGAGAGCAGTGGTGGGGAACTGCCCACCCGCAGTGTCACAGGAGTGCTAGAAAATTTTGGGCCTTGCCACTTTTTTTTTTTTTTTTTTTACAACTTAAGCACTGGGTGATCATGCCCTTGTACATCCAAAGTAGGCAGTAGCATTCTTGGACCCTGTTCGTCACCGCACGCAGGTGGTTCAGAGACAGGGGTGTCTTGAATTGGAATATAGCGGACTTTAGATGCATAGCGTGCTTTCTTTTGCAGAACCCCCCCCACCCCCATTTCAAAGAAGGTTATATGGGCGCTGCAGTGCAGTATGCTCAGAGACTTGAGTGAATCAATTCTGACAACCCCTGAGTAAATCACATTTAAAGGTGTTTATGGTTTGATGAACTTTAAGGTGTTAGGTAGATTTGGGGTAAATGCATGAGGGTTTCAGGCTGATGGAAGTTTCTCTGTGATGAGCAAGTCGCATGTCCTGCCAGAGGAAGGTTGTTCAAAATAAAGAAAGCGCTTGTGTTCAGGTGGGTAACACATGACTTATTCTATCACTTCATGTGCTTTCAAGATCAATAGCTTTCAGATGTCCGTGGGATCGACTGGGAATGCAAAATCAACAGTGGAGCTTTGTGAAGCATTGTCAAACACAGATACAATGCTGCCATAAATGTATAACCCTGGAATATTAACAGATATTAATGATTTGATTTGATTTTATTCTAATAAAGCGCTGCTAACCCAAAGGCCTCAGAGCGTTACACAAAAACGAAAACTTTCAAACAACATGAATGGAATAAATAACAGAATAAATACATAGGAACAGACCGCAGACGAAAACATCAGGGGGATATGGAAATAAGGAAGCATTAGGGAGAAATTTAAGTAACACACTACTAATCATAAAAAAAAGAAAATTGAGGGACCCATTAGAACAAGGCACATCAAGTTACTACTAAAAAATAGAAAACAGTAAATTAGACAAAAAGCTCAAGATACGTAGGGCCCATAGGCAAATATTTACAAAGTTTCAAATACATGGGCAGGGTACCAGCTCCACATCCGACCAAAATACAGTCACTATTCCCTTGGGAACACCAATTGGCCAAGCCAATTCTGCGCAAGAGTTTCAAATCAGAGGAGTGCACTACAACAGGCCCGTCCTTGCACGTAGCCAGGCAAGGACTTTATTACGGAGTGCGTCGCTGGGTTCATTCTTAGCTGGTCTGGGGACATCAGAAATAATATAGTTCCGATTGTCCAACACAAGGGCCTTAATGTCTTCATTCTCCAGAGATGGCATGTTAGATTTCCTAAGGCGCACAGTCCTTAGTTCTGTCTTTTTAGGCTTCTGCGACTCCGGATAGCCAGCTGAACGTACTGGCACAGGTACAGTGGAGGATTCCGGCAGAGCCATTCTGGGTTCCTGTGGTGACTTATTCACGAAAGGAGAGAGGGAGGATGATGGAACTTTACGAGGGGGGCACAGGTCAACCCTGACACTAGTACATGGGGCCCTCGTCAGGTGAGCAGGATTACCGACTTTTTTCTGAAGAGGATCTGTCTGAGTAGAGCAGGTTACTTTAACTGTAGGCCACAGGCTCATGAATGGAATGTTATCTGCTTCTAGCCGTTCAGTTTGAGAGGAACAGGACACTTTAATATTAGACAACACAGTCGTAGATGGAGCATTGCCTGCATGCGCATTTCTAAAGAAGAAAAACGCATGATATTTTTCTGCAGAAATATCTAGGGACGATAATGTAAGCACGTCAGAGGGATCATGAGCTGCAACGTGTCTGGTTAACATACGACTTGCTCTGCCCCAAACCTACAGACTTTTCTAGAGCTATTGTCTGGCAGCCACAAACTCTCCCTTTGTAAAATTAGTACATTTAGGGTTAAAGGCATGGTCCAGTAAAATTTTTTATTGTCCCTACGGGTCGGCCATGTTTTTTTAAGCCTAAGTGGCTCGATTTTAGAAAACTTTCCTTTGGACCTTACCCGAGTTTTCGTCCATTAAACGCAAGCGAAAACAGGCACCAGGGAGCCGCCATTTTGTGATAATCCTATCACTTGCCGCATCGCCCTGGCTGACCTGCTTCTGCAGCACTAAATCAAATCCCCCGCCCCTGAGCCTGACATTATCAAAACATTCATATTCCCCGCCTCACTCCGTGACGTTACTGTGCTGCGTAGGCAAACGCGCCCAGTCGTCTTCTACGCGACTCCACACAGAATCCCGGAAACCAACACAGACCATCTCACAACACAGCGCGCCACAATTCGGAATATGAAACTGTACTTTAAAATCAAACAGCAACACAGTACATTTGGTAAAGTACATTTATTTGACATTAAATGTTTAGAGAATATTCAGCAATTGCCATATGAACTCCGAAAGCCATTTATTTTCTTTTATCTGTATCCGCAAATCCGTCTAAGTTAATATTGAGTCACGCGCTGTTCCTTTATGGTACACAGGGTGTTGCTTTTCGTTAAAAGAAGCACTTTGGAAGCACGGTGAACCGCAAGGCTGTTCCATCAACTAGGCACTAGTCCACCATAAAGGTTGATATGTTGCTTCTAGCCACTAGTACAGCGTAAGGGCATGTGGGCCCTTGGCGATTGTCCCATAATATGGTTAACGTGCTCTAGTTGTTCACACGAAGCTGCAGGTGTCTATTGAAGAATCCGTCTGCCGGTGTCTCAAACCGATGACAGTAGCAGAAGGGGAGCAAATACCTGTTATGAAAACAAAAAAATTATAATTAGTCTCGCCAGCCGATCTTCATTAATATTACTCATTTTATTTATTACGGCCGATCAGAAACTATTTGCTTGCAAGGATAGTTCAATGGAGTATGTTCGGCTCTAAAATCCATGCCAACACACAATGATAAGCGACAGTTAGTCTACATGCGTGTGGAATGATATGATATATGATATGGCATTTGTAACGCGCCTATACACAAGTGTTTCAAGGCGCGGCGACGCAGGGGGGGAACAAGGGCAGACAGACAACGATCCTACTAGGCCAGGTGTCTTTCAGATCGTGCACGGGGAAGGGGAGAGGGGGGTAAAAGTGCTGTACATGGTTAGTAGAACACAAGATAAATAATAGGGCCAGCTGGTGGCCAGTGCAAGGTAAATGCCGGGAGAAGGGGCTGAAGGATACAGAGAGAGTCCCGTAGTGCAGGTAGGCAGTGCAGGGAAAAGTGGCTGGGCCAAGGACCGAGATCGGTGAGACCAGTGGACCTGCATGCCCATGTGCCCACTACGAACACGTTTTCCTTGCTTTTCCTAGCTCTTCATTCATTCATGCATCCATTCATTAATTCTTCATTCCGGTATAAAAGCTTCTAAAGATTTACTCACATTATATTTGAAATTTCCATTGTGTCTCTGCGTAATGCAGTCTGTAAATCGGACCGTGCTCTTGACAACGATTTTTCGTATACTGAACTAAAATGAAACTCGGTCTAGTTTCTGAATTTTCTGCCTTATCGTCTCTTACGTTATTGCGCACCCCCTTCAAATGAAGTTCTTTCGGCATGGTCCCTGTCTCAAGGTCAAAAAACAATAGACCCTTATACTTCCAGTGCGACTTGTGGGCCTCTTCTGGGAGCGAGCTGAAAATCAAAGCCGCTGTCCTTCGCATTCTTTATTTGCAACATCCCGTAGTAAAGGCATCTGCGAGAACTTGAAGTTTAGAATCCCTCTATGTAGTGCGCCACAATGTGCAAATGCGAATTGGCTTCTCTCCCAAATGCCACGGCCTGCTTGGCGCGTTCTAAGGCCCCCAATTTTGTCCCCGTTGTCTGCGAGCTTTGCAGCCCAAATGGAGGCATTTAATTTTTGGCGGAAGGTCAGGGAAAGTATAAAGTACCACAGGAGTGAGATTTATTGTTTGTTTGTTTGTTTTATTATTTGCAATACGCAAGCCTCCCCTCCGTTAACAGTGCGCAACAGTGCGCAGCTTTTACATTTACATGAGATGAGACATGAGAAAAATATATACATACACATATATGAGGTGAATAGAGAGAATTCAAAGATGACACCCAGCTTGTTCGCCACCCATGATGGTGAATGTAGGGGTTAGGGCTACAGGTACACTGTACAATAACATTTATTTACAAAAAGACAATCGTATTTCAATTATTTAAACCGGGATTTGTACTTCACAACAAGCTGTGCTTCTGGTGGACATGGCACAGTTGCAATGTTCGGTGGCAATGGATCACTGCTCTGCACAGAAACGTCCAGAATTCCATATCTGTGCTTCTCTAACACAGCAACAATAAGGCCTTTCACAAAGTCGAACTGCATTTCATCATAGACTGGTTTGATCACCCAATGCTTACTTCGTTTTGAAAACATCTTAGTGTAGCGAGGCATCCTTACTTTACCCTAAATCCTAGATTGTTCACGTCCGACATTGCTGTTATGGGCCAAGACCGCTAGTAGAGTGCGATGTTTCATGCCCCGAAAGCTAAAATGCAAGCGCTTTGGCCTGTACTTTAGGCACATATTGTGGAACACCTCCAAATCTCCTGTGTGACAGAATTCTGTCAGTCCTCTCAAATCTCTTGATAGAGTTTTGTCGAAAACAATCTTCTCAATGGCTTTGTGTGTCGGTGAAGATGGAATCAACCACTTCTTCTTCCTTGCCTCCTCTGGGGACAAAGGGTTATGTTCACATTGGTGGAAATGTAGGTTTTCTGACCAGCGGTGAACGTTGGTACAGTGGTGCATCAGTGACCGCCATTTTTCAAGTAGTATTTCCACTGACCCTTCACAAGTTTTTGAGCTCCACCAAAGATGGTTGGTGATAGACTGGGACCACTGCAAAATACTTTCAAAACCTTTTTTTTTTTTCCTGCAGCCGAGATTTTCTTACTGATTGATTTAGCAAGATGCCATACGTCAAATTGATGATTAATAAGCAGGAACTGCTCTCTCATTGTCTTGGCAATTGAAACGTGTCTGTCCGTGTCTATGAGGTCGATGTGCATTTCCCTTGATTGTAGATATTCCACTGATTTTATAAATCCTAGTTTCTCCATGGCCACTGAGGATGTACATTCTGTTACCTGCACGACCACCAAACTCACAATTTTCTTACTATCCATGTCCTGAAAGTGGTAGGTGCAGTACTTGGCAGAAAATCCAGGGCTGTCGCACTGTCGATCGCCAGCTAGCCTGAAACGTTTCCCTTCGAATGTACTTGCTAGAGACAATTGTTCAATTTTCCATGCATCACTAATGGCCGGAAACAGATAATCACGTTGGTATATGTAGTACAGCGATTTAGAAATGAAATGGAGTCCCACAAACTGAAAGAAAGCCTCTAACTTTCTAAAACTGGAGCCACTAAAAAAGTGATGCAGCTGCACACAGTAGATTGCCTGCAGGCATTTTCCCCAGCATCGTTTGTGCAGACCATGAGAACCTATGATTTAATCGACAGGCGGCATTTATTTTGACGTTACTGCCTTTTATTTGACGAGTTACATTAATCAATGGCTTCCCACATACTTTCCCTCTAACTGAATGCCCACATTTCAGCATACTTATAATTTCCATCAAACAACTGTTGAATACAATGTATTTGCTCTCTTTCATTAGACTGTCATCCTGCGTCAACGTTGTTTCGGCCTGTGACGTTGCAGAGATTTCAACACATTGGAAAGTAATATCGCTGCTATCAAGTTCTGATGCGTCTCTGGATGCTGCGGCTGGTTCATTCTCTGTCATTTCGATATCTGCTACTTCAACATTGATGGGAGAACACAACAATGTCGACATGTTTTTGGGTGGCAATTTTTTGGCGGGTGTAGATTGTGTGAATTGATCTGCAACTACTTCAGAGCTATCTTCAATACATTCAATATCATCTTCTTGTGGTGGTGCGGTCGCACTGTAGCAATGGTCCAATGCAACTTTGCTGTATTCTCCAAACACAGTCAATTCATGTTCTGGCCATTGGACATAAGCATCTCGAGCCTGAACACGCCTCGCCTCAATTAATAGTTCCCCCATAGTGTACATGGTCTGGCAAGCAACATCTCTCATTCGCTTCACTGTCTGTGTATGTATAGTTCTGACACCCACGGGTAACTAGAGGAGAGATTGGAAAAGGGATGTTCAGTTTAAACACAAGATAAAGTGTAGTCCAATTGACTGGAAAAAAACATACAATAGTCCCCAGCACAAACATTTTTTTAAAGTTATGAACTCTTTGTAACTAACCTTTTTTTGGTTTTTTTTCTTTGCAACTTTTTTGACTTGACCTTCAACATCTGCACGCGGTAGCTCCGATTTGTTTCTGCATGTCCTCCCTTGCTCTTGCGCTGCAACGACTATATTTTCTGTATCCGCATAGATAGCACGGAATGAGGCTCCATCGTCTCCCTGAAACATAGTACTTTCATTACTATGTATCAAAATATTGTTAGCATAAAACACACTTGAGGACGAACACACAGGTACATCTCAATAGCCAAACACGATTTAAACATTGTGTGCAACAATCAAACGACAAGTATTCGACCAGTGATGATCTATTTCGATGGAGCTGTCAGTATCCATACCTCTGGCTCTGCATGGACTGCCATGAATGGTTGTATTGGAGAGGAGGCATCAGCATCTCCCTGAAACACAGTATTTGCATTAGTATGGTTTTCAATATTGGAAACATAACACACACTTGGGGTCGACGGCACAGGTACATATAAAGAGATAACCACAAATGATGCATTGTCTAAAACAATCAAGGAAAATATAAATATGCAGATTTCATTGACTTATTTCTCCGATTCCTTTACATCTGCATCATCAAAATGGGATGTTGTGATTGTAGTGGAAGCTCCGTCGTCTCCCTGAAACACAGCACTTGCTTTAATAGGGAAAAAAGTATAGCAAATGGAATCACATTATATGATCACACTCGATGGAGCTGTCAGTGTCCATACCTCGTGCTGCTGAAGAATATCTATGGGTGTTGCAAATGTAGTGCGCACTTCCGAAAGCTGTTGCGCCGATTCGTATACGCATGGACCCGCTTCCACTTCCCCTGGAATTACTTGAATGTCAGGCTCTGCATCAAGTGCAGTGGTTGACGCTCCATCAACTGCCTGAAACATAGTACTTGCATTAGTGAGGATTACAATAGTGAAAACATAACACACACCTGGGGTAGACAGCACAGGTACATATCAACGGCTAACCACGAATGAAACATTGTGTAGAACAATCAAACAACAAGAATTCCAGCTCTGATGATGACGCTCGATGGAGCTGTCAGTATCCATACCTCCTGCTGGTGAAGAACATCTAGAAATGTTGTACATGTGGCGGACGCTTCAGCATCTCCCTGAAAGACAGTACTTGCATTAGTATGGATAACACTAATTCTAACTGAAAACAAACACCAGTGGACGATAACTAAGGTGTATATCAATTGGAAAGCACTAACCAAACATTCAGTAAAATAATAAAACGATAGAATAAAACTATTACTTGACATGCATAAAACAAGTCTGTAGCGGATTAGCCAAGTAAGATTACCTGATACGCGCTAGAAGTGGTTGATAACTGCGACCAGGTCAAGGATGTAGAATGTTCTTGCTTCAGATTCAAGGGATAGTCAAGAAGTTGTAAAGGTAAATTAATGATTGATAATGAAATGACAATATTAAAAATAGCCATGTAAGGCGACAGAATACTTGAAAAATGCTCATTACAGCACAGTTCCCTGTTCCCATATATATACATTTCGTTTGTGGGTTATGAAATCGAAAAAGAATATATTGATAAATGTCATTATTGAAAAAGCTATACACTCATATCAATATCGAAATTATTACAAGGGATAGAACACCTACAATATCAATTAATCCATTCGGCTACCTACACACTACCGCAAGGCCTAAAGCTAAATCCGGACACTTGACTCACCGGTGGCGGAATGTGGACGAATAGAGTGGGAATAGCGTTTGAGCAATTTCCGTGTCGTTCGCCGTTTATTCTTCTTTGTTACCCAAGATGTTATGTACATGTCCAAGGAAAAGTGCTGGCTGCAGATGCGGTATCGATCACCCCTCTTGTCCTGTAAGACTTGTTGGATTCTACTTTCCAGCTCATCCAGTGGATATCCGCAATGTCTGATCCATTCTCTTATTCGATCAACAGTTTTCGGGAATACATGCATTGTAGTTCCTTCAGATTTCGCATGGGTCTTCGAAGGGCAACCGCTAATCGAACAGGCAGGCATTGTTGATAAATCTGAAAAGTAAATATCGACATTATTATACAATCTTCATGAATAAAGATTTGATACAAAAGTAAATGAATCATACAATGATCAATGCAAGGTTTGTTTTGGTCGCCGGAACTATACCAGTTCATTATGTGCGGCTTAGTATTTGCTAAAGTTGCAGAAATGTATAAATGATGTGACTAAAATCTGAACATGTGACTCGTCCCTTGGATGTTCTGTCTTGCACGAGAAGGAAACATGCTTACATTATAGACTGGACCCCCGAAGGATGCAATTCGATGACAATAGACAAAGATGAAAATAAATAGATCTATTGATAGCATTGCAATGGAAACTCAAGTCAATAGCAATGAGACCAATGAACATAGCACTATTGTGCACTATACTTGCAAATAGATAGAAATTTAAAAATCTGCGAAATATGACTAGGATACATGGCCTTACCTTGACCAACAAACAGTTGGATTCAGCAAGCAGAGCAGTATGTTGCAGGAGAATGGGTGGGTGGCCACAGGTAGCACACTGATGGGTTTGCTCTAAGCGGTCACAGAAGTTCACGGATAGCACGACGACAAGCAGATTAGCGTATATCTCAGTGGTTGCCAGGTAGCACGTTCAGGAGTTGACTTGCAAAGCACAAAGATGTTCTCATGAGACATATCAAGTGGTTTATAAAGTATTAGAAACAGGGGTCTGTTTGTGAATGAATGACGTATGTATGTCGTGGTCTTAGGAGGGTGGCCTGCTTGAAGGGGAGGCCTGGCTGGAGACACGGGGTCTGAGGAGGCCATGTGAGCGATAGCCCCTGGGCGTGGGATACCTTTTGAAGTGTACATGCTGTTTGGCACCTTGGCCGTTTGCGCCCGTGACAGCCCCCCATGCCAGCTCTCATCCCCGGGTGCGAACCACCTTTGATAGAGGGGGTGGGATGGATGGGCCTGGGGCGTGCAGATAAGGCACAGGAAGACTGCTGAATGGAGACACACTTATGTGGATTGCAGGGGGGCGGCCTGCTTCAAGGGGAGGCCTGGCTGGAGACACGGGGTCTGAGGAGGCCATGTGAGTGATGGCCCCTGGGCGTGGGATACCTTTTGAGGTGTACATGTTGTTTGGCACCTGGGCCGTTCGCGCCCCAGACAGCCCCACATGCCAGCGCTCATCCACGGGTGCGAACTGCCTTTGATAGTATATCGTTGCTTATCAATAACAAATGCCACATACCGGAGATTCTTGTGAGCACAGACCCACACTTCAACCGGTGTATTATAGTGGTCAAGACCCTTAACCTAAGGCCTGTATAATCCAATGGTAATTGTTAGTATAGATATATTTGTGACTTTTATAGAGACATAACCTACTGAAAGACTTTGAACAAGTGTTATTTAGTGCATGCATTATCGAGAATATGTTATGTTAGCTTAGATAGATAGTGACCACCCTGCTTCACAGCGACCAGACCTTCACCCATTCGGAGCACAGATGTCTGACGGCCATCCTTGAATGGAGACACACTTGATTCATTCAAAAAATCGAAACAACCGTTGTTAAAATATATGTGGTGTTTTATTTTGTATCTTATTTTCATGACACAAAAATACAAGACTTTAAAGATTATACAGGTCAGGTTGCAGCACAGCGAGAGAAAATCCCCTGTATTGACCGCTGTCACTCGGGAACGTTTCTCTTATGGCACGAACGGGACAGGCGGGTATCACTCTTCGAACGCGGTGTCCAAGCCTCCCGTGGAGCCACCATGTAAAGGAACGATAGGCCTCCAGCCTGTACCACCTGTGAAAAGGAATGAAACAAACTGTTTTTAAATGACCAAGATAAGTTTAATAAACGTTTGTTGTTGATGACAATTCTTGTAACTAATGGCATTCTACACGGACAAATGATATCTAGACAATGCACACTATTGAACGACTTTCATGCGTTACTATGATATGAATATATAATTTTGGATATAGTAGAATAACATGAAATAGGAGTGGCATGACAAGCAGAGTATACTTACTCGTTACTCGGATTACGAGGAGGAACAGTTGCGCGAAGTTCGTGCATAAGCACCATCATTATTCTCAACACGGCCTGTGTGAGGCAGGCTTCCCTGAAGTCTGGCAGCTCGGTGATGCATTGCGGTCATGGCTCGCCTTCCGAAATGTAGGCCAGGCATCCCGAGTTTTCTCGGCCGCAGCAGTTCCCATCCTCGGTTGGCATTCGCTCGCACCGATTGCATGTGCACCAGGTGGAGACGCCGTCCATGCGACTAGGCCCAGGCTCTTCATCTGTTGAATCGTCCTCCCAACTGCCGTCTGAATCCCCATCGTTTTCGCGTGCTTCCCTTTCCAGTAGTTCCTCCTCGGTATACTCGGGCTCGTACATGTAGGGCATTATTGTAGCCATTGTGTGGTAAACAAAGTAAAATAATTTACAGAGATGGTACAGGTGTTCACACGGGCTACAAGCGGCAAAGGTAGCTGACCAGAGCACAGAAACGAGTGACAGAATACTCAAAGTAACACAGAGAGAGGAATGGAATCGAAAATCTGCTGCTGTGTGTTGGGAAACGGTCTGTTTATACTTATTGAGGAAAGAGGCGTCCTGCCATTTCCATGGCGACACGTCATTAGCTGAGTCGCAGCGATTGTTGACACAAGACGTGCTTTGGCGTTGGGAAATGGGCGGTACGCGTCTGCTGATGACAGGCTCAGGGGCGGGGGATTTGATTTAGTGCCGCAGAAGCAGATCAGCCAGGGCGATGCGGCAAGTGATAGGATTATCACAAAATGGCGGCTCCCTGGTGCCTGTTTTCGCTTGCGTTTAATGGACGAAAACTCGGGTAAGGTCCATAGGAAAGTTTTCTAAAATCGAGCCACTTAGGCTTAAAAAAACATGGCCGACCCGTAGGGACAATACACATTTTTACTGGACCATGCCTTTAATCGTGAACGCATGAACACAAAGACGAAACAAAGCAAGTTTTCTAAAATCGAGCCACTTAGGCTTAAAAAAACATGGCCGACCCGTAGGGACAATACAAATTTTTACTGGACCATGCCTTTAATCGTGAACGCATGAACACAAAGACGAAACAAAGCACCGGGTGCAGTTAATGCGTAACTGACCACATTATAACGTTGCATACCTCAAAGGCACCCACTTCCCTACCCCTCCACCTGGGTGCCCAGCGTACATGCGACTGACGCTGCGCCTCTCCCATGAACTCTCATATCTAGTCATTCAACTGCACATATTTTATCAGCTTCTAAAAGATGGAAGGCTGAAATTGCCACGCCCAGATTTGAACGTTAATTGGGCACACACCTAATCTCACACCTCGGCAGAAAGTGCATTGACCTGTTGAGCTGTGCTACTGCAAAGTTTCACATACTTTTTCAATGGGATAACATTCTCAGAAGCACAGGCCTCCATTGTCTCTTGCTAACCCCGCTTTTCAAAACTCACCCTGTCCCGTGCTCTCCTTGACATACCTCCCCCTTCACGCAGTATTTCAAGTCATGCTTTAGGAATTAATGTAAACCTCCAAACGTTCCCAGAGATGTATGGCTCGTAAAGGTTTAGAAATGCCTGCAGAGACCCGCAAACCTAAATTTCCGAGGAGCGTGGTCCCAAGTAAGACTGCGCAATCTCTTCATAGAACCCTATTCTGGCGATTTGCATAAAAGCAAAGAGCATTATGGGAACATAAGTATGTCCAGAACTTGACAATTTAAACATATCTTATTGTGATTCAGTAAGAATCCCTTTTGAGAGAATAATGGAGATTGGTGTCTGCAGTTTGAATTGGTCACACGACTTGCCCTAAGAAAAAAATGACCTAATTGCAGTATATAGCAGTCTAGACAGCTACAACAAGCATGTGGGGCTTTGGCTGTTTCTGTATTCAGTTGCCAAGGCTTCAAGACAGATCTGTTCTGAAGCAGAATTGCAACACACTCCCACAAAGACCCAAGCTTCATCGAGTATAGAGGACTCTGTATTTATATTTATTTATTACATTTGTTATACGCCCAGTCCCTGAGGTAGTTACAGACAGCTTCAGGACATATTTTACAGACATTATTAATGAGGCAGTCAGACATAGTATTTACAGAGACAGTTGCAACAGGAATAAATTGGTACATATAGATTCAGTGATATTTGAGGGTATGAGGTGTAATTCTCAATGGTTGAATGATCATCATCGAGTTAGAATTTATTAAATAGCTACGTTTTTAGTAGCTTCTTGAAGCATTGGAAGGAGGCTTCATTTTTCATGTTAAGTGGGAGCGTGTTCCAGTGTGTAGGTGCCAGGACTGGGAAGCTGCTACCTCCCACTCTAATGCTCTTGTAGCGCGGGATCGCCAGAAGGGAGTTAGAACTAAGCGTTCTGTTCGATTCATTTTTAGTGACAGAATTATTGATGTAACTAGGTGCTTTATTAGCAAGACATTTATGGGTAAGGCATAATGTTTTATGTAGGATTCTGGCCTTGATGGGCAGCCATGGACGTCTCTTCTAATGTGGGAGATGTGGTCTGACTTTTTTAATCATAGAGCTGCGCATAAGGCTTTGTTTTGGATAAGTTGTAATTTTGCTATGTTAGCCTTGGAGGTGCCCAATAGGATAACATTACAATAATCCAATTTGGATAATATTAAAGCCCTTGCTAGCATGGTGCAATTAAATGGTGTGAGGAACTGGCGGTTTAGGGCTATAAGTTTAGCGGTGTAGGAGGTGGAAGAAGGGAACGTATTAGTATGTTTTGTCATGGTTAAGTTAGCTTCTAAATAGACCCCAAGAGTTTTAACCTGTTTCAGGACAGGTATGAGGGTACCGTCAATATTGATAGAGCTGTAGTCAGTGTGCAGAGAATTGATTTTGGTTGGGGCACGCACATTTAGAATCTCTGTTTTCTCATCATTGAGACGTAGGCTGTTTAGAGCCATCCAATTTTGTATAAAGGGTGTCCTGTTCGTAGTTCCCTCTGATCGCTATGAGGATTTGGGTGTCATCGGTGAATTTAGTATAAATGACACCCATGGTATCCAATGCTGCAAATAGAAGCTTTGTGTAAGCCTTGTAGAGAGTGGAGGAAAGGCATGATCCTTGGGGGACCCCTATGGGGACTGGTATGCGATCTGCAGCCTCTTTCCCTATGGAGATTCTGGATATGTGATCGGCTAGGAAAGATTTGACCCAGAGGGTTGCTTCGTTTGAGAATCTGAAATCGTTTGCTAGGGTGGTACAGAGTTCATCATGGTCAACAAGATCAAATGCTGCAGATAAATCTAGTAGTAACAGAATACAACGTTTACCTGCATCCCTAATGGTATCCATCTGGATTTTAAGCTCTAAGAGAGACGTTTTGGTGCTGTGGTTGGGCCGAAATCCTGATTGTCTGGCACCTAGGAGCTGGTTCTGTTCTAAGTGAGCTTGGATTTGGGTATAGGCTATTTTGTTTATGATTTTTAGCAAGAATGGGACCGTAGTGATGGGGCGGTAGTTTGTGGGGATAGTTGGGTCCAGCGAAGGTTATTTTAACAGTGGGGTTACCCATGCTTCTTTTATGCTGACTGGGACCACATTTGTACTAAATGAGGAATTGACAAAATTGATGAAAATAGGGGTGAGGGTGGGGGCGCAAAGCTTGACTAGGTGAGCTGGGAATTTGTCACCTTTACGGTTAGAGGCTTTTAATTTGGCTACAGTTTTTGAAACTTGTTCTTGGGTGACTCGGGTGAAATGAAACAGCGAGTTATAATTGTCAGGGGTCACGTTTGAGATATTGACATGACCATTTGTTACGGCTAGCAGTTTTCTTTTGATATTGCTTTTGTTTTGTAGTAGTTCAATCTTGGATGCTAGGGCACTTTGGATGGTGGTGCACCAGGCTTTACTAGAGTTGATCGGGATAGTGGTTGGGGTAGGATTTTCCAATTCTGTAAGAATATTGAAGAGCTCCTTAGCATCAGATGTGGCATTACTAATGCAGGTGTTGTAAGCGTTGGCTTTGTTTGTAATGATAGCTGTTTTGTAGATTTTATTAGCTGCTCTGAAGGCGTTGTCCGTGTCCAAGTTAGTTTTTTTTTGTAGATATGTTCGAGTGATCTTTTAGTACGTCTTCATTAAACCTGAAGCTGTTGCGTTTCTCAGCCTTTCGTGTTTTAGTTGTCACAGGAGCTAAGGAATCTATGGTGGTGGTGAGGCAATTCTGGTACATGTCTGCGAGTAGACATGGATTATTAGTGTTTACAGAGTTGGTTAAGAGGTTTTCACTAAGGATAGGAGAGAGAATGTCAACAGTGAGTTTCCGGATATTTCTGGTGCTGCAGAGTCTTCTGAAGCCTGCTCGTTAACACGTGAGTGCTGTGGGCCAGCTCCTGAGTCTGGGGACAGGGTGTCAAAACATGCGGTGCTCCAGCAAGAAATATTTAGCTGGAGCCCCGCTCTGTCGCGTTCTGGCCCATTCCCTGCCCTGCTTGTACGGTGATACATTAATGCAAACGAAGCATGCTCAACTCTCAGGACAGATGTTGCTTTGTTAGCATGCCTTCATTGCTCCCAGAAATAAGGATTGAGAAATAAGGGTTGGTAGGCCCAAGAATAGTGGTTACTTACTCCTTTTCTGTGACCAGAACCCTGACCTGAGCTAAGTCGGCTGCCATAGGTTTAACATTTCCCCCACTATGAAGTCGGGACACTGAGGAAAACCCCCCATGGCTAATACAGCCTGTAGAAGTCAAACCTTAAGATGCATGTTGTTTATCTATTGGCATATTGGGAGGTGGGAAGCATGTCACACACGTCACACATGAATTAGCAAGCTGAAAAAGAGAGACGGCGTGTGAGGGCAAATGGATAGAGAAACATGCAGGAGCACAGCAGAGGTGGAAGAATTCTGGGTGTGCCGAGCTGACACACTCCACAGCTGAGAACAAAACGTGGGTTCTCCATATTGGAGACAGCTCAGGAATGTAGGTCCAGTATGCCTTCTTGAACCTTGCTGGTCAGCTAGTGCTCTTGACACACCCAGAACCCTTTATTCTGGAGCAGGGCCAGCAAAATGGCTTTGTGTAGTGATGCAGGCATGCAGTCACCCTGCCTATTGCCACCGAAAGAGGCATGCTGCCAGTTTCCTGGCACTCACCACAGGGTCTTCTATAGTCGTGGACTAGGGAGCTGGGGCCGCTGGGCATACGTCTAAGCATTGAAGATTTCTGATGTACAGTTTATGGACGAATTATTTGCGGTGACCAGTTGCTTGACTAAGGGTTTAAGTGGGGTTTTAAATGCCAAAACAGGAAAATGCTAGGGGACGGCTAGCAGCTTCAGACAAGGTTATAAGAGAAACGGAGGCAAACTAGAGAAGCATTTTGCGGTCTGAAAAAACTGCAGGAGACCCACACTCAAACTGATTGCAAAAATTAAATGTGCTCCTATGACTTCCGACATAAGGCAAATTCGACATACGACATAAGGCAAATTCGAAGGAACAAATGTATCAACCCAAAACAAAACAAAAAAGTTGCTCACTTTCCCCAAAGTTTGCCCTCATTTTCAGGTACAAATGTTTACAAAATGAAGAAAAAAAAAAGTCACTTCACAGACTTGAACCTTGTTATATCATGTTTTTCCTAATCAGGTGCATTTCTAGGTCTCAAATGTTGTAGGTACAAATTGCATATGCCCTTAATTTTACTTAATTTTATGGTGGCAGCTGATGCAGTTACGGATAGCTTACCTAGGGCTTGCAAATGCACATCTCTGTGAATTAGCACAAGCCTTTTTATTTTGGAGTTACAGAATGAAGCAGTAGAAGTATCATAGGTCTGCAAGACTTATCCTTGGCCTCAAGCCCAGGGACCATATCTCTCCATCCCTCAAATCTCTCCACATGCTCTGGGTGGTCGCAAGGATCAAATTCAAGTCCCTCTGCATCATCGGCAAGGCCTTCTGGGGCCCGAGACCCCACTATCTCCAACTTTCTCTCCCTAAATACCTCCCTGCTAGAGCCCTCCGGTCGTCTAGCTCCAACTCTCTGCTGATCAAATGCTTCTCCAAGCAGAGAGTGGGGGGGTAGATCTCTCTCCTCCGCAGGTGCCTCCCTCTGGAACGGTCTTCCTGCTCCTCTCCGTCTTGAGCCGGATTTCCTTAAGTTCCGGAGGCTTCTCAAGACCTTCCTTTTCACCTCCTCCTTCTCTCTCCTCCACCCGTGCTAGTCTCCTCCTGCCGCTGCAATTGGTTGCCTGTGTCCCTTATGAGTCTCACCGGTAGGGGCGGAATGGCAAGGGGGGGAAAAGGGGCAATTGCCCCCCAGGGTGGCTGGGCTATTGCCTCAGGGGACAGAGCTCCAACATGTAAACAAAACCAAAAAAAAAGGAAAAGAGGAAATCCTTCAGAATCTAGCCGCCCACAAAGAAACCAAGTGCTGCAAAGCCCACTCAGATTCTGTGTAAATGGGACGAGGCATTAATCTTGATTTCAGCAGTGTTTTAGAGGTGCCTATATGGCCCCCACACAGGGACCTCCACAGTGAGTGAGAGGAAGAGGAGTCTAAGCTCCAGGGCTATGTTCATACAGCTCAGTGGCAATGCATGCATTTAAATAACAGATTCTGTGACCCCAGATGACAATGTATTCACCACTGCTCTCCACGCACCATTGGTCTGTTACAATCCAGAGCAGCTTATCACGACTCCTACTTGCCAAGGAATTAAGGGTCGATATCTTATTAGAGTTTGTCCTCGATTTGATTCTATGCGAATGCTTCCCCTATGTTCTGGTGAATTTCTCGATCACCAGTGTATTCATATGGAAAAAGTTTAAAAGCACCCTGTTTAGCACCCATGGATGTTACTTATATAGTGGTTATTGAAATGGCTGTTGGACTGTTTGTGGTACTTACTCTGAGACACAGTTGAAAAACACACATCAAAAGATGTGATATTCAGGTAATAATTATTAGAAGACTACAAACTAAGGGAGTCATTCAGAGTTGGGAGAATATTTTAATACTGCTGAAGAAAGTTACCAGCTCAGACCATGTTGTTTGTGGAAATCTGCCCTACTCAAATTCTACCACCAGTACAGGTGGTATTTCTGGAATACTTTTTTGCCATTTCAGAAATGCCACCTCCGATGGCATCAATGTGAAGGGAGAAATGGATTACGTGCAGTAGAGGCTCAAGTCACTACTGTTTATTTTCTTTATGCACAAACGGGTCAATTATAACCCTTTCATGCATTATATGGGTAAGGTGGTGAGAGGAGGCAATCAAAGATGCCCACATTTTTACCTTTTTTTTCACTCTATTTAAGGGAAACACCTGTGCTTCTGTTGTGTACTGGAAAAAGAAAGATCTAAAACATGTGTGTCCAGTTTGAATTTTTTACTTCCACCTTTAAGAACATATTGTTCAATTACTACGTCTCTTATCTTTTTTCAGGGTGCTTTATCATGTGATTTGGTGCTTTGAAAGTACACAAAATTGTACAGACTGGGATTATAATTATAGTAAATTTTCATTATAAGTATAATCTTAGTCTGTTTCTCAGATGTATTTGCCTCAGAATACAGACGGTGAAAAGGCTTCCACCTTGTAGATACAGTGGGGTTTTGAAAACGAGATTTATTCCACACCATACTAGGTTAGTCCTTGAATAACAGCTTTGCAGAAATAATTCTTTTGTTTCTAATATTGAAGATGGAATAGGAGAAGATGAAGTCTCCCGAATTGGAAACTGTGCAACTAGAAAGACAGGGCTCAAATACCCACCTTTCACACTTCATGCGTTATGTGATCCTGAGCAAATCACTTTTCATCACTGTGCCTTGTTTCCCTTAACTATCTGTAGAGAAATCCCCACTCATATGGGTATATTCTTTTTGTAGTGCTACTATCTAAATCATTTTAAAATGTATGTTAGGAAGGGTGACAAGTAAGGGTCTTATGTTGTGGGGGGTGGGTACACAGGGTGCAGGCCTGAGTTTTGTGTTGTCAGCTGCAGAGGCAGGACGCCATATGGGTCATTCGCCATGTCTGACTCTGAGAGCAAACCCATGCCCCCTGGATCACCAATGACTTTGCTCTATCGATGAATTATCTAGCTTCACCACCTCTTTACATGGTTTTAAAACTAAAGATGAAATGAGATGGGGGAGATGTAGCCTGCTGTCAATTTAAAAACTACAACACATTAAAAGCTGGCCTCAAATCCCAGCTTTCCAATTTCACCAATTATATTATACTGGTGAAATAACGTTACTATGTCTGGTAGGTGGGGGGATTTCCAGGGGCTCGGGTCTCTAAGAAACCACAAACATAACTGTAAAATATGTTGCATAAAAGGAAAGTAATGTCAATAATGTCTACTATATATAATTGAGAATGTGTGGGAGGTGAAGAGGTTGGTATTTAGATTACTTGTTCTGGAAGTTGGCCAGCTGCACTGCGTGCTTGGGCCACTGCACTATGGGACAGAAAAGTAAACGTGCCACCCAGGGTAAATGTTAACAGCCCTCACCTGCTCACCAGGGTCAGGCCCTCCCTCGACCAGTCCCCCCCCGTGCACCACTGCCTACCTGCACTTTCCCTCGGTCACCCTTTCCTGACTAGCCTTCCGAGGCTGGTCCACCCCTCCTCGCTTGCACTTTTTGACCTCTACCCCTGGCCGCCCAGGCACTTGCCCTCCTTTAGTACTTGCCCAGTCCAGCCCAGTGAGCCCCCTCCCTCCAGTATTTCTCCCTATTGCTCCGTCTCGCCCTGATCTGCTCCCCTGCACTTCCTGACACTACACTTGCAGGATCCGGATGTCACGAGGCCTATTATGAACCATATTGTTGTTTTTCCCCTCTGTTCCCCCACTCTTGTCTTGTGGCACCTGGAAACACTTTCTGCTGCAAAGGCACCATACACATGTCCTATAAACAAATAAGTAAATAAAATCCACTGTACCAAACAGAACTGTCCAAATGCATAGCCATTCTTTAAAGGGAAATATGAGAACAAATAAACCATTGGTTGCATCCTAATGTTAAACACACTATTGCATGAAGTGTCTACTTTTGGGCAGCTTGCAATCTAGTGTCGTGAGGATATTGTTAAAACCGACCATTCAAGTAATGTAACATTTTAGAACTATAGCAAATAAAAGGAGGTGATAGCTGGGAAGTTTTCAATTAATCTTAAACTCTGACATTGCTCTGGGCAACCCTTCAGACTATCGTGCTCCGCCTGCCAAGCCATTAGAAAAGGGGAAAGACCATATGCAGGCTTGGTCCTACCCCAAAGGGGCAGACCAGTCCAAACTGCTTGGTCCCATCCCTTCTGCACAAGACCACAAGCATCCCCAGACATGTTTCAGCCTCATTGGGCATCATTAGTGATGAGTAGTATTAGGAAGTTTTTCATTTATGTGTAATGTACCCTCCAGTTGTGAACCCCCCCAACTTTTTGCTGTTGTTTGACCATCCTAGCCTGACTTTTGCCAGTGGAGCACAGCCTTCTGCTGCACTCCACTGGGTTTTCGCTCACTTTGTTATGGGGAAACTGACATGCCCTTAAAGACAGTCAGTACTGGGAGGCTTTGTTTCCCTTAGCCTTCCTCTTTATTGCAAGTTCTTTGCGACATTTTATCAGTGTACAAAGTAACTTACAGAACAGTGCTCTGGGGTCTTCCTTTCGTTTTTAAGGCCCTAGACCCCCTCAAAGGATTTTTCAGTAGAAGTACAGATGTGCCTTGAACAGAGCTGGTGGCAGCTGTTATTTTTCACATATTTGTAACCCTTTCTTTCAGCCCATATCGCGTTTACCATGTTTGGCCCTGGACAGTGGCTTGGCCCCAAAATGGCCATTCCACGAGGTCCTTTGTTCTGTCCTTTGGCCATCTTGTCCCTTTGCTTTCCCCAGATCGAGCAGACCCAGGACAATCCTTATTTGGTCATGGATTCACCTGTGAAACTCCAAGCTTTTGCGGGCTTCTGAATGCCTTGTGTGTGTGCCTCCAGGATGTGGGCTGGACTGTCTAGTTGAAAGAGAGTATAACTGCTAATAGAGCAAAGAGGTCCTCTTTTTTGTTGTAAGGGGCTTGTGTATGAGTACAATAACATGGACATATAACAGGTTCCACAGAAAGCTACCCCTCTTTTACACTATGGGCGAGCAACCTAAGGATCACTGATAGTATACCTACGTAGAACTATAGAGTCAGTAAGCAATTTTAACACATTTTATTCAAAAACAAGATAAAAACATACAAGATCAACAAATACATAATTTCAACATAATGTCCAGTTTAAAAAGAAAACCACCACTACTCAAGCAGATTGTGATGTCATCTGTCTCTGGTATTCAAAAACAGCTTATTTTCTGGTGTTTGTTAGTATGTGCAAGATTATCACTGAACTGACTCTTAGGCTGTCTACTTCAAATACACATCCCGGGTGCCAGAGAGTCAGGTGTACTGGGAATGACTGGGACCACTGTAGTCGATGATTGGTCCAAGTCTGGCATGGCTATATGTGAGCAGGTCTCTCATTGGGTCCTCTTTGTTTTGGCACAAAGGAGATCCTGGAAAAGAGAAGGGCCCAAACACCCATACCAGGTTGATCTCTTGAGTTCTCACTGAACCTACGATAGGATCCAAGCATCCTGAAACTAAGAAGCTGAGTCGAGGAACCACTGGTGACCCGATAGGAAGGTTTGGCACCCTGAGCCCGGTTTTGGCCTGCACGACAACCCTGCCTCTGATCGAACTTAGAAAGTCTGCAAAGGCGCTTCCACCCATTTGAATAGTGGGAACAACTATTCACAGCACCTCCACCTTAACCTGCAAGTGAGCCTTTTCGGAAGTGTTCCTGGGCCAACAAGTGAAATAACCAGCTTGCACAGGACCTCTGCTCTGGAACCGCTGCCGTCTCCAGTTGACTCTTGAGACTTTAGCTTATGCACTGGGTCCAAGGCACTCTCCAGCCGAGTTTTGTACACCAAGCCATCCACTGGGGCTGGAATTCGGAGAGTACGCCTGAACCCGAGTGCACGCGATCACTTTGTCCCCCAGCCGTGGTGACGAACTTCATGGGTGTGCTCCTGCTGTGCCCCCCTTTGCCCTGAGACGAGCTGCCGTGTAATTGAGTTGATCCCTTCACCAGGTGAGGAGAAATTGTCACTGTCCATCCACGGAATCATCCCTGGTACTCAGCCGCTGAAAGCCGCAGAGCCGCACAATTACAGCATTTGCACCCACAACCGAAGTGGACCTGACTGGTCCGCAGTGCGCCCTGGGTCGGCGAGTACTTGCAACCCTTAACAGTGGATCCTGGCACATCCATCCATTTTTACGAACAAGTGTAACCTGAGGGCCACTCACCTTTATCAAGGTAGCCTGTGCTACCGAGCTATTTGCAACTATTGGAGTCTGTTTGCCCTTGTCTGTTCGCGCCTTGAAACACCTGTGTATAGGCGCGTTACAAATACCATATCATATCATATCATATCTCTTGGGGAGACCCAGGTGCATAGTGAGAACATATTCCTTACTGCCTCACCTGCCTTCTTGAGCTGCTACAGCCCCTGCAAGAGACCCCGTTTTTGCCCAACTGTACGATCGCGTGCACCTGCATCCGAAAGTACTTTTGAGCTTAAGGCTCCGCTCTTCTTAGGGACTGGACTGCCTCTCAGTTAGGGTTGATAAAGTGATGGACTGCCTAATGTATATTCACACGGTTTGCTCCCTTTCCTTACAGGTTGTGGACCCTTACTGTGTGCCATTTTTTTAGGCATTGGTGTCTGTATATATGTTTTATAGTAGTGTTGTGTTGGTTTAAGTATTACTGCTGATCTTTGCTTGTGTTTGATGATTTAAAAGGCCTTTAATCAATGTATATGTATTTTTGATATACACCTGACAGAGTAATTTGTAGTGTTCTTTGCTCTGTGTGCTCATTGTGGACTTTTGATCACCCTCAACCCTCCTGAGACCTAGTCTTGACCGCCGCCAATGCTACCTTGATTGGTCTGGCTTGTCCAGAAGGTTACCCTGTACCAGGAAACTAGGCTGGCCTTCTGAATCTCTGCCCACCAGTTCAGAGTTCAGAAATCCATCTTAACAAGTAGCTTGGGTCTCTAGGCCACCCATCTCTTTTTTGGTTATAGTTTGTATCTCTGTGTGAGAGAAAGTATGTCCAGATGCGGGTCCCTTGCACACTGCACCATAGGAAACCAAGTTGTACCTCACTGATGAGGCCCAAAAAGGATGAAACATATCTGGGTTTGCTTGTGTTTACATGTATAGGAGACCTGTCCTAGCAGTTCGGGCAGGGCTGCTTCCATTGGTGGCAGTACCCAACTGATTTGCATATGGCTGGAGACCTTTTGAAATGGCACAAACAGGCTGAAAAATTGTGGTGTGGAAGGTTGCCCAGAGTAGTGCCAGTGGTTCAGATTAATTCAAAACCTTCCATTTTAGAACTATGGCCTTTACTATGAGGTTTCTCAACAAGAGAACCTTGACATGGAAGAGGATTCTTCTCAAGGGTTAGAAACAAGAATAATAACTTAACAATAATAGGGAAGGCATCTGTCTGGCTACTTCCTGTGGTAGGGTTCAGTGAAATCTCTGTTTAAGTGGAGGTTTCAATGAAAGGAGAAGTCTCCCCATGGTTGCCTCCCCTTGGGCGACAATGTGCCCAATGTCAAAGGCCTTTCCAAGTTGCAAGGAATCTGAAAGTATCCGGCCCTGGTACTTGAGGAAGCAAGAACAACTGAATGTTCCTGCCTGGTGGAACCCACCTAGGATGTAAGAGAGAGTGTTACTTTCCAGGCACAACAGCTATGATAAAGAAGTGTACAACCTTGAAATTGACCATAAGAATGGCAAGACCAGCTGGTATCCTTCTGGAAATTGGTGTTCAAGAATCCAGGATCACCACCTGCAACTTGAAGGTTTGAGACATACCTGTGGCAGGAGGGCAAAAGCAAAGACATTTGACTTCTGAAAAGAACCCACAGAAGTGTGGGAGAAATACCTATCTGCATCAGAAGCCACCGCAGAGGTCCCAACAGGACCCCCACTGTGAAAGGAAGAAGAGAGCCATATCTGCGAACATCATCTAGGGGGCAAAACCCTGTTTCAACCAGAGTGCCAGGAAGGTGTCCACAGGAGGAGACCTCAGGTGGAAGCAGGGTGGGTGAGGAGGAAACCCATACTGTGAGAAACCCACACCGGAACATGTGCTTTTACTCAAGGATGGGCTTCTGAAGAGTAGAGAATTTATAAACGTTTGATTTCTGCTAAACCTTGCAACTTTGTGTTGCACATTAGGGGAAACCCTTTAGGCTAAGAACATATTACGAGTACATTTTGGGCTTGTTGTTGGCCATCCTTACTGGAATCTTCAGTTGTGGATCATGGAGTCTAAATAGAGACAAGGCCATTTGAAGACAGGCAACTTTATACCTAAAAGGGGGAGGAAGAGAGGAAGTTGCAAAAGGGGATTACTACTTTACATTTTGCAGACCCCTACTGTTTTGATAAAGGATACTAGTGGTGTTCCAGGAACCCATTGGAGTTTTTCCCAGATGTCTTGTATTGGGCATAAAGAAGAGTTGAAGCATTCTGTGGTTTCTCATGTCCCAATCTTATCCTACCCTATATCTTCATGGAAGCATGTGGGTGTGGACTGGGATGATGGCTTTTATCTCACAAATTAAATGATTTAATGGACCAGTATGTGGTTATGGTTCCCTGCCCTAGGCCCCTGGTGCTTTTTTGAGGGACGGGGACCACACAATTCTCCAGATGCTAGCTCGGGCTCCAAATGACAGTGTCCGGGCTGGAGGTATCCCCACACACCCTCGGGGCCAATCAGGGCACAACGTTACAGAGCAATGACAATTGGGAGACCTAGTAAAAACCATATTTCCTGTTTTTCTACCTACCCGTTATAATGTAACAATGCGAGGGAGGACACCCATTTTTACCTCCTAGAAACAGCTTCAAATACTTAGACGTTGTCCATATAAGGAAACATGTACACCTTGGTTTAAAAAATGGAAAACATAGATCAAAAAGAACTCTTTATACTTTAAGATAACAGATAGATTCATTTATTGCCCATTGATTTTCCAAATTGTTATACTTTTTCGGCATACAAGAGGCAACATTGTTGACCCATACGTGCCTAGAAACACTTGTACAGGTGCATTATAAATGACTTATAGTATCAGATCATACATTTATGATAAAATGCCTGCCTGTGAAAAGGCACAACCAGAGTATGCAGCATGGGCTATTTGTAATCTCACTTATTATACATGTCATGATGGAATTGTCTCTTAACGCCATTGGCGACTTCTGGGCAACCCTCCTCCTTTAGCATAATTAGAATTGGTTATTTATAACACGCTTAATACCAAAGAGGTTTCTAAGCGCGACCCGGGATTCGAACCTGTGTGGCTCCCCGTCGACTTACGCGTTGCCACTGAGCTATACTACCTGTGCCCAAGGTTGCATCCCTCATTGTTCAGACTCATACAGAGAGACTACATCTTGCTTCTCCCTTCAGCGAGTCAACCTGCAATAGCTAGACGCTGTTTGAATGCACGTCATTCAGAGGAAGGAATGTTGGAACACAGCTGAGCAATCATTTGGTTGCCTTTAGTGATGGTCCCAAAAGCAGACTATCAAAAGTAAAGCTACATCAATTTTGCAAACATTTGAACAGGCTACCAAAAGATCTAGGAACAGATGCCGGATAGTGATAGCTGGCATTGACCCCACCCTGAAATGCATGCTGCCATAGGTGTCCCATGTAGGCAATAAATGGCCTCAAATAATGAGTAGGTTTTCCAGATTTAGGATTAGCCCCAACAAGATTAAAGGTTTGTGTTTCAGTATAAACCATAGAGACATCACCTTCATTCTTACTAGCTGTATTTTCGGTGAGCTTTACGTTTGCTGCAATTGCAACTGGGAGAGGCCTTGAGCAGCAACAGTGATGAAAGGTTCCTGCAGGGAGCAGGCCCTGATTGATGTGCTGCTTAATGCAGTTATTATGTTTAGCAGGCACATAGATCTACTTATCTGTATTGTGATGAACCCCAGTGTATCAGCACTGCTTCCAGAGCGGGAGCCCCTTCCTATGGGGCCGGGGTGGTGAGGTTGGTACCCGATAGTTCCCCTTGGGGTGGTACTCAGTAGGTGGATCTCATGGGAGGGGAAGCCCACTTTGGGAGCAGTGACAACCATATCAGGAGAATGCAGTACCCCAGCCAATCACCTGACCCTGGACCCATTCTCTACCATAACCCCACCTCTGTTTCACTGCCTCCCCCCCTACCCTTTCCCTTATATATACCATGTTCTTTTCTAGCCCAGCAAAAGTAGAGAGTACTGAGATGAGGGCGATCTCCAGGGAGTTGCAATATCATGCCTCACACAGTACTGGGACGAGGAGGAGGCACAGAGCAGTACAGAATACTTACAGGAACCACTTTGTGCATTCTAGTGGTTAAAGCTGCGTTAAAAGTAAAGAAGGACTAGACGAAACATCAAGCCCTCCCTGGAGGAACCTCGAGAGCAAGCACAGATGAGGAGTGAAGACGGAAGCTCACCAAGAACCCGAAAACAGAGAGTGCGAGGTCGGTTGAGAATGTTGGGACCACACGCCAGAAAGTGGGCTGAAGCTCCGAGCTTCCCAGAGACCCAATGAGCATGCAGGGAAGGAACCATGGTGCCGGGAACAAAGAAAAGTCTGTGGAGCCTCTCTCATGCCGCAGAGAGGCTCCCGAACAACACAGGAGCCCAGTAACAAAGCCTAGCTGCCCAGAGGAGCAAACACCTGTGCAGACTGCGCAATAAGGTATGCAGGTGACTAGGGAGATGCTGAAAGCCTAAGGAGGTGGTCACACGAGATGAAAGACTGGGAAGGGAGGGTCTTGGACCCTGCAACAATGGGAGGAATGGTTGACTGGACAGGGTCTTGTACTAAGGCTTTGCAGGAGAGTGGACCGCGCCTACAAAGTGGGAAACTAAAATCAGAACTGTGAGTTCGACCCACATCCATGTAAAGAGAACTGTGAAACTGGTAGACTTTACATGAAGTACTTGTCATGTATGATGAATCCTGCAAAGTCCTCACCAAATCCCCACCTAAAGTCTCCTCGCAGGTGGCCAGGAGAAGGCAGCCTCTGCCTGAGCCGGACCCTGGAGGTGGTATTAGCTACTTGGATCACCTGGGAGGAGGAGGCCACAAAGGCATAGGGTGACTCCATTAGGAGAGGCGCAGTATTCACCTTCTTCGGAGGGTGAGATTTCGATGATAAGGATTTTCTTCCCAATACTACCCAAGTTGTTAGGGGTGAAAACCCTTGTGGTCAACAGGGAAATGATGTATTTGGGGGGTCAGAGAATCAATATCATTACTTTTGATCAATATGATTCCCCCTTGGGTTTGAACTATGAAGCCAAAGACCAACCATTGACTCCTTTGAAATCCTCTCCTAGGGGTATATTTTATGAATCATTTAAACAGAGAGAATTAGATGTTGTAAAAAGAAGTAAGAACATTACGGACTTCAAGTCCCATAATGCTCTAGGTACAGAGACAAGGAAGATGGCATCAGAGTTGCAGAACTGTAGTGCACAGACTAGTGGTTTTAACGACCCACATCTCTGCAGGACATTTAGATATTTAAAGCTCCTTCAGGTGCAGGCCATTAGTAGAAGGAGGAGTAGGAGCAGAAGCCAACAGCAGCTGTGGGAGCGGGGAGAAGCAGAACAAAGTAGATGCTGGGACCGCCACTGTTTTACCATCGGGACGAGAGAGTTGGTGGAAGCGAAGAGGCTGAAGTGCAGAGGACGTGCAGCAGAAAGTGGTGCATTTACTAGCTGTCCCATAAGAGTGAGGAGCTCTCCTGAAGCGGTGTCCTACTCCGGTGGTTGGCTTTCACTGGTGTGTGGAAGAAGCAAGACAGGCTCCCTTGTTGGAAGGGGTGGGCCGCAGGAATGAGACTGGAGCTGTCAGACGACCTGGACCTGACACAAGAAGAAAGCAGCAGTGGGTCGAGTGGGTACGCAGAGAGAGACCGGTGAGTTGGCCTTCATTAGGTGATGCCGGGGTGCTCTGCAATTGGTCTTTTTGAACATCGAACTAATGAATTGAAGCATTATTTTCATGATACTTGTATTGAAAGAAAGTGAGGAGGAATATTCTAACCAACAGTGCCAAACTAACAAAGCAGCAATATTTGAGCACGATTGTAACCATCATTGCCAAAGTAAAGAGGGGGCAATATTTGAACAAGAGTGTCACTTTCATTGCCTAAGCCAAAGAGAGGCAATTGTAAATAGAAGAGAACACTGTTACCATAATGGTCTACCAAGAAGGAGAGTAACTGAAAGGCACGATGACAACCAGCTGTGCCGAAGTCAAAAAAGGCCAATTGTAAACAGAAGGGGAAACAGTTTTCCTAATGAGAGAAACTTAAACAAGAGACATTACCAACAATTAACTGGTGTAATAGTAGTGTAAGGAAGGCATGGTATAAAATAGTGCAGGCAGACACAAGTGATGACGGTTCAAGGGTGTTTATTGAACTTCAAATGGTTGGAGGAACACCTATCTAACCCTAAATCTAAGGATGGGAGCAGGCTACAACCATCAAAGTAAAAATAACACAGTACTAGTGGAGTCTTGTCAAAATAAACAGGGCCTATGCTAATAAACCTTTTGCCAATCCTTACTTCTAAATGCAAATGGTGTGGGAAAATGATGTATGCAAAAGACAAAGTGTTCAGAAAATAATTGGTCAGAATGACTGAGTAAATGTGTTCCATTCCCCATGTTTTCAGCACGGGACAAGGTGGTACACTTGAGCTTCAAACACGCTCTGGCTTCTGTGGCTCGAAGATGCAGTTCAGGACGTAAGTCAGGGATTTCTGCGAAAAAGTCGTTTCCCCAAAATAAAGTCTCTTGTTCGCAGAATGCCTGGACACATACAAAACAAAGTTCCTTCTCTTCTTCAGGTTTTTTTCAAAGTTCACAAGTTTAAGGGTTCACGGTTTCCAATGCATCTCCCTCAGCTGTCCTTGGACCCCGTGTCTCCCTCAGCCGGGCTCAGACTCTCTCGAACACAAGTTCCAAGAAGGCAGAAGCAAGATGCAGTCTCTGCATGAGTCGTTCAAAATTGATCTCCCTCGATCAGGCTCGGGCCACGGATTTCCCTCATTCGGGCTCGAACCCCTTTACCAGAATGTTCACAATTGGTCTCTCTCCTTCGGACATCGACCCCTTCCGCACAATGTTTATAATTAGGCTCCCTCGTTCGGGCTTGGACCCCTTATTTACACATTTACAGATCTCCCTCAGCCGGGCTTAGACCGGTTATTCACAATTCCTTCTTCGTGCCCTTTGCTTAACCTCTGCATGACCACTTTGATGTATTTCACATTAATTTCTGTTGTTCTCGGAAACTCATTGGTTGTCGGGTTAACAGTTCTTCTGTATTTCGCCTTATTTTAGGGTATCGCCAGCAGCTTGCAACCTGCCTTCTCCGGGTTTCCTGGAGATACGTCTCCATAGCCACGTCACATCCTCTCTCTCCAGCACTGAGTCGACGTCTAGGCTCCATGTTCCCCTGCGATCTCTCAAAGCTTCTTTTCCGCACTCTGGCTATCCGGGTCCTCTCTCCGTGCTCTCGACTTCTTCCCAAAAGCTCTTTGGGTTCTCTGACCACTCCTTAATGTTCACACACAAGGGTCTTCCTCAGCTGGGCTCAGACCCCTCACAGTTTTCAAAAAGAAATGATTTTGGACTTCGAGTCCCAGAATGCAGTTCCTTGTATTTTGCTCCCTCTTCACCAGCTCCCCGAAAATGGCATTTTCACGGTTTGGGAGAAACAGCAGCACAATGGGGTATTTGACTGAGGTCAATGTCCTACTACCTGCCCCTCAAAGGCCTGGGCTCTCCAGTTTCACCCAGAGGAGGAGCTCTGATGTGGGTGCCAACACACAACCCCAGCTGGCCCTGGTTTGGCTCCCTGGAGGCACAGCTCCCACTCCACACTGAAGCCTCCCCTGCACTAGCAGGTCCAGTGTCTGGGCAGTTCTACCTCCTCCAGGCCTTACAGGTTCTCTCCAGCTTAAATGGCCTCTCTCTGGTTTCCCTGCACCCTACAGCATCCCCAGCTAGCACAGAGTGTGTTCCTGTGCTCTGCTTTTTATACTGTTAGGGAGGTTTAACCAGACTAAGGTGTGGATGGTTGAAAAGGGAGGCCTGACTCTGCCTATCCTCGTTAATGGGGCAAGATGGTGACTGCCCATCTGGATCCATGGTACACTGTTTCCTATGGGCAATCTTCATAGCTCTGTTCCTCTTCTTCTACATCCCAGTGGTTTTTGACTTTGGGGGGGGGCGGGAGACAGGGTAAGATTCACAATATTCTGCTAGTGTCGGGAAAGAAAAGGATGTTTGGTAATTAGGGAAAGGGGGAATACTGTGTCTCATCCATGAGGATCCCACTCCCAATTCCCAAGGTGCATCGACCCAGGTGATCCTCCGGCACTGGTCCATACCCAGGGTCTGGATCCAAAGGTGACGGCTGTGCCCTGGCCACCGGAGCAGAGGATCCAGGTGAAAAAGAAGTGAGAATACCCTCAGGTTTCTCACAGAACCCAAAGGTGGCAAGATATAAGCCCTTCCTGTAGAAATTATCAAGGCGGAGAAGAAGATTTCCTGCATTGCATGTGGCAAACACATCAGTCTAACAGACAGCACCAATGTGTACTGTATCTTTATAAAAGAAGTTGTGATCTTAATGATGTTGAAAGTCAAAGACATGTCAAGTTTTTGAAGCAAGCCTCACCACAGAGTACTTGTAATAGTGATAGGAGTTTTATCCTGGCCGGTGAGTATGCCAGGAAAGGGACAGTTTATGGTTAGTCCTGGCATGTTAGTGGTCCAGGAAGAAGACAATGAAGTACTGCATTATGACGAAGTGAATGTGGCAAGGCAACATATGTGTTGTGATAATGAACTGTGGTAAATCCGTTGTGACACAACATTATTGTTGATGTAGAGGAAATGTGAAAGTCGTTCTTCAAAGACGAGAAGTTATATTGAAATATTGAACAGACGTGTGAAGACAAATTCCTTTTGACTTATTAAGCAAGAGCTTGTGGAAACTCCGTCAATTATTTTGAAGAGTGATGAACTTTGTTTTAAAATAAGGCAAACCAATGGCCCAGTGAAAAACTCATTGAGTGAAGGAATTTTGTGTTTACAGCAGAATGTGGCCATTGAAAGGAACTTGGGGTTTGAAGCAGAATTTGGCTATAGAGAGAAACCTTATAGACTGAAACTTTGATTTAGACAAACTTACATTAATCCTGGGGAAGGGGATCCGACCCCGTTTACAAGAATATTTGGTTATAAAGGTTGTTTGAATTTAACTGTTATTCTATTGATTTGGAACATCCCTATGATACCGGTATAATTTTGTTGTATATAAGTGTGAGGGACAGATACTTTTTGATATTAGAGTGTTTTTCTTTAGTCTTAGTTTGATAGGCAGGGAAATCCTCGTTAGGTTAGGGAAAGCGAGGCATTTATCACACCCTTATGATTTAATAAAATGGCTACTTGTGAGAAAACCCCATCTAGTTTCTGCCTCACAGTTTGACCCCTCACACAGGGACGTAAACCAATTATGTATGTTCCAGCACAGTTTGGGAGAGCATCCAAGCTGTTCTTTTCGTTACAGTGCCTTGTGGGAGGAAGCCAGGTCTGCCAACCAGAGTCAGGGACCCACCACAGCTTGGCAGAAAATCCAGGCTGTTTATTTTTGTTGCACTGCCTGGTGGGAGAAGACCAGGTCTGCCAACCAGGGCCAGGGACCCATCATAGATTGCAAGAGCATCCAGGCTGTTCCTTTTCATTGCAGTATCTGGTGAGAAGAGACCAGGTCTGCCAACCAGAGTCAGGGACCACCACAGCTTGGGAGAGCATCCAGACTATACTTTATCATTGCAGTACCTGGTGGGAGGAATCCAGTACTGCCAACCAGGGTCAGGGACCCACCACAGCTTGGGAGAGCATCCAGACTGTACTTTATCATTGCAGTACCTGGTGGGAGGAATCCAGTACTGCCAACCAGGGTGAGGGACCCACCACAGCTTGGGAGAGAATCCAGTCTGTTCCTTTTATTTGCAGTGCCTGGTGGGAGGAGGCCAGGTCTGCCAACCAAGGTCAGGGACCATCCCAGCTTGGAAAGTGCATCCCAGCTGTTCTTCTTTGGCACAGTGTCAGGTGAGAAGGAATCAGGTCTGCCGAACAGGGTCTGGGACCCAAATGAATCAGCAGGAAAACCCCCAAAAAGCAGAACAACCTCAGCAAGCACCAGAAACCCCCAAAGGGAAGTTTGACCCCATGGGAACGGAGTCATTCCCCCTGGTACTTTGTGAAGTGTAACGTAGCCAAAAAGAGGGGGACATCCTCTTAGGCTGTAAAGTACAACTTTGTGAATATTATCTTAGTGAACTGCAAACTTCCACGAGGTAGAAAGACATCTTGGAATCTGCAAAGAAAGAAACACGAGAAAACCAAGGAAAGGAACACTGCCCCCTGGTGTGTAGTAATTAGTTTGAGACTTTGAGAGCTGTCAGGAGGAGGGGGACACTCCTGAACTTTGGGTTTTGAATCTTCTTTAGAGCACCTTATTTGATTTGTCTAAAGAACCCTGGAAGATACAGAAAGCTCAGTTTTCACCTTATCTTTAGTTTAAAGTGCAAGGGACGGAAATAGGTTTGGACATAGGACGGTGGATACTTTTTGCTTTGAACATTCTCACACTAGTGTATATGGTTGAGGCAGGGAAACCCCTCTTAGCTTTAGGGAAAGGTCGAGTTATGCTAACCTCTCTTTACTTTCGTTAAAGGTTTATGCCAACCAATTTACCTCTCCCTGTGTCTGTCGCCTATTGCCGCACCATTAAAGTAAGCAAGACTACCTCTGCATGTTTTACATTTGACTTTCATAGCATATCCCTTTTCCAGTGAACCCCCAAAAGCATTCCACAATCCTTCCCTCAGCTGCTCATTCCTTTACTGGACACACATGTAAACAACAACTAGCAATGCCAACGGTGTTGGCCTTTCTGTAGGCATGGTATAGGTATCTGCAAGTCACTGCCGTGATGGTACAAACTGCCCATTAATAATAGCAGCTGGAAAATGTTGCGAGTGCATGGGCATACAATAGTAGTGCCTAGCAAGGTCCTATAGAATACCTATACAGAAGCCAAACATGTTGTTTTTAATATGAGTTCAGTGAAAGACACGCATACTGTTCTTTGTTCTTATAAATCAAGTGGCTGCAGGCACACCTAGTTAAGGCACTCATTACGCCAGTAGCTCATTTATAGCTGCGATTAAATAATTAACTCTCAGATGACTGCTTTGAAAAAACAATGGCAGGTACTTCAAACACAAAGTTTGATGTTGCTGCTTCACCGAGCGAGCAGGGAGATGTGTTTTGGGTTGGGAGGGCTGTCATTTGACTAGAATGGACACCGGGAAGAGGATGGGCAAATAAGGAGACACCTACAAGCTTTATGACCCTCCTCATATCCCATCTTTATCCTAGTTCTACACCAAGTGAGGAATCTGAGGGTGTCCTCATTTCTTTTCCCCAATATCCCCCTCCCAGGTGGCCAGGGAAAGGCTGTTGCTATCGGATCCTGACCCTGGGGGTAGATATGCGATGGAGGACTACATGATCAGGTGGAATGAAGAAGATCAGAAATGTTACACCACATTCAAAGAGACTCTATGTCAATGCCCCATCCTAAAAGTGGCCAACTTCTCTAAGGATTTTATCCTTCCGATGGAAGCATCTCTAGCAGGATTAGGAGCAGTCCTTTCCCCAAGACTATTGGAACATCCAATACTATATATTAGTAGAAAACTCTTCCAGAGAGAGAAAAACTACTCTGTTATAGAACTAGGAGCCCTGGCCATAAAATGGGCTATCATCCAACTGAAATAATATGTGTTATTCAAACAAAGCACAGACCATTCATTGTTAGTGTGGATCAGCCAAAGGAAGGAGACACATCTAAGAGTTATGCAATGGTTCCTGGATATTATTTTTTCACTGTGGAACACCGGATCGGTAGAGATCAGGGAAATGTCAACTTCCTTTCCCAGTTTCCCTGTGAAACATCAGGATCCAGCCCGCATAGGGTAAGGGTATGTGAGGAATCTGAGGGTGTCTTCACTTCCTTTCCCCCCCAATATTCTATTCCTAGGTGGCCAGGGAAAGGCCATCACTATCGTATCCTATCCCTGGGGTGATTATGTGAGGGAGGACTACAGGGTGACAGAGACTTGGGGAGTGGAGGCTAGGCACCCTTGGGTGAGACACGGTATCCTCCATTTTCCTTTTCCAATGAGTCTGACATTCCCCAGGCCATTGTAGGCTATTACCAGTCCCTTCCCCATTTCTCCAATACATTGTTCCCCAGTAGACACCAGTTAGGTACTGGGATGAGGAAGAGACACACAGAGTCATACATCCTCATTTTATTGACTCACACACACATACCATTTAGGCACTGGGATTAGGAGGAGGCAACCAAGAGCAGTGCAGAACTCCCAAAACAGCAATGAGGGGTCTAGTACTTTTTGGACCAATCAACCTGCTGGAAGATTTTAAAAGCAGCAAGAATGAAGGGAATGGAGTTAGCTGTGGAAGCAGGTCTACGGACTACTCAACGAATGCTAACCTCTCCTGAAGGTGGTGTGTCAGACCAAGTGCTAAAGAAACACAGAAAGAAGCAGAGTGTATGCAGCGGTGAGGCTAAAGAAAGCTAGAGGCCTGTGGCAGAATGCGGTAAAGGAACTGACGCGACCATACAAAGCTGGAAACTGAAGCACGAGCTGCGGGAGACACATCAGTGGTGGGAGCAAGCAAAGCCACTGAGAGCCCCTGGGTAAACGGAGTGAGGCGCTGCATGAGAGAGAGAGAGAGAGAGAGAGGAGAGGAGAGAGAGAGGAGAGAGAGAGAGAGAGAGAGAGGAGAGAGAGAGACCTTGTTGCAGCCTGGAGCCTCGCTGGAATGCCATAAGCACAGACCGGTGAGTCAACGTAGGAAGGGGGACACCAGGATGGCAGTCAAGCATGTAAGACTTATAAGAAAGTTAATGAATGCCGATCTAAATGAAAGAAAGCACTTTGAATTCTGAAATGAATGAAAGCAAGTCTTTTGACTACCGAGTTGAATGAAAGTGAGTACAGTGAATACCTTTCGGAATGAAAGCAGTTTTGTGGATTTGCATGATATAAAGGAACTGTGCTGCTTGAGAGTACATGTATTGGCAAGAGCTGTAAGTATATGTGAAAGTGAAACAAGTGAATTGGTGATCAAACAAGCAATGGTAAAGCATCATGAGAATGTGAAATAAGAATAAGTCAAGCGCCACTGTAAAACTGAAACAGTGGCAACGTGCATAAAAAGAAGAAGCCAATGCAGTGTGGCGCTTGCGTGACCTGTAATGGGTGGACTGTGTGGTCCAACAACTGTGCCTAGACAGAGGGCACCTACCTATGGAAAAGCCACTGGAATACTTGCAAAGAAGATTGTGACTGAATATAAAGGAAATCTTGTGTGAACTAATATTAAGGACCTGAACTTTGTTAAATTGGTGAAAGATAACCAAACCAGAAGAGCTGGGAGGTATCCCAAGGAATTGTGCTTTTGAAATTGTTGAAAGACTTAACAGCTTGGGGAACGGAACCCCTTTTTGCACTGTGAACTATCTTGAACCTTGGGGAAGGGAAACCTTTTACAAGCCAAGGGCTGTAAGAAGCTTTGAACTATTATTTGAACACTTATTATTTTGAGGCTGACATCCCAATACATTGTATGAAAATAGATGTGAGGGCAAGTATAGGTTTTGGACACAGACAGACATTTACTTTGGGCTTCCTGACATATACTATCTTTAGCTGCATTTAGGTAGGGAAACTCCACCTTAGCATAGGGCAAGTTAGGCCTTTTTCCAACCTTCTTTTTATTGAATAAAATGTTATAGCCTAAAACTTTAATTCATTTCTCTGTGTCTACTTCATGATGCCTTCACATCCCAACACAATAGGTTCAGCTTCTATGTGGCACTTTAGCACCATCTAGTAGTCAAAACTAAAAATGTAAACAGACCACGAATGGCTTCACCATATCTCAGGGGCGTTTCTGTGAAAAGGCATTAAAAAACGAAACAGGCCACACATTTACTAAACTTGCATTGAAGCTGATTGGTGGACTTTGTGACAAATCCAGGGACTTCATTCCCTCTCCCCAAGGGGTACCAGCCCTTTTGAAACTAGAGAGGCAAGCTCACTCCACTTAAAACCCCCCTAGGGGACAGGGCAAGCAGGATCCCATCGGAGGCGACTCCTCGTTTGAGGAGAGGATATCCCTAAGTCAGGAACAGTATCCCCCCCTCCTTTATCCCACCCAGGGTTATGTTTGTTACATTGGGACTGATGTAAGACTTACCTGTTATTCCAACGATATTCCCCTCTCAGGGAACTTCGCTTACCTGGGCAGAGTATGGGAGGAGGTTCCACTTCCTTACTAGAATAAGAATAAAAGGGAAGACGTTAGTGAAGGAAGAGGCGAGAGAAGCCCACAAGGCAATGGAGCACAAGGGCACTCACTGGACGAGGAAGGAAGCTCCTACAAGTGGGCAGGCCAATGGGCAGATCAAGCATGCTCAGCATGTCAACAACAAGTCCACAGACTACTAGAGAAAGCACTGCTTCATTGCCGGGAGCTAGGCCATGGTGGCCTGTGCTTGTGAAGAAGCCAACTAGGTCAGATGAAGAATCTGCCTACCTGAAGCAGAAGGGGAGCTGTGACCCCTATGAACGTGGAGCCACCAGAAGGTACTGGAGGAGAAGAGCTGTATTGGATGAGTCGAATGCCTACCCGCAGGAGCACCGCTGAAAGAGGAGGTGCACAGTTACTCATATGAGATGGGAAGAGGGAGGACCTGCCACTCGAGACCTCAGTGCAGGAAAGAGAACCCAAAGGGCCCAGAGTGCCATAGGCGAGCCAAATAGGATTGTGAAGTTAGTGCCAAAAAAGTAGTTATACTTATAATACAGGCAATCATTTTCTTGTGTAGAAAACATTTCTCTTTCATATATTTTTAGGACCTGTCTCTTTGCTGGATCAACATGCCCACATGCAGCACTATAAGCAAAATTGTCTGACTCATTTGAAGGGAAAAGGAAAAATCGAAAACACAAACACAGATACAACATATTTGGAGAGCAATAAAGACACCAGCTGGAAAATAAACCATCACTGAAAAGGGGAAACCATTAGGGTCATCAAGAAACATACATTTCTTATCACATTAAAATAGGACCAACCGTTGAGCCACTGTAAAAGCTGGCCCTCACACAAACTGCTAACAGGAACCTACCACACTAAAGAACTGGGCCACTTGACCTTCAAGGTGATTCAGATTTGGTTGGACACCATCAAGTCCACCCTGCAGAAGGCACCAGCCCAGCTCTGAATGCAGGAGAACCTTATCTGACATAATGACTTAAGAGCCCATGTTGTCATATGTGAAGGCATCCGGAAGCAGACTCAGACAACTGAGTATAACATGGCATTACAGCCTGTATTAAAAATAAAAAGAAGGTTAGAGAAAGGCCTAACTTGCCCTATGCTAAGGTGGGATTTTCCATGCCTAACCGAAACGAATTATAGTCTGTGCCAGGAAGTCCAAAGCAAATGTTTGTCTGTGTCCAAATCCTATACTTGTCCTCAGATCCACTTGTATATAATGTGTAGGGATGGTAGCATCAAAATGAGAAGTGTTCAAGTAAAAGTTCAGAGTTTCTTCCAGCTCCTGGTTGTAAAAGGGGTTTCCCCTTCCCATAGATTCAACATAGTTCACTTTACCAAAACAAGGGGTTCCCTTCCAAGTCTCTCAATGTTCAAAAACAACACTTGAGTTGCTTGCCAGCTTTTCTGGCTGAGTTGCCTTTCATCAATTTCACCAATATCACAGAATTCAGTTCTTTAACACACGTTTTCCTTGATCTCAATCACAAGTTTGAAAGTGAGTTAAGTGGCTTTTCCTTTAGGTGGGTGTACTTGGTTTAGGCGCAGTTGTCAGACAACACTGTCAATCCATTACAGGTCACAGAACTGACATACCTGACCTTACTTCTTCTTCACAGTTAGAGCGCCACTGTTTCAGCTTTCAAAGTTGTATTGGACTGTGGACTACTTTGACCCACTCAGCAGTACTCCCATCCATAACAAAGTTGCACTTCAGCAGAAGCAGCAAAATGGCTGCACTGGCCGCTGTGAGCACCATTGCCTCATGGCAAAACTGTCTTTGCAACAACAAAAAGATGGCTGCACCATTTTGCCAAGCATATATGGGGCAGGATGCAACAAAGGGGCACACTGAGAAAGCCTGCCTTTATTTTCTGACATGTACCAAAGAAAGGGAGAGAAAAAGCAGCGCTGCTTTGCTGCAAGCCCAAAATTCCTGTTGAAAAGGGGAATATTTCACCTTTAAAATGATGCCGCTCTTTGTCCCTGTTTTTCATCACACTACCCTTATCAAAAAGACCCTGTCATGCCCAGCCACATTCACATTTTGCTCCATCAGAAAAGATCCTTATACCTGAATGACAGGCTGTGCCAGCCAAACCTGAGAAAATCAACAAAAACTTTCCTTCAGCTACACGGGAAACGCTTAAATTATGCTACAAAATGTCAAAAATCACTGCTTGAAAAGAAAAGCATAGCTCTCTGTGCACATGCCAATTTCAGCAGACCTTTGCCTTGTACAGACTGTTGTGTGCAATAAGCTGGCTACAGCTACACAACAATATTGGGAAGTAGATGGCATCAAAAATGGGCTTGTGCAAACCAGAAAAACAAAATGCCTGTTTTTAAAATAAATACCATGTTGAACAAAAACTTGTCTGTCCCTAAAGGGGGGTTGTTGCTGTGGAATATATAGGGGAATGTTTATAAAACAGGTTTGTTTTGGTCGATGACAAAATAAAAGAAAATAAAACTGTTAAACTGCATGGGCTGGATTTTTCCTTTTGGTCAGAGCTAAGGCTTCCCCCAAATGGAGCTACCATAAACCTCTAGGACACGAAAGTGATAATTGCTAGGTTGGAAAACTTTGACTGACCAAGACAAAGAAACTTCACATACTAATCATACTTGGGTCTGGGCTGAGCCATCTTACAATGGAACTTCCAGGACACAGATGTCCAAAGTGAAAAATCACATCTACTCGTGACTCCTACAGGAAGCTTCAAAGGAAATCTCTGACAACCCTGGATTGAGGGGCTAGCTTGGAAGCTATGCCCGTATATGGGGAACTATACTGAAGATTTGTTTCCAAAGACTATTTTATAAATAAAACTTGTACGATTTTTATCTTTGCAACCAGACTTTGCAGAAATGTAAAAAAATAACAGCTTTAATGTAACTTTGTGGGTTTTCATTTAAGACGTCATAAACTTCACTGACATACGGGGAAAAGAAATGGTAGAGAATTGAGTATTATAAGGAAAGCGTCAATGATGCCATTGCAAATTTTAATACTTACATGCCTAATGATAATCCACACCCATGTATAAAGTTGTAGAATTTTAAGTAATATAATTATCACTGTAAAGCGTGATAAACTGGTAGAAGGGCGAAACAAGGTCCCACAACCGTGAGGATTGGACTGCTATGCTCTACCTACAATATATATAATATGCCCATGTGATTGGTTAAAGTGCCACAAATGTATAAGTGTGTAAATTAGGTTATGACTGATTTTTGGCTAAAAGGACTGTGGGATGGCTTTTTACCTCATATAATGCAACCTCATAAGCTGGGACTGCTCCTCGAGGAGGCAACCAACATTGATTGTCCTATCCACTTCTTGGAGGTAGGTTTAGCTCAGTCCTGCCCACCAATAATTCTGTGATGTCACCATGCTATATAAACAAGAGTGGTTGACAGAGTTCCAACGCACTCTCTCCCAGATTCCTGAGCTGTGTTCCTGATCCTCTACATTCATCTTCCTGATTGCACATTTCACTGCAAAGCCAAATCATAGCCGAGTCCTACTCCAGAAAGGCGAAAGCAGAGCTGTTTTTCTCCCAGCAAGGCCATTGATCCAGAAAACCCACTGAATCCCATTAAAAAGGGTAAAGCTGGGGTACTTTAAGCATCCTGAAACCAGACCGGCTTCTTGCCACTACCTGCATGCCCGCTGACCCTTAGCATCCAGCGACCAGACCTTGCCCAGCTGTCTTTTGCCAGGAGAGTCTGCATCCGGTGACCAGAATCTTTTGTGTCCAGAACCTGTTGACTGTCCAAAATCCCTAGACTTAAGCATGGACTGTGAGTATAAATCCCCACCCCATAGAAACACATAGCCTACCTTATCTTGACTCTTTTGTCTCTACCCTACTCTCTAAGCAATACTATCTTACCCTGGTAACTTGTTAAAACTGTTAGAATTCTCGGTGCACCCTGTCCTTGACTTTCTAAGTGCTAGCGCCATTTCTCTATTAATTCTGTCTTGCATAGATCATAAGTCATTAGCAATATTTTTTAGGAAATAAATTCATTTTCCCTAAAGAAAAGGGGTACACTGCATGAAGGGTAACAAATGCAGCGTAACTGTGTTATTTCACGGGTGGCGTTCCTCTTTTCTTAGCCATTAAATCTAGTTTAAGTAAAATGTGCCTTTAATTTTAAAACCGATTTTCTTAATGTTAACTGTTCTATTTTCCTAAAAACAAACCTCACTCTACCTTCCAGATCTCTCTCAATTCACCAGCCAGAGAACTCTGTTTACCTCTATATTGTCCCTGTGATATACATCTATCCCCAACCCAAAAACTGCATCGCAATTCAGTGTTTTTCACCCTTTTATTTAAAAAACGTTTTTGCATTTTAAACTGCTTCTGTGTAAAAATGCAACTTTCCAACGTGTGATTTGACTGCACTGGGTTTTCAATTTGAACTTGCTTTGTGAACTGTATGCTTCTATGATACTTTGCTTGATGGTTTGCTAGTGATATTAAATCCATGATACTGTGATAAAACATATGCATAGCATTATTTAAACACACAAATCATTAATTATTTATCAAAATCCGAGTGTCATTTCAGGCCTTTGCCAAGGGTTTTTCCTATTATTTTGTGAGGGAAGGTCAGATTTTGATTCTGTTCCTGTCTCTTATCCCCGATTACCTGCTGCTTCTTTCTATCCACTCAGAATTCGATTATTTGTGGGTTGAGGGAACATTGCAGGGGGAAATGTTAACTTGGGTGCTACCTATCCTAATTCAAAACGTCCTCCTATTCAATTGTGCTTTGGATATGTTCATGTAGAAGGTTAACCAAGTACATTGTTTCCATTCCCATTGTAATTATCACCCCATTGGTGATTGCTGCTCAATATAAAAATGTGTGTGATGTTTGTGAATTTTCAAAATAAATGTATTTTTCACCAACCGCCCTGGTTCCTGGTACATTGTGACCTGGGTACTTGTAAAAGGGGGTGTGAGACGGGTCGGTTTTCGGCTCAATATGAATTTCTTGAAATTAAAGAATAATCATTCCTATTGAGTGCCAAATGCCAGGCTAAGACCAAGTGTCCTGGTCCAGTGTGCGACACCAGATTGGTATCCTTAACATGACTTATCCTCTTGCAGCTTTCTCAGTACTTGTTTTGCCACCATTCACTTGCTATACTTTCAAATATTCTCATGGCATTTCACAATGCGTGTTCTCTTTAGTTTGCACAGTTTATAATTCCTTAGTATCAGGTAATTACACTGAATGCTTTTCAGTCCAGTTGGTACTCAATCGCACTTGCTTTTTTTTGGTTCGGTATTCAAAAACAAAAGTTTAATTGCATTCCAACACATTGGCTGAACAACTATCAAATTCCCAGTTTACACTCCCTCTTCATGGGCGTATTGACAAGTTTGAAAATGTCCCTGGCCCTTTCTTTCCCGGCTTGGCACACCTCTCATACAGGACCTCCACCACCTTGGTTCTACGGGAAGGAGTCTCCATGACGCCAGGAGGTGTGCACACTGGCTCTTACACCAGAGACCTTTTGACTGCTCCCACCACAATCCTCTTCCGCTGCAATGACACAGCAGCTCTAGGCCCTTCAGGCATGGGTCTCCTTCGGTTCACCTCTGGCTTCTCCTGCAAGCGTTCCACAAGCAATTTTATTAGCCTCACCTAAGCAGGCCATTTATACTGCCCGCTGGGCCCCAGGTGCAGGCAAATTTCCTTTACTGCATAACTGTCTTGGTACTCAGCATCTCTCTTCCTCGTCCCAGTACCAGAGTGGTGTTTGTGTATGTCTGAGTTAATAAAGAAAGCATGCATGCATGTCACTAGGTGGTCTCTTCCTCGTCTCAGTATCTGACTGGTGGGTATTGGAGGAGGGTTTTCTGGACAAATAGGGAAAGGATTGGTAATACCTTATAAAGGCCTTGGGGATATTTGACTCCTTATAAAAGGAAAATGGGGGATATTTTGCATCCCACCCAAGGGTGCCTCATCCCCACTCCATAGGTCTCCTCCACCCAGGTGGTCTTCCCTTACATATCCACCCCCAGGGTCAAGATCCGAAAGTGAAGCCCTTCCCTGGCCACCTGGGCAGAGGCTTTATTGGTGAAAGAAGGGAGGACGCCCTCAGGTTACTCACACATAGCAGGCAACAAATGTGCTTGATCTATAATGGCAAAGGGTGCTGAAAGACCTATGGTGCATAATTTGACGTCTCTGCAAAGCATAGTACATTACTTAACACCATGTGTCGAAAGATCAATCAATACCAACTTGGTTCCAAGGCTACTTAATTCAGGAAGCAGTGCCAGACACCTGCTGTACTAGGAAGGACCTTTGTTCTGCTCTTTCCCACTGTACAGGTTGAGGTGCTGTCAAGCAGTGTTCTGCCACTGGACATGGGTACTGTTCCTGCACATTCAAAAGGGGACAACATATAGCATGTATTTGCACAACCTGATCCACTGCACAAGTTGTACCACTTAGTGAGCACATGAATTGCACATGCAATGCAACATTTGCACATCTTTCTGATGAAATCCCATGGAGTTGTGGTAGAATGTCACAATGTATTTGCTGTAATATGTACACCCACTTCTCTTGTGGTTGATCACAGGCCTTATGTGAAAGATACACTATACAAAAGTTTGAAAGGAAATTCTGATGTTGAGTTAACAATAGCCCCCTCAGGTTCATTCGTCACCTCTAACTTTTGTAAAGGTCCACTTCCCATGACTATTACCGTTTTACAAGAGAAATATTCTGGTACACATGTGTTGTTTTGCTTTAACCAATTATCTGTATGCTGTTGTTTATAACCCGTGTGGACTGCGTGGCAGTCTTTGATTTAACCAATCTTGCTACGGATCTTCAGAACGTTACTCTGCCTTTAGCATTTGGTAGATTTAGGAACTGGGTGTTTATGGCCTGTCCCTGGGCTGATAGGCACTACAGGTACTGGGATGGATAGTAAGAAGAGCAGATGTGGTAGGCAACATAGGACAAATTCCAATTGAATGCACTGTGTAAGGAAGGCATGCTATCAACAGTAAGACACACACAAGTGACCACAGTTCAAGGGTATTTAGTGAACTTGAAAAAGGGTTTGATAAACGCCTATCTAGTCCTAAATCTACAGATTGGAGCAAGCTACGACCATCAAATAATAATAACGCAGTCCTAGTGGTGTATTGTCAAAATAAAAGGGCCCATACTAATAAATCTATTGCCAATCCTTACCTCTAAATACAAATAGTGCATGGAATAGCGTTATGAAAAAAGAAAGAAGTGTTAAAAAATGATAAATCAGGATGTGCAGGTAGTTGGCCTCCCTTCTCCATGTTTTCAGCACGGGACAAGGCGGTTCACTCAAGAGCAGCACAATTTCTGGCTTCTTTAGCACAAGGATACAATTATTTTCCTCTTTGGATTTTCACAAGTATTCACTTTAGATGATTCACTATTCACTCCAGAACACTCTCAGTCAGGCTCAGATCCCTTTAGCACAATGTTCATAGGATATTCTTTTTTGGGTGACTCACGGTTCACCCCGGATCCCTCTCAGCCAGGCTCAGACCAATTTCAATTTAGCTCAATTATCAAAGACTTTTGAATGTGCACACGGTTTGGTTTGACCAGTTGCAGGACCACTACGATTTCACAATTGCTTTTATTTAACATTTGTCACCTTTCAGTTGGTGCCGGACCACTCTGTTTACAGTATCGTATGTTAGCTTAAAAGTTCAGTCACTCATCTGCTGTTTTAATTATATTTGCCACATATACTTGATACACTGTTCTCTTCAATGTTCTTCATATAATGTTGCCACTTGCAACCTTGGTTTCCACACTGACCAGTCTGGCATCAGTCTCCCCAACTCACTGACAGTGCTGACTTCACTGGTGTTGCTTTGTTGTAGGAGCCAAGGACAGTACCATGGCAGCAAATGATTCTCGCCACCTTGACTATCGACACAGGAGTCCCCCGGGTACCTCTGACGCACAATGCAGGATTCTTCAGCTTTGATTCCAGATCTATCGTGCCCTATTCTCAAAGGCCCATAAAAGTTATCATCTTTCGGTGAAAAAGTCAAGGGCACTTCCCTCCTTGCAATCAGCTTTGGTCTTGCCGTCTTTCGCCTTGTATTAAACTGCCATCTTGGAACTGCTGCTTCCTCGCGTGATTTGCCTCACTCAGAGTGTGCTTTCATGCTCTGCCTTTTTTCCATGTGGGGATTTGTGATGGAAGTCAGGTGTTTGTAATGATCAGTAATTGCTTGACCATTGTATTAGGTCATGTCCAGTATACAGCTTGGGTGTTAGTCCGTTTTCCTTCACTGTGAGCTGTCCGTGAGAAAATGTTCATGTCGGAAAAGGGGTGATTTGAGTTCCTTATTATCCTAGGTCAATTCCAATGGTACCCCAAGGGAGAATACCCTGGGGAAACTCTCTCAGACAAGAAAACCATTGAGAGCGATAACTGAAGGAACCTGGATCGAGATAAGAGCTGAGGGTGAACAATGGAAGTAACACAAGGAACAATAACCAGTAAGGAAGAGGAGGAACACAGGTGGAACGAGGAAGAAGCAGCACACGGAACAGCATCTAAGGCTCACCTCAGCATAGCAACGCAGTGTCTGAGCAAATGCTGTGTGAAGAAATAGGTTGCTCATGTGCATGTGGTGCAGAACACCACTGCGGTCAAACAAATAGGACGCTGACCTCCATGTCTTGGTGGGAGGTCAGGTCACAACCTTAGATGGAGTGATAGCAGTCTTTGGTGCAAAAAAGCCACAACATTGCCAGAGAGACCACTTTGGAAGCAAAGTCCTGACCACATGCCCCTTCCTCATGTATGATTACCCAGGCTTCCAAGAATGGGCCCCATGAAAGGTAACGAGAAAAGGTGCATGATGGCAGATCCTGGTTCTTAGGAACAGTCAAAAGGCCCATAGCCTTTCCAAACCACCAGGATTTGAAGCAGACCACAATGATAGCGTGAACCACATATCTGGGAGACCTCTAATTCCAGCCTGCTACATATCATCACAGGGGGTGGAGTGCCTGAGGTGTTACGGCCAAATTGATCAGACACATGAGTTTTGAGCTGAGAAATGTGGAAAACTAGATGGATCTGAGACCAGGAAGCAGACGACATAGCAGGAAGGCAATAGGCCCTACAGGTTTCAGGATATTGAAAGGTCTGAAATAGTGAGGAGAACATTCTGAAGCGACCAATCGAGTTGGAAGGAAGCTTGATGACAACCATACTCAGTCCACAAAGAATAAAGTTGCCTCCTTTGAACACCTTTGGTCTGCATACTTTTTTGTTTCTGCTTGAGCGTTCTGTAGAGTTTCCAAGGCTTATTGTGTACCATCTGGATGTCATTAATAAGAGCATCTGTGGATGGTAGCTTGATTTTAAGATGACGAACAGTGGGAAAGCATGGAGGAGGAAACGCGTAAGTACAGTAAAATGGACATAACCCCACTGAGGAGTGCACAGCTGGTGTAAGCAAACTGAACCAGAGGTAGACATTTGTTACAATAGTCTTTTGTGTCTGTACCAAAACAACAGAGGTATTATTTCAGTGACTGGCTTAATCTTTTTGTCTGGGCATTGGTCTGGGGTGGAAACCAGAACTTGGAGCTTGCTGGGTTTCAAACATCTTACGAACACAGGACCAGAAGCGAAAAGTGAATTGGGTTCTGCAATTGAAGATTATAGTAGGAAAAAAACGTGAAAAAGTCTGCAAAAAAGTACTTTTCCATCTGAGAAACGATAGCTATATGAGGCATTGGTACAATATTAGCCATTTTGGTGATTGCATCGAAGGTGACCATAATCGTGGTTTGACATGAAGAAGGTTGAAGGTCAACAATAAAGTCTGTTGAGGTTTGTTGCAAAGCAATGGAAGGCATAGCTGGCTGTACGAGTTTGCCAAATGGATGTCTCCTAAGGATCTTAGTTTGCAGGCATGTGCTAAAAGATGAGATGTATTCCTGGATATCACTGCGAAATAGCCACCAAACGTTTCTCAGGATCAAGTCACTTGTTGCTTTCACTCCTATGCCCATCCGCCACCGATTTATGAACATGCCTAAAACATCCTCTGTAGGTCAGCTGTGGGAATGTTCAACTGTTGAACGAGATAGTGGTGCACGCCGAATAAGTCATGTTTAAATACTTAAATGACTCAGGAATTAGTAGAAAGAATTTAAAGGTGTGGGGGAGGAACTGTGATCTTGGCACAAAATCACCACACAATACAAAAGAAAAATAGAAGATTCAACATTGGAACCCTGCCGTCCCCTACAAACTGTCAAAAGACTGATCAAGTCAGCTACTCTAATTTTGAACAATATCGTATTGTCTACATTGAACTGAACATATCAGTTAAAACAAGAAATTCATGACAAGAGTATCTTTTTTATAGAAAAATATATATATTCTTTGGTTTACAGGCACAAGGTAAATGTACAAATTAAAGCAAATATGTAAGTCCGTTGTCTGTGGCTGACGCATTTCGGGGAGTCTTTCCTCTTCTTCAAGAGCCTGAACGGACTGTGAAGAATCTTTTTTAACTGCATAAGAAACTTGTCAAAAAATTAATCTCGAACTACGCAAATGTTCGAAGCAATGAAAACATATGTATGAAAGACATAATAGTCAATCTTTAGATGGAAACACAAGTTAATCCTTCTCAACCGAGCATCAATAACACTGAGTCAACTTCATGAAAACATACGAATATCCGGATACTTGGAAGCAATAGGTGACAACAAACATCCCTAGTGTTATTGTGGAACCAGTTCCTATGTATAAATCATCCCAACGAGAGTTATGTCAAAAGTAAAACAAGGATCCATCTTGGTTAAATCTGCTGAAAAGGACCATCTCTAAATCAAAATGTACGGAAAAGGCGATGTGAAAAATTACCTTGTATTGAGTGTCAGCTAGATACACTCTAGTTGTAATTCTGGAAACGTTGAGCGAGGACAGTGGATGAATCAGTAGAACGTGATACCCATCCAGTTTGAGTTCTCAGCGGCAAATGAACTGTGCCGGGTTTGAGTAACTAAAGGACATAGAAGTCAGTTAAGGAAACAAATATAGTGAAAGAGAAAAATGTAAGTGAAACGGAATAGTCTCTATAGGAATCAGTCAATCCAATCAGAAAGAATGGAAATGTAAAGAGAGTGCAATGCACCTATGCGGTAAAGGAATAATCAGATGCAGTGAATGCTAACATGTATGAATAAACTCTTATATCATCAAAAGAAACTAATATTCGAATGGCCATCTAAAGGTACAGTGAGATTAGGAAGCGAAGAAATACCTCAAAATAGAAATTGCACCATAACGATGCAGATCCAGTGTGCGGAGAAAGTAAACATCAGTAAAACGGTGAATCACAGTGTTCTAATAGAAAAGATGCAGCCGGCACCGAGTCCTAAAAATGCAAGAACCAGAAATATATATTTCAATAAATGTCAATGAACATAAATGCCGGATCTACAGGTGGATGGGTAGTCTAAAGTGTCTACACAATATGAATAGAACCTACCTCTAGGTAAATATTCACATGGTGACAGCAAAATATAAATAAACTAAAGATGTGCTCGATCTGTTTATCTAGATAGAATCACTCAAGGTCCACAATCGCATGGTGTTGTCAAGATTAACTCTGTAGAACTGACACTATGGAAAAGATCAAGGCAACGTGAATTAGAAAATAGAACTTTAGAGAGGGTCTCTAGTGTTACAGGACCGGGAGACGCATCTTACCTGTGGACGCAGTAGAACAGAACTGGGACTCGGCTCATAGTGTGCGAATGCGCGACCATATCCATGGAAACGGAGAGCGCCATTTTGAAATGATTTAATAGTATATGCGGAACTAGAAGTGAAGAAAGACTACTAAAAGTCCCTGTTTCAAGGCCGGGGCCATCTTGAAATGTAAATCGATAGCGTAGCTCCAGATATCCTGTGCACACGCACAGTCTTGAAAATATTGAAAGGTAAAAAGAAAAGGAATAAACGACCAAAACAAATGCTTATTATAGAGCAAAAAAGCTGAATATAGAGGTATTCAATAAAATCATGAAGTCTAGGTCACATTACTCGGCACCTTCGGTAGTAAGAAGAGAGAAGTAGAGATGATGAAAAAGAAAGAGAAACAAGTGTTTACTAGAGAAAAAGCTTGTTGGGATAATATATATAACCACGGCTTGGTATGTGGTGTGTCATATCTCAAAATCGGGTGTGTAAATATTGTAAATGTTTCGTGGGAAGTCGACAGGTGGGTTATATCAAGATGGTTCATGTGTTATTAGGATACAGATTGGTACAATGCAAATTCATGCCTTAATACGGGATAAGAAACATATGCTTAGCAGAATTGCAAAATTACATTAGTGAAACTCACATGTGTATAGAATCCACAATAGTTGACTCAAAAGTTATTATATGTACACAACAACATCTGTAGATCCAGGGTTGTAACAAAGGCATAGTTTCAAGTCCTTAAAGGCATGATCGGCTTTGTCATCCAAGAAGAATTGTACACCCTTCTTTGGAATTCTAGTGATAGGTAGCAGTTTTTGTGAAAAGCTGAGAATTCATTTCTCATAAAAGTTTGAAAATCACAGAAAATTTTGGGCATCTTAGAAAGATCAGGATGTGGGCCATTTGGTGAGGTATCAGGTGGCCCAATCCTGTTCCTTTTGCGGAACGAATAGGCTATAGAACTGTGATGAAACACAGACGTGATCCTAATTTTCTATGGATAATTTGGAAAAGATAAGGATGTCATCCAGGTAAATCATGACAGAATGTAAAAGAAGATCAGAAAAAATATGGTCCACAACGATTTGAAAAACTCTAGGGGCATTTGCCAAACCAATGGGCATCACTCCATACTCATAATGACAGAAAGGAGTTCTATATGTAGTGTTCCACTTGTCACCCGTTGTATTCGAATTAGGTGATAGCCGCCCCTCAGGTATAGCTTATTGAATAATGTTGCTTCTCTGACAGCTCCTGGAATGAGGGGTACAGGGCATTTGTCTTTAACTGCCCCCTTGATGACTCCACTGTAGTCTATGTAGGGCCTTAAATAAACTCTGCCCTTTTGGAATAAATAATAATGATGCTCCAGCTTGTGAATTCTACTTTGTTTATGCTTTGAAATCAATATAATACGTAGGCTGATTTGTATGTACTTGTATAAGATGGCTTTTTCTGGTATGGACAGTATGGACATTCTCCCAAAGGGCACTTGGGCATTGGGCCTTAATTCGATGGCACATTCATCATCACAAAGATTCAGTAGTTCTTTATGTGAATCATCCAAATACATGTTGCATAATTCTAGGTATTGTTAAGGTCTTAGTCTGAACTACCTCAACTCTGGTGACAGAGACTGACTATTTCCTTTCCCTTTACTCTTCCCTAGTAGAGGAATGCAGGCCCACTCTCTCCTCTTGGAGACAGTTAGTGATGCAATGTTCTGTTCCCCAAATAAAAGACAGTGAAACCCAATTGATAAACAATTTTTGAATCCTAAGCCAAGGCAGTCCTACAATTACTAGATGAGTGGGATTTGGTCAAATCAAAGTTGAACTCTTCAGTATGTGAAGAAATGTTGATCTTGAATGTGGTGATCATTTCCTCAAGGGATCCAGATAAGACATTCTGAACAATCCACTCCTTCCATGGTTACAGCTGTAAGGAAAGCATGGTATCAACAGTAAAACAGACACATGACCACAGTTCAAGGGTGTTTATTGAAACTTTACAAGGTTGTGATAAACACCTATCAAAACCTAAATCTACAGATGGGAACAAGCTACGACCATCAAATAATAATAATGCAGTCCTAGTGGAGTCTCGTCAAAATAAAAGGGCGTATAGTAAAAAAAACAACTATTGCCAATCCTTACCACTAATTAACAAATAATGTGGGGTAGTGTTCATGAAAAAAAAAGAAGTGTTAACAAAATAATATGTCAGGATGCTCGGGTCCTTGGCCTCCTTTCCCCACGTTTTCAGCATGGGGCAAGGCGGGTAACTTGAGAAAAGCACACACTCTGGCTTCTGCGGCACGAGGATACAGTTCCATTTGACCAGTTCAGGACCTTCTGTGTCCAAGTCTCTTTAATTATGACACGTCTCTTGACGCAGAGAGCATGCAGTACCATCAACTACATGCAAACGTTGTTTTCCCTTTACTAGTATTCAATTTGGGTGTTCACTCTGGGCTGGGCTCATATCCCTTTTCACAACAAAAGTTCAATGTTGGATCCCCTCTTCCGGGCTCAGATCACTTTAAAAAAAAAAGGTTTAGAGAATTATTTTTCGGGAGACTCTTGGTTCACTCCGGATTGACCTCTGCCGGGCTCAGATTCCTTTCTTTTGTTTAATTAGTCTCCCTCAGCCGGGCTCAGGCCAATTGAGACGTAAATCGAATTATCTAAGACTTTCGAATGCGCACAGGGTTTAGCTTGACCCATTGCATGACTACTTCAATCTCAATATCTCTTCCTCTCACACTCACACTCACTCAGCATCAGCTGGACATTTAACAGAGACTTTCGAATGAGCAACCACATGGCGCCGGATGACTCTGTGTATTTTATCTTTTCTTGGCCTCAGTTCAGTTATAAAGTTCAACTAATTCCTTTGGCTTCCAATTGTATTCGCATTGCTCATCCCAAAGGCCTCACACACTGTTCTCTTTATACAATGTTACCAATTGCAACCTTGGTTCAAAACACAAGCTGATTTGGCAACAGTCTCTCCGACTCACCGAATGTGCTATCTTTTCTGAAGCCGCTTTGTTGTAGGAGTCAAGGACAGTACCAAGGTGGCAATCGCTCCCCCCGCCTTGGTTATCGATATGGGAGAGCCCCGGGTACCTCAGACACACAATGCAGGTTTGATCAGCCTTAGCTCCTGGTATTCGGTTTCTTACTTTCCAAGGCTCCCGAAAGTAACAGTCTTTGCAGGTCAAGAGTACATCCCTCATTGCAACCCTCTCTTGTCTCACCGTCTTTCTCCTTGTATTAAACTGCCATCTTGGAACTGCTGTTTCCTCATGTGTTTTGCTTTGCTCAGTGTTCTTTCATGCCCCGCCTTTTATCCATGTAGGGAAGTATGATGGAAGTCAGGTGTGTGTAATGATCCGTAATTGCCTGACCATGCCTGACCATAGTGTTGGGACATGTCAGGTATACAGCTCTGGTGTTAGTCAGTTGTCGCTCACTGTAAACTGTCCAGGTGTGGATAATTTATAATACATGACACAAACTTCTCCATAAAGTTGCACACTGCTCCATAATCACCTAGCATGTATACATTAGAGAGGACACACTCATTGAAGTACACAGGGACATTGAGCCCCATAATCATGATCTCTACTTGCTTGTTGTTCTACAGAGAAGACAAAAGGGCACCTGGTATGGTATCCCAGTTCATTGTCCCATTTACAAGCCGGAAGAGGCATTTCCCAAATATCACGGGGGGGGGGCGCAATCTATGACCATGTGCTCCTTTGACATACAGTACTAACAAAGGCCTTGCCAGCATCTCCTGTTCTGTTCCTCTAAAGAAAACACTCCTTGGGTAGCCCAAACTGCATGGGTTTGGATTGATCTGTGGACTGTAATGTAGGTCTTGGTGCTTCACAGCTTGTCGAGTTGTCATTGTCCAGTTTTCCATTCTTTCATTGTGGAGCTGCTTGATGTGGTATTTGACCTGCATTGCTAGAGTTATGAACTCTGAGAAATTGGTGGGGAGAAGCACCTGGGCTACCTCATCCTTCAACTCATCCATTAAACTACACCAAGAGTGTTATGAGAGCATCATCAGGCCAGGCAGTATCTGTAGCTAATAGTTTAAATTGTATGATGTAGGAAAGAATATCAAGGTTTCCTTGTTTTGGAACCAAAAGGGCTTCCTGGGTGGAAATCGTCACTTTCATGCAACCATAAATGGCTGTTAAACATTTAATGAATCCAAGACAATTATATAAAACTTGGTTGTTGGCAGCAACTAAGGGGTTGTCCCAGGCTAGGGTGCAACCAGCTAGGCTGGAAATCATATAAACTACTTTGGCTTGGTCAGTAGTAAAGGAGGATTTATTTGTGCACTGCATTGTATAGGCAGATATGAATGTGTTCAACTTCCTGGGACTTCCATCAAACTGTCCTCATGGAAGGGACCAGGTGGGGTCTGCAAGTGCAGTAAGGGAATGGCTGTTAGCATCAATCCCAAAGTGGTGTTCTCGGCCTTCAGGGTTTGTACCCTGGGGGTGAGTGCCTGCCAGGAGCTACCAATTGCTGAAATTGAAAAGTCTGAGAAACCGGGCATTGCTAATTAACAGTGCTTGGCACCAACCTGAAGTGTGATGTTGAACAGCTTTGTCCCAGGGCTGATAGGTACTTCAGGCACTGGGCTGGATTTTTAGTAGAGCAGATGTGATAGGCGAAGAAAGGCAAACTCCTAATGAAGGTACGGCTTGCCCAGACTAGTAAGCAGCCAAATGGTACCTCCAAAGGAGAAGCCCAAGGGAACCCCTGTAGGGGAAGAAAACCTGTGGGAGAGATGCATCGAGGCCACTTTGGTAACAAAGTCCTGACAGCCACTGTTTTAAACGTATGTCAATTTTTCCTTTGTTACATTTTACCAATTATTTTGCCTTTCATACTAGATTCCTGTACACTTAAATTGCACACTCTGGGTTCAGCAGCTAGATTTTGATGACAGTGGCCCTCATTACAAGTCAGGCGTAAAGGGTTTAACGGCGCCGTCGGCGCCGTTAACCCTTAATGCCTGATTAAGAGGTCCCGGGTTTTAACGCCTGCTTTTTGCAGGCGTTAAAACCCATGCCGCAAAGTGACCTTGGTGCTAAGTACGGTGCCGCAATTTGCGGCACCGTACTTAGTGCCTTTCCCCATTCCCATTATGCCCTATGGGGCAAAAATGGGAATGGGGAAGGGCAAATGGTGAATGGGGAATTACTGCCCCACTCACCTTGGAATGGGGCGGTTATTCCGCCATCCACCATCCCGGAGTCCGGCATGGACCATGGTGCTAATAGCACCATGGTCCAGCGCCGGACTTGTAATGAGGCCCAATGTGTATAGTTCAAAAACAATTGATAACTTCAAGAAGTTGAATAATATCATGTCAAGATCAAGTCTAATCTAAATTGGGTCACTGAATCAGAAAATCAGAGTTCTTCCAGTTGTCCATTCCCACATGCACTGCATTGAGGAAAATGTGAATGTTTTACATAAATACGTTCAGCGCCAAGTCCCTTGGGTTTGACATCAACAGACACCTCTCTGTCAAAAAGCGCATAGCAAGTAAGACCCAAGTGGCTTGGTACCAACTTTCACTTTCGTGGAAAATCAAGCCCTTTATCCCAGAAAAAAACTTCAGATCTGCTACCCAAGCCTTCATCCTCTCCCACCTGGTTGTTGGCAATGCCCTTTTGGAAGGCCTTCCAGCAACTGCCTGGCACCCGTGAGATGCGTCCTGCATGCTGCAGCAAAACTCAAAGGACTCTGCAAATTCGACCACATCACTCCAACCCTCATCGAATTGCACCGACTCCCACTGCAAGCCCGCCTGTGTACAGGCACGTTGTAAATGCCATATTATATCATATCTTCCAATCCTGCTGAATCATGAAAAAGGCCGTCACCCTCAAGTTCCCAAGCTACCTCACGGAGAAACCCAGCCTCTCTGTAGGCATGATCCAGCAGAAAGAAGGGCATGAGCAGACTCAAACTCCACCACTGCAGGAAAGAAAGAACCAGAAGAGAGGCCCTTCTATGTCTATGCCCCAAGACAATGGAACCTACCTTCTCCCCAATAATATCAGACTTGCCCCCTCACTTCTACAGTTTAGAAGGACCTCAAAAGCCTCCTCTGCAAGTAATAGCTCATCCCTAACACCTAGGTCCACACACTGTCCACCCTACCTGAGACTCCCCCATTTCTTTCCCTGGTTGCCTTTAGATCCCTTGAGGACAAATGGCTTGCTCTCTCCAGCCCCATTAGCTCCTCACTGCCTTGCTTCTCTGCTTCCCTCGCCATGTTCTCCCCCCTACGATTATAAGGCGCTCCATTGCTACCTGAATCCAGGTCTGTGCTCATTAAATGACCTGAAAATAATAATAGCGCTAAATGTACTCACTGCTAAAATGCAATGCTTCTCATGGCAACTTCTGTTGATGGACACCTGAACTCATTGATTTGTTAAAAGTCTGTACCCAGAGTGCAGTTCTCTACTAAGAAACGCATCCTCCATAAGCCAATAGACACTTGAAAATCCAAGCTAGATACTTAACATGACCTATATGGTACATATAAAGCAGCATGCAATATCCAGCCCTCTATCATACTGTCAATGTGATGATTCCAATAAATATTAGCACTAGTAGGCTTGTCTCCCAATATCTGGATGCATATTAGAATAGGACGCATTTGTAACTTGGCATACAATAATTCAAAAGAGAATAAAACATGGATTTCACCTTCATAGCTTGTTCCTGGAAAGTGGTCAGTCTCCCTTTCTGTGCTCTCCGCAGCACAGGTGATGTGCCTAGAGGCTCTGATTTTGTGTCTACGATGGAGGACATAGAATACCTCAGTTCAGCGGTACTGCCGATGTGGGATCTGGAAGACAAGTACAAGAGCTAGGTGAAATAAACGCACATTGTCTATCTGTAAATATGATACTAGTGTGACTGTCACTCTGATATGACCAAGGCATAAGTCTACCCAGCCACCTGGATGCCACTGTACGATATGTGGCATTTCGCCAAGTGTATGATACAAAGATTTTATTTTTGGTTGCATTTTGAAAAGTGTTTGATATATGGGTCTGTTACTCTTTACGCTCTACATCTGTGCTCTTGGGACACTGATATCTCTTCCTTTGTATTTTAATGCTAACTCTTCGTTGATAACATCCAAATCTTGTCTTTTCATGAACCCTCCTCTGATCTCTCTATCAAAATTTCAAACTGTCTCTCTGCCATAAAATATTGGGTGGCTTTGTACTCTCCAATGTCATACTCTACCAACACAGAGGCCCTCCTCTTCTCTGCCAAAAGCTCTCTCTCATCTCTGCCTCTGCCTATACAGTTCCCATATGACAGCCTGCCCCTACTCTTCTTCAGCTAGAAACCAGAGCGTCTTCTATGACCCTTCTCAGAGCTTCTCCACTTTCCTCTCCAAAACTGGAACAGCAGCTTGTTAGGCAGAATCACATGCAGTACCCTTGGGGAACACTACATGCAATTAAGACTACAAGTGTCCGTACAATTTCACCTTTGGTACAAGCCTGTACTACACAATAATGTGGTAGCAGTGGCTGAGCAGCCAGATTTATCTCAAGAGTAAAGTGAGCAGTAGAACAAGTTACACAAAGGACCAACAAATACAGTGATTCAAACAATACTTACTCAAGGTTTCGTGGTAAAATAATATACATTTATTGACACAGTAATTTGGTAAACATTACACTAGCAAGAGCAACTCAATATCATCTACTAATATACTACAAATACACAACCAATAAGTTACTGAACAAGTTCAGCTCCCCTGAAGTGGGAGCAACATGGCACTTCAGTTACTTTTAAAAGGGGTAAAAAGACAAGGTTATAAGAAATGAAGCACAAATACTTTCATAGGCAGGGCAAAGGGTTTCAGTTAGCTGCAGCCAGCAATTCAGTTCATAGGCCTGGCCAAAGTCAATGGTTCAGCGTCTTTGTATAAGATAGCACAGTTCTGGTAGTAAACGGTTAAGTCTTTGCCACGGATTGTAGAAAGATTCGGTCAGGCGAAAAGTTAGATGTTGGTTTAGGGAAGGACAAGCCTTCGAAGTTGGGAAAGTTTCACAAACTTTCACCGTGGCCGAAAAGAATTCCGGATCGCATTTGCACAGTACCTTTAAAGTGAAGAAGAGGTGTAGCTGAGGCAGTTGTTCCTGGCAGTTCGAGCATATCTTGCTTTTCCTGAGCTTCAGTCGTGGGGACAAGAAGGGCGACGTCGGGAGGTTCCTGCACTGCCCAGGGAGAGGTCACAAGCTTGGCTAAACGTCGGTTTAAGTTGTGAGTGCCTTAAAGACCACAAACTGGTATCCTTCCCACTGGATATCCGGTTTTCCACAGCACTCTGCTGAAAATTCGACCAGGAGGGGACGGTGTCCAGGCGGCTTGCAAGTTGGTTATTCCCACCAAACTCAAGGGAAGAAGTTAACCTTGAAGGGCTTCTCTGTCGATGGAGTTTCAGGGAATTCGGAACTGCAGCAGGCATTCACCGGTCGTCCAGGAGTTGCAGCAGTCGTCTTCCTTCAGCTTGTCTTCGGTTCTTTTGTTCCAGTGTTCGTATCTGCTTTCCAAGTTCCAGAGACCTGCTTTTAAACAGTTTTCCCCCATTCATGCCAGCCTGGCTGTCACTCACACAGCAGGGTGGCTGTCCTTGCCGGACAGCCAGCCGGCCAATCACGCCCAAGTGCATTCAGGTCACTTAGGATACTAAGCACATGGAGTTTCGGGCACCTCCCTCACATCCTGTCCACCCCAAACACTCAGGCGCCAGAGGAGGGCTTCAGCACTGAAGCCCACCAAAGGCCAATGAACAAACCAAACCTAGTTTGGTGCGCAAAAACAAACACAAGAAGGACCTTTCCAAAAACAAATGGTGAAAAAAGTTGACCGGAGTGTGTTTTTACAGACAGGTCTTGGGAGCCGTATTGAAAACATGGCTGACCCGATTTTTAGCTACCGTTGTTCGTGGACGGGAAACATCATGGTAGTTTGATCTAAACCACTTCCACCAGTCATTTCAAGTAGGAAAGGGTAACATTTGACTGTTACATGAGTGTTTGGACTCAGGGCATGCTAGGCAAGTCCTCCAGCACTCTATAGGAAGATAGTGTGTGCTGGGTCTGTAAATTTAAAGAGACTAGAAAAGTCAATTTAACTTTACATGCTCTGGGAGACAGTAGTCCGTCCCAAAGAAGGTATTTAAACCTTGGGAAGTCTGAAAGACATTCCTGTGCCACTGCACTGAAGGTGTTGTGTGAAACACAGAAAAAGATGATGCCCATGGAGTTGTTTTAAAACTCCATAACCAAAGAACACACAAGTAAAACACACATTAAAATACATAGAAGAGTGGGAAAAAAGGCTCCCATGTAAAAAAAAATCAAATCCTAGAAATCCAGCAAAATTGGTGGGAGTCTCAAAAGGTAAGGGAAATTAGCACATTCTTGAGAATTCTCCTTAACACAGCTCACCTCAACCTTGTAAATATAAGGAAAATCAGGCAGCTCCTACCTTTTAACACTGCCAAGCATCTCTTAACTACTTGTGTGTTCTCTAAACTGGACTACTGTGCCAGCATCCTCTTTGGTCTCCCCAACTTGGATTTCTGTCCTCTAGACAAGATCATTAACTTCGCTACCACACTCTCCTTGAACTCCCTCACTTCACACCTACTTCCTTGTGCCGTCAACCGGCTGAATTGCTCACTATGCAAATGAGGGCAGATTTCAATTTCTTCTCCTGGTTTGCAACTCTATCCACGGTAATGCCCCACTGTATCTATCCCCCTCTATCCAACTCTACAAGCCTTCTTGTAATCTGCACTCTGCCTCCTCGACTACCCTGGTGGCTCCTCGCCCCCCCCTGTGCTTCCTCTTGCTTCTGCTATGTCGCTCATCTTGCTCCACTTGCATGGAATTCTCTTTCTCCTGTAAGGGGTCAAGAGTAAGAGTCAGACACAGGGTTAGGTTAAGTTTTTAGTTATAAACTTTTATTGTCAAAATAATAAAAAGGTTTGGGAGAATCCTTTCTGTTCGTATATCTAGGAGAGATTCCCGGTTTCTGTAAAACAAAGGATTGCATTTCAAACAAATTACTTTTGATACTATGAATTCGATTATTTTATAAATATAATTACTTTTAACGCAACACCTGAAAGCCATTTACTATGTTGCTGGGACGCATTATCAACCCGTGACACTCTGCCTCTGCATCTCCAGCGGGTCAATAAACAGACACACTATGCGTTGCTGGGTATGCCAGTCAAGTCTAGCTTGGTCTGACCAGTCTAGGTCAGTAGTATACAATGATGACCAGGTTTGTGCTTCGCTTGTTGCTTGGTGTGGTCAAAACAATCCCACCATCAAGGATCTCATGATCTGTACATCAACCCACTCCTGAAGGATTATCCAAGCAGCTAAGTGTGCTAGGCCTCTGGCCTTGCATAAGTATTATTTTCCACAGCTTCAGGGTGGGTCATCACTGACCGCAGAGTGTGCCGATAGTTAACTTTACAGTGTGTCTGCTTAAAAGTCCCTTTAATCACCCGGCTGCTAAAAAACCACTGGCGCAAGTCATTCACAACCACACACGGCCCCACCGTGCACAGGACATGCAGCTGAAACTGAGACGGGTGAGTCAGCGGCCTGCAGATGAAAAATTACACTGACAATCTTGCCAAGGGTCTTACACTTTGCCTCTTGTGTTGAAAAGTACCATCTGTTATTTGAAGCACAGTGTATAAACAAAGTTCCCAAATGGTGTGCAGAGTGGTAATTGGTTTCAGAGCACCAGGCCATGGGTTGATTCAGCAACAAGGTTCATAAATACTTGTGCAGATGTTTGCACCTGTTTTCTGCTTGTATTCAATCATTTGAAAATTCCTGGCCGAGGTGTCATGTTTGGATGCATGCAAGAGGAGGGAGGAAGTAGAGCAAGAGGGAGGTAGAGCGTGGTTGGGGAGGTAGAGAGAAGGGAAGGAAGAGCGTGCAATCGAGTGCACGAGAGAGCTAGTCCTTACCTGCTTGCTATAGCCACGAGACTGTCAGTTTCACGTTCAATCTGTTTACATCAAAAAGCTGTTGTACCCGCCTGCGTTCCTGCATAAGTGTGGAAGTTGATCAGGTCATTTCCTGATCAGGCTACAAAGTGTCTATCACTGATCTATGCTTGTGTCGCAACTTGTCTATTTCTCTTATTCAAAAAGGGTGCATGGACACATGAGAGCAATGAGGGAAGTGTGTGTGGTGCAGTGGGCAGGTCCTGCGGATGCCTAGACCGCCGCCAACCATCCCGGCAGAATGAAAAATATCAACAAGCATTGGCAATGCCAACAGCTTTGGCTTTTGTGTAGGCATGGTACATGCATTTTCATGCCCTGCCGTAGTGGTACTAAGGGGCTATCAATGGTAGCAGCTGCAAAATGGTGCAAGTACCTCGGCATCTAATAGCAGTGCCTGGCAACTGCCTAATACTTTTACACAAGCCAAAACTGTTGCATTTCCCAATGCTTGTTTTTAATAGGAATTCAAATTGCTTATAAATCGACTGGCTGAAGGCATATCTGGTTAAGTCATTTTTATTACACCAGTAGTGCGTTTAGAGCTCCAATTAAGTTACGAACCCTCAGAAGACTGCTTTGAAAATGGCATGGCTTTGTAAAGCTAGCTGAAAGAGATCCCAAGCGGATGGGTTTTGGAAGGATAGGGAAAGGGAGTGGGTGGGAATGGCCATAGGGATTAACATGGCCCTGGTCATTCAAGGGTAATTAACCAAACAGCACATACAAGCTGTGTGTCGCTCTTCCTTCATATGCCAGTACTCACCAGCTCTAATGCAATAGTTTCGGCTTAGCTAAAACTAGAAAGGCACGTCCTATAACACACCAAACATTTTTATAAAGGAGTCCAACAGTTCCCATGTTGAGCGAAAAGTAACCAAAGATGTGTCAGATGTGACCCCCTGAATGATCCCACTGCGCGTTTGGACCGCAATCAGGGCAATGCAATATTAGAGCAAAATTAGGGAAGTTCACCCTTACTGGAAGGGCACACCGCTACACAAATGAGTATATTGCGGTCATCTATGTGTGCGTCACATGTTGGCCATGTGCAGGATCCATTTCAGAGCAGGGGCCAGTACAATGTGCACTTTATTCAACTTGCGCACAAGCACTTTATGTGAAATTCCCCAAAGTATTCTGAAGCTCAACACATCGGGATGCATTTCTTTAAATTAAAATACAACGGGGCAGGATGGGCTTCAGGTGCACAGCATGGGCCTTAAAATCCACCCTCTTGGACCCCAGTATCGCTCAAGCTCTGCTTGCAACTGATGTTGCCAAACACACACCACATCACAACTTGCACTTCCACACCAAAGAATTAATATAGTTAGGGCTATGTTAAGGGACAGGTGTCACTGCCGATGCAGACATATCCAATGCTGCCATGCAATATTATTTTGGTGTCTAATCCACACAGAGATACAATGTAGCAATGTGTACGGCCTCTACCAGCTGGTCCCTCATTTTTGCCTGACAATTCTCCTTGAAGTTGCTGTAAACCAATGAAAGTAAGATATTAACGCACACTATGCATTATCCAATTGCTATCCAATCAAAGACAACAAGGTGTCAAAACATTAAATAACAACACAAGTGTGCCTTCCGCAGTGTTGAACCACCATAGCAATGATGGAGCAGGCCTCCGCAAATTATAAGTCATCCAACAGCTCTCAGCTAAATAGAAAGTCCTCCATTTTATTTAGATGAAGGGCCTGTATTTATTGCTATCAAATGTGCATGGCCAAGAGACACGAAGACAACTGATATAGGAAGCCACAAGAAGTAAAATAGCTCATGAACAAATCCCAAAGATACGTGACAGAGGCTAGGCCTATATACATATGTTATGTTAGGGTGTCGGAAAACCCCTCTGACAGAGATTGTCGGAAAACCCCTCTGACAGATATTTAATTTGATAGCTCATTAAATAAGTTAGAAATTCATGAGGCTTTGGGTCACTTGGAGTACTCTCAATGGTAACATAACAATATAAAATGATGTTAAACGGATAGGGGAAAAAGACTGTGAAGTCCACGCATGTCCTTTATAGAAGCATCAGCCTGTAACCCTTGTCATGGAAGGTGACAGAATACATTGACCAACCTGTCCATACTGCCCTCTAAAACAAGAATGCATTAGGGGCACCCGTACACAGGATGGTCAAAACAAAATAATAACATGAGTTTTCACCAAACAATCATCTCGGGAACTTTACCAAAAACAAACATGGCCCCCAGGGAAGTGAAACAAAAGAAAAGTTCCCAATACGTTCCGGACAGGCCATTCCTTTAGTCCTCTTGTGGGTTCCCCGGTGTTCCTGAACCCCATTGTTGTGGGCATCAAGGGGTTCCCTGAGACCCAGTCGCAGTTGTTGTCTTGGGCTTGAGGGTTTTCCACAACCTCCGTTAGGACACAAGGTAGGTCCCTCGGCGGCCAGCAGGTTTCCATGATCCTCCCTGGGAGACTTTCTGGTAAGATGGTCCCCATGATTCCAGTGAGCTACAGGTGGGGGTTATATGGTCTCCTTGCGGGGTGTCTCGGCTTGACCTGCTTACCACTTTGGTCATTTGGTCTCAGTCGCCTCCTTTGCCTCTCTGAACATGAGGTTCACTCCCTGCCATGTGCTCATTCCTAAAGATACATCGCTCTATTTATATAGTTACAGGTTCTGGTTACTATCAGTATGTTGGTGGTAGGCGCACACCCACCGGCCATCTCAGCTCAGGTTCTCAACTGACGCTTCACAGAAGACTAACATGTCATGGTTCATCCAACATTCCTTGAGTTGTCAATCACCCACACTCACAAGCATTCTAATAGCAATCAGGAAGCAGGAGCTAGGACTTTTTTTTGACCTTTTTAATCTGACAACCTGGACCATACTTATGTGCATACTGGAGATGAGAAAACTAAGCAATCATTAGGTTTCTTTGGCCCTACGCAACATCTCATGGTAAGTTATTAGACAGCCACAACAGGGTGGCCAGTCAATCTTTAATCTCTAGCCATATGAACACACCACATACTCCAGGAAACAACTTCAATTGCTCCCAGTCTCATCCCACATCACCTTCTAGACCATGTATCACCCACAGAGTGAATGAGTTAAGATGTAGACCACTATGTGACTTGTTGAATTTTGGAGGACATCTATTGATCATGTACCTTTATAGAACAGTATAACCAACAAATTGTTAATTATGGTATTTGAATTTTACACCTTCACTATTTGTGACATATCAAAGTGCAATATCAGCTCCTTGTCCAAAAGACAAGGAGCTGATATGCTCAACTTTAATTGACATGACGATGTTGTATCAGATTTGAGTTATTCTGGCACATACATCTAGAGAGAATCGAGAGATAGTGTCTACTCACATCCACGAGCTACCTTCCAAGTTAACCTCAATTAATACTGTTATTTTTAAGTGGATTCAAATATCGGAATATCATTATTTACATTCAAGTAACTTCCTCTCCCAAGATGGCGACCTTCATGTTAACAGACTGATGAATAGTCAGTTACATGACAGGCTTTATTTGTCGAATCTTTAAACCCACGGAAAGACGCAATCCCCACAGTTACCAGCATCAGTGTGCACACTTGTCATGTGATTTCCCACAACTTAAGGCGATCGCGGGACGGGAGGCTGCTTGTTTGCTGCTACTCCCGCCCGCGTTTCGCTGCTTCAACATTTCTCTATTGTTAAATGCGTAGTGATAGGAAAGCTTTCAACAGGACTACTCACCACCTTTTGTCCACAATTACCTTTGAAAGTTATTTCAATATTGGACTCAGAACTTTTGTATAGAGTTCTTTTAACCCAATGAACTAATAGATGATTATTTTTGTGAACCAACTAAATGGTGTAATGAACTTCAGATGAATCAGTGGATCTGCAATACTGTGGTGAAATGTATTGATGAATTTGGAGATGTAATTTGTGTCATTATGATACATTTAAGTCAAATATTGTCAAAAACTATGATTTGAATAAGTTGCTACTTTTGATTTAATTATGAACACATATTTATGATTAAATTAAGCATACCGTACTGTGTACTGTCAGGTGTCTTGACCCACGATCAAGTTATTATGCTGCAACATTTGGTGCTGTGGGCTTTGAAAATCCAAGATGGCTGAAAAGCCCACATTTGCGCCAGAATCCAGGAAAACAGAGCAGTTTTGTGCACATCAAAATGGTCGCCTAACTTGCCATCCACCAGTGCAAGCGTGGTGGGTCAGAAGCGCCATGAGTGAAATGTGGTGTCAAAGGAAAAACAGCAGTGCCTGTTAGCTCCAAAAGCGCTTTGAAATCACCTTTGTTTCTCTGAATGCAAGCTCAAAATGCCCATTCCAAACATTGCAAGATATTGAAAAATCTCACTGAACACCAGCAGACGTCTGGTACAGTGAAGTCTTGTGTGCATACAAAATCTGGAAAGATGAAGAGCCTAAAATAATGTTCATAACAAAACTGGCTGAGCTGTGGATGTCAGCAGCTTAAGTGAAATTGGATTTAAAACCACTAAAATCGAAATGTTTAAAATAAATGAGTGACCTACTTTTGAGTGTCACATATGTTGCAACTGTTTAAATGTCATAGTTTTGAACTTAGAATCAGCGTTCTAGCTGCATGTGTAAAAATTGTAAGTTTGATTTGAATGAAGAAAAACTGGAAACAAAAGTGACATTTAGCTGAAGCCTGGCTTAAAGAGATTGAATTCTGCCTGACAACTACCCCCGACAGGAGTTGAAACTTGCCCAGCAATTGCATTCCCAGGCCTGGTCTGCATTCTGCTGCCCCCACCAAAAGGAGATCACACCTCTCTGATTGAATTAGGGCTGGGGTACCTGAGACTGCAGGAAACAGAACAGTGAGCTTTCCTTGGCTCAGGCAAATGCTAATCAAGGGGTCGTAAATGGCTTCCTCTTGGAAAAACTGGGAGGAGCAGTGCCTCTCTGAGCAAGCTGAGCTTGGAGGAAGTGGACAAACCAGAAATTCCACCATGTGCTTTGGGAAACCACACCCCTCTGGGCCAGAGTATAATTTTAAAAAGATGGATAATTCTTAGTACATAACTGTCAAAATGATATAATATAATTTATTCTTGTGATTTTTCTGTTCACATTTTAAGAGGTGTTAGGACTCTGTGGTATGTTCTGGGGAGTAGTCGCGGAAAATAAGGTATTACTCCAAATGTCTGTATGTTAAAAATCTGACACTTTATCATCTGATGGCCATATTCCTCGCGCATGTGTGTGTAAAATCTGGAAAAGTTTAGAGGTTGTGTTCTGGATGAAAAGGGCAGAATTCTGTCAGAAGTGGACACGACATCTTACAAAGACAGGGATCGGATGGTTTGGTGCTACAGAAAATATGTCAACTGGACATATAACATTAGAAAAATTGTACATAGATAAATATGTATTTGGATCAAAAATAGATTTGTGTGCAAATTGACAAGGGGAGGATCATCTGACCCATAAACCTACCTCATCACGATGACACTTCATTTTCTTCCCCAATCAGAGGACGGTAGATTCTCTCACCTATCAGGATCCTCAGAGGGTTGGGCATAGAAAGTCAGCCTTCCCACCCACTTTCAAAAGACATAAAAGGAGTCATTGAGATCAAGGAAGGGACATTCACTTTTCCATTTCAAACTGATTTCTTGCAAAGCATTTTGCCGGACCAGACAATATCCAGAAGACTCCAGAAACAGAACTTAGAATCCAGACTTCAGGACTTGCAGCAGAGAGGCCTAGTCCAAAAGCTGAATCCTTCTCAGCAGGCCTCAGAATCCAGCCACCTAACCAAACTATTCAACAGCCGGGCAAGCTGTTTGATTCTGGCTAGAACCCTGTGCCAGAACCCAGAATGCAGAGCTGTATCCAGACCGCTGTGCAGTGCTGAGACCAGAACCAGAGATCCAGAACCGCAGACCAGACCCAGACCAGATCGCTGTGACCAGAACCAGTGCCAGAAACCGTCCGTCCCGTGGCAAGAGAACCGTAGCCAACCTGACCAGATCTTGACGGCCTATTTCAAATTTATAGTGGGAGTACCCAGCCAGAACTGTGCATAGTCATCTATTAGTTTAAAATAAGCTTATCACATCCAATTCAACCTGCCTAGAACTGCATAGAAATCGTCTGTCCATTCTGTGATTTCAAACCTGTGAAAGTGTCACTTGCCATTCTGAATCATTATTCCATTTCTGAAAATCTACCTCCACAAAATTGTCTGTATCTTTGGAATCGCGTATGCTAGGACCGAGATTTAACTTTCATTTTGAAGCTAATATCCTGAGCTTTCCAACGAACCCACTCCTTATAGTTTTTCCGTAATCGTGCTCAACACACTCGGAAAAAGTGCCGCGAATTGCAAATAGCTCATTTCACCACTTGTAAAAAAATTGCTGTCTTTTGCTTGCAACTGCTGGAATCCATTTTCAACCTGATAATCCCTCATGAATCACTGCTAGTGTTGACCTGAACTAATCTTAAGTAGCTATCACCTACCCTGAATCTCCTATAGGGAATTAAAATCCTTTTTAGCATATTTTCACTTCTTTGCAAATCACATTTAAAGTATTTTTGCCTGTGTTTTAAAATGATCCCTGTTGCTCTAAGCTTGCTAGGGGGAAACTGAATTGGTAGTACATTGTGATTGTATTCCTGAAAATTGTGTGCTCTTCTTCCATCTCTTTATACTGCATAGGGGGGGAGTGAATTGCCACAAGGGGAAAAGTGATTATATTCTCTTGTGTTGAAACCATATCAGTTTGTTTCTGTGCTGCATTCTTTAAATCATTGTTCCATCATTGTTTTTCCTTGAAACCATAAAAGCATTCTCAGCTACCTTATCCTTCCTATACCAACTCCTAAGTGATACAAAAGTGTGCTAGTGTAATATTATCCATTATTGATCATTGTCATATTCATAAGAGTGTGATCAAATATTAATTTATTATAAAAGTGTGATATATATATATATATATATATATTGTTTAATGTTCAAATAAATCTGTTAATTTGCAAAACAAGCCTACTTCTTGGCTCAGTGAGGTCAGGGGGATTCAAAGAGAGGGGCGTTATACAAGGGTTTATCATCCAGATCCATGAACTTGTCATATAAATATATAATTAAGGGCTTCCCTTGGGCATCCCAGACTCGGCATTGGCTTAGTTGAAGTGCTGAATTGAAGTCGCTTAACAGTACTCTTTAAATGGTTTGTGAATTCCATTTGTAAATACCATTGAGGGATTGTTCCCCCACATGAGTGCACTGCTATTGGTCTGATTAATTTCAGATGACACACCGCATGTTCTATTCTTTAATCTCAAGCCATATGACTGTGATGCTGGAAATGCATTGGAGAGACAGGGCCTCCGTAACCTTGTCCTTTACTGCTTTTTATCGTGTGTTCTGTTGCGTTTTCCACGCAGGAGTTCATGTGGGACTCCTGGCGATGCAGCGCTCTCTTTTGGTTTTGGTGAACAGACCCATGGGATACCCTTATGGCACCCATGGGTGGGGGTACAACCCTGTGCCCCTAGTTTGTTTGTTTGTTTTATTATTTATATTGCGCACCAGACCCGGGGGTATTCAGGCAAAGGCATAATGAGGGTTGTTAAGCTTAGGTTACAGATTAGACATGGGTAAGTACAGCTAAGGTTACAATGCTGTAGACATGAACAGACAAGCAGAGCGAGAAGGTACATACAGTAAATGTACAGGAATAAATGTGTGGCACATAAATAAAGCAGAGCAAATATACAAAAGATCCCGAGGGATGTCAGTGGGGTATGGTCAGGCGTCATGTTCCTTTAGCCAATGTATTTGTAGTGTATGTTTTTGGGCACCCGTGGGTGTCCAACAGAACAGGGTACCGGCTGGTGGCAGCTCCGTGCTGAATTGACTGGTGCCCTGAGAAGCCTCAATTTTGGGATGCCCAGGCCCTGTCATTTGAATTGTTAGATTCCTGATGGAGACAAGATGGCCCCCATGGCCACTTGCCCTCTGTCGCCTGTTACCTTGATCTTCCCGAAGTCCCGGGAAGCCCTGACTCTGTCCCTTCCCCCTGACTGGCTGTTGGGTGGAAGTTCCATATATGGTAGTGTGAGGAAGTGCCGACCAGACTGGCTGGAGCCTTCCCAATGACCGTATGTTGTGGGTATGCCTGTGGGTGGGACCTGTGTGAATGGAGTGTGTGAAAAATATGCACTTCTTGTTGTGGATGTCTAGTTTCTGGTGTTTGACACAATGACTGAGACAACCCTGCCCGAAACTGGTATGAATGCAGTGTGTAGTGTTGAATGGCTTGGTACTTGTCCGAATCCACATTCTGTGTTGTGAGTGTCTGGATGGAGAAGAATGGCCTGAATGCACTGTGCGCCTGATTGGCTGACAGACTGCTGAATGCCCTTCGTAGTGATTGGATGCTCGCGTGTGACCCAGCGGAATGAATGTGAGTTCAACAGTATATCTGGGGACCTCTCATTGCTAGTAATCGTTTCAGAAGTGTTCAGAGCTGAAGTCCAAACTACGAAGAGTAACTGGAGTGAAACTGACGCTTGACCTTGAAGCCCTGCTGGACAAGAAGAATTGCTGTTGCACTCCTTCACCAATCTGAAAGCTGCTGTGTGTCCAAGGACTGACCCAGAGAGCACCTGGTAAGGTGCCCTCTTCCCGAGCTACGAGGTACCATCGTGCACCAGCTGATCTTTGCAAAAGCTCCCTGGTAGAGAGAGCTTCGACAGGCTGCCGACCCGAGACGGGGACTGCCGCAGAATTCCAAGGAGAAGCGACCGGACTGTTGTCCGCCACTGTCGATGACCGCCGTCGCCGACTGGAGCCGCAGTGCTCCCGTTGCCTAAGAATTTTTCATCCAAGGACGCTCTCATCTGCATCATCGCCCGTCTGAATTTGCTGGAGAAGGCCAGGGCGCCGAGGAGCATCTGCCGGTGGGATTCCCGCCACCCAAAGACCACAGAGTGACGCCGACGACTCAATGCCCTTGCTATGCCACAGTTCTTCAAACTCTTTGTGATCCAGAACTATCGACATCGAGGTGCCCCGCACGCCTCTTCATTGCAGGATGTTTACGCTTCCCCATCGACGAGCACCGCTAGGAAAGAAGCTGCCACTTCACCATCGTAGCTCACCCTGTTCTCCATCGGAAGTTCGACGACCTATGACTCCTGCCTCAAAGGGAGGGCACTCAAGAAGGGACGTCGATTCCCTGACGAGGAACGCTACAAAGCCAGGTACTTTGGGGTTACAGAACTATTGGGAAGTCTCTGGTGAACAATATATGGACTGGGCTTGTGATATATCTTTATTCTACTGGTTGTCCAGGTGGGGGATCTCCACACAGAACTGTGTCTCGGTAGGGGCCGCCAATTGTTCTAACCAACTGCTTTCTTCTTACCTCTATTGTTGGTTTCCTTTATGAACAGATTTGTGTGCCATTTAACTGTACAGTTGATGCACTTTAACAAGATCTAATAGTAATTGTGGTACCATGTAGAACTGTATATTTGCCATTATAGATAACTGAGTACAAAGTGAGTTATCGTGATATTGTACATAACCTTGAATATTAATTACATAAAGACTGTGTTTTAACCGATACAGTGTGGTGACATTCCTTTGTGGGTGCTTGGGACTACACTGTACTTAAGAACCAGCCCGCATCACCTCCTGTGAAGCTAGGCCTTGATTGCCCGTCCATTGCTACCTTATAGAGAATCTTGGAAGGGGTCCTCTGTGCCTCTCCTCTACCAAATAGAGAGCGGAAGTACAGACCCTGCTCCGGTCTCTCACAATGCCCACATCACAAACCCCATGAAACGACTTTACTTGATCCCAGTCTCATCCCACTTCACCTTCTAGACCATGTATCACCCACAGAGGTTTCCATGTCAAAGACCCAAAGTAGGTGCAGGACCAAGTCAAGATCGAACACCCTTCAAGGAATCTTTGATCCCCAATTCACTACCACTACCCACCCCTCCAAGATTCTCAACGCAACACCTATGAGAAATCTGCTTTGCTGTATAAGCCCGAAAGGAAGCAAAGATCTCTCCTATCCCACCCATAATGTGGAGATGTCCATGCCATTTTTTTCAAAGATGTCTCCATGCACTTGTACTGCTTTGCTCACTTTTATTTATTTTAAAAACAATGTTTGGATTTATTTTGCATTTAGACACTAGTTACTGAAAGTGCATGGTACATTAGAAAGGTGCAAGGTTATGCATATTAGTTACAGGAAGAGTAGGTGAGTGTATACAGACTAGTGAAGCCTTAGCTCATGGTGTGTGGGTCTACATCAAGTATACAGGTACAAACAGGCAAGATGCGACATAACAAGGTTGCACGGATTGGGACAGTCTCACCTCATGGTGCGGGGGGCTACATCAAGGGTACAGGTACAAATGGGTAATATGCAACATAATAAGGATGCATGGATTGGGAAAGCCTCACCTCATGGTGTGGTGGGCTACATCAACTGTACAGGTAAAAATAGGTAAGATGCAACAACATAAGGATGCACGGATTGAGAAAGCCTCACCTCATGGTGTGGGGGGCTACATCAAGTATACAGGTACAAACAGGTAAAATGTGACATAACAAGGTTGCACGGATTGGGAAAGCCTCACCTCATGGTGCGGGGGGGCTACATCAAGTGTACAGCTACAAATGCGTAAGATGCAACAACATAAGGATGCACGGATTGGGAATGCCTCACTTCATGGTGCTGGGGGCTACCTCAATTGTACAGGTACAAATAGGTAAGATGCAACATAAGGATTCATGGATTGGGAAAGCCTCACTTCATGGTGTGGTGGGCTACATCAACAGTACAGGTAGAAATAGGTAAGATGCAACAATAAGGATGAATGGATTGGGAAAGCTTTGCCTCATGGTGCGGGGGTCTACATCAAGTGTACAGGTACAAATAGGTAAGATGCGACATAATAAGGATGCATGGATTGGGAAAGCCTCACCTCATGGTGCGGGGGCTACCTCAAGTGTACAGGTACATAATATGGGCCTAAGTAAGTGAAGAGATGTTAACATTTGGGATAATGTCAATGAGGATAGTGAGCAGTAGAGCAGGGTAATGGTGGCGCTTAAGTCAGAAGCGGGATACCCGAGTCCAAAGAGCAAACATATCTGATCAGGGATGCTTATAGAACTCTCCACCAATCTTGTTAACATCCTTCTCCCATTACGCCCACCTCTACACCCCCACCCCTTCCACCCCTTTTCTCATGCCTACTCTGCTGACAATCTACTCCTTGGCATGTGTGTGTTACAAAGTAAAAATATCTCAAATGTACAACAATTTAAAATGCTTGGAGGAGGGCCCACTGATCTATCTCGCTGAAGGCAGATTAGGTAACTAGCCTGGGAGTGTTCTGCGATGGACCTCTGGGTCTTTATTCTAGTGGCCAGGACACACTCTTAATAGGGGAGATGGATATATTCAAACCATGACTCCATTTTGGATTCAGAGATATCCCTGTTGTCATTAGCTGCCGGGACCAACGGGTGCAGCCATTTCGGTTGCATGGAAAGTGAGTTTAGTCCACTGGTAAAAGTCAGAATTCTTGCCCGTTCTGGTACTGGCCCTGCTTCTCTCCCCACTACCTCCTGCCCCTGCTCAACCCCAAAGTAATTTACCCGTCGCCATCTCGAGATCCACGTTCTGCCGCTGCTTGTAGGTGGGCCAGGTTAATGGAAAAGGGACTCCTCTGTGAGCTCCTTCATCTATTTCCATGATTGTAGTTTTGTTTTTACAGACAAAAAATAGAGTGTGTGCTTTCTTTCTATACAAATAAGCCCTTGCCATCCCAATATTATCACGGCACGGTATTGGCATTTGCCGTATTGGCTTGGCAACGGCCTGCCCCTGGGTTAAAGACTATGGCTATGCTGCTATTACCTCAGGCTGCAGGCCGTGCCACTCAGTACGACCTTCCAGGAAAGTTTTTATTGGCTGAAAAACAACTTATGCAAAAATATGACTAGTTTTACGTGGAGTTTCATAACCCATACTTTTCCTTTTGCAATACATTGTTAGCAAGTTATTTGAGGATGCAGAACACGTCTACTCACTCTAAAAACAGGTAAGATAACTCAGAGGGTTGAGAGCTCACTGCAGCGATCTAGGTTGCAGGTTCAAATCTCGGCAGGGCCAACTCAGCCTTTCATCCGTCCGAGGTCGATAAATGAGTACAACTTTGTTTGGGTGATAATTGTGTTAACATATGTTCTCTGCACAGCGCTTTGGCGAGAGCCCAATATAAACGACAAATCATTATCAAAGATGTACTTGAACAATATTTAAAACATGATTATGCATCTACCAACATAAGAAATCGTGCTGGTAAAGGTAGACCGTTTTTTTCCAAAATAAGCCGCGACACTTTCCCAAAATCTGAAAGGCCGATTCTTTATTGCAGAAGCAGTAAACATAACATGTTTAATCTGTGCAATTTTCGCCAGCTGCTAGACCGCGGAAATGTTCCTCCAAGTGTCATTAGTCGAGAGAAATGACAGGGGAAGCAATCACAACAACAATTACTGCAAGCCACCATCATCTTTTCGAGGAAAGGAGGCAGCAGAGAAAACATCATCTTCTCTTCATGAATCATAAAATAAACTGCAGACACATGCTGGGCTTCGGGTGCCTTCCACTCCCCCTCCTCCAACCAAAAAAGTCATTCTGAAAGACAGGACATCTTTATGGCCGCCCTTAAAACTTGGCAGTTTTTGGAAGAAGGGACGGTCCAGACTAATTGGATGCTTGCCAATGTCGAATGTGCTACGAACGCTCATCGACCCCCCAACGCCCATGCTGCAATTGCCAAAATGCACAGTATTACAATAGTGCAGAGAAGTCTTCCTTCGATGCACTTTATATGTATACATGCCGGCAGGGGATTTTAAAAGTGCCAAGCTAGCTGGGAAGCAACAGATTGCTGGACAAAGGGGATGCACCCGTGGTTGCAAGTAGGGTGCAGGGGTAGCAGAGGATGTGGGGTAAGAGGAGCTGGGGGTTGAAGATCAGAGGAGAAGAAAGTTGGTAGGTGGAGCAATCGGCGATTGGCAGATGTCTTTGAGGGATGGGTCTCCAGGTCCTTCCTGAAGTGTGTGGTGGGAAGAGGCCATTCTTATTTTCATTGGTAACTTGTTTCAGAGCAACAGTGAAGCGCAGGAAAAGACCGGGTTCTGTTTGTTTACGTAAGGGTGAATAGCAGGAAAAGACCGGGTTCAGTTTGTTTACGTAAGGGCAGTGCTTTAAGTGGGCCGGGGCCTGCCGGGGCCGGGCCCCGCCAGTCTCCAAAAAGTGGGGCTGAGCCGGGGCCCTGCCGGGGCCCCCGGTCCCACCACGCCATTGCAGGACGTATTATCCCGCCACGGCCGCAGCCGCGACGGGAGATGCGCCCGCCAGTGTAACGTTAGGCAAGTGGACAGAAGTGCCAGCCAGCCACAGCGTCCCTGAGGCTGGCTGGCACTTCTGTCAGTCACTGTAACTTCCCTGATGACCCCCCCATCTGAAGGGTCATCAGGGAAGTTACAGTTCCTTTGTTGGCCATCGCCAGGTCACTGACCCTCTGTGAACCCGCAGGCTCCATGATTTAATATGTAGATTAAATCACGGAGCCCGCGGGTTCCCAGAGGGTGAAAGACGCCTTGGGCTCTGTGATCTCTGCTCAGAGCAGCGATCATTGAGCCCGAGGTGCCTGTCTCCTTTGGCAAATCTTTATAAAAGATGCCTTGAAATGTGTACGTTTCAAGCCATCTTTTATAAACGTAGAAATATTTCTACGTTTATAACAGACGGCTTGAAAAGTACACAATTCAAGGCATCTTTTATAAAGCTTTGTCGACGGACAAAACCACCTTGGGTTTTGTCCGTCCTCAACGCTTTATAAAAGATGGCTTGTACGTTTCAAGCCATCTTTTATGAACACAGAAATATGTTACAAATGTCTATGTTTATAAAAGGTGGCTTGAAAAGTACACAAACCGTAGTAAGGTAAGCACACAAGTGTGCGCAACTTACTATGGTTTGTACACTTTCAAGCCACCTTTTATAAACATAGAAATATGTAACATTGCAATGTTTATAAAAGAAGGCTTGAAAAATACACAAACCATACTAGTACGCATACAAATATATAAATGCTCTACTACATTTATATATTTGTTTGCGCACCCTACTATGTTTTGTGCACTTTTAGGCCACGCCCACAGCGGATGCCACGCCCCCAAATGAGGGCCCCCCCTCAATTTCTTACCCCACTTAAAGCACTGCGTAAGGGTGAAGCGCAGGAAAAGACTGGGTTCTATTTTTTACGTTTTGCAGTTCTTGGTTTCCAGCCTAGTGCGGATGTGGCTTTTGGCGGTTTGTTTGTTTGTTTAAAATGTATTAGGCACGCAAGTAGTAAGACGCCATACAGCTTAGTACACAGGTTACATTGGTTACAGAAGTCTCAGAAAAACAACTAGTCTGTTATTCATTATATATACAAATAGTAAACAATAGTAAAGAAATACAGATAGTCTATATAAAAGAGGAAATGCAGTTATTTACAGATGTACAGTTATTTACAGGAATGGTCAGGTTCTGCAATTTTATTTAACCTCATTCTCTAGGAGCCATATAATCAGATTTTGCCTAAATTTAGTAAAGGTTTGGTCCATTCTAAGTGTGGTAGGTAGTGAGTTCCGCAGTTGAGCTGCTTTGACGGTGCGCTGGCCTCCTCAGTTGGTGAGTTTCTTGGCCAACTAGAGGAATGTTTTGGTTGCGATGGGTTTGCATGCGATTCAGTCTGGCTTGAACATGATTTTTGCTTCAAGACGTAGCCAGTGTACCCCCGTGATGTTTGGAGGTGGGGGTGAGGTGGTTGAATATTCTGAGACCTGTCATGGGGTTTTCAGAGGGGTCAAGGTGGCATCTTGGACTCCAGCATGTAGGGCGTTGCCACTATCTATGTGGGAGATGACCAGGACTTGCACAACTGCTCTGAAATTCAGTGCCATCATGAAAGGCATGACTTTGCGGAGGAATGCGAGCTGGCATCATGCTGCTTGGGTATTGTTGGTGAGGTGTGTTTTGAATGAAAGGTCCCAGTTGAGAAATGTTGCACTCGTTGCAAGCTGGTGAGAGCTGAAATGTGAATCTGTCGGGCATCAACGTCAGTAATTAATTCATGGCTTGGGTATTGCTCGGCAGGGTTTCCTTGGAGAGGGAATGTTGATGTTGCCAAGGTGCCAAGGATGTCCCATAGATGTTCCATACTGAGGATGAAGATAACAGGAGACAGGATGACACTTTACGGAATGCCAAAGGTTACTGATTAGTGCTGAGATCTGATTGGGCTCATCTGTACGAAATGATCTGTGTGGACATGTATGAAGCAAACCACTGCCGGTCAGGGTCCCTCAAAGCCTGCACGAGTTGAGAGGATTTTGAAGGCAGTTCCATGGTCAATGGTATTGGCCACAGCAGAGAGGCCCAGGAGGCTTAGTGAGCAGGGTTCCCCTTTCACAAGGATGCATTGAGCATAATCAATAACTTGGAGGGTGGTTGTCCCTGTGCTGGATCATGGTTCAAAAATGCATTGGTAGTCCTGTAGGAGATTGTGTTGAATGATGCTTTTGTGCAAAAAATATGCACACAAGCATTCTAAATGCCTCTGATGAATCACACTTCGGTCCCCAGAGGACATTCACCTACAGCGCTTTGAGACCATACTAATGGGAAAAGGCACTATACAAATGACAAATTGCATTACAATTGCAATCGTCCGCTACTTGAAGACACATTGCACAACACCTGCCACTAGAATGCTGCCAAAACCCACGATAGACGTTTGGTCTAGCTGGTGTGGCGTGATGGAGTAAGGAGACTGAAAAGGTGTTTTCATTTTGGCTATAAACTTTTATTAATAATTCAAAGAAAGTAAATCTGTCTTTCCCTATCTCTAGAGAGGTTTTCCTGCCTCAACAGAAAATACTTGGGTGCTCGACAGAATGTCCAACAAAACCAAGACAGTACCGCCCCCTGTTCAAGTCGACAACTCTATCCCTGCCACTAAGAACTAAACCACTCAAATTGTTCCACATTCTTCTTAACAACAGCACCAGGAGAATGACTCCCTTCTTCTGGTGAAACCATCCACTCGTGATTGATTCAGTAGCAGTCTCTTGAAAAGGCGTCTTTTTTACCAGAAGCACTAGGCCCAGGAGAACAACTCCCTTTTCCTCGACTACTTGGTAGGTTTTCAAGACTGATCCTTGATGTTCTCTTGAATAGTTTTTTTTAAGAGTCCTTTTACTTCCTCCCAAGGATTAAGGAACTACCTCATTAATCTTTTCTCATTTCTTCTTCTTAATGTTGATACCCTTTTAGGGCTACTGGTTTTTTGACTGCAGGGGAGATTACTCCTGAATAACTCTCTGTCCCTTGTATCTCTTTCCTGCACGTTGGATTTCCTACTGAGACAAGGGAGTTCACTCCAGAAGCACTCTTGACGTTTAGGACTCTTGTCACCACTGTGACGAGGATGTTTACTCTTGATGTATTATTTACTTTGAAAGTAGGCTTTATGATTAGGGAGACTATCCCTGTGAGTCTCATGCTCTTTTCTTCCTTGATTGTAAGCACCAGTGTGAAGGAATTCATGAAATGCTGGACTCTTGGTTCTTTGGGTGTCGCTGTGACTAGGGAGATCACTCCTGAGTAACACTTGACTCTTTATCTAACTGAACGTTCCTCCGGACCCCACCCGGGACTCCCACAACTCCCAGTAACGTGACTGTGGTCAGAGTGCCTCTCCAGTTCTTCCCAGGGTCTCGGGTCGGCTTCTCGTTCACATGCATCTTCCGCATGTCTCTCTTGCCTGGTTCATGTTTTGGTATAGTTCCACTGCACTGTTGGACTTGCAGTGGTCTTGGTGTGGTTTCTGGACTATTCGATCCTTCTCCTGGAGGTCACGCAACCACTGATATCTTCACAATGGATGTTGGATCTGTTGTGACTCACAGAGACCCTCTACACCTGCTGCTCGAGGTTCCCTCTCTCTAGAGCCAACTGTCTCTCAGTAAGTCCTCTTCTCAGGATTCGAATTTCCAGGGTTGATGTCTCAGGATGCCAGCTTTCCTTGCTACAGCTGCAGGCCAGCTACCTCTTCTCGATTGAGTCCTTCTTTACTCTCTACTTTACACAGATTGTCCGCCACTGCGTAATGTCAAAGTCTCTTTCCAGTATTTTCAAGATCCTCTTAATGCTTCCTTGAAACCACCTTGTCACAGTCTTTTGGCTATTCATCCTAAGGTTAGTCTTCATGTTTCCCTGCATTTTCTTCATCACAGTTATGTTGGATCTTGCAGGTGATACAGAAGAAACCTCACAACAACACACAGTAATACTTTCAGGATGGTTATTAGATGGATTAACCCGTGTCATGTGCTGTAATGGGCTGTAAACGACAGGGTTTACGGAGGTTATTCATGGTATGGGAGTCCTTATCCCCATGAGGGGAATCTCCCCCTATGAGGTCCTCCCGCATGTTACCACCTCTAGGGCAACTTATGGTTAGCTGCCTCTCCTCTCTAGCCTCATAGAGAAGGGATCCTCTCTGGGGAGAAGTGATGGGAACCCATAAATCGTCACACTGAATGCAAGCAGTCTTCTTGACTCACATACTCTCCCGGCTGCCTTCATAGCACCCATCCACACGCCAGCTCTACACGGGTTGTTAGCAGGGGCTTAGCACCCCAGCCTATCTTCGTACTGGCTCAAATGCACACATGCATTCTAAATTCCTCTGACCAATCTCTCATACCTCAGACTTCGGCACTCCAAGGGCCTTAACCTACAGCGCTTTGAGGTCATACCAACAGGAAAAGGTGCTCTTTAAATCCCATATTACATTAAATTTCATTACAAATGGACGACAACTGCCTTCTCAATCACTTTGCCAAGGAAAGGTAGAAAAGCGATGGGGTGATAGTCGGCCAAGTCATCAGGGTAAAGTGTGGATTTCTTCAATAGGGGTAGGATCTGTCCCATTTTCAGTTCATCTGGGAAAGCGCCTTGTATGAGGGATACACTCATGACATGGAGAAGTGGTGCGAGTACTTCACCTTTGATGACCTCTGCAAGTGAGGAAGGGAGAATGCCCTCTTTGCAGTTGTTGAGTTTGTTGTTCAGGTCTTCTGGAGTAATTGTCCTCATTTTGAACCGTCATGATTTGCTGTGGGCTGGTGTTGGTGGGGTGCCAGTGGTGTGTTTGGAGCTATCAATATGCTACCTTATCTTCTCTGTGAAGAAGCGGTTGATGACTTTGCATGAGTCCATGAAATGTGGTACTGCAGGATCTCGCAGCAGATTGATGCCGTGTTTCAAGGCTTGGATGATCACTTCCCTCTTGTTGAATGGTTTCATGATGATGGTTGTTCCGTAGTAGTTTGCTTTGGCAATGAGTGTCCTTTTTGATGTTTGGAGGGTGGTTGGGTCTTCTCTTTGGTGAGGTGTATTCCTAGTTCCAGATTTGTTTTATATATTTATTTTAGTGTTAATTTATTACGTGCTTAATACCAGCAAGTGGTTTCTAAGCGCAGGATTGGGATTCGAGCATGTGTTGTGCCACGTCGTCTTGCTTCCAAGACAAATGCGTTGCCCTTGAGCAATGCTTCCTCCCCAATGGCATGCTTGATGTTGATAAGTTGCTGTGTGTACCAAGGTTTGGAGTGCTTATGTTGACATTTCAGTGGTGCATGGGCTTTGTGGACGCATTTAGGGTGTGATTTATTGCACTGGGCTGAGAGTGAACATTTTTCGAGGAGTCCGAATTGTAGACCAAGGTGATGTTTGCTGGCAGTGCATAATGCAGAAGTTCTTTAAAGAGTGGTGGGTGCCTAGGTCAGTTTGGGTTGACCCTGATGGGGAGAGGTGTGTCATGGGGAAAGAAGGGTATGGTTGTATGATCTGTTGAGTTCATAGGTAGGGGGGTAGACATACAATGGCTGGAGAGGTGGTGAATACCAGGTTGAGTGTATTGCTTTTCTTGTGGGTCGGTTCTGGACGGGTTGCTCGATGTCCATAGAGGCAAACTGTTCAAGTAGATTCTCTCTGGTTTTCTTGGTGTCTCGACACCCGGCAGGTTTAGATCTCAGAGGAAGATTGTAGTTGTATTGTTGATGGATGCTCGTGTGATGAGGGCTGGTTTTGTCAAGAAAGGCCTCATTGGTTGGGTGTTTAGTTGAGCTTGGAGAAGGTAGGAGTCTGAATAAGCGGGTGGGAAGTAGCAAGCCAGTTCCATAGATGCAGGTGCAGTATGCTCCTTGGGCATGCATGTCCATGTGGTTTGTGGATAATAGAGCCCTCTGACAGTCTTCCCTTTGAGTTCCTTGTGCATGGTGCTGCAATCTGAAGATCGGGGAATCCAGGATGTGAGCAGGAATGGCAATGAACCATGTCTCCATGATATAGTGTGTCTAGGTTGTGAGTGGTGATGAGGTCAGCAATATCTGCTGAATGCAGTACTGCAGGTAGTTCCGCAGAATCAGCATCGATGAGCATGAGGTTGCCTTTGTGTTTGGGGGGTGGAGTGCGGCTGGGGACGAGAGGGATGTGAATTAGGTCCTGTGGCTTGGAAGAGTTTGGGAGTGGGTAGTAGGAACAGCAGAGGATGGCGCCGGCCTAGGGGCATGTGGAGGGTAGAAGCGGGAATGCTTTGGAGACATGAAGGAAGGACCAGAGAGCCACAGAACAGTGGAGCAACTCCCAGGCAGCCAATGGAGCCCAGGAAATTTCCATGAGACCGAGAGACAGGGATGTCTAGGCAGAAGAACTTACCAAAGAGAAAGGTAAAACCTGTTAGCACTTGCAGGAATAGTTCCTAGAGCCAGTAAGGAACTGTGTATTGAGAAGCTGCTCACAGAGGGAAAACGGATGAATGCCTGAACTTGTACAGATAGTTCTCAGAGCCACAGGAAAACTGTGCATTGAGAGAAAGAGTGGCGCAATGCAACCTGTAGGGATAATCCTACAGCCACTAAAACTGTAGATTCAGAAACTGCTTTTGGCCAATTAATTCATCACGATGAGAAAAAAACCTGCCTTCTACACATTTTCTGAATAGCTCTGCAAATCATTTCGAAGGCACACATTGAAAAATTGAGCTTTTAGAAAAGGTTTTGCCCTTTGGAACGTGAAGACAGCAGCCTCAAGGAGTGAAATGAGAGATGCTGCATTCTGGAGCTTGAAGGCAGAGTTCCTATAGCCTTGGCGTGAGGGAGTGAAACGGGAGATACTGCATGCTGGAGCTTGAAGGCAGTGCTCCTAAAGCCTTTGTGCGAGGGAGTGAAATGGGAGATGCGGGTGCTTGAAGGCTGACTTCCTAAAGCCTTGGTGCGAGGGACTGAATAGGGAGATGGTGCATGCTGGAGCTTGAAGGCAGAGTTCCTAAATCCTTGAGGCGAGGGACTGACACAGGATATGCGAGGGACTGAAATGGAAGATACTGCTTTCTGGTGCTTAAAGGCAGAGTTCCTAAAGACTTGATGAGAAGTACTGACGCAGGAGATGCCAGGAACTGAAACGGGAGATGCTGCAAGCTGGTGCTTGAAGGTAGAGTTCCTAAAACCTTGAGGCGAGGGACTGAAACGGGATATGCTGCATGCTGGTGCTTACAGGCAGAGTTCCTATAGACTTGGTGAGAGGTACTGACACAGGAGATGCAAGGGACTGAAACAGGAGGTGCTGCAAGCTGGTGCTTGAAGGTAGAGTTCCTAAAACCTTGAGGCGAGGGACTGATGCTGCATGCTGGTGCTTAGTTTGCAAAGGTAGCAGGCGCCCCTCTCTCGACAGAACAAAGCCTGATAACCTGTTCAGTGGTTATTAACCACTTGAGAGTTCACAGCCACTGCTTTTACTCACTGTGCCTTTCACAGATGGGAAATATCCATTTGCATATCAGTCTTTGTCCTGCCCAGGGGCAGTCCAGCACCGAAATGCAATGGCAATTCCAACCTGAACGAGAGTACCACCAGCAACCCCATACACGTGTTTCACCCTTGTTGGGGATCATCAGTGAGGTGAAGCTGACGCCTCTCTAAGCACAGTGAGAGGGAGACCACGTCTGGTTGCCCCCAGGAGACCTAGGGTTACCAATCCCAGGTTCCTTGAAATTTAGTTTGCAAAGGTAGCAGGCGCCCCTCTCTCGACAGAACAAGGCCTGATAACCTGTTCAGTGGTTATTAACCACTTGAGAGTTCGCAGCCACTGCTTTTACTCACTGTGCCTTTCACAGATGGGAAATATCCATTTGCATATCAGTCTTTGTCCTGCCCAGGGGCAGTCCAGCACCGAAATGCAATGGCAATTCCAACCTGAACGAGAGTACCACCAGCAACCCCATACACGTGTTTCACCCTTGTTGGGGATCATCAGTGAGGTGAAGCTGACGCCTCTCTAAGCACAGTGAGAGGGAGACCACGTCTGGTTGCCCCCAGGAGACCTAGGGTTACCAATCCCAGGTTCCTTGAAATTTAGTTTGCAAAGGTAGCAGGCGCCCCTCTCTCGACAGAACAAGGCCTGATAACCTGTTCAGTGGTTATTAACCACTTGAGAGTTCGCAGCCACTGCTTAAAGGCAGAGTTCCTAAAGACTTGGTGAGAGGTACTGACACAGGAGATGCGAGGGACTGAAACGGGAGATGCTGCAAGCTGGTGCTGGAAGGTAGAGTTCCTAACACCTTGGTGCGAGGGACTGAAACGGAAGATGCTGCATTCTGGAGCATACCGGCAAATTCTCTGAAGCCCTTTAGAAAGTGAATGACCTCAGGAAAGTTCCACATTGAAACTTTAGGTTTCATTTCACAATGACCGCTATTATAGACCCTTATTAGTTAACATGATGGCAGCCAAAGAGAAAGACTAGTTCCAGATCACATGACAAAGTTTGTACATACAAACTGTGAACTCTATCTAGTCACCAACGTTTTACGAAAGTGCATCACAATTATTTTTCTTCCGAATATATATTCTTAATAGAATTTTGATTTTGGGGTTTCAAGCTGAGCATCAACAGGATCTCCCGCTGCTCTTTTCTCACTTTGATTCTTTGCATTAAAACAGCATCTTCACAACCCAAGAGATTTATTTTGAACTGCCAGTCATGCCAGGTCATGTCTTCTGTAACTACACATAACAAAAATGCCCGTAGAGAAGTGGTCTGCAAAATTTGCATCACCAGAAGTTTTGGACTACAAATTCCATCAGCCCTAGACAGCATAGTCAATGGTGAGGAATCATGGGGGATGTAGTTGAAACCATCGAAGGCCCTGTAATTTGCAGACCTCTCGTTTTAGGAGATCAGCCGTCTCCCATGAAGTACTTGTCAAGGTCTTGGCATGGATAGCTAAATGGACATTAAGAAATCCAATGGGAATCTATTGTGCAGTTAGCATTGTTGGGGGGTTAGGGAACCACAAAAAGGCTTTGACTTATTTCACATTTTCCCAAACGTTTGATTAACCGTATTGTACCCAACACACTGCTCTGGCTCTCACACCTCCCAGCATTTTCATGCAAACATCACTCTGCCCTTTCTAGCATAGAAACATGTGCTCTCATCTTTTGGGCATAAGCTTTCAACTCCTAATTTCACGCACCCACTTATATCACAATAAAAAAAAGACTGCTGTGCTTCTGTTGTGGTCAGTAATCATCCATGTACTGACACTACGATAAAATGCCGTAGTACCCGGCGAGGATCAATGAGCTTGTAAAAAACAAGCTCATTGACCCTCGCCCCCACCTTACCTGCCCCAGAAGGCTCGGAGCTCTGCGCGCCCGGAGTTCTTCCTGTGACAGGCCGCCACAGAAACAGAAAACAGACGTTTATTGTCCTCAGTGGGTATTTTATTAAATGTGTGTACTTTTTTTCAGGCTGCGAGACGAAACGCGTCTCGCAATCGGGGAAAGGAAAAAATGAGTACCCCAGTCTAATGGGCCGGGGTACTAATGGCAATATGCCCCGAGACTACGGGCCATTACCATATAAGGTAATTCCCCCAGGGCCTTCGTTAAGGCCCTTGCTTCGCCCGGGCCTGTAACTAAGGGCCCCGGGGTCATTACCTTATGCGGTAATGGCACACAGTCTCAGGGGACATTGCTAAATTAATTGCCACGTACAATGTAAAACATTTGTTTTAGTTGGATGACACATCAGAGAAGCTCATAGGTCATCAACCCCTAAAATAACCCACTGTAACGTGGGCAACACCTAGGAACAGTGGTGATTTGTAAGGCAATTAACCTATGAGAATGCATTTTATATTGATTGAACTTGAGTTTATTTGAGGAAGGAAATGGTGTTTTGAACCAAAGCACTACATATAGGAAAAGGCATGATGGTAGGAATGTAAAGGGGTGATTTTCAATATGTAAAGAATGATGGGAGAGAATGGGAACAACTACCATTTTGGGGGCATTAGAATGTGGTTTAAAAGGACAAACATGGGAAAGGGAATCAAACCAGTACAAGCCAGACGTGTGAGGGAAAGGGAGTTCAGAACTAGCCAGGGAGTGGGGGATGTAACAACCAGGGAGGGAGTGTAGGAAGAGTGGTCAGTACTAGCCGGTGAGGGTGGGGACAAGGAGCACAGTACCAGAAAGGGAGGGTGGGGTGAAAGGGATTCCAGTACGAACCCATGAGGGAACACGGTTTAAGGGGAGGGCTCAACAGTTGGTATGTGAAGTAGAGGGCTACTCAAAAGATGAGGAAGAGCAATGTCATTTTGGGCTGTGGGCACCATTTTCTAGGAGGTCCAGGTGAAGGACAAGGAGGGTGAGGTTTTTAAACAGACTAACTATTGGATGCCTTTTCCATTTGCCATTTACAGGCCACCAAGGCAAGGACGACAGGCAAAAATCTCCTTGAGGGAACAAGGTTTGGTCGCATGGGACAGCAATGGCCGAACCATTTTCTGGTAGGCTTTGGAAGCTGGTCTTTGCTGGGAAGGATTTTGGCAGCTATCCATCCTTCTCCTTGCATTGTTTGGGCCACCTCCAGAAAGGATTTGTAGTGGCAGCCATTAGCCATTATAGCCAGATCTTATGAGGCATCAGGCTGCTGGAGATGTCTGGTGGGTCTGTACTCTACAGCATTGGAGGGGTCTGTGGTATTCGGAAAGGTGGATTAAGGCACTAGCAGCTAGAAACCTCTGGGTATTAAGCGTGTTATAAATAACCTATCATATCATGATGAAGGCTCTTGTGGAAAAGCACTTAAATGAGCCGGATCTGTGCAAAGTAGTAAGGTTTTTCAAGTATTTTCCTTAGGATCTTGCCAGATTCTCTGGATTTATTTGGGGTAGTGCCTCTCTGGGGACCTCAAACATGTCCATGGTTCTCTGCTTTGTTGGGGATATATTCAATGCACCAACGGCACACACTGTGATAGCTGGCACGACTGCTGTGCCACATGGTTGAGGAAAGAATGGTCCACTCTCCTCATTGCCTGACAGACTTCTCTCTCCTTCTTGGCAGCTAGCACCACAAAGGGTTGGAGCAGTGACAAAGGCAATGGCATCTGTCCGACCTACTCACCAAGTTTAATTCTGATACCCATGTCTGGGGCACATATTGCCTGTACTTTTGTGGGACTTTATGCATTTCCATAACATGTCTCAAATGGCAAGTGTGCCAGACAGCTTTCTTCAGGAACAGCATTTAGGCTGTGTTTTTCACGTCTCCCCAAGGGGGAGCCACCACCTTTGGGACTAGGGTTGTGAGGCCACTACATCTAACACCTCCTAGGAGACCGGTTGGCAGGATCCCTCTGGTGGCGACTCCCCCTTAGGGGACAGTAATAGCCTAGAGAGGGACTTAAGTCCCTCCCCACCCCCGACACTAACACATTTATGGGGCAGGTAGATACTAAAGTGCATAGTAATCCTATGGCCCCTTTAATGGCTAGCTGTACAACTAACCCAAACTTTACTCGGTCTTTGTGGGAAGCAGCAGAAAGATGGAAAAAACAGCCTCTTGGAGGCCGTCATCCAAAGATCCATTCAGAACAGTTATCTGCTGAGCCCACAAAGATCAAGAATGGCCCGAGGCACAAAGGAGTTGTGACCTTCAGTAGTGAGACAACTCCAGACAAGGCATCCTGGACCACGGTGTGTGATCGGCAAGCGTAGCAAGGCTTTGCCGACAGTTAACCAGAACCGCCTGGCGTCTGGCACTGCAACGCGAGAAGGAGCAGAGAACAAACTATATGTTTGGGACTGTGAACATAGGCAGGAGCCTATGGTGAAGAGACTCATGGGTGGCGGTAAGAAGTCAGCAGCTGTTCCTTTCATTGAGCAAGGCCCAAAAGTATGTCTTGGTTGTTTTAGGTTTTCTTTTAAGTAGTAGGAAGAGACAGTAGGTTAGAATTGGATTTCTGGACAGAGTACTTCATTGATGTTTAGCCCTCATGACACCCCGATGAGCACAATTTTTGTCCTTCATCCGTAGAGAGTAGGGCTTAGTATCACAGATATAAGGAAATATAAGGTATTTTGAGTCTGAAGAGAATAAAAATTGTGAAAATCATTCCACCTTGTCTGTGTCCCGATTCCATAGCGGTGTTTCTTCAGTATCTCAATGCTCTATAGCTGAGCTCGCCTCATCGTTCAGAGCCTTTTCTTGCTCCTTGCTCCAGACTTATGTACCTTGTGTTTCCTTACATTGGCTTGTGTTTATGACCGCACTTTGAACTTATTCATTATCCATCACCCCATGTGTTGTTCCTTTCTCAACTTGGATATACTTTTTCTTCCTCAAACTCTGACTTTTCCACTAAGGTTCTCCCTTTTCATTACGAATGGAATTTGCTGCTCTGTAATCATTTCGTTAGGTTAATGAACTTGTACATTTCCAAAGTTTCTGACATCTGATACTTCGAGTTCATCCAGATTTTGCCTTTATGCAATGTACAGAATGAAGACAATTTGTCTCTTCTCCCCAAAGGAGAGCTCCACCTCTGAGGTTAGGGAGATGAGCCTCTCTACAACACCTTCCCTAGGGGTCAAGGGAAGTGGAAATTCACCTAGACAGGCTCGCCCTTAAAGGATAAGGACTCCCGTTCCTGTGAGGAACTCCCTGTAACAAGAAACGTCATGGTGCACGTGGGACTGTCAAACCTACCAAATAATGTTAAGTACCAAGACTGGGAAGAAGAAGGAGCATCTAATGTGGTTATCCAGACAAAAGAGAAACAGTCTCTTTAAAGGAAATTAACCTATTCACTGCAATGAGTGGAATAAAAGATGAGCACTCGTCAGGTAGAGCGAAAGTGAAGAGGGACGAGAGGAAAGGGAGAATGTCTGTCGAAGCATGGGAGGTCCTCTGAGAACATGAAACTGGGAGGAGCTGGAGCCGCAGCAGAACACAGTGTCTGCAAAATCCAAAGTTGCAGGGAATCGGCGCACAGACTCTTGAGAAACCAGTGTAGCACAGAGCCTGAGGGAAACCGAGCAAAGTGGGTTGGTGGTGGCTTGACGCCGAGAGAGTCGTGGTGGGCAGCCTGCCCTCATAACAGTGCTGATAACAATGTGGGTAAGCCACAACCAGCAGTGTGACTTCCCTTTGAAATACAGAGAAGCCGAGAGGAAAAGCGATGAATGCCTAAAAAGGACGCCAAGGAGAATGGCTCGACTGTGTGGTGCAGGAACAGAACAAGTGCAAGACCCATGAGAACCCCAGAGACATTCCCTGATAATATGGAAGGTAACGGGGAACATTGCAGGCCCAGGAATTTAACCGACAATCGTTATATGAACCAGAAACCGCATCTGAGAAAGAACATTTGTTAAATCTTAACTGTGATAACTTGAACAAGAGCGTAATAATGTTCCCTGGAACGGAGGTGAATGGAAGTGGAATATCCTGGATGTCCATGATTTCACCGAATCCCCTTCACCTAAAGGTGAAATGTTCGATTTTATTTCTTTGAAATTGATTTTTATTATGCGGGTGAGACTGCCCCCTCTTCCCCCTACCTTATACTATCCCCTTACCCCACCCCCATCTATGTTTTAAAATGTACCCACTGAAACACTTGTGTATGGGCGCATTATAAATGCCGTATCATATCATATCATAACCTAACCAATTCAAGGAAAAAGAAATTTGATGATTTCTGATGAGGTGAATTTGGATTCGGTGAAATCGACGGATACGGAATATCCTTGCCAAACTGAACTGTGAGAAAGAGAATAATAACGTTTCCTGGAAGGGAGGTGAATGAAAGTGAAACATCAATTAAGAATGATCTCAATGAAAGTGAGAAGATATTAGAACCAGCATTAATGAATCTGAATACTTGCAATGAGAGAATGTGAATAATAGAGATAACCAAAAGAGTGAATAATAAAGTGGATACATGTCTTCCCTTGAAAGAGGGGGAATGAATCCTTTGTGAAAAGCAGAAGAGTGGGAGAGAAGAAAGAAAGAGTATGAGGAATTGAAGGCCAAGGTAGCCTTATGATAAATCAATCTGAGTGAAGGAGCGGCACCCCTAAAGTGGAAAGTACATATACAACCTCATGGAAGAGTTACACAAACTGATAAGAAGTATGGCCAAAGACTATTGAAAAATTGTATATTTCGAAGTTCTTTGCAAATAAGAAGACACGTTTGTTTAGCACCCAGAGGGAGAAGGGAGTCATTCTCCTGCCCTTATTTTCTTTCTATAAGGTATAGGGTCAGATAGTATTTGTTTTTTGGGTGGTGGACTTATTCTTTTTGGACAGACTGACAAGCACCCTAGTAAAATAGGTAGGGAACACCCCAAAGCGATTGGCAAAGATGGGCCTTATTCTGATTTCTTTAATGAAGACATGGTAAAAAGACCTCAAAGAGTCCACATCCTTTTTCTGACCCTGCACAGCAGGCAGGTTTGTTTGGATAACTCAGGAGAAATGACTCCTTACTGCAGTGTCCCTCGAATCGTAGGTCTCTTAAATGCGTTGGACCTTGATCTACTTTTCTTACCGACTCACCTTTTTTCTTTCTATTTTTCAGTTTAGAGAAGTGTCGCAAAGCCGAGCAGGATCGACAAACCTAAACCTCAGTAAGGGTTCTTGTTAAGGTTTTATTTAAGGTTCAACAACATTTTGGTGTGGCATTTTCTAGCAATACATCCCCTTATGCCCTTTGTCCTTTTGTCCCTAGATCCTAGGCAAGGGCTGATAAAATACCCCTGATCTAACAACCAAACCAAAAGAAGGTTCCCCTCCTTGTGTTTTAACAAAGTCAAACAGAAGGCTAGATAAGTCTAACAGGCAGGCTTGGAGTGGCATATAGGGCAAAGGGGCAATGCCAGAACCCAAAATGCAAAATGCTGGTGTGGGCCAGTCTTTTGAGTCAAAGTGTGCCAGTTTGATGAGTTACGCCACTATGCGCTAGTAGTTTCGACCAGTGTTGCTGAAGGAATATCTTTAAAATGCACAATTTGCATCACATTGAATAAAATAACTCCCCCTTGTTACTATTCAAACAGTTTGTCACAAAGGAAATAATTGCTATTTTCAACTGAGGGCACTTTTTTATTGGTGCACGAGGCAACTTCATGCTCCTGTCCGACCCTGCTTACAAGACCGGGCTGCGTACCTGGCACACATTGTTTTTTTTTTTCAGTCTCTCGCAGTGGGGGGCGGGCGAGGGGGGGGGTTAAACCTCTTTCTGGATGTCCAAAAGCTGCAGTTTTCACTTTCATGTTATTGGAAGGACTGTTTCCAGAGGTTGCACACCGCTGATTTCCAGGTGTGTGAGGAAAGTGGAAGAAGGTTTGGGGTCACCAATTGCTGCAAAGCCTTCCATTGGCCTTTGGGTAGCTTGCTGGGTTTAAAGGAGGTTCCTCTTGCTTTTACCTGGGGGCATGTCTTACTGACCCCAACCTTCACACTATGTCTCCTCTTCTCGTGCCTCAGCAACTGTAGTCCAAGGTTGTAGCATTTTTCATAAGTTCAGTTCTCTGTGTTCTCTATGAACCCTGACTCTGGATTTCAGCAAGTGGCATTTCTCAATATGTCTCCTTTCTTAGCAGTTTGTTAGATGTTTGTTTCATGGGTATTTGTCTCCTGCCATTTCTCCTCTGTTCTGTGGTTTCCCCTCTGTTTCTGTGGCCTGCTCCTGGCACTGGAATGAGAACCCTGAATCCCATCTCACTTCCTCCTGTGCCTTCTCTTCATCCCTTGGTCCCATCTCGTGTGTACACTTTCTCGTCAGGACACTTCTTTGTCTCTCGCTCGGGCTGCTGGGAAATGGTGGTGGTTTCCATCAGGTCCTTGCTGCTAGCGGCTGGCTCTTTATCTGCCATACGCCCACTCTCATCAGATTGGCCTCTCCTGCACACATCCACATGATAGTCCTGCGCCACTGACTTCTTACATCAATGCTCGTGATGACCACTTCCTTTCTGTTTTGTCGACCCTTTGAGGCTGTGTTGCCTGACCATAGCCAGTAAAAAAAAAACGTCTGATACAGTCATCCACGGTACGTCGGTAAGGGCAATGATCAAAGTTTCCCATCTCATGGTACTCACAATGTCTATTTCCTCGGCCCCACCTCTTCAGGACATACTGTGGAGTCGGTGGAATGTGTCTATTTGGTTTTGTTGAGAACCTTCCTCTTCTGAAGTAGTTGGTGGCACCATGCAGCCCCACACAAATAAACTGAGTCACACATTTTGCTTGTCCAGTTCACCCTCTCCTCACTTACATTTTACATTTGCATTTATTTATTTGTACCGCGCTCAATGGACCCATAGACATGAATGTGCCACAAGACACACAATACATAAAGTCATGAACAACAGAAAAAACATAAAATAGGGCGCTATTACTATACAGAAACAAAGCAGTCCAACTTTCAGGAGGAGAACCAGTACAAAAATGACTAACTCTGGCAATTAATTCAAAACGATATTCATCTTTGAGGTCGATGATAGATGGTTCATTTTATCGAGACTCTGTAAAAACAAGGGTAAACTACTTGAACTACATCCCACCACTATGCAGTCAGTGTTATCCTCACTACACCAGCACTTGATTTGAATTCTTGGAAGAACCCTGAAGTCATCTGGTCTGACAAAATTGGGAACCACTTTTATGTTGAGCCAAGCTTGGATTTTATTCTTTAGGGCTTCCCTTGTTTCATGGTGAGTTGGTTTCATTATGTTGGTTATTATAAAGTTTCTTGGATCAAGGGCAAAACTACTCAAGGTGGAGTCACTGATTTTTGCCATTTTGGATTTTTTTGTACGCAAATCCCTATGAGCCGCTTTAGTCAATGGTTCCACCGGCCTAGTGATCAATGAGATACCCTTTGATAGAATTTTGGGGCCAGGGCTAATAGTGGCATCTGCCCGCTTCTTCTGTGTGGGTGGTGTCAGGTGTGCAGCAACAACAGGATCTATTTGAGTTCCTTGGTGATGTTCTATATGGCATGAGGTATTCCTGTCCTGATGGCCTCAACAATTGGTGGAACGGGCAGCAGAGGCACAACTAAATTCTTCCAGATTACCTTGACCCAGGAGAGGAAATCCTCCATTATCACTGGAAAATTATAGCTTTTACATTACAAAAGTGAGGGTCAGAAATATCCCTCATGGAAAAATGTAATGTGAAATTAAATCTAATGTATCCGGATTCTGATGCAATAATCGCCATTTTGTTGTGCATTCTGAGTGGGATGTGGTTCGGGTATGTGGCCCAGTGGACTAATGCATCCACTACAAAGACCTGCGTTTGACCTCATGGTCACAGGTTCGAACCCCGGCAGAACCCCGGCAGGTGCACTTAGCCCTTCATCCATCCGAGGATGAAAAGAAAAAAAAAAAAGAGTACAATTAAGTGTGGTAACAATAAACATCTGCTATCTGTCAACAGCGCCAAGATGCCCCTCTGGGGGTGAACGTGCGCTCAACGAAAACCCCTGTTATGTTATGATATGTATGGCCTGGCGGCAGTACTTGTTTTCAGACCTTCCCCTGTATGCAGCATGAAATGAGTGCCTATTATTCCCAAAGGTAGCGCTACAAATACTTCTCATTAACATAGTGACGGGACAGTCTAAACGATAATATAGAAAAACAGGACTCTTGGCTTCCATGGTAAGTCTTTGTTTGCTGTGGTGAAAGGATAAGTCCCAGCTCTCCCAGGGTTGGTGGAGTGCAATAAGATAGAAAACAACACGAGTGTGTAATATCAACAATCATAATACATCAAGCGTCTCCTGAAGGCAATATCTACCTAAACAAAGTATAAGTGATTTTTTTAACATTTTAAAAAATGTGAACCACCAGGCGGCGAACAGGCTAACAATGCAGGAAGGATAAAGCCCGAGACCTATTGCTTCAAACAGTCACTCTAGTTGGTTTTACAGTTGTGCGCTTCTGTTTAAGAGCAGTGACACGTTAAGTTGGGACTTTTTTAAGGAAGCTTTAATTATCCGATTAAGAGCTGGAAGTTGGTTACAAGCAGTTCTGAAGCGTCTGCTTGCAAACGGGGATCTGAAGCTATGCTGCAGTGAATTGCACATTACGCATAGGGCCAGGGGAAGAGCTAGCCGCCTACAAGTGTAGCAACAGTCTCACGGGAAGATTTAGCAGGCTAAGCATGTAGGGAGAGTCCGACCGGAAGATGTAGCCTGCTGGGGATGTAGCAACAGGCTGGGCTGGGGGGGGGGGGGGGGGTATAGGGTCGGCTATCAGGCTATGGATGTAGTGTCTGGCTCATTGGCAGAGCTAGCTGGCTTTGGATGGATAGACAGTCATCTGGCAGACCTAGAAGGCTAGGGATGGAGAGATAGTCTCATGGGCAGCTATAGCAACAGTTTCATGAGCGGAGCTAGCAGGCTAGGGATGAAGGGACAGGGGCATGAACATATCTAGCAGGGTAGGATTGAAGTGACAGGCTCATGAACAGGTCTAGCAGGCTAGGGATGTAGCAACATTCTTATGGGCAGAGGTAGCTCGCTCGGGATGTAGCAACATTCTCATGGGCAGAGGTAGTAGGCTAGCGATGTAGCAACAGGCTCATGGGTAGAGCTAGCTGGCTTTGGATGGTGCGACCGTCATCTGGCAGACCCAGCAGGTTAGGGATGGAGAGATAGTCTCATTGGTAGCTATAGCAACAGTTTCATGAGCAGAGCTAGCAGGCTAGGGGTGAAGTGACCGGCTCATGAACAGGTCTAGCAGGCTAGGGCTGAAGGGAGAGGCACTTGAATAGGTTTAGCAGGTTAGGGATGTAGCAACATTCTCATGGGTAGAGCTATCTGGCTAGGGATAAAGTGACAGGATCACGAACAGGTCTAGCAGGCTAGAAATGGAGAGATAGGGGGTCATTCCGAGGTTGGTGCTAAGGGAAAAACGATGCCGGTAAAGGATTACCGGCATCGCTTACCGCTACGGGCTATGCTGACCTGCCAGACCACTATTAGCGGCATCGTAAAGTAAAGTGCCACTAATAGTGGCATGGGCACGGGCACGTGAGCCATCATGCCGGCAATAGCGGCATGCTGTAAACTAGAGGAGATCCCAAGTGAAGCGGACATGCAAATACCGGCTTCATGAAGGCGTTAAAAGTGCTTAGCGGCATGCTGTAAATACCGGCATCTCCGACCTACCATAAAATGCCTTGAGCAGTGTTCTCAACTGCCACAGGTGCACACAATCAGCACAGGTGGAGGCAATGGAGTCTGGCCCAGTACAAATGGAGCACACCCACACACCACTCCCCCTCCCACACCAAGATGAATCCAATAGTAGTAGCATTACTGGAGCTGGAGGACATACTTGCATTTCCACAACAACAACAACAGCCAGCACCACAGAGGAGACGCAGGAGGAGAAGGAGGGTGAGACAGGCCCAGAATGCCCCACCAGTGCAGCCACCGTTACCACACAGGCAGCCCCCAATCCCTCGCATCAGAGCCAGTCCTTTCAACCTAACGCCTGAGCAAATACACAACCTGTATCGTCTGGACTGGAACACCATCACCACCATTGTGGACCTGATACACGGCGACATTGTCAGCCTTATTGAAGGTAGTGTCTGTGCTCCACTTCCTTGCCACAGGCACCTACCAGCACACAGTAGGGCACATGCATGGCATATCACAACCCTTATTTTCTCGGATTCTGAACCAAGTGCTGGATGCCCTCCACAAGCACACAAGGGACTACATATCGCTACCACGGACTCCCCAGGAGATATTTGATACAAATGTTGGCTTCCATGCACTGGCAGGCATGCCAAATTGTGTAGGTGCCCTCGACTGCACCCACGTGGAGTTGGTGGTCCCGCATGCCATGGAGATGGTGTACCGCAACCGCAAGCAATACCACTCCATCGATGTGCAGATGGTATGCAACGCCAGCAAGATCATCAAACATTGGTGTGCCCGATATCCCGGATCAACTCATGACTCTATGGTCCTGCGGAACTCCACGCTACATGGAGCGACATGCTGGATGATGTGCCTGGCTGCTTGGTAAGTTGCAGGACTGGCACATGGCATTGAAATGGGGGGAGAGATGCACACACCATCATGGTGTCAATGTTGATGTTACTGCACAATGTGCACATCACCGAATACTGTGCCCCAAAGCCTCACTAATGGTACATGACACCCAAATCCCATATGAACAAAGTAAGGTCGACACCTATCACTACATGACTAACAGGAAACCACCCCACATCCCACAGCACGTGCACCACTCATCAGCGGCCCTCACCCTCTGTAACGCCATCCAGCACCATGCAGTGCATGTTGCTGTCTCTAGTATATCACCACACAGGACAAGCATCCCTGGGAGTGCATCAAACTGAACCAACTAGGGAATCCACTGTCTGTCACAGGGCCACCACAACCACAGGAGTGCTGCATGTAACCATGGGAATGATCTGCGCTGATTACCCAGACTACTGCCAATGCTCCCTCTAAGTAAATCTCACGGAACACAACACCTCACAAATTTCACACTAACACAGCTGTATGCGTACACGATGCATGAGCTACAAGACGGCAGAGCACACCGTGTATCATCTTGAAGATACAACCCACACCATTAGTCCATGGCACAGGACACATTGAGGGACAGAACATGCTGTAAATACATCCAGGGACATGTGCATGTGGCCAACGATAATCTGCAGGCATGTGTGACAAGTACAGCTGTCCATCATGAATCAACTAACATTTACCTTTTATTGCCTCCCATGCAGGTGATAGTGGCTATCCCTTGATGCTGTGGCTCCTCACCCCTGTCCGAAACCCACAGAACAGGCACGAGGAGGACCACAATCGTTCCCATACCCGTACCCATGTGGTCATTGAGCAGACCTTTGGCCTGTTGAAGGCACGATTTCGCTGCCTCAGCTGGTCGGGTGGGGCACTCCTCTACAGGCATGGGAAGGTGACCAAGATCATCATGACATGTGTCATGCTGCACAATACGTGTATCCGCCGGAACGTGCCCTGTTCCCTGACATTTAACTGCTACCACCTGATGAAGGTGAATGGGATGAAGACGATGTGGCTGGACATCATCCTGGTGCCGATGCACAGGAGGAACGTGCTGTGCGCCAGTCAGTGATAGCACAATATTTCTGACACACATGGCAGCATAGGGTGACATGATAGTTGGACAGAGGGCACTGGGTATGGTAGTACATGTACACTATGCACTGTATATGAATAAATGACACATGCACAATGATGAATATCCACTCAGGTCTTGATTTTCACACATAACAATGATAACGAAAGTGAAAAAACTCTCCAACACCCTCACCACTCTCCCCCTCCCCCAACTCCCCCAAACACCCTCAACCCCCTCCATCTCCCCTCACAACTCCCCCACACATGTCCCATCAAGTCACCAATGCCTATATGAGGCTGCCCTGATTATCTATTGGCACTCCCTGGTCCAGCTGGCGGCATATCTTGCCGGCGCAGGGTACGTGCCGACCTGCGGAGAGGGTTTGTTTGGGTCGAACTGGATGACGACGGTGTGGCCCCTTGCTGGGATTGGGTAGCTGGATGCCCTGCCTCCATGGCATCCGCTATGCGGCCTAAGACATGGCGGAGGGCCGAGGCGGCTGGGTTTATCTGAAATGGATTTGGCCAGGGAGGCGGTGCTCTCCGTGATGGAGCTGCCTAGAGAGGCGAAGTTCTCACGCCACTCCTGTCTGGTGAGTCTGTTGTCCTCGACAAACTCCCGCACAAGGGCCGTGAGCTGTTCCGACCGATGCGGCCCTGCTGGTGCACCTGTGGATGTTGTTGGTCCCTGGCTGTCCTGCTCAGCCTCCCTACTTGTCAAAATGGGACTGTAGTGGCCTCCCATCTGCTCCTGACCAGGGTGCTCCGGGGTGGTTGCGTGCTCTGTATCGAGGGACGATATTTGTGGGGATGCCAGTGGACTTGGTGTACGGACCACTTCCGCTACATCATCCTCAATGGGCACCCAAATGTCTTCCTGTGGGTCCTTCACAGCCAGGGGTGCTGTGGCTGCCACCTCCCCAGCCATACTGGACTCCTTTGAATGTGGTGCCTCGCCTGATTCCTCAGGAAGGCTAATGGGTGGTGGTGGTGCTTCACCCTCTACGGGCCTTGGCGGCACCAATGCTATGGCTACCCAGAGTGTCTTGCCTGTTGGTGCACGGCGGCCCCTGGGTTGTCCCCTTGAGGTCGAAGGGTGGTTGGCATCATCTCGAGACCTCTTCCGGGGTGTGGTCTGTGCAGCAGTTGCGTCCTGCCCATCGCTGTCATGGTCAGAGCCTGTGGGGGTCGAAGAGAGGGACGGCATGAGTGATGTTTTGATAGGCATCATACATACATTTGGACAATTGATCATCCCTTAAATTGGGGGTTATAGGCATTTGTGTTTGGATGAGCATGTTATTTGATACATGGGTGGGTTATGCAGGCATACGTCGGCGTCACTCATGTTGGTCAAGAGCAATGCTATCTGACATGCATAGTATTTTGGCTCTGCATGCTGTGTGACTGATGGCATTTACATTTTTGTGTGGTATGTGTCAGGTACGGCATTGCCTTGCAGCAGGCATCTGCATGTGTCTGTGATGCGTCTGCCTACTTTGCTGGGAGTGTGTGTGTTGGACCATGGCTTGACTATTTGGACTGACATCTTGGTTGACTTTCATCAGACTTGGCATTACAATGTTTTCTTAGGACACTCACCTCCATCGCCCGATGTTGTGGCGCCACACTCCATCTCGCCAACACCTTCTATCCCCTCCATTCCAATAATGCTGGTGCAGATGTCCTCCCATGGGGTGAGCTTGATTGGTGAGCTGGGACCTCCTCCTGTTCCCATTGCCTGGCTCCGGTTCACTGACAGAATGTTTCGAACTCTCAGTCATAGGTCGTCTCAGCGCTTGCGACAGTCTTTGATTGTGCGTGGGGTGTTCCCAACAGCACTGACCTTCTGAGCAACAAGTGCCCAGATCTTCTTTTTCTTCAGTACTGCCTCCCTCTTCATGTTATTGGAGAATACTATGCCAGCATGCTCCTGCAGTGTGTCAACCAGCATCTGCAGCTCATCCTCATTAAATCTTTCTTTCCGCTGGTGGGCAGCTCCCTTCTTCAGGGCCTTTGGCATAGTGGTGTAATAGGAGGGTCTTTCACAACAACAAAGGGTCCTGTGTAGTGAGGCTGGCAATGGATTGTGTTTTTAAAGATGGCCGCTGTGCTTCTTCCCGTTCCTTTGCGATGACGCTACTTCCGGTTCCGCTTATTAGCGGTGACCGTTATAAGCGGTGACCGTTACTAGCGGTGACCGCTAATAACGGTCACTACTAATTCCGCATTGGACCTTGTCAGTAGTGCTATCTGCGCTGTGCTTGATGCCGCTAAGGGCATTTAAGGTGCCTTTTATGGAATGGCGGTAATGACCTTACCGGCATGGTGTAAAGCTCGTGCCCGCAAAGTCGTAATAGTTCTCTATTAGCGGACTGATGACTACCCGGACACGCTATTTACGCCATGCCGGTAAGGACCGTTACTTAGCTTCTAACTCGGAAATGAGGGCCATAGTCTCATGGGCAGCTATAGCAACAGTTTCATGAGCAGAGCTAGCAGGCTAGGGGAGAAGTGACCGGCTCATGAACAGGCCTAGCAGGCTAGGGATGAAGAGACAGGCGCATGAATAGGTTTAGCAGGCTAGGGATGTAGCACCATTCTCATGGGTAGAGATAGCTGGCTACGGATAAAGTGACAGGCTCATGAACAGGTCTAGCAGGCTAGGGATGAAGTGACAGGCTAATGAACAGGTCTAGCAGGCTAGGGATGTAGCAACATTCTCATGGGCAGAATTGCCCGCTAGGGATGTAGAAATATTCTCATGGGCAGAGGTAGCAGGCTAGGGATGTAGATACAATGCTTCTAAGCATCGCTTCAGAGGGTCAATATAGTTTACACATGCGCATTGGGCTCAAGGTGTTTTATCGGAGCAGGCAGCACTCATCAGGGCAGATCACGTCTGTTAGTCTCGACAATTAAATCATGTTTTACTTCCTTTCACTCCTTCATTCCTAAACTTTCCTTCTACGCCACCAAATGCCTCTCTGCCATTTCACGTTGGGTGGTGCTGCGGTGCCTGACACTTAATTCCTCCATGACACAAACAAGCTTTCTTCCCTCTCCACAACCTTACCGACATCCCATGTTTCCTTTGCAGCTGATCTTACTCCACCCCCCAAAACACACACACACAAGGGACCCTTTATGACATCGACCTCAAGCCTCATGTAACGCTCACCTGATTCTCGCAGAGGCGCCGGTCTTGACTGGGCGACTACTGTATCTTCAAAGGTGATGTGTAGCACCCGGTTGGCTCTTTGGGCTGGACCTCTGTGCACTGTATGCCTGACGTGTAGAGTAAGATGTCTGCAGATAGAAAATATGGGGTTAATGAACTGGGGTTATTGGGGTGTCCCTATCTCTTTCCTCTTCTCCTCTCCTGTAGACCCCCAAAGGTTAACGCTCTCACCTTAGGTAAGTGAATGCCGAGCTCTCCATCTGCCTCGGGGCAGGGCGCTGTAACCAGTTTCTTCACTGGATAGGTAGCGCAGGCCTCTTGACTTCAGAGGACTGCTGTCCGTCGTTTACTGCACGAACGGTAAGTTTCGAGTCATTCAAATGTCTTTAAAGTCTTTAGTAATGATGTCTCTTGTTTTGCAGGGTTCCGGCGATGGCGGATGACGGGCTGAAGTGAGTTGAAGATGGAGCCCGTGTGATGAATAGAAGCGCCTGGAAGCACGTAAGTAAGCGCTTGTTGCCTGCTTCACTATGCGCTCTAACTGTCTTTTTATTTTGCAGGTACGAGTTCGGAGCGGCTGCAGGGTGCCGGAATACCCACTGGATTAGATGTGGAAAGGAGTAATGGCACGTGAGTATTAAAGTTCCCCAATGTCTTTAAACGCACCTTGTTTTGTCTTTCAGATGCGGGATGCAGCGCCGAAGGCCTCCGGAGCGTGCGAAGAGTTGGTAAACTTTTGTCTTTCAGATGCCGGAATGCAGTGTGAAGACCTCCGGAGCGCACGAAGAGTAGGTAAGCCTTTGCCTTTCAGATGCCGGAATGCTAACCTGTTCTTTCTTGTCTTTATAGGTGTTGCTGAAGACTGGATTCAGGATGGTAAGCCTTTGCCTTTCAGATGCCGGAATGCTAACCTGTTCTTTCTTGTCTTTATAGGTGTTGCTGAAGACTGGATTCAGGATGGTAAGCCTTTTTCCTTAGGCCCAGGACCGGATGCAGAAGACACGATGAGCGTTCTGCTGCAGAGGTTGCAGAATAACGCAAAGCAAGATTCATCCACCGGGTGTGGTTTAAATAGCCTCCTGTAGTGCTTAGGTGTCTCCTTCCACAGCCACGCCTAAGTAAGAAAAGAGTTCCTGGTAAGAAAAGAGTTCCTGCCTTCCAGAAGAGTTCCAGTGTTCTGAATCTAGGGAGTGGCTCCAGCCCCACCCAACAGGAAAAGTAGTTCCAAACAGAAGAGGATCAGAGGCTCAACTGGCAGGCAAGTAAGCAGCATAGTCTGCTGAAGGTAAGTCCACCCAAGCATTATGAGCCCGGCGCTTCCAGCGCTGGGACTGGGCATATTTATGAGCCTGGTGCCACTGGCGCCAGGACTGGGTCCAAAAGGTCCCAATTGGGACTGGTTGGCACTCGGAACCTGGGTTATGGATCTGCTTCCAAGGGAGTTGGGAAAACCCTGACCTTTTGGAAGCAGAGATCATGACACCTCAACAGTTCAGTTCATTACATCTACTGAAATGGATTCTAGCCTCAACTACCTAAACTTTCATAACACTACTCTTACCTATCTCTTTAATAAGACTGATCTACAACCTCATCTTCTCTGACTGGATCGTTGCTGCAGCCTCCTCAAGGACAGACCCTCTAATTCATTAGCCTCGCTCATAAAAATACTGAGATTGCCTCCCACAAAATCTACAAGCACCCAAGATCTTCATCCCCCGCTCACTGTCTCCATGTGGATAACTTTCAATGCAAAATGTCTCAATTTCCAAAAGTCTTCTACTGGTCTTCAAATCTACCAATGGATTACCCCACTTCTCCGGAATACTATTTCCTGCTATTGCCCACCTCACTCACGATGACGCAAGCCCTCCTCCACCTCACCACCCAGATCCACCTTGCACTGCTTTCACCTTTTTACTGTTTAAACTCCTAAACATCGGTTCTCCTTGCCACCTGACCTTACAGGTATCTCCACAGTGACAAAACGCAACATCCGGCTGAAATTGCATCTATTAACCGTTAGCACCCACGGTGGGGGGGGGCGCCAATCATGTTATGCAGATCGCGGGCTGAAACCGCTGATCTCAGCCTATGTTGCACGGAATCGACAGGCTGCCTCCCTCGCCCCAGACTGCATCTTCTCCCCACCCTCCTTTTTTTGTTGTTAATATTCCCACCCCACATCCCCCACCCAGCCTGACCTACCTGATTGTGGCAGCAGTGAGGCCCACCGCTGCTTCTCTGTCTCCCTTTGCCGGCTGCAACGGAAATGGAAGGGGGGCTTCATAAGGACAATAACATCTTGGAGCAACGGAAATGAGCAGTCAACCATGGGTAGGCCTACACATCCACCTGGAGTTAGTAAAAGACGTAATATTAAAATGAAAGAATTTGAGAGCTCCATAGCGCAATGGGATGACAAATGCCTTACTCAAAGAAGATCCTGACAAATGGTCAAAATGTCTAATGTATTTATTTGAATACATAATGAAAATCAAATCAGTTCCAATCTCATGGAAAAAGGCTGTGATCGTACCTGTATAAAAGAAAGGTCCCAGCTCAGACCCAGGCAATTACCGACCAATAGCATTATTAGACATTGCATGGAAGGTATTTGCCACACTCACACTCAAAACTTTGGCTAACTGGCATATGGTAACAAATCGACAGGACGAATGGCAATCGGGCTTTGTGAAAGGTGTGGGAAGCTCATTAAACATATTTTTCATAAACATCTTAAAGGCCCAAACAGAAAGGAGCACAGAGAAATATATCTATTTGGCCTTCATAGACCTCTCACAGGCATTTGATAGCATCAGCTGGCCAAAACTATGGCATAAATTGACAAACTGGGGATGTCCGGGACACATCTTAGAGGCAATTGAAGATCTACATGCCGAAACATAATTACAAGTAAGGTTGGATCGAACCGGCCTGTTAACGAAAGAAATTTGAACTAATAAAGGCCTTAACCGGGGGTGCCTGTTGGCGTCTGAACTGTTTAAATTGTTAATTGCAGATCTAGAAACAGCCTTTCAGGATATTAGATGTTTCCCGCCTAAGGTCGGCACAGTAAAAATACTGTGCATTCTGTATGCAGATGACGTGGTCCTGCTAGATCAGACGCCAGTAGGACTACAAAGATAACTGAATTCATTGCAGAAATACGTGGAGTTGAATTATTTAAAAATCAACCCAACAAAGTCACAGATCCTGACGTTTTGGCCAGGCAACAAGAGGAAGCCCAGGGAAGGGAAAATGTGGGTTCTACAAGGACAAAAAATCCCAGAGGTGAACTCTTTAATATACCTGGGTGTGTGTTTGAAAACAAATAAAAGAGATCAGCCAAGAGTCGAACTACTTAGAGCTAAATCCTTCAACCTGGCAAGCCAGGGAAAAATACTGCTGAAGACATTTGTGGATTTTCTATGTTACCTTTAATAACCTTCTACCGCTTGAAGGCCCTTCTGACGTTTTAAGGGGCAGAAACCTCCTTTACATTCGGTGGAGAAAACTGGGCAAAGATCGAAGGGAAATTTTGGAAGCGAGTGCTCCGACTGCCTAAAGTACCCCCGTTCAAGTCATCAGGATGTTGTTGGGTCTGACACCAATGAGTACAACAGTTGTATGGAAATCTCTGCTTCTGCGTCTGTACAGGAAGTGTACAGATGACGCCCAAAGGGGAGGCTTTGCGGCCTTAGTTAAAGTGCTTGTGATCAACGAAGATAGAACACTATCAGAATGGCGAGCAGTCTGTCAAAGAATCTTGAGTCAGTTAGATGAACCAGAACAAAGACTAGGGGATAACCCAGATAGGGTTTTTAAAAAACTGTATACGCAAGAGTGGATTATCACCCAACAAGAACGCCAGGAATTCAAACTGTACGGGAGACCAATTCAGGAATCAAGAAAGCTGAATAGCAAGCCAAAATATTTAGTGAAAGTTCCAAACTGGTATTATAGGGATCAGTTCCTTAGATTTGGGCAAAATGTATTCCCGATGAGAGAAGTATTGAGCAGGGGGAAAAAGAACAAATCTTTGACCACGTGCAGACTGTGTAAAGAAGAGGATTCATTTGAAACTTTGTTAAGCCATGAGGGATGTAAGAATCATGCTATTGTCTAAATTGACTACAAAATATGTCTCGCAGACAATGGAAAAATTGGTGGGACGAGTTACTTAGCGGGGACCACATCCCATTGACAATTGCATTGAAAAAACTATTGCTAAAGATATTTGAGGACATTAAAGAATCCAAATAAAGGGATGCATCTAATTTGGGACGTAAGAGTAATGAGGGTGAAAAACTCTTTATGTGGTTGATGATGTTAGAAGACCATTTTATATTATTTGAGTTGCATATGTGAAATTTGTGTTTTTATTAATCTACGTATTTTGATAAAAGGCAAAAGGTTATCTATGCTGTGTAACCAGAAAAGCCAATAAAAAAATAAAAAGTAAAAAAAAAATAGATTGTCTTGGAACCATTTGGTGAGGTCGCAAACCTACCCTCAGCTGAAAGAAACCAAAAAAGCTGTGGATTAATTGTAAATGTGATGACCAGTCTCCAATTTATCTCACACGCTTTTACATTAAATTGATGATTTCTTTTTCATATAGGTTGCCAGCAGCCTTTCTTCATCTAGCTTGCCAGATGCCGTTCTTCATCTATCCTGCCAGACGCTAAAAGCACACCATCAAACTCCTGGTCCCAACAGTGGCCACTGATAACACCGCTGCTCTCGGATGACCCATCACTGTAGCCATTCTGAATCAAGGCCACATGAAAGGTAGCACTGCTGCCTTCCAGTACTGTTCCTGGAGGCCAATGACCCATTGCACGATCTCTGATAATCCTGCTCGCCTTTGCTGTTCAACTCTCCAGAAGAGGAACATGGCCTTTTCAATGGCAATGTGTCATATTTACCACCTGCTTTTGGGCCTTCCCAGACACCCTCTTTTAGTTTGTTGCATTATTTCCTTAAATCAAGTGAACTGTCCAGAATGGCGCCATGGCATCGGAAAGAAGAGACTGCTAATTTTGGGGTAATCACTTCAGAGAATAGGAAGGTTTTTAAGGTTTTCCTGAAGGCTAGATCAGTATACATGTTACTGTGCATTAGGAAAAGGAATTCCGGAGCAGAGAAGCTTGGATGGAGGAGGAACATCAGCCCCATTTCACAGAGCCGGCCCATGAAATGAAAAACAAGTGCGCAGTGGCATGAACGGAGAAGGCTGGTTGGAATGCATTTATGGAATTTCTCAGCCACAGAGCTAGGTGTTAGTAATAGGAAGACTAATGAGGTTTTATATTTGGTGACCAGGAGCTCATGCAGTCGTTTCAGGGCTGGTCAAGTACAGGACCTTCCTGGCCATAAGTGCTGTAGTTTAGCTGCTGAATTTCTTATGCTTCTTGGTCTTGCTGTGGCCACTTTCAGAAAGGCACAGATCAGGGGGTCAGCAACCTCTGGCTCTCCAGAGGTTCTGGACTACAACTTCCATCAGCTCTAGCCAGCTTAGGCTATGGTGAGGGATCATGGCAGTCGTAGGGAATTGCATGTTGAAGACCCTGACCTAGATCCACGGAGGTGCAAAAGTCTATTCTAACCACGTTAACAAAAGAACCCTTTTCTGCGCGTGATGCTTGATTGTAGGTTTTCTTGCCCCTCTGCACCTATTTGCTGCATGATGTAGCGATAATAAGGTTCACCTCCGGTGTGTGAGACATGAAAAATGTCCTACCATTGTAGCAGATTTTGCTTGGTTGTTATCCAGGGACGGCACTCCCCCAACAGCTCCACTTCCTTTATCATGGGCCGGGTGCAGGGCACGTTCATTCCTCCTGTGAGGGCATCATCTCTGGGACCTTGGGGCCGCCAGGGTTGACTCAAATGGTTATTCTTTCATCACCAGTTATTTTTTGCAGTTTTCAGCCGAAAGAACTATCAAATTTAGTTTTCTTAATATTTGATGGGGTTCCTCCCCATTCCCTCCGTCCACTAGTATGTAGTCCCCATTCCCCCACACTCCCTACCTCAGTCGAAAACCTTTGGCAAAAAACTTGGTGAAAAGACCTGGCGATATAACAACGTTGTACCAACTGAAATATCACCACCTGCTCTCTTTGACATTCTGTGCAGAGGAGATGGGCTTGGTTGAGCTGGAATTTCAACACGTCCTCTGCCCCACCACCCTGACCACGTATAGTCAACATTGCCACCATCATCACTTCAAGACCAGTGCGGAGAGTTGCCAACCTCTGTTGGATAGATCGGCCGCTCATATTTGATGTTGTACAGAGTTGGTCGAGTTAGCTCTCCAAATCTTCCTCCAAAGCCCCCCCCCCCTGCCCCAGCCCTATGCAATTGCCTGCCACCACCCTTCGATCCTCTCCAAATGCTGGCCTCTTCAACAGGAAGAGCATTAACTAGACATGGCACCCCTCCAGCAAACTGCAACTGTGTTGCAAAGAAATTAATCTTTGAATTGTTTGACAAAGTTGAAACTTCCCTGTTCATTGCGTGTAGCAGGGAACACGTTTCTTTACCGCCTCTTAAGAGCAAGCATTACTTACTGGGTGGTACAATCTTTAGGCAGTGCCAAGTATTATGCTAAATATTTAACTGACAAGTGGACAGGAAACATGCCTGTTGCTGCCCTTCCGAGTAACTAGGATCAGACACTCACTGACAAAAGGGTATGGCGTTGTTACATTGCCAGGCTTTTTTTTTTGCAATTTCTTGCTGAAAATGTTGGGGGATTGGTAAGTAAAAACATTTCAACAAGTTTTTTTCGGGTGAAAATATTCAGCAATTATCTCTGCAACAAAAAAAACTGGCAATCTGAGAACATAGCACCGATCAAAAACAATAATTTAATTTACTTTAGAAAGCAGAGACCCTTTGCCCTGGTTATACTTTTAATTAGTCAGATTACCAAAATAAATCCTACTTTGGCTTCCTGGCAGCCAGATTACAGAAGCTTTGCACTGCACGTGCAGGGTTTGCATGGTATTAGCACTAGGGCAAAGTTTCTGCCTGCCGTGGCTATCACTTTGCGTTTCCGGTGCTCCCCCGTGGGGAGCCCGAAAGCCCCAAATGGGAAAGCAGCTTTAGGCAGAAACACAATGCGGTTGTGTTTCGAAAACGCTGCAGTTTTTCTTTCTAAGTTTCTCAGGCTCCTCCGGCTCGGTGGAGCCTGAGAAACATAGAAAGAAAAACTGCGGCATTTTCAAACACAATAACGTTGTATTTATGTTTACGGTACCTTCAAAAGCTACCGCGAACATAAATACAACGTTTTTAAAGCTGCGGTTTTATTTCTAAGTTTTCCGGGCTCCTTCAGCCTGAAAACTTAGAAAAAAAATGCATCTAGTGCTTATTTTTTTTACAATAAATAGCACTTACCAAGATGCAGCTGCAGATTTTCTGCCTGTAGTCTCCGGTCTGCGTCCTTCGAGTCCCGGCACCAATGAATGAAAAGCCACCCAGTGGTAGCTTTTGTTTACTACAGCTGGCTGGCTTTTCCTTCATTAGTGCCGCAAAAGCAAGCACAGGCGGGCATCGATTTCACAAAATGGATGCCCCCATGTGCTTCCTTTTGTACATTTTGAGCTTCATTTGCTCAAAATTTTACCTAGGGACTTAAAAGAAAAGTGGCAATCTATTTTTTTTTGTTATTGGCCATCTTTTTTGGCAAACCATTCTTTTAAAGGCAGCATTTGTTTCTTATCATTTCCCGGGCCCAGGCCTGGCCCTTCACACGTGACATGCCTCCTCCTCAGCACATGCACTGTACAATCTAGTTGGGGTGATTGATTGGGCTTGGCTGCTCAACTTCATATTTCGGCCGGACAGGCACTAAGAGATAAGGATCTCGGTAGCAGCACACAACCTTTCCATCCACTCAGGAGGGTCAACAAGAACCAGGGAGGGGCCGCAGGATAGGCCAGCCACTGGACCAAGCCCACCACCACGTGCATCTGAACTGGCTGCTTGCGGCCTGCTAGTGGAAGATCCCTCTGTGTGATCCGACCTGCTACTGGATATCAGCATGCACTGACCAGGGCAGTGAACAACCAAACAGCTGATAGGAGGTACATGGACAGGGCTCTCTGCCCCTTGTATGTATGAATTCTGAAATGTTTGGCTCCTGATCACACCTATTTTTAACTGCCTCAAGTTTATTCAGTTTAAATGCACTATGCAGAGTTTGTGATTGTGAATCTTCTGCATTCATCAAGTGTTTTCATAGGCGGCGCTCAATAGAATGGGGTTAAATGAAGCCTCCAAGCAAAGTATGGCAGAATCTCTCAACAGAGCTGTTTGAAAAAATATTTACATGCACACTGACTACCTAGTTAATTGGGATGGCAAGCTGCAGAGCCAAAGCATGGCCTGTTGGTCACGCAGCAGGGAGGTGCTTAAGAATCTTAGTACTGGCACTGCAATTTGTAAATGCTCAGGAGTGCAACGAGTTGCAGAAAGAGGGCATCAAATAGACAAGTCCAGGTTTATGTTTCAAAAACGTTGAAGAAAAAAATCTTTTGGCAGGCAAATTCACACAATCTCATCCATGCCCTTTTCCTGCCAGTCCCAGGCCCTGTATCGCATAGCTCTCCTCTCTCATCTGCTTCTATTTCACAATTGTTTCCTCTTGGCACTATCTCTCTCTGTGTTCCTCTCCCTGCATCCTATTCTCCCACAGACAACCTCCTTCCCACTCCTTTATCGGTCTCCCAGTACCTCCCTGCAATCCCTTTCTACTCATGCTTTCTGCGCCCCTGTTACTGTTGCCTTGTCTTGTCCTCCCCCACACACTGTCTTCACCACCCTCTCTCTCTCTCTCTCTCTGCCCCATTCTTCCCTCTATCTCTTAACCCTCTCTCAAGTTGTTCCCCCTTCCTCACTTTGGGGTTTCAGTCTCTTGGCTTGTCACTCCCTAGCAGTCTTTCTCGCCTACATCTGCCCAGGCTGGCATCTCAGGTTTCTCTATTCCTTGCACTCCTGTCTGGCGCAGAGTTCTACTGCTACCGTTGACTCCCTCAAGTCCCGGGAGACTCACTGTGTGGTTCAGTGTATTGCTCTTCAAAGCTTGTTGAGGGTCGCTCTTGCGCTGTTTCTCTTACCGCCTCTCTTGGCATTTTCTTTTCTGCAGTTCAGCACCCTTTGGGAGTTGCCTAGGTTTCTTAGCCTCTACCATTTCCTCATATTGTTTCCTGTTTATTAAAAACATATGTGTTTGCCTTTCCATCTACTGCTTTTTCCCCCAGTAGTTTCTTCTCAGTCACATGATATCCGACAGGTTGTGCCTCACTCTTTCCAAGTCTCTCTCTTTGTTTACTCTACCCATTAAGTCTGTTACCTCTTTTCATGCTGTGAGCTTCCAATTCCAATAAGACAGCTTGGTGGGTTAATGTCTCTACTGCAAGAGACAGAGAGCGACTGCAGAGGGCTATTTTTAGGCGCAGTCAAATAGCTCAGAGAAATCAGGAGACACACTGGTGTCTGCTGCCGATTTCTGCATGTAGCGTGCAGATCACAGGTCCAGTATGAACTTTCACCCTTTTTATGTCCACAAAATGAATAACTTTGAATTTGGCCAATAATGACAACACATACTGGATGACTGCGGTACCCCAAGCATGAGATCATTAGGAACATGCAAACTAGTAATAGTACTAGTATTAGTACTTTAGGCACAACAGGACTGACTCTCTTTTCTACCTTTTTGAATTAAGGGACAATCCTGTGGCAGAGTCAGAGAGCTGTCTATGACTTATTACTCAAGTACTCCGTCCAGCTGCACATAAACTGGTAGAATGGCAGCACTGATATTGTGGGTAGCAGATTACTATGCATTTACAGTACTAATGTAATCTATGGTGTACTGCCAGCAAGAGGGACAGGTGGGCACCAGAAGGTAGCTTTCACCCACACATCTTCCACAGTGAAGGGAAACGGGACATTGTGGACCAGTCTCTGGGGCTTCTATGGCCATTTGCGGCCCTTGGGAGAGCCATCAGGATTGGCCATCTAGTAGCAGAATGTGTCATGGCCGCAGGACGGATGGCCCTGCAGGTGGTCAGAAATGTCCTGGCCATGGGATCACTGATCCTGCAGACCCCTGTTTTTGTACACAGTCTTTGTAACCATGAATGCCCCTCCACGGGGCAGCACTCAATTAATGGCTCCAGCAATTAACATGAACAGTGTATAAGTTTCTGTCGTGAAACTTTTAGCTCCGATGAATGCTGATTGCTTGTTGTGCAAAGGTTGTGCACATTAAGCATGACACAAAATGCTTTGTAGTTACTGTTTGCTACTCAGATGGGTTTGTCAGAAAAGCTTTTCTGGAGTGTGTTTAAGTCATGACCTGCAGGGCAGTTTACAGAGATCTCAAGTGGTCCAATATCAAGTGTGAAATAATCACCAAAATGTAAATAGTGCAGCGAAAGGGAAAATTATGTGCTAAAAAGGCACAACTTACTGAAAATTATTTTAGAGATTGGTTTTCACATATTTTTGAGCCAGAAGAGTATGAATGAAATATTGATGTTTGCTAAGAAATGTGGGCAGTAGTTTGTCTGCGTTCCCAGCTTTGATAAGCTTTAGAGGCTAATATTGAGCAGTCATGTAGTATGTAGATTACTGCTGTGCAGTAGATGTGGAAACATTTGCCTTTGCCACTTTGGTGGGTTCATCCCATGGGCCAGTTACACATACATGTGGATTTCCAGAGATATTTGTGCAATTCTGATGTGTATGTTAGACGTTTAGGAGGGCAGTTCCAGCTTTTATTACTTTAGAAGCAATCAAACAAGTACAATTTAGCAGGTATCTGTTTTTTTCCACTGCAGTAAAGCTAGTGGCACTCGTGTGGACAGCATGTTGTGCTGAAAGTAGGAACGGAGAGAGGATCTGGACGCAGTCTGTGAATGTGCCACGGTTTACTGATTCCCTGTGAGATGGACTAGACACAACAGGGTCACTGGGGTAGTAACATTTAATTTGCGTTGCTGTCATTTATGGGGGGCTCCAATGATGCTTCCCGCCTGGGGTGCAATCTAGTCTAAGACCGGCCCTTCATGTAGGGATACTTCTCAGTCAGGTAGGCCTCAGAGTGAGAATACATCTCAGATTGGGGATTGGGGATTGGCTTTGGAGTTGGGATTAATGTCGAAGCGGGGATGGACGTCAGGGCCAGGATGGGGTTCATAGTGGGGGTTTGACTTCTTTTTTTTTTTTACTCGAGGGTAACCGGCTACACATGCACCCTGCATTTCGAAGTCGCAAAAAAAAAAAAAATACAAACAAAATGGCCGCACCTGTACATAGTAAAGGGAGTGCATCAACTGTTTCCATTGTGGCCTCAGCAAATTGGGGCGGATAGCAGCACCAAAGGGAGAGAGGCGATCAGGTCTGGGGACTCTGGCTGAAGAAGTGTGGGGGCCCATTTCAACAGGATGGTTGGGGTCTTCTCCCACCCCCCACTCTTGCTTAAAGCGGAAAGCAATCTGAGGCACCTGTGGGGGTGGGGTGTACATTATAAGGGAGATAAAGATAAGGTCAATAGTCGCCGAATTCTCACGAGGTAGCAGGGAGCTGAAACACATTGCCCACTGAATAGCTATTCTTTCTAAGCAAGTGGCTGACGTGGTGGAACCACTGGTTAAAAGCAAAGAGGTGAAACAACTTCTGTTTTCCACAATGTGACAGCAGGATGGCTCCAGCAAACGCAGCTTGTAAGGCGAGGGCTGTAAAGAGCACACTGTAAGCCCCAGAACTTGAGAAATATATAAAGGAATACGCTGCCATGTTATTAGACTGCTGACTGGCAATATGGGGGCAGTTGTTCTAGGCCCCTTTCTTCTGAAAAAGGTGAAAGGCCCCGACGCCGTCCCTGGCAGCGATAATTATTTGGGTGCAGGGGGAGAGGGGTTCAGGATTCCATTATTAGTGATTTACAGGGAGACGATACTCCTGGAGCCCTTGGAAGATAAAATGGCTAGTGGACCGGCCGGTGGTTGGGTGGAAGGCACGCGTTTTCACTGTGCATTCCTGGACATCTGAATGTCCGCGTGCTAGTATTCATTGGCTACATTGAGAGTTAGAGATATGAGAAAATGTGCGCTCAGTCTCAGCAGATGTTCCAAATAGCTAGGAATTATTTCAAAAAAGAAATATTTTGCCTGAATTTGCGTAAAAATAATACACATTTTTACTTTATTAGAGTCAGACGCTTTTTTGCTGCTAATTCACTCGGCAATCCATTTTGTAAGGATTTTTTTACGTGGCAAACTAAACTAAAACTTACATTCCTGACAAACGATTTCTAGATTTTTTTTGCCACTATTTTACCAGAAGCAACATTGGAAAAAAAACCTTCAAGTTTCGCACTCCACTTCTGAAAATTAATACATTGGGAAGTTTAAGCACGCTTTGCTTTGTCCTCTAACAGGAATGTGCTTCCATCTACTGGCCATTGTGATCATTTCAAACACTGCGACTGCCCTTGAACATTCTTTTCGCTATCCGAGAAGTAACTGAGTGTGATTTTGTGATGTTGTGGATTCGGATTGTTCTACTGTGTTTGTATACTGCATCGGAATATGCCGTTCACAGCGATTTTGGACTCACAATAATACACTGAAAAATATAGCACTTTTCCAAGAGCTTTTTGTGCATCGATTCCACAGGGAGTCTTGTGCAACTATGCTCCTTTATCCTCCTACTCTGATGTCATGGCTAAGGATTATGGAACTCATTCAGGAACAACTGCAGTGACATCAGAGCAGGGCGAGTATGGCACTTTCTCTGCCAGGTATTTATTTTGTGTTTTTGTGCGGGGAGGGAATGCAGTATATTTTATATAACTGAATCATGCCCACCCTTTCCACACTCTGCACAGGTGGTTGATGGCGAAAGTGCATACTGTGGAAAAGGGTCACGGGGGCGATAGGTATATACAACATAAGAGTCGGGACCGGTAGTGTGGATGACACATGCAATAATTGAAATGTAAATGAGAATGTAAGTGTAAGCTGATCTAATGGTTGGGACAGAATGCCACCTGCGAGTCGGAATCGCTTGGGCTTTTTTGATTTTTATTAATAAAATGGCAAGGCTAGCTCATTATCTGAAAGTAAGGCCTGCTATTCCGGACCCCACACCCTCCATATTCCATAATGATCCAGACTGAGCAGCACAGTGCAAGCAGGTCTCCTAGCACCTCTCAGCAGCTGCCTTGCCGTTTGGCCACATTGCAGAAAAATGTGACCTGTTCATTCCGGCCAAAAGACTTATGAAGCACAAATCTCCAACCGGAATCTGCATTTATTCGTGGGCAATCCTTGTCCTTTCATGTCGTCATGTGTATAGCGCCTTTCACCGTGTATGTGGTCCCAACGCGCTAATCCTGATCCAAGTTAAATCATGTGTGGGCAATCTAGAAACTAGAGGCATGTGGCACATCGAAATTGAAGCCACGCCTGCGTATAGCATGGTAGTCTCTTGGAATACACAATTACAAAAGCCAAAACGTTTCATATCATGTTATTATCAGCTTGGTTTACAGTGGCCCTCCTCACAAGAACTCCTGTGCATTCACTGACTGGGGATGAGCTTCATAAAAACATACCATTCGCTCTCTGTGCCAGCAAAAGGCTATGCCCAGTAGGCATGGAAAGGTCCAGTGAGTCCTCAAAGGGTAGGTTCTGACAGGCCAAAGAAATCCTCACAAGGGTGGCAATGAACACACGCTATTGGTGTGGGCAGACACGAGAGTGGGGGTGGAGGTACAGCAGCCCGGAGGCAAGCATCAGTCCACAGTAGTGTTCCGCCATCTTGGAATCTTCCTGGGCTGTAACCCGTCCCCATTTCCTGCAGAGAAACCAGAGTATGACATCACCAAGCAAAAGATTCTGAAATTGTAGCCTTGACTGGGCCACATGCAGACGGGTAGAAAGGAACCAATCTACTGTACTTTTGAAGGGGTGAGACCGCCACCCAGTAGACTCATCTTGGTACATCTGAAGAAGGATTTCCTTAATAACTCTGTTGGTAGTATCGTCTACACCCCATCCCCCTGGCATACAACTGAAAATGGAGACCTGCAAGGAAATGGCAAGACTTGTCCCTTAACCATCCCAGAGGAACCTTTGTGGTGACCTGCTGGCTGGACACGTCCTACTGGTGATGTATAAGCACTAGTGCAAACAGGGTCCATACAGCAGGGGAACCCTTGTCCCAAAATGGAGCCTGTTTTATCTGCAAATCTGCGTGAAATAATTCTGCTTTCAACAATGGATCCACTCATTGCAATCTGACGGACCACACTATGGGGTACAAGACGTAAACAATATTGAATTCTAAACAGCAACTGGGCTTGTCTCTGAATTCATTTAGCAAGTGGTGCACAGACAGAACTTGCTAAGAGTAGAACTGTTCAGAAGTTTCTTCTATAGTTGTTTGCCTTCCCCTCTTTCCTGATGTGTGATGGGGAAGAGCTTAGGTCCTGAAGAAAGCCGAACCACATAATTCCGCTGAAACCGTGGGACTATTTTGTGTTGTGGGAACACACAATTATTCTTGCACAATAATCCTTTTTATAGTTCTTTTAGGCACACTAATGACTGGGGTTCAGTATATTGAGTCACACTGCCTCTTCTCTTTTTATGCAGCACACCTTGTTGAGCAGATCGGCAAAATGGAATCAAAAGTATTGGTCTCACCATCTCAGTAAAGTGTGTTTTTTTAAGTTGCTCAGTAGAGGGACAGATCTCTGCTCTCCATCTGTTACCGTTTGTACACGGAAAGGAGGACGCACACACAGGAGAGATCTGCAAACTTAAACTTATTTGTCTAACCCCAACAATCAATCTGGCGCTCTGGCGCCTTACCCATAACTCCCCTCTTCCCTGAACAAACGTCACAAACGGCCCGCCTCCATGACGGGCAGGCTAACATTAACCCTTTGCCGTCAGGTAACACTACCCCCGGACAATATGTCCAGACGTCAGCTAGCACTCTTTAACCAGTCTCACTGGCCTCTTGATTGTCCGGTGAGGCCTCCCTTCCCAAAGGCCTGGCTCCTCCGCCTGCGGCAGATCTGGCCCCTGCTCGGTCTCTCCCGGATCTCCTTCTGGGGGAATCCATAGGTCATCTCTTTGAGCCCGTGGCTCTGGCGAAGCAGGCCTCTGAGGGTCCTCAGCATCTTCTCTCTTCATGTAGTGTGTAAACTGCTGACAGTTCCTTGTGATGGCTCTGTCATGGTCTTGTGCTGTGACCATCGTCCCTTTTATTGCGGTGACTCTCATGGGGCTCGGAGCAAACCGCGGGTCAGTTTTCCTGAGCATTGGTTGTTGCCCCAGGACTTCATCACCTAATTGGAAGTCTTTCGGCGACGCCGTGTGTCTGGCATCAGTGTTTAGCCTGGCCTTCTCTTTTTCTTCTGCATCTCTCTGTACTGAAGTATCTCAACATCAGGAGGTTCTGCTGTGGCCGGGTTCCGAGGAATGCGGGTCCGTACTTCATAGCAAAGCATGAGTTCGGCGGGTGTTTTGTTTGTGGCCTCATGCGGAGTGTTTCGGTAGTCCCTGGGGAGCCGGCATAATGCTTGATGTGGGTCAACTGTTTCAATCCTTGCTCTCTGGATCACCTTTTTGATTGACGCCATAAATCGCTTTCCGTTTGCTTGCAGACAGCGAGGGGTGATTTTCATGTGCTGAAACCCAAGATGTTTGGCCAATGTTCTGAACTCATGGCCACAAAACGGGGGTTCATTGTCCGACTTGATTACTCTGGGAATCCCCCATTTACTGAGTATTTCTTCCAGTACCGCTGCCACCTGTGGGAACGCTGTGGTGGCAACGCTTTCACTATCAGGAATCATGAATGCTCGTCGATCAGGAGGAGAAGGTAGTCTCCTGACTCAGTGGGTCCATAGAAGTCCATGGCTATTCTTTCCCACGGGTGATCAGGTATTTGCGTATGCTGCAATGGAGCTGGGGTTTCAGCTGGTGCCGTGCACTGACAGGCATGACAGTTTTTGACCCACTCATCAACTGTAGCATCTAGAAACGGGAACCACACATGGCACTTCAACTGTTTCTTCGTGTTTTCAGCTCCACGATGACCCTCATGTGCAGTGCGGACAACCTCATTTCTTAGTGCTGCAGGTATTACCACTCTGCACCCTTGGAGTAGGATATTGTTGTCTTTTACTGCTAGTTCATTTTGTACTCTGGCTAGCCTTTCAATTTCCTGTCTGCATACCCCCGGGTGTGCTAGCATTGCTCTCCGGTGATCTCTCCATTTGCTGGTCTTCGTGAGGCTGATCGCGAGAGAGGTCGTGGGATCTGCAGCGGATGCGGCAGCGACTGTCTCAAGCGACAGAGCACGAGGCAATGAGTTTGATGCAATGTATTGCACGTAGGCAATGTCCCCTTTTCGTGTCACCGGTGGTCCGACTGGGTGACGGAACAGATAGTCAGCGGGGTTTAGGTCTCCTCTGGGTCAGTGAATTATGTCATAGTCATAGTCCTGGAGCCGTATGCCCCATCGCTCAATCCTCGGCGGCATTTTGGTGTGAGGGTTTCCAAAAAGGGAGAGGAGAGCCTGGTGGTCAGTAATTAGGGTGAATCGCTTCCCAATCAAGAAATTATGAAAGTGTTCCCACGCCCAGACTGCAGCCAGACTTTCTTTCTCTGCCTGTGAGTAGGTGGTCTCTGTGTTCGATAGAGCCCGGCTCGCATAGGCGACTATGTGTCTCGGGTTGATGTCTGCGCTACTGGTCTGGGCTAGGATGGCACCAAGGCCCACAGGACTTGCGTCAACAAGGAATTCCGTGTGCCATAAGGGATCGAAGTAAGCAAGGCGATGTGCTTCCGTGAGGGCCTGTTTGATGTTCAGGAAGTACCGTCGACACGCTGGTGTCCACTCGAAAAGTGCGTCTTTTTGCAGCAGAGGCCGTAACGGTTCCGTGATGGACGCATAGTGGGGTATGTACCTGGCACAGTACCCCGCCATGCCCAGAAAGGACCGCACATCCGCGGCCTGCTGCGGTTCGTCGATATTGGTAATCGTTTCGACCTTTTCAGGGTCAGGCATCATCCCTTGGCTGGAAAAGATGTGTCCGAAAAATTTAAGTTTGGCTTTGCTGAACCTGCATTTGGCGATGTTCAGTGTGAGGACGGCAGCGCTCAGTGCTTCGCAGGTGGCATATAGCGCCCTGTCGTGAGAATCTTGATGACCCGAACACAAGTATGTCGTCGCTGTAATTCAACACACCCCGTATGGGTCTGATGATTTGGCGGATAGATTCCTGGAAAATCTCGGCTGCTGATGAGATCTGAAAGTTGAGTCTCCGGTACCTAAATAACCGTCGTGAGTCGCAAAGGTTGTGATGGTGCTGGAGTCAGGGTGCAACTCCAGTTGATGGTAGGCTTGAATTAGATCGAGTTTGGAAAACATCTGGGTGTTATTTAGTTGAACGATCATGTCCTCGATGCAGGGGCACGGGTGTCTTTCGCGTTGGATGGCAGTGTTGGCTACTCGCATGTCTATACATAGGCGTATTTTGCCACCCTCTTTTGGAACGACTACAAGTGGGGACACCCATGGCATTGGTCCAGTCGCAGATTCGATGATGCCGTCGGTAAGCAACTGTTGGAGTGCCTCCGACACTGCTTCCTGGAGGTGAAACCCAACTCTTCTGGGGTGTGGTGGCACCGGTCGCACGGCAGGATCTATGTGCAGCCTGATAGGGGGGCCTTTAAGTTTTCCCAGGCCCGAGCATATTTCTGGGAGTTTCTGCATGATGTCCTCTTGTGTGATGAGTTGATTGGATTGGCTGCATGTGATTTCCCCAATGTGCTGTTCCTGGTTTCGTTCGTTTGTCGTAGCCGTGATGTGTCACCTGTTTTTACGTGGATTTTGATTAGTCCTAGGTGAGAGGCTGTGTGGTAGCTAAGTAGGCACCGACTGATGAGTGAGTGTATGACATGGATGGTGGTGTCGACCTGTCGGCCATTTAGGAAGAGCCGGCGTGTGAAATGTCCAACGGTCTACAGCGGCGTAGAGGCTCCCCACTGGAAGATTTGTGAGTGCGACGGCTGCAGCGTTGGGGGTATGGCATCTTAGCGTAGTCTTGCTCGCCTATGATGTTTACCATGGCGCCAGAGTCTATCATGAATTGAAACAGGTTGTTCCCCATCTTGATAGGTATTTTGGGGGCTTCTCTGGCTTACTCATTGTCAAGTATGAGATTGACATACTCATCCTGGGGGTGTGCATCTTAGTACTCATTGAGAGTGGACACCGGGGGGGTCGTGATAGTAGCCTTCGTCCCTGTGGTCTTCCGGTGGATTGTCATATTCATCCGTCATGTATCGTGGTTGGTCTGCGTACTCAGGAGCCCCCAGACATTCGTGTCCTTGATACTCATCGATAGCTCTGACAAACCGGCATTGGCCCTGCTGGTAGTATCTCTGTTGTCGGTATTGTGGAGACGGTGGGCGGAATGGCGTCCTCGTGGGTGCTTGTGGGCACATTGGCGGAAATGGTATACCTTCTCTGCACACTGAGTGAAAATGTCCCTCACGTCCGCAGTTGGTGCATCGTTGCGATAGCGCTGGGCATGACCCCGAGTGTGGAAACGCCATTCTGCAGTGGTAGCATTGCCTATGTTGGCGCGGAGCTTGTGGGGCTTGAGTTCTGATTGTTTGCGGGCCCCTGTCTCCTGGGCGAGGTGACTGGAAGGCGGCTATGAGTTCGGTGGTGTCATGCTTGGGGTTGTTGTTGCCACTCATGGAGGCGACCTGGGCGTCAACCCTTTCATATATGCGTGCCAGTTCGCTCACTTCAGGGATGGTAAGTGTTTTTTTAGCAGTTGTTTCTTTAGTGCGGGGGAGAGGCAGCCCTCTATGATCCTGAGGCGTATTGCTTCTTCGAGGGAGAACGCATCAAATTGACAATGCGCTCCCTTCACCCTGAAGTGAGTTATGAATTCATCGACTGTCTCCTGTGGCCTTTGCGTACATTGGTTGAACAGGTATCTTTCGTAATCTCTGTTCACTTCAATAATGAGGAGTTTGTCTATTGCTTTTATGAGTTCCGCAAAAATTGTTCTGTTCTGCTGCAGGAATTGTTTTTACGATCGTCTTTATCTCACCCCCCACCACATTAAGGAAGATGTCCCTGATGTTGGGGGAGTTGCCGTCACCTGAACCTCGCACAAAATGGTGAAAGTCCTCCATCCATTCAGTCCTTCTGGGCCCTTTCGTGGCTTGGGGTGTCAGGTTGAAAGGCGGTGGCATCCGCAACTGTATGGACTTTGCTGGGCGAGCAGGCTGGGGGATGGTGGATTGCTCATAATAATAATAATAATAATTTGGCACTCATATCGCGCTACGAACCCTCAGGTATCTGAGCGCTGCTTATTATTACCCATGGTGTGTGGTGCTCATTTATCGACCTCGGAAGGATGAAAGGCTGAGTTTGGCCCCACCGGTATTCGAACCTGCGTTAGCGGGCTCTGCACGGATGTCAAAGCAAGTGCTCTACTCGCTGTGCCACTTGACCGGCTATAATGACAGTAGCACACAGCACAGTTGGAGCAGAAGGTGGAGGTGCGGGTGCGCCACGACAGGCGCGCAGCATTTGCACACAGGCACTGTGATCCGGTGACAGTGAAAGGGCCCTCCACACAGGAAATGTGGGCTGTTGTATGGCATTCAGTAAGATCCTACCCTTGCAGAAGGTTGTGGCTGCTCCATGCAGGTCAGCGCCACAGAAGGGGAAAACGTGGATGGCTCCTACCAGGCGTGTAAAACACGTGTCCAGGCTGGTTACACGCTCAGCGAGTGTGCTGGAATGAAGATCAGGCTCATGTGTGCGTGGATTGCCTGTGCAGCGCACCGCCGTGTTTGGGTGAGCTGTCCTCTGCACTCGTGGAATGTGCCAGGGAGAGGGAGGCGAAAGCCCAGCTTCGCGACTGCACGTTGCACCTCCCGCTAGTAGAAGGAGAAAGAGATGGGCCTGGTGGACTGCCAGACCGTAGCATTGGCGGGCCCTCACTGGGCAGAGGAGGAGGAGACTTGGCGGGCTGCTGGGTCGGCCCCGCCCGCATGTGCGAAACGCCCTCTGTGGCAAGTGGAGAAGGAGGATGCCCGGAAGACTGCCGAGGCGGAGGAGGAGGTGGAGGACTCGTGTGTGTTGCCGGATGAGTCCTCGTCGCCAATGTTACCGTTTGTACACGGAAAGGAGGACGCACACACAGGAAAGATCTGCAAACTTAACTTTATTCGTCTAACCCCAACAATCAATCTGGCGCTCTCGCGCCTTACCCATAACTCCCCTCTTCCCTGAACAAATGTCACAAACAGCCCACCTCCATGACGGGCAGGCTAACATTAACCCTTTGCCGTCGGGTAACACCATCTACTTTTAGATAGGCGTTTGCCGTCGGGTAACACCATCTACTTTTAGATAGGCGGCGCGCTAACGTGTTCGACGGTGAGCACCCCACCAGGGATCAGTTGAGTATTTCTTTGAGGGAAAGGAGTTTATAGGGAGGAGTATAAAGCTAGTGAGCCCCTTGTGCTTTGGATTGTGTTTCTTTGAATTGGACAAGGCCTACTCTCGCTTGCTACCCAGGAACAGGTACCCAGGAGAATGCTCACTGTAGGTGACACAACCCCGCAAGTTCACTCTAAGACCTTATTGGCTGGGAATTGTGGAACAAAGGACTGGTCTTACCTCTGAGGACTTTGGAAATGACTTCCCAGCTTCAAAGAACCAACGTAGTGCCTCAGGATCTCCCTCTATCTCCCAACCTCTTTGATGCTGATTCGGCCACCGTCAACGCCCTCTATGACGTTGCAAGCGAACCACAGGCATTTTTGGCATCTAAGACGTTTGCTCAATGCTGATGCCAAAGTCCACTTGTCTCTGCATCTGAGAGCTTAAGAGTCTTCCGACGTTCCCAACTCAACACTCTTGCCTGGTTGCTAGACTATTCGGGCCACAGGCCATTGCTTCTACCATCACACCGCGCTGTGGCAGTTGAGCTCACTTGCCGCCTTCACTACATGAATTCAGGACTGACAAGTCTGCCAGCTCCACCAACACACCACCACCTGCATTTCCCAGTGTATTTGACTCGCATGCTGCCCCCTCTGCTGATCTGCACTGTCGTTGGACACTATGGACACTGGTTCCAGACTCAACCCCAGATCAGCCCCAAATGCCCAGACTCCCGGTTCAACACAGTAAAGCTAGCAAAGAAAGAATAAAGGTACTGATAGTGGTCCTGTCCCCTGGTCTGCTTAACTCCCCACTTCTTACCTTTTTTTAGACAATACCTTGAACTGGAACATTTACTGCAGAACCGGTTTGCCTGGCTCCACCGGTCTCCAAACCCTGAGTACCCATGTATTCCAAAGTCGCATTCTCTGCGTCTTTCCCTAAAGTGATGGGTCAATAGCATTTTCCCATTCAATTATAGATCCTATTTTCATAAAACCGTGTTGGATAGTCTTTTACTTTGGTGCCATTAGACTGCTTCTGTGCAGATTCCCCCTCCCCCAAGAAGAGTATAGCTTCACCCACAAGCCAAAGTACCTTAAAGAGGGGAAGGGGGTATACTTGTCTGGCTCTGCCCATGTCCCCTGTATGATTGGAAGCACTGCTGATTTAGTAGTAGTGTGGGGATGAGTAGGAAAGGTATCCATTGTTAATCTATGGAAACTGTTCTGCAATGAGAGGCTAGGTTATAAATGTGTTAGAAAAAAAGGAAACCATCTTCACTGCTTTGTACCTAAATGAAAAGAAAAAGCTAGCAAGACTGCATGCAATGTATTCATTTGCCTTTTTGAATCTGGCTACACCGGCACAATTATTATTAGAACAAATGCTTCCATTGCCAAATCATATTACTAGTATTCTGATAAATTGCTGGTCAAAGAGTCTTTAATGTTTAATTGTATTTACTGCACGCAGCTGCGGTTACCTTTCATAGACTATGTGTGTCTGACCTAGAGGGGGACCAGCCTTCACAGAACCAGGAGGTATTAGGAGTGAGGCTACGAACCTCAGGATAATCTTCAACTCAACTGTCTCCTTCTCTCCTCACATCTCCGACGTCTGTAAGAAGTCACATTATCAGCTGCACCTCCTCAGAGGTATTCTTCCTTTTCTCACTTTCCCCCAGAAGCTCACTGTCAACAGAGCTCTGATCGTCTCTAGGCTGGACTACAGCAACAGCCTCTTTCTAAATCTGCCTGCCACTACTCTTCGCCCTCTCCAACTAATCCAGGACAGAACTGCGAGACTTGTCCTTGGCCTCAAGCCCAGGGAACATATCTCTCAGCCGTGAAATCTCTCCACTGGCTCCCTGTGGCTGCAAGGATGAAGATCAAGACCCTCTGCATTGTCCACAAGGCTTTCTGGGGCTGGGAACCACACAACATCCAACTTTCTATTCCTAAGCATCTTCCTTCTCAAGCCCTCCGCTCATCCACCTCCAACTGTCTGAGGGTCAGACACTTCTTATCATATAATGGTTATAAGTCCACTCTTCAGTATTCTGACTAATGTAGCACAAAGGTCATGTAGAGGAGCTAATTCAGGTGCGCGCAGCAGAATTTGAAATTCTATCTGCATCTCTATGTCTCCTCTTTTTTGGGTTTCTTGCAGCACTGTATATTAAAGCTTTCACAAACCAATCTTACCCAAAATCCAAACTGGCATTTGTTTTCACCATAGTAACTTCCAACTACTGGGGGATTCCAGCACTATGACCCCATTGATCCCATTATATATTGGATGTCATAGGAGCGCCATAGTGGAAAATAGCCCCATAGTGAATATGTCCCACCTATATTTTTATGTTTTTTAAGCACAAAGAATAATACGGAATTCTGTCATGTAATTCGATACGTTTATGTCTTATCGATTAGGACTGTAACTAAGCATAACTGGTGCAAAATGTTTGTGTCTCAACATTTTTAAATGAATGCTATAGGTCAGGAGTCCCTTAGAAACTATCCTAGATGTAATTAATTAATTAATTGTACTACAGTGGAAACACTCCAATTAAATCATATTGAATCATAAGTAATAGACCAAAGGTAATGAGGACATTTTCCTCGCAGGTTACTGTGATGAAACAGCAATGCCCCTCCCCTTTTCCCTCACAAAACTGGCATGGGACCCTTCTCATATGGCGATGTAAGGGCAGCTTCCTGATCCTGACCCTGGGGGTGGTGTCCTGCGGGAGGATCACATGAGGGGGGGGAAACAGGTCAGGAAGACCTGGAAAAACCTTTGACTAACTTCCCCCACATGCCCACACATCTAATGGCCTATTTTCAAGTACAAAAACCTTATTTTGTTCAGTTGGACTACGAGTCCCATAATCCCAGAACTACTGGGATGAGAAAGAGGGCCGAAGAGCAATGCTGTCATAGTAGAGAGCCTATTAAGCCTAATCACCCACACTTGAGGGAGGCAGAGAGGCTTAAAAGCCCCCCTCAGTTGCATGCCATTGGATGCATATGAGAAGGAGAGAGAGAGCCGTGTCTGGAATGCTTGCAGCAGCAGCAGTAGTAGCAGCAGAGAGCACAGTGTTGGCAATCGATGCTGAAGTGGGAGAACCGAAGGGACGCCAGGACTTTATTCAAGTAGATTTCAACTGCCTGTCCTAACAGAGGGCTGTTATCCCAGTGCAGCTGTTGCGCAGCAGAAGGTGTGAAGGTATATTGCTTTTCCCCATGTGAACCTATTTGCAGAGATTGTGCAGCAGGAAGCTTGCTGGAAACCATGGCTGGAAGGTGTTGTGAAGACGAGTGTCTCAAGAGTGAAAGGAGCTCAATCATTGCGTAGCCGGACTGATAATGTCTTCAACGAGGAAGGATGTGGGTCCAAAAAGAAGCCAGAAGCAGTAGAAGCCCTGCAATACGCGAAGGAAGAAATACAGAAGCTGCAGAGTGTTACTGAGTGTTTTGATACCGTACGTGAGTAATCGCAGGCCACAGTATCCAAAAAGAATCACTTGTATATGAGTAAAAGCAATGTGAAACTGACCACTGATTCTCAAACAATGAATAACTTGAAAAGTAACACTCGTGCATCAGCGAACATTATTTCTTTCAATCGCAAGAGAGAGAAACGTTGTGAAACATCCTAATTGACTATTAATATTGCTGAAAGCACTTGAAGGAGTGGTCTTGTGTGCTTAATACTGATTCTGAAATGACAGGGAATCTCTAATTCAAGTATAAAGCAGTTGAAAATGATATAGAAGCAAAGTAAAGTAGCTGAGCATTGACATTTCAAGTTATAGAGAACAAGCACTTCCTCAGCCAAGAGGGAAACAAGTATCACTCCACCCTCTCGAGCGAAAAAGCTTTTCCCAAAGCCAAAAGCATGGTGCAGACATTCCCATAATTTCCCTAGTCAAAATTGTGCAAGCATTGCCTACAGCCACAAGAGATTAACAAGGTTTGTGAGTAAACTACATTGGGTGGCAAAATGCAAAGAGGCCAATGCAAGGTTGGGGAAAGGAAAGCTGGTGGCTTGTGATTGTTCTCTCAAAACGAGTATGAGAAAGAGGGAATTACATCCTAAAGGCATTTTGTGGTTGTTGTTGTTGTTGCAGACAGACAAGAGTGGCAAAGAGGCTGTTATTCTGGAAAGTGAAAGGTCAGAAGAAATGAGTACCTTGCTTACAAAGATACAGAGTACTGAAGCTCTGGTGGTGTTTTTGATTGTCAGTGAATGTGAAGCTTCAGAAGCACAGCTGAATGAGGAACACTAAGTGACAAGCAAGTGGACCCACATGGTGAGACCTTGAAGAAGTTAACCTAATATGAGAATGGTTCAGGTGGAAGCACAAGTGCTGTTAGTCATCCTGACAAAGATATACACTGTGATTCTAAATACTACTCAGAAAGACTGCATATGTGTTAACCAGAAGTTGTGTCTGTTTCTCAGTTTAACAAAGAACTGTGTTTCTTCTTTTACATTCATCAACTGTGGCAAAAAGATCTTGGCATGAAATAACATTGATGCTCTTTGATGAAGTGGGAATTCATTGTTCAAAGAAGAAGAGGAGTTTGCTGTTGTTTGAACTTTTGTTAACAGAAATTTCTTTTGACACATTAAAGGAGCAACAACTTCAATTAAGACTTTATTGCAAACCCAAATGTCCTTGTTTCTTTTTGTTGAACATTGGAGCTGAATTTGTCTTCAAACATGAGGAAGGGGAGTTCATTCGTGTAACCGAGAAAAACTGTGAATATATTGAAAATACCATTGTTGAGGTTTGTTAATAATTGCCATCTATTTCTTTGTGTACTTGATGGTTAAGTGTGAGGGTCAGATATTCTATGTTAGAGTGTTTTCCTTCATTTTTGCTAGGCAGGGAAATCCTCTTCAGAGTAGGGAAATTGAGGCGTTTGATGAAACTTATTTAATAAAATGGCAACATTTGAGAAATCATCCAAAAGTTGTCGGCCTCACATTTCTGACCCCTCACATTACTTTGCATTAACCCAAGCTCTTTTTCCCATGAAGGTACCCACCATATAGATACATTATTTCTTTGATCAGCTTTCAAGGCCCTTCATGCAGTCATACCTTTTTTACCAGCCAAAAGAAGGCAAGTAAACTCATATCAAAAAGAAAAAATATTCTTACTCCATTCTCAAAACCTTAGAAGACCATGCAGATCATTACAAGTTTGGTGGTATCCAGCCAGTAATACCGGCGAAATACCACCAAACGGAATTAGCATCCCCGATGATGGGTATCCCGGTATTTCTGGGATATTACAGCCGGCGGGAATATCGGTAGTTCCCCATTCCATGGAGTCCCATAGGACTCCATTGTGGGTCGCGGAGGGGGGGGTACCTGAATTACCAGCACCAGTATTTCTGGTGCCAATAATTCCAGCCGTTTTCTGCCAGCGTGGGCCTGATTTACCTCTAGCTCTTGACTGGAGGTAAATCAGGTATCCCCCACTGGGAAACCCGTAGTTTGCCGGTGCAGTAAAGGTGCTGGTGATGGATTTACCTGCACTTGAACCATCATTTCTACCACAATGGGAAACTTCTAATAACTCCCCCATGACTTTAGAAGCAAAGTTCCCTTTAGTGCTACTAAAAACACATACTTGCATAATTGCACAGGCATTTGGCAATGGATGATTATTTGCCAGTTTGCCATGTTACCCTTGCCCTGTCATGGCACACTCTCAGCCCCAGACTTAGACCACTCCATGACCAGGTAAGATATGATACATTAAAGTATTTATGCTCCCGAGTGTCCCACTTTCATCTATGCTATTCTCTGATTGCGCCCTATGGTGCCCCTCCGCAACTAGTGCTATAATGCGATTGTGCTCACTAGCATGCCTCCGTACTCTGTGCCATGTGATTGTGCACCCTGGTCTCCCACGGTTATTCGGTATCCTATTTCCCCGCTCAGTTTGTGGTATCCTGGGAGGGCGTCCCCTGTTGCCCCTCCATAGGGAGGGAGTGTGGTACTATTATTGGGCTCCATGTTGTTCCACAGCAGTCTGTTCTATACGGAGATTTCGCCCCCTGATGTCCCTTTGCATTTTGTGCTATATACTGTGACTATGCTCCCTGGCGTACCTCTATATTGTGCGTTATATGGTGACTGCACGCCAAACCAAACTACACCTCTTCAACTAACGTATATACCACAGTCCCGGTCAATGCATTGTAGTCCCACGGGCACCAAAGTCTCCTTTCTAGACATAAATTGCTCTATTCTCAGAACATCTAGAAACAGACATGCACGCAGAGCTCAGGGTACTTCCGGTCTGCATGCGTCAATGCAACAGCAAAGCTATCTTTCATTTCCCCTCTTTCCCCAAGATCGTAAGCCACCCGCTCCTCTTTCAGATCTGCCAGAACACCTGGAGACCATGCATGTGACAGAAGAGCACTGCATAACACCAAGAAACAATGTGTAGCACCCCGCATCATATGATGGCTTCAGTCCTCTTCCTCCCGCAGTGCATCGGTTAAGCCTCTTTGGATGATGGTAAGACAAGAAGCCGCCACAAAAAAAGGAAAACATAGGAGACAAAAATCCAAAGGGGCCGCTAGACAAAGAAGTTACTATGAGTAATTCAGACTTGTCTTTGACCTACTCCTGAGACACCCATCCAATTCACAGAGAAGCCACCAGGAGTAACTCTGAGGTTACTTTGAGCAGCCTGATTGACTCCTGACTTGTTAGGAGCAACTTCTCTGTTCATCCAATAGTTCTGTTAAGGGGTGACTCAGTTACACAGAGTAATATCTTTGTAAATCAGGCCCAAATAATTATTTTGCGTTCAGTGTGTTTAAAATATGACTTCCAGTTGTGTGGCGCAATTTCTCTTTTCTTAATTGTCTTTCTCTGGTCCCTAGTTAAATTGGGACTTTTAGAAAGATAATTGCTACTTTGCCTCCCATTGCCAGAGTTGAAAAATAAAAGATAAGGACATTCTACGCGTCCTTTTTCAATCAATTTCTATTTTTTTCTATGATAGACAAATACTGCCAAAATTGTAAAGGGAAATATTCGATTTTCAAAAACATGGGATGACTTTCACGTTTTTAGGAGTGTAAATCTCTGACTTGCTGTACCAAAAAGGTAATTGAAGCTCTGTCATCCCCCACAGTCCATACCACAATCTGGAAAATAATTATGAATGATGGTTATTACATCAAAAAAAGAATGCAAATACATTGAGGTCGAAAACAATTTTTTTTGGTAGAATTTTTGCTGGATTTTTATAACTTTAACAAAATAGATAGTGGGATGGGTAATGGTATTAAAACAAGAGGGGGGGGGGGGTGTGCCTCAGCAATTAAAAAGAAAATAAAGGAAAAAAAAAGTTGTGGGCACTTCGACCAAAAAAATAGCAATCGTTGTTTAAGGCCTTGGTGTTTTTTTCCTCACTATTTTAACGTAGAACCCGAATAGTGAAAGTTCTCTATGCAAATGTATACGCTGATCTGTGTTGTTCTCTCTTTCTGTGCCTCCCTCTCCATCAAATTGTTGTATCATCAACTATACGAGTCTTATGTAAATCACCCAGCAATAGGAGCGCCTCCTATAGGACCTACTAAAAAGTGATTCTTGTCAAGCACTTTCCTCACCTCAAATAAATCAATACAATTAACATTTTTTGAAAACATACATGCAATTTCTTCATTATACAAAGTTGCCAGTCCGTTCAGTGGCTAGCATTTTCGCATCCTTAACTGAAGCACATTATATTAATTTGATTTTAATTGACCGGTGAGGTTGTAAATAGTTTTTTTTTTCTATTTCTGAAACTTCACAAAACAGTCAAAATGTCCTAATTCGTAGTTGTGCCAATATCCTGTCTTACAAAATGTATGCCTCTAACTTTTGCTGGAGATGGTATAGGTTATTCAGTGGCAAACACAATCTACCACTGCTGCTTCCGGTACTCTCCATGTCCGAGCAAAATACTTTTATGTAGATTCTGCTGCTGAAATCTTTGGGGTTTTCTCTGTATTGAACAGTGTAGTTTCATTGTCAATTATTAGCACCTGCCTCTGACGTCATTCAGTGCCTCAGCCAACCCAAGGCATTGAAAAGTGAGCCTTACCTCATGGTACTGCATGCATTTTGAGATCTCGATCTGCTGGATACCAAAGTCGCCATTTTACCTCCTGAGCTCCCTCCTCCTCCAGATCTCTGGGTGTTCACTCAACCCCAACCCCTGTCATCCTCCCACAGCCACAGAGCAGAATCACTCCAGCCTTCACCACCTCCTAGATTTACCTCAGCCCCATTCCACCATTCCCTCTGCTGCCTGTCCCTTCCAAGATGGCTGTCATGGAACTAATAGTCATTTCCGTCTCCTTTTTTCCAATCAGGCTTTATCATTTAAAAAAAATATATATATTTATTTGTTTACTTTTTGCAAGCAACAACTCCCCCTTTCGCAAGTTTTTTTTAAAAAAAGCTACTCGCACCCCGGACAACGTTCTAGGGTGCTAATAGCTATAAGCCCTTCAGTGGTGTGGCATTGCCACATGGCAATCTCACAAAGGCCCATGTAAAGGTCCTCGCTTCGGGTAGTAAAATAATATACATTGGAAGGTGGCACTTAAATACCTGAGGTTGGACCAGAGTGCTTGATTGACTTCTCAGAGGAGTGAAACCAGATGGGATAAGGTCATGAATGGATTTGACCTCATGAGTGAAGGGTCTCTGGCGGGTAATATATTCTATGGGGTCTTTCTCTCTCTCTCTCACACACACACACACACGCACACATACTTCTCTCATCTCCTCATTCTCTCGTTTAATGTTCTCAAACTCTCTCCTCTCACACTGATCTCCCACAAGTCTGATATATAGACATCAGTCTAAAGCCTGAAATAACTCTCTCTCAGTGTCTTCACAGCTCTTTAGAGGCCTGTCTAAGCTTTCTCTGTTCTCTTGGTTCTTCAAATGGCTCTAGCTGTGTAGCTCAGAACTCAAGGAGAGGGCTTTAACAGGGATGGTGGCCATTTTATAATCATGCCAAGTGAATGTGATGTGTGTTGCTTGACTAAACATGTTCTCTCTCTCCCTGGTTTTCTGTGTTCTTTGCAGGCAAAAGGGATTAAGCCCAAATCATTCAGCATATCTTGGGCCTGCTTGTTTCACTTTTAGCTGGGTGTTTCGAGTTGCTTTTTCCAGTGTGTTTTTAGAATGGGTGTGGCGGCATTGTACAGTTGTAACTGTTTGAGTAGGGGTTACTATTAATATTATATGTGAGGGAAGTACCAGTTTTTGTGTTTTCCTTCCTGTATAACTGATGCTTCCTCTACCTCGCCTCTTGTCTCCAAAGTGCTGGGCTGATGCTTTCGATTAAAGCAATTAAGTGGGTCCTTGCCAGACACGGTAGTTGTGCACAGGGTATTTTCCAGGAACATGACTGTGTGCTGAGGAGCCCTATCTGGGTTAGGGGATATCCCAACCATGTACCAGAGATTGGGGGAAAAAGGGCCCACTTCCCTGGGAGAACAAAAGTTCATGCTGAAGAACGGCAAGAGTATCTATCCTTGGGAGGGAGACACCAGAGGTACTGGCACAGGAGGAGGGGGTTCTGAGGTACTGGCACAGGAGGAGGGGGTTCTGAGGTACTGGGACAGGAGGAGGGGGTTCTGAGGTACTGGGACAGGAGGAGGGGGTTCTGAGGTACTGGGACAAGAGGAGGGGGTTCTGAGGTACTGGGACAGGAGGAGGGGGTTCTGAGGTACTGGGACAGGAGGAGGGGGTTCTGAGGTATTGGCACAGGAGGAGGGGGTTCTGAGGTACTGGCACAGGAGGAGGGGGTTCTGAGGTACTGGCACAGGAGGAGGGGGTTCTGAGGTACTGGCACAGGAGGAGGGGGTTCTGAGGTACTGGCACAGGAGGAGGGGGTTCTGAGGTACTGGCACAGGAGGAGGGGGTTCTGAGGTACTGGCACAGGAGGAGGGGGTTCTGAGGTACTGGGGCAAGAGGAGGGGGTTCTGAGGTACTGGGACAGGAGGAGGGGGTTCTGAGGTACTGGGACAAGAGGAGGGGGTTTGAGGTACTGGGACAAGAGGAGGGGGTTCTGAGGTACTGGCACAGGAGGAGGGGGTTCTGAGGTACTGGGACAGGAGGGGGTTCTGAGGTACTGGGACAAGAGGAGGGGGTTCTGAGGTACTGGGACAGGAGGAGGGGGTTCTGAGAAATCCCCCATTTACCACCTCTGGGATGCACATTGCGTACAGAGTGGTCGTCTATGCTACCCATTGTGCCTCTTAGCCATAAAGTGAGTTTTGGACATAATATTTTCAGCCCCATTATAAGGGAACTGCATCTGGTTAACTGAGGCCCAATTGTGCAGGAAAATGAAAATCAAACTGGTGACTGGCAGACCAAAATGACCACACTTTCACTCTCCACTGCCAAATATTGTCTTCAGAGAAACAAAACAAATAACTCTAATTGATTAAAATCAGAGAGCTGCCTTGGAAACTCTGTACACTTTGCAGCTTTGATGGAAAAAAACCGTTTAGAAAGGAAACTCCATTGCCACAGTAATTCAATTTTATTTTTAAATTTGTTTACTGGCATTTTGTTACTTTACAACAGTTGGTCATCATATAGATGTACCTCTAATTGCCAAGCTATCAGTGTTTCTTTTATAATACAGTAACACATTAAACACTAATATTTCAAACAAAGTTAACATTAACTGTCTCCATATATTGTCCTTGTAAATTAATTCACTAGTTGCCAGCGAGGGGGGTTATCCAGGCAGTGGGGGGTTGGGGAGGGGGAAGGGCTGCTTGAGGTCCACCTCAGTTTATGCACGTCTGTCTCCAGGTGTCATTGCTATCGGTATAACTCAGGGTTGTTTGGGTTGGTTTGTTCATGGGGGTTTATCATCTGAGGGTTGAAACAATTTTTTCTTATGATGTCTTTCCATGCTTCTAGTGCCGTACTTGAGTCTTCGGTGGATCTAGCTACACTGTCTTCCCTGGCCTTTGTTTCAGCGCTCACCCACCTTTCAAGCTGTTTGTGCCATACCTTGTACTTTGGCCCTGCAGGCTTTTTCCAAGAAATTGTGATAGTTCTTTTAGCTAATATGCAGTTTATGTCCATTAGTCTTACGACATGCTTGAGTTTCTCTGGCCTGGGATAAGTTCCCAGAAGACAATCGGCAGGGGTCCACTCATATATGGTCATGCCCGCCTTTTTGCATGCCTGCCTTATTCCGGCCCAGAGAGTATGTGTCTTGTTACATTCCCATAGCATGTGGACTAGATTTGCCTTTTCCGCCCCACACCAGAAACAATTGGGTTGTGTTTGTTTGCTGAATTTCTCCATTTTGCATGGGGTTAGGTATGTGCGGTGTAACATGTTCAACTGTATCAATCAGAATCTATGGTTTCTAGATACTTCTTTGGGAAATGTTAGTGCTCTGTCCCATTCCTTGTCTGTCATCTCCCGTCCCATGTCTGCCTCCCATCTAGTTGTCAGTTCAGCGCTTCGGGGTTGGGAGTGTCGCTTAGATGGCTGTATATTTGAGACACTGGTTTCCATCCCTCCCCCAAGTTATATAGCAATGTCATGAGGGGGTCTGTGTCAGGTTCCTCCGGCCATGTTTCCCATTTAGTTAGTGCTATTTTGCGAATCCTTTGATACCATAAGTATTGGCCGGTGTGGATATCATCTTCTGTCTGTAGCGATGCGAACTCCCGGAAGGTTCCTTCGGCAAATAAGTCACTCCAGGTGTAGACCCCTTTTCTTTCCCTGAGCCTGATGTTCTTCAGATCAGTGTCTGTTTTGCCTAGATCTGAGCTCATTGGTACTTCTGGGGAGTATGGGTGTTTTAGGTGCATAAGCATGTTAGTCCTGTGCCATATTTTGCTTCCAAAGGGTGGCTAAGAAAGGTGCATTTCTTAACAGGCTTTGGGGCACCCAAATAAGCTCCTTCAATTGTATCGAGGAGATCATGGTTTGTAGCACGGCAGTCTCTGATGTGGTTTTGTCTGCTATCCACTTAGTTACAAAGCTCAGTTGAGCGGCCAGATAATATTTCTCTAGGTTTGGTAGTTGGATTCCACCCTGTTTGTACGGTAGACTAATGTGGATAGTGCCACCCTATGTCTGCCCTTTCCCCATACGAATTCTCGGATTATTGTCTCAAGTAGTCGGAAGAAGGGTTTTGTGATGTAGTAGTGCACGTTTTGAAACCCATATAAGAATCTAGGGAGGACAATCATTTTGATTATTGAGGCTTTGCCCATCATTGATAGGGGTAGTTTCACCCAGAATCCCATTGATTTGCGCAGTGCGGTTAGTGCTGCCCTTGTGTTGTGTTCGTGCATTACTTCAGGGGTTTGCATTATATGGACCCCGAGGTATCGGAATGAGGTGTTCTGCCATTGTATACCCACCAAGGGAATTTCTTCTATACTCTTGCCTTTCAGACCTGCCAGGGGGAACAGGCAGGATTTTGTCTTGCTGAATTGTATGACCGAGACCCCAGTGTAGTTGTCGAGGACTTCTAGCATTGTCAGTACATTGAGATGGGGGTTTCTGACATACAGTAGTACATCATCTGCATAGAGTGAGATGATGTGGTCCTCCCCTCCTAGTCGTATTCCTGCATCGAAGAATTGTTTCCTAATGTAAATGATGATGGGCTCCAACCCCAGTACTTTCAGAGTAATTCAAGAGTAAATCTCATCATGTAAAGTTGGACATTGATGACATGGTGCAGGAATAACAATGTATATTTCTAATGTGAGATATTGGGGCAGGTCCCACGTAGAAAATTGCAGAATGTAAATGCATCACTCATTTTTGTGCTCATATGAACTAAACTAAGAGCTGCCCAGAGATTTTTCCCCATCACATCAGAGGTCAACATTCCTTCACCTCTCCATTTAATCCTCCCTTTGAAGCTCAACAAACCCAGGAAGGGGGCAGAACTTGTGCCGGTGGAGGTGGTATATTGGGGGTTGAATGACAATCCCTGGGTAAACCTAAAATGCAGCTAATGGATTTTTACCTTTCTAAAATAGTCAATTGAAATACAGTTTGTGGTGAGGTCCAGGGGTTGAGGACAATTGACATGTTACAATAGAATGTCACATGAGTCAGGGGGCGGAGTTATCCCCTCTTCTCCAGAGATAAGAACACACATTGTCACTCATGCCCGAGAGAAAGAATGTTAAGAGTTTTAGTGTGCTCAAGTGTCAACAGAAAACCAGATTGTTATGCATACATCTAGGTTTTGAGATAGAAAAATACATTACTTAATTGAAGTGACAAATGTGCTGTAATTAATAGGATGCCATAGGTATATGTGGACAAGCATATTATTGTCCATTAACTTGGGAACTGCAACACATACAGAGATGGATCAGATGTCTATGAAACAACCCATCTGATGATACAACACCCTTCAGAATTTGACCTTGGGACCCAGAGTTATAAGTTAAAACGGGATTGTAGCTCCCAGAAAAAGTAGCTGAGTGGAGAGCTAAGAAGAAAGTAGTTTATTGAATCAAATGCCTGTCTATAAAATCTCATGGTTCTCATTTTTACCCTTTTTGAAGAAATCACAAAAATCCTTCATTCGCACCTGCAATCACATGCCAACGCCAGACACATTCCATTATGATTGGCATGATCAGAACAATTCAGAAATATATAGTTTGAGGCACTTATCTGTAAATTGAAGGAAAGTGTCACGCTGAAGATTTTAACTTCATACCTGAACTTGTTCAGAAATGCAATTTCATATAGGTGCAGCAAGAACTCTCAGAAATGGGGCCTAGACACCAGAAGGAGCAATTAGAGGGAAGGGCTAGGCCTTGTTTAAGGGGAGGACAATAGATTTCCAATCCGAATGAGCCGGCAACTCATAATTTAGAGATTTTGGGTGTGATTAGGCGTTTTTAAAAGTAGACGCACGATTGGAAAATGAGAGAACAAAAAATTGCAAGGGAGACTGAAGGAGGTGGATGAGATAAGGCGAGAGGGGGACTAAAATCTGGAGGGAACCAGGAGAGAGGGAGAGGCTGGGCCATCCTTAACGGGGGACCCGGAGTGGCAAACAGAGGTATTGATGCTGGAGGCCCTCCATAACTGATGCTTGATGACTTTTCCCAAGCATAGACCCAGAGTGATTTAAAGTAAGTACATAAGACAAACCATTGAATTTATGCCTTCCCCTCACTGATTTGGTGGACATACAGAAGGAGATCCCTAGCATTTTCTTACTAATTAATAATTGTATTAATTCCCACAAAGTCAACGTACACTGGAGTGATTTTGGGGAAGTTCAAAATCCCCAACATTTGTCCAGGTGATTATAAAGATAATGGGCCTCATTATGAGTTAGAAAGTCCGGATTTAACGGTGCCGGTAAAACCTCACCGGCACCGTTTACCAGACCGTCTCATTCCGATCCGCGATCCCCGAAACACCATCACCGTAAAGTGACCCACACGGTGTCAACCCACCCGGTCGCTCTGTGGGCTGAAACAGCGCACCCCCAGTCACCGGCAATGTGCAACACCGGGCATATTATGAGTAGCACGGACACGGAAACAACACCACGACAACGGCGTAAACACTGTGAACATTGTGCCGGTACCGCCAGCACCGCGGACATGGCGTTAAACAGTGGCAGGTGAGCTGAATCAGGCCCCAGGTGTGTAAAATGAGGCCATCTGCACATCATAGGCCACTGGGAGACTACAAAAGGGCCACAACCACACCCAGGCCTCCTTCCAACACAACCATGCTGTCAGCCGCCGTAGCAGCATTTGGCCTAGGGAACCTGCAAGCAGTAGTGCACATTGAGGCAGCACTGGCGCAGAGGAGGAGGAAGAGGCACAGGTGCAAGAGGCAAATCATGAACCCGGTGTCCATCCCAAATATAAATGTGCAGCAGGCACCACCCCACAGGCAGCCAGCAATACCCTGCATCAGGGCCTCACCCTAGAACCTGACCCCAGGTAAAATCCACACATTATAGCTGCTTAACCGGGCCTCAATCATATCCATTGTCACCCTGATTAAAGGGGACATCAGCAGCCGCATTGGCATCCCGACTGCTACCCCCCCTGCTGAAAGTAGTGTTGTTACTGCATTTCCTCACCGCCAGAACCTATCAGCACACTGTTGGGGAGCTGCACGGGCTGTCACGACCCGGTTTTTCTAGAATACTGGTCCAGGTACTGGATGCGCTGCTGCGCCATGCATCAGAGTACATTTGCCTACCCGTGACTCCTGCCCAGTTCATTGCCACCAAAGTGGCCTTCCATGCCATTGCAGGCATGCACAATTGCATAGGCACATTAGACTGCATACACGTGGAGTTGACTGTTGGACATGCAATTGAGGCAGTGTACCGCAATCGGAAGCAATTCCACTCACTGAGCATCCAGATGGTCTGTGATGGTGGACAAGTGATCACCCATTGCTGTGCACATTTCCCGGGGTCCACACATGACTCGATGGTCTTGCGGAAGTCTATATTGCCACGCTACATGGAACGCTATGCGGGACAAAGCACAAGGCTATTGGGTGAGTGCAACTGCCAATGCATGAACCCTGTCTATTTTTTGGGGGGATAGTGAAGACCGACAGTGTCCCAGGCATTTGGGTGGGTACAACTGCCAATGCATGACCCCTGCTCAATGGAATAGACAAGCACCAGAATCCACAGAGCTCACCTCATCAAATTTGAAATTGTCCCATGCCACAGCGCGCAAGTACATGCCCTGCCTACCTCCATCCACACCCTAGCCATGGGGTGGCACTACATGCAATATCAACATGAAGATGTGAGTCCCTCACCGCCAATGTACCTGTGCTGCTCCCATGCACACGATGGGCGCTTCTCTGGCAGTGTGCATTGATCACATCTTTGCAGTGACCTGTTTCTGCCTGATGCAGATCTGGCCATCACATCACAATGCCATGGTCACCCACCACATCTGAACCCATTTGCCTTGATATGCGTGCAACATATCATTGCCCAACATCAATCCATGAATGTAAGAATTACAGACCCCTGCATGGTAATGTGATCCAAGTGTGTTCAACAGATGTGTATCATACAACGCATTATCAAATGGGGCATCATTGGACTGCATCTGATTCAGACAGTAAGACACAAACACTAACATGTGCCCTTGCTTACACTCCCATGCAGGTGATGCCGGATATGCACTCACGCCATGGCTGATGACGCCCATACGAAGGCCACGGAAAAGGCATGAGGAGGCCTACAACAGGGCACACATACGCACACGTGGCCTGATAGAGCGTACCTTTGGACTACTGAAGGCCAGGTTCCACTGCCAGAGCCGATCAGGTAGCTCATTTCAGTACAGCCCGGTGAAGACAGGGAAAATAGTACTTGCATGTGCGATACTGCACAATCTGTGCATACGCAGGAACATTCCACTGCCTCCGGACATCGAGGCTGATGATGAGGATGATGATGATGGGATAGGTGCACTACCAGGCCGGGGTGCCATTGATGGACAACATGCATGTGCAGCACTCATACACAATTGTTTTTGATACACTTCATATGCACATTCAGCACTTCATGTGGTGGCACTACATTAAGTGGTTTGTATACACACGAAATTAAGATTGTCCACTCGTCATTTGCATTTTAACAATAGTGTATTTTTGAATTAACAGGGGAAACAGGAATTGGATAGAAATCAAGAACACACGTGCCCCCCACCTCCCCAACATTCCCACCCACCCACCCACCAACCAGGCCCTATCAGAACTGGTTGGATGACAGTTCAGCAATGCACATCCTATTTCCGTCCGTGCTTGTGCCCGTAGATGTCCTTTCTGGAGGGCCCCGACAGCCGTGAAGACCTCCTACGAGGGCTACTGGCTACCAAACTGGAGAGTGTGCTGCTGGCAGATGGCACTGTAGGGTTCGTAGGTGGTACATGACCCAGGAAAGCCTGTTGGGCAACAAGCATTGTCTCTGCAATATTTGACATGATATTGTTCCCCTCCCTGACCTGCCGTGATAGCACCATGTTCGTCCCAGCAAACCGCCCGATTGCACATGAGAGGCGCTGCACAGAGGTGGCAATGCTCTCGCTCTGTAAACAGGCCTCCTCACATTGTAGTCGGGCCTCCTCACGTTGCAGCCTCGCCTCCTGTAGCTGTTGCTCCACAAGCTGCGTCAGGCTTGCCTGGTGCTCCTCAATTCGCAGTAGGCGGGCGCTGAGTTCCATGATGGAAGGTGTGGGGGAGCACAATGGACTGTGGAGTCCCATGGGGCTGAATATGCCACCTGTTCGGGAGTGATGTTGCCCGGTCATTCCCATTGTCGGGTGTGTCGGCACCCTTTTCTCCCGGTGCACTGTCGACGTTGGTGGCGTCATTGTCGCTTGCTGTTGGTCGGCCACTGATAGGTGCGATCGAAGTGGCAGCAGGTGTGTCTTCTGTTGCCACATGCTGCACTTCGGGTGCAGCGGGATGGAGGTGTCCGTGGGCACCGTCAGTGTGGCAGATGCTTGTGTGCCGGAGGTAGTGGCGTCCTGGGATGTCCTTGTCCAACGGCCACGTGCAGTTCCCCTTGGCGTGGGCTGTTGTGCCGAGTCACTGTTGGTTGATGTGCCTGTGGAGGAATGTAGGGCATGCTGTTTGTCGTGTGACAGGATGTGAATGGGGCAGTCGCGTGCAACGCACTCCTCATACTTGGTCCACTTGCATGTACACACCACATTTGATGGGCGATGCACTCAGGTGTTTCGATCACGGCTTGCACACAGTTGCACGCCATCTGCCTGTCCTGGTGATGTTGTCTCATGGGCGTGTTGGGTGTGGTAATTGGTGGATGTGTTGTGTGCCTCTAGGCCCTGCCGGGGAGCGGGGGGGTTGTGGTCCATTGGTGGATGTGTTGTGTGCCTCTAGACCCTGCCAGGGGCAGAGGGTAGTGGGTCATTGGTGGATGTGTTGTGTGCCTCTATGCCCTGCCGGGGGGGGGCTTGTGGGTCATTGGTGGATGTGTTATGTGCCTCTAGGGCCTGCCGGGGGGTGTTGTGGGTCTTTGGATGCCTCTAGGCCCTACTGGTGGGTGCGAGGGGTGGGACATTGGTGGATGGGTGCCTCTAGACCCTGCCTGAGGGGGGGGGGGGAATTCCAGCATTCGCACTCATGACTTTGCACTCTGTGTACTTATCAGCCTCACCAGGTGTCCCGGCTCCGACCTCTGCTCCGCCAACTCCCTCGATCCCCTCTAGGTGCATGATACTGCTACACCTCTCGTCCTAGGTCTGGAGCTTCGGGGTGAAGGTGGTCCACCACCTGTGCCGGTGCTGTGCTGCCGGTGTGCTGCCAAGAGGTTGCGGACACGCAGCCACAGATCGTCCCAGCGCTTGTGGCAGTCTTTGACGGTGCGCACTGTGATGCCGAATGCTGTGCACTTCTGTGCAGCGACTGCCCATATTTCCTTGTGCCTCTGCTGTGTGCTGCACCTTTGATCGGCACTGAACAAAAGTGCTGCATTGTCCACGATGAGCTCAACGAGCACAGTCAGTTCAGCCTCGCTGAAGTGGGGTTTGCGCTGCTGTGTGGCTGGTATCCGAGAAGTCATCTTGGTGGTTGTCTGTTAGGAAATATTTCTTAATTGTAGGTAAGTTTCCTTCCATGTGGCAACCCCTAAACTTTTTCTTGTTTTCACCCTGATCTAGACTTTGCCAGAGAAGAGCAGCCTTCCGCCGCACTCCTCTGGGCTTTCGCTCCATTCTTACGGGGAAACTGACATGCCCTTAATACAGTCAGTAACGGGAAACGTTGTTTTCCGAAGTTCTTTTATCATGTTGCAGCTTTCGCGCAACATGACACAGGAGGGCACTGTAAGCTAAGTTACTGCTCTCTTGGGTCTCTAGTCACTCTACAGGCCCTAGACACACTCTTTGGATTGTTAAGGAACGGTGCAAGTGTATCACGGACGTGTGTTTTGAGCTCCTTTTGGCTGTTTAAGCGCGTTTCTAACGCTTAGCCCAAAGTGGTGGCCTGGCTTCCAAAATGGCCAGACCAGGAGGCTCTTTGTCCTGCCCGCTGACCGTCTTGCTCCCTTCACCTTCCCCAAGTCGAGCCGACCCGGGGCCTTCCATATTTGGGCATGTACTTTCCCGCGAAACGCAGATGCTTTCGCGGGCTTCTACAGGCCTTGTGTGCGCCTCCAGGATGTGGGCTGGGATGTCTGGTCCCAATACACATCCTGGGTGCTAGAGAGTCTAGTGTGTCTTGAATGCCTGGGACCACCGTGGTCCGTGATAGGTCCCCGTATGGTGTCAGTGTTTTGTGAGCAGATCTCCCATTGGGTCCCCTCCGTTTTGGCGCGAAGGGAACTCTGGATAAGAGGAGGCATGTCGATCTCCTGAGTTCTCACGAACGACGGATACAGGAGCCAAGTATCCTGCAACCAAGAGGCTGAACCGGGAAATCTCTGGTGACCCGCTGAAGGACTGCTCCTCTGCACTGCTGTCGCTCTGTGAAACCATTCTGCCTCTGATCGAATGAGAAGGCCTGTACTGGTACTTCGACCCTTTGGAATAGTGGCAACAACTATTCTCGGCATCTTCACTATCTCCTGCACGTAAGTCTTCGGAAGCGTCTCTGGGCCATCCAGTGGACTGACCAGCTTACCCAGGAGTCTTGCTCTGTAAGCGCCGTCAGGTTGCTGCTGTATTCAGAGTCCTTGACACTCTCACACGAGTCGTACACTTGGCATTCCCAGGTCTGAAGTGAGAAGTGTACATTGGGCTGAAATACACACAGCCGCTTTGTTGCCCTGCTGTGGTAACAATCTGTGCAGGTTCACTGCGTTTGGGACATCCTCAACTCTAACTTCTGCTGCCGCAGAATCTACACAACGCCGAGACGTCCCCTGCTCGTATCTGAACCTGCCAGCACTGAAACTGACGTGGAGAAGCCTGGCTCTGCCTGCATCGGGGACCGGTGAGTAGCAACGCTAGGAACTGGTCGCCCTCCTGCAGTAGCCCGTAGCTTTTCCTTGCTGTGTTAAACAGCACCCCTTTTTCACACTCGCACTCTGCTTCTGCCCGCAAGTGTGCTCAGATGCCCTGGGGGGACGTAGAGCCACATGGGTGCAATCAATGGCACCTAGCACTTTGGGGAATTGTGCCGCCCTGTAGAAATCCTGGATGACAGCCTGCCTTTCTGCAGGTGTTCTGGGCAGGTATATGTGCCTGCGGACTGATGGGCGTGCAGTGATGATGGCCAACACCTGGTGTAGGCACCATGACTGCGTGGCCTGTGACACCCCCCCCACTATGGCACTTGTCCGCTGAAATGATCCGGTAGCCAAGAAGTGCAGTACATTGAGGACCTTCTCCAGGGGGCTGAGTGCTTGGGAGCACAGGGTGGGTGATGTGAGGTTATCCTCACACTCACTGACCAGGTCGAGTATTATGTGAGGTGGAAACCTGTACCTACCATACAACTGACCATCAGGCATACCAAAAAGGCTGGTTCTGGGTGTAAAGATTCTGGCCCTGACTATCCTCCTCCTCCTCCTACGGTATCCCACGGCCACTGATGCTAGGAACGGTATGTTCATCCTGGCGTCTGAGCTTGTTTGTTGTGTGCGCACACTTTTATGCTGCACGTGTCGACGTACGCCTGCTTCCTGCGAGTCGACGTGCGCCTGCTTCATGCTGGCGTACGTGTTTCCGGATTGGACGGTCTTTTTTGGCGCGTTGTAGGCGACCGTGTAAATCTTCCCGCCCACCCCAGGAATACACGTACCCCACTCTCCCAGGCCCAGTCTCGTGTGGAAGTTCACGCAAACCCCGTAATACACGTACCCTGCTGATATCACGTGTGGAAGTTCACGCGAACCCCATAATACACGTACCCTGCTGATATCGCTTGTGGAAGTTCACGCGAACCCCGTAATACACGTACCCTGCTGATGTCGCATGTGGAAGTTAACGCGAACCCCGTAATGCACGAACCCTGCTGATATCGAATGTGGAAGTTCACGAGAACCCATAATACACGTACCCTGCTGAAATCGCGTGTAAAACTACTCGCGCACCCCTGAAAATACACGTACCCAGACCAACCGCACTGCTGGGGGGTGGGGGTGCTGGGAGACATGAGTTGGACATGAGTGGGGGCCTGCTGGCAGGTGCCCTGCACTGCTGGGGAGTGGGGCTGCTGGGAGACATGAGTGGGGGCCTGGTGGAGGGTGCCCCTGACTGCTGGGGGGTGGGGGTGCAGGGAGACATGTGTTGGACATGAGTGGGGGCCTGGTGGAGGGTGCCCCTGACTGCTGGGGGGTGGGGGTGCAGGGGCACATGAGTTGGACATGAGTGGGGGCCTGGTGGAGGGTGCCCCTGGATGCTGGGGGTGCAGGAGAACATGAGTGGGGGCGTGGTGGAGGGTGCCCCTGGATTCTGGGGGGTGGGGGTGCTGGGAGACATGAGTGGGGGCCTGGTGGAGGGTGCCCCAGATGCTGGGGGGTGGGGGTGCTGGGAGACATGAGTGGGGGCCCGCTGGCAGGTGCCCTGCACTGCTGGGAGCTGGGGGTGCAGGGGGACATGAGTTGGACATCATGAGTGGGAGCCTGGTGGAGGGTGCCCCTGGATGCTGGGGGGTGGGGGTGCAGGGGGACATGAGTTGGACATGAGGGGGGGCCTGCTGGCAGGTGCCCCACAGTGCTGGGGGGTGGGGTTGCTTGGAGACATGCGTTGTTGATCAGTAGTGCAAGGTGACATGTGGCTTGGCTGGGGGGCATGCCCATGGTGGATGGGCTGCCTGCGGGACATGAGCAGGGGTGCAGGGTAGTCCCCTGTGGTGTGGGCTGCCTGCAGGAGCTGTGGAGGGTGTAGAGGGAACACCTGGGAGGACCCACACGGCCAATTCACGTGTAGTACTCCCGGGAACCCCTGAAATACACATACCCTGCTGTAATCGCGTGTGAGACTTCCCGCGCACCCCTGAAATACACGTACCCTGCTGAATTTGCGTGTGAAACTTCCCGCGCACCCCGAAATACACGTACCCTGCATGATTTGCGTGTGAAACTTCACAGGCACCCCGAAATACACGTACCCAGGACAATCGAGTGTTGAACTTCCCGCGCACCCCTGAAATACACATACCCTGCTGAATTCGCGTGTGAAACTTCACGCGCACCCCAAAATACACGTACCCAGGGCAATCGCGTGTGGAACTTTCCACGCACCCCTGAAATACACGTACCCTGCTGAATTTGCGTATGGAAATTCCAGCGCACCTTGAGCTACACGTACCCTGCTGGAATCGCGTGTGAAAATTCACGCGCACCCCGAAATACACGTACCCAGGCCAATCGCGTGTGGATCTTCCTGCGAACCCCTGAAATACACGTTCCCCGCTTGGTGTTTGCTGTTTGGCAGCCCTGTAAACTGGTCCAGGGTTAGCGCAGGCATTTGCGATGAATTGGGGATTTTGATGGATTTTTCTTGCGTGAGGGCGTTCTTGGGGGCGTAACTGGCGCTGCTGCAGGGTCGCTGCGCCACTCTGCGCCACGGCTGGTTTTGGAGGCTAAAATCCATGAATACACTGTGCGATGAAATGGATTTTATTGCACGCGGCTGGCGCAGTGTATCGCACGGGGACACTGTGCGCCAGCCGCATGCGCCACTTTGTGCAAAATTCTATGAATTACCCTGTGAATCTGTTGTCTGTGTCTTGCTTCATGATACAGGTTCCAAATGATAAAGTGAATATATGGGTTTGTGCTGGGCAGAAAAGAGTCTTCCAGGTTAAACAAAGTGAAATAACTGATTTAAAAGCACATTCTACTTAGAGTGAGAAAGAAACCCCAGATTGAAGAGAGATTCTCACTATCTAGTGGAAATAAAAGGTTTTCATTATAACCGAAGAAGAATATTTAATTAAAATATTTGTTATACTAGAACGTTATTCGAGATGGAAAGTGCACAGGTATGTGATTCCTCCAATAGCAAAGCGTTACATTTTGTTTAAGTTAGATATCCAACAAGATATATTGTAAAATACAATTGTCCTGTCATGTTCCAAGGTGCTACATAATTCTTTACATTAACAGTCTTGTGATCAATCCAATCATTTGAAGTGTTTGTTAGATGCGTGTTTCTCTTTATACGTGACCGAGAGGGAACTAGAGACCAACAATGAAAATTGCACATGTCTTAGATATTTTGTGAATTTATATTTCTAAAAGTGATTTTTTTAAAAAAATATATGTTTCTTGGTTTCTTGGTTTTCAATCAATGGAAGCAAATTACTACAATACAACATTATTCAACAAGAACATAAACCACGTGAAGTAACAGCAAAGCAACATCACCTTAAAAAGAAAGGAGAGAAAATAAAAAGAAGGGGGTAAAGTAGGAAGAATACAACAAACATACAAATCGTTAAAACTGCCCCCAAAAGTGAATTATGTTCAACTTGTTTGTAGTGAAGTTTTATTAGCCACAAAGTTGGCATGCTCTGTAATAATGAATGTACGATAATGATTTTGTCTAGTAATTAATAAATATATATTCTTTCAGCACACCGGCCTGATTCTTGGCTTGCCGCCTGTTGCAAAGTGGTGAGGGATCATAGTGGGTCGATATTTGCCAAAGGCAGAGCTAGCCAGAATCTGGTAAAGTATTCATAGATGCAATGCTTTTGATTGGAGGTCGTGGGGCACACTCCCTGAATTAATTGTTGCCTGATAAATACATTTTATAATAATGAACTATGAATTTGTGTCAAGACCCCCCAAAAAAGCATCTGTAGGTAGGAATATGTGCATTGCAAAAACCCTACCCCCATTCCCTTTGTGGCTATGAGGTTTGTGGCCCATTATTCCTTGGTACGACCCAAATGACAGGGCAGGGTACATCTGTGCTTTATCCTGACTCCTACTTAAGTGAATGACATGTAATAGGCACTTATATTGCACTTGTTTATATGGCAATGGTCTTGTCTGGGTGAATGAATTATGTATTGTGCTGGGTGTCTAGGCTCTAGTCCCTGTTGGTGGGATGAATGGGTAGGTTACAACGGAGTTGAAGTAAGCAGGACGTACACAGTAGGATTTGATACAGGAAGTGAGATGGGGTAGCGGTGCGTTCAAGTTTGGGTTTGTGTGGACTCAACTTCTTGAGTTCAGCGGAGAGGAAGTGCAGAAAAATGTGCAGTGCAAGGCTGTGGTGATGATAACTTTAGATGTATATTCTAGCTGGCAGATCACATATCGCCAGTTAGAGGTACTCGGAGTGTGATTGTTTGCATGATGGGCTTGAGATGTGCTCAATCTTTTCGATGTCAGTAGGAGCTTGGTTGGATTGATATGCTCAAGCTTGCCCAATCCACCCACCAGGGATACATCCTGCGATTGGAACGACATAACCAGTCTATTCATTTTAAACCTAAAAGACTAAGAAAGAGGACTGCAGAACAACATGTATTACTATTTCATGCAACAACTTATGTCCTTCAACATTGTTCAGAGTGATTATTTGTGCAAGCTGAGACCCTTTAACTGAAGAATTACCTTCCTTTCATTTTACCCTTAAACATGAGACTGGTCATCCACAGGCAATGGCTTTTGGAAATGTAATTCGACTCCACTCACCTAGGATGAATACTTTCCATAAAGTTTCCACTTCTCGCCTTCAGTTGTTCAATCTCTACTCGTAACTTTGCAATGTCCTCTGTTAACCTTCCCTGTAAAGAACACAAGTGGAAAGATGTTTTAGGAAAAAACTATGATTACACCCACATTCAATTTTTGGACAAATTATATATGAGTGGAAGGGTGACCGGTGTCTTGTGTGCACGAGAGGGAGCTCAACTTTGTTCTGAGTCCACTATAATCACCGACAGGCACTCTTTGCGGTGAAGCCTGAGCATGGAAGGGTGAGCGGTGTTGGACTCTGCAGAGGGGCCCTTGTAACACATAACGTTATCTTTGTTGGAGGCTTGTCCTTGACTGCTTGTACTATTCACAAGGACACAGAGATCTGCATTTAGTGATCATCTGCTTACGATGGTCAAGGAAATATCTATCGAAGCCCCAGGCCTAGGGACTGAGCAATTTAACTCACGCACTACTGATTGTGGATTGCTGATTGACCATCGAGACTGCTTTGTATTACAAGCAGCTTTCCACATCCTGACTCCTACATTGTCGGGACATCTTCAAGGAATCCTTCCCCCCTTTACCTTTGCACGGGTCCTTGCAAAAACAGTTGGATTTCCGTGTAGGAACCTCATTGCAATTTCGTACCAACTGCCCCCTTGATTCTACCCTCTGTATGATTTCTGGTTCATGTGTGGAGCAGGGAGGAGGAGAGAGGCTTCGACAGCCTCCTTAGCCATTTGGGTGTTCCCTGCTCGCACTGGCAACCTTATCTCTTATTTCCTTGAACTTTCCAAGCCTCGCCGATGTCTGCCGAGTGGGGAGTTGGAAACGGATCCTGCCCTCAAAGGCGTGCCCAGTTCATTCTGAGGTTTACTGTTTACCAGCTGACTTCCTTTTGGTATATATTCTATGTTTCTGGGCCCACCCGAACAGCGACTTTAATTGTGAACTCTAGCCTGTAGTTTGCACTTCTGTGCCCATAAAGCTTACAGAGCCCATTTGATTTGATTGGTGCACTCGGGTATTTAAAACTCTTTTTTTTATTGTTTCGTGGAAAGTTTTGTGAACTTTTATTAATTTTAAACAGTTCTTAAACTGGTCTTATTTTTGTTTCCATTTGCATTTGTACTTTGCATGTGTATTTTTGACAGTTTTCACTATCATGTACATTATCTGTATTAGTTCTTTGAACTTTTAACCCTTTATTGTTGACCCCTTCTATGGTTGTGTAGTGTTGTGTAATTTTAATCTATTCCTGTGCTTAGGCTCTTTACTCTGCTTTTGGTTCACAGATTTTGTTTCCCCTTCTGACCCCTTAGGGAGGAGGATGGTAAAGCGCAAGGCAAACTCATCAATTGCACCAAGGGTGGACCCCAAAAGGGTTTATAAACTTTTCAAGCCTATTCAAGAAGTTAATGTTTTGATCTCCGAAATTAGGGTTTTTGTATGACTTGGATGGGTGAGACACGAATGCTTCGGCGTAGTTAAAGCCAACTCTAACTGCAATCCAAGATGAGGATTGTAAGGTTATCGGTGTAATAGAGCCGTGGGTTGATAGTGGGGCCAGTTGTCCAAAGGGAAAAACTACATCTGGGGGCCCATGTAGATAAGCCAAAGCGGATACGCTGGCAAAGTTTATAGTGAACAATGGCATAGATAAGGAAGGTGGGAAAAGCTAGCTCCTCCCAGTGCATTGCCCTAACCCATCGGGCCGCGAAGGCTGCCAAACGAGTAGCATAATTGAAGGGCACTCCCTAGTAGTATCTCCCCAAGAGCTCTGCTAAACTGGTGCACAACCAGGATCTGAACTTAGAATCGTTGTGATTACCCCAATCCTGTAATTTAAAGATACTGAATATACCTAACACAAGCCCAAACAAGGGCGGGACAGCCCTGGCGGCTCCATCTTCACAAGCATCTGAGAACACATCGGCTACAATGGAAGGGGGCCTCCCAACTCATGCTCTGGAGTGGAGTAAAAGGCTGAGCCAACTGGAAGGTCAGATTAAGTATAGTATGGCTTCCTCGAACGTGCACAAGAGTGCTTGTGCAGCCATAAATTGACTACTATCGTCTAAACCCTTCAGCAGGTGTAACTGTGATTGCTCAAGTGCTTTTGGTGAATCATTAATGGAGGTGGGTAACCTTAAAGAACTCGTTGCCAGCCTAATTAAAACTGTTATAAAACAGGGGGATTTGCTCTTACAAACCCAGATAGGATCTTCGACTGGCCTATGCAATCCACAGAATGACTGCAGTAAACCCATCCTTATGAATGGAGGTAGAGGGGCCAGTCATCCTCCACGGCTAAAATACCAAGGTGAGAACATTTCTTCATAAACTCTCAGGAAAGGAGCCCATTTACCAATGAACCAGAAGTCTCACAGTACAAATGTCTTATGCAATTTTCAAGTGCAATGTTACCAAACTAAGACCAGGCGTTTACGAAAATGAGGACACCCTTATTAATAAGAGCAACCACTGGATTTGCCATGTGAGGGGTTGTATCTCTATCATCAGAGTAGATATTTTATGGGCTGGCAGAGGGAGTACGGCCCCAGAGCAGGGTGATTATATAGAACTGGACTTGAGGGACCCTAAGCTGGTAGAGGGGCTACTGGCAATACAGTCAAGAACATATCCCCCCGTGGGTCATCAATCTCTTCGAGACCCTCCTCACCTAATGCACAGCATCATTGTCCACTAGGACCATCACCAATGAATGCTGATTGGGCTCTCTGCGAAAGGGGTGTATGCTTAGCGGAGGTGGATTGAGATTTTCTACCCCCCCACCATCAAGTTAATTTGTGCTGGGAGGTACAAAGGGGCTTTTCTGGAATGTTGCTGGGATTGTTAGACATCTGATGGATCCTGACTGGCTGTATCATCAAATGAGATTATATGTTTGCAGGAACTTGGGCAGTATTACCTGTTGAGACACAGGGGTTTAGGCTTTTAACATCCCAGCAGTTAAGGGCCCCAGAGGCAGACCATGGGGGTGGTTGCTGATGCTGTGGCATTAGGGTCAAGGTGGGAAACTAAAATTTCTGGAGAAAGCACTCTGGATTTGCATCTGGTTGTCGCTACAAATACCAAGGGGATAAAAATACTTATTTTTAATGTTTACAACAGGCCCTATGGCATTAACCCATTGGGGACATTGACCGTAATGCATTACATCATGACTAGTTGTGAGATAAAGATGCCCGGCCCTTGTCACACCATTGTTTGTAGAGATGTTAACCTCCAGTTTGAGACCCTTCATTAACTGGAAGGTCTCTGGAAGGATGTAGATGGGGCTTGGGAGATTCCGTCTCTAGAGACCAGCTCTCCCACTCGGACATACATGCCGTGGAGACAGCAAGGATATTGCATGGCCTTAATTTAAGGGCATGCAATGGAAGGTGCATTGAAGACAGGCCGGGAAAGACACCATTTCTGGATCTGACTGTTCTTCCAGGATTGATTACATTTTGGTTACGATGGGCGACTGGGCTGCACTGGAAGAATTTCTTATTTCTGACAGTAGGGACAGTGACCATAAACCTCTTTCCATAAAACTAAGGTGCACAGTAAGGGGGGTATAGACACACTGGTTTCCGTTCCGATCGTGATATCTGGGAACACCCAAAGGGTCATCAAGTGGGACAATATTTTGATGGCAGGGATGAAGCATTCCATTTACCTCTCAATTCTCCCCACAATTGAACATCTGTGTGATCCTAGTAGGGGGGATACTGAGGTATTGGTTGATTATGATCGGCTGATCTGAGAGCTTGGACCCTGGTTCTCTAGTGAAGTGACCTGTCCCAAGCAGTGAAGCAATCAGGGTTTGATAATCTTTGTAGCCAGGCCATGAAGGACCTTATGCTCCATCTTGCAACAGATGGGAAGGTGAACAAGGAGGTGTTGTATATTAAGAGTAGCAATTATAGAAACATAGCGAAGTCCAAACTGAATTCCTTAAATCTAAATGGGTAGCTCTTAGGGAAGCTTTGCTTAACAAAAGATATAAGGCCTTTTGGTCCCTTTGTAGCAGAACAGAAGGATTCCAATGACAACAGGCAACAGTGCATGGTTACCAAAGTAGAATGGTTTTCCCACTTTTGTGGCCCATTTAAAACTGAGGCTTGCCTTTGTGAAAGAATCAGTAGAGACAGGACAGATATCTACTGACAACACCAGGTCACCTATCATTATCAATATGGAGGCTGTAAGAATAGCCCTATCGAACACTAAGGGGCAAAAGGCCCCAGTCCCTGATAGCATCCCGGTCGAACCTTTAAAAGACATTCGGGTGCCATTATTATCATGGCTATTCCAGGCAGAGGCCAATTGTGAGCATATACCGGAAATCATGAACTTGCACAGAGATTATTCCCCATATATAAAAAGAGGGGGGGTGGAAACCCGGGAAATCACCGGCCTATTTCATTGCTTGACGCCACAGGGAAACCGTATGCCAGGGTGCTCCTCCAACAATTGCAGGATTGCGTGACCAGCAATGGCCTTCTCTCCCATTTACAGGCTGAGCTTCAGCAAGGGCTGAGCACAGTGGACCAGTGCTTACGCCTGTCTACTATCCTGCAACAAGAATACCACAAAAACAGCTACCCGCCTACACACGTGCCAGGTGTGTCTAGTTGCACAACGTGCTACCTTTCATGTCGATCAATTATTTGCGACAGAAAACAGAGAAATACATATTTTAATTCATGGATACAAAACACTTAGAAAAATTAAAAAACAGGAGAGACAAAAATGCACATAACATTCCATAAGAGAACCTATACTGAAAAACAATTGTCTTGACCAGTTGGTTTTAACTGAACACATTCGTCAGATACTGGTGATGTAGTGAGGTTAGTAAACAAATAAGGTGACATCCTATCATTAAATGAAACCTTGATGCAATTCACTATCCTTGACTTTGTTAATTTTTCTGTCCTTGACTTTGTCGACACCAAAGAGTGTGTTCCTGGGTCCTGGCAAAAGATGGTTAAACAGGCTCAGTAGCTAGTTATTTGATGCTATCAGGCATGCGTCGGACCCGTCTTCAGGACTTGATTTATATAGATCTCCCAAATTGGGATTTCAGAAATAGTTCATTGGTAAATTTCCTGAAAACCAAACGAAAAAACCGTGTTGGTAACAAGATAAAAACAAAGTGTAGTGTCTCTATGTGTGTGCACATGCAACTAATTCAACTAACCTTTTCGTGGTTTATTTGGCGTGTGTGGCCTTGATTTTAGAACAAATGCGGATAGGATTCACTGGTCCCAACTGTGATTTCTTTTCAAAGATTTTGAAACTGCAACAAACGAAAATGATTTTTATGAAAAGTTTGTTTTTTCTTTTGCGCTACATTCATTAGAAGGCAAAAGTTAAAAAATGACTGACAACAGAGCCACCTAAATGAGCCAAATCGAGTTCATATTTAAAGCGGTACAGACTGCCTTTGAGTGTTTGTCATTTGTATTACATTTGTTAGAAAGCGGGAGTTCAAAACGAAAATGGAAGTGAAATAGCAGCGAAGCCTACTAAATGAGCCAAGTTAAGTTCGTACCTAAAGTGATACAAACTGCCTTCAAATCAATTATGTTGCACTATTGTTTTGAGCATTTTTTAATAAAATACTACATGTTTTTTTGAAAAGGGAGGAATCTGCCACCAGTGAGCGGTCACTTTAAATGTGGTAACTGTTCGGTGTGACAAAAAGACAAAAAGACCTGTAAAGCAGAGAATCTGCAAGCACAGGTCATGTGTTAAAAATTCAGTTCCGGAGAAACCTTTAGTTGCTCATTTTGTAAAAGCAAAACACACCTGTGAGGATATTGAGTGGTATATTATTCAAACAGTTCCATCACACCCTAGTGGGGGAGACCGCGACCGAAAGCTGAGGCAGCTTGAACAGAAGTGGATTTACAATCTAAACACTGTTCAGGCTGGCCTTAACATCGGAATTGAATGGAGTTTGTTTTTACATAAGTAACTCCTTTGCACAAATGACATTCATGAAGCACACGCAAAACATTCATTAGTGCATGCTGAGCCATCACATATGCATGTTTACAACACAGCTTTTTAATGCCCTCAGTGCACATTATTGGGCGGAAATGTCACAATATGTATTGACCACTTTTTTTTCACATTTCCTTTGAAATATCAAATAGAATATTACCAAAGTACAATTTTATTTAATGTTTGCAATTAGGATGCCCCATTCTTGTGCAGCATACTTTTTTTCAGCCCTTTAGTAATCTGGCCGCGTCCGCCATTGTTCCTTCCAAGATGGCGGTCGCGATTAGATGAATTTATAAATACATCAAGTCTAGCCTTTTCCTAACGTAAGTGAAAGCGAACCCGGCAGTAACTATCCGCGTTCGTTTCGAGTGGAAGCAACAATGCTTGTGATCAAGTAAGTTCCTTGAAAAGCAGCAATTGTAAGCACTCATATCGCGCTTTTGTGATATGCAAACAGCACTATTCTGTTAGCTATATACGGACTGTTACATCTCCGTATTTCCTTTAACAAATTAGGTAAACTTCAATTTACAATACGAAAAACATCACATACGGGACATGTGTGTCCGCAAATGAAGCTATATCGTAGAATATCTTCGCTTGGATCAAGAGGTATGTTCCTCCCTTTTCAAAAAAACATGTAGTATTTTATTAAAAAATGCTCAAAACAATAGTGCAACATAATTGATTTGAAGGCAGTTTGTATCACTTTAGGTACGAACTTAACTTGGCTCATTTAGTAGGCTTCGCTGCTATTTCACTTCCATTTTCGTTTTGAACTCCCGCTTTCTAACAAATGTAATACAAATGACAAACACTCAAAGGCAGTCTGTACCGCTTTAAATATGAACTCGATTTGGCTCATTTAGGTGGCTCTGTTGTCAGTCATTTTTGAACTTTTGCCTTCTAATGAATGTAGCGCAAAAGAAAAAACAAACCTTTCATAAAAATCATTTTCGTTTGTTGCAGTTTCAAAATCTTTGAAAAGAAATCACAGTTGGGACCAGTGAATCCTGTCCGCATTTGTTCTAAAATCAAGGCCACACACGTCAAATAAACCACGAAAAGGTTAGTTGAATTAGTTGCATGTGCACACACATAGAGACACTACACTTTGTTTTTATCTTGTTACCAACACAGTTTTTTCGTTTGGTTTTTAGGAAATTTACCAATGAACTATTTCTGAAATCCCAATTTGGGAGATCTATATAAATCAAGTCCTGAAGACGGGTCCGACGCATGCCTGATAGCATCAAATAACTAGCTACTGAGCCTGTTTACCATCTTTTGCCAGGACCCAGAAACACACTCTTTGGTGTCGACAAAGTCAAGGACAGAAAAATTAACAAAGTCAAGGATAGTGAATTGCATCAAGGTTTCATTTAATAATAGGATGTCACCTTATTTGTTTACTAACCTCACTACATCACCAGTATCTGACGAATGTGTTCAGTTAAAACCAACTGGTCAAAACAATTGTTTTTCAGTATAGGTTCTCTTATGGAATGTTATGTGCAATTTTGTCTCTCCTGTTTAATTTTTCTAAGTGTTTTGTATCCATGAATTAAAATATGTATTTATCTATGTTTTCTGTCGCAAATAATTGATCGACACCTGGCATGTGTGTAGGCGGGTAGCTGTTTTTATGGTATTCTTGTTGCATTATAGATTCATATTAGTCCTTTGCCACACAGCCCCCTATAAAAAAAGGACTCCGCAGCTCTAACTGCTTTATTTCACGCCTGTCTACTATCCTCCAGAAATATAGTATATCAAAATGTATGCGGGTCTATGCTGTGTTCATTGACTTACAGACTGCCTTTGACAGTGTATCCAGGAGCCAGCTCTGGAAGGTGCTTTTGAGGCGAGGGGTGCCGGCTCAGTTGGTGTCAGTAATAACTGAGCTTTACTCCAAAAACACAGCGGTTGTGAGGTGGGGCCTGGGAGGAGAATCTACTAAGCAGTTCAGAGTTGACGGCTGTGTGCGGCAAGGCTGCATTCTTGCCCTGCTCCTCTTTTGTCTCTATATCAACAAGATTATCTTCGACCTGGTGGCAGAATGCACTGGGGAGGGCTGGAATCCCCGAAGATTGGTACTGACATTTTCCCTGCTTTAAATTTTGCTGATGACTCTGTTTTGTTGGCTATATCTCCCATGGGGATCAGGCGTGGTTTGGAGTGCTTTATCTTTAAGTGTTCCCATCTAGGTTGGACACTAATTACGAGCAAGACCAAGGTGCTAGTGTTTAGACCAAGGAGGTCCAAGCCTGTGGTTCTTCATTTGGGGATTGATGGTACTCTCTTGGAACAGGTTACCTATTGTGATTACTTGGGAGTGAGGTTCACAGGCACTGGTTCATGGATAGCACAGTCCATTAGGTCACAGACCATCATGAAAAGAAACAGTGGAGGGCTCAAGAAATTCTTTGTCTTCCTTTGGAGAGCAAGCTGTGTTTGTATTTGTATTTATTATTTGTATCGTGCTCCGAACCCTGAGGTAACCGGGCGCTGGAAAACTTGAGTGTTACATGCATAGAAAAAACAACAACAGTTAGGAAGACCAAAGGTTACAGTTAGGTCTGAAGACAAACATTACAAATAAGTGTGCGAGTTAGGCAATCATAGGAAGGAAACCTAAGGGAGCAACAGAATAAAGACAGAAGACAATAGCCTCATCGGATAGGCGTTGTTGCTAAGCCAGCTTTTTACTCCGGTTTTGAACGTCTGGCAGGATGGTTCTAGTATGTAAGAGAGAGTCAGGGAATTCCAGCACTTGGCTGCTTGGACTGGGAAGCTAGCTCCTCCCGCAGTTTTTAACCTAGGTACTGAGAGGCAATGGGCATGGGCAGATCTGGTAGGCTCAGATGGTTGGTACTTGCTGAATTTATCTGACCGATATTCGTGAGCTGAGTTTGACAGGCATTTGTGTGCGATTGCCAGAGTGCAAAGAGTAATTCTATCGTGAACTGACAGCCAGTTGGATTCTTTTCTCATAGTTGAAATATGGCTGGATCTAGGAAGGTTAAGTGCTGCTCCCAGTGAGTTATTTTGTAGGACCTGTAGCCTATTTGGATTCTGTTCAGTGGATCCTAGGAAAGGTGTGTTGCAATAGTCAATCTTTGACAACGCTAAGGCTCTAGCAAGCGTTATGCAACTGCTAGTGGACAGATAGGATTTACAACTATAGATTAGCTTGTTAGTGTAGGCTGTGGAGGACGCAATGGAACTGACTTGTTTCTTTAGGGACAGTGTTGAGTGAAGGTAGACTTCCAAGGTTTTTATTTCCTTGGTGACTTTGATCATGTTTCCATCAATATTGAAGGATGTGTACCTCTGGTCTAGATTGTTTGGGCATGCCTGGGGGCCGACAATCAGGAGCTCGGCCTTTTCATCATTGAGGCAGACTGTTAGTGGCCATCCAAGCCTGGATTTCTAGGTAGATTGTGTTAATTAACTTGGAATCCTCATCATAGAGGCCAGTGAGCAGGATGAGGACCTGCATGTCATCTACGTATTTGGTGTAGATGACACCCCTGTTATCCAAGTGATCAAAGAGGAGCTTCATGAATATATTGTATAGTGTTGGTGACACGCAGGAGCCTTAAGGGACAGTGTATACAGATTGGGTCTGCTAAGGGTGAAAAAACTCTGGTGGTTCCATTGGATAAAAAGGATTTGATCCAATTAGAGGCGTTGGTGGAGAAGGCTGCTGCTGTGGTCAGATATCCAGTTAGGATTTGGTGGTTGACTAAGTCAAATGCTGCAGACAAGTCTAACAGAAGAAGGATCGCCAAATTGCCCTTGTCCTTCACCTAATACATCTGGATTTTCAGATCCAGGAGTGCTGTCTCCGTTCCATGTCTCGTCCTAAAACCGGATTGTTTAAGGACAAGTAAGTTGTTTTGCTTTAGATATCTATACCATTCAGGCCATACCAGCAGCCCTCTATGGAGCCGAGATCTGGGGCAACACTAATTGCCTCAACCTGGGAGTAGCAGACAATAAATTCCTGAAAAATGTACTTGAACTACTGTGTAGCTTCAAAAGTGCCCCACTCCTAATGGAATGTGGGCTTGTCCCTATTATTGACCAGTTGGTCTGGAAACCTGTTTTTTATTGGATCAGACCCTGAGGGTCACATGAGCTAGAAAAGTGTCAAGCCACACTTTTTAATCTGATGAACCACCCTGGTGGATGTTCCCTTCAATGGTTGGTTCACTTTATACATTAACTCAAATCGGCTGGCCCGGATGAACTATGGCGAAATCCACACATATATATATGCTGTGTTTTCTAAAAGGTGATGTTAAGTTGTTTGTCAAATGCGACACACAAGAACGCTTAAAATCTCATGTTTAAAACTGAAAGTGGGACAGGTACCTCTATCTTTGAAAACATCACTAGGAGGAGAGAGATGCCTCGATCCAATAACCCCAACCCATGCGCGTACCTTATTCATGGAGATCAGGATTGGTAGGTTACAGGTTGCGACCCTTATGCGTCACTGGAGTGGTGTGTAAGGAAGGCATGCTATCAAACAGTAAGACAGACACCTGTGATCCCAGTTCAAGGGTGTTTATTAAACTTCAATTGGGTTTGAAAAATGCGTATCTAATTCTAAATCTAAAGATGGGAGTAAGCATGCGACCATCAAATAATAATAACATCTTCCTAGTCGAGTCTGTCAAAATAAAAGGGCCTATAGTAACCTACCTATTGGCAGTCCTTACTTCTAAATACAAATAATGTGGGAAACAGTGTTATAAAAAAAAAAGTGTTCAAGAATTGATATGTCAGGATATTCAAGCCATTGGCGTCCCTTCCCCACATTTTCAGAACGGGATAAGGCGGTACACTCGAGCTTAGCACACTCCCTGGCTTCTCTAGGATGAAGATGCAGTTCAAGATTTTAACATCAGGGCCTTCTGTGCCAAAGTCTCTTTGCCGTTCAAAGTCTCTTATTTCAATGGACCTGATGCAACACGACAAAACATTAAAGTTCCTTTCTTCTCAGGATTTTCACATATGCACCTTCTCGGGTGATTCACTGTTCACCTATGGTCCCCCTCTGCCGTGCTCAGACCCACTTTAACACAAAACCTTCAATTGGTCTCCATCTTCGGGGCTCGTAACCAAATTCACGTACTTTGCCAAACTTTCTCTATTTTATCAAAAATCGAAGACTTTCGACTGTGCGAGGGATTTTGCTTGACGTGTCTTAGGACCACTTTGATTCACATTTATTTGTTCTCTTTCAATTTTTCTCCATCCACCGGTTCAGACCAAATGTATCTACCCTTTTCACTTCTCAGCTGGATACCTTACAGAGACCTTCGATTGAGCACCCACATGGTGCTGGACCACTCTGTCAAAGGTATTGTAGCTTACTTTAAAGTTCAATCACCCATCAGCAGTTCAACTTCACTTGCGTTTCTGATCATATGCGTTTTAAAAATGTCCATTCCAGCGCTCACCATATAATGTTGCTACTTGCAACCATGGCTTCAACACAGACCGTTCTTGTATCGGTCTCCCCAACTCACCGGCTGTCTTGACTTCACTGACGCTGCTTTGTTCTTGGAGCCAAACATGTTACTGCTGGCGATTCTCCCCGCGTTGATTATTGAAGCGGGAGGACCCTGGGTATCTTTGATACACAATGAGGGATTCTTCAGCCTGGTTTCCTGGTCTTACGCTTTCTAATCTCGTGCCTCTGGAAAGTAATGGTTCCTTGTCAAAAAGGCAAAGGGAATTTGCCTCATTGCGATCCACTTCGGTTTTGCCATCTTTCCTCTCTTGCTCAGCTGACATCTCGAAACTGCTGTTTCCTCGTGTGCTTTGCCTCGCTCAGAGTGTGCTCTCGTGCTCTACCTTTTATCCATATGGGGAAGTGTAATGAAAGTCAGGTGTGAGCGATTGTCCATAATTGCCTGACCTCGCCTGACCATAGTATTGGGACATGTCAGGTACACAGCACGGGTGTTGATCCGTTTTCCCTTACAATGGGCTGTCTGTGAGAAAGTGTTCATGTTGTAACGGGGGGTAGAGTTTCTAAATATCCTACAGGGTAGGATGGGAAAAAAGGGGTTACAGTGAAGGGAAAACCACGTCTCACTTCCGGTGTTCTACTCTCACTCCCAGAAGACCCCTCAACCAGGTGATCCTCCAGCACTGGTCCACCCCCAGGAACTGCATGCAAAAGCGATGGCCGTGTCTTGGCCACCTGGATGGCAGATCCCTGGGGACTAGTGGGTGAGACACTTTCTGGTTGCTCACAGGTGTCAATTCTGAAATGTGCCCAATGTGTGGCCTAGATCAGGAATCTGTTACCCATCTCCTGCTACTCTGCTTGTGCTATAGTGACTTGAGAAAAATATATTTTATGCCACTGTTTAGAAAAGCATGTGTGAAAACTACTTTAGAAGCTATCAACCTTTGGAAATCCACTGCTCGAGTGAATGATGTGTATTTTGTAACTACATTTTTCCACCAACCTTAGCTTCGTAGGACATCATTTTTAACTGTTTGATTAATTCTGCTGTGTTTTTATCCACTGAGTTTAACTGGCAAATTGAATATGCTTATGTATTATAAACTTGCTATCCCTGTGTATTTAACCAATGTATTTTTTTTTGTTTTTGTATTTGATTGAGTGTGCTAAAGGCATATTTACTGAATAAAGCTGACCTGAAAACCAATTTCCAAGTGACACACACAGTTTAAAACAGTTTTTTACAGACTACAGTATTGCTGGTGCCACAATATGTTACAAACATGCCCTAACAAGCAAGAATCTTTCCTGTTTTTCCCTTTGAATTGTTAATTCTGAGATCTTAGATTTCTACAAAACCATGTGATGCCTTCCACATCAAAAGCAATACAGCAGAAATTGATAACAATAATAGACACAATGTTTATGCATATTAAGAATGATCTGGTCTCTACAGTTAACACAATGGTATTGCTGTTCAATATTATGATAGACCATGTTACAGCGTTGGGTGTACTTACCTTGTCATGCTGATAGAGTTCAATTTGTTTTTGGGAGCTTTCAAGTTCTTGCATTAATGCGTTCTAGAAAAGAACAGGAGAATCTGTGGTTATTAAAGAATCATGTCATTGGAACACTCTCAATGGGAAGGTAATATTAGAAAACACTAGTTCACTCTCAACAAGCCCACCTCATACATCCTCAAAGATTGGAGGAGTCAGACTATTGATGATTCTGTGAGGTTCTTAGTTTTGAGTAGGCTGGTGCTGATCGCATCATTACAATTGTAGAGTAATATCCAATAGACACTACCAGTAAACTCGGGTTGGCTGATCAGGCTATCAGAGAAGTCGGCTTCAGGGACGATCATAAATTAGACTTCAGTTCCTACTATGAAGTGACTGTAGCATTGCAATTTATTTATTTTGTTAAATTATTTATATTTTAGGTATAAACCATACAATTCACAGCAAAAGTTTTTATATAAAAGATAAAACATTTAAAAAAGAAGAAAATCACATTGGGTCTCATTACGAGTCCGGCGGTAACCGTGCCGGAAATTCCGTCAGGTTACCGCCGGACTCGTATTACCATTCTGCCTCCGTGATTGACGGAATCACTGGGGCATTACAACCCCGGTGACCAAGTAATTCCGGAGGCGGAAATCGGTAATTCCCCATCCCCATGGAGTCCAATGGGAATCCATGGGGATGGGAACCATGGAAACACCGGCTCTGTCTATGACAGAGCCGGTGTTTCCATGTCCGCCTGCAGGCGGGTGGTGTTAAACCCGACAGTTCAGACCTGGCGGGAGTGACACCTCCCGCCTGCACGACTCTCAATCAGCCGGCGCAGAAAGAACAATGGCAGCGGTTTTATCACCACCGATCTTTCCGGACCAGCAGGGTCGTAATGAGGCCCATTGTGTTTACAAAGAACAAAATCTTAAGTATCACTTGGTTCAACGCACGTAGAACTTTACCCACAAAAAACACACATTATTTGTTAGAATGCAAAATGTTCCATTTAAAAAAAGACAAAAAAGAGAAAACAACCTAATGTTTCCTTATGCCACCACCAGAGCTATTAGTTTAAAACTTTCATTCACAAATCTTACCAAAGCTAACATTAAAGAAACTTGTGTACCATTCAGCAGGGCCTGAGATATAACACTTGATATAGAAGCAATAAACGGGCCCAAGAACGTTAGTCTATGTGACAGTAACATGGGACATTCAATAACTATGTGGTACAAGGTTTCTAGAGGCTGAATTGTACACAATCTGCAAGTTTTCAATTTTCTTGGAATTTTCCGTTTGGGCCCAATAACTTCCATAGAAGGGAGACAATTGAGGCAAAATCTCAAATACCAAGTTTGAAGCAAATTAGAAGTTTGCAAGCTCTCCGTAGGATAACCTGGTGTTAAATGACACTGGGTCATGTGGTATGTGAAGATTGCTAGCAGGCCCGACAAGTTATATACAAGTTAAATAGTTAAAACTCTTAATTCTTCTTTCAGGTGTAACCACCGAATGGTTCAAAACTGAAGCGCATGAACACAATTGGGGAGAAACTCTCAAATTACAGTTGGCACTCAAGCTCAACTGTTTCAATCATTCGAAGGAATATTTTGAAAACACATTCTTTTGTTCATTAAATTAATTTTGTATTCTAAATGCAAAAACAATCCTTCAAAATGTTCATTGCAGTTCAGCATGTTTCCAGTAATACCCATCTCCTGGAGAATGTACATATCTAAAAAAATAATATCACTGTATAAATATTACCTTACTTATTATGTATATAGTTTCTTTTTACTTATTATTTTAAGAATTCTTAGTTTGAATGTTGTGAAAAGCTCCCTGTGAGCTTACGCACAATAACAAAAAAATTAATATCACCCTATTTAATGAATTTTACACCAAAAATACTCTCAATGAATAATCATTATCTATTGCTGTTCTACTTTGGAGCATATCAAATATGTTGCAAACAAAAGATACAATTAGTTTCAAGCACTATAAACATAACACATCAAGGTGAACAAACAGAAACCCATCCAAGTAAATGAAAGACTCACGGATATTGTGTGCAGCATGTTCCTTGGTTGACACAAAGCAATACAGTGCCCAGTCTGCTTCTTGATTTTTCTTGGGTTTCTTCTTTCACCTTCCTAGGTTCCTTGGTATCATTAATGCTTACTAGCAAGTATGTCTTAATGCTGCTTGCTTTTGGTGATGTCTTCCTAGCAAAAAGTACCTCTTCAACTGACAGTGTTATTGTGGTTATCTTACCAGAATATATTTCTTCCCCCATGCCAGTGCTGTTGTCAGGTTGAAGTTATCACTCACCAGCAATAGGTCTCTGCATCAACAGGTGCTGGTTTCTCCTTTTCGGTCTCTGGCTCGTTCCAGGTTCTCAGATTTAGCCAGAGTAGGCTGCATGGTTTGTTCCTCGAGCGCTGTCTCTCTCCCAAGGTCTGGTTCTCTCTGTGGATCACCCTCCGTATTGGCATCTGGACCTCCTTCAGTGTCAGTTTCCCCCATTTCTCATACCCTCTGTGCTACAGGGCAATTTACTGGCCATATTGGGTTGTGGCAGCCTGGCAGTAACAGTCTCTTCAGGCCCTTCAAAGTCTGCACTACTTCCCCCCTTCTCCCAGACTAAAGAAACATACATATTTTATTCTGCATGAGTCTGATGTTGACTCCCTGATTCGTGGGGCGGTCATGTGTTGATTGAGTATGAGAGTTTTTGTTCAGAACTGCAGTAGGAGGACATTATAAAGGTGGTGGCCTTTTAAAAATTCATGCAATGTTCTTTGGGTGTTTGTTTGGAGAGAAGTATGTTTCTGCTCTCTTTGGTTTTCCGAATTCTTTTTATATAAGGGGATTAGGCATGGGGAAATTTGAATTTCTCGGGTGCCTCCCTGCTTCCCATGTTCATTGCAATATTTCCTGAATGGTTCTTGGGAACATCAGTGTTTTCTACATTTAAGATGTGGGGCTGAAGGGAAAGGTGTGCTGTTTCCACTGCACTGTTCTGGGTCAGTGAGGTGGTGGTATTGTTGGAATATGAAGTAATGCACAGGATGTGTATTTCTTCTCCCTGATCTTGTGTTGGCATATCTATGTTCTCTGGGAAATGTGGCTGATGTTTCATTCACAGTAATAAAGGGAGTCACAGCTGGATATTGCAGGTGTGAAGCTGGGGCCATTCCTAGTACCTGACACGTTCTTGGGAAGCTTTATTTCAGGTCCAGCCCTGATGAAGGGGGAACGTTCTCTGGGGGTTTTGCATGAATGGGTGGAAGGCCAGGTGAAGAAAAATCCCTTACATGTCTTATAGGGTGTGCCAACACCATTGCCCTACTGCCTACACCAGGAGGGAGAGTGCAATAGTTGTGGTGAAGGGCCTATAGGGAATCCCAACAATACTACCTACAGAAGTCTTGACTAACGTTTAGAGGTCAATTTCCCTTGGTTGCCAGAGCCCTCCTGAATCCCAAGGTGTGTTCATCAAAGTGAATTCAGAAAAAGTCCCTGAAAATGCTCCTCTTATCAGACCATTAGCTATAAATGAAAATGTTCAACCTTGATAGTTCCTCTTGGAAGTGGAGAAACGGCCCTCTTTAAAGTGTCGGTGTAAATACCATAGAGAGTGTATGGATGCTTTGGGGTGGGTCTGTGCTGACCTAGGGAAACACCTTGTCTTTTCCTTTGGGACACAGCAATGCCGCAGTGCAATTGGTCTTCATCTCTGCAACTGGAGCCTGTTCCCACTGTTCCCACTGTCTCCCTGTAACACATATTCTAACTACAGTGCATTCTCCTCCACTCCGTCACTCTGATTATAATTCACAAATTCCTATTTTGCTTTAACCCAACACCATCCCCCCTATTCAATTCACAAACCATACAAATCTCACCTTCCTGAATTCACCAAGCCCCCCTTTTCTGACACAAACACTTTCTCAAACCATGACAGACAACAAACTAACACCAGAGCGGTTTACCCGACATGTTCCAACACAAAGATCAGGCAGAGTCATGCAATTGCTGATAACTATACACACCTGACTGCCCTTTCCCTTCCCCAAAGGGATAAAAGACAAAGTATGAGAGCACATTTCAAGCAAGGCCAGATGCACAATGGAGCAGCTATTCCAGACCAGCAGTTCAAACGGAGGCGAATTGTGCAAGACCTGGAGGGATGACTAGGAAGGAATTGCCCTAGCCCTTTTCAATTTCCAGTAATGTTTCCAGTAATATCCATCTCCTGGAGAATGTACATATCTAAAAAAAATAATCACTGTATAAATATTACCTTACTTATTATGTATATAGTTGTTTTTTATTTATTATTTTAAGAATTATTTTTTTTTAAATTTTGTGCAAAGGCTCCAATAGGGAAATCATAATACTGGAAGTCCAGCTGGTGTGTGGTGTTAGAGGTGTCAACGGCACACAGGGCCCTCCCGCACTGAAAGCCAAAGTGAGTAGAAGCTCTTGCCACTGTGGTGCCGTCCTTGACTCCTGAGACAGAAACTCCAACAGTTCAGCACAGCCAGTGAGTCATAGAAGACTGATAGTAAACTGAACTGTGCTGGCCCAAGGTTGCAGGCATTGTTGAACAAAGAACTTGTCTGTTTGAACTTTAAAGTAACCGCAGTAAAGGTCCAGAGGCAGAGTGGCCCGGTACCGCAGGGCGCTCATTCGAAAGGTCTCCAACTGGTACCTTTTGTGTTGTTTTGTTGAAACTACGAGAACCAAGAGGCCTTGGGAGAGCCGGGGGAAGTGTCAAAGTGGTCCTACGAGGATTGAGAAAAAACCCTCTTAGACTCGAAAGTCTGACACATTGAGGAAAAATGGCTTATGAACTGTGGCAAGTGTGAACCCGACTGAGGGATGCCAAGAGAATGCAGGGGGAAGGAAACACCGCTTTCTGATGAGATGAGCAAATCTTGAACTGTGTTAGAATGACTATGTGAACCCGACGGAGGGATGCCTGCAAATTGGGGGTAAAACAGTGATATACACATGAAAATTCTGGTGACAAGTTTGAAACCGGCTAAGGGATGTCCACAGTGAAGAGTTGTTTAAGAAGACACTGAGACATTTGAATGTTACGTTTTGAGTGAAAGGCCGTAGTGAACCCAACAGAGGGAGGCTAACTCAGAGAAGGTTCAAAGCCCGGCTGGTGGGCTCCAAGGCGAAGAGTAATCGCCCAATGTGAAGAATTATTGAAGAAATGTTTTGTTTGTTGTTTATCGTCCATCAGGCCTTCTTAGACAAGAAACTTTGCAGGAAAGAGACTTCGGCCCAGAAGGTCCTGGTATTTTTTAAAGGAACTCTTACCTCATGCTGGAGAGGCCCAGGAGCGTGCTGTGTTTAGGAGTCCCACCTTGTCCCGTGCTAAAAACTTGGGGATGGAGACCCCAGCTATACCATCCTAACATAATTTTGTGAACACTTCTTACTTTTCTTGTGAACATTATCCCACACTCTTTTGTAGCATAGCGGTAAGGATTAGGAATCGTTTTTCTTTTTTTTAGTATAGGCCCTTTTAATTTGACAAGACACCACTAGGACTGTATGACTGTATTATTTTAATTTTATGGTCGTAATTTGCTTGCATATTAGGTTTAGGTTTAGATTAGGCGTTTTTCCACACTATAAATAAACAATTAAAGTTGTGTGCCGAGTATTTCTGTATCGATTGAATAAAAAAAGGACACAGACAATAAAAATATGAAAATCCAAACAATAGTTTCTGCATCCAGGGTCTGGTTCGTTTTCCTTTGATTATTTCAGGTAGGGTAGTGAGAGTGCCTCTCTCAGTCAATGAACATTGTGGAATAAATTACATGTTTCTTGCTTAATGAGTCTTTCTTCAGATGAAATGCCACTTTTTTTAGTGAGTATTCCTTTAGGATGGCAAAACGTGTCTTTTCTTCTTTGATAACATTTTGAAACTCCTGGTACACTCCCTGCCAGGAATTCTCCCTCTGGTTCTCACAGATCCCCTGGTGTACTCCAATGCCAGGTCTTTTTCCAAAAGTATAGTATGCCTTATGGTTGCTTTCACCAGGACTTTCTACAATGTTCACCTTCCTTCTTGGTATGACACAGTTATTCCTCTTCACTGTTTACACCTCGGTAGCTTGTGGCAATGCGTGTTCCAATCTTCTCTAAACTGACCTCTCATATAACGAGACTAGTACAAATTCTGCCCTTTAACTTTCTCATTAATAAGCTTTAGCTTGTGGCAATGCTTGTTCCAATTTGTATAAACTTTGCCTTAACTTAACTTGCTCCTTAATGTTCATCTGCTGTGGATAACATTTACTCAAAGCTTTCCCCATTTGGCTCTCTTTCTCATGAGGATTTGTAAAAGTTCTGTTGCAAACATTTTCCTGCTCTGTATTCAAAAGATGCATGTATTTGTCCATATACCTGTCCACATGCCCCGGGCCCCCAACACCAACTCCTGGAGGGCTTCCCTGACTTTGCTGACCCTCGTTCGGTTCCAGCGTCTGCTCCGCCTTTGTGTGTCGGTGAAAGTGAAGGGTTTTCACTGGACCGCATTTACACCAGTCTTGCCATTGCTGTTGCACTCAGCGGTCCCTCGGCAGTGCCTGCAGCACCTGTCCCGGTTTCATGTCTCTCTGGGTAGGTGGGCTTCCAAGCAGAAGCTGGTAAACGTCTGCCATGTCCTACACAGTTCACCTCTTTGTGTCAGCTTCTGCTGCCTACGCCAGTTCCTGCTCCGCTTGTCCTGCAGCTAGCTTCTCATCAGCTGCTGATGCTTAGCAGGTTTAAATATCCCACGCAGCGAGTTATCTCATGACAACTAGTCTGCATGTTTGGATTCATTTTAATTTTATTCCTCATTAACTCCATCTTCCTCGTCTCAGTACTTGAGGCTTTATGGGAGATGAAGTCCATAGGGGATTTAGGCTCTTTAAGGTTGTATTGTTTCAAAAAATTAGGACCATTGGAAATAGGAAATGTTAAATGTGTTTCATGTATATATGAGGTGTGAATGGTATCCTGTTGAGTGTGTTTGACACGAGATGGTCTTGGGGTTCTACCCATGGAAGGATTGGTAAAATGACAACATGTCATTCAGAATCTAGGGATTATAGTGTCCTATTCACAGGAAAGAACAGAATACTGAGTCTTTCCCAATGTAGTCACCGCATCTCGCTGGCAACCATATCCTCTCATGCGTTTCTCACTCATAATACCATTCCCAGGGTCAGGATCAGGTAGCGGCTGCCCTCCCTTGGCCACATGGAGGAGACGTTAGGCTGGGGATCAGTGATGACTCAGGATTCATCACACAAAGCCTTATCGCCACAGCCCAACTGCTCCTCACTTGTTCTTAAGCGGTTCTGTTTATCGGGTTGGAGAACAAAACTAGCACTAATCTATTAGTGTTGCCTTAATGTTTTTGCTGATAATTGAAAACATTCCTTTTCTCCCCATTGTCAAGGAATGGCAGGGGCCTTAGAGAAGTCACGCCAATTATCAGCAAAGAGACACACGGGCCCATCCAAACCTCCCCACCTCAAGAACGGCAGATTCAGCCATGGGGCAAAGTTCACTGTCTTTATTATCTAACAAAATGACAGGGATCACACTAGAAAAAACATTTATTCTCCAGAGCTCTCGTCTTCTGAGTGTGTGTCACCTGGTTTCATCGAGGTGTGACATCACAAAACTACGTTTCATCTCCAAAATCTATCGGGCATTCACATTGGTCAGTTTAGGTGAACTATATATGTATCCTATATGGGTTAATTCTACTATTGGGTAGCCATATCTGATGGCTCCTCCTGAGACCACCTCTAGGTTTACCAATCGACAATGTTGCAGGGTCACAGGGAGACCCTTGTCTCCTGCAACATATTATACCTTCACATGAAAGGTGACTCTGGATTGGGCAGAATATGTCCTTCCAGCCCTGGGTCCCTGGACGGTTACCAGGCTTCGTGTACCTTTTCAAGGCAATGAGAATGAACATGGAGGTGCTGTGTGTTCCATAATGTTGCCACCTTTTATCAGCTAAGCCTGGGAGAGTGCATTCCATGGTTAATTCATAAGCAACACTTATATCCTTTCACCTCTGATTCATGAATAAAGCTTCTCTCATTCTACCTTTGTTGAATGGGCATTGTTTTGCTCTACTCAGTGACGTATGTTGAGACCATGAAACAGAGCTCTCTCAACTGGAATTATGAGGATTTTACCCTAAATGTCTTGCAGGTGGCTTATAGTCTTGGTAACCAGGAACATTCATGTCTCTACCCCTCCTTGTCTAATTGCATCGTTCTGCTTGCCTCTGGCTGCAGCGATCTGCCGGCACTTCCATGTATTTCGAACTCTGTATCCCCTTCCTCATTTTAGTTCGATATGCCTATAGCTTCCATATTTATCCTTATGGCCTCCTGAGTTAGTGGCAATCAAGCATGTGCAATCTAGATACAGTATACGTTGCGTCTTGCGGGTTAACTTTGGCGAAAGATATGAATATATAGAGAAATGTATGTGTGTCCCTCCTCTAACTGCGTGAGCCATAGTCATGTTTTTCATGTCTCTATTCAACAAGCTAATGTATGTTCGTGTAACTTCGTGAATGTATGGCTATGTACTTTATGTCCACGTGCTGCTACATCGTGATGTCAGTGGTGGCCTCATTGATTTATTGATTTGCAGTCTGTCTACTTGTTCAATTGATGACATTTCCATCTCCTCCATATCATCAATTGGGTACAGTCTAAAGGGTAGTCTACGAGAGTAAGGTTTCTCAATCCTGTGATACATTGATGGTGGCGGTGAAAGGCCTAAGCGCAAGGTACATCTGTTATGTCTCTGTCTTCGGGCTGAGAGTCATGTGGGGGTCATGAGGGCCATACTTGGACCTCCATCTTCAATCCACCCTCTGGTCGATGAGTCGACCACATTACCTACATGACTCTCTCTTTTCACATGTAATTTTGGGAGCCAAACCTTTGTTATCCCTCTCAGATGTCCATGGTACTTTGCATGGTCATCCAAACCTTATGTCAGTTAACTGCAGTCTCCACCAGGGTTTCACCAAACCCATTTTCCTCATAGTCATGGTGTTGAATGGGAACTCAAACACCATTCCTGCCGGGAACAGAGGACACTGCGTCAGTAGTGATTTCAGTGTATTCTGTATCTTTGTCTCTTCATCTTCTTTAGTCTATATGTCTACCAATACGTTCATCCCTATTGTCTTTTCATTGGTCTTTTTGCATTGCGTGATGGCTATTCTGATGACACAAAAGGCGAACACCACCAGTATCAGGGCTGCCACCAATATTTCAGTCCGTTGGCCATCCATGTTGTTATGCATGAGAAGATATACGACAGCCAGCCTTTGTCCTTTCCTACAGTGTTCGTTTCTGCCTCCTTCTTGGCATACAGCTCTGCTAGCCGGCTAACTGCCTCTGTTGTCAGGGTCTCATTGTCTTCATCATGGGTGGGAAAGAACATGCAGCAAGAAGACCCGACCTTGGCACACACAACTCCCTCTATGGCTGTGAGAAGGTCTAGACCATATTTGTTCTGGAGAGCCATTAACCTCACTTCTCACAGCTCTTCCTTGATGGCATTGAACCCTTTGACAGTTGAATGTTTTGTCTGCATCAGCTCCCAACATATTTGAAGCCATTTGGTGTTTGTGCTCATCTAGACTGCCGGAACAATGGACGTAAATAACAGTTTGGTTCTGCTGAACAGTCTGTGCTCTGGTGCTATTGCATCCATGGCCTTTTCCATTTTTGATGATGCATAGTTCCCTATTTTTACTCCCTACAGAGCTCTTCATTCTTTGGCGAGTATCCATTTTGGGGAATCCATCTGCTTGTTTGTTCTTTTGGGGCACTACCAATGTTGGTGTATTCAACTGTGCAAGTGAGCATATTCCTCCCTAGATGGGTGGCAGTTGCAGGGGTGCCTTCGACCCGCAGGCCCAGTACTGGTCCATAAGCACTAGTGTTACACCTTCATACATGGTATCACAGAGATCTTCTTACACCCCTTATTCTCGCCAAACTTTACTGGAGCATCATTCTGGAAACAAAGAAGTGCTCTCAAGTGGTATAATGGCATGGGCCCTGCTACATTTTCCACCGATGTGAGTAGTTTTGCACTTGCTTCCCATTCCTTGAGGCAATTGTCATTTTCCTTTTGCACTACTTCCACTGGACCTGTTGGGAGTGCATGTCCTTTGCGCCCAAGCACTCCTTCCTTTCACCCATCTGCTGTTTGCACTTGTCCATACACTAACATTTGCGATCCTGGCATTCCGCCTATGTCCCAAGACAGGAGTCTTGGGACACTAACTCCTTTTGTGTCACTACCCTGGTTTCTACTTTGTGCAGACCTTCAGTGATATATTCTATGGTCTTGTCTGTACTCGAGTAATTGTCAATCATTTCTTGAGTCTTGAGGTAACTATTTTCATATGGGACTGTCTTTCTGGACATCCACCTTAGTGTGGCTGGTCTCTCTTGGAATCATCCTCTTGTGGTGAAGAGTGGTAAATGCATGAGGCATTGTGCTCTGCCCTTTGGAATTTCAGTTTTTACGAAAGTCCTGGATGCACTCAGGGCATAGGGATGAGAGAACAGACATAACAGCTCGCTCTGGTGGTTTCTTTCCCTTCCATGGCCATGTGTTTCTGCAACATGTTGTTTGAAATATGAGCCAAATCAGTTATACAGGAATTTACATGGCTGAAATCTATGTCTGCACTCTGTCTGCTTATTGCCTGCCCATAATGGCTTCTGTAACAGCATGGATAGGGGTTACGTTAGTAGGGGTCAAGGCTTGTTCATGTAAAAATAACATTTGTTGTAAAACAAGGAGGGTAAAGAGGTAGAGACAGCAGAAAGTGCAACAAATCTTTTCCCTAGCCTCTCCGGCTCACCACCATGAAGGAGGGTGTGCTCCGTGCATTGCCCCACTGCAGCTCTTTGCCCTGAAGGCTCAAATCACAACTCCACTGATGTGCCTCCAAGGGATAGGGGTTGTTTGACCGATGTCAAACAGTTTGCTGCGGAATTGTTCATAGACTATTCTGCTGCAAATCATTTTGACCTTCAGTTTAACAACCCGAATCCCTGTGCCAGAAGCAGCCTCACGCTAATTCCCCCTCCCCTGCTTACCTTTTCACCGGCCACCGGTGCATCTTCCACAGCTCTGCAGCATCAGTTCCGTCCCTCAAATCCAGGTCAGAGCTAACGCCGCAGGGTCCCCTTTTGTGTTTTTTTTTGCTTGAGTCCCCCACTTCCTGTGCCAAGGAAGCAGGGTATCTCCTACTAACCCCAAAGACCACAATACCGAACATGAGGAGCGGGGGACACCCCGCAGCCACCGCTCCTCATGTTTGGTTTTGTAGGCTTCAAACAAATTTTACACTCCCAAATCGATCAAAACGTCCATATGGACATTTCGATGCAACCAAATTGGGTGTTACCTTTCCAAGCTCTGCCCCAATGGCACAACACTGGTCATTAACTCCCTTAACAACCCAATAACTGCAATCCACCACCTCCAATGCACCTCAAGTACTATTAAGTAATCTTGTGGGTGAAGTCACCTATGCCCGAGAGGAAAAGCCCTCGATATCTGACCCTTCAATAAATATGCCTGCTATAAATAACAAAAACACAACAACAAATATGATATAACACACACATCCGTGTTCCTGCTGCAATAACAGGGTAAACCAATAAATCACATGGTCCCTCTTCTATAGCATTACCATATAGGAATACATTTCCAACAGATAAACTAGGAAACCGTCTTCCATTATATAAGTTAGCTACTTCTGCCAACACCTATGCACAGGTAAACCATACATAATCATCCATGAACCAAGCTAAATTGCCTAACAGGTTAACCATTAATCCTTTTTAAAAAAAACGTTTTTTAATCTGCAATTTAAACTGATCGTCTAAGCTGACTGCCCAAACTGACCACCTAAAGAAAGGGTACTCAGTACACAAAACAAAAACTGCAACATAAAACATCAAGCAGAACATTTCCTTCCCAACAATTTTGCCATATAGCTGAGTCTATACTTACCACTCTGTGGTTCGCTGAAGCCATCGGACACCAACTCTCCCACAACTTGCACTCTACCATCTGGTCTGCTAGGCATCCCATGGGAAGCAGGCAGGAACTTCTTCAAAAGGCAGCTCCTGTCGACCTCTTCTCTTTTTGCCCACAAATGGATTTAGGTTTTGATTTCCACGTGTCTCCACGCAGCCTCTCAGGCATGCGGTGAGATGAGGCGGCTTACTGATGAAAGGTCTTAGCCACCACCTCTCTGCTACCACTAGTTAAGGAGTGGCAGGGGCCTTATAGCAGTAATTCCAATTACCAGCAGAGAGACCGTCAGGGCAATTAAAATCTCCCCACCGCAAGAACGAAGGTTTACTGTCTTTATTATCTAACAAAATGACAGGGATCGCACTAGAAAAACATGAATTCTAAAGTGTAGCCAAAATATATATGTATCCTCTAAGGGTTAATTCTACTATTGGGTAGCCATATCTGGTGGCTCCTCCTGGAACCACCACTATGCATATCAATCTACAATGTTGCAGGGTTGCAGGGAGACCATTGGTTCCTGCAATATATTATACCTTCATGTGAAAGGTTGACTATGGATTGACCAGAATGTGTCCTCCCAGCCCTGCGACCCTGGATGGTTACCAGGCCGAGTGTACCTTTTCAAAGCAATGAGAATGAACATGGAGGTGCAGTGTGCTCCCTAATGTTGCCACCTCTGATTGGGTAAGCCTGGGGTGTATATTCAGTTGTTAATTCATAAGCAACACTTGTATCCTTCCAACTCTGATTTGATGGGAACGGCTTCTCTCCGGCTACCTTTATTGAATGGGCATTGTCTTGCTCAGCTGGGACACGTGTGTTGAGACCACAAAAAGGAGTTCTCTTGCCTGTAAATATGCGGATTATAGCTCGAATTTCTTGCAGGTGGCTTATTGTCTTGGTAACCAGGAACATTCCAGCCTCCCCTCATTCTTGGCTGGGCATATCTTTCTGCTTACCTCTGGCTGCAGCGGTATGCCGGGCCTTCCATAGTTTCAAACTCTGTCTCCCTTCCTCATTTTAGTTTGATATGCCTATAACTTTGATATTTATCCTTATGACCTTTCAGGTTAGTGGCAATCAAGCATGTGCAAGCTAGATATAGTATACTTTGCCTCTTGCATTTCAGCTTTGGCGAAATATGGGAATTTATAGAGATGTGTGTGTGTTCGTCCTCTACCTGCATGAGTCATAAGCATGTTTTTCATGTCTGTAGGCAACAAACGAATGAATGTTCGTGTCACTTTGTGAACGGATGGCGATGTACTTCATGACTAGGTGCGGCTACGTCGTGATGTCAGGGATGATGTCATTGATGTCTTTATTTGCAGTCAGTCAACTAGTCGATTGATGTCATCTCCATATCCTCATATCATTGATTGGGTACGGTTTAGAGGGCTGTCTGAGTAACATTTCTCACACCTGAGACACATTGATTATGGTGGTGAAGGGCCTAAGAGTGAGGTGCATCTGTCGTGTCTCTGTCTTCAGGATGAGAGTCATGTGGGGATCATGAGGGACATACTTGGACCTGCAACTTCACCCTCATGTCCATGAAAGCAATATTACATAGGCAAAGATTGTCGTTGCAAGGACAATATAATCCCATAAGTGGATCGGAGTGGCAACTCCCAAATCGGATGCTCCCAAGCTTCAAGTGGCTTTCTTGACCTGAACCAGTATCCCAACATCGCCAGAGAGCATCCAAGGAGTGAGGAGGGAGGCTAGCCTCCTGAATCTACAAGAAACTGCAGGAAAATAATCAGCATTGATTGTACTGAATCAAGAATGACATGTGCGAAGGCATCATGAACTAGACACAGATAACAGGTTCAAGTTTGGTCCTCAAATGTTTTATCAACTTAAACTGCTGGATGGAGTAAATTTAACTTTCCCAAGGTGGGATTTCTCTACCTAAAGAAAATTAAGGATGGTCTGTGTCAGGCTGTCTAAATCAACTGTCTCTATGTGTCCAAAACCTATGCTTACCCTCACAACTAATTGTATTTAATGTGTATGGATGTCAGCATAAAAAAGAATAGTGTTCAAAATAAAGTTTAGAACTCCTTCCAGCTCTTGGCTTGAAATCAGCTTTCCCTTCTCAAGTTCAAAACAGTCCTCAAGGTACCGGGGTTACCTTCCCCAAGAGTTCAAATCTTCCAGCTTTTAAAAAAAAAACAACACAGTTCCTTGGGAAACTTCCAAGCTCTTTGTGTCATTAATTCACATAGGCAGTTATTTTTCTTTACTTCAAAATCACATAACAGGTTGGTGCTAAACCTAGTCTTCTTCATGGAAGCTTTCATTGACTGCTGCACAGAGGGCACTCAGTTGAGGAGCAGTTGTTGCACCACACGGTCCACTTAGTACAGGTCACGCAACCGCTAACCCTCCTTAGTAGCTTTTCATTACCAATTGGCCACTGCTTCCTTGTGACACTTATGTTGAGTTGATTCGCCAGTGTCGCACTTTGTTACGCTTTTCTGTAGTCTTCTGACTCTTGCAAACACAGGTTTCATTTTATCCTTGTTCTCCCTTAAACTCTTTTCGTTTTAATCAATACTTGGCTTATCTTATACCGTTCTTGGTATGCATTGACTTTGCAATTACTTGTTTTTCATCCAATGCACTCCGTGGTATCTGCCACATTCAACACCTTTCTTTCACTCCATTCACAGTGCTCAACACTTGCCTTAACTCTGTTCTACATTTAAAAGTGTTCATTATAACTTTCAGTTTGTTCAGTGTTCAAAAGCACTTGTTTCAGCATTCAAAATACTTGTACTGTCTTTCAGTTTGTTCGGTATTCAAAAGAATTTGTTTTGGTATTCGAAAAGTACTTAGAATAACTTTCAGTTTGTTTGGTATCCCAAACAACAATGTTCAATGCATATCCGCCGTACAGTGCAGTGCTCACCATACACTCAAAGGTCGGAACTTATGGCGTTGTGAGGTCTCTCCCGCTCCCTGTTCTCGCATGCTCCAGTGGGACCTCACTCATCTTTCAGCGGGACTCCGTGGCGTGGCTCCCCAGCAATGTTTGGTCTGCAGCCCAGGACCTCTGCGACCGCATTTCTCAGTCACGCCGGCTTCCACCCACAATCTGCTACTGGCCTCCAGCTTTCCTTAGTGTTGCTTCCTGCTGCATAAACTCTGCATTGGCCACGGCTCTCCAGTGCTCCATTTGCCACACCACCGCTCAGGAGTTGCTACCCAAGCTGCTGCCTCTGCTCCTCGGCTCACCCTGCCTCCACAGCTGACTCAATTTCCAAATGGAGGTCTGGTTTGAAAGTGCCAGCCACGATAATGATTCCAGGAAAGGCTGGACCATTCGCCATCAGAATGGAAGTTCTGCCTCATTCGTGTTGTCTTCCTCATCGTCCCAGTACACAGCTGAGGCTGATACATTTTTGTATCAACAAAAGGAGGATTCCCTGTGTCTGTATTAAATAAAATGGGCTGATATATGTGTGTCTACTTCAAAGGAGGATATGTCTTCCTAGTTGGTCTCTTCCTCATCCCAGTGTTGAGGGGATGTTTCTATGGGACAGTTTGGAGGGAAGAAAAGGTGAAGGTATGACAGCAGGTTTGAGGAATAGAGGGTTCAGTGTGAAAAGGGAAAAGGGGATACCATGTCTCACCCAAGCACGTCCTCTCCACACTCCCCAAGTTCCCTCCACCCAGGTGATCCTCGCTTGCAAATCTACCACAGGGACGGGATACAAATGCGATGGCCTTACCCTGGCCCCCTGAGGGGAGGATCCTGGGGAAGTAGAAGTGAGGACGCTCTCGGGTTCCTAAAACTTGGCACTAATCCATCATTGATCTGAGGGCACCCAGTGCAGTGAAATCTCATCCTCAATACCCTAAATTTTGAGGAAACCACTGTACTTAACTGACTTAATTCACTCACCATGTCACATCTCTTGCCAAGCCTGAAAAGGAAGAACAATTCAGTGAAATGGTTGTATGTACTATTGTAGGTCAAAAGAAGGAGACAGATTAGTTGTTTTCATTTTCAACAAGTGGTTTATTTAAATAATAAGAAAATGCCTGTCTACCACTGTCATGATTCCTTCCCCTCATGTCCCCAGCCCTCCAAGATGTCAGGCTGGAGACAGGCCACGATCACCTACATGGCCCTCAAGGGCCTCTCCATCCCTCCAAAGACCCACTCAGAGTCAGACTTGGCGCTTGTGGCACCAGACTCACTCACTCCCATAGGATAACATTGGGGATTGGACTTGTAGTGCATTGATGGGGACAAGATGGATGCCCCCACATATTTTGGTTCCCAGACTGCTTGTGCAATCTAGTCTTTTGGGTGTGGTTAAGCCTGGAGACACCTGGGATACCCAGAGACTATTTAAGCCACGCCCAGGCTGAGAAACATGCTTTGCGTTTTCTGCACCTGCAGCGTGACACTCACCGTGCTCGGATCGGTCTCCAGTAGGCTTGCATCTTTCTTCTGCGCTCAGCTCCTGCAAGAAAAATAACACCGTTAGGAACAGCCTTACCTTGCGGCACTTCTGCCCATCATGCATCGCTCCTTCTGTTCTGCAGGCATCTTCGGCGGTGTCATTCCCATCCCGGCACGCCGCTTCCTAAGGAAAAGGGAAAAGAACAGAAAAAAAGGCATTAGTAAGCATTCAGCAAATCTTCGCTTATTTTTAAAGATTGTACGAGCTTCAAACGCTTACCTGAATCCCAGCCGCTCTGGGGGAACTCTGTCTCCGGAACTTCTCATCCATCTGCAAGAGGGAAAATACACTCCAGGTTAGCGTGGAAACATCTAGAGGCGCCGCATACCGCGCTTACTCACCGCATTTCTTCTTCATAACCGGCATCCACGCTGAAAACGTCGCGGCACCTAAAAGAGACAGAAAAATAACTCAGTTCAATACAAATACGAAAAGGTTGCATCGCGCTCTCATTCACCTTCAGCGCTACTCATCTCAGCAGCACGTCGCCATCCCCGGACGCCGGACATCATTGAAGGAAGAGAACTGTTCAAAAGACTCATTATACTTACCTGTCGGACTCTTGCCAGTGAAGTAAATAGGCAGCAACAAGCCTGCATCAATCAACGCCCCCCTGCGCTGAAAGCAGGACTGAGAGCACACTTTCCAAGAAAACAAGGTGAGCTGTGGATCAAAGGGAAGGGTTGGACCCCGGGGAAGAAGGGGTTCAAGCACACAGAGACAATAGGGAGTTAAACTCTACCAATCCTGTGTTCCAGGCCCAGTCTCCAGTCGAGTAGACGCCAGGGAAGGGTTTGAGGTTGTAAGAGGTAGGAACAGGCTGAGTGCGTCCCCGTGGATACCAGGTGAGCATTACAACCACTAATCTATGGGCTTCCCTGCCTAACAAAACTGACTAGTATGCTCGTCATCAGTAATGAAGTCCAAAAGTAAACAGTCTGTCCTCCATCTCAAAGCTAACTTCATATGGGGGGTAGAGGGAGATAGCTCAGAGGCAACACCTTTGTCTTGGAAGCAAGACAATGCAGCGCAACAGGTTTGAACCCCGATCATCTCTGGTTTTAAGCACGTTATAAAAGAACAATTACAATTGAATTATAATATAACCTGTTCTGGTCTACCGCTAAGAGAAAAAAACAAAAAGTCCAGGAGAAAGACTCCCTTCTCCTGGAGGCCTTCCAGCACTAATAGGTAATTTTCAAATAGTTATTGGCTATTTCTGGTATTCATTCTTTCAGTTAGTCTCTTGGTATACCCTTCTGGCATACCTTTTCCTTTTGGAGATCAACTCCTTCTCCTCAAAGTGTTTTTGGTTTTCCCCCTGGGACAAAATCTTCTTTAAGTGTCTCTGAAAGGTTTGTTCTCCCCCATACTTTTGAGAGACTCAAATATCCCTTTTATTGATGTTGATAATTTGTATTCTTCTGGTTCCTTATTTCCTCATAACCAATATGTTTTACACCAACTTTCTCTTAGTCTATTCATTTCTTCAGACTGCATCAGGTATTCCCTACCACTGTGTTGGGTTTGTTGTTCAGATTCTGTCTTCCTGTGCTTAGTGAGACAGGTCCCACTATAACTCTCTTTCTTAGGGTTATTCTCACTTTTATAGATACTTGTCCATTCACTGGGACATGTAGGCTGAGTCCCGTAGTTTTTAAATTAAAACAAAATATATATATTTTTATTTTCCATGTGTTACATCGGATGACTCACTATCTTGCCCTTGTCATTTCAACATTTGACACAACATCCTGCCTCTTCCTCCCCATGCTACTAACCTGAACCCAACACATTAACCAAACAAACTGACTGCTTGAATACCGTTTCTTCATCCGATTGGGCACTACCTCCTAGGTGCTACCAACAATGTACATTTCATTTCCTTATCCTCAACCCAAACCCTCTTTCTTCCCCACCCTCCATCGCTGCATAGTGATCATCACCATCCATCATCCTGGTTGAGGGTCTAATGGGAGTTTGTCATTTGGTGAGCTAAAAACTGCACTCACCAGGGCTTTTCGGACATTCACATTCTCTGAGCTCTCTCACAACAGTTTGCATTGCTTTATACCAGACCACAGATTCAGTCATAGGCCAACCCCTCAAGTCACCCCGTGTGCAATCTATCAAGGGGCTTCCCTGGGACTTCATGCCATGGCTATCCTTCTCTTAGCAAGGACACAGGTCAGGTATATCATCCTATGTGCTGATTTGTATGTCTTAGGTCACAAACATTCCAAGCAGGCAGGCCACTGGTATCCAGCCGACATTTGTAATGCCCCCACTCTTAAACCTGACTTCCATCCCTCCCCAGAACTGCTTGATCACTAAACACTCCCAAAACATATGCATCATATCCACCCCCCAATCTTACATCTGGGGCACCCTGCGTCAGTTGCAATGGGAAATTGTGTTATCATTTGTGGGGTCATGTACGCTCTATGAAGAACATAAAACTGGGTGAGTTTGAATCTAGTATTCCTAGATACTTTCTTCATGCACACCAATGCATTGGTCCACTCCTCGTCAGTGAATTCTCTACCCAGATCCATATCCCACCTGAATTTTACCTTCAACTTATCTGCTGGTAATGCCAATAGTACACCCATATACATATCTCGATATGCCATGTCCATCCCCAGACATGTCAAACATCAATCCCAGGATGCTGTCTCTTTCGGGAGCAATGGAAATGTCTGGCAGATGGTTCTCACCTCATGCAAAAGTCTAGTGTATGTCTTGAATTGACCTGGGAGTATACCAAACCCTTCCACAAGCCTCCCATTGAGATTGAATAAGCTTAAAGTCTCCCCATCCTTTCCGTACAGCATCGCCAAAGGTATATTTGGGGAGTACGGTTCGCACACTTTTAGCAACTGCTTAGTTCGAGTCCATATCTTCCTTCCCAAGCGCAAAATATGCAGAGCGTCTTTTATTCTATCATGTGCCAGCCAAAGCACCTCCTCTGACAATATGGTGCAACCATCTCCCATACTAGGGTATTTAATCGTTTTTCCTCATCTGAGAGCCACCATGCAATATACTGTAGTTTCGCCACAAAGGTAGTATAGTTTGATACTTGGCAACCCCCACCCTCTACGTAGTCTCTGAATAACTTACCAAAGGCCATTCTGCGTCTATCAATGTGCCACAGGAAACCACTAATTACTTTGTTAAGCTCCCTGAAGTTGTGTTCCATAGTTATTCTCACTCTTATGGATATGTGTCCTTTCACTGGGACGAGTAGGCTGTGCCCTGTAGTTATTCTCACTCTTATCAATACTTGTGCGTTCACTGGGAAAAGTAGGCTGCATGTGTCCCTTTTCCCAGTACCCCTCCCTGGGTCTTCTGCCTCTCTCGTTAAATTCTTGTTCATGGACTAGCATCACCAGGTATCTCTTCAGGATCGGGATGAGATGCAGCGTCGCAACAACTTCTGCAGTCACACCAACTATTCTTGGGTGTGACCATGTAGAGCCATGGCTCTAACGGTCTATGTGCTGTTGCTGGACTGAACAGTCCACCTTTCCCAGGACACTCCACCGCTCACTCTATTCTCTACTCCTCAGGGTTCTCTTCCCCTGCATGGCACAGTCCTCTGCTCTCTCCGTGCTCTTGGTTACATCCTCTGGCCAGGGCCTCCCGACAGAGGATCTCCCGGTCCTCAGAAGCATCTAGCTCTTACCAGGTTCGACCTTCCCGGGCTTCAATCTCTCTCCTGAGTCCTTCTTCCATTTTGATGCCAGAGATCAGGGTCCTCACCAGTGGAGCATTAAAATCCTTTGTTTAATGAGCATTCACTCGTACTCGTCCATTCTTCCTCATCACAGTTTGGTTGATTTTTAACCATGGAGCGATCAGTATTACTCGCTCATTTCTCTTCTTTGTCACAGTTGTACTAGCAGACATTTCTTCAAGTTGGATGTTGAGGCTAATACTGCATTAATAACCAGTGGCTTGCCCTGATGGACTTCTCTGAAGCATGGATGTTACTGATGGCCCACAAGAGAGGTTTCATGGAGTTCCTTGATGGAATGTGAGTCCTTACCCCACGAGGGACGTATCTCCCTGTGAGGGCCTGCTTAGCACCAGCCCTGTTGCATAGTAGGCTCACCTCCCTAGCCTCACAAGGAAAGGTCTGAAATTGCTGAAATCTCTTCCACTGCTTGTCCTAGCATCGGTGGTAGTGAGAATGGCATTGACTCTCAGTGGTTTGCTGTTTTTCTCTGGGTGGTGAGTCCAAGTATTAAGTATGTAAGGTATGACCAAAGACATACAGTAGGTGTCTTCAACAGTGAGACTTGACATTTGTAACAAAAAGAAAATTGGAAACTTCTGAAAACGAAAAGCAACTAGAGTGGTCCCTTCAAATAAAATAACCACTGTCCTCGATCTACCCACTACACTTTTGTTGGCAGTCTTTGTTAACTTATTCCATAAGTGTTATGTTCTGTCCTATGATTTATTCCCTCCAAGACTCCTACAGGTTTAATTAATTCTTGTACAATTTTCTAGCAACTAAGTACTAGAACGAATGCATTTTGGCACATGTTGACCCATGGATCAATTTCCTTCCAGTTGTAAATTGTATTCTTGCCTGGTATTTATTTGTCAATGGTAGACACTAGTGTACTGTACTAGGGGCGTAGGGTGAGAACAACTTTACCCTAGTTGGCTTCTTTCAGCTACAGAAGTAATAGCAGAAACTAGGTAGATCTTTCCTAACTTTTCTTAAACCTTTCGAAGTACAATCACTTTGAGATTTACCAATTTCCAATGTGCTGGCATAATTTTTTCCAAGTCCATCGCCTAGACATGTTCTGGTAATAATCTATTAATTGTTTTATTATTCTCAATAAACCTACTATTACTCTGGATATGCTGGTAACAAGCTCTAAAAACTCTGGAGAACAAGCCCAATCAGCCATGATATGATATGGCATTTATAACGCACCTATACACAAGTGTTTCAAGGCACAACACACAGGTTTTTCAAGGCACGACATGCTACACTACCCCAAGAAACCAGTTCCAAAACAAGCTTTACTAAAATACGCATATTGCTAACATTTTGCGCAGAAAGGTATAGATATCAAAAATAATTTGTGTAGTGTGACATGGATGCTAGAATTAATAAATACAAAGGATTTGGATACTACCATGAAATACTGTACCTAGAAATACATTGTTCTAGAATTGAATGGGAAATGGTTTGAACATGTATACTACTTGTGTGAAAGTGGAAGTAACGCTTCCACCAACTAAGTCTGTCTTCCCTTTCTATAGTCCTGCCACAGCCAACGTGAACTTGTAGAGTTTAAAAATGTGCAGGGCATGCAGGATACACTCTTAGAAGGGGTCCAAACAAAGCTGCCATCCTGCACGAGTGGAAGATGCATACGCCTGTATGTTGGGGCTACTGAATTGATGGAGCAGTTGGCAGTCAATACTGGATATATCCCATTTGGGAAGTGGTGTGGACAGGGGTGAAGTCCCATGATGTACGCTGGATGATGGGTCTAGGGTGACCTTAGGGTCCAGGTGCCACTATCTGCTACATGATAAAAACCCAGGAGGTTTTATACAGCCCCCTAGTCTATAACCAACCTGTCAACCAGTCACTCAAATTACTTTATTAGAAAATAATTCCATTCAGAAACAATGGATTATGACAAACAATAGGAATAAAATACAATAAATTCATACAATGTCAAAAAGTAGCGTATCAGATGTCACAGCAATGATGAAAACTCATTTTTAACTGGAGAGCAGCTGTTGGAAAATAATCAATGCTCCAGCATGCACACGTGTCCTTAGCTTCTAGACGATTATGCAATGCAGCATAACCTTGTGTACACCTGTGTAATCTAAGAAGAGGTTTTTAATTCCTTTGCCTAGGAATTTCAGAAAGAGGACAAACAACTAAGTGCAGCCTTTGGTCTGAGAAAAGAAATTGTCTCTTGCTCAAACATCCCTTTCGCCACAATGTCTTGCAATCTGCATGTTCATCTCCTTCAACCTTCTCCCTCCACCACTTCTCTCTTTCTTCGTCCTCCAGACTCTTTGCATTCCCCTATCTTTCTTATGTCTGCTTCTACCAGATCATGTTGTTCTCTTATCTCTTTCCCAATCATGGCCCATATCTCATCGCCACCCTCCCTTGTTACTTCTGCAGCATCATCAAACCTGTGGGTCACCATCCTGGATTCTCCTGCCAGCGTTACTATGCAGGGCAGTTAGTGAGTGCCTGCTCCCCCTCTCACTATTAGTGCAGCACGAGGAACGTCTTATTCAGGTGGCAGTGCTCCTTGTTCACATGCTACTTTGTTCTACAATCCTGTTTAGGTTGGTTTCTGCATAGTGTTGAGTAAGTGTTTGTCAAATGGCGGTATTCATCATTTCTGGACCTCCCGGTTCTGAAATAGGGAGGTGCACAGATTATATGAGGGGGCACACACCTCTGTTCCTTGATGGGTTAGCACCCTCAGGTTTCTCCAGGTGGCGATCCCTCTGCCTCACATCTGGAGTCCGGTAGAGGGGGATACGGGATCCTCCCTGCAACACCCCATATCCAACATCACGCTGTGACTGGAGGCCATCTGCCTCCTTGGTGGCCCGACACAAACTCCAGGCAAAAGCTTAGGGCTTTTGCGCAAGTTAGATCGACAGACGGCTACCAACCCCAACATATAAACTGATTATAATAGAGAAAGCCCCTGATGTCATGGCTGGGGGCAAGAGAGAGAACGTTGCAAGCAAGAAGGGCAGGATTGAGGTGCAGTGCAGAGAATACATGGCATTAGCCATGCAACAGACCGTGCCACTGCTCAAGATAAAACAAAATCCACTTTTCAATTTTAAAAGGGCAATACAGCCTTATAGAAGACTTCTCTGCCCTTTTTGCAGGGCAACTACGTACAAGAGACCAGTTCACCAGCAGCACCTAGGCCCAGCTCCTCAGGAAGGCCACGTTGGGAGCAGCTCCAGCCTTCTATACTACCGTGAGGTGACACGCCCCACCGGACCTGCATACTGGCCCCTCGCCTGACACAAAAAAGTGCTGTAGTGCTTTGGTGACCTACAAAGAGCGGGTGGGTCACACAGGTGTCCCAGACCCACCAGAGAACTGGCTGCTGTTTCCTGCAAAGCTGAGTTAGCTGGCAAAGACAATGCATGCCACGTAATGAAGCGCATTACTAATCAGCGCCTCCCAGCCACACGCATAACCGTAGTTATCCGGAAAATGGCTTGCTAGCTGCGCACATAACTGCATGATCTGAAAAGTTGCAGAATGCATTTCTACAGCGGTGAACTAATTGTGAGAACTCCCACATGAAACTTACGCATACCAGAGCCACATGCAGCCCCACACCGCATGTCTGACTCCCTTACAACTGGATCGAAGGTAAGGTGCAAACTATACTGGGTTGGCCTTCGCCCACGTCTGTTAAAGACATTCAATCATTTTTAGGGTTTGCCAATTACTATAGGTGATTCATCAGAAAATTCTCTGAGTTGGTTAAACTAATAACCAAACTGCTTAGGAAAAGGCAGAAATGTTCTTGGGACACCGAAGACAGTGACACCGCAGACAAACACAGGTTTCAACAGTTAAAAGCGGCTTTTACTACCACCCTAGTTTGGATGCACCCTGATTTGACACAACCATTCATTGTAGAGACTGACGCTTTGAATTTTGCCCTTGGAGCCATACTTTCCTAGAGCGATCCACAGACCGGGTTGCTCCATCGTGTAGCACACCATTCCTGCAAGCTATTGCCAGCAGAATCCAACTACATCATTGCTGATCAGGAATTGCTGGCGGTTAAGTGCACCTTCAAGGAGTGGCACCATTACTGTCTAGGGGCCCGCCACACCGTGACCTGGATGACGGATCAACACAATTTGCAAGTCATTGAAACCGCTAAAACCCTGAGCCTGATTCAGCTTCACTGGATGCTCTTCTTCACCGACTTTGATTTCTTAATCACTTACAGACCATGGGTCAATAACCGAAAGGTGGATTTCCTCTCTCGTTACCCAGAACCCACCGATAAGGCACCCACCTCTGAACCTCAGTTGATCATTTCACACAAGTCAAATCAAGGGTGCTACAATGATCACGAGGGACTTCTTTGAAGCAGTATGAAATGCCATGACTATCAAGGAGCTACATGATTGGTGTAAGCTCAGTGCGCAACACACCCTGAGCAACGGGCTCCCCTTCCATTCCCAAGTCCAGTATCTGCCGACTGCGGAGTTACGCACAAAAGCCATGCAGTGGTGTCATGATTCCCCACTAGCGGGTCATCCGGGTATAATTAAAACGCATTATCTGGTAGCCCTGCATATCTGGTGGTCAAGACTCCATCAGGATGTGCGGCAGTATGTATTGGATTGCAAAGTTTTCTGTAGGAACAAGTAGGATCACCAAAAACCAGAAGGCCTTCCCCAACCCTTGCCTACACTGCCTGTGCCTTAGCATATAATCACAATGGATCTCATAGCAGACCGACCTTCCAGTGCAGGTGTATACTTCAATATTCGTTATTGTGGACTCGTTAACCAAGATGAGTCATTTTGTCCCCGGTTAGGGTGTTCCAATGGCAGGAGCAGTAGCTGATATATTTCTGCAAACCTATTATGACTCCATGACATACCAACTCGAATCATCATGGATGGGGGGCCTCAGTTTATGTCACGATTTTGGCCCTCATTCTGTAGGCTGGTAGGTATGAATGTGCATCTTTCCACTGGGTTGCACCCGGAAATGGATGGACAGACAGAAAAAGTACATCGGGGCCTTGAACAGTTCCTATGTTGTTTCGCAACAAACATCTTGGGTCCAGCAAACATGGTTAGCTCAGGTTCCCTACAACAACGCCATTCATATGTCTACCAAACATTCTCCTTTTTACATCCTGTAAGGTTTGCATTCCTGGGTTCTGCCCATTGCTAGGGCATCGCTGCCCACAACACTGCCTTCTCTACTGGGCCACCATACACATGTACAGCAGGTATGGAAGACCATTCAGGCCAACCTGACCCTTGATAAAGACTCTTACAAAGAGTATGTGGATAAACACTGCAGTACGAGTCCTCAATACCAGGTAGGGGACAGAGTATGGTTGCCCAACTGCAATATCCATATGCAAGGCCCTTGGACATTACAGCCACATTACCTAGGCCCATTCACGTTGAACAAAGTCATTAACCAAGTTGCAGTACGACTTTACCTACCCTCCCAGATGCAAATTCACCCCACACTTCATGTCACCCTGTTAATGCCGGCCCCAGCCACCATCCGTACAAAAAGACCCCCACTGGTGTTGGTGTATGGACATCCAGAGTATGAAGTACAGGCCATCCTCAATTCCTGATGCTGGACTGGGTTGGATGTGGTCCTGAATATTAGTCCTGGGAGCCGGCCCAGCACTTTTTTGCAGCATTTGAACTGCTAGTGCGATACAACATGACACTAAAAGCTTGCAGGAGACAACTAGGGACACTCCAGGTGAACAACTAACTCAAACTAAGTGTTGTACCATATCATTGTTGTTTAATGTTACTGTGACTATGTTTTTATTGCTACAGTGGCTCAGAGTGTGAGTGAGTAGTGCTAGAATCAGGGATTTGTGTCTGTATGTAAGTGTCAGTACGCTGGAAGCGTGCGCAGTGGTTGAGTACTTACCCTAACTCCCCCTTACCCATCCACAACCTCTCACTAAACCTCTTTCCAGTTTCCTTACTTCACCCTTACTTCACCCATCCTATCCAACCAATGTTACCCTAACCCTCCTACCCCACTGGGGTTGCGGAGCACTGTGTAAGCACCGACTGGCAAGTCCCAAAACCACAGTGGGGGTGGTTGGTTCATGCCACTCCTGCACCTTGGAGCTGTCACCTGAGGAGTAAGCACCTAATTTATTCTGCCGAAATATGGAAATCTCCTCACCAGAGCCAAATTTAATTAAATGCCATTTCAAATAAAAAAAGAACGATCCAAAATATAGACCACCCAGTGGTTCTGCTAGTGTGGAAAAAAAAACATACTGCACTCGGGAAACTGTGTTGGAAACGAAAACAATAGACAATAGATGGCTGTAAAGAAACTCTCAGAAAATGGAGCAAGATCTTGCCCGAGGCCCAGAATTGACCTCCTGGGACCATGCGCAAAATAATCTAGTCTGAAACCAGCTAATGAAAGAGTGGGCAACAGAATGTAGATACTGAGCCTGCTAAAATAGCACACTGGGTTGAGCCCTCAATGCATAGATGATTGTGTGATCTGCAGCTTGCAGGTTTGAATCCTGGCATGGCCAACTCAGCCTTTAATCCTTCCGAGGTCGATCAATGAGTACAAACTTAAGTTGGGTGATATTGTATTAAATATGTTCTCCTTAAAGAGCTTTGGTGAAAGCGCTATATGACTAACGCATCACCATAATTAATGTGATTGCAGAATGATGCAATGGAAATACAATCGCAAGAGGAACCATGACCAAGAGGTAAGCCAAAGATAAATTACGTGTTTCTTAGAGACCATCAAATTCATTAATAGGAGAAAAATAGGAACTTAGGTCCTCACTTAGAGTTGGGTGGTTTTTCACAAAGAAATACTGCCAGATGAACGTACGTCCTCTGCCACTGGCATTTCTGAAAATCCATGCAACTAAGAGCTTCTTTCTGCTGGAGGTAGCATTTCTTGTGGCATTAGAAATGTCCCGGCCACTCCTGGTTGCACCCCCTGAATGCATCTTTTTTTTTTTAAATATTGTGTTTACTATGCTCCACATAAAGGTATGAATGGATAATATACAGTTGTGGTTCATAACAGAAGTGGTCATTTTTCAATGCACAAAATGGTCAATTCTGACCCTTTTATGCAATAGATGGGTATGCAAGCAGAAAGGCGATGATCATGGACGCCCACCTTTTGGCTCCATTACAATAGCCCAGTCTGTACACTGATTTTACTGTAATAAAGGAGTACTTGTGCACCACCCTTCTGTACAGTTAAAAGTTTAAAAAAATGGTTGAGACCACTTTTAAATTGTTACCTTCACCCGTGAAGTGGAGGTAAAAATAGGCAGACTTTCAGTAGAAAGTCTGTCTAGAATACCACCAGCAGTGAATTAGTGCAGATTATGATGGATACTACAATCAGAGAAGATTCATAAGGACACAGTCATCAATTAGATACACGTTGGGCATCATTAAAGGTCTGGCGGTTACCCTGCCAGTGCTACCGGTGGGTTGCTGCTGGAACCGTAATATTTTCCCGGCGCCTGACTTCCCGGTGTCACCGGGAGATTACAACTCCAGCAGCCCAGGAAGTCAGGAGCCGGCACCGTTGCTAATGAATGAGACCAATGAAGTCCCTGAATCAACATCAAACCACTCCATTGCCTACCACGATGCTGGACCAAGGCCCTCTATACAGGGGGCTGGTGGTCCAGGCCCCCACAGATGATAAAAAAGGTAGTAAACCTCTACAGGGCGATTTCTTGGAACAGTTTTTTGGTGAAGTAACACAATTGAGGGAAGAGCTCAAAGAGCAATGCAAGTTATCTTGATGCTCCATTTATGATGTGAAAAAGGCGTTCATGGATACGCTGGTCATCATGATTGACACGCTAAGGGATATCAAAAAAGAATTGCTGATGCTAGCCCAGCACCACCATCCAACGAATGAAAAGATAACACTGCCTGACCCCATTATATTCATTTGCACAGAGAAGCCTGATCCCAAAAATACTCCAAGGAAGCGCCCCATGATGGAGGTGCCAGCATCAACATACAAGAGTGTGTCCAGCAAAACTGGCCTCAATTGTTCTGGCACTTCTATTAGTAGTTGTAATAGAGTGTCAGGGCCCTCTAACTTTTATTGTCTAGATCTATTGCTGGCAGCTCTTCCTTTGGTGGATGTCCTGATAGCCGTTAAACCCCTATTCGAGAGAGGTGCCGGATCTCCCGTCTCACTGATGAACAGATCCACGCATTGGATTAACACCCAACTGCAGGGTCCCAACATCATCAACCAGCAAGATGTGAAAATGGCTAGTCGAGTGGACTGGGTGATGAACTCCTGTAAATCGATACAGGGTAAATGCTTTGTGATCACATTTGCACACCTGCCGGTAACAACGGATGTGCTCTCGTCAAATTTGGTAAGGGCCTCCAACATCTTTGTGCACATTTGCACCTCTCTCCTATCCAGCAGCATGTGAGCTCCTCCCCACTTGCCCTCCGGCAAAACCTACCGAGTCATGCTCAAGTTCCTCTATGGGCAAGCAATATGACCTTATTACTTCCAGAGGAATCACAGAAGTAAGCCCTGCGTGCACGACCCTGCAAGGTAGCATGAGGGCACCTACAGGCAGAGATAGGATGGATAAAGGGGGGCCGCATCATCGATAAGAGCAGACTTGAAATCCTTTGGTCTTTGGAGGAAACAGTTTGACTACTATTTGTGTCAAGAGTAATTCGACTGCCCGTGCTGAAGGGAGTAGCCCTATAGTAGAGAGTTCTGGAAGCCTGGCCATGCCAACAAATGCCAATAGAGGTATGCATGAGAGGGAAAGCTATAGATGAGAACTCACTTACCTTACTGTCCTGGAACATTGCTGGTGCAGCCAATACATTCAGAGACCCCTGTATTGCTGACTTCCTTAGCATGCATGAAATCCCCCCCCTAAAGAAAACTTGTGCTACTCAGACAATATGACGGAATGGTTTAGCACACATTTTAGTCCTGCAGAAAAAAAGCACATGGTAGACACTTTGGGGGCTTTGCCTTTCTAACAAAATCTTCGCTAAATTGCACACGGGTTGCCACACCTTTACTTTTTAACTTTATTCAAGCCTTTAAGATATCCATGACAGGAGCCGATCCTGAGTGGGGAATTCATTTTGTATAACTCTCCACCATTATACCATAACAAACCGAGCTAATTATTGGAGAGAACTTTATTTGAAGATTGGCAATGGTCCCCCGGATGATTTGTATGAAGAGGACTTCACTGGAGGTCTGTTGGACCCAACCACGATTGATCCTCATACCTGTCCAAATGGGCTTCTATTCAACTCATGGCTGAGGGAATGGGGTCTGAGGTCAAATCAATAGGAGAGTGCCTACTGATGTCCACGGTAAAAGTCACGGAGGGGTATCAGCGATAGATTACTTCTACACACCAGGAACAAAGTGGGGCCAAATTGAGGACTTCCATGTGGTGGAGACCGTGTGAACTGGCCATCACCCAGTGGCACTGCAAATCAAATGGGACGGTGAAAAAATATCCTCATCGACTCACCAGCACATGGACCTGATATTTTGTTGACCCACTAGGGTGAGGTTGAGATGGGACAAATCAGAACCGTCTATTTGATATGAAAAGCTCATTAGGCCCTATGTGACCATGTTTAACAATGTACGGGGACAGAAACTCCTGTGAATTCGTACATAGCTATATGCAAATCAGTACATCAATCCCAAACGTCTGTTTTGGGTATTATACATCATGTAAGTCCAGAAAGGAAAGGGGATGGTTTGAGGCTGAATGCAGAAGGGCATAAGGCAATTTGCTCACGATATTAAAACAACATTTCCCAATTAGAGCTGATGTGATAACTGCCCGAATAAGATGCAAAGACACAGAAACTAGAACTTCTTAAGGCTCGATGGTCATCTTAACAAAAAGCATCATCCAAGCAAGATCCAAAGAGCTTCTGAGATCTAATAAATCAGGGAACGATCTACCAGTAGGCCGAGCCGGGCATGGAATCGGTCATTGAAGACTCTTTCTGGGTTAGCCACTTTGCCACCCTACATGCATCGAACATTGAAGGCCATCTGTGCCTTGGGCCGATAATTATGCAGGCAATACAATCCGACACAGATTCATTTAGCTATTCAGAAGCAAATTCTGGGTTGCTGTCCGGGGCCTGATGATATTCCGATTGAGGTTTTTTTAATAACTATTTTCAGGCGTTTGGGCCGCCATGTTTCGCTGCATCCAAGTATTCGCCCTTATGGAAAAGAGCAATCACACATCCAATATTCAAAATGGAAGGCATCATTTATCTTCTTCCTACAGACCAATTATTTCCCTCCTAGATATTTAATTTAAAATGTTTGGCTGAATAATAGTGGCAAAGCTTGGGCATATCAGCAGGGTATATTGAGTGACATACTGTTGGGCTAACACCATGGTTTGTGAACAAATGAACAGGCATTGAACCTTTACATCATTATTGCTCTATCCCTATATTGTAAGCGGACGCCCTTATATCTGGGCTTCATGGATCCGAGCACAGCCCTGGAAGAGGTCAATAGAGAAATGATCTCCCATGCTCCGATCCAGGAATTGCCCAAAGGTGCTGGTGAACGTTCTAGCAGAGATTCACGACGGAAACACAGCACGTATAAAGACTGGAGCGACTACGATTTTCCAGTTAATTTGGTGTGCAGCAGGGCTGCGCATTGCCAAAACTTCTGTTCGCCTCATATATCAACCGTCTGCCGGTTTCGTTGCTGGCAACAGATGCAGATGTGCCGAGGACTGGAAACCGGCCCTTTCTGGCACTGATCTATGCAGATGGAACTGTGCTCTTGGCCCGTACACTGTGCCTTACCATCTTTGATCACCCACTGTATTTGTTTTATGAATGCCCTAGGTCTGCAGGTACATGCTGCTAAATCTGCCATTATGATCTGTCCGCGTGGTAAACGAGTTAACCTCTCCATGTACACAAACTCACATGATATCCCATGTGCCATGGATTTTGATTATCTGGGGGTAAGATTTGCCTCCTACTTTAAGGGATATACCCACATTTTTAAACTACGCGAGAATACCCAACACGCGGTAGGTGGCATCTGTAGGTTTATGAGATCTGGCAAACACCAGCCAGTATCTACAGCCCTCAATGGTAATTGCCAAACGTGGGTCATCTATTTGGGGGTGCAAAGATGCGTACAGCCTTCAAGTTATAGAGAATGATTTTATCAAAGCATTATTAGGTACCCCCTATTCTACATCAAATTCTTCAAAAGTTAATCTTGACTTTTTGGAAGACGCACTAAAGTTGGAGCATCTCTTTTACTGGCTTTGTCTTTGGAACAGCCCGGATGATGTCCCGAAACAGTTTATCCTCAGAGCATGCTTATTACACCCCAAGATGATGACAATGCCATGGTTTATTCATATCAAGCATCATGTATCCAAGATGGATGCAAATGATCACTTTTATAACCCCATGTTTGTGGCCAAGTCCTGCATAATAGCTCTAAAAAGACAACTTGCTGCTGTTATAGAAGCACAAAGAGCTAAAATTGCAAACCAATCGCGATCAGGTGCTGCTCAGTAGTAATATTATTCGAGAATACCTCCTGCTGTGCAATGTAATTAATGAACGAAATTGGAGTATAAGGGAAAGAATAAATAAAGTACCGCTGAGGGCTTTAACCACTGCATTGTCCGATCAGGGGGAATCTACCTGTCCATTGTGAGGGACACCACGTCAAAATCACCTTCACTTTTCTTTTCCTTTGTCAAATGTATGCTTCGGTCAGAAGAAATAACGTACTGCCCATCCTAAGAGAGTCTGGGATGCGGCAATGTAGACCGGCCCAATGCTATTCATTAGTGGTGCCGAGCCCAGGTAAAGGACGGGCGGTACTGTCACACATGCGACAGCCTTAGTTTTGGGGTCCAGACCATTAAAGACCTGAGAGGAAACATCACCTTTACAAATAGCCGAAGCACAATGTGGAAGATAAAATAGTTCTTTAAATAACGATTTAATTGGAGTTGTACTGTTGTATTGCGCAGTGCACGTATGTGGATTATCATTTTAGGAACCATTTGGGTGCAAATAGTATTGTTGAATCTGTTTTAAGCTATTGCTATAGTTAATGATTAATTGGTTTTGCTTGTTTTGCTCTTTTATGACACTTTGTGTCGAAATAAAGAATTGATTGATTGAATGGATACTACATAGTATTTGCCTTGGGTCATGTGATTTTCATGGCATAATAGTTTAGTGTTAAGGTGAAGCTAACAGGTGGAGAAGTAGTCTTATTCCTAAATAGTGGTTTAGGCATTATTTTAAATCATGCATGAGAGATGCGTCTACCCACTAAAACACCCATGTATTTTTATGCTTGGCTATTGGGTGATGATTAACGACATGCATAAGCTGAAACTATTGCATTGGAGTGCAGATTGGGGTCTAACGGGGTGTTGTTTAGTTTATTATCCAACCATTGACCCCCAAACCACCATGGAATTGGTGATTCCTATGGTCATTCCCACCAACTACCTCGCTCTCCCTACCAAAAAACACCCTCCTTAAATTGCTTTATCACACAACATAAAACGGTGTGCTGCATTGGGCCTGCCAATGTTATTTTTTCGTGGTCTGTGCAAGGCTAATAGCTTTGTTGGAGTTGTAAATTAGATCCTGGGTTACTAAAAAGGTATTAACATGAACGCGCTCGACCTCCAACTGAACTCCTTTACAAAGCGATTCGTAACTCAGCCCAACAATCTATGCTATCACACATTGCCCGAGAATGGACAGACGCGCACAAGTTACTGGGATCGGAGGGGAAGATCACTCCACTACAGTCTCTGTGGAACAACAGGAATCTACCCGAGGTAAACAAACTGCCGAGATGGCGTACATGGTCACAACGTGATATCAGTACGGTGGGCGATATCGTAGAAGGGGCAAATTGGTGTCCTTCGAAACCCTAGAGTCCAGATTTCACCTCCCAGGCACTGAAAGGTTCCAATATGCGCAGATGCAACATGCCCTACAAGCCCACCTCCCGGCACTTGAAGACATGGCCGAAAGCACTCCCCTCGAAAGAAACATAGTGGAGGCAAGCATAGAGGCCAGAGTAACGTCCACCATGTATAATGTCATCACTTCCTTTGCCACCACTGAACTAACCAGCCTGAAGGGCAAGTGGGAGAGAGACTTAGGATTCATACAGCCAGAGGACTGGGTGGGGGCCCTCATGTATCCTCGGGAGGTGGCCATTTCGGCCAGACTTAGACTTGTCCAACTGAAAATTCTGCATAGGATTTACTACCCCAGGGTGGCATTATATCGCTGGGGGAAAACATCCGACCCACACTGTCTCCGATGCGAGAGGGAGGAGGGAACCTTCTTTCACATACTATGGGACTGCAACCATATACGACAATACTGGCAAAAATGTTGCGATGAACTCTCACGGGTACTGGGGAGAACGATACACAGAGACCCAAAGCTACTCCTGCTCGGGATAGAGGAGGAGGGAGAGGCATCTGAATATGAGAAGTTGCTCTTATCGACGGCCTCTGCAATTATTAAAAGGAACATTGCACAACTATGGGGTTCGGAAACTACGCCACAGTACGAACAATGGGTGACGGACGTCAACATATGCATTGCGATGGAAAGGAGAGTATATGCAGCCAGGGGATGCCCGAGGAAAGAAGATAAGATATGGAACAAATGGGAGGAGGCCCAGTGACTGCAACAACCTGAACAATGGATGATGGGTCACAACGTGCAATGTGAAAAAGTACTCTAATCTGGCATGTAGCGTGAGAAACGGACACTGCAAGACCCTTTTCTCTTTTTCTTTCTGTCTTTCTTCCTTCTCTTCTCTTCTCTTTCTTCTTTTCTTTCTTGTTTTCTTTTTACCTGAACAGGGACTGTTCCACTGGTCATACAGATTGTATGTTTATAAGAAGAATGTATGTTTTGGGATGTTAAACCGGAAAATACAATAAAATGTGTTATAAAAAAAAAAAAGGTATTAACCGAGCCTGCCACCCTCCACTTGATATATATAAGCAATAGATCTGTCCTCACATTTGTTCCTTGCACTTCAGTCCTTGGAGAAGTCGGCAGATTTGACTCATGTATGTGTGAATGTGTATTAAACAGGATTTGCCAGTCGCTGACCTCACATGCCCAGCTACATACACCATTTTCCAACAGTCATCTTATGGACACGTAGTAGAATGATGGCGGTGCCTGGCAAATGCCATTGTCATGCCTACACAAAAGACACAACTTGGCTCTTCCAACGATAGTTTCTTAATGTTTCAGGGCTCAGTGAGGTTCTGCTCCCCTTAATGCTTTACCCCACAAGTGGAGGAGAGGCCACAAATGGTTTGCCCAAATGCTTAGCCCAAATGTTATAGTGGTAGCTCTATTTATATACTCTTATTAGTCTATAACAAAATAGGTATTTTACACAACGCCGCTGGCATTTTGAACTGAAGCAGTTACAGTAACAATAAGCCCTCTGTGCACATGTTCTCTAACGTCATGCACCTCGCACAGGAGGCCGCGTTGCACAGAGCCTCATAACAAATGATCAATTTGTTAATGCAGCCTGGAGTGGAGCAGCCGGGTGAGATGCTTAATTAGGAGTCAAGGGAGCAGAGCGGCCTGTGAGTGACAACAGGGCCTGCTGGGAGAACTGCAGCTCCCTCGGGCGAGTAGTTTGATTGCACTTCAGCAAGGTGAGAGCTGGTTATGCTGCTTGCATACTCACTTGCAGGGTTGATTAACTCCAGGTCTCGAGGGCCGGAAACCTGACGGGTTTTCAGGATATCCCTCAATATGCATGACCAAAAATGTGCATACATTTCGAATCATTGTATGCAAATTTATCTCATGAATATTAATAAGGAATATCCTGAAAATCCAACATGGATCTGGCCCTCGAAGCCTGAAGTTAGACAAAGTGGCTTCTCACCCGACCAATGGAATGGCTATGCAAACAAATTGGAAATATACCTTTTAGTTAAAGCCAATGTTTCGGATTCATTGCAATGGATAACCACCCCTCTGATTATTCTGATGCAAAACCCATGTCCTACTTTTCTTTCGGCTGCATTGTTTTCTGAGTGCACACAATTAGATGCTATGGACTAAGTGAAGCTTGCAGGGGCATTTACGTAACTGCATTCTGTAAGGAAGGCATGGTATCAAACAGTGAAGACAGACAAGTTATCACAGTTCAAGGATGTTTATTGAACTTCAATGGGTTGGTTGCATGCCTATTTAACCTAAATCTGAGGATGGAAGCAAGCTACGACCATCAAATAATAATAACACAGTCCTAGTGAAGTCTCTGTCAAAATAAAAGGGCCCATACTAATAAACCTATTGCCAATCCTTACTTCTAAATACAAAAGGGTGAGGGGCAATTGTGTATGCAAAAAGAAATGTGTTCAAGAAACAAAATGTCAGGATGGTTGAGCAGTTTGCTTCCCTTCCCCACGTTTCCAGCACGGGACAAGGGCAGCACATTCGAGCTTTGCACACACTCTGGCTTCTCTGTCATGAGGATACAATTCCAAGCACAGGTACTAAGGTCTTCTGCCAAAGCCTCTTTTCCAATAACAGTCTCTTACAGTAGAGAGCATGTCATAAACAAATATCAAAGTTCCACTCTTATTAGGATTTTCACATACGTAAGTTCTCGCTTCTAGTATTCATCATGGGCTTCTCTCCTTCAGACTTGGACGCCCTTTTTACCACAATTTTCACACTTGGTCACCCTTGTTTGGGCTCGGACCATGGATCTCCCTCATTTGGGCTCAGATCATGGATCTCCCTTTTTCATGCTCAGATCCCTTCTCCACAATATTCATCTTTGGCTCCCTCTTTTGGGCGTCTTTCATCACAACAATGTTAATTCTATCGCTCATTATACAATGTTGCCATTTGCAACTTTAACTTCAACACAGACAGTCTTGCATCGGTCTCCCCAACTCACCGGCTCTGCTGATCTCTCTGGCGCTACTTTGTTCTTGAAGCCAAGGACGATACCACAGTGGCTCCTGCTCCTCCCCATCTTGGTCGGTTACTCGGGAGGGCCTCTGGTATCTCTGACACACAATGCAGGATTGTTCAGTCTGATTTCCTGGTCTTATGTTTTCTGACACAAAGGTTTTTTGAAAGTAGCTCTTGCTGAAAAGGTCAAGGGTATTTCCCCTCCTTGCGAACCCTTCTTGGTTTGCCGTCTTTCTCCCCTCATTCAGCTGCCGACTCGAAACTTCTGTTCTTTGGTGTGCTTAGCCTCGATCAGAGTGTGCTCTCATGCTCTGCCTTTTATTTGTGAGGGGAAGTTTAATAGAAGTCAGGTGTGATTGATTGTCAGTAATGGGCCGACTTTGCCTGACCATATTAGCGGGACATGTCAGGTACACTGCTGGGTTGTGAGTCTGTTTTCTCCTATATCGGGCTGTCCATATGGAAGTGTTTGTGAAGGGAAAATGGGGTGGGGTTAAAGTTCCCACATATCCTACCTGGTAGGATGGGGTAAAAGTGCTGCATGAGGAGGGATACCGCGTCTCGCCATCCAGTGTCCCATTCCCTGAAGACCCCTCACCCAGGTGATCCTCCTGCACTGGTCCACCCACAGGAACGGGATCCAATAGTGACGGACGTGTCCTGGCCACCTGGATGACAGATCTCTAGGGACTAGCAGGTGAGACACCTTCTGATTTCTCACAGTCCACTAACATGCTCCAGGTGAGCAACTGCAGGCCATATACCCAGATTCTGAATACTTTTGCCCTGTCCTAGGGGATCCCACCAAAGGTTAACGTGGGTGCTCATCTTACTATTATTACTTTCATTATCATCATTTTATGATCACATATGCTTGTTTTTACTACAACTTTTAATAATGAAATAATGATTTACCCCCAAATAAAGAAAAACAAAGTGGCAAGTTTCTAGGTGATTCACTAATTTATATATTTCCTATGGGACTATTTAAAATGTTTCAGTGTAATTCGCTATCTTTAAAAAAAATGCATAAACACAAAAGATGTGGCATGTATTCACTCACTCTAGAACTTGTGTTCAATTTCCTTTATTATAGGTATCACAAAGGACCAGTCGCCTCACAAATACACAACAGGATCTCAGTTTACAAACTCCAGCAGAACGTTAAATCTGGGTGCAGATCTTAATTCAGCACAGAGCGCTCTTTCCAAAACCTCTTGCCTTTAGACCTACTAATGTGGGGTGTCCAACTTCAGGCCTCGAGGGCTGGAAACCTGACAGGTTTTCAGGAAATCGCTAATTAATATTCATGAGCAAAAATGTGCATACATTTAGAATCACTGTATGCAAATGTATCTCATGAATATTAATGAGAGGTATCCTGACAATATGAGATGGATTCAGCCCTCGAGGCCTGTAGTTATCTCCTGCTACCTTTCTAACAGAAATCAGTTTGGTTAGATCGGCTGCAACAGATATTAATTGTGCCCCATTATTTGCAGTGTTTCCCTAAAGATCTATTCCCTCACCCACCGGCTTTAAACTTCAGCCATGGGGGATAATCCTCATCAACCTTGGGCCAGATTACAGAAACTTGCTCTGTTACTAGTGTAAAATTGCACGGTATTAACACTAGGGCAAAGTTTGCCAAAGTGCAAAAAACATTGGGGCCATATTCAAAAATATGTGCACTGCGAAAAGTGCTATTTCTTTATGGTATAAGCAGTAGTGACACATTGCCCTGGGGCAAAAAAGAATTGAAAGCACATGTTTCTTGCACTAGTGAAATGTTTGCCATACTGCTTTTACCATGAAAAATGGCACGGGTCACAGTGCAAATCTTTTTGAGTATGGCCCCAAAGTGTTTTGCACGTAGGCAAAATTTGCCCCAATGCTAATGCATCACAGCTTTGCACTTGCACCTGAGAAATGTTTCTGTAATCTGCCCCTAGATGTAAAAATCACCAGTATGATCACGATTCACAAATCTACACAAGTATCCACACCATGAAGGGCATCTTCCGACAGGTTTTCCCAGATTCAGCCATGGTTGTCAAGCACATATCTAAAGAAAACAAGGACAAATCTTATTCTACGAGGGAATAGCTCAACACACCTAGATCCAGACCAGCAGGCACCGGATGGAACTCAACAGATGCTGAAAGCAACTAAGCCCCCAAGTGACATCTCTGCGTGTAGTCATTGACCACAGTCTCTTAATGAAAACAAGATCCGAACAGCCTGGTGCCAGCTTTCTCTTCAATGAAATATCAAGCCTTTCCTCCCTGCCCTCGAATTCAGCACAGGTGCCTAAGTATGGTCCACACTTACGTCGCTGGTGTCTGGCGGTCTTCTCACATGTATCATACTCTCCACTCGTGCACTCCTGCAAGCCATAATTCATGGAGCAGTTCACCTCATCACTGACATGGGCGACACTTGCTGTCACTGAACAGGGAACTGCACTGGCAATCATAACAAGGCAGAATTTTCTTTAAAGCATCAATAATCAGCTATTAAATGATGACTAGCAATTTCCAACCTTACCTCAACGGGACAATCAAGATCTCCAGAAGCCAACATCACATCATGGCCACAACAGAAAGGCGACCAAGAATTGCAGGAAAAAGAAACCCAAGACAAACAGGTTCTACCACTACGCACCTACTGCCTGGAATCGCCTGCCTATCTACATTTCGCAAGCAACCACCCCCTCAAATACAGAGAAGAAATGAAAGACATTTTCCCAAGTATTTCTGCATCCCATTATCATCCTGCCAAAGAGTAGCACCCCATCCTCATCCATCCGTAACTTCTCCACACCCCTATTGCACATCACTCCAAGGCTAAACAGGGATAATGACGGTACATAAATACCTTTTACAGTCATACATTTCTAGCAAGGAGACAAGCAGAAGAACAGTGTGGTGAGCTGCTCCGCGAGGCCGGACATTTGCTGTTAGGTACTGAACAGAGCTAGGTTGTATGCAGTTCACATGCATGCAGTGTCAACCAGGATGGAGGAAGAAAAAGCTGAACAAAGTTCTGCCCTGTCCTAACTGGCACCACTGGACTTCTTTTCACTTGCAGTTCCATTCTTATGGTAAATGCCATGTGGTATTGAACATTCAGGGCATTTCTACTCCGCTTTTTGAAGCCATGTACTTAATTGCCACCAATACGTAGATGGCACACAGCTCTATCTCACCATATCCTTCATCACACACATCCACAGGATCAAGGCCTGTGTCTCATTGATCCCGCCCTGGGTGTCTGGCGCTTACCTGAAGTTCAGCCCTTTGTAAGGGTGCAGAAGTAACACCTCTGATAAGGAGGGGTCATGTGATTATTAGTAACATTTATTCAAGTGCAAACAGGAAAAGTAAACTGTAGTATTCTTGATGTTATGTTGGAGGTCTGTGTGAGTGCAGGGGCCTTGTGGAATGCTCCTGTGGAGCCTGGAGTGTTGGGGCACCTGGGAGTTTCACATCTTACAGTTGGGGACTTGGAGCTGGGCAGGGAACCAGGGTGGAAGCCTGTGATCTCTCCCCTACTTCTCACCTGTACTATGCAACATAAGAAGCAATAAAGCATGTTCCTTTCCACTTACACAGATCAGCCTGGTTCCTGCTCTTGTACATCACTGGCCCAGGTACCACCTGCAGGAGGCAGGATACATCATAAACCCCATCTCACCCTGACTCTACGAGCGGTTTCCCTGACTTAATTGAAATAATTAGTGTCAGAATGTCCAAGGCAAAAGTCCCAATGTCCAATGGCAGTATCCTAACTGTCCCTCACGCTATAAGTTTAAACTAAATGAAAAGACGGTCTTACTACCCCAGAGGGAGTGGTGCTCTTCCCCTGCACAAAAGACAGTTCTTTAATCTTCAGACCTTAAACTTTTGGTGAATACCTCCCTTCCCTGCCCTTGCTCAGGCTTCTTGTAAAGTTCATCAATTGTTGGAGGAAACTCTGCCCCCTTGTTGGCCCTTCTCAGGCTTCTTTTCTGTCCTTTGGTCCCCTACCCCAATTGGCAGAGCTGGTTCTTTTTCACCAGGCAGTTGCAAAAACAAAAGGAGTTTGGATGAGTTCCCAACTGGACTTGGTCCATGACCCTGGCTGGCAGGCCTCCTTTCCTTCCCATCAGGAACTCCAATGAACAAGAACCACCTGAATGCACTCCCCAAGCTGTGGTAGGTCCCTGATCCTGGTTGGCAGACATGGTTTCTTCCCACTCGGTACTGCGACAAAGACACTTGGTTTACTCATCTGCCAAGTACAGCGTGTACTATATCACTTTCCCAGTTCTCTTTAGATCGGTGCAGGTCCCAGACGCACTGCGGGCATCCACCAATACTCCACTTAACCAAGTTCACTGTTCTGCCAAGTCTTGTTCACCGATTAGGCTTTCCGAATGTCTCTTGACTTTTGATGGGGTCCCAGATCCATTAATGTGGGTGTTTAGGCTTACTTGCCCCTTGGACTATCTATGCCACTTTAAAGGGCCCCCAGAGCATCATCGCTCATCTGTGAACTTTGTTTTGTGGTCTGTGATATTCCCGGGATGTCCTGTGCACTTGAGGTCAACAGTGGGGATTCCCCTGCTTCTTTCTCTCCTTTTCAAAGTTCGGCGGCTCAGCTTTGAGTGTATCACACCATAGCTGGCCACCTGTGCCAAGTTCCTTGGGTTCGAAACCGACAGACATCTCTCCTTCAAGCAGCACATAGCAAGGAAGACACTTATGGCTTGGTACCAACTTTCACTCCCACAGAAAATCAAGCCCTTCGTCCCAGAAAACCAATTCTGCTTCTACTGCCCAAACCTTGATTCTCTCCCATCTCAAATGATGCCAATACCCTTCTGGAAGGCCTTCTGGCCACTACCCTGAGGGATGTCCTACATGCTTCATCATAACTCATCAAAGGACTATGCAAATTCAACATGACCCCGACCCTCTTCCAACTGCACTGGCTGCAAGTGCAAGAATGTATCCTTTTCAAATCCTGCTGTATCATCAACAAGGCTGTCACCCTGAAGTCCCCAAGCTGCCTCACTATGAAGCGCAGCATCTCTGAAGGCCTAGGAACCACCAGAAGTAAGGACATGTGCAAACTTGAACAGGAACAGTAAGGAAAGAAATGGAAGACAGACTTTCTCCATCTATGTTCCCATACTCTGGAAACTCCTTCCTGTCAACACCAAACTCACACCTGACTTCTGCATTTCAGGAATAAGTTCAAGACCCTCCCATTAAGGCTCATCTCGAACATGTAGGTCCATGCATCCTCCACTCTCCACCGTGTCCCTGTACCCCCCCATCCCGGAAAGATGTGCTCCAACACCACAAGCACAATCTGCACAGCGACCATCAATTCCAAGCATACGTCAGAGCTTCAAAGATGGCCGCCACTACTTCGCCTGATCCTGAGCGGCCTGGTGGGAGAAAAGCACTTCCCTGTTTGTAGCCGCCTGATTGGTCCTTTGCAACAACAATTACCGGACCCAGCATTTAAAGGCTCGCTTTTAAGGCCATCTCCCTGTCTTTTTCCTGTCGTTGATGTGTGTTGCCTAAATATCCTTTGCTGACCTAATGCTGATCGCAGCTGACTCTCCGACACTAGGGGCACTCCTGATATCACATCAGGTAAGATGTGGTCACCTATGATCGCTGTCTAACTCCTCTCATTATTCTACGCCTCAATTGCTTTTCACTTTCCTCACGCTGCCACGAAAAGTCTAATCTTTCACACAATATGCCCCATCTAGTGAAACCTGCACACTTTCATGACTCTACTGTTTACGATCTGCGTCCTGTCCTAACGCCATCTGATATTCTACTTCAATCTCGCAACTATTCTTCGGTCACCTGCTCTATAAGATGTGTCATTGCGGATTACTGCTACTTGCCGCTGCCTTAGTGCTATTGCAGAATCTAGGTCCGCTTCCTGAGCTTATTAACTAATGATCCTTAGCCTGTTCACTCGTCACCCTTATAATTGCACCGTTGGTTATAGCCATTGACTAATTCAACTCCTTTACTGTCGTTAGGCTCATTGCTATGGAGTGTTGGTTCTCTGCACTATGAGTATGCAACACTCAGTTTTTACTGTACGAACAATTGAACGTTACTGCTGCACTATTGTAACCCTACAGCCTCACCTTTTGTTTGGACTTTTATAACCTATTACTATGAATCGACTGTACATTCTGCTTCCCCTATTCCTTCTTGTGTCCACATATGTGTCTAACGTGGCCTCCATACCACCTCAGCACCCTCATATACCCATACCTTATTGATATCTATGTTATTCTATGTTTACTCATTAGACATTCCTTTGGAATCAAATACTGTACCCCCTTAGTTTGTTTGCTAGCATATGCCTTCTAATGTATCCCCTCCCAAAAGGTTACTTCCTTTATGCATATCTTCTCTCTTCACCTATTGTAATCCATTCTTGATACAATGTTGCCCTTGGGGATCTGCTGCAGCTCCCACTGTAAGAAGTTAGCGCTCTCTAGCATATATTCTTGCAGTTAACATGTCCCATATGTACCGTATGTAGGTCCCTGCAACAAGAGGAGAGCTTGCCCAAGTATATATTCCTTGCACCTATTATGACTTCATATGTACCTGATGTAGTTATCCGCAACAAGAGGAGAGCTTGCTCAAGTATATACTCCTTGTACCCATTACAACCTGATATGTACCTGATGTAGTTCCCTGCGACAAGAGGAGAGCTTGTCCAAGTACATATTCCTTGCACCTATTATGACTTCATATGTACCTGGGGTAGTTCCATGCAACATGAGGAGAGCTTGCCCAAGTATATATTCCTTGTACCCATTACGACCTCATATATACCTGATGTAGTTCCTCGCAACAAGAGGAGAGCTTGCCCAAGTATATATTTCTTGTTCCCATTATGACCTCATATGTACCTGACGTAGTTCCCCTCAACAAGAGGAGAGCTTTGTTAAGCTCACCTGATATCCCCGGGGGCGTCTAGAAGGCTCTGAGATCTGGAACCCTGGATGCGTAGTAGCCCAGTGCTGAATAATTAATCTGCAATTACAGAAGGGAGGATTTGTGATAACTGTCTCTAATGGATGAATCTCATACCTCCCTCTGACCGATACCCTTCCCACTGGGTGCTTTTCTCTCCTTAGTTATTCATAGGGTGAGCTACCCGTCCTGCGTTTTTTTTTGCAGGGGCGCTTGACGTTTTTTGGCGAGCTGCCCGAGTTGCTTTACTGGTGCAGTACGCCTTCCTTGGGCGAAGGCCTGCTGTGACCCCAAATCTGCTGGTAGGCAGGTAGGTTTGTTAATTGTAAGCCTTTGTTCTGTTTATGGTGGGAATTTGTTAATGTCTTTATCTCCTTCTTTTCAGGTGCGAAGGTCTTGATGCTGGCGTGCCGGATGGAGAGGCACATTTTCTAGGTAAGAGAAAGCGTGAAGCGCAGCACCTTTATTGTCTTTTAGAGCTAACCTGTGTTTTCTTCTTCTCCAGCAGAACAGGCCGCTGTGGTGCTGCGAGTGGATGAGAGCGCGATGAAAAACAGGACCCCGGAATCCGTTAAGATAAGTACAGCGCTGGCAGTTCTTTAATATTGAAAGTGAACCTGAATATGTCTCTTCTCCTTTGCAGATGTTGCTGTGGTGCTCCGGATGGAAGCGTGGCATAGCGCGATGGAATTCAGTTAAGACTGCTGGAATTCAATGTTTTGGAAGCGCGTGTTCTAATATTGTTTTTCCCATTCCCGTTATTGCAGGTCGCCATCTTCGAACAGCAGCTGTGGTAGCGGTTGACCGGAAGTCCTTAAGCTAGTACTCACAGGTGAGTGATGTTTCTTCTTCTGTCGGTTTCCACAGATTGCAGCCCAGTTGAGATGCTGAGTCCTGGATGGTGTTTTCTCAGGTAAGGCAGAATAATCTTGTTCTTGTTCTTGCAGGATTACAGGAATATGCTGACGACCACGAGCTGGACATGGTGAGCACCACGCTGCGAGTTGCAGAATAACTCAAAGCGTGTTCTGCAGTCAGGGTGTGGTTTATATAGCCCAGGTAAAGTAGTACCAGGGAAAGTAGTTTCAGGCCTGCCACACCCAAAACACTAGACCGCATGGATTGGTTCTTAGAACTAGACTGTATGCGTGCTTCCATGTTGGATTTAAAGGCCCATGCACATAAATAGGACCTAGTTTGAACAGCCCTTCATTCCTACATATGAGCCTGGTGCCAAAGGCGCCAGGACTGACTCCAGGAGCCCTTTTGCAGTGGTTTTAAGGCCCTCAGGGTTCTGGTGGGAGCCTGCTTGTGGCACAACTTGTGCCCCCTCACAGTGGTCATGACAAGCTTGCCCAAGTACATACTCCTTGCCCCCATTACAAACTCATATGTATCTGATGTAGTTCTGTGCAACAAGAGGAGAGCTTGCCTAAAATATATATTCCTTGTACCCTGATGTAGTTCCCTGCAATAAGAAGAGAGCTTGCCCAAGTATATATTCTCTGTACTTCTTTGACTTCATATGTACCTGATGTCGTTCCTCGCAACAAGACGAGAGCTTTCCCAAGTAGATATTCTCTGTACTTCTTTGACTTCATATGTACGTAATTGCTGCTCCTGCACAAGAAGCAAAGCTTTACCATGTATGTAATTTCCTGCACTTCCCTGGCCTAATGTACACCAGGTCTGTAAGCGTTTTAATGCACTTACTGTAACCATATTCTTAAGTTAAGCGACAAGATGCCTGAAGGTTTTGTGCGCTATACAAATAAAAAACCAACCCAACCCTAACTTGAGACTAGGTGATCTGCCCTCTCCTGATTCCTCCCTGGTTGCTTGTAGAGATCCCTCTCTCCCTCTCTCCCTCCCTCCCCAGAGCCAGTTTCATGCTCACGGAATATCATAATAATGAGTTGATTGGCATATGGCACATCGGGGAATGTGTGGCACAAAAAGCACCACATGTTTTTGATTCTTGCATTGCTACCATGGTTAAGTCCCTCCCCTATGCAGAAAGAAATAAAATAACTTCACGAATAATCCCAATTAAAGGATCCAATTCCAGTCCGGAGAACATTTAGATATGGTTCATGGCAGAATATTTTGTACCCGTGCCTTGAGTGCTCACTTTGGGAGGTCTGCACATGTATGTTGCCAATCCTCTTCACCTTAATCTGTGTTATATTTCCACAGATTCAAAATTAGTACATTACTTACACTCCACAAATTGAGGTGACATGTATGTATTGTAGTCATTTATATAGCGCCTTTTCCAAATGTATGGCCTCAAAGCACTTCCTCAGAGGAGGCTTAAGATGTGCGTGTGCATTTGGCCAAAATTAGGACATAGGAGGGCTGGCTAGGCTCCAGTCAGCAAGCCACAAGGTCTGGCATGTGGACAGGTGCTGAGGGAGGTCACAACAGAGAGCTAGTGAGGGAGACTCGATATATACCCAGCAAGAGCTTAATTTGCTGTGGGTTGTCGCTGTATTTTAATGCCAGAGGTGTTGAGGCAAGTCTGGAGCTTCAGTGCGAAGCGACAATGTTATCAGCTAGACCGAATTTGTCGCAGTCGCAGCTATATTCTAAAGTACGTGGATGGATAGCTGTGCCTGCGGCAGATGTCCACTGCGGTGGTGCATACCTTACATTCCTTAAGCTCAGGTGGAGCTTATCTTTGATGTCCCTGTGTCATCCGATCTTCTATGAGGAAGAAAAGCCAGCCACCCTCGTAGTCAATTCTAGGCACTATGGACAGGCCACCCTCAAGTCTACCAAGTGCAATAGACAGGCTGCTTAGACAGGCTACCATAGAATCTAGGATACTGGGATTCTCCAAGTGCAATAGACTGGCTGCCTAGAACATCTTCTAGGTGGGACAGACAGGCTACCGTAGAATCTAGGATACTGGGATTCTGCAAGTGCAATAGACTGGCTGCCTAGAACATCTTCTAGGTGGGACAGACAGGCTACCGTAGAATCTAGGATACTGGGATTCTTCAGGTGCAATGGACTGGCTGCCTAGAACATCTTCTAGGTGGGACAGACAGGCTACCGTAGAATCTAGGATACTGGGATTCTCCAAGTGCAATAGACTGGCTGCCTAGAACATCTTCTCGGTGGGACAGACGGCTACCATAAAATCTAGGATACTGGGATTCTCCAAGTGCAATAGACTGGCTGCCTAGAACATCTTCTAGGTGGGACAGACTGGCTACCATATAATCTAGGATACTGGGATTCTCCAAGTGCAATAGACTGGCTGCCTAGAACATCTTCTAGGTGGGACAGACAGGCTACCATAGAATCTAGGATACTGGGATTCTCCAAGTGCAATAGACTGGTAACCTTTATAGTCTTACTATATATCTTCAGGTTCTACAAACGCTAACCAATGGAGTTTAAGTGTGATATCAAGGATGCCTGCATACAACCACTGTACGTTAGAATGGTTGAGCTAAACACTTTTATGTGCAATGGAGGGTTACCAACCTATATCTTTGAGCATCGTCACAGGCTGGCTAAACATGTGTTTAACATTTAAAATTGGATATAAAAGCATTACCAAAATCTAAAATCCTGAGCATGGCATCCACTTACAAAATAGGACCCAGAGCTTTGGGCACATGAAATCAGGTTCCTCAACCGGCGGGCTCCTCAACCTGCGAGCTTTATTGGATGGTACAAGCATACTTTCTGAGCAACCTTCTGGCTGCTCTGTCCCTCTCCCTTTGCCTTCTGAATCACCCCTCCATCTCCCACCAACACCGACCTACCCAAGCAGATGAGCAAAAAATACCCGCCTCTGCTCCTAAAATGCCATCCACTCTTCAGCCGCCATGGTCTAACATGGACATGGGTATAGCGTTCATCCCAGGGCACCCATGTGCCTTTTATTTTAAGGGGGAGAAAAAAAGCATTGAATGCTCAGGTCATCCTCTATTCCAGTAAAACGTGCATTAGCATCCTGGAGTTTTTCTGCAGTGTTAATAGCAATAATGCCTTCATTAACGGGCCATACCGGCATGGCAATATACTGCCACTCATAACAAAGTCTGTCATGCATGCCTTTACCACCAGTACAGGCAGTCACTACGTGCATACATTTGCGAGATGCCATAGTGGTATTACTCGGCACTGCATCATATGTTGACCCTGAACCTTCAACTTAGTCCCTATGGTTGGCTTTTCCAAAAAAGGCCCTACTAGTTAGACAGTGAGATATAATTAGGGACCCAATACTTGATTAATTCATTTTTTAGGGTACTGGTGACTCAACTTAAAGAGTTCTTCATCGTCTGTGCTCCTTTGTTTTGTCAATATTAGTTGTGGTTTATGTTTGATATGACAGGTGTTTCTGTCATGAAATGTATTTTATCACATGCATGTATGTCATATGTTTTACATTGTGTATAAAGACATTATTTGTGTAAAAATAAATGATTAAAATGAACCAGACACAAAGGTGCTAAAGTGTCTACAATTGCAAAGTTCCTTTTTCACCTTTTTTTATTGTATCAAAAGGTTTGACCGATATCTTCTTCGTCCAGCACTATAAAATATGTACATTAAGGAAAGTGTTGCTTAAAATAATTTTGATTAATCATTCATTCCCGGAGGGACAATTCTTCTCTTTTTGCATACTATTTACCCCAGTATCCTAACCCCCAGAGTTAGGGTTCATCCTTAAGAATTTACAGCCACTCACTAAAACACAAAGACATTGTTGCCTAAACTCACTTGATAAAAGGCAATACTACACCAATTTCTCTTGCTTTGGGGAAATTTAATCTTTGAATAAGTAAGCATGATAGTCCTCTCTTTAGGGACAAGACATACAACTCACTTTTTAGTAGGTGCGGAACAGTTACAGGCTGGACGCTAGAGGACTGCATTTGGGTGAATGAGAAATGTTTGCCCACATTAAGAAAGCAATAATTCCGAAGTAGAAGTTTGCGAGAGCTGCTCATGCAGTGTGCCACGACCTTACCAGTTTGCAGGGAAGCCCTAGGTAGTGTATCATAAAGACTTCACAAGAACAGACCAGTGATCTTTGAGGAAGTTTGCAGGAGTTAAACTCACAGCCCTACTTTTTTCGGAATGGCAGCTAGACCTAGGCTGGAAAGCAGAGACATGGGGAGTTCCTACTCTCAAACTAAACTCACATGACCTATTAGTACTTTGCGGAGCCTAGCACACAGCCATGGACATGCTTGCACATCATATGCACTTGCACACAAGCAGGGAGTTTAAGGCACGGAGGGAGGACAATGCAGAAGAATTCAATGAGGAGGAAGAAAGAGAGAAGAGAAGAGGTGGTGCCAGAAACAAGATTAGTGTTGAGAATGTGAGGAATTCGACCATCCGCACGGGGAGTGTGTTCTCACCTGGGCTTTCTTGATTTTTGGAAAATTAAAATGAATGATGGGAGATCAAACTCTGATGGGGCTAATCTGCACACATTTTCTAATGCTCACCGCACAACAAACACATATTCCAGTGTACTCTGAGGGACACAGCCTACAGATGCAGTCCTCCCCGTCACATTTATTTGACATGTGATAGCGAGGGATGCATGAAAACATCCAGAGGAGAAGGGCAACACCTTTCTCCTCCTATGGGAGCCTAATCAAATATCAAAGGCTCGATGGATCAGCCCTTAGCTATTGTCTAAATTTTGTGTAGTGGCGGAGAATACTGATGAGAGTTAATTGAATCAGGGGTGCAAATAGGCCTGGTCAAAGAAATTAACAATGGGCAGAAAACTAACACCTCTTTAATGTGCAATGTGTCACCTTGAAGCTAGCTCCCACCCCTCTGTATGAAGGACAGTGAATGGCATGTCTGGGTCCACTATTTACCGTAGACAACCCCTGCAGAGCAGACCCCTTTCAGAGGGACGAAGTATGTGATTTGGGGGAGACAGATGTTTGTTGTCACAACAAACTTCAAGGGTGACCTGCACTTTGATCAAGAGCCACAGGGCTCAATTGACCAGAGAGGCACTTTGATCTACAACAGACAGGAAGATGGGTGGGACTTAGGAGTACATGTTGTCACCTCTTACCTGTCATGTTGCAAAGCACTCTCACCCTGACCTCATGCAGACAGAAGATTGTTGGTGGAGACCTGGAATAGGTCCGTAAGGTGGGCTTATCCTACACCAAATACTGGGGCCCATTGGGTTTTAAAAGAGGACTGAGCCCCTCACTTAGCAGATCATCTGAAGGCTTCACCAGAAAGAGGAAATTAGAACTCAGCATTGGATCCTGGCTGAAGGTACAGTCTACCTTATAGCTTCCGTCAGTGAAGGAAGGCCAGGATTTCCAAGAGGGAAGCAAGATCCCGCTCCTAAACATCTCCCAGTGAACAGGGGGAGATACCGGACTCAGAGGACCCATCTAGCAGCTCCAGAACCAGTACCCAGCCAGTACACAGTGTGCCCTGCTAGGTTATGCCCTCAAACCTCCTAGGTGGGAAGTGCCAGAGAATCTGTGAACAAAGGATAAGGCTGTTGCCTGCAAACACTCCCCTCAGCTTTGGGCCATCCACCCTGAAAGGATGCCACGAGCCTTGCAAAGAAGCTAGGAGGAGTGCCACACAAGCATCAAGCAGCATCCATCTTTTAAGAACATTTTCGAGGCAGTCAAGCCCTCGAACCGCGACCGACTGCACCACTGACTGTTGTCATGCTGCAGTCACTAAAGTTGTCCGAGCCAACTCAACCAGCACACAGACAACAATTCTTGACCCTGGTCCGCTATGTAGGCCAGCCTGCACCCGTCCATCCAGCCTCAGTTGCCTAACTGCCTGCCGCCTTATACCCTCAGTTGGCTCCAGTTATGAACTCTATTGCAGGAGCTGCAACGCATCCTGTAACCGACTCAAAGCTGTCGAGCATCAAGAACATCTCAAGCACCATGTACATTGTGGTTCTGTCCCTTTGGTCCTTCTCCGAAGGCCCTTAGTGACATTTACGACTCCTTACTGCCTTGATGCTAAAACCAAATAACCTTGAACAGTTAAGACTGGTTGCCTTACTGACTACCCTCCTGTCAGTATCCAGAGTGCATCCGTTTCCTTCGTGGAACTGTCCATCCTCTGTGTTCCTTTACAGTGTGGGTTGTATTTTGTAGTGTGCTAGAACTGCCTTTTCTAATAATAATAAACTCGATATGTTGCTACAACCTTGACTGGACAGTCCCTTTTATCATTGGGTAACACAATGTATTTTCACTGTGTTGCAACTAACCAACAATCCATGACCTTGCGGAGATAAGCCTGCCATTCCATTCACGTTACCAAAATTGGACAAGTAGGTTTATAATTGACTTGTGTTCCATTCTGTTAGGATCCCTTCTGGTGTACTAGAGGTGTGGGGCTGATTGATGGTTTAGAAACAGATATTCATCCCTCGACCCCTGGTGCCCCAGAAGTTGATTTGTCACAGAGGAGCAGCAAGGAGATTAAAGTGAAAGAAATGAAGGAAAGAGGCTGCCAAGGGGAGAACATCATCATTGTGCAGCGGCAAAGTGTAAGATAGAAAATGGAGAATGGGCTGAGAAAAGGAAGCAAATGAGAATGGGGAAGAAAAGGACAGGAGGAAGAAATAATGGAGGAGAGGTGCGAAAAGAGGAAGAATGAAGGAGAATAGCACATGGACATTAAAGTGAGTTGATGGAAGACAGAAAAAGCAAAATATCAGTATAGATGGGAAAAAGGAAAAGAGAAAGAACAGTCGAGAAGAGGTGAAGGGTGAGATTAGTAGAAATAGAGAGGCTAGAGGAAATACAGAAGAAAGGGATCTATGGAGAGGTTATAAAAGGGTGCTGTAGAGAAAGAAGAAAGAAAGGGCAGGTAAGAAACCAAGTAGAAAGAGGAAACAGTGAAGAGCATGTAGTAAAGAATGAGTAGGGGTGGATATAGAAATACTAGCGGAAAAAAAAGAGAATCCACAGAATCTCACTGCAAGTAAAGTGTAACCATCGTTGGAAGGACTTCATGTTAGAGACAATAATCTTGAAAGACAATTGAACACAAGATACAATCCACCAGTAGAAAGAGAAAGCTGGAAAAACTCCAGGAAACATCATCCCATTTCCTAACAATTTGAATACATGTTGCCTCGTGCAGGACCCATTGGAAGACCAAAGGTACCAGTTAGGGGTATCTGGTAGCAGAATCAATGGTGACCACAGACCCTGACAACTGCAGCTACAGCCAATAAAGACCCCCACAGATGCCAAGAAAGAAGTGCAGGATTCTATAAATCCCAGAGACCTCAAGTGACCTCAAGTGACTGTTTTGCCAACAAAAAAGTCTTGTATCATCAGTTCAGTACAGTCTGAACCCTCATGGTTGGTGCATTAAGACATGTTTAGCAAACACCAGCAAAGTTGTGATGGGTTTAAAAGGCTTGAGAAAAAAAGCTTCCTATTGAAATGTGAAAGAAGTCTACCTCCTCACTTCCTGGGCACTTATAAAGCAGAATGTATATCTATATGCTGAAGAGGTGATCCCTAATAAAGTTTGTAACCATTAGGCAGTTGTATGAGGTCTTGAGAACTGTCTTTCTAGAGTTCAAAAATGCTTGGTTTAAAATAGCAAATCCCTATAGACAAAGACTTTTTCCTGGAGCAATGACTTGGCATTTGAGCTAATTTACTTGCCAACAATGCATTGCCCATCTGGCAGGGATCTTACAGTGATGGGTATTGGCTGATGCGGTGTGAAACTTGGCTCAAATGGCGCACTAAATATATTAGGTAAAACCTGCTCACATATACTTTTCTGCAAATTCTATAACAAATAACTTTTAGCTCGCTGTACATATTTGGATGAAATATTATTTGGATAGACTTTTATCCATTTGCCCTAGTCTTTAATACATTTTGGGGAAAATATGGTAAAAGGTGAAAACGTTAAGAAAACAAAAAACAAGCCATTTGTGGCCTAGTTGCATTCATTATCCCTGTGACGAACTGAGGGAATTTGCCCCCCCCCCTCCAATCTTTTCCATGAGGCTAGGGAGGTAAACCCGCTCTTCAACACCCCACCCTTGGGCCTCAGGCAAGTGGGACCTCACCGAGAGACTCCCCCTTTGAGAGCAAGGACTCCCGTTCCTGTGTGGAACTCCCTGAGGCCCTCAAAGTGATGAGCTATGAGGATTTGTCCAACATAGCAGAAGATTATCAATTCCATAAAGATTAAGTCAATTTAAGCTATTCGCAACAGGAAACTAACACTATCCCTTTAAATCAGTCCCTCCAATGGACTGTGCGAGAATGCTGAAAAGCGATGAGATGACGAGAGAGAAAGGGGAAACGCGAGAGAGGGCGAGAAGCAGAGAGAAGCCATAAAGCAGAGAACCAGGGGAAGCCCCCTGTGCGTAGCAATGCCTAGGGAAGAGGTGCTCTCGCAGAGCCCTGAAAATAAAGGAAAGACATAAATCACAAAAAGAAATGACAGGATATATTGATACGTTTGCCCACCCGTGGATTGAGCCTTTGGGCAAAAACTGTAGAGCGGGGGTTTCCCGTGGGATATCCGTAGTAATAGGTTGGGGAGGACGACAGGAGAGAGGCCTGCTTGCACCACAGGGGGGACAGGAAGCCATCAGCAGCTGCAATTTTCACAGCGTTTACAATGGGGCTATTTTCTCACCTGGGCTTTGCAGAGCGACTTCGTATAATGGCTACGTCTTCCATTTTCCTCAGAGGGTGATGAACGCGAGCAGATACCCGAGAGGGAAATTATTAACAGGCAAACAAAGCAGTGAGCACAGGCGCTTCATATCTCAACCAAAGGCAGAAGACAAATGAAGGACTAATATTCTGATTATTTGCTTTAAGATGGTTATTTTGTAATAGAAAAGCATACAAGTTATACTTAAATATAGTGAAGTATTGGTCGAGTGAGCAGGTTGCCAACTTAATGACAAGGAGGATAGAATGATATTTTGTCCCCATATCCTGTTTGATCTTGGGAACATTATTTCATCTCCCTGTGCCCCCTGCTTTCTAGAGGTGTCAGCATGTCCTGCAGGAACCCGCACACAGCATCCCGGAAATAGGAATGATCGGGTCAGGTGTCCTAGGGGCCTCGGGAGGGAGGCAAGGGGTAGGGGGTGGCAGATGGGTGATTTGAACTTGCTGAATGCATGCTTGCCTGGTATCTGAGACGAGCACTTAACGTATGAGCTATCCACCTAAAAGAATGTGCAAGCTGGCTAGCCACCAACTTTACGTACAGGATTGGGTTGTTTAGAATTGTATATTTGGAGGAAAGAGTTAAGCGCCTTCCTCAGAAAGGCTGCAATAAGCCACAACAGTTGGGAAAGCATCTTTCCAGAGCGCTTTAAAAAAATAGAGGTAGAGGGTTTAGTGAACACAAAATTATCCAAGCGCTGCAGAGGATAGCTCAGGGGCAGTGTCCTGGTCTTGGAAGAAAGATAAGGCTGAACAGCATGGGTTCGATGCCCAGTCCCGTGCTAAGAGGCTTATATGTTTCAATGTTTTGTTTAACGCTGAATGGCAGATATCATAGACTGGCATTACATCACTTACAGTATTTATTTTCCAGTGTTATGGGGGGGGGGGGGAGTGCATGGTTGGAGATCACATGGTAGCCCTAGAAGCCCCGCCGCTCCATGGCTGCAATGTGGTTTTTAAGATGGGATTTGAGGACCGGGCAGTGGCAATATTCCTAGGCCCCGCTTCACAGTGTTTTTTGTTCCAATTTGGTTTTGCCATTATAAAACACTTCTGTGAATTAGGCCCTTAATGTCTTGGGAGAGGGAGTGTTGGCAAGTATATGCTTGTACACAGAACATGCGTCGGGTTTCCTTTCTGGGTGCAAGCCCGCACTATGCAGAGCCAAATATATGAGAAAAGAGCAACATTAAATAGGATTTCACTGTGATTTTTATGATAAGGCAGGGATGTGGCAAATCTTATGGAACTTGATGACTTTTTCCACAGTTACAGGTACAAACTCCAAAGATTTTGGTCCTCCACATTCGCTTGGGCAGGGCTGTGACATTGACAGACCTTTCCCTGCACACCTTTTGCAAAGTGTGCAGCGGGCAAACGGTTTCTAAGCATTGAGGTAAACGCAGCGACCTGATGACTGTTTACCAGGCATCTCTTTGTAAGTTGCTTTGCTGCGCCCGCCAGCAAAGGCCTACCGCTTACAGCAAGTGTACAATCCTGCATTTGCATTCACAGTGCGGCTTGCAGTGCAAACCTCTGTATATAGGTCGCAAAGCAAACAAAAAGCCCAATTGTGATTAGGGCTTTGGGGTGCAGTGAATGGGTTCATAGATCTCTTCGGTCAGATAGCACTGCGAGTAGAGCGGTCGCTTTGACATCCGTGCAGAGCTTGCCCACGCAGGTTCGAATCCCGGCAGGGCCAAACTCAGCCTTTCATCCTTCCGAGGTCGATAAATGAGCACCACACACCATGAGCAGCGTTCAGATGCACGCGCAGCAGATGCGGTCGTCCAGGGGCCCCTCCCACTTCGTGAAAGGTGATTATCGGAAGTGATCAGCGTTCAGTAGTCTTTCTTTGCTTTTCATGAGTATTGCATAGACTTGATCCTGTGTTGCAAGGATGAGCAACATCCTTCCTGCTCATGCAAATCGCAAAGTAATCGCAGTGCAGGCACTGGAAATACAAAGTCTCTTTGTACAGTTAAAATGATTGTTAGGCAGTTCCTAAGTAAATAGTTTCAATTTTGAAGGTGCCAAATTTGATTGAGAATACAGGCTCTATTTCAGCCCATTAAAGGTTTTTGTAGAATCAGTTGTATGGTGCCTGTATGGTGATGAGGTCCCCAGAACACAGGAGGCTCAATTTAATGATAACAATGAATGTCGTACAATTGGAGGGCCTTATCAGTTGACAGCCTATCCTGTTAGAGTGCTCTCAGGAAGGCAGGCGGGGTTGGTTAGGCGTCGGTCATTGTATGTGCAGTCCAGTTGAGGCTCAGTATGTCAGGACAGTCCCTTAGATCAGTGGTAGCAGAACCATCAACATAGCAGGCTTGTGCTTCTAGAAGGCTGAAAGAGGGGGATACACAATCCGTTATGTATCAGACCTGCGACTCGTGGAACCCAGTTTGGTAACTTTGTGCCAAATACCAGATCAGGATTGTGTTATATCACAATCCTGAAGAAAAGTTGGGGTTTGACTAGAGGCAGGAGCCCCAACAAGCTTTTCAGCTGGAGCATTTTGAGGGCAGATGTGGCTGGGTTGCAGGGAGTCTGGCAACAAGGCATTACCTTAATGAGGGAGAACCGCGATGCCTGTTCAAGCCCCCTTGCCAGTGTTTTGAAAATGTGAATGTATTTGAATTCATAGGTATTAACCTGGTGACAGCATCTTGAAATCATCAAGGGTATGATTAGATTCTGAAAAATGCTCACCCACTGGACTCTCGTTTGTGCATCGTTCACTCAGACAATGGAGGTTCATGTGTTTATGTTGAGGTTGACTAGTTTCCCCAACATCGTAGCCCCACCAAGGACATTTCATGCACACAATCAAGAAAACAATATTGCTGGGTGCACATGTAAAACACCCCAAAATTTTGTAGTCCTGCACCCTGTGAGGTATCCCGATTGTGTCATAAATGTTGATATGTGGGCAGATTAAGCTTCTTCTGTTTCTTCAAGGCATGTTTCCATAATCTGTGCTGGCTTCTGAACATCATGCCTTCAGATTGGCTGGTTGTCTGAAAGCAAGGAGGGGCATCTCAGGAAAAACGTTTATCTTGTTGCAGGATGGGATGGAGTTCCTTAACAATAGCAATAGTGCAGAGGGCTTCTAACTCTGGAATATATGTGACTATTAGTGGCGCCCAGGAATGTATCTCTTTTGCAGAGGTTGCTCTGGGGCTACGTGTTGCCCTGTGAATCTGGCTGTCCACATTTCTGTGGTTGTATTCACAGTCTATTAAGTCTGAAGTTTGTATGTTTTTATCCCTGTCCCTTGCGTCATAGCATATTCAATTGTATCTTAATGTTAATGTTTGGCTGAATATTGTAGCATGTCTTTGTGCGCACTGGGTAGAAGCTGCCACTCTTCAAGTCACTGGCACGGTTGGTTGGTTTGCGCTATACGCTGGTCTGTAGCTGGCCATCTTTTATTGTTATGATGGTGTCGGGGGAAATTAACTTTTTTAGGGGAGTAGGAGAGTGAGGTTGATGGTTGTGTGGAATTCATTCAGTCTTCTATGGAAGTTTAGGAGGTGCTGTTCCCCAGCTGTCCAAATCAGGAGAATGCCATCAATGTAGTGCAGGTATCTCAAAGTTATGCAGCCACAGGTGCCAAGGAATCCGTTTCTAATTGTGCCATGAATAAATCTACATATTACAGCACCAATTGAGTACCCTTGGCCATCCTCATCATTTGGAAATAAGTATGAGTACCAAATGCAACATTTTTGTGGGTCAACATGAATTCTATACCCTTGCCTATAGCGTCAGCAAGTGGGTTTTGATCACCAAGAGCATTCGTACATGCCTCAGTGCCATCAATGTGGGGAATGTTTGAGTAGAGTGACTCCACATTCATGTTTGCCAGTAATGCGCCCCTTGGGAAGTGGGCCTATATCGTCCAGTTTGTTGAGTAGATCAGTGGTGGTCTGGATGTAGCTGGGTGTCTCTCTTAAATGTGGCTTCAAGCTGTTCTCGACCCAGCCAGAGATGTTCTTAGTCAGCGTGGTTGATCCATAGATGATTGGGTGCCCAGGGGGGTTTCTTTGTGCATTTTCTGGAGCATGTTGAAAGTGCCAGGTATTCAGTTATCTGATACTAGGCCTTGAATGTGTTCCCGAAAGCCATTCTGAAGTTTATTGATGATCTTTTTGAGTGCTCCTTTATATTGTTTTGTTGGGTCTTTCTGCAGCTTTTTGTAATATCTTGCGTCAGAAAGTTGCTGTGTGCCTCTTGCACATTATGTGTTGAATCCTGCAGAGTCATAACTAAACCCCAGCCTAAGAGTTCCTTTCATGTGGCCAGAGAAAGGCAGCCACTGCCTGATCATAACCCTGGTGGTGGTATCATGAAGGAGGAAAACATGGGAGAAGATTGCTGTCAGGAGGAAGTGGTGACTCCTTTGGGAGACGCGCTGTATTCATCTTCATGTGAGAATGAGAGTCCTCTTATTCCCAAATAGCTAATGGCATGCAGTCATTTCACAAGCCCCTCCCATGAACCTCCCCAAATAGTATGCTATGAAAAGAAAGTCAACTAAACAAAATAAGGTTTGTATGAATCAGGAATTGAATATGATATCCTCCAATTGTCATGATTTTGTTTTAGGTATAGGTCCTAACTCCAATGTTAAATCACAAATCTTTTTCTTAACATCTGTGAGAAACCTGAGGGCATTCTCACTCCTAGACCCCTTTTATCCTGTGCACATGTGGCCAGAGAAAGGCCATTGCTCTTGGATCCTGACCCTGGGGATGGAGAAGTGAGGGAGGATTACCTGGGTGGAGAGTCCTAGGGGACTGGAAGTGGGGAGCCATTGGGTGAGACATGGTATTCCCTTTTTACTATTAGTGACCAACCCAACCGTTCCCCCATGTTCATGGACTGTTAGAAAGCCAGTTCCCCGTTTTTATTCCCATTTGACACTTGACAGTACTGGGTCAAAGAAGAGACAACTAAGAACAATGAAGACCACACTCTTTCATCACTCTGGTACTGGGACGAGGAAGATGCCTTTCGAAAAACTGTAAAGGTCAGGCATGACCCGTTGATGGTGGTCATTAGGGCTGACTGGACATCCACACCTGCAGCCTTTTAAGGGGCTGCAGGTGTATAAAAGGAGACAGCCACATGGAGAGCAACAGGGAGACCTGTGTGAGGAGGAACGACAGGAGCAGCAGCAGGAAGGCCGGTCCAAGCAGCAGGGGACCATACTTTAGAAACACTGAAACGTGGAGGTCTGTAGAGAGAGGCAGTCTTTGGAAGCGTGCAGTGGGAGCTCAGGCTCTGTGGAGCAGACTGAACTTTACGAAGGGAGCAGTGTCGAGAGGCTGTCCCTTTTATATGTGTTCACGATGCTTGTTACCCTGTGTTGGGTTGTCAACACAGGAGTGCCTGAGGGGCAGGAGTGGGACCCCTGACGTGAAGAGCAGAAGGATGTATGATCCATGCTGCTGGGAAGCTCCTGAACCCGACCAGTGAGTTCCTAGCAATTGAGAAACCCGGTGTGTGAGCGTTTAAACTTTGCTCTTCAAGGAATACTTTGTATCAGAGTGGTTGTGTGTTGGAGGAAACACGTTCTAAAAGTCTACGAGTAATAGACATTTTGTTTGAAGTGAATTAAAAGAAATACTACACAGCGGGTTGAATGAGAAGTGTGATCTAACTATAACTCGCGCCTATTATGTACCAACCTGAATGGAAATGTTAATAAGTGCAACCCGTGCATATTGAATACCGAATTGAGTACAATCTATGTTTCTTGAACACTGAACTGAACGAAAACCTCACAAGAGAGCAAATCTGTTACACATTCAGTTCAGAACCAAAACGGGACTCTAAATCCGAGTAAAAGTCTTGGGAAGGGAATCCTGAGACTTGTGACATTTATTGACTTGAAAGGTTCTTTGGTGCTTGCAATTGTGTTACTTTGAACTTGGGGAAGGGAACTCAGAGTATTTGTTAAAACAGTATCATCCTGAACTCAATAGAGGTAAATCCGATACTTTTTGCTGGAACAGTTTTATAATTGGTGAAGGGAACTGGAAGGAAGCTGCGACGTGGAAGAGGCTCAGAACTTTTGATGGACACCATTTCTTTTGGTTGCTGACATCCCTACACGTTTCTATAGACTAACTGTGAGGGAAAGTATAGGTTTTGGACAGACAGATTCTTCAATTGAACTCTTATCAGACTCTTCTCGGTTTTATTGGCAAACCCCACCTTAGCATAGAGCAAGTTAGGCCTTCGACCATCCTGACATTTGAATTAATAAAAGTGTTTGTTTTTAATTCAGAACCTGTTGTATGTGTCTTGCTTCATGATGCCTTCACATATCCCCCAACACTGACAACTCTGTTTACAAAGCACTCAAGACTAACTAAACATCAAGGACCAAAACCACAAGGGACTTCAGGATCCATAATGCCTGTGGTACTGGACAAGAAAGAGGGACTCAAAGTCAATGAGGATCAGATGTGCTATTGAACAGAATGTGCGGTCTAGTTGTTATAGAACAAGACACCTGAGAGGAATATTTAAACTCAAGAATGGGTCTCAGCTGAAGAGAGATACAGGAGGAGGAGTAGCGGCAGAAGCAGATTGGAGTTATAAGATTGCCATAGAAGCAGAAGGAAGAGCACAAGCTGAAGCCGACAAAGGAAGAGAAGGCATCTGGTATTGCAGAGTGCGCACATCTGGAAGCGGTGCTGCGTATGGCAATGGGAAAAGAAGCCCAGCCATGTGGGAGACGTGGTCCCAATCCAATGTGAGCCAGCTGCTTCTGTGAGCGGGAGGTCGCGGAAGCCCAACAGAGCTGGCAGAGTACTGGAGAAGAACCATGCAGACTGCTGAAGTTACTTGGGAGCACTCATTGGAGTGGACAGAACACAGAACGTCTGCCCCAGCAGAAGAACGTGAAGCGGAGACACCAACAGAGACCAGCGAATCGGCATGAAGTTAACAGTGACCCTGGGGCACTCCGATGAGGACATTTCATATTAACTAATGAATTTGAATACCGAACAAAAAAAGTAAAGAGGCGACAAGGGAGCAATTCCCTTTTTATGGGATACCAATTCAGAGAACCCACATTGCCAACAGCCAGGAGGCAATAAAGGAGCAGTACAAAGGTGCAATTCCCCTTTCATGGGACACCCACTTGGGGAAACCTGTAACCCACATTGCCAGCAACTGGGCTATCAAGAAGCAGTAAAGAGACAACTTGGGTGCAATTCTGCTTTCTTAAGTTTCCAGTTTGGGGAATTCTGTTACCCACATTGCTACGAATCAAGAGACTATAAAGAGAGGCAGCTATTGTTCAGCCCTGCTCACATGGAAAACTGGTGTGGAGAATCTTGGAACCGATATTGCCATAAAGACCAATTGCAGTTGTAGGAGTGTTCTTCTTGGCAGGCCAGTACACATGGAACAGGATCAGTAGTAGTTAGTCCTGGCAGGCCAGTATACCAAAAAAGAAGAGATTATGAAGAAGTGTGGATGTGGCAAAAAGGAGTGGTGGAAAAAACATGTTGATTCTATTATCATTTTGACAAACTGTTGCATCACAAAAGGTAGTTGCTGTGCTATCCTGACAAAAGTATTTCATTTGAAGAAAATGTGTGATATTCTAATAATTGCTTTGCACCCTGAGGAAAACAATTGTCCTGGTTTATGAACTTGTGTTTTGTGAGAGAAACATGTGCCTTAACAAGACAGATACTATGGAGAACAAAGGTTGTTTTGGATTTTGAACAAGTTTGTGAAAGAGTCATTTACTTTACCAAGTGGAAGGACGCACTGGAGGGAAAACACATTTTGTGTTGAACTGAAAAGACCTTTTCCAAGGATGTTCCTGAATTGATCCATGTGAAGGCGGCCCAACCCAGGTAACAAGGAGAACTTTCTATAGTCTATATGTTTGAACTTTTACAATGTTTTGTTGAACTAAAGACAGCCAAATATTCCTTGTGTATTTTTGTTGCATGTATTAGTGTAAGGGTCAGAGACTTGTTGGACACTAGGTCGCCTTTCTTTAGTTTTAGTTTGCTAGGTAGGGATATTCTAGATAGCTGCTTAGCTCACCCCTTTTTGCTTTAATAAATGGCAAACATTGAGAAAACCATACACTTGTGTCCATCTCACATTTCAGACTCCTCACAACAACCACAGAAGTTCATTATGACAACTGCTCCTGCTTTCTCTGCTGGTTTTATTACAATACTCGTGTTGCTGTGCAGAGATTTTATAGCCTCCCCCCTTTTCTGGAGGTGTTGGGTTATAGGAATATTTAATGTGTTTGTCCAGTATGGCTGATGTTGCTCGATGTCTGTAGATTTCAATGTATTGATTCAGTTTCGGGTTGTGCCCAATGTATGGAGTCCAGTTTGAATTTTGCTTTCTGGCTTTGGGACTTGTTGACAATCCAATTGCTTCTCCTTGCTGTCCAGCTTGCAATGTGTACCATTTAGACCTTGATGATTGCAATGTGTGTGGAGAGTTCAACTTGTAATAAATGCCTTTCTGAGCAAAACTGCAAATCTGATACACAGACACAGATAATGGGGTCTTTACAGGAGGGGCTATGTAAGCTGTAATGTTTTTCAAAAGCTTCATTCGATCCCTGCCTGAGGAAGTGGAGACATTCCACGAAAGCTCGCAAATAGAAAAAAAATGACTTTGTTAGCCTAATCTTGTCAGGGAGAGAATAGCTCAGTGGCAAAGCGCACGTCTTGGAAGCTAGACGATGCTGAGCAACACAGGTTCGAATCCCAGGTCCATGCTTAGAAACCTCTTCAGTATCAAGCGTGTAGTAAAAATCCAATAACAATTACTAAGGTTTAGACTCATTTTCTTGTGGATCAACATTATAAAGTGTTTATATATATATATATATATATATATATATAAATAAATAGAAAAACACCAGAAACGGACAGCACTCCTAGGAGCAGCTACTAGGTAAACATTACCCAGTTACAAAAGAAATTCACCACAAAATCCAACAATGTTTTCTTTATTTTCGTGTAGTGGAAGGAAAATATTGCCAGCAACAATGCATTTCGCTTTCATCAAAAAAACCTTTGTTAAAGGGACGTTATGGTTAAGTTGCAGTAAAAACACCAATGAAATTCAGTGAATAAACATTCTTAAAGAGACGTTATCATTACAAGTAAACCTTAAAAACCACAGAAATTTGACAATTATGGTAAGCTAAGCAACCTTAATTTGCGCCCTGCTAAGACTAACACCCAGAAAAGAAGACATAACAAATGTCACTGATTGCATCACATATCTGGGCCAATTGTTTTTGTTCGCTGAGATATTTAGGCCAGTGGTTTTGTTCACTGATAGTCAGAATATGAATATTGAAAATGTGTTATATATCTAGACGTTAACCATCTTGTATGTTCTTATAGTTCTTTTTTAGGGTTTGGTCAGCTCATGGTGCACATATATGGGGCAACAAGCAGGCCTCAAACACAAAATTCATTTGTAAACATGATGATGAACTATAATGTTATTCACATTTTCTGGTGATGTTGTTTCTACCTTACTTTAGTTTCCCTGTATGTGCCTCTGATTTGTATGCATTGTGGGTCTTCATACGTAATGTTTGTACTAACACAAGTATGGAGTATCTTGTATTATTAGCTATTCATTCATGTTTAACATTACTTAAAACTCTGATAAGGTAGCATGCATTATTTTACTATCCAAAACTACTATCCAAAATTACAAGATTAAAACTATTGTACTTCTATGGTGCATGCCGCAGGCATTGCCTATGTGTATGTATGATTAGGTTCCTCTATTAACAGCAACACTTCAATATAATATTTTGTTTAGATAAGTACATACTTAAATACATTAAGTAGTTCACGATAGGTCACCCGATCACCCCTGGCATCTTGTTACCAACATTATAAAAACAACCACTTGCAGGGAGTTTCTATGAACATTAATTTCACATATGATGTCATCAGTGATGTCATCAATGACATTTGTGATGTCACCTTTGATGTCCTGGGTGTTAGTCTTAGCAGTGCACAGTGGTGAGATATGGTTTCTTATCTTACCATAACTGGCAAATTTCTGGGGGTTTCGGTTTTACTTGCAACCATAGCGTCCCTTTAGACATTCTTTTCAATGAATTTCATAGGTATTTTTTAGTTCAACTTAACCATAACATTCCTTTAAGAAAGCTTTTCAGTGAATTTCATGGGTACCATGATTTCTTCTTTTCAAAGACATGTGCGTATGCAGAGAACAATTCTCTCTGTCTCTTGCATATGCTGTCACAATTCACAAATCGCAAGGTCTAACCCTAGATCATGCATTGATTGACATTGGCAACACACAGGCCGATTCATGGAATAATTAGCGCGGCGCAAGTGGGCAAAAACGTGCGAATCGCAGTGGAATAGCGAAAATCGCAGTGCAATTGCGAAAATCGCACGAAAAGCAGCGCACGTCGATTCATGGAAGGCCGTGCGCAAGAAAACCAGCATATGTGCGATAAAAAAGTGCGCGGCGCACGTTGGCGCACAGGCCATCTAACAGCGTGCGCCAGGTCACAGCGAAAATCGCACAGGCCACAGCGAAATTCGCACATAGCGCGGCGCACGCAACAAAAGTAGGCGGAACACGGGCGTAACACTCGGAATGGGGAACAACTTGCCAAAACGTGGGCGTCACGGGGGAAGAACAGGGCACAAGTGCGCGGAACGCCCACACGTCGCCTACAACACGTATTCATGGAATAGAATAGGGCAAAAAAGCGCACGCTCAAACCAGCGCACAGGCACAAACACGACCGCCACAAGAAAGCAGGCGGTAGCGTCTCTGCGGCTGTAAGAAATATGCGCCAAAAGGTGCGCCAACAAATAGCACCTATATACTGCCATGATGAATGTCCCATACTGTGGCCCTCCAGGAAAAATGACGTGCAAAGGGGTACCCACAAACACGGACACCCGCTGACAAAAAATACGTGTGCGTGTATACCGGGGTGCGCGGGAAGTCTAACACGCGATTTCAGCAGGTCAGCAGGGTACGTGCATCACAGGGGTTCGCGTGAAGTTATTCACGCGATCGGGCCTGGGGGAGCGGGCTACGTGTATTTCAGGGGTTCGCGTGAAGTTTCTCACGCGATCGGGCCTGGGGGAGCGTGCTACGTGTATTTCAGGGGTTCGCGTGAAGTTTCACACACGATCGGGTCTGGGGGAGCGAGCTACGTGTATTACAGGGGTTCGCGTGAAGTCCCTCACGCGATCGGGCCTGGGGGAGCGTGCTACGTGTATTTCAGGGGTTCGCGTGAAGTTTCACACGCGATCGGGCCTGGGGGAGCGGGCTACGTGTATTACAGGGGTTCGCGTGAAGTTCCTCACGCGATCGGGCCTGGGGTAGCGGGCTACGTGCATTACAGGGGTTCGCGTGAAGTTCCTCACGCGATCGGGCCTGGGGGAGCGGGCTACGTGTATTCCAGGGGTGCGCGGGAAGTTCCACACGCGAATAGCCTCGGCGCGTGTATTTGAGGGGTGCGCGGGAAGTTCCACACGCGAATAGCCTGGGCGCGTGTATTTCAGGGGTGCGCGGGAAGTTCCACACGCGAATAGCCTGGGCGCGTGTATTTCAGGGGTGCGCGGGAAGTTCCACACGCGAATAGCCTGGGCGCGTGTATTTCAGGGGTGCGCGGGAAGTTCCACACGCGAATAGCCTGGGCGCGTGTATTTCAGGGGTGCGTGGGAAGTTCCACACGCGAATAGCCTGGGGGCGCGTGTATTTCAGGGGTGCGCGGGGAGTTCCACACGCGAATAGCCTGGGTGCGTGTATTTCAGGGGTGCGCGGGAAGTTCCACACGCGAATAGCCTGGGCGCGTGTATTACAGGGGTGCGTGGGAAGTTCCACACGCGAATAGCCTGGGCGCGTGTATTTCAGGGGTGCGCGGGAAGTTCCACACGCGAATAGCCTGGGTGCGCGTGTATTTCAAGGGTGCGCGGGGAGTTCCAGACGCGAATAGCCTGGGTGCGTGTATTTCAGGGGTGCGCGGGAAGTTCCACACGCGAATAGCCTGGGCGCGTGTATCTCAGGGGTGCGCGGGAAGTTCCACACGCGAATAGCCTGGGTGCGCGTGTATTTCAGGGGTGCGCGGGGAGTTCCACACGCGAATAGCCTGGGTGCGTGTATTTCAGGGGTGCGCGGGAAGTTCCACACGCGAATAGCCTGGGCGCGTGTATTTCAGGGGTGCGCGGGAAGTTCCACACGCGAATAGCCTGGGCGCGTGTATTTCAGGGGTGCGCGGGAAGTTCCACATGTGATTTGACATTGTGGGTCCTCCCAGGTGTACCCTGTACACCCTCCACGGCCCCTGCAGGCAGCCCACACCACAGGGGACTACCCTGCATCCCTGGTCATGTCCCGCAGGCAGCCCACCCAACATGGGCATGCCCCCCAGCAAAGGCACATGTCTCCTTGAACTAATGAACACCAACTCATGTCCCCTTGCACCCCCACCCCCCAGCACTGTGGGGCACCTGCCAGCAGGCCCCCACCCATGTCCAACTCATGTCTCCCACCACCCCCACACCCCAGCCACCAGGGGCACCCTCCACCAGGCCCCCACTCATGTCTCCCACCACCCCCACACCCCAGCAGTGCAGGGGCACCCTCCACCAGGCCCCCACTCATGTCACCCACCACCCCCACCCCCCAGCCACCATGGGCACCCTCCACCAGGCCCCCACTCATGTCTCCCACCACCCCCACACCCCAGCAGTGCAGGGTCACCCTCCACCAGGCCCCCACTCATGTCTCCCACCACCCCCACACCCCAGCAGTGCAGGGGCAGCCTCCACCAGGCCCCCACTCATGTCACCCACCACCCCCAGCCACCAGGGGCACCCTCCACCAGGCCCCCCACTCATGTCTCCCACCACCCCCACACCCCAGCCACCAGGGGCACCCTCCACCAGGCCCCCACTCATGTCTCCCACCACCCCCACACCCCAGCCACCAGGGGCACCCTCCACCAGGCCCAAACTCATGTCTCCCACCACCCCCACACCCCAGCAGTGCAGGGGCACCCTCCACCAGGCCCCCACTCATGTCTCCCACCACCCCCACACCCCAGCAGTGCAGGGTCACCCTCCACCAGGCCCCCACTCATGTCTCCCACCACCCCCACACCCCAGCAGTGCAGGGGCAGCCTCCACCAGGCCCCCACTCATGTCACCCACCACCCCCACCCCCCAGCACTGTGGGGCACCTGCCAGCAGGCCCCCACCCATGTCCAACTCATGTCTCCCACCACCCCCACACCCCAGCAGTGCAGGGGCAGCCTCCACCAGGCCCCCACTCATGTCACCCACCACCCCCACCCCCCAGCACTGTGGGGCACCTGCCAGCAGGCCCCCACCCATGTCCAACTCATGTCTCCCACCACCCCCACACCCCAGCAGTGCAGGGTCACCCTCCACCAGGCCCCCACTCATGTCTCCCACCACCCCCACACCCCAGCCACCAGGGGCACCCTCCACCAGGCCCCCACTCATGTCACCCACCACCCCCACACCCCAGCAGTGCAGGGTCACCCTCCACCAGGCCCCCACCCATGTCTCCCAGCACCCCCACCCCCCCAGTCACCAGGGGCAGCCTCCACCAGGCCCCCACCCATGTCTCCCACCACCCCCACCCCCCCAGCACTGTGGGGCACCTGCCAGCAGGCCCCCACCCATGTCCAATCCATGCCCCCCTGCACCTGGGTCCCAACATTCCCCAATCATGTCCGTAATGCCCATCCTCCCCTGCCAAAAGGCCCAACCAACTATCACACCCACCCACATATCAAAGGCAATTACATGTTACACCCCCAATTTAAATAATGCAATTGAACACATGTCTGTCACACACAATGGCTGCAAGTGAATGACAAAACACCCAACATGACATGCCTGAAAGCAATGAGATGATACGACACATTGAAGAATCAAAAAAAATATGTATTGAACAGCAAGTAGAATGGAAATGAAATAAGAAAAAACACAAAGCAAATCAAACAAAACAAGATGAATGTCCAAGAAAATAATCTGAAAAATTAAAATAAGCCAATGAAGAACCATGAAGAAGATCATCCTGGGTCCATGAGCCCAACCAAATTAAACCTAACTATGACTACTAACTAAAAACTGAACTATATACAAAAAAGTGGTGCATTGTCCAATCGCAACCAAAAAAAAATCAAAAAAACAAAGGAAACCTAACCTTAACTATACAACTATATACAAAGGCAGCGGGCTATTCGGACGGCTCACTGGTTGTTGTCATGGGCCAGGGCATCATCGAACTCCTGGTCAATGGCTTGGAGGCGGGCATGTTCCCTGGCCCCGAGGTCCCGCAGGGATAACGCAGTGTCAAGCTCAAACTCCCTGCGAAGACCCTCGAGGCACTCAGCCCGCCTCAGCGCCCTCCGCATGGAGTCCTCCGCCCTGACCATCGTGAGCCGTTCCTCCTCTGCCCGCTGCCGCTCCGCACCTATCCGCTGGCACAACCGCTCCCACACAGAAGCCACTCCCATTCCAGGGTTCTCCTGCCCTCCGGCCGATGCCTGCACCCCTGATGTTGATGGCCCCGAGCCATGATGCCTCCCACGTTGAGCCTGCTGCTGCCTCCGACGCAACTGCCTGTGCCAGCACGACGGCATCCAGGCTGATGGAAACCACCGACGCCGTCGTGCACGTGCCCTGCCCGATGATGCCGTCACATCCTCCATCTGCTGGGGTCCAGTTGCTGTGGTGTCCACCCCTGCTGGATCTCTGACTCCCGACTGTGGCAGGGATGGGATCCCCACCGAGCTGGCTGCATTGGTCGGGGCAGGTCCACAAGGGGCCCTGGTGGCATCTGGGCTGGAAGACGGCAAGGAGAACGACTGGTGGATAGCCTGCACAGAGGAGGAGAGGGCCGCCACATTGGCCAACACATGCAGGAAACCCCCGAACATGGCCGATCCCAATTGGGCCACGTCGCCACGGTGCACTTCGTGATGACGTGCGTGCTCCTCCCGGGAAGCACGCACGGCATCACGAATCACAGCCGTGCGCATCGCGGCCCCAATCAGGACCTTCTCCGCACGGCCAGGGGTTCCCACGTCCGCAGGTGGAGGGGAGTCAGGTGACATGGACATCCCCTCTACCTGCGGACAGGCCTGGGACGGGGCATCCCTGCTGGTGCATGGTGGTGCACTCACAGGGTCAGGGACAGCGACATGCACAGGCCCCTCCATGGTGACCTGTGCTGCCTCCTGCCCCTGGCCCTGGACTGCACCACTTGCACCAGCAGGGATGCCCCCACCAGGCCCCATGTGTGCCCCAGTGGCGGCCTCCTCCTCCTCTGTGCAAACCACCAACCTGGATGGCTCCTCACCGTCTCCCACCGTAGCAGGCCCCTGTGGGGGCTCACCCACCCCTTCCGCTGCAGCCGTGGGGGCCTCCCCGCCGCCTTGCTCCACAGCGCCGTCTCCGCCCTCTTCTTCACTAGCCGCTGCGTAGAGGGAGACAAAGAACACAAGCATCAGGGCACTGTACAATGGTCCCCTAGACAGGAAGCAATAGCAGATGAGCACCACTGTCAAAGTACACTTCCATCATGTCCCTCCACAACACATGGGTCAGTCCAGGCAAAACACACACAGTAACAGGCATGGTGCATGCCATGGACATTACCTTGCATGTCCAATGGACTCTTGAAACATTCAATGATATGTAACTCACATGCATCATGGCTCATGCCTATCACATGCACACACTTCACCTCAGTCACATCCATCTGGCCCCAAACACACCAAACACAGCGGATACAAGGGTAATTTGGCTGCTTTACTGAATCTGTGCATTGTCACACACATGTGTCATGCATCCATGGCATGCACAAGTCACAGACACGCAGGTCAGGCACACAGACATGGCTACCATATATGTACCTGGCATCAGCACCCATCCCTCACCCCCACCCATGTCCAGGTACAGAGACTGGCATGCTCTCATGTTCAAAATCTGCATAGGGCTCCCCATGCGGCATTTCAACACATGCAACAACCATGTGCATCACACATCACTGGTCGCACATGCATTACCATGATGTCCCTGCACACATACATGCATACATGGCCTATGGCACACATACAGGCAAGTATCATAGAACCAGCACACCGCAACATGCCCTGTCTCACACAGTAAAGCATGGACACTTACCGCTCAACTCCAGACGGGCCTCCCTCTCAAGGATCTGGGCGTGGAGCGCTGGGCGTACGCGTTCCAGGACCCTCATCTGGATGGAACTCATGCGGCCCCGGCCCCCCTCCACGAGGCGCCGGGCCTTCACAAGGGTCCTGGACCTCAAGTCCTCCCAGCGCTTCTTGATCTTCAGGACGTCGCGGGTTGCCACCCCCTCCGCGTTGATGGCAACCACACAGTCGGCCCAGATCCTCTGCCGTCCTTCCTTGCTGGCGCGGGACGATCCAAAGAGGGCATCATACTGCCCCAGGACATGCTCCACCAGGACACCAACTTCGGTGACAGTGAAGCTGGTGCCCCTCTGCCCCTCTGGCCTGGGGTTGCCACTGGTGCCAGATGTGGAAGTGCCCGACATGGCAACCCCAGAGGCAGGTGTGGGTGGGCAACTGGGTCCTGGGGCTGGGCTGTGGAGCGATGTAATCCCAGTCGGGAGTCTTCAGTTCCAGCAGGGGTGGACACAGCAACTGGACCCCTGCAGATGGCTGATGTGCAGGCACCAAATGGCAGGGCACGGTGGCAGCAGGCAGGCAGGCAGGCAGCAGCAGCAGATGGCACGTGGGAGGCTGCTCGGGGCACTGGGGGGCAGTAACTCGGCCTTCTGGGCAGGAGCGTGGTCTTCCGTGTGTTTTCACGTGGCCAGCTTGATACGGAGTGATTTGGCACGTGAAAATCCTGCACGTCAGCGTGAAATCCGAGGAAAGGCCCTTAGCGCGTAAGCGCTTCAGCACGCATACGCGATTCTATTGGACCAGAGTCCCTCAGCGCGTAAGCGCGTCTGTGACGTGACCCGCACAGGTGTTCCCCACTCAGCACGTGATGACGGGGCACACGTGGAGATACTGCACGTCAGAGTGTCATCGCGTGTAATTGGACAAAAGTGCGCGTACACGCGATTGGCCTATGTACGTGTATTTAATGGGTGCGCGGGCACTTACACACGCAAGTACGTCAGCGAACCTGTATCCCGTGGTGCGTGTGAATTTCCACACGCTATTGGACTGGGAACTGGATTCCAGGGGTGCGCGGGTCACAAGCTGTATCCCGTGGTGCGTGTGAATTTCCACACGCTATTGGACTGGGAACTGGATTCCAGGGGTGCGCGGGTCACACGCTGTATCCCGTGGTGCGTGTGAATTTCCACACGCTATTGGACTGGGAACTGGATTCCAGGGGTGCGCGGGTCACACGCTCGCCTAGAACACGCGCAAAGCATAAATTTGCGGACTTTAACAATAACAAGCTCAGACGCCAGGATGAACATACCGTTCCTAGCAGCAGTGGCAGTGGGCTACCAAAGGAGGAGGAGGAGGATAGTCAGGGCCAGAATATTCACACCCAGAACCAGCCTTTTCGGGATGCCTGATGACCAGGTGTATGGGAGGTACAGGTTTCCACCACACATTATACTGGACCTGGTGAGTGAGTGGGAGGATGACCTCACATCACCCACCCTGTGCTCCCAAGCACTCAGCCCCCTGGAGAAGGTCCTCAATGTACTGCACTTCTTAGCCACTGGATCATTTCAGCGGACAAGTGCCATAGTGGGTGGGGTGTCACAGGCCACCCAGTCACGCTGCCTACACCTGGTCTTGAACATCATCACTGCACGCCCATCAGTCCGCAGGCACATATACCTGCCCAGAACACCTACAGAAAGGCATGCTGCCGCCCTGGATTTTTACGCTGTGGCACGATTCCCCAAAGTGCTAGGTGCCATCGACTGCACCCATGTGGCTCTACGTCCCCCCAGGGCATCTGAGCACATCTATAGGAACCGCAAGCACTGGCATTCCATCAATGTGCAGGTAGCATGTAATGCCAAGGGAATCATCACCTCAGTATATGCCAACTATCCCGGCTCCACCCACGACAGCTTCATTTACCGAATGTCCACCCTAAACCGGGACCTAGAAGCTGGGCGGCATGGCGATACATGGCTGCTTGGTGAGTATGTATGCCACTGCACATGCATGCATGTTGGATACTGAGCAAGGTCACAACCCCACCAATGATACCAATCACCACCTCCACAGGGGACAGTGCCTACCCTCTCAGCCCACACATGATGACGCCAATTCGGAACCCCACCACGCCACCACAGGTAAGATATAACACAGCCCACATTACAACCAGGGGCATAGTGGAGCGCACATTCGGAGTGCTAAAGTCACGCTTTCGCTCCCTTGACCGTTCTGGCGGGCAGCTGTTATACGCTCCCCCAGTAGTGTGCAGGATCATAGTGGCAGCATGTGTCCTGCACAACGTTGCAACACGCCGGGGCCTGGCCGTGGACATGGTGGTGGCCCCACATCCCCAACCACATGCACAGCCGCTGCGCATGGGAGGGGAAAGGGCACGGGGGGAGGCAGCCCGTACACAGCTAGTGGCTAATTACTTCACATAGAAATCACACCCCTGTGGAGTGCACACTGCCCTGGCACATTCCATCTGACAATCAATGATGACTCAACCTGACACTGATCCTGAATGTCTGGAGAATGAACCGGGAATACCATGTCAGCCTGAGATTGTTCACCTGGAAGTGTCACAATGTGTGCATCCCTACCCACACAGACACCACCAATGCAGTTTTGTGAAGTTACACATTGAAGCAGCTAAAATGAATACCCACTTGCAAAATGCAACAAGAGGACAGTGCCATGTCAGCCAACCCAACCCCAGCACCGCCACACGACACACCGTGCCATGTCATGCTAATTGCAGGTAAACAAAGTAATCCCCACAACATGACATCAGTCTCACTATGTACAGTGGCACTATTAGAAACCTGCAACACCTGAAATGCTCACAGCAATGCCGGACCAACAACATACTTGAGCACGTACTACCATTAACATGACATCACAAATGTTACATATTAGTAGTCTCACCACCTGGAAATGCCTGCACTCCCACCACTACCAACTGTGCAGTGTTGTCGCCATGTAGAGTTGTAGGTGCACTGCTGCCAACATGGACCCCATCTCCAGACTAGAGGTCCTTGTGTGGACATGAGGAAGGGACCTGCAAATTGGGAGGTAGACACAGAAGAAGAGTTACACATCAATGCAACATGCAGTGTACAACACAACAGCAATATGCACTAGGAATGTATACACAGTATTGACTACAGACTGCCCACACAGCTCATGGGAGTCCAACGTCACTGTGTAATTCACTGTCACTTGGGCACACCCTTTGCAAGCCCATGGAAACGGGAAGCAGGAGGGGTGTGTGTGACTCAAACCCAAGCATCTGAACCAAATACATTACAAGCCTGCATGTGCCCAGCCACAATGCAGCGTATGCCCACAGGAACCACGGAAGCCAACAGATCGTCCCAAAAAAATTGGGAATAAAAGAAATCAAAATAAAAATAAAAATAAGAAACAATCAAAAATGGCCATTGATGGGCCCGGGGGGGTTGGGGAGGCCACCCAGGAGGTCCGAGGACAGGATGCACACCAGAACCCACCTGCGTGGATCCTGGGAAGATAAAACACCTCCATGGGCTCATGGCCCACACGGCTACCCTATTGTGGGAGTATCACTGCTGTCGCTATTATCACCCTGTGCAGCTGCATCCGGAGGTGGTTGCACTATGGGAGGCAGCCCACGCAAGGCCCTAGTCTGCTCCTCCATGGCTGCAAGCATGCGGGTGTGGTAGGTCTGGTTCTGGAGGATGAGTGTGCGGAGGTCCCCATACAACAACTCACGGGATGCCCGGACCTCCGCTCTCGTTGCCTGCATCTCAGCTGAGAGCGTACGGGTGAGACGCTCCAGCTGCTGTTCTGTCCTTTGGTGTGTTGAAGCCTCAAGCTCAACAAGAGTCGTCCTGAGGTGAAGGAGCTCCTGCCTCAGGGCTTCCCTGTGGCCCTGGGACTCAATGGAGATGGCCTCCTGCAGAGTCGCCAGTGCCGCCCGCCTGTCCCTGTTGGACCCCAACATGTCCTCCCTGTGTGACTGGCAGATGGAGTCGGTTGCCTGCTCTAGTCGCTCCATCAGCCTTTCTGGGGGGACAATGGAAGTGGCCACCCTATCCATGGCCTGAGCCATCATCTCGGATGATGCAGCCTGTTGGGTTGCCATACCGTAAATGGATTGCTCCCATGCGGTATTGCCGGGTGGCGTACGGCCACCACGTCGGCGGGCACCACACCTGTCTGGGGCAAGGCGAACTGCGCCTTGCTGTGCCGGCACTGCCTGAGGCTGCAGGACTGCATTCCCCCTCTGATCTGCTGGCCCAGGAACAGGATCAGATGTCGCGGAGTGTGACCCTGCATCCGTAACCACCGAAGGCGTAGCTGCCAACACTGACATCCCCATGGAGGGTTCTGACCCTGGTGCAGGTGGGTGAGACAGAACAGAATCCCTCCCTGGAACACTCACCTGCGACGGCACGTAGGTCTCATCCGAATCAACACCTGAGTACAGCTCAGGGGAGGTGCAGCCAGAGACACCCCTTGAGAGCACGACCTGCAGCACTTGTGGGTTCTCCCCCACCACCACACCACGTCCCTCACTGGTGGTTGGTCGGCCCTCGGACCCCTCCTGGGTCTGCACCATCTCCACAACCCCAGCAGTATCAGGTGCGTCTTCCCCTGCAAAGACATGAAAACAAAGAAATGGAAACAGGCATTAGCACCATGGCACACAATGAGGGCTGAGAAGCAAGAGAACCAGTACTTGATTGACACATGTCCCACATGACTAAAACCCTCCCATGCATGCACCCTCACTGCGTATGAAGTGCAGGCAAATGGCACACACTGATGACACCAAGATGGAAGATGAACACATTTTCTGCATGCTGCCTGGCAGTGGCATCACACATTGGCCTGTGATTGCCAGGTGAAACACACATGCCATCACACAGATGGCATGTACCATTGCTATTGAGTGAAGATGGAGAGGAGGGCAGCACCTATTCATTCAGTCCAGTTCCCGCATGTAATTGCTTTTCTAATTCTAACAGGTCAGATTTTTCACCTGGAGCTGCCAGTCTGAAATGGTCCAATTGCACAGGGACATGTGTGTACAAATGATATCCAGGTAACAAAGTCACTCCACTTTACCATACCCATGTCAGACATGTGACTAGTGGACAGCGACATGCCTAGTGAAAGTGGTGGAATGCAAACAAACTGACTGAATGAACAGTGAAAAATAAGCAAATATGTTGTGGCAAGGTGACACTTCAAGGGCAACTGGCGTGCAGTTGGGCTAGATGTCTACTGTTGGCAGAAGGGATACTGCTATGGCCAAATGCAGCTGCGCAGGAAGTATTGCATGAAGCACATGGCTGACCCATACGACTCAGGCGCACACACTCTCACCTGGCACACAAACAGAAGCCCTCACACACACACCATGCACATGGATGACACACACATGCATGTGCACTCACCGGACAATGCCTCGTAATCAGCCAGATCTCCCACGCCTTGGATCTGTTCCTCCGTGACGTAGGTCCCAGCGACTGACTCATGTGGAGTGAGTTCCATGTCTACTACTGGAGACCCACCTCCAGTCACTAGAGTTGCGGCATGACTTGAGGCCAGCTTACTCTTTGCCCTGCGCTTTAGGTCATTCCAGCGCTTATAGCAATCATTGGCTGTGCGCCTCACGATTCCAAGGGCACTTACGATGTCCGCAACGGTCTGCCAGTGTGCCTGGCATTGTGCAGGTGTGGTCTTGGATCCTGCAACAATGACCATCTCGTTGTCATGTCCGGACACATACTCGACAAGTGCATTCAGTTCGTCATCCGTGAAGCTGGGCTTCCTGGACGGGCCGGACTGTGTAGCCGTGTCTGGGACATCAGCCTGTGCCGGACGAGCACTCTTCCTCTTCCGCTTGGAAGGTGGTGGTGATCCTGAGTGTCCTGCGCCGCTCTGGACACTAGGGGCAGGAGCCCTGGTGGACTCTGTATCAGGAGTGTGGGATTGCACACTCAGCATGGGAGTTGGTGCAGGCATTGGCTCTAGTGTGATGGTGTCAGGGGGAATGTCAGCAGCATGGACTAGGACCGACACTGTCCTGGCTGGGTGTGTGAGGGCTGGGGTGGATGGAGCCGCAGCTGCCCCTGCAGCCTCTCCGCCCTGCCTCCTTGGTGCAGCAGATGACCTTGCTGCCCCAGATCCACGTGGCATGATGGCATCAACGTGCACCAGCGCACGTGTCGTAGCCCTGCTGACCTGGAAGTCAGCCATGGAGTCAGCCAGGTCTGGTGCCACAATGGGCTGGTCCAACAAGGACTGAGCATGGATGGTGTCAGCCACATCAGCCTCAATGGGAGGGGGGGAGAGGGGGGGGGATTATGGGTGCCCGTGACTGGTCCTCCACACATGGGGGGACAGGCTCACCCTGCAAGTTACGACCACGTCCCCTACCGGATCCACCACGGCCACCACTTGTGGCTCTTTCACCTTTGCCACCCTTACGGAATCCTCGCCTCCCAGCCATGGCACTGATGTTAATGTGCGTATGGGAGTGGATGTAGACTATTGTCCTGGGCAATTGGGGGTCAAAGGGGTTGGGTACCAGATGGTAATTGTACCCTAGTGCTCTAGCAAGGCTGAATGTAACCCCTGGGGAAAGATGACGGGTCACGCAACGCACAGGAGGCCCAAAAAAAGGAGATGACGTGCACGCAACCCCTCCTAGACCACGTGTGCAGAAAGAAAAACCTGCACTACGCTGTGGCACCCAGAAACACAAGAATGAACGTATGCGTGTCACACGCAGCCTAGAATGACCTCTGAAGGGGTAGGCTACACACGGGGCAAGCACAGATGTTAGATACGTGCGTGACTCACCGTCTGCCTGGTAAACGAGCGTGTAAAAGGAGCACGTTTGGTTGGCAACACCCCCGCCAAAAGAAGATTTGTCCGCTGTCTGAGGAGACAGGACAACAGTAGAAGGGGACACTGTTTGAGGGAACAGGCCCAGGTAAACCAGTAAAAGCGAAAGAAGAGAAAAAGCTGTCAGAGGTAACAGGGAATACGAACTTGAAACGCCGTGAAGTAAATCGCGTGTGAAACGACAAGAAGTACAGAATTCACCCACTCGCTCTCCACGAAAAGCACGTACAAGGAAGTGGTGTTCTACGCGTACCTTTTATACAGGCCCACACGTCCAGCGTCACTTACGCGGCGTGTACGCGCTAGGGCCATTTCCACCAATTACACGCTTTGTCACTTCTGCGTGTACGGACATTTCCTCCAATTACACGCTTTGTCACTTCTGCGTGTAGGGCCATTTCCACCAATTACACGCTTTGTCACTTCTGCGTGTAGGGCCATTTCCACCAATCACACGCGATGAGACTCTGACATGCAGTCTTTCCACGTGTGCTCTGTCATCACGTGCTGTGTGGGAAACACCCGTGCGGGTCACGTCACAGACGCGCTTACGCGCTGAGGGCCTTTGGTCCAATAGAATCGCGTATGCGTGCTGACGCGCTTACGCGCTAAGGGCCTTTCCTCGATTTTCACGCTGACGTGCAGGATTTTCACGTGCCAAATCACTCCGTACCAAGCTGGCCACGCGTAAGCACACGGAAGACCACGCTCCTGCCCAGAAGGCCGAACTACTGCCCCCCAGAGCCCCGAGCACGCTCCCACCTACCATCTGCTGCTGCCTGACTGCCTGCTGCCCACGTGCACTGCCATTTGCTGCCTGCACATCAGCCAGGGGTGCTGTTGCTGTGACCACCCCTGCTGGTACCGAAGACTCCCGACTGGAATTCCATCGCTCCACAGCCCAGCCCCAGGACCCAGTTGCCCACCCACTCCTGCCTCTGGGGTTGTCATGTCGGGGCAAACACCATCTGTGACCACTGACAACCCCCGGCCAGAGAGGCAGAGGGGTACCAGCTTCAGTGCCACCGAAGTTGGTGTCCTGGTGGAGCAAGTCCTGGGGCAGTATGATGCCCTCTTCGGAAGTTCCCGCGCCGACAAGGAAGGACGGACTCGGATCTGGACTGACATCGTGACTGCCATCAACGCGGAGGGGGTGGCAGTCCGGGACTTACAACATGTCAGGAAGCGCTGGGAGGACTTCAGGTCCAGGACCCTGAACAAGGCCCGGCGCCTCTTGAAGGCAGCGGATGCCAAGGGGCGCCGGGGCCACTTGTCGGAAGAACAGATGGGGGTCCTGGAATGCATATCCCCAGCGCTCCACGTCCAGGTCCTGGAGAAGCAGACCCGTCTGGAGTCGAGCGGTGAGTGTACATGCATCCTGATTGTGAGCAGTGCGTGTGGTGATTATTCGGTATTGTGCAGGTTGCACATCTGTTTGTATGGGGTCGAGTATGGGTGGGGGTGTACATGGCCGTGGGGCTGACACATGCGAGGGCTGTAATGTGTGAGACATGGATGGTGCTTGTGTGTGTAGGCTTGCATGGCAAATGCAGTTGTGCGTGCACACATGTTTGTATGTATGTGTGTGTATGTAAGTAGACATGTCCGTGATGTCACGCATGTATGTTGTATTGGGCTGCATGTATGAGCACTGTGTACATGTGCATGTGTGTGTATTTGACAAGGGTGCAACAGTGATGCAACATGGATGCATGTGACTGCGGTATGTGTAAGCCTGATTGGCAGATGTGACATGGATGCCCGTCTGAACAGTGCGACACTTGGCAGAGGTGTACACATGCATGCAAGTGTGGTGGTGTGTGTACATGTGTGGTGCACTTCCTGTGTTGCATGTGATGTCTGGGTCACCTTTGGCTGCTCATGCTGTTGTATGTGTATGGATGGTGGTGGCAGTTGCGATATGGCTGTGGTATGGCTCATGTGTGCGAGTTGCAATGACATGTGTGTTGGGGATTGTGATGACATGTCTGAGGTTTGCCAATGCCACTCATGTGCAACTGTCATGTGTGTATGTGTCCATTGTACAGTGCCCTGATGCCTGTGTTTTGTTTCTCCCTGTCTGCAGCGTCAACTGATGAAGAGGGCGGAGAAGGTGCTGTGGAGCACAGCGGCGGGGATCCGACCGCCAGCCGGAGACGCAAGGCCCGGCTCCCCTCCCGTGTTGTCATCTCGTCGGGGAGTGAGGAGTCCGGTGCCGCGTCCCAGGCCGCAGCTGCCGGGGGGAGGTCCAAGAGGCGGAGGTTGGAGTTGGACTCCTCGGCAGCAGAAGGGGCAGCTGGGACCCCACAGGGCCCAACAGGGGAAGATGGCACGGAGTCATCCAGGTTGGTGGGGGGTCTGGTGGAGGAGGAGGCCGTGCAAGCACCAGAGACGGGGTCTGGAGGTGGGGATCCCACTGGTGCTAGTGGTGCAGTCCAGGACCAGGGACAGGAGGCAGCACAGGCCGCCGCGGAGGTGCCTGTGTGCAATCCTGTCCCCGATCCTGTCCCTGCATCATCTTGCACCAGCAGGGATGCCTACGTCCAGACCCGTTTCCAGGCAGGGGATGAGCTGACGTCAACTGGCCTTCCTCTGCCTGCGGACGTGGCTATCCAGGTCCGGGTTGAGCCTGTCCTGGCTGGTGTGGCGTTGTGTCAACGGGCCATGCAAGGTGACCTGCAGTCTTTTCATGGAGAGACTGCACGTCATCTCGAATGGCTCGTTGACCACGTCAGCCTGCTGGGACAGGTCACCCAGACCGGATTCCTCCGTCTGATGGGGCTTGTTCCGACCCCCTCCTCAACTGGACCCCCTACGCGCCAGTCATCCTCTGTGCCATCTTCCCACCCATCAGTCACCTGGGTGCCCTGTGGAGCTGCCTCTGACAGTGCGGCCAGGCTGGTGGAGGAGGCATCCCTGCCACAGTCGGGAGTCGGACGTCCAGCAGGGGTGGCCACATCAACAACTGCACCCCAGCCGGCGGAGGATGTGCAGGCAGCAGGAGGCAGTGCACGGGCAGAGGCAGAGCAGCAGCAGCAACATGGTGGGAGCCATGAAGGCTCGGGGCCTTCGACATCGGAGGGGCAGGCATCGGCCGGAGGGCAGGAGGACCCAGGACAGAGAGTGTCTTCCGTGTGGCAGCGGTTGGGCCACGCCATAGGTGCGGAGCGGCGGCGGGCGGAAGAGGCGCGGCTCACAATGGTCAGGGCGGAGAACTCCATGCGGAGGGCCCTGAGGCGGGCCGAGTGCCTCGAGGCAATCCGCAGGGGGTTGGAGGAGGACACGGCGTCGTCCCTGCGGACCCTCGGGGCCATGGAACTGGACCGCCTCCGGGACATCGAACAGGAGTTCGATGATGCCCTGGCCCGGAACACCACGGAGTGAGCCGCTGGACTTGCCCGCCGCCTTTGTATATAGTTCTTTAGTTTTAGGTTTCCTTTGTTTTTTCTTATGATTTGGAGTCGACGGACACTGCTCCACTTTTTGTATATAGTTGATATTTAGGTAGGTTTTTTAGGATGTTTCCTTAGTTCAGTTGTGATGATGGACCCTTGTTATTTTTGTACATAGTTCTTTGTTGCATGGAGAGTTTTTACATTTCACTTTGGACAAAATTTTATGGATTTGATTTTCTACTTTTGTGTTTTTATGCGGACATGCAGCTTATTTTTTCACATTTACATTGTAGTTATTTTTCTTTCTTTACCATTCGTATTTTTGTCCAATACATTTTTTTTTCCATTGTTCACTGTGTGGTTTCATCTCATTGGTTTCATGCATGTCATGTTGTGTGTTTTCCCATTCAATTTGAAAATCTGTGTGTGACGGACATGGGTTCATTTGCTTCATGAACATTGGGGGTGTAACATGTGTTTTCATTTCCATGTGGGTGAATGGGTTACTTGGTAGGGCTTTTTGGCTGTGGAGGCTGACCATTACGCACATGATTGGGGATTGTGAGGACCTGGTGGGGGCTGCACATGGTGGCAGGGGGGTGGGGGTGGTAGGAGACATGAGTGGGGGCCTGGTGGGGGCTGCCCATGGTGGCAGGGGGGTGGGGGTGGTGGGAGACATGAGTGGGGGCCTGGTGGAGGGTGACCCTGCACTGCTGGGGGGTGGGGGTGCAGGGGGACATGAGTGGGGGCCTGGTGGAGGGTGACCCTGCACTGCTGGGGGGTGGGGGTGCAGGGGGACATGAGTGGGGGCCTGGTGGAGGTTGACCCTGCACTGCTGGGGGGTGGGGGTGGTGGGAGACATGAGTGGGGGCCTGGTGGAGGGTGACCCTGCACTGCTGGGGGGTGGGGGTGCAGGGGGACATGAGTGGGGGCCTGGTGGTGGTTGACCCTGCACTGCTGGGGGGGTGGGGGTGGTGGGAGACATGAGTGGGGGCCTGGTGGGGGCTGCCCATGGTGGCAGGGGGGTGGGGGTGGTGGGAGACATGAGTGGGGGCCTGGTGGAGGGTGCCCCTGCACTGCTGGGGGGTGGGGGTGGTGGGAGACATGGGTGGGTGCCTGGTGGAGGGTGCCCCTGCACTGCTGGGGAGTGGGGGTGGTGGGAGACATGAGTGGGGGCCTGGTGGAGGGTGACCCTGCACTGCTGGGGGGTGGGGGTGGTGGGAGACATGAGTGGGGGCCTGGTGGGGGCTGCCCATGGTGGCAGGGGGGTGGGGGTGGTGGGAGACATGAGTGGGGGCCTGGTGGAGGGTGACCCTGCACTGCTGGGGGGTGGGGGTGGTGGGAGACATAAGTGGGGGCCTGGTGGGGGCTGCCCATGGTGGCAGGGGGGTGGGGGTGGTGGGAGACATGAGTGGGGGCCTGGTGGAGGGTGACCCTGCACTGCTGGGGGGTGGGGGTGGTGGGAGACATGAGTGGGGGCCTGGTGGAGGGTGACCCTGCACTGCTGGGGGGTGGGGGTGCAGGGGGACATGAGTGGGGGCCTGGTGGAGGGTGACCCTGCACTTCTGGGGGGTGGGGGTGGTGGGAGACATGAGTGGGGGCCTGGTGGAGGGTGACCCTGCACTGCTGGGGGGTGGGGGTGCAGGGGGACATGAGTGGGGGCCTGGTGGAGGGTGACCCTGCACTGCTGGGGGGTGGGGGTGGTGGGAGACATGAGTGGGGGCCTGGTGGAGGGTGACCCTGCACTGCTGGGGGGTGGGGGTGCAGGGGGACAAGAGTGGGGGCCTGGTGGAGGGTGACCCTGCACTGCTGGGGGGTGGGGGTGGTGGGAGACATGAGTGGGGGCCTGGTGGAGGGTGCCCCTGCACTGCTGGGGGGTGGGGGTGGTGGGAGACATGAGTGGGGTGGTTTGAGACATGAGTGGGGGCCTGGTGGAGGGTGACCCTGCACTGCTGGGGGGTGGGGGTGCAGGGGGACATGAGTGGGGGCCTGGTGGAGGGTGACCCTGCACTGCTGGGGGGTGGGGGTGGTGGGAGACATGAGTGGGGGCCTGGTGGAGGGTGACCCTGCACTGCTGGGGGGTGGGGGTGCAGGGGGACATGAGTGGGGGCCTGGTGGAGGGTGACCCTGCACTGCTGGGGGGTGGGGGTGGTGGGAGACATGAGTGGGGGCCTGGTGGAGGGTGACCCTGCACTGCTGGGGGGTGGGGGTGGTGGGAGACATGAGTGGGGGCCTGGTGGGGGCTGCCCATGGTGGCAGGGGGGTGGGGGTGGTGGGAGACATGAGTGGGGGCCTGGTGGAGGGTGACCCTGCACTGCTGGGGGGTGGGGGTGGTGGGAGACATGAGTGGGGGCCTGGTGGAGGGTGACCCTGCACTGCTGGGGGGTGGGGGTGCAGGGGGACATGAGTGGGGGCCTGGTGGAGGGTGACCCTGCACTGCTGGGGGATGGGGGTGGTGGGAGACATGAGTGGGGGCCTGGTGGAGGGTGCCCCTGCACTGCTGGGGGGTGGGGGTGGTGGGAGACATGAGTGGGGTGGTGGGAGACATGAGTGGGGGCCTGGTGGAGGGTGACCCTGCACTGCTGGGGGGTGGGGGTGCAGGGGGACATGAGTGGGGGCCTGGTGGAGGGTGACCCTGCACTGCTGGGGGGTGGGGGTGGTGGGAGACATGAGTGGGGGCCTGGTGGAGGGTGACCCTGCACTGCTGGGGGGTGGGGGTGCAGGGGGACATGAGTGGGGGCCTGGTGGAGGGTGACCCTGCACTGCTGGGGGGTGGGGGTGGTGGGAGACATGAGTGGGGGCCTGGTGGAGGGTGCCCCTGCACTGCTGGGGGGTGGGGGTGGTGGGAGACATGAGTGGGGGCCTGGTGGAGGGTGACCCTGCACTGCTGGGGGGTGGGGGTGCAGGGGGACATGAGTGGGGGCCTGGTGGAGGGTGCCCCTGCACTGCTAGGGGGTGGGGGTGGTGGGAGACATGAGTGGGGGCCTGGTGGAGGGTGACCCTGCACTGCTGGGGGGTGGGGGTGGTGGGAGACATGAGTGGGGGCCTGGTGGGGGCTGCCCATGGTGGCAGGGGGTGGGGGTGGTGGGAGACGAGTGGGGGCCTGGTGGAGGGTGACCCTGCACTGCTGGGGGGTGGGGGTGGTGGGAGACATGAGTGGGGGCCTGGTGGAGGGTGACCCTGCACTGCTGGGCGGTGGGGGTGGTGGGAGACATGAGTGGGGGCCTGGTGGAGGGTGACCCTGCACTGCTGGGGGGTGGGGGTGCAGGGGGACATGAGTGGGGGCCTGGTGGAGGGTGACCCTGCACTGCTGGGGGGTGGAGGGGTACATGAGTGGGGGCCTGGTGGAGGTTGACCCTGCACTGCTGGGGGATGGGGGTGGTGGGAGACATGAGTGGGGGCCTGGTGGAGGGTGACCCTGCACTGCTGGGGGGTGGGGGTGCAGGGGGACATGAGTGGGGGCCTGGTGGAGGGTGACCCTGCACTGCTGGGGGGTGGGGGTGCAGGGGGACATGAGTGGGGGCCTGGTGGAGGTTGACCCTGCACTGCTGGGGGGTGGGGGTGGTGGGAGACATGAGTGGGGGCCTGGTGGAGGGTGACCCTGCACTGCTGGGGGGTGGGGGTGCAGGGGGACATGAGTGGGGGCCTGGTGGTGGTTGACCCTGCACTGCTGGGGGGTGGGGGTGGTGGGAGACATGAGTGGGGGCCTGGTGGGGGCTGCCCATGGTGGCAGGGGGGTGGGGGTGGTGGGAGACATGAGTGGGGGCCTGGTGGAGGGTGCCCCTGCACTGCTGGGGGTGGGGGTGGTGGGAGACATGGGTGGGTGCCTGGTGGAGGGTGCCCCTGCACTGCTGGGGGGTGGGGGTGGTGGGAGACATGAGTGGGGGCCTGGTGGAGGGTGACCCTGCACTGCTGGGGGGTGGGGGTGGTGGGAGACATGGGTGGGTGCCTGGTGGAGGGTGCCCCTGCACTGCTGGGGGGTGGGGGTGCAGGGGGACATGAGCAGGTGTGCAGGGTAGTCCCCTGTTTTGTGGGCTGCCTGCTGGGGCCGTGGAGGGTGTACAGGGAACACCTGTGAGGACCCACCCAGCCTAATTGCGTGTGATAATTCCCGCACACCCCTGTAATACACGTACCTGGCCAAATCGCATGTGAGAATTCCCGCGCACCCCTGTAATACACGTACCCAGCCGAATCGCGTGTAGAACTTCCCGTGTACCCCTGTAATACACGTACCCAGCCAAATCGCGTGTGATAATTCCCACGTACCCCTGTAATACACGTACCCTGGCCAATCGCGTGTAGAACTTCCCACGCACCCCTGTAATACACGTACCAAGCCAAATCGCGTCTGATCATTACCACGCACCCCTGTAATACACGTACCAAGCCAAATCGCGTGTGATCATTCCCGCGCACCCCTGTAATACACGTACCCAGCCGATTCGCGTGTAGAACTTCCCGTGTACCCCTGTAATACACGTACCCTGGCTAATCGCGTGTATTACTTCACGCGTACCCCTGTATTACACGTGCCCTGGCTAATCGCATGTAAGACTTCCCGCGTACCCCTGTAATACACGTTCCCTGGACAATCGCGTGTTGAACTTCCCGCGTACCCCTGTAATACACGTTCCCTGGACAATCGTGTGTTGAACTTCCCGCGTACCCCTGTAATACACGTTCCCTGGACAATCGTGTGTTGAACTTCCCGCGCACCCCTGAAATACACGTACCCTGGCAGCCTGGCTAATCGCGTGTATAACTTCACGCGTACCCCTGATATGCACGTTACCCACTTTGCGTTCCTTGTTTGGCAGCCCTGTAAACTGGTGCAGGGTTAGCGCAGCCCTTTGCGATGATTTAGCGATTTTGATGGCTTTTCCTTGCGCGAGGGCGTTCTTGGGGGCGTTACTGGCGCTGCTGCAGGGTCGCTGCGATACTCTGCGCCATGGCTGGTTTGGGAGCCTAAAATCCATGAATACGCTGTGCGCGGAAATCGGTTTTAGCGCACGTGCCTGGCGCAGACAATCGCACGCGGACACTCTGCGCCAGCCGCTTGCGACACTTTTCTGCGAAATTCTATGAATTACCCTGACAGTCTTTAAGGAAGGTATGAGTTACCTAGCACTTTCACGTCCACGTATACTTCAAGGTTTATTCCTAGTCAACTTTGATGAAAACAAAGTCAATGCTGACATTCCTTGCATCCTAGAATACAACAGGCTATGTGGACTGTACACCCCCTATCTAGATATGTACCTCAAAAAAACGAAAGTAATACAAACTGAACCTATAAGAGATTGCCCAACAATACCAGCAAAGAAACAAAAATGAACTGCTACTCCATCAGAAGACAAAAAGACCATTTATTTTTCTCAAAAGACAAGTGCAGGCCCATCAAATAACACAGAAACACAACTCTCTGGTCCATTTAAATTTTGCAACACAACTGGAGTACATTGCTATGCAAATGTAGCAATTAATGTTCTATTCCATTTACCACCAATAGTTCAAAACATTTACTTAAACAGGTCAGACCAGTTGTGTTTGCAAATGCTCGTCCTTCATAGAAATGCCACAAATAACCCTGACAACACGTACAGGTATAAGGCAAAAATGGGACTTTTGTATAGGTATGTTGAAATTCACTATAAACACACGAAAAGATCCACAAGAATGTCTAATGCACTTACTACAATTACTAGAGACCAAAAACAAACCCACAAATTAAATCTTCCAGATTTCATACACATGGAAAAATACATGCATTCTGTGAAACCATGTTTCACAAAAGAACACCCCTAATGAACGATTTGTGATTGTATCCATACCAAATTGTGAATCCGTGCCATTTCACCAGCTTCTGCAAAATGCAAGTCATGGCATATTATGCACTTTTTGTAATTCAGGCCAACGTTCCACCATAAAAATAAACTCACATTACCAATATCTGAAACTAATGCTTTTAAGGTACAATGCAGATGGTAGCAAAACCAACTGTAGGCTTACTAGCTTCACACACAGCCAAATATTTCTTGGCAAGAAAACCTTCACAAAAGAAGGTATAATCTACCACACTGGTGCAACAACCACTGCAGGCCACTATACTGCACAGGTTAAAAAAAGTGGTTGGTTTTAAATAACAACCCTTCTGTTACTCTACAACACGGGTTACCAACAAATCTAACAAATGCCTTCTTACTATTCCTTAAACCCAAATTTAGTCACTGAATTGTAGCTGAACTCTAGCACTATCAACAGCTAGAATAAGCCAACCGGTATCTTACTACTTTAAAAATACCCTTCATTGCACTAAACTTCAAATACTCCATCACAATTCTTCTCTCTACAACACTTCTAACATCATATATACTTAGAATACACAACAGGTATGTGAGCACTTTAATCATTCCCTTAACTACAACACACTCTGTCAAACTTGCACTCACATAAATGCAGTAGTTTTTTTTTTTTAAATCCTGTATGGATTTTGTTTCCCAATGACCCAATGATTATTTAATGCCAATACAGCAATAGTGTAGCACACACTAATGTTTTACCAAACATAGTACATAGAATGTACTGTTTATTAGAGTCTAAAATGTACATGACTATGTGAAATTGCATGCAATTAAACATTTCAAACTATCCTGCTTAACATATTATACTGTTTTTTCACAGACAAAGAACCACAGATGTCTCCTTCATCACCATCTGCAACTAAGTAAACCTACCAAATGTAATCCTATTTGTTATGTTTACAAACAAATACACATTCGATAACCAGTACCCTCAATTGTACTGCACTTCAAATATATTATGCCACCATATCACAAGTACTGTATACTCCCCTTACAGTACCTATAATTACTGTATACATATTACCATAGTCTGTGTGTGTGGCCAGCATCCAGATGGCCACACCCACCAAAATATGATGAAACCATATAACAAGTACATACAATACATACATAAGTAACCAAACTTACCCAGAACCCCCATCCAATGTAAACTATGTCAGCGGACACTAGAATTGACTGTGGACTCCGCAGCATTTGCAAACCATTTTTTCCGACCTATAGAAACAGCTCCATATCATCTTTATTCCACTACCCTACCCAAACCCTCTTTCACCCACCAAATAACTCTAAATGTGTTTCCCAATCCACACATTTTGGGTCACCCCTATAACTCCCCCCCCCCCCACCTTGCACTAAACCACACCAAACTTTGTAGAATCAATAGGACAGGGCGATGTACATGTTTACAAAGTTTTGTAAGGATTTGTCCTGGGGGGGCGAAGTTAAAAGCCACCCAAAAAGTGCTCTTCCTACGGGTTAAGCAACTTAACCATAACTACAGGGCCGCTACCGTAGGCCCTATAATATATATATAAGTTTCTTTCAATAGCTTAGTTATCGCAAACATCTTGTAGTAGTAAAAGACATTTGGAAAAGGGTTCTTTGCATTCCCCCTTTCTTTTTCAGCAGCAGGTAAATCTTGTGGAAATGTATTTGCGGTTTTCAATTCCCTTGATAATCACTGTAGTTCAGATTCTGATGAAAAGACAAAAACGCAATTAGAGTAAACACTGTCCCAAATGCAACTCTTAAATTTTAACTGTGTACAAACATCTTTTTGGTCTGCCCAGATACACCAATTAGGCAACAGGCCACTCCTAATATTTAAAAAAACGCTTATCCCTCAGAGACACATGAAATGTCTGTGAGAACATTATGGCTTCTAGTAAAATGACTGCAAGAACAACACTTTTCTAGAATAAAGATAAAAATGAAAGAATTGAAAAATTATTCCCTAACCCTCCCCAAACCCCCAAACTCATCACCTGGTCGGTCTTCCCCCTCTGCTCTTCCACCCTGAAGAAAAACAAGCCTTTCTTCCTTCCTAATATTTTAAGCAAATGGCTTTCTATTCTGAAAGGTAATCACATGAGAAGGGCTCACATCAATGATTAATTTGGCTATTTTTCATTTCTGAAAATCCTCAGTTACTTCAATGCACCATGGGAAACTTAAATGTTTTTGATGATGGGCATAAGGAAGGCATGTATCAAGAAGCGAGAAACAGGTGATCACAGTTCAAGGGTGTTTATTAAACTGTATAGGTAGGATGGTAAAATGCCTAATCTAAACCTAAAGCTAAGATGGGAGCAAGCTACAACCATCAAATAATAACAAGGCAGTCCTAGTGGTGTTGTGTCAAAATAAAAGGGCCTATTCTAAGAAAAACCGATTGCCAATCCTTGCAACTAATACAAAAATTGTGGGGGATAGGATTCCAAAGAAATAAAGAAGTGTCACAAATGAAAAGTCAGGATGTGTTAGCCGGGGTCTCCCTTCCCCATGTTTTGAACACGGGACAAGGTGTGACTCTCAAGCAAAAGGACATGCTTGAGCTTTCCCAACAGGAGACAACAGTTTCACTTTAGGTATCATGGCCTTCGGTGGTTAAGTCTCTTTTTCTACAAAATGTCTCCTTGCCTCTGAGGACCAGATAATCTCCAAAAATAACAAACAAAAAGTCACTGTCCTTATGTACGTTGGGTGATGACTTTTCACCCCTGCATCCCCCTCTTCCAGGCTCACTTTTCAACCTGGATCCCCCTCTTCCAGGCTCAGAAGACTCCCAAACAGTTATTAGTGATATCAGGACCTTTGTAGGTTAGTTTCTTACTTCTGATGATCTGATCGATTCAAAACAAAAAGTACCTTTTGAATTGCATTTGAGGTGATGATTCTTCACCCCTGGGCCCCCCTCTTCCAGGCTCAGACCCCTCTCGAATATCAGCCTCCCTCCCATCGGGTTCACTCTGGCTTGTATTCAGAAACATTTTCTCAGTTGCATTCACGTGTTTTTGGGGTGATGGCTTCTCAGCATTGGATCCCCTCTTCCTGGCTCAGACTCTTTTATACATGTTTGCCTCCCACCGTCGGGTTCACTACAGCTTCTCACAAATCAATTACTCTTTTGGCACTCACAAATCTTTTTGAACAGTTCCCCGTGGACATCCCTCTGTCGGGTTCACTTTTGGCAACACACTCCTTGGGACTTCAGATTTCGCCCCTCTTTATTGGCATCCCTCCGTTGGATTCACTCTTGCCATTTCACAATTCCTTTTACTTTCTTCTGATGCAGGATTCACTTCCTTTGTTTTCTCAATGGTTTATTGGTCAAAGACTTTCAACTGTACAGGGATTTTGCTAGACCCCTGCATGACCACTTTCACTTTCTCCTCATGGCTTCCCTAGGGTCTTCTGGTATCAGTAGTATGAGCACCCACGTGGTGCCAGACCCCTCTGCAGCTGGTCATACCGTAACAATTTACAGTTCTTTGAACTTTCCTCAATGTGCCACTTTACGACTTTCATTCAACACAGTTCGGTTTCTTTATTGGTTCCCCTTCAAGTCACTGGCTGTGATGAACCGCTTGGCTTTTCAAAATATCTGGAGTCAAGGCTGGTACCATGGTAGCAGGAATTTCCCTCTGTCCTGCTTATAAGCATAGGCACGCTCTGCATACTGTTGACATCTGCTGCAACACACTTGGGCTATTGCTTGCAGTCTTATGATTCCTTCCACTTAGGTCTCGCGGGTCTGGGTCAGCAAGGGCAAGGTTGCTTCTCACCTCGTCAGCCTTTCGGTTCTCAACGCCTTTCTCGTCCTCTTGAACTGCCGTACCTGGATAGCCATCTTGTCGTGCGGTCCGCCTTGCTTGTATTGTGCTCTTGTGCTCCACCTTTGATCCTTGTGGGGAAGGGAAAGGGCCGTCAGGTTGTGCTTCTGCTCAATTGCCTGACTTTGCCTGACCCTAGTATTGGGACATGTCAGGTAAATGGCCAAGGTGTTAGTCCATTGTGTTTGGTACTGTGGAAAAGTGTTTGTGTTGGAAAAGGTGAGGGTAGAGTTTCTGAGTATTCTACATGCCAAGATGGGGAAAAGATGTTAGAGAAAAGGCATACTGCGTCTCACCCGTCGGTGTCCCACTTCTACTCCCTGATGACCCCCCATCCAGGTGATCCTCCCTCATTGGTCCATTGCTAGGAACTGGATCCAGTAGCGATGGCCATGTCCTGGCCACCTGGATGACAGATCCTCCGGGACTAGTCAGGGAGACTCCTTCAGGTTTCTCACACAGGGACCCACATTTTTTCTCCAAAGCATTAGTTCCCACTTTGTGTAATAGTGTCTGCCGAAAATGTTTTTGTTTACTCTGGCACTGCCACTCATCCTAGGGCTTGCATGGACGACTCCTGATTTGATATGGTGTCTTAATTATTTTAGGCTCCGTCTGCAGGCTCCAATCGAGGACGGGCAGAGCTCAGTGGTACACTCCCTACACGAACTCCAGGGTTCACATCACAGAGCGCATGGCTCTGTCTGCCCCCTGAGTTTTAGAGACTGCCTCTTTGAGCAATAAACAAGGGTTATATATATAGTAAAAACAAAGTGGGGAACTTCACGAAACTTGGGAGGCAGTTTCAAATTTGGCAAGGTCCTCGTTATAAGACTCTCACTCTTGATATGCGTGTTCAATCTGGACCCTGTCCCATTAAAACATGTTTTAAGTTCTACCTGGAATAAGTTGGGTGTTTTCAATTTGTGTCCTATTGGTAGGCTATGTCTATTAATGTATACATTATTACACAGGCATCTATCACAATGAAGCCATCTAATTAGACATAGTTAGAATGTTATCTTCCTGTGTTTATACTGTGAGCCTGAGCAATACTGGGATTACCAGACCAAATGGAGAGCATTCAGATATTGGTAAAAAGACTTGGCAAATGCAATTCGCCCCAAAATATTTTTTTTATGGTTCAAAATTTGATTCGCCGTTGATATGCGACACATCACCACTTTCACCTGTATTTTTGCCCAAAAAGTATTTTGTACACTTTTTTCTTTAAAAAAGTGATTCTTTTCACAGAAGAAAATGTATTGAAATATTTAGTAGCAAATGTAAGTGATGCTCTTATAAAAATGTGATTTATAAAAAGATTGATTTGTTAACAGAAGTGATATATTTTTCTCTAATTTAAATATTCCAAATATGTTTAATTTATTTTTTAAAGTAGTATCACATGTTTGACTATTGGCTATTTGTAAAGAGAACAATTCTTTTTTGCAAGCTCTAACCAAGTGACCCCCACCCTTTTTTGCAGTATTCTGAAGAATTTAGCGCTAACATGGGCAAGCACTTGACATTGTTAACAGGATATGGAAATGTTGCCTATTGCGATTAGACCGATCATAGTTTCCCAATACTTTTATCTGTCCACTGTCTAATGCTTACAAAAATGTTTCAACAAACAGCGGTAATAAACTATCCCGCTCTCCCACACTACCTCTCCTTTGCAATCCCTCCGACACTTACTTTGCCTCCATGGCCTCTGGCATACGCTCCATATTCGTGGCCTGCGCGGGAATACAAAAGGCACCAACTTCCTTGAATGCTGGCGGACAATTATGTTTGTAGTATTCCTTAAGGGAAATTGGGCATGAGAAAGTCGTGGCTGCAATTTTTACAAAAATAAAAACCTATTATCATCTTCGAGGGAGCCCCTGAATCCTATGGTGTCTGTACCTTAAATCAGAGACACGTGGCGGAGTGACGTAACTCCACTACTTGTGGCTTAATAAAGGGGGCGGACCACATGAGCGTCAGTGCACCCGTGGAGCCCGGACAGAGAGCATCGTGTCTCGTGTGCTCTATCAGCTAGGGGAGGCTCTCAGGGTGACCGATGACCACTGCACAAAACACATTGGCGACAAGGTCGAACTGCTGATTGAACCCGCCGGACCAGTGCAGGAGGGATTTTTCAAGCGTGGCTCGATAGATTCATGCTGCGGGGTCTGCAAAAACAACACGGACGGCTGCTGTTTTGGGTAACGCGTGGTGGAGAAGGTTGTGACTCCCTCGTGGAGTGCTTGTGCGACTCCCAAGTAATTTTCGGAACCTCCACATGGTGAGAGGGTGTTTATTCACCTGTATTGGTGAATTTGGTGTTCCTGTACCTTGGATTATCGGATGACAAGGTGAGGAGGGAGAAGCCTAGAGAAAAAGAAGAATAAATATTTTTTTTTAATTATTTTTTTTCCTCAATGTGTTTCTTTGTTCGATGTGGTCAATTGACTGGGGAAAGCATGGCTACCTGTCTGTGTTGGACACTGTTTGGATTGTGGCTCTGGCAGCACACTCAATTGTTGGGTGGGGGATTCGTGGACCCTTTGGCACTCCTCTGTGAGTTGCGGCCCTGGAGGCTACGAGGGGTGTTTGTGCGCTCACCGACATGAATGACCAACAGGAAGATGGCACAGCTTGCGGAAATGCACAGCTAGGACCTGCAGCCCCTGTGGGGGTCCGTGTTCCGTGCCAGCAGGGGGCACTAACACTGATTGCCGAGACTGATGTTCCTGGGGCCCCCTCGAGCCTAGGGCCAAGTTGGAAGCAGTGGATTGACCAACTGGACATCGATTTTAAGGCCACAGGTAAGATGGATGATGAGAGCAAGGCAGCCACGTTACACTACTATGCAGGCCCAGCGGTGCATCAAATTTTCCTGTCCCTGCACCCGATCAATGACCTTTATGTGGAGGCCAAAAATGTTTTGCATGAACCTTTTATGCTCCTTGCCAACGCGGACTATGAGCATTTTATCATGTGCAGGGCAAAACAAAAAGACGATGAATCCCTGGACACATTTTATGGCCGCCTCTAGTGCATGGCAATCTCATGTGCATGGGATAATAAACAGTCCATGATTAGGAACCAGCTTATACAGGGCTGACCATCTGGGAAGCTCAGACGTCGGGTGCTACTTGAACCTGGCCTCACACTGACCCGCATACTGGAGCTACCTCATTCCCATGAAGTAGCAGAAGTGAGGGCATCAAAGATGGATGTGGCTATTCGGACAGAAAAGGCAGGAGGCGGTGAGTGCCGCTGTCCGAGGTCATTGGGGGATAGGTGCTCATTGGCTGACTGGTGCCCTACGAGACAGAGGGGAAGATCACTTGAATCGTGCCTGAATTGTGGATACTACCTCCCGCATCCTGTGGAGTACCCCTCACAAGGAAAGGTGTGTGGAAGGTGCGGAACAACAGACCACTATGCACGCAGGTGCAGGGCGCTGGTACCGGTGATGGTACAAAGAGGACCGGTGCGGGCAGGATTCTTCCACCAACAATGCCCGTTAAATATAGCCTTAGTGGACCAGGAGGATGAATGACTAACTCAGGAAATGGAAGAGGACGACAATGAGGAAAACATCTTTTTCATCTCCAGTGTAAGCGCACATCGTGCCAACTGATGAGGACTACCAAAATGCCTAGTCCATGTCACTGAGTCGAAGGTACTGGTGCTGGTGTACACGGGTGAATCTATGAATGTGATGGCCAGAGTGTATTATGATGCTATGACTATGCTGCCCACGTCACACAAGACCAAGGAGGGCTTCTTCACATTTGGGGGTGAGCAGCCAATTCCACTCTCTGGAGGGTTCATAGCAAGGGGGGAGCATGGCGGCACCTCCATCAAGGCCCGTTTCTATGTGACTGAAGTAAGCGACAACACCCTACTGAGCTGTGTGGTGGATGAAGCTTTGGGCATTGTCGGTTTTGCCTATGGGGTCTATGTAGAGGATGTACAAGGGATTCTCCAAAAGTATGGTTGGCTGTTAGAAGGAATTTGTCCGGATGACTGGTGAGCCAGTGAGGCTACACATCGACGAGTCCATTCACCCGATAACCTTCAAACACCAGAGAATCCTATTTCACCTGCAAGACCTTGTGGGCAAGGAGCTGGACAGTTTGGTGTCTTTGGACATCATAGAGAAAGTTGATGGGCCCATGCCCTGGGTGTGGCCCATAGTCATCGCTCGCAAGCCAAAACAACCGTATTCGGTCAGACTATCTGTGGACCTGAGGCTACCGAACAAGACGATGACGCGCGAGGGACACCTCACACCCACAATCGATGACATCATTGCAGAGTTGCAAGGCACCAATTTCTTTGCAAAACTGGACTTGAGGGCACCAGGTTGTGTTGCATCCTCACTCGAGGTACATCACAACCTTTACTACACATCAATGGTTGTATAGGTACAAGCATCTGAGTTTTAGTGTGTCCTCGGCGGCAGATGTTTTTTCAGATCATCATCTGAGGGGCCCTGGAAAATGTAATCAGTGTTCTGAATATCAGCGACTCCTGGACTGGGACTGACATCGCACAAGGAGAAGTGCGAGTTCTTGAAGACTACTCTTGAAGATCAAATTCTTCGGGTTCGTATTTAAGGAAGGAGGGGTGTCCCCCGATCCTCGCAAGTCAAAGACATTATAGAGGCGAAACCCCTGGGGAATGTGACTGAGGTCCACAGCTTCTTAGGAATGGGACCTACTGTGGTCGGTTTATCAAGAATTTGGCTTCCAGGTCACAGTCCCTGTGGAGCCTCACCAGAAACGATGTCACATGGCAGTGGGGCCCATTAGAGCAGGCTGTGTTCGAGGACGTGAAGGAAGCACTCATAGAAGAAGACACCAGTGCTGTTTTTGACCCCCCTCTCCTGTCTGAGCTGGTAGTGGATGTCAGCCGTTCAGTTTAGGCGCGGTCCTTACCCAAAAAGATGCCCAAGGGCAGTTCAGGCCCATTGCGTATGCGAGCAGAGCCATGTCGGAGCTGGAGCAACGTGATTCCTAGATAGAACGGGATGCCCTGGCAGTACTATGGGAATAAATAAAAAGGGTACCAGTATGTACCATAGGCCCTCCGGGTAAACTTATATATCACACAAATAATAAACAATGGGCCTAGGCACAAATAAAGCTAGAAAGAAAATTTCTAAAATATACAAATTTTATAATTTTTTGGAAACAAAACCAATTGTACTTGCATAAAAAACAATTTGCACAGAATTTCAACCTTTTTCACATCATATACTTCTTCTCATCAGTCTCTATTCTCTCATACTTTCACACATACAATCACTGTCTCAAATATTTAAACAAAAGTGCATAGACACAGAAATCATTGCACAAAAAACAAACAAAGAACAATAGAAAATCCTGTTATTGTCAATACTGTTTCTTCACATGTATGTGATCAATTCTTGTTCATGGAATAACTACAATTGTTTATCCCCATGTGTGTATGGTGCCAAGCAGCCTCCCCAGCACAGCGGGAGACCATAATTGATTGATTGATTGATTGATTTATTTATAATTGAAGCCATGCCCCAAGGAACACTGCCCTGGGAAATTGTACATGCAGATTTCGGGTCCACTGGCAGAGACGTTCACTTCCTCGTGGTGATGGACGAGTGGTCACGGTACTTCGAAGTGGAGTTTGTCGAGTCAGTGTTGTTTGACAGGGTTGCAGCAGCTCTCAAGAAGATCTTTGCCACTCATGGACTGCCCTGGACTGTGCTCGGACAACAGACCACCATTCCAAGGGGACAGTTTTGCCCAGCTCATGGAAGAATATGGGATCCGTCACCAGAAGATCACACCCGTGTGGCTGCGTGGCATCCAATGGAACTGCAACCATAACTCGAAATGCGAGCTTCTTTACGAAGGTGGGGAAGACCAACCGAGTGGAGGTGACTGTGAATGCCAGGCTGGATGTGACCCTGGGGAGAGACTGTGACGAGGTGCCCGACGAGGGCGATGGCTCTGGCCACCCCTCCAAGTTCCCTGGGTTGAGGGGACGCATGTGAGGAGAGTCTGAACCAGTAAGGGGCAAGCGATATCCCCAGAGAGTGGGAAGGGGGAAGCCTGCACACCTCCATGACTTTATAATGGACCCCTGAACTTGCTCAACTTGCCCATCGAACTGAGGAGGGGACAACAGGTGCCTGTTGGAATAAAGCAATGGGCGTGGGGGGCAATTTTGCAAGGGAAATGTTATTACGGTTAAATGTTCTATACCTGTGTGTACCTCCGCTTGTGTTTGTTTTTTTATTTTTTTATTATTGGCTTATTTGGTTTCCTCCTTGAAAACCTTTAGCCCATACAAAATATAAATATCCATGCAACTGTTTGCATAAAAAAATCAAGCGAACTTCATATATACAAGACAAGAAGGAAGCAGAAAAAGAAGCAAAAAAGGGAAATGTACCCAAAAGAAAAAAAAGAAAAAAAATATAGTTTGTTATAGAATACACTAGGTTCATAAAGGTATCAAGTAAAGTACAGATCTTTTTATAGTTCATTCTCGATCGTCGCTGTCTAACAGAGCTCTTCCAAATTACAGTTCTACTGTGCAATTGCTAGTTTCGTAAATATCAGTAGCAAAAATTTCGTCAGAGCAATTATTATTTTTGATTTCTCTCCTTCAACCAAGATAGTCCATCAAAGCTTTCCTGAGGCGGCCCTATATTTGGTAATGATATCTCTCATAGTAGTGAGGAATCTACGTGATTTGCCTGCAGCTGAAACTACAGCGGGTAAAACGTTTGCATGAGAAAGGTGTGAACTACCAAAAGTTTGCACCTTTCTCATGCGAACACACATACATACTCACACCCACATACAAAACACACCCATAACACCCCCACACCCTCAGCACACCCCCACCCACACCCCCAACATAAACAAACCCCACTTACCTTCATCTTCACGCTGGTTTCCTGCAGCGCCAGTTCCCTTTCACTTCTGTGATCGGGAATCGGCGCCACAGGGTCCTTTTTTTATTTTTTTTATTTTTTTAAACGTAACGGTGGAGGGGTGTCGCCCGCAGCACCCGATCACTATACCATAAAGTATAGTGAGCGGTTCGATGCGGGGGACACCCCCGCAGCCCCTGTTTTTTTTTACAATGCTACCACCAAAGGTTCGAACATTTGGTGTTCAAACCTTTGGTGGTAGCATTTTTAGAACATTTGGTCATTGCGACCATTTGTTTTCGATCAAATCGACCTAAGCCGTAATGAGTCTTTCTGTTTTCAGGAGCGAACAGTTCATAACTGGGGGTTTAATGGGAGGAGTGGAAAATTGTTCTTTGCATAGATTGCAAATTAAATTTGATTCAGCACCCTGTATGGAGGATCTGGCAAATCTTGTACCACATATGTTTAAATTAAATCTCAAGTATTGCGGACGCAGTTTGTTGTTATAAAAAAAAGGGGAGTGTTGTTTCTGTACCTTTAAATCAGACACATGCGGCAGAGTGACGTAACTCTGCCGCATGTGGGTTAATAAAGGGGGCGGACCATGTGAGTGCCAGTGAGCCGGTGGAGCCCAGACAGAGAGCATTGTGTCCTGCCTGCTCTAACGGCTGGGGGGGGGGGGGCGGATTCACAGGGTGCCCGATGACCGTGGCACAATACAAAACTAATAGCGAAATAGCGATAAATTCTTCTATGTTGCGTGGGAACAGCTGTTAATGTCCCTGAGCCTTGCAAGGCCCTGGCTGCACTTGGTCCTACCTGGCTTGAGCTTTCAGATAGGTAGCTGCCCTGGCCGCCCCACATAACATGATTTATCTCTGTAACAAATATCATAGACCATCAAATTTAAATAATGACATTTTCACAAAATGCATGGGCGCACCCGTTGTCACATGGTTTTGCGGTTCTCTGACTTTACCTTCTCCTCCAGCGATGCCATCCGCTCTTTCAAATGCAGCTGGAGCCGCTCGTTGGACTCGGTCAGTAACCGGTCGACCGTATCAGACAGCCGCTTGTTATGTTCTTCGTTCATTTTCTCTCGCTGCCGAGCCTGGCAATACAAAGCAACATTTTAACATTCTAGCCACAATGACCACTTCCTTAGTTCCTTTGCCTTCACCTTTCCGACTACCAGGGGGCTGCACACTTTTGATCAAAGCACTGAGAAGAAAACGACAATCGGTGATGGTGTCAACATGAGGCTGAAGTGAACCGGGTCTGCAAGTCCATCTGCAATACTCCGCAACAGAGCACAACTACAGTCCGTTGATTTGCACCTCACAACCTATTCTGAAATATGTCTGGGAATAGGTCTTTGAATAGGTGCATTTGTGTTTCATTAAACAATAGAAATGTAAAAAAAAAAGGTAAAGGGTGCAGTTAAAAAAGAAAATTAGGGTACGGAGGTTGCCCCCTTTTAAAGAAAAATATGTAAAAGGGAGATACATATGCATCAAGGTAAAGACAAGAATCATCCAACCACTGCATACCCTTAAAGGACAGTGGATTATGTGATAGTAATGCATTATTGACAACATATTGCATTGCCCATGGATCAACTGGCATTTTGATTGAATACAGAATAAATCCCCTTTTTCCCAATCTTGCAATGCTTGTCAATAGCAACTGAAGTTAGAAAACAGACTTGAAATGGCTGCTGTTCTTTCCTTTGAGAACCCCCTACAGGGCATCCAGGAAAAAGGTGGCTTGTTGATAGTTGTAATGAGGATTTCTGCTGAACAATAGAGTGTACACTTCACACCTAATACTTTCCTAAGTATGCGTACACTGTGTTTTCTTCTAATGCAAAAGCCAAAGTTCTTACAAATGGAAATAATAGGAACACATCCCTGCTTCAATAGGATTATGGAACGATTTCTGGGAAACTCCTATTAAAACTTCCAAAATCATTACGCAAAAGAAACCCCAAAAAATGAGTAAAAAGTCGCCACAATAAGCCTGAGCAGAATATACATTTACCTTAATATAACTTGATTTGTAACAATGTCTGTGTGTAGATCTTACACCCAATATAGCAATGATCTAGATGTGTTCTCCAGACAGTCATGCTTGCAGAGGAGCAATGCATTGGACAAAATAATATCATACCACTCTCTCATTGAGAGACTGCGTGGGCGACTTGGCATTTCTAATATGACCCACAGGAAAAAAACTTAGATTTAATACTATCACAAAGGCATTTCAGTAAAAGAAACAGAATCTCAATAACGCATTTACGATTTGGGCTAACTCAAAATTCTCGGATTGCTTGAGTCTTGTTTTCGTTATCTCTATGTTTCTTGAACCTGGATAGCTTCAGCATTTAAAATACTTAGTTTGCAAAGGTAGCGGGCGCCCCTCTCTCGACAGAACAAGGCCTGATAACCTGTTCAGTGGTTATTAACCACTTGAGAGTTCGCAGCCACTGCTTTTACTCACTGTGCCTTTCACAGATGGGAAATATCCATTTGCATATCAGTCTTTGTCCTGCCCATGGGCAGTCCAGCACCGAAATGCAATGGCAATTCCAACCTGAACGAGAGTACCACCAGCAATCCCATACACGTGTTTCACCCTTGTTGGGGATCATCAGTGAGGTGAAGCTGATGCCTCTCTAAGCACAGTGAGAGGGAGACCACGTCTGGTTGCCCCCAGGAGACCTAGGGTTACCAATCCCAGGTTCCTTGAAATTTAGTTTGCAAAGGTAGCGGGCGCCCCTCTCTCGACAGAACAAGGCCTGATAACCTGTTCAGTGGTTATTAACCACTTGAGAGTTCGCAGCCACTGCTTTTACTCACTGTGCCTTTCACAGATGGGAAATATCCATTTGCCTATCAGTCTTTGTCCTGCCCAGGGGCAGTCCAGCACCGAAATTCAATGGCAATTCCAACCTGAACGAGAGTACCACCTTTGCAAAACCATTTAAAATACTTCCATGTTTCCAACATTTAAAAAAGTTTGAATCAAGTCTGCTTTCTGCTAAAACCTGGACTTTTTTTGATGCGCCAAGAAGTGTTTCATTTTTCCTTTCTTATGACTCACAAGAGAGGTAATTTGCCAGTTTCTAGATGCTCAACAACCTTGTGTACACTTTGGACTCCTTGAGCCTGAATCTCAATGATTTGCCCTTCAGCAAATCAGGACATGGGCGTGAACATCTCAAATTTGCACCTTCTCCCTTATGCGTAATTAACAAAGTCTAAAACAGGAGCAAATACGGATAAGCCCTATTAGATGCCCCAGAGAAGATCTTTGTAAATTGCATTTATACATCATAATTTCAAGAAAGATCCTGGAATATGAATATTTGATCCAGTTTCTGGTTTGAGAATCCTTTATCAGACAAGTCAAACTCATTGAGGCATTTATCGTTTCATTGCTCCATTGCAATCTATGAGGTTAGGTCTCTTAGTTTTGATAGATTACTAGTGCTAGCTACACTGAACAGGAGATAGCACAGGGGCAACGCGCTGGTCTTGGGAACCAGACCACGCAGAACAACAGAGGTTCGAATCACGCATCCACGCTTAGAAACCGAACTCAGGTATGGTATTAGGCGTGTTATAAAAAATCAATGAAATAAATAAATACACTTGAAATTTCAATTTAGTATCATAATGTGGTGAGGTGAAATCACCTGGAAACATTACAGTACTTGCATAGTTGTGTTCCTATCCCAAAGCATCCACAAAACAGGTAAAGAAGTGCACATAGAGCAGTCTGTCTCTCCTACTTCCATGCCAGGTATGCACCTGCCTTAGAAGCAACTGTTAAAACACCCCATTGTACAAGTTGGCTTTACTTCTGCAGCTGAATCAGACAACCTTTGTACCTAGCAATTGTGTACCTACTATGATAATATGTTTTACTTAGATAGCACTTTCACCAACGTGATGTACATAGAATTGCATACAATTATCACCCAAACCAAGTTAGCAGTCATTTATTGACCTTGGAGGGAAGAAAGGATGAGTTGGCCTTGCCGGGATTCGAACCTGCATATCACACAAGTCACAACAGAATGCACTGAGTTATTTTACACAGTTATTAGTGAGAATAAATAAAAGCTACCAGACAAAACATGGCCCCATCTCCCTTTTCCAAAAAGTCCTGAATCACTAAGGCCAAAGCTAAGCGCTATTTTTTTATGGTGTTGGGTCACAAGAAGGAGTCGGACACTGAAGACATTTTTCTTCTCCCTTTATTAAACTAAAAGAATAAGGCCGCTCTCTCTAAAGGCAATACCTTACCTATTTAAAGAAATTAGAGCAGATCGTCAGATGTCGGAGGTCCAAAATAATCCTCTCCAACCTTATCACTAGATATAACTAAAGAAAAATGGGCAAAGAGAATGTCTCTTCTTCCCTTGGTCTTCTCTTTATTCAGAGTTTCCTGTTATGCTATATATGTCTTACTATAGTCCATCAGCATAGTCTTTCTTAGTAGGTATTGTAGTTCTTCAAGACAACTTAATTCTTGACCTATCAATGGTCCTCCTCCTCCTGCAAAACCAAAGCCAACATCAGCTCCTTTTCTCATCTTTCTTCTCCTTTTCCGGTCTTGTGGAGCCCTGTTCCACACCAACTGAATGATGAATGTAATGAGATATTTATTCTTCAACTTTTTGTACGGGAAGGTTGTACTTTTAAACTGATGGTCCCTAGTACGCCCTCCAATGTTTCTAGTGGCTCCCGCACCATTTTCCAAGGATTGACATGTAAAAGGAATTATGTTAATGCTCCCAGGTGGTGAATGGATCTCTGACATACAAATTAATGTCACCTGGTCTTTCTCCTTCCATTGAATCAAGTGCCCCAAAACAGATGACTGAATGAACTTGCGCGTGGCGTGTGTGTTACATTAACATTTTGAAAAGACCGGCTAATGTCTGGATGGCAGATGTATGAAATTGATGAACTCCCACCCCCTCATCTCAATTAAATCCAGGACAGCAGTTGAAGGTTTCCATGGAAAAGGATTGACAGTGACTGTGTTAAAGGAATCCTGGTTGGAGGGCTAATCGGTGGCATGCTGACCGATCAGATATTCTCTCCGTTGGGCAAATGCTCTCCTGCCACCCTTGGATGGTTCCATCTGCTTGCAAAAGGCATGTATTAATGGGGTGAGAGGGTGTATCCTTCTACAGCCAAAAAATGTGCACGTTAGGCTGTCTCGCCCCCCTTTACATTTGTTATTGGGCAGGTGGAGCAGGTTGAGGGCATTAATGCGATAGTGGGAGAATGGCATTCCTCTCAGCGACTCTGATAACAGCTAGAAAAAATTCTGAGTGTCTTTTGGAAAGCTTATATAATTCAGACACTACTAGAAGGTGCATGGTAAAGTTGTTTTAATTACACTTGTTTATATTATGGTCGCAAGATTTACAAGAGTGTAAATATGAAAATGTGTGTAAGGTTTAACTTGTAAACGACAAACACAATATATACATTTTTTAAGTTGTTTTTATGTATTTATTTTACATGCATTTGGCACAGAGCGATAAGGGAATAGTCCAGAATGGTGTAATGTTTGGAAACGGGCGTTAGCGGAGATTAGAACCCAGGTCTACCAAGGTCATCATCTTAGGGAGCAGAGTCCCCCTATCCTTTAGCATCTCGGACTAAACACAAAAAGAAACAGCAGGGCAGAGACAGGAAAGAAATCCACGCTGGCGCAAATGGAAAAAAAAATACACGTAGTGTTGGGGTCAAAATTATACATTACTACATCTGAAAAAACCTTTTTTTTAATAGGTACCTGCACACTTGTTTTTAGATACTTTTGCCTCTTGCCAATTCTGCATGTTGAGACAGTTATGTTGCATACATGCCAGCGTACATCTTTACATGCAAGAGATATTAATCCAGTCCTGGTTTTTACTGTAAAGTTCATGCCCTGCCTGGAGGGTGGACACAGCCTCTAATAGCCCACCAGCCCGAGCTGAGGCTGGCACGAGCAAAGCAGGGCCCTAGGCTATTTTTTTGGCGGCAGTTAAACGCCATTTCCACCAGACAAGCAGGGCGTGAAAGCTATTTGCACACCGCGGTTCGTCTGGGGTACGAACAGCTTTCACAGTTTTTGTAAAATTAAAAAAAAGATGTCCCCCACCATTTGGAAAAGGGACTGAGTCCCTTTTCCATGTTTATGGCAGCAGCTAGATGGAGGAGCTTGAGACCGGAGCTCAATGCTCCGGTCCCACAGGTAAGTGGAGAGGGTGGGGAGGGGAAGCAGGACATTTTGGCATGGGGGGCCAACAGGAAGAGTCTCCCTGTTTCCTCCCTGCAATGGGGGGAAAAAAATGCCACACGGGGAAGGGCTTCGCGTGTCTGAGACAGTGGGTGGGGGTTGTGCACCAATCTGGCCCGCTGTTCCAGCCACTGGATTGGCTGAGCGCCCTTCCCCGGGTGCAAATTTGCTTTATGGGATCTGATAGCGACCTGGATTTTCACATCATAAAACAAGGACTGTACGTCTCATGATGTAGAGAAAAAAACAGAACCAGACTCCATTCCCTGCATGGAACGGAGCATGCTGGTATGTACGAAGTTGTAAGCGTGCAAATTGAACATATACACTTTTTTAAAACACATTTAAATTCAGTATCTGAAATGTTTGATTCATTGATAAGAAAACAAATGATGACAACTTCAGGGCCAAACATTGACTTTTATCCAATTTTATTTAATAAGAATATTAGAGACAAAATATTAGGGAAAAATGGGAATCTATAAAGGGAGAGACTCTTCGATATTGACAGCATGTGTCTTTGGTGCCAACCCTCCAGGAGTGATGTGGAAGCAGGTGAATGAGTGAGTTATGTCACTGGATATCACAAGATATCACATATCACGCTGATGGCACCTCGCCATGCAATGTGATCTCATGTGCCATATCATCTCAACAAAGAAGGAAAGCAGGGTTTTAGTGGGACAATAATAATGGGTTATTTGATCCAAAGTACAGTAATGCTACCCTTTTCAATTCACTTTTATTTTCCTAAAAAGCCATTTCGAGCCGACGCCGCCATTGTGGTACACGAGGTACCTAGTTCTTCTAAGAAGGCCGCCCGCCTGCTGCCTACAACCTTTTCCTCCTAACTAGGCCCCCTGGATGCCAGCTGATTGGCTACCAGGTCCATATTGCTTCCGATTGGCCACCGGCAGGCGAAGCCGGCCCACTCCCTCCAAAGCCCACGGGAGGCAAGGCTAGCTCCTGTTTTGAGCCTGTTTTGCTGGGGTTGCCGTCTGCCAGCCACCCTGTCTCTCTCACTGTTCTACTGCCAAGCCCTATGCATCTGAGGTACGGACCGGCCGACAACGACCTGCTGCCCTCAAAACTCTAAGACTTTGCATGTTCGTTGAACTTCTCGCGCATTGCATTACACCTACGTATCTGTTTGCCATGTTCAAACGCTCCTCGATTTCGGAACACAGCACCAGCTATATGTATATCAGTGCTTAACGTTGCATTTGTCAGTAGCTTGCACTGCACGACTTTACTTAGCCCTATTGTGAGAGCGCAATCACTGTATCCTAAACTGCACTCCTGCAAAACATTGCCTCACGCCACGAACTGCAATTATCCCACCCTGCGGCGCAAACGTCATGTCCTCACACGGATTAGCCTTGCCTGCGCACTGCGCGCACTACTACCCATCTGTCTCTAAGTCCACACATCTGGTCATATGGCTCTTGTATAAGCCTCCTCATGCGTTTCACGCCCTGCCGTATTGCTTGATTCATCCTGTTCTCAACCGCTCCACGTGTATTTATGCCTATTGCATTGCTGGGCCCTCTCACAGAGCCCGGCCACATTGTCTGATTTAACCTGCTCACATGTGCCTATGACTACTGCACTGTTGAGCCCTTCTACAGAGCCATACATCTGCCAAGCTCTCCATGATTGTCTGTCATAGATTGCCAGTTACTACCTTGTCCCTGCTATAGCAATCAGAGTCTCTTGTTTGCCCCACTCTATATCCCACTGCCACCATTGCTCTCTGGCCTGCTAGCAACTATAACGTCTAATGCTAATTCACGACTGCCTGCCACTGCATACTTCTCCACATGAAAGATATTGCCAATACCTCCCGCGGTCAGGTGGGACATCAGACCCTTGGAACTATTCTGACCCGAGACCTGCCATGCCTAGTCACCTGGTCTTTTTAACCTACTGCACTGCTATTCTAGGTGCTGCATCTCAACCCACTGTGCTGTCTCAAATCTAGGTGATGCCCTGCCTTGTGCTTTAGCCTACTGTACTACTGCCTTGTGCTTTAGCCCACTGTACTACTGCCTTGTGCTTTAGCCTACTGATTTAGCCCACTGTACTGCTAATCTAAGTGCTGCATTTTAGCCCACTGCGCTGTCTCAAATCTAGGTGATGCCCTGCCCTGTGCTTTAGCCTACTATACTGCTGCCTGTGCTTTAGCCTACTGTACTGCTGCCTTGTGTTTTAGCCCACTGTACTGCTAATCTAAGTGCTGCATTTTAGCCCACTGCGCTGTCTCAAATCTAGATGATGCCCTGCATGTGCTTTAGCCTACTGTACTGCTGCCTTGTGCTTTAGCCCACTGTACTGCTAATCTAGGTGCCACATAGGTATCTGCCACCCAGGCCCTACCTCCGATTCCCGAATTTAAGTAAACCCTGCTTGCACATGCATCTTAGCCCCACTTTTGAACCCCTGAATTTAGATGAACCCTGTCTGCACACGCACTTTAGCCTTACCCTGATTTCTGAATCTGGGTGAACCCTGCGTATCTAGATTCAATCGCGCAGCCGCCGTGTTGCCTTAACCAGCCATTGTGCAGCCCACATCTAGCCACTGTGTTGCCCACACCTAGCCATTGTGTTACCACTGCCCATACTTAGCCACCGTGTTGACAGCCACTGTATGCTCTATAGAATGATCCCCATCCTCTTCCTCCTGATCACCCTTTGCTATACAATGACAGCAGCAAACCACCCACCGCAGTCTATGCCTACTGCAACGTCAAACTCTGATGACGAGCCCGACCGACCAGCATCCCAGACACTAACTCAGAAACTATAAAGATAAAGATACCCACCACCCACCACCCCATAACAAATATCCCATGCAATACCTTAAGTAGAAATGCAAAACTACGATCAAGACTACCCAAAATCTATGAACCCCTAGCCAGACTAGCCACCAAACCTAGCAATACAAGAAACCACCAACGCAATGCCCCCAAACTAGACACCTCCCCCACCAAAAGAGATTCGCACGCTGACAGCCCCATTAACAACCACCGCAAACCAAGCATCAGACCCACCAAAAAGAAAAGCCATGTCACCCCTGCGACACCCAAACCAAACATACCGCTGAAGGGTGCCCTCATTAATGCTAGATCATTGATAGCACATGCCACCGAAATTGCCGATCTCATCCAAATAGGCGATTATGACCTTCTAGCCATAACGGAAACCTGGCTTCACCAAGCAGCAGGACCCGCTTTGATGCTCGCCCTGCCCCCTAACTACAACATTCTCAGAGAGGACATAACCAACTCTCGAGGAGGCGGCCTAGCCATCATTGCTAAAAACAACCTCGCCATAACAATAGAAATGCCCTCAATCACCAAATCTTGTGAATCTTTAACCGCCAAACTCTCAACATCACCCTCTCAATCTATCAACATACATCTCATCTATAGGCCTCTAGGTCCCATTGGGACCTTTGAGGAGGACATCTCTATGATCCTCTCAAACAATCTAAAAAACTCATCACAAGCCATCCTCCTGGGAGACATGAACCTAGGTTTCAATGACCACAAAGACTTGCAAGCGACTAACATCGCCAATGTCATCACAGAACTGGGATTTACCCAAAGAATCTCACAACCTACCCATGAAAAAGGTCGAACACTCGACTGGGTAGCCAACAACAACTGTAATGTAACAATCACCGATGTCTGCCCACAAATCTGGACAGACCATGCACTAATAACCTTCCTCATAAATGAAAACACCACCCAACCCAAGGAAATTGCATTAGCCCCCCCCCCCTACCGACCAGAAACAAAAAAAACATAACTGCAAACAAACTGCTACCACTTGTCCTCCCAACTCTAAATTCCTTATCTGAATTGCTAAACCCAACAGCCCTAGTGAACGAATTCAACTCAACCATGGCCACAGCCTTGGACACCATCGCCCCGTTGAAAATGAGAAAAAGCAAGCCCAGAGCACACTTAAACACTTGGTTCACCCCTCACCTCAAATCCCTAAGAATTGAAAAACACAAATGCGAATCCGCCTGGCGACTAACTCCATCAGAGACCAATAAAATAGCTCTCATCAGTGCCTCCAAGATCTACAAAAATGAAATAAGGAAGGCCAAAAAAGAAAACTTTAACAACAGAATACTACAGGCTAAATCCAGAACCAAAGAACTATTTTCTTATACCAAAGGAACTGGAAAATCCCATCCCTACTCCAGACAACTGCGATAAAAATAAAACATGGTGCTCTAACATCCAAAAAGCTCTAAACAACAAAATTGCCACACTCCAAACCAAAATTGAGAAAAAGAAACAAAATATACCCACCTCAACCAACCCAATTGGTAAACCCCCAACCTCGACCAAGCAAGGACATAAATTCAACTTCACCAAAGTAACAATCCTGGAGATTGAAAAAATAATACTCTCGCTCAAACCAACTAACTGTCGAGGCGACATATGCCCAGCCCAACTGATAAAAGATGACCTTTCCCCATTTATCTCCAAACTTATTAATGGTTCCTTTGCATCAGGCACTATACCAGACAAACTTAAACAATCATGGGTCCTCCCGCTCCTTAAAAAGCAAACCCTGGACCCCGCCACCCTGACTAACTACAGGCCAATCACCACGGTACCCTTTCTGCTAAAAATCCTAGACAGAGTGGCCTACCTACAGATCCAAAAATATCGGGAGTTGCACCAACTATTAGGTACAAGACAGTCAGGCTTCAGGCCTCAACATGGCACCGAAACTGCACTTATCGATCTCAAAACCCAGGTCGATGAGCTGAGAGATCTTGCAAAAACTGCCCTACTCCTCCTGCTTGACCTCTCAGCAGCATTTGACCTGGTGGATCATGATGTGCTCTGTACCCACTTGGAAACCGCGGCCCACTTCTCCACACATGCCATTGCATGGATCAGATCGTTCCTAAGCGGCAGAACCATGAGGGTTTTCTCCACCTCCGCAGCGGCTGACCCAGTACCTATCACATGTGGCGTCCCCCAGGGATCCTGTGTCTCTCCGACTATGTACAACATCTTCACGAAGCCGCTGTTCGATGATCTGGACCTTCTGGGTGTCACCTACACGAACTATGTAGGTGACACTCAGATCCTCATCCCACTTTCGGGGGATTATGAACAGGATTTGGCCTTGGTGAACAGAATATACCTCATCATCCAGGCATGGATGGCCCGTCATGGTCTATGCCTGAATGATGACAAAACGGAACCCATCATACTGGGGAACACACAAAATATCAAAAGACTGAACGATGACTACTCATCATTTGTCATAGATGGCAACACCATTAAAGTAGCGAAAGAAGTAAAAACACTAGGTTTTTACCTCGACTCTTGCCTCTCCCTAACAAAGCAGGTGAATGCGATGGCCTCTAGCACCGCTTACACCAGTAAGCTGATTAGAGCAGCTAAACCATATCTATCCACCGTCAGCTATCTCACCCTATCAAGAGCCCTAGTATTATCCAAATTGGAGTACTGCAATGCACTATACATAGGGTCCAATAAACACACACTGCAAAAAATCCAAACCCTGCAGAACAACGCCCTTCGAGCCGCCCTAGGAATCCCAAGAAGAGAGCACATCTCAGATGTCAGAAGACAATCTAACTGGCTATCCACAGCTGACAAAATTAAACTCAAAACAGCATCACTGACTTTCAAAAGTATTAATGATCTAGCCCCCAAATACCTAACAGAAAGATTCAAAAGGAGAACTTCTAACAGACCTACCAGAGAAGCATGCACCAACCAACTAGCCGTGCCCCCATTTAAGCTGAGCACAGCCGGAGGCACCAGCTTCCCCGTCAAAGCGGCCCAGCTATGGAACTCGCTCCCATCATCCTTAAGGTCTGACCAATCTTATCCACGCTTCAGACTTAATTGCATTAAATGGCTCAAAGAAAATGACCTATGACCGACTAGACTAGGACTACTCACGTCTGACCCACCTGTTAATCTGCAGCCGAACGCATACCTCGCTCATCACCCGTTTAACCCACCTTGCTCTCGACACTCAATGCATACTGTGCACACACCCCTGTGCACACTCACCTGCGCATGTAACCACGCATACTAACATCACTCACTGTTGATACACCCTGTAACCTTCCTGAAATGTGTAACTGTAACATGTAAGCTTAAAGTATCCTTGAACACGCGCCCGTATACCCTCGGGTCTGTGGCGCGCTATAAATAAATAAACAAACAAACTTAGTGGACTAATGCAGAGGCTGAAGCCCCCCCACTCTCCCTACTCTTTCTCTCCGCCCACCTCTCTGATATCAGTACTAGGCCGAGTTCCTCTCCAGCCTTTTAAAAGCATGCATATTCACCAGCATAAAGGTAGATGTCCATGTTATATTAACCTGTTTTTATACTGCACCAAATCAATTCTGTGGTAGTTTCAGAGCACCTAGGCTTATCCATGGAGTGGCGTACTATGCTCCAATTCCGGGCAGACCCGATCCTTAATTTGCTGGAGGAAAGGAAATGGGCATGGGGAAGATAAGAGCATGGGACAGCGGGGAATGGATGTTATGAACACAGGGAGGGGGCTGGAGGGAGGGATACAGCAGGGAAGGATGTTATGCATCTGTCCAGTTCGGTGGCCTCATGGTTCTTCAACAGGGAGGATACGACTATGTGCTAAAGCATTGGGATAATTGAGTTTTTTTTCAAGGAAGATTTGCAGAATTGCAAGTTAACACACAATATAGATGCATCTGGGGCTTCAGAGTTTTCTTGGGCAGACTGGAAAATGTGTGGTCGATTTTCCCAGTCGTCTCTATACTTTATATCCCAGGTCAAACTCCAGAATGAACTCTGTTGGTGCCAAGCCCGAGACAACAGTGGCATGTCAACAATTGACTGGGTGCATACGTGAATATTATTAGTAATGAAAGGTGAAGGAAAATAGTGGTCCAACTCGTAGTTTAACCAGATTAAGTTATTGCTTTCACTTTTTGTGGTATTGTTGCTTTTGTTGTTTGTTATAGTTTATTTATTTTGCCTTTTGTTATTAACAATTTACTATACATCATTTGAATTTAATGGATTGTTTTTACCTCTATTTTGAATTGTGTCTTTTTCCTGAATTTAATTCAGTTTGTAACATTTAATTAGCAAGGTAACTAAATAAAATCAGTTCTACACTTTCAGTTCCTGATTAATAAAGTTAATTTATTATCCTGTAGCCTTTTATGCATCGGACTTTGAAATTCCTCGTGTGAAGTAATACACGTATCCCATTCATGAACTCAATGTGAAGTATAGTGGATGCGTATCTAGGATATTTAAATAGTATCGGGGAGCGCTGCACAAAGAGCAGGTAACAAGAGAAGGGCAATGCATTCAAACCGCGCATACCATAGGATTAAGGCATTGGTTATGAGTGGTCTATGGGCTCATTAAGAATCCAGAACAGGTGACTACAAGTCTGCTTAGCTGTCCCGAAGCAGACTTTCATTAAAAGGTGCACCTGGGGTACACATTAGTAATTAATATAATCAATAGTTCCATGAGTCAGAAAGCTATGAGCAAGACACTTTCCTTTCAGTTCTGGTACTTGTAGTTATTAATTTAAACTGGTCAAAAACAAAACTACAAGTTCCAGAAAGCAAAGTATACAAGAAGGACTGGATGGAAAACCAATGCATGGAATGGGGATTAGCCATTAGCAGTATTTGGCCCTTCGGCATGTCCGGCCAGTGCAAGTGTTTCCAAGTTTCTGGCCTGGCATCCACGTCAGCTGCTTTTTACTTATCACAGTCCAACAATGTTTTTCAGAACTTTAATAGAGATTAGGCAGAATGGTTTAAGCAGGATTCCGGCTGACAATTGTAATTTGTTCATTTTGTCGTAAAGGCTCATTTGTAAGAGGCAAAACCCATGCAGGGTAAACTTACAAATAGGGCCTGGTCCCCTTTCAGATTGGATAATGTGAAGCTTTGTCAACGACCCAAACTTTGGTCTTTGAGAGGAAAGGGGTAGTGATTGCTAATATTTATATGGCCTGTTTTCCTTTTGGAGGATGCGCTTTTGAGAGTTGGATGTCAAAATGGAAATCCAATGGTTTCGCACAATTGGTCAGGTTTGATGAGAAGGATCAATATTTATGGATAAGGATCACAATTCTTTGTGGAAGTTGGTTAGTGATCAAAACAAATTCAGTTTTTGCTCGATTCAGTTTTGGGTAGGCATTTGACATCCGAACTTAAATGAGGTCTAACCAGTTTATATTTTTAACTTATAGTACTTTTGGATAGTGTTTTTCATGATCAGCCTATTGATCTCAATTTTCTAGAAGGATCCTAAGGTATTCCACATAACTATTTTAAATCATACAGGACATGGTGCCTGTCGGGGGACACTGTAGTTGACGTGCAAAGAAGGGGCTGCTGGGACTTATGGGGGCAATAGGTGGTGGTTTAATCAACATTGTTTAAATCAGTACAAGGTGTTGTCGTCTTTGTCCATGCATGATATGAGCATGGCGAGGAGAACAGGTTGACTGATGGTTCAGAAGGATGTGACAAGTGTAGGAGGGCTTATTGGCAGTAATCAGTATTGTATAAAATGTAGAGGGACTCATTCACCAATCGGATGTCGGCATTTTTGTGCTGTAGAGGGGTTTCAACCATGACTGAGAGGTCTGTAGCAGGTGGTAGTCTATTTGTCTATGATGTTGTCTGTCAACTTTTGTTTCAATAATGTTCCCAAACAAGCAAAGTTGTGAGATCGGATGAGATTAATACGATGCTTGTGGATGCACATGGGTCTGAGAATGAGGAGGACGATAGGCAACAAAGGCTTGATTTTTCAATATCTTCATGGTACAGTAATGGAGCATCTTCCAAGGCTTTGATGTCTAAGGTAGGGGATGGTGTTTCTGTGGAAGCAGTTAGGTTTAGAGGAGGACATGCTAAAGGAAAGATTTAGGGAACACGAGAGCTGTTTCAGAGCATATAATTAGCCAGTAGGCATCATTATTGATAGGTCAGACCATTGGATATGGAGAGGTGAAAGTGGAGTTATAGGATATCACTGTTCACAATGTTACTTTTGATCTGGGTGGAGTTAGATGTGTGTTTGATGAGAACTAGATGGTTACAATGGAACTTTGTGATCTGGTGCCAGGGCCAACTGGAAGATTTAAATCTCCGGTGAAGATGTGTGTGAGAGAAAGAGATAGAACCAGAGGCAGAGGGAGAACGAGGGAAGATACAAATGAGGAAAAGGTAAAGAAGGAGCATGAGTTGGAAAAAAGGAAACGAATGGTAGGTGAGACACTTGCAATGGGGAAACAGCACACCAATATGTCAAAGTAGCTTATGGAGTCTTCTTTCAGTTGAGTGCATGCAAGCCAGTTGAGGTGCTTTTCACTAAGGAATGGTGCTGAGGTGTCTATTGTCAAGACTTTCTCATGTAAGGATGTCAATATCACAAGCAGTAATGACGTCTGCGTTACCTGCTGATGACAATACTCTGGTGCACGCCTTGATGAGTACATCAATTCAAGCTTTGTCAGTGTACTGAGTTAGGTGTCTTGCTGGGAGGGTGGTTAGGTGGTCAAGGTTCCAGCTGTGAAGGAATGCTGGTAAGGCCTTATGAAGATAAGTAATAAAGAAGTCTCCTGCTCTAGTAAGATCATCATTGTGGCCAAAAAATAGAGATTAAGTTGGAAGTGAAAACATTGTTTTGGCCGTATTGGTTCTTGAGTGGTATCCAATGGCAGGGTGATTGTTTTGAAGGAGGAACATTTATCACTTTCGGAAGATTGAATATGGAAAAGGGGATAAAGGATTGCACATTCAGGGAATATCGAAGGCTGAAAAGAGCTGTGGGGACAGAATTCTTGAAGACTGCAAAGACTGGATGGATTGGTTGTGAGAATTCAAGATGGACGGTCACATTACCTCAAAGGTATATAAACACCTGGCACAATGTAAGATAGCCACTGGGAAATTACTGGACAAATGATCAGAGGTGATAGACTCAGAAATGAGTTTGAGCAGATGGAACAATATGTGCAAGAATGCGACACTGACGTAGTTAAATCTAGGAGTAAGAGCAAGACAGATTAAAATCCTGAACAGGTTGTACTGGACACCACATAAACTGTTTGAAAGGGGCCTGTTAGAGTCAGAGGCATGTTTGAAATGCAAACACAGAGTTGGATCTTTTGAACACATGATGTGGGAATGTGGCAGTCAGAGGGAATTCTGGAAAGAAGTGACATTGACTATGAATAAAGTTCCGATGATTGATGTGGAGTATGATTTCACAAGCATTATTCTGGGGGAGTAGGAGCTGATAGAGGATCTGTCTTTTCCGCAGAGATGTTGGTTCTTAAGAGCATCGGTTTCCGCAAAGAAAATTATATTGAGGAAACGGATGAGTGAGCAAACGCCCTCTGTTTCAGCATGGTTGATAGATTTACAGCAAATGTAAAAAATAGAGAGGGTGATCATGTATAGGAATAAGAAAAGAAACCTATATGAACACATTTGGGAAATATTCTTGGATATGTAATCTATGTCTAAGCGACTATATACTATTTTGATGGCGCAAATCTGATTTTGTGCTGTTATTTTTACCACAACTGTGAAGGTGGAGTCAATATATGTTATGTTTATTTGTAAAATGTGATGTAACACTGATTGTCATCTCTCTATTCTTTATAAAAATGGAAAAACAAACAAGGTTCCAGCAGCGAGCCAATCAAAGACACATTTCTGAACACTGACAAGGTGTGTTGCGGCATAGTAACTAGCAGTAGCTTTTTCCAAGCCCTAACCAGTCAACTGTCTAGGTTGTACTTTACTACATCTCCTGGACTAAGTTGGTCTCTGATGGGTAGTGTGAAGATCATGAGAGATTGGCAAAGGTAACTGCAAGATATTAGTGCAGTGAAGTTTAGCAAGAGCTGCTGGCACAGACAAGGCACAAATGGGACCTTTCAACGTGTACTAAAGAGTGCTTTACTCATAATATCTTGAATAATTTGTAAAGAACATTTGGGATATAACCTTGCAAAGGTGTCATTCTGAAGCACATTCCAATCAGTGCTGTCCAATCACAGAACAATGTAAGCACCAAGCACTCCAATGTTAAATTGATGTTTTAGTTGTTTTTTTGAGGGGGTGTTCGAAACGATTAGAACCAACTAGTGTTACAGTGATTTGAGGTGCGGAGGAGAAAAATGCAGTCTTGACATTTAGGCTGTAAAAAGAAAGGTACTCAATAGAAAGAAGTTCCCAAATTGGGAACTCCCGTCCCCTGCACACTTTTTAATGGCTTACTATAATAGCCAAAAACCTAAGTTAGAGCAAAGTGCAAGGAGGTGAAAATCCTTCTTGGCTTGTTAGCATTCAAGGACGATTCTTAACATTTAAAGCATGAAAAACTAGAAATGTAAACTTTTTCATTTTAATAAGCATCCTTCTCTTGTTTTCTCTACATTAGATGGGAGGTAGACATTGAGAGCTCATTAATGCCTTCTGAGAGGAACAACTATTGGCACAAGACAATTTTAACTTTTGACCTATATTCTAATTGACGCGATCACTAGTAAGAATGCACTGATGGATCACATGCAACTAGTATACCACATTTTTATTGTTTCCCAACACTTAGCAGACTCTTTGGTCTTGTAGATGGTCCTGAATCACTCAGCTCTAGGAGTTACAAGCCAGCCAACTTATTCCAACCAACCAAGGTCACCCAGCCCAATACATCGAAGGTCAGCCTTGTTACCTTCACTTTACCTGATCATTGTAGATTACTCCAATTGAGAGACAAAACTTACCTCCTTTTGGTATTTGACAGCTAACCTTCTCTGGTAAGAGAACCGGAGCACAACTTGAACAGCATACCGCGAAGCGGATGGTCCACTTTAGCCACGTTTTTTCAATACGGAAAATCTTTAAAGGTTAGCATTGGTTATTAATTATGACTAAAACGTAAGTTATCAGAAGCTTAATTAGAAAAACACTAGCTACCGTCTATTATTTTTTTTCTCCAACAACAAGATTACTTGTTGACTTAATAATCAAGCAAAGGTGCACAAATATTAATAACATGAATTCTGATTGTAAGGATACATTGGGTCCACAGATGATAAACAACTAATCTTGTATCTGAAATCTGGCCAATACCCTGTTAATAGGGGTCACATTGAAGTTGTCAGAGAATCTCTTGAGAAAAAGGGTTGCATCGACTTTTTTTGAGAATATTTTGAAATTGTGTCAACATATAGCGTCAATTTCTTTTTACGAGATGTTCTTGTTTGATTTATAATGTCTGCATAAACTTAATATAGATGATGCGCAAAAGATTTATCGAATATTTTTTTTTTACTTTCTTTGTAGAAACTATTATGAAAAAAACTTGCCCCTGATGAAGAATGACAACTCGAAATGCATTGGGCCATCTACAAAATAAATTGTGTTATTTTATGTACTACTGAATGGTCATTGGAATCACTACTGTTTCAAATGTTTTCTAGTTTGACATGCTTTAAGTGTTAAGAATCGTCCTTGAATGTTAACAAGCCAAGAAGGATGTTGACCTCCTTGTACTTGGCTCTTACTTTGGTTTATTGCTATTCTAGTAAGCCATTAAAAAGTGTGCAGGGGATTGGAGTGCCAAAGTTGGGACATTTGTTCTATTGAGTTCTGATCACAGAGCCAGATACGCTACTCTTTCTATTTATTTTCTCTGGTTCGCATATTTCCCTAATAGGTCTAAAATCCATTCAGCCATCTCCCATTATTCATAAATGCTTAGAGGTGCTCTCAAAAGGTGACCTACAGAAGGCATGAAACTACAAGAGACCTCAAACATTTCATTAGCAAAACACAAAACGTTGGTTGAATGTTTAAAAGGGTGAGGGATTTTTTTTGTAACAAAAGCACAGGCTAGCCTCCCTGGACACATGATTTTTAGATGTGATGAAAACTATAAAGTATTAGGGCTGGAGCCCGTGGGGGGCACACTTTTCAGGGCCTGAAGGTCACTATCTAGGTTAGACCCCCTAGTTTCTGCCATTCCCCTGTATAGGCTAGTTGTCTGTATGAGTGTCTACAAGCTCTAGTGTTTCCAACTACAACTCATGAGGATACTTATTCTGCAAGTGTCAAGATGGATAACTAAATGGGTGTAATGGCACATCTAAAAGGTCCTTGTCAGGATTCCCTTCTGAACAGCATCCAGTGTCAGAGTTATGGCAACCTGTCCACTTCTTTGCTCAACCTCACAGTCTCGGGTATAGGCCCCTCTGTCCCAGGGATACAGCACCCGGCTCACGGCTTTACTTGTTAGTAGATCCTTAGCACTGCTGTTCTCACCCACCCTGCCTGTCGCGTTCTTAAGCTCCTTGACGTGGTGCTTTGCAAACTTGGAGCAGAGTGTTTCGTCTACCGTACTTTAGGGTTGCAATATGACATACTCCTACCAGCAAGCATGTGTTTGTCCTCACCTCAGATATAATGTCAGGCTGTATTATTCTAACATACCAGCCTAGGGCAACTCTCCAGGGCAAAATCCCCCAGGCTCATAATCTTCTTGATTTCCTCCTTTGCTCTCCAATTCCTCAAAGACCTGACATATAGCTCCCCACCATCAGGCTCGTAGCAAGATGTTCGTCTTTAATTCCAGTTTGTGCAAGTGACTAAGATACAGATCTCAGAACGCTCGTGGATCACTCATTGGTCGAAGTGGGCAGGAGCGTTTCAGAGCGGTGCTCCTCTATTTTTTAAATTACGTTTTACTGTTCCTATAACTTTTTTTTAATTTTTATTAAAGAAACCGTTCTGAAATGGTTTTGTTTTAAAACAAAAATGTTGGAAGAAGTTGAAAATTGCACTCTCAGTGTACTGCACTGAATGTTCCCTTAGACAGCAGGCGCATTTGTTTGGGGTTTGTATTGTGCGTGGGAGGGGACATGGCGATGGGGTTTGTGAGGAGTGGGGGCAGGCCAGTAGTAAACATAGTTCCACACTTCTTTTCATACACTTTGACCACTGGGATCACTACTTCATCAGCTCTTTGCTCGCTCCTTCTCTCCCCAAAATCTGTCAAACACACCGTCTCAGCGTTGATGAGTACCAGTTTTCCATGGGCAACGTGGGCTGGATTCTTTGTTGCTTTCACAAAGTCTCTCAGGGTTCCCTTCCCAAGCTCAAGACAGTTGCACAGTTCAAAACAAAACACTTCACCAAGGATTGGGATCCTTCCCAACCTCCTTACCAGGGTTACTTTCTATAGTTCGCCAATCCACGCAGGTAATCACACAAGTCTCTTTCTATACATTTTTATTGACTTGCTCCATTGGACATCAACACTCTTGCCTTCTCCTTTTCACTACTTTTTGATGAAGAGCACTCGGTGGAGGTGCAGTTGGCCGACCACAACAGTCCTCCCATCACAGGTCATGCACTTGGTGCCCCTTTTCATCTGCTTTATCAATCACGGTTCACTGCTTTTCCTTAACAGTTAATAATAATACTTGCATCATGTTTCCTTTCTTTAAACACCTTATGGTGGCTAGCTTGGCCACCAATACCTTAGTTGTGCTCTTGATACTGCTCTGGCTCCTGCCAATACAGGTCTCCTTCTCACCCTTCTTGGGATTTTTCTTGCTTTGCCAATACTTGTATTTTGGTCAATTCATTCTGTGGCACTCACCCCTTGCACAGCGTTGCTTTTATTCCATTCAAAATATGCTCATCTGCTTTATTTCTGTGCGACACTCAAAATTGCTTGTTCAAAGATCCTAGTTACTTATTTTCATTCCGTATAAAATTCATTAAGGCTTTCAGTTTGTTCGGTATTCAAAACTCACAGGTTTAGCAATGCTTCCAGTTCGCTCAAGTTTTCAAACACTTGCTTCAGTATTCAAAAGTGTTTATAACAATTGCTGCAAAGTTCTTTATTAATGAAAGGCTTATTGCCGGTTTGCGGAGCATCCACCTCAGTATGAACGTTTTCATTCTGCACACACCGGCTTTAGGCTGCAACTCCTGTCGGCTTCGTTTTCTTCCTTGCCTGGCTTTTCCTGCCTCCACGGTCTCCATGCTTCTCTCACAGAAGGCAGGAAGAGCACCACCGGCTCTCCCTGAGATCCGCGATGACAAGAGCACTTCGGTGCCTCGCAGCTTCTGCTTGTGCCTGACACGAAGGGGGCACAGGACCTCACAACCTTCTCGGGGCCTTTCCCGGCCCTGACATCTCTGGTCCTCTCCCGACATGTATTCCAACACTTGTGTCTCCCTATCCTGTCTCTCCGGTATGTCAGCTACCAGCTCAAGCTGGCTCCACACTCCTGCCTGTGTGCGACTGCTCTCCATATGCAAAGCCCACATTTTTATACTCGTTGGGCTTACTGAGTGGCCACAAGTGGTGGTCACTTAATCGTATTGCTTGATCATAATTAAAGGGACATGCTGATCTTCACCATACTCCAGTACTAGAGAAGTGAAATGAGTACCAGTGTTCATCCCTCTGAATCTCCTCTTCCTCATCCTAGAACCATAGAGTGTTAAATGATGGAGACGGCAGGAAAGGTGTTAGAATAGCAAAATAAAGGCCGGGGGAGGGTTAGGGCAGTTCTTCAATAGGGAAAGGGGGATACCATGGCTTGCCTTCATCACTCTTAATGCTTCGGTTCCTCACCCTCTTTCTGGTATTTCTATACTGGTAATATCTCCTGGTGTGTTCTTGGTCAGTGGGGCGGGGGTAAGAATACCCTATAACTGTGTCTGGGCTTGAGGGTTCCTCCTGAAATGGAAAAGCGGGGTACAGTGTCTCACCTAAGGACAGCTCATCTCCAATCCCCAAGGACCCTCTACCCAGGTGATCCTCCCAAGCTTCTCCACCCCCAGTGTCAGGATCCAAAAGCAAAAGCCTTTCCCTGGCCACGTGAGAAGAGGACCCAAGGGGAGTAGATGTGAGGACACCCTCAGGTTACTCACAAGAGGTTCCGTAGAATATTAGAGGCCAAGAAGGTAGAAGGACAAGGCAGGGAACTTACAAGCTTTTGAACCAAAAAAGGGAGGTACAGGCAGAATATCAGTACTGAACATGTAGAGATGCATCCTTCTGTGGCCGCGCTGAGTTTAAATACTCTGGTACAGTGGGATCGAGGCTACCGGCCTATGGCAAGGTTGTCCTGGCAATCTGCGAAGCCTGCAGAAGGGGAAGGTGCAGAGCTGGGCGACACGCGTGCATCATCCAACCAAAATGGTGGAACCCCGGGTCCCAGAGCATTAATGCATCCATACCACTGTTCCCACCTAAGCTATTGCCACTGCCCAGCGCCTGTGTCACCATGCCACTGGGAGGAGTAATGGAGCCTCCAGCAGGGATAGAGTCATGTGAGGGGTCACTAATGTGAGGCTCACAGCAGTATTGAGTTTTCTCAGGATTTGCCATTTTATTACACACAAAATAATAACAGAAATCTTAACTAAACCTACTCTACCAGGGATTCCCTACCTATTCTAAAATCAAGGAGATAACCTCTTTGCATTCATAACACTAACCCTCATCCTAAACAATATAAATATTCAAAACACCATAAAGACAACATAAATAAAAGGTTACCAAACACCCAGTGTCTTGTATGGCTTCTCGTGGTCCTCGGGAGATTTTGCTCTCCCAAGAATGCCTCAAAGTCAATTTTCTCCAAGCAACAAAAAGTCTTTACCAAAGTCTCGAAAAGTTCCAAAGAAACAAAAGCAAAAAGTTTACACAAATACAATCCACTGGCCAAAGTCTCTTCTTTGTTTGGTCAACAACTTCTTTCTTTACAGTTACACAAATAATTAACAGCACCAATGGAGTTTCTTGGACGACTTCCTTCTAAGAAAGAATAGATGAAGTTGACAAAAGTGTCTTCTCTCACTTTGACAACTTCTTCACTTTCATATTCTACGGTGTCTTAAGTACAAATTCTCAGGATGTTCTCGCTTGAGATTCACTCTTATCTACGCAACTTCCTTCTGCGATGCAACTGTGAGAACAGGTTCCTTTTCCCCACAGTTAGCTTCAACAGGTTCTGACAAATACTTACAGCCACAGTCTTGCTACTGCTACTACACATTCTACTGCTCCAATGTGCTGCAACAAGGGCAACTTCAAGAATGGGCAATTCTACAAGACGTCTTCTACCTCCACAGGTTGACAAGGCACTCTTCTTTCTATACCTTAAGAAAGAGCAGCCTCATTTCCTGTCTTGCTGCTACCACAGATTCTGCTTCGGGCTTCTAGACTACTTCTTATTCTTCCAAAGACTCTTTGCCATGCAGATATAAAAACAACTTTGGTGAACAAGTACCCAGCTCCCTTCCCCAGCTTTAAATACACCTGATCTTCAATGGTTACCCCAAAGCGGTTTCACCACTCTCCCAGCTTTGGATAAAGACTCTTGGGTAACAATACATTGATCAACTTCAGAGGACTGGTGTACAGTTCTTATATGTGTGGGATTTAACTTCCGCAGAGATCCCTCCAATGCTTGTTCTGGCTTCAGCTTCTACTTCAGCCTTAGATTTGTTGCAAGATGTGTATCTTCACTTGAAACCAAAATTGGGGACACGCGATTGCGTTTTAGTATTGAACTGTCACTTCAAAGATTGACGCTTTCTCACCCTTCGGTCAGTACTTAGCCTCCAAAGTATCGGGAAACATTGTCTCATATGCACGGTCCCTTTAAACAATACCTGCAACTGTTCAGGAAAGTCAGTTTAACTTTTATTAGGCTACCGGCAGCGTTCTCCATAGTTAACCGGAGCCAGGCAACCACTTGGCAACAAATGATTACTAATGTTAGGGAAATAAAGACTTTTCATCACACACAAGCGTTTCAGTTAAGCACATGTTACTTTCCCATTGATAAAAAGACTTCCCACTTCTACTGTTTAATTCTACTCGCTCGTACCTCAACGCGAGTGTAATTAAAAGCCGGCTACAGTTACTGGCAAGGAACTTCTGCTTCTCAGGAGTACGGAGCTTCCTCTTCCGACTCCCAATTATAAAGACTGCAGGCTTCTGCAGCTTCCCAACGTTATTTCTTCTCCTTCTACTAATGCGGGCACTCTTTGGATCCACCACCTCTGCTGCATGGGTGTCTCCGATACGGCCTCATTGAGGGAGCGTCCCCTACTCTCCAGTTTCCCTCGGATTGACTCTGCACACAGGTTTTAGGGATAACTACAACTTCAGCTCTGCAATCGCAGCATTGAAGCACACCTGGAAAGATTGCCTGCTGTTTGCTTTTCTCTCCACTGCTGCTACAGCTATTCAGGGTTTGTGAGCACAGAACCAACTCAGAGTTTGCAATTGAAAGTTGTCTCTTCACTCCGGCGTCCCTGCTGTAGTCACACCTCCTTGTGATCTACTGGCTAAGTGCTCTGCTTCTTCTGCTTCTGCAACTTCAGACCTTCCAACTGCTGCACCAGCTTCTTTCTACTGCTTCTCCTATGGCAGCCTTTTATATCACTCAGGTGGGCTGATTAGGTTCAGATGCAGGCCCTTAAGATTAATTGACTGACCTTGTTTAGAGTCATTCTGCTTGCCTGCCTGACCTGGACTACTACCTGCATCCTTAGCCCTCTTCTTCGTAGTCCCCGAGGGATTCTGCGACTTGCAGTTTGATTTAGAAACATTTTATTTCTCCAATTCTTCAAAAGGTTGTTAAAATGGATTTTCTTCCCCAGATTTTATCAAGACAACAATTATAAGGTTAAACCCTTTTTGAGACAGAAGGGACAGAAAAGGTCACATGGTCATTATTCCTATTGCAATATCATTGATATTGCGGAGGATATGGGGGTTTAAGGGTACAAAAGAAAGGTTCTAAAATGTTAACATCTTTACACCTTTTTATCTTAGATTTTACCGGCTTGCGTTTAATACTAGATTGATATTCATCTGAATGAGAAGAGGCTACAATATCTCTGGCAATGTCCAAGAAATCATACCATGTCTCACCCTGCGACATTCCCTCTCCTCCCTGGGTCTGATCTCCACCCAGATGATCCTTCCGCAGTCCACCACCCCCAGGATTGGGATAAGAAAGTGTCTGCCCTCTACTGGCAACCTGGGAGGAGACTCTAGGTAGGGCTTGATTGAGGGATCTGCAGGATTCTCCACAGTAGTTGCGGGGAGAGGTGGAGAACAAAGGGTGTGACAGGATCACCTTCCCGTTTGTTCCATTCACTGCCAACTGGGCCATCATATAGTGCATCTCATTTTATTATTTGATCAGTAACTTCTAAGATTGGTCTCCTACTAGCCTTGTTCCATTTTTAAAATACGACTAGAAGTGGCCTGGTTCCCATTTGTTTATTTTTCAGGATTCCACTCTCTCTCGATTATGTTACAACAGGAGCCAGCTCTCTCCTCTTCCTCCATGATTGGCTGTTTCACTTCCCTTTCTGGTGATGACCACATTTTTAAAGAGACAGTACAACATATTAAAGTCCGACATAAATGCTGGTGTTTGCACACAAAGAAGCAGAGCAAACCGCCATCTCTGACCAGGCTTGGGAGTGATGTTGGCAGATTTCAGAGTGTAGTGTTGGCTGGTGTGGAGTGATGAAAAGTGGTCTTCCCGGTGAAGTAGCACTGTTCCACATTCTGCTTGATCTTTCCTTCTCTGTTCCTACAGGGGAACTGATGTTGACATTGATCCTGCATTTGTGAAGGAAGAGGGGCCCATGATGATGCATTCTTCCCTTGACGATGTCTCTCTAGCTAGTCCCTGGAGATCGGTTATCCAGCCGGCCAGGAAAGGGCCATCGCTATTGGATCCAGTTCCTGGGAGTGGACCAGTGATGGAGGATCACCTGGATGGGGAGTCCTAGGGGAGTGGAAGTGGGACACCAACGGGTGACACGTGGTAGCCCTCTTCTTCCAAAACCTTTTCCTCATCCTACTACTGTCTCCAGAGTTCTGGTCCTCTCTAGGCTGGACTGTTTAAACAGCCTCTTTCTAAATCTTCCTGCCTCTACTCTTCCGTCTTTACAACTTATCCAGAACAGGACTGCAAGACTTGCCCTTGGCCTCAAGCCCAGGGATCATATCTCTCCAGCTCTGAAATCTCTTCACTGGCTTCTGTGGCTGCAAGGATCAAGTTCAAGACTCTCTGCATCGTCCACAAGGCTTTCTGGGCCCGGGACCGCTCTACCTCCAACTTTCTCTTCCAAAACATCTTCCTTCTCAAGCTCTCTGGTTATCCACCTCCAACTCTCTGAGGGTCAGTCGATTCTCCAAGCAGAGAGTCGGGAGCAGATCTATCTCCTCAGGCTGGGACCTCCCTCTGGAACATCCTCCCTGCCGCTCTCAAACTTGAGCAGAACCACCTCCGGTTCTGGAAGCAACTCAAGACCATCCTTTTCTTTTCTGCTTTCTCTCTTCTTCTCCCTGCTGATGCACCGGACTGCACCGTGCACTGGCCGCCTGGTCTCCTTCTTAAATCGAGCCCAGGCTACTGCATGTCCAGTCGCCCTCGCACTGCCTCCAGGCTCCCCAGTACTTAAGGGTATTTAGCTGCAACCCTAAAGTCCCTTCTCTCTGCACTTATGAGCCACCCAATGCCTGCACTTGTGAGTTACCTGCACTTCCCCATTCCCCTCCCGCTGGCAGTTCTCCCCTTCCCTCTTCCCTGCACTTGTGCGATCTGAATGACACAAGGCATAGCAAGATCGTTATTTTGTTCTCCCTTTGTTTCCCCCTCGTTATCTTGTAGCGCCTAGAAACACTTGTTTACAGGTGCATTATAAATGCCATATCATATCCATACCACGTAGGGCATTCAGAAACACTGCCCCCCAACCCTTTTTCCACACGAACACTTTTGCACACCACGAAAGACAGCAGACTTAGACCAGAGCTGTTTACCTGACATGTCCCAATACAAGGGTCAGGCACAGTCAGGCAATTGACCAGAATCACACACACCTGGTGGCCCTTTCCCTGCCCCACAGGGATAAAAGGTGGATCACAAGAGCACAGGATGTGCAAGGCAGACCGCACGGCGAGAGAGTTTACCAAGCACGGCAGTTCAAGAGGAACTAGGAGAAAGGCGTTTAGTATCGAAGGGAAGACAAGGAGAGAATCGGCCTTACCTTTTCCGCCCTAGACCCAGAAAGCCTCTGCAGAAGGAAACATAATTTGCATGAACAATAGCCAGAGTGTGTTGCAGCAGATGTCAATGGTACACAGAGCATGCCTACACTGATAAGCAGGACAGAGGGAGGTGCCTGCTACCGTAGTACCAGCCTTGACTCCAGATAGAGTGAAAAGCCAAGTGGTTCATCACAGTCGGCAAGTCAAAGGAGAACCAATAAAGAAACCGAAATGAATGAAAATTGCAAAGTGGAACATTGAGGAAAGTTCAAAGAACTGTTAATTGTTAAGGGAAGACCAGCTGCAGAGGTGTCCAGCACTACGTGGGTGCTCACACAAGAGAATCTGGTTGATCCTGCTTTGAATGAAACTACTGATGCCAGAAGACCCTGTGGGAGCCACAAGGAAAAGGTCAAAGTGGTCATACAGGGATCTAGACGAATTCCCGTACAGTCGAAAGTCTTTGACCGACAAACCTTTGAGAATACAAGGGAAGTAAATCCTGCATCAGAAGAAAGTAGAAGGAATTGTGAAATGGCAAGAGTGAACCTGGCGGAGGGATGCCAATGAAGAGGGGCGAAGTCTAAAGACCCAAGAAACAGTGTGTTGACAAAAGTAAACCCGACAGAGGGATGTCCACAGTGAACTGTTTTAAAAGACATTAAGATGTGTCAGTGCTAAAAGAGAAATCGATTTGTGAAAAGCCATAGTAAATCTGACGAAAGGAGGTTGACATTTGTGAGGGGTCTGCGCCTGGAAGAGGGTGACCCAGGGATGAAGTCAGCACCCACTCTATCTTCAATGCTTCCTGACTAAATAATCCCCTTCTAGACTCCTGCGTTCCTCTGGCATGAACTCCTTGCGTGTAAAGCGGTTTGCTAAACAGAGAGCTAGTGTTTGATCACTTTCCTCTGCGGGGTCCCTCCTTCGGAACATCCTCCCACTCCCTCTGAGTCTTGAGCAGGACCCTCTTTAAGTTCTGGAGAAATAAAACAAGACTTTTCTCTTTACCCCTTCCTTCTCCTCCTGTCTTCCCTGATAATCATACAGTAGCATGACTGATGTGCAGGGGCCGTATGTATCCCCGGGGCCCTGACCCTGCCACATCTCTCATCCCAGCCACTGTCTATTTACTGCACTTACTTGGCACAACCTTCCCACGGGAGGTTGAAATTATTTTCTTCTTTTCTTAAGCACTCCCCCCCCCCCCCCCCAAGTACTCATTAACACCACATTACCTATCCCTTACCCTCCTCCCCCTGCACTTGCACGTTCTGAACACTCACAAGGCCTAGTAGGTTTGTTTCCCCTCCCTGTTAGTCTCACTATTTGTTTTAACCATTAATGCAATTATTTATCTTTTGTTGTAATTTATGGTCTACCTCCCCTTGTCCCCACGCTGTCGCCGTGTGGGCGCTTTTAAACTGTTTTGCTAATTGTATAAGCGCCTAACAAATGACCAATAAATAAACATACATTTGGAACAGAACTTCTTTTATTTGTTATTTTTGAAACCCATCAGGTAATTGGGGGACAAGAGACTTTTTGTGGAAAAGAGAGTTAACCACCGAAGGTCCCGATACGTGAACCGGAACGCTTGTCTCGTGCTGGGAAAGCTCAAGAGTGTGGCGTGCTCAGGCCTCCCGCCTTGTCCTGTGCTCAAAACGTGGGGAAGGGCGACCCCCCGGCTAACACATCCTGACTTATCATTTGTGAACACTTCTTTCTTTCTTGTGAACCCTATCCCCCACTCTTTTTATATTTAGCGTAAGGATTGGCAATAGGTTTTTCTTATTATAGGCTCTTTTACTTGACACGTTGCCACTAAGACTGCCTTATTATTTGATGGCTGTAGCTTGTGCACACCTTAGATTTAGATTAGGCGTTTTCCCAACCTACCTACACAGTTTAATAAACACCCTTGAACTGTGATCACTTGTCTCTGTCTATTCTTGATACCATGCCTTCCTTACACATGGTACTTGGCCAGCCTAGTATTGATTAAAATAGGGCCTGATGGGTGGCTCTTTTTCCTCCTCTCTGTGGTGGGTCAGATGAAGGAGTTGGACACACTCTGCACAAGTTGACTTTCTTTTAATGAAATTATAAAGAAAATGCCTATCACTCCCCATTGCTAGAGGGGTTTCCCTGCCTTTCTAAAGTAACTAAATGTGTTTGGCTGTCTCAGAAAGTCCAACCTAAATGTCCTCATTTCTAAACCTAACTCTACCTGACCATGCCACTAATAAGAACTAAAGTCGGGCAAAAGAAAGTCTCTATTCCCTGGTCGGTTTCCTTTATACCTTCTTGGTTGCGGCTTTCTCTCAGGGTTTCTATCTCGCCACCTTATATTGTCTGTGACGAATCCTTGGATGTCGTCCCTTCTCCCTAGGGGGGGGCCTCTTCCAATGAGTCCAAAGAAGTGAGGGGTGGTACTCAGTGTGTGGATCTCATGGGGCGGTATCCCACCCTGTGGGACTATGGACGACTATCCGGGGAGAACGCAGTATGTCCAGACTATACCGCAAACACCCTCATTCTCCTGCCCTATACAGCTGGAGCAGGCCATGGGACGCAGGTGATTGAGTTCTGGGAACAGATGGAGCTCGAACGGAAGCTCCCTGGAGGTAGGGGTTTGACGGGTCTAGCTGGTGCGTACAGAAAAAGGGCCTTGGCCCTAATAAAGAGGGGTGGAAGTACCCTAAAGACCAAGGCTGAGAAGAGAGCCTGGGAAAAAGACTTTGAACAAAGAATTGCACTTGAAGTATTGGTCTGGGACCCCCAATTACAGAAAAGAAAGTATAATAGTTATATGGACAAACGTGGTACCTGGCAGGATAGTGAACCAGATGTATTATATAATCAGCAGAAAAGCCAGGGGAAAGGGAGTCATTTCTGCTGGCATTGCGGACATTGTGAGAAATCTGATAAAGGCCTTGGGAAGGGAGTCATTCCCCCTGGCATTGTGGCATTTTGAGAAACCTAGGAAGGCCCATGAAAGGAAGTTATTGTCCTTGGCATTGTGGATATTGTGAGCAGAAGACCATATTTGGCAGGTTAGTGAACCAAGTCGGTACAAGTCTGGGGAAGGGAGTCCATCCCCCAGCCTTTGTGAACTGTGGAAAAGGGCCTGAGAAAGGCCTGGGGAAAAACACCCCCCCTATTACAGTGAAACTAGAAGCCAAGAGGAAGGAAATCATACCCCCTGGTGCTGTCAACCACGAAGCAAAGCCAAGGAAGGCTCGGGGTAGGGAGTCAATCCCCTAGGATGTTAAAATACTGGGAACAAGATACCTGGAAAAGGGAGACATTCTCCAGAAACCCAATAGTGAGCATAGGTAATCTCCCTCACATTCCTCTGCACACCCAAAAATGCTGTGCTTAGGAATGTGAAGGCAATTATTTCCTGGAATGGACAAACCAGGAATTAACCTCTGACTACTTTGGGACGTGATTGTGAATAAGCTGACCTATGCTATGAGGCCATTTGGATTGTGATTATTAATGTCTGGTTTTGAGAAAGGCTTCGTGCCGAAACACGTGTCAGCCAGAAGACATATTTGATTTACCAATTTTCAACCAGAGCACTTATTTGATTTGATATTCAAACTCAATTTTGACAAAATCAATACATCTATACAATAAATACTAAACTAGCACTCTGCTCAGCACTTATTTGGAAGCATCCAATTAACTACATTGTGTTACATGAAGGTTGGGGTAAAACTTCTATGTGTTCCCAGGAGCGTCAGGCTGTTTTTCCTTAACTTAATTAACCTGACAGCACAGTGATACTCTCCTACTTACCACACAACCTTATAAATGTGTAATTAAGTGGCATGAATTTTTATCAGACCCTGAATTGAATGAAACACTGAAATTAAGCATTCTAAGTATGAAATGGAATAAACTCAAGTAATAAAAGCAAACGATCCAATGCCCAGCTGAAAACAGTTACAGAGAGAGCACGAGGGTAACAGAGAAACCTATGAAGGTGGGTGTGAGTAAAACACCCTAAACTGAACTTTTATGAATGCATGCAGAATGACAAGGCCAAAGTCTGGAAAGGATGTGTGACGAGTGATGGCATAGCCAAGAGGCTGGTAGGGAAATCCAGAAAATTGTAAAGGTACACATTGAAGACAAGAGACCAAGAGTCAGTGGATCCTGGTTGCGAGACATCTGATAGGTGAACTGTTTGGTCTCACAAGTACATCCAGACAAGTGAGCCCTACATGTTGGAAACGTAGACATTGTGATCATGAAGATAATGTCTTGGGGAAGGGAACCCTGAGACTGGAGGAGCTGCATTATGAGGTCTTGAGAATGAAACCTAAAGACCTTTTGTTTTCTATGAACTGTATTGCCTGGAACTTGGGGAAGGGAACCCCAAAAATTAGGTTGGAATTTTATCACCTTGAACTGAAGAAAGGTAATGTTGAGACTATTTTGTGAAACTTTCTCATACTTGGGCAAGGGAGGCTGAGAGAAAGCTGCGAGCTGGAAGAAGCGCAGGACTTTGATGTGAACATTATTTCATTCAATGCTGACATCCCTACACATTGGTTATTTAGTTGTGAGGACAAGTATAGGGTCTGGGCACAGTCAGACTTCAGTTGAACCATTCCACTCTCATAAAACAGCTCCACAATCTCAGAGCGGGCCCAGGACTGGCTGATCACCTTCCTCAGCGACGGTCCATCCGAGGTCATTCTGGGCTCTTTCTCCTCCCCCACCTCCATCTCCACTTGCAGCGACCCCCAGGGCTCCAAGCTTTATCCTTGGTTCTTTAACAACTATCTGCCCCGCTTGCACACCTCATTTCTTCCCTCTCCCCAAACTTCCAGTGTTATGCAGATGACACACAACTCTTCTTTAAACTTCCCTTCTCATTTTATCTATCATTCCCGGCTGTCTATCTGCCATCCATTCCTGGTGTACTTCAAATTATTACAAGATATATGGGGGCAAAGGCTTAAGTTAACAAGGAATGCCCTTATTTAATCAATTGTATAACACGAAAGGTATGGACAATTGCCAACTGTATTCCAATTTAGGTGAAAACAACCAAAGTCTAGTCTATTTTCTAAAGTCAGGTAATCAACCTGTTCATCGGAATAAAACCACCGTGGTTGAGGGCACAATTAGTTGTCACAGAGAGAAGGAACTACTGTGGGTTTTAACACCCACAGGGGCAAGGCTGTGTAGGAAGACAGGAAAGGATAGAGTGGAATTGTGAATGTCCCTTCCTAGTCAGCTGTTCTGTCCCTGTGTTGCGCTGCTGGGCCGCCTACAAAAAACAGGGGATAGAATAAGAAAAGAAACTAACTTCTTCTAGATGTTATACACCATTTAGCCTTGCAGCAAATGTGCCCTACAACCACTCTCTCCCCTTATGTGTTTGCATGGGAGAGACAAATACCAGATCTAAAAACATCCTATGGGTTATATACAAATTTATTTACCCAAGGATTGTTAGTCACAACTCATCCACTGTGATTTTTAAAGCCAAGGAATATCACAAGGTCAGATTGTAGACACTCTGAGCTTGTGTTTAGACCAACATCAAAAAGACAGAAATTACAACATTCTCACTCCGCCTTCTTCTAGAACTTCCTATCCACTGTGATTTTTAAAGCCAAGGAATATCACAAGGTCAGATTGTAGACACTCTGAGCTTGTGTTTAGACCAACATCAAAAAGACAGAAATAACAACATTCTCACTCCGCCTTCTTCTAGATCTTCCTATTGATCTAGCGAGTAGAGGATGGTAAAAAACTGCTCATGTATAGAAAGTAAATTTAGTATCTATCATATGTAGCAATTACTGTCACTACAAATGATCTCTGCCTCTTAGCCAGCAAGACTAAGATCCTTCCTATTGGGACTCCTGCACCCTCTTTCTCTCCCTCACTCTGGCCATCTTCTATGGGCTCTCCTCCTTCTGCTTCATCTGAAGCTAGAAACCTTGGAGTTATCTATGACTCCTTTCTCTCCTCCATCCCTCACATTCAGGACCTTGCCAACATGTCCCACTTTGAACTCCACCTTCTTAAAGGAATTCTTCCTTTTCTCGCTTACTCCCAGAAGATCAATGTCTCTAGAGGTCTGGTTCTTTCTATGCTAGACTACTGGAATAGCCTTTTCCTTAATCCACCCTCTTCTCTACGACTCCACCAGCTAATCCAGAGTAGGGCTGCAAGATTTATCCTTGGCCTCAATCCCAGGGACCCCATCTCTCCAGCGCTAAAACCTCTCCACTATCTCCAAGTTGCTGCAAAGATCAAATTGAAATCCCTCTGCATCACCCACAAGGCTGTCTGGGGCCAGAGACCGTGCTATCTGCAACTTGCTCTCACTAAATACTCTCCCTCCAGATCTCTACGTTCATCCAGCACCAATTCCCTGTGTGTTAAATGCTTCACTAAATAACGAGCTGGTGGCCGATCTCTTTCCTCAGCAGGTTCCCTCCTATGAACAGCCTCCCCATTCCTCTTCGTCTTGAGCCAGATCTCCACAAATTCCAGAAGCTCCTCAAGACTTTCCTTTTCTCCTCCTCCTTACCTTCCTTCCTCCTCTGTTAAACTCCACAGCTGCTGAGATTGGTGACCAGTGGCCTTATGTGTCCTACTGGGTCCTGGCCTCCCACACCGAATCGCCTACAGCCTGCCCCTCCCAGCACTTTGGCTCAGAACCCACTGACCAGTGCCACCACAGGCTTGCAATTACATATTTATTGGTGGTGGTCCACTCCACCTAGGCAGTTACAGCTGTTCACTCCCTAGCACTTTCCACTCAATACACCTAGCACTTACCATCCACACCCCCACCCCACTCTCTCCCTCTTGTCTCCCTGCACTTGCGCGTTCTGAATGCCTAGTAGGTCCGCCTCTATCTTACAGTGTTATATCTGATTTTACACCCATGTTCCCTCCCTGTTGCCCTGTGGGTGCTCTGAAACACAATTTACTTATTGTGTAAGTGCCTTACAAATGCACAATCAAATAAAACTCTTGGACTCAGATTTTCATTAGTTTTGTTCAGGCAGGGAAATTCCACCTTAGCATAGGGCAAGTTAGGCTTTCTACCATCCTGGCATTTAATTTAATAAAGTATCTTATTTTGAACTTTAAGGGCCTCATCATGAGTTGGGCTGTATCCCTTAAATGCAACAGTAATGGTATTACGCTGCATTTAAGGGCTGGCCCTATCACGCGTTGGGCGCTAAATGGACTTTTTTACCTGCAGCTTTTTTCTGGGGGTGAAAACCCCATTTAGCATCCTGTTTTTGTCGCCATTACTGCTGGCTGTCTTAGAGTGCAGTATTTGTGCTGAAAATGCCCCATAAGGACCCAATGGGGATATACCGTTAACACACAACATGACCAATCTGACGCTAATAACGCCGGACCAGTTGACGCTAACGCAATTACAGTTTGGTACTATTACAGCTGGGATATCGTTCAACTCGTGATGAAAGTTTGTTGTCTGTGTTCTTACTTCATGATGCCTTCATGCTACCCGCCTTGCAGAGACCTATGATATTGTCTACTGCACAGCTCAAATAGAAAACATTGTTTGCAAGTGGGTCTGTGCTTAATAGAGGCAAAAAATATGGTTAGGTTCACCCAACAAAATATTTGTTATTGATAGGGTGAAAAACCTGAAGGTGTTTCATGACTCAGTCCTAAGGGAACCCTTATTCTCGGGAGGATAGCCCAGGAGAAACGTGCTCGTCTTGGAAGCAAGACGACACAGAGAAACACAGGTTCGATCCCCGGGTCTGCGTTAGAAACCTCTGGGTATTAAGCATGTTATAAATAACCTATCATATATTCAGGTGGCCAGGGAAGGGCCATCGCTATTGGATCCCAAACCTGGTGGTGGACAAGCAAGGGAGTATGACCTGGGTAGGGGGTCCTTGGGGACTGGGGAGGAGACACCGGAAGGTGAGACATGGTATTCCCCCATTGACTGACAGTTTTTACCCCATATTCCCTCTACCTTTATGGGATACTACAACTCACATAACCCCTTCTTTCCTTATCAGAACTACTGAGATGAGGAAGAGGAGGTCTGGGACTAGGAAGATTACAACTAGTACCATGCACTTACCTTGTCCCATTAATGATACCAGGCAGTGTCAGGCACTTAGCCCCAATCACACACCTGAAACTCATGAACCATTTTCCAAACTATAAAAGGTGGAGCACATAAAGACACGGAGAGCAAGACAGGGCCACAAAGGAAGGCATGCTGGATGGTGAGACGGCGGAGCAGCAGAGAGAGAGAGAGAGAGAGAGCTGCCGAGAACGATGCCAGGGAGACAGTGACAGGCTGCAAGTTGAGGCAGGTGAATGCGTGGCAAGGGAGCCATGTCTCCAAGAAGCCGGGAGAGTTTAGAGAAGGGAGCCGAGGGGCCAGCTAAAACATTTTCTGAATGCACCAGCAAACTGTTTGTTTCCTCCCCGGGCACAGCGAGGCCACTCAGGAGTATCCGAGGGGCAGGTAGGCAAGACCCTGACCTCAACGAGCTGAAAATAGAAGAACGCGAGAAAGCAATCACATCCGGTGAGTTCAAGAAAGGGAGAGCCCGGTTTGTGATACGTGCGATTATGGAAAGCTACAGAGTTGCATACAAGGCTACGCGCGTTGAAGTACTGTAAGGATATTTGGCGTGTTACAGTACAGAGTACAGTAATACTGCACAAGTAGCACATTTTTTTGCAGCACCACCACCACAAGGGTGCGGTGCATTGCTATATGGGTTAGCAGATTAACAAGGAAAGACATGCTATTCAGTCAAAAACGATTTTAACATATAAGATGCAAATCTATTTTTACAGTTAAAAGCACACGTGCTCATTTAAAAATGCACACTATTTTTCACCTGAAATGCCTATGGTGCGAGAGACACATTTGAAAATTAACAGCTAACCTATTAACCATTAACCTGACTAATAAAACCTTATTTAATATAACCCACTAATAAAATGTGTTCTCCACTGCAGAATTAGGCATACTCTGAAAACCATTTAAATGTGTGTGCAGATTTTTTTTTCTCTTCTCTTCTCTGCCTGATTCTCCGTGTTTTTGTGCACAGTAACTGCAGGAAGAAGGAAGTCAGATTTGCAACAATTGCAAATGTATAAGCGAAGCTATTGTTGAAGAGTAGGAGGATGAGAGATGATGGATTTCATTGGGACACGTCATACAGAGGGCTGAGAGGAAAGTTTTAGTGGGCAGTAACGGGGAAAATTCCAGGCAGACATTTTTCTGCACTACTGGGGAGAGGACCTGGCTGTGGGGTCCTGACTGAATGCAGATTCCTGTGTCCTGCTGCAGTCGAGATTGGGGAGAGCTGAAAGAAAAACCTTTCCACTGGCTGAGGCATTCCTATCTGAAAAAGCTGAGAATTCCAGGCAATGACCCCGGCTTGAGAAGGCAAGCGTTCCTTTTTGCGGGAGTTAATCCAAGAGAGCCACATTCACAAAGAGAACAACTAAAAAGATAAGGTAATGAGAAGTGTGGGAGCTGAGTGTGTACGGTAATATGCAGTCAGTGTAGGATTCCTGTGCGTGTCTTAATCAAATACCAATGTTGCAATTTGAGTTCTGTTCTCCGCCACGCTCTTTGCAGTGTGTCATAGACAATGCTTTGACTGTACCATTTTATTTATTTCTGTAAAGAATGAGATCGTGTCTAAATGCAGCTTTTATAATACAGAAAATATTTGAAAACAGACGGTGTTTTATTTTCTATTTACCATTACAATGCCGATGATGTGGGGAGATTTTTAAACAGTGCAATGGTCATTTTAAGACAGATGTGTGCATGTCAGAATCAGTATGAATAATTGTGAGTGACTGTAGCATAGCTTGTTGGAGGTACATGAGCCAACGGGAAGAGAGACTCTCTGAACATAGCTCCCTACCGTATATAAGGTAGTGGAAATTACCACAAGACTACCACATATAGCTCTCTGTCGTAAATAAGTCAGTGAGTTCGCCCATGGTGGCACACCAACACTATCACTGGAAATGTGGTATTCCTAGAATGCAGGTCTGAGGTCTCTCTAGTGATCACACGAAAAATCTAAGCAAAGATAAGGGATTCTGGACATTGGGGCCACAAATAAAACAAGGGAATTATGCTCACCAAAATACCACCAACCACGTATACCAAATATGCAGGTCTGGGTGCTGAAATAATGCATGTCCATTGTATTATTGTTGCACATGGCCAAATCTGAATACAAAGAGTGATTATTGCTAAGTTATTTTTCGGCGGTAATAAAATACCGTCAGGCCCCAAATCTCCACAAAATACCCTACAGGACAAAGACATTGAACTGAAAGCTTGAATGTATTTAGCTGTGAGGGAGCCGATGAGAAACAAAGTAACAAGGCAGTGCTGTGTGAGAAGGCACGTTTTTAAACGCTTCTTGGAAAGATAACATAACAGTGAATAATGAAAGCAAAATGTGTGGAAAGCCATTGAAGCAAAGGGCATGAGGGAAAGAGAGCGTGCAGAGATCCCAAAAGGCTAATGTGAAAGTGAACTGATATTTTTGTGAAATAAGGAACAGAGTGGTTGAGGGCTCGTTCTGCAAAACCAAGTGCAAGAGGCGCAGACATTGAGAAATCAACCCTATTTTCAGAGTAGTCACGCATAGGGGTGATAATACTTTGCAGTTGCAAAGTTCTCTAACAGGTAAACACTGTGAAAGGGAAGTACAAAGGTTGGCGGAAGGAATTTCTGCCCAAGCTCTGTGAAGCAGAGCTGTTTAGCTTGAAAATGAGTCAGGCATGTTTAAGTGTTTGAAAACAGGCAAGGACAGCCTGTGAAAATAACTGAGAAAGAACTGTGAATATCTGTTTTCATCTTGTACACAGGTGACCCACCAATTAAAATGTTAACCATTTGCAGGATTACTGGCATGCATTCCATGGCTCAAAATTACAGGGAGCTATTTAGCTACTGCTTGGATCCTAATAGAGCCTGGTTAGCTTTACAAAATCGCTACCTGGCGCTACATTAGACTCCACAGGCCAACTGGTGCCATTAAACATACATAATGACATGAACCTTGTGAGTTTGGTAATATATACAAAGGAGAATTAAAGAACATCTAGAAGACATGTAAAGCCTAATGGGTCACATATAATGAACCAAAAATGTTCTTGCAAAGGTTCAACATACATTTTGCATCTATGCAAGCACTTAGTTTGCAACATTAGCTCCTGCTTCCCAGTGGTTGTTCCCGATTACTGGGTGATTCCAACACCCAGCAGCTACATTTAGCTAGGGCTCATCCAGTATTTACTTCACGTCCTGCATTCTTTGTATATATTGAATATTTGTTAACATTTCTACTTTCTGCTATGTGCATCTGCTTTCTTTTTCAGTCTGCAAAATAGTAGCCCACCTAAAGCTTGAGACAAAGCAAGATCACAAGTCAAGCTGGGCATAACTGTCAAATTCTTTTCCACCAGCTGCAGAAGTGAAACCTGTCTGATTTCATTCTGCTTCGCCCCATTCTGCCATTCCGCCAGCCCCTTATAAAAAGAGCGGTAGAAGGTTTCTTGTGCCACTGCGCGACCTGAAAATCACTGCGCAAAGTTTCTCATGCTGCTGCGCGAACCGAATAATGCCGCACAACATTACTACATCTAAAGAAATTCTGTATGTATGTGACATGCCAGAATAATTCAAGGTCTACTGGAGTCAAGTAGTAGGCCACAGAATTCGAGACGTCGGAGAAAACCCACTTTTTGTACCAAGCACAACATTTGTTGTGCAAACCCAAAACCCATGCAAAATGTCTTGTGTCGAAAAGCGAAACGAGTACAGGTCAAAAACAGGCCAGAGCAAAGTTTCGTGTGTCTCTGCACGAATCTAGCATTGGTCGAAAAAGAACTGCACAAAGTTTCTCATCTTGCCGCACAAAACTAGCACGGGTGGCAAAAGACTCGCACAGAGTTTCTCGTTTCACCGCGCGAACCTACCACAAATCAAAATCCTGTGCAAAGTTTCTAGTGGCACTGCGTGAACCTAGCACAGTGCGAGAAAACTTGCACGAATTTTGTCGTCTTGTTGCATGAAACCAACATGGAAATGAAACACCATGCTCTCTGCTAAATCACACAAAACCTGGAAAAATGTCAGTGGCGGGGGAACCATGATGGCGATTTCGTGGGACAGGCGCAAGCAGAATTCAGTGTGAATTACACACTTTTTTCTTTCGCAGGGTGGACATTTCGCCCACCCCTAGTCGCAAAATGAAGACCCTCTCAATTCTTAACCTACTGTGCAGGACACCTATGACAAAGTCGCTTGTTTTAGGCTTGGGAATCAGTGTGGGGTGACTATGAAAGCTGCTGACGCGGCTCACTCCATCAAGCAGGCTGCTTGCATAGAGATATAGCAGAACACATTAGCTCCTGTGACAAAGTCACAGTGCAAACTTCGCATCCAGTCCTCGGACTGATAGAGTAGGATTAGTAGCACCAACACTTAAGACATCAAATAATTACAAACTACCTGGTCACAAAGAAACAAGATGTTCTGGACTACGTCGCCCAAGATGCATCAGGTTAGAGATCAAAATATATGGAGCAGATTCAGGGCTATTTTCTGTAATGAATGTAAGGATGTTGTCCCTTCTCCCAGAGGGGGAGACCTTTCCAAGGGGGCCAGGGCAGTGCATCCACAGAACAATTATCCCCCCAGGGTGGTGCATCAGGGGAGGATCACATAGGATAGGAAGCCTCTTATGGGATTAGGAACGGCCCTCCCCATAAAACGTGGTACCACTTTGAGGGGTCTAGTATTTTCCCAAATCCTATTGGCCAGACCCATACAAGGGAAAATAGACTCAGAGAGTAGCCCTCCCCGGGGAACCATGTGGAAGGAGTGAAACCAGTACAGAGAGGCCAGAAAAGGGAAGACTGGGACACTTACCTAGAGGCAGTGGGGTCCCTGACAAACCCAAGGAGCAGATGGCCCAGCAGAAGGAGAGACAGCCACCCAGCTGAGCAGAAAAGCTGGCGCTCACTGTCTACTGAACTTGCACAGAGCCAGAGAGAAGGATCCTCTGAGGAGGAACAACGGCAGCCGTGTGCAGGAGTGGCAGGTGCAAGCAGCAGAGGGAGCCATGATTGGAGAAGCCGGAGAACCTGAACATGGTCGTGGAATACTCTGTCTGCTGCCGAGCGAATCATCTGGGTGCCCCAGGACCCAGCAAAGCACGCAAGAGAGAGAACATGCAGGCAGGAAGAGTCAGACATCTGCAGAGCCACTTAAGACTATGCTGGTTACCCAAACACTACCAGAGCCTCGAGAAGGGACGCAGCTGCACGGGAAATGCTGATACGTGCATGGAAGAAACAAACAGGTGCAGAGGTTCCCTGAGGGGTACTAGAGGTCCAGAGCAGCAACATGGTGGATGCAGGAACTGGAAGGAGAGGGTCAGGGACCTGGAACCTTTCAGGGACTCTGCCGGCTTTGTGGTCCCTCGCTGGTATTGTTGCTGCCTGCAGATTTGACAGCATCCTGGACAACCTGCATGTGGTTTCTGTTTCCTTTGCTGCACTACCCTGGAGTCTCTTGTCTCCATTGGGTTTCCCGCCACCCCATTATGTCGGGCGGACCAGTGGCAGTCTGGGAGCACATCTCCCCTTCAGCTGAGCTTGCTCCCAGACGTCTGCCTCTCTCTGCAGCTCAGAATCCTGCTCCAAGTACTCTGCAGCCCATTCTGACTTATCTTTCACCTTCGGTTGATTTTTGGATTTAAATGTCCCGTGAAATGGATTGAATGCAAAACAACTAGACCGCACATTACTCTAAGTGTTGCTCTTGATTCTGATTGACTCCTTACTCCTCTTCCTCATCCCAGTACTAAAACCTTTCTGGGATTTGGAGTTAAAAGTATTTTAACAGTAATTCAAGTTCTTTTGTTGAACACAGTTGTCTAAATAACAATCATGAACACCAGATGTCAAATGAGTTCTAAGGAGGTTATGCACATAGGAAGATTGAATAAAGTTATGTTTAAGATGTTTAATTTAGATAGGTTTCAAGTCCTTACAATTAGAAGGTTCTGTGTAATGACAGCAAGCTATTAGAAACTTTGTGATTAAGGATTCTTCTTCACAGGCAAGGTAAGAATGCTATGTCTCTTCTGTCTGAGCCATCTCCTCCTGCTGACAGCCATCTCCTCCTACTGACAGCCATCTCCTCCTGCTGACAGCCATCTCCGCCTGCTGACAGCCATCCCTTCCTGTGTGATTCACCATCAGAATTCCACCTCCAGGCTCAGGATCAGGTTACTGCTGCCTTCCCCTGGCCACATGGGAGGAGACTTTAGGCTGGGGTTCAGTGATGACTCTGTAAGAGTCATCACACGACCACCCTGCTAGTATCAGTAAGTTACTAAAAGCTTCCCGGTTGGTGTAGTGGCTGATTATGTGTGTGTAGACTCCGACCTGTGTTTTGTAGCAGGCCTTGTGGTCTTCATTTATTTCTCTGAATTTCAGTGGTTCCCTCCGCTGGCTCTCTTTCAGTTTTCAATTGCGTGTGGGTCACTTGACAATGCTAGGCGATTTCAACAGGTTTCGTCAGTTTCCTCACCGCTTCGGTTGTCTGGTGTAGGTTAAGTTCACTTTTTCGCATTACTGCTGATCTGCCGAGACAATAGAAACACTGGCAGTTTGTTTGTCCAAATGGCATGGCAGGTGTTAAGGATCTGCATGCAAGCGTTCTGGCACAAGAAGTGGGGTAGAAATGGTGCCCCTCTCTGATACCACCATCCATCTCAGGGGTAGGTCTGGCTCTGTTCATCTCCCTGGTAGAACTCCCACCTTTGGCTGAGAGAGGGGTCCCATCTAATCTTGAAAAGGCCGGAGTGCTGGGCTTGACACAGAGTGAGCAGGGCACTATATCCAAACCCATCCCCAGCCTCAGGGGTATGATAATCTGTACTAAAGCAATACCTCTTTGGCTGCCTGTGAATCATCAATGTAATGGGGCAAAACAGAAAATATTGGGCAGAAAATCTAGCCACATCTAGGTTCACCACTGTGGTCATCCACAAGCCACACTGTACAGATGGAGATGCCTGGTTCATGGAGAAACAGAGGTTTATGTAGCAATCACACCCTTTCGGGGGCATAAATGACCATAACAGCCCTTTAGACTGATCGTTGCGAGGGCTACGGCCGTTACCAGTCATGTACACATACCCGACTCTGGCACACTAGCTATTTGCACCCCGGGTTTGCCCGGAGTGCAAATAGTAAAAATAAAATCCTCAGAAGATGGGCTCTGCGAAACCCAATGTCCCGAAAAAAAAAGAAAAAAAAAATGGCTGCCCCCCCAATTGGAAAAGGGACCTAATCCCTTTTGCATTTCCATGGTGACAGCCACCGGTGGGTGCAGCACTATAGTTGGAGTGCAGCAGAACTTGGTTCAGCAGTGAAGTGGGGTGGCGAAAGGGAGCAGGATCTTTTTCGGGGTGCGGACGTGGGAGCCAACAGGAAGTGGCTCCCTGTTGTCTCCCACAATCAAGATGGCGCAACCCGGGGAAGGGCCTTGGGTGGCTGGAAAGAGCAAGCAGTACACACTGTTTTCTCACCCACTCTTCCATACATCCACCTGATTGGCTTCTCCAGGTGCAAATGAATGTTGCTCGAAGGAAGGAAGGAAGGAAGGAAGGAAGGAAGGAAGGAAGGAAGGAAGGAAGGAAGGAAGGAAGGAAGGAAGGAAGGAAGGAAGGAAGGAAGGAAGGGAGGGAGGGAGGGAGGGAGGGAGGGAGGGAGGGAGGGAGGGAGGGAGGGAGGGAGGGAGGGAGGCCTTGGGTGAGGTCAGAAGCACAGGCACTGTTCACAACTTAAATATGATGACATTGTATGGACAATGATAACATGGTACCCAGTCATTTTTCCGAAAATAAATCAGAGTGGTAAAGTTTTACCGAAAACCAAAATACAGAAAAAATACTGTACATTTTAATTAAATATATATATGTTAGTGGGGTACGAAGTAAAAATGGGTGGGGATGGGGTTGGGGTGGGGCGCGGTTAATAGGATGTAAAAATGGGGGTTGGGGGCAAATAAAATAATAAATTTGGTGTGTTTTCAGTATTTCTGATTCAGTGAAATTGACCACTCTGATTTTACCTTTGGTAAAATGACATAACCTCTAAAATTTTGCACGGGCAAAATCTTTATGTGATCCAGAACTGTGCTAATCCTGGGGTCTGCAAGATAGGGCCCCCTCCAAATGTTTTGGACCACAACCCCGGTGATCCCTCACCATTGAATATGCTGGCAAGAGCTGATGAGAGTTGTAAAACAACAGCTGGCGAGCCAAAGGATGCAAAGCTCTGTGTTGATCCACAGAAAAGGCATGTGCAATAGAGCATTGTGACCTTGGTGTGATAGCATTGCTTGTGATAGGGTCCGGGTTATTCATTCTATAAAAGGACACTTCTCCATTCCAGATTCCCAGCTACAGGAGCCTGTCAGTGCAGATCGTCCGAGACACCTGAAAGCAGCCACGTCATGGCTCTTGCTTCAGTAAACCTTTTTCAGTACGGGCCACCATTTAAGCATCAAGCCACCATCTTGGTAGCAATCACTACCCTTTTGTACGTTTCTTAAGAAGGTTGCACATCTCACATCTTTTATATTCAGGAATTCATCACTCTAATTATACGTAAATAGAGCTTTGAATTTGAAAAGCATTTTTGTTCATTTTGGCATGTCTGTTTAATTTTATATTTCATGTGAAGTGTTTTTTTTTTCCTGTCAGTAGTTGATTTGCAGAAAAAGACTAGCTGCTGGAGAATTCCATGAACCATGTACAAATACATCTATGGGCATAATAAATTACGATGTGTCACTTCAAAAACGTGTATGGTGTGTCAAATATATAAATGCACAGAAGTATGCATTATCAGTTTAATAGAAACGTATTCTGTCGCACTTCAGTGGGCGTTGCGCACTGCGTACATTTCCACTACAGCCGTCAGTAAGGAATCGACATCTGAATTAGAGGCATTGCCAACTACAATATGGCTGCTCCATTATCCATGCCAATGTCAATTGTAATAGAGTGTTCCTGGAAAGTTCACTGAGCTGAGACAGGAGATAGTGAAGCAATTACTGTTGAGGATGCAGAAATAGCAGTCAGGGATCTCGGGATAAGGCCGGAGCCGAGCTGATATTAACTAGAATAAATAGAGTCCCAATATTGAATTGAAGTTCAAGTGTTACAAAATGGCTTTCGCAATCTAAGATATGCCAGAGAGCAAGCCAGGTGTAATGAATACACTTGCATTGGTCCTTCGTGAACTAGTAAGCGGGGTAACATGGAACTCCTACGCTTCCTCTTACCTATTGCATTACTTGGTCTAGAATTAAAGAATGCTTGAGGGATAGGCCTGGTAAAATGTGTATGGCAAGGCATCTATCAAAAGTTACAATACCCAGAGAAAGATACTTGCAGTGAGATCATATGGCTTGGTGTGAGCGCATAATACATTCTCTATTTTTTCTGTTAATCCTGGAAAATCCTCCTACTTCTATAGGATTTAGTGAGACTCAGATATGCATTCCTCGTAAAGTCATAAATCCTAAGTGGGATCCCAACCTAAACCTAATATATAAGCCTCGAGCATACAATGGGGAAGCAATGTCAAGATAACCATCATACGCAAACATGCTCTTACAGCGTAAATAATCTGCACCCCCAGAAAGCGCTACACAAGAGGCCAGCAATGTGTCTCTCCTGTAAGCCAGAGGCAATCCCTTAACTAGTTCCTTTACATTGTTTGGAATTGCTGCAGGGTCATCCCAATAAGCCCTGTAGCCAAGTGCTAGCAACCAGTTCCCAACATGTAAAATCCAGGGGATGGATAGACCCCCCATCCCCTCCAGACAGCACTGATTTAAGAGCTTCTCTATAAGTAACAAGTTCTGGGGTTCTCCACATGCATAGCCATGAAACTGAGCTCACCCCATCCTCCTCAGCAATAGAATGCATATCGCATTCCAACTGGGCTGCCACTGTAGAAGTTCTCAGCAGGACTGACAATAAGATTTGAAGGAACTTGTCTCTGTTGTTCACATAACCCCATATCGCAGCTCCATAAAGGGCTGCAGCTTTAGCCTGCGCCTCATATACCATAAATGCAGACTTTAGTGCGCCCCCCCCCACCACGTGTAAAATTGAACTTTTGAACAGCCTCACTGGTTCTTTCCAAATTAATGTTGGCCTTCAGAAGCTGTTTAGACCAACTGACATTGCTGCAAAATCTTATCCCCATGTAGTCATACCAGGAGAGCTGCTCCAGCTCAGTCTCTCCCACAGAAATGTTCAAGGGCTTGGGTTTTTCCTTACCCTTGTTAAATACCATAGCCTTAGTTAAACTTGCATTGATTTCTAACCCCAGGTCATCACACTTTGAAGCAAAACACGCAGGCCCCGTTGCGGGGGTGGGGGGGCTAACAGGAGCACAGCATTGTCAGCAAAAAAAAAAAGAGTGCTGGGATTCTGTCTGCACCCAATCGAGGCGGGTCTGAGCTAATGACAAGCAGATCTTTAATAAGAAGGTTGATGTTAATACAAAACAAGAGGGGTGCCAGGACAAACACTCCCTTGACACCTTTATTGGCTCAATAACGTCCCCTGCCAAGCTTCCCCGAACAACTGCATTGCTATTACTATACAAGAGCTGAATCGGGTTTCATTTATTTTATTGTTTGCTTGTTAGGCGCTTATACAATAAGAAAATACTGTTTCAAAGCGCCCACAGGGCAAGGGAGGGGGGAAATACATTAAAGTACATTAAAAACACAATATATAAGAGCAGTGTGGGGGGGGGACGACAAACCTACTATGCCTTGTGAGTATTCAGAACGTGCAAGTGCAGCAAGGAAGAAGCCAGAAGGGGGTAAGTGCTGTGGAGTCTGAGCTCATGAGTGAGCCACAGATGAAGTGCTAGGAATGTTGAGTGCTACACGGCCTGGAGCCGCAAGGGGTGTAAGTGCAATCCACCAGGGCAGAAGGTGTAAGTGCAAGTGCAGATAGAATGGAGCTGGGCCGATTGGGTGTGGGAGGTCAGGACCCCGAGGATGCATAAGGGCCCCGGGACACTGATCGCAGCAACTGTGGGATTATCAAGGGAGAGAAGAAGGGAAGGAGGAGGTAAAGAGGAGAGCCTTAAGGAGCATCCAGAATTTAAGAAAATCCTGCTCAAGGCGCGGGGGGGTGGGGCTGTTCCATAGGAGGCAGCCAGATGAGGAAAGCGAATGACCACCTGCCCTCTGTTTAGCAAAACGCTTTACACACAGAGAGTTAGGGACAGAGGAGCGTACTGGTCTTGAGGGGGAGTATTTAGTAAGATAAAGTTGAAGTTAGTGTGGTCCCCAAGCCCAGATCCCCTTGTGGATGATGCAGAGGGATTTGATTTTAATCCGTGCAGCAACCAGGAGCCAGTGAAGACTTTTTAGAGAAGGAGAGATGCGGTTCTTGGGCTTGGGGTCAATGATAAGTCTTGCTGCCCTATTCTGGATTAGTTCGAGGTGTCGCAGAGTGTAAGATGGTAGATTCAGGAGGAGGCTATTGTAATAGTGAAGCCTTGAGATAGCCAGAGCTCGGGTCACATTCAGCCTGTGAGGCAAAGTGAGAAAAGGGAGAATTCCTTTGAGAAGGAAGAGCTGAAAGTGGGATTTCTTGGCATTGTCCTGATTGTGAGGGAATTAGGAGAGAGAGGAGTTGAAGATGACTCCAAGGATTCTGGCTTCAGAAGAGAGCACATTGGGAGAGCCCAAAGAGGAAAGCCAGAGTGAAGGGAAGAAGGAGGGAGCAGGGGTACCGATGGGAAGGATCTCAGTTTTACAGGTATTGAGGCAGAGATCATTGGTGGTGCACCAGGATTGGATTGCAGATGGGCAGTCAGGGATGATGGAGGGTGCAAAAGAGGGTCGGCAGGGAGTTTGAAAAAGGGCTGTGTGTCATCTGCATAACACTGGAAGTTGGTTGAGAAGGAGGAGATGAGGCGAGCAAGCAGAGCAAGGTAGATGTTAAAGAGCCACAGGGAGAGGATGGAACCCCGGGGTACACCACAGATGGAGAGGGAAGTAGGAGAGGTCAACGTGCCCAGAATGACTTGGTAAGAGCGGTCAGTAAGGATGTCAGCCAGTATAGCACACGTTACGAGATACTAAGGGTATCTTGGAGCCTTTAGTATATTCATTGCTCGGAGAACCACAAACAGTGGTTCTCTGGGTACACTTTTAAACGCTGCTTTTAATTCCACAAATACAGCATACAATTTAACCTTCTTTACTGCTATATGAGTAAGAGCAGCCTAAAGCTTTGATCAATTGTACTCAACCCAGCTCGGAATCTTGCTTGCAAATGATCCAATGGGCAAGCACCCTCTACCCAGGATGACACATGCCTCAAAAGGACCTATATCACATCCTTGTTTAGTTTAAAAAATGTATTTGTCACTAATCGGGGGCTAGTTTGAAGAATGTTGGCAAGTTTAGAGAACCGTTTATTTTTGGTGTCACATTAATGGGCACATAAAAAGGTTCAAATACTTTCTTTCACAAACAAATGACGTAACATACAGTTTTGGGTATTTATGCACATCTTATTCAAACCCTACATTCAAGGGAGGGCAAAAAGACACAGAGAAATCCATGTTGAACTTTTTTTCTGTAAATACTAACATTTTCCAGTGGTAACAGGTTATTTTGAGATATGTTGGCCAATTTTGAGACGCCTATCTGCAGACACAAAAAATGTCTCAAATGTATCTACAATTCCTCAAATAGCCCGTACTATTACCACTTGTTTCTTTTATTATTTATTTTACAAAGAGAACAATGTGCAATGAAGTAGTAGTATTTTTTAAGGGTGATATTTTTTATGAAGTTTGCTATTTTATGATATATGTAATGTTGTCTTTCTGTTTTATGGATCTTAGTATCCGAAATAATCTTTTGACTGACAATATGGTCTGTGGACAAGAGAGGGAGCAATGGGAGAAAGCCTACACGCATACGTGAGGGTGTGGGGTAAGGCCTACCCCCATTGTATGCAAGCCACCTCTCCAGCCACTTCTTCACTCCTCAAACTTCCTCCCATCCTAGCTCCCACTGAGGCACCACCGGGAGGGAATAAACAAAAACAATGTTTTTCGGTTTAAACCAAGGAGGCACTATTTCTCCCGGTGGTGTTATTCCGGTGTTTGTCGGATTCAACTGAAAACCGGAAAGTCTAATCAAATCGAAAGTTTCTTGAACATGAAGACATTTACACAACAAAATTTGTTTAGAATGTGAATGTCTCACATGTCAAATTTTCTTGAACATCATACTAACAATGATAGTATGAATGTGTCATATAGCAATTCATGCAGGTCCCTCCTGGGTACAGCAATCTGAGCTTTTATTAATACCCAATTTAATGCACTCAATCTTTTGACATTAGAGGGACAATTGTTGGCTGGGTTGCCCCATCAACAATTCAAAATGGTTGCCTGTGGGCGTAACCATTTTTAAGAGACTAGCACATAACACATGTGATATACAGTCGGAACTCACCTGTCCAGTGTATGCAGATGGCTGCTTCCCCCTCCATGAACTGTCTCTGAAATTGCAACCAGGCAACCAATAGCTTCCACAAGTTTGGTAGAAGCCTACATCACTTCCTGGTAATTAAAGGTCACTGTAACATAATTTAAGTGCAGCTAGAATGAGATGTCCCAGCCAATTATGGCCTCCAGACATTACATTTCTTGTATAGCCATGCTCATCTGGTCCACTTATGAATAGTCTGTTTCACCAGTGTATGTGCAAACCAGCAACCTGGCCTTTCAGAGGTTAAAGTAGAGGCTTTGCATCCAATAGACAATGTGCTTCAAGCAGTCCAAGCTGCTGTGTCTGGACGGGAGCTGCACCTGCCTCGCCTTCCAGCTGCAAGAACATTCATGGGTCACCATCAAACTTCTGGATGTCCAATGATCTTTGTCGGTAGTCAAATGAAAATATTTGAGGGGACTGGGTGGATCTTAAAGTTCCTCACATTATACGTGTTATGGTGTGGTTTAACCGGAACTGCTGGCTACGGTCTGTAATTAAAAGCTGTGACAAAGCAAGAGCTACAGCATGTGCTCCAATCCATTTCTAAGGTACTTGAGCATGGTTAGCCCTGTCCAAGGAAGGGATTTTATCTGAATTTAACTTAAGCGGATACCATTCCTTTATCATACGATGAAAGAAGGAAATTGTATTTTTCCAAATTTTCCTGAGGTTGTTTGGTAATTTCAGAGTGTATGAGCCTATAAGGGGAAATGTGATTGATGTTATATGTTATGTCATCTGTATAGCGCCTATGGCCTCGAAGCACTGTGGTGGATGAACACCCTTTGGAAGACTCTAGTCTGTGTTGAATTGTATTGAAAGGAGTGGTAAAATGTGTGCGTGCATTTATTGCCAAATCAAAAGGTAGGCAGAGCATCGCTTGGTCTGTAGCAGCCGTGCATATTGCAAAGGTGAGAGGACAGGTGCTGTGTCAAAGTGTCAAAAGCTGTGTGAACAGTTGGACCGAATTGTCTGTGGGACTCAGCTGTATTCTATGGGTTGCAGAAGCGTGCACGTGTCTAGGGTAACGTAGGTCTAGAGCCCAGTATCAGTCAAAAAGCGCATATCTCAAAAGCAAGGGGTGTGCCTGCATGTGAAACAGCTGGACCAAATTATTCATGGGACTCAGCTTTATTCTATGGGTTGTAGCGCAACGGATGAAGTAGTTCTGAAGCATTCGTTGTAATCATACGGCACACAACGCACAGGAACCTGAGCCCCCTTGTACTTCCGATTCACTGCAAGGCAGACTGGGGCAGGGGGATTCGAAATTGAATTGGACATGATATCTGGACTAATTGGGCGAGGGTAAAGAGGCAAGAGCCAAGTTTCGAGTGCCTTCCTGAAAGCAAGGTGACCCTCTATGAGGTAGATGGTTACTATGAGGGAGTTCCAGAATGTGGGTGCTTGTACTGAGAAGGTGGAACCCCCCCCCCCCATACTGGTTGATTTGGCCACTGTAATGACCAGTGGAAGTGCTGAGACTGATCTGAGATTTTTGTGAGGCCTATAGCGGGTAAACGTAAGCTGCATGTATTCCGGTCCTTTGAGGTAAAAGGCTTGATGGGTGATGCACACCGCCTTGAAGGAGGATCGGTACCTAATTGGAAGTCAGCAAAGGACACAGAGGGCGGGGGAGATGTGTTCTCTGGGGACTAAGGCAGGGAGGATTTGTACTCAGAGTTTTTGAGCTGCAATAAGGGGGGCCCTAGGTATAGGGTGTTATCAAGGTCTAGATGGAAGACTATGATAGCAATGATCACAGTGACGCTGTGTGGGAAGGTCAGGAAAGAAAAAAGGCGGCGCAGTATGCATATGTGTAGATAACAGAATTTTACCACAGAGTTGATGTGATGTGACAGGGTCAAGCCTGCGTCCATAATGCTCCAGAGATTCTTTACTGTGGTGGAGGTTTTGAAGGTGGGCCCAGGGAGAGTGGCCAGGGGGTGGGTTGAGGGAAGAGGGCAGTCTTCCACACAAAGCATTGTAGAGGAGGAGCCAAATGCCTCTACAGGATGTCCCAACCCTCTGGTACCTGTGTGCTGGAAACCAGAGGTCATGCCAAGTTTGATACCAGTAACTGTGACTATTCTGAGGAAGGTCTTTGAAACAAGGTATCCATTAAGAAAACCTTATATGAAGTACCCCAAAGAGATGATGATCTAATGGAAGCAGTCCCTGAAGGAATATGAAAATAAGGGAGAAAGAGGCCGATGATGTCACAAGAAAAAAGCGTGACACACTGAGAAGAATGGTCGAAGAAGAAGACATGTAGGCTATATAGAAACTGATGTCGAAATAAAGAATCAAGTACGTTTTTATGTGCAGAATGAAGATTGCGCATGTGAAGAGCACTACAGAAAACACAAGCAGTTTTACAATTGTACAGACGCTGCAACGCAAGTAGACTAAGGATTCTTAAGGCTGGCTATACATAATATATAGACTGCAGGCGGTGCCACCAATATGTATATATTTAGAACTCTGGGCATTTGAGATCTCAATTTTGTAGTTTTCTTAGTTTGCCACATACGATGATGTCACGTATGACAAACATTTCGTATGTAATTGTGATTTTTTCATGAGATACTTTGAGATTATGCTGTTGTACGACATCCGTTGATGTCCATTGTACTCCCTGTTTTAGACAATTGAAAATAAAACAGAGTTTTTTGCCAACTTCCCGAGTCGGTCTTACTGCTTCTCGTAAGAAGTTATTCTCCATTCCAACCATAGTACAATGTGTTACCTTGACTAAAAGGGCCTCTAGGGTTCTGCATGAGTTCGGTTTTGCCTGGACTGAGTAGGAGGGGAGTGCCCGTCATCCAGTGTTCAATCTCCGAGAGGCAGGTTGCGAGATCAGGGGAGATAGAGGTGGTTATATTTGGGATTTTGAAGATGATTTGGGTGTTGTTTGTGTAATTGTAGCATGATAAACTATGGGATTGAATGAGTGCGGGTAGCGGGCTCAGGTAGAGGTTAAAGAGGAGCAGGTAGAGAGGGGCACCTTGTGGTGCACCGTGGGCGACTTGGAGGGGAGCCAAGATGAATGAAGGCATGCTACTATTTGAGATCTTTTGGAGAGGGAAAGAACGGGCTTCTCAGGCATTCTTTGCCTTGTTCTCTTTGCGTTTTTGGTCACGTGACTTGCTGCAACACCAATAAGCTGCGGCAAGAAGAGGCAATGGGAGAGGGAGGTGGAGCTGATTGGCAGGGGCCAGGGACGGCGGTGAAGGGCGCCTTTCTAGTACAAAAGCCCCAAAAAAGATTAAATTATCTGTCAAGGCTACTAAAGCCCGGGATCGCCTCCTCATTGCTGTTGCCTTTTTGTGTTATTACTATTTTGTGTTATTTTACTCATTCACATTTGCATTTACTGTAACTGGCTGTTAAATGTGAGTAGAAACCATAAGATGGACATGCTACGAATGCTTGACAGATCATTGTTGAACCAAGACTCCTGCGAAGAAGAGCTGCTCGCTCATAACCCAAAGGCATCCCCTGCAACTGACCAGCATTGACTCAAGTGCTGTCCTGATGAAGGCCTGCTACACTGTCCTGAACTCAAGAAGGCCTTCATTGTTGCTTCAACCCCTGAACCAGTGGGAACAACTAGTTGGAAATTGCCCCTGGGCCTATCCGTGGAATAAACGGCTCTCTCCTGAGCAACCTCATTTTAACATCCATCTTCCTTATGAGTAAACCTTTGGAACTTGGCTGATCTTCAGCTTGTGCTACACCTTGCCTGCACCTGATTTTTTAGCCATCTCACTCCAAGGGAAACTGTGCTTTGAGGGCTCCTCTGGAACCACTGTACAATCACTTGTCACTGCCTGACCTTGGTGAAATTCATTGGATCTTGTCTTCTTCGTATCCCTGCGATATCCCGTAGTCGTCTCTTCCACAAAAGTCATCAGTTGTTTTTGTTGGGGTCTTCAATTGGAGGCTGACTGGAACAGATTCTTGTGCAGTGTGAATGATCAAAACTAAATCCTATCAAACAAGGTATCTCTTCTGTCTAGAAGACCCTCAAGGTACACAAAATAACAAGCCCGGAATGAAGCCTGGAACCTCCATCCGTGATAACAGAAGAACTCTGAGCCATCTACTTTGCTGTTGCTTACTCCATCTGTCTCCCAGAGGGTATCTAGGGCGTGAGATCCCGACCCTGACTCACTCTGACTGGACTTTTGGTGTTGGAACCTAGGTTAAAGCTCCGTCCCTAGGCTTATCTTAGTGTGCTGGATTGAGTTGTGTACTTACCTGAACTTTACTTAAACTTTAATCTAACTTGGGAACTCATCAATAATCATCCCCATTGACCACTACACTTTTTTCTATCTAATCTTAACCGAAGAAGTTATGCTTTGCAACTGGTGACTTTCAGACACAATGCCCCAAACCATCTGATGGCTAGGCATTTTAAGAGTAAGGGGAACTGTTCTGCGATTATTTGAAGAGCACTGTCTATTTCTATGTATCAGAGTACTTACCTATGTTTCACTGGCCATTGAATCAATTCTAGTCTATCTAGTCTAACGATGAATTTATATATCTGTTTAAAAGCTTTTTGTGTGACAATGTTTACCTAGAATTATTATCCGATTAGTGTGTAACTAAAGACCTGATAAAGAATAATATTTGTATGCTTACCGTCTAACTGGATTACTGGTGTTGCTCTGTGTGGACTCACTGTAGCCTAGATCACCCACAACCTCCCTGAGACTAAACCTGGTCACTTTTCTACCTCCCCTCGATTGCGTTTGGCCAACATCTCAGTGTCTTTCCTGTTCACCACAATAGGTTGTCCTCCCAAAATCCTCCCACCAGGACTGATTTTGGGAATCTATCTTTTCTTTAAATTATTTGATTGCATTTTGGATATCACAATCCTATACTTCAATCAGTATGGCTTCTTTATTCAATCCCTTGAGAGTGCTGTACAAACCCCAGCTCCCTTTTCCCCAAATAATTCCCCCCTTGTCTTAACAGCAATCATCAACTGTACCTCCACTCATGTATTCAGCACTTGCTTGCAATGCACCGCCAGATCATTGCCTCTTTATTGGATGACAGTACTCCAGAATGGATTTCCAGAACCACTGGGCCCATCAAGCTCCATAAGCCTCCATTGACAAAGCACACTTTAACATTGTCACAATGGGAAGTTACTCACCTTGCGGGTCTCTCCTACCTCCCATCAACATCAGTATCTGAACATAATTCATAAATTCCCATCCATGCATAGCTATACTCGCTTTTGATACTCCCGTCTTTGGTGTAGAAGGCATCTGTGCTGTGGATGAAGAAACGTAGTATCCAGGCAAAACATTTGTGGCTGTGGTCTCAAGTTCTGCAAGTGATCTCCAAGATGGATAGACCTTGGAATATTCCATACTTCGAGCTATGAAAGAACTTTGGTTGTCCCATCCAGGCGCCTTTGGCATTAGTATTTGTGTCCATTTACAGTGAATCAGACCAATAGCTCTGCCATGTTCCATTGCTCCTTCCATCTTAATTAACGCAACTAGAATATCCTTTATGTCATGTAGGATTTGGGTAATTTTTCAGCTCTTCAGAAAGTTCTATGGTTTTTACTCACACGTTTATTGGTCCCTATAACATTAACAGAAGACGTTCTGGATTTGTGAGGCATAGTTCAAAATAGGACTCAATCGCTATATGTAACTAGATTGATCCAGTTCCAAAGATATTGTTTCACACCCTTCTGCTGCAGTAACTTGGGCTGAAAGATACACAAATGTGCTGCTATGGTTCTCAAGACAAAAACAAATTATAGACAGACAATTTTGTGTGTGCATTTTTCATAGAAATTTCAAGAAGAATGGCTGTCACGTGCACTGTGCAATATTACAACATTTTTCAAGGCCATCAACATTGTGCGCAGCACAGCGTTGTTATTTGACTGACTGTTTTCCTTCATGAATCAATTCCATTCTCGGAAGCCTTTGCAGCTGCGGCTGCCCTCCTGCTGATGGCACCCTCTCATTCGTTGAATGTACTTTTTTTTTTAATCGATCAAGAATACTCATACTTTAGATGTGATTTTTGGCCAAGTTACCACACCCCATGAACACAACCCAACATCTTTGAAGCTGGTTTAGTCAAGTTACATGTCCAAAATCTTAGGCCAGGGGATCTTTAGATGTTTTGGACTACAATTCCCATGATCCCGTATCTTTGCCTTTGTGGCTAGGGTTGATGGGAGTTGTTGACCAAAACATTTGGAGAAACAAGTTTGCATACACATGTCTTAGGCTCAGTTGGGCAGCCTCACCCAGGTTCTAGGTAGATGCAGCATAAGCTTGATCCAACTTGGACCATGAAGTCTGTTTGCCAACCTTCTTTGTCACATGAACCGATCACTGTAGCAAGCCACATTTTTTAATGTCATGTAAACTCTCAATTTAATGCCAACAAAAGCACACACAAAAGAAATGAGCTCAATGTATACCTCTGTTAGGGACAATTCAACTGCAATCGTCACAAGGCCTAAATAACTTTCCCAAATAACTAGTGTGACTGTGGTGTTCAGGCAGCCCGTGCCAGTTCTTCATGCTTTAAGATCTCTATTTAGACTGTGGAAGTCTGAGGTTATCATCTCCTCCTACTTCCATGTTTGCCCAATTGCACGATTTATGGTTTGAGCTTATGCCAGCTTTGCCGGTTAAGGGTATGCAATGGCTCAATCCATTTAACTTTAAAAGGCGTGGCTGGTACCACGCCCCGATTTAATGATAGTACGATTAAGCCCGTGGATATGGACTCAATCCTAGTGGCCTGAAAAGCTTGGGGAGCTTCATTATCAACTGCTATTTATGCCAAGATTAGGGGAGTACCTGTGCAGTCATGCAGGCGACTCACTCAGTTGGGGATTTCCCAGTGACCCCTGAGCTGGCTCCCCCACCAGCCTGCATAGAATTTCTAGTGGATGCTCTTCCCACAGGCAGATTCCTGCCCACGAGTGGACTGGCATTAACCTTATGGGGTGGCTAGATTCATAATAGTCCCCTGGGCTGATCCACTGCTGATTCAGACCTGCATTACGTAGGTTTTTTGGTTCAAAAGTGGGCTTTACAGGTACTTTGCCCAAGCTACTATTGCCGCGACAGTAAGCCCAGGTTCCCACCGCTGGACTATTCAATACTGAAATGAGGCTGGATCTCGGCTGCCAAGCATCTCTGCCAGGAGAGTGAATAAACAGGTTCTCGTTTATGAGATGCAAGGAAGTTTATATAAATGTCCCATTTGTTCGAGTTTTTTACAGCAAGACAACTCGGCCTTGTACATTTCGGTGCTCGCCTTGGGAACAGAATGATGTCGCATATCAAGGGTGAGATACCCCATCAGGATTACTCTTGCACTTCAGCCCCTGACAACAGGTGCTCCCTGGTTGATGAATTATTATTAATGACTGTAATAAGTAGAAATGGTTACCAAGTGCTCTGATAGCGCTATAGAAAACAGCAGAACAATTTATTTCACAACCATTCACAAAAATGCAAACAAGAAGGCACATAGATAGAGATCAATTTCACCTGACAGCTTTCAGAGGCGTCATTGCACCAAATGGCCCTTTTGACATCTGATGGCACACAAGACAAGGGTTTCACTTACTTGAAATAATTAGGAAATTCCCATTAGTTGTGTTACATGCAGTAGTAGTCAACAATTACACCCACTTCTTCCTTTACTAAGGATTTTGACTTTATTTAGCAGAGCTTAACACTCTGGCTGCATGGTGTTGGCATATTCACCTATCTGTTGGGCAACTATTATTTTTAATATTAAGGTAAACATAATACTTTCATTCCAAACACATTTATAAACATTTTTTTTAAATGCAACATTTACAGAAATATAAGCAGCCTGCGTAGTTCAAAGGGCAATCGTAACCCCTTTGTTTCAATACCCCGAGGTGAACAAAATTCTCAGGGTTGCTGCATTTTAGATTTAGAATTTTGATCCAGAAAAATAATACCTTGCCCATAGCCACTTTAAGCTAGAATCAGGTTGGGTTCACTGTTGTAAAAATGTTAAACAAACCCCATTTTCAGTATGATTCAGTGTTTCAGTAAGATTCAGTGGTTGTTAGGCTGTGCTTGTCAGCTCCTCCCTATATTTGTAATTTGTCAGCTTCTTTTGTGTCCTACTGATCAGTATTGAGTGCTGCTTATCACTGTTGAAGGCTAACAACCTAGGCCTTATAGTAATGAGTTTGTAAGAAGATTCCCACGTTATCAGCGCAACTCATACATAATCCATGTCATCCGGTTTATATATTGTTCAACTCTTATGGCCAAAATGTTTTGCTCGTTGGGCTTTTTCCAAGGCGCTTTGTAAATAATAAATCTTCCAGTCCTTCATGGGTTATATCTGGTGTATTCTTGATGTTTCCATTGTTGTTGTTTTAAGTCTAGTTAAAATGTCACAGCCTTGTATATTTCAAAATGTGCATGTTCTGGTATTCTTCTGTGCTATCATTGTTAATATCCTGCAGTGCCCTGCTTCGATTCTACATTTGTTTAAAATTCAGGGGTTACGTTCCACATCTGGATCTGTGCTCTGTTCAGAAAGCCCCTCTCGGTTTGCAACCCCATTTTTAATTCACAAACCACATCATAATGTTCAAGCTTGCGTTCTTTTTCCGGCTTTTGAAAGAAGACTTTATAACGCACTGAAGGGTAACAAGCACAATCTTCAATAAATGTCTTTTGTTTGCACCATGATAACCAAGCATCCAAATCACAGTTGGGTATATTTTAAATCTATATATGTAAAACAAAGTCGTGTTTGTTTTTTTTTTATGGGTTTGTATGTGGCGTTCTTGGGGACGTAACTCCTCATGAACAGTGAGGTCTGGTATCATGAATTTTGCCTACAATATTATTTATTCCATTGCCGAATGAATGTAACTATTTCTGGCTCAATAGGTCGTCTCGTTACAGAGATAATTAATCTTTTTGTTTTTTGCTTTTTTTTTCAGCATTATTTTCTGTGGTGTTACAACGCCGTCTACAGGACATTTACAGAAAGTGCTCATCGTGCATCGAAGCTGAAACATGATCAACACCTGATTAATTTCCATTTCAAAATTTTGGAAAGGACAGGTACTTCACCCTCATGACATCAAATAGAATGTTGCTAGAATTTGAAGATGACATTATCCTAGTCGAATCAGAACAAAACATTGAAAGCTGAAACATGATCAAGATTCTGAAGAAGGAAGATCTCAAGACCATGAAGCTGATAGAATTCAACATGTTTTCGGACAGAACAATGAAAGTGATGAAGAACCTGAAGCAAGACTTACTAATCAGAGAATTTATGCTGCTAAAAAACAAAGCAACAAAAATCCTGAAGAAACTGAAACACAACTTGCTGTTAAGAGAATTAGTGCTGCTGAACATTGAAGATATGAAACTGGTGAAGAAACTGAAGTGAGACTTACTGATCAGAGATTTAAATATCTGAGAATTGAAATCCCGGGTGAAGCCCAGTAGTTCAGCTAGTACTTTATACATTTAAAGGAGAGGATGACTTAAGCTTCAGAGCTTAGAATTGTGCAGGTGCTTGCCGGGGATGAAACTCTGGACTTCTTTTCCAGCAACAACCCTTATTATATTAGTATGACTGCCATGCACAGGATCTGATTCATGCATTTTCCTGGTAAGCTTGCTAAACTATTGCAATTTTTACCGTCACTGGCACAGCATGCCAACCTTGTTTGGCGAAAATGATGGGCGGGCAGCCACCACAGTATTAGTGCAGTTTGCTTGGCTTACCATCTCCTGCCCTAGTTAGCATTTTTGATGCATATAGCACCATTACTGCGGCTTTTGTAAACAAGCATTGGCAAAGCCATTAGTTTTGGTGTTTACTGCTGTCTTTTGCTTTTGCATTTAGAAAGCACTAGGGTTCAAGAAGGAGAGCACAAAGTATCAAGGGGAATGCAAGAAGGGATGCATGTATGCAAGAAAATGAGAAAGGGAGGAAGCCATTGAAAGAGGGTGCTTCCGATAATAAGCAAGAGGAAATATGAGCGAGAAAGGTTGAGGTGGGAGTGTTAGAGAAAAGGTGAGGGTGTGAAAAGAAAGGTGAGATGAAAAGTAAGGGCTGTGAGCAAAAGTGACCGCTGAAAAAAGATGGAATGAGGGTGCAAAAGGGGGTGCCTTCAAGGGTTCCAGGGTGAGAGGGACAGTACAAACGAGAAGAGGAAGGGTGATTTATTTATTTATTGAATATTTGTAAGGCACCTGTACAACAAATGGTGTTTCAAGGCGCCACAAGACAAAAGAAAAGGGGTAGGGAACAAAGGAGAAAGATAACAATAACGGTTCTACTAGGCCTTGTGACATTCATATTGTGCAAGTGCAGTAACAGGAAGTGCGAGTGAGGGGCGGGGGAGTGCTGGTCTGAGCGAAATGCAAAGTGCTAGGGTGGGAAGGGTAAAGAGGAGAGAGTGCAAGTAAAAAGAGGGGCGGGGGGGGAGAGGAGCAAGGGGCTATGCGAGTGCTAAGGGAAGGCCAGGAGGGCAAGTGCCAGGGATTGCTTGGGGTGCATGGGCTGAGGGTGCACAAGCAAAGTGCAAGGAGGGTGCAGTGGGGTAGGCTGAGCCAGGGGGGGGTCCTGGTGTCCTGTAGAACTCAGAGGGAACCAGACAGTCATTCACTGCGGCATACACGGGTGTTCGCAGGGGTGGGGGAGAAGGCAGGAAGAAGAGAAACTAAGGGTCTTGTGGAGCTTCCGGAACTTAAGGAGATCTGGCTCAAGCCTGACAGGGAGATCATTACAGAGGGAGGCTCCTGCGGAGGAGAGGAGGCGAGAAGCATCTGATCTGCAGAGAGTTGGAGCTAGAAGACTGAATGGATGTAGCAGGGTCCCAGGCACCATAAAGCTTTGTGGGTGATTCAGAGGATCCTGAACTTGATCCTTGCAGCAACCGCGAGCCAGTGGAGAGATTTTAGCGCTGGAGAGATGTGGTTCCTGGGCTTGAGGCCAAGGATAAGGCTTGCAGTCCTATTCTGAATTAGTTGAAGTGGGCGAAAGGGAGGCTAAAGGAAGATTGAGGAAGAGGCTGTTGCAGTAGTCCAGCCTAGAGAGGACCAGAGCTCTGGAGACATTGCGTTTCTGGGCTAAGGTGAGGAATGGGAGAATTCCTCTGAGCAGGTGAACCTGATAGTAGGCCTTCTTGGCAAGGTCTGTGATAAAGGAGAGAGAGGAGACAAAGAGGACACCAAGGTTTTTTGCCTCACAAGATGGTGAGGGGAGGGGACCCATAGAGGGTGGCCAGAGGGTATAAGGGAAGGAGGGAGCTGGGGTCCGAATAAGAATGATTTAGTCTTAATGACATTAAGGCAGAGATCATTGGCAGCACACCATGCCTGCAAAGCAGTCAGACAGGGAGGAGCACGAGGAGGTAGTAGAGGGAAGATTGTAGGAGAGCTGCTGATCCTGTGCATAACACTGGAAGTGAGGAGATCAGGTGTGCTAGAGGGGCGAGGTAGATGTTGAAGAGCCACAGTGAGAGGATAGAGCCTTGAGGGACTCTACCATTGTAGAGTGTGATCGTGGAGAGAAAAGGGCCCAGTTGGACCTGGGAAGGTTGGTCAGAGAGGAATGAGGTCAACCAGTCCAGTGCCAGTGATGCCAATGGTGTCACAGAGCCGATTTGTGAGGGTGGCATGATTGACCGTGTCGAAGGCAGAGGAAAGATCCAGAAGAATAGGAACAGATGGAGAGTTGGAATCTAGATTTGAGAGCAAGTCATCACAGGTATTTCAGTAAAGAAGTTTTGGTGCCTCTAGCTGCTCTAAAGCCAGACTGGTGGTCATGGAGACAACCAACAGATTCAATGTGTTGGATCAATTGAGAGATGACCAGCTTCTCCAGGAGTTTGCCCAGGAAGGAGGTAGTAGTTAGCCTGGCAGGAGGGGTCGGCTGAGGGCTTTGAGGATAGGATGGAAAATGGAGTGCTTGAGGTGTAGAGTGATGGAGCCAATGGCGGAAAAGTGATTACAGAAATCAGCCAAGGCTGCTGCAAGGGAGGCAATGTTGTCCTTGATAGTTCGGGAGGAGCAGGGAGCAAATTCTATGGGAGAGAATTTCATAGAGAGGACTTGTCTAGAGACCTAATCCAGTGCTATGGGAGAGAAAGAGGAGCGTAGGAGGGAACAAGAGAGGGGGGCCAAGGGACGCCTGAAAGCTGGGTAGGGAGGGGAGTAGAGGAGAGTGAGGACAGAATGTCCTGAGTTTTCATTAAGAAGTAGGAGGCCAGTGAAGTACAGGGGACAGGGATGGCAGAAGATAAGAGGAGACTGCAGTAGGGTTGATCTGTTCCTTGCAGATTTTAAACAGTTCACCCTTGTATTTAGTGGCCCCAAGATGCAGGCTTGGATATGGGTGCTCTTCTTCAAGCGGATGGAGAGTCTGTTTTGCCTTTGGAGCAGGCGGCAGGCATGTTTGTCAGAGGATGCGCCTGATGCCCGCCATTTCCGCTCAGCAACTCTGCACTTGCGTTTTTAGAGAGGATAGGTCAGAGTCAGCCCAGGTATTGCGGTAGGAGGCAGGCTTCTTGCAGATCCTCATGACAGGAGCAAGGATGTGCAGGGTGTTGGTGAAGATTAGCAAGGGCAGAGTGAGTGTGGGAGTCCGTGGCAGGGGTGGGAGGTGGAATAAAAGTTGCAGCAAAGGCAGCAACTGACACTCGCTTCATAGGTCGAATGACAGCGAAGGAGACTGGCAGTGCATGCAAAGGCTTATCCGGGGGACCCAAAAGATCCAGGTGAGAGGGCAGGCGAGCATGGTCAGACCAGGACTGAGGTGTAGTGAGAGGATTGGAAATGGGGATATCAGCTGAGATGATAGCATCCACGGTATGTCCGGCCGAATGCGTCGGACCGGAGGGATGACTGGTAAGGGAAATAAATTCAGAGGTTGCGGTAGGGTCCAATGGCCGAGTCAGGAGAGTCAAGGTCAATATTGAAGTCTCAGAGGAGGAGAAGCTTGGAGGAGGCAAGAAGAGAATAGAGGAGGTTAGCTCCGACCACTCAGAGAGGAAGAGGGAGACCGGACCAGGAGTCCTGTAGATCGTAGCAAGAGTCAACAAGAGGGTTGGAGAGACACTAAGCCTCCGGCGAGGCATTCTTTTTTTTTTAAACACCTTATTTATGTTGCACACAGGTAATACAATACATACAAATAATACTTGTTACTTCCCACATTGTACATGATCAATTTCGTTCTGAATCTGAGTGTTCATGCTCAGCCTTCTCCAATAGGTATAATTTGTACCTCTCCCATATATTCTTTGGTCTAGATGAGGGTAACACAGAGTCTATGTACAGTTCCTCTACATCGTTTGTCCATACGATATCTTTGTCCCAGTCTGCCTTGGTTGGGGGGTTCGCACTTTTCCAGTTCATCAAGATCGCCCTTTTGGCTATGAGCAGACTCAAGTTTAAGAGTTTACACCATATCGGGTTCATTTTGTCAACCACACCCAGCAGGCACATCCGGGGGGACCATTCCACTGGTTTATCAGCCATCCCATCCAGGGCTTCACATACCTCAGCCCAATAACCCCTCAGTTTTGCGCACGCCCATAACATGTGACATATGTTTGCATCTTTTGCGTTGCATCTCGGGCAGTTCCCTGACATGGTTGGGTATATACGTTTGAGCTTTTCCGGAGTATAATGTGTCCTTTGTACTATCTTGTAGTGAATTAGTCTGTACCTAGAGTTACATGATATTTGTTTGGTAAGTTCACAGATCCGGTACCATTCCTCGTCATCAATTTGCTGTCCCAGGTCCCGTTCCCACTTGGCCTTAGCTGTGCGCTTCTCTGCCGGGCGTGTCTGGAGTATGATCTTATAAAGTGCTGAGGCCGAGACCTTTTGTAATCCCCCTGTGAACATGTATCCTAGTCCCATGTTTAAAGCCGGTTCATTAGGGAAGGTAGGGCATATGTTTTGTACCACTGATTGGATACGGATATATTGTTGTTTATATCTATATGTATTCCCCACTACATCCTTGATGTCTTCCCACTGAATGAAGCGTTTTTCAGGAAACAACTGACCCCATTGGGTTATGCCCCTGGATGTCCAGTGCAGCGCCACTTCCCCATCTATACCGAAGGGCGTTTGGGGGTCGCCCGAGAATGGCAGACTCGGGTGGTACAGCCTGTCAGTAGCAAATATGTCGGTTATTTTGGCCCATGCCGTGACCACCACTTTCGTAGGTTCTATGGTGTTGTAGTGTTTAGGGACCGGTCTAGTCATTTTTTGAAGTGCCATGATGGCATCCTTTTCTGCCTGACCCGGCACTGGACCCGCAGGATTCAGAAATAATGTAGCCCATTGGGCAGCTTGATGTGCTTGCGCAGTCAGATAGTATAATTCCAGGTCCGGAGCCATCAAACCGCCCCTTGAGTAGACATCAGTTAGCATCTTCCAGCTTACCCTCAGGTGTACCCCAAAATGAATGAGACGCATGCACTAGGCATTTTATTGAACAGGGCTCGCCCCGGCCAGACCGGTACAGTGCTGAATAGATGAGAGTTTTGGAAGAATTATCATTTTTATTAATGCAATCTTTCCCATCATCGAAATAGGAAGGGTGCTCCAGCGTTTCATATTAATGCATTGCATGTCTGCCAATAAATTATAGTTTAGAGCTCGTGAGAATTTGGCCGTTCTAGCAATGCGCGCCCCTAGGCAAGAAATATGTATCAGGCTCCATAGCAAGCCATTTAGTTCTTAAGGTTTAGTCGTGTGCTCAGAGATGGGGAATATTTCCGATTTGCTGGGGTTTAAGCGTAGGCCCGAATATCTACCAAACCGTTCGACCTCTGCCAAGACCTTGCCCAGAGATCGGTCTGGGTTCTTTAGATATAGCAAGATGTCATTGCATACAGGGTTATAATATGTAGTTTGCCTTCTAGCCTCAGTCCATATGCACTGAATCGTGACCTCAGGATATCCGCCAAGGGTTCTATTACTAGGGTGAACAGTAGAGGTGACAATGGGCATCCCCGTCTAGTGCCCCCTCGTAATTCAAGTTTCTCTGTTAGGGTTCCATTGATTCTAATTTTGGCCTGGGGACGTGTATATAATATGTGTATCCATTTCAAGAAGTTTGGGCCAAACCCATAATTATGTAGTACCGCAAAGAGAAAGGGCCAGGAAACTGTGTCAAATGCTTTATGCATATCAAGCGAAACCGCTATGGCCTGGTCTTCGGGGGGTGTTGAGATCAGGATTTTGTGGCATCTTCTGATATTAGTTGCTGTGGATCTACCCATGATAAACCCTGCCTGGTCTTCGTGGGCCATATATGGCATCAATGGTGTTAGCCTGGTCGCGAGTATTTTAGCTAGGATTTTTGCATCAGTGTTGATTAATGATAATGGTCTATATGACCCGCAATCCTCCGGGGGTTTTCCCGGCTTAAGGAGTAGCGTAATTACTGCCTCCCTTGTGGTTTCGGGGAGCTCTCCCTTATTCAGGGCCTCTACCCACATCGCCAGTAGTCTGGGCACCAACAAATGTTTGAACTCTTTGTAAAATTCAGCACCTAGACCATCCGTACCGGGGGCCTTCCCGTTGGGCAGTGCCTTTATCGCCTACTCTATTTCTGTTTCAGTTATCGGCATCTCTAATGACTCCCTTGTATCAGCTGCTAGGAGTGTCGTTGGAATTTGGGAAAGGTAATGTTCAATCTCTGCATCTGTGGCGTTGGATTGAGGTGAGTAAAGTTCTTTATAAAATGCATGGAATGTGTCTTCTATCTTACCCCGGTTAGTGGTGACCGAGCCATCCGGTGTTTGTATGCATGGGATGGTTGTTGATCCCCTCCCTCCCCTCACTGCTTTGGCCAGCAACCTCCCGGGGCGTTCAAGTTCCCCATAGCGACATGCAGCCGCTGGTCTATCGAAGTATTGGATCTCTTGGTCCGCTGCCTCGGTAAATGTGTCCAGTTTTTTCTTTATATCTGAGCTAAACTGTGATGTTGGGCTAAGCGCGTGTTGACATTGTAGTGTTGCTAAGTGCATTTCCAATTGGTGCAACCTATTCCTAATGTCTTTCAGGATTCCGCTTTCTGTCGATATGGAGCTGCCTCTTATATATACCTTGAAGGCTTATCATAATGTCGTAAGACTAGACACAGAGCTTTCATTGAGTTTAAAATATTCTTGTATTTGTTGGTCCATTGCATTCCTATAAACAAGATCTCACAATGCTGCGGGTTTGAATCTCCATGGTGGTCTAGTCACTGTGGTGCCGGGGATTCGTAATGTCAGCTGTATAGAGGAGTGATCTGAGTATGTCCTGTGTTATCTACCAACCACATTTCTATTCTGGAATGCATGTCATGAACCGTTGAGTAATATGTGTATTCTCTCTTAGAAGGATTTAGAGTCCTCCATGCATCCTTCAGGTTCAGGTTCATGTCGGCCATATGTGTGAGTATTGTCTGTGCTGCCTTGGTCAACGCTCTTGTCTGCGTTGACGTGCGGTCAGTATGTAAATCAAGAATGGTGTTAAAGTCTCCCCCGCATATCAGGTGGGCCGTGGGGAAGTTTGCTAATTTCCCAAAGATTGTGGAGTAGAATTCCGGGTCATCAATGTTCGGCCCGTATATGTTGAGGAGAACTATCTCTTTGTCGTGAAGTGTGCCATGTATTTACACATATCTCCCTTCGGGTTCACATTCCACAACTGTACATGCAAACTGCAAAGTCTTATGTATTAAGATTGCTGCTCCCCTTGCCCTTTTAGAGCATGTTGTGAAGTATTCATGCGGTCCCCAAATTGGTACCAGTTGCCCTCCCTGTTGTGGCCCTATGTGAGTCTCCTGTAAGAAGATAATCTTGGGGGTCTGTCTATTAATATATGCTAACATTTTCCTTATCTTAACTCTGGAGCATAGGCCTCAGACATTCCAACACAGTATTTTAATATTATCAGTGCTTGTTTCAGCCATTACCTATGAAGTGATTGTAAACATGTACGTGTAGATGTACTGTTACTATACTCTTGGTGTTTCTAGAATTCATTACCGGTGCGCTTTTTTCTTTTCATCCCCTCCTCATCGTAACTCCCCCAAAATTTTCCAACTCCTCCCCTCCCCCCACCCTCACAGTTCCCCTAACTTTAACTGTGCTCTTAGGATACCGACCCTCCCCTCCCTCCAAGTGAATGTGCACCTGCTACAGGGGGGCCTGCTGCGATTCCCAGTGCCTATGCGCTTCTGGATCTTATATAAAGTGGACCGGTTTGTTGCTCTCACCCATATTGACACCTGTGAGGGACTTCCCATTGTATCGCACCTTGCATGATGAAACATCCCCCCGCCCCCACAGATGGCTACCCCATAGGGGAGCCGTCACTTCTGTATCTACATTTTATAGCATGAACATGTTCATTTTTACGTGGCTGTGTAGATTAATCAGTCTGGTTCGTGCCAGGCTGCCCAGCCGGTGCAGGGATGTGCGTTTCAACAAAGTTCGCAGCTTCCTCAGGAAAAGGATCTTATTCTGATATTAAAGTCTCGCCGGATAGAGCATAGCAATAGCATACTGGATCTTGCGCTCCCGGAGTAGCTTTTTAACCCCATTGAAGAGTTTCCTCTCTTGCTGAACCGCCAGTATGAAGGCCAGAAAGATCCGTATGACATTGGCTTCCCATCTTAGCTCTTGCTTCTCCCTTGCCGCTTTCAATATTAAGTCCCTGTCCCTGTAGTTCATTACACGGGCTATGATTGGTCTAGGGTAAGCTCCTGGTTTCGGGGCCAGCGACCTATGAGCCCGGTCAATGATAAACATCGGTGACCATCCCGGATCTCCCAGTAGTGTGTGGAGAAGTGTCTCCACTGCTTTTTCCATTGAGCCTTTCGTTGCTTCCTCCGAAACTCCTACTATGCGGATATTATTGCGTCTTGACCTCGCTTCCGAATCTTCGAATTTGGACTTCACTGTCCCTAATTCTATAGCCATCGTGCACACTGTGCTTTTCAAGGCTTCGAGGGCGTCTTCTGTGCCCGATATTCTTGTTTCTGCTTCTGTTATGCGTGATGTTGTTTTGTCTAATTTGGTTTTGATGGACGCCACATTTGCGGTTATCCCATCCAGTTTGTCATTGAGGGCTGAAAAGCCCTGTTGCATGGAACGGAAGACCGCCTGAGGATCTTGTGGGGGTGTTTCTTTCTCCATCTAGGGTTCGTCTCCTTCTGTATAGGTGTTGTGTATTTATCAATGGCCCCCTTGACCTTCTTGTGGCCAAAACTCTTGGACATTATTTTCTTTCAATGAGCAGGGTGAGCTATGCGTCTCTCAGCTCCTTCTATGGTGGATAGGTGCACAATGTGGCCAAGGATATCCTTGGGTAGGGCTTACAGCCGGCCAATTCTGGTTCACACTCCTGCAGATGTTGATGTGTAAACTCCTCTGCTCAGTTCCCAAGAATTCCTGCGATTGGTGGGGGGTCCGCCTTCATATACTGTTGCTGTTATTGTGGCTCCGTGACCGTATCACTGTCGTCACAGTGCGAGGTCAGTTAGATCTATGGCGCAGGCATGCATTTCGCAGCAGTGTTTAGTGGCGTATCTCGAATGACTATCTGCAGTCACTCCCTCCCTGCATTCTGGCCGAGTACCGTGTCCGCTTACAGCCTGTTTCAATTACTTTTGTCCATTCGCGGTCTCATCTCCCGCAGGGGTTAGCTGCCCCTCCATTCGGTTTCACTGTTTAGAGCTCCCAACTGACCTCGCTCACCAATCTTTCGACTCGAATTGTTCATGCCCTGCTGTATATCGCTGTGGTCAATCACTCATCCTGTCCATCCTCCTTATGTATAATAGACAAAAAATCAGGATGAAGAGATCCGACAGGAAACAGAAAACTTCTGTGTCTGTGTATTTATTTTGCATCAACACAGTAAGTTTCGGGTGACTAGACAATTTATTTTACAGTTCTTTCGATAAGCACGAAAGGTAAGTGAAATATAAACGGACAAGGTCGGTGATGGATAGTAGTAACACAGACAGGTGTCGGCCTCAGAATTATTGAGGTCAAAACTTCAATTGGATGCACATTTCCCACAGATGGAGGGGGTATAACAACCCTATAAAGCAGGGAAACGTGCGCCTGAGACTTGCATAGGTCCAAGGCATAGCTTACATATGGTGCACACAACAATATTTACATATAACATACACAAGGGGGGTGGTATAGTTGTGTCACAAGGATCGACACAGGGTGTGTTTCGGCCAAAAAAGGGGGCTTGATTAGCGCCTGTCTTTGTGCTGTCCGTTGTATCTGTGGATTTAAACAGACCTGTGAGGATCTCGGGTATAGATTGACTAAGTACTAAAAGTATTCAATACAGGCAAAGTAGTGCCAAGGCGATACATCATGTGGTGTATCTGGTGAACAGCTTACCTACTGCTGTGGTAGCAGAAGGTTGCTGTTTAGGTAATCCTTAGAAGATGCAGGATTGTCGGTGCATAAATGGCACTTGGTGAGTCGGCTGTCGTTTTGTACGGGCCGATGATTCTCAGGGTCCCGTGCGACTGGTATAGGCCAGGACTGATCCCATATCTGAGAGGGGACAGAAAAAAAGGGTAATGGATCCCGAACTGAGCGTGATGGGCACAATACCGTTGGTGATGGTGGTCCAAAAGTGCTCATAGGTGCTGGAAAAGGCACGCCTACTGATTGTGGTAGGGGCCGTGTCCTCGAGGTATTAAGTGCACTATCTGTGCTGTTGTGTCCAGGATGGAACTCGGTGCGTGACGGGTGGCCGAGATCAGCAGGTTGCTGAAGAACTTCCAGGGTGACAATGGTGCTCACGTGGGAGTAAAAAACCTCAGGGCCTCACTGCCGGCAAGATGGTAGACACTGCATGTGCAAATGCCGTGCTGGGCAATCTAGTGCTACTGTGGTCTACGTGACGGTGCCTGGAATACAAACGTTTATTAGAGTGGAGAGAACGTGGTGCATTAGTGTTGCGTTTAAAAATGCTGCCCAGTCCTCTTGCCGAGGGCGTAGAGCGAAAACGCAAAATGCTCCTAATGGTAACTTACCGCAGTAATCTCGCAGGTACTTAGCTGGACGAGGACCTCTGAACGCCGTGGTTGCTGTATGGAAAGGCGGAGTGGTAGTGCCTAAAAGGCTATTCTAGGGCTTGCAAGGAGCCAATCGGGGGCGCTGTGACACTGAGGCTAGACGCGGGAGCCAATCGCGTGGAGCTAGGCGTGATGTCCAATAGAGTGGAATGAAGCAAGGCCGCACAGGATGATGGGCAATGTAGTCCCTATGGGCCAAATCATATTAGCGCAGCGCTGTGTGCTCCAAGCTGTGGGGTGGGTCAACATGTACCCGTTCAGTTTGGGCAGCATACTGGAGTGGACAAGGAGTCTTTCGCATTTGGACTTCACTGTCCCTAATTCTATGGCCATCATGCAGACCGTGCTTTTCAAGGCTTCGAGGGCGTCTTCTGTGCCCGATATTCTTGTTTCTGCTTCCGTTATGCGTGATGTTGTTTTGTCTAATTTGGTTTTGATGGACGCCACATTTGCGGTTATCCCATCCAGTTTGTCATTGAGGGCTGAAAAGCCGTGCTGCATGGAAAGGAAGACTGCCTGAGGATCTTGTGGGGGTGTTTCTTCCTCCATCTCGGGTTCGTCTCCTTCTGTATAGGTGTCGTGTATTTATCAATGGCCCCCTTGACCTTCTTGTGGCCAAAACTCTTGGACATTATTTTCTTTCAACGAGCAGGGTGAGCTATGCGTCTCTCAGCTCCTTCTATGGTGGATAGGTGCACAATGTGGCCAAGCATATCCTTGGGTAGGGCTTACAGCCGGCCAATTCTGGTTCACACTCCTGCAGATGTTGATGTGTAAACTCCTCTGCTCAGTTCCCAAGAATTCCTGCGATTGGTGGGGGGTCCGCCTTCATATACTGTTGCTGTTATTGTGGCTCCGTGACCGTATCACTGTCGTCACAGTGCGAGGTCAGTTAGATCTATGGCGCAGGCATGCATTTCGCAGCAGTGTTTGTGGCGTATCTCGAATGACTATCTGCAGTCACTCCGTCCCTGCATTCTGGCGGAGTACCGTGTCCGCTTACAGCCTGTTTCAATTACTTTTGTCCATTTGCGGTCTCATCTCCTGCAGGGGTTAGCTGCCCCCACAACTCGGTTTCACTGTTTAGAGCTCCCAACTGACCTCGCTCACCAATCTTTCGACTCAAATTGTTCATGCCCTGCTGTATATCGCTGTGGTCAATCACTCATCCTGTCCATCCTCCTTATGTGGCTGTATTTTATTTCAGTGAGATGGCAATATTTGGTGAGGGGGTCCGTCGCCGACCCCCTGGTGGTTGGGTATGTGGTGTGTGGGGCTCCGATGCACAGTACAGGTACAAGGCCAGGAGGGCTTTGCCCATGACCCACTCCTAGTTATGTCCCTCTGGGTGTGGGGGGAATCATGGCGAGCGGTCCGCATCGCTCCGCACCTCGGACGGGAGCAGGAGACCTCGATTGTTAGTCTGGGCACAAGGTCTGTGCCTGGCTGCGCTCTCCCCTCAGCCCCGTGCCGCCCCACTTATCTGTGATGTGCCCGCCACGGGCTCCGGAACGCTGTATTCGCAGCCCCGGAGGCCGTGTGGTCCTTGCCTTCTTTCCGCAGCCACAGATGAGATCTCTGCGTATCACGCTCCGGAGACCGTTTCCTTATTGTCAGCCAACGAGGAGCGGATTGCCCGCTATTCGCTTCAGCATCGGTAGGCCGCCAGACTCCCTGCCACCTCTCGCGTTGTTCTCGCCGGGCTCCTCCCCCCCCAGGCACAACTTGAGCGCAGGCTCAGCTCCCCGCCGCCCACGGGATTCAGATGGCGTTGTTGCTCGTAAGAGCTGCGACCTGCGATCTTCAAAGTTCTTCAGCCTGATCCACAGGGGCAACTGCAAATTGCATGCTCTTCATACTGGGAACCGATCTTAATAAATGCTTAAAACAGCATTGCGGCCCTGGTCCTTGCCAGAGCTCACACGGGAGCAACCATCTTCTCTCGTGCGCAACAGCGCCCCCCCTCCGGTGAGGCATTTGAAGGAGGAGTAGGTCTGAGTGGAAATGATAGTAGCAGGAACCCATTAAGGGAAGTTCAAGACCATTGCACCTCAAGGCCAGTTAGGCCTGGACTTAGAAAGGATCTTGTAGCCCTCAGGAAAGAGTATGTCAAAAGCAGTGACAGAGCTGGCAGTGAAGCACGTCTCAGTGAGAGCGAGAACGTCAAGATCAAAGCGACAGCACGAGCGACATTGCACATCATGAGAGGGAGAGTGACAGTGCAAGAGTGACAGGGTAGACTGTAAAAGTGACAGCATACAACGCAAAAGTGATAGCACACAGCGCAAACGTGACAGTGCAGTGTGAGAGGGAAAGTGACAGCGCACAGTGTGAGACAGAGAGTGACAATGCACAGTGTGAGACCAAGAGTGACAGTGCACAGTATGAAAGGGAGAGTTACAGCACCCAGAGCGAGTGGGAGAGGGACAGTGCCCAGAGCGAGAGGGAGAGTGACAGCACCCAGTGAAAGAGGGAGAGTGACATCACCCAGTGAAAGAGGGAGAGTGACATCACCCAGTGCGTGAGGGAGAGTGATTACACAAAGAGCAAGAGGGAGAGTGACTACACACAGAGCAAGAGGGAGAGTGACTGCGCACAGAGCGAGAGGGATAGAGAGAAAACAACAAAAAACTTCTTGCATATAAAACAACTTGGCTCTCAGTCCCAACTTCATAGGACTCCTGATGTACTCCCCTACCAGTTACCTTCTCCGCTTTAATGTAACTCTTTACTCACAGTCTTCACTTTGCCTGGTGTATGCTCCTACTAGGATTTCCTCGTGTGATTCACTTTACACACTTGCCAACCTGACTTTGCTTGGTATACTCTCCTGCCAGGGCTTCTTCATGTGTTTATTTGATACACTTGCAAAGTTGTATATATCTTGCATTCATTCTGTTATTTCCCCTCTGGAAATATTGCTTTTTAAATTCCCTTTCTTGCTCTTCATTTAATCTCATTTGTCCTTGATAAGGTTGCTGAAGTGACCTGGTGTCTCAGTTTCCTTCCTGATGACTCACTGGCTTTATGTGGTATCATTCGGTTCTCCAACAGTAAAGGCAAAGCAGTGTTTTGGTGTCCCGTTCCCACTTCCCGGGCTCACCGACTTTGCTTGGTGGCTTCTGCAACCTCTCTAGCTCCTGCTTGCCTGCGGTGGTCTGCTTCTCCCTTTTACAGGCAGCGTGGATACTGCTTTCCAGTTCCTGAGATTGCCAGAAAGTCTTCTCTCTCCTTCTGTTTTCTCATTTACGAGGGCCTGATAGGTTTATTGTATCAAAATAAAAGTTATTTTGTGGTTGCACTTTGGGTGATACTTCCTCACCCTGGGATCCCCCTGTTCCAGGTACAGGCCCCTCTCGAATGTCAGCTTCCCTTTGTCATATTCACTACTGCTTTCAACGCAATGTCATCTGTATCATTTGCGAATTTTAATGTCTTTTTAAACAGTTCACCGTGGACATCCCTGTGCCGGGTTCACTCTTGTCAACACACTGTATATCAGGACTTTAGACTTTGCCCCATGTTTTATCAGCATTCTTCCTTCGGGTTCACTCTTGCCAACTTTGTCTATCGCACATTTTCTCACAATGTTCTTAGGATGTAGGATTTATTTCCCTTAGCTTCACAATATTCTGTCGGTCAAAGACTTTTGACTGTACAGAGGATTTTACTGGACCCCTGTATGATCACTGACCCCCCTTCTCGCCTTTCCCAAGGCCTTCTGATAACGATAGTTTCAGCAATCGGGTAATCACCCAGAAGTATCTGAGTGAGAACCCACGTGGTGCCTGATTCCTCGGTTTCTGGTTTTTCCCTTCTAGTATCAACAGTTTTGCATTTTTTTACAATTCAATTAGCCGTTTGCTACTTTCATTCAACACAGTTCTGTTTCTTATCGGCTCTTCCCTTGACCCACTGGCTGTGATCAACCATTTGGCTTTCCTTCTCTTTGGAGTCAAGGTTGGTACCACTGAGCAAGCATCTCTCCCCAGGCTTGGTTATCAGTGGAGGAAGGTCTCATATACCGTTGACATCTGCTGGAACATGTGCTGGATATTGTTTGAGGTCTTACGATTCCTTTCACAGAGGATTCACAGGCCTTGGTTGGAAAGGGCAAGGTTGTTTCTCTCCTTATCACCTTCTCGGTTCGCCCCGTCTTTCTCCTCCTCTTGAACTGCCGTGCTGAGTTAACTCTCTCGATGTGCGGTCTGTCTTGCTCGTCTTGTGCTCTCGTGCTCCACCTTTTATCCCTGTGGGGAAGGGCAAGGGCTGTCAGGTGTGTGCGGTTTTGGTCAATTGCTTGAATTTGCCTGACCCTTGTGTTAGGACAAGTCAGGTAAATGGCTCGGGTGTTAGTCCATCATCCTTCGGGATATGCGAAAGTGTGTGCGTCGGAAAAGGGGTGGGGGTAGAGGTTTTGCGTATCCTATGTGGTAAATTGGGGAAAAGGTGTCATAAGAAGGGGGATACCGCATCTCACTCGTCGGTGTCCCACTTCCATGCCCGAGGGCCCCCATCCAGTTGATCCTCCCTTACTGGTCCACCCCCAGGAGCTAGATCCAACAGGGATCACCATGTCTTGGCCACCTGGATGGCATATCCCCGGGGACCAGTCAGGGAGACACCGTCAGGTTTCTCAAAGAGAACAGTCGTCCCTCAGTCGATACCAAGAGGATAAGGCTTTCCCAACAAGCAGCGTCTCTCTCCGGCCAGCTGGATAGGGTTTTTAAATGTCCCAGCACCTATCATGCGCTCGCAACCACTAAGGCGTGTTTCGTGCTTCTCCCCTTTACTGATCTTCATTGCTCCATTCAGCTTTCTCTTCACAGTTCTTTCACATGCATGGAAATGGTAATCAATTTTTGATAACTTATGCATAGAACATTGGAAGGTATCATCAGTAGGTCCCATGGATGGTTGAAGGGAGCTATTACAATAGGTTATTAAGGCATGCGGAATGGAAGGGGTATCCCTAAGAGGAAAAGGAGGATACCATGTCATGTCACTCCTCTGAGGTTCATCTCCTCCCATGTGGTTCACTCTCATATAGCTGCCCCCAGCATCAGGTAGTGGCTGCTGTCCCCTGGCCACATGGGGAGAGGTTACCACCAGGAAAGCAGTGATGACAGCATCAGATTCATCACAAGTGTATTTTTTTCATAAAATTTGAATTTAATCACGTATAAGGACTCTAATGTTTGCTGTTAAGTTAGAGTGCACTGAAGTATTGTGCACAGGATCACCCACTTTGTCTAAACAGTGAAGCAGGGATGTTAACTCTCTCTGCAACCTAAGCACTTCACCACACACCTTCCAAGCCTTACTTGGTACACATTTTTTGATTTCAAGGACTACAACGATAATATATTATAGTATAGGCTGACAACATGTAAATCCTTGAAGGAACATGTTGAGTTAAAAAAATATCATTGTACCTTTTCAGATCATTAAAGATCCTTAAAGGACAAACTATTTGACACCTGTGAAGACATTGTGAAGCAAGACACAGACAACAGATTCAAAGTTCAAATAAAAAGTCTTTATTATCTTAAATGTCAGGATGGTGTAAGGCCTAACTTGCCCTATATTAAGGTGGGAGTTCCCTACCTAAATAAATTAAGGATAGTCTGAGTCAGTAAGTTAAACTTAAAAGTCTGTCTATGTCAAAAACGTATACTTGACATTGGTACACGATGAAATCAAACAAGGCGGATAAACTTCTAGCAAGACAACTAAAAGGGAAACAACAAAACCAAATGGTACAAACAATAAAAGATAGACACGGGAATAAAGAAGACTCAAACCAAAGACATTAAAGAAATATTCAGAGATTACTACCAGAAACTGTATACATCACAGAGGCCAAATGAAGAGGAAAAAACAGCTTTCCTAAGGGAACTAACCCTTCCAGCCATCACGCCAGATGAAAAAACAACACTGGATGAACCAATAACAGAAGAGGAGGTCACAAGAGCAATTAGAGACATTCCCAAAAAGAAAGCTCCTGGCCCGGACGGCTATACAGCAGCCTTTTACAAAACATATGCAGACATGCTAACCACCATCCTAACAAATCTTTTTAACACCTTTAAAGACACAACCAACATCGCTAACTCAATGAATGAGGCAAAAATACTAGTCTTCCACAAGAAGGGGAAAGATCCAGAGAATCCGAGCTCCTATTGCCCAATAGCCCTAATCAACATCAATGCAAAACTTGATACAAAAATACTTGCAAACAGACTCTCGCCCCTACTCCCCAAACTGATACACCAAGAACAATCAGGATTCATCCCAAATAGGAAAACCCACGACAACATCAGACGAATCGCACATCTCATTGAAAAGGTGGGAATCACAAACACCCCCCGCAGCAATATTGTCAGTTGATGCCGAAAAAGCTTTCGACAGGGTGGAATGGACTATGTTGTTTGCTACGCTAGAAAGAATGGGCGTGGGGAAAGCATTCATAAACATGATCAGAGCCAAATACAACTCATTGATGGCAAGGATTGTAGTAAACGGAGAACTCTTGGATCCAATCAGAATAGGAAGAGGCACCAAACAGGGCTGCCCACTATGACCCCTTTTATACGCAATCTTCCTTGAACCCCTTATGGCAAAGATAAGAGCAACGCCCGACATCAAGGGCATAGAAATGGGGGGGCAAACACACAAGACAGCGGCCTATGCGGATGACATGATGATGACCCTAACAGAACCAACTAAGACACTACCCCTCCTCATACAACTGATAGACAACTATGGAGCAATATCACGTCTAAAAATAAATAAACAGAAAACGTTGCTAATGGTCCTGGCCGGAGACAAACAAGAGATATACAAAAAAACGGAAGAGCTAAATCTACAAAAAGTGGAGGAAGGGGTGAGATACCTGGGAGTAACATTAACTTCCACCATAAAAAATTTCTACTTAGGGAATTACACGAAACTCCTAGAAAAGGTGAAAAGAGATCTGGACAGATGGAATTCGCCAGCAACATCCTGGTGGGGCATAATCACAGTCATAAAAAATGACAATACTACCCAGACTACTATACTACTTCCAGGCACTTCCCGTACGGATACCGGCAACATTCTTCAAGACCCTCACTGAGAAACTATAACAAAATACATCTGGCAAAATAAGTCACCCAGACTATCACAGCAAGCACTGACGGCTCATAAATGAGACGGAGGCATGGCGCTCCCCCACTTCAGGAAGTATTACGAGGCAGCGCAATTATGGGTCCTCAAAGAATGGATCACAAATACTTCAGAGAAATGGTGGGAAGCGCAGGAAAGAGCAGTCGCAAGATCGAGCATGCGCCACTTACTATGGAGCAGACCCAAGCACAGACATCAAAATGTCAGGATAAGTGAGATCATGAGCTCAATCTTGGAAATATGGGACAGAGCAACCAAGAGAAAAACACTCACAATAGATCCCGCCCCCTTCATACTAATTCTCGACAATGCAGAATTTCCTTCGGGCATGGAAAAAGGGGCCTTCCAGAAATGGCAGGAAGCAGATTGTACGAAAGTGGGGGACATGAATGATGGCCTACAGATCAGAACGTACACAGAATGTCGCAACCTGCTGGGCCTCACGGAAAAGGACAGATTCCAATACGAATAACTACACCGCAGGCTCACCACACCAATAATAACACAATCATTGACAAGGACCCTAACCCCATTTGAAACATATATGATGACCCAGTCAGGAGAAAAAAAACGAGTTTCACACCCTGTATAAATTTATAAACACCCAGGCAGAGGACATGAAATGGCAGTACATGAAGAAACGGGAAAAGATGCTAGGGAAACAAATCACAGGGGATCAATGGAAATACATCTGGCAAATAATCCCCAAATGGACACGAGCAGTCCAAACAAGAGAAGCGTGGACAAAAATGTTAATCAAATGGCACTACACCCAGAAAGACTTCAAAGAATGTTCATCTCCTCGCAAGAAAAATGTTGGAGGGGATGTGACGCAGTAGGAAATTGGAGACATATATGGTGGGACTGTACGATACTACAACCATTCTGGTTGGAGGTGAAAACACAAATGCAAAACACCTTCAAGGGAGTAGAAAACCTAGGAGAGGAAGTATGGATGTGTGGCATGTGCAACCCACGAGACAGGACACTCACAAAGACACAAAAGAGGAACTTCATGGGCTTCCTTATAGCAGCATGGCTAGCAATAGCACAAAAATGGAAGCAGAAAACACCCCCATCCAATCAAGAATGGCTACACAGAATTTGGATATACGTGGCGATGGAAAGAATCACATACAACATACAACATACAGAGATTCGTAACAGACTGGGGGAAGCGATAGAGTATCTACAAAGTGACTATATGCTACAGTGGTGCCCACACAAAATCTGCATACTGGACATGTTTACAGGATAAGACGGAAACAGGACAATGGAAGCAGTGGGGCCAGCAAGAACAATATAAACAGTGAGTGGGGAAGGGGGAGGCCAAAGGGGGGAAGGGAAATGGGACACTGTTGAAGTCCCGATGTTCATGTTTAAAGAAATGCAAATAAAAACATATTTAAAAATAAAAGACGTATACTTGCCCTCACAACTAAAGCTAAACAATGTATAGGGATGTCAGCAACCAAAGAAACATTGTTCAACATACAGTTCTGAGCTGCTTCCAGCTCCTGGTTTACTCTTGGCTCCCTTCACCAAGTTCAAGACAGTTCCAACAAAAGGGTCTTGGGGTTCCCTATCCCAAGTTCAACACTGTTCCCCAAAAGGTTTCGGGGTCCCCTTCCCCAAGTTCAACACAGTTCTTTAGGCTCCAAAATCATAGTTTTGCAGAGGAGTAGCCAAGTGCCCCTGTAGGAAGTCCTGCCCCCTTCACATCTATATGCTGGAAGCCAGAGATCGTGCCATGCTTGACACCAGTGACAGTGACTATTCTAAGGGGAGTCTTTGAGAAAAGGTATCCACTAAGAAAACCCTATCTGATGTATCCTTTAAGAGATGATAATCTCTTGGAAGAGGTCCCTGAAGGAATATGATGAATGAAAGAAAGAGAAGTTGGTGACGTCACAAGAAATGAGCATGACGCACTGAGAAGACTGGCTGACAGAATGTATGAACCTTATAGAATCTGATGACGAAGTAAAGAATCAAGCAAACTTTCATATGCGAAGTGAAGATTGCACGTGTGAAGAGCACTGCAGAAAATGCAAGCTGTTCAATAACTGTACAGATGCAGCAATGCAAGTAGACTAAGTGATCAAAGAAGCTAGTTACACGTAGTGAATAGACTTCAGGCGAATCTGCCATTATATAGAAACTGGACATCAGCGTCACAACTTTAGTAAGCTTAAGCCCATGGAGAGGATGGCTGAAAGCTGTGTCAAGCACAAATGCAGCTGGAATCGTGGAAGGGCTGTGGACTGTCTGGCCTGGTGTCAAAGGCTGGAGCAGCCAATAACTGGTTATCAATCCTTGAAGAACAACAGTGAACCTGAGAGGCTGAGTCATCCCTTGTTAAGGTGCAAAGAAGGAATACCATGAGTGTCACGTTTTATTTATTAAATACAATTAAATGTTAGACAATTTGCCGAATTGCGGCCTTCTGTCACGTGGGCTATGGATGGAAATAGAAGATTGGGCATGCAGCTCTAGAACTAAGATGACACGTGCACACACTCCCTTATATTGCCTAGGCTGAGAATACATTTCAAAGACAGTCTGCATGGCAGAAGGCATGGGTGATGAGAGATGTTGGGCTAATTGGGTGTGGAGACACGGTCAAGTCCACCTGCTGACACCTGGGATAAAGCTTATGTGCTGCTAGTGAGCCGAATGTACCAGAAAGGCTTGAGCTAACCAACCAATTGTAGAAGGACAGATAACGAAGGGCCTTATAGTCTGAGAGCCAATGATGTACTGTGTATCTAATAACTGTTAATATGACTTGCACTAGGGGCGGGCATGAGTTGTCCACTTGACTGTAGAGACCCAATCACACCCGGATCCCTACAGACAGTATACTTAGATGTTCCCCTAGAGCCTATCAGAGCCCCCCATAGGTTTTTCTTATTTGCCACGTATTATGACATCACGTATGACGAATGTTCATTATAAAAGTAAGTTTTTTTATGAAATGTGTTGTTGAGCGGAGAAAGATTATGCTGTGCCGAGTCTGTTGATGTCAGTTGTAACTCCCTGTTTTAGATAATCAATATTAAAACAGTAAAAGGAATTTGCCTTCTTCCTGAGTTGGTTTGATTATTTGGTACAGGAGTTAATCTGCATCCGATCTACTGCATGACACGCTACCTATTAAGGGCCATAAACTCAGTCTCATCAACTTATTTAGCTTGCTTTTTCTTTCCATCACTTGAACAATGTAGGTCAACCAGCTTCAGCCCCTTGACTTCTCTTGGTTTACTCCAAGGAAGAGTTCCTCAGTCTAGGCCCAGTTGTCGGACCACACAGTCCACCCATCACAGGTCTCGCAACCCATAACCCTTGGCACTTTACAACAGTTCATTCTTTCTCATAGGTCTTCCTTGACAATCCAGGTTTCCTTTCTGCATTTGTGCTAGAAGTTCACTTATACTTCTGGTTCACTTAACTGGCTTCTTGCCTTTATCAACATGTGACTCTCACACACTTTATTTTGAGGTATTTCTCCTGGTTACCACCTTGCTTTCACACTATCCAATAGTGTTTTGCTTTTCACTTTGCTTGCAAATGCTGTTTCTTTAAATTTCTCTCGTTCGCAAATGCACTTCACTTCCAATTTAATTTGTGCAATATTCTAATATCCTTTCTTTAATTCAGCATTCAAAACGTAGTCAGTGTTTTTCAACTTGTTTGGTATTCAACAGTTCATATCTGGTCATCCAACCCATTTAGCAGTATTCAAAACTCATTAGTTTCTTGGCACTTCTAATGATGTTCAATAATTCACTTTTTGGTCTCCAGACCCCTTTATCGTATATTTTTGCTTTTTCGGCATTCGCCACAACCCACATCATGCCCTTGGGGTGTCCTGGTCTGAGTGAACCTTCCCTGCTAGTCACTGGTGTGCGGCCGCTCTGACGGGTGCTCTAGTCTCACTTCTGGGTTCTCACTTGCTCATCTCTCACTCCTGAGGAAATCTGGTGGGCGGTGCTCCCCCCCACCAGTTCTTCATGCAGTGTTTGCCGGCATCTCTGTGCTCCCTACTCCCAACAGGGAACACAAGGCAATGGGCTTCGCACAGCTCCAGATCCTCTTTCGACCCACAATGGCCTCTTTGTCTTCATGGCTTCTCTGCTATCAGCATCCTTTTCACCAGCACATACTCTGCCCACTTGACATCAGATAGCAGTGCTCTCCGCCCCAACTGGTTCTCTTCTATGCTGCTTCTGACTCTTTTTATATACCTGCAACCATTTAACAGTTTGCAGGTGTGAACACTTAGTTTCAATTGCCTGACCATAGTTATTGGGACATGCCTGACCCTTACATCTGTCCTCTGGAGATGACCTCATCTCGCTATTAGAGTGGTGAAATTACCTGTTAGTGTTCACTACTCTTAGTTGGCTTTTCCTCGTCCCAGTACTATAATGGTCTGAATGAGGAAAAATTAGGGGAAGAGGGTTTACAACAGCCAATAAAGGAAGGGGGAGGGTAAGGTTGGTTCTCACCAGCCAAGGGAGGATACCATGTCTCACCCTTGAGACTCCTTCTCCTATTCACCCTCTTCCTGCTGTTTATAGACTGATAATATCTTCTGGTGTTTTCCTGGCCAGAGGGAAAGGCGTAGCAATATCCCATAAATGCACCTGGGATTAAGCGTTAATTACGGAATAGAAATGGGGGATAATGCATCTCACCTAAGCGCATCCCCCTACCACTCCCCAAGTCTCCCATACCCAGGTGATCCTCCCTCACATCTCCACCAGCAGGGTCAGGATCCAAAAGCGATAGCCCTTCTCTTGCCAACGGAGTAGAGGATGTTGAGGATAATGACGTGAGGACGTACTCAGGTTCCTCCAGGGATGTCATTTACCAAAATGCCAGGGCTAGTGGAGGTGATATCACACAACCCTTGACCAGTGATGACATCACAGGAAGTGATGTAATTTGACCCCACTTCGAATCACAGAAAGCAATGGAACACAACCTTTCACCTCTTGACAAAACATGTGGCAACACATAGCATTGTTTCTAAGTACACTTCGAAATATATGGTTACAAGATCACTGTAAAGTGACATACATTTATACAAGAATGGATCACTATATTTATCATTACTATCAGCTCCTATAGGCTAATATTGCCAAATTACTGTGAATGCAATCAGACGTCCAAGGCCAATCGATAATGATTTGTTATTATATAGCACTTACGCTTCAGCGCTTCATATTGAACAAATATACATACCTGTGTTGGTACTAATTTATCAACCTCAGCAGGATGAAAGTTGATCTTGCCGGGAGTCGAACCTGCAGATCACACATGCACTGAGCAATCTTACCAGCTATAGCTATCATAAAACTAGCCACTCCAGAAACAAAGAGCCACATGCTGCTGGCCACAGCCCAGGAGCCGCAGTTTAATAATAAAAAAAAAAAAGTTACTTAAATAAAATACATATTTATTTAGGGGTAGCAAGGGAGACCACAAGGGTAGCAAGGAGACTTCTGGCAACCACTAAATGATGTCCCTGGGTTCCTCACGCACCACTGTACTTTCACCACTTTTAAACATGCACTGAAGGAAGTTGCTTATTAAGAAACTAAGTTGGGAAGATTCTTTGTCACAAAAATCCAACTCGTTGCTATGCAAGATTTTCAGAATATTTGGCCATGTGTATAAACTTTTTTGTGCATCTCAAGCTAGTAGACATCATGGGTATAAACAAATCTTAAAAGGGGGCTTTAGTCTCTTACGCACTTTAACTGATTTTGAAGTGGGCACTGATTTGAAAGGGAACCGCTGATGTTTCCTGGTCGCTCAGTCAGAAATGTCCTTTCAGGCATAGGAAAGGCACAGAAGAGTTGACAAAAGAAATATGTTTGAGAGGTCATTATGGTGTTGGAGCAGAGCCAGGAGACTGTGTGTGTGTTTTCCCCAGGCTTTGCGTTGGGAAATGGGTAATGCTGGCTCGTCGGAGAAATGGGAAGACTCTGTTCATGAGCTTTTGAAGTAAAGATGCGCACTTTGAACGAACTGATTTTTTATGCTTCCACCTCTGAATACATATGATCAAAAAATGTATTCCCAAATACACTGCCTTGCCCAGTAGACAACACCCGCACCGCCCCCAACAAGCGCACACACACACACTACCGCGATTTCCCACACAAATGCTTTTTGAGTAGCAATCTGCCAGTCCTGGATGGGAGCAAGTTGACACTCAGACAGGCAAGGGGTGAGCAGGCAAAGAAAGGATCAATATGCCAGTACAGGATGATAGGATGTGCTTTCCAACAAGGCTCCTGATTGGAAGAATCATTGTAAAACACCCAAACATTGGTTTAAATGGCCCAAGGACAGAAACAAATAATCAGCCGCAAATACATTCCTGGGTATTTTCAGTTACCATATTATCCAGATGTCCTGCTTTTGAAAACCCATGATTCTTTCTTGTTTTAGCAATGTTTTGTCACAAATGTCGCCATATGCGCCAAATCCAAAAATAAGTGCCAGGATCTGAATATTTCCGAGCACAGTTGTGCTGTCCCCTCTCAATTGTGATGCTCCAGCTATTAACCACGATGCATTCATGGCTATTTCACTACCAGCTTAAATGTAAGTAACAAAATACTTTATTTCTTTTTTAAGCTTTATTCAACACAACAGTCTTCAGCACATAGAATGTATTACAACACAATTTATAAATACACCACAAATGAATTACTGCAAACATCTCTAAAACAGTCACTACATCACAATGTAAATAAGTAACATCATTCATAAATAAGACACCTCAAGAGTTCAAGGTAAACCAAAAGAGCACTGCAATCATTAAATATCCAGCAAATGGCTCATGAGATAATTCCTTCAAGACCATACCTGATAAATACATTTTGCCACAAAAAATACATTTAGGTTGGTTGTCATCTGGCATATATGAGGGGTCAGAAATGCGAGGCGGACAACTTGATAACATTTCATAAGTAGCCATTTTATAAAATTTTAAAGGTGTGACAATCACCTTGCTTTCCCTAACCCAACAAGGATTTCCCTGCCTTTAAAACCAAGATTAAAGGAAAACACTATCAAAAGGTATTTGTCTCTCACACGTATACATACAACACAATTATATAGGTATTTGTATGGCTGTTCAAACTCCGCAAAACAATAGTTATACTCAAATACAAACTGTATAACCAAATATCCTTGTAACCAGAGTCAGACCCCTACCCCAGGATTAATGCAGGATTCTACAAATAAATGTTCCAATTAGCAACGTTCTTTATAATAGTCAAATTCTGCTTCAAGGGCAACACAAAGTTTCTTTCAATGGCCAAGTTCTGCTTCAAGCGCAACTAAAGTTCCTTTCCTCCTTTAGGACTTGTCTTGGCACTTGGATTCTTTTATGATTAAACAAAGTTCATCACTATGCAAAATATAGTTTCCACAAGCTCTCGTTTATCAAGCCAAAGGTCTTTGTCACCACACTTCTAGTGAGTATTTCAATATACCCTCTCCTCTTTGGAAAAGACAACTACTTCACATTTCTTCTTTATAAACAATGCTTTTTGTCAGGGTGGTTTTACCACAGTTCATCAAACACATTAGTGGCCTTGCTACTTTCTTTCCACCACAACCTTTCACCACAATGCAGTACTTAAATATCTTCTTCCTGGTACACTAACCTGCCAGGACTACCACTAACGATCCCTTTCCTGGTATACTAGCCTGCCACGATAAACCTCCTACCACTATGATAAGTACTCTGTGGCAAGGCTTGCTTCAAATAGTAGTTAAGTCTTTGACTTGCAACAATATTGAGATTCACAACTTCTTCCATAAGGATGCAACACCCATTGACACAATTTGTTCAAACTTATTTATCTGCCACATGCAATGCAGGTCATGTTCCTCTCCCCCTTGATAGTTTCTATAAGGAGGGCCCTCTCTCCGGTCACCTCTGGGTTTCTGACATCACACCAGATAATTGCTGGTAAGGTTTCTTATTCAGGTTTCTTCTTTGAGAAAACAGTCTCCTCTTTTATCTGTAATGGCCTTTCTTTGGCTTTGACAATGTTTGTTATATGACTTAAATATTGCCTTTAATTACTTTGGCAATGTCCCTTACAGTTTGTGTTCACTATTGCCTTCCCTTCACTTTGGCAATGTTGGTTACAGTTTGGCTTAAATATTGCCCCCTCTTTACTTGGGCAATGATAGTTGCAAACCTCCTCCTCATGTTCCTCTCAATATGATGCTGCCCGTTGGCCCTAGCTTTATATAATGCTTACATGGCCGAATACAAGGAATACGAGAACAGAGTTTGTTCGTTCCCCCCAAAACTGGGACAGAGCAAATTATCAAGGCTGCTAAATGCAGATAATATTATTCTCATGGACCTCACTCCAATAGGCCTACAGAGGCAGATTAACAATCTAGATGCCTACCTGAAAGAAAATCACCTCCTGATGAATCTTGAAAACACAAAAATCATGACAATTGGAAAGAATTCCAAGAACACAGAGAAATTCACTTGGTCAGTAGATAACCAACAAATAGAACTTGTAAAAAATTTAAAATACCTCGGCATCATCTTGTATAAGCAGTAAGGAAGTGCCAATGCAGGACACCATAATGACAAAAACCCACCTCCTAATCTGTCAGTCCCAAGCAGTGTCAAACAAATGTGGGCGTTTTACATTGTCCCCAGTATTAACATTCTATAAAATTAAAGCGGTCCCCTGTATAACCTATGGGGCTGAAGCACTACCAAGCTAGCAGTAAACATCTGGCCTAAAGTTGAAGGGCTCTATTGGAGAAAGGTACTTAATCTCCCACAGTCCCTTCTGATTGCTCTGATAAGGAGAGAGCTTTCACTCCAATCTTTGGGATCAATAGTGGCTGGAATGAAATCATGCTGTACCGCTAAACTCGGCTACTTGTCCTCCAATGATCCTGAAAGAAATACATCAGGAAATACTTGCTGGGTCTTATAAGATGCTCCAGGAATGGGCATTAAGGATCCAAACGTTTCTGTACTGGATGGGCAGCACCAGCGAGGAATACATCCACAATCCGGTAAAGGTAAAACAGCGTATTCTGGAGAGACTGGATTCACACGCTGGAAAAAGCAGCAGCCACTAAATTGACACAAGACATGCCCCTCTTCTGGACTAAAGTAAAACAACCAAAATCCTACCTGCTAAAATGTCCGGACAAGAAACGTTTTGGGAATTTTTTGAGAATGTGTTTAAACATCTTACCCACGAGGGAAGTACTGTCAAGAAGAAAGCAATCTGAAGAAAAAACACATTGATTTTGCCAGCCCCCATAGGAGATGGAAACCATCAAACACCTACTACTGCATTGTTCGGGGGTGTCAGGCCCTCGATCTATACACCTTGGTCCCCTGCTCAGAAACTTAAACTTCTATGATGAAGGCAAATGGTGGTGCCGCCTAATGAGCGTGGAAAAGACGTCTTTGGTTATTGCGGTAGTGGGATTCTTTCAAGATATTGACCTGCTAACATGATGGATATGGGTTGTTAAAACTTACCTAGTCTTTCTTCGAATACAGATTCTGGGAAAGCCTGGGACAAAGAGGCTTTAATTGGAAAATTGATAATGATTATGTTTCTTAAATGGAAAAGGCTCTTGTAAAAATTGTTTTTCTTTTAACAATTAAATCAAGTAATAAAAAAAATAAAAAAATATGAGAATTATCCCACAAATACTTTTTTTCCTTGGTTCGGCATTCACAACAATTTTAAGCAGCCAGCAGTCTTTCGCAGAGTGCCCCGGCATCACCTATCAAAGGTCAACTCACAGGATTTTCCTTGCATGTCTGCTTAACCCGCTGCTGCGGTGGCTTCTTCTTCGGTCTTCTTGTTCAGAGCTTCTGATAGCTCTGAGTGTATTTTCTTGTCCCTTGCCTTTTAACACAAAAGTCTGCTTTGCTCCTCGTATTCTCCGATGCTTGCTAGCCACCGGAGTTAGGTCAGGGATATGGAGAGCTTCTCTCCCATGGGGCAGCATGTCAACACAATGGCTCCAGCTGCACGACCTCTGAAGTTCAGACTTCTCACTCCTGGGACTCCCGCTGCACTATAATCTGTCAGAAACATGACGGCGGTTTCGGTATCTTCACTTCTCTGCCTTGGCTTCATACACGTCTGCTGATTTCTTCTACTGCTTCTTCTCCTGCTGGTTCGCATAGCCTGCACCTGTAGGGGCTTTAAAATTCAGGCGTGGGCCTTCAGGAACACTAGACGGCATACCAGGCTAAGACAGAATGCCAGCTTCTCTGAAGAAGCAGGTAATTGGGTCATCTCTTTTTTGAAGAATAGACTAAATAGAGTGGCCAGCGACATTGCAGAAGCAGAACCGACCATACTTACGTATGGGGTCCCCCAAGGTGCTTGCGTGTCGCCTTGCTTCTATAACATATTTATGATTCCCTTTTTCCAGATGCTCGAGAACGAGGGGATCGTATTTGCAAACTATGCGGATGACACCCAATGTGTCATCCCCATATCTGGTTCCCAGGCAGAAGATGAGGCAAGAATTTACGAAATATACAAGAAAATCCAGGATTGGATGGTACTGAATGGTTTAGCTTTAAATAGCTCAAAAACCGAGCTTCTAATTATTGGCTCATAGGCCAAATTAGACAAACTATAAATAATATAAATCGCTCACTATAGATGATTGCCACATCGAGGTCATGAGCAAGGTGAAAACCTTAGGCATTTACTTGGACAAAAACCTTAGCATGAACGCCCAAGTGAATAATTTGGTCTCCTCTGCTTCATACTTTCTTAAATTGTTTCGCTGTTTGAGACCTTTTATATCAGAAGCCAATGCAGAAACATTGGCAAGGGCCATAATTGGCTCTAAGATCGACTATTGTTGCAGCCTACTTATAGGGTTGCCGGTATCTGACATCCACCGGTTGCAAGTTATTCAGAATGGAGCAGTCAGGGTTGTGAAAGGCTTATCAAGAAGAGACCATGTGTCTGAGGCCCGGCGCAGCCTCCACTGGTTACCGGTTAAGGCCAGGATTATGTTTAGATTGCTTCTTATCACCCAGAAATGCATACATGGAGTTATGCCACTTTATTTAAAAGAAGTAGTCTTAGTAAAAAATAACATCCGCTCCCTTCGTTCTGATGAAACAAACACTTTGGCTATGTCACGTGTGAAAACTAAAAAATCCAGAGATTCAGCCTTCATCTCAGCAGCTCCCCTTAATTGGAACTCATTGCCTGTTACATTGAGGAATACTATTCCCGTAGAAATCTTTCTGCATATGAACCTTCTGCTTCTAACTGGGTTTTTCGTTCTTATCCGTTTGTGTACTGTGAGTGTTTCGTTTTGAAGCGCCCTTAAGCCCTAGGGTACCTGGTGCGCTATATAAATGTTAAACAAAACATAAACATACTGCAGTTTTGTGCCTCTGAGCCCCTCTTCCCAGTACCTAGGGCATTATGGCACTTGAAGTTCCTAACATTCGAGTTTCTTTTTATATTAACAGCCTCAGTTTTACAATAGGCCATTAAAACTGCAGGGTCATCAGGAAAGGTGGTTAATGGGTTTTCCCAGTTCTCCTGCTCCAAGTCCCCTCCCATGTGATCCTCCCACAGAACACCAGCCCCAGGGTCAGGATCAGGAAGCGTCTGCCATTCCCATGGCCACATGAGAAGGGTACCAGCCAGGCCAGGGTTTTTGGGGTAATCACATCTGATTCATCACACATAACAGAAGTGCATCCACAACTCTATGTACCTGGGCGCTCTTGAGCAATGGGATCAAACACATTGCCCTCAAATCCTTGAATGAATCACAAAATAACATAAAATGCATGGTAGTTTCTACATCAATACATACAGTGTGCAAATAGAGTTGGAGTCCTTCCAATTGCTTGTAAACTGGCAAACTTGAGAGAATCAGTCCTGAACTCCATAAGAAGTGCTTGTGCATACGCCGGGTTAAAAAAAACCAAGATATTTCTCTAATCTAAAATCATTTCTCAGAGTAAGGTAATGCACCCCAACTTAAGCAAGATATTACAAGCTTTTGCCATGTGACTCACTTGGCTGTTAGTTTGACCTCCCACTTGCTACCCTTTGTTAGCGTCTCTGGATTCAGCCGTAAACTGCTTAAAACAAGGGCTCTCAACTGCTGCTCGATATGTTGCACCCAAGGAAGTGATTTCCTGTCCACAGAATATTCTATATAGCCCAAGGCCTCTCTATACTTGTAAGTTATGGTCATCCAGTATAGAACCAGCCTAAGAACTACCAAATTTGAGAATGGCTTCAGCCTACACTCCACATGCAGCGGGCCAGTCGGGAACCTCATTGGTAACCCGAGAAGCAGCTCCAAAAACTTGTTTTCAATAGCTGCAAGTTTGTGACTGTCATTGTAACCTCATAGCTCTGCACCATATAGAGCTACTGAAACAGTGTGTACATTATATATGTCAAGAACTGGCAAAACAGCCCCTTCTCGATAGCTAGCATAATATTACCTGAGGCCTTTGCTATTTTCCTCCAAATTTATGCAAGATGTTTTCAATCTGATCAGACCAGGAACTAGTGTCTAAGAACCTAAAACTTAGATAGTCATAAAATGTGACTTGTTCCAATTTTGTGCCATCCACCTTCAAGGAACAATCGCAAGGTTTCGATCTCATATGCCCAAACTCCATCACCTTTGTCTTGCCCATGCTGTGTTTTATTCACATTGGTGATGTTGCCAGCAGGATGCGCCGTCCATGAAGAATAGCTGTAGGAATATATCAGGCCCCAACCTCTGGGCGACAAACCTCTCCACAGAACATTTGGTAGATAGTTCAGTGATGACTTATACTGGGTAAGGGTGCATATGGGGGATACTGACACACAGGTGGCAAAGTGATTGCTGTAGACTTGAATTCAATATAAAAATAAAAGAGAATACCCATCGTTCCTAATATCTATGTGGGGTTTCCCTGCCTCAACTAAAGTGCTACTGGGTCTGTCAGGATGTCTTTGTAAGTTCAAGAGTCCCCCGTCCTGTGTCAAAACATCCCTATCGCTGTTCCTTACACTTACACCTGAACTAAAGGTGGTGTCAATGATCTTGTTCCAAGAGAATGACTCCCACCTCCTGGGCTTGATGACACAGTTCTGGGTGCAGGTTTTTCACCAGGAGGAATGACTCCCTTCCTCTGGTTTCAATGATTCTGCAAAAAAGGATGATTGGTCCTTTAACACTCTGCATCAGAAAGTTGACTATTTCTTTACTTCACGGTAATGACTCCCTTTCACAGGATCACTTAGTTTGATCCTCTTTGCAAGCTCAACTACCAGGAGAATGACTCCCTTCTCCTGGAATTCCTTGGCTTTTTTTCTCACGGTTCACACCAGGGGGGATTACTCCCTTCCCCTGGTCCTTACTAGCTTTATTTCACAATTCACAATACCAGGTGGTAGGACTTCCACCCCTGGCCTTTCTTGGCTTTATTTCACATTTCACAACAGCAGGGGGAATGACTGTCTTCCCCTGACCTTTGACACAAAGAAAAGATCCAATTTCAGTGAGGACCCCAGAACCTGGATTCTCCTCTTTCACAACAAGTACTTGATGCACTCTCCAGCTAAGTACTCCCATGTGTAAGCTGTGAACAACCTGAAGGTGTTTCACGACCCAGTCCCCGGTAATCCCTTATTCAGGTGTCTAGGGAAGGGTCATCGCTATTGGATCCTGACCTTGGGGGTGGACAAGCGAGGGAGGATCTCCTGCGTAGGCGGTCCTCGGCGGGTGGGGAGGAGACACCGGAATACGAGACATGGTATCCCCCATTTTCTGACAGTTATTTATCCCTTATTCCCTCTACCTTTATGGGATACTACAACTCCTGCAGCTCCTCTCCTTTCCCTGTCAGCCCAACTACTGAGACATGGAAGAGGAAGAATGAGGCTTAGAAGATTACCACTAGTAAAAGGCACTGGCCTTGTCCCACTAATAAGGTCAGGAAGGGTCAGACATTCAGTCACAATCACACACACCTGGAACTCATGAACCATTTTCCAAACTATAAAAGGTGGAGCACAGAAAGACACAGAGAACTAGACGGGCCAAGAAGGAAGAAAAGCTGGATGGCGAGGCAGGGGCAGCTGGGAGAGTGCTGCCGAGAACCTGGCCAGGGAGAATGGGGTGCTGAGATGCTGACACGCTGTAAGGTGAGGCAGGAAAAAGAGGGAGCTATGTCTCCAAGAAGCCAGGAGAGTTCAGAGAAGGGAGCTGAGGCACCGCCTAACCCCTTTCCACCATGTGACAGCAAACTGCTTGTTTCCTCCCAAGGGCCACAAGGCCACCTGGGAGTGTCTGAGGGTCAGGTGGGCAAGACCCCGATGAGCTAAAAACATAAGGAAGCGCAAAAGCAATCACTGCCAGTGAGTTCAAAGAAAGGGAGAGCCCAGTTTGCGATACACGGAATTGTAGAAAGCTACAGTGTTACACGCAAGGCTCTGCATTGAAGGAGAAAGACATTGAACTGTAAGCTTGATTGTATTTAGCCGGCGATGGAGCCGATGAGAAACTAAGTAACTGGGCGGTGCCGTGTGAGAATACATGTTGTTAAATGCCTCTCATAACAGAACAGTGAATAACGAAAGCGAAATGTGTTAAAGTGAACTGATATTTTTTTTTAAATGAGGAACCGTGGGCCCATCCTAATGAACTATATGCTTTTGTGATATAAGGAAAAAAGAGGGCGAGGGCCCATTCTGCAAAAACAAGTTCAAGAGGCAGGGATATTGTGAAGTCAACCCTATTGTCCGAGCGGTCATGCAAAGGGGTGAGAATAATGTGTGGTCTGGAAAAGGACCCTGCTTTTGGACTGATCACGCATGGGGGTGATAATACTATGCCATTTCGAAGGTCTCTGACAAGTGACCATTATGAAAGAAGTACAAATGTAGGGGAAGGGAGTTCTCCCTGAGCGCTGTGAAGCGGAGCTGTTTAACTGGAAAGTGTTTCAGCCATGTTTAAGTGTTTGAAGACAGACAAGGACAGTCTGCGAAAGTAACTAAGAAGGAACTTTGGGAATATCTGTTTGAGAATAATGAAGCCCGGTGAGGGAAGCCCAAAAGAATCCAATTAAGAGAACTCTGATGCATGTTGAACTGACATTGAAATAGGCAAGGGTAAGCTGAACAGATTTATGTGAAATCATTGAACTGTGCATACTACCCACCTAGAAGGAGCTCTGTAAGAACCCCAATGAACTGAACTTGGGGAAGGGAGTGGTGAACCACTTTCATTGCCATTCTGACATTCTTTTGATACACACTTTATTTTCATACATTTGCCCACACTTAGTTATTGTGAAACATGAGGGCAAGTATAGATTCTTTTTTTAATTGTAATACTCTTTATTAAGGTTATAGGAGGTTCAGAACAATGCATGTTAATAACATTGAAGAGAATCATGAACACATAAGAACAATGGTCACAATATGGTCAAAGACAATACAATAACATGTTTGAAGAAGTAACTACCTACTATTTAGGGCCATTAAAACATTGAATAAGAGGAGTTCAAAAACCATCAAATCTGCAACCAGGCTGAAGATCATAAACCTAACACAAATGGGTAGACAGACAGGGGGACTGCCAAATACAGTACAGGTACAAAAAAGGTAGGAGGGGGGTGGGGGGGTGAAGTATATAAGGTCATATAGTATTTGACATTTTTAATTCGCAGCACTGGATTTGGCGAGATTCAAAAAGAGAAGAGGAAGTTCGAGAGCTCAGCGCTCAGGTGCCAAGCGACGACACATTAAAATGGTCTAGATAACGAATAAAGAAAGCCCATTTGGCATTGTACTTGGGCATAGAATCCTGGTGGTGGCCATACATAGTTCAATTATTTGCACATGACAGATGTTGTTCCACCAACGTCTGGTGGATGGGTTGTGCGAATCCTTCCAGTTGGTAGTGATGAGCTTCAAAGCAAGGGCAATGGACAAAACATAGAGCTTGGTAGAGGCATGTAGATTCGAGTTCTGGACAGCCAAGCTGCCCAAAAAAGATTTCATATAGGATATCCACTGCAAACATGAGTTTAAGGAATTTCCAAACACCCTGCCAGAATTTAAAAACATATGAACATTCATAAAACATGTGTTTATAGGAGGCAGGGGCATCACCACATGACCAACATTTATCATCATCTGCATCACTTTTGGATTTGGATGATTTCAGTGGGGTAATAAAAGATCGAGAAGTGAAAAAAAAACAGATTTTGTGTTATGTCGGCTGAAGCAGAAATTCCCCTGATCCTGGTCTATAATGGAGACCATGTGTGATCATTGAGAGCGCATCCCAGGCCAAGCTCCCATTTCAAGAGCATAAGCCAAACAGCTGTCCCAGAAGTCAACACATTGTAAAATTTAGAGGCCTTAATATCAAAAACCATGGTCGTAGTAAAAGTCTATAGGCATCAGGTGAAAGGATGGTGTTTGAAAAATGATGGAGTGCATCAAAACACGCATTAACCAGGTTATTATAGAAAGTGAAGTCGGAGACAGGAATGGAGAAGAGAGTTCTCAGTTGTTGGAAGGAGATAATGAAGGAGCCATTGACAATGTGTTGAATTAATCTGATGCCTTTACTCAGCCATGATTTACGATATAACAATCTATTGTTAATAGTGATATGTTTATTATGCCAAAGAAGCAGAGAGAGATTAGTAGATGGGGACTCAGTGTGAGGGAAGAGGAGCAATCGTAGAGTAGTGAAAGAGGCCTTAATGGGGTCGGATAGGGGTGTTGAAGAGTGATTAAATACATAGGTAAGATCGGAAATATCACAAGGATGTACCAGGTGTTTTTCTAATGCACACCATGAAGGAATATCTGGAGAAAGATTGTAAAGTGAGCTAATGAGCTGTAAAGAAATGTTTATTTTAAAGGTTTGTATGTAAACCAATAACATTATTTTAAAAAGAATGTATATATATATATATATATATATATATATATATATATATATATATATATATATATATATATATATATATATATATATATAAATGTCTGGAGAATTGGGAGGAGCAAACCAGCGGCGGGATTGTTTAAGAAGACATGCTGAATGATATAATTTTAAGTCCGGAAACCTAACACCTCCCGTATCGTAAGGAGCTTTTAACTTGGAGGCTGCAATTCTATTACATTTACCTGAGCACCACATAAAATTGAAAAGAATTGAGCTGATTGACTAAACAATGAGGAAGACAAGGGGACCCGGAGGAGTTACAAGTAGTTAAGTACAATGGGGGATAGCATCATCTTGATATTGTCAAGCCGACCCCACCAAGAGAGGTAGAGGGGAGACCATGTAGAGGTTAGTTTCTCAAGTCTATTTAACAAGATGTGCGTGCTCAGTTTGACCGTGCCGCACACATAGGAGGCAAAACGAATACCTAGATATTTTATAGAATCTTTACAGCATTTAAAACCAAAGACATCTAATTCATGTGTGACACAAAAGGTGTTAAGGGATAGAATTTCGGATGTATCTTTATTAAGTTTATAGCCAGACACAAGGGAAAATTTATGGAGTCTATTAAGCAGATGAGGAAGATGAAGTTTGGGATTTTTAATAAGGTCATCAGCATAGGCCGCAATATTGTTACTTGATTTGCCACACAGAATTCCAGGAATGTTTCTATCTGATCTGATAAGGTCTAGCAAGGGTTCAAGAGAGAGAATGTATAGAATAGGGGAGCGGGGACAACCTTGCCTAGTACCTCTACGTAGGGTAAAGAAGGAAGAAGATTGGCCATTAATAGTAATAGATGACTTAGGATAGGAGTAGAGAAGTTTAACGAGAGAGACAAACTATTTGCCACAGCTATGTCACCAGAGTGATTGAAACAAAGTCCCAGTGGACCTGATCGAAAGCATTTTCCGCGTCCAGCGCAATTGCTGCGTAGCCCTGTTTGTAACTCTTGCCCTTAGAGACTACATGAAAAGCATTTAGTAACAGTCTAGCAGTTTCAGAGATGTTTCGCCCCTTTACATACCCTACCTGGTTGTATTTTATCAGAGCAGGAAGAAAGGATTCAATTCTATTGGCGAGAATTTTAGCAAAGATCTTTCTTTCAACATTAATTAGAGAAATAGGTCTATAATTACTGGGAAGAGTGGGATCTTTGTAAGCTTTGGGGAATAAGATGAGTAGAGCCTCAGAAAAGGAGCCTGAAGAGGATTTCTGGGAGATAAAGTAGGAGTATAACAATTTAAGTTTAGGGGTAAGGGAATGGGCAAAACGATCAAAGAATTCAGTAAAAAAACCATCCGGCCCAGGGGCCTTCCATCTACCTAAGCCTTTAATGGAGCACATGATTTCAGGAAGTGGAATTTCACCCTCTTAATGAGAGAGATCTATTTGGGAATAGGAATGTTTGTTAATGTTGCTAAGAAATGAATCAATATCCTCGGAGGGGATAGTGGTTTCGGGAGTGTAAAAAATCTGAATAGAATTGTTTAAAACAGTTTAAAATGTCATTAACATTATTAAGGGAGGTACCAGAATTATTCTTAATATGTGATATGTAAGTTCTTTCCTTCCCAGTTTTAAGATAGGAGGCAAGTGACTTACCAGCTTTGTTGAAAGTCTGGTAAATCTTGGTCTTATATTTCAATATAGTCCCTGCTGCTAACTCAGTGAGCCCATTGTTAATTTGGTAATGTAGGGCTAAAACCTGGCAGAGATTCTCTCCATTGGAGTCTCGATAGAAAAGTCGTTCAGCATTGGAAAGTTTGATGTACAGGACATCGAGATGTTTCTTATGAAGTTTCTTTTTTCTTACCCGAATTAGCCATAATATGGCCCCTAAGTGCTGCTTTAAACATGTCCCAATTTATGTCTACTGAGTCTAAATTTTCAGCAAAAAATTGTTGTTGGAATGACTGAACGGATTGGATAAACAGCGGATCTTGCAACTAATAATTATTAAATTTCCATGTGGACGATGGATTTTTAATGTCCTCAAAATTAAAAGGAAGTACAAACTGGGGCATGATCGGAAGTAATGATATTAGAGATCGAAGAGTCAATGATAGTACCGGTAAGAGACTTGGAAGAGAACATGTAATCTAGATGGGAGAGTGTGTCATGAGGAGGTGAGTGAAAAGTGTAGTCTAACTGTGTTTGGTGGAAGAGCCTCCATGAATCTACTAGGCCACTCTCAGCATGACAGTTGATAAAGGATTTGTGGGTTTTAGAGGTTTTGAACCCACATTTAGATTTTCAATCTAAGAAAGGGTCCAGTACTTGATTAACATTGCCACACATAATAAGATTGGCAAGATCATTTTGGAGAATCATTTCTTTTATGGATACCCAAAAACCAGAATCAGGTAGGGTAGGACCATGAATATTCAGAATGGAAACATGATCCAACTCTATCCGAAGTTTGACCCGCACCCAACGCCCAAAGGTAGCAGCATCCTGTCCCAGAATCTTCCTTCCCACTGCTGGACTAGCAATATCCTCTTTGATCCACAGGGATTTGAATTTCATCGCTTCAGCACTTGTAAAATGTGTTTCCTGTCTACATGCTAAAGATGTTTTGAATTTATTGAGATGGGATATAACTTTGGATCTCTTTATCGGATTATTGCATCCCTTAATGTTCCACATTTAAATATCATGAAGCCATGTAGGTAAATGTAGAGGCAAAGTATAGTCTTGTAACAAGTACTGAGTGCAAACAGATCTAAATAAGAAGTGCAGTACCATGACAGCATGACTCAATGAAGATATAAAGCCATTAGGACCTTCCGTGACAAGGATAAGACATAAAGGGAGGACACACAAGGAAGAGGGGCTGGGGTGGGAAAGTCTGATCAATTGCTGGCTGCATGGAGTCAAAAAGTGAGGAAAAGCACTCAAAGTCATGAGCAAAAGAAATCAACAACAAATATAACTTGGGAACAAAAAGGCTGATGAGACTGGGAAATGGGGAAAAAAAGGAAGACATAAGCAGAAGGCGTAGGTGAAACCTACCGAGCCGTCAAAAAGGTAAAAGACAACTCACAGCAGAAGAGGGACGCCATGACCCATCAATGTTATAACACATAATTAGTCACGGCAAAGAATAACGCTGAAAGAGAGCAAGAAAACTAGGACCTCATGTTCCAGATGAGGTAGAGGCATTAATGGGTGGGGATGTGTCCATGCCCTCATCTTTAATGGAACAGATAAATGATCTCAAGTCCGCAGGTTCATCAAACATGGTCATATGCCCCTCATGCGCAAATTTGAAGGAGCAGGGGTGATATAAAAAATATCTGATGTTAAGTTGTTTTAGTGCTGGGTGCAAGGATAAGAATTATTTCCAGCAGTAGAGCCGTACTCCTTGCCACATGCTGTGAAATATGTAACTAACTCCTTGCCATGAGAGGGAGATTTTATCTTTAACTGATGAGATTATTCGTTGGAGCTTGGTGTATTCCAACAGGTACAATATAAGAGTTCGGGGAGGAGGCCCAGGGGAGGGAGAACTAAGTGGGCCAATAAGATGAGCACGCTGAATATTGAATGATGTTTCAATAGGAAGATCTAATAGAGCAAGGAGTAAATTCTTTAGGAACGCAATGGTGTCAGAACCTTCATAGCCCTCTGGCAGGCCTGATATGTGCAGGTTGTTGCATCTGCTCCTATTTTCTAAATCCTCATTATGTCTCTGGAGCTTTTTGACAGTTTTTTTCAGCTGCGCCACTCTTGGATGGACATCCTCCACAAGGCCCACTCTTCTCTCCACTTCATCCATTCTATCTGCAACACCCTTCCATCTATCATCCAGTTGCTGAAGATTTTGATTAGTCATCTTCATGAAGGGCTTCCGTGCTCTGATTTCTTTCAGAATGAATTCGATGGCCGGATCCGCTAAGGCAAGTGGAGAGGGTGAGTCATTCTTAGGCGGTTTTAGATTTGTTGAAGAAAGGCTAGCATCTTTAATGACGGGTGTAGGTTTTTGATTATTATTACCCATGGCCATTGTAGCTTGATGCTTCAGATGCAAGATACCAAAAATGAAAGCATTTAATTAAAAGAAGCTGCTGAGGTAGAGCCCCAAGAGAAATCAGTTAAGGGCTTGAGTATTTAATGAAGTGAAGGCATATAGCAAGACCAATGCAATAATCAGAAGTAACCCCAGAGAGTCAAAAGGGTCAATGTATTCAAGTGCTAAAAAAGGTTCAGAAAAAGAGACCCAGACCATATATTGATTATTTAATCCACTATATTCCGTTTTCCTTGTCAGCATCATCCCTCCATATAATCCTCCAAACTCAATTCCACTGTGATGAGCAGCCCAAAATATTCCTGTGAGGAGGTGTTTCTTATCAGCTAGATGGTGAAAAGCGGGAAGCCAAAAGAGGCAGCAAGCACCAGCTAAAACGTCCACAGGATCGTAATATAATATAATCTATAGTCTGTGTAATAGGAGAACTTAACTTGTTAATCGTTGAAGAGAAAAGTGTTTCCAGGTAGTACTCAAGTGGTGGCGCTGTGATATGATGCTGATGCGATGGAGCCGACAAGGCCCGAACCAGCGTGTCACGCTTCATTTTACGCCGAGTGTTACCTGATGTCAGGCGGTTGTTGTCGGAACAGCAGTCGCTCTACTGATGAAGCGCACAGACCTGCTCTGGAGCTCAGGGCCGAACCGTCGGATTACAGCACACTGATTTCCTCACATAACAGCAATTACACTGGGGCAAAGATATTCCACAAGAGGCCCAAGTAAGTAAAAAAGAATGCCGTATTATATAGCGGTGGGTCGGAGCAGCAGTATTAGGCGACCATCTTCTACAGTGCCAGAAGACCCCCCCGCCACAACCTCCCCCCCCCCCCCCCCAAGTATGGATTTATGACACAGACCTTTCCTTTGTTTGACTGACTGACATGGACCTTTTACTTTGATGTTCGAGACTACTCACATCATACAATTGGGGCCAGCTAGGAAGTCTCCAACCCCAGTCAAACTTAATAAAGGTGTTGAAATGTGCACCTTTTGTGTCTGTGTCCTTACTTGTGATTCCATGACTTCCTCACAAAGCTGACTCGTAATCTTCTTTTCTTGTGGGGGCGGTCCCCAGACCCATATATCTCTATTACTTTGATTTGGCAGATCTGGATTACTTTCCTGCCAGGTACTGCCACGAAGGAGCTGATTAGCGTTATGCTTCTGTTCTTGGATTCTCGACCCTTGCTTGGTGGTCAGTGGCTTTACTTGACCCCCCCAGCATTGATTCTCTCTGGGTTTGTGTCTGAGCCCCAGGCCTTCCCTGGTGGTCCGTGGTATATCTGCTTTCCAAACGGGATGAATCACCGTTTCATCCAAGGATTGCAGTTCCTCCTGACAGTCTCTTTGATCCTTCTCCATTCATACGGTACTTCTCCAATGGCTCCTCAAGCCACCCCAACTGTGAACAGCCATGGCACTGACGTTATACCCGAACGTCCACTTCTCCACAGGTATGAGACTGCTACTTCTTCAGCAACTCCAGTAGAGGTCAGGCTCCTGTCGACTCCTTTGCTGTTTCGGCGTCAGCTAAGTCTTGCCCTCTTTCCTTCGCTCGCTCAGTTCGAATATCTCCCGGGTAGCTGTCGCAGACTCCTAACTTCCGTGGTAGAAGACGCTAAGTCCTTCTTCAGTTTCCTTATTATGGGGCTTGGCAAGGACACAGTCTTGCCACACACCAGTATACCCTAAAGGGTCAGTAACATACCCAGCAGATCCACACTGCACAACAGCATTGTTATCTGTATAGAGTTGGGAAATAACAGTCAATAGTGATCCAAGCATCCCCCTCCTAACCAATACCTGTCAGAGCTGGGCTTGTAGTACACAGTCGAACATGGTCTTCAGGTCTATAAAGACCGCTTATACCCTCATTTTGTTCGGAACTGTGTACTTTTCCAAGATGCGGGATAGACAAAGGCATTGGTCCAGAGTAGTAGTGACCTGCTGGAATCCCACATGGATATGGTAAATTAGATTGTTTTAATTTACCCAAGCCTGCAGGTGATTAAAGATTACTTTTGCGAATGTTTTTCCAAAGGCATCAAGTAATGATATTGGCATAGATTTTCCAGGCATTGCTCTTCTGCACTTTGTGGATTGGCACAATCTCAGCTTTTCTCAAGAATCCAACACCCTATTAAATGTAATAACTGCTTATAATACGGTCACACAGAATGGGTGCCCAGACATAAGGCTCGTCTTTCAGTAGATCTATAGGCAACCTATCCAGACCTGGGGCCCTTTGACCCTTGGAACTGATAATTCCTTCTTTCACCTCATTTAGAATAGCTACTAGTCCCCCTTCGTTTAACCACCCCAGGACCTCGGCTGCAGTTCTCTTAAGTTTACTGCTCTTGTTGTCTTCAGTGGCTTCATATAGGCCTCCAAAGTGACTAAGCCAATTTCTGGGGCAATGCTACATGAAAGTGCATTCACGTCTGGTTCCTTTTTATCCACCACCAAAGACGAGAAAGCCTTTGCATGCCCTTCTCTAGCTAGCTCTATGAGGTCTTCCCATTTTGACCTATTTGAAATAAGCCTCCTTTTTTGCCTTTACTATTGACTCATATTTGGCTCTACAGTGACACAGGTTGATCTTGTTAACTCACTCCTCAGTTCCAGCTGCCATGTATTGCATAAACTCCCTTTTCTCTGTCCCACAGTCACCATCAAACCACCCCTCCCTTCTTAATGTCAGTCTCTTAATATTGGGCGCTGGTCAAGTATGCAGGGGGAATAAGCCAGAAAGCAAACTATTGTATTCAACCAACACATCCGCCTCACTTATTTCATTGTTACTGACGTTCTCAATATTCTCTAGCACTGTTTCATAAATAGTATGTTGGACCCCACCTGATACTAAGCTATCCCACTTAAAAACACAGCGAGTGTGGCCTGTTACCCTAATCAGTGAGGACTGAGTTGGCACTCAGACATATACCGCAATCTAATTGTTACTGTAGGGGGCTAATGGTCACTTTTATTTCAATCAGGGATAACAAAATCATCAACCAGCCCTCAATCGCTGGCTAGTACTATGATGTAGTCGATCCTAGAAGAAACTTTGTGACCAAACAAAGTGTTACCTGATGGTTGGTTCCCTTTTTCCTCTACCTTCTCTCTTCCTCTTCCTTGCTAACATTCCTGTCTGCCTGCCCTGACTGGTTGCCGGGTACCCTCAAAGTCTCATAAAGGTGCTTAGCCCCTCCATGACCAGTCTTCCTGCACTGCCACACGGCCTACCTCACACTTATGGGCTGTATGTGTAGCTCCTTCTACCCCATGCCTTCCATGCACTTAACCAGAGCGCATTATCCTGGCTGCACTTATTCAGAGCCTTGGGCCCTGACTGGACTTTGCCCTTCCCTCTCCCCTGCACTTCTCCCTCTTGCTTTCCCCCTTTGCACTTTTGTTGTCACACCTTCACAATCCAAATGACACAGCCTAGTAGGATCGGTTGCCCTGTCTTCCCTCTGACCCCCTTCCTTATCTTGTGGCACCTAGAAACACTTGTGTACAGAGGCGTTATAAAGACCAATCCAACCATATTATATCATATACTAAATTACCGTTGCAAGCCCTTAAATTAAGTCCTTGCAGGATCCAGGCAAAGTCCATAACATTTTTGGGTGCTCGATGGGGATCATCTGGTTCCAGAGTTGAAATCTCCCACATTGAATCTTGCTCATCCCACAAACCCTCTAATTCTCTGAGGGGTTGAAATTGCAAATTAAAATCTCCTAAAACCAATATGTAATTTATTGGGCGCCCAATGATCCCAGTAGAGATAAGCTCTTGCAAAAACAATAAGGTTGCCAGAGGATTTACACAATTTGGGCGATTAGACAAATGAAAAACAAGTAAAATGTGTCCCTTATTCTTCCTTTCTATTATTAATTGAAGATCTGGAGAACTGGATTCACTGATCTCAGTCTTCCAATCAAACCCTGTCTCTACCTAAGTGAGTAGGCCCCCATGGCCTTCCTCTCGCTCCCTTGGTTGCTGGAGTGCTACATGTCCTGAACTCCTGCAGATATATAGGTGTCAGGGCCCACATCTCTTGGATGCAAATGAGCTCAAAGTTCTGAATAAATTTCCTCCAGTCAGTATCTGCCAGGTGCCTCTTGATACCCAACACATTCCAAGATAGCACTTTATAGCTACCCGGTGCTAGTCTGTTAATTGTGGTGGGAGGGGAAATAGGTCAATATATACCTTCCAGCCCTTCGGTGGATGGCAGTGTCTCTTGCCCATTCTGGAGGGCTCTAGCCTTGGGGCCCCTTGGTTGTAACCCATTAGTACATACAGCATTAAAGAAATTGACATCCCAGAGGGTGGATACGATCTTGCTTCAATAGCCAGCAGCAATTCCTATTGCTTTTTCCTTCATGGTGAGCTTTATGTAGTCCCCAAGGCCTTCAGCATACCTCCTCTTTCACAGGTGACTATGTCCTCTCTTATTACAGAGAAGCACAGATCCATGTAATCACTGCGCCGCCCGTAATTCCGCCAACGAATATGTCGACTGCAATTATGGCACCGGGCAGTGATCAGATATATCACTTCTGCCCACCTGCCACGGCCTGCATTCCCTAAAACCACAATGCCCCCAACCCCCCCACCACTTACCTTTACTGCGGCGCACTCCTGTGTGCACCACTGGCATACTTGTACCCCTGCGGCATCAGCTCCTCCCACTTACGTTTCACGGTGCTGATGCTGATGAGTCAATTTTTCATTTTTTTCATTTTTTTTAAAAATCTTATCCTTGTTTACCGTAATGGTAAGCGGGGGACACGCCAGCAACCTTGACCCCCATTACTGAGCCCAAGGTGAGTAGGAGACACCCCCGCAACCCTGCTCTGCTTGGGTGCAGCAATGGGGGTCAGGGTTTTTATATTGTGCTCCGGCGCAATTGTAGTAATGTTGCCACAATGGTTGCTAGCAACAAATTAAACAAGAGGTAGTTAGCTACTATCATCAGGCACAAACATTAAACTAGTGCAGTATCTCAGTGTGCATGTTCAATTGTTATTCAATAAATTCAAATACAAAAAATAGCTTACATATCTAATATTGCTCATAGTTAAAAACACTATATAAAATACAATCTATTTGTCTAAAACGTATATATCAACGGTGACAAAAAAGGACCTCTTTTAGTAGGTCATCGTCCAAGTTCTTTCGATTAATCCACTATCACTCAGATATTATTAACTGTCTTTAGTGTAGTTGTATTTGTCCTATTAATTAGGATTTTATCTTTTATCTGTTTATTCACTTCACCAGATACTTGAACTCGACATGTTTCAGTTCTCATCAGATATTTTTGGAACTTTCTTCAGGAGTATATGTCACTTTTCAATTGTTACCATAAAACAAAACATCACATACAATACATTTTCTTCAAATTAGTATAATTCCCACTTTGATTGACAGTACAACATTGTCTGCCTTTCTGTATTGTGGCTGTTGATAGTAAGCAGAGAGAAAGATAAAAAGTAAGCTATTAATGCTTGGTTGTATCTCTAAGATTGAATTTAATCTCTGGCTATACTAGGAACTTTAATTACCTGGTCTAGTCCATGGAGTAAGTTAAAAGATGATGTAGTGCTGATTCAAGCAGGGGTTCTCCTCTTTAGTCAGAGATAGATGATGTGTAATCTAACTCGTCGTGTGAAAAGAATTTACATCTATTGCAAAACACCTATTGTTCCTATTTTGGAGTTCCCATTCTCAAATTGCACTTCACTAATTAGAAATCTATATTAAGATTAAAAACCAAAATCAAACTATACCTACTTCAGCAGGGTCGAGCGTTATTAATCCCTTGAGGTCTAGTAGCAAGTCTAGTCCTGATATGTTCAGGTGGCCAGTTTTCTTGCTCTACAACGCCTTAAACGAGGAGTTTTCCTGAAGTGAGAGGTGGCATATGCGCCAGGGAAAAAGAGAAGGATGGCATATGATTTAAAATGGCCTCAACTCAGAGGTTGCAAAGAAAAGACAATAGGTATGTTATAGCCTCGAGTCTTTTTGACGCCTACCTTCGTATCTCTATGTAGTAGTTATCATAGTGTAGGCACGATTCTGGGCATCTTCTGTGTAGATTAGAGCTGCTGCGTGGTGGACTTTGTCCTTGACCTCTCCTAAGGAGTCGACCTCGTCTAAAATAGACATGGATTTCATCACTAAGACATCCTCTATAGTTGCAGGGTGTCTTGAAAAATATATAACTTAAAGTGTCCTCTCGGCCCATATTGCTAATCAAAAAAGCGTATGTGGATTCATCGAATGAACTTAGACGATGACCTACTAAAAGTGGTCCTTTTTTATCACCTTTGATATATGTATATGTTTTAGACAAATATATTGTATATATATAATGTTTTTAACTATGAGCAATATTAGATATTTATGCTATTTTTTGTATTTGAATTTATTGAATAAAAATTGAACATGCACACTGAAATACAGCACTAGTTTCATGTTTGTGACCATTGATAGAAGCTAACTACCTCTTGTTTAATGTGTTGCTAATTTCCCTAACCACCACGATGGTTTTCTTGGGGATTTCCCTTTAAGTTTAGTGCCACAATGGTTGCGACATTATGGTACAATTCCAGTAGCACCCTCTAACATGGCAAATACAGTGGATGCTCTTGTTGGTCAGCATCTCCCGGCTTTCATAGGACACTGGGCTTAGTTTTGACCCATTACACAGACAAACTGATAGAAGCACCCTAGGCCCTACATACTTACAATTTTATCCATGCTTGCCCTTCTAGGGGAAAGAGGGACCCAAGGGTCCGCTTGTCTTGAAGTATACCTAGGTGGATGGGTCATCACATGTTTAGTTATAGTATTGGAAACTGCTTAGCCCCCTGGGGGTAATCGTGGGCCTTACTACCCTTAGCCAGTGCCAGGTTAGCCCCTTGGTCGTTGTACCGGAGTACACCCCTCCACAATGGCTAGTACTTCTACTTTATCAACTAGATGGCCTACTATTTCGGTCAGTTTCCCTAACTCGGCCATAAAATCCTTCAGTGTAATGCCCAAGTTACAACTGTGCAACCCCATAGGCAATTGCTAGTGGGGGTTCGCTCTGGGTAATTTGGGTCCTCTGGGTGAAGTTGATTGGAGCCTTTACACCCTTACCCCATCTAGCGGGGTTCATTGTATTTCCAGCAGTACGTACATTGATTTCAGAAGCTCCACTTAATTTGGTAGATGACGTCCCCACTGGAGTCTCGTCTCCCCCACTCCTAAGCACCAGCTACCAGCTATTACCAGAATCCAATTGCAGACAGCGCTGCGGAGGGGGCACCCCGTAGTTAAGAAAGCAGTGACCAGTAACCTGCGGGGCAAAATAGGACAAATGGGGAGAGGAGCAGATCACACGTTGTCAGGCAGGAACTGGTGACTCAGGGGAAGTGCAACACCTCTCCCCAGCCCTTCCCACAGACACACGGTGCCAGGGAGGAAGAGGGAAACAATGGGCAAATACAGTACAAGAGAAGGTAACAAGCACCAAAGGCAGGTGTCAGGAAAACCCCAGGTAGGGAACAAAAGAGCATGCCAAGGTGGGAAGTGCTGTCGGCGCCAGCAGCTGGGGGCTGGTCAGAGCCCCGACACAAGCTGACTTGGCCTAAGGCTCGTCATCCACAATATAAGGAGCTGTCCCTGCAGCAGAAAAGTACAATCCTGAATGGGACTCCGCACGGAGCACCAAACAAGAAGTCGGCGCACGCAGAATACTTTTTTCTTTCCCATGAACACTCCCACCCACGAAAAAAGGGAAGAGAAGAGATACAAGGCAACGGGCGGGCCTACGTTGACGTGGGAAGAGGAAGGCGGCACAGGCCAGGGGGAACAACCCTTGACCCCACACCCAAAACCCGCTGCAATGCCAAAACACTTGTGCCCTTGTTCCCCATGTGCTTCACTGCTGCGGGGGACTGTAGGGAAGCTTAAAGCTTGATGGGTTGGGCTTCCAGACACCAACTCACTACTCCTTCCTGCACCTGGACACCTGAACCCTGCGGCGTGAAAACAACTGCTCTGTTATCCTCCACACTATTTTGAGCTCTTCTGATCAAAACTAATTCAAGCTGAGGTCGGACAGGATGGGATCAACCCCTACAGTATTACAGGTTGGCAGCCTCAGCCCTCTCCACACACTTAGCAGCGCAATCTTTTCCATCTGTTTGCCTAATGCCCAGGCGCTGCTGTCTCCTATTTTTTTTTTCTACAAAATAAGTACTAACTAGTATGCAGTCCTCTCCTTGCTGTTTTGATATTTTCAGTGCATGGGTGTAAATGGAGCCCAGAAATCCTGAAAGACCCATGTTTCCATGCTGTTTTAGAGCCAATCACGAAAACAATCATAAATCCCTCCTGTCATGACCATGGATGCCGTTAACTTGAGGAATCCAAAGGGACTCCTGCATATCCGCCTGCATGAAAATTCACTGCAGTCATGGATGCAGGTGCATCTGGTGTGTAGAGCGGTTCCGCGAGCTGGAAGCGGTCTTTACGCTGCATTTCCCAGCTCCGCACACCAAAGGCTTAAAAAATACCATGGTTCATAATTTGCTGTGGTTGTCCACTCCTCTGCGACTTATTACGAACCGTGAAAACCTCTGCCTGCATCAAACTGAGGCCAAAAAAGACACAAGGAGTAAGAAGACATGTGAATAGATGTGCTTCGTTTTTCTTTGCAACAATGAATGAACATCTCATGCCAGTAAAAGAGACCATTTTGGGGATTACAAGGCTCTTGAGCATGAATTGGAATGCCCAGATCTGAGGTGTTTTAAAAGTTTGAAAGGAAATCGTCTTCACTAAACCAATCTAAACTATTTGTTCCGTCTACCTTTTCACAATTTACTACACACAGCAATGCTAATGGGAGATCGCAGTCGAGCACTGGTCTTCTGAAAGTCTCTGGTCTGGATAATATCTCATTTTATATGTAGCGCTTGATGCTAGTTCCTCTGCCTAAGCGCTGTAAAGGTTGTGGTATTATAAGTGTTGGATATATTGACACACTCAATGGCATTGCACCACATCACCAATCTGCATTTGCGCAAGAAACAGCAACCTGGCGGCGCTGGCTCCTGGGCACACCAGGATTTCAAAACTGCATTTTGGCAGCAACAAAAAAATGGCTGCACCAGCCTGTCTAGCACACTTCGGGCAAAATGGAACAAGGGGACACACTGAAAAAGTATGCCAGTGCATTCTGAAACATATATGGTATCAAGTTGACAGGCAGCACTGCATTGCTGCAAAAGCCAAAAATTCTCCTTCAAAATGAAAACCTTTTTCAACCTTTCAAAATGCTGTGTTATGCTATTTCCATGTGCATTCTGAGACAACTGTGATGGAAACGGCCCTGCCAGGCCCAGGATCATTCATTGTGCCTCAGAAAATGTGGGCATAATTCCTGAATGACAGGTCCTGTTAAAGTAGATTTGAAAGAAATCAACAAGCAACTTCCTTTTCACTTGCAGGGGAACACATGTTTATTTCTTGCCAAAATGTATCTAGGCGCAGCAATTCAAGGAGACTGTTTACTCTCTGAGCCAGGTCAAGGATAAATGTATCTGTACTTTAGATAAAACTCCTGCTGTGAGGAAATTAGTACAGCTTCAAAGAAAGTGGCAATCTGAGGAGCTGCAAACCGAATTAAAGAAAGAAATGCTGGCAGTTTTTAACACATGTGGAAAAATGGGCTGTGATGACTGAAGAGAAAAAAATGGCCTGTTTAAAACTAAATTGTTTACTTAGCAATGTAAAGGAATTATGTTAGTGGTGATAATACACACACAGGATATCTTCTGTCATAGGTTTGTTTAATTGAAGACCCAAAGTAAGAAATGAAACAGTTTAAAACACATTGGGGGTCATTACGAGGAAGGCGGTAAGGGGTTAACGGTGCCGGAAAAGGTACCGGAGCTGTCAAACCCTTATCACCTCATTACGAGTTCAGGCATCCTTAGCGGGTCCCGCGAGCAGACCAGGGTGCTAACAACGGGCCCGTTGTTAACGGGCCCATTGTTAACGGGCCCGTTGTTAGCACCCTCCCCATTCCCATTGAGCCCTATGGGGGCTCAAATGGGGATGGCATTCTTGAATGAGGAATTACCGGGCCCTCCAAGGTCGGAATGGACTGGTAATTCCTCATTCAAGGAACCCAGACCCAGTACCCAAAAAGGGGATAGCCATGCTGCTAACAACAGCATGGTTACCTCCTACCTCATAATGACCCCCATATGTTGGAGTTGCAAGCTCTCATAAAATCCTGTTATTCCAGTTGCCAGCCATGAAACTCCTCCAAGGAAGGGAGATACACCATAAATCCAGGACACGGAGGTGCAAAGTGCCAACTTAAAAAATCTTTGAATGGGACAGGACAATGAAAGTTCACATGCTCATCAGACATTTGTCTGTGCTCCAGGCTGGGACAATAGCAGTCCTAGGACACTCACCTGTCAAGTGTGAAGGGGCAATAAAACCTTCAATTAAGACTGGAAACCTATCTTGCCTGGAAGGAAATGACAGCTGCTTGCAGATGGAGGAAGAAAACAAACAGCATCTAGTAACAAAGTGAATGCCTTTTGGAGCCAGACACTATGTTATAAAGAAATGTTGAAGACTTATTTCTGTAGCAAGAATTAGCAGAAATTTAAAAAAATCAGTTTTAAATCTAATTTTGTGGGCTGTCTTTTAAAACTTGGTGGAACTCATTGCCGCATGGGTAACAGAAGTTACGAATTATGACAGATTCCAAGGAAATTATTAATGTGGCAAAAAACATTGTGTACATACATCCCCGAGGCAAGAAAAAGAAGAGTAATCAGCTACTCCTTTTTTTAACCGTGTAAGGGTGGTAGGCGTAAAGGAAGCAGATAGCTAGTTTGTATAAATACTGGCTATGGAAGGTCACAGACTGATTTCAAGAGAATTATATTTATTCATGAATTCGGACACACATCTAAAATCTGTAGGTTCACAAAGAAAAACAACAATTGAACCTTTAAAAAAAAAAATCACATTTAAGCCCTATTGGGCTCACAAACGAAGATATAAACTGTTTTGTACACCACAGTTGAGTGAATGTCTCAATCATTTTCTCAAAACGCACCTCACTAGATATTGCATAGCGTACTCAATTTACCAACTAGAAACCTCATTTCACTTGCATATTGTACCTATGATCCATAGCTACCTCCAAAACACAATATTTCATCTGTTTTTTTTAATTAAAAACTGTTTTGGGAATTTCAGGCGGGAATTGCAAAAGCTTTGCTAAATTTATAACGTGTCATTTGAGTATAAACTGTTTTAAATCTTCCATTCAATTTCGAATTGTATGCTTTTGCTCAATCCATTGATTGTGATTGCTATTATCTTTCCAGTGTTTCTCCAGTAAAGAATTGTTTTTGTTTCAAGAGTTTTATACACATTCATTCATTTATTCATCCATTTCCGAGTTGCATTTTAGCATTGCCAGGGTTTAAAATCCGTTGTTCTCTCTTGTTTGGGGAGGGAAATTCAGATTTCCATTGTGTTTTCCATTTGTCATTCCTGATTGCCTGCTGCTTCTGTTTATCCACTTAGAATTGATTATTTGTGGGCTGAGGGAACATTGCAGGGGTAATTTCTAAATCAAGTGCTGTCTTACCTAAAATCAAAAAGTACTCCTATTCCCAGGTGTTTTGTAGTTGTGTCAATAGAAGGTTAAACTAAATGCATTGCTTACATTCCTATTGTTCTTATCACCCCATCAGTGATTGCTGCCCCATATTAAGAACTGTATGATTTCTTTTGAATTTTAAAATAAATAAATATTACATTTTATCCACCAGTCTGGATCATGGTCCATTGTCACCCGGGGTATTTGAAAAGGGGGTGTATCATCTCAACATTAAATCTGACATAAAACATAAGCATTTCAATTGCGCGCTGCATACTGGGCCGAGACTAAGGTGTGCGTCGCTTTATTGAAATCCTTAACAAATTTGGGGGCTCGTCCAGGATTGAGTTTTGTTATCACCCGTGACAGTCTAACACAGCAGACTGACCTGCAGGGTATTAATACTTTGTGTGATGTGAATACTGTGTTACACTGTAAAAGCGCCCCCCAAAACAAATACTCCAAGTACCAGGCCGGTCTATAAAAGTAAAATTAAATCAACCCCGAAATAATTAATAAAGAAAGAACATTTCCGAAATGGCTGTTCAGTAGAGGTCAATATGGCTAGGGAGCACCCTCTGCACAAGCTATTTGTTAGAGGTGAGGGGCCAGAACAGGATGAGGAAGTCTGGCAACAAGACATAATCCAACAGGTCACTGCCATGGACCTGGATACATGGCAGGATAGTGGCCTATTACACCAAGCTCTGAGTGAGCTATATATGACCCCAAAAATTAAAGAGGAGCAAAGCAAAATTGCCAGAATCACGGCCTACCTGTATCTCCACACGGGAGTGATGCGGGTAAGGCAGGAGGAAAATTTCATTTTAGCGCAGAATCAATCTGAACTGTTAAATAAAATCCAGATTGATTTAAGTTTGTCAGAACAAACATTGCAAAAGAGCCAAGAGTTAGAGGTAGAATCTGCAAACTACATTGTAAAATTAAAAGAGGATTTGCCGCGCGAACAACAACAGAATAATGCAGATCAAAAGGCCCAACTAGAAGCAGCAAAAATAGAGTGTCAGGAAAAGGCTGACTCAATAGAAGAGAGTCAATGGAAGCTGACTCTTCAGTTAGCCTATAACAGGGTCTGCGCAGAGCAAATAGTTACTCTACAAAATCAGATAGATAAACTGAAGGAGGAAAATAATAAATTAATCTTGAGAGACCTCCTCTCTCAAACAGAATTTGATCAGGAGCGCCAGAAATCCAATGCCATCAAAAAATAAAGGGATGACCTGGCTGAACAGAGGGTCACCCTAAGTCAAGAGAAAGACGCCCTAGGCCAGGAAATAAGCAAGTTAAAAACCGAGTTAGAGGGATGAGAGTTAGCACTCCAGGAGCTCAATGACTTAAAGACAGAGTATTTGAAGCTACTGGGGCACACCAGACGGGTAGAGGGTGTTCTGGAATAGTACACCCAGACTAAAGATGCTAAAATTCAGGAGGTGAGTCTCCTGCAGCAGAAATTGTCCCAGTATTCCCAGACCATACAGGAAGCACAGAGAGACAATGAGGCTCTCTGTGAAAAGAATGATGGGCTCCATCAGCAAGTGGCAGCGCAAGAGCAGATCATTGAGACCAGTAAGGCCTTGATAGATTAACAAAAGGCTCTGATCTTTGCTCATTGCCAAGAAATATGTCATGATCTCTGCTTCCAAAAGATCAGGACTTGCCCGACTCCCTTGGAAGCAGACCCATAACCCCGGTTCCGAGTGCCAGCCAGTCCCAATTGGGACCTTTTGGACCCTGTCCTGGCGCCACTGGCACCAGGCTCATAAAGATGCCCAGTCCCAGCGCTGGAAGCGCCGGGCTCATAATGCTTGGGTGGACTTACCTGCAGCAGACCATGCTGCTTACTTACCTGCCAGTTGAACCCCTGATCCTCTTCTGTTTGGGACTACTTTTCCTGTTGAGTGGGGCAGGAGCCACTCCCTAGGTTCAGAACACTGGAACTCTTCTGGAAAGCAGGAACTCTTTTCTTTCCTAGGCGTGGCTGTGGAAGGAGACACCTAAGCACTACAGGAGGCTATTTAAACCACACCCGATGGATGAATCTTGCTTTGTGTTATTCTGCATTCTCTGCAGCAGAACGCTCATCGTGTCTTCTGCTTCTGATCCTGGGCCTAAGGAAACAAAGGCTTACCATCCTGGAATCCAGTCTTCAGCAGCACCTGTAAAGACAAAGAAAGAACAGGTTAGCACTACGGTCTTCAGTGGCAGCGCATCTCTTACCTGGTCCATCGGCTGTCACCAACGCCTCGCGCTGCATTTCGGCATCTGAAAGACAAAGGCTTACCTACTCTTCGCATGCTCCGGAGGTCTTCGCACTTCATTCCGGCATCTGAAAGACAAAAGCTTACCAGCTCTTCGCACGCTCCGGAGGCCTTCGGCGCTGCATCCCGCATCTGAAAGACAAAAGAAGGTGCGTTTAAAGACATTGGGCAACTTTATTACTCACGTGCCATTACTCCTTCCCACGCCGAATCCAGTGGGTATTCCAGCACCCTTCAGCTTCTCTAAAGCTCCGAACTTGTACCTGCAAGACAAAAGGGACAGTTAGTGCGCATCGTGAAGCAGGCTACAAGCGCTTACTTACGTGCTTCCAGGCGCTTCTATTCCTCACGCGGGTTCGATCCTCAACTCTCATCAGCCCGCCATCCGCCATCCCCGGAACCCTGCAAAACAAGAGATATCATTACAAAAGACTTTTAAGACATTTGAAGTGCCCAGAACTTACCTTTCGTGCAGTTAACGACGGACAGCAGTCCTCTGAGGTCAAGAGGCCTGCACCCTTATCCAGTGAAGAAACTCGTTACGGCACCCTGCCCCGAGGCAGATGGAGAGCTCGGCGTTCACTTACCTAAGGTGAGGGCGTTAACCTTTGGGGTTCTACAGGAGAAGAGCAAGGGAAGAGGAGAGAGGCACCCAATAACCCCAGTCCATTAATCCCATATTTTCTATCTGCAGACATCTTACTCTTCGAGTCAGACATACAGTGCACAGAGGTCCAGCCCAAAGAGCCAACCGTGTGTTACACATCACCTTTGAAGATACAGCATTCACCCAGTCAAGACCGGCGCCTCTGCGGGAATCAGGTGAGCGTTACAAAATAGGGGCGGAAAAAGAAAAGCTAGCAATGTGGGAGAAAGAGGGTGCTAGACTAAATCCTAACTGGAGGGACCCTGAACAGGTAGAGACGGACAGGGGAACCCATGACCATAGCATAAGGACCTCTGTGCTCAGGGACTCAAACCCATTAAATACCATGAACACTGCCAACTTCATGTCTACTGGCTCACATGAGCCGGGAGCCATGGGGATGGCAGTATTCAATAGGTTTGGTAAAATGTGACTGACAGATCAGCGACCCCCAGAAATTGATGGACGGGCATCCCTGTACAGATACCCAAATATTAGGGCTGAAGTCTCTGACAAGGAACACTCCGATGAGGGGAGGGTCAGGGAATCCAATCCACTGAAATACCGCCTTCCAAGGGACCATTTGATTAAAATTGATGGGGAACTAAAGGAAATAAGGCCCAAAAAGAGCATCCTGAAGACCTCTACCTCGTTAGGGCAGTGGGGGGATAGTCCACCATCCCTGGGAGCAAGGAAGGGTCAGAAGACTCTTCTGAGCACCACAGGAGCAGAGAAACTAGGCCCCAACATTCTGTGAGCCCTTCTCAAGCTCACAGAATCTGGGAGTGCCTAGAGGATCAAGAAGGGACCTCCAATAGCAGCATCTCTGAGTCTGAGGGCGAGTCGACTCAGGTGACTAAAACAAAGACGGCAAACAAACTTAAGAGTGCTATGAACAAAGATCCCATTAGGCAGATTAAGGCCATTAGGAGTTTCATAACTCCATATCATAAAAATGTAAAGTATTCTGTGTGGGAACACCTAGAACTATATGAGCAAATGATGTATACTTTTCATATGAAGGACAGTCAGAATTGTATAGAGTATTTAAAATGGACCTTCTCCCCTGAATACTCCAGTTTGTTTGCGGGACTGGAGGACCAGAACCACTCCAGATGGTCCACCTACAGGGTGGCCATCTTGAAAAAAATGTTCTGCTCACAGAAACCCCCAAGAGGCCCGCAAGGCGGCCAAATATCTTCAGTGCAGGGAAGATCAGGCCCCACAAGAATGTGTGCAGGAGCTCAAACTCGCCTTTGCACAGACCACCAGGAGGGTGCGCTCAGATAGTCGGGAGTTCATCACCACCTTTTTTCATGCACTCCCAAAATATAAAATGACCCACCTGGTGAGGGACTTTCATGAGAAAAGATCACTGGACTGGGTCATAGAGCAGGCGGCCCGCATTTATGAGGTCCAAAAGCCTGCAGATAACAAAAATCCAAACAAAAACCCCCAAACCAGCCAACACCCCTGCTGCTGCTAAGGTGGTGGAGGTGAAGGTTACCCCCGTTTTAGATCTAGAGATGGGGGAGCCTAAAAATATACCTGTACAAAATCAACCCAATCAAAGACCCAGAAGGCCCTCAGGCCAATCCCAGACAGGTGGTAGTTAGGGAGGTAATCCCACAAATGGGACCCCTAACTCCCCCGATTACATCAGCCCCCGATACAAGGTTAACAGACCAATCCTGGGGTATGTATGGACTCCTCCGCGCAAGGAGGAGGAATCCAACCAGGTAGGTACCGCACCAGGAAACTTCCTTCCTAACTTTCCCAAGTAGGGCAGTAATCACCCAAATGCCGGGTTGAGTTTCTTTCCCCGGTACCCACAAAACCCCAACCTGCAAGACAACCCTCCTTTCTTTCCCCACTTTCAGGAGCACAGACAGCCCAATCCGGGAGAGGGGAGGCCAAGGGTGGAGGGTTACCGAAAACTCTCAATACCTAGGGTACTATGGGAGAAGGGATAGTTACCCTGCCCGTGACTCACCTAGGGTTGATCAGAGACCCCCGTACCAGCCGGATCGAGTGTCACAACTGGAGCGCCAGGTCCAGAACCTATCCCAGGATTTTGGTTGCATGTGGCGACTCAGAACCTCACCAACCAAGAGTGTGGTACTCCAGAACAATGATGGGGGGAGCACCCTGACAACTCACCAGTTCCAGAGGAGGAGGCACGGGGGGAAGGGAGATGTAAAGCCCTAAAGGAAGCTTCCTTCCTCAACTGTGAAAAGCCCCTGGACATCTAGGAACCGGAACCAAGATCTCCTGCCCCCATACACCTGCCAAGCAAGCAACAGAGGGCGGTTAAGAGAAATAAAGAACCCAAAAAGGCCCATTTTGTGGAGGAAGTTAGGGTCCTCCAATTTGAAGGAGAGGAATCCTCAGAAGATTCTGGGAAAAATATCTTCTCCTTTGGGAAGGGGGACTCCTCCCAAAGAAAATGGGTCGCAAGAGATCCAGATGAAGACTTGGTGAATGTGGGGACTGAGTCAGAACCGCTCATCATTGAACCCCAGAATGAGTATCAAGGAAGCCACACTGCCCAAACCAAGTCTGGTGATTGCCTCCAAAAAGGGGGGGTGGCCCAGAATCAGAAAAAGGGGAGCCCAAAACTCCCCACATATCCCAATGTTAAATCTTTTTTTCATACCCCCAAACTCCAACACAGAATCATGACCAAACTACCCCTGCGTCGGAGTCAAAAATAAGGAAATTGACCACCAAACTTGCCCAGAATGCCCATTACCTTTGCCCATTGGAGGAGAAGGAGGGTAGATTGTATGCCCAAGTGCAAGGGCAATGTACATTTTCGGCACTGGTGGACACTGGATCCCAAGCCACTGAAGTCAAAGAAGGCCTTTGATCAGCTGAATTCAGGAAGGGGGGGAGAGATACTAGATCCCTCTCACCCCTCTTCCTGGACAACTCCAGAAATTCGATGGAAATGAAATTCCTGTTGAGGGGACTGTGCATTTGGAAATAAAAATTGGGTGACACAAGGTGAAACACACGGTCATAGTAGTGACTCCAGAGGGCACACCCTGTCTAATGGGGAATGACATTGTGCGTAGGTTGTCCCCCCTAATAGACAGACTAACAGGCAAGTAAAATTAAAACATAGTGTCAACCATGTTAGTCTAAATGGCACATGCCACATGGTTGAACAAAAACCTTATCAAATTGAGTTTAATTTCCAGAATAACCAAATACCTGACGTGAAAGTAATTGATGTAAGGACAACAAACTGGTGATGGGAACTCCACTCCATTTCTGAAAATCAACCTTCCTTCCAGTTTCAAGTGGCATTCCACACTGAAAGGAAATACTTTGAAATTCTATACCAATTCATGATCTGAAAATCCCAATTCCATAGTCAAGTGTGATGAGAAACCAGGTCAAAGTATAGCTGACATTCAGGAAATTACAGAACAGCTATTCATCCCTATTCAGTTATATGAGGGAATCTGTTCTTGACGAGTGTGCGTGAACAACGGTAAGAGCTTCATCAGCGAAGCCATGTTCCGACAGCTCCCAAAAGATCCAGCCATTCCCACATTTAAATTGATCAATAAGTGGGAAATGGGCCTGGAAACTTCCAATTCCAAACATCTCCTGCTTAGCAGGTGTATGCTCAAAATCTCTATCAGAAACAAAAGCATAGTGCATAATTGTTGGGTTGTGCAAGATGTTCCTGCTGCATTCTATTTAGGCAGTGACATTCTCAATCGTTTTGCCATTAATGTGGACCTGATAAACTACAAACCCTGGTCTCGATTAGTGGGTAATCCCATGGACTTTGATGATTCAGAGAAAGCATTTCAGTCAGCCCAATTGCTGGCATATGGAGTTGAAGTTCAAATTGGAGAGGAGGCCATGACTATTCCCACTTGAATTAAAAATTAAAAGAGGACAGAAACTGCAAAATCCTGATGCATATGTATACCTCAACGCCCATCTTCAACAGCAAGGTTTGGGGTTAAACCAACACCATTAGTCAATGTAGAACATAACACCATTCCAATATAGATGGATAACAGCGACCTTAGGAGTATCACTCTGGGCGCAGGCACCATTGTTGGAATTGTTGGCACATGTTTCCATAGATCTAGGTAATAAACTGATAGGACCAATCCCCAATGACTGTTTTGACAGTGGTAGTGACAATGACATAACACCAGAAAGGATCTTCACCCGGCAAGGGGGGAATTTCCTGGTGTACTCTTGCTGCCCTCACAGTGAGGAAGAGGTGACCTGTGACATCAGGCAGGATGAAGTGATCTTTCAGGTCCACAAGGACTGCCTCCCTTGCCTGAAACCTCTGTCCAGCTCAATACTTTAACTAGGGACCTCTCCACTCAGCTGGAGTAGGCCACAAATAGCCAAACCGGAAGTCTTTTCAGGCTTCAGGCAAATAGTTGAAGAGCGAGTCAACCTAGCTGATACCTGTGGGACTCCGGAGCAAAAGCAAAAGTTGAAACAAGTTTTCTTAGATTTTCAAGATCTCTTTGAGGTTGACTCTTATGACACTGGTTGCATCGAAATCATACAACAACGATTTCCACGGACCCTGGAAAGACTCCAGTGTTTGTGAAGCAATATCGCTTGCCTCTCGCATCCATGGAGTCCCTGACGGAAATTATTAAAAACCTTGAGTCCAATGGGATAATTTGTCAAGTCCGCAGCACATTTAATAATCCTATGCTGAGGATTTTAAAACCCAACGGCCAGTGGAGACTGTGCTGACCTGAGGGAGCTGAACAAACCGGTCCTTATGTCCCGATGGCCTCTCCCCTTTATTGATGAGGGGCTGGCCCAGATCCAGGGGTCAAAGGTATACACTGCCATTGACCTGACCAATGGATACTAGACTGTGCCTATCAGTAGGGAGGACCAAAACAAGCTGGCCTTTACTTTCAGGGGGCAGCAGTACACTTGGACCCGGACTCCCTTCGGATACATCAACTCCGGCAATTAATTCAACATCTTCCTACATAAGGCCATGCCGGACTTGGGTGAAAGGGGTAACCTGGCCTATGTGGATGATGCCTTGATAAATAGCTCAAGTGTGGAGTAACACATAGCGGAAATCTGTTCTGACACAGTATAGGGTTGTCGGAGCAAAACTTTACTTTCAAAAGGCACAGTGGTGCAGGACCCGTGTCAACATCTTGGGGCATGAGATAATTCCTAAGGGTCTCTGTCCCCAGGAGAAGAAAGTGGAAGCACTCCTAAAACTCAAAGACCCCACAACTCTATGTGAGCCAAGAAGCCTCCTTTGACTGACTAATTAAAGTAGAAAGTTCATTGAGGACGATGCAGAGATCACAAGACCCCTGATCCATCTATTGAAGGGGGGGGGTCATGTGAGAGTGGGGTCCAGAACAAGCCGAGGCAGTAAAGCAACTGAAAAGAAGCCTCTCACAAGCACCTTGTCTAGCTTACCCTGTCAAAAACAATGAGTTCTTCTTGGAGACAGGGTTCTCAAATACATGCTTGACAGCAGTATTATATCAAAACCTTGACAAGGACTATAAAGTCATCTCCTATGCAAGCAAGACTTTATCCTCTGTGGAGGAAAAAATCAACGATTGTGAGAAGGCACTCCTAGCAAATGTGTGGGCATTGAAAAATTACCACCCGTTCATCCAGGGGGAACACATCTTAGAGGAGACTCCACACCAACCTTTGCAAAATCTCCAAAGTGACAGAATCCGGGCCGGAAATTTGAGTAATTCCAGAATTACTTCCTAGATTCTGTCAATGCAAGGCTTTCCTATGGAGGTCAGATATGGCCAAAACAAGAAGAGTCCCCTCGCGCAAGGTCTAGCTGACTTGCATGATTGAGCCATAGATAAACTGTCTCGGTGACGAAAGTCTTAAAATCCAGGACAACGTGGAAGCGTTCTGAACTCCCCACACAAAGTCTATGAAGAAGACAAGTGTAAGGGAATGCCCACTGTTTATGTGGATGGGTGCTCCTACCATGTTGACAGCAACGGAGAAAAGGAAATGGTGGCCGGCGTTGGGAATGATTGGGTAAATGAGGCCCAACAACCCTCTGCTGGGTACAAAATCGGTCCCTGTAGTAGTCAGGTGGCAGAGTTGATGGCAGTTCATCTTCATCAAGCCATCCTCACTGCTGTCCAACACCAACTCCACCAACTGGTCATAATCACTGATTCACATTATGTCCGGAACAGGTTCGTGGAGCACCTGGTTAATTGGAAAAACAGAGGGATGCTATGTGCTAACAATAAACCGCTCAAACATGGCAATGTTATCCAAAATATTGAAGATCTGGTCACCTCTAGTGGGATGACCATCTATTGGAAGAAGATCAAGGGTCATTCTAGAATAGAGGGGACAGACAAAACTGGAAGTGACCTAGATGATCAGCTGGCCAAAACCAGAGCCATCCAGGGGGAGCTCCTGGCGATCGAGTCCCTGTTGGGGGAAATCCAGGTCACTGCTATCACTAGGTCCCAGACAAATGCTCACAATGAACTCTCAACTGCCCAATAGAGTAAGGAGACCCCAGATGCGGATTTAATTATGGCACAAAAAGGGGTTTCGATTATTGGTAAATTTTATCAACACATTGAGGACCCTGAGAACTTTCCCATTATGGATACCGACTACATTGGGAAAGAGGACCTCAAGGGGTTGATGAAATGTGCAAACATTTTCTGAATCCAAGACAGTTTGTTGGTAAGGCTGTGACCAGTGGGTGGTCCCTACCTCGTTCCGAAGCCTGATGCTGAGTTACGCCCATGATGCGGCCACAGCCGGTCATAGGGAGTTTCACACTACTATAGAAATCTTGCAAGAGGTTGCATACTGGCCACACATGGGGCAGGACCTCAACCAATACTTGAAGGGTTGTCTTGTGTGTGCACAATTTCATCCAACTTCACTCACACACCAAGCTCCCCTCCAGAAAAGGGGGATGACACTGCCTTGGTCAGATTTACAAGTAGATTTTTTCGGGCCCGTGATTCGCTCCTCTGGGGGAACAAGTACATGTTAACAGTAACATGCTTGTTTACCAAATGGGTGGAATGTCTCACGGCCCCAAATTGCAAGGCAGAAACAGCAGCTGCCCTGATGATCAATCACATCTTCTCGCATTTTGGCCTACCCCAAAGGATTGAGTCAGATCGACGTAGTCACTTCAACAGCGAGTTCATGACAAAGATGTACGAGATACTTAGGGTAAAAAGGAAACTCTGCATTGCATACCACCAGTCCTCTAGTGGTGGAGTTGAGAGGTACAATAAAACCATTGTGAGCATTTAAAAAAAGTTTGTGGCCGATTCTGGGCCAAGTTGGGACATCCTATTACCGCTTGTCCTGATGGCCATCAGATCTACACCTTCTTCTGCAACTAAGATGTCTCCATTTGAGCTGATGACTGGACGAAGGATGGTGCTACCTCAGCATCTGCTCTATAGAACACAGGAGCAGACACTGATTAACGCCTCCACAAATCATGAGTATGTTGAGAACCTAAGAAAACACCTTCAACATGCTTTTGTGTACGCTCAGCGGAATCTAGAAAGATCTGCAGAGGGGATGAAGACTTGGTATGATCTAAAAACAACCAAAAAGGAATTCCAAGTAGGAGACAGGGTCTCACATTTTTGCCTAGCTGGCGAGGACCTTTTGAAATTGTAGACAAAATCTCACGTGTCGCCTACAGAATCTGCATCTCCAAAGGTGAATTGACAGAAGAGAAATGGGTCCACATTAATCAACTAAAGAGTTGTCACCATAGGCACACTTTGCAACAAATTGAGGAACCCAGAGAGAATCAAATAGAGCAGACATCGGAAACATGAGAATGTAGAAAAGAAGAACAAAAATGGGAGCCAATCGGATTTATAGATATGATTATGTAATAGGGAGTATTTTTTTCATTATCAATTGTTATTATTAAATGCCTGGGTATCCCACTGCTGTCAACCCAATTGGTGGGCAGTTAGTTAGAAATTGTTGTAACCAGTTTGTGTTCTCTGTCATAGATTCGTACTGGTTGCGCCTATCTAACAACCAAGGAGGACTGCCCCCAATTGGGCACCCTGGAAGGGAGAAACCAAAGGAGATCTGGGAGTGTCACTCTGCACCATAAAATGAAGATCCCAGGGAAAGCAGGAGGTGTCGTTCCATGTTCCGACCAGAGACAAAAAGAGGAGCAGGATGCTCCATTCTCTGATGGAAGAGGACTCAAACCTGCCTGATCCTGTTGGAAGCCCATGGAGAAATCCCACTTGCCCGACTCCCCCTCAACTTGGAAGCCCAGGGGAAGTCGGGAGTGGGGGGATGTGTGGGATATATTGGCCAACTCAACAGCATTGCACCACATCACCAAGCTGCATTTGCACAAGAAACAGCAACCTGGCGGCGCTGGCTCCTGTGCGCACAAGGACTTCAAAACTGCGTTTTGGCAGCAACAAAAACATGGCTGCACCATCCTGCCTTGCACACTTCAGGCAAAATGGAACAAGGGGACACACTGAAAAAGTAGGCCAGTGCGTTATGAAACATGCCCCTTCAAAATGAAAACCTTTCTCACCCTTTCAAAATGCTGTGTTATGATAAATCCACCTGGGCATTCTAAGACCACTGTGATGAAAACGGCCCTGCCAGGCCCAGGATAAATCATTGTGCCTCAGATAAACCAGGCCTTATTCCTGGATGACAGGTACTGTCAAAGTAGATTTGAAAGAAATCAACAAGCAACTTCCTTTTCACTCGCACAGGAACACACGTATATTTCTTGCCAAAATGTATCCAGGGGCAGCAGTTCAAAGAGACTTTTTACTCTCTGAGCCAGGTCAAGGGCCAGGTCAAGGATACATGTATCTGTACTTTAGATAGAACTCCTGCTGCAAAGAAATGACTATAGCTGCAAAGACAGTAGCAATCTGAGGAGCTGCAAACCGAATTAAAGAAAGAAATGCTAGCAGTTTTAACACATGTGGAAAATTGGGCTGTGATGACCGAAGAGGAATAAATGGACTGTTTAAAACTAAATTGTTAATGAAAGCCTGTTTACTTAGCAATGTAAAGGAATTGTGTTAGTGGTGATAATACACACATAGGATATCTTCTGTCATAGGTTTGTTTAATGTAAGACCCAAAGTAAGAAAGTAAACAGTTTAAAACACATAGGCTGGAGTTGCAAGCTCTCAGAAAAACCTGTTATTCCAGTCGCCAGCCATGAAACTCCTCCAAGGAAGGGAGATAGACCATAAATCCAGGACACGCAGGTGCGAAGTGCCAACTTGAAAAACTTTGAATGGGACAGGACAATGAAAGTTGACATGCTCTTCAGATATTCGTCTGTGCTCCAGGCTGGGAAATTGGTAGTCCTGGACACTCACCTGTCAAGTGTGAAGGGGCAATAAAACCTTCAATTAAGACTGGAAACCTATTTTGCCTGTAAGGAAATGACAGCTGCTTGCAGTTGGAGGAAGAAAAAAATCAGGCTCTAATAACAAAGGGACTGCCTTTTGGTGCCAGAGACTATGTAATAAATAAACTTCAAAGACTTATTTCTGTAGCAAGAATTAGCAGAAATATAAAAATTCACAGTTTTAAATCTAATTTTGTGGTGTGTCTTTTAAAACGTGGTAGAACTCATTGCCGCATGGGGAAAGAAGTTACGAAATATGACAGATTCAAGGAAAGTATTAATGTGGCAAACATAAAATATTGTACATACATCCCTGGGGACAATTTGCATATGTGTATAAAATGGTAGAATTTTAGGGCAAATCTGTGATGTGTAAAATTACCAAAATGCATCAGAAAGGCGAAAAAAAGGTTGCATTGACCCGAGGATTGGACTGAAATGTGATGCACGTAATATGTAACCTGTGTGTATAATTTGCCAAGAGATTACAAGTAGAGAAATGTAGGTTTTTGGCAAAATCAGATTTTAAGTAAAGTAAATGTGGGAGTGTTTGGACATTGCAAAACTCATCTCATAAATCTGACATCATTCCCTTAGAAGTCCAACCAACTTAGAGTGAGGCGGAGACTAGCTCCCCTGCCCAATCTAAGAAGTTTAGGGACAGGCATAGTTAACCCTGCCCAGCCTCAACCTTGATGATGTCAGTTTGCATGATAAATGAAGGTTCCTGACAAGACCCTGGAGATACACTCTTCCTGATTTCTTGTGCTGCATTCCTATTCCTGTTTCATCTTTCAGACTCCAACTACAAGGCCAAGCATTGCTGATCCTATTTCTGGGTCCATTGTAAAACCCAAGCATTGCTGATCCTGCTTCAGCAAGGCCTACTCTACAATATTAAAACCCACTAATCTCCCAGTAACCAGGAAAAACTGTGGTACTTTTGGCATCCGAATCCAGCTTGGCTTACCGCCACTCAAAGCATGCTGCTGCTATCCTGCTACCCTGCTGACCTATAGTATCCAGTAACCAGAATTCCCTGTCCAGAAGAACTATCCTCTGGTATCCAGTCCTTGCCCAGCTGATCCTGTCCAGCTGATTGTGTCCTTTGTTAGACCAGATCAGTGTGGTGACCAGAACCGCTCAGTGTCCAAAATCCAAACTAAAAGGGGACTGTGAGTATCAATAGGAACCATAGAACCATAGTATACCTTGTCTTGCCCTCAGTTCCACTCTCTAAGCCATCCTATCCTTATCCTGATAACTTGTAATATTGTCAAAAATCATTCTTGACACCCTGCCTTTGATTTCTTGTCCTAGCGCCATATCTTTAATAATTTTGTCTTGTGAAATCCTAAACCCATAGTCTTCTTTCAAGTGATCAGACTGGTTCCGCCAGGGCAGGCACGGAGGAGCTAGGGTTGAAATTGCGAGTCAACCCTGGAGCTTACTGTGTCTCAGTCTGCTAGCCTAGCCTGAATACTCTAGTGTAGAGTAAAACTGTTCCTGTCAAAACTGATTTATTTTCCTTTTTTTCGCGCCTTCATTTTCTCAAAACGCACCTCACTAGATCTTGCATAACTCACTCAATTTATCAGCTATAGAACTCATTTCACTTCCATATTGTACCTATGATCCATAGCTAACCCCCAACACACAATATTTCACCAGTTTTATTTTATTAAAAACCATGCTGTTAATTTCATTCAGGAATTGCAAAAGTTTTGCTAAATGTACAACCTGTCATTTGAGTATAAACTGTTTTAAATCTTCCATTCAATTTCGAATTGTATGCTTTTGCTCAATCCATTGCTTGTGATTGCTAGTATCTTTCCAGTGTTGCTCCAGTAAAGACTAGTTTTTGTGTCAAGAGTTTTATACACATTCATTCATTTATTCATCAATTTCCGAGTGTCATTTTAGCATTGCCAGGGTTTCAAATCCGTTTTTCACTCTTGTTTGGGGAGGGGAAAGTCAGATTTCAATTCTGTTTTCCATTTGTCATTCCTGATTACCTGCTGCTTCTGTTTATCCACTTAGAATTGATTATTTGTGGGTTGAGGGAACATTGCAGCGGGAAATTCTAACTCAAGTGCTGTCTTACGTAACATCAAAAAGTGTTCCTATTCACTGGTGTTTTGTAGTTGTGTCAATGGAAGGTTAAGCAAAGTGCATTGTTTATATTCCTATTGTTCTTATAACCCCATTGGTGATTGCTGCCCCATATTAAAAATTGTATGATTTCTTTTGAATTTTAAAATAAATAAATGAATATTACATTTTATCCACCAGCCTGATTCATGGTCCAGTGTGACCCGGGGTATTTGAAAAAGGGGGTGTGACATGAGTGGTGTACCATCTAAAAATTGAATCTAACATAAAACATAAGCATTTCAATCGCGCTGCATACTGGGCCAAGACTAAGGTGTGCGTTGCCTGATTTAAATTCTTAGCAGAAGCCAGTTTAATGGTCCAGAATTTAGACAGAACACATGTTGGTATCTCTTTACATGAGATAATAGAGGCTATGAAAGCGCATGCGTTTGGTCTCTGCCCTGGACTGGATGGCGTTCTATTTATTCTTGAACCTGATCGATTTATGGACACCTATTTTAACCAAGGTGTTTCACATCATTCTAAATACCTGTAAAATCCCAGCCAGCTCGAACTTGGCAGGAATCACCACACATTTTTTAAAATGTTGCAGGAACATCCCAAAGTTATAGGTCCTAAATTCAACTGGGCTGTCATTCCAGTCTTGCACAAGCAAGCAAGCCCTGAATGTATATCAAATTGTGGCACATACAATTTATATCAAGAAAGAACCGAGTGCACAGGAATTGGGTAAGGATACCTTGCATTAGTTGCTACTCACCCTGGCAAGCTCTTGGTTCTTTTCTTCCAGCTGATTCTCCAGTTGCCGCAGATGTTCTTCTATGTTCCCATGCCTTTCTTCTGCCTGGGAACAGTGGACAAATCCATACTAGAATAGGTTAGGCTTCCAGAAGCAATGCAAGATTGCAGTGTGTGAACACATCACATATGTAGAAAGTAGTCAATGGATGTAGGGAGGCGAAAGAAGTACAACCTTTACGTGGTCTGTGGACAGGTTTGGACTAAATCTATTGACGCTCCTGTGATTGACCTGGAGGTTGGAGTCACAAATGTTGATTATGATTGACTTGCTTCTGCCCCCATATGCAGAAAACCACTTCTGTAGCAGGCCCACAACTAATGGGTTTTGCAGAACATTTAGATGTGTGGGAGTGTTTGACAATCTGTACTTTTGAGGTTATCCATGCTGGCTGACTTCACCCCTTCTTAGCCTTCATAACTGTGCAAACCTTTGGCAGATGTTTCTCATAATGTCACTAAAATAGCCTGGCGCTCACAATGCATTATGATATCACTGCAGCATTTTATTTGTCTGAGTTTGATGTAATCTTCGCATCCTCGGTGCACCCACTCTCTTGCCAGCCCCTAACCACCCTTCTCCTACCACCCCACCTCTCATGTTCTCTCGACCCCCCCCCCCTCCCACCCATTACAGCTCTTCATTTCGCTCTTACTTTTTGGCGAGTTCAAACTCAGCGGCATCCTCAAGCTGCAGTGGTTCTATGTGATATTTCCGCATTTCAAACGCCGAACACAAAAAAAAAAGACAGATTTTTTGGGGCGTTTTTGTGTGGCCTGTAATATAACAAAATATCACATACTGCCCCACAGCCCGCTTCATAAGGTGATCCCGTCCCCACCCCCACCATCTCCCGCTGGTTTACCTTCAACAACGCGCCATTCCTCTCCTGCCCGCGCTTGTCAGCACATGCACGGACTCTTGTGTGGCAGGGGCATGACAGTTCGATTAAGCATCGATCTGTGCGGTCACAGAGCGGTCTTTCTAAATCGATCTTTTTTTCCGATTATTATAAAACTATTTTTTCCACTTGATACCGCTGCAGCTACCTCTTCCTATCACATCCACTGTGGAAATGGAAGAGGACCTCTGATCAGAGCCCAGCCTTCCATCTTAATAGCAGCCATGCATAGCACGAGCTGGACGGCCCCTGCTTTTTCTTTTTTCTATTGCTCTTAGCAACCCAAGGGATTGTCTCAGGGTTTTTATAGCAATAACCGACACAGGCTTCCCACTGGGCTATAACATATACCCTGGATATTACCAGCCTGTGAAGCATAATTAAAACATTGTAGTGTTGGCAGTACCATTGCAGACAATGCAATGGGAAAGTGCAATACTGGCTGATATAATTCCTTCCAACATTTCAATGCTTATCTTTTGTCTCCCATAGTTTGAAACAGAACATTATATCCTCATTGTGTATAATGCTCTAATTGGAAAAATGGCTCCCCCTCGAAGGGCCGTTACCTCTCGTAAATGCCTTGGCCATCGTTAAATACCCACCTTTGCTCAGCCCTTTCAATTGGCTGAGGGCTATTCTCCGCTTTTAATGGTTCAGAATGTGGTATTATTGCTTAAATATGTGTTGCCCACTCCAGACCTTCAGCGGAGCAGCCACCCCTTATTTTAAGGATAACAGATGACTGAGCTTGCGATTCCCTTTTTGATCCACTATGTCGAGATTTGTTTAGTGCAGCCAGCCTTGAAAACGGAGTGAATTGGGATCTTTCGAAAACGTATTTAGGGGATCGACTGAGAGAAGAGAGTTTTACCTGGGTTAAGTGTGGGATTAGAGGTCTTTCAAAAATGTACAATTCGTAATGGCTTTTTGACAATGATTTAATGACTATTCAGTTAAAACTTTTTGAATCAATAAGATTATCTTAAGGAGTTAGATCGGCACATTGCATATTGTGAGGCTGACGTCAACAGCGGGTTTGCGTGCAGGATGCTGTCAGCGAGCAGTCTTCAGCAACTTCCCAGAATTTTAGAACTTTTAGAACTTCGATTTCCATGATCCTTTACTATTGACTAGTATACGCAGAATGAATGCTTGATTTATACGTCAGGTGATCGCCCTCTTGACAACCTTTTGCATAACCCAACTATGGTTCCTGCCAATGTGTTTCGTAAACTCACGGGTAGGTCATTTGACACCAGTTAAAAGAAAGACCTTAGTTTGTCAGATTGGCAGGACCAGTAAACCGGATTGGGACGATATAAGCTTGTCTTTCTAAGAGCCCTCCCTCCCCCCAGTGCAATGGGCAACAGTATTCCAGAATCATGCACTTTTTTTACCCCATGAGTGTAGGACAGGTTATCCGTACCAGGGAAAGAGAGTCCTTCTCCAATCAAACAGTGAACCACTTTCAGAAGAACCAACTCAAATCTGTTGAAAGATGAGATATTGACGTGGCATCCTCTCTATGCAGATATGGCGGGTGACACAGAGGGGCATGGAGGAAGACCAGAGCTGATTTTTCCACCTGTACACCGAGCTACACAATGAGGAATAAGAGAGCTCAGGCAGACAGTTCTTCCCTCAGAAAGCACCCATATTGATTCCGGAGGACTTGGCGCCTGAAAGACATGCATAGGTTTTTTGACACCCTGTTTTCTTTCCCTTTTCTTTGATACAGATTGGCTTTCATATTGAGGTGATTCCCTCAATCAAAATATTGAGTAAAGTCATCTGCTTTAGGGTTTTGCTGGCTGGGGGTCAAGGATTCAACTTTAAATGTTTTTGTGCTACCAATCCATGGAGTGATCACAAAAATGACTAGCACTAGTATTTCCACAAATATGTCATGTTTGCATTACATTTTGTAATCTTACATATCAATGCTATAACATTAAATGCATAAGGATGTAAATGAACAAACCATGAATCTCGTGAACATAGGCAGAGACCAGGCTGGTGAGGGTCTGATCAAGCCATTAAGCCTGGAAATTATGTAGAGACCAGACTAAAGAGAGTAGTGCAAGACCTAACCATGGAGCTCTAGAATGTATCCAGAAACTAAGCTGGGTATGGTAGGATCAAACAATGAAGCTATTGAACTTTTGCAGACACCAGGCTGGGCAGGGTCAGATCAAGCCATGAAGCTCCTGAATTTATGCAGAGACCAGGTTGGGTATGGTAGGCTCAAACCATGAAGCTATGGAACTTATGCAGACACCAGGCTGGCAGGGTAGCATCAAACCATGAAGCTCCTGAACCTATGCAGAGACTAAGCTGGGCATGGTAGGATCAAACCATGAAGCTATGGAACATATGCAGACACCAGACTGGGTATGGTAGCACCAAACCATGAAGCACAGGAACTCACGGAGAGACCAGGCTGGGTAGGGTCTGCTCAAGCCATTAAGCCCTAGAAATTATGTAGAGACCAGACTAAAGAGAATAGTGCAAGACCTAACCATGGAGCTTTAGAAGGCATGCAGAGACTAAGCTGGGCATGGTAAGATCAAAATATGAAGCAATGGAACGTATGCAGAGAGCAGGCTGGGTATGGTAGGATCAAACCATGAAGCTATGGAATGTATGCAAAGACCAGACTTGGTATGGTAGGATCAAACCATGAAGCACAGGAACTCATGGAGGGACCAGGCTGTGTAGGGTTGAATCAAACAATGAATCTAGGTAACGTAGGCAGAGATCAGGCTTGGTAGGGTCTGATCAAGCTATTAAGCCCTGGTACTTATGTAGGGACCAGCCTGAAGAGAGTAATGCAAGACTTAACCTTGGAGCTCTAGAACGTATCCAGAGACAGCTTCAAACCATGAAGGTATGGAATCTATGCAGAAACAGGGCTGGGAATGGTAGGATAAAACCAAGAAGCTCCTGAACTTATCAAAAGACCAGACTTGGTATGGTAGGATCAAACCATGAAGCACAGGAACTCATGGAGGGACCAGACTGAAGAGAATTGTGCAATTCCTAACCATGAAGCTCTAGAACGTATCCAGAGACTAAGCTGGGTATGGAAGGTTCAAACCGTGAAGCTATGGAACCTATGCAGACACAGGGCTGGGCATGGTAGGATAAAACCAAGAAGCTCCTGAGCTTATGCAGAGACCAGGCCGAGTATGGTAGCGTAGGATGAAACCGTGAAGCACTTGCACTCATGGAGAGACAAGGCCATGAATGGTTGAACCAAACCACAAAGTGCTGGTACTTATTCAGAGGCCAGGATGATGGGGGTAGTGCAAGACCAAACCATGGAGCTCTGTAACTTATGTAGAGACTAGGCTGGGTATGGTACGATAAAACCATGAAGCTCCTGAACTTAGGCAGAGGCCAGGCATGGTTTTGTAGCATCAAACCTTGAAGCTTCTGTGCTTATGCAGAGACCAGGCTGGGTAGTGTAGGATCAGATCACAAAGTTCTGGTACTTATGCAGAGACCAGGCTCGGTAGGGTAGGATTGAACAATGAAGGTCTGGAACTTATCAGAGGACAGGAAGACTGAACCATGGAGTTCTGGAACTTATTCCGACACCAGGCTGGATAGGGTAAGATCAAACCAGGAAGTGTTGGAATGTATGCAATGGCCAGGCTGACAGGGGGTACAGTAAGATCAAAGCTTTAAGGTCTAGAATTATACAGAGAACAGGCTGATGTTGTGTAGGGACAGTGTTAGTGTCACTGAGTTTGAACAGTATCTAGAAGGACAGGACCCTGCTCTTCAGAATAAAGTTGATTCCAAGAGAATTGGAGAAACACAACCATAAAAAGTTTTAAAAAATTATCACTTGATCTGACAGATGATAGAGGCCTAACCACCTAATGCCCAGAATCGACACCAATCTGTGGGTTAGCAAATGTCATCTTGCATTTGCATAATTCTGGGATGTTCTCATTTTGTTTGGCTGTGTGTTAACTTTGTGCTTCAAAATCTCCAATGGCACAAATGTCCAAAAGTTCAAAATAGAAACTACAAAACATTTCTCTTTTTGACAAATAACATTGACATATTAAACACAATAAAAGCCTTTTGTGAGAAAGTATGATTCAATCCTTGGTGGCAAGTTTAAAAAAGGAATTTCAAGCAGATTAGTTTTGTGTATTCATGAATTTTAGGACAACTATATTTTTTGTTCAATATGCAATCTATAATAATGAAATATCTATGTGTCAATAAATAGTTTTGCTGATCTATATTTCTTTTTTGTAAATCTTAAATTGATATTATTGCAGCTTTATATAATTCCCTTTTTTGTGAAGAGAGTCCAATTTCCCTAAGTTAATGCTATTGATAGCAGCGGTTTAGGATATTCTTTTTCTTCCCTCCAGAGATCATGTTTTTGTTCAATCATCTCATTTTTTAAGTCAAAGTAAAGGTAGACCTGTCAAGTTTCAAAATGGGAATAAAGGCAATCACTGTAGATAGTCTGTAAAAACGGTCAACGTTTATTCAAACTGAACACAAACTTTTAACTGCAACAAACATTCTCTGTAGTTGTTTAGAAAACTAGCTTCTCTTCACTGCTGAAGTGATATTTCTTTAAATTCTTCCAGAACCTGTGCCAGAATCGTCTCTCAACTTGTCACTTAGACAGAACTTTTCTTATCTACTAAACTTAACTTGAACGATCTCCAGCCACTTTCAATCACATTTTAAAAGTCTTTGCATTCTTTCTTTTCTTGTAATTTTTTTCTCTCCTTTCACGTTGCACTCTATGTCTTATTATTAAAGTCTGACTTTCTCTTTATCCTTTCATTCGTCTCTTTTCCTAGCGGCAGTTCCACTGATAGCTCTAGAGGTCCTCGCAGCAGGCTTAAAAGCAATTCTTGGTACCTGCAGTTCGACTGATGTCTCCTAGAGGTCCTCGCTACAGGCTACAGGCTTAACAGCAATTCTTGGTACCTGCAGATCCACTGATGGCTCCTTGAGGTCCTCCCTACCCAGGCCTTTCCCTTCGCTACATTCAGGAAGTGAGATCATCTGTTTCAGCTTCCCCGATCTCTGCCTCACTTCTCTCAGCGCTCCTGCAAACTCAGCTGTCCGTTATCAGCTGTTCGTGGAGCTTCTCCTTTCATGGACCTCACACTCCAATCATTGTTTCTTCCACTAATTATTTTAAAAAAACAATTTAACTGAAGATCATTTTCAGGGCTACTTTCTAATAAGCCCAGGCATAAGTGCTCCCTCTTTCTTTCTCTGTAACCTGGCAACCAGAACACACAGGAGACTAGCTTGGATAAAAACTCCTACAACATTAATCTCTTTTCCCATTCGCCATCATGTATATGTCCCGCCCTCGTTCACTCATTCCTTCATATTCAGAATAATGCTGTGAGGTGCTGTGAGGCCTGATGTTATCAGATAATATCCCCTGGTTTCATATACTTCAACCCCTCATGTGATTGACCCTTTCACAAGACCTAAACAGTTACTTTAGTTTGTTTTGTTTCACAACTGCCCACCTACCTTTGTCAGAGCTGCAACCCGCTGGGCAAGCTCCGCTTCCACCTCCGGTAGCGTCTCCGCCCTGCGCATGGTCTGTTGAAGTTTTTGCTCTGCGAGTTCTAGCAGCTCTTGTAGGTGGCGTGCTTTCTCCTCACACTACAAAAAGAGAACAGGAAAGCAAATTCAGGGCTTCGCGACTGTAGCAAGGCACATTTAAGATATGAGACAGTTGTCATGAACCAGAACATTAACATACTGTATTCAAACACCATAATTAGAGTGTATGGATTTGTTTGTTCACATGGTAGGCTAGTCTAGAACTTGTATTTCTTCGTTAATACCCAGCCATTTAAAAAGGGATCTTGCAATATTCTAAGATGTGGACTCAAATATTCACCAAAATGCGTGAGCATCTCAGTTCCTTCAACAAGCCAGGACCCTGACTTTGAGACCCTGGATTCAACGGGTTTGAATTATTCCATGATTTTATAGTGAGATCCCAGGATGCAATAGTTCTTTAAACATTTCAGATCTTGACTTCAGATCCCAAAAGGCTGGTATCCTTTTAACGTTGCAGTACCTTGACTTTAGATCCCAGAATGCAACAGTTCTTTCAGCGTCCTCCATTCCATTCTACAGCCATTTTCGTGCTACAAGAGGCTTGCCCTCGGGTCTCACACTTCCTCAATGCTCTATTCAACACCCATCTCCAGAGCCCCTTATTTGTGTCTGGTGCTAATAACTTGCATTCAGCATTCAAACTCCACAACTTGTGTGTATCTCCTATGGGTGTGCAGAGATGCATGTTCCTGTCCTCTTTCTGTCTGGATCAGCCACTATTGCCAGTCGACGCTGTTTCGGAATCCTCTTTTCATTTTGATGGCCTTGGTCTGCTCACTTTCGGCTTGGTTACCGTTAATGCCTCGCCCCAGAGTAGGCTCAAGGGTGGTGGAAAATGAATCACAGAAGAAAGCCATTTGCAGGTCAAAAAACGTGCAAATACCATCAGGTTAGAGGTTGGGGGGGAGGGAGACAAGAGGGCACCAAGTGAAATTTCGGAGGGTAGGGACCAAATGTGCAACACAAGGCTCAAACATTTTTCCATACCCATACATCGGCTATAGCCTGGGGTATCTCCGCAAATATCGGACAACTCAAAGAAAACTGAGTCACAGATATACTGAGTGTTGTGGGGAATGGTAGAGGGCAGGCGAGACAAGGAGGCCTTCAGGGGAGTAGGGGGAGTGGCACGGCACTTGGTGAGGTGCTGGGTGGGCAAAAAAGAAACCACACCAAACTTCACACATTCTGAGGGGGCCCTATAATTTATTTTGCAAAGTTTGGTGATGATTCATCAGGGGAAGAGGTAGGGGCAAAGTTATAAGCCACCCAAAAAATGTTCTATGAGTTGGGCAATTTAACCATAAGTGCATGGCTGCTACTGCAGGCATAAGGCGCCACCATGACCCCCAGCCGAACAAAACCACATCTATTATTCACTGCACCTACCCTGTATCCCAGTTCAGTGTCTACTATACCATAATAATGTAACCAATGGCCAGTACTCATGGCCTGCAGCCAGGCCCAGTCTCTAAATCCATGGGGCATATGCTTCGGCCACGTCAAATTCCCCAATTAGCAAACCAGAGTACACATTTGCGTTTGCCGAGGGCCAGGCCCAAAACCCAGACACCAAATGTATATCACTAGTTGTTCTACTTACATTCTTACACTTTGGATAAATAAATCACAAGTCATAATCCCCAAAACATACTTGCAGGTCCTTGCTAATGCGCTTGCAAGTTTGTTCTAATCTAGTCCACCACTTCAGGCTGTAACCGCAAGCAGAATATTTTTTGCCATTCAAACCTACCGCTCCGGCCATGCCGTAGGCCCCAATAAGCAAATTAAAGTACACATTTCTCTTTGCTGACGGCCAGGCCCATTGCCCAGACACCAAAGTTACATCACAGTGTTGTGTACTTACTATTCATACTTAAAAAAAATAAAACAGAGGACATATTTGCAAAACCATGCTTTCCACTTCTTGCTGACCGTCTCGTACATATTTGCTGCAATCCCATCCAGCACTTCAACCTGTACTCCCGAGCAGATTTCTTTTCCCTTTCAAACCGATCCCAATTTTGAAAAATCTTACCACATAGCTGGTCCCTGAAGGACATGGCCACTTCAACCCCATTGGTCGTCGCTCATGGCCACTACCAAATTGTCCGAGTCATGACCTTATGCTATACCTCAGTCACCAATGGTATATCACTATTTTCTGTACCTACATTATGATACTTGTCAAAAAATAAAACACAGACATATTTGCAAAACCATGCTTCAGGTCCTTGCCAATGCTCCTTACACAAGTTTGCTGGAAATCCGCCCATGTTTTATTTATTCAAAAGTGTCAAAATGTACATACATACAATGAACAATATTCATATAACTTAGCCTCCACTTGACAAAATCCATTCAGACTTTGCACAAACATTCAATGTTGGGTCTATAATCTTTCTGAAAACGTGCGTCCACATACATCAAATGACAGCAAAGGTATAAGCCATCTAAAAATGTTTAGCCCCTCTTGACAAAATCCCACCAAACTTTGAAAAACTTTTATATCTAGAGCTAAAATCTTTTTGCAAACCTTTGTGCAGATTCGTCAAATGGTACCGCATTTATAAGCCTTTACAATATTATGGGCCCCCCTCTCTAATTTTGTTCCCTTTACCCAAAACAGCTCCACACTTTCCACAATCATTCAGTATCAGGTCTAGAGTGAAATTGCAGAATTTCATGCAGTTTCATTGAGTGGCGCAAAAGTTATAAGCCATCCAAAAACTTATTTTCACCAACCCTCTAATGCACAAATAAGCATAGATGCCACCAAACATTTAAGATGTTCGTGAAGATCACATGACTGTCCTGACACTTTGCAGACATCAGGGAAGAAAAATACCTCTTTTTTGTCCTTTTAAGGCCACATCCCATCCCACCCTCATCAGCCCTCACCTCTCCAGAGCAGGGGCGTCATTTCACCAAAATGCCAGGGGTGGCAGAAGTGACATCCCATGACCCTTGACCTCTGACACCAGTGACATCATGCAAAGCGATGAAACGCAATCTTTCACCCCTTGACAAAATAGAAAGTGGCATCACATAGCATTGTTCCTAAGTACAGTCCGAAAAATATGGTTACAATATCACTATAATGTGACATACAAGAATCAATCACCATATGTATCATAAGTACCCGGCGAGAGTCAAGCAGACTGCAACACGCATTCTGATTGGCTCTCGTCGGTTCGTTACCCGGCTGAGAATCCTTCGATTCTCAGACGGGATTCCAGCTGCCTTGATCTCGGCAGGGGGCGGAGCAGCCCCTCAGCCAATGAGGTGACTCGAAGCGGGGCCATCCCCTCTCCGAAACCTCCCCACCGCTGAGAGGCTCACTTCGCCCCCCCCCCGGGACTCAGGTAAAGCTTTTTTTTTGTTCCCTTTCCTCCCTCCTCCCACCTCCCTGCCCTTCCCACCCCACTTACCTTCTTGCTCCTTCGTCCCCAAATTTGGGGACGATGGCAGCCTCCAACCGTGTGAAGACTCGGAGCGGAGGCCCCGCTCCGCACCTCCACATGGCTGGAGGCTTCCATCGTCCCCCGCCGGGGACGCAGGTATGTTTTTTTTAAAAAACTTGTTTTCTTCCCCTCCTGCCCCCCTAACCCCACTTACCTTCTGCTCCTTTTTTTTTTTAGGAGCTGACACGCTGGGAACACATCTGTTCCTAGAGCATCTGCTCTCGATGGCCGCCATGGAAAGAGAAAACAGACTCCGTTTTCCCTTTTCCGGTGGCCATTTTCTTGGTGTTTCTTTTTTTTCTGTTTTGAAACACTGCACCGTTTCGGGTAAGAAAAAAATGCTTTTAGTGCCCTGGTCACGCAGATATTGCGGGCCGGAGTACTAATAGCAACATGCCCCTCACGGCGGGGGCATTACCGACTCAGGTTATACCGATTTGTATAACTATGGGCCCTGGGGCATTATCTGAGTCGGTAATGCCCCCGCCGCTCGGGGCATATAGCTTAATTATTATCAGTGTGTATAGGTCCATATTATCAAATTATTGTGAATGCAAGCAGACGTCCAAGGCCAAATGATAATTATGCTTTATTATATACCACTTATGGTTAGTGCTTTATATAGAACAGATATACATACACCTTCACCCAACCTTTGTTGGTTCTCATTTATCAACCTCAGAAGGATAAAAGGCTGAGTTGAGGTGTTTAAGAACAGACTAAATCAGTGACTCACCCCCTGAAGTGTGCCTGAAAAAAACCTTGAATGAGTCTAGCAATTATTGTATAGAATTCCAGAAAGACACATTATTTGTTATTCCTATTCTTTTTTATTTAGGGTCACTGCTCAAAGTGTTTTGTGAAACCCTCTCTTTTTTTTAGAGGCCTGAACAAGAAAGCCAGCCCCTCAAGAAACAAATAGCCACATATTGCTGGCCACAGCCCAGGAGCCTACACCACACAAAGAAAAGAAAAAGTTACTTTAAAAAGTAGGTGTGCCAAGGGAGACCCAAGGGGTAGCAAGGGAGACCTCAGGGGTCGCAGTTGTGACCTGTGGTGACCCCGCAAATGATGTCCCTGCCCCATGAATTATGTGATAAGTTTAACAAGTGCAATGTTGTGTTTTACCTACTTTTTTCATTGTTAAAAAAAAATAAACTACTGGACAGATTTGAACCAGATTTACAAAAGCACGCTTTCGGGACCAAGCCGCTGCTCCTGCCGCAAATTTGGTGAAAGTCTGGCGGTCATTGTGGAGCCTAAAAGTGATGTCATCAATGACATTTGTGATGTCATGGGTGTTCGTGTTAGCAATGCATGTTTGTGGCGCGAGCAATGGTTGCTTTGCTTACCATAATTTGCAAATTTAAGAGGTTTTTCAGTTTTACTTTTTACCATAACGTCCCTTTAACAAAGTCTTTTCAGTGAATATATATATTCCAATTGCATGGCTAAAAAAGCCCAATGGACTGTACTCCATTCACCCCCAAATGCATTACAGAGGTCTGAAAAAGTCATACAATAAAAACAAGTTCAGGCGTAAACCATTAAGTTAAAAAAAATGTTATTCCAATCAGTCAGAAAATGTAAAAAACATCAGTGTATATTTGTCTCCCAACCTTCTTTCATCACCCCCTTCCTTTCCCCTCCCTTCCTCCTCTCTCTCCACCACACAACTGTCCTCTCCCCTCTATTCTTCTCTCCTATAATCTCCCCTACTCACACTCTATTAAAGTCTCTCTCTCTACTAAACTATCCTCTGCCCCTCTATTAAGCTCTCCTCCCCCACTCCTTTCACTCTCTCCATCACACCCCTTTCTCTTACTAAAACTACTACTCCAGAAGTCTTCCTTTATCACACAGTCTACTGTAATGTCCTGGCCTAGGGGCACCCAGACGAGGCGGATGAAGGCTTGTGGCACCCAGTGACACTCAGGCTGCGGTCACGCAGCAGTACCAAGGACAGGGATCACCCGGTTCATGTCGGGATCCCCCGACATGGGATATTGGCTGGGGGGCACCCAGCAGAAAGATCCAGACTGGGGACACCCAGTCAGGCCAGGAGCACCCAGGCCCATCCATGGCCTGAGGGCACCCAGGCCAGCACGTGACATGGCCGGTGTTGCCCAGCAGGGGCACTGGCCTCTCCGAGTAGAGTTGCCCAGCAGGGGCTCCATCATGACAGCTTAACATGGGGAAGTGGCGTTGCCAAGCAGGGGCACCGCCTCATTGTGTGGGGCCATCCGTGGTAGACCATGTGCATGCTATGCAGTGCGCCGCGCTGCTAGGATGACACAGCAGGCGGGAGTCTGGTACTTAGCAAGACTGACCAAGCGGGAAGCCGCTCATCACTTTTTATTAAGAATAGTCACGTGACTCCTGGGAGATACCATGCTCCCATGAAGGGTGACACATTAAACTCCTCCTTTTCCATGGGGAACAAACAAAGTGACAGATTTCACTGGACATGTAAACACATCGCAAATACCAATACTTTGGGACAGTAGGTGCAAACACGAAATACATACAATCAATACATATCAATGTTGGGGTTGGTGGAGGTTTCCTCACAGTATCACAGGACCCTTTATTAACCTGGGTGAGTGAGGTCTAAGGCCACTGAATGGAACCAATGAGAGCTCCTGGCACCACATAAAGCATTCCACACATACGGATGTTCACAACTTTACATTGCCCACTGACTGGGCCATTTTAAGCAAGGACAGGTTTGCTGGCTCCCAGCCTTCATGGGGATGTCTATGGTGTTGTAAGAGGATTCAATTCAACACTACAGCTAAGTCAACACCTAGTCTAGAATACTGAATGAAAACCCTTATTGATATATCTTTATGTCCAGTTCATGCGTTCTGGATGACTACCCCTACATAACACCCCTCTCTTGGAATCCCCCTGACCCCACTGAGCCAAGAAGTAGTTCTGTTTTGCAAGTTTAAAAGGTTTATTTGATAATTTAAACAATAGATATATATATCACACTTTATAATAATTAATAGCTGGATATCACACTTAATCTGAGCAGTAATCAATAATGGATAGTCTGGCACTAGCACACTTGTGAATAGGAACAGAAGAATAAGGTGGTAGAGAATACTTTATATAAGTTCAGATGGATGTAATGTTGAATGAAAATGCAATACAGAAAATACTCAATATGATTTCAACAAAACAATGTAATGACTTTTCTCTGGCAATCCCCTCCCCCCTTTATGCAATGCAAGGAAATGGAAGGAAAGCACACAGTTCTCAGAAATGCAATCAAATGTAATTCAGTTCACCCCAGCAAGCTTAGACTACAGAAGTTTGAAACACAGGCCCAAAATGCTTTTATATGTGCTGGCAATGAAGTGAAAAATATGCTAAAATGCTTTTAATTCCCTCTAGAGGTTCAGGGTGAGTGGTATCAAGTTAATATTAGTCCAGGCTCACTCTAGCAATGATTCAGGGATGGTTCTTAAGAGGCAAACGAATTTTTAGCAAGGAAAGCAAGGAAGCTGCTGTTTTCACACGTGGAGAAATTTGCAAATCGCGGTAAAATTCACGAGTGCGTTTTTCGCGATTGCGGCAAATTTATAGAGAATAGGAATGCGGTTCTAGGTTCGTTGAAAAGCCAAGATTCCCAGCTTTCAGAGGAAAGTTACTGCAAGTCTCTAAGACAAACGGTTACGGAGTTATGAACGATTTCGTGAAGGTTGTTTTTCGGATTTGAAAAACTTGCAGCTAAAAAAATGACAGGTGACAGTTTTGCAAAATGACAGGTGACAGTTAGGAGGCAGTTCTGGTTAGATTAAAATAGATTGAATTATATTATTTTAAGTAAGAGGGTTCCCCTGGCTCCGGTTCTGGGCCGCCCCCCCCTTTTTGGAGGCAGTCATCAGGATGGGTTTGAACCAGGGGATTTTCTTGCTGTTGGTTCTGGGATGAGATGGTGGGCGGCGGTAGCTCAGTCTCCACATCTCCCCAGTCTGGATTTGCATCCCTAGGGACCCATTTTTCTTTGGGAGGAGTTCCCCCCTCTCTGAAGGAGAAGATCCTTTTCCCAGGATCTTCTGAGGATCCCTCTCCCTCAAATTGGAAGATCTGTACCTCCTCCTCAAACTGAGTCTGTTTGGGTCTTTTGTTTCTCCTACCCCCCCTCTGCTCCTTAGGAGGCAGACTTTCAGGGGCAAGAGATTTTGATTCCGGTTCCTGGGTTTCCAGGGGCTGTTTACAAGTGAGGAAGGAAGCTTCCTCCAAGGCTTTACACCCCCCTTACCTTTGTGCCTCTTACCTGGGAACCGGTGAGTTATCGGGGTGCTGCCCCCGTCATTGTTCTGGAGCACCAGGTCCAGAGTTGGGTGCGTTCTGCGCCGGCATGCCGATCTGAGGGTTCTGCTGAGCCCTCAGTATGTGACCCAGAACCTGGCGCTCTAACTGGGAAACCCGCTCAGGCTTATACGGGGCCCTGTTTTCTCCCCTGGGCTGATCCCGGGAAGGGTAGCTATCCCTTCTTTGGTAGTACCCCTGGTTGGGAAGATTTGGATACCCCTCCACCCTTGGCCTCCCCTCTCCCGGATTCGGTTGTCTGGGCTCAGGGAATTGGTGAAATAAGGGTGGAGGATTTTGGGGCTGGAAGTTGGGTGGATACCTGGGGAAGAAGTTCTGCCCAGGGTTTGGTGAGTTTCTGCCCTCCTGTGAGAAGTTGGGAGGGAAGTTCTCTGGGTTAGGTGCTTGGCTGGATCCCCCCCCTTGGGCTGGAGGAGTCCACACATAACCCAGGATGGCTCTGTTTCCCTTGTAACGGGGGCTTACATAATCAGGAGAGCGAGGGACCCCATTTGTGGGGCTGCCTCCCTGGCTCCCTGTCTGTGACTGGTCCGAGGACCTTCTGGGCCTAGCATTATTAGGTGCAGGTAGGTTTTTAGGCCCCCCATCTCCAACTCTAAAACGGGGGTGACCTTTACCTCTGCCACCTTGGCAGCAGCAGGGGTGTTGTTGGCTTTGGGGTTTTTGGGCGCATTATTTTTATTTTCTATTGGCTTCTGCACCTCATAGATCCGGGTCGCCTGTTCAATGACCCAGTCTAAAGATCTTTTCTCGTGAAAATCCCTCACAAGCTGGGTCATTATGTATTTGGGCAAGGCATGGAAAAACGTATTAATAAATTATCTGCTATCCGTGCGCACCCTTCTTGTGGTCTGTGCAAAAGCACGCTTTAACTCCTGCACAAATTCTTGTGGGGCCTGATCCACCCCACATTGTAAATTGTAGGCTGCCTTGCGAGCCTCTTGAGGATTTCTATGAGTAGAAAAATGCTTCAAGATGGCCGCCTTATAGGTGGACCATCTTAAATGATTTTGGTCCTCCAGCCCCGCAAAGAAACTGGAGTACTCCGGGGAGAATGTCCACTTTACATATTGAATACTGCTTTGGCTGTCCTTCAAATGGAAAGTCTCCATCATTTGCTCAAACAACTCTAAGTGCTCCCAAACAGAATACTTGGCGTTCTTATGATAAGGCGTGATGACGCTCCTGATTGCCTTAATCTGCTTTAAGGGGTCCTTAAGCAAGGCCCTTTTTGTCTTATTGGCCCTTTTGGTCCGGGTAACCCTGGTCCATTCATCTTCTGACTCAGAGGCACTGCTCCCAGAGGTTCCCGTCTGTTCTTCCAGGTTTTCCCGGATTCTGCGAGCCTGGGAATGGCTGGCAGAATGTGGGGACCTGGTCTCCTGTGTCCTGTACCGCTCAGAGGAGTCTTCAGATCCCTCCTTGCTGCCAGGATTTGATGGGTACCCCCCCCACTGACCTAACTGGGCAGAGTTTTTCAGGATGCCCTTAATGGGCCTACTCTCCTGGGGTTCCCCATTAAATTGCACTGTGCTTGGGTGCCCATACCCCGATGCCCGCCCCTCCATTCCTGGGTGGTACTGGCCTATGAGCCCCATGCTTCTGGCTGGATAGTAATCTGCCATCCCTGTGGCCCGGTGCTCATGTGCGCCAGGGGACATAGGGGTGGCAGAGTCCAGGGACTGAGAGAGATAAAGGCCTCTGGTACTAGGGCTCCTGAGGTTATGCTCAGGAGTTTCCCTTTCCCAGCGAACCTGGTCTCTATCCGCCCCTGCTCCCTGTTGCAATGCAAGAGCCTGCGCCTTCAGTTCCTCAGTTAAGGCCTTACTAGACTATCAGTCTCTCCTGCATCGCTACCTGTTGTTGGAGCCTATCATTGTGCTGGCAGAGAGCCTCGTTTTCTCTCTGTGCCTCCTGATTGGTCCTAGAGCACTGGGCCAGTCTTTGCTGCAGGAGGGTTACCTCCTCAGCTGTGTCCCTATTGGCCTGCTCCTTTCTTGCCAGAGCATCCTCCACCTTCCTGGTGTGCTCTAACAAGTTATGGTGTTCTTTTTGGAGGTCACCCAGTCCCTGGAGGGCCAGGTGATTGTCTTCCATTTTCCTTTTTAAGTGGCAGACTTCCTGGCCTAAGGTATCCCTTTCCTGACTAAGAGCCTGCATCTGTGCCGCCAGGTCGTCCCTTGGTCCCCTGGTCTCTCCATATATCTGACCCTGTTTCCGTGAACTGGGGTGCGATTGCTTGCAACCAGACCGTCTGGTCCTGGTGAGTCCACTCACCTCTCACAAATAACTTATGTAAGAAGTGCTCTCTGGCTATTTTCATGTCTACTAAGGTCCTCATTCTGGAATTTGAGTTCCTTCCTGATTTACAGAAGTTTGTATTTTATTTTTGCAAAACAGACCTTTTCCTTAGAGCGTTCCTTTGAGGAGTGCTTTACAGCGTAACACAGCGTGTGATCCGACCGGATATGTGTATCTGGTCAGCTGGCACGCTGTATTAATCTGCACAAGTGATAGATCTAATCCAAACGTCCGGCCCGAGCCCCCAATTTGTAAGAGGATTCAATTCAACACTACAGCTAAGTCAACACCTAGTCTAGAATACTGAATGAAAACCCTTATTGATATATCTTTATGTCCAGTTCATGCGTTCTGGATGACTACCCCTACATAACACCCCTCTCTTGGAATCCCCCTGACCCCACTGAGCCAAGAAGTAGTTCTGTTTTGCAAGTTTAAAAGGTTTATTTGATAATTTAAACAATAGATATATATATCACACTTTATAATAATTAATAATTGGATATCACACTTAATCTGAGCAGTAATCAATAATGGATAGTCTGGCACTAGCACACTTGTGAATAGGAACAGAAGAATAAGGTGGTAGAGAATACTTTATATAAGTTCAGATGGATGTAATGTTGAATGAAAATGCAATACAGAAAATACTCAATATGATTTCAACAAAACAATGTAATCACTTTTCTCTGGCAATCCCCTCCCCCCTTTATGCAATGCAAGGAAATGGAAGGAAAGCACACAGTTCTCAGAAATGCAATCAAATGTAATTCAGTTCACCCCAGCAAGCTTAGACTACAGAAGTTTGAAACACAGGCCCAAAATGCTTTTATATGTGCTGGCAATGAAGTGAAAAATATGCTAAAATGCTTTTAATTCCCTCTAGAGGTTCAGGGTGAGTGGTATCAAGTTAATATTAGTCCAGGCTCACTCTAGCAATGATTCAGGGATGGTTCTTAAGAGGCAAACGAATTTTTAGCAAGGAAAGCAAGGAAGCTGCTGTTTTCACACGTGGAGAAATTTGCAAATCGCGGTAAAATTCACGAGTGCGTTTTTCGCGATTGCGGCAAATTTATAGAGAATAGGAATGCGGTTCTAGGTTCGTTGAAAAGCCAAGATTCCCAGCTTTCAGAGGAAAGTTACTGCAAGTCTCTAAGACAAACGGTTACGGAGTTATGAACGATTTCGTGAAGGTTGTTTTTCGGATTTGAAAAACTTGCAGCTAAAAAAATGACAGGTGACAGTTTTGCAAAATGACAGGTGACAGTTAGGAGGCAGTTCTGGTTAGATTAAAATAGATTGAATTATATTATTTTAAGTAAGAGATTGGTTCTGCACAGTTCTGCTAGGTACTCACAATATATTTTTGAAATAAATGGGCCTCGCCACGGATCTGGTCAGGTTTTCGCCACGGACGATCTCTGCGCACAGCGTCTGTGTCAGCTCTACTCTGCTGGTCTGGTCTGGGTCTCTGGTTCTGATCAGGTCTGTGGGTCCGGATACAGCGGTCTCCGGTTCAGCTGGTCTCTCTCTGGATACAACACTGCTCTCTGGCAAATGGCAAGGGTTCTTGCAAAGAATTCAAACAGCTCGCCTGGCTGTGATAATGGTAATGATTTGAGGCCTGCTAAAGAGGGATTTAGCTTGTAGTTGACCTCTCTGCTACAAATTCTGAAGTAAAGTCTTGGTCTCTGAAGGTGGATAGATTGAAGTCTCTATGTTGGCTCTCTGGAGGTTGATGGAGGTAAAGTATGGATTTTCCCGGCAGAGCGTCCCACAGCAGATGGAATAGAATGTCCCTATCTGTCCTGACTGTCTGCTTTTATGTGTGTTGAAAGTGGGTGGAAAGGCTAGCTTCCTAGGCCCTACCCCTCTCCACTTGTCATTGGCCACTTCATCCTCTTCCCCTTGATTGGGGGAATGAAATTAAGTGTCATCATGATGAGGTCTGTTTATGATACAGAGAACCCATTCCAGTCAAATTACCCACAATCTATATTTTGACCCAAAAGACATATTTCATAGCTACTCAGTGGTTTGAAATTACATGCATCCATCATGCATTTACTGATGGTAGCCCCTGTTCAAACTCTGCTCTTCCTGGGGGCTTGCATTCAGAAATGGCAATATTTTGTGCTTTTTAGTGGTTTTGCAACATCAGATTTTTCTCCAGATTTGTACACATGTACACGGCCTGTCCATACATACGCCAGTAAATTACCATGTCCCTAGCTTAAACACAGAGTCTGTAGTATACATAAATAGCAGGGTTTTGCCCCAGAACATCACACAAATTGGAGTTTGGGCTTGAATTGAAGGTACATTTTTTAAATGAAGGCTCTCAAAGTTATACATTCCTGTCATTTGATTACAAAGAGTTATCACTGTTTCTGTAAAATATATATTTTGTTTTCAATTCAGTTCTCAGAGTGTTGGAGTCCGCCTCCAAGACTTGGGTGGGTCAGTCACATGTGTCTTCTGGCAGGCAGGCCTTTGTTGACAGGAAACAGTCAAAATCAACATATCCTATTCAATTGCAAGAGCCTTTGTGTGGTCTCCAGGAGGCTCCCAGCCAGTCTGCCTTCTATCAATCAAGAGGTCATGTGAGATTCTAACTCCTGGTGTGAATCTCTGGAGGTGAGAGGGTTTCCCAGGCTTCAGGCCTCTGGGAACAGCAGGTGGCTAATTTTTAATTAAAATACAGCCTTTGAAGTCAGCTGAGTCAAATCCCTTTTTCAGCAACTGCACTCAGTTCTCCTGTCAGAGTTTAGACCGCTAGCGCCGCCTTGAGGATTTTGTTGGTACTGCATGTAATTTTGGGATCTTTCTTGGATTAATGCATTCTAAACAGGAATGGTTCTTACATGGTAGTACATAATCCTTGCTTAACATTGTTTTGATGGGGCTCCTTACAGTAAGATGGTTATGTGGAACCCCACAAAAGGGTTGAATCTTTAAAGTGGTCCAATGAGTCACGATTTCAGCAACTTTTTGACATCAGTAACAGTGGATTTTGTTAACAAAGATCTTTCTTTACACTGGTGGTTGGCAAGTTAGGTAACCATTTTGGTGTGCGCACAAACTGCGTGGTTCTCCTGGATTCTGGCGCACTTGTGGGCTTTTTGGCCATCTTGGATTTTCTAAGCCCACAGCACCAAATGTTGCAGCATGATAGCTCAAACGTGGGTCAGGACACCCAACAGTGTCCATCTTACGCACTTGTGGAGTTGCGGGAAAGCAGTTCATACCTTCGCCAGTGTTAGTTCAGGACAGTCACACCACAATTCAGGGGCCGGCAAAGCCACACCTGGGGAGGCCCAGGGGCCACATCAGCCAAGTCCACATACCTTGGGGCTACCATTGGTGGGGTACTGGTGATGGAATGACAGGCCACTCCTTACTCTTCTCTTCCCACCTGGGGCTGGCAGGGAGAGACTAGTGCAGGTTGTCTGGGTGACAGTCCTAGGAGGGCGCACAATCACTTGTGAGAGCTGCAACCCTTCCTTTCTCCACTCTTCCTCTTTTTTTTTCCCTTCCTTCCAGTCCCCACCAAATGGGCCCAGGCATCTTATTTGGGCCCATATCCTTCCTAGTCATTGCGCCGCTTCCAGCACATCATTCAGGTTAGGTCCGGCACGGAGCATATGCATGCTATCACCCTTCACCGCCACTGGCCCGGGGATCATTGCAGGTTCCGTCCTGGGGACATACGGGAGACTCGGTCAAAGAGCACTATGAATTTTTTTTCCAGTTCCAACCGGAGCACAGTAGCACTCACCGCCATTGGCCCGGGTCTCAGGAGGGCCCTGCGCCAGCATGCAGCGCTTTAATTCGTTTCACCAGCAGGCGGCACGGGTGTTTTCCTTACTTCGCTCCAGCCCAGAGCATTTCCTCATTCGCCACCCGCCCTGCCCGGACCATACAGGGGCTTCAGCGAGGTGGCAACGTGTCGTCTTGCGGGCTGGCACCACACCGGAGCAGCTGTCTCCATTCACTCTCAAGCGGCTCGGGATATTTATTTTTTCCTTCTTCCCGCCGCAGGGCGGGAGCACTGTGGTGCAGTTCTTCTGTCGTGGCACACGCCGCACGCCGACATCCTTCTCCTTTCGGCGGAGACCGCTGGGCAGCTTCTCTCCCACGGTGGGGGGGCTCAGCTCTGCCTCACCTTCTGCACTGCCTTCTTGCTGGGGGGGGCGGGCGAATTCCTCTTCTTGTGGGGCCGGGATGGCTGTAGCGCAGTTGCGGCTTGCGCCACATGCCACCTTCTTGTCGCGGCGGAGGCCGCTGTGCATGCTTCTCTTCACAGGGCGGGGGGCATACCTCCTCCATGCGGCAGATGCCGTAGCTCCATATTTTACGGCCGAAGCCGCAGGGCAATCTTCTCCGCTCTTGGCGGGGAGGGGGGGCACATCAACCTCTGTGGCACGCGCAGCTGCCTCATGAAGCCGCCTCCATTAAACGTGCGGCTGACCCCGCACTTCCTCCATAGTGGCCGACACGCCACAAAACTCAGCGGGGCATGGGGGCGCTCACTCCTTCGTCGCCAAAGTAATGTCCTGGTCTGGGGGCACCCAGACCAGGTGGACCAACGCTGGGGGCAGCCAGCCGACATGCCGGGGGCACCCAGTGACACTCAGGCTGCAGTCACGCAGCAGTACCAAGGACAGGGATCGCCCTGTTCATGTCGGGATCACCCGGGGGGCAGCCAGCCGACATGCCGGGGGCACCCAGTGACACTCAGGCTGCGGTCACGCAGCAGTACCAAGGACAGGGATCGCCCTGTTCATGTCGGGATCACCCGACATGGGATATTGGCTGAGGGGCACCCAGCAGACAGCTCCAGACTGGGGACACCCAGTCAGCCCCGGAGCACCCAGGCCCATCCATGGCCTGGGGGCACCTACGTGACATGGCCGTTGTTGCCCAGCAGGGGCACTGGCACTGAGTAGAGTTGCTCAGCAGGGGCTCCATCATGACAGCTTAACATGGGGAAGCGGTGTTGCCCAGCAGGGGCACCGCTTTGTTGTGTGGGGCCATCCGTGGTAGGCCACGTGTGTGCTACGCAGTGCGCCACACTGCAAGAATGACACAGCAGGCAGGAGTCTGGTACTTAGCAAGACTGACCAAGCGGGAAGCCGCTCATCACTTTTTATTAAGAATACTCACGTGGCTCCTGGGAGATCCCATGCTCCCAGGAGAAGTGACGCATTACATCTGCCATACACGTACACATTTACCGCCTCACTCTCCTAATCAGGTAGCACTCTCTCTCACTACCAACTGATCGCCTGCAACAAACTCCAGAAAAATCTTTGCAATGCTCCACTCCACCATCCTGCCACCTGTTCTCTCAGTCCACGTCTACTCTGCCTGAGCACATCTGAGCACACTGCACTCGTTTTGGTTCTCGCACGTTTTTTTCATATCCTCTCCTTACCTTTTCCATCTTTCCCTGCCCCCTTCCATGTGCTGCTCATCTAGTCCCACCCCCTTTCCATGTAATAATGATTCTTTGGTATTGGGCCTGTTGTCAGGAAACGCCCCTCCTCCTCATGGTCGTTATGACATCGATGGAAGTAACATTATGTTTGTTCTACTCTGTTCCCTCCAAGATGCGACCAAAAGCTCCACAATTCCATTCCATCTCTGAAGGTCTAGACATCCCACAAGATTGCACCCTACTGGAACCAGCAAGCTTGGCGTTCACAGAGACAGCACCAGCTTATAAGGAGCCACGGGACGGTAAGCAGATGCGTTGCTCCTTTTCTTACAAGCAATTTGCGCTAACTTGCGTTTTCCTTGTTTCCTTCTCCTTGTGTTTCTGCTGAGAGCTATAGTGCACATTCTGAGTCTTGTAGCCTTTTCTGGGCCCTTCTACTGGCTCTACCTACTATTATTTCACTCCGGTGAATCTGCTCGGGCTGTGTGGTATTCTTCCACTATTACCCTTCTTCCTCCCCTTCCCAAATTCCATCTCTGACCTCCTACTCAATATCATCAATCCTGAGTCCACTATTCTACAGTTCCCTATTCTACTGCAAGGGCTTCCATCGCTACAAGGGTTTTGTCTTCCCCGTGAGGGCTTTTCCCTGGCTGCCATCCCAGAAGTTCTTCGAGCTATCTCAGAGTTTCAAAGGCTTTTCGGGCTGCTGGCTCATACCTCTGAATCCTGAGAAGAACACCAGGTCAGTGCTTGCATTCTTGATTCCCGGCCGCCTGTCTGTTATCTCGGATGTACAGTGAGTCTTCCTTTGCTGTTGGATTTTCTATTTGACAGTACTTCCAACCTAGTATCACTTGGAAAGTCAGTGGTTTCGTTCTGCGGACTGCAGTGACTTCAGCTGTTGCTTGACCTTCTAGGACTGGTAGTCATGCAACAAAACAAAAAAAAAGGAATTTGGTCCAGAATATGTGTGGCAGACATTGAGTGATTGACAGTAGTAGCAAACATGGCACAGGTGCGGGGGGGGGGGGTAGTGGGCCTTCAGCTCTCCCCCTTCCTCTGGGGCTGGACTGGCTCTGGTGGAAACAGTGGTAGGCTTCCTGCCACTGGTCAAGAGGAATCTTTGGACTCCCCTGAAAGGGTTCCCGCTGCTACTAAAGACCGCTTCTCGTTCATGGCGGTGGGGTCCGATTTGTGTTTCTCCAGTGATGCTGCATGATTGATCCTGAGGATCAATGACAAGGGGAAGCTCTGCAGAAGTGCTGCTTTTGCCTCAAGTGAAGATATACATTGACAGCCCCTGATCATATGTGGGATAGTAAAAAGTGGCTAGTCTGAGTGGCAAACCTTAAACAACTCTGTGGAGGATTTTCCCAGGTCCTTAGTTGGGGCACCTGTCAAAAACATATTGGGTCATGACATTGTACGTAGAGAAAACGACCAATCTATACAACTGTTGGTATTTAAATAATTACATATATCTATATAATGCAACCCAAATATTTATATGTGTACCTATATTAAATGCAATCACACATTCCTCCCACAATATCAACAGCAAATGATGCTTCAGTCCCTCTACAATTGTATATTAGGAAATGGGAAGTCCCTGAATGCTCTAGATACCAGAACACATCTTTGCAGGAAAAGAAACCTTCCAGAAGTGCATGGCCCTTCAGACTGAGCGTGCATAGTTCCAAGAGCTGAGCTTGTTTGAAGGCCCAAGATCTAATGATCTGGGTTCTCACTCTGCAGGGCATGCTTTCTGAAGGCCCAAGAACCAATGCTGTGATTCCCCCTCTGCAGGGCATGCTTTCTAAAGGCCCAAGATCCAACACTGTGGTTTCTCACTCTGCAGAGCATGCTTTCTGAAGGCCCAAGAAGCAATGCTGTGATTCCTCCTCTGCAGGGAATGCTTTCTAAAGGCCCAAGATCCAATGTTGTGGGTTCTCACTCTGCAGGGCATGATTTCTGAAGGCCCAAGAAGCAATGCTGTGGATTCTCACTCTGCAGGACATACTTTCTGAAGGCCCGAGAACCAACACTGTGGACTGTCACTCTGCATGGCATGCTTTCTGAAGTCCCAAGAAGCAACGGCATTGATTCTCACTCTACAAGGCATGCTTTCTGAAGACTCTTCTCTACTTCCGAGAGAAATGCTCACTAGCAACGTGCTCACCTGGGGAACAGGGCTATGGCATGTAATATGTGTTAGACCACTGGCCGAGAAACAGTTATAGGTGCCATGAAGCATTAAATCATTTTCACAACCAGGGAAGGGCACTCGGACAATCAGGTGGTTGGAACAGCATGCGAGAATACACATCCTCCGGCCACTGTTCAAAGCCACCCGAGGCCCTTCCCCAGGTGGCGTCATCCATTATTTTTCTTTATGTGGAGTGGCAACAGTGAGCAGACTTTCCTTTGTTTCTTTTCAGATAGGGAAGTCCCATTTTAGCACAGGGCAAGTTAAGCCTTTTACCATCCTGACATTAAAGATAATAATGATCTTTTGTTTGAACTTGAAATCTGCTGTCTGTGTCTTACTTCATGATGCCTTCGCACAAGGTGTGTGCTCCTTGGTACATAATTTAATCCCACTGTGCATTGCCATAAAACAAAAGGGTGTGCCTAAAAGGGACCTATGCCCAAGGTGTCACACCGAAACATAATGCACCAAAATCGCTGGCCGGAATATTCAGATTCGTAGCTTCGTGAGTTCTTACACTTCTTTTTTTCCATTCAAATCCCTGCATATCATGCCTTCTCCCTGAAAAAACGGCGCATTAGAATGTCTGTGCATACAAAAATAAGGTGTGCGATATAACACGATTCTAGAGGAACAAGCATCAACTACTTTTTCTGCACAGGTGACTAATAGCCACTGGCCACTGAGAAGGCAGGCTAATGTTTACCACATTTGAAAAACAGAATTAACATCACTTTTAGGCAGCAAGAAGGTGTGTATATTTGCAATTCATAAGCATGTGTCCGAAAGGAAAGAGAGAAGAGATGGTCTTGTCATTATAGATACGGTATTTTCCTTGCGGTATTAGGACAGCTAAAGAATGACGTATTGAATATTATAATAATAAAGATTGTCTGGAGAGGTAAACTACTAAACAAGAACGAGACGGCACCTAGAAGCCGGCAAAGTAGGAAGAATTGCGCTACTCAAGTAAACAACGTTCCTTGTAATGTAACAAAATTGTCGTAAAGCAAGATAACCAGCAGATGGCAGCAAAAGATACATAAACAGTAACTGCGTCTCCTGCCTATAAAACGCACACCTCCCTAAAGCCTTGTTTCTCTTACCTGGCGATGCAGAGAATTTTTGTTGACCAGCTCATTTTCGAGTTTGTCATTTAGGTCGTGTATGGACGTAGCTTCGCGCTGTGCGGCCAGGTAGCGCTTCTCCAGGGTGGCGATGCGCCGCTCCATGTCACCCTTCTGAGCCATTGCCTAAGAGACACACACATCAACCGAGAGAGACTGTCATTAAAAACAATTGATCCTGGGAACAAAACGAATCCTATATATATATATATATATATATATATATATATATATATATATATATATATATATATATATATATATATATACATATTATGTGCCATTGATCCTAAGGGCCTGATTCATGGGAAGTGTTTTATAATGGTGCAATCCCATAGGAAAACTTTCCATGAATCAGGCCCCAATACTCTACAAGCTCTGAGCGGGAAGATATCAAGGCGTTCAATGAAGAAACAGAGGGACTGGATCCTGTAAGGGGACAGCAATGGGAGGCAGGCAACTCTTTGAGGATTGTTCAAAACTTGACCCTTTTATTATAAAATGCCTCACTATCCCTACTCTGCTGAGGATTTCCCTGCCTAATCAAAACTAAAAGGGAAACACTTACACAGGATTTCTGGCCCTCGCACTAAACATCAAATACAAAGAAAAATATATAGCAATTTAACTAACATCAACAACATTCACAGTTTCTTGATACCCTTTTAGTAACCTGAGTGAACTCCCTTCCCCAGGACTCAAGATGTCTTCAACTTCAATGCCATCCAAAGAAAGATAAGGACATCCACGTAGGTAGCAGAGTCTCAAGTCAGTTCTTAGAGTTTCAGTATTAAGATAGCTATTTGTTACCAAAGGTTCCAACAACGAAGTAGTTCTTCTTGCTGATAGCCTTCTTTAGAATAGCATCAATGTTATTCCCGGCCACAGTGCTTTTCCCACCCCTTTCACTTTATCCAACAAGACTTGACACAGTTCAAAGAAACACAGCTTTGAGTATGTTAATGAATCACCAGTCTTTGGTGAACAGTAATTGAGCTTGTGTTCAGATTAGGATTCACAGTAGGTATCCTCGCCAGGATGACTTCACAGTGCTGCTGCTTCTACTTCAACAACACCACCACTTTTACTAATGTTCACCATTAGGACATCCTCATGTGCCCCACAGCCTTCTGCTTCACTTGTATAACTGGGGTCTTGCATCCACTGACAATCAGCTATACCACCACAGCTTCAATACTTTGGGCTACTACCACAGCTTCAGTAATTGTTGTTTCAAAAGTGAATGTCCAGCCCAAACTGCTAGGTCACATCCCATCTGCACGAGACCACGAGGATCCGCAAGCATGTTTCAACCTCAAGACCCAAGCTACTCTTCACTGATGAGGCCCAAAGAGGCCGAAACATTTTTGGGTATGCTTGTGGTCATGTGCAGAAGGGATGTGACCAAGCAGTTTAGGTTGCACTACCCCTTTAGAGGTGGGACCAAGCCTGATTTGCAAATGGTATTTTCCCTTTTGTTATGACTTGGCAGGTGAAGAACAATGGTCTAGAGGGTTGCCCAGAGCAATGCCAGAGATTAAGATTAATTCTAAACCTTCCAGCCATCAACTTTGTTTTGTCTGCTACTACTGCACGCACTCCATTCACAGTTCCAGCTACTTCCGATTTCCTGCACCTGAGGGGCTTTTATGCCTCCCAGGTTCCTTCAGGTGTGGGCTGTTAGGCTCATTTGCCAGAATACCACTACAGCATACCTCTTCAGCCCTCTTCCTCATCCCAGTCCAGTACTCATGGCATTATGGGACTCGTAGTCCCCAACAACAAATGGTGGTGATGGTGATGGATGCTCGTGTGAATGATAGAGTGACTGCTGTATGAATGTGCAGTGCCTTGCATACACACATAATCATGTTGATTGTGTTAGGCCCAGTGGGGCCTAGGGGACAGGGATGGTATCTTTTTACTGGCAATCTATCATAGATGTCCAGTTAAAAAAATGTCATGCCTGCCCCCTGGCCCCCCCAGCACCAATTGCAAACTGTTTGGCTATTTACCCATTTTTTTGTTAAAAGTGTGCTCTGCAATGCAACATTTTAACCGATTATTTAAAAAAAAATCACAGGGGGAAACCCCCCCGAACCACCCTTTTTGGTTCGGGCTTCCTCACAATGCTCGGTCGCTATGGCATTTTTGGAGGAAATAGTTATGCCCCTCCACATAAAAAAAAATCACCAGCTGCCACTAGCCCTCAGACTGTGTTGCGAACGGGATGGGGGGAACCCAGGGACTATGGTGGGAGCACAATGGGCGGGAACCATGGGATAGTGGTGGAAGCAAAGTGGGGAGAGCCCAGGGTGTGATGGGGTGGGGAGAGAACAGCGAGTGGGTAGGAGTGGGATGAGGGAGCCAAGCAACTGTGATGGGAGCAGGTGACGGTGCGCAATACATACTGTCCATTTGGCATTTCTGGGGGTCCCGACCTGCCCAAATTTTTCTCAGGGGGGCCCCGGCCAAAAAAGTTTGAAGACCACTGCCATACAGAAACGTGTGCACTGCAGAATGGTTCCTTTGCGCTACCATATCTAAAGTGTCCCGCAAAACCATTGTGTAAAGTTGACCATCCTACAACATGCTGCTTGGGTGTATGTTTCCCATCTTGGTTTTGGATTGTACATTTGTCTTCAAGCCAAGGCCATGGGTGAGAACTGGCCCCATTATTCTCCACCTTCTCTCCTCATTTCCAGTGCTGTGCTGATGACACACAGCTTTCCTTCAAACTTTCATCCTCTTCCTCCTCTCCTTCCGCTCACATCCCCGACTGCCTGATTGCTTCCAGTATTGGTGTGCTAACAACAATCATTGCCTTAATGCCAGTAAGACTGAGATCCTTCTCACGGGGACTCCTTATCCTTTCTTCCCTCCTACTCTCTGGCTGCCTCCTTGGTCCCCCTCCCCTCACCCTCTTGTGAGGCTAAAACCCTTGGTGTCATCTTTGACTCTTCTCTCTCCTTCTCACCCCACATCCCTGACCTTGTCAAGAAGGCTCACTATCAGCTACACCTCCTCAGAGGCATTGACCCCTTCCTCACCTTCCCCCAGAAGCTCAATGTCACCAGAGCACTGGTTGTATCCAGGCTGGATTATTCCAACATCCTCTTCCTTAATCTTCCTCTCTCCTCCCTCTGCCCTCTTCAACTAATCCAGAATAGGGCTGCAAGACCTATCCTTGCCCTCACGCCCAGGGACCACATTTCGCCAGCCCTAAAATCTCTCCACTGGCTCCCAGTGGCCGCAAGGATCAATTTAAAGGCTTTCTGGGACCTGAGGCCATGCTATCTCCAACTCTCTTTCCCTAAATACCTCCCTGTTGGAGCCCTTGGATCATCTAGCTCCAACTATCTCCAGATCAAACGATTCTCCAAGCAGAGAGTGGGGGTAGATCTTACTCTTCGGCTGAAGCCTTCCTCTGAAATGGTCTCCCTGCCCCTGTTCGTCTTGAGCCGGATTTCCTTCAGTTCTGGAAAATTCTCAAGACCTTCCTTTTTTCATACTGCTTCCCCCTCCCCCTCCCTTGCTAGCCTTCATATGCTGCTGGCTTCCTTTGCCCGACTAGCTACTGAGGCCGATCCACCCTCGTCCTCACATTATTCACCCCTATCTCTCCCTCACACAGCACTGGTCCTCTTGGGCTCCCGCTGGCACTTGCCCATCCCCTGTGGGAAACACTTCCTGCTATATAGGCGCCATGCACATTTTCAATAAATAAATAAAATAAACATTATTCGTTTGTCTCACTGCAGTAGGGCAGGCATCAGAAAATGTGATAATATAACCCCAGATTTCAGTGTCTTGACGGGCCTCCTTTTAAGGCCAGAATTTAAGATTTGACTGTGTCTTTAAGGTGATGAACAGCAAACCAAGGTAGCATTGCCAGTGAAGCAAGGACCATTATTCATAGTACAGGGCAATTAAAACCCATTAATGCCCCCACAGTCCGGCAATAATGCCAACACAAGTCACAGAAGCAGGTGTCAAAAGATGAGCCTGATCTTCAAATGTGCCACCTTGTTCAGCAGAGAAAGGAAAGAAAAGCCTGAAGCGATGTCATGTACACACAATTCATTAATCTTGTATAATGCGCTTTATACCGGGGACCAGTCTCCAACATGCAAACCTGTATTGTTCTGCGTTGCATTGCTCCCAAGCTATCCTCCCGGCCCAATCTAGGTGTTCATGAGAAGACAAGAAACACAACAAAAAATAAGGTAAGGGAAACCAGCGGGTGATGGCTATGGGAAGGTGCAAAACCACTCTGGTTTTGTGTGCCAAAGGCAAGATAGCAAGAACACAGGCTGTATGTTGTACCACAGCAGATAAATTATAGCAAGGATCAGTGGAGCCCGGGAATCATACAAAAACAGGGATCCATTGCCAAACTTAATTCAAAGCATTAGTTGACAAAAGCGCTTATTTTGAAAGCAGAGTTTAGAAGAAAATCAATCAAAAAGTGAAGGGTGCTTGAATTTAATGAGAAAGCATTTGAAAGTGAATCATGTTACACAAAATGCAATACCATATAAAATACATTATCAACTTATGCAACAAAAAATGTTTTCACAAACATGCCGGCATGTCTACATCTTCACTTTAGATAAAAAAATAAAAAATGCACAACCCACTATCAATCATACTCATTAACCCCAAAATACACACAACCAAAGAAACATGCACTCTGATAAAATCATACAATGTAGAAGAACATCACACTTTTTAATGCACCATGACACAAAGTGACTGGTGCTCAATACAGTGTGGCATTGCTGCTAAACATAGTATGTGCCGTGTTATTTCACATCCTTCATCACCAAAGGTTGCCACATGTAGGGCCCTAGTTATCCTCTGGAGCTGCATTGGATTGGATGATCCTATGCATAAAGACATGATCCTCTGGAGTTACATTAAATTATCCATGATCCTCTGGAGTTACATTGAATTATCCATGATCCTCTGGAGTTACATTGAATTATCCATGATCCTCTGGAGTTACATTGGATGATCCTATGCATATATACATGATCCTCTGGAGTTACATTGGATGATCCTATGCATAAAGACATGATCCTCTGGAGTTGCATTAAATTATCCATGATCCTCTGGAGTTGCATTAAATTATCCATGATCCTCTGGAGTTACATTGAATTATCCATGATCCTCTGGAGTTACATTGGATGATCCTATGCATATATACATGATCCTCTGGAGTTACATTGGATGATCATATGCATAAAGACATGATCCTCGGGAGTTACATTGGATTATCCATGATCCTCTAGAGTTCCACTGGATGATCCTATGCATATATACATGATCCTCTGGAGTTGCATTGGATTATCCTATGCCTATAGAGATGTTCCTCTGGAGTTACATTGGATGATCCTATGCATATAGACATGATCCCCTTGAGTTACATTGGAATTATCCTATGCCTATATAGATGTTCCTCTGGAGTTACATTGGATGAACCTATGCATATAGAGATGATCCTCTGGAGTTAGACTGGAATTATCCTATGCCTATAGAGATGTTCCTCTGGAGTTACATTGGATGAACCTATGCATATAGAGATGATCCTCTGGAGTTACATTGGAATTATCCTATGCCTATAGAGATGTTCCTCTGGAGTTACATTGGATGAACCTATGCATATAGACATGATCCTCAGGAGTTACATTGGATTATCCATGATCCTCTGGAGTTACACTGGATGATCCATGCATATAGAGATGATCCTCTGGAGTTACATTGGAATTATCCTGTCCCTATAGAGATGTTCCTCTGGAGTTACATTGGATGAACCTATACATATAGAGATGATCCTTTGGAGTTACATTGGATGAACATATGCATATAGAGATGATCCTCTGGAGCTACATTGGATGAACCTATGCATATAGAGATGATCCTCTGGAGTTACATTGGATGAACCTATGCATACAGAGATGATCCTCTGGAGTTACATTGGATGAACCTATGTATATAGAGATGATCCTCTGGAGTTACATTGGATGAACCTATGCATATAGAGATGATCCTCTGGAGTTACATTGGATGAACCTATGCATATAGAGATGATTCTCTGGAGTTACATTGGATGAACCTATGCATATAGAGATGATTCTCTGGAGTTACATTGGATGAACCTATGCATATAGAGATGATCCTCTGGAGTTACATTGGATTATCCTATGCATTAAGACATGATTCTCTGGAGTTTCATTGGATTATCCATGATCCTCTCGAGTTACATTGGATTTTCCTATGCATATAGACTTTTACCCCAGTCAAGCTTTTTGGCGATGAGAGATGTGAAATAACAGGGCACATACTACATTTCACAGCAGTGCCAGATATTGAGCACCGGTCACTTTATATGTCATTTTGCATGTAAACATTATGTTCTTGCACATTATATGTTTGTTTGTGAGCATTTCGGGATGAATGAGTATGATTGTGAGTGGGTTGTGCATTTTAAAATTTGTATATAACGTGGAGATTTAGACATGCCAGCTTTTTTGTAAACATTTTTATGTATAAATTGATAATATTTTGATATATTTATTGATGCATTTTGTTTAATGTGATTTCACTTTAAGGTTTTGTCATTAAATTAAAGCACATATCACTTCTTGGTTGATTTTCTTCTTCTAAACTCTATTTTATTGGATCTATGCGAGGACTGCCTCGCCCATAATGTCAGCCAAAAAAATGGCAGCTTGCATTGTGGCGCAGCGCAGTGATCACATAGATCACTTGTTCCCTGCATCCCCTACCTTCCTCCCCCCTACCCTCTTAACATTTCGGTGGCACACTTCTGTGCGTGACGCCAGCTCTCCTCTATCCCTGCGGTGCCATTTCTCTTCCACTAACGCTGCAACCCGCGACTCTCATTTCCGTGACCAAGTGAAGCGGGGGACACCCCTGCAACACCTGCTGCGCTTGGTCACTGTAACGGGAGCCGGAAGTTTTTAAAATGCCTAATGCACATTAAATGCACAGTCAGTATTTTCTAGTCGCCCTTTTTTGTATTTTGCATGTAGTGCCAGACAAAAGGTGTAAGGGAGAATTCTCAAGAATGTGCTAATGTCCCTTACCTTTTGGGACCCCCAGCAACTTTGCTGGATTTCTACGATTTCAATTTTTACCTGGAAAGAGTGTGAGCCTTTTTTCCCCACTCTTTCATGTATTTTGCTGTGTGATTTACTTTTGTGTTCTATGGATATGGGGTTTTTAAAACAACTCCATAGGCATCATCTTTTTCTCATGTGTCACACAGCACCTTCAGTGCAATGGCACAGGGGTGTCTTTCAGACTCCCCAAGGTTTAAATACCTTCTCTGGGATTGACTACCATCTCCCAGAGCATGTGAAGTTAAATTGACCTTACTAGTCCTTTTAAATTCATAGACCCATCACACACTATCTTCCGATAGAGTGCTGGAGGGGTTGACTAGCATCCCCGGTGTCTAACCACTGATGTAACAGTCAAATTATACTCTTTCCTTTTGAAATGTCTGGTGGCAGTGGTTTTAGAACACACAACCATGATTTTCCCGACCGCGAACACCGGTAGCTAAAAATCAGGTCAGTCATGTTTTTCATATGGCGCCCATGACCCCTCTGTAAAAACAGACTCGGGTCATCTTTTTTTGCCTTTTCTTTTAGGAAAGGCCCTTCTTGTGTTTAACTCTGAGCACTAACCCAGGTTTGGTCCCTTTGTCCAATGCCCTTTGGCGGGCTTCAGTGCTGAAGCCCTCCTCTGGCGCCTGAATGTGTGGGGTGGACATGATGTGAGGGAGGTGCCCGAAACTCCCTGTGCTTCGTCTCCTAGGAGACCTGGATGCACTCTGGTGTGATTGGCTGGCTGACTGACTGTCCAGCAAGGACAGCCACCCTACTGGGTGAGTGACAGCTGAGCTGGAATGAATGGGAGAAAACTGTTTAAAAGCAGGTCTTTGAGACTTGGAAAGCAGAGTCGACCACTGGAACGAAAGAACCGAAGACGAGCTGAAGGAAGATAACTGCTGCAACTCCTGGACCGCTGGTTTGCCCGGTGAAGCCCTGCTGCAGGTCCGAATTGTCTGAAACTACATCGACAGAGAAGTTCCTTCAAGGACGACTTCTTCCCTTGAGCTGGTGGAAACAACCAACTCGTAAGCCACCTGGAAACCATCTCCATACTGGTCGAATTTTCATCAGAGTCCTGTTGAAAACTGGATAGCCAGTGAGGAGGATACCAGTTTGTGGACTTTAAGGCACTCACACCTTAAAATCGACGCTTAGCCAAGATTGTGGCCTCTTCCCTGGGCAGGGCAGGAACCTCCCGACGTCCTCCTTCTGGTCTCCATGACTGAAACTCAGGAACAGCGAGATCTGCAGGAACTGCCAGGAAACACTGCCTCAGCTACAGCTTTTCTTCATCATTAAGGTACTGTGCAAACGTGGTGTGGAAATCCTTTCTGCCGCGGTGAAAGTTTGTGAAACTTTCCCAACTTTGGAGTCTTGTTCACTCATAATCCGACCTATAAATCTTTTTCTGGCAAACTACTTCTGAGAACATTGGCAAAGACTTAACCGTTTACTACCAGAACTGTGCTATCCTATACAAGACTCTGAACCATTGACTTTGGCCCAGGCCTATTGAATTGAATTGCTGGTTGTAGTGAACTGAAACTATTTGCCCGGCCTCTGAATGTCATTGTGCTTTAATTCTTTTGACCTTTGTCTTTCTACCCCTTTTGAAAGTAACTGAAGTGCCAATTTGCTCCCACTTCAGGGGAGGTTAACTTGTTCAGAAACGTACAAATTTTCCGATATGAGACAATGTCACTCTACTGCGACAACTCCTAATTGAAGTTTCATGAAAAATGTAATTAACGGTGAGTCAAAAAAAAGAGCCATTCAATTCATGTTCATAGTGTTGATTTCACACTTCTTTACTTATAACCAGTTTTTCATAAACAAATTGTCTTGCTCTAGGTATTATTTTAACACCAATCTGCTTTCACAACTTTTATTCAGTTGTCCATAAACACATTTACTTTCTCAATCCGTGTTTCCCCATTGCCAGTTACAATGGTTCATCAGGAGAAAAGAAATAGTTTCTGTATGTAGAAAGACAAAAAGAAAAAGCAAATAAGGTTTTTTTTTCCTTTAGTTTAGTAAGACGAAAAGAACTTCATAATTAGTTGGTATTAAGTCTGAAAAAAATGTTTGGTATTGATCTCTAACCAATGGACTCACCCTATTTATATGACTGATTTTTGGAGTATCCTAGAACCAGTGTCTTTTTCCAAAGGAATATAGTTTATAGAGGCCACTTCAAATAAGTAATGCTATGGTTTGTAGTTAAGTATCAATGACTGTAGGGAAGAGAAAAAACAAAAACAAAAAAGAGAGAAAAGAAAACTTCTCTTAATTAATTCAATTAAAGGACTGAGGAAAGAAACCTCATTCTGTGGTTTGGAGAAAGTCTAATCTATTTAGAAACTAAGGTTCTTAACTTCTAGTTTGACCTTACCTTAATTAAAGATTGTACTTGTATCTTATAGAAAAATCTTGCTCGCCATGGTAAGCTGTACGTCCATACTCGGCTGCTTTCGCAATGAAATGCAGCCGAAATGCGCTATTTATAGCGTGCTCCTTGCGGTATGACTTCATCACGTCACGCGCAACGTTAATGTGCATGCTGCGATGACATCATCATGCAAGCACGCTTTTGACGCTAGCCGCGGCCATTTTAGAGCATGTTACATGCTTAAATGATCACGAAAAGAAACCATTTCTAGTTAATGTTAAATAGCAGTAATGGCAGGTTCTTAAATGCCAGTTTATTGATATGTACTGATAATCGCAACATTCCGCCTTTATGTATTTTAAATTGTAGTTTAAGTATTGCTGCTAATTTCTTAATTATTATTGAGGCGGGTTAAATAACAAGGTTAGTAATATCCTCAATTTATCTAATCAGAAAAACATTATTAAAGATGTAATTTTAGTATCTAAAGAGGTAAAGAAAAAAGGAAAGTTTCTTAAGAATCAGAAAGAAAGAAGAGAGCCAGAAACGTATTGGATGTGTACTGTAGTGTATCAAGATTGTGATTTTGAGTTATTTCTTACTAGTGGAATGTTTTCCAACTGACTGTGTAAATAAATGTATATTCTTTTACCAAGAGACCTTGAATAGTGTTTGTGTAACATCTTTTACTGCTCACATTACTCTTGAGATAAGTTTGGCTGCTCAGCCACTGCTACCACATAACTGTGTAGTACGGACTTGTACCAAAGGTGAGGTTGTGCTTACACCTATAGTCTTAATTGTGTGGAGTGTTCCCAAAAGGTACTGCATATAATTCTGCCTAAAAAAGGATACCAAGTATGTCACAACAAAAGCAGAGGATTTGCTGAACATAGACAGCAGACCAATGATGGATGCTTCACAGCAAACATGGCCTTTGGAATTGTGTGCAACCCTGGTACAGTTAGTGACCGGTTCACACATTTTCTACCATAAAGCCATTTGGCTCTAAAATGACAATCTTGAAGGAATTTGCAGTGTGAGTAATCAGGCAGCTTGTGGTCTGCGGCCTCTAAGATCCGACACAGCTCTACCTTTACAAGATCTTCACAGGGACCACCTTCTCATCCCGTAAAAAATGCCTTCCACATATGCTTTGTTATTGTTGCAATTCGCAGATTTGTTTTGAAAGCCTCCAAAGACTTGGCTATGGTCCCAAACCTTTTCCCAGTCCCACCCCGTAAGGAGGTCTTTTATAAGATGATTGAACCCATTCTACTTTTTTAAATAATTTCTTTAATGTATTGTGTCCCCGGGGATGCAGATGTCATAGACTCCATTATGAAGGATGTGGTTACCTTTCCTAGTCTTGGTGCTACCTCTCATAATTAAACTATGATCAATCCCGGCAAGACGCGGTCGTGTGGCAATGCATGCTGGGCAGAGATCACACTGCCCATCGGATCACAACCACGGCATATGGGGGATCCACAGTATTCATTAAGTGAATCGATTAATTGATAGGTGCAAGTCTGCAGCAATCACTCCACCAGACAGTTACAGGCCACAAACCCCTGAGACACTTTCACCAATTCTTAGCCTTGTGACCCACCTGACAGAAGAATAAAATGGGACAGGAAGCAGAAGACAGTGTGGGCATCACAGGTATAATTTAGGCTAAGAAGGCTAAGAAGCGAGAAGTAAGAGTGTTGGAAGAGGATAAAATGAGAGGCGAGAAGTGTAATTTAGAATAGCAGAGGAGAGAAGTAACTAGGAGGAGCCCCTGCTAGAGGTCTCTACTAAGAGGGCTGGTCAGAAATTAAAAACCTTGGATTATCCTAGGGTGGTCGAGGAATTAGGCCAGGGAAGGCCCTGACATTTTCACGAAGGGAATTAGACCTGAGAATCCCAGGGTCAAATGCCTCTGACCCGCAAAAAGGGCACAGAGGGTGGGTGCCTGATGCTTCTAAAGGCAAGAAGAACATTTGTGACATTTTGACAAGTGCAACAAAAAGTCCCCAAAACTGAGTGGCATTTCTTTTCGGGAAGGTAGAATACTGTAGTAGAGAGAGGGAAGGACAGAGGACCCCTGTGTTGAGAAACGCTTTCTAAATTGGTGTTTAGATTTCCGCATCCCACCCTGTGGCCTCAATGAGCCTAACCCCCTAATTTTTGCCGTTTCCAATAAACCTTTTTAACTATATTCTGTAACGTAAGACTGGGACACAATAGTGGCATGTTTTCGATATACAGTTCATTATTAAATAATAACGGGGTGGAAAAGGCCCCTTTATCCCTAGAGCTAGGAGGGGTTCCCCTGCCTCAAAGGAACCTAGTGAAATTGTCAGGCAGTCCGAAAGTAAAAAGTCTGTCACTATCGTTTCCCAAGTCTACCTCTGTCCCTAATACTAATGACCAGAGATAACAGTGCAAGGATATTTTTAGTCAAAGTAATAGATGTTCTTAGTGTTTTCATCCAACATATACATTCTGAGTCTCTCTGGTAGAGAGAAATGATGCAAAAATAATGTTCCATAAATAAAGTTCCACTCCAGAAATTAATATTGAGAATGGGTTCCCTTTTCTTGGTATTTGGTTATAACTCCTCTTTTGTAACTAGTAAAGGTCCTTTTGCTTTTTTCAAGGATACCTTTCTTTTATCTTTTGTTAGTTCACACTTTGTGGTAGACTGTACTCGTCTGCCAAGCGCTACCCAGTTTCTTCCTCAGTACGGGAAACAAGGAGGAAAGGGGGGGGCTTAGTATTTCCTCTCTTGTGCCCAGCTACTGTCTATAACCTATGTTTGTGTAGTCAGCTTATTCAGTGACTGATCTCAGCCACTTAGGCAAGGCCTCCTTTGCTTCCCACCGTCAACTTCCCCCAAATAAATACCTTTGCAATGTCTCTCTCTCTAGCATGCTTCGTTGGGGCTTCAGAACTTGTATTACTCTTCTGTACCTCCCAGCCGTGGGGACGAACCCCATGATTCAGGTCTGGTAGATATGCACTTTCCCCATACTTCCACCAGTTTCTTGCTTTGGTATCACTTTGTTCTGGGTTGCTTTGTCCGGTGTGACTTTGCCTTACTTCAGCAAGTCTCCATCAGCACCACCCAGCAAAGCCGTTTTCACAATGGTTTCACAGGCTCCTGCCTTGATCCCCCGCCGCCCTCTTAATTCGGCTTCTTCTTTATTGTAATGCCTGCCTCGATCGGCGATCTCCTCTACTCAACAGATGCTTCTATGCTCTCCCTCTGGTCTGCCTCTACTGCTCCTCATAGGTCTCTCTCCCTGCACAAGTCCCTTCTCTAAGTTTATCCTACAGTGATCTTCGACCACAGCATTTGGACTTGAGCGATTGCTGTGGATCTCTGGTCTGTTCTTTTCATCGGTCTGCAGCTTCCTCGTCCCAGTATTGTGTCCGTAGGAGACTTTCTATTTTGCACTAACAGATCGGCTTGCAAGACATTTGAGATATAATAGCAGAGTGGGTTGTGGACTCTTTCCGGTATTTGCTGTCTTGGCCATGTGAGACAGGCTTGGTATCAAGAGAGAGACAGACTCAAAATTATTTGTTTCAAAACCTTTATGTACTTAGGTTCCGGGGTTGGTGGAGTGCCTGACTGGCCCTAACTTTAAAGGGATGGTTCCCTTAACTGATGTTCCTAATGGCTGCTGTCTAATAGTCCAAAATAAATGTCTATCTGTGTATAAATCTATGCTTGCCCGCACTCTTTACAAAAAAATGTCATAGGAAGTCTTTTGAAAAGGAAAAATAGTGGTTCAACAAAAATGGGAAACCAAAGTTGGTTTCAGGTGGTCTTCTTACCAGGTACAAATTGATAAATGTCACAAAGATGGGTTCAATCAACAGGGTTTTTCGTAAAACCTTCTCCACAGGGCCCTTTCAGTGATTTCAAATACTTTCAGTGTCTTTGAGTTCCTTGCGGTTCCCTTCCCAAGCTTCAACTTATTCAAGTTCCAAACACCACAAAAAAAATGTAAGACTGTTCCTCTTGAAGCCCCTCCGGGTTCCCTTCCCCACACTTCAATCCTTTCAACACTAAAAAGAAAACCACTAAGTCTCCAACTTGGTTGGGCCTCTTAGAGTTCGGTTCCCCAAGCTCAGGACCTTTCCAGCTTTCAAACACAATGTCCATTTTATCAGGATGCACTTTACTTTCCCCAATAGGCCTTTCACAGTTCCCTTCCCCAAGCCCAGGCCTCTTCCAGCTTTCAAAACAAAACAAATAAACCACTCATGGGGTAGAATCAGAGGCTTTTGAAAACGCCAGGCTCTTTGCTTTTCCTCAGCGCGACCACTCTGATTCTTTGCCCGTCCCTTTGTTTCTTACTCTTGCTTTCCTTTGCAATTTTTATCTTCAGGTACTTCCTACACAATTTCCATGTGTTCCTTCCCTTTGTCATGCACACTTGCACTGTCCTGTATTCCTTCCCTCTATTGTGCCTCTTGCACGCTTCTTTCTCTCTTTTGTGCACCCCTGCACTGGTTTCCTTTTTCCTGGGTCGCTTGCACCCTTTTACACTTTTCCTATCTTGCCTCTTGCATATTTCTTTCACATGGTACACCTATTTTGGAACACACGACCAAGGGCCCTAGGCTTAGCTTTGCCCCTTTTTGACAGTTCGTTCTTCATCAGATGAATCTTTGTTAAAAAAAAAACGAAAACCTTAGTGCTTCACTTTTTCTCTTTCTTCCTTTAATTTAAATTTCACCTCTTTAACATTTTGCACGGCTTCTAGCACTCTTTTCACTCGTATCACTTCATTGTTCAACTTAATTCCATTTGTTATTTCACATACGAACATCTTCCTAGTTTTGCGCTTACACTGTTACTTGTATCCTTCCATTGTTGAAGTCTTCCCCTTAGCTTCACTCATACATTTACACAAACGCGGTCATCTTTTCTCACACGTTTGCAGTGTTACTTTGTATCGTGCTCTTCGAAACCCATATCTGCAATGCTTTTAGATTCAATCAGCTGACTTCTGTGCTTCAGCTCTACAACTCTTTGTTCCGAGGTCAGGGTCTGACCACCTGCCCCTCAGACACTCCTGGCTGTTTCACCGGCCCAGGGGAATGAGCATTCGCCTTTGTAGGTTCTGCAGGAGACCAGCACGCCTCTCAGCTCCCATACACAGACTCTTCTTGGTTCCCTTGAGACACGGCTCCCTTGCCACGCTTCTGGTCTTTCAAACTGCAGGTTCTGAGAGTCTCGGCATCTCAGTCTCTGGCCTCTGACCTCTGTTCCTGGACAGCTCTGGCATTTTTGCTCTCCTCCCAACTCGCTTTCCTACTCAGTGATCAGTCTGTGCAAGACCACACTGTTTATAATGGAAAGACCAGTCAGGTGTGAAGGGTTACTATTAAATGCCTGATACTGCTTGACTATTAGTGGGAAAACTTGAGCTCTTTCTAGGGTAGGTTTCCCTTATTTTCCCGATGTTATATCTTTACTGATCTTAGTTGCCTCTCCCTCGTCTCAGTATTTGTTGGAAATGGGAAGGGGGAGATGGGGTGAGATGGGACTTGATATTTACAGGCTATATTATTGTAAATTGACTGGTAAAGGAGAGGGGAAGACCCCTGGCCCTAGTTTGGTAGAAATAAGTTGAATCTCTTTGCAGAAAATTACTCCCTAGGTTACTCACTCGAACATGCAAGCACTGACCTGTATAACACTTCACATGATCTGAACTAGGGAAAGACAAAAAAGCATTGGAATTAAGATTAGGTCTTTGTCTCACCTAGCTTTCGCCGGGGTTGCTCTGGGATAATCGGATTGTCTCTTCCTTGGGTTAGGGATAATGAGGCCTTCATAACACATAAAGGCTTCTGGGATCTCTCCATTTATTTGTCCAGATGTGTCCCCCGGGAATCCCACATACCTGAAGTACTGTCCTTCCACAGATCCAGAATAGTGGAAAGCCTGGTGGTCCAATCGTCACTGGACTGAAAGATAAAAACACAGCCAGGTCCACCCACAAATTATTGTGGAGCTATGCAGTGCAGTGCACTGAATGTGGGAAGCCCGAGAAAGAGAAAGACTTAACCCTCTCCAACAGGGGAGGTAACCAGAGAGAAGGACGGAAGAGATATGGGAAGTAAAAGGACATGAGGGATCCAGGAAAGAGAAAAGTAAAGGGAAAGGAAAGAAACAGAAAGAGAAGACCAGGCAGCTAGGCAGTAAGGGAGCAAGGCAAATAGGCAGGACATTGCAAGGAGCCAGGCCACAAGACGAGAAGGCAGCAAGGACGGCAGGTAGCTAGGCAGCAAGGAAACAAGGAAGAAACCAGTTTCCAGTATGAGCATCAGCTTCAGAAAAGGTTGCAACGTGGGGATCTGCAGTCAGAGGGCCGTTTATATGTCTGGTGCCCAGCTTCAGAAGTAGTGTAGCCATGGGCAATGGACCAAGCCATGTGCACTGCACATGTGCAGAAGGCAGATGCTGGCCCAGCGTGCATTTGCAATCCCGCCAACATGGGGCCCCAAGAGAATGTGGGCATGCTGCAGAGGTGCCGGAGAAAGAGGAGCATGCCGCAATGGAAACAGAGGGCAGCGGTCCAGCAAATGCGAGCCAGCCAGCAGGTAAGAGCATGACTTGACGGTCAGGAGGGGCTGTGACACTATAGTCCTGTTGGAATACCGTGTCTCTCCTAGGGTATTCTCCTGAGGGCAACCCGATCTCCCCTACTCAGGTGATCCTCCCTCACTTGTCCACCCCATGGTTGGGATTCAAAAGTGATGGCCCTTCCCTGGCCACCTGATTAGAGGATTCTCGAGGTTTACATGGGAGAATACCCCCATGTTTCTCAGAAATTTCTGAAGAGTTTTCACCAGTATGAAAGGAGACGTTCAGCCCTACAGATGAAGGGTGTATCAGTCACTTTTACTCCCTAAAAATGGGCAAATACTCCCTAAAAATAAAAATAAGGAGTAAAAACATTCCCAACTAAATATAGGAAAAAGACATGTAGAAACTTTTGCCCCTGCGTTTGGACCAGTAGTGCACATAGTACCACAGGAAGACACCACTATTTTAACTGCCTGATTTGAAGAAGGAAAAGGGCATCTTTTATTGTGCATGAATAACTAGGTGCAAAAAAATAAAAAAATATTAAGAAAACATTGCTGTTTTTCAGTTAAACATGTTTTACTTGCTTATAAAATGGTCTCATTGGGAATTGGGCTTATGTTTTTACTCCCTAAAAAATCATTTTACACCCAGCTTTAAAGAAAAATCGGGAGGAAATTGCTCCCACTTCCAAATGTTATTTGGAGCACTGGAGACGATGTTCACGGATCAGTCACAATTTTCTGGCTTTGAATTATCTGTTGAACCGCCGACGGTGACAGTAAGTTGGACAGATTTGTAGAAGTTTGCTTTGTACAGCACCATGTTGCACCCTGGTGTCAATTGTCCCATTATAGAAACATAATTAAATATACATTTATATTGTCACTATACATTTACGATTTAAGGCACAAGAAAATACAATGACCAGTCGGGAATCTCAGCATTTTTCATCATTTGCTGAAACGGAGTTTCAAACCAAGTTCTTCAACTTGCAAAGTAAGCAATGAAGCTTCAAATATACTTGCTTCCCACCCACTTGGTGACACTGACCCCTTCTCTAAGGGATGACCTGGCCTCATTGAAAGCCTCCAATCAGTCTCTAGCAATGTCCTCATTCTCCCTCGAATGCTGACACTCCCCTTTTGTCTACTCATGTGCTGGTCTTATGCTCCAACTATGGGCCACCTCACCCCCCACATGAATGGGTTTATCTCGATGCCTTTTTATCAACTTAGCTGTTACATTCCAACATCACCAGCACAGCATTGATCATTCTCTTCAAACAGCTCAACTGACCAAACTGGGAAGAGAGCATTTCACCACATGCTCACATGAAGTGGAGGTCTATTTTCCCAGGTCTATGAAGAGGGTCTCTAGTGCCGCCTTTCAGCCTCCTCCCTGCCTCCTAGCCTAAGCCCCTGCCCCCTGGCATCTGGCACGTTTCTAACTTATCTCCACAGCCAGAATTCAAACCACAGGTGGTCAAAGCACCCATCAGGTGGTGTGTCAGGTTTTGCACCAGAGAACTGCGCTATACCCAAAGCAAGACTTTGTGCTTAGTGTAAGAGCAACCACTACCCCAGAAAATTTGACTAGTTCACCATTGGACAGCAATATTGCCATTGGCCTATCCCCAGAACTTCGAAGAACCAATTATTATTTCCCTTGACATAGATAACATTAGATGCCATCAATAATTTCCCTGCACAGCTTTATCACCAGAACAACAAGCATTTAAACTTGCAATATATAGTCTCTTTATACTCGTATTTAGCATGTATGTATATTTATCCTCTTGTACAGGTAATATATGAGAATTAAACTTTTTATAGTCCAATGTTAAGCAGCCACCAATATTAGCAATAATGTAGCTGAATATAGTCATTCATAGGGTCTCATTATGGCTGAGCCAGTCCGATAAAAATGCCGAATCAGGGTACCTCCGACCTACACCCATCAACACTACAGGTTTTGCATTTGTCTATCCCCCTATAGCATTACTTATCCCGCCCTCCTCGCTTACAGAGCCACACATATTTAGGCCAACAACAATTGGTGGTACTATACAAAACCACGTTCATACTTACTTTACTTCTATGAATAGAAAGGGTACAGTCAATGTGTGCAGCCACTTAAAATATGGCACAGTAATACTTAAAGATGAACTCGCAGAAGTGCTTTCTGGATTTGCCAGCCAGTAGACTGTTATTTTCTTCCACCCACCGGAAACGCATTGGAAAGAGCTAAATATACTATAAAAACTAGGGCTGTACCGAATAGCATATTTAGTATTCGGCTGAATACCGAATAGTGTGTCAACTATTCGGCCGAAGCCGAATATGAAGCCGAATAGTTTCTTTATTTAATAAATCATGTTCCAAACTTCAAAAAACACACTTATTAAAAAAACATGTAAAGCACCATTTTAAATGCATTCTATACTTTTATATAAAGTATAAAAGCCAGACATAAAGCAGATTTAACCAAAATGAAGGGACCAAGTGTACAGAAGATTGTTGCATATTCAGTGCCAGTTAAAGTAGGAGGCTTCACAAATGCAAAAGGACTGCCTTTGTGAATCAGATGCATTGCCTTCTCTATCCAGTTGCAAAGTCGATGCGGTCGAGTTTCGAAACTTCTTTGCAGCTCACATAGAAATGTATAAAATGATTCATGTCGGCTCATGCAGGACACAAGACAAGAGGAAATCTGAAATGCGTGAACTCCATCTCACAACTATTCACCCCACCCAAACAAATGCTGCTCACTTTCCACTTATCCTTGCCACTCTTTCTCACCAATACCAAACATATGCAACTTATAATTTCCTGATAAAATATCAGATAATGTTAAACTCAGGGCTCCAGTCCTTAAAAAAAGAAAAGGGGGGGCTATGATGTACACAATGGGAAGTGACATGACAGGAACTGAAAATATCCACATTTCTGTGTTTGTTTTTTCCAACTGAAAAAAAGTGCACATTGCATATAAACATTCGCCAGAAGAAAAGATTTTCCTGTATTGTTGCAGGCTACGCATAAGAAATGAGCATCTTATTTTGTCTAAGAATCTAACGAAACATGCCCTAAAGAGCAGATTACAATATAAGATACTTTTCAGCTGTGTGATAGCAATTTGTCTGGTCTAATTCTATTCAGTTTTGCAAACTGAAGGCTATATTTGCCTTTCTGAGTTCATGTTGCATTCTATTCAAATGTGAATGTCAAAGTATTCGGCAAGAGCCGAATAGCAAGAAACTATCCGGCAGGGGCCGAATAGCTTTTTTTCAGCCGGAATTCGGCCGAATACTTACTCGAAGCCGAAGTTCGGTACACCCCTAATAAAAACCCCTTACTTTAAAGTGAACTTACATAAAAACAATCTTAAACCAAAGATTGTTTCCTGTTAGCCAATCCTGATATGCAGTGTCATTTCTAATCTTACTTGTAATCTTTTTTGGCAGTTGACAACATTGCCTCTATCGTTTATAAATAAAATTGACTGAAAAGACAGCGGAGGTCATTATACGTTTGCCGGTATACCAACGTTCTCTACTGAAATGGCTATTACCTCTTCTGAAGTACATTTCACCCTTAGTAAGGAACGCTTCTTGATTTTCACCGCCGTTACGATAACCCCCCCACCCACCCCATCGGCCTTCCACACAAGCCTTTTTCTGCCTGCTCACAAAATTCCATATACCCATCAATGGCCGGGGATTCTCTTACCCAAGTTTCCTGCAGGAGAACAAAATCACACAAGTCGAAATTCTCCTTCCTATTTAAATTAAGGAAAGAGTTAAAACCATGATTTTTCCAACTAGTGATGATGATTTTGTTTCTTCCCAAATCCAGGTCTGGTTCTTGTTGAGATCGTGAGGGCAGCAGCAAGCCAACCCCAGCTTGATGACAGCAAATCTAGGGAAACTTGCCTGCGATCTTAACATACTGAAGTAACACTGGACGGTTAGATAATCAAGCCCCCTTGCCTTCCACTTGGTCTCCACTTGGTTTGCGTAATAGCGTGAGAACCCGAGGAGTAGGACATCTTCTTCTATTAATAGTGAGTGGAAATGCACTGCATATTTTCCAAGGTGGGACCGATCAAATAAATGAACAAATGTAATATCTGAGGACAAGCTAGAGGACAAATCAGCGATAGTGGATAGCATAGTCAATATTCTCGTCCCATTTAAATGGATTTCATTGATCATCATCAAAAACGGATTAGAAGATTAGAGGAAAAGGTTTCTCCATACCGCCGGTAGGGCGGGCCGCATTTTTCTCCTTATTCCCCCAGTCTTTTCTGCCTCCCCTTAACCTAATCATCTCAGCACTGGAGTGTTTAGGTTCATTCTCTTGCTGAAAGAGGGGCAGTTGCTTAATGCAGCCCAAGTTTCCTCGCCCAGCATCCAGGTTCATTTCTTTGCACATCTCCTGACCACTTTGTTTTCTTCCCTCTAACATTGCTATTGTCACGTCACCACTTCCTTTGCATTGGGCGGATTCTGTTTGTAACCAATGAACTTTTTTCCTTCTTGAGTCATACTTTCTTACTGGATTTTAAACTCAAATGGGGAAGCCTTCATGGACACGTGTCGTGGCTGACCTGGTCAGCCTTTTTTTGGCCCTTGAACGTCAGAGTCATTGGGACTATCCTCAATCGTCATAACTGGCTTTCCAGAAGGCAGCTGTCTGTTTCCTTCTAGACCATGCTTTTTGGGAGCATTCAAGAGGGTCCTCAAAAATGTCCTTGAACCTCTGTTTTTTACCTTGGCAACTCCTTTAATATTTTTAGATTTTTTATTCTGTGGCAAATTCATTGAAACCTTATCGCTAGTGGTTGCATTCATACTCGAAGATTCCACAGTCAATGACATCCCAGGTTGAGTAGCCACTGTTGCAGTCTCCACCGTGCTTTGGGTATGGCACATATCACTTAGAGTTCCAAATATCGGCTCATCTTGGCAGTTAAATGAGCTAGTATTTGCTCCCTCACTTTCCAGATGATTTATTCCTTTGGGCAATAAGAAGTATCTCGGACAGTGAGGCGGTATTGGCTCTTACCTCGTACACAACAATGTCATACAGTCTGATGAAAGACTCTAAAATGAGGTTCGGAGCAGCAAGAGAGCTGGAACTTGACTCTGACGAGTCATGCATGACAGAATCATCACCCTGAAAAGCAATGCCCTATATACAGTATCAGGAATCTCTATCTGGGCACCCTTGCCTGAGATTATAGTATCTGGGATAGCTTCCACTTCATAAATATACTGAATTTGGAATAAGGTCGTTGACATACAAAAATGCTACGCTCCTTGCTCCAAGGCCAAAATTTCATTTTCCAGAGAGATGCACTTGTTCATAAGGCTCATACTGACATGATGCTCCACCCGAGTCAGTAGTGGGTCTGATAGATCACATTCCAGATTGTTGAGTGTCTCTGCCCTCTACCTTTAGCATAGTGACGGGCAGTTCAAAACCTCAGCATCAGGGCCTTCTATGCCGAAGTCTCTTTGCCATTCAAAGTCTCTTATTTCAGGGGGCCCGATGCAACACAACAAACATTAAAGTTTCTTTCTTCTCAGGATTTCACATGTACAACTTCTCAGATGATTTACTGTTCACCCTGGTTGCCACTATGCTGGGCTCAGACCTTCTTTAACACAAAGCCTTCAATTGGTCTCCCTCCGCCAAGCCCAGGCTAAATTTATCTACTTTTCCAAACTTTCGGGATTTTGCTCCACCCATCGCAGGACCACTTTGAGTCACAATTCTTTGTTCTCTTCTTAATAGAACCCTTTTAACTTTCAATTATGCCACTCCTCGTCTGGATACCTTACAGAGACCTTCGATTGAGCACCCATGCAGTGCCGACCAGACCACTCTGTCAAAGGTATCGTATCTTGCTTTTAAAGTTCAATCACTCATCAGCAATTTAACTTTAATTGCATCTTTTTTAATCACACATTTTAACAATATTTGTTCCAGCGCTTGCCATACATTGTTGCTGCCTGCAACCTTGGCTTCAACACAAACCAGTCTTGTATCGGTCTCCCCAACTCACCGGCTGTGTTGATTTCACCGACGCTGCTTTGTTCTTGGAGCCAAGGACGGTACCACGGCGGCTGCTGCTTCTCCCCGTCTTGTTTGTTGATGCGGGCCCCAGGTACCTCTGACACGCAATGCAGCCTGCTTTGCTGGTCTTACGCTTCCTAATCTCGAGGGCTCTTCAAAGTAATGGTTCCTTGTCGGAAAGGGCAAGGGAATTTCCCTCTTTGCGATACCCTCCTGTTTCGATGTCTTTCTTCTCTCGTCTCAATACTGCTGTTTCCTCGTGTGCTTTGCCTTGCTCAGAGTGTGCTCTTGTGTTCTGCCTTTTATCCGTATGGGGAAGATTAATGGAAGTCAGGTGTGTGTGATGGTCAGTAATTCCCTGACCATTCTATTGGCACATGTCAGGTATACTGCTCAAGTATTAGTCTGTTTTCCCCACAGCGGGCTGTCTGTGTGAAAGCGTTCATGTTGTAAAAAGGGGGGGGTAGTGTTCCTAAGTATCCTTCCTGGTAGGATGGGGTAAAGCTGTTAGAGGGAATGGGATACGTCTCACCATCTGGGGTCCTACTCCCTGAAGACCCCTCTCCTGGGTGATCCTCCCACACCAGTGCACCCCCAGGAAATGGATCCAAAAGTGATGGCCTTGTCCTGGCCACCTGGATGACAGATCCCCTGGGACTAGTGGGTGAAATACCTTCTGTTTTCTCACACCCTACATAAACTAAAGAAACTCTGGTGCTCATTCGGAAGTCCATGAAAGTCCAAATCAAAAGGCAGAGTCCCAGTCCAAAAGCTCCTACGCTCTCCCTGTCACCACAACAAACAGTAAGAAAGATTGGGTTCTGATCGTGACCCAGGAGAATTACTCAATTCTCCTGGATGCAAAGTGTCTCAAAGACACTAACAGCCTTATCATGAGTTTGGCGGTAACCCTTAAATGTGGCAGGAACGCTATTACTCCTGCATTTAAGAGTCGGCCAAACCATGGGTTTGGCAGCATTTAACCCCAGCATTTAACAGCATTTAACAGCGCCGGGAAAATGCCAATTTATGGCACAATTACAATGTGGTAATACCGCCGACGGTAATTGTGCTTAAAATTCCCCATTGGATGGGGAATAGGGAATTTCCCAATGGGCCCAATGGGGAATGGGGAATTACCGTTCCGCCAAACCCGTGATCCGCCGTTAATAATGTGGTGGGTTTGGCGGTAACGCTATTAGCCCTGGCAGTATCCCGGAGGTAATACCGCTGGGGTACCGCCCAACTCATGATGAGGCCTTAAGTCTTCTCAAAGTAAAAGTTCCATAAAAATGTCAAGGTTTTCATAACAAACAAAGAGTTGTACATGCTTCTTGTGGGACTAGGAGAATGACTCCCGTCTCTAAACTGTTTCCCCAATGTCCCTTATTTATTTTATTTATTATTAATGTGTTATAGCTTAGTATAAGCTTTTCACATGATATAAGAAATTACATTTACAAAACAATTGTACATTAAAAACAGAAAATAGTAACAATGGGCCTCATTACGACCCAGGCGGTAAGGGTTTTACGACGGCGTAAACAGCGCCGACCCTTACCGCCTGATTCCGAGGTCCCTTAGCGCCATGGAGATTTTAACACCTGCTTTTAGCAGGTGTTAAAATCCATGGCGCTAAGGGACCTTGTTGTTAATTACGCCACCGTAATTTACGGTGGCGTAATTAACGCCTTCCCCACTCCCATTATGCCCTATGGGGCAAAAATGGGAATGGGGAAGGGTAAATGGGGATTGGGGACTTACCGCCCCGCCAACCTCGGAATGGGGCGGTAAGTCCACCAACCACCATGGCGTAAATGTAGTTTACGCCATGGTGGTAAAGGTACGACCCAGGCGGTAACTTACCGCCTGGGTCGTAATGAGGCCCAATGTCCCTTATAGTTTTCAAGAAAACAATTAGTTCCTTGAAGGAAATCTCAGCACATTTTTCTTTCTTTATGCTCTTTGTCCTGTCCTCCCTGGAACAACGAAGATGCTCTCTAAGTCCGTCTCGACTCTCCAGCAGCACACTCTTGTGGAACTGCCCTGGGAATTGTGCTACAAAGTGATTCACTACTTCATCTACTTCTGCATGATTTACTATCGTGAGTCTTCCCGGACCCCTCCCGACTTGTTCTTGTTCCTGTCACCTTCTCCCGGGGGAACTCTTCATTGGCTTTGCCAAGGGTCGCTGGTCCACTCTCTCTGTTTCAACTTCTTTTTTCACACCATTTCTGCTGCCTGCTTTCTCTCTGTGGCCAATTACTGTTGGTGGTATCGGCACTGTTGTCAGAACACTCAGTACACCCACAACAGGTCACACCACCAACACTGTCTTTTTTACTCTCTGCACACATGTCTACACAGCTCTGCTGTAGGCTAAGGTTGGCGGCTCAGCACTGTTGTTGGACCCGATGGCGCACCAACTACAGGCCACGCCACCACCTTTCCATCCCTCCTGGTCTACTCTGCTGGTTCCCAACCGACTTGCAAGATGCTTCCCAGGAACGTCACTGTTTGTCTCTTTAAATTTGGAGATGTGCCTCAATGCGGGCACCTCACTTGCTGGGTTCCCCATCTGGACGTACAACAGCTCTCAACATACCAGAACCACACAGGCCACAGCCGGAAGGGCTAGACGACAATGAAGAACACAGTCCACCTTTGATGTTTGGTTTAAATAGCGGGGACGGATCAGCCATAACATCAGCCCAAATGACAGCAGCTGACTGAGTATTCCCCCTGCTCAATTGTAGCATTCTCAAGCCCTTCTTCATCCCTGTTCCTATTACATCAGTGTGGTCTGATATTTTAAAATAACACATAGTTTTGGGCGTGATCCTATGTGTAGAAGATTCATGAAGTAACATCAGCCTGCAGGGTCGGGTTTAAAGGGGCCATGTCTTTATAACTCACGTCCTTAGCCCCATGATGGGGGTTCCTCTCTATTAGATCCTCCCGCATGTTAACACCCCTAGGTGGACAATTGGTTAGCGCCCTAGCCTCATGTAAAGGGTCTCCCCTCTGGGAAGAAGTGCTGCTAGGTGAAGGATTGTTACACTACTTAAAGTAGTGCACCTGTCAAAAATAAGAATAATAATAAAGTCCATGAACATCATGTTCCTACAAAGGTTACTTTGGGTCCTCATGATGACTACGTGAAATCTTCTATTATGTAATTTTCCTTACAAGTACATAATGTTTGATCAATTAAAGTTCTCCATGGAAACCATAAAGAGTGGCTGATGGCAAAACTGGCAAAATGGTCTTGGAAATTTGAGATTAATTTCCATCGATTTACACTAAGGTCGACTTTGCAACATTAAGAATGATGGATGGAGCAGTGTAGTATTAATCATATACAAGGGCAATTCTTTGTGCAGCCTTTCATGCCATTGATTTCCAGCCTGTTGTACACTTACAGAGATGGAAAGTCTCATGGAAAATTAGGTATGGTCTCACCCCAAAAGACCAGTCCAGACCCAACAGCTACGTCACATGCCCTTTTGCTCGAGACAAATAACTCCAGACATGGTTCAGCCTCATTGGGCAACATCAGTAATGTGTGGGCTTTCACTCTAGACACAGCAAACTCAGAACCCACATCTTTGTATATAACTGTGCCACTTAGGGTGAACTTCGCAATACTTACTGTGAGTGCTGGAGGAAAAACGTTGTTGAAATATTGCTGTGCGGCTTTTGTTCCAGTTCCGAAATGATGTTCTTTAGCAATTTGGGCTTGAATACCCCAATTGGTGCGGGACCATAACGGATTTGTTTATTGTTGCCCTTCCCCCCCCCTTCTTCAATGGGGTGATCAGGCTAAGATGATGATGCCAGAGGTTGATCAGATCAACAACAGTGCTTATGATCAATCCTAAGTGTCATCAATATCCTTTTTGTTAGGGATATTAACTGGACACCAGAAACAGGTCAAACTAAAGAAATTGTTATAACAATTAAATAGTATTCATTATTTTCAGGACAAAGATTTTGAGCACTATAAAAATAAATGAATAACAATATTACTGATGATGGTAGAAGCACCAATAATTGCAATAAAAACACTAATGCCAGTAGTAATGTCTCACCTCGCGGATGTCACGCTGGTACTTGACGTTCATTTCTTCTGACTTCAGCAGATCTTTCCGGGCTGTCGACAGATCCTCTTCCAGTTCGTTGACACGGGTGGACAGCGAAGACTGCCGGTCCTTCGTTTGGCACAGCTCAAAGTTCTGCTTTTCCAGAAGTTCCTTAAGCTCCACCACACGCCCAGCCTCATCCTCTGGATGGATGGAGCCATTGTGCAGTCTCTGGAAGGGCAGAGAAAAGGTGCAGAGAGGATTAAAAGAAAATCAAAGGAAACACGAATCGAGAAGGTAGGCAGTTCGAGGGGCTCTGCTGTGAATGATCTAATCTTCCTCCATAGAGTGTATTATTTGAAGCCATTGTTGTCTAACAATTTGTATTCAATGTTCCCGTTTTTAAAAGTAGCTTAGTTCTAACGGGTCTTCAAAGAAGATTATTAATAGGGATTATTGTACTATCTAGTTTTTATAAATTGGCAGTCAAATCATTTTCTAGGGAGTGAAATATGAATTACCATTCCCACCCATTGTGTATAGGTGTGTTACAAATGCCATATCGTATCATATCATATCATATCAAGTGGGGTATTCTTTAGACATGTAAATCTCTATATTAACCCTAATACACCCCTTTACAATGCTGATACGCTGAACTGAGCCCATTGAAATGTGTGGGGAAGCAGTGTCTGTTTTTTCTTTTTTTGGTTGGATGTTTTTTACCACCCTATTTTTTGTTGGGAGTAATTGCTCACTTTTTGACAGTAACAAAGGCTTGTACGCCGCTTCTCTCTAGGTCCAGAACTAGCAATGCGACGCATTAGATTGGAATAAAGCATACGTGACCATGAGTATGAAAGAGATTCACCACAAAGATTAAATGTTTAAACATTCAATAAAAAAAATTATAATATATTCTAACATATTTTAGGATACAGGCCAATCAAATAATGTTTTCTGCCACATATGTAGTGCCATTTTGGTGCCCCCTTACAAAACAGCCTCATTTGATGTTTTAGGAGGAGCAAAAATGGCAACGTCATGATGCAGAGGGGGCCTCAGGAATAGGCGGTGTGAGGGTACGGAGGTAGGAGACAAACACAGGAGTGATACGTTTGTTGACAAACTTTTATTAAAAAAAAAAAACTAGAGAAAACCCTGCCTAGCCCTATTACTAAGAGGGGTTTCCCTGCCTTAAACCAAATACTAAGGATTCTTTCAGGTGGTCCGCAAAAAGTATATAGTCCACTGTCCAAAACCTATCTCTGTCCCTTTCCATGTCCACTAAACTAGAAAGGATGTGGGTCTTCTTGATCCATTAGAGTGAATTAAAGTTCCAATTTGGGAAAAACAAAGTTATAACACGAACCTAAACAAAGTTCCAAAGGGATGCAAAACCACCAAAGTTCAACAGTAGTAAAGTCCTCTGGTTCAAAAGGACAGTGAAGTTCCAACTCAAAATGGTGATGCCAAGAGAATTATTCCTTTCACTTGCTCTCACTCAGGCTTCTCAATGTGGTTACAAATGCCAGGGGAAATGTCTCCCTCCTCCTGACTTTTAGGCGCCTTACAATGTTCAAGAGAGTACCTTCCTTCTCTTGACTTCTCTCATGCAGTTCTAACACCACCAGGGAGGGTTTTTCCCTTCCCCTGGCTTCTTCCTCACAACACCAGGGAGGACGCTACCCTTCCCCATGTCTCTTCTCTTGCCTTGTTTCACCTTCCTTTCAAACCATTGGGCTACGAGTCTCAAACCCGTAAGGTTCTTAGGTGACAGCGTGGCAGACCTGGTTAACTAGCCTGCCAAGTACTGTAAGGAGGAAGATGACTGATGATGGTAACCTTCATTTGGGCGGGTCCCAGACCCGTTGCCCTTGCTTTCTTTCTTGGGGTCTGCAAAGAGTACTGTGTTCCCTGGGATTTTCTTCTTCCCCTGTTAGGCTGTGCCATGGTATCCCCACTGTTCCCTTCTGCCCCTACCAACCAACCCAGTCAACCATGTACCTTTGGGGTCTTTCCTGTATTCTTTTGTCAGTCTTGGGGTGTTCCTGCTTAGGTTTCAGGCTTCTGCAGTCTTCCCCCCCATGACCGATGTGCTGCGACAGCTCTACAGCATGTGGTTCCCTTGGTTCCCCCAGGGTGGGTTATCTTCTCAGTTGGGTTCTTTGACAAGGGGTTCTCCTAGGCTCCGCACAGTCTTCAGAACTTCGCTGCTGGCCAACGTTTCCCCATCCTTCCGACAGAGCCTCTGGTCCACAGCCGCTTCTTCTGCTTCGCACTTCCTCAGTCTGTCTCCTGTAGTTTCACTTCCACATCACATATTGTGGCAAATTATCTGTACTCCCCATACATTGATGTGGGGGAAGGGAGCCACTAGGGATGCGATTTGTCCGGCCATTACCTCCTAGAGGTTGTTGTGGAGGGAGCCCGCTGCTCATTTGTCCCGAAGAGACATGATAGACACTATCCTGAAAACAACACGCAGGAGAAGGATTGTCAGAGGATTAGTCATCTGGTATGTGGCAAGAGTTTGGCCCAATTCCTGAAACGGGAGTACTGGTCCCCAACCCAGGTATCAATTTAAATGGCCAAAGCACAAAACTCTCAGTGACAGCAGAGGACACCCATAGAATATGCTAACAATGTTTACCAATGGACGCAGAGTCCCAGAATGATGCAAAGACATGGGCATCTTTATGGAGCCTGCCAAAGGGAAGTCCGTGGAACTGCTATCATCAAAGAGATGATAAACAGGGCCCAAGTAAAAAATAAAATGGAAATTCATTATGCCACTTAATGATGTCCACCGTTTAAGCTATGAGGTCCCAATTCACTCAAACATTGCTTGGTTGGCCAATGCAAAACCTAGACTAATCAAAGATTAATGAGGACAATTAAAACTTCAACCCAAACTGACCAATCCCAATAAGGAATTTAGAATGGGCACAGAGCCAATCTGCAAGCGTGTGGGAAGAACCGCTCAGAATCTAGCTGCATAAAGTAAGAAGGGAAGTGTTACCAAGAAGGAATCTACGTGTTCACTGTGCCGCCCGTAACTATGCTGACAAAAATGTCAACACCAATTATGGTGCTGAGCAGTGATCAGATAGATCACTTTTCCCCGCAAACCTCCAACCCCCACACCACTTACCTTTACCACGGCACACTTATGTGTGCGCCGCTGACACCCTTGTGCCCATGCGGCGTCAGTTTCTCCCACTGATGTAGGGTGGTGGTGACGCCACTGGGTCCTTTTTTCTCTTTTTATCCTAACCCCAGCAACTCCAGACTCCTGTTACTTTGACCAAGGGAAGCGGGGGGACACCCCTGCAACTCCTGCTCTGCTTGGGTGCAGTAATTTGGGTCAGGATTTCTGAAGTGCACAAAGGCACATATTTCGCACCGGGCATCATTGTGGAGTCGCAGTAATGTCACGATTCCATAAAGAAGTAAGGGGAGAATCACGCTTCAGGTAGACATACTGAGCATGTGTGCCCCGACACCAAGAGGCATCAAAGCGACGACGTTGGAAAGCAGGACCTTGAGAAACCTAAAGTCTACCACTTCCTGGAGGAGGTGACAGAGACTATTACCTTTGGGGAAACCTCTCCAGGAGAAGCTGGTACCTGGACACCCTGAGAAGGGGACTCATTCTATACATACATCCAAGCAACTCTTGGACCTAGTAGAATTGGGAAGCCATGTTGAAAGGCTTCCCACCGATGACACTTGGGAATAGGGTGAAACCTATGACCATGGCAGGGGGGACTAAACAAGAACTGCTTGAAAGATCCTAGATGTGCGAGGGGAATTATCTATTGAAGTGTTGTTGCAGATACTGAAAGCAAAGGTCCAAGGAAGGATGGGTTGTGAATCTTGAAGAAGCCCAAACCTCAAATGAATAACCTGTTGTGACACTTGACAATGGCTCAGGAGTGACGTATTGTGAAAGCTCAAAAAGCTAAAAGTCCAAGAAGAACAGGGCCAAGGGCTAGGAGGACCCCACTGTACATACTGCTGAAGTCAAAGGTCAATGGCAGGACCTGCTGGTAGAATCAGACAAAACCGATGGCCGAAGGAATTATCTGCTTGAATCCAAACTAAGCTAAAGGACCATGAGGCAACTTGTTGTGAAATCCTGACAAAGCCAAGATCCAGTCAATAACTACTGTGAATTATGGAAGCAAGGGTCATGGGAGGAACACTTGTGAAACCCAAATGAAGGAAAGGTGTAGGAGGAAGAGGTTGTAATACATAAAGAGAAAACCCAAGAAGAAAATATTTATAAGAGTCCCATTACGAACAGCCATGAAAGACGCATGTTGTGAGCCTGACAAGCTAAGAATTAGAAATACCTTTGTTGAAAAGACACCAGAGTGGAGGTCAGCCTGCAAAGCAGCCCAAGTAATATCACTTTCCTCTGTAGGGATCTTGAATCTGGAGAAAGAGAACAAAGGAGCAGTCCGGCTCTTGAAGTTGCCATCAGTGCAAATGTTAGACTGTGTTTGCTATTACAGTATAGGGATAGGCTCTTAAGTAAAGGTTTTGTGAACTCTTGAGTTGGACAATCATTTGTGATATTAGCATTGGGTAGCCAGCAGGCAAAGGACTTATCAAGAATAGGTTGAATCTTTACTTTGCCCATTTCAATTTCATACGGCTTTGTAGAATAGGGTGTCCCAGAAAGGGTAGCGACTTTAAGAGTAGGTTTGTGGAACTGTAGGATGCTGGACACACAGTGTGAACCACCAGCAATGGAAACCTCACTTTGTTAGAGTTTGCATTTTCATTTCTATAGAACTTTGGTCGTTTCTATAGGAATTCTACCCAACCCAATCCTTGCATTTGGAACCAAGGAAACCTCTGTTTGAGTAACCTACTGATCGAGCCTCAGATGTGTCAATAATGCGACCTTACTCCAAGAAGTAGACATGTGCATGCATATGAAATACGGATTTTAGGTTAATCCAAATTAAACGCAATTGTTAGCTATGCAGTGTAAACAGGAAAACACAGCTATGTTTAACTTGGCTTCTGCAATCGGATCTGAAAACTTGAAATATTTGATTGGCCTTCTCAGTTCTCTGCTGAAGAATTTAAGTGTCTGAATATTTCCAAGCACTTCATTTTTTTAATAGTAAATCTAATCGGATGGGTTGCTACTTTGTAGCAAAAAAAGTAGCAACCCATCCGATTAGAAAGCATTGAGAGGGGAAATGGATTTCGATGGGACTCTAGCTTCAGAAATTGACATTGTGAAATGAGAGTTTGCAGAAGATCCATCAAGAAATCTAGTTCTGCACATGTGCTTGTGACATAAGTGTCAATTACGAAGCGGTGAAAGAAGTGTGCAATGGTTTTACATTGTTACTAGGAGCAAGAGCCGTGACAAAATATTCACATTTCCAGGGCTTCATCTACAGAGACCATCTTCACCATCACCCATCCCTACGCGCACCTCCAAGATATACCTAAATCTGGGTAAGAAGCACCCTCACACCTGCACTTACACTATACTTTGATGGCTTGCTATTGGGAGGATGAGCGAAACCCAATAGCAGAGCGTTGGCCCGCACCACATCCACCACACACCATGCTCCCGATTCCTGCTCTCTACCACTGCGGTGACGAGCTGACAAAGCCAGTTGGGAGCACCGCGTCCTGTTGCCGGGATGCAGTGACTGGACTTTCAGGCAAAGAAACAGCACTGCAAAGTTATACCAATATAAAATATGCTCTACATAGAACATCTGTGTCATTGTCATTATAAACTCTAACATCACAACCTCGTATAAGTATGTGATGACGTCTTTGGGGCCTAATAGTAACACTGTGAATATAATCCATAACACTTTTCAGGCAGCCAGAGAGAGGGCAGGATGTTCCATATAACAAGGAACATGGCACCCAGAAGGCAGCCATCTCTTTATTTAAGCCAATAGGGGGATTTACTTGGCTACCTCGCAATTTTTGTTTGTTGAGAAAGTAGATTTTCCACGCTCTCTGCATTTAGTGTTAAGTGCAGATTTTGTTAATTAGAGTGTGGACTCATGGTCCCAATTGTAGTCAGCCGACACGTGTTTCAACCTCATGGGTCTTTATCAAGGCTAATTGGTGGTTGAGTCTTGCCCCTAATGATTCTCTGCGTAGAGCTGTTGCGTCCTCGGTCTGTTGGCCAACAGACCAAGTACGCAACAGCTCCACGCAGAGAATCATTCCAGCGCGCACGAGGCGCCCAGCCATGAACACACAGGACCTACATAGATTCAACACAGGACCCCATTAGGGGCAAGACCCAACCACCAATTAGCCTTGATAAAGACCAACGAGGTTGAAACACGTGTCGGCTGACCAAAATTGGGACCATGAGTCCACACCCTAATTGATGAATAAAATTTGCCCTTAGCACTAAACGCAAAGAGTGTGCAAAATCTACTTTCTCAACAAACAAAAATTGCGAGGTAGCCAGGTAAATCCGCCCTATTGAACCAAACAAGGAGGTGAGGGCTTCACCTCAACAACAACCTGTGACCTTGCATTAATATTGAGGACACCACAAAAATAAACAGAGTTTAGCAAAGGACGGTTCCAATCCTAGGGCCCAATCTCGTTTCTTTATTTAAGCCTACAGCAAATGGAAATGAAATACATGCTGAAATTTGTACATAGATGAACATGTTTATTGGGCGAGTTTAGCAGTGGTAAATGGTGAATTGTTTTAATTGGAGGGGCATGAATATTTGCCACATATATGCCAGAGAAATCGAGCATTGTGAGGGAACTCCAATCAACCAAGGGCTTTTTGTTTTAATAATGGGTTAAAAGGATGCATTTTACAGCACACTTTCTGTGAAAAATAATGTAAAAAGTCAGACAGTTTGCAAATGTTTGTTTAGGGTAACTCATAAAAGAATCAAAACTATGCAAGTCTCTGACAGTGGACAGCAGCATTTCCCGATGCATTTTCAGGATGCCTTTGCCCACAAAATATGCCAGTATGAAAATATTTTCATTCGGGTTGTGCCTATACGTGTATTTGCCATATTGACCAATATATGCCAGTATTCCCATATAAATACATGCTTGTGTTTGCTCTGTCTATAATGCCAGTAACAAAGCTATGAGGACATATGTCCAAGGTGGCTCTGACAATACATGGAATTATTCCCACAAAAGAACATGCTCCTAGCTTTGCCAGTAAAACATCACAATATGGTCACATTCCAAACTGGCTGCACCAATATATGCCAGGCTAGCCACATAATAACACTCATCATGCTTGCCTTATCATAGATGCTCTGTAAAAAATGCCAAACCACGGTTTGAAGTTATAGCTGGCTGCACCAACATATGCCAATCTAGCCATATGTAATAACACTTAGCATACTTACTTTATAAGATTTACATTTTTAAAAAAATGCCATGATGGCGTTGCATCCCCACCCCAAGAGCCCAGACCCCCCTGACTCCCACCACAAAATGAGCAGCCAGGCACAAACAGACAAGCACGTACACCCCACGCATTCATGCAATATTCACTCGTCATTCACACAGCATTCACTTGTGCAACCACACGCCATACACCCACTCATGCACACGTGCACCCAGCCTCCATCAAGGCATTATACATTCACACGTGCATACAAAATAAATTCTTTTTACTTTCCACCCGTGTCCTGGCTCTGCTTCTCGCCGAGTCCCGGTCACTGAGGGATCACGGCAGCCCTCGCACAGAAGCGTACCAGAGCGCTACCAACTAAACACCCCAGTCAGTCTGAATGTGTGGAGAGGCACGTGAGCACACATTCAGAGGTTTATTTCCCATGGGTAGGAAAGCAAAATACCTCCAGCCTTGCATGGCTCATTGGACATGCACGCTGGGGCACAGAAACTGTCAAAAGCAAAGGTTTCCCTTTGACATTGAAGCCAGCTGAGGAGCACTCCCTAAGCTCAAAAAGCTGTTGTGGGCGTGCTCAGTGTTTGCAGCGGGCTGGCTCAGCTCCTCCATAATGGGCAAGGGTACTGGTGTGTCAGCGCCCACTTGCCCATTAAGTGAGGTTTACATCACTGGTTGAGGTTTATTTTCAACTTTTGTAGTTCTGCGTCTCTAGAAAACGTTCATATTAGCATCCCAGCAAAGGACTACTCAGTAATGTTATGGTGGATGTTTTTGCCACTTGTGTGTTAAATCTTCTAATGCCAATTAAAAACAGAAAAAAAGAAAGGAAAAAGAAGAAAGTTCATTTGAAAAAAATAAATAAGACTACATCAGTCTTTGAAAATGTAGCATAGTCAAAAATGTAAAGGGTTTAAAAGAAATGACTAATGAGAATATGTTGGTGTCTACAAAGGACAGAGCGGAGAGAAAGGAGAGCATCAGAAAGGCTGGATTTTAATATCCGCCCATGTCTCAGGCTCCTGCATAGTCATGAGCAAATACACGAGAGGCATTTTACAATGCAATTGGCAGAGAGCCCTTTCATTTCAGCGTAATTAAAGGCATAAACCCTTATCGCGGGGTGCATGAGGGAATACACACACCCTCAGCTGATTAACGAAGGCTGTGTTCTGAAGTCTCAGCTAGGATGAGACGCACTTGCCTGCGCTCCCGGGGGGGGGGGGGGCTGTGTGTGTTCTGAAGTCCCAGCTAGGATGAGAAGCACTTGCCTGCGCTCCTGGGGAGGCTGTGTGTGTTCTGAAGTGCCAGCTAGGATGAGAAGCACTTGCCTGCGCTCCTGGGGAGGCTCTGTGTTCTGAAGTCCCAGCCAGGATGAGAAGCACTTGCCTGCGCTCCTGGGGAGGCTGTGTGTGTTCTGAAGTCCCAGCTAGGATGAGAAGCACTTGCCTGCGCTCCTGGGGAGACTGTGTGTGTTCTGAAGTCCCAGCTAGGATGAGAAGCACTTGCCTGCGCTCCTGGGGAGGCTGTGTGTTCTGAAGTCCCAGCTAGGATGAGAAGCACTTGCCTGCGCTCCTGGGGAGGCTGTGTGTGTTCTGAAGTCCCAGCTAGGATGAGAAGCACTTGCCTGCGCTCCTGGGGAGGCTGTGTGTGTTCTGAAGTCCCAGCTAGGATGAGAAGCACGTGCCTGCACTCTTGGGGAGGTTGTGTGTCCTGAAGTCCCAGCTAGGATGAGAAGCACGTGCCTGCACTCCTAGGGAGGCTGTGTGTTCTGAAGTCCCAGCTAGGATGAGAAGCACGTGCCTGCGCTCCTGGGGAGGCTGTGTGTCCTGAAGTCCCAGCTAGGATGAGAAGCACTTGCCTGCGCTCATGGGGAGGTTGTGTGTTCAGAAGTCCCAGCTAGGATGAGAAGCAATTGCCTGCGCTCCTGGGGAGGCTGTGTGTTCTGAAGTCCCAGCTAGGATGAGAAGCACTTGCCTGCGCTCCCGGGGAGGCTGTGAGTGTTCTGAAGTCCCAGCTAGGATGAGAAGCACTTGCCTGCGCTCCCGGGGAGGCTGTGTGTGTTCTGAAGCCCCAGGTAGAATGAGAAGCACTTGCCTGCGCTCCCGGGGAGGCTGTGTGTGTTCTGAAGTCCCAGCTAGGATGAGAAGCACTTGCCTGCGCTCCCGGGGAGGCTGTGTGTGTTCTGAAGTCCCAGCTAGGATGAGACGCACTTGCCTGAAATCCTGGAGAGGCTATATTTGGCCTGGGAAGCACTTATTTGACAATAATCTTTGATAGGGCAATATAAAATGATTCCACTTTTTCAATAATTGAAAAAGAACTTATTTTATGTGCTTCCAAACTCTCAGGAAGAACACGACCATCTAGGCTCTCATTTTGAAAGCGGCAGTAATGGCAGAAATATATGGCTTTATGAATACCGCCTACCGTTAAGATACCACCAAACTAGGAGTTTGGATTTCATGGGATATTTCCAGAATGGAATTCAGATAAAGACCCGCACTGGGTAAATAACCCACATTTACACTGTGGCATTTCTCACACGATCCTAAGTAGGTGGTATTATATATATCCTGTTTTCACTGTTACCACCATACATGTTTTGAGGCCTCTGGAAGACAGGCAATTTGACTGGTTATCGCTGCCCATCAAAATGAACCTCAAATTTGCAATTCAGTCGTCGTGATCAGATGATAACAAATATAAAGCTATTCGCCTCTAAAAAACACCTAAAAAAAGTAATCAAATAAATGCATTACATGCCACACCTGCCGATCTACCCCTCGCGTACTATGCCACACCTGCCGATCTACCCCTCGCGTACTATGCCACACCTGCCGATCTACCCCTCGCGTACTATGCCACACCTGCCGATCTACCCCTCGCGTACTATGCCACACCTGCCGATCTACCCCTCGTGTACTATGCCACACCTGCCGATCTACCCCTCGTGTACTACCCACTGATTGTTGGGGCCTTGCGTGTCATACACTCATGCCTAGCTGCTAAAAGCAATTAACAGTAAATCACCCAGGAATCACCAACAACTCATTGAATAATGAGCACAGGCCCGAATCAAAGACCACATCCAACCTCTTCAATATCAAAGAAAAGAAACTGCATGTTCTATGTTTCACTGAGGCTTGGCTCTTGGCTACTATAGTGGCCAATCACACGTCATGAACTGCGCCTTTCTAGGTAAGGAAAGATCATGCAACAAGCACTTCGGATGGTAAGTCATACCGGCGTCCAGATCACTTCTATGGTGGCCACTGCCAATTGCGGTATTGCAATTGTGCATTGCTCTCTATATATTGCATATTGCTGTGGTAAATACCACCAGTGGGGATTATCACAGGTGGTAAAGAAAATGGCACCATCGAAAAGTTTTGGAATTTCAAGTTAAAGAAATACCATTCGGAATACACGTGTGTGGCAGGTGGTTGAAACATACCGCCATCCGTGACTCGCATCAATTTCAAGCACAGGGATGGTAGGGAACCCACTGGACCTACACGTCAAACATTGGCAGCGGTTTTTAAAGTTTAAGCCGGTTTAGGATCTGCCTGACCTAATACATTACCATCATTTTTAGGTGTTAGTTTCTATTGGAATGGGGGGATTAGTAGTTGGAATGGAAATAGAACCAGTATTAATGCATCAACTCCTTGGAATGATTTGACCCTCTGTGGCAATGTAATTTCTCATTCTAGAATAGACAATCTTTTACCTAGCGAAACAGAAGAGGCAATGGCTGTTAGGTTGAGAATTAATATTAACCTCTGGCATTGCTCAGGGCAACCATCCAAACCATCGTTCTTCACCTGCCAAGCCATTACAAAAGGTGAAAGACCATATGCAAATCAGGCTTCGTCCCACCCCAAAAGGGGCAGTCCAGCCTCAACTGCTTGGTCACATCCCTTCTTCATGAGACCACAAGAGTCCCCAGCCATACTGCAGCCTTGTTGGGCTGCACCACTGAGGAGTAACTTGGGTTTCTAGGCCTAGCAGGCACGGGACCCACTTCTGGGCACACCGGTCCCACTCAGGGAGACTACAGAAAAACAAAAGAGGTCATGGCTGTAAGGTTTGGAATTAATATTAACCTCTGGCATTGCTCTGGACAACCCTCCAGACCATCGTTCTTCGCCTGCCAAGTCATTACAAAAGAGGTTAAGACATATGCAAATCAGGCTTGGTCCTACACCAAAAGGGTGTGGCAATGAATAGCACCGATCATTGGTTGTTATGACATCACTGGAATGAAGAGCAGGATCTCCTACTACCAACATGCCTTTGCTCTTTACACCCCACTATAATACAGCTACAAAGGCTGCCAAAACTAAATGAACTTGGTCCACATAGCATCTCGCCATGTCCAGTGGAGACAAAGACTCACATTCACCAGATCACACATCATGTACTCCCGCAAAAAGCAGATGGCTGCAAACTCTCAAAGTGGTTAAAAACCAATGAACAGGTTATCATGCTGTGTTCTTTCGAGAGAGGGGCGCCTGCTACCTTTTTTGTAATGTACCCCCGCAAGACTACTGCTGTCAAGCTACTGGAGGATAGTTAAGACAACAAGAAAGGGGAGTAGATCTAAGGCACAAGCCTGCAAACAGCAGCAAGACATTTTAGTTTTGGAACATCCTGATCGCATCCTGATGCTGTATGAAGCCTATGTGAGACTGCTTAGCTTTGCATAGCTGGAGCAGACTGATCTTTTCAACTGGTTATTTTTTAAGCAATAAACCCACGTGGGGAGCATTACAGGAGGCAATAGCCCGAGATCTGAGTTATAGGACAAGAAAAGAGGACACTGGTGCTGTACCTCTTAGCAGTGACCCCACCAAGGGATTTGTATCTACTAGTACCCCACATGATTACCAGCATATTAATAGCTTTTTTTTAGTTGGGAAATGGCGCAGTGGCTGTTTCTCAAGTTAAAAAGAAACTACCAAAGAAAATGGCCGACATGGAAATCGAAGATGGTAAATACCAAGAGTTCCCTGGCCATTGGAGAAGGGAAGATGTGGGGAGGTTAGTGACGATGGCATAGAGCTAGGTGGGGGTTTTGGGGGCAGGATACTGGCATGTGCGCAGGACAAGGAGGCAGACACATTGGGAGGTGGCTGTGTAGGCCAGTCGACTGAACTGGGGGGAGATTACAGCCTTCATCTAGTCAGGGTGTTTGGCGCATGTGCAGTAGCACGTGCTAAAGACGGTCTGCCAAGCACGCTGACTGGCTGTGGAGAGACACAAGCGTTGGTGTAATTTTAGTGGGGGACAAGGGTGTTTGTCCACCCGATGCTACTCACCGCTAGTTGAACAGGCCGGGGCGTTGCTAGACCTTTGGACACTAGGGTAGAGGGAGCAGCTCCGGTAAGCCTTCAGTCTAAACTGGTATGTTCAAGATATTGAACTCTCCAGAACCAGACCTCCTCAACCTGAGGAGCTCTTTAATGCAACACACCCCTTTGTTGTTTGAGTTAATACAAGCAAAGGAATTGGTTACCCAAAAGAGCGGAGATACCTACACCGCTATACCAAGCTGTGGAAAAAAGGAAACACTGTTACAAGGCAATGATTGGGTAACACAACACAAGTACAGTGTTTGCAGGAGAGAACAATACCTGAAAAGGAGGCTTGATAAGGCTTGGTAAAAGGTATCAAGAAGAGTAGTCGAGAGGCAACTACTAAGAAAAGAGAAAAAAGAACATGTTGGGTTAAGCTTAATTATGCCCGTACAGAATCCCAGAATGTACAGAATATAGTTGGACAGATTACCCTAATAGGAGAGAGTTAGAGATAGGAAAATCAACGTCAGGATAAAATAAAAAAATAGGTAATTAGTATGGGATACTACCCCGAATGGCACGAGGGACGCAACTAGGTCCGGGATGGTGCACTGGTTCAGGATAGCGTACAGGTGCACAGTAGTCACTATGATGTTCAAGTATTCCAGTTAAGTTGATCCAAAGGAAAGCAGGGCAGGCACAGTAGCTCGAATCTCAATCCTGAGAAAAATGTCCAAACCACAAATATACAACAGTACTGACAAAGGAGATAGAAAAAGAAAGAACAGTCTTACTTTAGGGATGAAAGGCAGCAGTTCTTCGTAGGCAGCTATGAAACGTAATGAATAGAGATCTCTGGGCGGCTGAGAGTTCACAGCGCCGCTAGCGCAAGGCTGGAAGGGATTGTAGAGGTAAGGAAATACTCCGCGGAGCCAGTGGAAGGGAAGAGTAGGATGGTGCCCGGAGGCAAGGGGTGCGGCAGACGGACGAGACCACTGTCAAAGAAGCCGAGTCGACAAATCCAAGGAACAGGCAAAGAAGGGTCGGTGAAGGAATTCCAAGGTCAATTGATCAGCCCAAGGTAAGTAAGTCCGGTAAAGTAACGCTAATTAGAAGCAGCGTTCTGGTCTCCGCGGCTCCTTTTGAACACCTCTTAGGTGTAGGGGGCGGAGCCTATCCCGCCGTAAACGTGACAGTGAAGTCACATGACTTCCACGGAATCGGGACTGTGAGAACGGGAGTCCCCGTCTCAATGGTAACCTCCAGCGTTGCCATACGGAGGCACCGAGGCGAGGGGATTTCGTAACACCTGAATTTTTGCAGCACGCCATTTTGTCCCACGCATTTGTCAGGGGCCCCTTTCATTGTCATATCCCCCCAACATTTTCAGCAAAGTTACTCCACTGGAAGTCGACACCTATCAGTTGCTAATATTAAACCTATGCAGGTAGGTGATTTTTTTAGGGCATTGATGAGGAAAAGCGTAGCATGGAATTGTAATTATTATTGATTAGTATGAGCCAATCAACTGGATCAGAATGCGGGCTTTATTTGCCTGCGTTCACTCGCATTCAGAGCCTCTTGAGTGATTCAAATGCACATTTGCCATTCCTTTCCCACTAACTGCTCCAGCTCTGGGCCCTTTTCCACCATTGGTCCACCTTTCCTCTAATATTCCTTACCCGTACTCCTCTTTCGTTCCGGGTTGCCTTACTGAATTCGAGGAAGGGTTCTTGCCAGAGGTTCAACGCGCGTGCCACCCCTCACTTCATGGTTTGAATTTCCTAATGTCTGTTCCTAGCAGCAGCCATCATGGTGCGAAGGGCAATAATGGATGCTGTGGTGGCTCTTACGGCCCACAGAATGCCCCACCATTCAGAGTAACCACCCTTAATCTGTTTGGGCCATTAGCATAATACCAGATTACATGGCCCACTGTCACAGCCCTTATCACAATTTTTCTTTTTAATGTACTTTTCAATTTTTTTAAATTGTGTTTAGTGCCCATTGAACTTTTCAGAAACATAAATAACATATTTAATTAACTTTAACCTCACTTAAAACATTATCTAATAATTTAATCATAACATCATGAAACGATAAACGTTAAAATCATCAGATGTAAAAATTTAAAATCAGAATATGTCATCATGAGATCATAAAACATAAAAAATTATCACTATATTAAAAAAAACCACCCCAACTCTCTTTCTGACTGTATTTCACTTGAAGGAGGGGATTACACAAGTGTCCCGATGCCAGGTACTTCTGCACCATTCGGGGACACATGTACATCAGTGTTGTACAATTCTTATGCATGCTAGGTATGCTTCCCATCATGCAATGTGACTTTTATTTTAAAGCAGCAGTCAGAAATCATGAAAAACTGGAAAAAACACCACTAGAAAGTCTGTAGTCCATATCCTTAACCTCTACACTTAAAACCTAGGTCCTTAAAATCTAGTCTTATTCACGGTGTCCGGGATCATTGGGTCCGCCATACCAGACTGCCCCAAACTAGGACTCTTGCACATTTGGAGAGACCCAGGCTTTAACTCTAGAGAAGTGCCTAATGAAGACGGCTCTGATGGTGGGCAAGAGTGACCTTGCGGCTGCCACAAATATTCCTAGATGGCAAGAAGGGATGAATTGTTGCTGGCAACTGGAACGGAGGGTTTATAGGGATAGAGGCTGTCCCCAGAAACACTACAACATTTGGGGACATGCTAGAGATGGAATGAACAATGCAACAATGGGTCACTTGGGTGGGGCCACCAACATGCTATGATGAAACAGCGTGTATTGGGCCAACCTGCACAGCGGGGGTGTGGGGAGGTGGGGCCATGGACAGTGAATTGGGGAACACTGTTGAAGGATGTCAACTGAATTGTAGTGGACGGTGGTTTACTCACTTATGTTGGTTTTCCGAAAGGTACTGTATAACACTGGAAAAAACAATAAAACTGTGTATTAAAACAATAACAAAAAAGTCTGTCTTTTTATTAGTTCTCTTTTTTTTGCTGCTACCATCTGCATGGGAGGTTTTCTGATGGCAGCATGGTGGCACGTAAGGCTATGGGAATTGCAGACATTTGTGTTGTTTTTACTGGTAATTTTGGGATACCTTGGTATGTATTGATTGACTGCACACTTGCGTTCTCATCATTATGCACCGAGACTAAGGGAAAAGACCGCCCTATGTGGAGAAGTATCTCTCGGCCGGCCTGCTTCCTGGTCACGGGGCGCGCATTTGTGCAGTACAACTGCAGTGAGAATTCTTTCCGGTCAGGTGCGAGTTCCACCAGAATGGGGAATTTATTCATATATTTAGGGTTTTTCTACAAATGTCTGCGTGCATCATTGATGTTCTGGCCATAGGGGTCGTGGAGAAGCCCCTGCCAACCAGGTGTAGGAGGCATCAAATGTTGAGGTCGGGAGTAATAACATTGGTTGGCTAGAGGAATTCTTCGATGGTGATGCCTGGGTGGCGAGTTTGATGGAACATCATAAAATGTCATCATTTTCTAATGTCTTTGGGCGATACTCTTGATGGGGCTATGGTCAGGATTTCCTAACTACACGCCCCAGGTGGAGCTTAGGGCAGGATAGGGGCAGTCATAAAGGACATTGAGGGTTGCCGTGCTCTTAAGAAAGCCATACTTGGGTCATAAAACTGGGGCGTGTAGTGCTTTTCCTTTACCCCTCAACCTCTGGACTATGATGGAAGCAGCACTGTCCAATGAGGAGGTGCTTTAGGCTCTTTTGGATCCCTCGGCCACTCGGGATGGTCAACGTATGGCTAATAGAGCCAGGACCCCTTTGGTGTGTCGCAAGGAGATGAAACGCCCCCTCCCCTTTGGAAGTGCTTATTTACATTCGGTAAGAGTGATTGAATGGGAGAATGCAGACCCGAGGAAATCCTTGTTTCATCACAATTCAAGGGGATAGTCCCCATTTGAGGTGTGGTAAAATCTGTACATGCCTTGTTTGGTGCAATATATTAGATGCCATCCCTAGCAGTAAGAAGAGGCTGGACTGCCCCCGCTCTTCCCTCCTTATGAGGACTGATATATCACAGGTTCTCGGTGTCAAAGTAACTAACAGTTTTCTCCAAGAATATGGCTTTCATGCCCTGCCAGGAGGGCGGCCATGGCCTTTAAAGGTCAGCCAGCCTTTGCTAAGGCTGGACCGAGCGAAGCGAGGGCTTCAGCTCAGGCTGTGGGCCGCTAAAGGACATGTCCGCCCTCCTGGCAGGGCATGAAAGCCATTCACACCCTGGGGCTAGCTCAGCCAGTCGCCCAAGAAAAATAGTCCCTTTTCCATGTCTATGGCAGCAGCCAGACGGGAGGAGCTCGGGGACTGGAGCACAATGCTACGGTCACGCAGGTAAGTGGAGGGGTTGGGGAGGCAACAGGGAGAGTGTCCCTGTTGCCTCCCAACAATGAAAAAAAGGAGGGAAAAAGGGTCTCAGGTGGCTGGGACAGCAAGCAGGGATTGCGTATTCTCGCCTGCTGTTCAAGCCACCTGATAGGCTGAGCTCCCTTCCCCGAGTGCAAATATAAAATACCTATTCAAATGGGTGGACAGGGCCTGGTTCATTTGCCAGGATAGGATTCTCAATGTCTCAGGGCCACCGATTCTGAACCTGAACATTGCAGGGTAGGTAAAATCACAGGAAAGGACTCTGGATGCTATAGAAATAACCAGATGGGCCTAGGGAGAGATCCTTGTTTAGGGAGCTGCAGAGTCTATCATGCCGCAGCATAGGAAATGTATCTTAATCAAGAGCCACCCCAAGCTGCAAGATCTTACAGAAAACAAGATCTCTGACTCAGGGAAAACAACTGTTTCGTTGAACATGTTGTGACAAATCTCAGGATGTCGTCACTGCTTCCAAAGGGTCCTTCCCATGAGGCCAGGGTAGTGAGGCTTCTACCCGATAATCTCCCATAAGGGTTCCAAAGCAGGTGGATCTCATGGGAGGTGAAATCCCCTTTGGGACTAGTGACGCCCACATTAGGAGAACACAGAATCCCACCAATCCCCTGACCCTAGACCACTTCCCTACCGTATCCCACCTCTCTTCACCTCCTCCCTCTCTACCCTTACCCTCATATACCATGTACTTTTGTAGCCCAGCAAAAGTAAAGAGTACTGAGATGAGTAAGATTGCTAGTGAATAGCAACATCATGACTCACTCAGCACTTGGACGAGGAGGAGGAACGGAGAAGTACAGAATACTTACCAGAACTACTTTGTGCATTCTAGTGGTTCACAAGAGCTGATTGAAAGAAGCTGCATTAAAAGTAAAGAAGAACTTGACAAAGTGTCAAACACGATGTGACAAATCCAACAATAATGTCACTATTATCCCACTAACGAGCACTATTCCAGAGTTCAACATACAAGAGGACCAAAAGAATGTGCCACCCCCCCAAAATGTTACCAGACTCACAAAGAGACTCCTGTAGACCAACACCTGTTACAAGAGAACATGGTACTGAGATGAGGAGACCCTCCCGAGAGGTGCAGGAAAAGTGTCAGCAATGGTCTAGTTGTTCAAGAACAAGAAACATTCTTCCCATAAAAGGTGGAGTAGAGAACAGGAATGGTTGTAGTTGGAGTAGTAGTGGTTGTAGTGGCAGAAGACGAAGGATGTGGTAGTGGAAGCACATGTAGTAATGAAAGATACAAAGCGTGGAAATCCAGTATCACAGGGGAAGACCGAAGGACTTCATACAATTTCAAAGAGAAGCCTAAGCAGAGCGGACGTTGTCATGACAAGGACGCAATGAGAAGTTTGCCATGTTGTGTGTTCGGCAGAGAGAGACAAGGGAAACATTGTATCACTTTGTGTATAAAGGGAAACGGGGGTACTAGTAATCATAAGAAGTAGCCGAAGGGGTGATAGGAGATTACAGTCCCCAAGAGCAATGCAACCTCAAGAAGCTACAAGAAAAAGGAAGCACATTGTAATGAGGAAGTAATTATTAAAGTGGTGTGAGAATCCAGAAGGTGTCTCACCCGCTAGTCCCCAGGGATCTGTCATCCAGGTGGCCATGAGACAGCCATTGCTTTTGGATCCAATTCCTGGGGGTCAACCAGTGCGGGAGGATCACCTGGGTGAGGGGTTTTAGGGGAGTGGGCACCGGATGGTGAGACATGGTAGCCCCTTCACTGCAACACCTTTACCCCATCCTACCCAGTGGTATACCTAGGAACTCACCCCCCGCCCTTTCACAACACAAAAACGTTCTCACAGACAGCCTGCTATGAGAGAAAACGGACTAACACACGAGCGGTATACCTGACATTTCCCAGTACAATGGTCAGGCAGGGTCAGGCAAATACTGACCATCACACACACTGACTTCCATTCCACTTCCCCACAGGGATAAAAGGAGGAGCATGAGATCACACTCTGAGTGAGTCAAAGCACACAAGGAAACAGCACTTCAAGATGACAGTTTAACATGAATCGGAATATGGCAAAACCGAAGGGGATCACAAGGAGTTCCCTTGACCTTTTTGACAAAGAACCGTTACTTTCACAAAACCTCGGGAATAGAAAGCCTAAGACCAGGATGCCATGCTGATGAATTCTGCATTGTGTGTCTGATGGTACTGTCCTTGGCTACAACAAGAAAGCAGCGTCATTGAAATTAACACAGCCGGTGAGTTGGGGAGACTGATCTGTGTTGAAGCCAAGGTTGCAAGCAGCAACATTGTATGGCGAACGCTGGATCTGAGAACATTAAATGAAACAAGTGAGATAACCAATGCGAGTAAAGTTGCACTGCAGATGAGTGATTGAACTTTGAAGCCAAAATATATGATGCCTTTGACGGAGTGGTACAGCACCACTTGTATGCTCAATTGAAGTTCTCTGTGAGGTGACTAAATGAGAGTTGACAAAAATGAAAGCGTGGCAAAGGATTGTGAATCGAAGTGGTCCTGCAATGGGTCAAGCAAAATCCTGTGCACAATTGAAAGTCTTCGATATAAATACAATAAATCAAGTTGATAGCAAAGTAGATAAAGTTGGTCTGAGCCCGGCAGAGGGAGACTGATTGAAGATTTATTGTTAGAATGGATCTGAGCGCGCAGAGGGGGATCCGGGCTGAACCGTGAGTCACCCGAGAAATTGGAAACATGGAAATCCTACAAAAATTGTGTATATGTGAAAAACAAACTTTATGTTAAAGTGGATCTGAACTGGGTAGAGGAGGATCACCTGAGAAGAGTGTGCATAGGAGAATCCAGAAAGGAAAGGAACTTTTGTTATTTATTTATTTTGTTGCATCAGGCCCTCTCAAAGAAGAGACTTTGAATGGCACAGACTTTGGTACAGAAGGCCGTGATGTTGGAGTTTTGAAGTGCACCCTCGTGCTAGAGAAACGAGAGACTGTGCTAAGCTCCTTATCCCATGCTGCCATCCCGCCGCCTTATCCCATGCTTAAAACGTGGGGAAGGGAAGCCAACAGCTTGAATATCCTGACATATCATTTCTTGAATGATTTGATTCAATTAACACCCCTGAACTGTGGTCACTTGTGTCTGTCTTACTGTTGATACCATGCCTTCCTTACAGTGGACAGAAGCATGAACCCAATTCACCACAGAAGGTACATAGAGCCAAAAATCATTCATGTGCCTTACTCTTCCTCATCCCAGTGGTAAGGGGGCATATGACAGTCAGTGCTTGATCAGGAAGTTTACCCCAAACCACTAGCAAGGCAAAACAGAGAGTCAACAGGCATCTTTAAGATGTGCCTTCCTATTTCCTAACTCCAACTCGTCCAAGTGATTTCTGGGAAACAATACTAACACAGCTTGGCACTAGACTAAACCAGCATTACCAAAGACAAAAGAACCACGGTTACACGGTTACATGTGATTTTAACAAATCACAAAAGGAATGAAATTTTAACAAACCGAAAACACCTAAAAAATAAAAAATAAAAAAATTCTTTGCTTTTTTGGGGAGTTCACTCCCCCAACCCTCCAGTTGTTTTCTATTCATATTCACCCCAACCCCAAAACTACTATTCCCATTCCCAACTACATATATATATATATCGTTTTAACAAATTCATTATTTTTTTTAATAGATGTTTTCGGTTTATTAAAAATTCAATTTGTTATTTTTCATTCATTAATTTCACTGCATACCCTTGAACACTACAATGGTAGTGCTGGAAAGACCAGGGATGAAGATGTTCCCCTTGACATCAGAAAATCCACTTCACAGAGAAGAAAAACAACTCCCAGTTGGTGGGCAAACCAAGAAGTAAGGTGGCCTTATTTATAACTTTGTATTAGGATCGTTTTGCATTTATACTTTCCAGATTGGAACTTCGGAGGAAAGAACACTACAAGGCTGCACAGAAAACAGTCAAGAGACATTTTCTTTCCATATATTAGTTTTGGTAGTGTTTTGAGTGTGAGGTTCAGAATAGGTTTTGGACACAGGACAGTGGACATTATTTTGGACATTCTGACAAAGACTGTCTATTCGTACGTTTTGTTGCAGCAGAGAAACCCCTCATCAGAGTTAGGGCTAATGAGGCATTTTTCCCACCCACTTTGTTATTTAAATTAATTATTGTCAACCAAGCCAAACTGTCTATCTATTTATTGCGGCCACTCAGGCCTCCCTGGGGGAACCGCGAGAGCAAGCACAGACCAGGAGTGAAGAAGGAAGCTGACCGTGATGCCAAGAATGGAGAGAGAGAGTCTGAGGCCGGTCCAGGATGTGCAGACCAGACGGCCAGAAGGCAGGTTGAAGCTTTGGGCATCCCTGCCAACCAGGGTCAGGGACTCACCACAGCTTGTGAGAGCATCCAGGTTATTCTTTTTCCTCGCAGTACCTTGTACCTGCCAAGCAGGGTCAAGGAGCTAGTCCAGTTTGGAAATGCCTCTAACCGCCTTTTTCTATGTGTGCAGTAGTACCTGGTGAAAGGAACCAGGTCTACCAATCGGGGTCAGGAACCCAGAGACCGAAAGAAGCCTGAGAAAGGCCAACCAGGGGATGGGATTTCCCCAACAGTTGTTGAACTTTACAAGGAGCCTGAACAAGGCCGGGAACAGAGATATTTCCCAATCCTCTAAGGCCTGAAGATTCCAGAACTGTCTCTTGTCCAGGGGAAGGCTGCCACTCCCTTTGGGCTGGAAAGACTGAACCTTTACTTTGGTTTAAACTTAGATGTGAGGGACAGAGTTAGGATTCTGACATTGGGACTTTTACTTTGGACATTCTGACACCAGCTATTTCATTTGAGGCAGGGAAAGAACCTCTTGGAGTTAGGGCGAGAGAGGGTTTTCTTATCCTTTTTCATCTTTGAATAAAAGTGTCTAATAAGCAGCATGACCCCTCTGTGACAGAGTATTAATTCTGTGCCATTACCATGTGTAAATGGTTCCACAGCAATATATCAAGTGCAATCAACTTTATGTAAGATTTTTGCACCACAAGCTCCTGGCAGTGGCAACCATACTAGGAGATGCTCTATGGGCAGTTTCCCAAGGCACCATGCCCCAGCCCCACCTACTAGACCTTCATCCTTCCTGTAGAGGGGAAGTAGAGGAAACCGTTTCCAGGGTTAGCTGCCATTCATTGAGATTGGCAGTCTTGCCTTTTGTGGAAAAAGAGTAGACATTTCACAAGGCATTAGCACTCTGTTTCATTAGATCCTTGAGTTCTTCAAACAATGCACAGTTTCATTTTAAACACACTCTCGGCAACCTTTACTGGACTTTGTTCCCGGCAAATTCTTACTTTTTAGCTTTTTTTATGTTTTGAGGGTTTGTCAGCTGTGGTATTGCATCAATACCTAGATTGCCATAGGTAGGGTTAAATCATTTTTCAAATTATATGCATATCCACTTGCGACATATCCCATCTGGGAAGTCGCAAGTGGATATGCATATAATTTGAAAAATGCACAGTTTCATGTTGGATTTCAGGCAAAGCCGCATCATATTTGACCTCACAGGGAATTCCACCTCTGGCAAGAAGGCAGAGTAGATTTCTCTTGAGATCAAGCACTTGCTGTAAAAGGGGGCTGTAGGGAAGGCAACTTTCAAACCAAGGGTATAGTCAGCAACATGTTTTGGTGAAGAAGGACAAACAGGTGCATTGTCTACTGTCACTTGACAATGGGGATTATTGAGAGACATGCTGAGGCCACCTTAATTGTTTGTACAGTGATAACGGTTAGATCTGAAGCTTGTTTACTGTGAGAAACCTAGTGTTATTCTCCCGTTTACTCCCACTTTTTACCAATCACCATAGCCAGTTCCTCCCATCTCAGCCAGGAAATATAAAGGTGTATACAAACTCTCTGAGAACTACCTGTCCCACAATACCTCAGATACTGACAAAGAGGGAATGCAGGGAGGAAAGTACCCAGGCTTGAAACTCGAGATGCCCCCTTTCCACCTACTCAAGCCAGAACCCTCTCCTCTTTAGTCATGGGATCACTAACCTTCATACCCCATATCCCCCCTTCCCATTCACTGGGACGAAGAAGAGCAAGCCAAGAGCAAGGAAGATTTCCCAAAGGCATCAACAGAGAACTGCTTCCTATTGAAAACGGCCATGTTGTATCCTTAGTGAAGTCAGGCAAAGTTTGGAGATTCATTTAAATCATCCACACCTGACTTTGCTTAACCATTATGCAAAGTATAACAGGTGTGGTTCTAAACAGCACAGTGAGCGAGCTAGGAACCTGTTTAACACTGAGGAGACCATATGGAGGACTGCTTGACCGGAAGCGAGGAGGAGCATGGCGTGCCAGTTCACCTACTCACTGAGCGAGAAAGGCTGCAACAGGGCAAGGGAGCTGTGCCTCCCGAGAGCTGGAACCAGGCAAAGAACTTGCTACGTACATTGTGTGAACAAGTGATCGTTCCCCTGGGGTAAAGAGAGCCCAGGCATCAGAGGGGCCATGAGACTGAGACCTGATCTCAAGGCTGAAGGGAGGAAATTGTTACAGTGCCACGTGACTGCCGGTGAGTGTCCAAAGCTCAGAGGAGCCCGGTGCACGCATGCGTGAGGATTAAGTAAACACAGTCGAAGAAACCTTTTTTGTGAAGTACATTGCCACCAAGGAAAGGGCATGTGACAGCAAGATTGCTGAAAGCAAGTAAGAGAGAGAACATTATAAAAACAAGTGCAGAAGCAATGCATTCTAGAACTGGAAGTTTAAAATATGTGAATATAAAAAGAAAGAACCAAGAACAAAGCCTTTTGGGACTTGTAGTCCGAAAGTGAAAAGTGAAACTAAAATCACCAGAGGCACAAGCCAGGATATCAGGAGGGTTCCCACACAGGGCTAGGGAAACGATGTGGTGCGTTTGCGAAGGCTCCTAATATTAGAATGTGAGAAGGAAACATGGGAACTTTCTTGAACTGTGAAATCAGAAAGGTCTGAGCCCGAACAAGGGAGATCAATTGTGAATGTTGGGGAAAAGGGGTCTGAGTCAGAACGAGATGGACATGTGGTCCGAGCCCTGCAGACAGTGACCAATTGAAGGTTTTGTGCTAAAGTGGGTCTGAGCCCGGCGCTGGGGGACCCAGGATGAACAGTAAATCACCCAAGAAGTTGTACATGAGAATCCTTAGGAGAAAGCAACTTTTGAATGTTTGTCGTGTTGCATCAGGCCCTCTGAAATAAGAGACTTTGAATGGCAAAGAAACTTGGGCACAGAACTACATGATGTTGAAATTTTGAACTGCAGTCTCGTGCTAGGGAAGCCAGACACTGTGTTAAGCTTGAGTGTGCCGCCCTGTCCCGTGCTGAAAAAGTGGGGAAGGGAAGCCAAGGGCTTAAATATCCTGACTTATTTCCTGGACACTTTTCTTTTACATAACATTGTTTCCCACACAATTTGTATTTAGAGGTAAGGATGCACAATAGGTGCATTGGTATAGGCCTGTTTGTTTTGACACCACTAGGACTGCCTTATTATTATCTGATGGTTGTAGCTTGCTCCCATCTTTACATTTAGCATTAGATAGGCGTTTTACCAACGCATTTCAAAGTTCAATATACACCCTTGAACTGTGAACACTTGTGTCAGTCTTACTGTTTGATACCATGCCTTCCTTACATTACCCAACAGTTTCATTTGTTCAGAGCACATGCGGCTTTGTCAATTTTCTGGGGAGCTGATTCCCTCCAGGTTTTCCTCTGGTTTTGGGCCGCAGTCAGCCCCTTGGTGTTTCACCAAGCTTTAGCGACCAGTGGACACCTTTTAGCAAATGAGAGGCATTTGCTAATTCATTTAGAGAACATGCTGCTTACAGCATTCTCTCTGGGGTAGTCAGAGGCCATCTTCTTTTAGCATTCCCTCTCCTTCAAGGACTGCAGGTTCATCATAAATGGGGGCAAGTCGGTCCGTTTTCCATCTCAGTCAATGTAGTTTCTGGTTTTCCTTTAGATTACCAGAAGTCTAATCGTAAACTTCCATCTGCCAAGATTAGAGCCATTCAGAAGGGGGTCAGAAGAGTAGGCAATGTCCTCGTTGCGTTTCTCAGATATCTGCTTCCCCATTATCAGCATTCTGTCCTCTTCAATTCAGGTGGCGTCCCTGGGTCCTCTCAAAAGTGGGCTTTTCAAAAGTTGAAGATTGAGGGTCCACAAAAACGCATAACTTATTCACATCATATCCCACTCAACAGAAGCAAGCTTAGAATTAGAGTGGGTGCTGGCGTATCTGGAGGCCCTGATCGCCGCTTAGAATCTGATGTAATCCTCGGTGGATGGGGGCAAGTTCAGATTTAGCTTTAACCCGAGGACCACAGTCTCTGCAGCAGTGTCTATGGCAAATCAATGATTCTTGCCGGTTCCCCTGGGTGCAAAAGAGACATATTGTTGTGGTAAGCCTATTGATGGACAACAGGTTGGCGGTCTCTTGCGTAAACAGATTGGGAGGACGAGGACCAAACTATTGTCTGACCTGACCTTCTCCTTTTCTGAATTTTCCCTGATGTTCAACATCAAGGTCAGAGCAAAGTTTCTCCCATGGGCACACAATCTGGTTGGTGGTGGATTGGTGTTAACAGAACTAGAGGGATGGAACTAACTAGTGCTTTCACTGGACAGTCTGCAGCTGCTGGACATTTGGGATCTCTTTCAGGTCAATCTCATTGGCAAAACGACTATTTTATTTTACGGTTTAAAGCTAGGACCTAGCTTGAAAGCAGTGGATCAATGTACAGGGCGAGTGAATAGCCTCCGTTTGAGCTAGCATCTTTTAACAATACCACATACTGAGTTGCAGCCTGTGCATCCATCGCAATTCGTCCTTGGTCAGGTATGGATGAAAAAGCCACGTTTCAAGTTCTTTGCATATATGGAGTATGGTGAGGCATTCAGAGCCGATACAGGGATCTAGTTGAAGAGGTGACGTGCATGACAATGGAAGAATTGTTTGTGGGTCCTCCCTTTGTGGAGAGTTGCAAATTGAGCTGGTTGATTAATTTGCTACGCAAGGAGTGGGTGTCCCCAGATTTGTGGAGCTTAGCTGCAAGGTAGGCTGGTGAGCTATGAGTGACTGCTTTGTAGAAGACACGTGCAGTCTCTAGCCTAGTGATGGAACCAGTGTAGCTTGTGTAGAACAGTAGTGATTCTGTCAAATTTCCACACACACGTAATAAGGCGTGCTGGGGTGTGGTGTACTGCTTTTAGGGGAGTCAGATGAGTACCTGGAAACCCTATCAGGAGGTCATTTCCCCCATCGGTGTGCGAGACCACAAGTGCCTGAGCTACGGTTGCAAGTCCTGAGCTATGATGAAGGGTTTGATTTTGAGAAGGGTGGATATTTGGATTTAGGTCGTTTGGGACTTTTTGGCTATATGTTTCTGAAAGGACAGGCTGCTGTAGATGGTAAAGTTTAAGGATTTTGTTGAGTCAGAGAGCGGTGGACGAAATCCTCCTAGGGACATATTGTTGCGCCATTATTGATGAGGAGTTGTTTGCGGAGGCCAATGAGAACAGATTTGGTCTTAGAGGGGTTAAGTTTGAGGTAGGTAGTTGACATCCAAGACTGGATGTTGGCTAGGTAATTGCATAGATGGCTGGTGTCCTGTGAGCTTTTTACTCTCAATGACTGAATATTGCCTGCCTATGGATAGATACCTTTATCAGGATCTTTGAGGAGGGTGCACAGAGGTTGCATGTAAAGGTTAAGAGGATTGGTGTGAGGATGGATCCTTGCGGGACTATGCAGGAGTCTGGGAGTCTGTTAGAATGCAACATGTTCATCTCGGCCTAGTGTCTGCCTGAGAAGTAGGGGGTAAACCAATTCAAGACAGTGCTTGAGAATCCCATCCTGCCTGCATGGAGGGAGAAGAGGATGTTGTGGTTGATGGTGTTGAATGCAGCCAAGAGGTCACGAAGTACAAGGAGGTATAATTCCCATAGGCCTTTGCTTTCAGAATGCTGCACTCTTTCACAGAAGAGACTGATGCTTTCTTCAAGACCTTGGATGCGGGCGAACATTACGCTATTTCTACCTACCCAGGATGCTCCTTTATGTCTAGGCTTAGGTGTCAGAGGTCGTAATTGTAACCCCTGTTTTTGCTCAATCAAGCTGGGCTCCTATGTTTCTGGGTATGGCATTGGACCTCCCAACTCACTGGGCCAACCCACTTACTTTGAATCTCGCCGAGTGCCTGCCACCGGTGGCCTGGGGTATGTTGGGGTGACTAAACAAGGGCAGGGTGTTCTAGCTCATCTTGAGTGTGTATCTAGGATTCATGACCTGCTGGGAGTATCAACGCTTATGAATCCAAAGGGAGACTCTAGGTTTGCTGGTGAATTGAACGGCGTGACCATGTTCATGTGGTATATTTTTATGGTGTCCCCGCCTCCTTCCTCTGCTCACTGATTGAAGGATTGAACTCCAGTGGGTTCTAATCCACTAGTTTGTAGTTTGCTAAAGGGAGTTTGTCCAATCCTCTGATGTCTACATATGTTTGTTTATGGTACATTGTGTGCTTTTTGTGTTTCGTTCTTGGCCACATAAATATATGCTTTTTCAGGAATTGTGAGCTAAACTGGTGATGCGTATGTGATTGGCATCTTTCAGATACATTTTTGATGTTAGGGCTCTGGATTTCTCAGGGTGCCAATTTACTCTGGGTGGGGTTCGAGTCTCTTTTTGCGATAGGACCAATATTGACTGAATATCTCAGTTTTGAGTCTTTATGAACTGTGTGTTGTTCAGTGTTTGAAGGGATATGGGACACAGATGGCTCCTCTGCTGGGATCTTTAAACAATTGCTTATTTTGTTTTGTAAACCTCATACCCCTTTTTGCTCTTTAAACTTAGCCAGATGGGTCAAGTGGGTTATATCCTTTTTGATGTTTCAAAGTTTGGAGCCCATTAGGCCATGGGATATAATGCCACCTGGTCAAATGCCAAGCTTGAGGTTATTATTAGAGAACCTCACTGGCCTCACAAACTGGTTTACCATAAATTGCAAATCTATTGTCTATACTACTTTTGAGGATGCATCTATGAATTAAAGTTCCATAATAGGAAGTCTCTGTGCTATGCAGTAGACATTTAATAACTCCTAGTAAATTATGACATTCACACAGGTTCCTATTAATGAAATGTACGGGAGTATTATCCCACCCATCCTTTGTTGGCTCATGTGCTGTGCGTCCTTTTAAAGCCACTAACTTCAGTGGGGGAAAACAGTCAGCAATATCAATTGGGGGTCACCAGGGGTCGCAATTGCAACCCCTGGCAACTCCTGTGTGACCCCTGGGTCTGCAGAGTCAGAGAGAAACTAAAAGTAAAGAGGGCTCTCAGACGAGAGCCCTGTTTATATTAATGTATTTTGGAAGTCAGTCTGACTTCAAAAAGAAATAATTTCTGTTAGAAATAATTTCTTTTTGAAGTTAGACTGACTTAAAAAAATAACCCCCCCCCAAAACTCTCCACAGGACATGGTCTCCCCTGATCTGCGTATGACAGCAACCCGAGGTGGTTTCTTGCGCGCGTGGAGCATGGCAGAGAGGACCGCCTGCAGAGGAGCTCCTCAGAGAAGCAATGGATTTGGGAAAAGCTAAGAAAGTGTTTTATTTTGTAAATGTGTGTGCATGCATGGGTGTGTGTATGTACATGTATATTATGTATTTGTGAGTGGGTGCATGATGCATGGGTGGCTGGGTGAGTGGGTGAATGGTGGATGGGTGCAGTGTAAATGAGCATGTGAATGGTGTGTTTGTGTGCAATACCTATATTACAAGGACTGGCAGTAGGAAGAAGGATGAAGAGGGATGTGGCAGTCGTGCTGGGTATAGGGGCTGAGTTTGGGGTTGCAGGAGGAGAGTTGGAGGGATGGGGACATGTCAGGAGGGTAAGGTTAGGGGGTGCGCTATTATGTAATCCGTATTCATGATAAAGCAGGCATGATATGTTTTGTTAGTGTCTAGACTCCGATTTTGGTGCAGCAAGTCTAGCCCTTTCTTAATGGGGCATGACATGTTTACTGGACATCTATAATAAAGTTAGCATGATAAGTATTATTTCCTGTCTATAATGACCTTTGGGTGCAGTCAGTCGTGGCGTCCTGGCATATTTTTCTGGCATCTATAATGAAGTAAGCATGATAAGTGTTATTATATGTCTAGACTACCATACTGCTGCAGCTAGATTAGCAATTTCATACTGTGGTTTGACACTTTGTACTGGGCATCTCCGATAAAGCAATCATGATCAGTGTAATAACCTGGCTAGACTGGAATTTGGGTGCAGCCAGTCCTTACTGCGCCATTGTATATTTTTCTGGGCAGCTATGATAAAGTAAGGATGAAAAGTGTTATTACGTGGTTAGATTGCCATTTTGGTGCTGCCAGTCTTGGTATGTATTACTTTGGCATGGCATTTATTTACTGTGAATGATCAAGACTACAGCAAACATGATAAGTGTTACATATCTTGCCTACATTGGGCAAACAGTTTTGACATGCTTTCATCTGGTGGCATTTTTTTTTATCAAAGTGGTATGATAGCTCAGCGATTAAAGCGCTCACTGCTGTGATCTATGTGTGATCTGCCAGTCGCAGGTTCAAATCCTGGCAAGGCCAACTCAGCCTTTCATTCTTCCGGGGTTATTAAATGAGTGTCAACTTGGGTTGGGAGAATTGTTGTATGTAATATGAGCTATGTACAGTGCTTTGGCAAAATCGCTATGTAAATAAAAAATCATTGGGCCTCATTACACGGATGGCGGTGAACCATGGCGCTATTAGCGCCATGGTTCATGCCGGTAAAATACCGGCACCGCCTTGGTGGAAAGGGGAATTACCACCCTATTCCAAGGTTGGCAGGGCGGTAATTCCCCCTTCCACCATTGCCCTTCCCCATTCCCATTTTTGCCCCATAGGGCTCTATGGGAATGGGGAAGGCGCTAATTACGGTACTGCAAATTGCGGTACCGTAATTAGCTCCCTGGTCCCTTTGCGGGTTGGTTTTTAACGCCTGCAAAAAGCAGGCGTTAAATTCCCCAACCCGCAAAGGGACCTCGTAGTAAGGCAGTAAGGATTTACCGGTACCGGTAAAATACCGGTACCGGTAAACCCTTACCGCCATCCGTGTAATGAGGCCCATTATCATTAAATCATTAATATTCCTGTGCACTGAAAGTGACTTGCATCTATTGAATTTTTAGACACTGCATTACTGCATCAACTGGCAATGAAGGGGATCTACTTTTCATATAATGACAATGCCCGACACGCAGCTATAATTGGAATAATATGGAAGTAACTGGCCATACAATGCTGATGTGGCATATCTATTGAAGTGCCATGTCCTATTTCTGTTGTTGTGTGTATAGTTTTTTGCCAAGGGATGCCTCCTATGAGACCCCACTTTTGTATGGAGCCTAGTAAGTTAAGACATAAGCACATATAAATGTAATTATATTTTGGCCCTGGGAATCTCATCACGAAAGACTGCATCGCCTTATATGTCTTCAGGTGTGTGGTAGGATCCATTGTAGTTTATACAAAGACATTCTCTGTATATCCTTCCCCATTTTACAATTTCCATTTTGTTGCACATCTTCATCGGGCTTTGCATCAATGTGAGCTTGTCCAAGTCCATTCCAGCAAGAATCGGGTCACAGCACACCCCAAAATTGCTCAATGCTTTGTCATAATTATTGCTTAAAGATATATTCAAATATTTAAATAGCAAACCCGATGGTGGAACCAATATTGCCTTGGCCTATGTTGTACTATAGGGTCTAACCCGGTTATTTCATGACCCATGAATGGCATATGAAGGTAGCACCCTTGTTAAAATGTGGTTGGTATCTAAAATATTCTTGTCTGTTTCAGTATGTATTTGGTATTTTAAAATGTTTACGTTTATGTATTTTTTTTACTCCCGCTATCCACTTTCAGTAAGGTCACCAGGGGTAAAGAGGAGCTGATGCCATCTGGGTAAAAGTTCAAGTGACATCATCACTTCCTGTGTTGTCATCAGGTCTGTGATGTCACTTCAGCTACCCCTGCCATTTTGGTGCATCAACGTCCCTGAAAACAGTTCTTCTGATCTGGGGAGGAATGGAATGCAGAGGTCACATTGGACAAGATGGCTGTGGAGTGATCTGGTGCTTTTAGCTTTTTTTTACACTAGCTGCAAGCTGGTGTCTACTGTTAAGTGGAGCTAATAAAACCACAGTCCACTAAGTACCTTGGGTTTTGGTGATTGCCGGAGGGATAAAGGATATGGACTTTAGGAATTATTGAACTGGTAGTTTTATCTGTTTTTGTAATTTCTTGCTGCTGGTATGAAAGAAAAAACAACTATATTGCATGATGCTTGATCCATTAATAGAATCCTGGTTTTCCGTCATAATTTTTTGGGTGCAATCAGAATTTTTCACAGACTTGCGCACAAATTGCATTTCAAATTCAGCTTCTTGCCTAAAGGTTTATCCCTCCTCCAGGATAATGTTGCAACACTTATAAACATGCAACACAACAATGGAATATCCACTGCCTATTTGATGTGTACTTTAATGTTGTAATCTTTGATGCCTGTAATTCATAGGTAAAGGACATAACGATTATCCATCCCATTCAGAGCCAAAGAACAATAGTGAATACAAACAATGGGCCTCATTCCAAGTTTGCCGGTATTCCAGTGGTAAATCCGCTGAAATACTGGCAAACGTAACTGCCGTTACCAAGTGCTGGTAGGGGCAGTTAATCCTCTATAACCGGCTGTGCCAGTAATGGAGACAGTTTTTGGCTGGAAGGGGTAATATTCAACTCTAGCTCTTAGCTGGCGGGAAATCCTTAACCCCTACTGGCAAAGTTGTAGTTGGCTGGTCCGTTAAATGTTATTACCAGCACTTTGACTGTGTACTGGCCAACTTGGAATGAGGCCCAATGTCCGCAGGAAGAAGTAGTCCCTCGACCACAAGGTAATACATGCAAGAAGGGAACTGAGAAAACGACTGCGATCCACAATGAACAATCGGTTTCATTATAAATCAGCATATAGAGAGTTCAGGAACTGAAACGGACAGAGAAAATGGCAAGATATTCTGGCAATGATTTTGTCAAATGACAATCGAAAGTTCTGGATATCTTTGACCAGCTCTAAGCTTCAATAGGCACTGGAAGCTGCATACCCTTAAGCGATAGGGGAGGCTCCCCTATGTGAACTACACTGGGTGATTAACAGCTTGTTCTTCCCCTTGTTCTTGCCGGTTTTTTTTGCTTTGGGATACTATCACCTGATTGTTGATTTACTTCCTACTTGTATGTTATGAAGTGTGCAGTGAATGGAGACCACAGTGGCTAGAACACTCTTGTTTTGTGCATTTCCCTTCTTTTCACATTATGATCACTATTATTATTTTTAGTCTTTTCAAGGTTGCCTCCTTTCTTTCTTTAGATTAGTTCTGGACATCTTTATAGGGTTGGCGGTTGTTTAAGGTATTACTCCCATAGTTAGGTGCAACTTTCTATATTTAGGGCAATGTGGCTGGACACAGAGTTGATTTGGGGTGTTTCATCACATAACATGGTTTTGAGTGATGGCTTGCTTTTCCTTTTCTTATTTCTTTCTTACCTAGTTGGCTTTGATCTTGAGAATCCCTTGTATGATACTTACGTTTTCCCCGCCCATATCGACTAGATCCTTCTGTATAAGTGGTTTATTCCCGTTTACTTCTTCATTGTAGTTGTTATTTTTTACATTCTTTTCAATCTTATTTAGTATAAATTTTTTAATATTTTTTTTTATTCTGTCATTTTGTTATTTGGTTATATTATTTTATCACTAAAGTGATTCACACGCATTATTGTGCATTATTTAACATGGGACTGCACTGGTTCACGGGATGGCTCACGGATGCGTCTGTTGCCTGGAATTGCTGCCGGGCAGCCAAGCACCCCGCGTCAATCGTGGAGAGCAAACAGCATTCCGGCATCTGAACCTCTGCTGCAGGATGACACGTTGCACAACAGAACTGTCTGGCCATGCTGATACATGCACGGAATCGTCTGTGTGTAAAAGGAAGCAGTCTGTTTACTTCCAGGTTAAGTTGGGCAGCGTTGGAGATCAGCTACCACAATACTAATGTGCTAAGAAGATCATTCTTAACAGAAGATTTTTGATGTGGATTTCAGATGAGCGATTTGTCTGCATGACACAACATGGATATCGTGAATTAAAATATTTGTGTTTTACAGGTTTTTTTCAAACAAGACTGTTTTTTGACAGACAATTAAATATCCGAGTATGTTGCATGTTTAATGGTAAACACAAGGATGGATAGATAGAAGGTAGTGGCATTACAATATGAACTTTTGTTTTTCTGACAGTATCTCTGAGGAGTGGAGGTATTTTTACATTTGGCCCGTTCTCAATCCTGGAGACTAGCTTTTAGAAGAATTTGAAGGTATTGGAAACACAGCACTGCATGGGTGAGCTACATTGAGCGTTTCATTGAGGGTTTGGCTGACTATCCCTTTCAATTTTAGTTTTTTTTTTTGTTCCATAGGGATCTCCCTTCTTCATGCCCTCATTTGATGAGGGCAATTGAGTTATTATCCTCTTAAGTATGGATGTATGGAATACATATTATAACTTCTGATGTTTAATGAGAGGTTGGTTCTATTTAACTTGGTATTCTGGTTCTGTTGTGAAGTTGTACCTTCTGCCTGGCTCCCGCTGGCTGCCATTGAAAGGGAAAAGGGCTCAATACGGAGCCACACCTTCTCTTTTCATGGTGGCCATCTTGTAAAAGGATTTTCCTTCGTTCAAGGGGATGTGCACATCAGGGTACTGCTTTGGCAACCCAGGGTGCCAATAGCCTTAGTCCCCCATTCCAAGGGCTGAAACACGGGGGTAGCAGCCACATTAATATTCAAATAGAATGGCTGTAATGTAATGTTTTAAAAACAAATAAAAGCCATTTAACCCCCGCTCGCCCTACCACACCCACTGGTCTGTGACGAAAGCACATGCGGGGGGCATCTCTGGCAAATGGTTTCAGATTGGTCTGCCCCCATTTACCGTTAAATTGCTTAATTTAGATTTAGCAAGGTCACAATTGCTCTCCGGTTAAATATATGCTGGTTATTTTTTTTGTATGTGATGGGTTGGAGAGGAGACCAGCAGGATACTAAAACCTCACACTTTAAAAAAGAGGGTGTTTTATTAGCAATTAATGCTGAGGTCCTCAAAAGAAATACGTTGCAAAACTGATATTTCAGTTTGTCACAGAGAGAAGGTGTGACAGTTGTTACCTGGAGACACATTTTGTACGGGAAGGGACTTTGCCTATCAATTTTAGTTGGAAGGGCAACATTTCATCTGCAAATCACAACTCTGGTACAGAATAAAAGAAGAAATGAAAAACAGATGCTTAAGTAAAACATTCACCCACCCACCCCAGCACTGGAAATTCTACTTCTTGGTTCCATTTCCTACTGGACCTAATTGCTTGTCTCTGGAGGAGAGTTGCTGCCTGCTGACTTCACCACTCATCACAGATCAGGGATGGAATCAGAGCCTTTTGCATTTTTTCAGTTGAAATGTTCCATGGAGCTTTAGGGGCAGGGGACAGGTTTCCCGGGTTGGAAGTCTTATGAAACAGAAACAAAACCCTTTAATTTGGGCATTAAATGTGTGCAGTGCGCACATTGCAGATCGTCACCTCCTTCTGGCAGTCTCTAGGAAAGATCTTAGCACCTCGTTGCCTTTAATTTCAGAATTTCCGATTAGCATCCTTCTGCCAAAGAGCATTTAATAGCTTTTCAGGGGACATTTAGTGTTTTAGACTCCTGCTGGCTGCCTTTCCCGTGATATTTTACAGCCATTAACCACCTCACTGCATTCTTTTAACTTTATAATAATGTAAACACCCCACTTGTGACTCTGACTGTTTTTGCCAGTTGTAAGTCAAAGGGGCTCCAAAATAGCATGCTGAAAAAACCAACCAGCCTCGATACAGCTTCAGCTGGCCCTGCCCCAAGGCCACCTGCCCGACTGACTCAACTTCCACAGAACCCAGATGTGTTACTTTTCTCATAAACATATGTACATAAAAATAAACATGTCAATACGCTCAGTAAATGTGTGCTTGTGCAGTTTTGCTGAACATTTAGTACATTGACATAATGTAGGTGGTAAAATAGCTTAGTGGGTTGATGAACCAGCTGCATCCCATCAGTGCCCACTCAGAATTTCATCCTATCAAGAGTGCCATTGAGTGTGTCTTAGAAACATTTGTTGATTACAAGAGTGCTCCGAAGCTAACTGATTGTGTCAGGAAGTGATAAAAATAATGTAATTTTTTGAATAAACATACTTTTATTTTTGGCTAAAATTTGGCAAAGCAACTTCTTCAAAAAGTGTGAGAATGGATTTTCTTTTCGATTTATTAGGTAAATTAAAAGGAAATTTGTTCTGAAATGTGTTTGCCATTAGTACCCGGTGAGAGACAATCAGAATGCAACAAGCATTCTGATTAGCTCTCGCCGGGTCCTAGAATCCTTCGATTCTCGGCAGGGATTCCAGCCGCCTTGTCCTCGGCGGGGGGGCATGGCAGCCCCTCATCCAATGAGGAGGCTCGAAGCGGGGCCAATCTCGCTCCGAGCCTCCCCATGGCTGGAGGCTTCCTCCGTCCCCCTCCGGGGACTCAGGTAAGATTTTTTTTTTCCCAGCCTTTCCTCCCTCCTCCCTCCTCCCTCCCCACCCCACTTACCTTCTATCCCGCGGTCTCCGGCAGGGGACGATGGAAACCTCCAGCCGGTTGGAGACTCGCTCCAAGCCTCCACACGGCTGGAGGCTTCCATCGTCCCCTCGTCCCCCGCCGGAGACATCGGTACGTTTTTTTTTTCTTCCTCCCCATCCCCTCCCGACCCCACTTACCTTCTTTTTTCTTCTGGTCTTGGAAGCGAACGCGCTGGGAAAAATTCTGTTCCCAGCGCGTCCGCTCCCGATGGCCGCCATGGAAAGGGAAAACGGACTACGTTTTCCCTTTCCATGGCGGCGGCCATTTTTTTGCAGTTTTTTTTTTTCTTTTCCGAAACGTGAAACAGAAAAAAAAGCAATTAGTACCCCGGTCTAACAGGCTGGGGTACTAATGGCAATAAGCCACTCGGTGGCGGGCCAATACCGCCCCAGGGGCATTACCTGGGGTGGTATTGGCCCGCCACCTCGTGGTTTATTGCCACATTATGGACTTCCTTTAATTATGAAGCATGAAGTAGGTACAACCTTTGCCCAAATGTGCTTTGCAATAAACATGCCAGAACTGACCCGGGAAATCATAGCACTGCACACTCGCAAACACCAACATCAGCTAACAAAAACCCCAAGCCACATACACACACACCTCCCCAGCATTGTGTATACACCAACCCACTGCACTGCACACCCACATTGCCCCGCACTGCACATACACCCTACTCCGTGGCACACCTGCACCACCTAGCACTGTGCATACTGTGAGAAACCTGAAGGTTTCTCCCTAGCTAGTCCCCAAGGATCTGTAATCCAGGTGGCCAGGACACAGACATGGCTATTGGATCCAGTTTCTGGGGGGTACAACATCCTTTCATCGGCAGATTTTTCCATATCATAAAATAACCAATCATATATCCTGCCACTTCAACGTGCACTAATGTTCATCATTGGGGGGGTGGGAAAGGGCAGATAATGGTTTGGGGGGTTAGGGAATGAGTAAAATAGGTGGTGAGTGGGAGTTTGGGGGGACCCCCCCCACCAAAACATTTATTTTTATTTTATTAGATTAACATTTCCACATTGAAATGCCAGGCTTTGATAATTCTGGCGATGGAATGACATGGAACCTCCTGGGGCACCACGTAGGATATTCTGAAACACTGCCCACCCCCCCTTTTCCAACGCGGACACTTTCGCACACCACAGACAATGGACTAACACCTGAGCCATTAACTTAACCTGTCCCAATACAAGGGTCAGGCATGGTCAGGCAATTGACCAGAATCACACAAACCTGACAACCCTTTCCCTTCTCCACAGGGATAAAATGTGGAGCACGAAAGCACACAAAGAGCAAGGCAGACCATGCGACATGAGAGCTAACTCAGCACAGCAGTTCAAGAGAAGAAGTAGGTGCATACCGAAAGGGTGACAAGGAGGGAAGTGACCTTATCCTTTCTGACCAAGGCCTCCGAAACCTCCACGGAAGGAATCGTAAGACCACGAACAATAGCCAGCGTGTATTGCAACAGATGTCAATGGTACACAAGACCCTCCTCTGCTGATAACCGTGACGCTCGTCTCCGTGGTACCGACCATGACTCAAAAAAGAAGAAAAACCTAGCAGTTCATCACAGCCAGTGAGTCGAGGAGAGAACCGATAAAACAAACCGAACTGTGTTGAACGAACGCCACAAAGTAGCAACTTAACCAAAGTTCAAAGACCTGTGAGAATAAAGGGGAGACCAGCTGCAGAAGGATCCAGTACCACATGGGTGCTTACTCGAGAGAGTCTGGTCACTCCTGTGTTTGTTGAAACTGCACATACCAGAAGACCTTTGGGGAAAAAGGCAAACAGCGGGTCAAAGTGGTCATAAAAGGGTCTTGTAAAATCCTCTGTACAGTGTAATGTCTTTGACCGACAGGTGATTGTGAAAGGCACGATTGATAAAGTTGGCAACAGTGAACCAAGCAGAGGGTTGCTAACGAAAAGGGGCAAAGCCTGAAATCCCTATGAACAGTGTGTTGACAGACATGAACCCGATGGAGCGATATCCACTGTGAACTGTTTGAATCAGGAAGCTAAGGGGAATGAGTCCCAGATTATAAGAGTTGATTGAGAAGGGTGCGTCGGAAGAGGGGATCCGAGTGGTGAGTCATTATCACCCTAACTACCATATAAAAAGGAACTTATTTGTTTATTATTTTCCGACCCTCGAAGGCAAGAGATGTGGCCATTGAAGCACCTGTTAAGCTAAGAATGGAACTGTTGTCTCATGCTGGGGAAGCTCGAGAAGTGTGCTGTGCTCAAAGGTCCCACTTCTCCGTGCTCAAAAAGTGGGGAAGGGAGACCCAAGCTACTGCATCATGACATATTATTTGTGAACACTTCATTCTTTCGTATGAATTCTATCCCACACTCTTTTTTATGTAGTTGTAAGGTTTGTCAATAGGTTTTTTTAGTATCGGTCCTTTTTGATTTTAAGCATTTGTCCATTTCATCAAAATGCACCTCTTAGCTGCTATCATACAGGTCACTAATAGTTTGCGATATCGCTTTGGTACCCCTGGTGACCACCCGAACATGCCACACACTATCGTGCATGGAATGATCCATCCCAGCATCTCCGACAAGACCCTGTGTACAGCCTTCCAGAAGGTGTTTAGTTTAGCGCATGACCACATCATGTGTGCCAAGTCTGCCGAGTCTGCGTAACATCTCGGGCAGGTAGCTGGTTTGGTGTTGTCATACATGTGTACCCTTGCTGGTGTGATGTAAGCTCTATGGGGGGGTTTAAGTTGAATCATTTGCATCCTAGAGCTGAAGGCTTGAGTGTGTGTGATGCTGCACATCTTCTCCCATTGTTTATCACTGAAGGTCTCCTCAACATCCCTCTCCCATTTATTCTTACAGCTTAGGGGGTTGCGATTCGAATCTGCCTGGATAAGCTTGTATATTGCTGATATCACTCCTCTGCACCCAGGTGAGTTTCTAGTGTATTACAGTAACGGTGTTGTTTGTGGGAAGACTGGAAATGTTGGATACCATTCCCTGAAAGCTGCCTTCATTCTGAGAAACTGGAGCCTCCGTTGGAGGCCGGTTCCCATCTTGTCGGTGAATTCTTCTTGGGACATACACCTACCATTTGGAAACATGTCTTCCAGCCGTGTTATCCCTGCTCCATCCCAATCTCTTTTTATGATCTCGTCACACGTTGGTGACAGGGCCTCTATCCTCCATAATGAGATGCCTAGGTCAAACGGGTGTTCCACCCTGAGCCTTTTCATGGCTTTTTTCCACGCATGCACTGTGCAGGCCACTGGGTCTATTTTGCATTAATCCGCCACCATCCCTGATATCAGCACTCCCTGGATGTCATGGGGGTGCACCGATCCATGTTCTATACGCACTTGGGGTGTCTGTGGCACCCACTGCATCCAGAACCTAGTGAAGGACAGTTGGGCTACCAGGAAGTATGCTCCCACGTCAGGTGTGCCTATCCCTCACCTTTCCCAGGGTAGTGTTAGAGTTTCCCAGTTTATATGTGGGGCTTTCGGGTGCCATGCCACCTTAATCATTTAAGCACGCACTTTGCGGATGTAGCTCATTCCTGGCTATACCGGTATGTTTTGAAACATGTAAAGGAGTTTGGGAACGAACACCATTTTAGCCACTGCTATTCTGCTCTTGAGTGCAAGTGGGAGTCTGCACCACCTGTCAACACTGGTTTGCAGGACCTGTAGATAGCTCTTGTGGTAATTATCCAATACAGATTTGGCGTCCCCGATGACTTTTACTCCCAGGTACGTAACGGCCGTCTGTTCCCACCCAAAATCTTCTGAATCGGGCGGCCGCCTCATTCAGGGGGAACAGGGAGGACTTTGTGCGATTTAGCCTGAGTCCTGAGGCTCCTCCAAATGCAGCTATCTCCTGTGTTAGTGGTGCCAGGTTGATCGCTGGGTCCTCGATATATATGATAGTGTCATCCGCATACAACCAAATTAATTCTCTCCGCCCTCCCATAGCCAATCCCCTGTATTTGTGAAATCTCTGCAGCCTGCTGCCCAGCACTTCTATTGCGATAGCGAAAATCAATGGAGAGAGTGGGCATCCCTGTCTGGGTACCCTCCCCAGTTCAAACAGGTCCGACCTTGTGCCAGCAATATTTATCTGCGCACAGGAGCCTGCATACAGCAACCTTGCCTCCTTCAAAAAATATGTGGGGACACCCACCTGGTTCAATACTTCAAATAGATAATCCCATTCGACAGAATCAAAGGCTTTTTCCATATCTAGAAGTGCTGCTACCGCCTGCGTCGTGGGTTCTTTTTGCACCAGGATTGCAAACATGCGCCTGAGATTTAGTGACGTCGACCTCCCAGGAATAAACCCTGATTGATCTCAGTGGATTACTTGTGTGATATAGGGGAGCAAGCGGTCTGCCAGAAACTTTGTGAATATTTTGGTATCTAGGTTCAGCAGGGAGATTGGGTGGTACGAGGAGCAGTCTAGAGGGTCTTTCCCTGGCTTAAGAATTAGAGTTATCACTGCTTCCCTCATCAAGGCGGGGAGTGTTCCAGATATCAATCCCTCCTCCCAGGCTCCCAGCATGTGCTGTGCTACTTCAGGACCCCATTCCTTGTAGAACTCTGCCGTTATAGCGTCTGTGCCCAGGGCCTTTGAAGTGGGCAGTGCCCTCATCGCGCCCAGTAGATCCTCAACCGCTTCGATGCTGAGTTTTTCTCAGTGCTGCTGCTTTAATGTAAGGCCTAAATTCGTCCTCTGGTAACGTGCCTCTCGTGGTGTACAGGGATTTGTAATAGTCACAGAAAACTACTGTGATCTCGGCCGGTTTTACCAACACTACTCCCCCTAGTGTTTTTGCTGCTGTAATTTCCCTGTTACACCGTTCGTGTCTGACCATTGCCGCCAGTACCTACCCGTCCTTCCCTCCTCCCTGTATCTGCGGGCCATAGCGGGTCGTGCGAAGTATCGTACCTCCTGATTTGCTAGTTCCAGGAAGCGGTCTAGACCCTCCTTTAGTTTAGCAAGCACGCCTGGTGTGTTCAGCCTGTCCGCTTCCTTCTCCCGGGGTTTTACTTCAAGCTCCGTTTCATTCAGCTGTCTACGTATCAATTTTAGTTCTCCCAGCTCCATGGACATGCAACCTCCCCTCAGAACCACCTTAAACGTCTCCCACAGTATTCCCTTCCTGTCACGACCCTCGCCCAAAACCCCCTCTGGCAAACCCATTGGCCAGGTGGAGTCAGGACTCGGGCCTCTAGAGCCTGGCATCCTCTTCAAAAGCCTTCATGGGGCCATTCCTGGCACCTATGGCGCCAGGCTCATGCACCATGAAAAACAAAGTGCTTGGGAACTACTTTATTGTATTGTCAGCCAACATGGAGGCATCCATATATCTTGGTTCCTAAGAGCCAAGCTATGCGGTGTAGTGTTTTGGGTGTGGTAGCCTAGGGACTACTTTACCTGGACTATTTTGTTGGGGCTATTTAAACCACACCTGAGCAAGACAACACGCTTCACGTTACTTTGCAGCTTGCAACGTGACGCTCACCGTGTCCAGCTATTCCCTCGAACCTCGGAGAAGCGGAACCTGCAAGGATACTAAAGGGACATCACTAGCAGCAGCTTCTTACCTGCAGTCTTCATCTTTAAACACTCGCAGCTACTGAGAACAGTTTCCTCAAATCTGCACGCCTCCCGGACAGAACGACCTGAAAGAGGAAGATAGAGGCAACATTTAAGAAATCAGTAGAGACATTTACAAATTACGAACTGCTCAAAAGGTTTACCTGCCTGGTCGCCTCTCGGCTGGCACAACTCCGGACATTCCACTCGCGCTAAAGAACACCGCGACCTACAAGGAAGGAAAACACAGGTTAGCAAAGGCAAGACTTTGCAGCGCTACGCATAGCGCTTACTTACCGCATCATAGCGCTCTTAATGCACCATCATTTACCAGCGGGGCTCAACCAAGCCAGTTCGCCACGCTGAAGTTCTGCATACCTAAGGGAGAAAAAAAGAGACATTTTATACAAAGAAAGGCATGCAGGATAGCAACAAAACTAAAGAACAGCAATAAGACCTACCTGAACGATATTGAACGGGCCGGTGTCAGTGAAGTAACTGGACCGCACTCGCCCCTGAAAGACAACGCGCCCCTGCAAAGAAGGCAGGACGGAGAGCACGCCTAATTCTACCACAAGGTGAGGAGAGGGCGCCAGAGGGACTGAAATCATACGGGGTTGGAGGGAGGATACTTACCCCAGTCGGTCAGTCATGAACACAGTCCTCCTGTATTTTCAGGCAGAACCTTCCCCGCAGACCACATGAGGGCAAAGCTGAGAAGCATACCAGCAAGTAATCCGGCTGGGTGGCGTCCCTGTTGATACCAGGTGAGCGTAACAGAATGCGAAGCCCACCATAACAAATCCACCTGGGCGCCATGGAGACATCAGAAATGGACCAATTGACCCAATTACTAGGAGAGTTTCGTGCTGAGGTTCATTCTGCCCGACAAGAGACTAATGCCCTCCGGAGAGACTTAATAGTGACCAAAGAACGCACTGAAGAGATTAGCAGGCAATACTTGCAATCACAGGCAGGACAGATGCCTCTACCTGGAAGCAATCCAATGATGCAAAACTCCGCCATATCACCCTCTCTGGTACAGATCACGTTACCTGGAACAGTGCCCCTGGCACCACCAGAAAGGTTCTCAGGTGACCTACGGAAGTATGCGTCATTCATCAATCAGTGCAGCCTTCATTTTCTTTGTAGGCATAGAGAATTTCCAAACGACCAAGCTCGGGTCGCTTTTGTTTTATCATAACTGAGTGATAGTGCAGCAGATTGGTCAGTGCCGTTGGTAACCCATGACAATCCTCTATTACATGACTTTGGGGGGTTCCAGAGAGAAATGGAAAAACTTTTTGCTCGCCATAACCAGCAACAAGCAGTAGACAATGAACTCTTGTCCCTCCGACAGGGGAATCAGGACTTGTTAACGTACATTGCTACCTTCAACAGACTGGTTGCCGAAGCTAGGTGCCAGAAAACAAAAGAACCACGTTGTTCCATCGAGGCTTATGAGGTGAATTAAAGGACATCTTAGCCCAGGTGGTTGTTGATCCACCCAGAGACTGTACAGAATTCATAAATCTGGTCGTGCAGCTAGACCACCGTTTGCAGGACCGAAAGGCAGACCGGTCTAAGACAGACCCTCGGACTGTGTATGTTCGACCAAGGGAAAACACACCCCGTGTACCCGAAAATGCTGTAGAACCCATGCAGATTGGAGGGATACGGTCTCCATTAACACAACAAGAGCAGGACAAAAGAAGACAACAACAGCTTTGTTTGTATTGTGGGAAACCAGGACATTTCCTGAAGGACTGTCCAGTAAAACCCCCAAAAAGAACAATCTGGGCCACAGAGAAGGATGAAGCTAATGAATCAGAAAACTACCAAGCTCGACAAACGTAGAGGTCAGTTTGTCGAGTGAGAAGAAACAGTTGCCGACCTCGCACTTTGCAATACCAGTGATCTTAATTAACCACCAACAGTCGTCAAGAATGCATGCCATTGAAGCATACATCAATAGCAGAACAGTTGGAAATTATACTGATCAAGAACTGGCAGCAGAGATGGGGCTTTCTTTGTGTTCTAAGCCAACTATGGACAAGCTAACCACTGTGGATGGGACAGAAATCGCTTCCGGACCAGTAACCCAGTGCACAGCCAGGGTAACCTTGCTGTCCCAGGACGGACATCGGGAGTCTATTTCATTCGATCTCATCAAGGCACCTCAGTTCAGGCTAATACTAGGGATGCCATGGTTGGTAATTCACAACCCTTTGATAGACTGGGTGGGCATGAAAATTAACCTTCCCTGGTGACTGCTCCCCTGCCTTCTATTACCAAGAGGAGAAACCCGATGTCTGTGTCCCCATGACTCCCGGAGCGACAGTATGAACCCTGAGAGCAACTAATACCTTGCCAAGTGAATACCATGATTTCCAGGATGTTTTTAGAAAGGACCAAGCCAATACATTGCCGCCGCACAGGCCCTATGACTGTCAGATTGACCTTGTTCCTGGTGCACAAATCCCTTGCGGCAGGATCTACGCTCTCACAGAACCAGAAAACCTTCATTTGAAATCCTATTTAGACCAGTACCCTGCAAACATATTTATCCGTCCTTCAAAGTCCCCCGCAGCCAGTCCTTTGTTCTTCGTACCAAAAAAGGAAGGAGACTTGAGAACCTGTATTGACTACCACACATTGAACCAGATCACTGTGAAGAACCGCTACCCCTTGCCACTTATCCCTGAGATGCTAGACTAAGTTAAAGATGCCCATATTTATACCAAATTGGACCTTCGAGGAGCGTACCACCTGGTCCAAGTCAGAAAAAGAGATGAATGGAAAACCGCCTTCCGTACTAAGTACGGCTTGTTTGAATATCAAGTCATGCGCTTCGGGTTATGCAACGCTCCTGCGGCATTCCAATATTTTATGAATGACGTCGTAAGGGAGTTAATCGATGTGTGCGCCTTAGTGTACATAGACGACGTCTTAGTATACTCAGCCTCGGAATAAGATCATGTCAGGCACGTTCGTTCAGTCCTCACCAAGCTCCGTCAACATCGCTTGTTTGCAAAGCTTGACAAATGCTTTTTTCACGTCACCGAAGTAGAATTTCTTGGTTTTATCCTTACACCACGTGCACAAGGTAGATGCCATTCTGAAATGGCCTTCACCAACGTCTCTGAAAGGGGTACAAAGCATGCTGGGCTTTGCAAACTTCTACCGCCGGTTCATCCCAGACTTCTCTCAGGTTGTGCACCCAATTACAGTACTATTACGAAAAAACAATAAAAAGTTTGCTTGGACTGAAGAAGCAGAAGAAGCCTTTCAGGAACTTAAACGAAGGTTTACCTACGCTCCAATCCTGCGACATCCTCGTCCAGACCTCCCTTATGTCGTTGAACCTGATGCGTTCAGTCTCTCAATGGGGGCTGTTCTTTCACAGAGAGACCCGAAAACTGGCCAGCTACATCCTGTGGCCTTCTGGTCGAAAAAGTTCTCACCTCCAGAGATTAATTATGCCTTTATGGACAAGGATCCCCTGGCTATCAAATCCGTCTTTAAAGCCTGGAGGTACTACCTTCTGGGGGCCAGAAACACCATTACAGTCATCACAGACCACCGAAACCTGCAATATCTCAAAACATCCAAGGCTCAGTCCTCGCGCCAATTACAGTGGGCCCTTTTCTTCGCCGAATATGATTATTTAATCACATTTCGACCAGGAGTCAGAAACGGAAAGGCGGATGCCTTATCTCGCATGGGCATAGATGAAATAGTATATACAACTCCAGACCCATTACCTATTATACCTGAAGACAAACTCTTGGGTATCACGACAGCCTTAACACAAGCAGAACTACAAAAAGAAATCCAACGGACAATGAATCCTGAGGCCTACCTCGCATGGCAAACTCAAGGAGAACAATATACCATCAAGGACCATCTACCCTTTTTTAGGGATCGCCTATATGTACCCAAGAAGGAATTACAACAACATATTAATTCAAACTATCACGATTCACTGATCGAAGGGCATCCTGGGATCGCCAAAACCCTAGCTAAGGTGAAAGAGAACTTTTGGTGGCCTACCTGGCGTAAGGACATCATTCAGTATATTCAGTCCTGCGATGTCTGTGCACAAAATAAATCACAGAAACAAAAACCATCTGGTCTCCTACAACCATTGGACATTCCTCCAGTTCCATGGCACACTCTTTCCCTTGACTTCATCACTGATCTACCTCCAAGCCAAGGGTTCAACACCATCATTGTAGTTGCGAACTTATTCTCGAAGATGGCCCATTTTATTCCTCTCAAAGGCCTCCCCGACGCAGCCACTTTAGCAAAAGTGTTCCTGGAGGGCATGGTTAAGCTACATGGCTTCCCTTCGGTTCTGGTCTCTGATGGAGGCAGCCAGTTTGTTTCAAACTTCTGGAAAAAATGTTGTGCAATGGCGCAGATCGACGTTCGGCTATCTACCAGTCACCATCCCCAAACGGACGGCCAAACCGAGAGAACCAATCAGACACTCGAGCAATATTTATGGTGCATGCTGCACCACGAACAAAGGAATTGGAAAGACCTACTATGGATAGCCGAATATGCATATAACAATTCTGTGCATTCAAGCATTGGACAAACGCCCTTCTATACCCTTTATGGCAGACATCCACGTACCTCTGAACTAGACCTTCCAGCCAGCTTGGAAATGCCAGCGGTAAAGGCTCTACACGCAATCATTACTCAGTCTTTCAAAAGGGCAAAGGAACACCTTATTCATGCCAAAGAAAAACAAAACAGATTTGCCGACCAATACCGGAAAAAGGCCCCTGATTATCAAGTAGGAGACAAAGTTTGGTTATCCGCTAAATTTGTACCCATCAAGGGAACCCGGACCTTTCATCACAGATTCTAAGGAGCCTATACCATTAAGGCAATTATCAACCCAGCAGCCGTGAAACTGGATTTACCACCTAATCTACACATGTCATGATGCCTACCCCCGGGCAGCTGGACCAAGCCCATCGGCCCCGGAAGCAGGCATCCGGACATCTGTTTAAACCTCAGAAGCCCCGGCTAGGGGCTATCTGCGTTCAGTCCTGGCGCCTAAGGCGCCAGGCTCATAGTCATCACTTACCTGAGGCAAACCATGCTGCACATGCATCCAGGCCAACGTGAGACCTGGAGGGACTATTTTTCCACAGGGACTACTTTTCACTCGGGTGTGGTTCTAGGGACGTCTTACCTGGGACTACTTTCAAAGCTATTTAAACCACGCCCGATCTTCAACACACGCTTCGTGTTATTCTGCATTTAGCAGCGTAACGCTCACCGTGTCTGCAAACCTGCATCCAGCCTTCTGCCACGCCCGCCTCGAACACGGAGCCCCTAGGAGAGAAAGGAAAATAGAAGAAGAGGTTAGATTACAGACTTTAATCTGATTCCTCACCTGATTTCGGATCCTGCATCACTCCGAGCCTGAAGGGACATTCTTCCGGCACGCGTCGGATCCCAGCTGCAGGGCGGCTCCATTTTCACCTGCCCACAGCATCTCCAACTCGGCACTGCCTCCGTCACTTTTTCGGTGATTTTCAACACCTGGGGAAAAGGCAAGGTGAGCCTAAAGAGACTAAAAAGACAATCACTTATATTACAAGACTTACCTGATTATCACCGGAGGCCTTATTCTTCAATACGCCGCATCCAGGAAAAAAGGAAAAGACAGTGGCTAATCTCACGCATCTTTACAGAATAGTTTGGGTAATACAGACTCTTACCTGAACGCCGCCAGCAACCTCCAGACAGAATTTGCCGCCGCAAATCAACAGGGGAGTGCAAGAGTGAACTTTGGACAATTTGAACTCTTAAAAAACTTGGCAAACTCCGGACTCAATAATCATCCAGAACCCCAACACCTAAAACCAGTGAATTGACTGGTATCTACGCGCCCCTGCATGCCACGCAGGATGGAGAGCTCACCAATCAAAAACATAAGGTGAGGACACTGACCGGGAATATCGGAGGTGGCAAGTGGGGAGATCGGGAGCAGGGAGGGGGGTCTGCATTCACACCCACGGGGCTAAATACCTTTCTCCATCTACAGGAGAATATTTCTACGAGTCAAGCTTACAAGACTGAGGGGGTCCGTCCAGATGGTCATCTTTGCCCTACGCTTCAGGCTGGTGGAGGCCGCAGCTGTCCGGGTTCGATCTACGCCCCTGTCGGAACCAGGTGAGCGTAACAGAACGCGAAGCCTACCTAAAAAACCCCACCCGGGCGTTATGGAAACCTCTGAAACCGACCAACTAGCCAAACTGTTAGGGAAACTTAGGGCAGCGGTGCACTCTGCACGTCAAGAGACTAATGCCCTCAGGAGAGAACTTATTTTGTCAAAGGAACGCACTGATGGTCTTGCTACGCAACTGCTGCAAAGCTGGCCAAACACCACTACCTGGACTCGGAGGGTTTCCAACTCCTGTCTCTTCGAGCAATCCTGTGCAAGTGGTTCTCTCAGGGAGCATTCCTTTAGCTCCACCCGAATGTTTTGCTGGGGACCCGAAAAGGTTAGCCGTGTTCATGAACCAGTGCCACTTGCACTTCCTCTGCAGACCAGGAGCCTTCCCAAACGACCAAGCCAAAGTAGCCTTTGTACTGTCGTACCTTAGTGGCAGCGTGGCAGATTGGTCAATCCCGCTGGTCAACCAAGATGACCCTCTTCTTCTGGATTTTCAAGGTTTTCAATTGAGTATGGAAAAGCTATTTGCCAGGCATTCGCAGGGTCAGGCCCTGGATAACAAACTTTTATCCCTACGACAAGGCACTCAGGATCTGTTAACCTATATCGCAACCTTCAATAGGTTAGTGGTAGAAACCGGCTGGCCATAGGAGAAAATAATTACTTTATTTCATCGTGGGCTTTGGGGTGAACTCAAATATGTTTTGGCCCAAGTGGTGAACCCACCCCAGGATTGCACAGAATATATAGACTTAGTAGTCCAGTTAGACAACCGACTCCAGAATCGAAAGGCTGATCGAGCTAAATTCGAGAATCGAGTTCTGGTCAAACCACATGTTACCTCCAAAGGTTCTGACACATCAGAACCCATGCAAATCGGGGGGGTTAAGGGACCCTTAACGCAAAAAGAGAGAAAGAAGACGACAAATGCAATTGTGCCTTTATTGTGGGGTTTCAGGACATTTTCTAAGAGATTGCCCAATTAAACCATCCAAGAAAGTAGCCGGAGTTGCTGTTAGAAATCAAACGGAGCCTGAATCGGGAAACAACCACGCCCGACAAGCGTAGAGGTCCGCTTGCTGAGCTTGAAGAAGAACACTCAGACCTTGCATCTAATCATACCAATGGTCCTCATTGATCCTAGACTCCCATCACGTATGCACGCAGCAAGGGCATATATCGATAGCGGGGCCGTAGGAAACTATATGGACCATAAATTGGCTTCTAGGATGAATCTATCTCTCTGCAAAAAGACCGCTCCGGATGTCGTCTCCACAGTCGATGGAACTGAAATTGCCTCAGGGCCTGAAACTCATTCCACTACAGAGGACGGGCATCGAGAGACTGTTGTGTTTGACTTAATCAAAGCCCCACAGTTGCAAATAATACTGGGGATACCTTGGTTAGAAACACATAATCCTTGTATTGATTGGCGAGAGAAGAGAATAACCTTCCCGGATTGTGCACACACTGCTACCCTGAAAAACCCTTGAACAAAGGTCTGGCCACAGTCACTACCCCAGTCGTGCAGTTACCTCAGGAATACCAAGAATTCCAGGATGTTTTCCAAAAAGAACAGGCAAATACCTTACCGCCACACAGATCATACGATTATCAAATCAACCTCATCCCCGGTGCACATACCCCATGCAGCAGAATCTACGCCCTCACGGAACCCGAAAATCTGCACCTACGACAACATCTAGACCAATACCTTGCTAATGGTTTCATTCGTCCATCCAAGTCCCCTGTTTTTCTCAGCTTTGTTCTTCGTACCGAAAAAGGAAGGTCACCTTAGAACATGTATAGACTACCGCGCATTAAACCAGGTTACTGTAAAGCACCGATACCCATTACCTTTGATCCCAGAGTTACTAGACCAGGTAAAGGATGCTTGCATTTACACTAAATTAGATCTCAGAGGGGCATATCATTTGGTACGTGTAAAGAAGGGCGACAAATGGAAAACTGCCTTCCGCACCAAATACGGATTGTTCGAATATCAGGTGATGCCCTTCGGGTTGTGCAATGCACCAGCAGCCTTCCAGTATATTATGAACGATGTCCTTCGTGAACTCATCGACGTTTGTGTTGTCGTTTACATTGACGACATTCTAGTGTACTCTTCCTCAGAATCAGATCATGTTGAGAACGTTCGAGCAGTCCTTCAGAAACTACGTCAGCACAAGTTATTTCCAAAACTGGAAAAATGCGTTTTTCATACCACGGAAGTAGAATTCCTAGGATTTATCTTCACTCCAAAAGGAGTCCGAATGGACTCTCGAAAAGTGGATGCAATCCTCAAATGGCCATCACCCAATTCAGTTAAAGGAGTACAAAGCATGCTCGAATTTGCTAATTTCTAACGCAGATTTATTCCAGACTTCTCACAGGTTGGACACCCCATCACAGCACTTTTGCGAAAAAACAAACGCTTCTTGTGGACCGAAGAGGCTGAAAGAGCCTTCCAAGAGTTGAAGTCAAAATTCACATCAGCACCTGACTTGAAGCATCCACGTCCCGAACTTCCATACATAGTCGAAAGAGATACGTCTAGTTGAGCCATGGGGGCTGTCCTGTCCCAGAAGGATCCCGAAACCGGTCAACTTCATCCTGTAGCCTTTTGGTCCAGAAATGTTTCGGCCCCCGAATTAAACTATGCGGTTACCGATAAAGAATTGTTAGCCATCAAATCCGCCTTCAAAGCTTGGAGACATTACCTTCTCGGTGCTAGGCACACCATCACAGTAATCACTGACCACATGAACCTGCAGTATTTAAAAATAGCTAAGGCCCAATCATCCCGTCAACTCCGATGGGCGCTATTCTTCGCCGAATTCGATTTCGTGATTACTTATCGACCTGTTTGCAAGAATGGTAAGGCAGATGCCTTATCCCGAATAGGAATGGGAGAAGCATTTTTTCGAACCCAGAACCAGTACCCATAATTCCAGGCCAAAGAATCCTCAGTGTAACTACTTTACTGACTTTTGAAGATATTCATTTAAAGATTCAACAACTTTTCGATTCAACAGCCCTGCAGGACTGGAACAAAAGAGGCCCAGGTTATTCAGTCATTAATAAGTTACCCTACTATCAAGGGCGTCTGTTTTTACCACACAAGGAACTGCAAGAACTGGTAATCTCCAATTACCATGATGCTTTGATGGAAGGACACCCAGGTATTGCCAAGACGGAAGCTAAAATTAAAAGACAATTCTGGTGGCCCACCTGGCGAAAGGACATAAAGTCATTTGTGTTGTCTTGTGGGATCTGCGCCCAAAACAAACGCCAAAAGAAGAAACCAGCCGGTTTTTTACAGCCTTTGGATATTCCGCCTACACCTTGGCACACTTTGTCCCTAGACTTTATTACAGATCTACCTCCATGTAATGGGTTTAACATCATTCTAGTAGTTGTTGACCTTTTTTCCAAGATGTCTCACTTTATTCCTTTAAAGGGATTACCTTCTGCTTCAGTTTTGGCCAAGGAATTCCTTGAAAACATCGTTCGAGTACATGGATTTTCTTCTGTATTGGTGTCAGATCGAGGTAGTCAATTCATTTTGCAATTCTGGAAGAAAGTTGCCAACTAGCGCAAATCGACGTGAGGTTATCTACTAGTCACCATCCCCAGACCGATGGTCAGACGGAAAGGACCAACCAGACTCTGGAACAATACCTACGTTGCATGTTACATCAGACCGAGGGCAATTGGAAGGATATATTATGGATTGCCGAAAACGCATACAGTAACTCAGTACATTCAGGAACCGGACAAAGCCCCTTTTATACCATTTATGGTCATCATCCTTGCACCACAACACTTGAAAATGCCGGCAGTGACCCATCTGCATTCTACTATTACTCAAGCCTTTAAGGAAGCAACGGAACATTTGAAAAAAGCAAAGGAGAAATACAAGAAGAATGCCGATCAGCATAGGATTGACACTCCCCATTATCAGATTGGCGATCAAGTTTGACTGGCAACCAGACACATACCCCTAAAAGGGACTCAAACTTTTAATCCTAGATATTTGGGGCCTTACACCATTACAAAGATTATCAAACCGGTAGCAGTTAAATTAGAATTACCCTCTAGTATGCGTATCCATCCCGTCTTCCATGTTTCACTTCTAAAACCAGTTCAACCCGGAACAAGATTAGCCAAGCCACCTGACCCCCTCCTAATAGATGGAGAACCTGAATTTGAGGTAAAAGATATCCTGGACTCTAAGATTGTTAAATCTAAACTTTTTTATTTAATCGATTGGAAAGGTTACGGACCACAGGAAAGGTCATGGGAACCCAGTGACCACATCCATGCACCTTGATTAGTGAAGAAATTCCATCGGAACTTCCCAGACAAACCAGGGCCCAGAGAAAGAACAACCTTGGGGGGGGAGTGCTGTCATGATGCCTACACCGGGCAGCTGGACCAAGCCCATCCGCCCCGGAAGCAGGCATCCGGACATCTGTTTAAACCTCGAAACCCCGGATAGGAGCTATCTGTGTTCAGTCCTGACGCCTTAGGCGCCAGGCTCATAGTAAAAATCAGTCCTGGCGCCTAAGGCGCCAGGCTCATAGTCATCACTTACCTCAGGCAGACCATGCTGCACATGTATCCAGGCCAACGTGAGTCCTGGAGGGACTATTTTTCCACAAGGACTACTTTTCACTCGGGTGTGGTTCTAGGGACTTCTTACCTGGGACTACTTTCAAAGCTATTTAAACCACGCCCGATCTTCAACACACGCTTCGCGTTATTCTGCATTTAGCAGCGTAATGCTCACCGTGTCTGCAAACCTGCATCCAGCCTTCTGCCACACCCACCTCGAACACAGAGCCCCTGGGAGAGAAAGAAAAATAGAAGAAGAGGTTAGATTACAGACTTTATTCTGATTCCTCACCTGATTTCTGATCCTGCATCACTCCGAGCCTGAAGGGACATTCTTCCGGCACGCGTCGCATCCCAGCTGCAGCGCCGCTCCATTTTCACCTGCCCACAGCATCTCCGACTCGGCGCTGCATCCGTCACTTTTTCGGTGATTTTCAACACCTGGGGAAAAGACAAGAAAAGCAAGGTGAGGCTAAAGAGACTAAAAAGACAATCACTTATATTGCAAGACTTACCCGATTATCACCGGAGGCCTTATTCTTCAATACGCCGCATCTAGGAAAAAAGGAAAAGACAGTGGCTAATCTCACGCATCTTTACAGGATAGTTTGGGTAATACAGACTCTTACCTGAACGCCGCCAGCAACCTCTAGACAGAATTTGCCGCCGCAAATCAACAGGGGAGTGCAAGAGTGAACTTTGGACAATTTGAACACTTAAAACTCTTGGCAAACTCCGGACTCAATAATCGTCCAGAACCCCAACACCTAAAACCAGTGAAGTAACTGGTATCTACGCGCCCCTGCATGCCATGCAGGATGGAGCGCTCACCAATCAAAAACATAAGGTGAGGACACTGACCGGGAATATCGGAGGTGGCAAGTGGGGAGATCGGGAGCAGGGAGGGGGGTCTGCATTCACACCCACGAGGCTAAATACCGTTCTCCATCTACAGGAGAATATTTCTACGAGTCAAGCTTACAAGACTGAGGGGGTCCGTCCAGATGGTCATCTTTGCCCTATGCTTCACGCTGGTGGAGGCCGCAGCTGTCCGGGTTCGATCTACGCCCCTGTGGGAACCAGGTGAGCGTACCAACACATCCACCCGGTATTCCATGTGTCCCTCCTGAAACCAATGCAACCCGGCACACAGATTGGGATACCACCTAATCCCATACTTGTTGACGGAGAACCAGAATTCGAAGTCAAAGATATCTTGGACTCCAAATACTCTAGGACCAAGCTATATTATCTTGTTGATTGGAAAGGATTTTGACCACAAGATAGATCCTGGGAGCCCTGTGAGAATATCCACGCACCACGTCTAATCAGGAAATTCCTTCGGAACTCCCCAACCAAACCTGGGCCATACAGAAGGAACACCATGGGAGGGGACTTAGGGGGGAGTGCTGTCACGACACTCGCCAAAAACCCCCTCTGGCAAACCCATTGGCCAGGTGGAGTCAGGATTCGGGCCTCTAGAGCCTGGCATCCTCTTCAAAAGCCCTCATGGGGCAGTCCTGGCACCTCTGGCGCTAGGCTCATACACCATGAAAAACAATGTGCTTGGGAACTACTTTATTGTATTGTCAGCCAACATGGAGGCATCCACATAGCTTGGTTTCTAAGAACCAAGCTATGCGGTCTAGTGTTTTGGGTGTGGTAGCCTAGGGACTACTTTACCTGGCCTATTTTGTTGGGGCCATTTAAACCACACCCGAGCAAGACAACACGCTTCGCGTTACTTTGCAGCTTGCAACGTGACGCTCACCGTGTCCAGCTATTCCCTCGAACCTTGGAAAAGCAGACCCTGCAAGGAGACAAAAGGAACATCACTAGCAGCAGAATCTCACTGCAGTCTTCATCTTTAAACACTCGCAGCTACTGAGAACAGCTTCCTCGAATCTGCACGCCTCCTGGACAGAACGACCTGAAAGAGGAAGATAGAGGCAACATTAAAGAAAGTAGTAGAGACATTTACAAATTACGAACTGCTCAAAAGGCTTACCTGGCTGGTCGCCTCTCGGCTGGCACCACTCCGGACATTCCACTCACGCTGAAGACCACCGCGACCTACAAGGAACGAAAACACAGGTTAGCAAAGGCAAGACTTTTCAGCGCTGCGCATAGCGCTTACTTACCGCATCATAGGGCTCTTAATGCGCCATCATTTACCAGCGGGGCTCAACCAAGACAGTTCGCCGCACTGAAGCTCTGCATACCTAAGAGAGAAAAAAGAGACATTTTAAACAAAGAAAAGCATGCAGGATAGCAACAAAACTAAAGAACAGTAATAAGACCTACCTGAACCATATCGAACGGGCTGGCGTCAGTGAAGTAACTGGACCGCACTCGCCCATGAAAGACAAAGCGCCCCTGCAAAGAAGGCAGGACGGAGAGCACGACTAATTCTACCACAAGGTGAGGAGAGGATGCCAGAGGGACTGAAATTATACGGGGGTACTTACCCCGGTCGGTCAGTCTTGAACACAGTCCTCCTGTATTTTCAGGCAGATCCTTCCCCGCAGACCACATCAGGGCAAAGCTGAGAAGCATACCAGCGAGTAACCCGGCTGGGTGGCGTCCCCGTGGATACCAGGTGAGCGTAACACTTCCCCTGCACTGATCCCAGAATCTCTTGGAAATAGTGTGTAATCAGACTGTGGATCTCACTTTTAAATACTATGTCCTGTAATGCCGCTGACTTGAATCTCCAGTGCGGGCGCAGCGGCGTTATATCCATGCGCAAGGTCCATAGTTCAGGAGAATGATCCTAGAATGATCTCGGTAGTAACTGACACTCTTCCATGCACTGTACGAGATACGCGCACCCCAGTATGTAGTCTATTCTGGTTGATGTATTAGGTGCTGTAAAGTGATGCGAAAACCCCCTTTCCCCGGGTTGTAGGAGTCTCCAGATGTCTCCCAGGCCCAGTGTGACCATTGCATTCAGCACTGCTTCATCTGCCCTTCTGCGTTTCCTCGCTATCACTGATCTGTCCATGCTGGGGTTGTTGAGCAGTAAATTGAGGTCCCCCGCCCACATCATGTTGGTATCTGCATATTTATGACATCTCCCCATCACTGTATTGAAAAATGACAAGGGTCAACTTGTTATGGCCTATACATCCCCACACAATGACTAACCTCCCCCCAGGATCTATTGCTGTGTCACTGACCATAAATCCAAGAGATGTATGCACTAGTGTCATCATCCCTGCGGAAATACGCAGAGTATGTAGTAAAGTACCTGCAGTTGCCCCAGAGTCTAGCGACCCCTTAATTCTCTTATAAATGCGTTTCTTGTAGCATTACTATCTTGGCTACATGTATCTCGCAGTATTGTATCACTTCACGGGCCTTATGTGGGTCATTCAGCCCCCGCACGTTCCAGCTTATCACTTTATATGCCATTGCTCCGGTGCGAAGTAAAGAGAAGGGCTTTCCCTCCGTTCCTCACCAACCTTTCTGTAGGTTGCCTCTTGATCTTTCTGATGTGACGTGAACCTTCTATAAACTTCCCGAACCTGCCAACAGGGCAGCCAGTACCCCTCCCGTCCACCCTATCCCAACTTCCCCCAACATGCAGTGGATTCCCTCAATCCCATTTAACAACCCAACTTAGATAACCGCCTGGGCAACTACCTGTGGGCACTGTACTCCACTCTCCAAGTGGCCTCCAACTCCTAAACCTCAGAGGAGGACTGGTGTCAATTAGCTCACATGAAGGCAGCATGTCTGTCTAATTATATTTCTAGCAATGTTTAGAAATGATCCTTCGGGGAATCCGGCTCGGTTCGCCCCCATTTGGGACCACCGCCTTCAATTGGGCCTGCCGCTGCGTTGTACCTGCACTGTCTTTTAAAAGGCGGGGTCTCTGCTTCGTATGTCTCTATCCCTGGTAAACCATCTCGGCAGAGATTTGATAAATTTGTGTACCGCTGCTGGATCAGTAATGAAGGGCGCCTTCCTATCATACTGGACCCTCAGTTTGGAGGGCTATTGCATAGCGTATTGTAACTCCGTTTTTCATAGTGCCCTCTTCGCAGCAGCAAAGGACATGCAGGCCTTCTGGACGGCAGGTGTGAAGTCAGGATAGAAGGATACCTTGCTGTTTTCATAAGTGAGGTCGCCCAATTATGTTGCCCTCCTAAGTATAGTATTTCGATCTCTGTAATTTAATACTTTCGCTATCACTGGGCGCGGTTTTGACCCAGTCGTGGGGCGAGTTGTGATATCCTGTGCGCCCTCTACACCAGGAATTGGGAGGATAGTGCAAGTTCCTGCAGGAAATGTTGTATGAAACTCTCCATAAATACCTCCATGTTTCTCTGTGGTACAGTTTCTAGAATCCACACCACCCTTATATTGTTCCTTCGCGACCTCGCCTCAAGATCTTCATTCTTACACTTTATGGCCCTTACTTCCCTGCGCAGCTCTTGCACCGCCTGCACGGTCTCGCTACTGGTGTCCTCCAATGTACCGACTCTTGTTTCCACTTCGGAAGTTCTACTGCTCTCCTTGTCTATGCGTTCCTGCATTCTGTCCACCTTGTACGTTAGGCCATCCAATTTTAGTTGATGGCAGTGAATCCGGAGAGCATCTCTGCAAGGACTTGGCTTAGTTCCGAGGCGGGGAGGTCTCCGCTTGCTCCTGCCCCCTACCCCACTGCGGGTGAAGTAGTTGCCATTGCCAATTTTCCTAACGTGATTTCTCGGGTATCTTTATCTTTCCGCAGCTGTTCTTTGTGGGTGAATGGTAGACGGGTCTGCTTTTTGCCACCTCTCGCCATAACGTCTTTGCTCGTTGGTTTCCTTCCGAAAGCCCGGCTCGTCACTGGGGTGCGAGTCCAGATCTGCTCCTCATGAGCTACCCCACTCGCCTGTCGTCAGCACTACTGGCAGGGATCCTCCCCTTATCCCAGCACCCCTGCCCTCCTCCCGGTCTGGCACTATGGGGGGGTATGTGCTCCCCATGTGACTCTCTCCTCCTCCACCCTCCTCCCCTATTCACCAGTCATCTCAGTGTACTTTGTATGCCGTGAGACAGCTTTAATGTCAGTATGATCCTGGTGTTGGGGGGTCTTTCGTCTTTCCTGTCTACTCTCTTGTCTACTGCCACATCTTCTTCCCCTCTTGCCTCTGATATGCGTGGTTTACGAGGCTCCACCGTGTCCCATGCACCGCCCAGCTATCAGTGCCCATTTCTGTTGGGACTTGGCTACACGTTGCAGGTTGTGCACAGCTTGTTCTATTGCAGCCCACAGTTGCACAGTCCAAGTAACCCCTGACACCACGCTATCCCCACGGGTCGCTGTTCGTGGCCATCGGGGGCCAGGGTAAAATGGCGAGCGCTGTCCTGCACCCACTCTTTATATCTTTATATTCGCTGTGGACTATCTATGAGCAATCTGCCGCCTACTCGCTGTCTTACCCTCTGCCTCAGGCCGCTACGTTCCACTGCTGAAAGGGTTTACAACCCCGTGTATGTGTCGGCTTTACCTTTCCAGGTGAGCTTTGTGTCTCGCCTCATGCCCTGGGTCCTCTCCTGCTGCGTGTTGTGGCACGTTAGTCTTTGCACAAGTTGTTGGGGCAATAGTTGGGGACTCAGGGCACCCACACGGTGGGCAACTTACTTGCTGGGCCGCCTGGAGTGGGCAGGCTGGCTCCCAGCCACTTTCGTAGCGACTCCTCTCCCTGGATCAGCGTGGCTTCTCCCTCGTTGGCCGTGATCTCCCTGCCTTTCCCCTTCACTTTCCTGGCTCTTCTTCCCTGTTGGCAGTGTCCACGGCCCAGATTGCCTTCTCCGATTTAGTTTAGTTTAGTTTTAGTTTTTAGTTTATTATTTATAGAGCGTACAAGACCCTGGGGCATCAGGGCACAAAAGATAGGAATATGCTCAACTTAGTTATAGGTATATGGTAAGTAGGAAAGTACAGGGACATCAGACAAGTTACAATAGGCAGGTATGTACAAGGCAGGATCTAGGTCGAGAAGCAAAAAATTACAAGGTGCAGGCATTATGGATAGACATAGTATAATAATATACAGTTATATACAGTGTGATTTATCAGGTCAAGTGGCACCAAGAACATTACATTGCAAAAAGAGAGAACAGATTCAAGTATCCTGGTAGTGAGGTGCACGCAGACTTCAAACACATAATGGGTACGTTCCGGGAGCCGAGGGTAGGCGTCACGGAGGTGCGTCAAAGGAGTCATGCACGTCAGGGTGGTTAGATGTCATTTGCTCTCAGCCACTTGGCCAGTTTCTGTCTGAATTTAACGAAGGGCTGAGGTTCTCTAATGCCAGGGGGTAGGGAGTTCCACAGCTGCGCAGCCTTGACTGGGAAGCTATGTCCTCCTATAGTAGAGAGTTTGAATTGCGGAACTTGTAGGCAGTTCGTGTTAGCTGTTCTTGTAGGTCTGGACGAGGTTCTTCTATGTAGTCTGTCCTTGAGGTAGGGAGGTGCTTTGTTGTTAAGGCACTTGTGGGTAAGGGAGGCGATCTTAAGTTGAATTTTATCAGAAGTGGATAGCCATTTGTATTCTCTTCTTACAGAAGATATATGCTCATTTCTGTTAATCTTTAAAGTTGCTCTCAGGGCATTGTTCTGGAGGACCTGGATTTTGTGGATGGTCTGTTTATTCACCCCAATGTATAGTCCATTACAGTAATCCAATTTGGAAAGTATAAGGGCTCTGGCAAGCGTAATGCAGCTGTCTGTGGAAAGGAATTGTTTGCTAGCTCTGATAAGTTTGCATGTGTATGCAGTAGCAGAAGCTAGAGAGTTAACTTTTTCTAGGTAGAAGCCTAGGGTCTTCAATTCCTTAGCTACTTTTATGTTTTTCCCATCGATAATGAAATTGGCATAGTCGGGGCTAAATTTGGATATGTAGGTTGGGGTGCCTAGGATAATGAGCTCAGTTTTATCATCGTTCAGGCATAGGCCGTGGGTGGCTATCCATGCCTGAACGATGCTATAGATTCTATTCACTAGGGCCAGATCCTTGGCGTAGTCTCCTGAAAGCGGAAGGAGGATCTGGGTATCGTCTGCGTAGTTCGTGTAGGCGATACCCAGATGATCCATTTAGTCAAAGATGGGTTTTGTGAATACATTGTAAAGAGTAGGTGACACACAAGATCCTTGTGGTACACCGCAGGTTATAGGGATTGGGTCTGCTGAGGCTGATGGAGAGAAGACTCTCATAGTTCGGTTACTCAAGAATGACTTGATCCATGTTATGGCCTCTTTAGAGAAATGGGCTGCAGAGTCTAGGTGGCTGCATAAAACTGTATGGTCAACTAAATCAAATGCAGCTGAGAGGTTTAGAAGGAGGAATAGGGCTGCTTGGCCATTGTATCTGCACTCATCTATTTGGGCCTTAAGATCAATTAAAGCTGCTCAGTCCTGTGTTGCGGGCGGAATCCAGATTGGGATTTGAGGGGGTAGCCTGCTCACTTATTCCCCTCACCTCCTGCCAGCTGGCTATCTTCCTAATGAGCCACCGCCACCTGGCGGGACCCGTGGGCTCCCGGGCTCCGACTCTCGGTCGGGCTTAGTGTGTGGCAGGGCTTCAGTATTCCGGGCGCTTATCTTCCTCCACAGCCGGCTGCTTTCTGAGTCACTGTGGCACAGGCTGTCTCGAACTTTTGGCCGCCTGCAATGGTAGCTTAGACTTTCTCCTGTGGGTTCTCTCGCTGAGCCGCGCACAGGAACGCAGTCAGAAACTGCACTGAGCTGCACACTAAGCCTTCCCCAGTCTTTGCGCACTCCGTCGCAGCTGGACTTCTGGGAATCCCATTACAACCAAATTTTGTATATTCCTCCCACTGAATATGGAAGGTGTTTGCCAGGGTTTCCAGCCGTGTTTGGCCCTGATGAATCAGTTTCTAGCCTCGTCCTCTGCTAGGCCATCCGGGAGCTGAAAAGGACACGGCCATCTCGGCTGTCGGCTCTCTAGCGCCCCCCTCAGATCTTAGATTTAGGTTTAGATTAGGAGTTTATCTCATCTGCTTTTGCAGTTTAATAAACACGCTTGAACTATCTTACAATACACACCTTCCCACTGCACTGCACACTCCACTGCCAAACACAGTTCATACTGTGAGGGGGACATGGTATCACAAATAGACAGACATGTGATCACAGTTCAAGGGTGTTTATTAAACTGTATAGGTAGGTTGGAAAAACACCCAATCTGAACCTAAATCGAAGATGGGAGCAAGCTACGACCAAGAAATAATAATAAGGCAGTCCTAGTGGCATCTTGTCAAATAAAAAGGGACTATTCTTAAAAAAAAACTATTGCCAATCCTTACAAACTAAATACAAAAAGAGTGGGGATAAGATTCACATGAAAGAAAGAAGTTTTCACATATTATAAGTCAGGATCTAGTAGCCGGGGGTCTCCCTTCCCCGCATTTTGAGCATGGGACAAGGTGGAACTCCTGAGCACAGCACACGCTTGAGCATTCCCAGCACGAGACGACAGTTCTGTTTTCAGCAGTCAGGACCTTCAGTGGTTAAGTCTCTTTTTCTACAAAAAGTCTCTTCCCTTAGTTCATAATATTCTCACCTTTCGCATTCAGAAGTCTTGATGTCTTTTTAAACAGTTCTCTGCGGATTTCCCTCGGTCGGGTTCACCCTTGTCAACCCACTGTTCAATGGATTTCACCCCTTTCCATCGGCATCCCTCCTTCGTGTTCACTCTTGCCAACTTTTACCACTAACACACATTCTTTTTTCTCATGATGCAAGATTCAGTCCCATTAGTTTTGCAATAGTTTGTCGGTTAAAGACTTTCGACTGTACAGAGGATTTGCTAGCCCGATGTATGACTGCTTTGACCTTTCCCTTGCGGCTCTCTTACGCCCCTGGGTATCGGTAGTTTAAACTAACAAGTCCCGGTCAGAGACTTTCGAATGAACCCCCACGTGACGTCGGGCCACACTGCATCTGGACGTTATCTTGGCTTTCTTTAAAGTTCAAAACAAACACAAGTGCTTTGGTCACTAGTCCTTGCTTTCACAATATGTTGCTGATTGCAACCTTCAGTTCAACACAGTCCTGCTTACTATCAGCTCCCTCTGACTCACCGGCTGTGCTGAACTCTTTGGCGTTTCTTGTCTCTGGAGTCAAGGATGGTACCACGGTAGCCAGCATGACCCCCGGCCTGGGCTGCAGCGCGGGAGGCCCTTTGCACCATTGACACCCACCACACAACGCACAAGCTGTATATCCCGGTCTTATGCTTCCGTTTGCAGAGGCGTTGCGGGTCTGTTGAAAAGGGCAAGGGCACTTCCATCCTTGTCCTTTCTGGACTCGCTGCCTTTCGTCTCAATTTTGAACTGCTGGTTTGCAATAGCTGCTGCCTCATGCGGTTGGCCATGCTCGAAGTGTGCTTTTGTGCTTTGCCTTTTACCCCTGTGGGGAAGAAAAAGGGTCGTCAGGTGTGTGTAGTTGTCGTCAATTGCCTGAATTTGCCTGACCCTTGTGTTGGGACATTTCAAGCAAATGGCTCTGGTGTTAGTCCATTGTTTGTCACAGCATAGGAAAGTGTTTGTGTTGGAAAGGAGGGGGGTAGAGTTTCTAGATATCCTACATGGTAGGATGGGGAAAAGGTGTTACAGGGAAGGGGGTACCGCATCAACGTCCCACTTCCACTCCCCGAAGACCCCTCATCCAGGCGATCCTCCCCCACTCGTCCACCCCCAGGAACTGGATCTAATAGCGATGGCCGTGTCCTGGTCACCTGGATAACAGCTCCATGGGGAGACGCCTTAGGGTTTCTCACAATACACTCCATCCCACTGCACTGCACACTCACACTGCTCTACACTAACACCATCCATTGCACTGCACACAGACCCAACTCTTCTCTACATTTGTATCATCACACAATTCCTCCCGCCCGGCACTTACACTACATACACAAACTGCCCCAGCATTGATTGCATACACAGCACTGCTTCAACATGGCCTCAGCACTAACCGGCATTCACACACCACCAGCCCAGCCCCCCCTCCACACACACACACACACACACACACACAACATTCCAGCAGTGCACTCCACTCATCTCCATGCAGCTCACTCTGGCCCAGCACAACACATTCATCCCACTGCACCACGCACAAGCCTACAGGATATGTCTGAGGGCTAATAGACAAAGTGAGGTATGGGCTTACTGTGCTGTTGGTCATAATGGCATCTTGCTTTACTGTGATGAATGCAAAACATTTAACTTGGCCTCACTGTGCTAACTTGCTACATTTAAAACCACCATGACTTTTGATAACTTGGCATATTGGTATCTGGCCTTTCTGTGCAAAGTGGGCATTATAGATGCTGCCATTGATGTCCAAGTTGGGTGTAATTGAATCTTTCACTGCTGGGCTATCTAGACATCAGGGAACCTGGCACTGCCTCCAAATTGGAATCATGGAGATTTGCTTTGTTATACTAATTGTGCATAGCCATGACAATGGTGTGGGTACCTAGATATTGAATGGTAATGGTGCAAGAACCTGGTTTATTGAAGGTAGACGCTGGTAATGGTATGGGCATCTTATATTTTTTTAGGTGTTTCTTTATATAGCACTTTCGCCAAAAAGAGGACATTTTTACTTACAATATCACCCAACCAAAGTTGGTACTCATTTATCGACCTCAGAAGGATGAAAGGCTGAGTTTGCATTGCCGGGATTTGATTAGAAAACCTGAAATGGTGAGTGCCAGGGCTTTTGATGTCATTACCTGGTATAGGGTATCAAGATAAGGTACATGGTGTGAGTACCAGTGCACGTCATGACAATACCTGACACAGTGTGGTACTCTCTGGGCTCATTATGGAAACAGCTGGTAATTAGCATTAGTGCCTAGAGTTATTATGACAATGCCTATAAAAAGCTTAAAGATGAGACTAACAATTGGTTTCATCAATACTTGTTCTAAGTGGTGTCTAAAGTTTTACAGCAGGCATGGCAAATGAGCAATTGGTTCAGATGACCTTTATTGTGCTCATTATTAAAAATGGGGTTCTTATACTGGGTTTATGAGACTACTGCTCGGCATGGTCTTTCTTCTGAAACGTCTTTTTTTCTGTCCTACGAGGCCGATAGAAGCTTCAGTGCTTTTTAACGACTGAAACAATGCCTCAAAAAAGACTGACTCAACTTGCTCAGTGCAATGTACATAAATATAACATGGATCTGGAAGAAAAATAAGCAATACCAAAATAAATTGTCATTCTTTATACCCTTGCAAATGAACCAGTGTGTATTATGTATTACATATGAATGAAAATAAAATATATATTTTTGAAATGCAACCTATCTTGTGGTTCAGCTCATTTTTATGGATAGGTGAGATGTTTTATCGATAAGTAGATCAGCACACACCACACTCTTAATGCTGCCTGTGAATGTTGGTGACAACGTCAATGGTGTACACATGTGACTGGTGTGACGTTGGGTCTGCGTTGATCTCCTCTCACTCGCCATGTGTTATTGCAAACATTCTGAGTGAGCTACCATCAGTAGTGTCCGGTTAGTGCTCTAGGGCCCTAGGACTATGAACTTCCCCAGAAGTGGCAGAAGTGGCAGCCCATGAAACAGAAATCACACTATGTGGGTTCTTTCCAACTATGCCACCTTGGTGCTACAGGACACCAGCATTGTGGCTTCTCCACCAGTGTACTGTCAGTGATATAAGGCTCCAACGTAGTTTGTTTAGCAATAGCTATCTCCAAAGATAGATTGATTTCAAAAACAATCCAAAAAACGCATCTGGATTATTTGATTGTTGAATCTGAAATTGATTTGAGAGAACCATAAGCTTCTCCCTCCTGTGCCCAATGTTACAGGAGTCCAGCAGTGCAGAAACATACCTCTAAACTTTATTTCCCCATTTGAGGTTTACCTTTTTTTGCATAAAGCACACCCGATTATTGTGACCCTCTATAAAACATTCCTCAAGTCCAAAACATCAGTTGAACAATATAACAATGTCAAATCCCCCCTCGCTACAACTACATTAAGATCTTCAAAGAGGTTTAGAGAACTGTGTTTCCTTAAAATTACTGTTCGGTTTCAAATGTTTGAACACTTGTTTCAGCAGTGCACAGATACTTTATTTCTGTTTTGGTAAAAATGACAATCATCTTTACATTTTGTGCCATAGATGAGAAAGCTACAAGTGTATATGTGTTTCTTTTTTTTAAACTGCCTTTAGTAGTTGTTCTTTCTTAAAATAAATTTAACACCACATATGTGTATAGGGGTTTTAACATTGCAGCACTTAGCCCTTTTGCAGTTTGCATTGCATCTATAGCAAAGTCCGTAAGGTGTCCCCTGTCCCCCCCAGATTGTGTGTCTCCTACGCCCATGGAGAAAGCTGTTGCGATCCACAATTAACAATCCTTTTCATTATAAATCAGCATATGGAGAGTTCAGGAACTGAAACGGACAGCGAAAATGGCAAGATATGCTGGCAAGAATTCTGCAGAATGACAATCTAAAGTCCTGGTCATCTCTGAACAGCTCGAAGCTTCAATTATATGATATGACATGATTGGTTATTTATAACATGCTTAATACACAGAGGCTTCTAAGCGCGGACCCGGGAATCGAACCAGTGTTGTTCAGTGCCGTCTTGCTTCCAAGTCGAGCATGTTGCCCCTGAGCTATCCTCCCAATAGGCACTGTAAGCTGCATACCCAAGTGATAGGGAACTCGTTGAAAACATACTAGTACTTTGAATGACCTTATAGCCACCGTCAGTGACGTAAATAACTCCAGGTCCACGGTGCCACATGGTCTCTGAGGAGCACTGCTGAAAAAATCCCCAGAACACGGATTACCGATTTTACATCTAGTATGTAATGTCGTAAACAACGTGGATTTAATTCCTGAAAGTTGGAAACAAAGCATTGTTGTTCTTGTGCACAAAAAGGAAATCGTACCTTAATAGAGAACTACTGGCTACTTGCCATGCAAGCTCTAAATGGAGAACTACTACCTATGCTAGCCTTAATAGAGCACTAATGGCTACCGGCTATGCTAGCCCTTAAAAGAGAACTGCTGGATGCTATCAAAGCTAGACTTTATAGAGAATTATTAGCTATGGTAGGCCTTAAGTGAGCACTACCTATGCTAGCCCTTAATAGAGAATTACAAGCTATGCTAGCTCTTAATAAAACACTGCTGGCCACTAGCTATGCTAGCCTTTAAAAGAGAACTACTGGCTGACAGCTAAGCAAGCCGTTATTAGAGAAATACTGGCTACAAACATTGCTAGTTTACTGGCTATGCTACCCTTAATATACCACTGCTGGCTACTAGCTATGCTACCTTTTAAAAGAGAACTATCTAAGCAAGCCATTCTTAGAGAAATACTGGCTGCAAGCATTGCTAGTCTACTGGCTACGCTAGCCCTTAATATACCACTGTTGGCTACTAGCTATGCTACCTTTTAAAAGAGAACTATCTAAGCAAGCCCTTATTAGAGAAATACTGGCTGCAAGCATTGCTAGTCTACTGGCTACGCTAGCCCTTAATATACCACTGCTGGCTACTAGCTATGCTACCTTTTAAAAGAGAACTATCTAAGCAAGCCCTTATTAGAGAAATACTGGCTGCAAGCATTGCTAGTCTTAACAAGGAATTACTAGCTATGGTAGGCCTTAATAGAGCACTACTGGCTATTAGCTATGCAGGCCCTTAATAAAGCACTACTTGCTAGCGACACCTATAAGCTTAAACTATTGCATTGGAGTACAGCTAGGGATTAATGACGTATGAGGAGGGAAACAGTCTTCAGGTGTTGTTTGGGTATTTGCCCACCCATTGCCTGCCCATGGCCTTGCCAATCCCTATGGCTATTCCTGCCTCTCCCCGCCCAAAACACATCTTCATGGGAACTATTTGATCTTGCTTTAATCAAGCCTTACCATCAGGCTTTGCATTCAAAGTGACTGCCAGTGTTTGTTCAAAGCAGTCTTCTGAGAGTTAATGACTTAATTGGTGTTGTAAACACGCTAGTGGTGCAATGAAAATTTCTAAATCAGGTCTGCCTCCAGTCACTCGATTTAGAAGATCTCTGCATGTCCTTCATTGAAGTCCTGTTAAAACAAGCACTGGCAAAGCCACAGAAGACCTCTTCAAAACAAGCATTCACAGCAGGTTCCGCTTCTGCCTAAATTGTAAGCTTTTGCCAGGCACTGCTAATAGATGCTCAGTTAATCGAACCATTTTGCACCCGCTACCAATAATGAGTAATTAATACCACTATGGCTGTGCCTAGCAAGTGCCTTTCCCATGCCTACACGAAAGTCCAAACTTTGCCAAATCTTTTTGATTACAATGGGTCTCAGCAACGCTGTAACCTAGTGGTATCAGGCGTGCGCGCTGACTTTCAACAGCATGATACGCTGCAAACTACGCTGAACTGAGGACTTTCACCAGGTCCGCTCAAAACGATCATCACACTTTATAATGATACCAGTACAGCTTGGTGTAAACAGTGGGCTTAGTAAAGGCATACACACGTGTATTGACTTAAAATAGCGATGTTTGCTGCCCCCACCCCTAATTATTTAATGTGTACTTAGCTGGCCTTAGTGGCACTTCATCTTAAATGGTCAACTGTCCTCCGCGTCTGGATCAAACGCAGCTACCCTGGATGGCTAATAATTGTTCCAACTACGGGTGTAAAGTGTGGACTTTTAAGAACCATCAAAAACGAAAAGAGGGGAAATGGTGGGGACAATTGGCGAGTCTGCCCCACAGCCCCCAACGTCCGAATGGAGAGTATCTGGGTGTTATTTGGAAGTCAACTTAAAGACTTGCTAAACGTCGTGCTCTGGGTCTGAAATCTACTTCACACACTGTCAATTCAATTATAATGGACGCTCCGCCAAAGAGACGGTCTGGCAGAAACTGTGGTGATCCAATGGGTATAACCGACATGAACACTTGGCAGGAAGACACTCTCTGCTCTCCATGTAATGGCTGATATCCAGACCGGGCAAAAGGCGCAGTCCTGGTCTGCACTGGAGTCATTTTGCTGAAAATGCTGAGAGGGACATGGCATCTAAATGAAAGGGGCCCCTGCCAAACGAGTGTGACAAAATGGCGTGCCTCAAAGTTTGGAGAGGTCAAAAAACCCTGCCCCCCTCCACTCCCCTAGAAGTACACCCATGCGGGTCTGAGGTTCCAGAAGCTTTTCCTAAGGAACTCTTCCCTGTATTGCTGGGGATCTGGGAACACGAGTAGCCATGCACAGCTGTAAATCCAGGGGAGGAGCCCTGGCAGGGAGCACCTAGAGCTGCGGAACAGGCGTGCTAGGGCCCTCGTCCAGGGGGCCGCACCAAGTACCCTTAGGGTCGAGCGGTGGACAAGTGTTGTCATTGCTGCCTAAAGCTGATAAGTTCCTGGTGGTCGTGGGAGTGTGTCTCGTCTTATGTGGGACCTTGCAGCATACCAATGCACACCACGCGGCAGAAGAACTTGTCAATCCAACACCAGCAGAACTGCAAATGAATTTTAGGCTCCCCACTGATTTACTGCACACATGTTTTGTGTGATGATGCGTTCTGCGGCTCACAGTGCCATGTGTGTTTTTATTCTTTTTACCCTAATGCAGGGGAATGCAACCTTCAGCTCTGTAGATGTTTTGGATTAGTTCTCGCATGATCCCACCACATGGATTATGTGGGCAAGGGCTGATGGGACTTGTACTACAAGCCATCCAGAGATCTAAAAGTAGAACACCCCTCTACTACTAAAATGATTACTACTGTTACATGGTCAGCGGCTTGACATGGTCAAGGGAGAACAGCGACACCCCCCTAACAACATGTGGTAAACAGCCTATCAGGTCTTATCCCAGAGCCAATCCTACCCCAGAGGTGGGGTGATTGGGTTGGGGAGCAGTCCTGGAAACCCCTGAATGTGCCTTGCTTTGTAACAAAAGTTAAAACAAATACGGTGATGGCTGGAAGGTTTAGAATTAATCTGAATCTCTGGCACTGATCTGGGCAACCCTCGAGACCATTATTCTTCCACCTGCCAAGGCATTACAGAAAGGGAAATGGCTATATGCAAATCAAGCTTGGTCCCACCCCCAAAGGGCAGTCCAGCCGAACTGCTAGGTCACATCCCATCTGCACGAGACCACAAGCATCCCCAGCTAGTTTCGGCCTCATTGGGCCTAATCATTTAGGTGTAGCTTGGATCTCTAGGCCAAGCAGGGATGGGACCCACGTCTGGGCATGTCCGTCCCACTTTGACTGACTTAGACAAAACAAAAGGGGTGATGGCGGGAAGGTTTTGAATTGTTCTTAATCAATGGCACTGTCTCGCATGGGATAAACAACCGAACAACAATACTGTTCCTTAGTGTGATCTGAATAAATAGTATCTGGGTGTCATGTTGGAATAAATCATAGCGTGTTAAGGGATTCTCGCAGTGGTCTTAGTGAACGAAAAGAAGTAGTGGAACTATGTTCCCTGCTGGCCTTCACCCACCCCCCACAAACCCCATCATCACGCCCCCTCCCACACACAATGCAAACCCCCAAACACTTGCACCTGCTGTTTAAGGGCACGTCCAGTGCAGTGCACTGAAAGTGCATGCTGCAACGTCTTCCTACACTTTTATTTTAAAAAGAAACCATTCCGGAACGGTTTCTTTTTAAAATAAAAGTATAGGAGCTGTAAAACGTAATTTAAAAAAGTAGAGGAGCACCGCTCCCGACCGCTCCTGCTCACTTCGACCACTGGATTCTCGGCTATGATACGGTAAGAAATGTATGATGTGACTATGCACAAGTGTTTCTAGGAGCGACAAGACAAGGGAGGCAGAACAGAGGGAGGACAAAACAAACGATCTTACTGGGTCTTGTGTCATTCAGATTGTGCAAGTGCAGTAACCCAAAGTGCAGGGAGGAGTGCCATGGGGAGGGAAAGGGGAAGTGCAGTCAGGCCAGCCTTGCTCTGAGTAAGTGCAGCCAGGGCAGCGCGGCTCTGGGTAAGTGCAAGGAGGCAGGGGCATGTAGGGTTCCAGTTACAGTCCCTAAGTGCATGGTAGGCATGGAAGCAGTGTAGGGGCTACTGGTCTTGGAGGAGCCTGGTACCCTGTGAGACTCTTAGGATAGCCAGGCAACCAGTTAGCGCAGCAGAGAGGTAGGTCAGCAGGGGAGGGAGAGAGAGCGAGAAAGCAAAGGCGAAAAGGAAGATCTTGAGCAGCTTACAGAACTTCAGGTGGTCCGGCTCAAGTTTGAGAGGGACGGGGGGCCACACCAGAGGGAGGCACCTGCAGAGGAGAGTGATCTACCCACCAATCTGCCTGGAGAAGTGTCCGACTCCCAGTGAGTTGGAGGTGGCTGAGTGAAGGGCTTGAGAAGGAGAGTGTATAGGAAGTGTTGGATGTAGTGTAGGCCCTGGCCCCAGAAAGCCTTATGGACAACGCAGAGGGTCTTGAACTTCATCCTTGCAGCCACTGGGAGCCAGTGTAGAGATATCAGGGCTGGAGAGATACGATCCCTGGGCTTGAAGCCAAGAACAAGTCTCGCAGTCCTGCTCTGGATTAGTTGCAGAGGGCAGTGCGTAGAGGAAGGCAAATTAAGAAAGAGGTTCTTGCAGTATTCCAGCCTAGAGAGAACCAGAGCTCTGGAGACGGTGAGCTTCTGGGGGAAAGTGAGAAAAGGAAGAATATTTCGGAGGATTTGAAGCTGGTGGTGGGCATTCTTGTCAAGGTCTGTGATGTGAGGAGAGAAGGAGAGAGTGGAGTCGAAGATGACACCAAGGTTTTCTGCCATACAGGAAACCGAGGGAAGAGGGTCCAGAGTGGGCGGCCAGAGTGGGAGTGGGAAAGCGGGAGCAGGGGTCCCAATGAGAAGGATCTCAGTCTTACTGGCAATAAGGCAGAGATTGTTGGAAGCGCACCACTCCTGAATCACGACTAGACATTCAGGAATGAGCGAGAGAGGACAGGTGGCGGAGGGGAGCCTGAAAGAGAGCTGAGTGTCATCTGCATGACACTGAAAGTTAGAGGAGAAGGTAGAGATAAGGTGGACCAAAGGGGCCAAGTAGACATTAAAGCTCCAGAGTGAGAGGTTTGAGCCCTGGGGAATACCACATGTGGAGAGAGGTGGTGGAGAGAAAGGACCCAAGTTGGACCTGGGAGGGTCAGTCCAGGAGGAAGGAGGTCAACCATGCCAGGCCTGGTCCATGATGCCCAGGTTCTCACGGAGATGATTGATAAGAATGGCGTGATTGACTGCATCAAAAGCAGAAGAAAAGTCAAGGAGGATGAGGACAGAAGGAATTTCAGATTGTTGAGATTGTAAGCAATTGATGTGTCTGATTAAATGACAATAGATATGTAATTGTATGATTACAAAAGTATATTTTTTGCATAAAAAGAAATATAAAAAATATTTTGTTGACAGACAAATTTGAGAAGTTGGGTTATTTATAAAGGTGATTTAAAGTCTTACATTATTGAACATACAAAAGATAGAAATCAGCATACTTATTGGATTACAATATATATAGGTGTGGGGGAAGGGAGTGTCCCACAACTGTGTGGACACCTGCTCGTTCTAACTTGTTACACATCCTAGTGTCAGGGTTGTTTTTCTGCCCTGCTTCCTGCTACATTTTCCGAATTATATTAAGTGGATAATGCACGCTAGGGTGTGCTACTAGACAACAATAGCCAGCAGGCCTGTCTCTGTGTCTCCCTATTTCTCTCTGAAGATAAGGGATAAGGTACAATTCAAGATTTACTATATAGTCTCTGATTTATGTGCATAACATATGCATGCTCCGAATCAATCACACCAGCTCCATGTGATGAGCGTGAGAATGCTGTCAGCAAACAAAGGGTTATCGTTTGAGACTTTGAAAACAGGGACTAGCTGAGTCTGCATCCTTGCCATACATGTTTGAGCAAACTGGTATGAGGGTCTTAATACTATGGGTGACAGGACTGTGAGGACTTCAAAGCTGTTGGTTGACCTTGTAAATGACATGTAGATCACAAAGGGGCAGCCTGGATAGAGTACTTGTGTTGTTTGTGCGAAGAGTTCCAGAAAAATACCCAAACAGAACAGCTAACATTGTTATGACCTGAACTTTGCACTAAAACCCTAGACTGTAGACCTCCCCCCCCCCGTCCTTGCGGGCATTGCAACAAGGTCACCCTTGAGAGGCTAGCAAACGGGGCCCAGTAGAACATTGGGGCTGGGAATCGCTGCCAACTCTGTAATACCGTGCACAGAGGTGGTAATCGGGCACTCCTCAGGGCCTTAGCTCCTCTCCAGCCTTATGTTTCAGATTCCGTGTGGCATCCAGAGAGCCGCTCCATATTCCACAGAATATGACATACAGGGAAAGAGGAGGAACACGGGTAGCCTAGATCATCCATGTAGAGTACCTGTTGTCCTCTTATTTCCCTGTATGTCATATTCTGTGGAATATGGAGAGGCTTTCTGGATGCTACGCGGTTTCTGACACAAGGCTGGCACAACTCCAGGCTTCGAGGACCAGATCCATGTCAGGTTTTAAGGATACCGTTAAATAATATTCATGAGATCACTTTGCATACAATGATTCTAAATGTCTGCAAATCTTTCCTCCTGAATATTAATTAGGGATATTCTGAAAACCCTTCAGGATCCTGGCCCTCAAGGCCTGGAGTTGTACAACCATAGTTCTTGGCTTTAGAATTCTTTGCCCCTTCCATCTTCTCAAGAGAAAGTGGGTGGCTTGTGTTACAGATGTTCTCAAGAACAACCAAACGACAAAGGAAGGTTCAGGGGTTTATTATTTTGAGGATAGTAAAATACAGAGGTTATATTCTGGTCAGAATGTAGGCCAGGCCGCAGGCAAGGGCCACTTATGGACTACAATCCCACCTCCCATGGGCTCCTTCCACCCTCACCCAGGCATCTTTAAACCCCAGTTCTGAAATAGCTTACTAATTCCAGCAAGCAGTGAGGGTCTAAAGACAGAATAAGTATATATCTTAGAGCACTGAGAACCTTGGTCCCGTGGCTCTTGCAAAGATGGCAAGGGGGGGCCTTTCCAGCCAAAGGACTGCACAGGATAATAATGTTACTGATGTGTTATTTATATAGCGCCTTTATCCAGAGCGCTTTACAGAGCACATATTTACATACAATATCACCCAATCAAAATTGGTATTCATTTATCGATCTCGGAAGGATGAAAGGCTGAGTTGGCCTTGCCGGGATTCGAACCAGCAAACTGAAGATTACGCTCAGATCACAGCAGCGAGCGTTCAACCCGCTGAGCTATCTTACCAGCTGTGAGGATGAACTGTGTGAACAAACGAAAGTGAAGTAAAACAGGACTACCCATTGATCTACAGAGCTGCAGTCACATTGGCCTGGTCCTCTCTTGCAAGCCCTTTTTTGTATGTCTGGTCCTTTTTCAAATAACATAATTGATCCCCTTTCCAATATCTGTCATTGAGTCACCAAAGGGAAATGCGCAAAATAAGTGACCAATGATTGAATTATCAAATTCGTATTGCTTCTGTTTCTTTTTCAGAGTCCTTTGAAAAGTCACTGATAAATGTTTTTTTTTTTCTTTTTCCGAATTATGTGACAAATGTACAGGACCAACATTGCATACAGTCCCCATTATGCCCGATAGTAGGACTGAAAGGACCAGCCCTGAACTATTCCCAAGCCCCCTGAAAGAGCAACACATTAGAAACGACCAGGTACCAAAGAAACAGGGCATTGAGTACTACATCTCCAAAGATGCACCGGGTTTAGAGATCCAAAACCTGGAGCAGATTCCAGAATGCCGTTCAGGGATTCTGTAAAATCTGTACTATGGGGACAACTTCCCACCCTGCACAATTGAGAGTATATCAGAGTTTGTTTCATACTATGAATTCCTTTTCCTGTATGCATATTTAAAAGAAAAACATGTTATCCATTTTAAAAGTTATGAAATATGGTCTTCTTGATTAATGATCAATCTGTAAAAGAGAACGACATTCTGATCCGACTTGACATGATGTCTTTATATAATACAATAATTCATCATGATAGGATATAGTCTTTAAGACACTTTGTGTTGGCTGAATTCAGCTACCTGTTTAGAACAAAAAGTTTGAGCTTTTTGAATACATTCTCAATGACCGTGTCTTATGTACAAGAACATATATGACTTTTACAGAAGAGGGACGGCCCTTGGGGTTAAATGTGCACTCCAAGGAAGGGTTGTAGTGAAGAGGATGTCATGTCTACTGAAGAAATAGATGTAATCAGGGTTGTGTGTCTTCGGCATGCAGTAGTTACATAGCAGCTTTAAAGGCTCTAAATTATCACCTTTATTACAGAAGGTGTACCTTGAAATAATCCTGCACAGTAGTGGTGTAGTTAGACTTGTGTTGCAACGCACCATAATATCAGCAATGTACAAACACCCACAATTGAGAATACCCGAGACAGGATCCTCTAATAAACCAACCATGGTGCAACCTATTGGAAATGTGCAAATCCTCATCTCTAAATCATTTAATTTTTGGATCTACGATTTAATATGCCAGTATGTGAATATGCGCAGGCTTGGCTGAAAATACCATTTGAAGAAAGGAAGGGTCGCCTTTGTAATATGTATTTATTCAATAGTTTTTTTTTTTTTATAACACACCTAATACCATTCCTGAGTGCGCTTTCTATGCGTGGATCTGAGATTCGAACCTCTGTTTCTCAGTGTGGTCTTGCTTCCAAGACCAGCGCGTTGCCCCTGGGCTATCCTCCGTTAGGCCTGCCGGGCTTACCTCCCTAGTCCCAAGGGGGGTGGTTGGGGCGACAATACCTCTCTAATCGTAGCACTCACAAAATGACTAATCTGCGTCAACGATGTACTTGTGTTGACCAATGCTACTTCGTGGATCACTGGCTTATGAGTTTATGGATGGAAAATAGCATTTATATTGTTGCCATTCTCATGAATATTATGTGTGTGATGACTAATGGTGTTCAACTGCCTGTTGGTTATGCGTTTTCTGGATATGAATTCAAAATGTTGTACTAGGAATAAGTTTGATGAAAATCTGTTGTGAAAGTGTGAAATGACACACTTGGAACCTCACAGCAGGCATATATGGAGGCTTATCTACTTAGTAGTACTTGGTGAGACTAAGTGTTTCTCTTCTTGTATAGAGTAATTGTACTTGCTGCATACAAGCATTTGTGATTTAATGACATTTTATTGGCATTTGCTATGTTTTCATGTCTCTTCTAGCCAATGACTCATTAGAATATCTAGCATAGTTAGATGACAAGGAAATAATACAGCAATGTTCTGTTTTTACATGATTTCTCATCTGCATTTTGTTTTACAATTACCCAATAGGGCCATATTTTTTTATATATATACATTGTTAATAAATGTTATTGCAATTGATTTTATACAATGTTGAAACATTTGTAAAGGTTTGTATATAAACCAATAACACATTTTAAAAAAGGGGGTGGTTCCTGTGGTAGGTCAGAAGAAGGACATGGACTCTGATTAGACATTTCAGTGGTATGTTTATTAAAGAAAGTGAATAAAGGCCCATCTTTCCCTACTTGTGTAGAAAGGGCTAGGCATATACCAACTAATTGCTCTAGTGTTATAAATGAATACGGACGAGGATATGAGCATTTTTGTCACAAATTGGAAAATGTTAATACTGAATAATTTTGGTCTATATCATACTCTGCAGACTCAATAGTTATTCCCGGAGCGGCTTTTTATGTTTGGAAATCAGTGTTACTGAAATTTGATGCATTGTAATTTGGATGTGTTAGTTTGTCTACTAGTTTGAACTGAATACTAATTTTAGTAATATTAACATATGATCACTTTTTATTTTGTGATGTAAGTGGCTTATTTTTATTTAATATTGTATTATATGCCTGTGAAATGGAGGTTTAATACTGTATTGTATTTGTATTTATTTATTTATTTATTTATATTGCGCACCTAACCCCTAAAGGGGTAGCAAGGCGCAGAGGCAACAAGAGGATTGCAAAGCTTGGTTACATGCAAAGAATGAAGTCCAGCCGTGATTACAGTGCTGGACACGTCAAAAAGAAGCAATACACGCCGATGAGGCATGGGTTACAGAACTATACAATATAAGCAATACTATATACAATAAATCAGTTATCTCATGAAAAGGGATCTACACTGAGCAATTGACAGCCTAAATGTACATATATACAATCATAGTGGTGGAGCATCAGGGCAGCAGGAGAGCAGGAGAGCAAGAGGTCGTTATGTGTCGTGAATCTTGAGCCAGTGGATAGTCTTAATTCTGGATAGGCGGTAGGGGAGGTCCTCCCTGCATTGTCTGTTTGTTCTATATGGTTAAAATTATGTGTTTTGCAAAAGGCTTCAATATAGCCATTAGCACTTAATAAATAAAACAATAAAACATTTAAGAATACAGTGCTCAATGCAACAGCACTTGCAAAATGCAGATCTTTCGAAAATGGTGATGTATTTAAGGGACAAATCGAAATTAACGCATTCCTAGACATATGTACAATAACTACAAATATTTGGAAAAGATCTGAGCCTCATTACGAGTCTGCTGGTCTGGAAATAAGGGTGCCGGTAATAACGTACCAGCGCCCTTTATGGACCGGAAGACTTCAACTCTGCTATCCAGGGCCTTCAGACCTGCCAGGTGCAACGGCCTGAAAAAGCAGAGTTGTCACTGAAAAACTGGCACTGTTAGAAACAGTGTTGGTGCTTTCATCTCCCCAATCCCATGAAATCCTATGGGGCTCCATGGGAATGGGGACCAACATGTTCAGCTTCCGATATCCCGGGCCGCCAGGACTTACAATGTCCTGGTGGATTCGGGATCCCAGGCAGTAAAAATGGTTTTACAGTACGGCGGCAAGCCGCCGGACTTGTAATGCGGCCTGAATCAAGAGCATTTGGTTCACGCAATTCCTTTATTTGAACACAACAAAACTATATTATCCTAATAGTTCTAAACACTATTCTTAAGAAATAAGGAGCCAAATGGGTGCTAATTAGGATGAGTACATATACCAAATGCCAGATATATATATATCAAAGAATAATCCAATACCGCCGTCTAGGAAAACCTATCCTAAACCAATTCCTGTCCCTACTACTTTACAACTAAATGGAACCTACCTTTATAAAAGTTATCTTAACGGTATTCTACCCAAATAATGGAATGTTGGCTTATTTCTGAACCCACCATAATGTCTCTGAATTAGAGGGAAAATGCCTTCTTGTTCGATTTACGGTTCCAGGTAAAGGCACTGGCAAATATATTTTCCAGCTTGCGCTCCTGGTGATATATATATATATATATATATCTCTCTCTCTCTCTCTCTCTCTCTCTCTCTCTCTCTCATTTTATTTTGTTCTTACCCGCTCATGAAGTCTGACCCTACCCACCCTTGATTGGGGTCTCTTTCTCCTACACCCATTTTGGAGTCCACTTGCCTTCTCGTTGCCCTGGGGTCTGCTTGGGGTTCTCTGTAACATGCCTGTTCCCAGGAACAAACCCGTACCTCTTCTTTTCTTGCTGTGTTCCTCAAAGTCAGTGTTTGATCAGGCCATGTGGCTTCTTCTGGCAGTTCTGCATGTCTCTGGGTTTAAGCTCCCCCTTTCTTCCGGCTGGCCGGTTTATCAGTGTGGCGTTCAGTCTAGGCGTTCCTCGCTGCTTATCGCGTCTTGGCAGGAGAACTGGGCATTCCGCAGGCTTGGCTCTCTCTAGTACCATGTGAAATGGTAAGTAAGCATGTAAGCTAACTAGTTATTATTATTATGGTATGTATTCAGCACAGATCTATCTTCAGGAAGCAACAGAGAAGAACACAGTGAGGGAAGCAGAGAAGAAAGGAGCAGGGAGCTAAAAGGGGAGGGTCAGCAACTAGCAGTGTAGGAGAAATCAGTGAGGAGCACATCACAGAGTCTCCGGTAGGGTGGGGAGTGCGGGGTATGTGGATCTAGATGTTAAGGAGGAGCAATCCCTGTGTACTCTTGGGATAAGCGAGAATGCTACACATTTAGGGATTGCCTGTTCCCAGGGGTGGATGCCCTGCATCCCCAGTGTGATCTCACTTGCCATAGCCCCTAGGTGGTGTGAAGCTTAACAGGCTTACCTCCCTAGTCCCAATGGGGGTGGTTCCTGTGGTAGGTCAGAAGAAGGACATGGACTCCGAGTAGCATTTCAATGATAAGTTTATTAAAGAAAATGAATAAAGGCCTATCTTTCCCATTCTACAAGGCGTCCCTAACTACCGAAACTAGCAAAGGTGCTCGTCAGTGAATGTCTTTAAATGAAACCGTCCACCGTCCGACTCCAACCTATCTGGGGGGAGTTAGCTTCCCCATTGGTAAACCCTATTGTGGATTTGAGAGTCTCTCCAATGCTGAAAATATAGGTGAAGATTTGAGTCTCATTATGAACACAAGTACTACGAATAGTATATTGTTTCCCCTGAGCAATAGTTTCTCTGTCCAAGTAGAAGGAGCTGATGGAAAAAAAGTTTAGCTCACAATCAAAAGCCCCAGAGAAAAAAGAAAGGTCTTAAAAAGGGGAACCAGTGTTAAAATGAGAAAACCTATCGGTATAACAGTGGTTACTAAGAATAGTAGCTGTGAACAGGGAGTGCAGACAACCACTGATTGATTGTGCCCTCTTGACACAAAGATTAAGAATCTGCTGTCAGAAATCCAATCTTTGGTCTCTGATAAACTGATACGCTGTCTCCAAAATTTGTTTGGGGAAAATTAGCCAATTAAAAGCTAATATTTCTCCAACCCAATCGTTAACAGAAAACACTAAGGAGTATCAAAGGTTTCAGGGTGATACTTTCGTTTTTGTTAGGCCTCAGTATGACCCGCCAGCCTCTGCTGGTAATAAGAGTTTGCCAAGGGAATGCCAAAATCGTGATGTTATAAATGGCAAGATCCGTCGTACAACGTGATTAAAGCCCTAAATCACACGTATAAACAAATGCCCTGTGGACCTTCCCGGTTGAACCTTCCTGGGATGAAAGAAGGGCACACAAATAAAAATATCTCTTGTGTCAAAACACCAAGTGACAGATTTAGAGAATGACTGTCAAGACCCCCTTTTGTTACAATGATTAATGTCCCAAAACTCTCACAGAAAGCCTTTGACGATGAGGAGTCACTAAAGAATAAATATATATACTGGATTTGGAACATTAAGGGGTACCTATCCATCATAGGACTGGACATAGTTAGGTTTATACGAACTGTGAGGCCTGACATAATTACCAATTGTATACAGGTATTCTTTCAGTCATGGGACTTGGTTGATGGAATTTTGGCCATAGATTCCAGGGCTCTTCCACCTCAGGACAACCAAATCCTTATTGGGTCCTTATCCTTATCCTTCTCGCTCTCTGAAACACTTGTGTACGAGCCTGATACAAATTAAATATCATATCATTATTCCCCATGAACTGTCACTCCCATGTATGACAACTGAGTTACCTGCCTGTAGTGGTACGCCCTCTGAACTGGAGGATGTGTATTGACTGTCCCAAGTAGACATGAGACAAACATCAGATATGGGCTGTCATATCCTCTCATGGAATATAGCTGGGTCAACTACAAATCTTGAGGACCTCTGCTGCTGCAATTTCATACAGAGGTTCCATGTGATCCTCCTGCAGGAAACCTGGCTTTTGGATCCTCTGGTATGTCAGGGATACCAAGTTTTCCAAATCCACGCAACCAAGGGCCCCATGGGATGACCAATATGTGGCTTAGTTGTGTTACTGAAGGTCATGTTGAATTGGTTAGTTACTGTTATCCGAACTGGAACAGTTGACCTTCAACATCTTTGTGTCAGCTCTGGGAGTGAGGACCCGATTTGGCTATTTAATTTCTATAATAGGCTCTCAGAAACTGGAGGTTTAGTGGTAGCGGAAAAGAGTCAAGAGATGATGCAATCAGGGATGGGATCTGTTCTCCAAAGGACTTGCGTTTTAACGGCTGGGGACCCAAACTTGCAGCTCAAACTGATATAAGAGCTAGTGGGAGTACGGGAAGATCAAGATGCCGCCTGGGATATTCCTGCATTGCAAGCAGGGTATACCAAGAGGTCTCACCCCTGTGCAATTGATACAGCCCACAAATTCTATAATTTGGAAATGAGGTCATGCAATGGTCAACTTCTTAATGACCAACCCGCAAAACCAACATTTAAGGGGGAAAAAAAGGTTCTAGCATAATAGATAATATTATGACTACAGCAAAAGATAGGCACAAAGTGAGCAAGTTTGGGTCCCCGGAAAGAAGTGAAAGTGACCATAATCCACTCTGTGCCGTTCTTCAGGTAAGTTACACTATGGCTTCCCTGCCATTGGTTTCACAAAGGGCAGAAAGTATTTCCATAGTGGGTCACGCCCGTAAATTGGTAAGTTGGTCCAGGGTGCTGGAGCAAGACCTCAAGCAGTCTGTATATAAAGACGTTCTTGGCAATATTAAAACCATTTATGAAGAAAATGTCCAAAACACTACATTGCTAATTGACTGTGATGGTTTGATGGGAAATATTATCCGGTTTGTAACCCGCACTCCCTCTGAAGTAAAAAAAAAGCGTTCCAGCGATAAAGTTAAATTATATGATAAAGGCTGTAGGGTTTCAAAACGTAGGATAGTGGATTGCTTAAACTCAGCTGGGTTAACAGATAAAACCAAATTGCGGGTGTAGAGATCAGAATACAAGGTTCTGTTGGCTAAAAAGAAAAAAATAATTTGCATCACTGACATGGGAGGCTCTTCTGCTGGCACCTTAAAAAGGTGACCATGTTTCTTATTGGAAGCTGATAGCTCGAGAGGAGGTTAACAGGGGTATGCAATGCCTGTGCTTTATTGTGGGTGAAACTTGGAGACAGCATTTACTAAAACTGTATGATCGTGATGTAGGGGACATGAATTGCTCTGTGTGACAGGCCCTGCATTTAACTCATGAATATAGTGCTGAGAGCCTGTGCCTTAATGTGGAGGAGATCTGGTGGCCAATTGCTAAACAAAACAAATTGTAAAACCTCGGGCTGGACCAAATCCCTGGTGATCTCTATAAGGATGAAATGGGGATTTGGAGTGCAGTATTATGTAAAATCTTCAATGACTTTCCTGGCGATTTGCAGTTATCGTGCCAATTAATAAAAAAAGAGGTGGAGGGACTCACTGCCCAATACCGCCCGATCTCTCTTCTGGATAGAGCAGGCTAAATGTTTTTAAATGCTGTCTTGTTCCACCTTCAGTCCTGGGCCGACAAAAACGAAATCATTAGGGATTTTCAGGCAGGATTCCGTATCCATAGGTGCACAGTGACCAACGCTTTCATTTGCATCTGCCGACCCAAAAATACACAGCACTGTTCCAGATGAAGCTCTATGTCGTGTTTGTAGATCTGCAGACTGCACTCTATAGTGTCTCTAGGGCTACCCTCTGGCAGAATATGAAAAATATGCGAGTCCCAGGGGAATTGCTTACCGCAATTCAATTATTTTATCCGGAAAACAAGGAAACTGCGAATTTGATTGGTAGGGCACCAAACTGCAATTTAGATTGACAGGGGAGAAAAAAATCCTATTTGAAATTCGAAGGGGGGTGAGACAAGGGTGTTTTCTTGCCCCCCTTCTATTTAGATGTCTATATCCACTATGCAGTCTTGAGGGGCGGATCCTCCGGTCAGTGTTGAACCTTCCTCCCAGTGTTCCGGTAGAGGCGAGTAGGCTTGAACTCAGCCTCCAATCGGTAACCTCTTTGTGGTCAGTAGCAACTTGTACATTTTGGGCAGGAAAACAATATGACTTGAGAGGAAAGGATTCCCTGTTAGGCCACATGTTGAAACATTCCTTGAGACACTAGGTCTATCAGTTTCAGGACCCTTGACCATAGTTTGAAGGGATTCCTGGACAAGATTGTACTTCCGGTCACATAGTCATGGCTTGAATTCAATCAGGATTAGTGAGAAGTCCCAGTCTTGTGATTCAGATCAGGCATTGACATATGTGACCTGCTTGCAGACGTTTGGGCAATACACACACCCCAAGCTTTTGTGTTGGGACTTGCCAAGTCATATTTAATAAAACATGGGTATCTGCTCTCATTAGATTTATTCTATCAATAAGATTGCAGACCCTACCGGTGTTGGAAATAACAGGGTCTTGGGTAGGTCTTGCGTACAAAAACAGAACTTGCAGACTATGTTTTAAGCCAACAGAATCTGCCAAACATGTGCTGACCCAATGCGAGGCACTCACTTGTGTGTGAGAGATAGCATATAGTAAATTTAGCTAGCTGAAATCTGACAAATTCTGGAGTAGTGTGCTTGGTGCCGGGTCATTGGTTATTGCATCGGTGGCACACCATGCATGCTTGTGGGGAATAGCCTTCCTCTTACAACATTGAGATTATAATAAATTAGAATGTGTATTAATTCAACATTCCCTCATCGTAAAACATTTTTAGTATTGTTATGTAGAGTTTTTATCGGTTATACGTTTTAACAATCTGTAAATTATTGTTGTAACTATTAATGCGAATTATGATTGACTTTTTGTATTTTATTATTTGCACAGTGTGAAAGGTTGCTATGTAACCAAAATCCATTACAATTAAACATTTGTAAAAAGGCTATATCGAAGAAATTATTCAGGAATTGGTGAAGGGCTCCCTTGACTGCCCCAAGATGGGCCATGATATTTATCCAGCATTACTTTACGCAGAAAATGCTGTGAATTTATAATGACATGTGGTTTAAGATCAAACTTAGAATTATTCCTTAACAAATGTAAAGAACTGGAGTTAACGATAAACATTGATAAAACAAAGACAATAGTTTTTAAACCCCAGTTTGATACACATAGTGGATAGAGCAACATTGTTGACAACTGTGATCTGGAACAGACACTGTTGTATGGTTATTTAGGTATCAGGTTCCAGGAAAATGGTGGGTGGAGCCTGCAGTTAAATAAAGCCTGCACCAACCTTGAGAAATTTGCCGGGGCCACAAAATCCTTCTTCAGAAGACATGCAAGTGGGGCGATTTTGCCTACCCTTAAACTTTATAGTAAGCATGCAGTCGCTGCCTCTACCTTTGGTGCAGAAATCTGGGGCTACTGCCCCTTGATTGCACTTAAAAGAAAATTGAATAACTTCCTGAAGAATTTTCTTCTGGTGCCAGTAAGTGCTCCATCGCCTTAAGGTACATTTGGAATTAGATCTAGCCCCGATTGATGAGCTATGTGTCCTAAAACATGTATTTTATTGGTTGAAACTGTGGTCTGCTGAGGATCTGGGCAAGTACTGTGATGCATGTGATGCATTAAAGCATACTATGACTTTGGATGGGGGGTCCTCTATTCCATGGGTTGCACATGTTGCAAAAAAGAAATTGGAATTGAATTGGGCGGGTATTGGGAATACCCAGATAAGATCAAAAAAATTATTTCAGCAAACACCAAGCAAGCTGTACTTTTAAGGAAACATGTATTAATGGCCTGAGATGCAATAACACTTTCCTTGGGCTTGAATTTTCTAAGTGGCAAATCCTACCCTGGGTTTGAACCTTTTCTACATTACATTTATCATCCATATGAGAGATCTTTGAATATTCAATTTAAGCTGGTAATACTCAAACTCACATTTCTGAGCAAGTCTTGGAATCAAGGCAGCACAGGGATTTGTCCCGTGTGTGGAATGGGGACAGAAACAATCATCCACCTCCTTCTGATTTGCCCAGAAATAGGGGTAAGAAGTCGCTATCTAAGGCCTCTTTTTGGAGTTGGTATACGGCCGACGTCTGAAGCTCTAAAACTCTGCAGAAACTCCACTGAGCAACATGTTGTGTTTATTGTGGCCAGTTTTACACATAGGGCCTGGTTGCTTAAAACTTAACAATTGGAGAGATCTGAGAGAAATGTCACTATAAAATCTATTTCAAAGTAAGATACCCCTATATAAGGATGCTGAACATTCATACATTTTATTTGAGGCTGCAAGCTTGCTCTCCTCTTATTCTAGATGGTTACCTTTTGTTATTTACATGGTGTTTACTGTGGTTTATAATTTTATATCCAGTGCCAATATTTCAGGAAATCACGATTTAACTATGTATTTGATTTTTATTGTATCATCAAATTGTGTTTATCTTGCTTTCATGGTTCTGAGCTTGAATAAAGATGAATTGAATGTAAACTACCTGGCCCTACCAACTATCTTTAACAACTCAAGGAGATTTACTCCCTTCTCCTGAGGTTTGTTGACTTATCGCTCAGCCACTTTTCAATAGATGATCTTTAGATAGCCTCTAGTGATCACTTTTACAAGTTTGTGCAGTTAATTTATTGTTGTTTTGGACTTTTGTTTCTTCGCTTGTTTTCTTCTATAAAAAGGGATAATGTTCTCCTCCCATGGCAAACTCATCCAACAAATATCTTTTTTTTTCATGAGGGCTATTTCTTATATTCAGGAATAGTTCATAGTCTTTGATTTCCCTCTGCTCTTTGGATATATTTTTACAAAGTTCAGATTGTTCTCAGGTTCCTCTTTTATAACCTGTGCTTTTATTTCACTTAGTCCTTCTTGGCATGAATTATTACTAATTGGGTCCTTCCCAGAATATTTTTCTTTCACTTCTCTTTGTACTGACTATACAACACTCCCCTCTTAACTGAGACAACTGTGAGCATTCCAACAAAGATTCTGATTCACTCTTATTATATTTTCTCTCTTTTGACTGTGACGAGAACAAGCATTTCAATAATGATTCTGATTCACTCTCATTATGTTTTCCCTCTCTTGACTGTGATCAATCTGATGGCGTCATCAGATTTTTTCCCTGGGAAAGTCTCTCCTCATTTAGCCATTGACAGCAGCTGTTATCTGATCATGACCGTGTGGGGCAGGTATTTGATGGAGGACCACATGGTGGAGGCAACACTCAGGGGTATGACATGACATCAGGTGAGACATGGTATCCGCCTTTGCATTCTAGGGATATTCCCTCCATTCCTCATGCCCTAATGGCATACTGCCATTATCCCCTTTGACAACTTGACAACTCTACTAATAGTGCTCCTCAATATCAGATAATGAACAAAGTAGCAAAGACTGAGACAAGGAAGAGACAAGGAGCAATGATGATTACTCCTAATGAGAACCAACACCGGTAGTCTATTAGCTGGAGGAATCCAATTGGTCCGACGCGGTTTAAAACCATGCCGGGAAAAGAAACATGGAGTACTTTGTCCTCTTACCCAGTTGTTGTGAGGACTGCCAAGCAAAGAGACTGGGAGTATGGTGGCTGGTGACAGAGCAGCAAAGGTAGAGCGAGAAGGCAACCAGGTAAGCAACAGTTAAGCTCTGTGGAAGCTGCAGCAAAGTGAAAGAAAGCAGGCAGTGCTTTCTGGCAGGCTGTTGGATCTGGGACCGAGGACTGGACGCCTACTGGGGGTGCTGCAGGGTCATTGAATGCTGAGAGAGACGGAGAAGCATCCGATGAGGAATCAGAGATGAGTGGAGAGCACAATAAAGCAACCAGTGAGCTCAGGGAAAGGGTTGGGACACTGAAGCACTGTCAGCACAGCATTGGAAGCACTAGGCAGTGGATCTGGGGTCAGGTACCCACAGTATGAGCTTGAGAGAGACCAAGAAGGGAAACATTGTTTGTTAAAGAAAGTCCTTGCAGGAGAAAATACCAGGCAAAGCCAAGTGTGTAAAGCAAACTACATAAAGAAAGTCCAGGCAGAAGAAAATACCAGTCAAAGCAAAGTGTGTTAAGTGGTCTCCAGTGAATGTGGAAAGGAACCTGGCAGGAGAGTATACCATGTGTTTTGCGAGTCTGTGACCCACACCCAAATTATTACAAAGAACAAAATAAGGGAACCTGGCAGGGGTTGTTTTGTGAGTCAGAGAAACCCAAGCAAGATTCATGCCCTTATGACTTTGGGATTATTTTGACCGGGTGAAGGGAGTAATTTCCCCTAGAATAAATTGCAAAAAGAGGCGGGAAGGTACCCTTTTGGAGTATAAAGAACTTGATTTTTATTTTAAACATTCATTTTGGTGGAGAGAAACCTGGGGAAGGGAGCCATACCCTGGAACTGTAAATATAAACTTGAACATTTGCACACTTTGCAAGTCACATAAATTACCCTTACAACTTTAAAGTTACGTTTAGAGTGTGAGGGCTAGGATAGCGTTTCTGACAAAGGACATTTTTGCTTTGAACATCTTGATGCAGGACAAGCCCTTAGTTTTTGGTTGAGGTAGGGAAACACCTACTAAATTAGGACAGTGCGGCATGTCACCAACCCTTTATTATTTAATAAATGTTTATAGCAAAGACCATGAGTCCTCTGTGTCAGCATCTCATTACTGTCTCTTCACAACTGTGACGAGTATGAGCACTCCAATAATGATTTTAATTCACTCTCCCGGGTCTCTCGTTATCCTTATTACCTTCCGATCTGAGTTTTAACATCACCAGGGTTTTTGTTTGTTGAGGATCATCTTCCTTTTCCCCTAACCTGGCATCTCGTGTGCTTTCACCAGCTTCTCCTCCCTACATTCACCTTGGAGGGCAATCCGGTGTCTCAGGTCTGCCGTGGCAAGATGGTTTTAACGTTGTTAGGACCACCCCTGGTCCACCATGAACCTCCTGTGCTCACGCCACCAGTCTCGCCATCCTTCTCTTTCTCAGCTTTGGACGCCATGTGTCCAGCCTCACGTCTTCTGGCTTCCTTGGTACGGACGGTTGCACGGCTGTCACCTCTCAGTCTCCTGCGAGTACAGGATGCTGCACGTCTCGTCTCTGCTGTTCTATGGAGGTTTGTGTGTGTGCCCTTTTGAAACTCATGGGCTCTTCTTTCATTTCCACAGGTTTCCCCTGTGCAATTCTGTTAATGTTTCTGTTCTGTGTTGCCTTCTCCTTCATATGTCCTCTTCTTTGCCCCAGTGGAATAGGAGCTTGGTAGGAGGTATTCTATTTTGTGTTGGCAATAACACATATTGGTACTCTCTTCACAGACATTGTCATCAGAAGGGTTTAAAGATGTTATTTTGACAGCTCATCTAGGGAGTTCCTGCTGGTAACTGGAGTCCTTGTCCCAATGGGGTAGTCTCTCCCAGTGAGGTTCCACTTGCCTCTACCACTCGGGAGGGTATTGCGGAGCAGGCTCACCTCCCAAGCCTCACGGGGGTGGGGGAGTTCCCTATTGGGGAGACAGGACAAATTCCTGTGATTCGTCAAAATCCCCATTGGGGAGAGAGAACGAATTCCCTAGATTCGCCACATTATCCAACAACTCTTGTTGAAGACCGAACAATCTTGCAAACGTATTATTCTTCAATACATACATATGCTGATTTACAGACCCCAGCAAATACATAATTTCCAAATCTATAGAACAGGTTATGTGAAGGTTATGACAAACTTAAAGAGGATGGGGCCTGCTATGTGGATCACCCAGGCAGTAATAGTGTTTCAGAGGTGTAAGATGCAAACATATGATTAAGCACTATTTATAAAACCACTGTTTGGTCACAATGTGATACAGAAAGGATGAAATCCAGAAACGTATTTGAATCTATGTTTAGTTTATATGTAATTGTGAAATGCAATATGTGAGCTCTGCAACTAGACATTTTAACACCTTCCTGAAAGAGAAAACAGCAGAGAACTAGAGAATGGCAACCAGAAGACTGGCATACCAACTGCTGATACATTTCAGTGAATGCCAGAATCAAACAATTGTTGCTAAGAACCCCAAGGGAATGAGAGATGGACATAAGGTTGTTGTATTATTGGTTACAGACATTTTTCTTAAATAAAAATGGGTTGTGAAAACACCTCTCTAACCCTATTCTAAAGAGGAACTTCCGTACCTAGAGACAAAATAAGGATCTGTCTGTGTCAGGATGTCAGTAACTGAAAAGCCATCCTTGTGTCCAACACAATGTATCCTGACTCTCACACTTACAAACAAACAAAAGGTACAAGAAAATGTCTAACTGGATGTTAGAAAAAGTGTTAAAACCCAAATGTATAAGATTGACTCCCACGAAAATGTTCTCCAAGATTAAGACCCCAGGATTCAAAAGGTGGTGCTCTTCCCCTGGATTCTCAAACAGAATGGCAAAAATGTCTCTATAGCTAACAGTTCCTTTGTGTCTTTACTAGACTTACAAAATTCTTGTTCAAGCAAAATGTTCTGTAACAGTCTTTCTGTATACGTTCGTTTAACTTTGCAGATTACCTGGTATACTCCCCTGCCAGGAATCTTTATACGATTTTCAGCTGCCTGGTATACTCACCTACCAGAACCTCTTATGAGTTTCACAGTTCCTTGATACAATTTCAGCTGCCTGGGGTAGTCATCGGCCAGGGCTCGCATGCGTTTCACAGTTTTTTGAAATACCACAATAGAATATACCATGAGGTGCTTGGTATATCTGTGGGAATATTTACTCAAACGCACTTGCTCAAACATCTCCCCCACATTGGCATCTCATGCATCTGTATTTGATTGGGATTTGTCTTTGTACTTTGCCTTGACTGCATTCAAACAAACTTTGCTTTTGTATATTTTCTGCATTAGCAGCCTTGTACCATTCAATGACTTGTTGGTGCACTTAGCGGAATGCCCCGGGGTCCCGAGCTGTTAGGGCAGACTCACCAGTTTCTTCTAGTAACTCCAAAACTGCTCACACATCTGTGACTGGGCTTCTTCACCCACTTTAAAGTTTGGAGTGTGCGGAGGCTCCTCCAACATCCAGCCTTCCTTTGCAGTTTGGGGTGAAGAATCCTGTCCCGTTGAGCGGCCCGACCTCCAGGTGCTTCTGCACTGCTCCTTCTCACACCCGGAATCTCTACTGTTGTCCCAGCGGCCTTCTCTGCTTCCCCAGCTCTGTCGGTGTGCCTTGCGTTCATGAGCGTTAGCATGGATGGTAACTTCTCCTCTTGCACTGCTCGTCTCCATAGTGCACTTGCCATCTTTAAATGTCCCGCTCATTAAAGGTTTGGAAAAACAACTAGTCTGCATGTTGTATTTCTAGTTACTTTCATTCTGCATAAACTCCCTTGTCCTCCTCCTCGTATGAGTACCTGAGTGGTTATGGGAATTGAAGTCCATACCTGTCTTTGGACTTTCAACTCTTGGATGTTCTTTTTCAGGGATTTCAAATAAAGGCACAACCGAATTAGAGACCATGGTTACCATTTGACCCTAATTCTTAAAAGTTTTATCTCATGGACTTTACATAAAGGCACATCAAGAACAAAAGGTGTTATATGTGAGTTATGGGTGTTTGAATGGAAAGTGGGCTACAATAATGTAGAGAAAAGGTTTCTTGACTTCCTCTACAGGGGGAATTGTAAGCTGGCAATAGGCCATTGAAGTCTTGGGGGTCAGGTGGTCCTTCTCATGGGAAGGGGTTGGGGGGCACTGTGACTCCTCCAATGAAGTCATACCATCTCCCCAGTAGTTGTCTCCCCCCATGTTATCCTCCCTGAAATAGCCACCCCAGGGTCAGGATCAGGTAGCAGCTGCTGTCCCCTGGCCATATGAGAGGAGGTTCCCACCAGGGAATCTCCAATGACTCCAATGACTCCATTGGATTCATCACAGACCTCTACAGACCTCTATAAGGTCATTGGGTCCTTATACCTTTCTACAAGCAAGCTGCTGGGTTCAACTGGGGGGAAGATGTGTACATATATATTCCATTTTTCTATACATCCAATTTAAAGACCTTCAGACAGTTCAGAGTATATTGGGAGCATGTGAAATAACTTGTTTCGATTGTAATAACAATTATCTTATCATAATGAAAAATGTATGGTTCATGAGGTCTCAATGATTTATCATTGTGAGTGAATTATGAAAGTAGTGATATCGGTAATAGGTACAAATAATTGTGGTATACGGAATTTCAAGAACAATTTTGGCAGAAGATTTTAATGGGAAATTGGCATGGCTAAAATAACTGCAGTTGGATTAAATAATTTGGTGCCAAGCCATGGTCACTTTAATGGGGAAAATCAATGCTTGCAATTAAATCACTACATAACATGCATACCTATTTACAAATATCCATATTGTAAAAAGCAATGTGTTTAGGTAATGGTTCGTTCAAAAATAGTATTACATTTGACATGTTTATTAGTTTTCAATTAAGAATGAAAATACTCATGCATTGGAAACTTAATTTGTTTGTAATAAAAACACATGCCATCACATGATTTAAGGTAGATATATAGCAAATTCGACTGGCAGAAGAAATCACAATTTGAACAAGCACAAAGAGTTTTGGCATAACAAAGGACGTATCTGTCTAAGACTGCTGTCAGTGCCTGGACGAACAAGGGTTTTAACCATGTTTTTTTTTTAACTTTTATTTATTTAGCTTGACGAAACAGAGGAGGAGCGAACAACATAAAATACCAGACAGTGACATATACAACATAAGCAGTTAAGATACGGTAGTGTACACATGCAGAACGGTAGTGAGCATGAAGCGCCTAGCCACAAGCGCGAAACCATGACCAACACATCAAAGGGTTTTAAGCATTTCATTTGTGAAACCACCCGCTTCACCTTGTGATTTAATTGGGAGAAATGATCTTCTTGCCTTGTTGTTGGAATAAAGTTTGATTGTGTGCTGTTAAGGACCACTGCATATTAAAAAATGGCATATTATTAACTTTAAAATAGTTTTTTTTCTATATAAGAGTGCCCCTTGCCCTTTTTAGGTACCAGTCTACCACGTTATCCCTATCCCTTCTGCTTTCCCACTAAAGTAGCCTAAGGGATAGTGGCATCTCATCAATGAAACAGAGCCTTGGCAAGGACGGCCTAAGATAGCATTGAGGGCACAAAAAAGATATTCCATTCACAAAACCGTACGGAATTAGAGAGTCATTTTGTTCTTCGAGTTTTCAGAAATACCATTTGGAAGCGGTTGAGATTGCTATTGAGGTATTAAGAAAAATGCCTAAAGCTTAACCTACTACTCCAAAGGATTACTCTGATGTTTCCCCAGAACAGCACATTATGATGCTATGCAAAGTCCTGGACCACAATATCTGCATTGCCGACTGAAGCCCTAGATAGGAATTAGAGTATCATAGGAACTTGTTAATTTCTGGTTGCATGGTCAAATGAGTAATGGGGAATCCTAGAATAATGTGGGCAGGAAATTTGCCTACGTCAAGGAATGAGCCTAAAACTGAATATGAGCAAGCAACCCAAAAGTCTGCAAACAAACGGACAGATAACGACATAAGTACATGTTTAGTGCATGACCGATCTCATTCTGAGGAAAAATCAATTGGAGTCTGAAAAGGAAGAAAGGGTATAGGACATCAGAAGAGCTTATGCAAGAATGTCATCCTCGGACAGAAGACAGACTGGCTGGGGAAAAGTCAGAATGGTATTGTGGGCAGGTGGAGGAGGATGCAAACACTATTTCTATACATTGTCAATGAGCAATATAGGCCCAGTTGGTTGCCTCCATTTGAGCACATCTAAACCGCAGTATTTAGGGTGTGCTACAAGGCGTAGGTATACAAAAAGCTATATGCTATTCAGATTGCAGTTAAATGCTCTTCGCAACTATTATTAGTCATGCCATTAATTTGCCCGGGCAGGTATCTACGGTACATTGACACTTCATTTTTTATGTGACCACCTGTCATTGGGCCTCACCTAATCAAATATTACCATTCTTACCTCTTGGCAGGCAGCAGCTAGCTGTTCTTCTAAGGCTCCCACTCTTTCTAATGCTGCACGCAAGCGCTCTCGCACCTAGAATTAGTTAAGAAAAGTACAATTGTCAATTGAGGGTGGAGAGCACCTTTTGCAGCATGAAGACGTTCGTGCACAGAGTTGGTGGGCACATGCAACCCAATTGGGATTTTATAGATTCAATATCCAAACATTAGACAATGGCTAAAAGGCTCAGCCTTGTTTGATGTAGCAACACTACCTGCGTTCAGAGCAAAACTAGTGCGTGCAATGCCTACTAATGCACTACCATTATCCATGGTTATAGGGATTTGTCCAATTACTAATGCCTAAATCGTTCCAGAATATCTTTCCAGGATCCACCTTTTCTTGGATGTATGCCTATAAACATAAGATCACTTTCTTCATGAAGAATACCAGTTCTGTAAATGGAAAATATGTACTCAAGGCAACCAGTTGGTTGCTAGGAAGAGGGGAGAAGAAGGGAAGGGTTTGGTAGCAGGCCCATTACAGCAGGCACATGGTAGGCTGCAGGGGACTAATGACCCAGATGAATTCAATACATCCTTCAGCAGATTAATTTCTTGAACTCCATCAATTACGTGGCAATGAAGACATTCAGGTTTGACAAAAGAAACATGTATTTAGTAACAAGATCTTCCACTTAACGTCAATCAATATTTGGTTATTTGCCTCAAATTTAAAATTAAACATTTATAAAAACAATGTAGAGAAGAACTGTATAGTTGCATAAGACTTCTAAATTCTCAAATGGGCAATTCTCACAAGAAATATTTGCATCTGTCCCTTTATGCAGTTCTGCTGTGACCTTTGAATACACTCCAAAGAGCCCCTACTAAAGACATTATACAAAATATCCTAATGGATCCCAACTACTTATACAGCACAGATTTTCGTTTTATGGCACAATAAGCACTGCAACGACTATAGAAACTAGAAAAGCATTTGTCAATGAATTAAAAGCAAATTAGCAATTTTGGTGAATGTCCTACAATTGGATGAGTTTCAAAGCTTTTTGCCTTTGTTTACAGATGGAAGACGTACATACTGTAGTTACTATTTTTTCTTTACTAAACACATATTTGGTTCTAGCGGGGCAAAACTATAGGGCTTACATCAATTAATTAAGTATCATACTAGAAGTGATGCAAACATTGAGGCAAGGTCATGACAGACAGGGCACGATTATGCATCCCATTATGGCACTTGCTAAACGTTATCCTAACTTGGTACACTACTATCGAGGAAGATATTACACTACTCCTCACAGCCAATTCTAAGCCAGGATCACAAGTTAGGCACTTGGGGGACTTTAACTTAGGACTACATGACCCTAAAGATGCCAATGCATCAGCCGTCGCTAATAGTATTTCAGAATTAGGTTTCTCACAACGAGTTTCTCAACCAACCCATAATAAAGGCAGACTACTAAACTGGATCACTGACATCAACTGTGATGTTAATATCCTTTCCAACAAGCCTTGTGCATGGTCTGACCATCACATTATTCTCTTCAAAGTACAGGACGTCAATCATTCCAACCTTGACAACCTAGTGGCACCTACCAGACTCTCCAGAAAAATGTGCAACTTAACAGCGCAAAAGATACTCCATTTACTTCAACCCATTAGTAACTCTTACCCCTAATGATGAACCAACCTCTCTAGTTGACCTTTACAACACAACTATACTTAATGCCATCAATAAAATAGCCCCCAAAAAATACGAAAAGCTAAACTTCGCTCATACCTGAACACCTGGTGTACCTTTCTCCTAAGAACCCTGCACAAAAATACAAGAGCTTCTGAAAACCTATGGAAAATCCTCCCTTCAATAGCTAACAAAAATAATTTCATAACAGTCTCATCCACTTATAAAAAAGCGATCTTTCAAGCCAACTGCGAACCCTACAATGACCGGATTACCAAAGCCAAATCCAACACGAAAGAACTATTCAGTATTCTCAAAAAGCTAGAATCCCAATGCACCACTTGTCTCTTGCACAAAATACCTCACCTGGTGCACTAATATTCAGAAAGCTCTCTCTGACAAGATAGAACTCCTTCAAACTAAAATACAGACTAAAAAAACGAGTCTGGCCAATAATACACCCCAACATGAAATTCAAGTGCCTTTACCTGACCAACACAACCTGTTCAAATTCTCCTCCCTCGTCACTAAGGATGTTGAGGATATAATCAGAAACCCTCCAGATGCCTGGGTGATGTTTGTCCAGCAACAATCATAAGAGACAGCGAAGGAACTTGCTCCCTTCGTAACGCCCTTACAAATTCTTCCTTTGCAACCAATACAGTACCTACCAACCTGAAGGACGCCTGGGTTTTGACACTTTTAAAGAAACATACCCTTGACCCTAATACCCCAACAAACTACAGACCAATCACGACAGTACCCTTCCTCTTAAAAATTCTGGACAAGGCTGCCTACCTACAGATCCAGCAACACTTGGAAAGTAAAAACCTACTAGGGCTCCGCCAATCAGGTTTCCAACTTATGCATGGCACAGAAACAGCTCTGATAGATCTAGTAACATACATGGATACTGTAAAAGATAAATGTAACCTAGCCCTCCTGCTGTTATTAGATCTATAAGTGGCCTTTGATTTAGTGGATTGTAAAACGCTTTGCAACCACATTTCAACTGCAGCTCGTGGATTTGGTCCTTCCTCAACAATAGAACCCCAAGAGTATTTGCTCCTCTTGCATCAGCCATACCTGTCCCAATCACCTGTGGGGTCCTTCAGGGCTTGTGCATCTCCCGATGCTTTGCAATATATTTACTAAGCCTCTTTTCGATGACTTAGATAATTTGGGTGTCTCCTGCACCAATTACGTGGACGACACCCAAATCCTGATCCCTATCACCGGCGATTACATCATAGACTCTAAACGTTTAAATTACATATACCTAATTATCCAAGCTTGGATGGCCAAACACAGACTCTGCCTCAATAACAAGACAGAGTTGCTTCTTGTAGGAACCCAAGCCAGACTCAATAGACTGGACACACAATTTAATGTTGTCAATATTGACGGCGATAACATCAAGGTTTCCAAAGAACTAAAAACCTTAGGTATTTACATTGACTCCAAACTCTCATTGTCAAGACAATGAGCAACCACCCCCACTACGGCATACACTTGCAAGCTTATTAATGCCTGTAGATCATTTCTGACAAACAACTGCATTACTCTAGCCAGGGCATTAGTGCTAACTGAACTAGACCACTGCATTGTCTTGTACCTAGGTACCAACCAACACAACTTAAAGCTATAAATCTTCCAGAATAACACGCTCATGTCAGCTATCAACTTCCCAGGAGCACTCCATGTCATAGAACTGAGATGTGTTATACACTGGTTATCTATCAATCAAAGAATTACACTTAAAAATCTATCACTTACCTTCAAATGTATAAATAACCTAGCACCTAAGTATCTGTGCGACAAATTCAAACATAACTCCTCGGATCGACCAACCAGATCCCTTCAGGCTAACTGCCTTATTGTCCCCAGGTTTAAGCTCCAAAGAGCAGGAGGCAGTAGCTTTACGGTCCTAGCAGCCATAATATGGAACTCACTTCCTACAACCATCAAAGCTGAGCCTTCCTTCTACAAATTTAGAAACAACGTAAATACCTGGCGCATTCACAATGAATGTTAACAACTAGTCACCAACGTCTACCCTGCAATTCTGTCCTTTGCTCTAACATATTCCTTGTACATGCTCCTAACATTGTAACTTAGGCTTTAAGGCCTGTAAAGCTTATTGTATAGTTGCTGTAAAGTCCAACTATACCTTGTAAAAACTCCTGTTCGATGCCAAATGTAATTAATGACTCATTGTTACTGGAAATATATTTTCCAGGTAACTGTAAATACTTTTGTCTTGTAACTGTAAGAAAAGTGCCCAGATGCCTCAGGACTTGGCGCGCTAAATGCAATACAATAGAATGGATTTTAATCCACTTTTCCCATGCCCTAAATTGATTATTTATAGTCGTCACCCTACTAGCTGTGCAGCGTGACCTTGCACAATGACCGTCATATAAGACTGTAGACTTAATCGGCCTGTCCATAATGAGATGTATTAATGCAGAAATTCATGATGGACTGGTTCCAGACAATCTAAAACAAATCTGTGTTACCCCCTATTAAAAATGATAACCTGAATCCTAGGGATTGTAGCAACTACCATATTGATTGTCCCATTCTTGCTTAAAATCCTGTGTAAGGAGACCTCCATGCAATTCCAGACTTCTTAGAATCCAGGCATATTTTGGGGGACATCAATCTTGATTCCACCCGCAAAGGGGCACAGAACAGACCCTCATAGATGTTAGACTCTTATGCATACCATGGACGGGGTTATGCAGGCCTACTGATGTTTATCAGTGCCTAGATCGCCCCACTCTTTTACAGCTTTTTCTAACATTGCAAGTGCCTCAAACAAAGCAGTCTTTTGGTTGGTGTCCTTTCCCTGCAACTGAAAATCTTGGCTAAAAATGGATAATATATAATGTGATGAATCAATTACAGTTGAGTTCAAGCAATGTTCATGTACAGCACCAAGGCAGATCAGCCCTTTATTATCCGAGCACCACTATGCAACTATTGATGAAGCTATTTTAGAAGCATAATTAGAATACTGCAATTTCCTCTTTGCAGGGACTACCTAATCATCTATTCATTCCTTACAGTTACTTCAACACACTACAGCTCTGATAGTCATTCACCTCCCTAAACATGCACACATTTCTCAAGCTCTCAAAACTCTTCACTGGCCTCCTATAAAATCTAGAACATCCTTTCAATTGCTTACCATTGCTCACAAAGCTTTATATGATAAATGTGCCAATTTATATAAAGAAACATCTAAAATGGTATAGACCTAGCCACCCATTTTGTTCTTCTGATAAATATTCCAGGTTTGCCGCTCGTGCCCCTTGTGGACGCAAATCCAGAGGTTATGGCAGATCAAGTACAGTACAATCGATTAAACGTATGAACTGCTTACCAGTTGATCTGCAAAGAATTGCAGATATTTTGTGTTTCAAAAATAAATTTAAACATTCTCAATTCTTTAAAAAACCTTGTGAGAGTTCAATGGCTTTTTCTTGCACACGAGTATGCATGCTGTGACAAATCCACGGTATTCAGCAGCCAACCCTTTTGGGACTAGAGAGGATACACCCCCTAGAGGGCACGGCAAGTAGGATGCCACTGGGAGTTAACCCCCCCCCCTTAGGGGACAATGAATCCCTAAGCTAGATTAGTGCTCCACCTCCCTTACGCAAAGAATCCCCACTGTTTGTTGGTTATATCGGAATTGAACAATGCCCCTATAAAATGGATGGTGTGGTTTAAGACTGGCTTTGTTGCCAATTCTTTCCTGAATGATGGAACCAATGGACTATTGCCTTTCAAAACAGGGAGGAAGATAAAGGTTCAGGAGGACCGCCAAAAAGAGGAGGATCAAGCCAGAAAGCCAGAGATGCTAGCCTGATTGTTAGCACATAGGAGGGATCGTCCCCTCAGAGGCAGAGTCCAGCAGCAGCGTCATGGAGTCAGGATGGAGGGCGGAGGAAGAAAGAAGCCAAGGATAGAGAAGCTCTCTGCCACCAAGGAAGCAAGAGACGGATGCCAAAGTCATGTCGAACACCGACCGGAGGAGCCACTCACAACACGTGACAGAATGAATCGCAAATAGCCTGCCCATCAGAGAGGTTGTCTCACCCCGACGAGGAGCACCACTGAGGGCAAGGTACGCGGCATGACCAAGAACAGGGAGGAGGACGGCAAAGCCAGGTGACATCCCAAGCAGGGGCTAGAAACTTAAGGGACCCAAAAGGGCTGGCAAACTAAGTTGCCCAAGCCGGACTGAGATTCAACAAATCCCAAGAAAGTGTGAGGAAACCAAGGTTCAAAGAAGGGCCAAAAAACGAAACAGCCCCAGCTGGGCTGAGATTCAAGATACCCAAAGAGGGGCTTGAGAAACCCAAGGGTCTCAGAAAGGTCGCAAAGTTAAATAGCCTTGCCGGGCTGAGTTTACACACATCACACACAAGGGTGAGAAAACCAAGGGTCCAAGGAGGACCAAAAAACAAAAAAGCCCAGCTGGGTTGAGTTTCAAGCCCTTCTTAGAAATCTAAGGGTCCAAGAAGGGCTGCAAAGCCAAACAGCCCACAGAGGCTGAGAATCAAGATATCACAAGCAAGTGTGAGAAACCTAAGTCTCCAAGACGGACCAGAAAAGTAAGTAGACCATGCCGGACTGAAAGACAAATACACAGCTACAAACAAACAGATGCGCGTAGAGTCGTTCGGCTAAAACCAGAACAAATACAGAGACATTGTGCCAAACTGAAGGGTGAACTGCACAAGCATGCCGAGATCCTAAGTAAAGACTTACGAACATTTGGGTGGGGCCAGGATCAAACACCATTAGGAAAAAGAGAGACTGGGAACTATATAATCAGGCAAGTGGCTGGAGAGAGTCAGGAGGAACATTTGGGTGGGGGTCAGAAACTAACCACCATTACCAAACAAAGGGGAATCCCCTTTCAAACCTTGTTGATCATTCCTATGTTGGGTTTTCAGTGTAAGGGTGGGGAAGACTATAGGTCAGAGTAGGTTTGACATAGAATGGCTTTGCAGTGTAAGATATCCTGAGAAGCACGGTTCGTTGTTATATTATGTAGACTAGGGAAACCATTACCTTAGAGAAAACGAGGCCTATCCTGTCCCTAATACTAATAAAAGCCGATATCAGTTGCAAACATGATATCTTGTCCATCTCCTACGTCTGATTTATCACAGTGCTTAGATACTGCGCATGTTGTAGCACCTCAGCTGGCTATAGGAGGATTATGATGGGATACCAAAATGAATATCATAATAGCATGTCCATAAGGGTTGAAAGTGAGAACCAGCTGGAGAAATGACTGGCTAAAATGGGGGATCAGAGGGAGGGGAACATGTGGTTAGTGATATATGTCATTTATAACGCGCCTGTACACAAGTGTTTCTAGATGCGACAAGACAAGGTAAGGAAGACAGAGGGAGGACAAGACAAACTATCTTACTAGGCCTTTTGTCAGTCAGATCATGCAAGTGCGACAATGCAAAGTTCAGGGGGAAGCGTGAGGGCAAAGTGCCAGGCAGAGGGAAGGAGAAAGTGCAATCAGTGCAGCGTGGCTCTGGGTAGTGCAAGGAGGCAGGGGACTGTAGAGGTTAGAGTTACAGCTCCTAAGGGCACTGTCGGCCCGGAGGCAGTGCAGCAGGGACTGATCATGGAGGAGCCCGGTACCCAGCGAGACTCTGAGAATAGCCAAGCAACCGGTCGGTGCAGTAGACATTTAGGTCAGCAGGGGACAGAGAGAGAGAAAGCAGAGGAGAAAAGGAAGGTATTGAGCTGCTTCCAGAGCTTCAGGTGGTCTGTCTCAAGTTTGAGAGGGGCAGGGAGGCCATTCCAGAGGGAGCCAACTGCAGAGGATAGCAATCTAGCCCCCACTCTCTGCCTGTAGAAGCGTCTGGCCCTCAGAGAGTTGGAGGTAGCAGAGCTAAGGGCTCGAGAAGGAAGGTATTTTGGAAGAGAGAATTGGATGAAGTGTGCCCCAACCCCAGAAAACCGTGGACAGTCTTGCTGTCCTGTTCTGGATTAGTTGCAGGGGGCAGAGGATAGAGGAAGGCAGATTGAGAAAGAGGCTGTTGCAGTAGTGCAGCCTAGAGAGAACCAAGGCTCTGGAGACAGTGAGCTTCTGGGGGAAAGTGAGAAAAGAAAAAATACCTCTGAGAAGGTGCAGCTGGTAGTTGTCCTTCTTGGCAAAGTCTGTGATGTGAGGGGAGAAGGAGAGAGTTGAGGCGAAGATGACACCAAGGTTTTTCGCCTCACAGGAAGGTGAAGGAAGAGGGTCCAGGGAGGGCAGGCGGGGGGGGGAGAGAGGGAAAGTAGGAGCCAGGATCCCTATGAGAAGGATCCCTGTCTTAATGGCATTAAGGGAGAGATTGTTGGAGCTGCACCAGTCCTAAATCGTGGAAAGTTAGTCAGGAACGAGCGAGGGAGGAGAGGAGGTGGAGGGGAGCCTGAAAGAGCTGTGTCTCATCCACAAAACACTGAAAGGCAGAGGGAAAGGTAGAGATCAGATGAGCCAAAGAGGCCAAGTATTCATTGAAGAGCCAGGTAAAAGGACACTTTAACCAAGGGAACTAACACCTATTGACCAACCTATTGGTGAAAGAGGACAGTGCTTGGCTGCTGATTGGATGTTACTGAGACTCAGATTGATAGTCTAGAGGCCTAAAATAGTGGTAATTAGGTCTTAGATTTCTTTTCAGTACTTATTAATGAACTGCATACTAGTGTTTTAAACACATTTGCCAAGTGATTTAAGGTATATATAGCATAGACTGGACTAAATAAACCTTCTAATGGGTAGGGTTCCATTTTATCCCTCACATTCCCCCTCAGAGGAATAGATATTTAATCAGTTATAATACAGTTCTACTTAGTGCGGGGTTGTCCAACTCCAGGCCTGAATGGCCAGAAATATGTTGGATTTTCAGGACACCCCTCATAATGTTAATGAGAAATTTGCATACAATGATTCTAAAAGTATGCAATTTCTTTTCTCGTGAATATTAATCAGGGATATCCTGACAACCCATCAGGATTCTGGCCCATGAGTTGTGCAATCCTGAATTAGTGTAAGAATTTCAGACGTGTCATTGTCACCTTCCAAGACCAATGAAGGACTTACTATTTCAAATTGACCGCCATGTTTTAGAGTTGCGTATGTGCGAACGCTAGAGCTTGAACGCCACCAGCGGAGAAACCCCTGTATCCCTGTGCCGTATTCTTTACCCCAATTCATAGAGTGGGGAATCGAGATGCCAATGATGCCACCAGTTAAGTTTTTTTTACGATGGCACTCAAATGTTAGCATTTTCACCCAATACAGAGGGCAGGGGCTCGACATTTCAGCAACTCAGAAACAACGTAAATGCTTATTTAGCTTATCTTACTGTCTTCTCTTTGTGAGCAATTGTATTTAATTTTCAGTAAACAAATTAGTGCCTCTGAGTTAGTTTACCTCCAAGCAATGGAAATTTTAAGTTTAATCGAACAAAGGTCGATACGGAAACCAGCTGATAAGTATAAGAAACTTTGATGTCCCCTCTACACCCATGATTTGGAGTCGATTGCTTGATGAATTTAAGCCATTACTGTTCTACCATCCATCGACAAAACAGGTTGAAATAAAAGTTACATCTTTTTAGAAGCTTAGCTGCTGCTTTTCAACCCTTGCCAATGTGTACCCAAGCTACTGCATGGTGGATATGGGTCATTCGCTTCTAAATACACATACATCAATCTCCAGGTTTCTTTTAATTCAACACATTTTAGTTCTAGTTCAAACGTTCTGTCCTGCTCTAAAGTATGACCTATTTCTGTAAAATGGCGCCCCACCGTTGACCGATCTGCTTTCTTAAGTCATGCACGAATGCCAGAGAATCTTTCTTGGAAGTTGTCAGCATTCGTGGCTATGGCCCTGCGCAGCTGTAAAAATAGTTCAACAAAAGCAGCAGTACTTCCAATGTTTGTCACACAATGTCCCAGTGAAACAATGCAAAACCTCACAAAAATAGCTCTGCGCATAGTACAGTTTCATCCAATTCTGTCAACTAGTGCAACAATATATGGCAGGCTGTTCGGATTCAGACATCTCTAAAGGGCACTGGATTTGAATGTCCCCAACACCATAGAATTGTATTTGCATAGCGCACACCACTGTCGCACTGCTGGGCCTGTCCACAGGATTTGAGATCAGAGTCTGAGGGCTGTCATGGTGCACTGAACACAGTTAATGAAGTTTAACAGCATCATCTCCATTCCACAGGAAAGGTCGGGTGAATGCCTCAGGGGTCAAAGTCAGGGACTCAATCGGACAGGGAGCTGGTTTGCATTCTGAAGAGACTCTAGGTGGCTGTACCACTGGACCTAGGAACATTATAAGAGTAATACTACACACTGCTGGCTGGTGCATCTTCAAAGCAGTTAGTGCATGGGAGTCAGCAAGCGAGCCAGTCTGAAACCACTCAGGAAACTTAACTTAAGGGGTTATTTTCCTCCCAAGAATGCTTGTTAAACAGATTGGTCCAAATGATGCATTTTACTGCACAAACATCAGGAGAAATTTCATTAGCCACAGGATTAAAACAACTATCTTTAGGAGGAACACACATAGTATTGCAAGACTTCAGATGCCAGGGTAACAACAGTTCACAGGAGCATATCAACATAGCAAAGGTGTCTACCCATCACAAAACTGTACACCCCACTACACCCGATAACTGCTGTAAGGAACGCAATAGTAAGACAGACACAAGTGACCACAGTTCAGGGGTGTTTATTGAACTTTTGCAAGGGTGTCATAAAGGCCTAGCTAAACCTAAATCCATAGATGGGAGCAAGCTACGACCATCAAATAATAATGCAGTACTAGTGGAGTCTTGTCAAATAAAAAGGGCCTTACTAAAAAACCTATTGCCAATCCTTAACACTAATTTACAAATAAAGTGGTATAATGTTCATGAAAAGAAAGAAGTGTTCACAAAATGATAGGTCAGGATACTTGGGACGTTGGACTCCCTTCCCCACATTTTCAGCACGGGGCAAAGCGTGTCATTCAAGCAAAGCACACACTCTGGCTTCTGCAGCACGTGGATACAGTTTAATTTCTACACTTCAGGACCTTCTGTGTCCAAGCCTCTTTTACTTCTCGCAAGTCTGTTGACTCAGAGGACCTCCGGTATAAAAACAATAAGTTAATGTTGTTTTCCTTTCCCTTGTATTCAATTAGAGTGCTCACGCTGGATCCCCTCAGCCAGGCTCAGAACCCTTCCACCAATGTCTGAGTATTTTTTCTCGGGTGACTCACGCTTCACCCCGGATCCCCCTCATCCCGGCTCAGATCCCTTTCACCAATGTCAGAGAATTCTTTCTCAGGTGACTCACCGTTCACCCCTAATCCCCCTCAGCTGGGCTCAGATCCCACTCAGTTAGTCTCCCTTAGCCAGGCTCAGACCAATTGCGATGTACATTAAACTATCGAAGACTTTCAAATGTGCATTGGGTTTAGCCTGACCCGTTGCATGACCACTTCAATCTCAATATTCCTTTTCTCACAGTATGCATCAGTTGGATACCTAACAGAGACTTTCGAATGGGGGCCCACATGGTGCAAGACCACTCTCTGTTTTGTATCTTTGCTTGGCCTCCCAAATTTAAATTATTCCTGTTGCTTTTCAATTATATTTGCATCGCTCATCGCAAATGCCTCATACACTGTTCTCTTTATACAAAGTTGCCGATTGAAACCTTGGTTCAAAACACAAGCTAGTTTGGCATCAGTCTCTCCAACTCACTGGCTGTGCTGTCTTTTCTGACACCGCTTTGTTGTAGGAGCCAAGGACAGTACCACAGGGCCAACCGCTCCTCCCCACCTGGGTTATCGGTGTGGGAGAGCCCTGTGAGCCTCCGAGACACTGTGCAGGTTTGATCAGCCTTTGTTCCTCGTCTTCTGTTTCTTACTTTCCAAGGCTCACAAAGGTAACAGTCTTTAGAGGTGAAGGGTACTTCCCTCCTTGCGACCCTCTCTGGTCTTGCCGCCTTTCTCCTTGTATTATACTGCCATTTTGGAACTGCTGCCTTCTCGTGGGGTTTACTTTGCTCAGACTGTGCTTTTGTGCTCCGCCTTTTATCCATGTGGGGAAGTGTGATGGAAGTCAGGTGTGCGTAATAATCTGTAATTGCCTGACCATGGTTTTGGGACATGTCAGGTATACGACTCTGGTGTTAGTCCATTGTTGCTCATGGTGGGCTGTCCGTTAGACAGGTGCGAGAATATCTAGAGTGTTAGTGATGGCAAGATGGAGGTTGCTGAGAGCGGAGTCAGTGATAGAGTCTGCAGTGGGGGGAGAGGAGGAATGAAGGTAGATGCGAAGGCAGCAGCTGACACTGGTTTCATTTGACGGATGTTTGTGAATGAAGTTGGCAGGACAGGTTGGCAGGGCTGGTTTGGGTTGGGGCAGTCAGATGGCAGAGGGCCCAGTTGAGAGGAAAGGAGAGAATGGTCTGACCAGGAGCGAGAGGTGGCGAGTGGGAAGGAGAGAAAAAGATCAGTGTGTATGATGGCCGAGTGGGTAGGACCAGAGGGGAGAATGCTGAGGGAGAAGAAGGTGCAGAGGTCACAGAAGAGCGTGGATGCCATGATTGAGGAGTCAAGGTGGACGTTGTCATCACCCAGGAAGAGGCGTTTAGAGGTGGATGGGAGGAAAGAGGCGGAGAAATCAGCCCATTCTGAGAGGAACAGACTGGTAAAGGCAGGTGGCCTGTAGATAGTGGCAATGGTCAGGGAGGAAGTTGGAGAGATCACCAGTTTGCAAACCAGGTTCTCGAAGGAAGAGTAAGGCTGGGTGGGTATGAGGGAAGAAGGAACCCACTCAGGAAAGATCAGGGCAACCCCACCGCCAGCATGGTTAGGGTGAGGCTAAGAGATGATCTTGAAGCCATCAGGGAAAAGCAAGTCAAAAGCAGTGACTGAGCTGGCACTGAACCACGTCTCAGTAAGAGCGAGCATATCATGGTCAAGGTCTTTAAGGAGGAGACAGCAGTTGGCAGAGTGCTTAATGGCAGAGCGAGCATTAAGCGTGGCTAGATGCAGGAGTTATGTGCCTTTGAAGGTTTTCGAGGAGAGGTACAGGGGTGCGGTAGACCAGTCGGAGGATGGGGACAGAGAGAGTGGGAGAAGGAGTAGCAGGTGTGGGAAGGAAGTTAATGAGCGACTGTCAGTACCCGTCACAGAGGAGGAGGTTGAAATGAGGACCCTGAACCAAGATAGTGCCTTTGTGATAGACATTGATGATACACATGGAAGATGAGAAGCCCGCCAAGAGTACTTCCCATCTAGTGCCACCGTTAATGGGTGAAGATGTGAGAGGAGAGATAAGATGAGGAGTCCATAGATCTGTAGTGGGGACAGAAAAGAGGATATCAGTGAAAATCTGTCTGGAAGTTGCACTAACATAGGTGTCTGCGTTCAGTAGGCCAGAGTTAGTGGTCAGGATGTCTTTTTACTTTTTTTCTTCCAGACCTCATGAGAGAAGGAGGATAGGTGATAGAATAGCAGTTATAAAAGATAGGGGAGATGGCAGCGGAAGAAATGAGGAAGATAGAGGAGGGGTTGCACAGCACAGTACGAGCAACCTTCAAGAGGTATGGTGGATACGGATGAGTGCTGGTGTTGTGGGAATGGATTGGGTAGCTTAGAACATTTACCATGGGACTGTGTGCGTGTATGAGGATTTTGGCAGGATGTAGGCTGCATCTGTTTACGTGTTCTGAATTTGGATGTTGCATTGGATTTCAAAACAATGATCTTAGGAGGTGGTGAGTTGATTGAGGCCCTTTCTGTCTCTCAGAAAAAAATATTGCTCCGTGGAGCAGGAGTGGGCAAGAGGAGGGTTTTAAGGGGCTGGAAATCCCAGATTGCACCTACTTTTGCGGATTGGATTGAAGGGATGACCAGTCTTGCAAATATGGAAAGAGCGATTTACAAGAGACGAGGGAAATTTTCGTTACATGCAAAGATTTGGGATGACTTTCTGAATTTGTACTAGTTCTTTGTCTTAACTGTAAATATGTACATTGTATTCTGCATGTTGTTAATTTGTTTTAGTTATTTGTTCATTTGCTTTTATGGACTGCATATTGTTATTGTGTAAATTGTACAAATAAATAAATAAAACATTTTTTTTTTAAAAAGCACAGTACGAGCACAACTCACCAGGCGCCCTACTAGCCAAGGGAAGGAAGGAAACAGATGCAATGGTGTTAAACGGAATATCATATTGTGCCTCCTTTATTGTATATATTGGCCTTAACCCAGTCGCTCTGGGAAGAAAACAGCGTTGCAAAGTTCTGATCTTAGAACGACTTTGGCGCCATTTTAGGTCTATCCGCCATTTTTATTTCCATTCCAATGTAACTCTGTGTTCTAAAATGGTGGACAGTGGTTCCTGCTTGTAACTGATTTGTCCTGAACTTTGTATTGAAGTTAATGTTCAAACTGTCCATTGGCCGAATGTTTGGGTTGAGTAAGGAGACCTTGTCCCATGCCTGACTTGTAGACAGAGGATTGTCTGCACCAATAAGTGTGATCCGCGGACATACATCGATCACAATGTTGAACAAATACTGAACGTAGACACTAGCTGAACTGCATTGTAAAGGACATGTGTTAAGGCTTATTGTTAAATCCAAGAATACACTGTTGCCATTGTAACTTGTTTGCATGTAAACTGAGGATTATCCATGTGCGTATTGTCGGACAAGCCAGAAGTGAACTCGGCACAAACTCTAGACCATGGATTATTAAGTTGCAGAGGGGCTGGACATCATTATTGGAAATGTATAAAATGTACAACTGTTTAGACGTCCAGTACCTCTCACTTCTCACACCGAAAGGGCTGGTATTCGCTGTGATGTACTGATGGCCAGATAGCTATCTGATTTTGTTTCTTTCTAACTGTACAGTATTAGAATAAAGATCTGTGAATCTTTATAAGCACGTGTTTGGTGTATTTCCTTTTGGGGTACTCAGCCTCAATATTTCCTTTATTTTTACAGATGGCACCCGAATGGGGACCCTCAAGATTGATGCCATCTCGTTGAAGGTTGACAGAGCTATTGGACCGGGATCGGACAGTGAAAAAGGGGGCCCCTTTCTTGGATGACACGCGATACCTCAGCAGTACTGCACGACCCGATCCCTGGACGGTGAGCAAGCGGTCCGAGTCGGCATCTTGACGAGGGTCCATATATCGAGGCGGGCAGATTTGCCGAAATCACCAACCACGTGGGTCCTTTCAGTTCTTTGATATCCGATCGGACCTCTTTAGGATTTAATCTGGTGAGTCGTGACCCGATTCTTAAGTATCCTGATAATTTGTTTTGGCGTATTGCACTCGCAAGTACAATTATTGACCAGGTAACACCAGTATTCTGATATGCCTGGGAAATTGTCTGCCTGCTTCAGGGCGTTATTCCGCAGTGACAGACAATCTTTGGAATATGGCCAACCGGCGCCAATGGAGGGGTCTCCGACATGTACTATGTACTGTAAGCGCGGCATTGGTAGTATAGTGTTTAATGATATTTGGCACAGACAAACTAGACATGCTTCCGAACTTCAGTTGCCAATCAATGGTAGTTTTGAAATTCCTTGCATAGAATACTTAGAATCTATATTATTAAAGAAAAAGGCTAGACCTGCAGCATTTGATGGATTACAGAATTGGAAGAAAGAAGCTATGCAGCAACTTAAAAGTACGGAAAAACATGCGCGCCGTCATATGACGAATGCCGAAAAAGCATTGTTATATGATCAAAATAGACAGTCTGAGTCACTTAGTAATATGGATAGGGCTTTTTCACTGGATATCCAGAAAATGTATCCTTCTAAAGACTTTCATGTATCTGATGAGCTGATTGACAAACTTCTAAATGAACGAAGGCCTGGTGCCAGTGCGCCACCTCCATATGTTCCTATTCCTGCTGTTATTCCTCCTCCCGTAGCTCCTCCTGCTCCCCCTATCGCTCCTTTTGATGTTCTTCTTCTTCCGGCTGTAGCTCCTCCACCTGCTCCTCCACATTTGCCTGCTGTTACGGGTTTGGTAGATTTGCCTGCTGCACCAGTAATAGCACCTTTGTTACCAAATGTACTAGATTTGCCTACTCTTCCTCTTCCAAGTGGTTCTGCACCGCTTGTAGTTGATCGGTAGCGGGATCGAGGGTTGTAACTCGTAATACTGTGTCTCCAGAGAGAAAGCATGAATTTACTGCATGGCTAGACACTGTATGGAGAAGGGTGAACAAGCTGATGTTTTGCCACACTCTCTAACTTAGACAATTTTCCTGAGAAAAACGTTTTTATTGAAGGATTGGGAGTTCATTTACGTATAATGTGGAACCGATTAAATGACATAGATCTCCCACAAGGGTTGAGGGATCTGAATATTTTAGCGCTTTCAAGAGATACTGCAGAGAAAGTACATGCGCATGTCGAGAGGGTTTTTGAGTATAGAAGGGAGTTGGAAAGGTTGCGGAATGAAGATGTAGATGGTGATGGTTTGGATGCTATGTTGGTACAGAAACGGTTCTTTCCTTGTCGTAAATCGATAAATGAGGAAACACGAATTCGTACAAAAGATGCGATTAGGTGGATTTCAGACATGTCGATAACTCCCGTTGAAGTATATGACACGTATAGTCAGTATATGCCAGAAATGCAGAGGAAAGAGATACAGGTAATGGTAGAGTACCTGCAGGATGAATGTATGAAAAGAAATATTTGTTGTCCCGCAGAATTATTGAATATTCATATAAGAGAGCTTTTTCGTTTGACACTTCTTCAGCTGCTTTAGCGCTCGATTTAGCTCTGTTGCTCAGTAAGCGTTCGGAGTTGCCTACTTCTCAGTTGCCTATGAGAGAGGTTCCTCCGACATTTGTCCCAAAAGTTGAGATTCCCGCTGATGCTGCAGCAGGTACACCTGCTCGAGACATTCCTGCACATTATGTGTCGCAGTTCGTTCACGTCCCGTTCTCGAGACAGGAAGTGAACACCATTAAACAATCTATTCCCGATATTAGGAAGAATCCGACAGGGTTCTACAAAGAAATAGAGTCCGTCTTGCAATCATCAGTATTTACCTTGAGCGATATTGATTGGTTATTTCCCATACTCCTACCTGTTGATTTGTGGAAACAGATTAGGACTGTAGACGATGTACCGGGGTTAGGTGATACATGGGATAATATGGTTAGATTAGATAGAGAAAGATCAGCTGGCGAAAGACCGCCGCAGGTAATACTGACTCTGCCTGATAGAATAGTTACGAAATTGAAAGCTATAATTCCTGAAAGAAGGATTATTTGGGACAAGCTTACTGCCTGTGTCCAAGGGAAGTCTGAGGGTGCTACCGAATTCTTTAATCAATTTGAACAAGTGTTTTCAGATTTCAGTGGACAAGATTTGAGCACATAATCTGGGAAACGACTATTTGTGGACAAATTTATGCGTGGATTTCTGCCTGACATCCCGTCACAAATTATGTCCTCACAGAGCGCTTGGCAAGCTAAGTCTCAGTCAGAAGTATTACATATGGCTCAGTACTATGAGAATCGTGTCAATAACGAAAAAGAAAGAATTGAAAAATGAAAGGGAGACTTGAAAACAAAAGTTCTATTACAGCAAATTGTTAGAGGCCCGAGAGGGGGTAATTCACAAAATAGGGATCAGTATGCTCCACAGGGAAATGCGCCTTTGAGTCCTGTAAACATAAACCAGTGTGCTTATTGCAGACAAGAGGGTCATTGTCGTGCACAATGCCCGATCCTCCAGCAGAGGTCGAATAACGCATTTCGTAATATGGGTAGACGATCCAGAGGCCGCCTTGGGGTAGGGGGTCCTGGTAGAAGTCAGTTTTTCGCAAGATTCGCAGCAACCTTTTTCACAGGATAATCAGGCCCCAAGTGTGGATAATAGAAACATATTTGATCATCCTTCTGCTGCTTATCTCTTGAAGAACTTCCTTTTGATTACATCCTGTTTCGCTAGGATTGCCCGAAGCAGGGTTTGGAACCAACGCCTATTCCCGGTAATCAGAGAGGTCCCTATGTTGGGATGATACTGGGAAATAGGAAACATCTATTCTTGATAGATACAGGGGCACAGGAGAGTTCCATTGACCTTTCATGGTTTCCAAACATTCCACTGTCAGGGCAAACCAATGTTTCTGTAGGGTTTTCTGGCACACCAGTAGTGTGTCCGGTTTCTTCGCCGGTACCAATTACTTTGCGTCCATTTCTTTTGACTGCAAATTGTGGAGAGAATTGGTTGGGGTTCAATCTGTTGAAGGAATTAAATGCGGTAATTCATTGTTCTTCTGGAGTGTGTTTGACGATTTCACCACAGCAACTTTCTGTCTCTCAGTTCTTGACCAGACCTTTGCCACCGGAATTTGTGATGTTCCGGAGTGTTTGTGGGCAATTGATGATAATGATGTTGGTGTTTTGCAAATTGAGCCTGTCAAGATTCTTTTGAAACATGGAGTAAAGTTGCCACGTATTCCACAGTATAAGATCTCGGTTGATGGTGAGCAAGCTTTGAAATGCATAGTCTCCGATTTTGTGCACCGTGGCGTGATTGAGGAAACTGCAGGTAGTTTGTGCAATAGTCCTATTTTGCCAGTGTACAAAAAAGGCGATAATGCAATTCTTTTTTGTTTCATTATTGATTTACGTGCCATCAATAAGATTGTCGCTCCAAAATTTCCCATTGTGCCTGATGTGACGACAATATTAACTATGATTCCGGCTTCAGCTACTCAATTTAGTGTTGTGGATCTTAAGAATGCTTTCTTTAGTATTCCTATACACAAAGACAGTAGATACTTGCTCGCGTTCACCTTACGGGGACGCTCGTTTACCTTCACCCATGCACTGCAAAGTTACATGGAGAGTCCTAGCATCTACACTAGGGCTTTGAAAGAGCAGCTTGACTCACTCGAGTTGCCCACCACTTGTACACTGCTCCGGTATGTAGACAATCTACTTTTAGCTGCTGATTCAGAGAACGCCTGTAAGGAGGGCACCGTGTTGTTGCTCATTCATCTAGCACGACATCGACACAAAGCTTCACTTAAAAAATGTCAGTATTGTCGACAGGAGGTCGCCTATTTAGGCTATCTCCTGTCAAAGGAGGGAAGAAGGTTGACGCCTGAGCGGATAAAAATCATTTCTAGCATGTCTGTCCCAAATACACAGAAGGAAGTCAGAGCTTTGATAGGAATGGCTTCTTACTGTAGGCAGTGGATCCCCAATTTTCTGTTAACGATTAAACCAATGTTGGCTTTGACGAAGAAGGGCATTTCTTCGCCATTGCCGTGGAACTTGGAACACCAGCAAGCATTTGATCTGCTCAAGACTGCACTGTGTTCGGCACCAGTTTTGGGCACACCAAATTATGAAAAAGGCCTTCGTGTTGTATGTGCATGAACGTGATGGATGTGCTTTGGCTGTATTAACGCAGGAACATGGAGGGAATAATAGGCCGTCCGGCTACTTTTCTTCTGCCCTTGATCCTGTTGCATGCGCTTTGCCAAGATGTTTGAGAGCTGTCGCTGCTGCTTCTGCGTCTGTTAAATAGAGTGAGGGAATGGTCCTAGGCCAGGCTTTAACCCTGATGGTACCTCACTCTGTAGATTTTCAATTAAACAGAACACAAACGCAACACCTCACCTCCGCACGATTAACGAGATACAAATTTATCTTGTTTGCACCGCACATCAATATTCAGAGGTGTTGTGTCCTTAATCCAGCTGAACTTTTACCTTTCCCGCAAGGTACTGCTTGCAGTGATGAAGAGTCTAATGACTGCCTTTACACCACAGAGCAAGAGACCAAAGGCAGAATCGATCTAAAAGAAACTCCTTTGAACAATCCACAAGGGGAGCTGTTTTGTGATGGCTCCTGCTTCAAACTCCCGGATGGTACATCCACGGCTGCTTATGCAATCACCACATTGAGCACGGTCGTGGATACCAAAAGAATCACGCATAACTCCACGCAGGACGCAGAGATTATAGCATTGACCTGAGCTTGTGAACTTTCCAAAGGGCTTACAGTAAATATATATACTGGCAGTCAGTATGCTTTTGGGGTGGTTTACAACTTTGGCAGACTTTGGGCAGAACGAGGCTTCTTGACCTCACATGGCACCAAAATCCAGTATTGCTCCTTGATAGTACGGTTACTCTCAGCGCTTGCACTCCCCACTCAGTTAGCAATCATGAAATGCGCAGCGCATCAGAAGATTATAGATAATGTGGGAAAAGGGAACGCTTTTGCTGATCAGATAGCCAAACAGACTGCCACTGATCTCTCTTCAGAAATGTATACTTCAAGGGAAGCCACAAATACTTGTACTTTGGATGAGGGTATTGAATCTGTGAAAAACATTCAAGCCGATGCAACGTTAGAGGAATCTAAGAAATGGGCTGAGGGTTTGGCAAAATTGGATGATGATGGGTGTCCGGTGGATAAGGTAGAAGGGAAATGGTTACTGCCAGACGCGTACATTACGATGATGGTCGCTTTGGATCATGGTCCCACCCATATCTATGCACGAAAAGTTACCAAAATGTTGCAAAATGTGTGGGTGAATGATACATTTCCAAAGTAGCTGAGCGCTTCATCCAGAGTTGTATGATCTGTTTGCAGCATAATGTGGGAAAGGGCACATCGACTCCTAGGGGTAGTTTTGGTCCACCTTCTGTCCCATTTGAGGTTATACACTTTGATTTCATTGAAATGGAGCATTGCAATAATTACAAGTATGTACTAGTTGTTAACTGTGCCTTTAGTAAATGGGTTGAAGCCTTTCCTGTCAAAGACGCCACAGCCATGACAACGGCGAAGACCATGCTGAAGGAATATTTTCCTAGGTTTGGTTTGCCAAGAGTCATCTGGTCGGACAATGGTCCACATTTTATCGCTGCTGTAAATCTGCAGATATCCATGGGATTACAGATCGATAAATGGTTCCATTCGGCTAGGCACGCTCAGAGTGCTGGTTTAGTAGAAAGACACAACGGCATCATCAAGAAAAAGCTCACTAAGACGTGTGCCGGCACCAAACTGAAATGGCCGGACACCTTACCGATCATGTTATTGTCTATGAGAATGACCCCTCAAACTAAGATTGGGCTCTCTCCATTTCAGGTGGTCATGGGTAGGCCAGCAAACATTTGGAACCTGCCTAAAACCTGCTCGCCACGTGATATTGAACATTTACTTCTTTCTGATTGCTGTGGACAGTTAACTAAAAATCTGTATTTGATTTACCAACAGGTGCGAGAAGCTCTTCCTGTTAGGTACGAGGACCCAGGCCACAATATACGGCAAGGGAGATGGGTCTTGATTAAAGCATTTGAAAGATCATCTTGCCTCGCACCTCATTCGCGGGGCCCATATCAAGTTCTCCTGGTCACACAGACCACTGTGCGAGTGGAGGGCCGAAAGCATTGGATCCACGCATCCCACATCAAGAGGATTCCCTTCCCTTTGCCACACAATACAGAAGACACAGAAACCCTTACCAGTACCGTAACCAATGATCAGGAAGCATCAAACAGCATTGAGAGTGTGTTGGAGACTCTCCCTGGGCCCGTGGGACCTGGGGGAAACGGCCACTTTATCTCCACACTCTCCAGCAGATCCTTTTTTTTGCACCATCGCAAAATTTTTCCTAAATCCTGCTTTGAATTCACCGCTTCCATCAGGAAGTAACGACACGTTGTTTGCCGATCACTCAGTACCAGGGATCACAAGGTGCGATCTGAGTCCGAGGAGTTAGACTTACTGCATGGTTTGGCTGTGCCATGAAGGAAAAATCATCAAAGGGATTGTCTTTTTGGCCCGATCTTTTGTACGTAAGGGAATTCTGTTGGCTAGGGTTTGGGAAAGGACTAAGAAAATGCTTGATCTGGAGATCGCCAGCAAACTAACTTTGGTGTATTAGTTTGAAGAAACAATGCCTGCAACCACTCCCACTCGTACGGAACAGATAAGAGACTGTGTGACCGATCGTAAAAATGAACAATCGAATGCGTGGGCCCCTAAAACGTATTGTTGTCTTGTGATTATGTTAACTGGTTTCACAATAGTCATTGCCTTAGAATTTTGGCATTTGGAAGAAGTACATCTGCTTGAAATTCTGTTACCCATTGAAAATGCACCTACTGTCTCTACACCTTTCGTGCATCTGCATACTTTATCTCCTAGAGACTCTCAGCACAGACAGAGTTACCATAACAATACTCTATTACTCATCATGAATGCCACACAGCCATTTTTTCCAAATCTAATTGTTGGGTCTGCTTGCATTTACCGCAACACGGGGATAAGGGGCTGGGTTGGTATATTCATCCTTTACCTCTGACCACTGCATGCTATGCTTCTCTAAGGGCACTTTTCTTTGGCCGATGGAACGATAGCATCTCGGGGATCTTTGATGGAACTAACAAACGATTTTGAAAAACGTGTTCTAACGCCCCTGGGATGCTCACTCTTCGCGAATAGGAGCAAGCCTAATGTGGCTTCTATTAGGCCTTCTGATAGACTGTCCCGTCCTTTTCAATCTCTGATCTCTTTCAAGATGGCCCCTATATGCAATAGGTATGCCACGCCACCTTCTTATACTATTAACCACAGCCCCGATTCAGTTTCTTTCTGCATACAGAGGAATGGTACTCAGTCAATGGGTGATTTCAAGGGTTGCGCTAACGTTGCGAATTTGACTAGTGAGGACAGACCTTTGTATGTAGGCGAACCTGTCTACTTTGTTTGCGGTAATGTAGCTTTCCCATGGTTACCTAGGGATTGGCAGGGAACCTGTTATCTAGGGATTCTGTTACCCGCGGTATTCATTGCTAGCACTGTAGAAATTTCAAAGGCTCGTCCAAGACAGGACGAGAATGGCGATACTTCAGCACAAATTCTGGGCGATGTAGCAAAATCCTTCGTACCATTTTGGGGGCAAATACTGAACTCTGAGGATATCAGAAGACTAGCGAGAGTACTGGAGAGGATCAGCAACCGGACCACTGACATACTCTTTAACATGACTTTAGAACAAAAAGCAATAAGGTTAGTGGCACTTCAGAAACGGATGGCATTAGATGTCATCCTGGCTGAGCGTGGTGGGGTATATAAATTAGTGTGGTCTTTAGTACCGACAATGGGGTGCAGAGATGTAAAGAAACACACAGGATTCAAATTTGCACAAGGGCACAGAAAGCAATGCAAAATCGGGTGCAGAGATATTAAAATACTCCATGATTTGAATTTTTAAAAGGCAGAGAAATGCATTAATAGTCTCCAGTCATGACTCACAGGTGGGGATGAGACCGTTTCATCAGAGACATGGATGGTTTTCTGTTTATCATCTTCCAAAGAGAGCGATCAGAAGTCTTTTCCGGTAATATGGTAAATGATATTTGGGAAAACCTATTAGTCAACAGGGACTCTGACTTTCCCGATTGTCTGACTTTAAGAAAAACCAGGGGGTTATCTCTGGAGTGGATGGTTCCCCCTCTTCTAGTTGTTCCTGAAGGCAGTCTTGGTGTGAGATTTCCGGCTGCACAAGGGAACAAAACTTAGGTTCAGGATTCTCTAAGTCTACCACGTCAGCAGTCCTGACCAAGATTTCCTTATTTTGAAGAGTTGATTGGAATATCCATATCTGATGATTGGGGTTTCTAAGCTTCTCGAGGCATGGAGTGGTACTTTCACCTTCCTCTACTTCAGGTTTTTTGATTTCCATAGGGAAGGTACTATTTGGGTTATTAGGAAATGTGAAACCTTTCCACCAGGACTCACCCTTATCCAAAACACAGTCACAGTTAGAGCCTAGCTTAATGTTACTGGATTTCCGTGTTCTTCCAGGTTTCATGAGGGCTTTATCTTGGAGTGATAACCAAGTGACCACAGTTTTGGGAGCATTACAATGATATTTTCAATGGGAGAGGGACCTCCCATGTTCTTGAGATATTGTGAGAACTCGTCCTTTTCCTTAGTAGTCTTGACTTAGTCTGATCGTAACTTCAATCAGAGTTTAACCCTACCTCCAGCTTCGAGCCACAAAAAAGAATTTCTTTGACCCACCTCCCACAGGTTTGTTTCTATGGGTTCTCTCCCTCTCGCTTCCTAAAATTCGTTTGGGGAGAGCGTCCCATAGGGTTTCATATACCAAGAGTCCCACCAACTTGCCTCTTATTTTGTATCAGGTTGTAGGAACAATTTAGGAGGGTCATTTAGATCTCCTCTCTGCTGGATAGGAGAGGCAGTACTCTTAACCCCCCTCCTCTGACTAACTTGACTCAGAAGCATGATGTAAATAGCTGAATTGGTAGGAATCTCTACCATAGGTTCTAGGGAGATGATTTTGTCCCTATTGAGAATTCGGAACGCATGTGCAAAGAAAATATTATAAGTATTTACTTCCACCTTCTCTCTAGTGGGTAAAATGCTGTGGGAAGTCAAGGGAAAAAACGGACTCCCATTCTTTGGCTCGGATCGTGAGTGGGCTTTTGAGTTCTCTAAACAGGCCGCAGGCCAGTAGTAGAAAATATGATCTGCTCAGGTCTTTTAACAGTTGAAGTTATGGGATGGGAATTAGTGCTGGTCAAGTTGGAAGTTCTCAGGGTCCCCCAAATTCTGTCGGCTGTGCCGGATCCCACTTGTGACACCACATGTGGCGAGTCATGAGTACGAGTCGGACATAACAGCATGATTTTGTGGCTATAAACTTTGATTAACGAAAGAAAGGTTGGATACATGCCTATCTTTCACTACAGGTACAAGGCACTTCCCTGCAACAATAAAACTAACAAAGGGAACAGTCAGATGTCAAGTCAAAAGTCTTCTGTTGCATGTTCAAAACTTTGTTCTGACCCTCACTCTTTAAACATAAGACATGATAGGGATAACTTCTTTAGCCAGTGTAGAGGAGCAACTGAATGCCTCTGCAGGAAGTCCCAACCCCCTACCTCCTGTATGTTGGAAGCATGAGATTGTGCCATGCTCGACACCAGCAGTTGTAACCATACCACGGCTAATAGTCAAAAGAAGATACCCTCTGAGAAAGCCTTTCCAAATGTATTCCCAAAGAGATGATAATCTGAGGGAGGAACTCCCCGAAGGAATATGAAAAGAGTGAAAGCGAAGCTGGTGGACTCACAAAAGATGAGGGTGACACCCTGGGAATACTGGTTTAAGAGGATATATGGACCGTATATAAACTGATGACGAAGTTAAGAATTGAGTAAACTTTCATATGCGATAAGAAGATTGCAAGTGTGTGAAGCAATGTAGAAAATGCAAGATGTTCAATAACTGTACAGATGCTGTAACGCAAGTAGACTAAGTGATCTTAGAAGCTGGTATACGTAGTGAATAGACTGCATGCAAAGCCGCCATTGTATAGAAGCTGGATATCGGTGTCATGAATTTAGTAAGCCCGGACCCATGGAGAGGAAAGGCCTCTGCTGGTGCTGGTTCCCTCGACAGCTGGTCTCCCCTTTAACAGTTTTACAGTTCTTTGAACTTGGTCCAAGTTGCCACTTTGTGACAGTCATTCACCACAGCCCGGCTCTTATCGGTTCCCCCCTCGATTCACAGGCTGTAATGAACCACATGGCTTTTCTTGTAACTGGAGTCAAGGCCGGTACCACGGAAGCAGGACTCTCCCTCTCTCTCGTTTATCAGCGTTGACATGCTCTGTGTACCGTTGACATCTGTTGCAGCACACTTGGGCTATTTCGCCCTCATATACTTCATTTGCTTCTTTGGCATTCGTTTGCATTTGTCGTGATGGCCAATGTGCCCTGTGTTCCTGTTTCCCTCTATGGGACTGACCGGTTCTTGCTGGCGTGCTACTATTCTCTCATGACAATCCGGTGGCGGATGCTCAGTGATTTTTCCTGCCTCACAGCCTTGGTTCGGCTTCGCAACCACTTGCTGCTCCTGTTGGGCTCTTCTGCTTCTCTCTGAGTTTCAGGAAGGAAAGTGCTACCTCGAAACACCTGCAAATTCCCAGGAGCCTGCGTTGGCTTCTGGTGTTCCTGCAGCATGTCTTCCATTTCAGTGAGCCATCCTTTTCTCCAACATGAGCCGGTTGGCTCCACGGCACATTCTGAATCCTCACAGTCTCTCAGTCCTCTCAGAGAGAAGCAGCTTCCTCTCTCTAACATCGTGCCACAGTCAGCTGTGGCTGAGGTTTAAATCTTCCGGTTACAGGTGAGTGCTCACGATGACTAGAAAGCAACCTGTACTGGTATATTCCACTCTTCGTTACTCAGCTTATTTTCCTCATCCCCGTATTCCCGAGGTTATGGGAATGGTAGTTCATTCTTGATATGCAAGTGTTTTCAGAAGTCTTTAAGGGCAAGTAATCCCTATATAACGTGTAGGAAGAATCTGAGGAGATATTGTTCGTGAATTTTAGGGGACAAATCATATCTTGAGGGTTTACACACTGATCTTGTTTGAAGGTCTTCAGCACCTTTCCTAGGGAATCAGGAGAGGTGTGACAATATCCCATACGGGCATTGGGTATGGATGGGGTATCCTCAAAAGAAGAAGTGGAATACCATGCCTTTTCTGATGGTGCCTCACTACTTCCCCAACGGTTGTCTCACCCTTGTGATCCTCCCTCATATAGCCACCCCAGGGTCAGAATCAGGTAGTGGCTGCCATCCCCTGGCCACATGAGGGGAGGTCACCACCAGGAAAGGAGCAATGACCCCATCAGATTCATCACAGCTTGTTCATTCTTTAGCTTACTCATCTCTGTCATAAAGAGGCTCGCTTCTATGGCTGGTTCGTGGTACATGCACTGAAGCACCCCGGTGCCTATATGGCATTCCCCAGGCTCATTAGACATTCTTCCTGACTTCTGCATCCTCTGCTGTGTGAGAGCTGCGACGTGCACCTCCTCTTTCTCGCAGCAACTCCTCCAGCCCCTTTTTGTCCACTCACTGCTTCGACCTTCACTTTGAAGCTTCGAACTGCTCCCAGCCTTGCCACTGCAGTCTCTCTGACTCAGACTCTTCGCCGCAGGGTTTCTCTGGTTCTCTTCAGTCTGCCTCTCCACAGTACACTGTTCACTGTTGCTGAATCCAGAACCGTGTCAGAATCTAAAAGACTCCATCTTCTCAGTTCTCACGCATTTTTAAAGTTCCCAGTATTGATCACCTGGTGAAAACTAGCATGCGTCCATGACTTCTCTTAAGGAGTAATCTTCATTACTCAGTTCTTCGTTTCAGTAAATTTTTCCTGACACGCACATAATCACAATCAAGAGTTTCTCCTGCATCTTCTATCATGCAATATGGGGCTAGTGTAAATTTACAGTTGTTATTCTGACCTAGTGGGAATTCCATGTTTTCTTTTCTAATAAGGAGCTCTCCTCTTCCAAGGGTCGATCTCTCCCCTGGTGCTCCTCCCGCAGATAGCCACCCCCAGAGTTAATGTCAGGTTACTTCTGCCCTTCTCTGGCCACCTGAGAACAGACTTTCCCTGAGAAGTTAACGAAGTTACCTTCAGGTTCATCATACCAGGCAGTGGTTAGCTTTGCGAAGCAGAGTGAGAATCAATGAGAAACAGGTAGTGCAAATAGCTTTCATAAGTGAAGTAAACAGTAAATGGGATTTTACTAAATAAAACAAAAGTATGGCTTCTTATTGGGCTGAAATCAGCAATCAAAAACATGGCCAATAAAAAGGCAGAAGGACAGGGGCTCTGTTGCATGGCGGGCAAGATGGCAGCGCTTAATTAGAGCTCCAGACCACAGAACTTTTAACTACTACATAACACCCTCTTGGATGCCCCATGGCTCACGATAGCAACAGACCTGTGGTCCAAACAGAGGTGGCAGGGCTGTGGCGAGAATGGGCCCGCTATCATGTGGCCAGGGGAAGGCAGCTACACCTTGATCCTGACCCTGGGGGTGGTATGACATGGGAGTATCGCATGGAGGGAGACTCATGCTGAGGGAAAGTGGTGAACTCTTCAATGCATGATTCCCCTGAAGCATTGATGGCCTATTGTAAAATTGAACAAATTAATGATACCATTGGGCAATCCATTGTACAATACAAAGCTCATCATGCATGTGGTACCGGGGAGAGGGATTTAGATGCAATGAAGATCAAAAGGTCCCATTGAGTAGTATGAGCAGTCTAGTTGTTGAAGTATGAGGCACTTGAGCAGGACAATTAAATCCCACAATGAGTTGCACCTTCAAAAAGGTGTGGAAACAGTAGCAGAAGCAGTCCAATCCCCCGAGATTGATGAACGAAGAACGGCAGCTGGAACCAACGTGAACAGAAGATGCATACAGCATTGCAGAGTTCGTGCAGCAGAAAGTGGCATTGTGACCGGTAGGGGAAGAAGAAGTCTGGTCACATGGTATGCGAGGTCCCAATGTGACTCAAACTGCTCTGTTGCAGCTGCAGAAGTGGAGACGGCAGAGAGCTGTCAGAGCTGCAACGAAGAGATGCACATTTAAGCAGGAGCTAGCAGCAGAGGGAGCTGTGAAGCATCCTACGGATCCCTCATTAAACCCCTGCCTAAAGTTTTCTCCCTGGTCAGGGAAAGGCAGACGTTTCCTAATCCTGATCTTGGGAGTGGTGTTCTGCGGAAGGATCAAATGGGAGGAGAAAACAGCCAGGGCAGTGAGAGAAATCCGTGGGGTTAGACACAATATATGCCTTCCTCTAATGAAGACATATCGCAGTAGTATGCCCAACTATATAATGGCTTGTTGTCATAATGATTTGTATATGCCACAAGTTGAACACTGTATGAGGTAAAAAAAATGGTACAGAACCCTTTGGCATAGAGAGAAATAAAACCCCTTCTGAAACCAGAGGATTTCATACAACTAACGTTGCCACTAACTCTCAAAAATAAAGTGTGTGAAAGAAAGTGTGTGAAAAATAACAGTTTGAATTTTAAAGAACTTTATTCCTCCTATCAATCAAGCCCCATGACTAACGCTATTAACACTTCTTGAGAAAATGTTAGGAATAACAGAAAAACTAACTTTGATACTAAAGACTTCAAGTCCCATATTGTCCTGAGTACTGGGACGAGGAAGAGGGCTGAAGAAAAACGCTGCATGAGTGGTCAACTAATTAATGTAAAATACCTACACTTGAGGGAGACAGAGGCTTAAAAGGCCCCCTCAGGTGCAAGTTATAGAGAGAAGGGAAGCTGAGGCTGCAGTGGAGAAAGCAGGAGGAGAGCAGAGGGAGCGGTGCAGACCGTCTATGCAGCCGAGGTCGAGGAAGACGCTGAGACTGTTGGAAAGCTAAAAGCTGGTGCTGATCGGGAAAGGGTCTGTGTCTCCAGATGTCCGAGGTGCAGAGGTTGTGTAGTGGGAAGCATGTCGCGGGAGTGTTGGCCATTTGAAGGCTCATTCTGCAGACGCTGTGCAGCTCAAGGTGAAAGCAACAGTAGAAGTTTTCCCTCTGGAGAGGTCTCCGTGGCTCGCTTGCACCAGTAAGGAAGGCTACAGCAACAAGTGGCGCGAGTGAAGCTGGAACAAGAGCGTTTTATGCAGGGTCGCTGGGAGCCACAGCAGAGGAAGACCTGCAACTGCAGAGAGGAACAGAGGCGTATAACATACCCAGCGAGTTCACAGTGTGAAAGTGACTCAAGGATGCTCCGATGCTACTCGCATGGTGCAGGCAGACAGTTCCACTTGAGTATGAATGAAAGAAGTGTTAACAATATTATTGAATAACAAAATTTTACAAAGCAGTGGAAGTAGCCTATTTAGAAACTAAGTGGCTGTAAAATTGGGCATGTGAGTTTAAGGAAAGTGCAAGGAGGCAACATTGTTGAATGCTAATGCATGTACCTATTACCTAAGCAATATAAGAACACCAGATATTGCCAAAGACGAAGGGGAATAATAGAAGACCCCAGGGTTGTCAAATCTGTTATTTATATTTGATTAACTGTATAACAGCTAATTCAAACACACATTGCCAAAGCCACGAAGGAAGCTGAACAAATCCATATCCTTGTCAATATTTAGTAACTGGTGCAGCTGGGAAACAAAAGTGGCAAAATAAAGGCTGCCTCTCTGAAGAAGATTATTCAGAAGGAGAGAAGCATCATTTGCAGAGGAATCTTAAAGAGCACAAAGGTGAATCTTGTTTCCCTGAAAGTTCGATAAGAGTATAATGCTGCAAACAAAAGAGCATTGTGAAGTGGCGCTAAGTTGTTCAAGTTAAAGGTTACCACTGAAGCACGTTCTATTTATGAAGGGGAGTATACCCTGATGGTGAACGTTTGAAGTAGTAGGCCCTGCATGAGAATAAACCAGGTAGTAGTTGACAAAGTGCTGAACTGTGGTACTGATAAACAATGTTATATTATTTATGGTGCTGAAGGAAGAATTTTATAATCCTGCTGTGGAGGAGTTACATTTATTTGAAAGCATTCAGTTGTGGCAAATATCATCCTGACAAAGAACATTTGTGTTACCTTGTGGAGAAGATTATTTTGAGATGTATACTTATGCAAGAGGAGAAAGAACACTATTCTGAAGTATTGGAACTTTCTTTTGTCCAGTAGAAGTTACTAAGAATTATGTTAGATCTTTTTAACCAAACAGGACTTTGAACTGTGGAACAAGAATCCTGGTTGAATCTGGGGGAAGTTGAATTCACCCAGATCATATGCCAGGACTGTGATCATATTACAGGTTCAATTGTGATATTATTTTGTTCTGTTGAACTGCCATGCATTATCTTATTGATTTGTTGAATGTGTGAGGGACAGATACTTATTGCTGAAACCTACGTCGATGCTACTTCCAGGCAGACTATCACTGACATCTTCTTTTCTGTCCCCTCCCCAGACCTATAGACTCCCCACTTGGTCTCTACTCTCTCTCCTTTCTCCTCTTCACCCATTAATGGTAGCACTAGATGGGAGGTACTCCTGGCATACTTCTCATACTCTAGGTACATCATTAATGTCTATCACAATGGCACTATCATGGCCCAAGGTTCTCAACTTACTCTTCTCCCTGACCGGCGCCTGTCCTCTCTCATTAACTTCCTCCATTCTCCTGCTTTTCCTCCTTCATCCTCGCTAATCTCTCCAACACCACCAATGGAAGTACCACGCCCCTGTACCCCTCCTCGGAAAAATTTCCACAGTGGTAATCAGCTTCACTTAGCTACTTTGAACATTTGTTCTGCTGTCAAACACTCCTCTGACATCTGTCTCTTCTTGAAGACTTTGACCTCGACCACCTCGCCCTTACCGAGAAGTGGTTCAATGCCAGTTCCATCACTGCACTTGACACTCTCCTTCCTGAGGGCTACAAACGCCTCTCAAAACCCAGGCCCAACGGGCTCGGAGGTGAGGTGGCCCTGATTGTCCCTGAGTGGATCCCGGCTTCTATCATACCTACTCAATCCTACACCTCTTAATTCCTCGTCTGTAGGCTTGGGGTCTCACCTGTCTCTCACTCACCCTGCTACCACCTACAGGCCCCCTGGCCCTATCCCTCTCTTCCGATCTGAATGGGCTGACCTTGCCTCCACCCTCTTGACCTCAACTTCCAAACTCCTCCTCAGTGACTTCAATATTCACCTCAATTCACCTGAATCGTCACCTCATGGTTCTGTGACCTCTGTGACCCCTCTCTCGCTATTCTTCCTTCCGGTCCGACCTACTCAGCCGGACACACATTGAGCACCTTCATCTTGGGCGACATCCCCATCTCGAATCCAGTCACCACCCCCTGTTTGGCCTGACCACGCTCTCTCCTCTCCTCCCACTTGGGGCCCCTCAGCCCGCTGTCCGAGCCACCTCCCACAGTGCCATCCTCATTCGCTGACATTCGACCGATGAAGCGAGTGTTGGTCACTGCTTTTGCCTCCACTTTCATCCCTCCTCCCACCCCTGCCTCTGACTCTGTCCTCGCTAACCTTCAACTCTCCATTTCTAACACCCTTGACATCCTTGCCTCTGTCATGAAGATCCACCTGAAGCCTGCCTCCAAGTGCAACGGATTGTATGACTCCAATTTAGCTTCTCTGAAACGTAAGTGCAGAGTTGCTGAACGGAGGTGGCAGACCTCAGGTTCACCCTCCGACAAACTGGCCTGTCGCCTGCTCCAAAGACAATATTGTTTTCTATCCACTCCAAGAAGAGGGCCCACATCCTAGCATGCATCTCTGGTGCCACTAACAACACAGTACAACTTTTCAAAATCTGCAAGGAACTCACCAATCCAACTGCAGTCTCCACCTCTTCTCCTTCCTTCCTATGCTCTCTGCACAGTTTTGGCCACCCCTTTCACATCTAATATTCAGGACATTCTGTTCTCACACAGCGCCACCCCTTCTTCACTCATGATCCCCTGCCTCCCTTGGTTCCCCTCCCCCACCCCCATACTCCCTTCCCCCTCATGTCCATGGCACTTGTTGAGGTCTAACGTTGTCCTCTCAAGGAAGGTCTCGCCAAACAACTGCTCCCTTGATCTTCCAAAACCATTAAGGACAAGATATCCTCTCTCGCCCCAGCTCTTGCCGACCCTGTAACCACTCCTTCACCACTGGCTCTTTCCCTCTATCCCTCAAGCACTCCCTTGTACACCCTCTCCTAAAAAAAGCTGTCTGCTGACCCCTGCTTCCCGGCTAATTATCACCCTATGTCCCTGTCATGAGATACAAAGTGCCATATTTGATATTAGGGCCTTAGATGGCTGCATTATCAGCTAAACCCAATACCTTATTCAAAGTATGTGCTAAATGCTGAAAGTAATGTGCTGGCACCTACATTACGCAGTAGTTAGCTACAAGGAATGTGCAGGCCTAGAAGGGGTGGAAGGTTACATTATGCATTGTGCATAGAAAGGCAGGGCCGAGGCCCCAGTTTGGTAACTAATAGAGACCTGTATTTGAGTGTTTGGAGCATTATGGCACCTATGTAGTGCTTAGATAGCCAATCTTTGAATTGCTATAGACACTAAGCTAGCAGAGTGCAGGCCTGGTAAAGTTTGCTAACTAGGGGTTAATTGATTTCAGCTTCTTCTAGAATATTCTGTCTTTGCAACTGTAGCTCTGCATGGCTTTGTAAACAAATACTCTTTCCCTGAGAAGGCCTGGTACTGCTGCGCACTCACTGATAACCAACATTCCTGAGCTTACGCAGATGGGCTCCAAGTAGGGAGGGGCAGAGAAGGGATCAAGTTGGAAATGTACTGAGCTGGGTTTTTTCATAAGTAAACTTGTTTTTGCCACTCAGTATGTGCGAGGATAGTGCGTCACAGTGACTGACAGAACGGGATTACAAAAATGCATTCCCACATGACCCAGGTGGGAGATTCATCCGCGGACTTGCTTCAGGAGGGTGTGCCCAGAACATGATGCTCTGTGTGGCACCTTTCAGCACTGTTATCTAGCTTAAGATGACCAGGGTCTCCAGCGCTGATTAATGATACCATCTCAAGGGGCGTAAAACTGTTTCTCTAAGTTTTGTTGTTTCGCTAAGTTTTGTGATTTGCCTAAAATTATACTGAAGGTGTCATTTCTCTAGCATGAGTTCATTGCTTGGTAAGAGCAAACATGTAATTTGGGTGGAAGTGGGTCATTTATGCTAATAAGGGCTGGTCCTTGGGAAGAACTGCCCTTTTTCAAGACACCCCCTCACCTCCTTCCAGAGTTAACTCTTGGAGAATTTGGTCTTCCCCCCAATTGATACTTCATACTGAACTTGTTGGTTGCCTCTATGACCATCAATCTGGATTTCGGGCATCCAGAGGCATGGAAACTGCTCTCCTGAACACCCGTGAAGACATGCTTGTAATTCTTGATTCCAACTCTATTGCTGTTCTAATTCTCCTCAATCTCTCCTATGCCTTTGACAGGGTCAACCATTCTATCCTCCTAAAACAGCTTGGTATCACGCACGGGCACTGGATTGGCTGACCTCTCTATCCGACCTTCCCAGTTGCAACTGGGCCTTTTCTCCTCCACCACCTCCATGACTACCTGTGGTGCCCCCCAGGGCTCTATCCTATCGCTGTGGCTCTTCAATATCTATCTTGCCCCTCTTGCTCACCTGATCTCCTCCTCCTCTCCTCATTTCCAGTGTTATGCTGATGACATTCAGCTTTCCTTCAAACTCCCCCCCACTACATCCTCTTTTCTCATCCCTGAGTTTCTGATCGCCACCCAGGCATGGTGTGCAGCTAACTATCTCTGTCAATGCCAGTAGATGGAGATCCTTCTCATTGGGACACCTGCAGCCTGTTTCCCTCCTACCCTGTGGCCACCCTCCTGGGGCCCTCTAGCCTCACCATCCATTGAGGCCAAAACACTTGCGTTCATATTCGACTCCGCTATCTCCTTCACCACATAAGGTGTCTCACCTGGTAGTCCCTGGGGATTTGTCTCCCAGATGGCGAGGACACGACGATCGCTTTTGGATCCAGTACCTGGGAGTGGACCAGTGCGGGAGGATCACCTAGATGAGGGGTTCTTCGGGGAGTGGAACACCTGATGGTGAGACGCGGTATCCCCTTCCTTGTAACACCTTTACCCCATCCTACCAGGTAGGATATTTAGGAACTCAACCTGCGGGGGGCTTTTACAACACAAACACTTTCTCATGGACAGCCTGCTATAAAACAAAACAGACTAACACCCAAGCTGTGTACCTGACATGTTCCAAAACTATGGTCAGGTGAGGTCAGGCAACTATCGACAATCTCTCACACCTGACTTCCATCACACTTCCCCACACGGATAAAAGGCGGTGCATGAGAGCACACTCTGAGCGAAGCCAAGCACACAAGGAAAAAGCAACTCCAAGATGGCAGTTTAACAAGAGGAGAAAGACAGCGAAACAGAAGGGGGTCGCAAGGAGGGAAGTTCCCTTGACCTTTTCAACAAGGAACCGTTACTTTGAAGAAACCTCAAGAACAGAAAGCGAAAGACCAGGAAACCAGGCTGAAGAATCCTGCATTGTGTGTCGGAGGTACCCCGGGACCTCCATCATCAGTAATCAAGGTGGGGAGACTCTCCAGTCACTGTGGTTCTGTCCTTGGCTCCAAGAACAAAGCTGCTTCAGTGAAAGCAACACAGCCGGTGAGTTGGGGAGATCAATACAAGACCTGTCTGTGTTGAAGCCAAGGTTGCAAGCAGTAAAATTGTATGGCGAGCGCTGGAACAAACAATGTTAAGCGAAGATGGAAGAACAAACAAAAAAACACAGGGAAACAACTTCAATATAAGAGGACGAGGGAGCGGAGGAAGGGGAAAATAAACAAGGAGGGGGCAGAGGGGCAACAAATACAAACAGCAACCCTCGAGCCAGATTGCTCCGCTCTGGCAAATGAATGACAGTGTAATGCAAGCGATGAATAAACAACAAATCATCAACCTGTCAGACCATGAATTAACCAAAGAACAAGCAAAAATATTAAAATGGGTGTCTTAACTTTTGCCCCTTGGCAAGTTATGATTACGTCCAGACCAGTATTGACATAGACAGCTTCATACGGAAATTACGTCTCAAAACATTCTTTGCCACCAATCCATACAAGAAGAAATCCAAACCTATATTAGAAGGTCACACTGATGTTACTATTGCAGAAGTGGACATTCTCACAACCCTTATAAATCTTGTAAAAGAAAGTTACATGGAAAACAGCGAAGACCCTGTTGATCTTAATGAGCTAGGGATTAGCACTGACTGGCCCTCCACAAGTCGACTACGATGCAAATCCAAATTTAACACACAAAGCATCCATAACTGTCACATCAATGCCTTTCAAAATGTACTTATTGACGATTTAAAAAGCATGAGAAGGAAGAGAAGTTTCCGATCTAAAAGTAATCTGTCCAACACATTTTTTTTAAAAAGAGTTGGCAGATTTGATTTAACTGTCAGAGTACGTCATCAAACCAGCCGATAAAGGCTGTAACATCGTCATAATGAATAAAAGAGACTACATTAAAGAACAATATACACAACTGGATGACAGCAGATGCTATGAAAGACTCACAACCAATACCATTAAGGAAATGGAAATAAAAGTGTGAGACTTTCTTATGAAATGGCAGAAAACAGGCATCCTGGAGGAAGATATGGTTAAATTCGTGTTCACCAAGCATTCGACCAGTCCAACCATTTACTTCCTCCCAAAGGTCCATAAGAATCCCACTAAATCACCAGGGAGACCTATTGTGACCTTAAGTGGCTGATGTCTTAAAAATATGTCTAAATTCATAGACGAAGTATTGTTTTCCTTTGTACCCTCACTACCATCATATGTGAGGGATACAACAGATTTTTTTATCCAAAATCAATGCCCTTCCATGGGAACCCACATACTTGCTGGCAACTATGGATGTGGTGTACCTTTATACATCTATCCAACACACATATGGTATCAAGGCATGTGAATTCTTCATAAATACCCATTCTCTTAATCATCTGCAACACTCCAAAATGATTCTGGAAATGATAAACCTCTATCTACAAAACAACATTTTTTTTCTTCAATAATGAGGTTTTTCGACAAACCCAAGGCACCACCATGGGCACTACATTTGCGCCATTGTATGAAAATCTGACAATGGGACACTGGGAAAAGTTTGTTTGGTTGGAAGAAAACGAGATACATACCAACAATATCGTTTTGTGGCTACGGTCCATAGATGACTTGTTTGTCAACTGGGATGAAAGTGAAAAGCAATGGCTTGAATTTGTTAAATCTCTCAACATCAATAATTGCAACTTAAAACTGACGGAACATCACAGCCGGCACTCCATAGTACTTTTGGATGTACAAGTGAAAATGATTGCACAATTACATTGAAAATCCACAGGGGTGAATAACCCCCTGCATGCTAAAAGTGGACATCCAAGAAATCTTCTATGGAGTATTCCGTACGGGGAATTCATTAGAATCTGTAGGAATTGCATTAACATTTTAGATATCGACTCAGCCAGCCAAATCATGGCCCAAAACTTCCTACATCAACAATATCCCAAAAAAGTGATCGAAAGATCACATTTTAAAGTACACGAGATGTACAGACATACATTATTGAAGAAACAAATATCCAATTCAGCGTGCAAACCAGAGGATAATGCCATCCAGCTCATTTTAACATTTGGAAGTCACTCCCAAACCATAAAACAAATTATGAACAAATACTGGAAAGTACCGAAGGCTGATAAAGACTTCAGCAGGGCCCTGAATGAACGCCCGGACATTACCTTCCGTAAAAGTGTCTCTATCAAGGATACACTTGTCAACAGCTACTTGGTTCCAGAAAACACAGCAGGGAGGACTACTGGCTGTCCAAAAGTTGATATGGCTTCTTCAATTGCACAGGATGTAAAATCTGCATATATGCCCAGAACTGTAATGCTTATACGCATCCCATTTTGAGACATTCGGTTCACATCAAGGGCAAAATTACATGCAAATCGGAATTTGCTGTCTATGTCTTAACTTGTCCGTGCCTCAAATGGTATGTCGGAAGCACCAAATGCAAACTTAAAGTCTGTATACAACCACATGTTAGAGTCATCAAGAATATGGACTGTGCTTACCCAATCGCCAAACACTTTTCCGAATTACATGGCGGTGATCCTAAAGGTTTGACATTTTTTGGCATAGACAAGGTAGCAATTGGACCTAGAGGTGGAGATACTGAACATCTATTCAGACAGGAAGAAACAAGATGTATTATAGACTTTAAAAGTAAAAATCCTGCCGGCCACAATGTGGATGAAGAACTGTATACATTCTTGGGGTTATGATGATGAAATTAAAGGGACCCTCCATAATGAGATATGTCAGTTGCACATTGGTGGTAGACGATAAGATGTTCACAATGAAATAATTGAAAGTATGTAACCAAAAACATTGTTTTTAGGATATACTTAGACACCTCAGGTACATTATGCCTCGTATTATATTGATATTCCTTTTCTGTTTTTGTGTGCATTATCCATCATATTTTCATTTGGAATATGTATGTTATAGTTTCTTTACCCCATTTTTTCTTACCATATTTTTTCTCTCTCATCATTTTTTCCCATTCCGAAATATGTCCCATACAGACATCCGGCTAATACCTGGTTCTTATTGGGTTTCCTTTGTAGATTTTGGGTTTGAGTTGCTTTCCACACTTCCTTACTTTAATTGTCGGTTTTCCCAACCCCATTTTGGGGGAGGGGTTGGTTGATTGCATATATTGTTGGTTGTGCATTTTAACTATAGCACTGAAATAATCTGCAGCCTGCATGTATTTATTATTAGGATTACAAACAGTCAGGGAATCCTTGCCAATGAAGACACACATTATGCTATGTGATTCGTCAGTCAACATTTGATTCTGTCTCTGCCTGTGATCATATTTATCTATGGTCTTTTTTCTTACCTTATACAAGCCTTGGGGCAAATGGGACCTCTGTCTTGCCAGTTATCATTGCAACCTCCACTTTTGTGCAGTAATAATCTATTTATGGCATTGTTCCTAATCCTATATTCAAAGCACTGAGCACTTTATTGTATGAAGACCAGGCGTTTCTAGAGTTAAGTCGGAGTAATGTTTACATGCTTATACTGTGACACACAATGCACTTTACTGACTTCTGTACAAGGTAATAATAATGTACCACGCACTTTAATGGATCGACTACTCCATTGTTGAAATATTTACATATCCATGTATGGATGCACTATGCATCTTGCATCCTGTATGGTTTGATGGTGCAATTAGAAATGGCCTAGTGTACTTGCACTATTTTAAGTGTAAAGCCATCCCATCACGATGTTTGGATTAACAATGAAACTGTCGGGGGCGTGGCCAGCGGGCATAAGATGAGGACGTGATCCCTCGCCGCTCCCGGCCGCCAGCCCAATCCTCCACTCATCCTGCTCTTAAAATACTACTGCGGAGTCCCAAAAATATTGCAGAGACGTCTGAAACTTTGCTGCTTCGATCCAGAACATCCCGGATCAGAATCGGTGCGAGCTGTGAGAGATATAACCTGCGGAGATCACAGACAATGGACCGTGGTGGGTGACCAAGATGGCCGCCTGAGGACACGAGAGGCGGAGATCGCGAGGCCTGGAGCTGCATCAGGCCCAGGAGAGAACGAGCGACGCGCAATCACCCACCCATCGGCTCCGGAAAGGGAATCAACTGCTTCGAGCCGGCGGTCGCCCGCCTCCCCAGCTGCCGGACTACACCGACTGTCTGAGGCGGTGTCGGGCGCTCCCACGCGCACAACTGCGAGGGGAGACCCTCCCGCCGCACCTGGACAGCAAAGGACCCAGGCGGCTGCCGACGGACGTGCGGAACACACAGCCTGGTGCCCATCGCGTCGGAAGGAGCCTGAAGTGAATCGAGCTGTCACCCTATCGGGCGCCTGGGAAAGCGCCGGAGAGCAACCCACATCCCCACTTCTCCAGAGGGGGCCAGCGCGAGGCGGAATCCGGCCCCTGTGCTGCGGATGCGGGTGCTCCGCTCCTCGTAGAGCGCCCACACGTCCTTCCCGGCTGCCTTGCTGCGGACAATCCTATGCCGGTAAGGAGAGGGGAGGGAAGGAGAACTGATCCTTGTCCCCTGGCGGGTGGCATTGGACCAACGCGGCTCGAGGCGGACCCTGCTGTTCCCCACATAGGCCGCAGGAATCCCATCGCCACGAGACACGTGGAGAGTTCAGCACGTGCCGCGGGGAGCACCCCAACAGCTACTACGCCAACTCCTGCCCATAACGCAGTCGTCCCTGGTGGCGCTGAGAGCTTCGAGGACCCGGTCATCCTGTGCGACACTGCCCAGACGTACATGAACAAAGACCACGTTCTGAATGGCACTAACCCAGCTCCCAGCCCCAAAAAGTCACCAATCTAGCGCGTATTGCCAGCAAGCAGCGGCGAGAAAGTCCAAGCTATCTTGACTATACACCAGGAGGCTTTCAACAAAACAACCACGCCATTGCTGCGGGGCCCTGAGCGACGGCTACCTGTGTGCCCCCTCAGCTTGGACAGCGCCGTTTTTCCCACCCGATAAACGCAACTGTGGGAAACTAAGCACCATTGTCCTCCCTGTGCGCACTCATAGGGCTCCCATTCACCATTGTGAGAGGCACTGGAAGCAACTCCCACGGAATCGCAATGCGTAAATTGTCCCCGACACGCACACAGGAACTGTAAACATCCCTACTGCATAGAGTTGAAAGAGTGGACCTACCGTACCGGAATCTCCCTCCCATTCAGCAATACTTGTCTCCCTGCCCTCCAGCAGGCCCCCCCTTCCAGGTAGGTCTTGGACCTGCACAGCCACTTCACCAAAATACCCGCAATGGGGAAAGATAAGCCCAGAAAGACCACCACACAAAGCAGGATTGAACAATAAGCAACTACGCCAATGTCTCGTTCCCCAGAGAGACCACTACAACAAGACTCGGATAGCATGGAAGAGAATATCTCCCTCAGAGACATTATGGGTGCCATTGCCAGCTCTAGAACTTCCATGGAGAAAAAGATGGACAGTATAGGTGCAGACGTATCCTTGCTAAGACATGACCTCTAGAAGCTAACGTCACGCACCGGGGAGGCGGAGATGCGGATCTCCGAAACTGAGGACAACCTCCGTGGAGTTAACCGTCAGATGGCTGGCATGTTGGCAAGAATAAAGCTCCTGGAAGCAAGAGCAGATGATACTGAGGGCAGATCAAGGCGCAACAATGTCCGTATTCTCGGCCTTCCAGAAAAGGCAGAGGGAGACTGTATGGAGCTCTTCCTGGAGAGGTGGCTCGCGGACATATATGACGCACAGTCCTTCTCCAAGTTCTTTTCCTTTGAGCGTGCCCATCGTATTCCCACCGGCAAGATCACACCGGGAGCACCGCCTCGTACAATTATAGCAAGGTTCCTAAACTATAGAGATAGAGATACAGTACTGCAGCTGGCGAGGTCTAAAGGAACTATCACGTACAATGGATCAAGAATTGCCTTTTTCCCTGACTTCACCAGGGAAGTTCAGAAAGCGCGTCAATCCTTTGACCCCCTCAAAAAACGCCTCCAAGCAATGAGAGTTAAATATGGGCTTGTATTCCCCGCCCAATTTAAGATTTTTCACAAAAATACAACAGTACACTTCACTGATCCAAGGGAGGCGTGGAGCTGGGCTGAAGGGCATATAGAAGGTGACTGGAGTGCCGACGGAAGACGGAGAGGAGAACGGAATAGGCCTCGTCCTGAGCGACCACCTGAACATGTACCGCAACAACAGCAGCAGATAGGAATCCCACAACAGGTGGAGGATTAGTAAACATCGCCAAGATCCTGGACGTCCACATCACTACAAATATACTGCAAAATGCTGCATCGCACACTGCAAGAGTGTCGACGTCGGCAACCCCGGCTGGCGGTCACCCACACGGCGGTCCCCCCCACCGGGCATAAAGTAAACTCAAAGCGCCCATAGCGGAGCTCCACTGCCCTGCCCTGTGTTGCTCTCAGTGACAACACCTGGCACACCTGTGCCCTGGACTCGGACTGTCACAGGGCAGATTGATGTAGTTTACAGTTAAGTTGTTTAAAAGTTAAACAATGGGTCGACAGATGCTTCAGTTGTGGGTGGAGTATGGGGAGGGGGGAGTTGGATTTATTATATGTATTCAATGTTCAGCATACAGAGGCAAGAGGGGTATGATATGTAGACTAAGCGGGATGGATATGACGGGTATGCGACCGAAGAGATCCACCTGTGAAAACAGATCCCAGAACAACAATGGCAGCTGAGAACACTCCAAACCAAAGAAAACTCAAACTCCTGGTATGGAATGTGAACGGATTAGGTAATAGCATCAAAAGACGCCTGGTCCTCCAGCATCTAAACAGACACTCCCCAGATATAGCCATGTTGACCGAAACGCACCTAGCCGGAAACATATGCAAATTCTTCCAAAGATCAAACTACCGCACCGCGGTACATGCTGGCTTCTCTATGGGCGCGAGGGGGGTCCTTATACTAATTCACAAGAAGCTCCCTTTGGCAATCACGAACACATTGCAGGACACAGGAGGCCGATATGTGTACATTCAAGCAACGCTATGGAATCAAACACTGGCACTCATGGCAGTATACTCCCCGCCAGCTCTCCTTAATGACCTGCTAAACGAAATTACCCCCATCGTGGCAACAGGACTTGCAGACACAATGGTGATTGGGGGTGACTTCAACGAGGTCATGGATTATACCCTAGACCGTACACACCTGAGGGCCAGGAACCCGGCCACCACGACTAGATTGGCTTCCTTCGTGTCAGCAATGGGCCTATGTGATGCGTGGAGAGCCCTTCATGCTCAGACACGACAGTACTCCTTCCATTCGGGGGCCCATGCCTCGATGTCTAGGATAGATTACTTCTTCCTCCCACATCAATATATCCACAAACTAAGCAGTGCATCCTTCCTCCCGCGTGGGATCTCTGACCATTCCCCACTCCTGCTTGAATTGGAATCAGCAAGACCACGACCGCCACCCTCATGGCGGTTGAACTCCTACTACCTAGGATTCCCAGAATTTCAAGAGATGATGGAGACAACTACCTCCGATTATTTCGAACTTAATGCAGATTCGGTGGATAATCCCAATACATTGTGGGAGGCGTATAAACCGGTTCTTCGCAGAGAAATTATATCATGGACATCCCATAAAAAAAAGAAGCACCGTGAAAAACTCATCGAGGCGAAGAGTGTGGTCGTATCCAAAGAGATGGAACACATAGCCAGTGACACCCCAGAGACAAATAGGGCCCTATTGTTGGCACGGAAAAAGCTGTACAATCTGTCTCTGGACTGTGCTAGGAAAGCACATGCTGCAATGAAGGCACGTGTATATGAGACAGGAGACAAGGCAGGCAAAATGCTTGCGTGGCTCGAAAAGCGAGACGAAGGACAACAGAAGGTGAACCATATTAGAACTTTAGACGCAAACTTAGTTTACACTGATGTAGAGATTGCAGAACGCTTTGCCGAGTTCTATGAAGACCTATACATACCCCCCCATTGCCATAGATACTACTATACTAACCAATATTGCCCTCCCAACACTCACCACTGATCAAATCTCCGCTCTAGACAGCAAAATCACTACTACTGAAATATCAACTGCCATCGGGCAACTCCAAGCAGGCAAGACCCCTGGCCCGAACGGGTTTCCGGTGGACTTCTGGAAAAAGCTAAACCATCTAGATATACCCGCTCACCTGCTCAATGTGTTTGAATACTCCCTAAAACATGGCGAGCTCCCAACAGATCTCCGCAAGGCCAGCATCATAGTAATTCCCAAAAAGGATAAGCCCCCAGAAGAATGCACCTCCTATCGGCCCATATCCCTCATTAATAGTGAAGCTAAAATACTAGCTAAAATACTAGCCAATAGATTACAAGTAGTCATTACATCTCGGATCCATCCGGACCAATGTGGCTTCATGCCCCAGAGGTCGACCAGAATGAACATTCGTAGATTGCATCTCGCACTAGAGAGAGCACCGGCCCTACAACAATCCCTGGCTTTGTTGGCCATAGACTTTGAAAAAGCATTCGATTCTGTTCATTGGGAGGCACTATGGGCCATAATGCGCAAGATGCAATTCGGGGAACCGTTCATACGATGGGTACAACTCCTGTATAATAACCCACTGGCCGAAGTTAGATTAAATGGGTGGCCGTCGCGCATCATCCGATTGGGCAAGGGAACCAGACAAGGTTGCCCACTTTCGGCAATGCTATTTGCACTAATAATAGAACCATTAGTAGCCCTCCTGCGAGACACCAACACGTGGACTGGCTTCAGATGGGGCCCGAATTGGGAAGATAGAGTATCCCTCTATGCAGACGATCTCCTAATATACTTGGGCGACCCAGCGTCCTCCTGCTCTGTGGTCACACAACTCCTAATAGATTATGGAACCTTCAGCGGACTCAAAGTAAATTGGTCTAAATCCGTGCTGTTCCCAGTTAAAGGGGTAGACTGTATACCGACATCCGGCTCCCCATATAAGGTTGAAACCAATCAGTTCCGATACTTGGGTATTTTAATAACCAACGGGCTGGATAGCTACATAAAACAAAACTTACATCCAGTTATCAGAAGATATGAGCAAGACGTAGTCCACTGGCAGGCGCTACCACTGACACTGTTAGGAAGGGCGGCACTCTTCAAGATGTTGACCCTACCCCGCTTCTTATACATTCTCCAGAACGCCCCCCTACATGTTCCCACTGCGGAATTCCACAGAATAGATACCACAACACGTATACTCCTGTGGGGTGGGAAACGCCCGAGAATTGCCCTCTCAACTCTCCAGCGCTCGATATGGGAGGGGGGAATCGGACTCCCGAATATCCAGATCTATTATTGGGCGACTCAGATGGCAACAGTCAATGACATACTACACGGAGACTCGCCCATCCCACACATAAGAGCAGAGCTGGCGGCGAGACACGGTATGTCCCCACTTGAAAGCCTCTACTGTAAACCAACCCGCCCGTCCGAATGCACAATAGCAGTACATACAGCCTTGGTATGGAAAGAAGTGCATAAACATTTAGGTTGGGACAACAAAATTACCCCAGTCCAACCCATATGGAACAATGCTAGGCTCCCAAACCTTGTCGATCTCCCAAAATGGCCAAATTGGGCCGCAGCTGATGTACAGACAATCCAACAGATAATCGTGAATGACCAACTAATACAGTTCCCTGAGTTCGCTACCGCATATGGCCTCCCAGAGACTGAACAATATCACTACGGGCAATTGCAGCACGCACTAACTTTGCACAGGACCCAACTTGTGGACATGCCAGAATGCACGCCAATAGAAAGAAGTATAGTTGTTGACAGTGTGAGTAACAAAGTTACATCTACCATGTACAATGCCATTTCTTCATTTGCCACAAAGGAACTGTTGAATCTGAAGGCGAAATGGGAAATTGATATTGGCCCTATATTACCTGAAGACTGGATTGAAATCCTGATGTACCCTAGAGAATGCGCAATCTCAGCACGCATTAGGTTAGTACAATTTAAGATACTCCACAGGATATACTATCCTCCAATAGCTCTGTTCAATTGGGGCAGAACATCCGATCCCAATTGCCTACGGTGCAAACAAACAGAAGGATCCTTCTATCATATCCTCTGGCAATGCGCACACATACAATGATTCTGGCACAAATGCAGCGCGAGACTCTTCAGGGCCATATGCCGCCCGATTCCAACGGAGCCCAAACTCCTTCTATTGGGTATCGCTGATACAGTAGAATTGTCAAGATTTGAAAAACTACTTGTTTCAACAGCCACAGGAATTGCTAAAAGGAACATCGCACAATTGTGGGGCTCAGAAAACACCCCAAAATATGGTCACTGGATAACGGACGTGGATTCAGCCATCCTGATGGAACGCCGAGTCTACCAAGCTAGAGGCTGCCCGGGCAAAGCAGATAAGATCTGGGGAAAATGGGAACAGACTATGTAACTCTGCTATAATGTTGTCAAATTGTATTGTAGTGAAAGTGTATAGGGCCTGCACCCGCTAATACCATCGTCTCAGAAGTCTTGAACAGTACCAGGACGCACAAACTGCCAGCTAACTTACCGTCCAATGGATTTACACTACTGGTATCTCTGCGATTGCTTATATCTAAATGTATTTATCCGTGCTACTCTGTCACCTGTATGCGAAGTCATACAATGAAGGTTTGGTATGTTGTTGTTTCATTGCATAAAATATAATAAAATGTGTTATCAAAAAAAAACAATGAAACTGTCATAATGTTTACATGTTTTTATACCAATGCGTCATGCACTTTATTGCTCGAGTAGATTAATAATCAACCCACCCCCCCTTTTTTTTTCTCCAAAGGACAGAGAATACAGTGTCATCTAAAATACAGAGTATTATGATTGCACTTAGCACTTTAGTCGATTAACGACAGAATCGTTAATCACTTATGTGTTCATTTAAATGATGAGATATGCCTGAATTTCTGGAGTGCAGGACATTATCCATACAATATGCACATTTGCAGACTAACAACTTTGGATGTTGCAAAGGTTACATACTGACTCATTGAGGCATTGGGCACATGCACAGGTAAGGCAACTCTGTATTTTATTATAGAATTGTTTACATGCCTCTCGCATTCGAAGATGTTTATGCAAGAAATATATGGGGGTTTAATTAACCCCAGTGGCGAAATATAAGGGCAAAATCAATATGTGACTGCAATGTAATACACTCTGTAATAGAACATCCAACCCGATCCATCATGGCTGCTTTTCTGTATAGCTGCAGTGAAAGTCACCTTTTCAGTGTTTACCATTGTGTTTTAAACATAGCTTTTTTCATGGTGGAGATACTGTGAACAAAGCTACAAAGGAGCAATAGGTGATCCTCTTATTTAGGGGGCTGTGTGGATGAGGACCAGATAATGCAATAAACATATAGATTCCACAAAAACAGCTACCCTCCTTTTTATGCAGACAGGTGTGAATGTCCAGACTAAGCAGAATTGTAGAGATCTGTCTTAATTCATTTAGACAGAGGGACACAATTTTATAAAACAATACATATTTTAATCATTTACATATACAATGGATCATAAAACATACTAAAACACATAAAAAGACACATTGTCTGTTGTCAATCAGAATCATTGATTACATACATATTACTACCTCACACACAATTCCCATATTGTTTGAAGGATAGAGAAGGAGGTCAGTATTAAGGAAAAGAGAGGTATAATGATGACAATCTATTTGCCCTCTTAATTCCTAATCTTGTTTGTCAACACTTAGTGGTGTTTTTGGAACCAAAAGAATCACATGTTTTTGAATTAATCTACTTAACATTTTTCTTTAGCTCCGTACTCAGGACACTAATTGGTTGTAGGACGTAATCAAAACTGACGTGCTGTTTGGTCAATGTTCTTACACGCAACGTGAACCCTAAAAAAATATAAGTTCTTTGTTATAAAAAATCTCATGTCCCTAAATTCTATCTAGACATACTGCAAGTGTGGAACTAAATCACTGACCTTAATTTTCATTTACGCGTATCGGGAAACGTTCCGGATATAATGCAACTGTAAATGCCCGGATAGTGGTCAGCTATATCTCCAGCCTCTGCCTCCTGGACTCAGGAGTAAAGCTTCTCGCAGAACCTTGAGAAGACCTCATTTTTTTTTTTTTTATTGTATATGGTAAAAAAACCTTTACAAATGTAATACAGAATTTATCACATAATATAAAACAATTTAATAAAAAGACCTCCTTAAAACGTCCTGGGTCCTGCTCATCCTTAATTGCATTTATCGGTTCCTGCCTGCCCTCCTGTCTAGTTAGACAAAAGTTAGTCCGCTGGGCTTATCTTCCTCTGCATGCAGCCTCTGCATATATTTCCCATAGTCCAGCTTCCCCAGTCTCTCTCAGAACGCTATGCACTGAAGCCTCAGAGTAGTATGTTCTCCCGGTTCATGTCCAATCCTACCCGCCCGTGCTTCTACTGGTTCTATCTCCTTTTCCACATCATCCAGTTCAGCCAAAATACTTCCCCTGAGCCCTCCTGACTTCCCTATTGGTGCTCACCTGACCACCACTTTGAGGGCATCCCAAACTGTTCCAGTGCTGTCCACACTCCCCGCGTTGTGTTCAAAATAATCATCTATTGTGCTCTGGATATACTCCTGGAATGCCCCGTCCGTCAATGCCTCTGCCCTAATTCACCATGTGGGTATAGGGGCTCTCCTATACGTGTGTGCCCATGCCGCAACCAGCGGGGCATGATCAGATAATGATCGTGCATTAATATGCATCTCAGTGAATTCCCCTAGTGTTTCCCTGCCTGTGAAAAAATTATCTACTCGGTTGAATATCCCATGTGGGGCACTATAGTGTGTGTATCCCCTAGTGCTTGCATGTACTTTCCTCCAAATGTTTTCCGGTTTGAGCTGGTCCAGGATCTTCTGTAGTGCTCTGGCAGGCGTACTGGCTTCCTTTGGTTGTCATCCGATCTTTCCAGCCGGGGGTTCAATGTACAGTTGAAGTTACTAGCCCAGATAATTGACGCCCCTCTATATGGGGCTAATCAGGGCATAATTATCCTGAAGTACTCTGTTGCCTCGTGGTTGGGGGCATACGTATTTATTAGGCACACCTCCTGGTTCTCTAACATCCCCTGTACAATTACCACTCTGCCTTCCACATCCCTTTCTTGTTTTATGAGCTGGTTCTTTTTTTTATGAGCTAGAACGGGATCCCTGGGGCAATCCATGTCAGCACCCCTCTGGTGTAATTCAAGTACGTTGAGATATACATTTGGCCTCCCCACTTCTTGGCTACCTTGGTTTGCTTCTCAGCTGTCAGATGCGTCTCCTGTAACATTGCAATGAGTGGTAGTGGCAAACGTGTAGAATTTTAAAAGCCTGGTTAATGCAAACCATTTTGCAGTATGACATAGTTAGTCTTGCTGTTATTAAAGAGATTGCATATAATAGCTTCCCTCCAGCCGTTAGCCCATACATAGTGAAGCCATTAACATCCAATATGGCGCCCATGCAGGCACTTCTCCTCGCAGGAAGTGAGTAGTCTAACTATATCGAAGAGTTAATAAAACATGCAACACTCTAGCATATTGCTTTCCTGATTTGAAAACACATGGTGTACAAACGCAGAGTTTAGAGACGAGTGAAAAGTAAGTGTTGAGTCTCTCGACTATAATTATGAATGAGAAAATACAGAAATACGGAACGATTTACAAAACGTGTGCATGCTTCGCTTACAGGGTTACAGACCTAACGGACTGTCAGACTAATTAATGAAGGGCCGCGCCGCATGGATGAATGCATCTATAAATCAGTAACAGTGTCACATAACACGCAGACTACGACTAAATAGATAAAGAAATGTAGTTGGAGGTCATTTTTTTAACCAAGTCCGTGAGAATCAATGACTGACAAGCATGTGCCCCTAACGAAGGCTATTATTACAACTTGTCTTCCTTTTTTCCCTGTTTACTTTTCAGTTGAGACTTTAACATCAGCTGACGTATCCCAATGGTGATTTAAAACGCAATTCATCATCCGGCTATGAATAATGGCCAAGTACCCACAGTGTGGGGCGAAGGTAACTTATTTAATTAGGGTTCGATGCGATGAAATAAATTAAAGGACATAAAGTAAAATCTGTCTTTTATGCAGCAATTAACTGGTTTAAGTGGGGAATGTCTGCATGATGTTGCGGATTAACAAACCCTGTAGTAAAACATCAAAGTAAAGGTATAGATGGTCTTTGTCTTTCAGTGGGACATAGAGACCACCATGCAGGCATTTACAGTTGCATTATATCCAGAACATTTCCTGATACAAGTAAAAGAAATTCTATCTCTAAACACTTGCAGTATGTAGAGATAGAATTTAGGTACATGAGATTTTTTCATAACCAAGAATTGCTTTTTTTTTTTTTAGGGTTCACGTTGTGTGTAAGAACATTGACCAAACAGCACGTCAGTTTTGATTATGTCTTACAACCAATTAGTGTCCTGAAGACAGAGCCAAAGGAACATGTTAACTAGATTAATTCAAAAACGTGTGATTTTACTGGCAGTATTTACACTGGGTGAATGTAATTTTAACTGCTATTTGTATTGCGAAAAATAAAAGTTGTGATTAATAAACCTTGGCAGTTCCTCACTTTTGTGCTCCTGGTGTTTTTGGATTTTGGCATTTCGCAATACGGGAGTGCCACTCGCCCAGTACAGCGCAAGGGCTTGCGCAATCCGTGGACAAGCACACAGCCTCCCTCCATTGTAATCGCATGAAAAATTGGAGTGTACCCCGCTCGCGCCAGTCAGATCGCGTGGAAAGGCCCTTGCGTACCCCTGCGAAATCGCGTTCCCTGCTCGCGTCAGCCAAATCCTGTGGAAAGGCCCTCACGTACACGCGTGAAATCGCATACCCCGCTCATGCCAGCCAAATCAGGTGGAAAGGCCCTCGCGTACCCCTGCAAAATCGCGCACCCTTCTCGCGCCAGCCAAATCGCGTGACAAGGCCCTCGCGTACACCCGCGAAATCACGTACCGCGTTGGTGCCAGCCAAATCGCGTGAAAAGGCCTTTGCGTACCCCTGCAAAATTACGTACCCTGCTCACGCCAGCCAAATCACATGGAAAGGGCCACTGGTGATGCCATCAGCTGAGAACACACCCCACTGGCAGCCCACACCACAAGGGACCCCCCCATCACCCATGACCATACCCTGCAGGCAGCCCACACCACAAGGGCCCCCCCATCACCTGTGACCATACCCCGCAGGCAGCCCACCCGTGACCATACCCGCAGGCAGCCCACACCACAAGTGACCCCCCATCACCCGTGACCAGGCAGCCCACACCACAAGGGACCCCCCATCACCCGTGACCATACCCCGCAGGCAGCCCACACCACAAGGGACCCCCCCATCACCCGTGACCATACCTCACAGGCAGCCCACACCACAAAGGACCCCCCGTCACCCATGACCATACCCCACAGGCTGCCCACACCACAAGGGACCCCCCCCATCACCTGTGACCATACCCACAGGCAGCCCACACCACAGGGGACCCCCCCATCATCCGTGACCATACCCCGCAGCCAGCCCACCTGTGACCATACGCCGCAGGCAGCCCACACCACAAGGGACCCCCCCACCACCCGTGACCATACCTCACAGGCAGCCCACACCACAAAGGACCCCCCGTCACCCATGACCATACCCCACAGGCTGCCCACACCACAAGGGACCCCCCCCCCCCCCATCACCTGTGACCATACCCACAGGCAGCCCACACCACAGGGGACCCCCCATCATCCGTGAACATACCCCGCAGGCAGCCCACACCACAAGGGACCCCACCCCATCACCCGTGAACATACCACACAGGCAGCGCACACCACAAGGAACCCCCCATCACCCACGACCATACCCCGCAGGCAGCGCACACCACAAGGGCCCCCCATCACCTGTGACCATACCCCGCAGGCATGCCCGACTCATGTCCCCCCCCACCAGTGATGGCAAGCTGCAGGCAGGCCCAGACTCATGTCCCCCCCACATCTGTACACCATGCAAACATATAGCATATGTCAACCAAAATCCCACCCACGCTGCACCCAAACGGTGCACCTGAACACTCATCCATTGTTCCTGCTCCCCATTACATGCCCCATGGCATGGGAATCACAATCTCACACATGCATGCATGTTTGCACACATATGAACAACATTGCTCAACATCAGGGACACGTAATAGAGACAAGGAACATTGAAACATGCACCAAAACATTGAGAGCAGACACCACTTGTACTCCAACGTATAAAAATGTATTAAATATCAAGAATCCAAATAAAACACATAAAAATGAAACCAGTGAAATAATAATCATACAAAATGAAAATGAAATGGAAATACGTGAAAAAGAAGAATGTGATGGAAAAATGAAAGAATCCAAATTGTCACACATGTCCAGAGTTCCATATGTGAATGCAAATTAAAATCAGAATAAAACCATTGCTCCATGAAAAAAAAAATACAGAAAAAAAACAAGATCCTAACTATGTACAAAGTTCACAGGTCCATGATCCCCAAAAAGTACAAGAACATCCTACAACTACTATAAAAACGAACTATATACAAGATGCAGAGCAAAGTCCATGAACTCCAAAATAAAAAATGGACAAAAGGAACCCTAACCCTAATGAACTATTTACAAAGGCAGCGGGCTAGACCTACGACTCACCATTTCCCCCCCAGAGTTTCGGCCAGGGCATCATCAAACTCTGCGTCTATTTCCCTGAGGTGGGCCTCTGCTCTCCCCTCGAGGTCCCGCAATGACTCCAACGTGCTCCTCTCAAACTCCCTGCGAGCCTCCTCGAGGAGCTCGGCCCGCCTCTCCGCCCGACACAGAGTGTTCTCCTTCGTGGAAAGGGTGATTCATGCCCCCTGTGCCCACTGCCGCTCTGCTCCGATTTGCTGGTCCATTCGCTGCAACACAGAAGACATCCTTGTGTTGTGGTCCACGTTTACCTCCTGCCCGATGGTCGATACCTGCCCCTGTGATGTAGAGGACCCCGAGTCCTGTTGCAACTTACGACGAGCCTGCTGCCGCCGAATAGCCCGGTGCTGCGCCTTCGGGACATCCTCCGGGATGACGACAACCCCCGGGGCTGTCGTGCTCCTGCCCTGCTTCTTGGTGCCTGCACTTCCTCCATTGCCATTGATTTTGTTGCAGCTGTGATCACCTCTGATGATCCTCTGTCAACTCCTGACTGTGGCAGGGATGTGGTCTCCACCAGACTGGCTGCCGTGGTTGGGACAAGTCCACAGGGGGCCCTGGTGGCAGCTGGGCTGGAAGACGGCAGGGAGGACAACTGGTGCACAGTGGTGGAAGAGAAGGAACAGGAGGAGGGGGTCGCAGCAGTGGCCAGCACACGTAGCACGTTCGTGACCATGAACTGTGCTAGCCAGTGCTGAGGCGACAGACCTCATCGTGATGATATGCAAGCCCCTGATTGGGAGCCTGCACATCATCACGAATACTGGCTGTACGCCTCGCAATACCAGCTAGCACAAGGTCAACCCGGTCACGAATTGCCTCATCCGCAGGTAGTGGAAGATCCGTATCTGCGGATACATCTGCCACCTGGAGACGGGTCCGGCCTGAGGCATGCCCGCAGGTGCACACTGGTGCAGTCGCAGTTCCTGGGACAGGAGCAGTCACAGGGCCCTCCACTGTGACCTGCACTGGCTGCGGCCCCTGACCCTGGACTGCACCAGGAACACCTACCTCATGACCCCCGCCAGGCCCATCTGCTAGGCCGATGTGGCCTCCTCCTCATCCTTCACCACCACCACCACCAACTTGTATGACTCCCCACTGTCTTCCGCATCGGATTGCCCCTGTGTGGTCTCACCTGCCCCTCCCGCTCCGGAGGAACCCACAGCCAACTTCACCCTCTTGGGCCTCCCCTCAGCAGCTGCGGCCGATGACTCCGACACGGCACCATCCTCCTCGCTCCCGGAAGATGACATAACCTGGGAGGATGACTGGGCCTTGCGTCGGTGCCTGGTGGAGGCATCCCGGCGGCTATGCTCCACAGCGCCAAGTCCGCCCTCTTCCTCCGTCTTCCCTGTGGATAGGGAGACATTGCACACAAGCATCAGTGTACTGAACAAATGTCTGCTTGACACAAAGAAAATGCACATGAGTGGCACTGTCAAACGTCACAACCAACATCCCCCCCCAACACACAGGTCAGTGCAAGCAACACACATGCACAAACATGCATACCATGTGCAACAAACATTCACATCCATGTACAAGTCACTGCAAACACATTAGAAGAGTCGCTGAACCTCACATGCATCATGGTACATGCACGTCGCATACACAGGGATCACCTGACAGTCATACATCAGGCCATGTAGACTTCCCATCACAGTGCACTTGGGGACAACTGGGCCGCATGAGTCAATCATGCATTGAGGTGCTCATGTGTCATGCATCCATGGGGTTGGCCAGTTACACACTCACTACTCAGACACACGCACATGTACACCATGCATGTCCATGATGGTGACATAAGCACCCATGTGTCACACCTCCCGCATGCCCCAGTCCAGACAAAGGTATGCAAATATGTGCACGATGGTATATGCCGGTGCGCATCACGCATTGCAACACAGACACCATTGAAGTGGGTCATGCTTGAATGGACTCACATGCAGCACTGTCAGGGAAATGCACACAGACATCTGTACAGGAGGCATGCCAGACATGAGGCCAAGGTGCGCACTCCAGCCACACGTCAAAATACACATGCACAATGGCAGAGAAGAACACATGAAGACTTACCAGTCGACTCCAGATGGAGCACCAAATCCCAGATCTGGGCATACAGCGCTGGGTCGATGCGCTCCAGGACCCGCATCTCATTGGTGGTCAACCAGCCCCTCGCTCCATAATCAGCAGCCTTAAGAAGGTGCCGAGCCTTGTTGAGGGTCCTGGACCGGAAGTCTTCCCAGCGCTTATGGACATGTCGGTAATCACGGGGTGCCACCTCCGCCACGTTGATGGCACCCACGATGTCCGCCCAGATCTTACTCCGTCCTTCCTCGTCAACGTACGATGGTCCAGGGAAGAGGGCATCATAATGCCCCAGGACTTGCTCCACCAGGATGCCAACTTTTGTGGAGAAGAAACTGACAGCTCTTTGCCTCTCTGCCGGGGGGGTTGCCACTTGCCTCAGATTGAGATGGGTCAGACATGGCAACCCCCGAGGCAGGTGTGGGTGGGCAGGTGGTCCTGGGACTGGGCTGTGGAGCGATGGAATGGCAGTCGGGAGTCTTCAGGATCAGCAGAGGTGGTCACAGCAACAGGATCACTGGCAATGGCTTCAGAGCAGGCACCAAAATGCAGGGCACGTGGGCAGCAGGCACACAGAGTGGGTTGGAAGCAGCAGATGGCTCTACGAGGCAGCTCTGGGCAGTTGGAGGCAGGTAAATGGCCTTGTGTGTAGAAGGGTGGGTTTTTCTGTGTGCATTCGCGTGGCCAGCCCGAAACAGAGTGACTCCGCACCTGTGGAAATAGCGTGTTAGCGTGTAATCAGAGGAAAGTCCCTAAGCGCAAAAGTTACGTGACGCGCGCTGGATGTTGGTCGTTGCCATTCAGTACGGGTTAAAGGTACGCGTAGGACAACAGTGCACTGTATGTGCTTTTTGTGGAGACTGACGCGTGAGATTCATATTTTTGTGGGTTCACACGCAGATTGTTCACTACTGTGGCAGTGCGTACTTCTCGTTTTGGCGGGGGAGTTGCATACACGCACACGCGGATGTGTGTGTGTTTTTCTTCATTTTTCCAGGCAGACGGTGAGTCACGCATGCATTTTTCCCACTGTGGTTGCCCCTGTGTGTCGCATACCCTATTTTCGAGGTCATATTAGCCTACGTGTTGCCCGTGTATGCATTTTTTGTCTTCCTGGGTGCCACAGCATACTGCAGGATGTTTTTTCATCACTCGTGGGCTACCGAGGGGTCGTGTGCACGTTTCTTTTTGTTTTTGGGATGCCTCAGCATTGTGTGACCCGTTATTTTTCCCCAGGGGTCACATACAGCCTTGCAGGAGCACAGGGGTAAGTTCTCCATCACATACCCTGCCCCCTTCACCCCAATTGCCCAGGATAATCGTTTTCTTCACCTCCCATTGCGCTAGTCCATCAGTGCCATGACTGGAAGGGCAACAAGTGGTAAGGGAGGCAAAGCTGGGCGACCTCCCAGGGGTGGCCGTGGTGAGGGACGTGGCCAGGGTGGCCAAGGTGGACAAGGTGGGCAACGTGGCCAGGGTGGCCAAGGTGGACAAGGAGGGCGACGTGGCCAGGGTTGTCCATGAGGGCATGGTGTCCAGGCACATGCAGGGACAGCTATGACCCCCCCTCCAAGCGGGTCAGGGAGATGCAGCTGCTGCTGCCATCCCCAGCACCCGTCAGAACCGACAAGTAGTGCCATCTGCTGTCACGAGCAGGCAGGGTGTGGAAGCTGCAAGGGCAGCTGCAGCTGACACCACACTGGCTCAGGGTCAGCCAGCCCAGACTGGATTGGTCCTGGAACTGGCACAGGATGATTCACAGGCCAATTTCCATGTCGGGAAGGCCAAGGCACGTGTGGTGAAAGTTTCTGTCACCAGGTCACATGGATCTGGGGCAGCAGTGTCATCTGCTGCCCCGAGCAGCCAGGGTGTGGAAGCTGCGGGACAGCTGCAGCTGACACCACCCTGGTTCTGAGTCACCCAGCCAGGACTGTGTTGGTCCCGGCCGTTGGCACAGAGGTGCGGCGCAGGGTCCTGGCAACAGCACCCAGTTGCCAATACCTGCAGTCCGACCTTCGGTCGTCATGTCATTGCCTGCTTCCATTGGCCAGTCCACCTGCGCTTCATCCCCTACTGACCAGAGCGGCACAAGCTACTCAGGGTCCGCACCACCTCCCAAGAGGACGAGGCGTGCTCCAGCAGAACAGGCTGGTACCCCAGACATGGCTCAGCCCTCAAACACGTCAAGAAAGTGGAGTTTCTGTAATGAGGAAGTGGACACGCTTGTGGACTACGTGTTTGAACATGGCCGCGACATGCTGGTGACGGCAGGAAGCAAACATACGCCAGTTCAGCATAGGGCCCACTGGCAGTGCATCGCAGACGATATTAGCGCCTTGGGATATGAGAGGCGCAAAGCAGATGATGTGATGAAGTGTTGGAATGATCTCTGATGCCGAGCAAAAGACAAGCTGGCTGCAAAGTTCACCTCCAATCTGATGACTGGCAGTGGGACACCATCAGAGGACAAAACCCACTCCATATGAGGAGATCGCTGGTGATTTCATCGCAGTGGAGCAGGTCCAAGGTGTGGCAGGACTGCCAAATTATGAGACAATGTCCGGTGAGTGGTGATGCGTGTGCGTCCAGGCCATGTGTATGTTGTAGGTGATGTGCTACGATTGTCTGCCAGTTCAGGCTACTTTGACATGACTGCCATGTGTGACCCATGTGATGTTGGACTGATACGTGCTTTTTGTCATGCAGACAACATACAAACCATGTCCTGCACACAGAGGCAATCCTCATCACCACACCTGCTCCTTCCTTCCATCACAATCTCTGTGCAGCCTCTCTTGGCCCTATTCTTGCTCCAACCTATGGTTGCGGATAGCCTGTGATGATCTTTCACTCAACACTCACCTTCTATCGTCACATGACTGACGTCTCTGTGTGGTCACCCCACGAGCGGTTCCTCCTCAGGGGCATTTTTCCTTACCTCTCCATCCCCCAGAAGCTCACTGTCTCCATGGGACTGGTGATTCTGATGGCGGACTACTGGAAAGGGCAGTACCTGAATTTCGGTGAATATACACTCTTCCTTCTGCAACTCTGCCAGACCTGGACTGTGTGGAACATCCTTTGGCCTTGGTGCAGGGTATCTCAATCGGACTGTGCGGATGGCACAGGTTCACAGTGGCTATGAGTGTTCATTCCTGGACCCTGTGCATTCCCAGCAAGTCCATATCGGTCCTGGGCAAGCAATTCATTCTAGTCCATCTCCAGTATGTGCTTCTTTCTCATGGTATTTGGTCATCCCCTTCCTGCTCACTCAGGGTCAGTTGCTCCTCATGGCCATTAGTTTGGGGTTCTCGCCTGTGTCGGAAGCCTCCCTCTGCTACAGCCTCCCTGCCTCTATGCAACTACTGTTGTTGCTTCTCCGGGTCTGGGGGCACTTCTGATGCTTCCTCATGTGTTGTGCTTACTGTCCTCCTCTCCCCTGCTGTAGTCCCAGATGACAGAGAATGCAATTGACACCTGCCCACACTGTCTGCTACAACACAGTACTCTGAGCAGCCATTTTGAGATATGCACTGCCTCCAAGCCAATGACTGCACTTGCCATTACACTGCCATCAGTCCACAACATTCTGTCACGACCCTCCCCCAAAACCCCCTCTGGCAAACCCATTGGCCAGGTGGAGTCAGGACTCGGGCCTCTAGAGCCTGGCATCCTCTTCAAAAGCCTTCATGGAGCCAGTCCTGGCGCCTATGGCGCCAGGCTCATATACAATGAAAAATAATGTGCTTGGGAACTACTTTATTGTATTGTCAGCCAACATGGAGGCATCCACATAGCTTGGGTCCTAAGAACCAAGCTATGCGGTTTAGTGTTTTGGGTGTGGTAGCCTAGGGACTACTTTACCTGGACTATTTTGTTGGGGCTATTTAAACCACACCCGAGCAAGACAACATGCTTTGCGTTATTTTGCAGCTTGCAATGTGACGCTCACCGTGTCCAGCTACTCCCTCGAACCTCGGAGAAGCAGAACCTGCAAGGAGACAAAAGGAACATCATTAGCAGCAGCATTTTACCTGTAGTCTTCGTCTTTAAACACTTGCAGCTACTGAGAACAGTTTCCTCGAATCTGCACACCTCCCGGACAGAATGACCTGAAAGAGGAAGATAGAGGCAACATTAAAGAAAGCTGTAGAGACATTTACAAATTACGAACTGCTCAAAAGGCTTACCTGGCTGGTCGACTCTCGGCTGGCACCACTCCGGACATTCAACTCGCGCTGAAGAACACCGCGACCTACAAGGAAGGAAAATCCAAGTTAGCAAAGGCAAGACTTTGCAGCACTGCACATAGCGCTTACTTACCGCGTCATAGCGCTCTTAATGCACCATCTCAACCAAGCCAGTTCGCCGCGCTGAAGCTCTGCATACCTAAGGGAGAAAAAAAGAGACATTTTAAACAAAGAAAGGCATGCAGGATAGCAACAAAACTAAAGAACAGCAATAAGACCTACCAGAACAATATCAAAGGTGCCGGCGTCAGTGAAGTAACTGGACCGCACTCGCCCATGAAAGACAACGCGCCCCTGCAAAGAAGGCAGGATGGAGAGCACGCCTAATTCTACCACAAGGCAGAACCTTCCCCGCAGACCACATCAGGGCAAAGCTGAGAAGCATACCAGCGAGTAACCCAGCTGGGTGGCATCCCTGTGGATACCAGGTGAGCGTAACAAATTCACAATACTGTCTCTGTTTTCTCAATGATAGTTGAGTCTGTACACGTGTACTGCACTGCACCCACACGCATCTGAACCCTGTTCTCCCCTTACACATGCCTATTCACTTGCGTGATGTCAAGTTGACCTGCCATTGATGACCCCATGTGCCTTCCTTCACTGTATTTCAACACCCTAGCGTCTTTGCAGCCTGTAACACGTGTTTTATCATAGTGATTTCAATGAAATGTCAAATGACATGCATTGTACATGGCTCATGAACAGTATTATTGAGCTTCCATCTGGATCTGGTTGACAGTTTGGGCATGGCTATGCTACGTGCCATCTGTGTGTTGGCATCTGTCATGTTTGTGGACGGACTATGCTAGTCACAAGCTTGTGTGTGATGCAGGTGCTATGCACCATGCAGTACATGTATTATTTCACACGCATCCATGCCTTCTTTCAGGCTCCCCTTCCATCTCATTGACACTGCATGCCTGGTTTTGTGTCATGCATGACATGACTGGTTCATGTGTTGGCTGTCAACATTGTGATACCTATGTGTGTGGCCTATGCTGTTAACATGTGTGTTCATGTCTTCTTTTTATTTTCTGCAGGTGATGAGGCACTGGATGCAGTGGAGGAGGATCTGGAGGAGGAGGAGATGGTGGAGGGGGTGATGGTTTCAGAGCCCCAACCAAGCACCAGTGTAGGCCGTGGTGTGCTAGCCCATGAAAATCCATTGGTGCTCCAGACCATCCTGGCCAGGAGTGTCTATGAGTACACCTCTGAGGATGCCTATGCCTCTGGTGCAGAATCGGACATTGAACCCACATTGCTGTCGCAGGTGAGTGATTCTGCTGTGGATGCTGTTCTGTCCGACAAACCTGCAGGGGGGATAAACTCCTCATGGGCCAGTCAGTGTTGGTACGTCCGTCTGTGGTGGTTACGGATGCAGGGTCATGCTACACACTGTTTTCTTCTGTTCCTGGGGCAGCTCAGCAAGGGATAGATGCAGTCCTGCAGCCACAGGCAGCACCAGCGCAGCAAGGGCCAGGTATCCTTGGGCCCGACAGGTGTAGTGTCTGGCAACGCGGTGGCAGTGTGCCACCCGGGAATACTGTGTGGGAGAATTCCATGTATGCCATTGAACAGCAACAGGGGGCATCATGTGAGATGATGTCTCAGGGCATCGAAAGGATGGCCAATTTCATTCTCCCCCCTGAAAGGCAGATGGAGCTCCAGAAGCAGGCAGTGCAGTCCACATGCCGCTCGCACAGGCTGGACATGTTGGCCACCAACAGGGACCAACGGGCTGAACTGGGGGCTCTGCGCACAGCCATGCTGCAGAGACAGAGGCCCACAGGGATGCCCTGAGGGAAGGGAACTCCTCCCTCAGAACTACTCTGGCTGCACTTGAGATGGGCTGCAGGAGATGGGCGGAACAGCAGATGGAGCAGCTGACGCACAACATCTCTGCTGAACTCCATGCAACCCGGGAGGAGATCCGTGCGTCACATGAGGCATTGCACGGAGAACTCCATGCAACACGTGAGTTGCTGCATGGGGACCTCCATAGAATAATCATGCAGAATCAGACCTATCAGGCCTGCATGCTTGCTGCCATTGAGGAGCATACCAGGGCTATGCGTGGTCAGCCTCCCTTGCCACACTCACCTTCTAATGTTACACCAGAGGGTGCCGACAGCGGAGAGAGCTCCCCCACTATAGGCTAGCCGTGCAGGCCATGAACCCATGTAGGGGTTTATATTTTATTCTCAACATCCATGCATGTGGGTGTTGAGGTGCACCCTGCACCTCCCCCCTTCTGGGTGGTCCCCCCCACCCCCGGTCCACCATGGCCATTTTTTAAAAAAAAATCTTTTTATTATTTTTTGTCTATTGTGCATTCATGTTACAGTGTGTTGCTTTGTGTGGCTTCCGTAGGCATCCGCTGTGTGTTCCAGCTGTGCCCATATAGGCTTGTTTGTGTTTGTGGCTTGGGGTCCAGACACATATGCCACTCCTGCTTCCCCTTTCCATGGGCTTGCAAGGAGGGCAGCGTGTGACAGTAACTTACACGGAGGCATTGTGCTTCCATCATTTCTGTGGCCAGTCTGAAGTCCAACCTGTGTATACACCCCTTGTGGGGATTCATGATTGTTTGACCAGTGCATGTTTAGCATACATTTTGCTTTGGATATTTGTAAATGTGGATTTTTTAATGTTACATCTTCATGTATTACCTTGCCTGTCTCCATCATTGATACCCTTCATGCTGTATGCGCTACCCTGCCCCCTTTAGCTAGCAGAGACCCACTCAAGATGGAAGGGGTCCATGTGGTGGCTTTTTCACATTGAGGCACTTGTGCTATTGTGATTGGTCACTGTCTAACATTTTCACTGCTGGGTCCTGTGTTCATGATATGTTATGCTGGTAAATGGATGTTCCTGTGTATGGTTTTATTTTTATGTGTCAGGGGGAATTGTTTGTGACCTATTTACATTTGTCAGAGTGCACTTTGGGACAGTTGTGTCAGGTGTTGTGCATTTATTTGTGACTTTTTACATTCCATTGCGTGATGTTTGGGAGGGTTTAGGTGACATACCAGTATTTGGATTTGCTGTTTTGCATGGGGTTAGTGGCATACTGCATCTTGAATGTGTGCCTTTTGGTCACACAGGATTGTGTTGGCTTAAGTAGCTAGGGATGCACACAATGTAGTACTTCCACGGACACATTCTCAGGGTGGTACGGTTGTGATAGTTGATTGTCTCTTTGTCATCATCGATTGTCACTTGGAATGTGCCAGGCCTGTGTGCACTCCGCAGGGGTGGGATTTTAGGTGAAAAATTGTGGCACAAGCTGGGTACAGGCAGCCTTGCCATGTGCCCTTTCCCCTCCCATGCGCAGCGGGCGTGCATGTGGTTGGGGATGTGGGGGTACCACCATGTCCACCGGTATGCCTCGCCATGTTGCAACATTGTGCAGGACACATGCTGCCACAATGATCCTGCACACTAATGGTGGTGCATATTGTAGCTGTCCACCGGAGCGGTCAAGGGAGCAGAAGTGTGACTTTAGCACTCTGAACGTGCGCTCCACTATGGCCCTGGTCGCAATATGGGCTGCGTCGTATCTTACCTGGGGTGGTGTGGTGGGGTTCTGTATCGGCGTCATCATGTAGGTGCTCAGAGGGTAGGCACTGTCCCATGTGGAGGTGATAATGGTTGCCATTAGTTGGGTTTGTCTATTTGTCTGTGTATGACATGCATTCATGCATGCATGTGCACAGGCATTTGTACTCACCAATGAGCCATGTGTTGCCATGCCTCCCAGCTCCCAGGTCCCGGTTTAGTGGTGACATTCTGAATATTAAACTATCATGGGTGGACCCTGTTTAGTTGGCATAGACAGAGTAATGATTCCCTTGGCATTGCATACAACCTGCACGTTGATGGAATGCCAGTGCTTGCGGTTGCAATAGATGTGCTCAGTGGCCCTCGGTGGACGTAGGGCCACATGGGTGCAAGCTATGGCACCAAGCACTTTGGGGGTGTGTGCCATCCTGTAAATGCTCCTGCACCACAGCCTGCCTTTCTGTGGGTGTTCTGGGCATGTATATGTGCCTGCGGACTGAGGGGCGTGCAGTCATGATTGCCAACAAATAGTGTAGGCAGTGTGACTGCATGGGCTGTGAGACGCCCCCAACTATGGCAGTTGTCCGCTGAAATGAACCAATGGCCAAAAAATGCAGTACATTGAGCACCTTTTCCAATGGGCTCAGTGCTTGGGAGAACAGGGTGGGTGATGTGAGGTCATCCTCCCACTCAGTGACCAGGTCCACGATGATATGAGGTGGAAACCTATACCTGCCATAGACCTGGTCATCAAGGATCCCAAAAAGGCTGGTCCTGGGTAAAAAAAATGCGGGGCCTGGTTATCCTCCTCCTCCTGCGGTGTACCACGAACACTGCTGCGAGGAATGGTACATTCATTGTAGCTGTATACATGTGTTTGTTGTTTGTGCGCACTTTTATGCATTGGCTTTGGTGCGTTGGGGTGCTTCCGCTTGCTTTCCCGTGGCGTACGTGTTTCCGGGTTTGCGCATCTTTTGTCGCATGCCTGTGAGCCCTGTTCCATTCCATGAATACGTGTTGTTAGCGTGTGTGTGGGTGTTTTGCGAGGATTTTACTGCGGTGCTTCCCCCATAATGCCCACATTTTCGCGTGCTCCCCATTTCACGTGTTCCGCCCCCTTTTTAGGTGTGTGCACTGGACGTTATGCGCCTTCGCTGGCCATATCGCGCAAGGTGTTTGTGGTGTTGCAGTGACATGTTGGACCCGCGCGGATTCAACGCAAGTCTCAGGTAAGCCAAGCGCAATGTGTTCCATGAATACGGAAATGGGCGCTTGCGCGTGAAAACGCATGCATGCACCAGTTTTCGGCACACATTTATTCCTTGAATTACCCTGTTAACCTTTTTGGTTTTTCTGCATTATGTTTTGTAGTGTTACACCACCATCTACAGGTCACTTGAAAGTGCTCATCATCACGGCTCGAAGCTGCAACATGATCAACACCCGATTCATTTCTATCACAAAATTGTGTAAAGGACAGGTACTTCACCCTAATGACATCAAATTGAATTTTGGTACAATTTGAAGGTGACATAGTTAAATCAGTTGATTTGAATCAGGTTCCATGTTTAACTAAACGACTTCTTTCTTCTGTATGCTCTCCTTTCATTAATGCTTTAATCCAACCAATCTATTTTTCCAGAAATGCCACAAAAAAAGAGCAGTATTTAATCCCACCCGAATCAAAACAAAACTTTGAAAGCTAAAAGATTATCAGCATTCTGAAGGAGGTAGCTCACAAGACCATGAAGCTGATAGAATTCAACATGCTTTCAGACAGAACAACGAAAGTGCTCAAGAACCTGAAGCAAGACTTACTAATCAGAGAATTTGTGCTGCTAAAACACAAAGGTAACAAAACTGCTGGAGAAGGTGAAACACCACTTGCTGTTAAGAGAATTAATGCTGCTGAACACTGAAGGAATGAAACTGCTGAAGAAACTAAAGTGAGACTTACCGATCAGAGATGTAAAAATCTGAGAATGCGCATCCCGGGCGAAGCCGGGTACTTAGGCTAGTATATATATAAAATAGCACTACCTTATAATATAAAAGTCAAAGGTATTTTTTCTGATGTGAAACAATTGTATTTCAGCAAATTTGCATACTCAAACACTCCTGTGGCTCTGAACTGTGGGCACAATTGAAGTGATGGCTACTGCGTAGCATTGTGGCACGTATGACTAAGCTGAAATGGGATATTCTACTTTCACATTTTAGGTTGAAGGTTTTCTTTCCAAAACTTTATAAACCCACCATAACTTTGCTGGTGTTTGCTAAACATACTCCAAAACACTAACCAAAGAGAGACCAAGAGGATATTATAAAACACATTAAAAAAGCAAACTGCGAATAGATCTGACGGGACTGAAAGGTATGCTAAATAAAACTGGGCATCATGAATGAAGTGCTCACATTGTAAAAATAAAGAATCAGTATGGCACTACCTAGTGGAATGGAAAAAAAAATGGAAAACAAAGCAAGGCATTCATACAAACTATAAAAGAACTAGGAATTACTGTAAGAAATGTATTTGATATCCTGAAGCTGGAAAGAAAGCAAGCGTGTCAGGAAAAAAAGCACAAAATAATATTGCGACACATTATGGAGACCAACAAAAAATGGTGCATTTGAGTCTAACACCAAGATGGGGGGAAAATCGTCACAAGCAATGGAAGGAACTCTGAAAATCACTAACAATAAGAAGGATGGCAGACGATGTTTGCAAATAAAGTTGAAACATGCATTTGGTTATCTACATCTTTGTGAGATGTCGGTCTTGAGCTGAAAATGCTCTGTATAAAACAGCAATGCCCTATAAGACAAAGACATTTTTTCTGGAATGAAAGGCTTGCATTTCAGCAGCTAATTTGCATACCATAATGCATTAATCATGCAGCTCTGAACTGGAGGTAATCTTCCAGTGATGACAGCTGGGTGGCACTGAGGCATGTGTGACTTAGCTTAATGGGTTATACAACATAATATTACACGGCCTGCTGAAACATCAGTGTAGTTATGGTTAAGTACTCATAGAAAGAACACTTTTTGGGCAGCTTGTAACTTTGGTACTGTTCAATGAATCCTCACCAAACTTCGGCAAATAAGTACATGATTTTGTGATGTTTGGTGCGGTTTCGTCCATGGGGCGGCAAAGTTATAGTCAGGATCCCACATTTTTTGAAATCCTCAGACAATGGAAAAAAAATGCTGCTCGCGCCTACAGCCCAAACCGCTGTACGGATCTTCACCAAACTGTGTGAGGAGAGCCGGCTTGGTCCCGAAAGCATGCTTTTGAAAATTTGGTGTAAATCTGTCCAGTAGTTTTTTTTTTAAATAGCCAAATTAGTGTTATCAGGATCCGGTCCGCAGACTTATTTCCTGATTCAGAGTCCATGGATGCCTATGGACCAATTAGAGGGTGCCTTGCTGAATGCGGACATCAAAAACGCAAGCTGATTGGATGCTCAAAAATGTGAGGTGTGTCATAATTTGTTTAACGGTTGCCATATTAGATCTGCGGACAGCTGCTGTTGTCCACTGACAGAGCAGTGAGAAAAAAGTTCTGAAATTAAGTTTGCAGTTATTTTGTGGCTGAAAGGCGGCCTTGGATGGTTGGGGGAGTGGAAAAAAGTTGATAGGGAGCTATGTTTATAGGTAAATAAAAGCATGTGCCGGTGCTGACGAGTCTGTGGTCCACTTTACTGTCCGCGAACATCATTGGGAGTAGGGAGATTCAGGGTGAGTCTTGTTTTTTGAAGGTGTATTGTACATACTTGTTACATGGTTTAATTCTATTGTGGTGGTTGTGGCCACTGGCCACACACACTATAGTAAATGTGTATAGTAATTACAGGTACTGTAGGGGGGGTATGCAGTATTTGTAATATGGTGGAAGGATATCATGCAAGTGTATATGGTATTTATGATCGTAGTAGAATTGAGCATTGTGCTTATGGAGTATGTATCTTTTTCTTTGTGAAGGAAAATTAGGATAATACTAGTTATGGTTACTTAGCTGCATATGATAATTAAGCTGGAATCGCTGGTTCTTTTTCTGTGAAAAAAAGAGTATAATTTGTTAGGTTGAAACCTTTAATTGCATACATTTGTACATAAAGATTTACTTTTTCGACCCTCGAAAATAGTGCATTCTATGTACTATGTTTGGTAAAACATTAGTGTGTGGTACACTGTTGTTGTATTAACATGAAATGATCATTGGGTCATTGGAAAAAAAATCCATAGTGGATTACAATAAAACAACTTCAATTACATACAGTTTTTGGAATTTACATAGTTCTACTAAAGAATGTACATCTTACAGAATATGTGTGTGTGGTAGCTTGGAAATATTATGTGAGTATAAGTGTGATAGGATGTTTGTTTGAAGTGTGTTGTAATTAAGGAAATGTTTAAAATAGTTAGCTACCCGTTGGCGTATTCTAACCATCTTGGATTTTAAAAATTTTTTTTTAGTATTATGGATGTAGCTAGATACTATTTGGTATATTCTAACTATGTATTGTACTACACTTTAGAGAGTACATTTGGGTTGCAGTAATATTATGTAGGCATTTGTTAGATTTTCTGGAAACATATGTTTTGGAGTAATGGAAGTGCTGTTACATTTTTGACACATGCAGTATAGTGGCCTGGAGTGGTTGTGGCACCAGTGTGGTAGATTATGCCTTCTGTTGTGAAGGTTTTCTTGCCAAGAGATACTTGGCTGTGTGTGAAGCTAGTAAGCTTACAGTTATGTTAGCTCAAAGCTATTGACCATGTGATATTGTGCACATCTCCCTTGCCATATCCATTGCCTTTGTCCTATCATGACAATTACAAAATTACCAACATTAGTGGTACTTAGGAGGAAGGAATTGCTGCATAATACACAATTAACAGCTGACTGACTCTTCCCAGTCTTCTAGGCCTTTGAGAGGTGCATTCCTACCAAGAACTCCCATTATTGTAATATTGCATGCTTCAAATGTACTAATCTCAATGGCCAGCGAAGAATAAAACATGGCCCCACTCATGATTGACTTGCAACTAACTTACAAATACCAATTTCAACTGTACCTGGTGTAATGTTTTGCATCTGATCGACATCGTTATGTGGGAGGGTCAGCCAGAGGGAGGTGAAAGGGACATAATGGGAGGAATGAGGGAGGTCAGTATGAAGTAGAGAGAAGAAGAATACAGTACCGTTTATCCTCTCTGTGTGTCCACTTCCTTCTTGTGTAAGGGGGATGCCATGTGGAAATAACGTAGAGAGTCCCGCAGCAGACCCGGGGACTCCCAACATAATTGGCAACGAGGTGGCAAACCAGCAGAGGCAAGCTGGACAGCAGTAGTTCTTCAGCATCAACAAACTCAGTGGAGATGCTGCCTGACAGGCCGCATGGGCGGCGGTGATCGCAGAGTACACAGTGACTGCCACCAGGTGCACCCGGCCCATGCAGCTCGGGCACTGCTTTGAAACATGCTGAGACAAAAGAGAGCCCTTGAGCCCGAGACATATGCAAGCTCGAGGGGCAGCAGTGATGAGAAGGCCTAAATTGAAGTACAGCACACCCTGGTGGCACGTGAGCCCCATGGGCAGCAGTGAATACAAGACACACATACCAGCCCTGCAAGACCCTGTGTGATGAATCCAAAGGAGTCATCAATAATTCCCCCGAAAGTAATATCCTCCCATATTGCAAGGGGACAGCATGTGCAACCTGACCCTGACCGCGGGGGAGGCTATATGGGGGAGGATAACATGGGAGGAGACCAGAGGTCGAAGTGGGCGGGAGCGGTGCTCCTATACTTTTTATTTTTCAGATTCACCGTTCCTATACATTTATTTTAAAAGAAACCGTTCCAGAACGGTTCAGTTTTAAAATAAAAGTGTAGGAAGAAGTTGAAGCTTGCACTTCAGTGCACTGCACTGAATATTCCCTTAAATAATAGGTGTGTTTGTTTGGGGGTTTGGACTGGTGTGGGAGGGGGCGCAGGGATGGGGTTGGTGGGGAGTGAGGCAGACCGGCAGGGAGCATAGCTCCACTACTTCTTTTCGTACACTTCAACCACTGGAGGAGACAGCCTCCGGGTAGATGTCATGGCTTCATTGGATGAGAAATTGTATCCCCAATTTGCCCATGAAGATGACCCCTTTATACCCAATACCCTCATGGCCTATTGCCATAAATATAAACCCCCTGTTAGGGAAACTAGAGAAACCCTTTCCCAAAGCTCTGCAGATCAGGCTTCCATCCGTGGTTGAAAATATGATGATCCAAGACAATCTATTCCAGTTCTAGTTATTCAGCATAAAGAACTGATGTATCATTTAGAAGTGCTGAAAGTGATTTTACAAGTAATCTACATTATAATTATAATTGTTTTTTGCATATCACGCTTAATACCGAAGAGGTTTCTGAGCGTGGACTGGGGATTCAAACCTATGTTGCTCTGCTTCTTCTTTCTTCCAAGACGCACGCATTGCCACTGAGCTATACTATCTGTGCCTTGCTCTTCTTGGCAATCCCGGCCCATTCACCGACAACATTGGGCTCAGTTTCCCACAATCACCCAGATACTGGGACAAGGAAGAGGGAAAGAGCAATGCAGAACGAAATGAGCACCAGCTCAACCAGCGTACTAGTTGTTATAAAAGTGCACCGGTACACAGGAGATTTAAAGACCAGAGACCAAGTCATGGCTGCTGCTGTTTGGAAGAAGACATGTCATTCATCCGCAAACCTTGTGAAGCCTGGTAGCACAAACCGGTGTGGTGGAACTGAGCAGCGCACCAGCAAGGGAAAAGAGAAACGCTGCAAGTCGAAACACAGACACGACAGGAGGCAGTGGAATACTCCTTGTTGTGCGGCAACCACAGAAAGCAGCGTTTTACCTTCTGGGACCTGGTTCGAGTCAGGCATGCTGAGGCGAGGCTGCGGGAGACACCAGAGCGAAGCTAGAGCAGTCCAGAGACGAAAGCAGGCGGTACACATTTGCCGCTTGAGTGCAAAAGGGCCGAGAACGCCTAAAAGAGCCAGTGAGTCAACCCAAATACAGTGAGAACCCTGGGTTTGGTGAACGGACAATATGTCAAGTACCTGATCTCGTTGCTGGATACGTGGTTGTGTTGCTCTGCTCTCCGCCTTTCCATGGGTCTCCAGGCTTCGTTAGTCAGTAAATATGGCACAAGGATCAAACCCTGTGCCCGATCCCATATAGGAAAACAGGGACAGGGCCAGGAAGACGGCTCCCCACTCCACAGAACAGCTTTCCCCGATTAATGTGACATGGGGAAAGTGCCAGCGTTGGCCGGGAAAGCTGACAGTAAAACTGAAGTGCAGAATCCAGGCACAACTGCCTCTGACGATGATGATGTCAAACCAGAGCATAAGAATATGAGCAGGAAGAAGGCAGCAGCAATTGGGCGGTATTGGTTATAACAGGTAGGAGCCAGGGATCCATGCAGACAGCAAGGGGGAGGAGGCAGGAGTAAGATAGAGATTGCAGGAAACTAGGCAGGAGACAAATTGGGAAAGCACTGGGCAGGAACAGGCAAGGAAATGCAAGAAAAGATCATAGGCAGCAAGGATCAAGGCTTCTGACAACAGTGAGACATGTCTGTGTGGTTTAATTGCTAGATTTAAATAGCCTGCTGCTCCTGCATAGCGGACATCACAGCGGATGTTGTCCCCATAGTAAAAAGGGACACAACGTTCAGGAACCAACAAAGGGAAGCTCTAACGAGGTTCTGCGCATGCGTGCCATCATGAATCAAGGCAGCGCCCATTGCTGGTGCACCGGGAACAGGGAATGCTGTTCGAGCAGTGCCCTGCGTAGCCAACCTGCCTGGACTGTCAGCTGCCTCCCCGGCACCACACTCACCAACATGGGCAGATTCTCCAGGTAAGCCACGACCGAGACCTGCTTGGGCCCGGGGCATGACAGCACAGCAGTAGGCACAGAGAGGTGCAGAAGAGGCAAAACAGTGCCACAGACAAAAAAGCACAGCAGAGAGTACAACAGAATCAGAATAGACCGCAGTCATCAAGCAGGCAGGCATGAGACAACACTGGGAAGTCACAAGGTAAGATGTCGGAAGAAGACATACCGGTCACAGTGGCGACAACCCCACCAAATGCCATTCAGGGACGTTTTAAAGACTCACAGACCATGCAACTGCCAGCAGCGCTTGCAATCACAGAAACTGGCAACCTGGCACCCTGATGGGCGAGAGACTTTGATGTCTATGTGGAGGCGATTGGCCCGCATGACTAATACCGAAAACAATTCTTATCACGTTGGCAATGGAACCAGCTGAAAGAGACATCATTGATGAACTGCCAGAAGTCACTGCGGACACATTCACTGCGGACACATTCAGGGGCCCTAGGATCGTGATGTTAGTCAACACACAAATGTACACTATGAGAGGCACGCATTTCTCGCCACGATACAGAACAAAGGGGAACCCATGCATGCATTTGTGATGAGCCTTCAAACATGGATGAATCACTATGCATTCAACAACTACTCCAATGAGGAAGCACTGCGATCTCAAATAATCACAGGGTGTGCCTCCGTACAATTCAGGAAGTGGCATCTTCAGAAACAGAGGTCCTTGGAAGAGATGCTGAGACTAGCTTACTCTGAGAGGGTGGTGGAGCATTAAGCCTAGGCCATGAACAAAATGAAGATGTCAGCTTCTACACCTACCCTCATCAATAAGATGGTGACGGCCACACACCCATTTCCGATGCAGATAAACGTTCCATCACAAGAGTACCTGTGCCGCGATTGGCCAACTCTGCTCAGCATGCGTAGGTGAAAATCATTTCAAAGAGGTTTGCTGCATGTCTCGCAGCACAGCACAAAGTGAAGGGATGGGCCCGTAAATGACCAGACTGCAAGGAAGGTCGGCAATGGCACCAACGTGTCTGGCCACAACCATGCAGTACAGGGAAAAATCAACCGGGCCGCCACAAGGAAAATATAAGAAGGGAAGAGTTGACCCAAGAAGAAGAGAAAACACCGGTAAGGCAAAGAAAAGCACTGCAATGGTGAACGGCATGTGCCTCGGCATCCTACTTTCCCTGAAAGGCGTGAAATCGTAAGATGCCTGGTTGAACAGTCACCCCCCTGACAGCGGATCGAGCTCATCGGCAGAAGAACCGTGATGCAAGGGTTACCTCTGCGCCTTGGGAAACCAGCAGGCAAAAGAACCAGGTCTGACACTCCTAATACAAATTCATGATCGATAAGCAGAATTTCTGGTCAATACTGGAGCCACGGTCAATGTAATCAGTGAGGAAATGCACAAAAAGAACCTGAAGCCTCCAAGGTTACGTCCATCAGAAGTGGATATATACCCCTACCGATCTAAAACAACATTGTCGTGCAAGAAATACTTTAAAGCTGCGTGTCAATACAAGACACAGTCAAAAATACTACAGATTCATGTGCTGGAAGCAGCAGCAGAAAGTGGGCGTATCCTGAGCTTTAAAGCAGCATTAGACATGGGCCTTATACATGTACTGTAACGCCTGATGGCCCGTAAATACATTAACACTGTAGAAAGAATGGAAAAGCTGTTCCAGTCATTGTTCAAAGATTTAGGAAAACTAAAGCACAAACAAATCAGCCTGCATATTGATCCCTCAATTCCCCCGGTGGCGCAACAATATCGGGGCATACCGATCAATATTCAACAGAAAGTGAAAGAAGAGTTACATAAGGTGTACATAAGCTGCTTGAGCAGGACATTTTAGAGCCTGCAAAAGGACCAACGCTGTGGGTGTCCACCATTGTAACGGTGCCAAAAAGGGTCAGACTCCATCCAACTATGTGTGGACATGAGAAGTCCAAATCAGGGTATTAGGTGGGAAAGGCATTGGGCTCCCAGCATCACGACATGATGGTGTACAAGTCTTTCTTCTAATTGGATCTAAAAAAGGGCTCTCACCAGCTGGAATTGAGCCTGCACCTAGCTTTTTGTTGTGTCATCAGCAGCAGAGATCTTCCAGGACAAAACCCACAGTGTCATCAAGCGCACCCCGAACTGTTTAAATTACAGTGATAATATTCTGATTTTCAGCAGGAACACAGAACAATACGACAACACCTTGGCAAGAGTCTGCATGGCCCTGGAATCATCGCACCTCTGCTTCAATTCTTTGGGCGCATCTTATAGGTGCAGGGGTTGACACCAGACCCGGATAAGGTAGTAGCCCTCAGCAACACACCACATCTAACCAACCTAGCTGTGCTACAATTGTTTTAGGACTAGCTAGCGACTACACCAGATACATAAAGGATTGTGTGACTATCAGCAAAGCGTTAAGAGATCTCACAAAGCCGCACACCTCCTTCCAGTGGTCCAAGGCGTGTCAGGAGTCATTTGAAAGCATTCAGTGGAGAATATCATCAGCGGACAAAATGGCCTGCTATGACACAGAACTGATGGTAGAAATTCCCTGTGGGATTGGGAGCGATTCTGGCACAAATTGAAGATGCATTGCAAAGGGGAGAGAGTGTCGTACACAAGCATGAGTTTATCCAAAACAGAGCAAGTTTACTCCCAAGCTGAAAAAGAAGGGCTGGCGGTCATGTGAACACTTGCATCTCTTTTTATATGGAAGCACGTTTACAGTTGTCACGGACCACCAGGCATTATTATTCCTCTATGGCAACTATGACAAATCAAAAGAATGTGTTGCTTCTTCCCAAGGGGAGCCCCCTTGTGAAGCTAGGGAGGTGAGCCCAGTTTGTGATACCCTTCCTAGGGTTTGAGGCAAGTGGGACCTTACTGGAAGAGACTCCCCTTTGGGGACAAGGGCTCCTTTTCCTGTGAGGAACTCCCTAATGCCCTCCATGTGATGGCTTGTATGGGCCTGTCTGAACTACCAGGACATTATAAGTCCCATGATTTAAATAAGGACAAAGTGAACCAATATATTTGTCAAGATGAAATTGAAACTATCCCTTTAACTAAGAGCTTGCAAGGGACTGTGCCGAGGAGGTTGAAAAAGAACTGCTTGTTACTGAAGGAGAGCAGAGACCTGAGAGAGACAGGGGAAGCCCCCTGTCTGTAATAGGGCTGAAGGAGGTGATGCTGGTGTAGAGCACAGAGCCCACATAATTCAAGAACTACTCAAAGACAACGAGAGATGCTGAGGGAAACATTTGGAGCTCGGCGTGCGAGAAGAGAAGGAATCCAAGGGCCCTCGAATAGAGAGCTTGGTGTTGGCGTGACCGTGCGAGAACCATGGTGGGCAACCGCCAGTGCAATGATGCAGATACCACCATCGGAAGAAACCAACTGCCGAACAGATACAATGCGGCACCGGAGCTTACTGAGTATGAAGCAGACGCCCACTGAGAGTGAACCGCGAAGCAGCCACGATGCAGAGGATGAAAGAAAACCTCTACAGGTACAGCAGAAGTTACCCCACAGTGCAGAAGGTAAGAAGGGGAATGGGTATACCAGAACACTGAGAGGGAGTTATAAGCAGACAAAAACCAGAGAACTTTGCGTTTATTAAATAAATTAATTATTAAATTAAACACATCACAAGAGACTATTTATGGATAATCTGCTTAAAAGAAAAATAAAATTCAGAAAGTATCTGGGCCAAGACGCTGCATTCAGGTGAAGTGAGTCCTTCTCCTGACCTTAGTTGGTTATTATCGGGGTGGGGTCAGCTAGGTTAGATTTGGACATTGGGCTAATTTATTTGGGCTATTACTCACGACTTCTGAGCACCTTAGTTTGTAATGTAGGCAGGGAACCCCATAGTTATAAGGAAAGATAGGTCTTATTCTATTCTTCAATAAAACACTTGGTAAAATGTCCTTAAAGTCTCTGCGTCGTTCTTCTCACCTGCCACACAATCCTCAGGCCTGGATGCCGCCAAACATCGCAAGATGGGGGCTAGGGCTACAAGACAATGCGTGCAACATAATCCATCGCACCAAAGAGACGGACAATCCTGCAGGTGTTTTGTCAAGGCATCTGGTGGAATTAGAGACCCCAGAACATCAATCATGTTGTTCACCAGGTGACACCTACGGGTGTACACAGCCTACAGATACTACATGAGTTGGAACAAGGGAGGACCCTTCAAATTGGAACAGGATGTTGAAGACACAGTGGTGGAAACACGCCAAGAATCTCAGAGATGGCGTCTCAGACGTCCAAAATGACATTAGGTGTTTGCTGTTGGTTAGAGTGGAACTCTCTATGTCGGATGAAGGCCTGATATTAAAAAAGGACCATCATTCCCACCACACTGAGGTGCCAAGTAATCTAACTGGCACATAAATGGCACAGGGCCATAGTCTCAACTAAAGACCTATTATGCCAAAAAGGGTGGTTCCTGCATCTGGACAAACCAGGTGGAAGAGATGTTAAAGGCGTACCCCACGTGTAGTGTCATAATACCACACCGACTTCCGTACAGAGGGTGTGGGATGAGGTGGCCATTGACTTATTCAGGCCAATGGAAAGAGTGCAGTATCTGTTGTTGGCAGTGAACGATTATTCGTGGTTCCCAGAGTTCCAACTCCAGAGATCCACGGCTGGACGCCATGCTATTCCGGCTTTGGACAGGATTTTCACAGCACATGGGATTCCCCAGGGTGGTGAAGCCAGACAATGGGCCCCTGTTCAACAGCCAAGACTTCAGGACGTTTGCATAATACATGGATTTCAAACACTGAAGGGTCATTCCATTAGGGCCACAGGCAAATGGGACTGCAACGAGATTCCTGGGAAATCTAAAGAGAACCCTTCAGATTGCCCATTTGGCCGGGAAGCCATTTGAACAATATATCCACCATTGATGGACTCCATAAACACACCTCACAGTGTGTGTGCAAGGCACCATCTGAAGTAATGTTTGGTTGCAATGTCAGAACAAGGATAACCTCCCTGATGCGAGAGGAGGATTATAAAGATGACAACAGGAGTTGAGATTGAGACAAGCAGGCCAAGGAAAAGATAGCAAAATGTGCAGACGCCAAAAGGCAGGCCATGGAATCAAACCTAGCCACGGGGAATGTGGTGATAGTGCGATAACACAAGACGCACAAACACTCCTCTGCATTTCATGCAGTCCCGATGGCGATCGGGCAGATGATGGAGCGTACTTCAAGAATGTGGAAAGGGGAGTAATGAGAAGCTCTAAAAACAATGAGACAGATCAAGATGAGTCAGATGCTTCTTATCAAAGTAACGTTGAAGAGTCAGAGTGACACTGAGGGGACGCACAAATTAAGATCATCAAGACAGCCAAGAGACAACGCCATGGAAAGAACCCGAAGGTCAAGAACCCGACCTTGTAGACGCATAGAAGAAATAGTGTAAAAAGGGGACTGGACATTTAAACCGGGGGAGGTTGTAACGTTGTGCATCCGATCGATGTCGTTATGTGGGAGGGCAGGACAGAGGGATGGCCGAAGGGACGTAACAGGAGGAATGGGGAGGACAGTATAAAGCAGAGAGAAGAGGAATAAAGTACTGTTTATCCTCTCTGAGTATCTGCGTCCTCCTTGTGGAAGAGGAATGATGTGTGGAAAGAAAATCAAGAGTCTGGCAGTATTCCTGGGGACTCCTGACATAACACCTACATTATCTACTTCAGAAGTAGGAAAGCCAAGTTAATTTTGTCCAGATTCAAACTAAAATATTACACACTGATCTCTGCAGCGGGTGCTCTATCCTACTGAGGTATCATGGTTCATGTACAACCTAAATCCAGCGAGCAAAATGTGGAGGTGCCAATTTCCCCTCCATGGCTGCTCACCAATGGAATTGCTCCCACCACATATAAGAGCAGAACAATCCTACTGGAACATCAGAAGGGCATTGAAAACCTGGCTGTGCACCTCACTCACTGACATTGTACGTTTTATCCTCCTTCCTTTGCACAAGTGTAACTGGCTGTAACAGTGCTTGATGCCCGAGGTTTTGTGCGCTTAATGCAAAAATAAATAAATGATTCAGAGTTCAAGGTACCAAATACCATTAAATGAACTAAGATATCATACACCTCCCTTTCTACAGTCCCGCCTACAGATTCATCCCCACGCCTTCTGCAGAAATTTCAGTTCTTTTTTTCATTTTTTATTTTTTTAGAATCAACCTGAACCTTCCAGACTTTCCGAGATGTAGCACCCTGAAGAGAGATCCAGGCTGATTTGGCGGGTAGGTAAAATGCACAGTAAGTGGCAACCCTACTCACATCACACTTGGGGGTAAACAACTTATTTAAAAAAGTGAGAGCCTGCAAAGCATTTCTTGTAAAAGGTTGGACTGGCTCTAAATGTGATTTTTATACCAGACTGTCCATTTTCAAACCAGACAACAGGTTCGGACTGACCTATAGGGCAATAGGCCCATGGCCGAACCAAAAACAAAATGCTGCGGTAGGCCTTTTTCTTGGCCAAAGTGGGCCACTTTTTTTGGCCAGTTTGGGCCACTTTGATGAGTTATTTCACCATATAGCTAGTAGATTTGACCAGTGTTGCTGAATAAACATTCTTAAAAATGCACAGTTTGCATCACACTTTATCAAAAAAATGCCTTTTTTGGTTACTATTCAAACTGTAACAAAACTGTCACAAAAGGAATGAATAGCCATTTCAAACTGTGGGCCGACCTGCCAGACACCCATCAACTCCACTTGTAGATCGGGAGGGTGCATAGAGGTCAAGTCGAACAAGTTACTTACCAACTGGTAACGTTCTTTCGACTGGATGTTCCTCCAACGCATTCCACATCTCGGACATCACATGTCCAAGATGTGGAATGCGTTGGAGGACACAATCCATTCGAATAGTTGTTTTTCCCTCGGTGTACATTGGCATTTATTATATAACAACACACGTCCAAGCCTTGCATAGTCATTTTGGAGCTCTGCAGCAAAGCATGTCTGCCTTCAGGGAGGTGGTTTTCTGTGCTGTTAGACTGAGCCATGGCTCTCGGCTCCCACGGGCAGTGGAACGCCCAGTGCTGAGCGTCCTCTGAGGAGTCCGGTCAGTGCGGGCGGAACTGGACATCGCTGCCAGGAGCTTATACAACTGGGTCATGTCGCCTTAATCTTTTTGTTTCCAGGTCACATAGCATAGCCTCATAAATCACACCTGTCCAACCCCCTTTTGGCAGTATACCGACTCTCTTCCCGATCCGCACAAATCCATACCTAATTTGCAGCTGAACGCCAGCGTTTTCCCAGTTTCCAACCATAAGCTTTAGCTTTGCCTAACTTTCTTGAACGCTAAACACCGCTTCAGCAAAAGAAAATGCAAACCACGCAGAGCAGAGGATTATTTAACTCTTAGTGTGCCTCGCCGCGTATTTAGCATAATAATCTTGTTTGGATTTTCATGGCGATTGTTCCCATAGTGTTTCATGCCCTCTCAATAACAGTGTTCATTATTAACCACTTTAATCACACAATTGACAAACTTCATTATGATGAAAGGCGGAGTAGATACAGCCGGGATTCGAACCTGCAACCAAGAGGTTGAATAACTGAGTTTTATGAAAAGTGTTGGCATTCACCATTCATTGTTTTGGATTCCATTGTTAGTTTACTCTTCACTTTAGGTCACTTTTTTTTGTTATTGTGTTATATTCAAAATTTGACTTTTCACAAAAATACTTTTACATAGGAAAGAAAAAACAAATATCTAGGATTCACACGCACGGTATACCACAAATGACAAGAACATCACATTAAAAAAATAAAAAAAATAAAAAAATAGAAAGAAACATTTAAACAGTCTAAAAATCAATTACAAAATTGCACAATTAAAGAAAAAACAGCTATCTAAAATCAGATAATCACTGCAACATTATAAACAAGTCCATCACATTCGACAATGGAGATCGTTACAATTGGGGTATATATATATATATATATATATATATATATATATATATATATATATATATATATATATATATATATATATGTAATTACCCTCTCCTAACCCTCTACGTGTCTATTTTGAGGTAACCTGAATGCGGGGGATGAATACCACTCAATTTCATTTCTTTCAACATTTTTCTAACTTCCGATTTAGCTCACTAATCTCTACCGCTTGCCCAACTCCATCTCATATTGGCATCCTCGGATGACATAAGAAGAGGACATGTTTGCCAACGTGCAATGGCAAGTTGGTGAGCGAGCAATGCCTAACATTCATTCCAACAATGGACTTTAGGCGAGAGGCTGCCGGTGTGGCACTTAGCCAATTGGCACCAAAGTCATTTCGTACCCTACGTTTATAAAATGATATTGCCATTTGCAAGATTGTTGGGAAGAATCCTACAGATCCCTCACAAGACCGTGCCTAAAGTCTCCTCCCAGGTGGCCTGGGAAAGGCAGGCGCTTCCTGATCCAGACCCTGGGGGTAGTGTACTGTGAGAGGATCACCTGGGAGGAGACGAGGCCCGGGGTGGTGAGGAGAAGATCCTGTGGGATGAGAGACAGTATTTGTCCTTCGAAAGTGACAACCTTTAAAGTTGCCAAAGCATGTAACTGCTTATTGTCATTATAACGTATCTGACAGAGTTATAATATCTGTGGGTCTCGGCACAATAGCTGAAAACCCAAACCAACCTTAACGCCAGAAAGAACATGCAAGGTACTTCAAGATAAACATCCTCTTTACTCCCAAAGGCAGAGTGTAAAGAAATGTAGAAATATTGCTTTAAGTAAACTGTCTTCCTCTGTGACAACAAATTCTAAAGGTTCATCTTTTAGTGATTTTAAGGGAAATTCAACTCCACTTAAAATCAAAAAGTTGCTTAAAAGAGCTGATTTTGTTGTAGAGGACTTCAAGTCCCATAATCCCATGAGTACTGGGACAAGGAAGAGGACTGAAGAGTTATGCTGGGGCAGTAGGCATGCAATTAAGTCTAATAGCTGTGAGAGGTCATTAATAAGAGGCGTACAACTGCTTGTAGTTTTCTCAAAGTAAGACATTTTAGTAAAGGATACGTTTTCAAATAAAGCCTTGCTTGCCCTACTCTACCGAGGAATTCCCTAGCGAGTCTAAAGGCCAAGGGAACAATCTCTAGCATGGGTAAACTGGCGCTCACTCTGAACAACAAACATTAAAGAAAATTATAAAGTAACATACAACAATAAACAATATTTGGATGTCCCTCACCTGTCCTGGATAAGATCCTTTTCCCAGGATTTAAAGTAAGCTTTTCAATGTTAACAAGTCTTCAACCAGTGCTTAGCAGTTCAAAGTCAAAACAAAGGTTCATCAAACCCAAATCCACTGGTAACAATCCTCTGGTTTTGGTTAAAAAGATCCCCTTTCAATTAAATCCAAGAAAATAGCACTAATAGTAATGCTGGTTATCTGCTTCTTCAACATTATTAGTCACAGTCAAAAGAATAAATGCTTTTATTTCTTCTCCGGCTACAACTTTGAAATAGGTTAGAACTCCTGCAGTACATTTGGTATGTTTGTCAGGAGGCTTCTCTTTGGGTTGCTGCTTCCTTTCAACAACCACTCGTCTACTATTATTGCTATGAGAACTGACTACTTTAAACCTCTTAAATATGACATCCGCTGACAAATTTATGTACCACCACAGTTCAGATACTTCTATTTATTTACTTTTTGAATATTCATAAGGCGCCTATACATCATAAGGTGTTTCCAGGTGCCACAAGGCAAAAAGACGAAGGGAACAGGAGAAATACAAAAACAATGCAAATTAACAAGAGAGGTCATGGGAGTCTAAGACTGATATGTAATGGACATTTCTCTTCTGTGGAAGGATGGTGAGCTAAAGACTCTGGTTGAGACTCTAACCCGGGATATAGGCCAGTAGTAGAGAAACGCCCAGAACCCCCTTGTTTTTGAAATAGTAAAACAATACAGCAATAATACAACAATACCGGTCCTACTAGGCCTTGCGACACTCGGATCGAGCAAGTGCAGTGACAAGAACTGCAAAAAAAGGAGGGGGAGGGCAGGTGGAACTGCATACTATGCAGGGGGGGTAGGGTTGGCCCAAGGACTAGGCAAGTTCTGGGGGGAACCCAGGTGGGGTAGGTGCCAGGCGTGGGGATCAGACTAAGTGTGAGGGCAGGGGTGGACCAGAATCATGAGGGACGCTAGCCTAGGAGGGGGTCGTGGAGGGCAGCGCTGAAGAGCGAGTGTTGGTATAGACTGTACAGGGAGGGCCTGCTATTTATTTATTTATTTTATTTGGCATTTATAAGGCACCTGTACAGCTAGAATCATGTTTCAAAGCACCACAAGGCAAAAGGGAATAGAACACTGGAACAAAACATGACAAAAGAAAAAATGACAATGAAAAACAAATGACAACAGCAGCCCTACTAGGCCTTGTAACATTTGGAGCGTGCAAGTGCAGAGAAAGAGGGGAAAGGGGGCAGGGGTAAGTGCAGAAGGGGCCCCCGGGGTAAAATGCCAGAGTGCCCTTTGAAGTGGCAACAGGTAAGTTTGAGGCAGTGACCACCTAACAAGAGAGAGGTCAGCCACCAATCCAATAAGTGCAGACCTGAGGAACACCTCAGGCAAGTGCAGAGGGGGCGGATGCTGTAGGCGAAATGGTAGAAGACCAGGACTCAATAGGACTCTTAAGACCCAGGCCGCCAATCTCCGTGACTGTGGGGGGATTTGCAAGGGAGGGAGAGAGAGCGGGAAAGAGCAGAGAAAAGCCAGTTCTTAAAAAGTTTCCAGAATTTAAGGAGGTCTGGCTCAAGTGCGAGAGGGGCCGGTAGGCTATTCCAGAGGAAGGCATCTTGCGAAGAGATAGATCCTACCCCCACTCTCTGCTTGGAACAACATCAGACTTGCAGAAAGTTGGAGTTATAGGACCACAGGGCCCTACCAGGGAGGTATATAGGGAGAGAGAGTTGGATATAGTGGGGTCCCAGGCCCCAGAGAGTCTGGTGGATTATGCAGATGGTCTATAATTTGATCCTTGCAGCAACCGGGAGCCAGTGGAGACATTTTAGGGCTGGAGAGGTGTGGTTCCTTGGCTTGAGGCCAAAGAAAAGTCTTGCAGTCCTATTCTGGATTATTTGAAGGGGACAAAGTGAGGAAAGAGGCAGGTTGAGGAAGAGGCTGTTACAGTAGTCCAGGCTATAGAGGACCATAGCTCTAGGCACTTTTAGTTTCTGGGAAAGGTGAGCAAGGGGAGAATGCCTCTAACGAGGTGAAGCTGACAGTGGGCCTTCTTGGCAAGGTCCATGATATGAGGGGAGAAGGAAAGAGAGGAGACAAAGGTGACACCACGGTTTTTGGCTTCACAGGAAGGTGAGGGGAGTGGACCAAAGGAGTGTGGCCAGAGAGTAGGGGGGATGGAGGGAGAGGGGATCCCAATGAGAAGGATCTCTGTCTTGCTGGCATTAAGACAGCGATTGTTAGCAGTGCACCATGCCTGAATAGCAGTTAGACAGTCGGGAATGAGAGAGGGAGAAGCACAGGTAGAGGAGGGAAGCTTGACGGAGAGCTGTGTGTCATCAGCATAACACTGAATATGAGGAGAGAAGGAGGAGATCAAGTAGCAAAAAGGGGAAGATGGATGTTGAAGAGCCATGGCGATAGGACAGAGCCCTTGGGGACCCCACAGGTGGAGAGTGAGGTGGAGGAGAGGAAAGGGCCCAGTTGCACCTTGGAAGGACTATTAGATATACAAGAATTCAGACAATCCAGTGCCCAGTCCATGATGCTGATGGTGTCACAGAGTCGTTTTTTGAGGATAAAATGGTTGGCAGTGTCAAAGGCACAGGAAAGATCAAGGAGAACAGGAGCAGCAGGAGAATTAGAATCAAGGTTGGAGAGCAGGTCTTCAGGGCTGTTCAGGAGAGCAGTTTTCATGCCTCTGGATGCTCTAAAGCTAGACTGGTGGTCGTAGAGGCAGACCGCAAGTTTGGTGTGGTGGATTAGTTGGGATATGACCAACTTCTCCAGGAGTTTGCCCAGAAAGGGTGAAGTGGAGATAGGACGATAGTTAGCCAGGCAGGAAGGGTCAGCGGGCACTTGTTTAGGAGAAGGTGCACAAGGGAGTGCTTGAGGAATGGGGAAAAGGAGTCAGTGGCAAAGTAGTGGTTACAGAAGTCAGCTAAGACAGGAGCGAGAGAGGGGAGATTACCTTGATAGTTCAGGAGGAGCAAGGGAGCACCTGTTTGGAGGAGACTTTCATAGAGCATAGATTTTCATAGATGGAGAAATGGTATGGTCTTTGGAGCAGGCAACAAGCCAGTTTGTCAGTGGGTGTGTGTGAAGTCTGTCACTTCTGTTCTGCTGCTCTGCAAGTTCGTTTGAGTGAGGCTAGTTCAGAATCATACCTGTTGCGCTTGCAGGCAGGCCTCATGACAAGGGCAAGGAACCAAAGGGGTTTTGACATGGAGAGGTGAGGTTTGCAAGGGCTATATCAGTGGGAAATTCAATAGCAGGAGTAGGAGGGGGGGATGAAGGTGGTGGCAAAATCAGTGACTGACGCTCGCTTCATTGGTCGAATGGCGACGGAATGGACTTGCAGTGCAGGCAGAGGTTCAGCTGGAGAATCGAGGAGCTCAAGGTGGGAAGAGAAGAGAAAATGGCCAGACCAGGAGAGTGGAGTAGTGAGAGGGTTAGAGATAGGAATGCCTGCTGAGATGAGAGCATCCAAGGTATGTCCAGCTGAATGGGTCAGAATGAAGGGAAGAATGTTGAGGGAGAGACAGTAACAGAGGTTGCGGAAAAGTAAAGTTGCCGCTTCAGCACAGACAAGGTGAATGTTAAAGTCTACCACTGCTTTGTATTTCTTAATTATCATGCAATGTCTGACAAGACACTACAACCTCTTCAGGTAGGCAAGGCACTCTTCCCTTAATGACTTTCTAAAAGAGGGTAGCCTTTCTGCCTCATCCATCTGTCTGACTGCCACAAGGATAACTTGCCTCTGCCCACAAGACTGACTTCCTTTCAGCTTCAGCAGCCTTCAGCGTTACAGATTAACTTCTGAATATTCTTTACAAGCACCGCACGGCCCTTCCACAGCTTTCTCACACCTTTTCTGCCCAAGTAATTACCCAGAAGCCGTAGTGTCGCTCTTTCAGCTTCAGGTAAAAATTCCACACTTATTATTGAGGCCAGTGGACTGTTAGAAACATCACAGATTAGGTGTATAGGTTTAAACAAGACTGGTTTCATTGTGCAAAGGGAGTGCCTGCTGTCTTAAAGAATGTGTGGCCTTCTGCTCAGTATAATAGCTTCTTGAAATAATAAAGAAAGTCAATTCAGGATAATACAAGGTTTAGTCTTCAAAGTGAAAACATAATTACCACATGCAACCACGCTTTAAAGTCAGATTTTTTAGCCTTACAGTGTTGAATGTGATTGTATTCCCATATAGTATCACAGAAGCAGCTTCTCACTTCTCATCGGAATCACAATTGGCCACACGTGTCCTTCCTTTGATGCCACTTTCACTTGTTCTTACTTGTAACTCTTGAAAGACTTAGTATTCGGCTTTTGGAATGTATGCAATACACATTCCCTCTCTTCAATTAAGGACACACTACCACTCTGGTAATTCAGAAAAAGTTCAACAATGTATGGAATGGCTTTTACTTCTCACGTGAATGACTCAGCTTTTGAAATGCATGCACGTGCTATATTTCCATTATTAATCAACAGTTTGAACATGCTGCACGTCTTACTCGCTATACACACTACGCAAGTTACTTCAGAGCTGCTTACAGTTACCGCCAAGACTTATGACGTGAATCTGAACACTGTGCTTAACTCAGGGGCTTCAGGAACACTGAGGTTGTAGGTTGCTTTGCTTCCCTGACTTCCACGACTTCTGCTACTACTTTGGGCTCTCTTGCGACCCACACCCTTCTCCAGCACGTGTCTCTCCAGTCCTGCCACCTTATTAGTGAGTCTCCTTAATTCCTAAAACCCTCGGCTTGCCTTCTGCTTCTGGCCTTGGGCTCCTGCACGGTCTTGGCTCTGCAAACGCAGCAACTTGGCTCACATGAGGAAAACTTCACCTCCAGCACGTCTTCCTCTGTGCAGCCTTTGCAATACAGGTTTCGGGAACACAGGACCCTCTCAGAACTTGCAGGTAAATCTGCTTTCTCCAGGCTATGGCATCACTTCCGTACTCCACTTCTTTGTGAACTGCCTTGTGCTTCTCCTCTGCTAGTACTACTACTGCCAGCCTTCCAACTCCTGCTCCAGCTCCTCCTCTCTCTGCTTTCCTGCCTTTTATGCCCCAAAGGTTTGACAATTGGCTTCAGCTGTGAACCATTTGTTTCCATTGCCTGACTCTTACAATGCTACTCTTAATTGCCTGAATACTACACCTACACACCTCTTCATCCCTCTTCCTCATCTCAGTTCATCCAGGATTCTGGGACATGTAGTTTGTTCTAACAACATTATTTATTTCTGCGTATTGATAATATATGGGGGAATATTTAATTCCCCTAATTATTTTAACAGAAGGGCTGTGTGTTTTAACTTTTATAGAGGAAGATGGTTTAAATAAAGTAACATTTCCACAATCCTTTGTAGACTGCCCTTGGAATTGAGGGGCGCATTTGATTTTAGACACCAAACCAAGTCTCTCTTTTGGTATAGGGTGTTTTGATGTCACAACCTTAGGTTTTACAACCTTAGATTAAATGGGAGTTTGAGATACGTTAAGTGACTATAAGTCGTACTCTCTTTTGGTACAGTCGTAAGAATCTCCCTATCAGAAAAATAATACTGTGTCTTAACCCACGGAATGTCCTCACTACTCTAGGCCCTGTCTCTACCCAGATGATCCTCCAGCAGTACACAACCCACAGGGTTGGAATCAGGAAGTGTCTGCTGTTCTCTGGCCACCTGGGAGCAGATTTTAGGGAGGGTTTCAGTGAGGGATTCACAGGATTATTCACACAGCCCACACCTGAAGGAACCTGGGAGGCATAAGAGGCCCCCTTAGGTGCAGGCAATTAGGAGGAGCTGGAACTGTCATTAACATGTGTGCTGTAGCAGCAGAGGCAGAAAGAAGAAGGCAGTGTTGGCAATCCAGGTAGAAGTTGGAGAACCAAAGGGATGCCAGAACGTTGATGCAGAAGATCTCACCTGCGTGTTCTGTGAGGGCCCTGTTCCACCAACTCTGAGGTGCAGAACCTGGGCAGCATAGGATGTGTAAGCGGGCTGCCTTTCTTCACATGAGCTTGATATTGCTATGCCAGAAGTGTGTCAGAGACCGAGTCGAGGATCTGTGGGTAAGCAGTGGGTCTCAGGAGCAAGAGGGGCTCCTTAGTCAAGGGGCTGGACTGGAGTCACCTTCAAGGAGGAAGGGTGTGGGTCCCTGTGAAGCCAGACGAAGTAGAAGTTGTGTCCTGAGTCATGCAAGTTGTGCAACCAGCAGAGCAAGGATCACAGAAGCCGGTGAGTCAAACCTGGCATTCTGATTCCTTGCTTGAGCACTACCGTCAAAAGTATCCAATCCTGTATTCAGTCGCGTATAAGCAGAAGCGAGCTGAAGCGGTTTGTTGAACTTTTAACAATGGGACAATGAGAAAGTAGCACTCATATGGGACCAGTAATTCTTCTTTTCACTTGCATGAAGAATACATGCTGCTGAGATTCTTTGTTGAACACATTAAACAGTGTAAACTATATGAAGAAGTGGGACATTCATCACGGGCTATCCAACCAGAAACAGAAAAGGTTCCTGAACCTCCAAAAAATAGTTAGTCATTTTGGATCTTACTAGAATATTTGGGAGGCTGCCCTTTTTGAGAAGTCTGTGAAAGCCTCCTTGTTGTGCTGCTGATTTGCAAGTGTTAGGCATTTTGGTCATTGGAGGCCTTTTTATTTACCAGTACCAGTCCTATCGAAGAGGGCTTTGATTGCATGTTTGCTGTTTTGGAAGATATCTTGTGGCGTGAGCAGTACATAACATTTTCATGGAATGGTAGCTACGCTGTGGAGACCAACTTGACCCACTCATGAAAACCCTCATATTCCTGGCTGGATAGCCCATGATGAATGTCCCAGTAATTGCTTCTGTAGGGACTGAAATATGTTGGGCCGACTATCTAACCACATACATTGGACCATTATACATGTGTTTGGGTGTCCAAGTGCGGGTGTATTGAATTTTGAAAGTGTATATATTTTGTATGTATTTTACCATGCATACAGTGTTTGTAGTGGGTTTTATGTAGTTTTACAACGTCTTAATTAATTTTGTAATGAAATTCAATTAATTGTTTGCGATTGTACTCCTAGATTCATTTGATCAGGTTTTTGTCATTTTAGAAAATTGGAATTACCTCGATTGTGAGTCTAAATAATTGTGTGTTATTTTCTCTTCCACAGTAGGGGTAGTGAGGCGAGGCATGCAATATCATGTATACTTTAATAAAAAGGCATGTTTTGAACAATCATCAAAAAGTTGTCCGCCTCACATTGCTGACCCCTCACATTGTTCTCAATGAAATCTTTTGATTTATTTTATCGTTCAAAGGAAATAAATATACCAATGTGGAATGTATGCTCCCACCAGAAATTGTGCAACATTAATGTAGAAAATGGGATGTAGGTGGATGCATGGTGTAGTAAGTAGAAGGTATTTGCTCAATATTGAGTAGGTATACAAAAGGTGATAGAAAAAAAAACATTGTCCATACTAGAATCTTATTTGATTTCAAGAAAGCTGGAAGCCTCTCATTATGCAAATCATAAATGCATGAAGACTGACAAATCCAGAGAATGTGTCCCTTCTCCCCAACGGGGAGCCATCCCCTTTGGGACTAGGGAGAGGAGCCAAAGTCCAACTCCTCGAACCAGCCAAGTTGGGTAAAAGAATATACTATTAATTTGTGACTATGGTACTTGCTATCTAGACACTTTTCTGATGAGAAAAAATACTTATCTGCAGATACTGAAGCATCTTATTCCTTTCCTGTCACAAGTGAAGTTCCTAAAGGAAATCCTATCTGATAAGGACACAGTCTTAATGGCCCTCCTTAAGCTGCAAGTGAATTAAATCCTCAATATCAAAACCCTACAGAAATCCGTCTACCACCCACAGATGGATGGGTTGGTGGACTGCTTTAATCAGCATTTAAAGTGCATATTAATCACATTTGTGGAGACAGATGGGAACAATTGGGATTTCAGGATACCCTAGTCCCATTTTCCAGTCTGAAATACTCCCCAAACCTCCTTAGGATATTCCCCATTCTAGCTTTTGTATGGTCGAGAACCTTGAGATGTGCTAGCCATGTTAACAGAGACCTGAAAAGAAGCCCCACTACCTATATGACAAGCAGCCAACAAGCTAAACTCTCACATGAAGGCTGTAAGGGAAATCGTTAACGAGGACGTCCTAACTTCTTTCCCCAAAATATCCTCCTAAGGGCCAGAGAAAGGCCGTCGCTTTCGGATCCTGACTTTGGGGATGGATATGTGAGGGAGGATCACCGGGTTGGGTAGGGCACCCTTGGTTGAGACACAGTATCACCATTTCCCTTTTATAGTGAATCCAACATTCCCTAGGCCTTTATAGGTTACAATCAATCCCTTCCCTATTCTATCAATAATTCAGCTACCAGTGAATATCAGGTAGGTACTGGGACGAGGAAGAGACACCCAGAGATATACCTTCTCTCTTTGTAAATTCCAAATCACACAAACACCACTTGAGCACTGAGACGAGGAGACCATGTTACGCTCACCTGGTTCCCAAAGGGGTGCCGGGTGGAACTGGACAGCCACGGTCTCCACCAACGTGATGTGTAGTGCAGAGATGACTGACTGGACTGGCCCACCTAGCTTCGTCTGCTTGACCCGTAGAAGTAGTCTTCTAAAGGTGGAGAAAGGGAATTAGCCACCTGTGGATTTGAGTAATAGCCCCTCACTGTATCCCCATTTATCACCTCTGATATTCCCGTTCACAAAGCTCACCTTATAGTTTTGAATGATGAGCTCTCCATCCTGCGAGGAACGCAGGGGCACGTTGATGGCCAGTTACTTCACTGGCTTGAGGATATTGGAAGAGTTCTAGACAAATCTTGGCTCCAAAACTCCTAGCGAAGGACCGTAAGCATATAGTTCTTAAGAGTTCAAAGATGTCTGAATATTCACTCTTGTCCAATTCCTTTGTTTATCTTGCAGCTTAGACCCAAAAGAAGATAGTTCTGTGGCAGCTAAAGCATTCAGGTAAGAGTCTGTGCTGTCCGTTAAATGATGCCAAAGTTTAACTTGCTGCTTTCTCTTTACTTACAGGTGCGGCGTAAGAAGATTTGGCGTGCTGGTGAATAATACCTATGGCGGTAAAATCAGGTAAGTATATGGTGGCAAGAGATTGTCCTTGTGTCAGGGATGGCACTCTATTAAGAGTGGCACAGGACACCCAAAAAGGGTTTGGGTAGTTGTGCCTAAATAAAGTGGACAGAGAAGCACATACACAGCAGAAAGGAAAGAGAACGAAGAGTAGGCAAGAGTAGCAAGGAAAGGTACAGAATGAATTCCCTCTTGGGGTGTATGCAGATATAGGAAAAGAGTATTCCACGAACCTTAGGAAATACTCAAGCCTTCTGCAAGTTTGCTATAACAGAGGCCCACGCTGTTTGCTCATGACTTGGAACAGCAGCTATGGGTGTCTGTAATGTAGAAACGAGACAAGGGAAGGGGCAGAGGTTGACTGATGGGAACCAACAGACAAGCTCTGTACAAAAGGGTCTACAAACAGGACAAGAGAAGATGCTTACAGACAAATCCAGGAAAAGGAGGTTGATAGCAAACTAGCAGAAGGAAATGAAGGGAAAGTCATGTAACAGGATAGGATAGCAGAGGACAGTAAGGAACAAGGTTGAGAGCTCAGAGGAGCAGGAAAGCAATGAGCAAGCCCACAGGAGCAGGGCTGTAAGGTAGAGAGCCCAGAGGGAAAGGGCTTAGGGCAGCAGAGTAAAGCAGGCTGCACGGCAAGGAACCTAGAAGGACCGGGCAGCAAGGAGTGAGCCCTGAGGGGCAGGGCCGCTGACCATAGAAGGCTGCAGAGGACTGTAGAGGGCTGCTAGGCCGAGAACCCAGCGGAAAAAGGTAGGTAGTAAGCAGCGGAGCGTGATCAGCTGCAAAGTAGGAAGCCCAGAGGACAAGGGATGTAGGCAGCCGGAGTGAGGCAGGCTGCAGAGCAGGGAGCCCAGAGGACAAGGACTGAGACTGGAAAGCAACAGAGCGTGATCAGCTGCAATGTAGAAAGCCTGGTAGGGCAAGGGCGGAGGCTGGAAGGCAGCAGAGCGTGATCGGCTGCAATGTGGAGAGCCCGGCAGGGCAAGGGCGGAGGCTGGAAGGCAGCAGAGCGTGATCAGCTGCAATGTAGAAAGCCTGGTAGGGCAAGGGCGGAGGCTGGAAGGCAGCAGAGCGTGATCGGCTGCAATGTGGAGAGCCCGGCAGGGCAAGGGCGGAGGCTGGAAGGCAGCAGAGCGTGATCAGCTGCAATGTAGAAAGCCCGGTAGTGATCGGCTGCAATGTGGAGAGCCCGGAGGAGCAGGGCTGTGAGGAAGAGAGCCTGGAAGGCTATGGCTGTAGGCAGCGAAGAGTAACAGGCTGCAAGGCAGGAAGCCCAGAGGAGCTGGACTGAGGCAGGGAGCACAGAAGGCTAGGGCTGTAGGCAGCAGGGTGAAGCAAGCTGCAAGGCAGGGTCCAAGCAGGAGTGATGGTAAACAGCATACAAAGATCCATAGAAAGACACGAAAGGTGGAGGAAGGTCTCTCAATGCAAGAGGCTGAGCCACTGCAGGCAGCAGCCTTTTATACTGCCTAGCCCAGCACAGAGGCAGGCTAATTGGTTGCACCTGGCTAAGCACACCTGCAGACAATCGGCCACCTCCCTCTCTGTTCCTGAGTTGGTGGAAGCAGAGCCAATCCCTAGGGCTTCTGGGGGGTGTAGTTCCTTTGATGACCAATAGGAACAGCCAGGAATCGATGCTTATAGCCAATTGCATTGTGGTATGCGTAGTTTGTTGGAAAAAATAATAAAGCACCAAAGTCTCGCAAATGGGAAATAAAGTCCCCAAAGTAAATATAGATTGATCCAAGAGTCTGTTGTAAATAAATGATAAACAAATAGTCCATATTGAGCGCAAATGGATGCGCCCATGGCGCAGGCATGACAGTATGCCCCTCTCCAGGCTCCCTGAAGACCGACCTACAAGAAGAATGTCTGTCACACCGTACAAGAGTCTTAATCCAAAAAGGCACATCATGAAGCACCAGAAACGGTTTAAGGTTGCAAGGTGAGAGTCTTGAATGACGGAGACAGTACAAATGTTCTGAACTTTAGATGTAGAAATCAGAAAAGACGAAGTCTTTGGAACACAAACCCCAACTGTGTGTGCATGAAGAGAGGAACTGCGAAAAACTGCTGCAGGCTCCATGATAGATTTTGCTTTGACGGGCAACAGTATGATGTTGGAAGGTGGAGACATAAGTACAGCAAAGTTGGTAGCTTTAGGAAGGTTTTCCAAGACATCCGGAGCAGCCATGACAACGTTAGGGTTAGCCGCAGAGAGTTCAGGAGTCACAGCGGCGGTTTCCCCATGATTAGTAGACAGTTCAGAGGTTACAGCAGCAGTGAGATCTTGAATGGCTGTAGAGAGTATCGAGGCTGTAGCAACTGGGTGTGTGGGTGCCATGAGAGAACCAGCAGGCTGGAACGCACCTGAGACTGGTAGAGTAGAGTCTGGCAGTCTTAGTGCTATAGATACACCAGCAGGAACAACTGGAGCAGTAGTCTTAACAGGGAAACCCTTCGCTGACTTTGCAACAGTTAGCATGGTGGATGTAGGATCAGGAAGAGAAGGTGCTGTGGGATCAGGTTGTGTAGCAGAGGATTCTGCTGCAGCTATCACAGCTGCGAAGGAAGTAGAAATCTGGGCATCGGGAGCATCAGAATTAGCAGTAGCTTCAGGAATCACAGTAGCTATAGCAACCTCAAGATTTGCAGCAGGGACTTCAGGAGACTCAAATGTGGCAGGGAGTTTAGGAGCCACAGCATCAGGAAGATCATGAATTGCAGTTGGAAGTACGGTGCTGTAGCAGCTACAGACAGTTCAGGTGTTGCAACCACTGGTAGATCGGGTACCACAACCACTGGCAATTTAGGGGGTATCGAAGAAACTGGAGATGTTGATTGCTCAGGAGTGTTGTCTGATAGCACAGTCACACTTTGGCAAGCCCCGCTTGCCAACTCAGCATGCTCGGTGTGAACTGCGCCAGTCTCCTCAGCTGACGTCATTCCAGAAGAGGTTGTAAGTGTGAGTTACTGGACAATAGGAAAGGGTGAGGGCGGAACCATCCTTTGACTCAGAAGGATTTCCAATCAGAAGACCACCCTTGTTTTGTGGTGTAATGGCTGTGTGAGTGATTTGACCCACCGGAGGAGTTAATTCTTTTCTGTCAGTACAACAACCTGAGTTTCTGTGGCTGGAAGGTGAAAGAGCTGTGTCAGTCTTTAGAAGGGATACATATGCTATATTTAGGTCTTCCATCTGCTTGGTATAAGTCTGTATACTTTTCTGCATGGCAATTCCAGGCCTTATCATGTCGATCTCTAAAGATAAGATGTCAGGTGTTGGACATAGTGTCAGATGGTCTGGTGCCTTGTGTCCCTTCATAAGATTCTTATAATGCAAATAACCAAAGTCATCATATAGGTCTTCGGTCTTTCTTTTAAGGCGTAGGAGTTGTTCGTGTAGCAGGTAAGTATCATTAGTTTGATCTAAAGCTTCAGAAGCTGGTGTGGCAGAAAATTCGGTTGTAGCAATGGGAAGACTGACCTTAGGGTTATTGTGGTTAGTAGATACTGTGGAAGCATTAAGACAACCGATGGTTAGTATAGGTCTTTTGTACCCAGGACCAGATGCACAAACCTCAGGATAATGACTGCCTTGTCCTGTCAAATAAGGGTTTCCAGCATTCTGGGGAGCTTGCCAAGCTGATCTTGCGCATATCACTCTGGCAACAGCGTATTCTGGTTTAGAGTCTCCCACAATGAGTGCTATATCCTTGGCTGTTGCAGTGTTAGAAGGCTTGTCAGAAGACGCAGGAGTGTTTTTCACTGTTTGGTTTAACAAGATCTGTAAGAATTCATTATCTTGCTGTAGCTCTGCAACAGATAAGGACTGCGGATCATAGTCGCAAATGTCATAATAATTGTACATGGAAGAAGGGTCAGCTAGCCAGTGAGTATAGTACCGTGCTTGTAAATCTTTGTTTACTGAGGCGAGACTGTCCTTTAGACTAAGGTTCTTGTTTGCTGTCTTTAGGGAAACCATAGGTTTATGCAAAGGCATCTTTGTTCTGTGTGTGCCTTTCCGGCCTATGGAACAAGAAATTTTTGGCTCTTGCATTCTGTCAGGGATGGCACTCTATTAAGAGTGGCACAGGACACCCAAAAAGGGTTTGGGTGGTTGTGCCTAAATAAAGTGGACAGAGAAGCACACACACAGCAGAAAGGAAAGAGAACGAAGAGTAGGCAAGAGTAGCAAGGAAAGGTACAGAATGAATTCCCTCTTGGGGTGTATGCAGATATAGGAAAAGAGTATTCCACGAACCTTAGGAAATACTCAAGCCTTCTGCACAGTTTGCTATAACAGAGGCCCACGCTGTTTGCTCATGACTTGGAACAGCAGCTATGGGTGTCTGTAATGTAGAAACGAGACAAGGGAAGGGGCAGAGGTTGACTGATGGGAACCAACAGACAAGCTCTGTACAAAAGGGTCTACAAACAGGACAAGAGAAGATACTTACAGACAAATCCAGGAAAAGGAGGTTGATAGCAAACTAGCAGAAGGAAATGAAGGGAAAGTCATGTAACAGGATAGGATAGCAGAGGACAGTAAGGAACAAGGTTGAGAGCTCAGAGGAGCAGGAAAGCAATGAGCAAGCCCACAGGAGCAGGGCTGTAAGGTAGAGAGCCCAGAGGGAAAGGGCTTAGGGCAGCAGAGTAAAGCAGGCTGCACGGCAAGGAACCTAGAAGGACCGGGCAGCAAGGAGTGAGCCCTGAGGGGCAGGGCCGCTGACCGTAGAAGGTTGCAGAGGACTGTAGAGGGCTGCTAGGCCGAGAACCCAGCGGAAAAAGGTAGGTAGTAAGCAGCAGAGCGTGATCAGCTGCAAAGTAGGAAGCCCAGAGGACAAGGGATGTAGGCAGCCGGAGTGAGGCAGGCTGCAGAGCAGGGAGCCCAGAGGACAAGGGCTGAGACTGGAAAGCAGCAGAGCGTGATCAGCTGCAATGCAGAAAGCCTGGTAGGGCAAGGGCGGAGGCTGGAAGGCAGCAGAGCGTGATCGGCTGCAATTTGGAGAGCCCGGCAGGGCAGGGGCGGAGGCTGGAAGGCAGCAGAGCGTGATCAGCTGCAATGTAGAAAGCCCGGTAGGGCTAGGGCGGAGGCTGGAAGGCAGCAGAGTGTGATCGGCTGCAATGTGGAGAGCCTGGCAGGGCAAGGGCGGAGGCTGGAAGGCAGCAGAGCGTGATCAGCTGCAATGTAGAAAGCCCGGTAGGGCAAGGGCGGAGGCTGGAAGGCAGCAGAGCGTGATCGGCTGCAATGTGGAGAGCCCGGAGGAGCAGGGCTGTGAGGAAGAGAGCCTAGAAGGCTATGGCTGTAGGCAGCGAAGAGTAACAGGCTGCAAGGCAGGAAGCCCAGAGGAGCTGGACTGAGGCAGGGAGCCCAGAAGGCTAGGGCTGTAGGCAGCAGGGTGAAGCAAGCTGCAAGGCAGGGTCCAAGCAGGAGTGATGGTAAACAGCATACAAAGATCCATAGAAAGACACGAAAGGTGGAGGAAGGTCTCTCAATGCAAGAGGCTGAGCCACTGCAGGCAGCAGCCTTTTATACTGCCTACCCCAGCACAGAGGCAGGCTAATTGGTTGCACCTGGTTAAGCACACCTGCAGACAATAGACCACCTCCCTCTCTGTTGCTGAGTTGGTGGAAGCAGAGCCAATCCCTAGGGCTTCTGGGGGGTGTAGTTCCTTTGATGACCAATAGGAACAGCCAGGAATCGATGCTTATAGCCAATTGCATTGTGGTATGCGTAGTTTGTTGGAAAAAATAATAAAGCACCAAAGTCTCGCAAATGGGAAATAAAGTCCCCAAAGTAAATATAGATTGATCCAAGAGTCTGTTGTAAATAAATGATAAACAAATAGTCCATATTGAGCGCAAATGGATGCGCCCATGGCGCAGGCATGACACCTTGTTTGTTTCCTCTCGGCTCACCTTATTGTTTTCTTGTCCGCCTTAGGTGCTGGAATGCGGCAACATAATGATGGAGGCAGCGCCGGATCGTAGAGATGCTGCGAGGAATGGTGAGTATGGCACGGCGCTGCTGCTGGCAATGCGACGTGTTTAAATAAAGTATTTTTCTTGTTCAAAGGTGGGATTAATTCGGAATCAGGTAAGAAACCCAATGTTCTTGTTCTAACCTGTCTTCTTCTTTCCCCTTCTTTCTAGGCGCTCTCGACTCGAGGCGGGCGTGGCACAGAGCTGGATGCTGACTGCAGGCACGGTGAGCGTTACGCTGCAGGATGAAGAATAACGCAAAGCGTGTGCTCCCCTTTGGGCGTGGTTTAAATAGCCTCCAAAGTAGTCCCAGGTAAGTATTCCTCCACAACCACTACCGAGTAACAAAATAGTCCCTAGGTAAAGTAGTTCCTTCCAAGCCTCACATGGGCTTGGATCTCTTGCAGCATGGTCTGCATCAGGTAAGTTTTAACATATGAGCCTGGCGTCTCTGGCGCCAGGACTGTTCCCCCATATGAGCCTGGCGCCATAAACGCCAGGACTGTACCCATATAGCCCCTAACAAGGGTTGCTGGGCTTTCTCTGGGTAACATGATGCCTGCTTCCGGGGTTGCTGGACTTGGTCTGGATGCCCGGGGGTAGGCATCATGACAGCCCACCATTAACACTGATGACAGACTGGATGAAGAATCCTGAGTGGTCTAGTTGTTGGCCTCATTGCTATGGAGCCCGGAGCTTTAAAAAAGGCTCAGGTGAGAAGAAAGCAGAGAAGCCCAGGAAGAGGTACACGGAGAAGCCCAAAGCAGCGTGCGAAGGGGAGTTGCAGAGCAGAAGTTGTGGTGGCGAGGAGGAACGTTCCTGAGACCCTGGAAGGTTTGGAAAATGTGGTCCCACTGCAGCGAGCTAGAGGGACTTGTTGGCAGTCTGTGGCAGAGCTGACAAAGCAGTGCGGCACAGAGCGAAGGTACCCCGAGCTGAGGAAGGACTCCTGAACACTCACAGATGGAGGACCGCTGATTTCAGACTACCGAAGATCCAACGGAAGCAGCAGGGAAATGAGGAAGCCATGGAAGAAGCCGTCCGCCAGAGGGAACCTGCACAAATCGACAAGCAGAAAAGAGTCTCCGGGAAGTCGCAGGAATCAGAAAGCTGACCATGACAAGACCAGTGAGTTCACCAGGGTGAAAAGGAGGCCACAGTCACGGTGGCTGGGCGGCATGGTAGAAAACACTTTGAACTTTTGTGTAAATTAAAGATAAGCGAAACCCAAGATGAAACCCTAGTGAATACATTAAGAAACCATGAAAGGATGCATTATTTAGAGTTGAAAACGCAGGTATTGCCAAAGAATTGAATAAGTAAGCATTGTGACTAGACTAGTTGAATAATTAAGCATTGCCAACAGCCACGAATATGCAAAAGCAAAGAAACTTGTAACAAAATCTAAAGGCACAAGGAACCTGGAAGAAGGACGCCAGGTGTGATTAATAACAGACGCAGTGAATACGTTTCTTAGCAGAAGAGAGTACTGGGAAGCCTATGTTGGTTTACAAGTGGACATTGTTGAACAAGTGGATGTTGAGCAAACAAGTCATACATCAAGCTCTTAAGTACTTGAAAGGAAATTAGGTCAAGTCTTATGGTGAAGCTGAAACTGTTGCAAGATATTTATGAAACAGATGCAAGTAAGACTTGTCTGTTGCATGACCTGTAATAGGTGGGCTTTGTGGTCCGACAACTGTGCCTAGACCGAACACATCCACCTAAGGAAAAGCCATGGAGTGATTGTTGCGACTGAATAACGATATGGAAGGAAATCTGTCTGAACTACAACTGAGGAACTGAACTTTATGTTTTGGAACATTGAAGATCCCAAGGAATGTTATTTTTTCTTTCTTGAAAGCGTGAGGAAGGCAACCACTCTTTCTAACCTGAAAAGTTTAAATCTTTGGTAAGGAAGAACCCTTTTCCATTTGAGGGCCGGAAGAAACTCTGAACCTTTGTTTTGTACACTCTTCAGTTGATGCTGACAACCCTACATACTGTATACAATTAAATGTGAGGACAACTATAGGTTTTGGACACAAAAAGATATTTACTTTGGACTTCCTGACATAGACCATCCTTAGTTTCATGTGGAAAAAGAAAAAATCCGGGACTCAGCGCCACCAGTTTAACAGTCATTTAATTGCGTTATATTGTCACACATTAAATGATGAGGTAAGGAGCCAACGCGTGTGATTGTCTTTGCTCACTGATCCAAGATTTAGTTGTGGAGATCTGACCCAGTTACTTCTACACTGACATTTAGTCTTTCGGATTGTCTAATTGAAATTCGGCCCAGATTTGAAAAAGGCTCTGAGCGAGCCGAAACATGTTATCATTCATGGGCTTTACCTCATCATTTAATGTGTGACAATATAACACAATTAAATGACTGTTAAACTGGTGGCGCTGAGTCCCAGATGTTTTCTTTTTCTACATTACATGTGGTGACGGTTAGGCTTTACTACAGTCTGAGTCCAGAGACCTGCGACACCCATTTACTCACAGATGCAATAGTATCAACACCAGTTTCTCTATTGTCTAAAATTGGGATTGTAAGGTGTCGCCCCACAGAGCAGCTTTCTTTAAAGCCAGACTTCTTTTTTTAATCCTTAGTTTCAGTTAGCTAGGGAAATCCCACCTTAGCATAGGGCAAGGTAGGCCTTCTTCCACCCTTCTTTTCATTTGAATAAAAGTTTGAACCCCAAACTTCAGTCATTTGTCCGTGTCTGACACACTGACACACACAGACACACACACAGACACACCTACTCACCAAGCCCAATAAAAGGTAAAAAACCCATATTTATCACATAAATCTACTGAAGATTTGGAAGACAGAGTCTGTTGAGCAAGGTAGACACCATGGCAACATTCCCTGAAAATCTAGCTCAAAGAAAAAGAGGCACCTCCAAGATATGAAGATTTGTAAAAAAAAAAACAATTTACAGAGATTTTCTCAGATGAACCAGAAAAAAATCTGAAATGTTTTCACTAGATTTAATTTGATCATTTGTATAGCGCCTTTCACCATTTGTATGGTTCCAACGCACTGTCGGTTGAACCCCCTCGGAGGGTTCAGTGTATGGGAAAGTTCGGGGATGCTACTATGCATGTGTGCATTATGGCCATTAAAGGTTATGAGGGAATGGCTGAGACCATGCTAGCCACCCATATCTAAATGGTATGTGTATGGGTGGCTAGCAGGGACTCTTCTGGATATACAGCAAATCTCAAACCATACCGAATCCCTGAGGTTCACAATGGTAGTATAACGGAAGAGATAACTAAGTGGCTGCAATTGGAAGTCATAGCACCCTCTGAGAGCCCATGGTCTTCCCTGATTGCCCTGGTCAGAAAACCTGATGGTTTGTGGAGATTCTGCATCGATTTCAGAAGACTGAATTCCATCTCAGGCTTTGAAAACTATCCCATGCCCAGAATCGACAAGCTCATCACAAAACTTGTTAATGCCAAATACATGAAAACATTAGATCTACCCATGCATTATTGGCCGGTACCCTTGAAATTCAGTGACAAATTTTATTTATAACTGCCCTTGGGCATCGTGGCGCTGTTAAGAAGGCTTACTTAGTTACATAAGTTCACTTGAAGGCATACATACATGTTGCTTCATAAAGTTGCAGTAAGTGCTTAGCATTGATTATATAGATTGGTGGGCAAGTATAAGGTGCCAGCCACTTAATGCATGGAGGCAACTACATAAGGTTGCATGGTAAACATTGGTAGGCAAGAGCTTGGTGCCAGCCACAAAACAGTTGCGTGGTCAGGATCAGTATACATATAGAAGGTGCTAGCCACAAGTTGCATGGCGGCAACGGCTCATATATGTGAGGTTGTAGTCAAAGGTAAGTGTGTTGTGCCATGCACAGAATACAAAGGAGGCAGCTACAAATGCATGCATAGTTAATGTCAGCATAGAATAGCATGGGGCAGCCCTATCTTGCAGGGTGGCAAGTGCATACTAGTACATAGGTTGAAATCAAGGGGCAGTAACGTGAAGCAAGTTTCTAGGTATGGCAGGAATCTACACACAGTTACTGGGAGGGGTGGGGAAGACATACATGCATACTGGGAGTATCGGAGGGGTGGAGGAGGCATACATGCATGCAGGGTGCAGCGGAGGGGTTGGGGAGGAAAACTGGCATACAGGGTGCAGATGAGGGGTGGGAGAGGCAAACTGGCATACAGGGTGCAGCAGAGGGGCGGGAGAGGCAAACTGGCATACAGGGTGCAGCAGAGGGGTGGGGGAGACAAACAGACAAACAGAGTGCAGCTGAGGGCTGGGGAGGGGCACTCACCTCATGAATAGGGAAACAAACAGAGCCTTTGGAAGGTGGGCCTTGGGGAGGAGGGCCGGCGTCCACCTGCCGGCGTAAGGATTGGCCCATATGAGATGTGCAAGGACCAATCACGCTACAACAGGCAGGGACAAAAGGAATGCTAGATCAGGCCACCATCTTGGAGTGTGGATGCTAGCACAGGGCACTGGTATAGCCAAGCACAACAAACACAAGGTTACGCATATCCACATTGTGCACTCACCAGACATAGAGGTATGCCCCAGTAGCATTGCGTGGTGTGCACAAAGAAAAAAATGAGCTTCAAGTGTTGTGTGAGCATCAGGCCCCAAGTGGAGCATGCCGGGTCTCACAATTAGGTAGCAGATCCCATTGTTGAGCACAGCCTTGTGTAGGAGTCCAGGTCCCCAGGAGTGAGGAGGAACAAGAAGAGTGCAGGTACAAAGAGAAAACTGCCTTTTCCCACCCCTCAGGGCTTGTTTCAATTTGCTCTGCTTCCTTTTGGCCTTCATGGAGCCACCTTCCAAAGGCGTATGAATAAAGTTCTAAGACCTTATTCTGTATTTACAAGAGCCTACTTGGATGGCAGTGATTCATAGTAGTAGTTTGGAGGAACACCTACGCAATCTCTTTGAGATTCCTAGTTCTTTGTGAAAGGTGGGGCTAAGTGTAAACAAAAGAAAAGTCATCTAGACAGAATGCAGTCAAATACCTGGGATATTTCATAGGCAATGGTTTAATACAACCTGAGACAGAGAAGGTGAAGGCAGTGCCTTAACACTAAGCACAAAAGTGATGGGTGGAAGGTTTTGAATGAATCTGAACCACTGGCATTGCTCTGGGCAACCTTCCACACCACCATTTTTTAGCCCTTCTGCGCCATTGCAAAAGGGGTCCAGCCATGTGCAAATCAGTCAGGTACTGCCACCAATGGTAACAGCCCAGCCCGAACTGCTAGGCCAGGTCCCCTCTGCACATAAACACAAGCAACCCAAAACATGTTTCGGCCATGTTGGGCCTCCTCAGTGAGGTGAAGCTTGGTTGTGACCTAGCAGTACGGGCTGGACTATCCCTTTGGGGTGGGACCCAGCCTGATTTGCATATGGTTTTTCCCCTTTTGTAATGGCTTGGCAGGCAAAGAATGATGGTTTGGGGGGTTGCCCAGAGCAATGCCAGAGGTTAAGATTTATTCTAAACCTTCCAGCCATCACCTCTTTTGTTTTGTTATTGTCACCCTAAGTGCATTAACACTGCCATCAAAAATGATGGGAGAACTCTGAGCTTTTCAAGAATTATTGGGATACTATTGTGGATTTATACCAATGTTTTCAACCATCATGGCCAATCTTACCGCAAGCTTAAGAATGCCCAACCAAATAAACTTGCCTGGACTCGCTAGGATCAGAAAAGCTTTGATAGGTTGAACACATTTTTACGTGATGAACCCATTCAAAAAATGCCTATTTCACCAGCAAGTTTATTCTTCAGACCGATGCGTCCAAAGTAGGCCTAAAAGCCATAGTTGCATAATGGCCAAGAACATACGGCCCTCATCACACATTTGGCGGTCCGTAAAAAAGTGATGGTAAGAACAGTTACCGTCACCTTTTACTGATTGGCAAACTACAAGTCTACCAGTAGGTGCAATGAACTACCTAACGGCAGGCCTGACCTGCTGGTAGTTCAAGCCAAAACAGTCAGATTTTTCATTGAAGCACTGGCACAGTTATTAATGGTGTCGGTGCTTCAGTGTTCCCATTCCCATGGAATCCTATGGGACTCCACGGGAATGGGAACTTACCGGTCTTCCGCCGCCCGTAATATTGCAGTGTTAGCGGGATATCGGGTGGCAGATACAGTAAGCAGAGGTTGCTGGTAGGCTGCCCTCCTAATGAGGACCACACTCTTGTACATCAGTAGGAAAAACTGTCCACCCGAAAACAAGCCTATGAAACTAGAATTAGAGGCTCAGGCAACCAAATGAGCAGTTACAAGCTCACAAAAGCATCTGATTGGGTGGAAATTCACCTCATCACGGAACATTCCCCCTTACTTGGATGCAATTAATAAAGGTCACCAACACCAGGGTCATGAGGTAGTTCCTAGATCTACAACCTGTTTGGTTTACAATAGAACATTGGCAAGGGAAAGAACAAGGCGACAGACTTCCTCAGTCACTAGCCATTCAATCGAATATAGGGTGGCTCAGAGCCAACGGAAGGGAAATGCAACAAATCCAGGGATTTCGTCCCTTCTCCCCAAAGGGGAGCCACCTCCTCTTTGGGGTCTATGGAGGTGAACCAGCTAAGCTTAACACCCCCTAAGGGTCAAGGCGATACTTGGGGATACTTTCCTTTGGGTAACAAGGAATCCCCAGAAAGGGATAGTGTTCACTCACCCTCTTGTGAAAAGTCCCATGTCTTTGTTGGCTACATGGGGATTAAGCAGTTTGATTGCACCCACGATTCTTTAGAAATGGCTCGCATGGTTTCTAACTCCTGTATCCTACAATCATTTAGAGAAACACAAACCTAATGGAATATCCAATCTCATTCCAGACTGAACTAGAAAGCCGACACAAGCACAACATTGGAAGTGAAAGAACATGAAGAGGAAGCCCAGTAGAGTGAGCCATGAGAGGGGCGGTCTGGATGGAAGGTGGAGTCAAGCAGCAGATGAACTGAAGACACACAAGAACGCTGCTAGCTCCAAACTTGTCTAGAGCCAGTTGGCCTTGACCGAGCAAACAGAGAAGCAACGCCCCAAAGAGAGGTGAAGATACGCCAGCTGTAGTACAGAGTGTCACTGGTGTCAGTGAACCAGTGGGGCAAGGGCCAAAGAGAAGCTCAGCGTGAGGCAGAGAGCAGGAAGAGACCAGGTTTCAAACAAAGTGACCATCTCCTCCAAGGAATGCCAGCATGAGATAGAAATCACACAGCTGTTCCTGAGAGCAGGACGAGGGGTGGAATGATCCAGCAATACGTCACGGGGGGAGGTACCAGAGAACCCTTTGCCTGATGACAGTCAAACGAACCCAAGAAAGGATGAGAGATACCATATCCCACAGTGAGTTGAGCAACCAGAAAGCCCTTGGCAGGGTGAAAGCCAAATTCCCACAAGAACTGGGAAAAGACACACAGCCAACTGAAAGGAAACTTACTTCAGGCTAGAAGACTCCCCATTTTGTTGCTAAAATCATAGACTGTTGTACTAGAAAATGAGGGCGACTCAAAAGACGTTCTTGCCAGAACCTTGAACTATACAACGAGGCACAGCACCAGGAAATGTATAGATGCACATTTGGCTGAGGCTCAGAAGCCACCTCCTAGTCCAGCCTTGAGGAAGAAAAACGTTAGAGACCTATTCTGGTCAACTTTATGTTAATTTGTTTTATTAGTGGTAGGACCAGCGCTCAAGTCAGCTTAGGCTTTTGGTACAGAGGTCCATCCAAGATTTGTAAAACTGACAGACAAGTACCATTTATTGCCTTTTATTGTTATTTTCTTTTATTAGATAGGGCCAAGACACACATTAGAAGTGTGGCAGAATATCTGTCTCAAATAAAAGTCGCGCTTTAACAATGACCTCTTGTCCACCTCCTGACTCTGATTTACCGCAAGACATATCATTTAAAGGGATAGGTAAAACAAAATATTCCACGCCTTCTTGACAAAGGCATATCGAAGACTGACATTTGACAAATTCTTAGATGGTATTATTGACGGATGTTTTACGACCCCATATTAAACGCAACACTATTTATTCATATTCCCATCAACTGTAATAGGTTGTAAAGGTTTTACACAGACCCATAATGGTCTGTTTGTGAAGAATTTAAACTGTGGACCTAAACATTAAAAATGTGTACAAATGAGCAACTTTGTGATTGCATTTGTATTGCAAACAAGCATGCTGAAGTCCAGAATTGGCAGACAGGGATTCATCTCGATGGATTCACAACTCGAATCTAGCCCAGCACAATATAAATGGAGAGAAAGTCATGCCTAGGTGCTCTGTGCCCCCTTCTGTATGTGCCCCTTGGCGAAATGTTATCTCGCTGTAAGACCCAGTGTTCTTCCAATCCCAGGCCATGACAATTGTGTAGATAGTCTGTGGTCAGAGGGGAAATAAGGCCAGCCCTCAATTTCCCCGAGCCAAACCTGTCCTCTGTTGGCTGGCTGCTGGCACATACCACCAGACAGTGGGGTCAAAAATCTTGGACCTGGGTTTACAGGTTGCTGCTCCACAGCATCCACAGGCAGGCACACTAGCCACCAAAGAATACCGGGCGTGATCTTTTCTCACCACCCGAGAAGACCACAGTGCAGCACACCATAGGGACATGCATTATGGTATGCTCATTCATGTAATTCAGCTCCAGCTTGGCTGCATGCCTCCAGATTTCACTCATGCACGCAAGCGACATCATGAGTCACTACGCAACACAATAAATCGTCTCGCCCCCGGACACTTGAGAGGGAATTCTCAGGTAGAGCATAATTTGGCAACCTATCTATGTGTCGCTCATTCTCCTATCGCGACAATACAACATCTGGTGGAAAGAGGACAAACACTGCACACTGCCTAGTGCATGGCATGCTGGCCCAGTGATGAAAGACACTGCTGACAGCATCCAAAAACGTCTCCCACATTTACGTGCAGGTCCAACGCAACACATGCAGGAACATTTTAAGGGGACCAAAAATGTTATTGCAGACAATTCCAAGAAATGTTGTGATGCCATGAGCTGGCAGACTACAGAAGATAGCCATATCCAGGTTAGTCAAAGGTCTCTTGCCAGAGAGAGTGCACTCTCTGAAGCATGTGCTAGAAATACAGCAGGCAAGCCCCCTGCACTAGGCCAACCACATCAGGCGGAGATACCTGGGAAATATCCGCAAGGAAGAGACACTGAACCATGCATCATCAGGCACACATGCTCCACCTGTTGTGGCAACTGACATGATCTCCAAGAGAGTACTCACGCAGGAGCTACACCAAACTCAACCATTTCTCCAAAGACGCAAACATGCAGTCGAGCAATATACAAAGACACGTACTAAGGACAGAAGCATGCAGAAAGCACTCCTGAGGCCATCAGATCTGAAACAGAGGAGTTGTTGTTTGTATATGAAATCCTCCAAGAACCCAAAGGCATGAAGACAAGACCCCACAACTGCAATCATGGGTGCATCTGTTAATGGGCTGCTGGAATCTAAATGAAATCTATCAAACTTTCAGCATGCCTATAAAGTATACATGTACAGAAAGAATCACTCAATGGGCCTCATTACGACTCAGGCGGTAAGGGGTTTACGGCGGCGTAAACAGCGCCGACCCTTACCGCCTGATTCCGAGGTCCCTTAGCGCCATGGAGGTAGGTGTTAAAATCCATGGCGCTAAGGGACCTTGATGTTAATTACGCCACCGTAATTTACGGTGGCGTAATTAACGCCTTCCCCACTCCCATTATGCCCTACGGGGCAAAAATGGGAATGGGGAAGGGTAAATGGGGATTGGGGACTTATCGCCCCGCCAACCTCGGAATGGGGCAGTAAGTCCGCCAACCATCATGGCGTAAACGTAGTTTACGCCATGGTGGTAAAGGTACGACCCAGGCGGTAACTTACCGCCTGGGTCGTAATGAGGCCCAATGACATTCAATCCACATTTCATTTAAAATCCGACCTGGAGGACCTGCTACAACAATGAAAGTCTTCCTCAATTAAATAGGATGCTTAAGGGACCAGATGGCAAAGATGCACATGGACAAACAGCATTGAACTAGTCGGCCTTCCACACCGCCACTTTAGGTTCACCTTCGGCCCAAGATCAAGGAAGAGCTACACAAATTAGAAAAGGCAGGAATACCCGAAGTCTCTGGATACACCCTGAGTGTTCCCCAATAGTGATTGCCCATGAAGCCAAACAGCCCAGCCAATTCCACGTATGCATGGTCATGCAAGTACCCAAACAGGCAATCCATAGTTAAAGATATGTTGCACTCATGCCCGACGGTGTGACGGCGGAGCACAGCGCCCGGTTCTTTTCCAGGTTGGATCTCAATTAGGCTATCACCATTTCAAACTGGAGAAACAATCTGAACCATCACTACATTCTCAAAACACGTGCAACTCCGAAGGTATAAGAGATTAAGCTTTGCAGTCTCTTTGGTCACAGAAGATTGTCTAAGGCCACAAGGAGCATCCTAGACAGCTTCAAAGACATCACAAATATTAGTGACAACATTCTGGTACCCTCCAGCTAAGATGAAGATCGCCTGCAGCCATTTTAGGGCAAGATTCCAGCACCTAAACAGAAAAGTGTGAATATTGCAATCTAACATTAACACATGTTTGGGTCCATTTGTGGCTAATAAGTTTGTTAAGGCTCTTTTTTATACAACCCTCAGTTGGGAGATTTACAACCCCTGACCTTAATTGAGAGCTAACACATCAGACAAGAAAGGGAAGTCAAACCTCTCTTAAAGATGGGTATTATGGGCAGAGCAATAATGGCAAAATATTCTAAAACTCCCAAAGGCCAACATCCAGAGCTCAAAATAATTCATACCCTCTAGGAAACAATGTTAACAAGAATACAAGTTTGTACTTGCATTTTGTATTTATTTGTATTTATTGAGCGCTATATGCCAAATCGCTGTACAAATCTTCACATCTCATTCCATTTAAAATTAACACATCTTTAAACCAAAGAGACTAAATAGGATAAGCTTTAAGAGTAGAGCGAACATGAAGGTAGAAAGAAATAGAACGAAGAGAAAGAGGAAGAGCATTCCAATGTAAAGGGGCAATTAAGGAAACTGAACAAAATCGAGACTGGGCACATGGGGGGGGGGCGTCGAGGAACATAAGAAAAAGAGGGACTGGGAATGAGGAGAAAGAGAGGGAATATAAAATGCACATATGATAATTTAATATAGTGATAGACGGTGGAAAACATTTCAGATGGCCTCTAAGAATTCTGGATACATTTTAACAACACTTACCGATGCACTTACCGATGCAATTCACACCAGGAAAAATAGTTGCAGAGTTCCCAAAATTAGTTTAAGTCTATACAGTTAGTGTCTTTGACTGGAGAGAACAGCAGCACTTTAAAAAGCACATTCCAAATTAAAGGTAATCCCTAAAATTCCACTTCTTGGTCCAGAGCTTCTTGATCCCCATATGGTACAGTGAACCTGTCCAGGGGTAGGTAAGTACCCTGAAAGTCAAGTGAGGAGAGTTCCAGGACAGGTGGGAAGTTCCATTGGAATCAATGGGACAAAATCAATAAGCAATCCGGTTTGTACAGGAGCAATTCTGTTGTACGTTACAGGTGCAGATTACATGGTGAAAAATCAATAGACTACCAGGGTAAACCCCCAACCAAGAGATCCAAAGATCATTTGCAGAACCCGAAGAACCCGGAGAAGCAGAAGGATCACCAATGCAAGTCAATCGGAAAACACTGTTGAAACTAGCCACCAAAGAATCTCGACTCCGGACAATAGACATGAGCAAACCTTGAGGATGAGTATGAAGAACGATCGCTCACCCCACAATCCAGCGGTAAGCACCTATGTGTGATTTACAGGATTTAGTGCCGTAGACCCATAGACAGCGAAGAACCCTATGCCAGCAAAGTAGTACAAAGGGCCGTTTTACGATGCTGACCTTTAAGCGGTAGCAGAGACCTGTAGCCAATTGGAAAATCTTGGTGGTAATCAGTAGGAAGTGGCAGTAAACTGTCCAGAAAACAGTTCCAGCATGGAAGGCTTGACTCAGAAGATCAGAGGAAACAACTGGAACATTCGATATGCCCAGACAAAACGACCAGGAATCGAAAACCCAAGCCAAGATATTGCCAAACTACTGCACTCAGCCAGTACAGCCAAGTGAAAGTTTGAAAATGGTAAAAATGTCAGGAATCAGAAGGAAAACTCCTGCCGCAGGCTGGCACACCTGCTTCTTCCAAATTCCTGAACAAAGCAGCAAGAGAAGGATGCAGGGACCAATCAGAGTTTATGTGTCACTGCAAAAAGGGGCTGGCCTCGCCAATCACTAGCAAAGTGTCAGATCATCTACCACACTGGTGGTCGCAGGACTGCTACTCACCCTAAACCACCCAACAGAACGTAAGAGTAAGAACCTAGAGGCTTGCACTGGTCTAACCCAGTGATAACCAATAAGACAGCCTCTATGTGCGCTCACAAAGAGCCCATGTGTCCAGAAAGGCCATTTTGAGCCTACCTCGTGGTTGCCCCGAACAAAAGGAACCCTAAAAAACAAAATGTCTGAGAGCAAGATTTAGAAAAAACATTGTTGCACCAATGGCTACACAAAAAGTACATTGGGCTTCTAATGTGATAAAATGGCTTCCACCTCTGGTGAAGCTGAAACTCAATACAGCTGGCACCATCCTACGGCATAAAACCAGCTTTGTGTGATTATAATCAAACGAGGGAAAAACGGTGGGGCCTGAGAGGACTGAGCGCCTTTGGGGAGACCCAAAACCGTCTGCCCTTAGAAAAGTGAAAAAGAACTGTAATATGCAGGGAGACTTCAGGAGAAGTCTCTCTGTCCATCAAAATAGGTCGGAGATCCAAAATAGAGGAAAAAAGTTGAGGGCTCCTCGAGTGGGGCCCCAGAAGCCCTAATTAAATAGAATTCTTTCTTAACAAAGATATGCGTCATGACCCCAAGGAAGTGAGTGACATTGAGATGGCCACTTGCCCGGAATATATCACGGCATAACACAGCTTCCTTAGGAATGGTAACTGCAGCAGGTGTTTTATGTCAGGCCGTTCAACGACAAACTCCTGGTGAACTCAGCCAAGCCACCACGCCATGGGAGATAATTGATCAATACCAACAAGCCTTTCAGAAAAGAAAAAATGGTTGGTCCTGTAACATGACAATGGAGAACATTGATGGAAAAAAAAATAGCAGAATTATTGGTGGATGCCTGTCCTTGCAGCCTCTGTGCTGTCCTATGCCCAACACAAAGATATGTGGATAGAATGGGTGCCGTATAGGGATGGATCAGGTGCCGTATGTGGATGAAATGGATGACGTAAATGGATGAAAGGTATGAAATAGGTTGATGGGAAGGATGAAGAATGAAGATGTCACGGGCGAAATATGTGGACGGCGTGAATAAAACAACTTAGAATACACGGAACGATACGGGAAATATGTGGATGGAGTGCATAAAACAACCTAATATTTGAAAAATATAATGTAAATAGAGCGCATTTGAGTGCATGTGGCAGACAGGAGTGCATGCATAGGGCAGACAAGAGTGCATGCGAGGAGCAGACAAGAGTGCATGAGTGGAGCAAACAAGAGTGCATGCGTGGGGCTGACTGGAGCACGCGGGCGGACTGGAGCGCGCGGGGCGGACTGAAGTCCATGAGTGCATCGAGCGAACCAGAGTATGTGGAGCAGATTGGGATGCAGGGAGTGGATAGGAGTGCATGGTCCCGACTGGAGCGCATAGAATTGTGTGACGTATATAGTATCATATAGTATGGTCTGGAATGCAGAGAACGTTTGGAAAGATCATATAACCATCATATCACACCACCATGCTTAATCTCTCCTTTACATCACCACTCAACTAGAACACAGGGATACTATGACACCATTCGGTATAACTGTTCTCATACCAACATCCCCCGCTCACTCCACATCGTTCTTAGTAAACACTGCTGGTTACACACCCCCCAGCCAGGCGTTCTCCTCAGGCTTAACGCAGCCACACTCGATCTGGATAAATCCTGCCAGAACGAACACATACTCCTGATCTCTCAACCACGACACCTACCGCTAAGAAGCAGCTATTACACAAATACCGCACCAGCTGCACACATACCCGGTGCTCACACGCACCTTTGACTCTCTCTACTCTCTCTACTGATCTGAACTTCGGTTCCCAAGGGCGTTCAACCTACCAGCGCCTTGAGACCATACCAATGGTATATAAGGTGCTATATAAATGCAAAATAACATAACATAACCTAACAAAGGATCAGCCATAAGCGGTGGTGATTGCAAGTAAAGTCCTTATTGAGGCAGAGCAGCAATTATCCCAGCTAGAGAAGGAAGCTATCACAACACCTCCGTATCAGGCGATTTCCACCTCTACACATAATGGCCCCCCTTTCCAAGAAATCACCCACCCTCAGCGGTTAATACCCATTCACCAAGGGTCACCTGCAAGACCCTGCCCCGAAATGAAGTTTCCCACTGGAGTAGTGAACAGGTGCCAATAACCTGGCAGATTTTCTTTGAAAGAAACCCTGCACCACCACCCCGAGAAGCCACAGAGGGGCCAACCACACTGAGGAGCACGTGTGGAAAATCACTGAATCTACAGCCCCAAGGTCATCCCTCTACAAAACCTCATACACAACCTTCTAGGAGGAGCAGTTACAGCAATAAGGGCAACCAAATCGGGTCAATGGAAGACTGTACTCTGAGAACACGAGCACAGGACACCAGACTACAAGGCCAGAGTCACTGTGATGTTGACTGTCCACAAAGAGTTTGCCTAACCCTGAGAAAGTATACTACTTCAAAGCACTCAAACAGTGGTCTCAGTCTCCCTCATTGACCAGGTGATCAATCAAGAACAAGAGGGAAACCAGGGTATTTTCAAAAGATCCACCCATCTTTAGAGGAAGACTCTGGTTCCATGAAGTGTACAATGGAAGTATCCACCTGTTAATGTTCCATGTTTCTCGAATGGTGGACCGGACGCCTATTTGCTGATATGAATGAGGGTGTGACGCGAGGGCAGAGTGAATTTCTACTCCCTGATGAATGGCAGATGTCTACTCAAATGCAACAACCTTTCTTGATACAGAGAGATCGAAATGATACCCAAGCTTGAGAGACAGATAATGGCTCAGCATTACAAAGCGCAGACCTCTGGAATAGCTTTACTGATCGGGGGTATGGCATCTGATCGGGGGTATGGCATCTGATCGGGGGTATGGCATTGCAAGATCAATGGCAACAGTGATGCTATACACTTCTTCTAAACCCTGAATAGGCTAATAAGAATTGCCACCGACAGACACTTGTACGAATTCCCGAGGAACTGTCACAATAATCCACATCACTCAACTAGGTGTAGCCCGGTTGCTCTGCTCTATGAGCTACCCATTAACACCAACATCCCTGCACATCGTTCCCCCAACCAGGCTTAATCTGGTTGAGGTAGGCCTTGGCGTAACCAGACCCATGACCACATGAACCACACTCGTACTGGTGCAGTGCAGTAAACATCCTTGAAGGTTGTTGCCACTGTGCTGCTGCGAATCAGGCCCTACAAGGTGAAATCTGAAATTCCCTTCAAGGATACCCCTTGAACCCTCATAACAAAGGAAAATCACCAAAAGACTGTCACTCACAAAGTTCATCACTTTAAGAGACTGGATGCTGCAACTTGGATTAAGACATCCTGTCCAAACCCTGGCATCTTCGGGGGAAGAGGTTGGAGGACCAGAAGTCGTGCAAGGGGACAATGGGCTTGTATCTGAAGAAACTCACTAGAGTCAGCAATCCAGCCCCATCGCTGAAGCACTCAATTTCCTTAATTTACGGTGAGGTGCTGGACCCAAGATACCGTCTACCGCAAGAGCGATCTATACCAGTCCGGTTTCAGCCTACGACCTCTTTAGGTGAGCATGAACATTGTCACACTAGAGTATTTTCTCCAGCTGCTGGACTCTTAGTATTTCAAACTTATGGAGACATGTGATGTCCAGTCATCTGATGTGGCTCACCTTGAGCCGGACATTTGCAGCTTACTCTGAAACATGCGCGCCTACATGTGTAGGTGGTGTCATGCCTTCTTAGGCAGCACGGTACAGAAACCCATGCTCGAGTGCGTGCCAATCAGGTGACCTGTTTCTGTGTTAAAGACTTTTAGACCCCGACAATTGGTTTACTTCTAAAACTGCTAAGTGCTCGAAGCATGCACTAAACACTTTTGGAAAGTAAAGTGCTGATTCCGTTACTGTATTTATGCAAATGACTCTTGGGGATTAAGGACTGTGAGTGACTTGGCATTGAATAGGCAGTGTGCACCTTTTTGGCAATACTGTAACACACGTTCCTCCTTGTATCTAAGCAGTCAATTCACTGCACGTGCCGAATAGCAGAGGAAGCAGGGTGTACCGTACTTGTGCAAGTGCATTAAGGATCAGGCGCGGCGAGTACTCTTAAGGAGGATAGGGACTAGCTTGCAGGTGCTGCAGTGAAGTGGAGGCCAAAGGATACGATTTCATTTTCAAATGTAACTCCTCCTCTTCCCCATTCTCCTTGGTGCCTATTCCAAGTCACATTTTCTGCTCTTCCGTTATAAGTTTTAACTCCTTAATTGACAAGGACAAGTATCGTGAGGGTGCGGGTACGGCCCTGAAGCGCAGTGTCGCAGCACATAAAACACGAACACAACAGGCTTGATGTACGTGTTCCTTTATTCCCTACCAACAATGTTCTGCCCTTCCCCAGTCCCCTCCCCGTCACTTCCCATTCCCTCTTTCGCCCAAAGCCCGCCTCCCGCTCCCAAGGGAACGTCAACATGAAATCTCCCCCCCCATTTTAAACAGTTACCAGACTCTTCACAACAGGTGCCGGTCTGGTGGACCTCACTAGCGCATTTCCTGGATCCATCGACGAAGCTTGTTCTGCACCCTCTGCGGGCGTGCACTGACGGTCACTGGAGAATGCACACCACTCTCACTCTGAGATTCTTGATCAGAGTCCTCAGTGTCCCACTGGTCTTGGAAATACGGGTTGTCCGATTCATAGTCCAAAGGCGCTTGTACACGTCCACTCAAGCGCTTCGGCCCCAGGGCTGGGATTCCCTTGAAGTGTAAGGAATTTCAGGTGACAGACCCCTCCGAACCACGGGCTGTCACCATGGACCCTTTTTTCTGCAGGACGACTAGGGGATCCTCCCTGAATGGAGATGTGTGTTTGTGTGTTAAAGGCTGTTTTAATGTAACCACATCTCCTACTTCCATCTGTGGCACCTGTGCCCTGCGCCGGTTGTCCGCATAATCTTTCATGCAAGCTTTCGCGACCTCACCCGGACCTCCTGGTCTAGCTCAGGTGTCAGGCTGATCTGGCGGGCTTGTGGAATTCTCGTTTGGGTTTTGCGCCCAAACATCAGCTCAGCAGGGGTCCTCCCCGTGGTGCTATGGGGCGTTACTCGATAGTCTCTCAGGAGCTGATTAAGCACTTGTTCATATGGCTGGCCACTTAGCTTGGCAATTTGCAGGGCTCTTTTTAGGTTAGTCATGAAGCGTTCTATCATGCCGTTTGCTTGGGGCCAAAGGGGAGCTATCTTCTTGTGGCGAAACCCTAGGTATTCTGCGAACTGGTGAAAGTGATGCCCACTGAACGGGGGCCCATTGTCCGTCTTGAGCACCTTGGGAACCCTGCATGCCGTAAATATGTGGTCTAGGGCAGAGACCACATGGTGGGCTGCCGTGTACGATATCAGTTGAATTTCTGGATATCTGGAATATTCATCCATCACTGCGAGGACATATATCCCTCCTTCAATGGGTCCAAAGAAGTCAGCTGCCATGGCGTCCCATATTCCCTGTGGCAGGTCAGACGTGATCAGTGGTTCAGGGTATCAATTTGGGGTGATAAGTCTAAACGTGGGTCAAGCTTGTAACGCAGCCTCCACCATGGCGTCCATGTTGGGGAACCAAACCTTTTGACAGAGCATGCGCTTGGTCCTCAGATAGTGCTAGCTCATCCTTCACTCATATTAGGGCTCCACCTCTGCCTGTACAACGTCCCCTGCCGCACTCCCTCTTTCTTTTGCCCTCCGCAACAGTCCAGACTCGAGTCCTTCGCATATGATTCGGCAGACAGGGTCATTTTTGTTTCCCTCGCCAATGTCTCTGTATTGACCCCCTCCGGGGTGGTCTTGTCCGAATAAAAAGTATATTGTGCCTCCTATTGTAATAAATATATTAATATTGGCCTACGCCAAGCTGCTCGAAAGTCATTTGCGAGATCTGTGTTACAAGGTCCTGACCTTTAATCTATTTAGGCCGGCATGTTAGGTCAAACCGCCATTTTAGGATTTATGTGGAAAAGTCACCCTGTGAGCTAAAATGGTGGACGATGTCATTGCAAAATACAACATGGCCGTCTTGACCTCTGTACATCGCTAATGTGTAATCTGCCTGCAGTCTACTTGTTGAGGTCATGAACTGAGACCTCGTCCTACGTTGACCTATGTGTAAAAGGATTACTCGCGCAAGTAAACCAATCCACGAGTATGTATTATGATAATGTATTTACACATTGGACAAAGAACATCTGTTTTACTATATTGTATTAATGTTTAAGAAAACCTGCAATACGAAACTTAGAATACACAGTTAATGCATACGCTTATTGTTACATGTAATAAAGAATGAACCAGTAAGACGCGGTTATTTGAGACTCAGCAACGAACCCTAGAATAGGTGATGTATAAAGTAGAATATTAACCCGAAGAGGGGTTGGCCATAGCGCCCACAAAATGTATAAAAAGCAAATGCATTCTAATGTACAGTCTCTCACTGAATACACTGAACCACGCTGAAGTTTGTTGTGTTGTACTGAGAGCCGATAGCTATCTGACTTTGCACTGATTTGTAATTGTGTTCGATAGAGAATAAAGTACTTTGTATATTCCTTTGAAACCTGTGTTTGGTGTATTTCCTTTTGGGGTACTCAGCCTCAATATTTTGTTTCTGTTTTCACAGTTGGCGCCCGAATAGGGACCCTCAAGATTGATGCCGGATTGTTGAAGGTTGACACTTGCTATCGGACCGGGATCGGACGGTGTACAAAAGTAAGGGGCCCCTGGATGAGATGTGACACCTCAGCAGCACTGCGCGATCCGATCCCTGGACGACTAGCCTGTGGTCTGGGACGGCATCTTGACGAGGGTCCACTTATCGAGGCGGGCAGATTTGCCGAAATCACCATACACAAGGTAAGTTTAGTTAGGTAAGTTTCTTAGAAGTACCGATTGGTCCTCCTTAGGTTTGGCCAGGTGAGTCGTGACCAGATTCTTAATTTAAATCTGGCAATATGAATTTTGGCGCATTGTATATGCAGAAACAATTATTGACTAGGTAACTCAAAGAATTTGAGATATGCCTGGGAAATTGTCTACATGCTTTAGGGCATTATTCCGCAGTGATAGACAATCTTTGGAATTTAGCCGTCCGGCACCACAGCAGGGGTCGCCGGCATGTACTATGTACTGTAAGCATGGCATTGGAAGTATAGTATTTAATGATATTTGGCAAAGACAAACCAGACATACCTCCGAACTTCAGTGGCCAATCAATGGTAGTTTTGATATCCCTCGCATTGAATATTTGGAGTCAGTATTGTTAAAGAAAAAGGCTAGACCTGCAGCATTTGATGTTTTACAGAATTGGAAAAAAGAGGCGTTACAACAGCTTAAGAGTAGAGAAAAACATGCGCGCTGTCATAAGACGATTGCCGAAAAAGCATTATTATATGATCAGGATAAACAGGCTGAGTCAGCTAAAAATATGGAAAGGGCTTTTTCACTTGGTATTCAGAAAATCTATCCTTCCAAAGATCTCCATGATTCTGATGAGTTTTTTGAGAAAATATTAAATGAACGAAGGCCTGATGCCTCTGCGCCACCTCTGTATGTTCCTCTTCCTGCTGTGGTACCTTTTCCTGCTGTTATTCCTACTCTTCCTGCTCAACCTGTTGTTCCTATTCCTTTGACTGTTGTTCCTCCACCTGCTCCTCTGCCTCTTCCTGTCGCACCAGTTATAGCTCCTCCATCGAATTTGCCTATCCCCTCTCTTCCAAGTGGTCTTGGGTCGCTTTGTGGGATGTATTTACCCATGCATCCGAGCCGTACCTCAAAACTGTGCAGTACTGACATGGAAAACATCATGATGGCCAGAGCTTCCCAGAAAATGCACAGGGAAATGCATGAAGAATAGGCTGCCACTCATTTTTGCCGATGTTATGGGCACAGAAGGACACTGCCTAAAACCACCATTGGACTACCCACACAGTAGTCTGAAACCATTGGGAATGGCAATGCTGATTGCCAAAAGCAAACCCATAACTGTTGGGAATTCATTTTCTTAAATCCCAAAAAGGGGTGCAGTACCAGTACTCACCACTATCCAAAAGCCGGCGTTTTAAAACCACTCTGTTTCCCTGAAGGCAAGTCAAAGTGCCTATTTCAAACATTGCAATATGTGCAAAATATTCACTGAACACCAGCAGACATTTGGTAGAATGGAGTGTTGTGTGCCTACAAAATCTGGGAAATGAAGAGCCCAGAAAAATGCTTATAACAAGACTGGCTGCGCTGTGGATTTCAGCAGTTTAAGTAAATTTGGACTGAAAGACACTACAAATCTAAATGTTCAAATTGACTGAGTGACCTACTTTTGAGTGTCACATAGGTTGCAATTGTTTAAATGTCATAGTTTTAAACTTAGAATCAGCATTCTAGCTGCATGTGTAAAATTACAAGTTATTTTAAAAGCAACAAAAAGTTAGCTGAAGGTCTGGCTTAAGGAACTTGATTTTGCCTAGCAACGGATCCCATCAGGAGTGAAACTTGAGTCACAACTATGTTCCCAGGCCAATGTTCCTTTTGCTGCCCACACTAAGGATATGCCATCTATCTGATAATTGAATTTCCTGTGCTCTGCCAGAGAGTGAACAAAGCCCTCTCCACTCAGGCAAAGGTTTTTATTACAGACGTCGTAAAAAGTGGCTTCCTCCTGGAGAAGCTGGGAGGGGCACTGCCTGTGAGAAGCAAGCTGGCTTGGCAGAAACTGGAAAGACTGGTTTCTGTACCATGTGACCTGAAAAGACACACCCCTGCAGCAAGGATATGGTTTTATAAAAAGGGGGATAATTCATAGTGCGGACATGTGAAAATTTTATAAATGATACCATAATTCTTGTGATTTTTCTGCCCACAGTTTAAGACGTGGTAGGAACCGGTGGTATGTTCAGGGGGATTTTAGCGGAAAAGTGGATATTACTCTAAATGTGTGCATGTTAAAAATCTGAAACTTCATCAGTTAATGTCCCTACCCCCTGCACACATGTATGTAAAGTTGGGTCCATGTCGGAAATTGAAAAAGCAGTTAAAAAGTCAATTATGTACACTCTTTGAATGCAAGCTCCGAGAATGAGCAGATTTGGACATAGACATGGCTAAATTCAGCCACACCATGTATATGTAATTTCAAACAACTGTGTAACTCTGAAGTATGGATTTTGATCATATATATATTTGGGTGCACAGATGATAAGGGAGGTTGTTTCAAGAGATCATAAAATGACATCAATCTGACTCACAGTTCAGTTTGCCAATCAAGCGGAGGAATGGAAGCCTGACCAATGACGAATGAGAGGGGCAAGTCTAGTGATGCAACACACACACCCATTCTCAAGAAACAGATAAAAGCAGAGAGTCAGGACACATAGAGACATTCAATTTCATCTGCCGCTGGAAGCCCTGCCGGAAAAATCCATACTTACCTCCATCAAACTCCAGAAAGCCAAACTAGAGACTTCAATCTATCCAGAGCAGAGACCAGACCAGAGAGAAAGCAGTGCTGTGCCTAGCAGAGACCAGACCAGAGAGAAAGCAGTGCTGTGCCTAGCAGAGACCAGAGCAGAGAGAAAGCAGTGCTGTGCCTAGCCGAGACCAGACCAGGCGCTGTGAGCAGAATCCGGAAAGACCTGACCAGACTGAAGATCGTGACCAAGTCGCTTTCCTGTTCAAAATCTCTTGTGAGTACTTAGCAAAACTCAGAACACATCTCTTAGTTAAATTCATCTAATTCAATCTATTTAACCTAAGTAGAACTGCCTCCTATCTGTCACCTGTCATTTCTAGTAAAATTTGTCATTTTGAAAAAGTGTGCGTTTAAAATTTACAAAACCAAAAACGACCTTTACTAAATTACTCATATCTCCGCAACCGTTTGGGCTAGAGACTTGCAATAACTTTCATTTGGAAGCTGAGATCCCAGGCTTTCCTAGGACCCCAAAACGGTAGAGATAGTCCTTGCGGTTCCTTTGTAATAGCGCTCGGCGCATCCGCGAATTTTGCCGCGATTTGCAATTTCTTCACATGTAAAAAAACTGCTGCTGCCTGATTTCATTTGCCAGAAATTCGTTTAACCTGCTAACTATCCCTGCATCATTGCTAGTGTGAGCCTGGACTAATATTAACTAGATACCACTCATCCTGAACCTCTAAAAGGGAATTAAGAGCATTTCCAGCATATTTCTCATCCATTGCTAGCACATATAAAAGCATTTGGGCCTGTGTTTTCAAAACTCCTATCTGTTTTCTGTGGTGTAAGCTTGCTGGGGTGAACTGAATCACATTTGATTGCATTTCTGAGAACTGTGTGCTTCCTTCCATTTCCTTGCCTTGCCTCAAGGGGGGGAGGGAATTGCCAGAGAAAAGTGATTACATTGTTTTGTTGAAATCATATTGAGTATTTCTATACTGCATTTCATTCATTCAACCTTGCATCCATTTGAACTCTATAAAGCATTTTGTACCACTTTCTTCTTTTGTTCCTATTTACCACTGTGCTACCTTATCCATTTCATCTCAACTCCTTAGTAATTATAAAGAAGTGTGCTAGTGCCAGATTCTCTGTTGTTAATCTTTATCATATCAGATTAAGTGTGCTATTCAATTATTAATTTATTATAAAGTGTGATCTATATATATATTTAAATTATCAAATAAACCTTTTAAACTTGCAAAACAGAACTACTTCTTGGCTCAGTGGGGTCAGGGGGATTCCAAGAGAGGGGTGTTATATAGGGGTAGTCATCCAGAACGCATGAACTGGACCTAAAGATATATCAATAAGGGTTTTCATTCAGTATTCTAGACTAGGCGTTAACTTAGCTGTAGTGCTGAATTGAATCCTCTTACAAATTGGGGGCTCGAGCCGAGACGTTGGGTTAGATTTACCACTTGTGCAGCTTAATACAGTGTGCTAACTGACGGGATACATACATCCGGTCGGATTACCACGCTGCATTACGCTGTGAAGCATTCCTCAAAAGGGACACTCCAAGAAAAGTTCTATTCTGCAAAAATAAAATACAAACTTCTGTAAGTCAGGACAGAGACCAATCTCTAGAATGACGACCTTAGTAGACATGAAAATAGCCAGAGAGCACCTCTTGCACAAGCTATTTGTGAGAGGTGAATGGACCGAACAGGGCCAGGATGCGTGGTTGCAGGCCATCACACAACAGGTCACTGAAACAGGGTCAGATATATATAGAGATCAGGGTCCCTTACATGTGGCCCTGAGTGAACTATATATGGCTCCTAAAGCCAAAGAGGAACACAATAAGATTGCCAGGATAGCAGCATACCTGTACCTATATATGGGAGACATGCAGGATAGATGTGCTGAAAGCCAAAATCTGGCAAATAGGCAACAGATGGCATTACAGAAGGCCCAATCTGATCTGGACTCTTCTGAGCAGAGGCTGCAGAGGAGCCAGGAGTCAGAAGATGATAGTAGGCAGCACATCATTAAAATAAAGAAGGATATGGATGTGCTGCAACAGGAAAAGGCTGACCAGGATACCAGATTTCTGGCCCTGCAGAAGGAGCACCAAGACAGTTTGGACTCCTTACTGCAGAGCCAGAAAAAGCTGGAGCAACAATTAGACTTTAACAGGGCATGCACGGAGCAGGTAGCCACCCTGCAAAGTCATCTAGATAGAGTGAAGGTAGAGAGCAACAAGCTGATTTTGAAAGACCTGGATACCCAGGCAGAGTTTGATGAGGAGCGCCAAAAAGCTGGTGCCCTTCAACGGCAAAGGGACGACCTGGCGGCACAAATGCAGACTCTTAGTCAGGAAAGAGACGCCATAGGCCAGGAAGTCTGCCACTTAAAAAAGGAAATTGAAGAAAATCACCTGGCCCTCCAGGGGCTGAGTGATCTCCAAAAAGAACACCAGAACTTGTTAGAGCACACCAGGAGGGTGGAGGATGCTCTAGCAAGAAAGGAGCAGGCCAATAGGGACACAGCTCAGGAGGTAACCCTCCTGCAGCAAAGACTGGCCCAGTTCTCCAGGACCAACCAGGAAGCACAGAGGGAAAATGAGGCTCTCTGCCAGCACAATGAGAGGCTCCAGCAACAGGTAGCGATGCAGGAGAAACTGATAGTCGAGTAAGGCCTTAACAGAGGAACTGAAAGCACAAATGCAGGCTCTTGCATTGCAACAGGGAGCAGGGACGGATAGAGATGAGGTCCGCTGGGAAAGAGAGACTCCTGACCATAACCGCAGGAGCCCTAACACCAGGGGCCTTCATCTCCCCCAGTCCCTGGACTCTACCACCCCCATGTCCCCTGGCGCACATGAGCACAGGGCCGCAGGGATGGCAGATTACTATCCAGCTAAGAGTATGGGGCTCATAGGCCAGTACCACTCAGGAATGGAGGGGTGGGCATCCGGGTATGGGCACCCAAGTACAGTACAGTTCAATGGGGAACCCCAGGAGAGTAGGCCCATTAAGGGCATCCTGAAAACCTCTGCCCAGTTAGGTCAGTGGAGGGGGTACCCATCAAATCCTGGCAGCAAGGAGGAATCTGAAGACTCCTCTGAACTGCGCAGGACACAGGAGACCAGGTCCCCACATTCTGCCAGCCATTCCCAGGCTCGCAGAATCCGGGAAAACCTGGAAGAACAGACGGGAACCTCTGGGAGCAGTGCCTCTGAGTCCGAGGAAGAATGGACAAGGGTTACCCGAACCAAAAAGGCCAATAAGGCAAAAAGGGCCTTGCTTAAGGACCCCTTAAAGCAGATTAAGGCGATCAGGAGCGTCATCACGCCTTACCATAAGAACGCTAAGTATTCTGTTTGGGAGCACTTAGAGTTGTTTGAACAAATGATGGAGACTTTCCATTTGAAGGACAGCCAAAGCTGTATTCAATATGTAAAGTGGACATTCTCCCCGGAATACTCCAGTTTCTTTGCGGGGCTGGAGGACCAAAATCATTTAAGATGGTCCACATATAAGGCGGCCATCCTGAAACATTTTTCTGTTCACAGAAATCCTCAAGAGGCTCGCAAGGCGGCCTACAATTTGCAATGTGGGGAGGATCAGGCCCCACGAGAATTTGTGCAGGAGTTAAAGCGTGCTTTTGCGCAAACCACCAGAAGGGTGCGCACAGATAGTAGAGAGTTTGTCAATACATTTTTCCATGCCTTGCCCAAATATATAATGACCCAGCTCGTGAGAGATTTTCATGAGAAAAGATCTTTAGACTGGGTCATTGAACAGGCTACCCGGATCTATGAGGTGCAGAAGCCCATAGAAAATAAAAGCAATGCCCAGAAAAACCCCAAAGCCAACAGCACCCCTGCTGCTGTCAAGGTGGCAGAGGTAAAGGTCACCCCCGTTTTGGATCTGGAGATGGGGGGGCCTAAAAACCTACCTGCACCTAATAATGCTAGGCCCAGAAGGTCCTCGGGCCAGTCACAGACAGGGAGCCAGGGAGGCAGCCCCACAAATGGGGTCCCTCGCTCTCCTGACTATGTAAGTCCACGTTACAAGGGAAATCGACCCATCCTGGGTTATGTGTGGACTCCTCCAGCCCAAGGGGGGGGATCCAGCCAAGCACCTAACCCAGGGAACTTCCCTCCAAACTTCCCACAGGAGGGCAGAAATTTACCAAACCCTGGGCAGAACTTTTTCCCCAGATATCCTCCCGACTTTCAGCCCCAAAACCATCCATCCTTCTTTCCCCAATTCCCTGAGCCCAGACCACTGAATCCGGGAGAGGGGAGGCCAAGGGTGGAGGGGTACCCAAATCTTCCCAACCCGGGGTACTACCAAAGAAGGGACAGCTACCCTTCCCGGGATCAGCCCAGGGGAGAAAACAGGGCCCCGTATCAGCCTGAGCGGGTTTCCCAGTTAGAGCGCCAGGTTCAAAACATGGCGCGGGATCTGGGTCACATACTGAGGGCTCAGCAGAACCCTCAGATGGGCGTGCCGGCGCAGAACGCACCCAACTCTGGACCTGGTGCTCCAGAACAATGAAGGGGGCAGCACCCCGATAACTCACCGGTTCCCAGGGAGGAGGCACAAAGGGAAGGGGGGTGTAAAGCCTTGGAGGAAGCTTCCTTCCTCACTTGTAAACAGCCCCTGGAAACCCAGGAACCGGAAACGAAATCTCTTGCCCCTGAAAGTCTGCCTCCTAAGGAGCAGAGGGGGGGTAGGAGAAACAAAAGACCCAAACAGACTCAGTTTGAGGAGGAGGTACAGATCTTCCAATTTGAGGGAGAGGGATCCTCAGAGGATCCTGAGAAAAGGATCTTCTCCTTCAGAGAGGGGGGAACTCCTCCCAAAGAAAAATGGGTCCCTAGGGATGCAAATCCAGACTGGGGAGATGTGGAGACTGAGCTACCGCCGCCCACCATCTCATCCCAGAACCAACAGCAAGAAAATCCCCTGGTTCAAACCCATCCTGGCGACTGCCTCCAAAAAGGGGGGGGCGGCCCAGAAACGGAGCCAGGGGAACCCACAATGGCTCTGATCTCCAGTTGCAAATTTTTTCTTTCAGATTCCCAAGACTCTCCACAGAATTCTGCCCAAATCTCCTCGCTAGCGATGTCCAAAACCAGAAAATTAGCCCACCAGTTGTCCAAAAATGTACATCATCTGTGCCCCCTTGAGGAGAAGGAGGGAAGATATTATGCCCCGGTACAAGTACAGGGGCAGGGTACAATCTCAGCACTGGTGGACACTGGATCTCAAGCTACCCTTCTGTCCAGAAGGGCCTTTGACGAACTGAATGCAGGAAGGGGAGAGAATTACCAAATTCCTCTCACCTCTCTTCCTGGACAACTGCAGAACTTTGACGGGAAGGAAATTCCCGTCGAGGGGACGGCAGACTTGGACATTAAGATCGGGCGACATAAGTTGAAACACCCGGTCATAGTTGTGACCCCAGAGGGCACCCCTTGTTTACTAGGGAATGACCTCCTGAGAAGGTTGTCACCCCTAATAGATTGCGTAAACAAGGTCCTCTGGACTCAGACTAGCCGACCCATAAAATTAAAACAGAGTGTCAACCATGTTAGTTTAAACGGCACATGCCACATGGTTGAACAAAAATCTGACCAAGTAGAATTTCACTTCCAGAACAACCAAATTCCAGACGTGACGGTAATAGCAGTAGGACAACAGACTGGTGATGGGGGGTCCTCTCTATTTCTGAAAATCAACCTTCCTTCCAGTCTAAAGTGGTATTCCACGCTGGAAGGAAACACTCTGAAATTCTATACTAATCCACAATCAGAAACCCCCACTCCTATAGTCCAGAAAGATGTGAAATCAGCTCAAAGCCTGGCTGATATTCAGCAAATTGGAGAGCAGTTGTTCATCCCTGTTCAGTTAAATGATGGGAAGGACTCTGTTCTCGCTCGGGTGTGTGTGAACAACGGTAAGAGCTTCATCAGCGAAGCCATGTTCCGCCAACTCCCAAAAGATCCAGCCATTCCCACCTTCAAACTGATAGACAAATGGGAAATGGACCTGGAAGCACCTGACTCCAAACATCTCCTGCCAAGCAGGTGTATGCTCAAAATCTCCATTGGCAACAAGAGCATAGTCCATAATTGTTGGGTCGTGCGAGACGTCACTGCCGCCTTTTACTTAGGCAGTGACATTCTCAATCGCTTTGCCATTAGTTTGGACCTAATAAACTTCAAAGCTTGGTCCCGATTAGCGGATAATCCCATGGGCTTTGATGATCCAGAAAAAGCATTTAGGTCAGCTCAATTGCTACCTTATGCAGTTGAAATTCAGGTTAAAGAGGAAGTCACCATCCCAGAAAGGACCCGACAATTCTCCCTGGAAGTGAAAGTTAAAAGGGGACAAGAGTTGAAAAACCCTGATGCTTACATACATCTAAATGCTTCTCTCCAACAGCAAGGGTTGGGGGTAAACCCAACACCATTAGTCAACATAGAACATGACACCATTCCAATAGAGGTGGATAACAGCGACTTAAAGAGTATTACTCTAGCAGCAGGCACCATTATTGGAATGGCGGTTGATGACCGACATTTTTCCATCGACTTAGTAAATGAACTGTTAGGACCAATCCCCAAGGACTGTTTTGACAGTGACAGTGAGGACAATACAACACCAGACAGGATTTTTACCCGGCATGGGGGGAACTTCCTGGTGTACACTTCCTGCCCCTATGGTAAGGAAGATGTGACTTGTGACTTCAGGAGGGATGAGGTGATTTTCCAGGTCCATGAGGGCTGCCTTTCCCACCTGAAGCCTCCAGTCCAAATCAGCACTCTGACCAGGGACTTCTCCACCCAGCTGGAGGAGGCCGCGGTGATAGCCAAACCAGACGTCTTTCCAGGCTTCAGGCAGATGGTGGAAGAGAGAGTCAACCTAGCTGATGCCTGTGTGACTCTGGAACAAAAGCAAAAGTTGAAACAAGTTTTCTTGGATTTCCAAGATCTCTTTGCGGTAGACTCATATGACTGTGGTCGCACTGACATCCACACAACAACAATCCCCACGGACCCTGGCATGACTCCTGTGTTTGTGAAGCAATATCGCTTGCCTCTCGCATCAATGGAGTCCCTTATGGAAATAATTAAGAACCTTGAGTCCCGGGGAATAATCCGTCCAGTCCACAGCACCTTCAATAATCCGGTGCTGGGAATATTGAAGCCAAACGGCCAGTGGAGACTCTGCGCCGACCTCAGGGAGCTCAACAAACGGGTCCATACTTCCCGATGGCCTCTGCCCTACATTGACCAAGGGCTGGCCCAGATCCAGGGGTCACAGGTATTCACTGCAATAGACCTGACCAATGGATACTGGACCGTGCCTGTCAGCAGGGAGGACCAATACAAACTGGCTTTTACCTTTGGGGGCCAGCAGTACACATGGACCCGGACTCCCTTCGGATACCTCAACTCCGGCAATGAATTCAACATTTTCCTACATAAGGCCATGCCCGACCTGGGTGCGAGGGGTAACCTGGCTTATGTAGATGATGTCCTCATCAAAAGTTCATCTGTGGAGGAACACATCGCGGAGATCCGTTATGTTCTGACACAGTTGAGGGCCGCCGGAGCAAAACTTTCCTTTCAGAAAGCACAGTGGTGTAGAACCCGTGTTAATTTCTTGGGGCATGAGATTACTCCTCAGGGTCTCTGTCCCCAGGAACAGAAAGTGGAAGCACTTCAGAAACTGAAAGACCCCACAACTCTGCGGGAACTAAGGAGCCTCCTTGGACTGACTAATTACAGCAGAAAGTTCATTGAGGGCTACGCAGAGATCACCAGACCCCTGATTCATCTCCTGAAGGGGGGGGGTCAAGTGGGAATGGGGTCCAGAACAAGCCGAGGCAGTAAAACAACTCAAGAGAAGCCTCTCACAAGCGCCTTGCCTAGCTTGCCCTGTCAGAAACAAGGAGTTCTTCCTGGAGACAGGGTTCTCTAATACGTGCTTGACGGCAGTATTATACCAAAAGCATGACAAGGTCAATAAAGTAATCTCCTATGCGAGCAAAACTTTATCCTCTGTGGAGGAAAAATTCAACGATTGTGAGAAGGCACTCCTGGCAACGGTGTGGGCATTGAAGAATTACCGCCCGTTTATCCAGGGGGAACACATCATAGTGGAGACTCCACACCAGCCTCTGCAATATCTCCAAAGTGACAGAATCCGGGCCGGAAATGTGAGTAATTCCCGAATTACTTCCTGGATTCTGTCAATGCAAGGCTTTCCTGTGGAGGTCAGATATGGCCAAAACAAGAAGAGTCCCCTCGCGCAAGGTCTGGCTGACTTGCATGATTGTGCCAGAGAAAACTGTCTCGAGGACGAAAGTCTAAAAATCAAGGACAACATGGAGGCATACCTTAATTCCCCACACAAAGTCTTTGAAGAGGACAAGTGTGAGGGAATGCCCACTGTCTATGTGGATGGATGCTCTTACCATGTTGACAACGACGGGGAGAAAGAACTGGTGGCCGGCGTAGGGAATGCATGGGTGAATGAGTCCCCAGAACCCTCCGCTGGATACAAAATTGGTCCCCGAAGTAGTCAGGTGGCAGAATTGATGGCTGTGCATCAGGCCATCCTCACTGCTGTCCAGCATCAACTCCACGAACTGGTCATAATCACAGATTCGGATTATGTACGGAACGGGTTCGTGGAGCACCTGGTTAATTGGAAGACCAGAGGCATGGTATGTGCTAACAACAAACCCTTGAAACATGGGAAGTTGATCCAAAACATTGATGATCTGGTCACCTCGAATGGGATGACCATCTATTGGAAGAAGATCAAGGGTCATTCCAAAGTAGAGGGACCAGACAAAACTGGAAATGACTTAGCTGATCAGCTGGCCAAAACCGGGGCCATCCAAGGGGATCTAATTGAGATTGAGTCCCTGTTGGGGGAAATCCAGGTCACTGCCATCACTAGGTCCCAGACAAATGCTCACAACGACCTCTCAATTGCACAATGGAGTAAGGAGACCCCTGATGCTGATTTGATTACCACTCAGAAGGGGGATCCAATTATTGGTAAATTTTACCAGCACCTTGAGGACCCTGAGAACTTTCCCCTGACGGATACCGATTACATTGGGAAAGAGGACCTAAGAGTGTTGATGAAATGTCCAAAAATGTTCCGGATCCAAGACGGTTTGCTGGTAAGGAAATCCAAAGCTGTCCACGATCAGTGGGTGGTTCCTACCTCATTCCGAAGCCTGATGTTAAGTCACGCCCATGATGCGGCCACCGCCGGTCATAGGGGGTTTCACACAACATTGGAAATCTTAAGAGAGGTTGCATACTGGCCACACATGGGGCAGGACCTCGACCAGTACCTGAAGGGTTGCCTTGTGTGTGCACAATTTCAGCCATCATCCCTCACACACCGGGCGCCTTTACAAAAGAGGGGAATGACACTGCCATGGTCAGATTTACAAATCGACTTTGTAGGCCCTGTGATTCGCTCGGCTAGGGGGAATAAGTACATGTTGACCGTGACATGCTTGTTTACCAAGTGGGTGGAATGTCTCCCAGCCCCAAATTGCAAGGCAGAAACTGCAGCGGCCTTGATGATTAACCACATCTTTTCCCGTTTTGGTCTACCTCAAAGGATTGAGTCAGACAGAGGTAGCCACTTCACCAGTGAAGTAATGACAAAGATGTGGGAGATACTGGGGGTCAAGAGAAAGCTGCATATTGCTTATAGACCAGCTTCTTCTGGGGCAGTAGAGAGATATAACCGGACAATTGTGAGCATATTAAAGAAGTTTGTGGCAGATTCTGGGCCAAGTTGGGATATCCGATTACCTCTGGTCCTAATGGCCATCAGATCTACCCCTTCATCTGCAACCAAAATGTCACCATTTGAGTTGATGACTGGGCGCAAGATGGTGCTTCCGCAGCATTTGCTCTACAGGACCCAAGAGCAGACACTGATAAATGCCTCCACTACTCATGAGTATGTAGAGAATTTAAGGAAACACCTCCAACATGCTTTTGCTTATGCTCAGCGGAATCTAGAAAGATCGACTGATAGCATGAAGACCCATTATGACCTGAAAACTTCCAGGAAGGAATATCAGGTGGGAGACCGGGTCTATCTATACAACTTCCAAAGGAACCAGGCCAAGCAGCGCAAATTTTTGCCTACATGGAAGGGACCCTTTGAGATCGTCGATAAGATCTCCCCTGTGGCCTACAAGATCCGCATCCCCAAAGGTGGTTCGGCAGAGGGGGAAGACAAGTGGGTCCACATAAACCAGTTGAAATGTTGCCATCCCAGGCACACTCTGCAACAACTGGAGGAATCCTCTGGAATCCTAGCGGGTACTGTATCAGACTAATTCAGTTCCAATCATAAAACATACCACATCTAGTCTCTAAAATATTGTGATTTGCATGAAACTGTCTCTTAGTTATACTGTTTTTTTTTCAAAATAAGAATGTAATGTTTCGTGATGATGAAATGCATATGCTGCCCCACTATCTCAACAGTGGTGGAAAAAAAAAAATCGTCTATGAGTAGATATTGCCGCTTTTGCTTTATCATCCTAGGAGAGATGAAACCATGAAGAATGACCAAGAAGGACGACCCCGGAGACCGGGAACGAAGATCCAATGGGCCCAGTGGACCGCCCAATACTCCCATCAGGACTGGCGAGGAGAACCGATCGATCAGTACCGGATGGAGGAAAAGATGCTGAACTGTGCCATCTATTGGAAGAAGATGAGGAAACATCCCAGATCTTGCGAGTCCCATCAGTGAAACCGAATGGCCATCGCAAGAGGGGGGCTTGTGGGATGTATTTACCCATGCATCCGAGCCGTACCTCAAAACTGTGCAGTACTGACATGGAAAACATCATGATGGCCAGAGCTTCCCAGAAAATGCACAGGGAAATGCATGAAGAATAGGCTGCCACTCATTTTTGCCGATGTTATGGGCACAGAAGGACACTGCCTAAAACCACCATTGGACTACCCACACAGTAGTCTGAAACCATTGGGAATGGCAATGCTGATTGCCAAAAGCAAACCCATAACTGTTGGGAATTCATTTTCTTAAATCCCAAAAAGGGGTGCAGTACCAGTACTCACCACTATCCAAAAGCCGGCGTTTTAAAACCACTCTGTTTCCCTGAAGGCAAGTCAAAGTGCCTATTTCAAACATTGCAATATGTGCAAAATATTCACTGAACACCAGCAGACATTTGGTAGAATGGAGTGTTGTGTGCCTACAAAATCTGGGAAATGAAGAGCCCAGAAAAATGCTTATAACAAGACTGGCTGCGCTGTGGATTTCAGCAGTTTAAGTAAATTTGGACTGAAAGACACTACAAATCTAAATGTTCAAATTGACTGAGTGACCTACTTTTGAGTGTCACATAGGTTGCAATTGTTTAAATGTCATAGTTTTAAACTTAGAATCAGCATTCTAGCTGCATGTGTAAAATTACAAGTTATTTTAAAAGCAACAAAAAGTTAGCTGAAGGTCTGGCTTAAGGAACTTGATTTTGCCTAGCAACGGATCCCATCAGGAGTGAAACTTGAGTCACAACTATGTTCCCAGGCCAATGTTCCTTTTGCTGCCCACACTAAGGATATGCCATCTATCTGATAATTGAATTTCCTGTGCTCTGCCAGAGAGTGAACAAAGCCCTCTCCACTCAGGCAAAGGTTTTTATTACAGACGTCGTAAAAAGTGGCTTCCTCCTGGAGAAGCTGGGAGGGGCACTGCCTGTGAGAAGCAAGCTGGCTTGGCAGAAACTGGAAAGACTGGTTTCTGTACCATGTGACCTGAAAAGACACACCCCTGCAGCAAGGATATGGTTTTATAAAAAGGGGGATAATTCATAGTGCGGACATGTGAAAATTTTATAAATGATACCATAATTCTTGTGATTTTTCTGCCCACAGTTTAAGACGTGGTAGGAACCGGTGGTATGTTCAGGGGGATTTTAGCGGAAAAGTGGATATTACTCTAAATGTGTGCATGTTAAAAATCTGAAACTTCATCAGTTAATGTCCCTACCCCCTGCACACATGTATGTAAAGTTGGGTCCATGTCGGAAATTGAAAAAGCAGTTAAAAAGTCAATTATGTACACTCTTTGAATGCAAGCTCCGAGAATGAGCAGATTTGGACATAGACATGGCTAAATTCAGCCACACCATGTATATGTAATTTCAAACAACTGTGTAACTCTGAAGTATGGATTTTGATCATATATATATTTGGGTGCACAGATGATAAGGGAGGTTGTTTCAAGAGATCATAAAATGACATCAATCTGACTCACAGTTCAGTTTGCCAATCAAGCGGAGGAATGGAAGCCTGACCAATGACGAATGAGAGGGGCAAGTCTAGTGATGCAACACACACACCCATTCTCAAGAAACAGATAAAAGCAGAGAGTCAGGACACATAGAGACATTCAATTTCATCTGCCGCTGGAAGCCCTGCCGGAAAAATCCATACTTACCTCCATCAAACTCCAGAAAGCCAAACTAGAGACTTCAATCTATCCAGAGCAGAGACCAGACCAGAGAGAAAGCAGTGCTGTGCCTAGCAGAGACCAGACCAGAGAGAAAGCAGTGCTGTGCCTAGCAGAGACCAGAGCAGAGAGAAAGCAGTGCTGTGCCTAGCCGAGACCAGACCAGGCGCTGTGAGCAGAATCCGGAAAGACCTGACCAGACTGAAGATCGTGACCAAGTCGCTTTCCTGTTCAAAATCTCTTGTGAGTACTTAGCAAAACTCAGAACACATCTCTTAGTTAAATTCATCTAATTCAATCTATTTAACCTAAGTAGAACTGCCTCCTATCTGTCACCTGTCATTTCTAGTAAAATTTGTCATTTTGAAAAAGTGTGCGTTTAAAATTTACAAAACCAAAAACGACCTTTACTAAATTACTCATATCTCCGCAACCGTTTGGGCTAGAGACTTGCAATAACTTTCATTTGGAAGCTGAGATCCCAGGCTTTCCTAGGACCCCAAAACGGTAGAGATAGTCCTTGCGGTTCCTTTGTAATAGCGCTCGGCGCATCCGCGAATTTTGCCGCGATTTGCAATTTCTTCACATGTAAAAAAACTGCTGCTGCCTGATTTCATTTGCCAGAAATTCGTTTAACCTGCTAACTATCCCTGCATCATTGCTAGTGTGAGCCTGGACTAATATTAACTAGATACCACTCATCCTGAACCTCTAAAAGGGAATTAAGAGCATTTCCAGCATATTTCTCATCCATTGCTAGCACATATAAAAGCATTTGGGCCTGTGTTTTCAAAACTCCTATCTGTTTTCTGTGGTGTAAGCTTGCTGGGGTGAACTGAATCACATTTGATTGCATTTCTGAGAACTGTGTGCTTCCTTCCATTTCCTTGCCTTGCATCAAGGGGGGGAGGGAATTGCCAGAGAAAAGTGATTACATTGTTTTGTTGAAATCATATTGAGTATTTCTATACTGCATTTCATTCATTCAACCTTGCATCCATTTGAACTCTATAAAGCATTTTGTACCACTTTCTTCTTTTGTTCCTATTTACCACTGTGCTACCTTATCCATTTCATCTCAACTCCTTAGTAATTATAAAGAAGTGTGCTAGTGCCAGATTCTCTGTTGTTAATCTTTATCATATCAGATTAAGTGTGCTATTCAATTATTAATTTATTATAAAGTGTGATCTATATATATATTTAAATTATCAAATAAACCTTTTAAACTTGCAAAACAGAACTACTTCTTGGCTCAGTGGGGTCAGGGGGATTCCAAGAGAGGGGTGTTATATAGGGGTAGTCATCCAGAACGCATGAACTGGACCTAAAGATATATCAATAAGGGTTTTCATTCAGTATTCTAGACTAGGCGTTAACTTAGCTGTAGTGCTGAATTGAATCCTCTTACAGCTTGTAATCGATCATGGTGCAGGCTCGAAGGTTGTCACTCGCAGTACTGTACCACCGGAGAAGAAACGTGAGTTAATTGCATGGACTAAACATTGTATGGAGAAGGATGATCAGGCTAGTGTTTTTTCCACACTTTCTAATACGGATAATTTTCCTGAGAAAAATGTTTTTATTGAAGGTTTGGGGATTCAGAATTGTATAATGTGGGGAAGATTAAATAATACAGATGTTCCACAAGGGTTAAGGGATCTAAATACTTTTGCACTTTCCAGAGATACTGTGGAGAAGGTAAATGAGCATGTCGAAAGGCTATTTGAATATAGAAAGGAGTTAGAAAGGATACAAATGAGGATGGTGAAGAGGAAAGTATGTATGTACAGAAACGGTACCTTCCGTGTCGTAAACCGATATCGGAGGAAATGCAAATTTGTAAGAAAGATGCAATTAGATGGATTTCAGACATATCAATAACTCCACTTGAGGTATATGACACATACAGTCAATATACGTTGGAAATGCAGAAAAAAGTTATACAGGTAATGATAGAGTACCTGCAAGATCAATGTGTAAAGAGGAAGATTTGTTGTCCCACAGAGTTATTGAATATTTATAAGAGAGCTTTTTCATTTCACACTTCTTTGACTGCTTTAGCGCTCGATTTGGCTCTGTTGCTTAGTAAGCGTTCGGAGTTGCCTACATCTCAGTTGCCTATGAGAGAGGTTCCTCTGACATTTTTCCCGAAGGTTGAGATTGCGGCCGATGCTGCACAAGGTATAGTCACTGTGGACATTCCCGCACATTATGTATCACAGTTTGTTCACGTCCCGTTTTCACGACAGGAAGTGAACACCATTAGTCAGTCTATTCCTGATATTAGGAAAAATCTGACAGGGTTCTATAAAGAGATGGAATCCGTTTTGCAATCCTCAGTGTTCACCTTGGGTGACATTGATTTGTTGATTCCAGTACTCCTGCCTGTAGATTTATGGAAACAATTTAGAACTATTGACGATGTACCCGGCTTGGGAGATACATGGGCGAATTTAACTAGATTTGACGGGGAAAGGCCAGCTGGTGAAAGACCATAGCAGGTGATATTAACCTTCCCTGACAGAATCATTGCTAAATTAAAAACCATAATTCCCGAATAAAGAATTATATGGGACAAGCTTACGGCCTGTGTCCAAGGAAAGTCTGAGGGTGCTACTGAGTTCTTTAATCGGTTTGAACAGGTATTTTCGGATTTCAGTGGACAAGACTTAGGCACAGAGTCTGGGAAAAGGTTATTTGTGGACAAATTTGTACGTGGATTGCTGCCTGACATCCAGTCACAGATTATGCCCTCTGAGAGCGCTTGGCAGGCGAACTCGCAATCAGAAGTACTGCATATGGCTCAGTATTGTGAAAATCGTGTCAACCATGAAAAAGATAGGATTGAAAAAGATAGGATTGAAAAATGGAAAGGTGATTGCAGCAAACTATTAGAGGCCCCAGAGGGGGTAACTCTCAGGTTAGAGGTCAGTATGTCCCACAGGGGAATGTGCCCTTGGGTCCTGTGAACATTAATCAATGTGCTTATTGTCGACGAGAGGGTCATTAGCGAGCACAATGACCCGTCCTTCAACAGAGGTCGAATAATAACATGGGTAGGCGATCTAGAGGTCGCCCGGGCGTAGGGGGCCCTGGTAGAGGTCAGTTCACACAGGACCCTCAACAACCTTTTTCGCAGGACAATCTGACTGCGAGTGTGGATATCAGTGTTTTGCAGATTGAGCCTGTTAAGATAGTTTTGAAACATGGAATTGAGCTGCCACGCATTCCCCAGTATAAGATTTCGGTTGAGGGCGAGCAAGCGTTGAAATGTATTGTTTCCGATTTTGTGCACCGTGGTGTGATTGAAGAAATCTCAGGAAGTTCGTGTAATAGTCCAATTTTACCCGTGTACAAGAAAGGTGATAATGTAATTCCATTCCATTTTATAATTGATTTACGTGCCATTAATAAAGGTGTGGCACCGCAGTTTCCAATTGTGCCTGATGTGACTACGATCTTAACCATGATTCCAGCTACAGCTACTTACTTTAGTGTTGTGGACCTAAAGAATGCGTTCTTTAGTATTCCTATACACAAGGATAGTAGATATTTGTTCGCCTTCACCTTAGCGGGAAGCTCGTTTACATTTACTCGTGCACCTCAAGGGTACACAGAGTCTCCTAGTATTTATAGTAGGGCTTTGAAAGAGCAACTTGATACCCTTGAATTGCCCTCTACTTGTACTTTGCTTCAGTACGTTGACGATTTGCTTCTGGCTGCAGACTCTGAGAGTGCCTGTAAGGAGGGCACTGTGTTACTACTTATTCATCTAGCTAAGCATGGTCACAAAGCTTCGCTTAAGAAATTTTAATATTGTTGCCAGGAGGTCGCCTATTTAGGCTATCTCCTGTTAAAGGAGGGAAGAAGATTGACACCTGAAAGAATAAAACACATTTCTGGTATGTCTGTCCCAAATATGCAGAAGGAAGTTAGGGCCTTGATAGGTATGGCTTCTTACTGTAGGTTGTGGATCCCAAATTGTTCACTAGTGATAAAACCGATGTTGACCTTGACGAAGAAGGGCATTTCATCGCCATTGCCATGGACTTCGGAACACCAGCAATCGTTTGACTTGCTTAAGACTGCATTATGCTCTGCACCAGTTTTGGGCACACCAAACTATGAAAAGGCCTTCATATTGTTTGTGCATGAACGTGATGGATGTGCTTTGGCTGTATTAAGGCAGGAGCATGGAGGGAAGAATAGGCCGTGCGGTTACTATTCCTCTGCCCTTGATCCGGTAGCATGCACTTTGCCAAGATGTTTGCGCGCTGTCGCTGCTGCTGCTGAGTCTGTAAAACAGAGTGAGGGAATGGTCCTAGGCCATGATTTGACCCTGATGGAGTCTCACTCTGTAGATGTTCTATTGAACCGAACTCAAATGCAACACCTCACTTCCACACGGTTGATGAGATACGAATTGATCTTGTTTGCCCCTCACATTCAAATTAGGAGGTGTTGTGTTCTTAATCCGGCTGAACTCCTACCTTTCCCGCAAGATATTACTTGCGGCGATGAAGATTCACATGATTGTTTGTACACGACCGAGCAAGAAACAAAGGGCAGGATTGATTTGAAAGATACCCCTTTGGATAATCTGCAAGGAGAGCTGTTTTATGACGGCTCCTGCTTTAAACTTCCGGATGGTACATCCACAGCCGCTTATGCAATCACTACCTTAAGCACGGTTGTGGAAACTAAGAGAATTACACATAATTCTGCGCAGGCCGCAGAGATTATAGCCTTAACCAGAGCTTGTGAACTTTCCGAAGGGCTTGCAGTGAATATATATACTGATAGTCAGTATGCCTTTGGGGGGGTTCATAACTTTGGGAGACTTTGGTCGGAAAGAGGATTCCTAACCTCGCATGGCACCAAGATCCAACTTGGCACCCTAATAGTGCAACTTCTCTCAGCACTTGCGCTCCCTACCCAGTTAGCAGTTGTGAAATGTGCAGCACATCGCAAGATTGTAGAGAACATTGGAAAAGGGAATGCTTTCGCTGATCAAATAGCCAAACAAACTGCCACTGATCTCTGTACGGAGATATATGTTTCTAGGGAGACTGAAAATGCTGATGTGATGGGTGAGGGAGTGGGGTCTGTACGGGATATCCAAGCCGATGCCACAGTAGAAGAAGCCAAGAGGTGGGCTGAGGGCTTTGGAGAACTCGATGACGATCGGTGTTTGGTGGACACTGTGGATGGGAAATGGTTACTCCCCGATGCGTATGTGCTAATGATGGTTGTAATGGCTTACGGTCCTACGCATGTATGTGCTCAACAGATGACGAAAATGTTAGAAAGAGTGTGGTTAAACAACAAAATTTCAAAAATTGCTCAGAACTATGTCCAGAATTTTATGATTTGCCTGCAAAATAATATGGGAAAGGGGACAGCAACCGCAAGGGGAAATTTTGGGCCACCCTCTGTCCCATTTGAAGTAATTCACTTTGATTTCATTGAAATGGAGCGATGCAATAATTTAAAATATGTATTGGTAGTCATTTGTGCTTTTGGTAAGTGGGTCGAGGCTTTCCCTGTTAAAGATGCCACAGCTATGACCACTGAGAAAACTATGTTAAAAGAATAATACTTTCCCCAGTTCGGCTTGCCGAGAGTTATCTGGTCGGACAATGGTCCACACTTTGTCGCCGCTGTAATCCGACATATATGTACAGTGTTACAAATTGGCAAACAGTTCCATTCGGCCAGACATCCTCAGAGCGCCAGACTTGTAGAAAGACACAACGGTATCATCAAGAACAAACTCGCTAAGACATGTGCCGGCACCAAACTAAAATGGCCGGACGCCTTACCGATTGTGTTATTAGCGATGCGTACAACCCCTCAAACTAAGACTGGGCTCTCTCCATTTGAGGTGGTAATGGGGAGACCTGCCAATATCTGGAATGTGCCAAAATGTCAATGGTTAACAGAAATTGAAAATGTATTACTTTCAGATTATTGTAGCCAATTGACTAAAAACCTGTATTAGATTTACCATCAGGTATGAGAGGCTTTACCTGTGCGGTACGAAGGCCCGGGCCACGGCATACGACCCAGACGCTGGGTGCTCATAAAGTCATTTGAGCGCACCTCCTGCCTCGCGCCTCAATGGCGTGGGCCGTTCCAGGTCTTGTTGGTCACCCAAATAGCAGTGCAGGTAGCTGGCCGAAAGAATTGGATCCACGCATCACACATCAAGAAACTTCCTCACCATGTGCCACACGTTTCAGAAGAAGCAGAACCCCTTGCTGATACTGCAACCAATGATCCCAAAGCAGTAAACAGCACGAAAGTGTGTCAGAGAATATCTCTAAGCCCGAGAGGCTTGGGGAAGCTGCCATTTTGTTTCCAAACTCTCCACCAATTTTGCACCGGGAGCGGCTGTTTCAAACGCAGCCCCTTTGTTTGTCCCAGATACGTTGCTTCCAACGGGAAGTGACGACACATTGCTTCTGGATCAATCAGTACCAGGAAAAACCAGATACCACTTGCGTCCAAGAAAATAGACATACGGCACGGTTCGACTGTGCATTCAAGGAAGGAAAAGAATCATCGAGGGCTTGCTTCTGCCCAAATTTGAGAAAGGGGATTTTGTTGGCTAGGGTTTTGGAAGGACAGAGAAATTGCGCGACCGGGGGGTCGCCAGCAACGAACATTGGGTTTTCCAGCTGAAGACTGCAATGCCTGCTACCGCTGCCGCTCGTATTGGACTTGTAAATAAGGGGGTGACCAACCGGGACAATGGACAGAATGCCTGGGCCCCAAAAACGTACTGCTGTGTTTTTGTAATAATATTTGGTTTTATAATAGGCACTGTTGTAGGCCTTTGGTATTTAGAAGAAGCTTATCCTTTAGAGTTTTCGCTACCGACTGTAAATGTACCCACTGTTCATACACCTTTTGTGCATTTGCATACTTTGTCCCCTAGAGATTCCCAGCACAGACAAAAGTATCATAATAATACTTTGTTACTTATAATGAAAGCTACACATGCCATTTTTAATAGATCCAATTGCTGGGTCTGTTCACATTTACCGCAACACGGGGATAAGGGGCTAGGTTGGTATATTCATCCTTTACCGTTGACAACTGCTTGCTATGCTTCTCTTAGAGTACTGTTCTTTGGCCGATGGAATGATAGCATCTCAGGGAACTTTGATGGCACCAATTTGAATAGTTTTGAGAAACGTGTTTTGACTCCCCTGGGATGCTCTCTTTTTTCGAATAGGAGAAGACCGAATGTTGCTTCTATTAGGCCTTCTGATAGACTGTCTCGTCCTTTTCAATCTTTGATTTCCTTTAAAATGGCTCTGATAGGCAATAAGGATGCCATGCCTCCTTCTTACACTGTTAACCATAGCCCTGATTCAGTTTCTTTCTGCATACAGAGGAATGGCACTCGTTCAATGGGAGATTTTAAAGGTTGTGCCAACGTTGCAAATTTGACTGGGGAAGACAGACCTTTGTATGTAGGCGAACCTGTCTATTTTGTTTGCGGTAATATAGCATTTCCATGGTTGCCCAGGGATTGGCAAGGAACCTGTTATTTAGGGATCCTGTTACCTGGGGTGTTTATAGCGAGTACTAAAGAAGTTTCAAAGGCTCGCCCACGACGGGATGAGAATGGTGATACCCCGGCACAAGTATTGGGAGATATAGCAAAATCAGTTGTGCCATTTTGGGGGCAGATAGCGAATTCAGAAAATATTAGAAAACTAGCGAGAGTACTGGAGAGATCCATCAACCGGACCACAGATATACTCTACAATATGACAGAGCAGAAAGCAATAAGATTAGTAGCACTCCAAAATCGAATGGCATTAGATGTCATTCTAGCTGAGCGTGGTGGAGTATGTAAATTAGTGGGGTCCGCTTGCTGTGTTTTTGCACCAGATTCCTCCCAAACTATCTTTAAGGCAATACAAAATCTGCACGTCCTTGGTTCCGAAGTGCATGTTCCCGAGGGAAACTGGGATCTAAGCGCTTAGTTCTGGGACTTCTTGCGATCTTGGGGTTGGAAGGTACTTTCGGTTTTATTAACTATTTTAGGAGTTCTGTTGTTCCTTTGTTGCTGTTTTCAGTGTCTGCCTGGTAGGAATGTATAATATTTGTATTTTATTTATCAGGGGCGTTCACCTAAGCACCACGCAGAGATAAAAAATGGTACAAAAATGAATGCAGGATAATGTGTAAACCAAAAGGAGAAAAGTTAAGTAAAAGTCGACAGAAGATGATTTTGATTTTTGTGGTGTGTGCCAAACAGAAGGTAGGAAGAAGTAGATCGGATGTGAAGTTGCAGTGTATTCCAGAACTTGAGAGCGAGAAGACGGAATGAGCGGAATCGAGATTGGGCATAGCAGGGCCTGGGAACCGAAAATAAAACTGGTAACAAGAATGGGAATACAAAGAAACCAGCGAGCACAGATTACCATGCTGGTAGCCCATGGACACATTTGAAAGTAAAACCTAAAAATTGATGGGTGGAAGGATTTGAATGAATCTGAACCTCTGGGACTGCTCTGGGCAACCTTCCACAACACAATTCTTTAGCCCGTCCTGCAAATCGGGCTTAGCCGTATGCAAATCACTCAGGTACTGCCGCCAATGGGAGCAGCCCTGTCTGAACTGCTACGCCAGGTCCCCTCTGCATAAACAACCCCAGACATGTTTCGCCTTGTTGGGCCTCATCAGTGAGGTGCAGTTTGGTTCCCTATGGCGCAGTGAGCAAGCAACCCACATCTGGCTACATTTAAAAGTAATACAGAGAAAACGAAACGGCAGACAGGCTTCAAAATATAACCAACAAAGTGATTAAAGAGAAAAGGAAACAGAGCGAGGGGGTATACCGCAGGGACTATGAACCGCCAAATTAAAGATGAAGTGCAGGGAGGAAGAATGGTGTCAGGCAGACCAACAAGAAGACAGGAACAGTAGAGTCAAGATAGGAGAAGACTAAAGTAGTGATAACAAGTTTAGTGGCATGAAAAGTGAAGAAGGGACAGGGTCTGACTGGGCCATAAAATTGTCTCGGGCACCAATGAACAAGTATCCTACGGTTGCTATTCATTCCTTTTTTGACACTGTTTGAATAGTACCCAAAGGGGAGTTTTTTGATAAAATGTGATGCAAATTGTGCATTTTAAAGAATATTTATTCTGCTACACTGCTCAAAACTACTAGCCGCACGGTGAAGTAACTCATCACACTGGCCCACATTGGCTAAATAAGTGGCCCACTTTGACCAAAAGAACTGGCCAACACCAGCATTTTGCTTTTGTGGTTCGGCCATGGGCCTATTGCCCTATAGGCCGATCCAATCCCGAGAAGGGATGAGATTTACGAATTTTATAGGCATGAAAATGACAGGACCGAGCAATGTTCGAGATATGTGAAGAAAAGGAGAGTGAAGAATCAAAGAGAAAGCTTAATTTACGGGCAGAAGATGAGACGGGTGGAAAATAATGGAAGGTGTAGAAATCGGAGAGGGAACAATAAAGGGAGGGAAAAAGAGAATGTCTGTCTTCTAAATATGGAGATGTAAAAAACTCAAGTGCATACAGGTTTGAATTGAGAGAAGGCAATCAGAGATGGAAGTGTGAAGAGTGTCAGAGAATGAAGAGAAGAAGATTTTATGTTTATTGTTCGCTTGTTAGGCGCTTATGCAGTAAGTCAATTCTGTTTCAAAGCTCCCACAGGGTAACAGGGAGGGAGCAAGGATTAAAACATTAAATGCAGTGGTGGGAAAGAAAAAGGGTGAACCTACTATGCCTTGTGAGAATTCAGAACATGTAAGAGCAGCAATAGGGGGAGTTTGAGTAGGTGCAAGGGTGTCCATGCACGTGGCTAAGCAACAGATTAAGTGTATGGTGTGGTAAGAGCTACACAGCCTTGAAAGTGTGTGCATCCAGGATAGAGGTAGACGGTGCTGAGGGAAGTGCTGAAGGTAGACAGAAGCTGGGGCGATTGGGTGTGGGAGGTCGAGGACCCAAGGATGCGTAAGGGCTATGGACACCAATCACAGCAACTGTGAGGATAGCAGAGGAGGGAAGAAGGGAAGGAGGAAGTAAAGAGGAAAGTCTTGAGGAGGGAGCTAGCTGAGGTAAGTACACACAAAGAGTTGGTGCCAGAGGAACGTAGAGGTTTAGAAGGAGAGTATTTAGTAAGAGTTGCAGATAGTGTGGTCCCCAGACAGCCTTGTGGATGATGCAGAGGGATTTGAATTTAATCTGTGCAGCACCCGGGAGCCAGTGAAGACTTATTTGGGCGGGAGAGATGCGGTTCCTGGCCTTTGGCCAAGGATACATCTTGCTGCCCTATTCTCGATTAGCTGGAGGGGTCGCAGAGTGGAGGAAGGTAGATTCAGAAGGGGGCTGTTGCAGTAGTCAAGTCTAGAGAGAACCAAGGCTTGAGTGACATTGAGCTTATGGGGGAAAATTAGAAAAGGGAGAATTCTTTTGAGAAGGAAGAGTTGAAAACGGTGCTTTTTGGCAATGTCCTGAGTGTGAGGGAGGAAGGAGAGAGAGGAGTCGAAGAGGACTCCAAGGTTTCTGTCTTCAGATGAAGGAGCTGGAGGAGAGCCCATGGAGGAAGGGAAGGAGGCGGAAGCAGGTCACAAGGGGAAGGATCTTGGTTTTGCAGGCATTGAGGCAGAGATAGTTGGAAGATTGGATGGCAGCTAGGCATTCAGAGATGATGGAAGGTGCAAGAGGGTCAGCAGGAAGTTGGGGGAGATGAGGAGTACCAGCTGAGCAAGGTAAATGTGAAAAAGACAAGGTGAGAGGTTGGAGCTCTCAGGGACACCACAGGTGGAGAAGGAAGTAGGAGAGGAGAAGATCCCTAGGATGACTTGGGAAGAGCATTTCGTTAGGAAGGAGGTCAGCCAGTCCAGTGCCAGTTCTGAGATACCTAAGGTATCGTGGAGCCTTTGCATGAAGATGGAATGGTTGACCATGTCAAAGGTAGAGAAGAGATCGAGGACAGCTGGGGGAGTTGGAGTCAAGAGATGCGAACAGTTCTTCATGGGTTGTAAGGAACTCATGGTGGCCACAGTAAAGATCACAGTTCAAGGGTGTTTATTAAACGGTTTGCAGGAGTGAGAAAAACGCCTAATCCAAATCTAAAGCTAAGATGGGATCAAGCTACAACCATCAAACAATAAGGAAGTCCTAGTAGCGTCTTGTCAAATGAAAAAGGCCTATACTAGCCAATCCTTACCACTAAATTACAAAAAGAGTGTGGGAAAATGTTCACCAGAAAAAGAAAGAAGTGTTCTCAAAATGATAAGTCAGGATGGTAGTGCTGGTTCGCCCTTCCCAAGTTTCAGGCATGGGACAAGGTGGAGCTCCTGAGCACAGTACACTCCTGCACCTCTCCAATGATATCAGAACCTCCAAGGGCCAGGTCGCTTTCCTCAAAGTCTCTTGCCTTAGAAGGCTTGCTGGACCAAAACTATAAACAAATATTTCGGCAGTGTTGCACTTTGGGCGATCGCTCTTCGCCCCTAGGTTCTCCCTCCATCGCGCTCGGACCTTCCTTGAAACTGGGCCTCCCTACGTCGTGTTCACAAGGGCCTTTCTTTAACACAGTTCATGTATTTCTAACACAGATCATATTTTGCTCATTATCATCAGAAAGTGGGATTTTCCTTCTCCTTGCTTCTTGCGGCATCCCCTCTGGCAAGTTCACACTTGCCTTATTTCACAATTTACAATCTTCCTGAAAGCGGGGGTCCCTTCCCCTAGCTCTCCCTCTAGACCACGAGTCAAAGACAATCGATTGATATTGATATTTTATTTATATTGCGCTCATACACAAGTGTTTCGGAGTGCGACCAGAAAAGGGAGGGGAAACAAGGGAGAACAAAAAACAACGATCTTACTAGGCCCAGTGAAATTGCGAACATGCAAGTGAATGGGAGGGGGAGAGGGGAAAAGTGCATGGGAGGGGAGTGGAAAGTGCGGAGCAAAGGAAAACCAGATAAATAATAATAATAAATAAAACAAATAAGGACAACAAACAGTGGTAGTGCAGCCAGCAAACAGCAAGCGCTGGGTTTAAGGCAGCAGACGGGATATGTCTGAAGAAGTCCAGGGGGGAAAAAAGGGGAGGCTGTATGGGCACAGATACAGACCCTAGTACAAGGGGTGGCCCGGAGGCAGTGTGGGAGGGTGGCAGGGTGAGCAGGTACCTAGGCCAGAAGACAGAGGGTGGGCCAGATGCATGGTGCTGAGAGAGAACAGATCAGCAGCGTAGAGGGGGGAGAAGGTAGAGGCAAAGAGGAAGGTCTTGAGGTGCTTCCAGAACCAGAGAGGGTTCTCCTCAAGTTTCAGAGTGGCAGGGAGGCCGTTCCAGAGAAGGCCCCAGTCAAAGAGACAGATCTACCCCCAGCTTGTTTCTTTGAAAAACGACTGACACTGAGGGAGCTAGAGGTAGAGGAGCAATGAGCTTGAGTGGGGAGGTATTTGCGGAGGGATAGCTGAAGGTATTTTGGCTTGATTGTACAAGGATTTGATGTGACCTTTCTAGGACCTCTCTGACATCTCACGTTACCCTTTCTTAGGGCCTTCTGGTACTTGCAGTTCTCAACGCAAAAGGGGCCTGCAAGAGTCTTTCAACTGAGCACTCCTACGGCACCTGACCACTCTGCATCTGGCCCTTCTCTGGGCGTTCAAAAACGTTTGAATATACTCAAGTTCTTTGTTTCAGGTTCCTACATTCATCAAATGTTGCCACTTACAATCTTGGGCTCAACACACATCGGTTTTTCTACCAGCTTCCTCCGACTCGCCGGCTGTGTTAAACTCATTGGCTGGTCTTGTCTCTGGAGTCAAGGTCGGTAGCACGGTAGCCGGCATGCCTCCCTGCCTGTGCTATCAATGCGGGAGGCCCCTGTGCACCATTGACATCTGATCCTCCACACGCCAGCTGTAAATACTTGTCTTATGATTTTGCTCTCTGAGGCTTTGCAGATCTAAGGTGAAAAGGGCAAGGGACATTCCACATTCGTCGTCCTTTCGAGTCTCGCCGCCTTTCTCCTCGTTTTGAACTGCCAGTTCGGTGTAGCTGTTTCCTCGCGCATTCGGCCTTCCTCGAAGTGTGCTTTCATGCTCTGCTTTTATCCCTGTGGGGAAGGTAAAGGGCCGTCAGGTGTGCACGGTTATTGTGAATTGCTTGACTCTTCCTGACCCATGTGTTGGGACATGTCAGGTTAACGGCTCTGGTGTTAGTCCATTGTATCTTATGGTGTAAGAAAGTGTTTGTGTCGGAAAAGGGGGATAAAGCTTCTAAATATCCTACAGGGTAGGTTGGGGAAAAGGTGTTACAGGGAATATAATACTGCATCTCGCCGGTCGGTGTCCCACTTCCACTCCCTGAAGACCCCTTGTTGAGGTCATCCTCCCCCACTGCTCCACCCCCAGGAACTGGATCCAATAGCGATGGCTGCATCCTGGCCACCTGGACAACAGTTCTTCCAGGAACTAGCAGGTGAGACACCTTCAGGTTTCTCACAGGGTGTTCAGAAGAGCAGTTTCCGTGCCCCTGGATGCTCAGAATCCAGATTGATGGTCGAGGAGACCACCAACAAATTCAGAGTACGAGGTGAGTTGAAGAAAGGCTAGCTATTCATCAGTTTCCCCCAGGAAGGGGGTGATGGATATAGGTCGGTAGTTGGGTGTTCAGGTAGGGTTTACTGAAGGTTTTTTCAGGAGGGGGCACACAAGGGAGTGCTTGAGGGAGAAGGGGTTGCAGAAGTCAGCGAGTGTGGGTGCAAGAGCGCCGATGTTGTCCTTGATGGTTCTGAATGAGCAAGGGGAAACCTGTTTGGAAGAGACCTTCATGGAGAGGACAACTCAGTAACTTCTTCAGGTGGGACAGGGGTGAAGGAGGAGAGGGAGGAAGGAGGAAGAAGGAGGGTGAGGGGCAAAGGGAGGAAAGGGAGTGAGGGATGGGTTGGGCAGGTGAGTAACAAGGGTGTTAAGGATGTCATGAGGTTTGGAGTCAAAGTATGTGGCAAGTGCATTGCAGAGGTCCTGGGACAGCAGAGGGGAGGAGGAGACTGCAGATGGATTGGTGCGTTCCCTGCAGATTTGGAAAAGTTCAGCCATTTTGTTGATGCACCAGATACCCCCGCATGAATGTGGCCCTTTTCCTTACACGGATGGAGAGTGTGTATTGCCTTTGGAGCAGGCGCCAGGCCAGTTTGTCAGAGGGTGAGCCTGAGGTTTGCCACTTCCATTCCACCGCTCTGCACTTTCGTTTCAGGGCTGTACATTTCAGAGTCGTACCAGGTGTTACTCTTGGAGGTGGTGTTATGGTAGATCCTCATGACTGGGGTAAGAATGTCAAGGTAGTTGGTGATGGAGCTGAAATAGAGTTGGGAGCCATCAGCATAGAAGTGAGATGACACCCCAAAATAGGACATGATAAAAGACAAAATAGATGTGTACAGTGAGATAATAGGAGGACCCAGGGCTGAGCCTTGGGGGAACACCATGAGAAAGAGTTAAAAAGGTTGTTTCAGAGCTGCCCATGCAACATAGAAGACAGGTCAGAGAGATGGGAACTAAACCAAGACAGCAGTACTGGAGGATCCAAAGGAGTGTAGAGTGGAAAGTAGAGAACAGTGATCCACAGTATCGAAGGCCTCTATGAGATCAAGAAGAATGAGGAAAGAAGAAAGTTAGAGTGCCTAGCAGATGAGAGAGATTTGGAAACAGAGAGGAGGGCCATTTGGAAAGGACAGAAAACTTAGTCAGGCATGCAGTCTAATCGGATCGAATGGCTAGGCTTGCAGTGGGTACATTGTAATCCTCATGTGATGAAGCAAATCGTTGCTTAGTGGCCTGCTGTGCTGTGGGATTTATGTGCCCCACTTGGATCGCTCCTATGTTCTCTGCATAGCGAATATTCTACTCCACGCCTGGTGAGATAATATGAATGCGCCTTAAGGGCATGGCCCCAAGTGTCCTATCATTTAGGAGCTGCTGAAGATGCACCCTCACTTGGTTTGCGATGGGTTGGAAAAAGGAATCCAGCAAAAGGTGCACATTTTGAATTCCTTTTATTTAAATTAAGAAAATGCCTGTCTCGCCCCCATCGCTGTCGGGGTACTCCATACCCAACTAAATTCAACTAAAGGTGCTCGTTTGTCATCAGGAAGTCAAAAACGAAAATGTCCTCAGTCCAAAACAAAATCTACCTGAAACTACCACTAATAAATAATAACTACGCCATCTCTTCTAGTGGCCTCCCTATTTTGTTCATCTTGAGAAATTCCTTGAGATTTTTCTTGAAGCAATATGCCCCTAGATGGCAGGTCGACTCTATGGGTAACAGCCCCACTCCCAAGTGAAGGGCCCGAGGGGCGCTGTTTGCTTGGAGAGCAGGCTGTCCTTGGTGAATACAGTCTGTGTTACGAGCATTTTGATTGGCTCAAAAAGCCAACCACGGTGCAAATATTCAATACAACTCTTCAATATGCAAATGGCTCCTTTTGGAAAAAAAAGCTCCTTATGGTGCTCTCTTCTGATAAGGGTTTAGGGTTTTGTTTATTAGCTCATGTAGCTCTTCCCAACTGTTCATGGATCTTGCCTTCAAGACCATATGTCCCTTATCTTAGTTCTCCTTGAGCCAATAGACCCTCAAACATCCTCCTCAGGGGCGTAGGAGACCCATAAAATCTGGGGGTGTCAGGGGACACCTTGGTGACTTTGTTTTTTTACATTTATTTGTTGTGTTTTAGTCAAAGAACTCGACTTTTCACAAAATGAAAACAGCAGAACGTATTAAAAACCATTTATCATCACTGTATAAAACAAGAGAAAAGAAGGAAACAAAACCGAAGAAAATTAAGAAACAGAAAAGCAGTTCAGAGTATAAAATCCTCCCAGCGATGGACCTTTAGAGAGCTCTTTTATAATACTCTCACCTGCGCTTTAATTGCTGATGCTTTATGGAGTTTCGCCAACCCATCCTATACTGCTCCACTTGAACCCTCAATGATGGAACAGGAGTGTGCCCCTTTACAGCAGTGTATGGGCTGCAATCATACCTCAGCACCAGGGTATTCACTGATTAACATGGATAGAGGAACAAGTGCTGCTTTGAATCTCGAGGCTCTGCTTTATTTTTTTCTGGGTCACCCAGATGGCTTATGGTGGCCTCTATTAAAACTTGTCTACAACTCTTTATTCAGCTGGTGGTGGGCACCAAAAATGCAGTTGCATCCCTATTTTAAAAGCAGCGTTGGCAACGCCAACTGTATGAGATTAATGTAGGCATGGAAAAGGCCCTTACCAAGCACTGCCATAGTGGTATTAGGTACCCACTGATGGTAGCAGCTGCAAAATGGTGCAAGTACCTGAACATTTAATAGCAGTGCCTGGCAAATGCCCAATACATATAGACAAGCAAACACTTGCCATTGCTGGTTTTTAGCAGGACTTCATTGAAGGAGTGCATAGTGCTAATGGAGTGATTGATTGATTTTTGATTGATTGATTGTTTATTTGTATAGCGCCTATGCACAATGTGTTTCAAAGTGCTTCAAGGGGGGAGGGAACATGGGAGAAATACAGTTACATTCCTGCAGGTCCTTGAAACAATTAAGAATGTGAAGAATAACTATCATAATCATGCTGACGACATTTCAGATAGTACAAGTGCAATGAACACTAAAGAGAAAAGGAGTGGATGAAGGCATCCCTGGATAAGACATTTGTATTACACCAGTAGTATGTTCACTTCTCCAATTAAGTTATTAACTACACAGGGCTTTGTAGTAAACATCCCTAAATCAGTGGCGTTATCTAAACCTGAAGTGGCACTTTATGTGCCCTTTATAGATCATTCTACTGTTTTTTTAAAGGAATATGTTATGGCTGTGGCCCACGTGTCATCCATCCACCAAAAACCCATGAAAGTTGCTAAAATAGCCAAATAACATGATGCTGTGTCGCAAGGCAAGATGCCACGCATCCTGGCACCAGCTCCCACTACAGGACAGGTCAGAGGTGAATATATACCTCATTAAGGTTAGTCCGGACTTCAGACCTAGGCTGCAGGTAGGATTGAGTGAAAAGGGAGTTGATGCAGGAACAGCCTGCTGTGACTGTCTCTTCCTGGAGAGGAACCAGACAGCAGCGCAGATGACACTGGGGCAGTGGGAGAGCGCCAAGCCCCACGTTCCCTCTAATAAATCCTCCCCATGCCGACCCGCATCTGCGAGATCGGGGCCACTTTGTGTATTATCAGGCCCAATCAATGCAGACAGATATGGTGTAGTGTATATATCTGCAATTATTTCGACAAACGACTACTAATCGTCCTTGTGCAGGCCTCAGGAGCATGGATCAAGCGTTAGAAGAAGACACATTTGTGACTGCACCCTCTATCTGGGAACATGAGGCGAGGCACCATTCTTCCTTGTACACATTTCCCCTCTGTACACTTCTCCACATTCTCGTCTACTGTACACCCTTTTATCTCATGTCCCTTCCCTGCACCCCACACCAGCTCACTCCTCTGACACACTGCCCTCTGCACTTTCTCACTTGTCTATACATCTCTCTCATTTGCAAAACCCGAAGCACCTCCAATGCCATTTCTGCCCTACACCACTCTACCTGTATTCTGGTCTTTCCTGCACCCCTCTCTACTCTGCACACTGGTCACCCTGTGCTGCAAACCGTCCCTATCTTTCATCTGCACTCCGTTCTTGTCCCCATCTCCCCCATCCCTTGCTCCTCTCTTTTTGTCCTCTGCATCCTTTCTACCTTTTTTCACTTTGAAGTCCCACACTCTACTGCACCCTAGTCCCTTGCTTCCCATTCCCCCATGGCCAGCACCCCACAACTCTCATCTACAATTACTCAGCACTTTCTCCTAAGTCTTCAGAGCACCCTCGATATCCTGGCTTACATTTCACAGGTTTTCTCTTGCAAGCCTTGCATGACCAACCAATCCATATAGCGGCTCCGAATAAGCTGAAACAGGCATGCCAGATCCATTACATTAAAAGGGTCCATTGATACCTGCAAGAATTAACTCTTAAGAAATAGTCAGGAGCATGGATATTTGGAAGGGGGGGCCGACACAGAAGTCACTAAATCCACGTACTGCCGAGGCTCTACCCCCAAAACCTGATTGCACTGCGACCACTCAAGTACACTGACAGAAACAGCCAGGCTGAATAAAACAGGTTGAGGCTTAGCCAATACCTACAGAAGATTAGTGCTTGATTTCTTTTAAGAGATGCACAGGATAGGCACCAACAAATGGTTTATTTTGTGCAGGGACACAGTTCAGGTCTGTTCTGGAAATAGTTTGCTTTGTGGAATATAATAACCCTTTGGTCATAGCGCTTCATGCTAGATGCTTTCAGCTTCTTGGCAATGTAATAACGGGTATTATCACCCTCAGTTGAACAACACTGAATTCATGAAAGGTTAAATGGACCCTGCCGCTGGGTTTGAACTAGCGAAATGCAGGTAGCCTTCGTGTCAGAGACCACGCTTTAGGTGTGGTACCATCCAAACTTCAAGCAGGTGTGAGTTGGTGGGAAGATGTGGAGGGGTGTGCCTTAAGTGAGGCCTACTGATATTAGAGTATACATGAAGTGTTTTCCCTTGCCGACATTACTATAGAAAAGAGAACACATCCCACATAGCGGCCCGTCCTGAGATTGGCTCATCCCCATTTTACTTTATATGGTTTCATGAGGATTTCGTATACAATGTCAGGCTGATATCTCAGGCAGTGTCTACACTTTGCAAGCCAGGCCTGGGGTACAGGGACATCTTGGAGAAAATTCAGTCTTTTCCAGATTGCGTGATCCTGGGCGATGTGTGACCCCCCCCCCCCCACTGTGCATTATGTTTACTTGGGATCACCTAGAAGTGACTCAGTTGGCAGTGTACACTATAACTAAATTGATAAACTAAAGGGAAATTCTCTACTCTGTCTGGGACTGGGAATAATAACAAGTAGATACAGGTGTGTGTCCAACAGGAAAAGGATTCAAGGTATACCACTCAAACCAATTAACTGCAAACTGTCTCTCTATGAAAGCAAACCCATCCAAACAATCTCCTAAGTAGGTGTGTGGTATGATTTCTAGTCTTAATTGCTAGAACATGAACCCTTGTCAGTTATATATATCGGCGGGGGGCCGTCTCATGTGTTTATCAATCGAGCACTCTATGTGTCAAAGAAACCATGAATTGTTTTGTACGAAATACTATATTAAGAAACACGTACAGCTTGATGTTCTGGACAAAATCTGTATCCCAATTTATTATAAACAATTTGACAAATACACAAACAAAAAAGTTTTTTGTGAAGGAATAGTATTCCATAGCTATAATTCAACATAGACTCAATGTGCTAAAACGAAAACCAAAAAACAAAGACATTTTAAGATTTTTTAAGATATTAGCATGAAATAATTTAACATGCATACATTTGTTTAATACAATTGACCTGCTATTTAGTCATTCATAACAGGTCTGTATCTGAAAATACAAGCAATCCAACCCAATGGTTACATTTATTGCCAGGTGGTATAAATTATTCAGACTTAAGAAAAGAAATGTTTAAGATTATGCTTGATAATCAAAACATCTACTTGAGGTCTACGTAGTGGCTGCATGAGTTTGAACACAGCCATCTGTCACCCGCTTGGTAGAGTATTCCAGAAGCAGGTGTATCCTACATTTCGGCGTTGATTGGTGTATTTAACGCCTTCCTCAGGACCAGAGTCAGATGTAAATAAAAGGTGACCCCTGAAGAATGAATGAAAATTTAAAAAAACACTAAATATGTGTGATGAAAATAGATTAAAACTTAGGCAACTAGCTACTGTATACAACCTCAGGTGGATTGCACAGTCTACACTAAAGCGAGTGCCTCCCGGGTGGTGGTGATAGTATAAAATCTAATCAACCTAAATGTGAGAGAGTGCTGTAGCATGTATGTAGATATAATGAACACGAGAAACCAGCAAAGTGCCTCATACACAAGTACTGGGATGAGGAAGGTATACGAGTAATGATGATTATCAATAAGTAATCATGGCATTAAACGCAAGCAGTGGCACAACACCATTGATCTGACTGGGCTTTAGTCCTCCTCCCCCCACCCCCTAAAATTTCAGGCTACGTTGACTCGACCTGGCTGACCTACAAATCCGTTGCCTGACAGAACAGGACACAGATGTTAATCGGCACCTGTTTTTGTTCCTAAAGGCCCAGCAAATGCTAACGTAAAGCATTTCACGGTTCGTTTTTAGGCAGTTGAAATCATGATATGGGTTTAGTATTGCATGCCAGAGGAGTGATTGGAAGGGTAGAGAGGGGACAGGAGACAGTAGTCCATAAGTGGGTGCTTTCAGACTTAAAGGAGAGAGGTAACTGCCTGTAACATTGAAGCTGCACTAGAATAGTCTCATTAGAATCCGAAAAGAAGTTAGATGCCCCCATACAAATACATGTGTCACTCTCCCACCGCTCGTGAAGTTAGCGCCTCTCCCAACATTTGAAGGGTTAGCGGTCTCTAGAAATGTAGGTTTTGTTGAGCCCCTGAACGCGCGCGCGACACACACACACACACACACACCCCCCACCCCACCCCCCTACATTTAAGTGTTTACCCTTTCACCATACAGGCACCCCCAGGCAGCCACCCATATATTTAAGTGTGTACCTTTTCACCGTACACTCGCACACGCACACCCAGCCACTCATGCATTTGAGTGTGCACACTTTCACCATACACTCACACAGGCATATCCAGGCCGCATCATGCACTCACTCATTAATGCACATTACATTATATACATACATATGCACACACTTACATGCACGCAAACACATTTAAAGAAAATACATTTTCTTGCCTTTAACCCGTTGGTCCAGGGAACAAGACCTTCAGCTTCCTGCAGTAGCCAGGAATGCTTGTTCCTGTCATCTGCAGAGGATCAGGCGGCCCCCGTGTCATGGGATGGAGGGGAGTCCCATTATTTCAAATAGAAATGGTTTCTTTTTGAAGTCACTCTGACTTCATAAAGAAATTATTTCCGTTAAAGGACCAAACCGGAACAGAAATAATTTAGTTATGAAGGCAGAGTAACTGCAAACATAAACTATGGGCCTCATTATAAGTGTGGCGGTCCGGAAAGAAGGGTACTGGTAAGCTTTCCGGCACCCTTGTTTCCGGACCGCCACACTCAGAGTGTGCGACCGCTGCACCCGACAGGTCCGACACTGGCGGGCGCAACGGCCCCAGTAGGCAGACTCATCACAGAAGCACAGCACCATTAGAGGCAGTGCTGGTGCTTCAGTGAACCCATGGGGACTAACATTTTCCGGCACCTAACTTCCCAATTCGCCAGGACTTGTAATGTCCCGGTAGCACCGGGAAGCTAGGTGTCGGAAATAGTACTACGAGGTTGGCGGTAACCCGCCGGTCACACGGTCGTTTAACCGCCGACCTCGTAATGAGGCCCTATTTCTTTTTGAAGTCATAGGGCTCCCCGCCCCATGCCTTGGAGGTCACTAGCATTTAGGCTTCTACGTCATGAGGTGGGCAGCCCTCAGACTTCATAAAGAAATAGAATCATTTTTTTAGTCACTCTGTCTTCATAAAGAAATTATTTCTGTAAAAAAAAAAAATCTTTATGAAGGCAGAGTGACTTCAAAAAGAAACTTTATTTTTTTCAGTTTATACATTTTTTTTGTAAAAAAATATATTTTTAAAAAAATATTTTTTTTTTGTCTGAGGGGCCCCTACCAGGACATGGACAGGGCCCCGTGATCTGCAGGGGGTGCGGGGGCTCCAGTTACACCAGTGCTTTCATGACAACTGCAGTCATATTTATGCAGTGACACAAATAATCTGGGGGGGATAAAAGCTATTGATTTGTCCCCCCACTCCCCCCATGTCCCATGCCCATGATCCTCCTTCTGTTTTCTGTTGTACACTTGCTTTATCAGCTTTGCGAGTTCCCTAGCTCTGGGGTCTCCTTAATGAACTCTTTTCCTCCTTGTTTATCTCAAGCTGTATTCTTAACTCATAACATGTTCTATAACTTCTCGTCAAGTGATCTCCCCACTCTTCGGGACTTATCTCTTTTCGAGTTATCTTCTGGGATTCTTTCTCTCTCCAGGATCTTTGTCTCGAGTTTCATAATGCCCCACAGTTATTCTTATTGTTTAGGGTTTGAAGCGTCCCTTTTTTATCTCATGATGCTGGTTCTCTATTATATTATTGCCCTTATGGACATCACAATCTCTGCTCTTTATTACAGGCTCTCCCGGCAGCCTCCCACTAGTCGGGTACAACCCGGTACCCGTGTTTGTTGAGGGGGAGTGCGAGGGGCTCAGCACTTGCTCAGGCAGATTAGTCTGCTTTATCGTCTCCTCTTTTCGTGCTTCTGATTTGTTCCAATCTCGGCGTCTCTGCGTCTGGCAGATGGAAGCTTTCCACTCTCCCAGGTTTCAGCGTTGTTATGCGGGCACCAGACCCACCTCAGCACATCTGTGGTCACGCCATCTCATTGGACGGTTTCTCGCTCCTCATCCTGACAATGGCTTTCCTAGTATCTGCATTGCTGGGACGCCATTGTCTCAGATTGCCCTTTTCTGCTTCTTGGAGTGCTGCGGGTTCCACGGCCACACTTGTCTCCGCTTCTCCACGGTATTGTGATATAAGGGGGCTTCCCCTGCATACCATTCTCATTCCTCGGGCCTACTCTTCCCATTTTCATACAAGCTTGTTCTTAAAAGGTTAGTCCCTTTTCGTACAGAGGGCGTGCTTGATTCAGCATTGTCTATAGCCAAACCAAAGGAGCACACAGTGTTTTGGACGAGAGGCAGTCCCATATATGCAGATAAATTGTCCTGCATAGTGAGTTCCCTTTTGAAATGGGAGTCCTTCTCCCATGGGGGGAGTCGATCCTAGTGAGGACCCACTAGGGAGGATGTTACTGAGCGGCTCACCTCCCACCCTCAAAGGGGGTGGGGCTCCCCATTTAGGGATGTCATTTCACCAAAATACCAGAGGTAGCGTAAGTGACATCACAGGACCCTAGACCTCTGATGACATCACAGGAAGTGATGTAATTTGACCCTGACCGAAGTGACATCACAGGAAGTGATGGCCCATGACCTTTACCCGTTACCAAAACAGGAAGTGGCCTCACATAGCATTGTTCCTCTGTGCACTAAGAAAAATATTGTTACGATATCACTAATATGATATACATTTCATACAAGAATGGATCACCAAATGTAACATTAATATCAGTGTGTATAGGTTCATATTACCAAATTACTGTGAATGTAAGCAGACATCCAACACAACAACCTGGACTAATGTACATCACTCAGGCTAAACTATAAACAGAGCATCTCGAAGAGGCCTAAACCCCAAAGCGCAGACATACAGTGCCTGCCAAGTGTCTGGCCGCAGACTGGAAACGGCAACTGACCAACACAAGTCCAACCATCACCTTTCTGTCTTGCTTATTTGGAAAGTAAGCCACCATTTTTTTTTCGATGGGAGATAGAGGCGAACGATGTGTTGCATATCACAGTAATTGCATGTTTTTTTATTTAAAAATGTAAACAGCAGCAGCAACTCTGCCCTAGAAAAGCCTGCTGGGCCTACAGACCTAGGCTACTCCTCACTGAGGATGCCTAATGAAGCTGAAACATGTCTGGGGATGCTTGTAGTTTTGTGCTTAAGGACTGTGACCTAGCAGTTTGGGCTGGACTGCCCCATTTCGAGTGGGACAAGCTGATATACATATGGTCTTTCCCATGCTGTAGTGGCTTGGCAGGCTGAGAAGCGATGACCTGGCGTGTAGCCCAGAGTCATGCCAGTGATGATGAAGGATTTCAAACATTCCAGCCATCACCTTACATTTCTATGTGCATAATTTTTATATTGCGATTTTTCAAAGCAGAACAACAAGTATAATAGAAAATTAAACAAGTAACAAACATAAACATATCAATGTATCCTAAAAACAGACAAGTAATATTTACAAGTAAGGGCCAGACAACCGAAAACAGCGAGAAAGAGAGATGAAACTAAGAGAAAAGAAAAGAAAAGGAAAAAAAAAAGAAAAAGGTGGGGGGGGGGGTCGAAATCCTTAAGTAGATAACTCATTAAACACATTCCAAATTGCAGAGTATTTGTAATTATTTTCCAATCTCTGATAAGTAACAAACTCCCTACTTAAAAAAAAGAAAGATCATGTAACCAGTCTTCAACAGAAGGCTTGGTTTCATTTCCCAACATTTTAATATTTGTTTCTTTGCCGCCATCAGTGCTCTGTATGCCCAAAAGAGGGAGTCAACCGACAAAACAAGTTTAACAGGAAACAGACCCAACACACACAACAATGGAGTTCGCCAGAGCGGAACATCCAACACAAGATCCATACGCTGCAAAGCAGCCTCCCAGAAAACAATTTTATAACATGACCAACACGTATGCAAACCAATACCAACATCTGATTTACAATTCTAACATGTATCATCATCTAAGAGATAACACTGCTTCATTTTAGAGGGAGTCCAATATGTATGACTGGTTACTGAGTTAACCGTATATTTAAATCTATATTTTATTAAGTAGTCCCTGCACAAATTTGGTTCCATTCCCTGTCTGAAAGACTAAAGTTCAAATCTGAACACCATGTCTCTTTACCTTGTTTTGAAACAGAAATGATATCGGCCGGGGCATGAAGTTGATATAAAGTAGAAGCCAAAAGAGGTGCACTTCAAGATAAGTGTAATATATTGGGGACAGCATGGAAGGTTGCGTTCAGAGGAGCAGACAATAGCTCAAACACCTCCGAAAGCTTACGGTAACGACAGATTTTTAATGGGTGCAGCTTATCTAAGGGAATCAAAACTGAGTAACGAAGTACCATCATAGATTTGTCCCACTTTCCAAATACCCATCGATTGCCAAGAGGGCCATGACAGGGTTTGATTATTACATCGAATCGCTGTTTTTTTCCAAATTGAGGGCTCTGAGCTCAAAAAATATTTGACCCTATAGCTTTCACAGCACTTTTTCAAATCTTTCAAAATATATCTCACAAACAATGGGTTTTGTCAACAACCAATTTTTTCTCCATTGTAAGGAGACAGTCCAAAGGGTTGGATGTACAGAGGCCCTCTCTATATTAACCCAGTTCGGGCAACTAGCATCATCATCCTGAAGCCAAAGGTGTAGGATGCGCAAAGTGAAGGCCCTATGGTACAAGACAACATTCAGACAACCTCCCAACTGCACCGGTTTCATAAGTACGTCTCTAGGAATTTTAGATCTCCTCTCTTCTCCCCATAAAAAGTTCTGAAAGACTATTTATATTGCGCAACAAAATACCTGTCAGGAGAAGAGGGATCATACTGAAGACGTAAAGCAACTTAGGAAGTAAGGTCATCTTAATTGCATTGATCTTTTACCACAATGTCTGGTTCAGCCTTGCCCACTTCATGCATAATGGTGTTATCTCTACAAAGCATAATTTGGATATTATGAACTAAGAGGCTATTTACATTCCTGGAAACTTGAATACCCAGATAATTAAATCCATTCTCTGGCCAGAGATCCTGATCAACTCCAAGAAGACCTCTGTGACATGTTGGTAAGATCGGAAAGATCATTGATTTTGAAACAGCAACTTAATAATTTGACACTCGACCGAATGCCTGTAAAGTCGAAAGCAGTTCCCAAAATGAACATTCCGGATTCGAGAGCAAGACTAAAAGGAGGACCTTGGAGATACAGCCATTAAGCCGGATGCCCTTAATTTAATCATTTTCACTAATAAGGATTGCCAAGGGTTCAATAAAGAGGTCATAAATAGCAGGGGCAGAGGCAACACTGTTGATAGAGAAACTCTCTGATAGACAGCCATTTATTAATACTTTCACTTCTGCGTCTCTATAGAGTGGAATGAAGAGCTGCAGAATACGAGACACACAACCCACTCATCAATACTTGTCGCAGGAATGTCCAGCTCACCCTGTCAAATGCCTTCTCAGCATCAATACTGATCACAGAGTATGGATCCAGCGAGGTACTCCTGAGGTGTATAACATCCTAGAACTCCCTTAGATTTTCAAAACTATTCCTGTCATAAACGAAACCTGTTTGATTTTGATGAATTAGTTTCAGCAGTATCGGATCAAATCACATTGCGTATATCTTCGCTAGAAGTTTGACGTCTGCGTTCAGCAAGCATATGGGTCTATAATTGCAATAGACCGAATGGTCCTTTCGAGGTTTATGTATCACAGATATCACTGCACTTCTTATTGAGTCAGCCACTTGCTCGGAACTGATAATCTCAGTGAAAAGCTCTACCAAAATTGGAGCAAAACATGATCTGAAAGCGGCATAGAATTCGATCGGGAAACCATCCAGCCCCAGACACTTAGCAGGTGACATTAACCCCATACAGTCAGTGACTTCCTCTATTGACATTTCACCATCTAAACAAAGTTTGTCATTGACACTTAATTTTGGGATATCAATATGTTCAAGAAACTCCATTATCTCATCATCGGCCACTGCTTCATCTTCCCAATACAGTGACGCATAACATTTTCTAAATGCACCACAAATATCCTGATTCTTCCTCAACAGTTGCCCGTCACTTTCTGAAACAAAAATTAGTTGCCTCCTCTTAGCTCCGTCTTTCAGTCTATTGGCTAACAAAGCCCCTGGTCTATCCCCACACTCCCAAAATGTCTGTTTTGTGTAAAATAAATCTTTTTTAGCCTTAGCATCTATCACTTTATCAAGGGCCCGTGTCACATTCAGCATATCAGAAAGGTTAGTCGTTGAAGGGCAGGCATATCAACAATCCCCAATTGCTTATAAATAGTTTCCAGGTACACAAGTTCTGCTTCATTCATCTTTTTTTGTATGAGGCATAACTAATTATCGTACCCGCAAGAAGGCCTTTAACGCATCCCAAAATGTGGACAATCTTTGAACATTTCACGGCATTTTCTTCGATTAAAAAAGAAAGGTCGGTCTCAAATTTGTTTAATAAAATCCTTATCCATCAGTAATCTAGTGTTGAATCTCCATTGCCTGTTATGCTTTCTACCTTCTGAAGAGAAATCTAATTTTAAATTTACGCTAGCATGATCAGAGATTATAATATCACCCATGTCAGATGCAGTCACATCACCAAATAAATCTCTGCTTAATAGGAAGAGATCAATTCGAGAGGAAGTGGCGTGTTGAGCCAAATAGAAACTATATTACTTTTTATGGGGGTTCAATTTTCGCCAAATATCATGCAAGTCCCAAGACTGCATGAATTGCATGAGACCTTTTCTAGCCCTTTGTTCCGCATGAGACCGTGACATTTCAGATTTATTCAAGATTTTATCAATGGTAGTGTTGAGGTCACCTCCGAGAAGTATAGGCCCATTACCCATATCCTTGAGTACATAATCCAGTTTTTAAAAAAAATTCAGTTTGTGCTACATTATAGGCGCATATACACTTAAACTTATTAAGCATCTATTTTCCACTAACAGTTAAAGTGCCATAAATCGTCCGTCAAAGTCAATGCTGACTTTTTCCACCGACACGTACATTTTTCTTAAATAAGATAGCCACTCACCTAGAATTGCTGGTAAAAGCACTTGAGTATTCTTTCACATACATACTATTCAAAATATAACCAACTTGATCATAGTGCAGGTGTGTCTTCTGGAGCAAAACAATGTCAGGCCTTTTTTAATCACCTTTCTGTTTGGCTTATTAAGTAACCCATATTTCTTTTTGTTAGATAGGAGATAGAGGGGAAGAATGTGCTGCAGGTCACAGTCATGTCATGCTTATTTATTTTAAAATGTAAACTGCAGCAGTAGCTCCATGACATCACCCCTTGAAAAGGCCCATTTTATTATTTTCTTTGGTCCTTTATATGTTGCTTAGTGCCAGCCTCCTCCAGCTTCTAAGCAATGAAACAGGAACACTACCGACGTTGCACTGCATCCCCTTGTATCCAAAGCAAGTGTGTTGCCCCTGAGCTATCCTTCCAAATATATATTTATTTTGCTTGAGGGAGCAACAGATGGTTTACTTCAAAGGTGGAGGGCACCTTTGTGTAAATTAATGATCTGGCCTTGCGTTTATCTGCAGTGTATCTGTGATGCAGGTATGGCAGATGTGGGTCTGGTCACACAGTGCCCAGGCAGGATTGGTGGCAGAAGCCACTGGAGCACACCCCTCATCACAGGCCCAGTGGCTCACTGGATGTGAAAAGCAGACGGGAAACACTGGTGAGATCTGTGTTCATGCTGTGCTGTCACTGAGTACTGCAGGTTGCTCTTACCCATTCAGATTTAGCTAGAACTAGCCCCCATGCCCTTCCTGGTGCTACAGTACTGGGTGTGAGCTGCACAGACATCCCCTCCCTCTGAATCCAACCATTCAAACATTCTTCCCTAATGGACATCCAACCTGTTAGTGATGTTGGCTTCATGGTTTTTCCTACATCACTGTTATTTCTCCAGCTAATAAGATCAAGATTCCAGGTGAAAAAGCGGTGGTACATTTAGCTGCATTTACAACCGCCTTTTTCAGGTGCAACACAGATATCTGCTCTCGGCACTGCCTCTTTGTCCATTGGCCCAAGGGTAGCAAGGAGTGGTCCAGGGGTAGTAGAGGGGGAGCCAAGGTGAGCAGCTGCCCCCCGTAACCCCCAAATTACGTCCCTATCCCCTTGGGGAGAAGGGACAAATACTCCTGATTCATCACATGTTACACTTTGATCAGATTTGCTTTGTCTGTAAAAACTACTTAAGCTTAAATAGCCTACAGAGAGTGATGGTTGGGTGAAATCTATGTTCAGTTCACATAACATATGTATAGTGTGGCAAAGGACAGCCAGTGACTCTAAAGCCAACCTTTTGCCCCAGGGAAGGTGAAACCTAAGATTAACTTCTTGAGCAATATATAGAAGATTTTTAAAAATTCTGAATCGCCTGGAGGACATGTGAGGAGAAGTTCAACATTCTGACCGGTCACATTCAGCAGGCGCATTTAAGCAATCATGCTGCCGCCCAAGGGTCATTATCAGGTGGTAATAGCCTTCCTCCCAGGTTAATAGCCTCTTCCAAATTGAACACCTTTAAAGCGGGCAAAGGGCCTTTAACACCTGGTCATTGCTACCAGAGGGGGACATTATTTCTGTTTGAACATTCTATCCAACCAGGGAAGAATGTCCTGTTTAAAACAAGGAAAGAATTGAATGTTGGGACAGATGTTTTATACCAGCCATTTGTAAACCGGTCTTGCACAATCTAGGTAATTCGTATTTCAACCCAGGGCTTTAACTCTCTCAGTTCGGCAGCAGTCTCTGCATTACACCAGCTTATAATGGGAGTTCATTCCTTTCCCTGCATTTTACTGCAACTCCTCCCCTGTTCCCTGCACCTTATATTCATCACCTGCTGACACCCCTTGGTCCTCTTCTGTGTGCCTGCGATCTCTGACCGACTTGAAACTGACCGCAAAAACTTCTTCAAAGTTGCTTGCTTCTTCTTCTGCTCACACCAGCTCAGGACCCACTCTACTCCTGCCACTCTGAATAGGTAGACTTAAAACCTCTGCTCTATGGTGATTTGCCAGGGTATAGTTATACAGCCATCCGTGAGGGGGTTTACAGCCTGTTTATTAGACAATGGTTGCCTGTCTTCCCCACCTCCTTCACCTGCTTCCCCCACCAGGTATAGTAAGGATGAGAGTTTGATTTTGCAAATCTGTGTTACCCTTCTCTTTGCATCTGAGTCGATGGAGTGCACCGTTCCCCTGATGCCCACATCCTCCCCTTTTACAACTAGTGGCTTCGAGGTTTTCACACCTTCTCATATGGAGGAAGATACTTGGTGGCACTGAAACCTTGCCTTTTATGGTCATGACTACCCACTACGATCATAAAGCTATTAAAGGAGGTCTATTAGCCCACGCCATGTGGCTCCCAATTGAATAGAGGAGCAACATGGAGGCTAGCAAATACATTCCTGGGTGCCTGTGAGTATGTTTTTTGTGTCTACAGTGTTTTTTTCTACAGTGGTGTACACAAGTCAGACCTATTTCCTTTGACAATGCCTGTTTTTAACGATCAGTAAATGTATGATGTTCATAAAACAGGAAACTTGTGTAAAGTGTCCTCCGAATTGAATAATATTGGGACTCCTTCATCCGGTCAATTGGTCATTCAAGCCACTGGAGACCGGCATCCAAACTGAGTTCATTAAAGATCCATTAAATGGTCTTTATCTACTTGCATGAACACTTCTCACTGTATCATATAGCATACACTGTTTTTTTTTGCCGCCAAGGCTTTCTCAATAAGTGTCTCAGAACTTACACTAATTATATTTCCTCCTTGGTGCATCTGCAATCAGGTCGCTAAGATCTCCTTTAAGAAAAGAAAATAGCTAGTGTGTGCAGCTTGGGTGCTTTGTGCTCCTTCTACAAATTCTGAGGGAAACGTCACATTCTACGGAATGGTTTCATTTCCTTGGAATCTCCTATTGTTTCTGAATCCCTAACTTGACCCATAACCATCTAAGAGTGGATGCTGGATGGGGCCATGAGGTAGCTGCTAAATAATATTTCGACAAAGATTCTGTTGGTGGGCAAGAGGAGGTCTTGAGGTGTTTGGGTGGATCAAACCTGCAAGATGACTGCTTTGTAGCAGATGCAATATTATGCTATCGTGGTTGTGGGTGCAGATGTGCCAGGTGTAACTGGAGTTGTTGGCATTCCTGAAGAGAGAGTCTCTTGGGATGGTTTCATTAGGCTAGTATTAGATAGGGACAGAGACACTCATTGAGATGTAGGTTATGGAGGATTGGAAACCCTTGAGATGTGAAACAGGTTTCATGCAACTGACTACTGTCTGTAAACACTTGCATTAAAATGGTCTGCGGTCTCATTGTGTGACTGTGATTGGGTATTGCCACTGGTCATTGTTCATCAAAGATCCAGAGAGCGGGCACATCTGGTGCCTTGGGCAATGAGGGGTTGGTAGGAGGTCCTTGAACTGGAAACGGGTTAGAGGAATGGGGGCTGACGTGTGTGCGTGTCGAGTGGTATAGCTCATCTAGCGTTAATGGGTTTGAGGATTTTTCCACCCACGCCATTCCTATTCTGTTATTTCTGTTATGCCCTGGTCTTGACTCCGGAGGGTGTCCCAGGACAGCCATGGGACATCAACTGTAAGCGTTGTCTGCAAGGAGGAGCAGAAGCAACAGTGCAGCCCATCGGGTTCCCCCAACCTCCAGCAACAAGATCTCCCCTACCAGCACAACGAAGTACCTGGGGAGGTAAAGATGGCCACTGCCGCACTCAGCATTTTGAACAGCAACCTGGATGCTCTGTTGAGCAGGAGCTCTGATTGGCTGCACCCTGCTCCTAATGCAAGGGATGCCCCCAGCCTGGAGGTGCATATGGCCAGCAGCAAAGGCTGGCATGTAAGGCTGCCTTCGCTCTCAGCCGGTCTACGCCGAGACCACCTCAGCTATTGCAGCTCATCTGCACCACCAGCGCCCAAGGCACACTCCCAGCTACTCCATAATGAAGGTGAGCGCATGTCCACTTCTGTTGCATAAAACACGTGTCTTCCAAGTCCGCTCACAACATGTCCACCTCCAACCTGCCCACGTGCCCCAACACACTTGGGCCTTGAGCTACAGGCTGTCCCAGCAATCAGCGCAAAGATCATCCGTCCAAAAGAATCATATCCAGCAAAGATGACTGTCGCTGCACCCACACACAACAGCAAAGGCGCCGGCCCTGCCCTCTGCCCACTAATGTGCTCTAATTGGGCACTGCTGCACGAAGTTCCCAGTCGCCGAGCAAGCAGTCTGGATTTTCAGGCCTCCACCACTTGCCTATACTTAAAGCCAATGGCCCACCCCATCAAACCCAGTCCGGATCCTATTTGATCTCCAAGCACAACACTGAGGCCGCAGTATGCACTCAGCCTCATGTTCTCCTTCCGGCTATCCAAACCCACCATACTGTCTTGCTCCCTATATGTCCCCCCCCACTTGCTTCCTACGAAACAGCCCTACCAACCTACACCAAACCTGGCCTGCCAATAGCCTCGCTTCGTCACAGCCTCCAGCCACCAGATCCTCAACACCCATATGAATCCACACCCGCAACACAAGACTCTTGAGTCGCACAACATCAACCCCTTACAACAGAGTCAAACCACTCCAACACCAGAAAGAAATTGTTGCATCTGCTCCAGAACCTTTACACGCAGAAAGCTGCTCACACAGACCCGCCATGCACCGGTCCACGATTTCTACCTCTCCTGCAGACGCTAGCACCAAGGCGAACACTACCCTCGACCTCTCTCATGCAATGTTCACAGGTCCTCCAACAGCAAGGCACCTAAGCCTGCTAGTAATGCTTCCCTATATATTGCAAACTATGCTGCCTTGCAAAATGTTAGCATAACATCTCTAATTGATAATAATGCCTCCTCAACAAATATTAGCACTACTTTTTTGCCAACTGTTAGCAATGCCTCCTCACCAAATGTTAGCACCAGATCTCTGCCCATTGTTAGCAAGGTCTCCCTACCAAATGGTATCATTTGCCCGCTACAAATAGACAGCAAGACACCAAGGTCACATATTGGCAGTGATCTGCACCAGCTGCCGACACCCCAAGCCAAGCCCCCGCCAAGAGGCTATTCACTCACCTTGCCTCCCTCACAGAGCCCATCCTTGGCTCCCCCACATATCCTGAGTTTAGCCTTAATTAAAATAAAATAAATACAAATAATGCCCGCTCACTGACCACACATGCTTCAGACATCCATGACCTCGTAACCAAAACAACCAAGATGCCCTAGCCATTACCGAAACCTGGCTGCACATACCGCCTCTGGACACTTGCTATCCCTCGCCCTCCCACCATGTTACACCATATACAGAGGTGACAGACTTAACTCAAGAGGAGATGGAGTTGCCCTTATGTCAAAAGACCACCTATCCATCAGACAAGTACCCTGCACCCTTAATAACAACTGCAACATCTTCTCTCTCAAAAATGAACCATCCCCCCCTCTAAAATGATCACCTTCCACCTCATATACCACCCACCAGGTCCCACTCTCACAATCGAAGACAACCTAATCCTCCTACTAAACAACAATCTCAAACCCACGTCCCAGGTACTCCCACTAGCGACTTCAACATGGGCCTTAACGACCCAACGGATGTCCCTGCCATCTCACTAGCCTCTGCCCTCACCGCTCTGGGATTCAACCAGCACATCAATAATCCCACTCACAACAAACGCTGAGCAGAAGAGTGGCTGGACGACCTCAATTGCCATACCTCCATAAAATCCAATTTACAATACACATGGTCGGACCATAATATCATCACCTTCTCACTCGTAGAGGAAACCACCACCCAAACCATCCGCTAACCTCCACTCCACTCTTCCCTGATGCTTTCGCAAACTAAGGAGAATATCTCCCCCTTCCACATCGCCCTCAATCCCAACCTCCTGGAGACCTCACACCCAGAAACCCTACTGCAGCATTATTCCTCCACTCTCTCTAATACCATCAACACCATTGCTCTACTTGTCACCAAAAAAGCCAAGCCAGCTATCCAAACCAACATTTGCTACACACCAGAGCTCTCTGCCCTCAGAGCCAAAAAAGACTCACTGAGTCTGACTGGGGAAAACCCCATCTGTAACCACCAAGCAAGCCTTTCATACCCTCTCCACCAATTATAAAAAAGCCACTCTACACACCAAGGCATCCTTCTTCAATACTAGAATTGCCAATGGCAACTCTGACTCAAAGGAACCATTCTCAAATAACTAGAGCTACCAACTGCCAGTTTCCGCGACCCTCAAAGATGCTACCTGGTGTAACTCAGTCCAGAATTTCCTTCTATCCAAAATCGACACACTGAAGCAAAGAAAAGCCTCTGTCCACCTTCTCACCCATGGCAAACAGCCCTGGCATCCCGCTGTTCAGCTTCAATAACTCACTACACAAGATACCCTTTGCATCCTACAAAGTCTCAAACCATCCAAATGCAAAGGGGACAAATGTCCAGCACCACTGATCAAAGATTGTGCCACTGATCTAACCCCATTCATCATGGCCTTAATCAATGAATCCTTCAAATCTGGGGTAGTGCCCACACCCCTCAAGGAAGCTTGGGTCCTTCTACTATTAAAAAAAAACACCCTTGACCCCTCAATAGCTACCAACTACAGGCCCATCACACAGTCCCATTCCTCCTCAAAATCCTCGACAGAGCAGCGTACTTACAAATCAAACGTCACCTAGAAACCAAACGAATCCTTGGCGTCCGACAATCAGAGTTCCCTCCTGGCCACGGTACAGAGTCTGCCCTCCTGGACCTCAAAATCCAGCTGGACACTATCGAGGACAAAGGCAAACTGGACTTGCCCCTCCTCCTAGACTTGTCCGCGGCCTTTGATCTCAGCAACAATAACATCCTCTGTCACTTCCTCAGATGCCTTCTCTCAGGTAGCAGCCTCCTGGGTGGCCTACTTCCTCGATGGGAGAGTGATGAAAGTCTTCGCCGATAATGCCTGTACCTCAGCCTCCCCATCAGCTGCTGAGTTCTGCAAGGCTCTTGCGTCCCTCCCACTCTCTATGACATCTTTAATAAGCGTCTCTTCGACCACCTTGACTTGCTTGGCATAACCTAAACTAACTATGCCAATGACACACAGATTCTCCTCCCACTCACAGGCTCCTAACTCAAAGACTCCACCACCTTCAGCTCCACTTACTCCACCATCCAATCGTGGATGGCTACCCACGGCCTCTGCCTCAACAATGAAAAAACCAAACTTCTCATTGTTGGTCCAGCAGCTGCACTAAAAACACTTTACACCCTATACTCCAACTTCAAAATCGATGGAGCCATCATCCCTGTCTCCTCCTCTGTAGAAACCCTGGGTGTCTATCTTGATGCTGATATCTCCCCATCTCGCCAAATAAGTGCCATTTCCTCAGCAGCTGCCTACTCTACAAAACTTGTTAATGCCGCCGGCCCTTCCTCTCTAGGGACAAATGCATACCGATCACCCGCAATGTCCTATTCGCCGGCATCTCAACCCGAAATATAAAAAGCTCTGGACCAGAAAAACTCTCTATGCTCGACCCTCAACGTCCCAGATCAGAGCCCATCTCAGCCGCTCGCAGAGCTGCCCACTGGCTACCTATCGACAAATTAATCCTTCCAAGACCCTCAAGATCACCCACAAATGCATCTCAAAAACAGCCACCACCCTACCTGTCTGACAAAATCACCAAAGTGGTATCTAGCAGGCCCACAAGAACCCCATATCCGCATAGATATGATAGGATATATTTTATTTATGTTGCGCAGGATTTTCAGAGCACAACAAGGCAAACGGAGGAGAACAGGGCATAGTAGAAAAACTACGATCTTACTAGGCCCAGTGACAGATGAGCCAAAGCGTGAGGGTCCAGCTTCCCTGTTCTTGCTGCCAAATACTGGAACTCCCTCCCACCAGCCCTAAATTCTGAGGCATCCTACTGGGTCTTCCGGAAAGCCCTCAAAACCTGGCTGTTCTCCTAAAGAAGAGGTACAGCCTAATTGCTTGGCTTGTACACCTGGTCCTCCTGTAACTGCATCTTGAAACTATAATACCTAAATTAACTTAGAACCAAATTGCCTTGTTTGTACACGTCTTCTTCCTCTGTAACTAACTACGACATTGTAACCTTGCTCACGCCCTGTCACAGGTTCATGGAACTGGTAAAGCGCCCAAATGCCTACGGGCTTGTGAGCGCTATACAAATGGAAAAATAAATAAATGAAAATGTTAACACTAACTTGTAAGATCTCAACATCCATGCAGAATGTTTGCAGAAAATATATTTTTGGTAGAAATTTTGTTGATTAGCTTATTGCATTTTTGCATTTAAATTGTTTCCCTTTAATGCAGTGGGATTCCCATTTTTTTTGCCGAGCCCCCCTTGTGTAAAAATGTTATTCCGGAGCCCCCTCCCCCTTGAGGGAAAATATTGCTGCTGGGCCCCCTCAGATGCCATGTTTGCCTATATATTCTACTAAAAGCAGTCAACGTACTCACTTTTGGGAGAGCCTCGCGCCCCCCCTAAGACACCCTTCGGGACCCCTGCAGGGGGGCCAGCCACACAGTTTGTAGACCACTGCTTTAATGTAACCTTTTATTATGGGGGACAATCCTAGAAGAAGAGCTACACTTTAAAACAATTAGTGAGAACGAGCCCCTTGTGATGGACATTTTGGGTGACCACTTACCTGCAAGGAGTGTAGTTGAGAAATTCGTAGAACTGTCAGATGCTCTCACTACCAAATTCACTATAGCCGCAAGGGCTACGGGGAAGGTATTGAAGAGAGGGTGGTTTGATGAGGCCTGCAAAAGGGCGAAGAAAACTCTGCTGCTGACACTCAAGGATGCTTCGAGCAACAGATCTGTGATTGCCCTAACTAGGAAGGCATATAATCACGAGCTAAAGAGAAGGAAATTGGAGATTGAAAGGTCAGCTTGGGAAGGTTTTCTGAGTGCTGCTTCGAGAGGGGACCAGAAGGCCTTTTGGGCCTTTGTAAAAAGTGGGCCGGAGAGCTGTTGGTCCAATGTGGGTAGTGGCACCCACGTGGAAGATGGAGCCTGGTTAACTCATTTTGGGAGCTTATTTGGGTCAACAAGTACACAGGCCCATATAGACTTTGTCGGGCCTTGCCAGAAATTTGAGGTGGAGGAGACAGAAAAGGTCATTAAGCTTCAAGCTCATAACAGAGCCCCGGGCCCTGACATGATTCCCTCTGACCTATTTCAACATCCGGTAGATTTGTGGGCCCCACTCTTAACGGTGGTGTTTAATGCTTGCCGACAATCAGGGAAGTATCCTCCCTCTTGGAAAAAGGCTATAATCTTCCCAATCTTCAAAAAGGGGGACATGTCCAGCCCTGGCGCTTATAGGCCAATATCCTTGTTAGACTCCTCCTTCAAAATTTTTGGAAGAATTTTGTTGGCCCGAATTGAAACCTGGATTGGTGAACAGTCTATCCTCTCTGACATTCAATTTGGGTTTCGCCCAGGAGTGGGCACGATGGAACAGAGCCTCAACCTATATCTTCTAGTGGCTAACTCAGTCTTTAGCCGGGGTGAGGCAGTTTATCTGGCCTTCATGGACCTGAGCACAGCATTTGATAAAGTGGACAGAGCAAAACTCTGGGCTGTGCTCGGGTCCCTAGGTTGCCCTGGGGATATCCTGCGGGTGTTGGTCGACCTGCACACAGATAATCAGGCATGTGTGCGTAGTGGTCCAGGGGGACATTTTACGGCCTGCTTCCAGGTGGGGTGTGGTGCAAGACAGGGCTGTGTGTGGGCCCCCATTTGCTTCTGTCTCTACATCAATGGCCTTTCCCAGGACCTTATTGACATTCTGGCGGATTTCTTGGTTCTGGGAGGCAGGGGCTTCCCGGTACTGGCTTACGCGGATGATACAATCCTTCTTGCAAGAACGCCTAGGGCTCTACAGGCCCTGATCAATGCTTACGCAACTTTCATGAATAATTTGGGTCTAAAAATAAACACTAAGAAATCAGCAGTAATGGCATGTGTAGGTAGAAAACGCCCAGCCCCCATGAAACCAATGCTCTGTGTTGGGCAAATTATACCCAGAGTTAAGGTTTTTGACTACTTGGGAATTAGTTTCTAAGAAGCACTAAATGGTGGGGCCCACGTGGCCAAACAATCTGCGAAGATGAGCCAACAATTAGGAGGCATTTATAGATTTATGTCCAAGTGCAAGGGACAACCACTAGACGTGATCACTCAGATTTATGGAGTACAAACCGTAGCTACCACTATGTACGGTGCACCCATTTAGGGTCTCCAGAATGCAGCTGAGATACAAAGAAAGGAGACCACATTTTTCAAAAACCTGCTGGGGCTCGCGGCCAGTGTCTCTGGAATAGCAACGCACAGAGAACTGGGTGTGGAGTTCTGGGAGGACCAGTGGGCAATGGCTCCACTTTTATTCTGGGTCCGGTTATGGGCCAATGAACATGCCTCTCTTTGCCATTTCATCATTCAAGCTGTGTTGGATAGAGATGGATGGAAAAAAATTCCCTGGCTTGCATATGTTTCGAAAACTTTGGGGGAAGTTAACCTAAACTCCCTCTTTCCGCCCGCCACATTAATCACCAAGAGGGAGGGGGGCGCAATATAAAATAGCATCGGTTGGGAATGCAGCGAGGAAAAGAATCCTTGAGGAGTATGGCCACAGATCTGGACTATTTCACACTAGTATCAGTAGACTCACAAGAATACAACCCTACCTGACCTGGAGTCCGCACAAAAAAGACAGGTGGCTGATTACGAGGGCACGGTTTGATTCCCTTCGGTTACAAGGGAACACTTACAAATGGAAAGGCTTTCCCGACTCGGCGGGTTGCCCGATCTGTGGCCACCACCTCGAGGATCTATCCCACCTATTGTTTTTTTGTGCAGGATATGCCGGCATTCGTAGAGCGACCTTGATTCCCGCCCTTAAGAAGACAGCGATACGTTCGCACAGGGCAGCTCTCGTGTTTCTTTTGAGTGCCGAAACGTCCTACACAGCGTGGGCACTGCTCATGTTTTTGAAGAGAGCAATGTTCTTCAGAAAGGGTATATTAAAACTGCAAGGTGATGCTAGCTAGTACTATGAATTTTATAACAGTTTTTATCAATTGGTATTTAACGTTTATTCTGTGCTTTTAACTGATGTTGTTAGTGTTGTTATGGGGCCATTATTTATGAAACTATACGACCACTGATCTTATTGCAGGTTATCCATTTTGAATGTTCATGGTTCTTAATTATCTAGAAGTTTTGATGAAACCGTAATTTTATATGTGTATAACAGTGTTTTTGTCGTTTAATGGATTTTTTATTAATCCGAATAAACTTGTTTGACTTGTAACCTTTTAAACGTATCTCATATGACCAGTCCTGACATCTTAATTGGTGTGACCTAGTCAATTAAACCATCCCTGCATCATCGGTAGACTGATGCGTTTATCAGTCTTCAGTCTCCGGAGCGCGGTCGTTCCATAAGAAGAGTCACAATGTGTGCACCTCCGTCCTACTTTTTCCCAGGACAGATTTGCATTTCATGTCCCATTCTGTCCTTGGAGACCCTGCCACATACATTAAGAGTGATGTTCCTCGTCTCTCTTTCACACCGGCTTTAATTAGAAATATGAAATAACTGGCTGCCTGGCAGACTTCACAGACCCCCTTCTGTGTGCTGTTCCAATGCTTATTGATTGTGTATGGAGAGAAGATGAATAGGCTGCGGTAAACAAGAGATTCATATCGGTTTGCCTCTCGTATATAATTATTTCGAAAGCTTGTTGAAGAACAAGATAGATATGTTCGGAAAAAAGCAGCATTTTGGGATGAAATTATTTTTGATAGCGTCAAATAGATGCACCCTCTCTTAAAGCAAGTGTCCTTTCTGCAGCACATCTTACATCCCGAATGCCACTGTTCTCCACAAGCTTTACTTTATTTATCAGCTTGATCAGGATTTTTTTTAGAACTAATTTCATAGCAAATAATCCGGAGATGCCAATAGCGCCCACACAATTTAAGCATACTGTGATTCTATGTCAAGACCGGAGGCGACCATTATGCTTTAACTCTTTGATGCCACTCTTCACAGCAGCCTTTTAAAATATATATATATATTTGTATTTAAACAGTAAAACAACTTAACTTCCAACAAAACTAAACTTAGACACTAAAGACTACAAATCCCCAGAAGTGCGTTGTTCAGTGTTGGTTTGAGTCTCTTGTTTCCAACCAATCCTTTCTCAATACATCTTTCCTGTGGCATCCTGCCCGACACACCTCCTCTTTCTTTGCTGCCCTTTCTAAGCAGATAAGTCCAATTTGGTTTGTCGAGATAGTTTCAGTCATATGTGTGGATTTTATTTGCTAATTGGGACTTTAGTGTCATTGCAAGCAAACAAGTAGTGAATAGAGTGTAGTACAGTTGTGCAGCGTTATATTTATGGACGAGCATATGCAAACATTTCATTTTACATTTCATTAAGGCGCGGGACGTACCCTCGCTATAGTGCATGTGTTGCGCGAGCATCCTGTGGTCCTGTCTACAATGAAAATTAACTAGTAGTGCAGCGCAAGTCAGAGAATGATCACACTCGCACTAGGTGAATGGAGCATTTCCTGGAGAGGCGCTGATAAGCTCAAAGGCTGCATACAGCACCCAAAAGCAACATTAGAATAAAGCACCTTGCAATGGGCGGGCACTTCCGAGAATCACAGGCAAGTGCCGGCATCATTGAGGTTACTCATCCCGTTACACTCTCAAACATTACCTCAAGGTTAGAGGAAAGGACATATTAGCCCGCATTTTTGATCGATACGCTGCAGTGAATGGGGAATATAAGTCGAAAGGCATGCTCTCGTCAATAGCAGCCTGCATTGTTCAGGTACAGTGAAAGGCACACACAAACAGAGTGAAAAGGAGGCAGGTTAAACAGGTGTCAGGCCTTGATATAAATTCCTAAGCCAAATACCTCAAAGAAAGGGTGATTTCTAAGTGGGAAGACAAGACACAGAAGCAAACCCCATCTTCTACCCTCCAGCCCCCTGGGTGCAAATATTGGGGCTAGCATAGCGCCCCAAGAGGTAGCGGACCCATTTAGCAAATTAAAAAGTGCCATTTTGGGAAAGTCAGCAGTGCCAAAACCTTCACCCACCTACCCCAGGGGCGAAACATAAAATGGGATGCTGATAACGGCAATATGACCTCCGAAGATGAGTAGGAGGTTGACGATAAGCAAGAAGATGAAGAAGTGGACGTAAGCAGAAAAGTCACTAGTCAGACCAAGCAAACACTGATGCTTCCCCAGGCAACATCGGAGGAAGGAGACAACATAGCAGACATGTTCGACCCCAACAGTATAAGACACCCAAAGTCCACGGAATGAGTCCCGTCTCTGAGAGTGACACAGTACATGACACAGTAGACCGCTTGAAAAGGAAGTGTGTTTTACGATGAAGGCAGAATGGCAGAGGCCAGAACTCCATGGCAAAGTCATGGGCACAGCAGAAGTAGATGCCAAAATGGTCACCTTTGTCACCAAGGCAGTGAAGGAGGTCAGAAAAGGCGTAGAGTGTGCATGGAAGAGTTGCCAGGATAAAGTCCTGGACCTAGCTGGGCCCTTAGCGAAGATAATTGACTTTGCAGAGAGAGCCAAAGATACCGGAGAGTCGGTGGATGCAAACATTCTAGCAGTTTTGATTCCAAGGGCTGTATACCTCCTGGGCAACGCCAGCTCCGCCCTCTCCTCGGAGAGGCAGCGCAGCCTCTCGCTAAAATTGACAGCAAGCTAGGAGATCTGGCCAATTATGAAGCGGGAGAGTCTGCACAGGGCGTGCTTTTCAGAGATGTGTTTGCTAAAGAGATTTCCCGATTTGTGGACACCTACACTGCCTTGGAGAAGGCGCAATACACTGCCTTGGAGAAGGCGCAATACACTGCCTTGGAGAAGGCGCAATACTCTATTTGTAAAACATTTCCTGGATGGGTTTGCGCAGGGACCGGTCGATAGAGGAGGTGCTCAACCAGTCGTTTCAGCTCCACGAGGAGGCCCAAGGGACCCAGAGACCAGTATTGGGAGAGGCACCAACAAGACGCCTTCTTCCCTTCCAGAGGAAGAGGTCCGCACGGACTCATAAGTCGTGGCAGATCTAGACAGCAGAACACCGATATAGACAGAGCGCAGGGAGTCTTGATTCTATTAAAGGGGGTTTGAATTTCTATGTTAGCCCATGCGCATTTGTAGTATATAGTTCTGTTGAATATAGTTTGTCATCAATAATTCATAAATTGACAATGGTTAGGGATAAAAAAAACGTGTTTTTTAATTCAATCTAGTCAGTATGTTTGTACACGTAATTCATAATATTTGTATGTCAATTTAAGTTTGTGCCAACATAACTCAGATAGGAGGCACGTGCGTTTGTTTTGCCCCTACTTGGGCTTTATAAAGGCACTAGTACATCGGTTTTAATACATTTTGGATTTTTCACTAGTATAATGCAATATATACATGGTACAGAAGTTTGCAATCAGAATTCACAATAACTTGTTCCTCAGTCTTGTCTCAGTGATGGTTCTGATTGAGCGTTTTTTGTGGTTCTTTACACATTGCAGCCACAGACCATCATATAGCCCGGATTGGTCAGAAATCCAATTAAAACAATAAGAAACTTATATTAGGAAAAGGGTTAGAGCGCACAGACCAATAATATTCACCAACTTCAAAGACTGATTCTATTAAAGACACCGAGGTAACCATTATCTTGCCCGGTATATGCAGAAAGTGGGATGTTGATCTTGATGAGCTTGTGCAACCATGTTGACGTCACTGCCTTGCTGTCAAATTTGTTTTTTTGGTGGCTGCGTATTCCCTTCCTAATTGATTTTCTTTGATTGTTTTTTAGGTGATGATCATAAGAATGGCTGAGCGGACGGCAATACCGGATCTGTGGCTGGTGTTTCTAGTGTGACCAAATGAGAGTTAATGCAAGTTTCAAGTTGGGGTGGATTTCGCGTTATGGACCAGAATGGATTGCTTGAGCAATTGGACTTTTGGCTTCTTGTTACATCTCCAAAGTAAGAGGAGTCGTCTCAGGCAGGCTGTGACTGGAAAGTTGTACTGCGACAGGATTTGTTGGAACGAAGAGACTTAAAACTACACAGCACAAGGGACCTCTGAGGATTTGTGGTCCTTAGTATCTAAGTTTAGTTTTGTCGGACGTTAAGTTGTTTTACTGTTAAAAAAATTATAATTGTATTTTAAAAGGCTGCTGTGAAGAGTGGCATTAAAGAGTTAAAGCATAATGGTCGCCTCTGTGTCTTTAATAGAATCAAGACGCCCTGCGCTATAAGCACGGGTAATCTTCATTGTTTGCACATTTGAGAGGTAAACTACTTGATAGCAGCATTTGTAATATAATCTGACAAGTGATTCACACCTTTGCAACAATACAATGCCATGCGTCTGTGAGCAGACTCCCTGCATTTGTTCACCCTCCCCAATCACTGCTATGCCAAAAAGCAAATCAACTGCGCACATCTACTATCTCTATGATGTAGTGTGAAAACCAAATTGGAGAGTCCACGTACAAGTTTGTAGCCATACACAATATGTCACATCATACATTTTGACGGACTTGTGGAGAGATCAGTGCCATACTCGACATAAGGCAGAACGCATAGCAATGTACAATGCACTTTTCAATAAAATAATTGTTAAGATAGGGCAGCGGTATTCAAACTTTTTTATGCTGAGCCACCCCCCCTATTAGGAAACTATTGCTGTTGAACGCTGCCTTCAGTAAAAAGTGAGTTGCTGCACATCCTCCCACCCCTTCCATGTCATATCTGCTAATTTTTCCTATTGAAAGTGGTCACCATCCTCCTCACATCACTTAGAGGGCCAGACCCACAGTTTGAAGACCACTGGTGTAGAGGTTTGAACGCTTGACAAAGGGAGCACCCAATTTTATTGTGATTTGTTGGAACACGCAATGGCCTATAATGGCTTAAACTAGAACCACAATAATATTGTCAGTTTAGCAAAGAATAATTTTACTATATTAACCAAGTAACTAACAACTCAGTTTGTATTACTACAGTCTTACTGTACAGTTCACATACACTGTTTCATTGAAATATGCACAAATGTGTAAACAGATTGGGTAAGTGTCAACAAAAAAAAAGGATTATGGGCCATCTCCTCTTTGCACCTTTTCCCTGTGGGTTTTGAACTTTATACTTCACCCCTGGCCCCCCAGCCTCATTTCCTGTCTATTTATTTGTCACTTTGTATTTTTGCTTTGGGGTTAAGCACTACTGAGTTTAAACCAATGAAAAGACAGTTGACCCCTGGAACACCCAGATGTATGAAGTGTGTTCAGAAACGTCTCAGAGACCAGATGGAAGCCTTTGTGTGGTTACACATTAAACTAGACTCTTACACACCTGTAACACATTGCCATTTTCAGGCCTGCTTCACATTACCTAAATTCGCAGACACGCCATAAGAACTTCATAATTAATACTACCTACTTTAAAAATGTGTAAGGATAATGTATGTCTAGTCAAAATGTGTATTGATTTCATGAATCAGAGTCTTAATATCTCAGTAAGGATTAGTTTGCTACTTTTTCCAGGCATGCCTCTCACTCATTGAAAACATAATACCATACTTGCCAACCCTACACATTTAGGCAGTGGGCTACTGCTTTTTAAGCAGTCCTACCACCTACAGATGTGGGTGACAGATCCGACTGCTTTTTACAGTGGCAGGTAATTTATGTGACTTTAAGGCAGGCGGCAGGACAAAGCATGCAACACATTACTGAGTCTGCCTGTGCAGTGGGCTGCTAGGTGATTACTTTGATTGGGCTCAGACCAATCCACTGACCTGACAGCTGCATGACTCTGTCCTGCCCTCTTGCCGGGACAACCCTTAGGTGAACCACCAGTGAAGGCAAGTGGCAGAGCGTAGCACCATCACACAGCATCTGCCTATCAGACTGAGGAGGGTATCAGTCTTCGTGTCATTCCGTGTTCAACTTGCACTGCAGGAATATATATGCATTGCCCAGGCTGCTGCTACAGAGCACTGGCAAACGCTGCCTACCTGCTCTGTGTGATTACCTTCTGTGTAATTGAATTTGGTGTTAACTTATCATTCAAATTTATATATTATTAACATTTGAACACCTTTCCATGTTCTGCAGTTTGATGGGTTGTGTTTTTTAGAATGCTTCAATGGTTCCAACAACGTATGTTTTGTATTTTTCTGTGATGTCATTGTTATGAGAATTGTTATTTATTAAACTTGAAAAATCCTACATCTTTTTGGTCACAGAATGTTGGCAAGTCTGTAATACTTTTGTCATTTGTAACAATGCTGTACATTCAAGGAAAAGCGTCTAGATACCTCTCGGCTAAGTGCGCTATATAAGAAAATAAACTAAACTAAATAAACTAAACTAAGATTGTGTGAATCGGATCCAATGGATTTTCTGAGAGATGAAGGTCACCCAAGCATGGTGCTTGGCACTCCCAAGATATGTTTTTGGGGGAACATTTTACGAGGAGGAAACCAAACAGTGCAACATATTCGATTACTACAGTACTCAAAATATTAAGAAAAAAAGCCTTGAAGTTATCACGAAATGGATTACGAGATGGTCTGAACTTTATGGCCTAGCAGAGAGTCATGCAGACCCTGAGAATGCGTGTTACAGAATGATGAATGGGACTCCAATGTTTAAGCAAATAATGGCATAGCCCACAGTTCTTGCTTATGTGTAGGCATAGGATCGCCATTTTCCAGGCAACAAAATAATGCTAACAGGGCACAGGTGGCAAAGGGGGAAAGTACAAGGACATATTATGGCAGTGCCTGGAAATTCCCCATCCAATGCCTGTATAAGAGCGAAATCGATTTTCTATGTTAATGTCTGTTTCAACAGGAGTACAGTGCAGGGGAGCACATATTGCTTTCAAGTGACTGAGGGCTCTCTTGCTTAAGACCTTTTTTACACCAGATGGTGGTTTACAGCTGCAATTAAGCCATTACTTTTCAGAAGACAGCTTAGAAGTAACATTCGATTCCTCTTAAAAGAGAAGCGCTTTCTGAAAGAGATGCCAGGGAGGGGTGTTTCGGGCAGAGAGTGGTAGGAAGTCAATCGGAATGACCACAATGGACGGGTAAAGAGGCAACCACCACCCACAGACTCTGTGTTTTAGATCAATTTACATCTCTAGGCTATCTGTGCCTCCTGTGCCAATAGTTCTGGCTTGTAGGTACTGCTTACAGTTCCACTTAATTGCCAAAACTAAAAAAGAAAAAGCAGATCAGCTGTGAAAGTGAGGATGTACGAATGAATTAGACCTTTGGTTCATCAGGTGATACCGAGAAGACTTTTGCATAATCCAAGAGATTAAGTGACTGCTTTCCAATCATATTGGGGTGAATTCTAGGAGGTTTGGGGCACCACATATGCTCCTTGGGTGGCCGTTGTACGTTTTCAGGGGTAATATCAACATTATGTATACCCATGGTGTATATTATTTTATATGGAAAATAAAATGTATTATGGCTGTAAAAAGAGAAGCAATGAGAGTGATTTGGGCCCTGTTTCTACTCTGTATGGATGATTATTTGTAATCTTAAATATCCTTGGAGGACACATGAAAAGTGCTCAATTCCCCAATGTCATTTGGACATATGTAAGTGAATATTCACACAGGATAAACATACATGATTTCTAAAAAGAGTAGTTTAATTAACAAGCGTGGAATGTTGGCCATCTAAAATATTCGGAATTATTGTCAGTGAAGTTAATAGTTTTATTTTACTTTTTATTTATATATTTATAAGGTGCTGAAAGCCCACAGGCATCGAAGTGCCGTAGCAAAAAATAACTAGCAACATAAAATACAAAGAACACAACACATCTTCATCACAAAAATGTAACATGAACAAAGTTCATTAAATCCAATACAGTCTTCTCAGAGAGGGATACAAGCTTTCAGACTAATCCGTTATAAGTTTCAGATTTGATGATCATCTGGGCAGATAATTGCAGTTACTAAGGTAAACTTGGTAGATGGCTAGACCCACATCCGACCAGGGCACAGTTCCTGTTATCCTGGGTACAACACTCGTCTATTTCCAGCCGATGTTGGATTTTCAAATGTATATGTCTAACCACCGCAATCCCCATTCGTTGGCGAAGCCAGGCCAGGACCGTGTTCCTTAATGCATCTCTGGGTACTTTTCCTGTTGGCCTTTCAATGTTGGCGAGGATGAAATTCCCTTTGTCCATGACAAAGTTTCGTATGATCTTGTCCCTGGGCCGTGGCATTGTGGACTTCCTTACCCGAAGGTTTTTTGGAAGAGGGATCGTATTACCTTTCATAGGATATCCCACTCTACCGGGATCTAACATGGACTTCCTGGGGTCCACCAGTGAAGGAAGGAGTGGATAACTCAACCTCTCCTCTTCTACAGGAAGAGGAGCGGCAGGTCCCACTGAAGGTTCAGAGCCAGTGATAGGAGCCAAGTCATAGGATGTTAGAAGTGTGATAGGTGAGGCCCGGTCCGCTACCCTCGAGGTTGGGATAGGCCGACCAGAAATATCAGAAGTGGCCAAATACTGTTGCATCGGTGGAATGGATATGGGGTCCTGTAGTTCTGTAGGGTTTAGTACCAAGGATTCCTGTAATGCTTGAGAGTACAAACTGCCCATAGAAAGTCAACGTGCCTGCTATCTGTAAATCTGCTCTCAAGTGTCCTTCTCCATTTTATAGGCTAGCATTCAGGTCAATGCAACCCGATAGACCATCACTGATCATAAACGGAGGTGCAGAATCTCTTGCAGAAGGTCCCCCCTAATCTGAATAATATCCAAACATGGGATTGAGTCTTTCCAAGACCTCTAAAGGAATCCAACTAGGTTGACACCCTCCTTCTAACTGCAGTTGCCAAAGACTACAGCTCCCAGGGTGTCATTTCAGGACAGAGGAAAGCACCAGTGCTCCCCCTGCACACACCGTGGCCAATTATCAGTCCTGCTGCCCTTGACTCTATACCTCTTAAAGAACAATGAACTGGACCTCTATTTACCATGCTTGCTACGTGCCAGCCCCTCTGCTCTGCACAGGATTACCTACCACCCCTTTGGCGGAACACAGTGGTTGCAATGGTTTGATCTTCATGCAACATCTCCTGGGCCAATATACTCATCCTTCAACATTACGCAGCTGCTATTGCTGTAATTGGGTAACTAATAAGCACCAGTACCTCCTTAGAGTTGCATATATACTGGATAGAATACTTTTCTAAATCAAATTCTGTTCCTGAATGTATCAAATGAAAACAATTCCTTTTTCTAATACATAAAGGCAGGGCCCCAAAGTATTAACATGTAAACATTTGGCTTAATAACAATACCAAAAAGCCATGTCGATACAATGTCCATGTGTATTGACCACTTATCCATTATACAAAGATAGTGTTAATACACCTTAAAGTGGTGCTATCATTAATGAATGTTCTGTAATTGTACAATTATAATCAGAATACATTCAACTGCTTTTTAGGTCTTGTACATAAAGTTGGCCAATGCAAAATAGAGGGGCAAGGAAGTGATACCGCCCGGCATGCAAAGGCAGCGTATCGTCATCATAGAAGGGTGCCGGCGATACCTCATATTGAACAACCACTCACCTTTTCATCCAACGCTTTATGGTGCTCAAACAGCGACTTCAAGGCTTTCAACACTTCGACTTCACTTGAAACCCCCGACGGGGACTGCGCTTGCCTCTTCACTACCGTCATTCTCAGGGACCGCTCATGCCGCGAGACCAAGCACTCTAGATGTTCGAGCAACAGCTGTACAACACAAAGAAAATTACCACAGTTATGGAGACTAAGCAACCAAGGAGATGTTAAACACCCGTTATGAGCCAGCACTTTTTTGCAAGCCTTCTACTTATAAATATAAAGAACCGGCTTCTGCAAAGAGGGAATAATATGTAAACCTATTATCAGAAAACATGGGTCAGGCTCTCCTGGGAATAAACAGTGAGGAAGAACAAAGCAAAGACCATGCATTACATATATATTTTATATTCTTACTGTGTTCATCCCATCCAGACTCCAATTAAAATGCATATTATTTTTGTGAACGAGTTTGAGCTATTTTTTCTTTCTAAGCACCATGGGTTGGGTTGAACCCTAAGCTTTATATAGTTTGTCTACTTCATATTTCAATCCATTAACACAGAGAAAAGTCAAGTAATGCAGATTGCCATTTCTGTGAGCAGTCATTCCATGGCGAGAGTTACGGTGGTGCTGGCATTGCCACTGTGGATACTTTGGGTAAGGTTATTCCGGGAGGGTTGGCAAGGTTACAGGGTTAGCCCTTTGCTTAGTATCCGTCAAGTGTGATGATAATACTGCCATCGTTAAAAAATATCACCGACTACCTCCTATAAGATGCTACTGATGACAATTTTTTAATATAATTTGTCACAGTGTATGCATTACACTGGGTCACAGTGGACGCGTCATATGTACGGTATTTAGTGATAACAAATAAAAAATAAATACATTTTTAGCGAATAAAAAACAACGAAAAAATTCAGATTTTTAAAAATATATATGTAGGGGTGGGGTAATGGTTTACATCTGGTGGGGAGGAGTTTATGGTGGGGTTTTAAACATGGGGAAAAGGGGGGGTTGTCTATACAACTACAAAAGTTGTCAAATCCATAGGGCGTTTGTGAGTCATGTGCAAGGGAATAATTCAGGGTTGATCTTTTCTACTGGGGCGTTATCACACAAGGAGCCCACAATACAATTGCTCAGCGTAGCCACAAAAACACCCAAAGGCCACATGTGGAACAAACACGTTTTAGCAAGAACCGAGTAGCTGACGAACATACTTTTTCCAAACCCCTACCAGCATTACATTAAGAAATCTCCCTTTCCGGGGCTTTTGCAGTGCTGTAGAGAGAAGAGATCCACCCTGATTGACATGCACTTATTTTTCAGTAAGCACTACTTCTTTATTATTAGTGATTGGGGAAAGCCATTAATAAAATCATCTTTTATAATGTGCTTAATACTGAAGACCAGTCTCTAGTCAAAGCAGAGACCAGTCTCCAAGTCCGGATCTGGGAGTCAAACCTCTGTTGCTCTGTATTGTCTTGCTTCTAATACAAACCCTGTTGCCCTTGAGCCATCCTGTCTGCCCTCACATTATTAGGTTACAATTTACCAAATGGATCTTTATGAGCTTAATAACCTTAAACAGTGATATTAACAAGTTAATATGGAGAATGTGGAGAATGTTTGCACTGGCAATGATTTGGTTATCAATATTCTTAAACCAAAAATTCTCACCTTCATCTTTTATTTGGCCTATTGGTAAGTCTCTTTACACTTGGTCAAGGATTTTATTTACTTGGGCTTTACAAAACCCGCAAAATCCTGTATGGTAGACAAATATGACCTATTATGCCAGAAAGATCTTATATATACGGTCCAGTTGAACAGATTCGATTGCAAGTTTGGCTGTTTCTTGGCTCTTACAATAATACATTTCTATAAAATCAAGGTTGTGCGTTCCTTACTATATGGGGCTCAATTTCTTAATTTTAATTACCCCTATTGGAATTACCTAGATTACATCCTGTGGTGAAGAGTCATTGCCCTATCTAATTCCACCCCTTGTGTGGTGATAAGGTTGAGCTTGGCATGACATCACTTACTGCTAGAATAGAATGGCAGAAGATTCTTAGATCTTGAAAGATCTGGGATTGTCCGGCAAATTCTTTATTTCCTGTATTGAAAGATTCTCTTAAAAAGGACAACAGCGACATTCGTACAGCTAGTGCAAACATTTGCGATCACATTTTCTTGTATATAGGTCTCTCAGGGGAAGACCTCTGTACACACACTCTTGGTGTAAGGAAATGGCAATTGCACTGGGACTGGTATGAAACATTTGATTCTGTATCCTCCTTTAGGTTATTCTCAGATCTGTCAGATCGATCCATGATGGAGAAGGTGATTTATTGTATACCCACGTGTTTAATCCAGTGTTCTAGCTTCATGCGATTAAGGCTAAATTTACATGAGACCAATGAAATAATTGAAAGTAGAACTAAGCTAAAATATGAGCTATGACTTTGCAAACTATCTCCTTCTCCTGAAATTGTAGAAAGGCTCCAACATTTGTTTATGAATTGTTCTAAGCTGCATGAACTACGAGTTCTGTTATTGGAGTATTTTGTTTAGCTATTCATCTTTGTATATGGAACATTTTTGATATCGTATCTGAAATGGTCACCATATATAATTGATTATAGCAGCAACTACATTTATATCAATTGTACTAAAACATGTTAGTAATTTTTAAAAAGTCTTAGAAATTGAGGTATAATTATAACTTTTTTCAAAGTATCTTCTATGGGTATATGTATTTTATATTGTATTATCTGTGTAGAAAGATTATATTATTTAACTGTATCACACAATAAATAATGATGCAACATACAAAAATAAAAATTAACAAGTTAGCCTCGAAGACTCTTCAACACAACATTTTTTACCAATTCTGGCAGAACAAACTTTCTTGAATTTCCTTCGGTGTTCAGCTAGAGGTGTTCATACTAGTTCAACCAGAGGCTACATACGAAGCAGAAGTTGGAATTCATGATGTGTCTTGTAGACATCGGCAGGGGTTTCCTGGTGGCTTGACCTTTGCATGAAGATAGTGAAGAGTGTTTATTATGGTCGTTTGGGGACAGGAACACACATATACACACAGAAATAATTATACTGTTTATTGTCTCTATTCTGTTCTCAAAAGAGTAACTGTAACTACGTTTGCAAACCACACTATCTTCCTGTGACTATGGATGATAAAGCACAGGCAGGTTTGGGTGTGATTTGGGATCACTGCTATGGATTTCAGTTTGACTCACAATTAAACGAGCTGGACGATTACTTAATCTTATTAACAAGACTGCATCAGATGTTAAGATGTCTGTTAGAATTCTGGTAGATACTTGGGTCCTCAAGTTAGTCCATATCCGCACCCAGAATAGGTGGGGCTCCCAGGCTAGCATATCTGATTTAAGTGAAGTGTCCAATATTAAGAACTCCACTTCAGATGAAGTTTCGATCAATTCTCCCAGTACTGGTTTCACAAATTAATTTTCCTTCCATTGAATCGGGACCATATTACTGTCACGCCGCCCGTCCTGGGGTCTCCTTACCGGCTACGGCGCTCCCCGTCCTGGAGGCTGTATCCTCGTTTTCGGCTTCGGGGTCCGGGGGCGTCCTGGGTCCCGGGCGCTTCCGGGTCTCCTACGCGCACTACATTGCGCATGCGCGGGTGCCCGCTCTCTGCCCTTCGTGCATGCGCAGTGCGCAGGATGCTCGATTCCGGAGGGTATGCGGCTCAAGCCTCGTTGTGGGGTGCCTGATGCCTGGGAGACGGCACGGCTTGCGTTGCAAGCCTCCCAGGTCCTGGCGGGCTTATTTAAGGAGCCCTGATCCTTTTCCAAACCGCGTCTCAACGCGGTTTGTTCGGATCGTGTCCTTGCTGCCTTGCTTTGCATTCCCGTTGCCTGTTGCCTTCCACCTTCCTTGTCCTGCCTGGGGGACCCCTGCCTTCCACCTTCCTTGTTCTGCCTGGGGGACCCCTGCCCTCCTCCTTCTCCGTCTCTCTCCGTCCTTCCTGCTCCTGTGGTTCCGCTCTCCCTCCTTGGTTCTGGTCCCCGCTTTGTCCTTCCTGGTCTCTATTCGCTCTGAGTCCTTCCCCACTTGTTCCGTGCTCCTCTCCTTACCAGCCTGCTCTTGTTGCTTCCTTGCCTTCGTCCCTGGAGGGACCGTGCTGCTTCCAGTCCCTGGACCTGCCTTCCATCGGAATCCCACTAAGGACCCGGACTATCTACTCAGAGGCTCCCCCTGCCAGTGCTTGCACTGTCCTGACGCCACTCAATCAGGGGTGAGCCAATCCGTGGCGTTGGGAGCCGGCTCACCTCCAATCCGGTTCTATTTGGGCTGGTGTTGGGCTGGTTCCCCGCGCCATCTGTCACGTCTATCCGGATCATCTGACAGCCTGGCCTCATCATCAAGGAACCCAACCGGACGAACAGGTACGCAGCGTTCTCGTGACGCTATTTACAACAGATTGAGACGCCTGTCTTCTGACACCTTGGACTCTACGATGGAAGAGGATCCGGGTCTTCGTAACGAGCTTCAAGCGCTTCGTGCCGAGATGGCGGCACTCCGTCAGGAAAACGTAGCCTTGCGCCATATGGTGACACAGAACGTTGGTGCCATTCCACAACCTGAAGGTCCCATGGCTCACACAGCTCCCATCAAGTTCGATGGAGATCCCCGTCGTGTGAGTGAATTCTGTAATCATTGCCGCATACACTTTCTCTTCCGTTCATCTCACTTTACCAATGACAAAGCCAAGATCAGATACATATTGGGTAACTTATCTGGTAACGCGCTTGCCTGGGCAACTCCTTTGGTCGTTACTAATAACCCAATCCTGGATGATTTTTTAGCCTTCGAGAAAGCATTCTTGGATGTGTTTCAATCCCCCAATCTGGCCTCAGCAGCGCAGAACCAATTGATGGATCTGCAACAAGCCAATACCGACATCATCTCTTACATCAGCCGTTTCCGTCAATTGGCAGCTGAATCCTTATGGCCAGAGGTAACACAAAAGACCTTGTTTCGCCGGGGATTAAGGGAGGAATACAAAGATGAATTGTTGCACATACCAGAACCAGATGATCTACAGAAACTTATCGAACAAGTTCTGAGGATAGACCAGAGGTTGACCGAGAGAAAAGGAGAGAGACGACGGTTTGAGAAGGGAAACCTCAGACCACTGACTCTTCCTACTGGGATATCAGCACCTTCGGATGCTACCCAAGAACCAATGCAACTGGGAGCTGTAAGGGGCCCATTATCGGAAGAGGAGAAGAAGCGCAGAAGAAGACTGCGACTGTGTTTATATTGCGGAGGCGCTGGACATTTTCTGGGAACCTGCCCTCTACGTCCTATCAAGAAAGGGGGAAACTAGAAGACCTGTCGTCTAAGGGAAAGGCTACGACAGGTCCTTTCTTGCTTTCAGACCTTTCCAGCCCTGGGTTACAACTGCCCCCTATGCAGCCTGCCGTCTTGATGACTCTAGAGATCACTTTGAAGTGGCTTGATAAGACAATTGATGTCCATGGTCTATTGGATTGCGGGGCCTCCGGAAACTATATTGATGAGGCATTCGCCATCAACCTTGGTATGCCCTTATTTACCAGAAGAACGGTTATACCAGTAGAGGTCATCGATGGTACACCCTTAGCTTCCGGTCCCATTCGGTTGCATACCATAGGCATGCTGTTACAGGTCAAGGGGCATGAAGAAAGGATTGCCCTCGACGTCATCAAGTCACCATCGTATCCTGTGGTTTTGGGACTACCTTGGCTTTTACGACACAATCCTACGATCGATTGGGAGTCCCGTTCTTTGAGATTTGTTTCTGCCTTTTGCCTCCGTGAATGCTGCTGCCACAACACCTCCTTGAAGTCTACAACCTTGATCCCTCTAATCCCGGGAGAGGACTCATCTGCCGTATGTTCTCTATCCCAGATACCGAATGTTTACGCCGACCTTTGTACGGTGTTTTCGGAACCCAGTGAAATACCTCTTCCTCCTCATCGGACATTTGACTGTCCCATAGACCTGATCCCTGGTGCTGTGATTCCTCATGGGAAGTTATACTCTCTGACTCAGTCTGAAAAACAAGTACTCCGGGAGTATCTGGATGATTGTTCTAAGAAGGGTTACATCGTACCCTCCAAATCCTCCGCCGGTTTCCCGTTGTTCTTTGTCAAAAAGAAAGAGGGGACCGTGCGGCCCTGTATCGATTACCGTCAATTGAATGACATAACACTCAAGGACAGGTACCCATTACCTTTGATTCGGAACATCATGGAGTCACTACGTTCTGCCAATATCTTCACTAAGTTGGATCTCCGGGGAGCCTACCACCTGGTTAGAATCAAAGAAGGCGACGAGTGGAAGACGGCATTTAAGACACCCTTTGGGCACTACGAATACAGGGTAATGCCCTTCGGGTTGTGTAACACCCCAGCCATCTTCCAACGGTTTATGGACAACGTGTTTTGCGATTTGGTTGGCATCTCGGTCTGGGTTTACCTAGACGACATCCTGATCTTCTCAGACGATCTGAAGGAACATGTCTCGCATGTCCGTTAAGTACTGTTACCTTTGTCACGTAATCACCTGTACGCCAAAGCCGAAAAATGCTCGTTTCACCGGAATAGCATGGAGTTCCTGGGATACGTAATCAGCAATGCAGGTATACACATGGATTCGGGCAAAGTGAAGGCTATTCAGAACTGGAAACAACCACATGATTTGAAATCCCTTCAGCGGTTTTTGGGGTTCGACAATTTCTATCGGCGCTTTATCCCGCTGTTTTCACAGGTCACGGCCCCGTTGACACGTCTGACCAGTGTTAAGATACCTTTCCTATGGGATCAAGAAGCATCGACAGCTTTTGAGTGCTTGAAGACAGCGTTTAGTACAGCTCCTGTTTTGCGTCATCCTAACGATGAGATGCCATATGTCATCGAAGCAGATGCCTCCAACTTCGCTGTTGGAGCGGTCCTACTGCAAAAACATCCTACATCTGGCGATGAACACCCTGTGGCCTATTACTCCCGGAAGCTCACCTCTAGTGAGCTGAACTATGCAGTCATCGAAAAGGAACTTTTGGCCATCAAGACGGCGTTTGAAGAATGGAGGCATCATTTACTTGGTGGTCGTTTCCCTGTAGAAGTACGTACCGACCATCGCAACTTGCAGTTCCTACGAACATTGCAGTGTCGCACTGCTCGCCAAGCCCGATGGGCCTTCTTCTTCTCTCACTTTGATTTCAATATCACATACATCCCTAGCTCCCAGAACCAGAAGGCTGATGCCTTATCTCGATCCTTGGACAAGGAAGAAGTGGGAGCCGGTTTGGACACGCCTATGATATCGCCCAAACACTTTCTGCTAACCTTAGCTCCGCATCTCCAGAAGATCATACAAGAGACGTTGAGGGATCCGGAACGTGTCGATCTGCTGAGGAAACCCCAGATCTGCGAACGCGACGGTTTTCTGTTCTTCCTGAACCGATTATACATACCTTCGACTGCCCTTCGTTTGGACATTCTCCATGGTTTCCACGATTCTCAAGTAGCTGGTCATCGTGGTATCAAGGCTACCCAGGAGCTGATCTCCAGACAATTCTGGTGGCCTGGATGGGCCAATGATGTAAAGGCATATGTGGAAAGTTGTCCTATCTGTGCTCAGACGAAGACACCCAGAAGAAAGCCTTTGGGACTACTTAAGCCTACTGAAACTCCTCCCTACCCTTGGCATACTATCGCCACCGACTTCATTGTTGAGCTTCCGCCCTCTGCAGATCACACTTGTGTCATGGTGGTTGTGGATTGTTTCACTAAATATGCACATTTCATTCCCTTCATGAAGATCCCGACTTCCTCCCAGATGGCTTTGGCATTTCTACACAACATTTATCGGTTACATGGACTCCCTGAGAAGATCATCTCTGATCGTGGTTCACAGTTCCTTTCTTCTTTCTGGCGTCAGTTGTGTAGTCATCTAGGCATCCACAGAGCCTTGAGCTCAGGCTATCACCCGCACACCAATGGTCAGACCGAAAGGACGAATCAAACCCTGGAGCAATACTTACGTTGCTATGCCAATGCCACTCAGTCAAACTGGCTTCAGTACCTGGACTTGGCGGAAGTTTCCTATAACAATGCGGCCCATGCTGCCACCGGCATCAGTCCTTTTCTATGCTCAGCTGGACAACATCCCAAGCTGGTTCCTTTCTCGCCTGTGGTGCCCAGCTCTGTTCCGTCTGCGGATCACTTGGTCTTCAAGATTCAGAAACAACATGTCCTGGCCCGGAAAACCCTTACGGAGACACGTGAGCGCATGAAGGAGCAGGCTGATAGGGGCCGAACCACGGAACCCGATCTCCAGGTGGGAGATCTGGTTTGGTTGTCTTCCAAGAATCTACCAATTCGTAATCTACCCACTAAATTGGCACCCAGGTTCTATGGGCCTTTCAAAATTGACAAGCGTTTGTCCTCAGTGGCTTTTCGATTGGTGCTGCCCCACACTTGGAGGATACACCCTGTCTTCCATGTCTCCCTTCTGAAGCCCTATGTGAAAGATGTCTTTCGACGCTCTGGTCCTCGGCCCTCCTCTGTTCTGGTACGGGGGGTTCCTGAGTTTGAGGTTCGGGAGATCTGTGATTCACGGATTCGTCGGGGTGTGCTCCAATTCTTGATCGATTGGAAGGATTATCCCGCTTGTGATCGCACTTGGGAGCCGCACTGTAATGTGCACGCTCCCCGGCTTATTCGTGAATACTTTCTTCGTTTTCCCTGGAAACCTGGGGCCCCGGGCCTTTCTGGGAGGGGGCATAGTGTCACGCCGCCCGTCCTGGGGTCTCCTTACCCGCTACGGCGCTCCCCATCCTGGAGGCTGTATCCTCGTTTTCGGCTTCGGGGTCCGGGGGCGTCCTGGGTCCCGGGCGCTTCCGGGTCTCCTACGCGCACTACATTGCGCATGCGCGGGCGCCCGCTCTCTGCCCTTCGCGCATGCGCAGTGCGCAGGATGCTCGATTCCGGAGGGTATGCGGCTCAAGCCTCGTTGTGGGGTGCCCGATGCCTGGGAGACGGCACGGCTTGCGTTGCAAGCCTCCCAGGTCCTGGCGGGCTTATTTAAGGAGCCCTGATCCTTTTCCAAACCGCGTCTCAACGCGGTTTGTTCGGATCGTGTCCTTGCTGCCTTGCTTTGCATTCCCGTTGCCTGTTGCCTTCCACCTTCCTTGTCCTGCCTGGGGGACCCCTGCCTTCCACCTTCCTTGTTCTGCCTGGGGGACCCCTGCCCTCCTCCTTCTCCGTCTCTCTCCGTCCTTCCTGCTCCTGTGGTTCCGCTCTCCCTCCTTGGTTCTGGTCCCCGCTTTGTCCTTCCTGGTCTCTATTCGCTCTGAGTCCTTCCCCACTTGTTCCGTGCTCCTCTCCTTACCAGCCTGCTCTTGTTGCTTCCTTGCCTTCGTCCCTGGAGGGACCGTGCTGCTTCCAGTCCCCGGACCTGCCTTCCATCGGAATCCCACTAAGGACCCGGACTATCTACTCAGAGGCTCCCCCTGCCAGTGCTTGCACTGTCCTGACGCCACTCAATCAGGGGTGAGCCAATCCGTGGCGTTGGGAGCCGGCTCACCTCCAATCCGGTTCTATTTGGGCTGGTGTTGGGCTGGTTCCCCGCGCCATCTGTCACGTCTATCCGGATCATCTGACAGCCTGGCCTCATCATCAAGGAACCCAACCGGACGAACAGGTACGCAGCGTTCTCGTGACGCTATTTACAACAATTACTCAGTCCCCATAAATTCACACTATACTTTGTGGCCCCCATGATGTCCCTTCACAAACAGTCCCATCTGCTCTTTCTCAGTTTTTCTGATTGAATTGCAGGATACCCTGTGCTGATTCAGCAATTTCATGTAAATGTAAAAACTCAGGAAAATATATTTTCTAAATAATCATATGTGCCAACAACCTCTAGCCTCATTTTCTTAGTGAGGAATGGCCTTTTATGACATGTGGGCACCCAACAATAATAATCTTTTTGCAAGAGAACTTTAAACAACCCATGCAAACCATGCCCAATAGATTATTAAATGTTGGTCAAATTCATGGAGGATATCACAGACCACCATTCACAAGGCCTTCCCTGTGCAATTAAAGTAAATATTGAAGAAGTGATTGTCAGAACAAAGCCCTGGTACAGCCCTCAAATGTCATCGCAGCAGACTCATGTGGTATTAACCCGATTTAAAGAGGCAATTACACAATTTCTATTTATTTCCAGAATGTTCACTTATTCTTTATGTCCAAGTTTAAAATCAATGTGCCTCTTTAAATCCACTTGATGATTTGGCGTCTTTATTGTTTAATTATATACCGGCACCATTTTTTCAAGAATGTTATGCTTATGGCAGGTGATGGTAGAGGCCATGTTTGAGGATGTATTGGGAGTTCCACTACAATTTATAATGTTCCACACATGCCATGTGACTGTCGGAGCAGCATCAGAAATTCACACATGTGACATAGTTTTTACGGCATTTCAGTAGTTATGATCTGCAGACTCATGTGAGATATTGTATATACAGTGAGTCTCTGCTTCAAAACATTGGGCCTCATCACGAATTTGACAGTTATTTGGCTTGTAAATCTGCCAAATTACTCCAAACTCTATTACCGCGACCACCACGTGGACCCATGGATTTACTGCGGATTACAAGCAGTGGTAGGGCAATGCAATTCCCCATTTTTGGAGTTCAAAAGAATTCATGGGGGTTTCTTCAGAATTACTCCAGCTGGTAATTCTGCCACAGTAATTCTGCAGAGTTTTGGCAGCTTTTTGCTGGAGGTAAAATCTTCCACAATACCGCCAAACTCAACAACGGTGCAGTAATGCAGCAGTAATGCGTGGTAATGGAATTACAGTTGCATTACCGCCATTTTTACCTGCACTGCCATACATGAAGTTTTGTGGTCATTCCAGGGTAAATTTGCCAATTTACCACCAAACTCAATTATCGTTACAGCCACTTGGTCCGATGGCATTAACACGGGATTGCAAGCAGTGATAATTCCCAATTTTGTTGTCCATGGGGGTTTTGGTGGATTTAAATAAAACCATTTTTGGTAGTGAAGTGGCAGATTGTGCTCTAGCTTTTTATAGATTTAAATCCTCCACTTCACCTCCAAAATTATAATTTGGCGATGAAGGAAAACCAGCTGTAATTCTGTTACTACCCAAAAAAGTGCTGCTACGGGAATTAAAAAATGTTTTTCCAGTGCTGCCAAATTTGTAATGGGGCCCATCGTTTTCATAAAGCGTGTGCTTTGTTTAATCTCAGTTTCTCAATCCCAGGACACATCTTCCTTCCATTCACCTGTTTTCTGTCAGGACCCCTGGACAAATATGGAATCAGTGGCAGTGGAACACAAAGAGAACCATATTATGGATACCTGCGCAATGGCAGCCGTTGCAAGTATTCGGACACTGGAAATTCACACAGCGCATGCGGACTAAGACCAAAAAGGTCTGTGCATGTGCGAAAGCAAGACACTTAAACAAAACAAAAAAAATCTGACTCCTAGTTAAGTACATTTAGGAAAACAGTGATTAATTACAGTTGGTACTCTGCAATTGCTTTTAAGAATGGTAGTGAGCTCATACACAGGTGGTTGTGGTTGCCCTTGGAAGTCCTATTCTTTGTACCGCTGCTACCCCCCTTCCCGTTTACAAGACTGCACTCTTTGCGGAGAATAGAATCCCCCATGCGGTGCTACGATCCTGCTCAGAGGGCTCTCCTCTGTTCTTCCCGCTGGTGTGGGACAGCCTCCAACTCCAACTCCCAAGCATGCCTCGACCTTATACATTATTTGTAACTTGGGGAAGATTGTCAACCTGAGGTAAAATGGGTGATGCTGTGGAGCCCGGGACTCAGGATCTTTCTTGTGCCGAAGTAAGACCATACCCAATCAGGAACCAGGAGTAGGGTTATGTAACTCTGGACCAATATTGAGACACTGAAATGTTTCATGGTAGGGAAAGGTGCTACCGATCTTTTGTTACGATTTTCTCTGAAGGACTTTTTCAGCTCACCTTGCAAAGGGATCAGAGTGCTATGCGAATTCAGGAGAGACTTATCTCCTTGTATGCACTGTTAACACAACAGAGTCTGGCTCCCTTTATTAAAGAATGCATTAGTCATGTTTGTCTCTGGTCTTCCAGAGAGTTCGACACTTTCAGTCTATCCAGGTCTCTTGAGCATTTAGCACCATCTGACTTCTTTTCTCCTTATGTCAGAGTTGTCAGCAGATGGGCTCAGGGATGTCCACCTTCTTGGCACTCATGTCTTGGGAAATATTTTCTGCCTCTGAACCTCCATTTCCAGTTGATCTGTTGGTTTGGATTCCTCGATTTTTTAAGTTATCCAAGACCTCCATAGATTTTAATGTGACCCAGGCATATTTCTAATCCTGACCAATTCCTTGGGATTTCTTTGACACCGATATCTCAAAGGTACCCCATAATACAACAAAAGATGTACCACTCAGTTATGTGGCTAGGATGGCGGAGGCTTTTTGTATAATATGGATTCACACCGTGTGTTTGAGCCCCTCGCCTCCATTTTACAGTTGTGGGAAAAACGTGTTACTGATCTCTGTTAACTTCTTGAAACTCTTATTTATTAAATTGTTGCACCTTTTATTTTACACAGTTTATTTTCTTGTAAGTGATTTTTCCCTTGCCTTTCCTTATTTAAGGGTCATATTCTTCATAAAAATGTAGTTTGTGGACATTGTTTTAATTCTGTTTTTTTGTGAAAATGGTACGTTGTATCTGAGAGCTATCACACTTCACCTCCTGAGATTTAGGCCTGTGCTACTATGCTTGGCTGATTACCACTAAGATAGCTTATTGAGCTCGGGAGAATTCACTGTTACCTCAAAGTCAGGAATGTATACCTGAAAACCATGACCACGAGGCATAAGGAAAATATCCTTAACACTCACCCATATGTGGAGGTGCCAACTTATAAATGGTAGGGAGAATTGTAAACTTGCTGATAGGAGCCTCCTAGCGGGGAATGGCAGACAAAGGGAAGGTAATTGCATTGCAGACCCTTTCGTTCTTAAGGAGCCAAGGCATGGGGGGAGCCAAGTATGCAAAAGGCTGTTCCTGATGAGGGATTCGTATTTCCATCTTAGGAAAACTCCCTTCATGCTTTGCTTTGCTCTGAATGATAGCCTTGGAGGTGCAGTCTCTAGGAACTGCAAAACATTCGGGTGGGCACTTCCATGGGAAGAAATCTCAATGGATTCTAGTAGAGACATTGGAAAGAATCCATCCCCTGATAAGATGTTGCGAAAAAGTGACTTTTCAGACGCTAGCAGATGAGAATTGAGATCCCGGGGGCAGGAGAATGCTGCTGCTTTGTGATGCTGGCCCTGGTGAATAACTAAGGGCTTTCATCCCATCTCTATCCCTGTGTGTACCATGTTACAAAACCACCACATGTATTAGAGTTGGAGCATCTAGTTTGAAAAGGAAAGATATTTTCAAATCCAGAGGCATGGATCATAGTCCCGCATTCGAGGAGCTCCATCAGTCACATCTAACCTATGACAGTTACAGAGCGGCAGTAGTATGTGTTTGGTTAACAGGGTGCATTACAAGCTGGGCCCGAACAGGCTAAATAAACCTTGCAGTCAGCATGGCATAGTAGGGAGATAGTCAAAGGATGAAAACAGAAGCACAATACATGCCAGCTCCATCCAGGAATTGGGCAGGCAAGGAGGGCGGCCTGCCTACTTCTAATGTGATGGACCATCCTTACGTCCCCTTACTGTGTGGAGCTACCGTCACTCTACAGTACAAGCAAAACAATTTTGCTCATTCATGTGCTTGGCAAATAGAAGCCCTACCAAAATGGTCCCACACTTTCTATGGGTTTACCAGTCACAAGTCCAACTAGAGTCCTGGGAGGGATATTAAAGGAAGGCCAAGCTATCGATGAGTGTGGGAGTTTGTAATCTGTGGGGGAGCACAGAGAAAGGAGAAAGAGGAACACAGAGCAGGAGTAAGAAGGGAGAGGGCACAGCAGTGTGGGGTACATTTACCAGAAATCCCATTCATCACGAAACTGCATTTTAGCAGTTATAAAAATAATGGCTGCGCCATGTCTGCTGAGCACATATGAGGCGAGATGGAACATAGAGTCCTCGAGAATGGCTGCATTATATTTTCTTCATGTGAATCCGAAAGAGAAGAATTCAAAGACAGAATGGCTCGGTGCTGCTGTGCTGTCATCTCAAAACTCAAAACTACTCAACAAAATGTCTTGGATTTAAAACGACCTTGTGTAGAAGCAAAGAACCAAGCGACATGAGTTAGATAGATGGTTTATTGCTTATAAGGAAGACTGGGTAGTAGAGACCCCCAACCATCTCCACAGTGTAACATCAACTGACTGGTTAGTCATGCAATAACATTCTATAAGCAAGGCTCCAGAACTTACATGTCATAGCATCATGTCATAGCATCTCTCACCAGAGTTCCACCCAGCACAATAATAGAAGACTATGCTAAGACATCACCATAACACACCGCCCTCCCTTATCGAAATAAAAAAAACTATATACAGATATATTTTAACTGATGCCCACAAAAAGAAAAATGTTAAAAACTTGAAAGATAATATATATGCATTTCATCTTTAAGAACTTCAAAGACAGTATATATACACAGTTCATCTCCTCACCTTGGCTACTCTTGATAAATTCCACACCTGACCACTTTCCAATTTAACAGCACCCTAAAAAAATTGAGCAACACTAACTGGATCCGAATACAGAGGATCACTTTCTTTGCAATAACAGCTTTTCTGATTCTGACAAGACAACCAACTTCAACAACCGTCCTCCTTCTTGGAAATTTTCTTTACCCAATTTTGCTTTCGCTCATCCATTCTTCTTTTTACTTCATCTACCACCTTATCAGTTTCTCTCGCCCGACCTAACCAAGCTGGAGACAAAGTGTTGCCCCTCCGGCCTCTCATTAACTCAAATGGGCTAACGCCTGTTTCAGTATTAGGAGCCAACCGCAAAGGATACATTCTGTCCTTGACCACAACCTTCCTGTCCATACCACATGCACTTGCCCCCCTAATGCCCTCCATTATACAGCGGTTAACCCTCTCAATCATACCATTGGCTTGAGGGTAATATAGTGCCGTCTTTTTATGTTTAATACCACACTTGTACATGTACTCCTGAAAATTTCCCCCAGTAAACTGTGGACCATTATCTGTCAACATGCTCCTAGGTAACCCTTCCTTCTCAAATATTTCTTCCAAGAATGCCACTATAGACTGTCCTGTGACATCCCTCATTATTTTGAACTCCGTCCATCGTGAGAACATATCTACCAAAGTCAGCACAAATCTACCACGACCACCACCCATATCTACCGGGCCCAAGACATCCATGGCCAGATCCTGCCAACACCCTTTGGACTTTCAACTCCTCTCAACGGCTGCACCACCGCAGATATGTTCTTCCCAGACTTTACACAATCTACACATCCACCACCTGTCTTCTCAATATCACGGTCTAAACCGGGCCACCAATAATCAGCCTTAATTACTTCTTTCGTTTTATATGTCCCAATATGACCCTGATGCGCAATGGCAATAAGACTTCTCCTCAGACAAGTAGGGACCACAAGCCTGTCCCACCGATATATCAAACCGTCCTTCACCGACAGTTTGAATCTTACCTCCCACAAAGCCCTTTCTTCACCGGATAATAACCTCTTCTCGGGCCACCCCTCTCTAATGAAATTTATTATGCGCCTCCACATTTCATCTGATGTCAAAGCTCTAACCCACTCTTCTTTGTGAATCACACCTTCCACAGTGGCAAACACCATGTTCTCGAATTCTGCAGATGGCCTTCCATCATCCTCATCTTCAACTCTTATTCTCGACGCATGATCTGCCTGCACGTTGTTTTTACCTGCCACGACCTCAATACTGAACTTGTGGCATTGTAATCTGGTCACCCAACAAGCAACTCTTCTAGAAACTTTGTCCAGACCTTTACTTTCAAAAATGTCTTTCAACGGCTTATGATCTGTCCTCAATACAAAATCCTGACCCCACACAAAGTTTTTTAGTTTTTCTATCCCCCAATGACATGACAATGCCTCTTTTTCTAAAACAGAGTAGTTTAGTTCGGGACCCCTCAACAATCGGGAAGCATGCAACACTACCGATTCTGCTCCATCAATTCTTACTTGCAACATCACCACTCCAATGCCGGTTTCACTCGCATCCACTGACAATATTGTCTTTTTCCTAGTATCGTACATGGCTACGGGTTTGGCCATGTCGATTTTGGACTTCATCTCATTAAATTCTCTTTCGCACTCTCTGTCCCAAACGAATTCTACCCCCTTTCGCAATAATGCCCTCAGTGCGGTAACACTGTCAGCATAATTTTCTATGAAACGGTGGTAGAATTCTATTGTCCCCAAGAATGATCGAAGTTCTGCCTTATTCTTTGGATACCTCATTCTCTTTATTCCATCTACTAGCTCTCTCTTCGGCTTTAGGCCTTCCTCAGATATTTCATGCCCTAAATACTTCACCACCTGAGTGGAAAAAACACATTTCTCACTTCGTAAAGTAATACCGCGTACTCTGAAAATGTCTAAAACCATCTCCACTTTCCTTCTCAATTACTCTTCAGTTCTTCCACAAATTAACACATCATCTTGGAAACAGCAGACATTAGTGACACCCCTGAATAATCCGTCCATGACTTTTTGGAAAACAGAAGAAGCCGATATTAAACCGAATGGCATGCGCCTAAACTGATAGATACCTTCATATGTAGTAAAGGCTGTCAGCTTTCGTGACTCAGCATCGAAGTTAATTTGATGATAGGCACTGGCCATATCTAACTTGGCAAAGTATTTGGCATTACCGATTCTGCTTCAAAGTTCTCCCCTGTTGGGGAGTGGATGACGTTCGGCAACCACACAACGGTTCAATTCTCTCAAGTCAATACATACTCTCAAATCCCCACCAGGCTTTTTAACGACAGGAGAAATCCATTGAACAGCCTTGGCTGGTTCTATAATACCAGCTTTCTCCAACTCCATTCTCACAGCATTACGCATTGACACCGGCAACAGTCTGAGTTTTGCCGCCACGGGCGTGCAACCATCCTTCAAGACAATTTTATGGACCATCCCTTTGAGGAAACCAACACCCTTGTTGAAAACATCAGGATATTTGGCAATTAAACCCATCGAACTGTCATCTAAACTGCTACTCACCGACACTTTCTCCACATTTTACACCTGTTCCTTGCTATTTGGATCTAGCTTAATGCATAATCCCCTTTGCTCCTTACATCCTAACAATGTCTCACCCTTCAAGGTGATATACAATTTTCCACACGTAACTCTATCCTTAAATTTGAAAGTTGCCAAACAACATCCTAATACATCGATTTTCCCACTGTTATAGCCCCCAAGCGTCTTGTCTGACGTGCTTAAATCATTCATCCTACCACCCAGAACATTCTCAAAAACAGCCTTAGACATCAACGTGATTTTGGAGCAAGAATCTGCAAGCATTTTTACCTGACATCCATTCACTTCAATCCAGGCAGAAGGGTGATCACACACATCAACTTCAGAACATTTAACCATGTTCACAGTAACAATTTCGTTTTCTGAACCCTCACAATCCTCTGACGATGGATCATCAGCCTCCTCAACAAACATAATACTTCTACCAGCGCCACTATTGTAATTAGTGCAGCAATTCTCAAAATGCCCCCATCTTTTACAAATGTTGCAGTTCGCCCTTCTCGCAGGACAGATCGGAGAGGTAGATAGGTGACCGGCACTCCCACACCGAAAACACAGTTGTTCCTCTCTCCTTTTCCCCCCTGGAATATTTTCTCTTTGGGAAAACCTATTTGCTGTCTGGGCTGCATTTCCACCCTTCCCTTGGTACGAGTCACCACGTTTGGACGTTCTACGTTTCTGTTTTCTTTGGTCTTTGACAGCATCCCTCTTTTTGTCTCCCACTTTTAGAACTTCAACCTGTTGAATAACTTTGGATTCTTTTGTGGCTAACTTCGCCACACATTGCAAAGTATGTTCAATTCTTTTTGCAATAGCGACAACTTCATCAAGGCAAGGGTCATCTTTTAGCCACACTTCTTCCCGAATCTTGTCATTAGAACAGTGCAGCATGAATTGATCTCTAATGTGTTCATCTAAGCTTTCACCAAATTTGCAGTTCAACGATAAATGTCTCAGGGCAGTAATGTATTTTTCCACCGTCTCACCCTCATGCTGCGTTCTCATACCGAAATGATAGCGTTCTAACACAGTACTTATTTTTGCCTCAAAGTGTTTGTCTAGTTTTGCCAATGCTGCATCACATTCATTCATACCTTCTTCAACATCCAATTTACTCAAATTAGGCATTACCTTCCTTTCTACTGACATACCATTGCCGCAGGTAGCCTTGACATAATGTAAGAAGCCTCTCTTCCAGGGCCTCCATTTGATTCTTGGAGGGCCAGGAGAAGGTAGGAACATTTGGGGTCCCGGAATTCCAGACAAAGCCATACTGTCTGCAAAATACTTCCGAATGACACGCACAAATCCACAGAGCAATGAAGACTCCTTACTTGATGCTCACCTCAGTTATAACTCCGTAGGCAAGTCCAGAATTCGTTTGGATAGCAATATTTTGATACACGATGGCTATCCCGCATTGCCACCTACCGCAAGTGGCCCTGGGCGGACACAAACGATGTGATTCACTTCCTGACCTTCCTTCCGCACACGTGACGGGGCACGTGACTCCTCATGGACTCAACAACGGGGTCCTTCCATCGTGCTCGCCGCATAACTTTTTCCCAAAAATGGCTCCGATCAAGCAGAAGAACTGGCACTCACCCCACTCACACGCGGATTGCGTGTGGGGACGCTGCAACAAACATGATACTGGGCGATCTGTGAATCTCGCCAAGCCACCGCCAGGAAAGGGAGACACCAGCCCGAATCTACACTCCAAATACCTTCTGGTAGACACAGATGAGTGCAGGAGCGTCTCTTCTCATACGGGTGGTGCGAGGAGTGGGGCAGCTTCTCCTCAGCAGGCCTCACAGTTGGGGGGCTCAAATCCTCAAATAAAAATCTGCTGCAATAGTCACTCAGTTGGTAGACAGTACTACAGCAATCCCATCCTCGTCACCAAATGTAGAAGCAAAGAACCAAGCAACATGAGTTAGATAGATGGTTTATTGCTTATAAGGAAGACTGGATAGTAGAGACCCCCAACCATCTCCACAGTGTAACATCAACTGACTGGTTAGTCGAGCAATAACATTCTATAAGCAATGCTCCAGAGCTTACATGTCATAGCATCATGTCATAGCATCTCTCACCAGAGTTCCACTCAGCACAATAATAGAAGACTATGCTAACACATCACCATAACACCTTGCACTGGTGCTACTTTCATCTTTAAACATCACACAGTTTTGTTATAAGTAAAGCACAGCCATGTCCATCTATTTACAGTTGAACACCATCAAATGAGGGCCATCCCTTCCTGAACGGCATTGGTTTGTAAAATAAAGTCTGTGAAGAGCAGGGAATTTCATTTGTCCGCACGGCTAGCATTCACTTTGGAAACAAATTAACACACATAAAGCACTTCAAAAGAAGCTCTCTCTCTCTCTCCTTTACCTGGTGTCAGTTTCAAAGAACCCATTTTCCAAGCATATCCCTATGTATTGACCAGAGCTATGAAAGCCTTCAGAAAGTAAATGAAAGGAAAACCACATTTTGTCAAATGTACAGGAGCTAAGAAGCACACTTGTAAACCCGCTTTTGCAAAGCAGTGTAATGACACGTTGAAAGCTAAATGTGAAATCAACCCAAATACTCGCACATAAACAGTATCTATGTGTGGGACTGGGGTGGTTTAAATGTTTATTATATTTATTTACAAAAAGACTTGGGTTCTGGAGATGAAAGAGAAAAAGAAAAAGAAAATATTTGAAAACAGCAGAACCAGTTTGGCAAGGCCGGCACTTTGAAGGTACCCAGCCCCCTTGGGAAAGAAAGCCCCTTTACAAATGTGAAAGGACCAAGATGGGGAAATTCGTCACCTTGTCAGACTGACCAGCATTTCTGCTGCAAGGAACAATGGACCAAAGGGGAACTAGCCCTGTCACAGATGTGTCAATTCCTTTCATACCTCTCCTCAGCTTCAACTGCCCAGGATCAAAAGGCGCTATTGTAACCGCCTTTGGGGACAAATCCAGCCCATTTGATTTAAAAGACTTTTATTTCAATACTCTGAATAAGCAGTAATGCGAAATTATAACAGTTTTTATAGGATTTTTAGATACACAGAGTGAGACTGGGTGTCATGATGCCTACCCCCGGGCATCCGGATCAAGTCCATCAGCCCCGGGAGCAGGCATCCAGATACTCATTAAAACCCCAACAGCCCCGGCTGGGGGCTGTTTGGATTCAGTCCTGGCGCCTTAGGCGCCAGGCTCATCATAAAAATCAGTCCTGGCGCCATAGGCGCCAGGCTCATAGACTTTACTTACCTTATGCAGACCATGCTGCAAATGAGTGCAAGCCAACGTGAGGCCTGGATGGGACTATTTTATTACAGGGACTATTTTTTACTCGGGTGTGGTTCTGGGGAACTTCTTACATGGGACTACTTTGCAGGCTATTTAAACCACGGCCGAACAGCAGCCCATGCTTTGCGTTATTCTGCATCCAGCAGCATGACGCTCACCGTGCCTGCAAGTCAGCATCCAGTCTTCTGCCACGCCCGCCTCGAATCTGGAGCTTCTAGACAAAAGGAAAAGAAAGGATAAGAGGTTAGATCGCGGACATTATTTGATTCCGGACCCAGCACATCTCCGAGCCTGGAAAGGACATTATTTCAGCACGCGTCGCTTCGCCAGCAGCAGCGCCGCATTATACTCACCAGTCCACCGCACCTTTCGACTTGGCGCTACCTCCATCATTTTCTTCGTCGAAACCCAGCACCTGGGGGGAAAACAAAAGGAATAACAAGGTGAGCCGAGAAAACCGACATAGACAATCTCTTTGCCACCATAGGCTTACCTGCTTTACCACCAGAGGTATTATCCTTTAATTCGCCATATCTTCCTATGCTGCACCTATAAAGGGAGAGAAAACAGCAAGTTAAACTCATGCAACTTTTACCGGACAGTGTTTGGTAATACAGACTCTTACCTGAATGCCATCAGCTGCCTCCAGGCAATATTCTTTTGGACCCAGCTGCAACCTAACGAGGGAATGGAACAAGAGTGAACATCGGACATATTGAACTGTTTGAACTTTATAGACACTGGAGACAATATTCCTCCGGAACTCCTCCAGTACCTTCACCCCAGTGAAGTAACTGGTATCTATGCACCCCTGCATGCCATGCAGGATGGAGAGCTCATCATTTAAAAACATAAGGTGAGGTTACCAAGAGGGGATATCGGAGGTGATTAGTGGGGAGAACTGTTGGGGGGCCATCACTAAAGTCCAAGGGTGGCTAAATCCCTTTCTCCACTTGTAGGAGAATACTTCTACGAGTCCAGCAGACAAGATTAGGCGGCCCAGTTCAGACTGTCATCTCTTCACTACACATCATGTTGGTGGAGACCGCAGCTGTCCGGGTCCGATCGACGCCCCTGTGGGAAGCAGGTGAGCGTAACACTGGCGTGTCTTTGTAGCCCCTGGAGAACTGGAATGGCAGATAAATTGTATTTCGGTGTGAATCATAAATGGTACAGACATGAAACTTGAGGAAAATATGCTCAATAATATATATATATATATATATATATATATATACACATATATATAGGGCCAGTTGCAGATTTTTAGGTGTTGCTTTGTTTCCCCGGAAAACAGTAAAATTGTGCCCAAAGGGCAAAGAAGCATCATACAGACTTGGCATTTGAAATGGCATATTCCTTTTGAAATATGAGATTTGCCTATCTGATTTGTATAATGGTGACTATTGAAAATATGAAGTTGTACGCCATAACACCTTTTGTGAAAAATTGTGCTTGTGGAACAAAAAGGGTCATAAAACACACACACTAAAACTGATGCAACTTCCTTCAGTCCAATCAACTCGGAGGGAGGTGGTGAAAGGAATAGCCTGACCTATACCATCCAAGAGCTATGTCCAGGTTACTTACGCCCACAGGTATAAATTTGCTGATGTCATCCTGCTTATATAAGAGGGAGGCATAGGTAGATCCAGACATTCAACAATAAAAATTCACCCTGCAAGACTCCAGAAACCAGATCCAGGCAAGATCAACTATCCAGAACCTCCTCTCCAGGCAGAACCACCTATCCATAACTAAACCCTACAAAAATCCGAATATTTCAGGGGAAAGGAGGAAATGCTGCTGATCCCTTTTGGAGAATCCAGTAACCAGACCTGTCTTTGCCCAGCTGATGCATCCCACCGTCCACAGTGACCAGACCCCTGTTGCCCCGCTGTTCCCTTAAAGGAGAGCCCAGCCGCTGCCCAGGTGGCCAGATCCTTGTCCCACTGTCCAGAGACCCAGTTAACTGTCCAAACTATCCAACTCAAGTGCATTTTCTAAGTATCACCCTCCCCAGAACAAAAACTTCAGACCCCACTCTGTTGCCTTGTATTCTGTCTAAAATCTATACAAATCCTATAAGTACCGTAGTAACTTCCAAAATTGTTAGCATCCTTTGTGTATCCTGTTCTTAGAAGAATCTGTGTTAGTGTCCATGTGTTAATGTAATTCTTTTCAGATCATTTCAGTCCTTTGTGTAAGTCCTTAGTACTATTTTTAAATAAATGAATTCATTTCCCCTCAGGATCAACGTGGCACAAATAGGTTAACATTGCAAATTCACCTCCTTGTGTGCAATGTCTTTCTTGAATAATCTAGCTACTAAACCATTGTCTCAGAAGAATTAATCATTTTGCTAACAAAACTGAGTTTGCCCATGAAATTGTTCACATTCTAAAATCCGATTTTCCTTTCCTATAAAGAAACTCATACTGTTACCCCATAAGACTAACCCATAAACTTCACTATCATATCTGTTGTGTGCATTTATACCCCATCAGAAAAAACGATTTCCGATTTTGACTGTTTAGTCCATTCCCTTAGCTGTGTGTGTTTAAACCCATGAAAAATAACAAATTGCAACCCTGCCACGTGTGATTTTTGCTGCACTGCTTTCCTTCCCAAAGTCTATTTCCTCACCTGTATTCATGTTGTTTAGTACCTTGCCTTGTAGCTTGCAAGCTTTCTTGCCTCTTTAGCCTAGCCACAGGAATTCCTGTCTGATTCACTCTACCGCACATGTAAATTGATCTCTAATTATCCAGTGAATTCTGAGTGCCATTTCCCTAATTTTTCAAGGGTTTTTCATTTTGTTTTGGTCTCCTATTCTCTTATTTCTGTCTCCTTGCTACTCCTTTCCACCCACACAAAACTTGGTCAGCAGGTGTTTGGGGGAGTGTTGCAGGGGGGATGCATAACAGTTGTGCCATCTAAAAGTATGACCAAAAAGTGATCTTGCTTCCATTCATATTTGCATTGATGTATCTGATGTCAGAAAGTTAAATTAAGTGTATCATATCATTTTGCTGTGTAATTATCACCACACTGGTGATTGCTGCCATATATTGAATCTGTTTGATTTTCATTTGAATTTAAAAATAAATAATTATTCCATTATTACACACCGGCCTGGTTCATGGTCCATTGCGACACAGGGTGTTTGTCAAGGGGGGTGTGAGACAGGTTGGTTGCATTATCAAAGCAGAATCACAAATTAATACATTTACAAGTGTTTTTATTGTGTGCCACATCCCTTACCAGTGAAAAGAGTCCTGGTCTGGAGTGTGCTGTGTCTTAAAATACGTGAAAAGGTGCGAGAGGAGGAGACAGAAGAGGAGGAGGCAGAGGAACACGTAAACAGAGAGGGCTAGGGGAGGTATACACATGTACAGTGACAGGTAGGAGAGATGGTGGTGGTGGAGAAACAACTGCAGAAAAGTAGACAGGAGAAGAAACACAGGAAGCAGATGAGGTGGAGAAACATTAAATATAGAGGAAAGTGCAGAGAAAAGGCACACAGAAATATGAAGGAATGGAGTAGGCGAAACACAACGAGAGGTGTGGATAAATATCTACGAAGGGGGCTCGGCAGTGGTAGTACACATAGGGAGAAAAGAAGAAGAGGATGTAGAAACAGAATACCAATGCTAAATCAATGTAGGAGAAGAAACACTCAGGGGGTGGTTCTGAAGAGGGAGAGATAGAATAATAATAATAATAATTTATTGTGATTTAATCCTAAATTTAGGATTTTACACAACATGTATCTCTCGTATACCATACACCATACAAAACGTACAAAAACATCAAACATAAGATAATGGTCAAAGGTGATCAAGTAATACATCTAGAGAATCAAATAATGCATCTTAGTACTTCATAGTACAATATAATGCATTTGGACAATTAAACAGTGCAATGCAACAAGAGCAAAAACAAAATTAATATGTTCAAGGAGTATAAAACCAGAATAAAATAGTATGGATAGATAAAATGGGATGCGACATAGACATGGGTACATGAACATGAAAATGATAGCACGGAAGCAGGTGCCAATACGAATGCCTCCCCTTTCCTTTTCAGGAGGTCGTACTATAGGAAGAAATAATCGGAAGAGGGAGTGGAGGAGCAGGGGGGGACATGGACAACCTTATTTCCCTCTAGTCCGTATCTGTCGCTATGTAGTAGAGAGTAACATCCAGGCTCTACTCTCGGGCACATGGTAAAATGTAGGGATCATTATATTTCTTCAGATTTAATTTTCCATGGGGCCCACCAGGCCACTCTGAACATGCTTCCATGATGCATTAATCCGGAAGTAAGGTTCTAACATGAGACCATACCCTGAGCAAGTTGGAGGCCCAAGGACTCGGAATTAAGGCAACTATCCCAAAGGCTTCCTCAGCTATGGTCTCAATTATAAACCCACCTCCCAAATGCACACATGTATGTTGGTCCCAGTTTTGGGCAAAGGGTTAAGACAGGTCTAGTTGTTTCCCGTACTCCTATGGCCTGCCATATCCGGCAGTGTCTAGCCTCAATTGATACCTTCCCTCGGGCTCCAATGATCGCTAAGACCGGGAGCTGGTTAGTCCGAAGCCTTAATAGGAACTGCCTCACCTCTGGTGCCGGGCACAAGAACAAATAAGGCTGGGGCTTTCGATATCTGTACATTACATGAGATACTGCCTCCTATCCACTTAGCTTGGACAGATGAATAGAGGTCATAGTCCAATCCCATCAGTTCAATTTTTCTTCAAATGATTTTTTCTGGTGGACATAGGGCAGGTGGGTCCTGTTCTCATAAGACTAATCAATCTCCTTGAACAGGAGCTCATTTAGATCTTTAAAGTTGAGGCCACGGGGATGTCTCTAAGCCTCATAATTATCCACAGCCAGTCTCAACAGTTTACACCTAGGATCTGCATGAGCTTTGAGGTAAAATGCACCTCTCGCACGTAGTGCCATGCTTTTCAAAGAGATAAGGCCCAGCTCCTGGCATAAGAAATGTACCGAGCAGGATGGACCTAGTCACAGCACAGTCCTCCAGAAGTGGCCCTCCAAAATATTCAGCCACTTCAGGTCTTGCATGGCCAGTGCCTCCAAACCATAGAGGATGGCAGGGACAAAACACTGTTGGTAGAGTTTTAAAATTCCTGGCATACTGAAACCAGCCGATCCCTTCCCGAATTTACATGACTGTAATGTGAGCAATTTGGCACAAAGTTTTTTGTGCCTAATAATTTCTTCATAATTAGCCAGAGCTTTGAAGTCTAGCCCCAAATATGGGTAGATTTCCACCACAGCAATAGTACCCTGTTCTGTATCAATGCCGGAGCGACTAGGGCCTTTTCTGGCTATCGCCATTATTTTTGTCTTCTCCAGGTTGACAATCAGACCTAACTGAGAAGCATAGGCTGACAACTCATTTAGTATGCTCTTTATGCCAGTTATCGTACGATCAAATAAAATGAAATCGTCGGCATAGAGCATGCCAAAAATGGGAGTGTCACGCAATTTGGGTGGACAGTTGGATTTTAAAGCCATACGCACTAGCAGGTCTGCAATGTAGAGGTTATACAGCGCCTTTACGCATCCCAGCTTTACCCCTGTGTTGGTATAAATTGTAGAAGACACTTCTCCATTATCATTAAGGCAGACCTTAGTGGAAGTATTGCTATGGAGCGCAATTAGTATGTGCATTAACCAAGCAGGACAGTTCATAGCTCTAAGTTTTGACCACAAGATGTCACGTACCACTAAGTCAAAAGCATTGCTGAAATCTATAAAGGCAATATATAAGGTGCTCTCCTTACTACTGGTGGTATTGTTAATTAACTGATCAAGAACCGAATGTTGTGGGTAGTGCTTGCCCCATGTCTAAATTCAGTCTGTGCATAGTTTAATATCTGATCTTCTGTGACCCAGACTTCGACTTATTTGAGTACCAGTGTAATGAAGATTTTACTTGTGACATTGAGCATTGACAATTGCCTGTAATTAGCGGGAGTCCCCCTATCTCCCTTTTTGTACATTGGAATCAACACTGACTTTCTCCATGAGGAAGGGACTTGACAAGTTCTACAGAAGTGGGAGAATAGTGTAAGCAGTACCTGGGCCCAATTATTTGGATCCTTTTTTAACACAGAATTGGCTATTCCATTAAGGCCCGGGGCATTAGAGGGCTTTAAGTTCATAATTATTTGTTTTACAATATTATGGCTGAAATGGAGTGGCCAAGCCTTTACCCCCACAGGTAAACTGGTTGTAGCCACATTCTCATTATAGAGTTTATTGGAGATGTAGTTAACCCATAATTCCCCGTAAATAGGGTTCAAGACCCTAAGCTTCAGCTCTCCCCTAGCCTGAGCTAAAAAGTTCTATATTCTACGGCTGTATTTACTACAGGGAATTTCGGCAAATATTTGCCACTGAGCTCTCTGTAAGGTTATTCGATAGGCTTGTAACCAGGATCGAAACATTCGTTTTATCTCTTTGGTTTACCGTTTAACAACCCATAGTCTACTACAGTCGTTATGGGCACTCTTAATGCCCGAATAGCTCGACACATCTCCCGTTTCTGGACTCGTATATTAACATCAGGCCAAATTTCCCCCTGCCTTCCATTTTATGCCCGGGGCTCAAGAGACCTTAAAGAGTGTCTGGGTTAACTGCAGTATCCAAAGTTCAATCACCTCTAGATATTTCCCCCCACAACAACTGTTTAATACAATAAAAAGGAGAATGGAAAGTAAAGAGCTAGGCATGGGAAAGCGAGAGAAGACCAGGAGAAGACAATAATGAAAGAAAAGGGAGAGAAGAGTGGAGAAAGGAAAGCCCATTTGGTATATTCAAGAACTTTTCTATACTGCTTGAGGAAAAAGGAAGACTCAAGAGAATCACCCGGAGAGTAATGGAAGTAAATTTTCCTCAAGGTACAAGGTCTGAAAATGCTTCCTGGCAGAGTCCACTAGCACCAACAAAACATCTTGGATAATCCTGCGCCAGCCAAGAAAGACTTGAAACAAGTGCTCGGGATACTACAGATTCTCAGAGACAGTAACCACTTGAGCCACACAGGGCAAAGGACCCGATCCAGAAAGAGAGGCAAGGGTTGAGGGCCATACTGGTAATGAGCCAAGTGAAACTATGCCAATATCTTTTTTAGGAACAAAACCCTGCCATTCTGTGTAGAGCAATCCCTAATTAACACATCTAACGGGGGGAAAAAAGAAATGAGTAGGCCTAACCTGGTTTCAATTGGTCTGTTGATCCCTAGTTATGACAGACCCATCCACATTGTTGACTATTGTCGAAGATGATGGGTCAAAGGCAACTTGCATAAGGGGTGAAGACATCTATTAATGACGTGTGAGGGATGCTTCCCTAAATGTCACAGAGGCCTACGAGGGGCAGTTGCAAAAACATTGGAGCCTAATCGTATTAAAGACCCTATGACCAGGACACCCAAGTACCCAGAGTGGAGATGATGTACCGGTAGGTGAATATGCCACACTCCCCCTTGTGTGGGAAGTGCAGGAGAATCCTGCTTCTTTGTAAGGCTTCCATTATAGACCCAGACAATCTTTAAAGCCAGAGGCATTCGTTGTTGAATGCCGGCGAGACAACAAGCCAACCCGGTTGATCAATTCACACTGAGGTGAGAAAATCCCATTGAACCAATTTCTTGCTTCCGGACCATGTGTTGTACCCAAAGAAAAGCAGCAAGACCACCATGCTTTTGACCTCCCAAAAGAGACTAAGGTAGTGAATTGCGTGGGACCAGGTACCATTTCCCAGGCATTCCTAATTACACTGGCTGCCTGGCGTTTACCCTCGGCTCTAGAGACAGCTTATGACCCCCTTCCCCTACCTTATCAACCACATTTTAAAGGTAATAATTTGTACTTTTTTATTATTATTCATTTTTCCCTATGCATTATTTCACCTGTTGCACAGTGCCCAAAGTGTCCAGTCTATACACATCTATCCTGGATTATCTGTGACTTTTACTTACAACTTGCAGACCTTACTTGTCTAAAACCAATTGTATCACACTTGCCAATGCCCTAGTAATGTCCAAACTAGATTATTGCAACACCCTATAAGTGGGCGCTAACAAAACTGTCACAAACAAACTACAAATATTGCAGAATAATGCTCTTAGAGCAGCCCTGGACATACCCCATATGCACACATATCCAACATCAGGAAAGACAATCATTGGTTAAAAATCAGTGACAGAGTTCTCCTCAAAACGCTATCTCTCACACATAAAGGACTAAACAACACTGCGCCCCCATACATTTCAGCTAGACTGACCGAAAAATCCTCTATTCGCCACACCAGAGCATCTAATCACTCCTTACTTGAAACTCCCAGATTTAAACTAACCAAAGCAGGTGGAGCAAGCTTCCCTGTTAGAGCTGCCTGTGCCTGGAACGCACTCCCTACGGAATTGAGAACCAATCTCCCCTACTCTAGATTCAGATGTAAGGTGAAAAGTTGGCTTTGGACCAACGAAAATTAACCTACTGATCTCAATCTTCTCACGGCGTACCTTGATTCTAACACTTGATTATCTGATTTTCTGTTTGATCTATTATCTGACTCCTGACCAATGAGACTCACTCACTGTATCTTATGTATATTGTATAAGTGTATTGTATATATGTTAATGTATCCCCTGTATGTACGTAACCTAAGCCTAAGTATTCTTGCAACTGCTGCGCCCGGCTACGCTTGGGTTTGGAGCGCATTATCAAATCAAATAAACTAAACTAAACTTCTGAAAGCAGCCTGTCTTGTTTTATGGGATGACAAAGTTGCAATGTTAAACCACCCACAACAGGAGGCAGGACACAGGGTGGTGTGGAGCGGGGTGGGTGGGGATCTCCGTCTATCCCAACTCCACTATAAGCTTAGCAGGGACATGTCACAAGTGCCTAACTGTCAGCCTGGCACCTTTAGGAAGATCCAATCAGATGGCAGAAGTGCAGGGGGAAACAGGAATACAACTGGGGAGAAAGAAAACCCACAGGGCAAAGAGTCCTAGATGCACACACTCTTGGCAGAAGCACACAAGCCCTACGCTAAAGAAAACCTGTTTGTGGGCAAAGGGACCGGTAAACTTGAAAAAGCTACTACAAAGGTGCATAGAAGTCAGGAGAAGAATGCTCACAGCTTGGGACCAACAGATAGTCCCTCCAATTACATGCACATTTCGAAAAACCAAGATGGTGGACTGCCATTAAGAAGGAGACCAGCAAATCCAGAGACCAAACATAAACTGTGGCTAACAACTGCCCAGCCACATTCTAAAACAGGGTTCTGAAAACACAAACCTGAATCCATAGCCCAAAGACCGACCTAGAGGACAGGGCTAAGAGTGTATAATGCAAACAGAGGGAACTGGCATTTTGGGAGTTTGGAGCAAACAGAGACGAGGAGAAGGAGCATGCTGGAGGCGAGGAAAAGTTACTTTGGTGGTGAATGCAGTGAAGGAGAGCGGGTGACTGGGATGGAGGAGGAGGAGGAGGTCGTCAATTAAAGGACTGCAGAGAGGTTGGCTTGGGAGAAGGAAGGAGGAGGTGGTAAACACAAGACAGAGGTTAATGAACGAGAAAGACCCAAGAAGTGGGGGAGAGAAAGATACCAGAGGGTGGTGATGAGAAAAAGATCCAAGATTGTGAGAGCAGAAAGACCTCAGAAAAGAGAATAGCAGAAGAGGTACCAGAGGCAATAGGGGAAGAAAAGGGGTGAAGGACCTTAGGGTAAGGAGAAGGTGAAAGACACGAAAAAAAGGAAAAGGTGAACAACCTAGCAGAGAGGAAAAGGGCAGTGTCACAAAACCAGAGGGAGGTAGCTGGAACATGGCTAGAGATCAATGGGTAAGAAGGGTTAACAGACAATAGAGGAGAGACGAGAAGGAGGAATGGTGAGAACACATCCAACAGTGAGGTCTCGGCAGAGGCTAAACCAGAGGAAAAGAATGGACATACTGACAAAGAAGGCTGGCCCTGCAGATGCACTATCCAACTGATGGACCGGTCAGTGCTGGAGTAGGTGCGAGCATGTGGCTGAGTGGTCAGGAGGTGATAGCAGTCCATAATAAGGAAGGGGATGGGGGAGTAGTGGAAGAGGTGAGGAAGAAATACCAGAAACAAGACTGATAGGGAGATGCTAGGAGTTCAGCCGCGGGAGAGGAGGTGGACTTTGGCTGTGGACAGCACGCCGAGTCAGAAGGCCCTCCCTTCTGAGACCCCAGCTAACTTGCCACAAATCAGGCACAATCTGGCAAGACTGCACTTTATGACTCTGTACCTTGTACCAAAGATCGCCTAAAACTGGATTGCACTAGGGTGTGAACCCTGACCAACCTCGTCAGAAACCAGTAAAGGAGACAACGACAACAACTGCAGGGGTGGTGGGGATGCACCTCAGCTTGCAAATACCCCTATGGACTGCCAGGAAGGGAGCCTGTACTCTGACAATGTGTACTGTCCTCGTATTGAATTAAAGGATGGTGTGGTAATTTGCTTATGTGAAATTACAATGTGGTGATGTAATATATATAAAGATATGTTTAGGGGTAAGGGATATAAGAGAAGGTGAAAAGCGTAGGAGCCAGGGTGGATGGAAGGTAAATTAATGGAGTATGGGGAACACTGAATGATAAGAAAATAGAAAAAATATCACAAAATCATTTCATCGAATTAAATTACCACAATGTAATTTAATTAGAGGAAATGACATAGAACCCTCCGAGATTGTGGATTTCAAAAGTGAGTTTTTGTTTACTTGTTTTCCATCAGTGGGGAGGACGTCTTGCCGTGTGTTTTACCTCTTTTACAAGATAAAATAGTTGTTTGTTTGCCTGAGTTGATCCTCTTTCTGCGTTGTTTACAAATTGAAACCCTGTTAAGTTTGCAACTTATGATGACTAGAATCGGATTCTAGGGTCTCTGTGTCTCAATGATCCCCACTTAGATTGCTCACGTATGTGGCGTGATGGAGTGAGGCTGACAAGGTGTTTTCATTTTGGCCATAGACTTGAATCAATAACACAAAAACCAAAAAGCAATGTCCTCTATCCAAGACAACTACTCTCGCTCTGCCACTAAGATCTAAACCACCCAATGTGCCAGGTTCCTCTTAAGAAAAGCACCTGGAGAAGGACTCCCTTCACCTGGTGAAGTCATCCAGTCTTGGCAGACATAAGAGCAGTCACTTGCAAAAGGGTCTATTTTATTACCAAAAGCACTTGGAACGGGAGAATGACTCCCTTCTCCTTGTCTACTTGGGGTATTTTTTAGAACTGTTCCTTGATATTCCCTTAAACACATTTTCTTTAAAGTCCTTTCACTCCCTCCCAAGAATTAATAAACAACTGAGTTAATCTTTTTGCATTTCTTCTTCTTGCCATCTTAGGGCTTCTTCTATCTTGACTAGAGGGGATATTGCCCCTGGAAAGCTCTTGGTCCTTTAGATCTCTTTCATCGAAGTTGGGTTTCCCATTTTAATGAGTGAGTTCACTCCCGAGGCTCTCTTGATATTTAAGATTCTTGGCACTGTGACAATGAAGTAAAATCTTGAGGTACTCTTTACTTTGAAATTAGGCATGACGTTTGTGGATGCTATCCCCATGGGTATCTTGCCTTTTCTGTCCTTGAATATCAGTACTAATGTCCTGGAGTCTATCTTATTGGTCTTTTGTTTATCGCTGTGACGAGGGAGATCACTCCCAATTACCACTTAACTCCTGGTTGTCTGGGTATCACTGGGACGAGGAAGATCACTTCACAGTAACACTGGCCCAAGTCAGTATATCCGGTGAAGTCCTAGCCTGGTTCTCCTCTTTTTTTATGGATATATTTCAATCCCTCTTGCTCTCTCCTTTCCTTTCTAATTCTTCCTACCACACTTGTGGTGTACCTCAAGGTACCGCTTTGTCCCCCATTCTCCTCAATATGAACATCTGTCACTTAGTGCACCTCATGCGCTCTTTCGGCATCAGGTGCTACTCGTATACCTACGACACCCTGATCCGGTTAGATCTTGATCGGACTGAGGTGTCGTCTTGCCTTCACCAGTGCCTGACAGCCATGTGGGAGTAGATGGACCTTAATTGGCTGAAGTCGAATGGGGACAAAACGGGGTTGTTGGTGGTGGGTTCTCCTCCTGACCCTTCACTTTGGATCTAAACCTTTTGGCCCTCTTCCCTCTTCACTCGGTTCTCTTCCTGTTCCTATGGCAAAGGTAAAGAATCTTGGAGTAATTATGACCACCACCCTGTCGATGGATGCCCAGATATCATTGGTTTGTCAGAATGGGTTTTTCCATCTGAAAATCCTGAGACAAGTCCTTCATCTCATACCATCTTCCTTGTGGCCATTGGTTGTGGCTGCTATGGTATCCAGTCGGTTGGACTACCACAGTTCTCTATCTTGCACAGCCCAAGGAGTTGATCCTCCGAGTGCAGAGCCTTCAGAACTTTGCAGCGCGAGTAGCGACTGGTTCACCTTTTGGTGCCCATATTTCTCCGGTCCTATGTCATCTGCATTGGCTACCGGTTGCCCGACACATTGAATTCAAGGCGCTCTGTATTTTGCATCGCGTTCTGCATGATCAGGGGGCGGAATACATTCATATTACATTTTCACGCTACCTTCTGAAGTGCACCCAGAGAGCCGAGGCAGCTAGCCTGCTTTGTGTACCACCTTTTTGCCACTCCCGGCTCGACGGACGTGCCTTCTCCATTGCGGAAGCACAACTATGGAACAAGCTGCACGTTGTATTGAAAAATATATCTAACCACTTGGCCTTTAGGAAGGCTTTTAAAACACATATTTTTTAACTTTGGTGGTTGATGGATGCTTTCTGGGCTTTCTCTTCTTCTCCAGTGCCATAATGCCTTCGGGTGACCATGCGCTAAATACGAAGCCTTAACATAAGATAACATTGACTCCCGTTACCTTGGATGTGGTTGGAGTGAGTCTCTGGATCTTCCCAGGGTCTCCGGGTCAGCTTCTCGCTCACAAGTCTCTCCTGCATGTCTTTCTTCCTTGGTTCCCGTCTCTGTGTGGCATTACGGCACCTTTCTTTTTGCAGCAGTCTGGGCGCAGTTTCTGGACCTAGAGGTCATGTAACCACTGACTTCCTTACATTGGATGTTGGAGTCAGGTCCGTCCAGACTCACAGAGGGCCTCTCCTCCTGTTGCTCAAGGTTCTCCCTCTGAGGCAGACTGCCTCTCAGGAAGTCATCTTATTTGAATTTGAGTCTCCTGGGCTGGTATCTCAGGATGCCAGCTCCCCTCGCTGTGGCTGCAGACCACCTTCCTGTTCCCCGAGACTCGGAGTTCTTCTTCGATCTCTACTTTATACAACATGGTCCGACCCTGTGTAATGTCAAAGTCTCTTTCCAGTTGCTTCAAGGTCCTCTTCATGCATCCTTGAAGCCACTTTGTTGCGGTCAGTTGGTAATTCATCCTACGGTTATTCTTCATGTTTTCCTGCTTTGTCTTCATCACAGTTATGTTAGATCTGGCAGGTGATACAGAAGAAACTTTACAACAGCACATAGTAATACTTTAAGAATGGTGGGTTGAAAAGCAAAGAGTTTAGGGAGGTTATTCACAGTATGGGAGTCCTATGAGGTCCTCCCGCATGTTACTACCCAAAGGGAACTTTTGGGTAACGACCTTATCTCCCTACCCCCACATGGAAGGGCTCCCCTCCAGGGAGAAGTGACAAGAGCCCGTAAATCGTCAGAGTCAGCACTATAAATCTACATTTTTAAGAGGGTGAACCTGCAAATGACAATTTGCCTTTTCAAGTGAGGTGGATCCCATCATTAAGAAAAAAGTGCCACACCTGCACAGCTTCTGTGGGCTCTATTATAAAACGTGCATCTACTTTTTGTCTTTTTCATAATGTTCTTCCACGACTAGCTTGACTTTTAATGACTAAGTATTGCCACCTGGTCTTCTGCTACCATTGAAACACCTGTGATTTTTTGAGTATGATAATGAAGGTATACGGACCATCAAAGGCAAGCCTATGTCCACAGCTAAACAAGCAGGAATGAGCACTTTCTGTATTTTACACAACCACACTAACAAAGGGTTCCACTTCTAATTGTGAGAAGAGAATTTTATCACCCTGTAACTTTTACATTACCAGTTACTAAAAGTTAAAAAATGATAGCTAGGATTTAAAATAAAAAAATGTGTTTTGTAAAAATGTGTAAGGGGACCAGAAAGGGTGTGGACAAGATGGATGCCTGAGCCGACAAGCTCTCTGTCCCATTCCCATCCTGCTGGTGAAATTGGGGTACCCTCCTCCCTCCTGCGACATACGTTGCTGGTGGAGCTGGCTGAGCAAGGGGCCCTGACTATCACAAGTGAAATTCGGGTGCCTGGAGTGCCTCCCGAGACTTAGGCACAGAGGGTCAGGGGTGGAGCTTGGAACACTGAGCCAATTCCCAGATCTGCAAGGACACGCGAGTTGTGGCGGACAGCATTGGGTGATCTACCCGAACAGAGAGAGGGGCCTAAAGCTGCCGGGAGAAGGTGAGGAGAGAGGTGGAGGCAGAGGACGCTCCCAGGATTAGCCCATCCCAGGATCACATCAGACTGGGAGGGAAGCTGCACTCCTCGTAAGTGGCAGTGAAGTCAAGTTTCGGTGATGAGAAGATTTGATGTTGAGGGACGGAGATGCACCCAAACCTGGAATTGAGGACCTGGCTCGAAGGTGGCAGTACCACGCAGAGACAGAGGGAAACACTCCCATGGTGAAACATGATGAGGATGCCAACTTGAGGCTGAGGGAAAATATACATTCTTGAAGTCAGAGCTGCCAGACACAGGAGAGGAAGCACAAGGCCAGGCCGAGGGCGGGACGCACAGAGACCGTACTTAACCAGGTTCTTGCAGAAACAAGATGGAGGACGTCATGGGGGCCCAGGCCACTTATGCAGGACAGGCTCACAAAGAGGCTCCGTTGAAGAGCAATATTCTTATCCTCCAGGAAATTAAAGCCCTTTGATCAGATGTGCAGGCCTCCCTGACAGAGCTGAAAGGTAGGGTATGCAAGGTGGAAGATCATGTTGAGGCAGATGAAAACAATCTACCGTTGATATCATGGCAACAAAACTCGGGGGCACACCTCGGAACCATGGAAAAGAGGGAAAGGGAGTTAAAAATCAAGGTGGAGTACACGGATGACAGGGAAAGGAGGAGAAACATATGGTTTTTGAGTGTCCCACAAGACTACAACGAGATGCCCCAGCACCTGGAGAGACTGGTAAGGCATATCTTGGTGCTCCTATTTGAAGAAACAGTTCAAAGGGACATGTAATTTGACCACATTCACAGGGGAGGAAGTGACCCCAGATTTATCCTCACTAGGGCCACTAGTATAAAGATAAACTCGACATTCTTGCTTGGGCCTGATAACAAGACCCAATCATTTATGAGGGCTCCAAAATAAAGGTTTTCCAGGAGTTCTTAGAAAGAGCATTGGCCAGAAGGAGAGCATTCAAGCTGCTCACAGTGTGGCTGGTGGGGGGTTGGGGGGTGGGGTCAGCTAAAGATGCAGTTTTCCTTTCTCCTTCTTTCGAGTACAGGAATAAACAATATAGAATCACAGAAAATGCCAAGATTGAATCCACTATCGATAGCTCTCGGAAGAATTAGAACTGATGGTGTAGGGAGGAGAGTGGGAGAAGAAGGAAAAATATTCTTTTTTTTTTTTTTTTTTTTTTTTTTGAAATTTTTATTTTAATTTTCAAAATTACAATAAGATGAACAAAAACATATTAGATGATTACAACAAAAACCTACATTCACTAATCTACATATTCCACTATATACAAACCCCCCAGAGTCAAATCAGATCTAAAATCAGGCCTAATACAATAAGAGAAATTTATTCCATATCTTATTGAACAATGCACTCTTTTTCTCCCTCAGGTATAGCACTCTTTCGATATCAGCCAAAATATGCATCTCTGCAATCCACATTTCAATTGTAACAGGAGTAGATGTTTTCCAGTTTCTCAATATCAATTTCTTTCCCACCATTGCTCCCCGAAAGATCCACTTTCTCTGGGAGGTGCTCAAATCTTCCAGCACATCAGTGCTGCCCAGCACAATGGTCTTAAAATCTAAGTGGATTCTCTCTTCGAGAACTCTCTCACAAATCTGATCAAATTCGAACCACATACCCCTCACTCTTGGACATTCCCACAACATATGTTCAAAGGTGCCCCTCTCCTGAACACACGCCCAACAATCAGAGTTATCACTCATTCCTCTTTCCATCAAACGCTCCGGTGTCCAATAAGTTCTATGTAGAATCTTAATCTGCCGCGATCTTTCAACCAGACTCAAAGAACACAGTTTCACATTCTCACAGATTCGAGACCAATGCTCTTCCGCAATGTCCTCACCAATCCTTTGGTTCCAATCTTGTCTCACAGCATCATTTATCTTGTAGTTGGACATAATTTGTTTATACACATAGCTGACCAAGCCACAACCACTCACCCCAGGTATCCAACCAAGCAAATCCAAATTGACTCCTTTCTCCATATCTACATCTCCTACTGCTCTCCGGATCTTCCGATAGTCCGCCATACAAAAGGTAGGGATATCAAACTTCAACTTGACTTCTCTGGCAGTCATCCATGTCATACCATTAAAAAGGTCCCCAATCCACTGAACCCCAGCAAGGAACCATTCATGCCAGAATATAACTTTCCCTTCATATGTAACACTTGGATTCAGCCAAAGTGAAGCATTCGGGTCTCTCAATGCATCGAAACCCAAACACTCATTCAAAGTCAACCACGAAGTCCGTAGACTCTTAGTCAACGGATTCTCCAACCTCCGTCTGCATGGCTGACTCGTTAATAAAGCCCGGGGTGACAACGGACTCACCTGGCTAGATTCCGCACCAAACCAATCCGTACCATCCGATTTAATACATGCAAATAAGGTACGGGCCATGAAGGCCAGATGATATGCCCTGAAGTCCGGCACCCCTAGCCCGCCTTTCGACAAGGGCAATTGTAGTTTACTTATCCTCAGGCGCGGAGGTTTATGATCCCACAAGAAACCCTGCATAAGTCTATCCAGTTCCCGCCAATACCTTTTCTCAATTTCCAATGGAACCATACTTAAAACATAGTTCACTCTGGGAGTTGACACCATCTTTAAAGCATTCACCTTCCCCCAAAGGGAAAGATGAAGCAAGGACCATCTATCTAGATCTGATTTGAAAGCAGCACAGACCACATTCATATTCACTCTCACAAAATCTGCAATTGTTGGCAAAATCCAAACACCCAGGTACATTAACCTCTCAGCACACCACTTGAAGCCCAACCCAGTAACCAACTGTTTGTCACATAGTGGGACAAGGGGTAGAACTTCCGATTTCGCCCAATTAATCTTGTACCCAGAGCACCGATGAAAGACCCCCAGAATATCCATAAGCACAGGCAATGATTCAGCAAGATTCCTAAGGACCAATAGCAAGTCATCAGCATATAGCCAAGCTTTTTGTTTCAACCCCCCACCATCAATACCCTGCAGGCCCTCCTCCGTCCTCAGCTTAATGGCCAAAGGTTCAACACTGAGTACAAACAAAAGAGGAGACAACGGACATCCTTGTCTCGTTCCACGTTCCAAATCAAAAAATTGGGACCTCCAACCATTAGTTTTGACATCCGCCGTGGGCTTGGTATATAATAGTCTGACCCAAGAACAAAAATGATGACCAAAACCCATTTTTTCCAGAACACTAAACATAAATTGCCAATTGACCCTATCGAATGCTTTTTCGGCATCCAATGAGAGAACCGCCGAGTCTTCTGAAAGTTCTGACGCTCTAGCGATGGTACACAGTAAAGTCCTCATATTGCTGGACGTCGTCCTACCCTTAATAAAACCCGACTGATTCTGATCTATCAATTTCGGTAGAAGATTTTCCAGCCTTAATGCCAGAACCTTGGCTAGGATTTTGTTGTCCACATTAATTAAACTTATAGGTCTGTAACTGGACGCCAAAGTTTCGTCTTTGCCCTTCTTTAGAAATACCGAAATCGTTGCATGTCTAGTCGTATCTGGAAGCAGTCCCCGAGCCTTAGAAGTCACATACATATCCTTTAACAGTTCCAATGCAGAATTAGGCAACCATCTATAAAACTCCACCGGCAGTCCATCAGGGCCCGGAGACCTGCCTACATTTAACTTAGAAATTGCATTCCTGACCTCATCCACAGTTACCGGTTCTTCCAACAAAGTTGACTCCTCTACAGAAATTTCTGGGACTGGTATTGCCCCCAAAAAATCTACATTGGTTGCATCAGTGTATGTCTTATTTCTATACAAATTCTCATAAAACTTCATGAACACCTCATTTATTCTCAACGGATCAAAAGTAGTCATTCCACCAGAGTCCGTAATCGATGTGATTGAGCGCTCCGACTCTCTCAACCTCATTCTGTAAGCTAGCCAACGATCACACCTCTCCCCCCGTTCAAAATAAGTGCACTTTTGTTGAAAATACCTTTTCTCTACTCTATCAGAAATCAACACAGTCAATTCCCTTTTCAAACGATTCAACTCCGGAAGTATAAACAACTGTGAAGGATCCACCATCAATTTCCGTGATAAATCATTTATTTTATTCTCTAATTCCATCTGCGAATTGTCCCATTTCTTTTTCAAGCCTCTCGCCAAATTAATAAACATACCCCGTACAGTGCATTTGAAGGCCTCCCAAACTGTGCCCAGCTCCACCTCACCATTGCAATTTTCCTCCACAAAATAATCTATTTCTGTTGAAAGTTTGTCCATCTCATCAGCATTATCCAACAACATAGGATTCAGTCTCCACGTAAATTGTCTGTCCATTGAAAAATCCCATCTCAAATCAAGAACCACATGTGCGTGATCCGTCAACACAATATTACCAATACTACTCGACTTATAACTCTGTAGCATACCTCCTGACATCAAAACCATGTCAATCCTTGAATAAGTCGCATGCGCTCCTGAGTAGAAACTGTATTCCCTTACCAACGGATTGTTCATCCTCCAGCTGTCCTTCAGATCATGCTCCACCATTAAATCCAATAGTGCCTTAGTTTGTACATCAGTTCTCCTGCAGAATCTGTTATTGCTCCTGTCCAAGGTATTGTCAACAACCGTATTGAAATCCCCGCCCAGGATTACGTTACTAGTCCCTAGATCCTGAACTGTTTGTGCAACCTCCCTGAAGAAAGAACCATCATCCACGGTTGGCGCATAAATGTTGCAGAATGAAACCACCTTGCCCTGAATGTTCGTCAGAATGGCAATCATCCTACCACCCTTGTCACCTATTACTCTTAGTACCTTAATCGGGGCATTTTTCCTTATTAAAATCACCACACCCCTGGACCTTGAATCAAAAGAAGAACCGTATACTCTCCCTACCCAGCCCTTCCTCAAACCATCCAAATCTTCCTTAAGAAGGTGAGTCTCCTGAAGTAAATAAATGTCCCCATTCATATCATTCAAATAGGACATCACTTTCCGTCTCTTCTGCACATTATTCAGTCCGTTCACATTCCATGAAATAACTCTTAATTGATCCCCCATCCTCCAGACCAGAAAATCCACCCCCACACTATCCAATCTTGACAACAGATCCTGATTTATGATATTGACCCTGAACCCCAACCCAACCCCCCAAAAACAGATGCAAAACACCAAGAACAGCAAACCAGAAAAAACTCCTATACACATACCAAGTAGTCCAACATCCTGGACACCTCTCCAAATAACTTGAACTCCCATTAAGCCACCCCATTCCATAATAGCATCCCCCCCAGCAGCCCCCCACCGGCACCACTAAACCTCGCATCTCCCGCCATTTGTTCTGTGAAGGCCATGACAAGCTGTCCCCCCGTAAAGCACAGAGGACCATCTAGGGAGGAAGTAGAGTCAAGGACGCTGCCCAGGAGAAAATGCAATGTCCCCAATAACATCACACCCTAATAGGGCAGTCCCTGAGCCCTTCGTAGTACTGTCAAGACGCCCAACACCGCCCACTCCGCCACTCCACACGTGCAAACCCCATATGTCGAGATCCTGCAGAGATATCAAAATGCACACAACCCCACCTGCACAAGCATCCAGCCTGTATATAACTTGCCATTCCCGAAAACAGCATATCAAATCCAACTGTGAAACACTATAGAAAGGTGAACCCTTGAAGCAGGATCACACTGTTACATTGAATTGAAAAACCATTGTATAATCCTTTTTTCTTCCACGTACCAGCTGTAGTATTTCGTGATTATAACATGTAAAACCGTCTATTGGTTAGTGGCAAATAATGAGTCTTTAAACATATCGAGTACATATATGTCATCTCACAACCCAATTATGCGTTAGTGAACTAACAGGAAGGAAGAAAGCTGCAGATCTCAGCAGTGTAAAATCATCTCATGAAACACTGCACATTTTAATCCTGCCAAAACATGAGGGAAGTTCAGTTCTCCAAGCATACTGTGCGCATATATATTTGACCTTTGGGAGAGGACTGAACCACAACACATGTAATACCTGCAAAGAAATGATAGGCTGACATCCACCAGCACACTCTGCCCGGCACTACAAAAGAAAGCCAGGCAGTGAACAACCACTAAAGCTATCCCGTGTCATGTATGCAGAAATGTTACTGTTAAAAAGGGGGGCACTCCAGTTCATCAGCTGTGCTCAGGAATATGAGCGTTCCTCAGAGGCAGTTAAACAACTGCTGGCTCCCCTTCAGAACGTTATATGAGGCACTCTGATGCTCCTTTAAAGCAATTACTTTTAATGTCCCCAGTGTAAACAGGCAGTATCTTACGAATAGAAGCGTACGGGATCAAAGGGACTAGCCCCGCAGTCTCCCGCCGCCAGTTGATTAGTTCATTGGGCGTCCCACGGGTGTTTAACAATCCTCCTCTCTTACATCGGGTAGTTGCGATGCGAAGACGGCGCCAGCAAGTATGAAACTGCGGAGGAGGAGCAGTTTGAAAGCGATCCCCACGGAAGCCGGGGAGAAAGCAACCAGCCAGCTACACATGTTGCGAGCACTTAATAGGGACAGAGCAGAGATCGGGGCACCCTCTCACCTGCCGTAACCGAGTGCAACTCCCAGCTCCGTATCGATGATACGTGACCAACTCCACTCCCCAATGATCCTGCCACCGGTCAGCTGACTGGAGCACATGACCGAGCCGGCAATGCATGGTCCTTTCTTCTAACCCCTTCCGGACATCACAACCTGGCCTGAACATGACGGTAAGAACGTTGAGAGCGGCAAGGGATGCATCAATCGAAAAAAAAAAACGTTTAACTGAATTATTGAACCGACGCCATTTCTTCTCAATGTTTTTCAATGCCAAAAGTAAAAATTGAAATGATATAAATTATTTCGTTCAAACCAACACACCTACATTTGGTAAAAAAAAAAAAAAACATCTGTAAAAATTAATTTTCCATCAATCCAGTCTCCCGAGCCTTTAACCATTTAAGAGCCTCGTTAGGATCTCTAGTGATTTTCTCCCCCTCTGGAAACACCAAAGTTAGCCAGTTAGCCCTGTTGAGAAAGGCTTTCACCCCCAAAGACCTTGCCAGGTCCTTGGGCTCTTTAAAGGATTTTCTAATCTCCACAACCTCCTTTGGGTAGTCTGGGTAAATAAAAATCCGCTTTTTCTTATAGTAAATATTTTCAAGCTGTCTTGCTACTTTCAAAACTTCTTCCTTGATCCTGGTGCACACGAAGGAAACTAGGACTTGCCTGGCTTTACCCTGAAGGCCCATTTTCTTGCCAATCCTAAATGCATTATCAATGTCCATAAGTGTTATCTGTCTATATTTGATTGAACTCTTCAAAACCTCCTGCACTTTTAAGGCCAAGTCCTCATTTTCTTCTTCCTCCAGTCCAATGATCCTTATGTTCCTGCACCTAATCCTCAAATCCAGTTCCAATGTCTTAGCTCTCCCTTTATAGAAGTCATCTTTCAAGTTCTTATAGGCTCTGAAGCTTCCCGAAATCTCCGATGACATAGAGGCACTGCTGCTTTCCAAAACTGAGACACGGCTGTCCACCTGGGCCACCTTCATAGACAAATCCTCCATTGATGCTTTAACATCAGTCACATCCTGAGCAACCTTACCCAAGTCTTGTGCCACTTTCATCAGTAGAGAGTAAATATCCTGTGGACTAGGGATTTCTGCCATGTCTGCAGCTGATTTGGTTTTCTTCGGGATAGGGTTGTCAGCTATTTCAATTTTCTTTTTGGAGTTCATATCTTCAATAATCCATATAAAGGAGAGGGCCAATGGCAGTGTCCCATTAATTTTGCGAAACCCAAGAATTGGCCGACCATGACCACGCAACAACACTTTTGAAAATGCAAGGAGGGGTGGTACTGCCACATTGGGTCATTTTATGGTATATGCGTGTTGGGGGAAATAAGTGAGGTGGCCGCATCCCAGTGGCATTGGTTTTTACCAGGCATCCACACATGGGGGGGTATACTAGTTAATGTTTGGTTAGATAGGGCCTCATTACACGGATGGCGGTAAGGATTTACCGGTACCGGTAAAATACCGGTACCGGTAAATCCTTACCGCCTTACTACGAGGTCCCTTTGCGGGTTGGGGGATTTAACGCCTGCTTTTTTCAGGCGTTAAAATCCAACCCGCAAAGGGACCTCAGAGCTAATTAACTCCTTCCCCATTCCCATAGAGCCCTATGGGGCAGAAATGGGAATGGGGAAGGGCAATGGTGGAAGGGGGATTTACTGCCCCTCCAACCTTGGAATGGGGCGGTAAATCCCCTTTCCAACAAGGCGGTGCCGATATTTTACCGGCATGAGCCATGGCGCTAGTAGCGCCATGGCTCACCGCCTACCGTGTAATGAGGCCCATACACTGTTAGCAGTTATGATGTTTTTGAGAGAACACGTTGGCTATTGCACCACAAGGGAGGGGAATGGGAAAGTGCCAAAACACCTGGAGATCACAGTTTGGACCACTTCAAGGGGAACACACCCTTTTCCTCAATTAATAAGGTAGGGCACGCAATATAGGAGTAACTCCCGACCTGGATCATGGGTAACAAAGATAGACACCCTGTATGTGTCAGGACTCAACACTCCTAAGAAGTGCTCCCTGCTTGGGATGGACACAAGAAGGAATGGTACGGGGATGCCGTTTGTCCAAGAAACCCACTTCAGTAAAGTGGAGGAAATCAAAATACAAGGCAGGCACATAGGGCAGCATTACTGGTCTTCGGCAATGCGAAAGAAAAAGAGGGTTGGAGATGGTCATAGCCAAACCAATCAAGATCACAGGGGCTCAAGTTCAACACAATGTTACACCTTTCCGCCGATGGTCGCTTTGCCAACAGCGACGAGTAGGTACTGTACTGCAATCCCACTCACCCAACATGGCCGACGACTCAAGTGTCGACAGTGCAAGCAACGGTCTAGAGGATGTACGTTTCCTGCGTTTGTTCCGAGGCGATCACGTGATTCCTTAGAATGCAACCAGGAAGTTCAGCATTCGGGTCGCTACTCCACAGCACGCCGCTTCGTAAATTTGGAACTAGTACTTACTCACTTTTTCTTCCCTTCATTCTGATTCTGTTCCTTATGCCTCTTTCTTTCTGTGGTTTTTCCCTCTGAGATTCCCTCCTCCTCAGACCACCAATTGATCCTCTCTACAGATTTAGGCTTCCCATTGCAGCGCTCTGTACCTTCGCTGAGAAGTGACTTTCCCGGGAGCTCCCATCAATCTTTTCCCTTTGTCCTTTCCTAACTCCCACTTTTTATCTAATTTCTGACTTCTGTTTTCCCGGACAAGGTCTTCCCTTTCCCTTAGGATGAGCAGACCGCCATTTGTGGGGTTTCGCTCCGAGCATATGTGAATTCTTTAATCTCCGCCTCTGGAGTAAGTAACGATCTAGTCATCCAGAGCTCTTACCTTGCAATCTAGGGCAGATACTCACCTCTCTTGTTTTCTGCTCAGGACAAGTCATGCCCACAGTCCGCTTCCTGATCACAATCGAACCGAACACCGGAAGACGACTACCAAACAGATCCACCTTCGTGTACCAGCAGGGTTTTTTCCCCCAGAGGGTTTTCCCTGGGAGTTGTGTTTTCTCCCTTGCCGAGATTTCTCATCAGCAGGGAGAAAATAGAGTTTCCCGGGAGACCTTTCCTTTCATCCATGTTGCTGCCCTCAGAACCCATCGGCTGCCCAGGTTAGTGAGTCCCGCAATTTGTTTTCTGCTTACTTGATTACTAGTGTGTTGTCATCAAGGCGTAACACACGATGCAGATGGAAGACTCTTGATGGTCAGGGGCCAACTAATGGGAAGAAAGGTCACACAATTGACACTCTACGCTCCGAATGTGCACCAAGAGAAATGTATAGAGGAAGTTTTCCGTACACTGGAGGGCTCGGTCGAGACGCTAAATATTCTGGTGGGTTATAGTAAGACTACCAGTGCCTCACATTTCGATTGGATGTCAGTGTCAGGGAAGCAGGACAGGGGGGGTGACCCCGGTGAAACAAACCCTGAACAATAGTCTTGAGGAATGCAGATGGTGTGATACCTAGAGGGAGATACACCCTGATCAGGGAGGGTACACATAATTTTCTAATCTCCATGGATCCCTTACTAAGATTGCTACATGTTGTGGGACATGGATGGGGTGCACCTCCTGAGGTGGGTAGAAGTTCTGATGATCAGCTGGTCAGACAACAATGCAGAATAAATAGAGGCGACGTGGGGATGGGTTAAATTAGGAGTCACAAGGTGACAAGTCAACAATTTCCTTTTTAAGGACCGAGTCTTTAGAGAATTTATCGGGGAAGAGATCGAGCAGTTTTTCGTCACCATTGATGATGGTACAGTGGGATTAAGGACAGTCTGGGAAGTAGCAAAAGCCGCTGCAATAAAAGCAACCAGCAGGTGGCTTTTGCTTCATTAGTGCCACAATGGCAGAGATTAACTCAATCACAGGAGGCTCGTCCATTTCACAAAATTGACGCCTCCTAGTGCTTGATATTAAAGGGCTTTAAACATTATTTGTGTAACATTTTACATAGGAACTTTCATTAAAAAGATGTTTATTATATATTTATTATTGCCCATCTTTTAAGACCATAGAAATGTTGAGCGCACTTTTCATTTAACACCTGGGGAGTGGGGGTGATAAGATCTAACTTATTAAACTTAAATATAGAACATAGTATTACAAAAGTGGAAAAGTATCAAAGTTTGCAAAGTGACATGAAGTTTGCAAACTTCCTCTAATGGGGACAAGTAAAACATCTAAAGAGAACTACTTTTTGTTTTTAAAGAAATGCAATGTTGGTTTTTCAGTATTACATAAAGTACTAATAGTTAATGCCAGTGGTTTGATAACGTAATTACATTAGACCCACCAAACTGAATGTCTATGTAACATAGGTTGTGGGCTCTGGGCCCAGGCGTGCCTCAGGCCCAGTGTCCAAAGGACATGACCCTCGGACACCTGGCATAGAGAAATATTATTAAAGCATATCATTTAAAAAAAACTTAAACGCCCACCACTATTTTTGTTAAGTGAATTTATGATGGGCATTGATGTCATGGGTCATTTTCCACTTATAATTTGAAAATACAATTTACTCGCAAAAATACTATCAGATTTATATAATCCTTTCTCATATTGTTTTATTTTCTTGTCATACTGCATTGAAAAATAAGCAATGTACAAATGATATACATTACATCATTAAGGGTACCTTGTATTAAGTAGAAAGCCAAGGCTGAGTATCCTTTATTAAAATAATAATAAGGCCGCTCTTTCCTTATTGCTAAAGGGTTCCCTGTCTATATAATAACTAATGGCGTTCGGACTGTGCGTTTACTGTGTGAAGCGGTTGTGTGCAGCAGGTCGTGCTCTGCTCTGCCCAGCGAGGGAAGGGGGTCTTAATATAAGCAGCAGTTTGGACACTTGTCGTGCAGACCTTCCTACCAGAGTCTCTCTACGCTTGTTGCTGTTTTTGTGGGTGGACCCATAAAACCTCCTCCTAGCCGCGGAGCGGCCGCGGAGTTGGCTGCAGAGTTGCAGTCTGTGGCAGTCCGTGAGCAGGAGTGACCGGCCTGCATGGAGGCCGATAGGGGTGAAACACCCCCGTCATCACCTCTGAGAGGCGAAGAAGAGGCCATGTGACGGCTGAGGAGTTCAAACCAAACACCTTCGTCTACTAGATCTGACCTCCCTCGCCCACTCTCAAGAAAAAGACATCCTACCAACTTGGGGCCCCAAACCACTAGCACCCTTGTGTACTTTCAACACGAGCCCGCTTTGAAAAAACCAACCAGGGTTAAAGCGCAGTCCCAGCGTCACCCCCAAGAAAGGATGCCGCCAGTGTGGAAATACTTCAAACCAGACTCATTGCGGCAATCGAGTCCCGGGAGGTCCAAGAGCGGGCGCCTGAGTTGGTGAAGCCCCATGCGGTCAGGTTCCCAGTGCAGCTGACCGAAGGGTGGGCGGCGAGGGAACCTCAGGCGGCTTCGCCACTCTCTGCGCTCGTTGTAGCCCAGGAGAGCTCTCAAAAACCTCTTACCGGAGTTCGGGCCTCGGAGGTTCTTCGGTCACCTGGAGCCCTGGGTTTGACCGGCGCATGTGTGACGGCTCGGAGGGCTGTGGCAGGGATAGCCTCTGCCGAGGAGGGGAGCCGCAAGAGCTTGCTCCCCCACCTGCCGCCTCGCCAGCACTCGTCGCGGAAGCTACGGAGGTGCCGGCAGCGGTTTATAGTGAAAAAACCGAATTACAAAATCTCGAAAACAAAAATCTCGAATCCAAAATCTCGAAAACAAAAATCTCGAATTTTTTTTTTAATACGTTTTTATTTCGAAATGGGGGGGTTCCCCCCCAACCCCCCTTTTTTCTTTTATTTTTTTATTTTACCCTTTTTTTATACTTACCTGAACCCACAAATAAATAAATAAATAATTCGATATTTTTTTTTTTTTCAGATTTTGGATTCGAGATTTTGGTGATTCGAGATTTTGTTTTCGGTTTTTTGACCGACCACCGCCGGCAGCGTCATCGGAGAGGAAGGTGGGGCGTGCTAATATTCATGCGCCCGAAAAGGAGGGCCCACTTCCTCAAGGGGGCGGAGCCAAAGACCAACAAACTGAGGAAGACACGCCTACTGTAGAGTTCCAACCCGCAAAGCCTCCAACTATGCTGAATTTAGAGGGCAAATCCCCCTCTATTGTCTCATTGCTTCCACACACTCACCCAAATAAAAGTTTGAAAAATAAAGAGCTCCCAAAGAAAAAAAGAAACCAAAGCAAACAAAGAAAGAAGAAGGGTCCGGCAGGTCGAGCACCGCAGTATAAAAAACCTTCGGATCAGCTCGTAACGAACGCAGCGATTTGCAGTTCTTTAAAAGCATACTTCGTCAGCCAAGGGAAACGAAAATATGATGTCCTCCTAGAACTGACGCTGAAATATTAGACGCAACGGATGACCTCGCTGGGGGCCCTAAAGCATGTAAGTTTCCTTATGCACCGAAAGATCCTTTACCGCTTTCTGCTGAAAACGACAACACCTGTGAAGTTTTTCCTCTTCTGGAAAGCCCAAGAGCCGACTTGCTTGCAACATCGGGCAGTCCAAAATCTGCTCCGCTCAACCTTCCTCCAACGAGTCCACTCACCTCGCTTGTTGAAGTTCCCCAGAAGAATAGCCCAAAGGGTCCACTAAGCTCTCAACCCGCCCCTCAAAGTATTGAGACCCGGGATTTCGATTCTCTAGCCAAATATCAACACCAACAGGAACCAACTTCAGCAGTTCCGGACACAGCTCTCCACTCTCCTAAGGCTAAATTACAGCCTTCTTCTTCACCCTGCAGCCATAATATTCCACTTCGAAGAAAAGTGCTGGTGGGGCCCAATTGGAGGGCGCCCTCAATGAAACACCGTCGAAAAAACGAGACCGGACCACAATGATGTCAGCTTTGACGATCGCACTCGCTCCTTTTGGCAAATTATATGAAGCCATAAACGACACATTAAAGGATCAAACCACACTGATCGCAATGACTCACATGAAAATGACATACCTTGAAGGGTATATAACCGCAAAGGAAAAAAGTTGACAGTGTTATATATGACAAAATCATTGGTGTCCCTTCACAAAAAAAAACTGAAAAGTCGATTCAATCAGCTCACTCAATCTTAATTAAAGATACAAGAGATTCTGCATCAGAGACCGACCCAATGGCAGATAAAGGAAGAGAATCGGGGTCGAAAACCCAACAAACTGGAAAACAGGTTCCAAGCAAAATCTGCTTTGACTTTGAGAAAGAGTTCAGAACAAACCAAAAAGGAAAAGAAAACATTGAACCTCTCAGAAAATTTTTATTTGAAGGAGTCAAAAAGGGCCTGGCTAAACCTTGCCTAAAAGAGCCAATTGTAGCTCCCAAACAATCACATCAGCAACCTGGGGTGAGTCCAGGTAAAGTGCAAACAACAGTTAAACCACCTCAGCTTACTTATTCAAACGGAAATCAAAACAAAAAACCCACCCCACAAGAAGTGGTGATAGCTCCTGTTCTGAAACCCTCAGCCGGCAAACCACTGTAAAAAGGTTGACCCCCGACAGAAAACCAACGACGTGTCAGTGAATGAATTAAAACTCTGTGCCACCCCTCAGTCCCCGATACAGGTCTGCCATTACGTTAGAAGTCCCTCTCAGTCTCCGTTGTCACATTCGCCAATTACTGTTGAAGACTTCCTGAGAGACGAAGCTCTAATGAATATCACTCTCCACTCGTCTCCAGAGAGCGGCTGTCAAAACCACATTGAAAACCACCATCACGAAAGACTGCAATCAATCAAAAATTCACCACCAAAAAAACATAAGCCCGACACTGACAACAAAAGGGCCCGGCTAGACGTTGGCGAGAGATATCCTCGTGGCCCGTATTCCTTGAGGGAGAAACCAACGTTGTACAAAAGAAACCATGTTGAACCGGAATCCTATACTGATACCATCAAAACCCGGAGAGTCAAACCTAATTTGCATAAAGGATTTAATGACCGTATCGAACTGACGGAAAAAAAGAAACATTCTGGGGACAGAAGCTCGATTCAAAAAACAGCCTTAAACTCAAGGCTTGCAGCTACGACAATTTTAGAGCTAGAACAGATTCCAGCAAACTTTGAGAAGACAACTCTAAACAGGGGGACAGTACTGAAAATCCTAAAACACACAAGAGACCTAAAAGATCTGACAACAGAGGACCTGGTACTTGTTGAACCATACCACAAGGATCAAAAAGCAAAGGCGTACTTGTATGTAAGCGCAGAAGCAAAAGGTAACTGGTCTAAAAAAGGCGAAGCTGACCTCTTGAAAAAGGGCTACTTCATTACAGAGGTGAAACGCTCCCTAAACGAGGAGACACCGCAAGAAATGAAAACTGCATACCCGCTTGGGAACATCCATTACAGGTCAAGAACGGAGTCGAATAAGCTGACCACATCGCCGCTCCCAAGGCGGGACTCGGCCCAATTATTAGAGTCTATTGGAAAGAGCAAAAAGCATCCCCCTCCAAATGGGGAACTTGCCGAAAGAAACTCGCAAAGACCAAGAGGAAGCCGGGAAGGGAGACCCCCGGCTAGAGGTAGGGGACAGCCCTATATCGAATCTAAGACGGATCAAAAATCTTCCGATAGAAACCGGAAGTCCACGAGACCTATGAACCACGTGGCTGTCAATGAAAACTCATCAACATTTGCACCGATCAGACAGCTTTTGGCGTGGCTTCCAAAAACTTCCTCGAAACACCAAAAGCAATAGCAACAAATTCCATCCGCTAAGCGGGGGACAGATTTAAAAGATGGACCAAGTCAAAATACACCAACAAAGGACCCAGATTGCCAAAACCAATCACTTAAAATGATCTCTTGGAATACAAGAGGTTTCGCCCATCTCACAAAACCTGGACGAGTTAACCTAGGGGACTTTGACATTATTACCCTTCAAGAAACATGGCTACTTGATTCCCCAACAATAGATGGCTTCTCAGTTGCAACTTCTCCAGCAAAAAAAGGCCGCTTGGGCCGCCCATCAGCCAGCCTTCTAGTAGCAGTCCGATCGAGCTCGGGGCTTTCGATCCAGAAGAAGATTGCCGCAACTCAATCTCACTTAGTAGTACAACTAAAGTGGGACCGACTAGCTGAAAACAGTCGATCGTTGATTTCCTCTCCGATTACGATAATCACTACTTACTGGAATCCTCAAGTCATTTCAGATAAAATTTTCTTAGCGACTATTGAAAAAGAGATCGATGGGATCATGACCACCCAGGAAAATCCACTTATGATTCTAAGTGGCGACCTTAATGCTAAATGCCCTATGGGTCAACCAAGAGGTCTTGAGCTGCGCCAAGTAACCCAGACTGAGTCACGGGGAAAACAATGGCAATCGCTCATGGATTCTAGAAACATTTTTAACATCGCCCACTCTCTCCCCCAGGCTGTTCCCATTCCAACTTGGGAAAGAGGTTCGCAAGAAGGAACGATTGACTACATATTTGTATCAGAGGAGATGTTAAATCGAATTACATCATTTGAGGTTGTAAGGACGGAAGCAAGCGATCATAACATTCTGAAAATCTCCTGGCCGACAACAGTTAGAAAAAGAACCCAAATGATGGAAAAAAACAAATCTACCAACCAAGGAAACCGTCTCAGGCTTACATCAGAGAGAATCAAGGAACTGACCAAAAACTACTCGATGCATTGCTCTCGGGGAAACAGGGAGAAATTAAACCCCACTGACTACCAGCCTCTTTTGGTTCCGTACCTGATACCAAGGAAACTTAATCATAAAGCAACTCAAAACCCTTTACACATCTACGACACCGAGTTGGTCCAGAAACGGTGTACTTTGCGAAAGCTGAAAAAGCAGGCGGCTATTTCTAAGTCACTGGGTCTAAGAGACCTCTACCTAAAGGAACACAAGTCATATAAATCTGGCTCAGACAACAAAGAATCCTCTTGTACCAGCGTGATTCTGAAAAAATGCTCTGAAAGTTGGCCTCTAAGAACTCTGGTGCTTTCTGGCAGCTAATAAAGAACACAGAAGAGGGAGTAAGTGAAAAAGGATCAAACAATGTCTCAGAAGAAGCATGGAAATCACACTTTTCCACGATTTTCCAACTTCCAAGGAATCAAGCACCGGTTGTAGTGCAGGACTCAATATTTTCCACCTGGGAATACTTCTCAAACGAGGAAGACTTAGTTTCGGCCATTAAGCGCCTTAAATCTTCTAGGGCACCGGGCCCCGACGGAATCACAAATATAGATTTAAAGAACCACCCGGAGGAGTGGGCTAACTTCATCGGATAAGTATTCAAGAATTGCAGCACCACAAGATCCATTCCGAATTCATGGCGCACAGCAGTGATTGCACCCATCTATAAAAAAGGAGACAAAACCAAGCCTGGTAATTATCGTCCCATTGCCCTTTGGACACCATCGGAAAAATCTACGGGTCATTTCTCCTAAAAAGTTTCCAATCCTGGGCCAAATCAGCTCTGTGTGGAGACCCTTTTCAAACAGGGTTCATGAAGAACTCAGGGGCTACCGCCAACATTATGCTGTTAAGTGTCATAAAGGCTGTATTTTCATCCAAGCCCGGGAGAGTACATCTGGCATTTATCGATCTGAGTCAAGCTTTTGACCAAATAGACAGATCTTTGCTGTGGTCTAAGTTAGAAAAATGGAACTGTCCAAACAAAATCCTTGATCCAATCAAGGCTTTCCATGACAAGACTTCGATCAGGATCAAATTGGACCAAGCGGGAAACTTGTCTGAAGAAATCCAGACGCTTAGAGGGGTAAAGCAGGGCTGCCCATTGGCTCCGACCCTGTTCATCTCCGTCCTTGGAGACCTAAAAGACAATTCCAGTGAGTTAAGATCATTCCCTCCGATAGTTGGTAAGACTCTTGTAACTAGGTTGTTATAAGCTGACGACATCATCCTCGTCGACCAGACCCCAATTGGTCTTCAGAGGCATCTTGACAACCTAGCAAAATACATCTCAAGTAACAACCTCGAGATAAACAAAGAGAAAACCAAAATCCTGACCCTCGGAAAGCTGCAGGAAAAGAACGCAAAAAACTTCAGATGGCGAATTGAAGACTCAACAATTGAAGTGGTGAAGTCCTTTAAATATCTGGGGACGATGATGGACAGTTCAAAAATCGGAAATCGCGATGCAAAACTACCTATGGGACAAAATCCACAAACTGACCACTCAGGCTAAAATAATTGACCGAAAATATGGACGATTTTTGCTCTTACCAGCCATAAAATTTTACAAGAGCAAAGTAGTCCCGAGTTTGACTTACGGCTGTGAGGCAATGCCTGCGATCCCCTCTGCTATCTGGCCAAAATTGGAAGCCTATTTCTGGCGGAAAGTTCTTCTGCTCCCAAATTCGACTCCAATCTCGATTATCAGAAGAGAACTGGGAACTCTTTCCTTAAAAGCGGTCATCGAGGAAGGCAAAATAGTGTCATGATGCCTACCCCCGCAGCACCAGGCCAGGCCCAGCACCCCCGGGAGCAGGCATCACGCCCCCGGGTAAAAGCCCAGCGGCCCTTTATAGGGGCTCTTTGGACTCTGTCCTGGCGCCGTTGGCGCCAGGCTCATGTTAGACATCAGTCATGGGGCCATAGGCGCCAGGCTCATATGGGGAAGTGTTTGGGTGCACTTACCTGAAGCAGACCATGCTGCACACTCACCTGATGCAGACCATGCTGCATGAAGAACCAAGCCAAATGAGGCTCAGGAGGGACTATTTTTCTGAAGGAACTATTTTGTTACTTGGGTGGGGCTGTGGAAGAACACTCACCTGGAACTTCTTCCAAGGCTATTTAAGCCACGCCCGGACAGCCACACGTGCTTCGCGTTGTTCTGCAGCCCAGCAGCTGAACGCTCACCGTGTCTACTCCTGCACCTGGACTCCAGCCACACCCGCCTCGAACCTGGAACACCTGTAAGGAAAGAAGAGAAGAGAAAGGTGAAAACCAAGAACTTATTCAACCTTCTTACCTGCATCCGGAATCTTCACGCCAGCATTCCTGAAGGAAGACTTCCATTTAAAAGCACTGCGTTGCTCGCTGCAGCGCCGCACTTCACTCACCTGTTCCCGAGACGCCGCCCGGCTCCATCGCGGCTCTCAGCACCGGTCGCCACATCTCTGCACCTAGGGGAGAGAAGAAGAGACAAAAGGTGAGCAAGGGAACACAAGAGGAAAGCCGAATTTTCAGCCATATTACTTACCGGCTTCTCTTGGTGAACCATTCCACATCTCGGGTCGGCGCCGCATCTTTGGCAGGTACCGCACCCCGGCCCCTATGGGGAAAGGACAAAAGACATTACTGGGGAATTATAAAGACATTTAGAGGGGTCGCCCTCAGCACTAACTCACCAGATTTTACCACCGGCAATTTAACCCCTCAACGCATCGCCTTTGTTCTGCACCTGAAACAAAGGACAGATCACAGGTTAGGAAAAACAACCTAAAAGGAGGCTCACACTTGAACTTTTGCATCTTCATACTTACGGCGTATCGCTCTGAAAAGTCAAGTGGATTTGCCAGCGCCATTCTGAAAACCAGTGAAGTAACTGGACGAACGCGCGCCCCTGCACCAGAAGCAGGATGGAGAGTTCATCCTTCCAAACCATAAGGTGAGCTTAAACCGGGGGTTTGGAGGAAGTCAGAGAAGAACGAAGGGGGAAAGGGGGGAGCAAGCACACTATTCAGCAGACAGTTAATCCCCTTTCTCATCTGCAGGAGGATATTCCTACGGGCCAGACAAGCAAGATTTGGGGGTCCTGTTCAATCGGTGGTCCGAATCCTGCGCATCACGCTTGAAGAGGCCACAGCAACCCAGACCAGACCAGCGTCTCCGTGGGAGCCAGGTGAGCGTTACAGAACGCGAAGCCTTCCTACAAATTCCCACCCAGGTGCTATGGAAACTTCTGAGACTGACCAGTTGGCCCAACTACTGGGGGAATTACGGGCCGAAGTACACGCCGCTCGTCAAGAGACTAATGCTCTCAGGAGGGAAGTGATTGTAACAAAGGAAAGAGCTGATGACCTGGCTAGACAGCTTTTTCAAGGTCAAGCTGGACAAACTCCTTTACCCGGTTCCGGAGGGAACCCCGCTCCTGTGCTTTCCAGTAACCCGGTGCAGATTAATCTACCTGGAAACATGCCGCTGGCCCCACCCGAACGCTTTGCTGGGGACCCCAAACGATTCGCTGTATTCATGAATCAGTGTCGTTTGCATTTCCTGTGCCGACCTGGGGCCTTCCCTAATGACCAGACCAAGGTAGCCTTTGTATTGTCATATCTCAGCGGCAGTGCTGCCGATTGGTCAGTTCCACTGGTAACTCAAGATGACCTGATTCTTCGTGATTTTCAAGGATTTCAAGCAAGTATGGAAAGGTTATTTGCTCGTCACTCCCAGGGGCAGGCTCTAGATGACGAACTTCTATCTCTGCGACAGGGCAATCAAGACCTCCTTTCCTACATTGCAACCTTTAATAGACTAATTGTGGAAACTGGGTGGCCAGAGGATAAAAGAATCACGTTATTTTATCGAGGTCTACGTGGAGAACTTAAAGATGTCCTGGCCCAAGTTGTAAATCCTCCCCAAGAATGCTCAGAATATATACACTTAGTGGTCCAATTGGATCACAGACTGCAAAACAGAAAAGCAGATCGGTCCAAGTTTGAGACCCAGGTGTTAGTCAATACGCACTCTAACCTCAAGGGGGCTGAAGCCTCTGAGCCAATGCAAATCGGAGGAGTTAAAGGACCTTTAACTCAAAAGGAACGTGAAAGAAGACGGCAGATGCACTTATGTCTTTATTGTGGTTCCTCTGGACACTTTCTACGAGATTGCCCGGCAAGGCCGCCCAGGAAGGTGGTAGGAGCCGCTGATAAAATCCATGAAACCTCTGTATCGGGAAACGACTCTGCCCGACAAGCGTAGAGGTCCGCTTGCCGAGCTTGAAAACGAACTCTCAGACCTTGCATTTCATTGTGCCAATGGTCCTTGTAGATCCGGAACAGCCTAAGCGGTTGCATGCAATAAAGGCATACATCGATAGTGGGGCTATAGGAAACTACGTGGATCGTGAATTGGTCTCCAGGATTAACCTCCCTCTGCGTCCTAAAACCAGCAAAGATGTCATCACCACAGTTGATGGTACCGAAATTGCCTCGGGACCGGTAACACATTCCACAGCTGAGGTGACACTTGTAGTTCCGGACGGCCATCGGGAGGCAGTTGTGTTTGATGTAATCAAGGCTCCACAGTTTCAGGTTATTCTCGGAATCCCTTGGTTAGAGACACATAATCCTCAAATTGATTGGCGAGCAAAGAGAATAACCTTTCCGGAGTGTGCACAAACCTGCTACCCAGAAAATTTGAAGATCAGTCTAGCATCAGTAACCTCTGTCTCCATGCAACTACCTCCGGAATACCAAGACTTTCAGGACGTCTTCCAAAAGGAACAGGCCAACACATTACCTCCTCACAGATCGTACGATTGCAAAATCGATCTGGTGCCCGGTGCACAACCCCCTTGTAGCAGGATTTATGCCCTTACTGAGCCGGAGAATCTGCATTTGAGACAATATTTAGATCAATACCTAGCCAATGGTTTCATTCGCCCGTCAAAGTCTCCGGCATCCTCGGCTTTGTTCTTCGTACCAAAAAAAGAAGGCAACCTTAGAACTTGTATCGATTACCGCGCATTGAACCAGATAACTGTTAAAAATCGTTACCCTCTGCCTTTGATCTCTGAACTCCTTGACCAGGTGAAGGACGCTTGCATATACACCAAGTTAGATCTCCGGGGGGCTTATCATCTGGTACGAGTAAAAGAAGGCGACGAATGGAAAACGGCCTTCCGTACAAAATATGGACTATTCGAATACCAGGTGATGCCTTTCGGGTTGTGCAACGCGCCTGCTGCCTTCCAATTCTTCATGAACGATGTCCTTCGGGAACTCATCGATGTCTGTGTTGTCGTGTATATCAATGACATTCTGGTGTACTCCTCTTCAGAATCAGATCACAGAAAACATGTCAGGGCCGTCCTTGAGAAATTGCGCCAGCACAAACTGTTTGCAAAGCTGGAAAAATGCATTTTCCATACCACCGAGGTTGAGTTTCTTGGATTCATCCTGACACCTGAAGGGGTCCGAATGGACTCACGGAAAGTGGATGCCATCCTCAAATGGCCATCACCTAGTTCGGTGAAAGGTGTCCAAAGCATCCTTGGTTTTGCCAATTTTTATCGCAGTTTTATCCCGGAATTTACACGGGTGGTGCAACCCATCACTGCACTCTTGCGGAAGAATAAATGTTTTGAATGGACCGAGGAAGCTGAACAGGCCTTTCAGGAATTAAAAGCTAAATTTACGTCCGCACCTATTTTGAAACACCCGCGTCCTGATCTCCCATATATAGTCGAAACCGACGCATCCAGCTTAGCCATGGGAGCTGTCCTGTCTCAGAGAGACCCCGAAACCAACCAACTGCACCCCGTAGCATTTTGGTCCAGAAAGTTCTCGCCGACGGAGATAAATTATGCAATCACCGATAAGGAATTATTAGCCATTAAGTCCGCCTTTAAGGCTTGGCGGCATTATCTTCTTGGCGCCAGGCATACTATCACCGTGATCACTGATCACCGAAATTTACAATATTTAAAAACTGCCAAAGCTCAGTCTTCACGACAGCTCCGATGGGCTTTATTCTTTGCTGAGTTCGATTTTGTAATCACTTACCGTCCCGGCTGTAAGAATGGCAAAGCGGACGCGCTATCTCGAATTGGAATGGGAGAAATGGAAACAAACTCAGAACCTGTGCCGATAATTCCCGAACAAAGAATCTTTGGGATAACCACTTTACAAACCCTTGAAGACATTCAAGCACGGGTAAAACTATTCCTGGACTCTTCAGCCTTGCAGGATTGGATCAAAAGGGGGTCTGACTTTTCAATCAACGATGGCTTACCTTACTTCCAAGGACGTTTATTTTTGCCAGAAAAGGAATTGCAAGAACTGGTTATTTCCCGTCAGCACGATACTCTGATGGAAGGACATCCTGGCATTGCCAAAACAGAGGAAAAAATTAAACGACAATTCTGGTGGCCGTCCTGGCGAAAGGATATTAAATCTTTCGTGATGTCCTGTGGAGTTTGCGCCCAAAACAAAGGTCAAAAAACAAAACCCGCCGGTCTTCTTCAACCCTTAGACATTCCACCAGCACCTTGGCACACCTTGTCACTAGATTTTATCACGGACCTGCCCTCTTGTAATGGATACAATACTATTCTGGTTGTGGTGGATTTATTTTCCAAGATGGCCCATTTTATTCCGTTGAAAGGATTACCTTCAGCTTTTGTTCTTGCCAAGGAATTCCTCGAAAATATAATCCGTCTGCATGGATTCCCGTCCATACTAATCTCCGATCAGGGAAGCCAGTTTATTTCTCATTTTTGGAAAAAGTGTTGTCAACTGGCACAAATCGACGTAAGACTCTCAACCAGCCACCACCCACAGACCGATGGTCAGACGGAGAGAACGAACCAGACCCTTGAACAATATCTACGATGTATGTTGCACCAATCGGAGGGTAATTGGAAGGATATTCTATGGGTGGCTGAATATGCATACAATAACTCGATACACTCTGGAACTGGTCAGAGCCCCTTTTATACCCTATATGGACATCACCCTCGTACTTCAGACTTGGACTCACCTTTGAGCCTCGAAATGCCCGCAGTGGACCATTTGCATTCTACGATTACTCAAGCCTTCAAGGATGCTACTGCACACTTACAACATGCGAAAGGGAAATACAAAAAGAATGCGGATCTGCATCGAAAGGAGGCGCCTCCATACCAAATAGGGGATCAAGTATGGTTGGCTACCAAACACTTATCGCTTAAGGGACCTCGGACTTTTAATCCAAGGTATTTAGGCCCTTACTCGATCAAAGCTATAATTAACCCAGTGGCAGTCAAGCTAGATCTACCAGCTAACATGCGGATTCACCCCGTTTTTCATGTGTCGCTTTTGAAACCAGTGCAACCAGGAACCAGATTAATAAAGCCACCAGAACCAATCCAGATAGATGGGGAGCCTGAATTCGAGGTGAAGAACATTTTGGACTCTAAGATCTCAAAATCAAAACTTTTCTATCTAATTGATTGGAAGGGGTACGGCCCTCAGGAAAGATCGTGGGAACCCAGCGACCACGTACATGCACCTCGGCTAGTAAAAAGTTTCCATCGGAATTTCCCGAACAAACCGAAACCTCCTGAGGGAACGACCTTGGGAGGGGTCTTGGGGGGGGGGGAGTGCTGTCATGATGCCTACCCCCGGAGCACCAGGCCAGGCCCAGCACCCCCGGGAGCAGGCATCACGCCCCCGGGTAAAAGCCCAGCGGCCCTTTATAGGGGCTCTTTGGACTCTGTCCTGGCGCCGTTGGCGCCAGGCTCATGTTGGACATCAGTCCTGGCGCCATAGGTGCCAGACTCATATGGGGAAGTGTTTGGGTGCACTTACCTGAAGCAGACCATGCTGCACACTCACCTGATGCAGACCATGCTGCATGAAGAACCAAGCCAAATGAGGCTCAGGAGGGACTATTTTTCTGAAGGAACTATTTTGTTACTTGGGTGGGGCTGTGGAAGAACACTCACCTGGAACTTCTTCCAAGGCTATTTAAGCCACGCCCGGACAGCCACACATGCTTCGCGTTGTTCTGCATCCCAGCAGCTGAACGCTCACCGTGACTGCTCCTGCACCTGGACTCCAGCCACGCCCGCCTCGAACCTGGAACACCTGTAAGGAAAGAAGAGAAGAGAAAGGTGAAAACCAAGAACTTATTCAACCTTCTTACCTGCATCCGGAATCTTCACGCCAGCATTCCTGAAGGAAGACTTCCATTTAAAAGCACTGTGTTGCTCGCTGCAGCGCCGCACGTCACTCACCTGTTCCCGAGACGCCGCCCGGCTCCATCGCGGCTCTCAGCACCGGTCGCCACATCTCTGCACCTAGGGGAGAGAAGAAGAGACAAAAGGTGAGCAAGGGAACACAGGAGGAAAGCCGAATTTTCAGCCATATTACTTACCGGCTTCTCTTGGTGAACCATTCCACATCTCGGGTCGGCGCTGCATCTTTGGCAGGTACCGCACCCCGGCCCCTATGGGGAAAGGACAAAAGACATTACTGGGGAATTATAAAGACATTTAGAGGGGTCGCCCTCAGCACTAACTCACCAGATTTTACCACCGGCAATTTAACCCCTCAACGCATCGCCTTTGTTCTGCACTGGAAATAAAGGACAGATCACAGGTTAGGAAAAACAACATAAAAGGAGGCTCACACTTGAACTTTTGCATCTTCATACTTACGGCGTATCACTCAGAAAAGTCAAGTGGATTTGCCAGCGCCATTCTGAAAACCAGTGAAGTAACTGGACGAACGCGCACCCCTGCACCAGAAGCAGGATGGAGAGTTCACCCTTCCAAACCATAAGGTGAGCTTAAACCGGGGGTTTGGAGGAAGTCATAGAAGAACGAAGGGGGAAAGGGGGGAGCAAGCACACTATTCAGCAGACAGTTAATCCCCTTTCTCATCTGCAGAAGGATATTCCTAGGGGCCAGACAAGCAAGATTTGGGGGTCCTGTTCAATCGGTGGTCCGAATCCTGCGCATCACGCTTGAAGAGGCCACAGCAACCCAGACCAGACCAGCGCCTCCGTGGGAGCCAGGTGAGCGTTACAAATTGCCCTTTTCAGGAAAATAATAATGCAAGACTCTCCACCTGTTTACAAGATAATCAATGAGGAAATGATGGAAGATAAGAGCAAACTTCTCTCCTCTTGGGCGAACAAACAGCGGACTCACCTGGTCATCAGTGGATGTTCTGAAGACGACTTGATGCAAAATCCCATGAAAGTTAAACGGAAAATGGCGCTGCTGGATTGGATAGAGACTCTCACATCGGCAGGCAATAACAAACTGCTCGCCACCTGAATTTTCACCCCAAAAAACTACACTCGACCTCGGAAGTCCTGAAAAGATTCCCGGACAAGGGTCTAAGATCTATCTTCCTGAGAAGTCGCTTAAATTTGCTTCCAACAAACGAAATCAGGGCCATTAGAGGACAATCGCAAACCAATTTTTGCCTCCTCTGTGAAACCGACTCAGAGCAGGAATCAATAAAACATCTTCTGATGCATTGCCCCAAAACTGAAAAATGGAGAAGAGCATACCTGAGTCCCCTGATAAACTCAAACCTCTTGAATGAAGAAGACGTTTGGTGGAATTGACTTCTGGGCGGTTCCAGAATGACATGGTCTATTGCAACCGCAAAAATCTTAAAAGCAGCTTTAGAGGCATGTTCCCTTAGATCTAAAGAATTCGATTAACTAGGTTCTTGATAAACAAGGTTTGAACCTGACCTGAATGTCAACACCGAACTGTAAAAGGGAACTCTATAAACTCTCTATAAACTTTTAATTTTTCTTCCTCCAACTTTTTCTTTTCTTCCCCCAATTTTTTCTTTCTTTTCTTTGCAAAATCATTGATTTGATAAAAGCGAAATAATAAAAAAAAAAAAAAGGTAATTGTCAGGAAGTCCGAAATGAATAGGTCCTTGGTCCAAAAATTATTCTACCTGACCCTACCACTCTCAACTAAATGAACTGGAACTAGGTTAATGTCTCCTACCTTCTGGTTCTTTTGTGGCATTGTCTCTAATTAGTTCATAGTTCTCTTTAGTCAGATGTCTTCAAATAATCTGTTGCAACCTTCTGGAGAAGGTCCTGTAGCTCTTTTATAATGTACTTAGGTTTGCTCTACCCTTTCTCTTAGTTATTCCACTTGGCTTTGTATTACTCTTTCTTTACTTTGATGCAGAGGTATGTGTGATTCTGACTTTTGCACTTCCAACTTCTGTTGTTTATTCTCTTTAGTAAATTGTCCTTCCCCCCCCCTTTTATGGTTTTCTTCAGTTGGACGACTACTTCCTTTCTATTTTTTACTTGATTTCACTTCCCATTCATAATTGGAAACTTCCCTCTTAGAATAATTTGTTACTCTTGAGATCACGTTAACAAAGTTCCACTTTAATGGCTTTATATCTAATGTCTCGTCAATTTCACTGGAACCAGTTTCTCTTTGTGTATAGTCCTTAATGCATTCTCTTTTGTGTGTATTTATTATTCTCTTGATTACATTAACACAGTTCCACTTGTAAGGAAGGCATGGTATCAAACAATGAAGATAGACACAAGTGATCACAGGTCAAGGATGTTTATTGAACTTCAATGGATTGGTTGAACGCCTATCCAACCCTAAATCTAAAGATGGGAGCAAGTTATGACCATCAAATAATAAATAAATCAGTCCTAGTGGAGTCTCTGTCAAAATAAACAGGCCTACACTAAAAAAAAAAATAAAGCCAATCCTTACCTCTAAGAACAAGTAGTCTGGGAAAAGATGTATGGAAAAGAAAAGTGTGCAAGAATTGATATGTCAGGATAGTTGTGCAGTTGGCTTACTTCCCCCACATTTTCAGCACGGGACAATATGGCACACTCGAGCTTCGCACACACCAGCTCCTCTAGCACAAGGATGCAGGTTGGAACATAGATATCCGGGCCTTCCACGCCAAAGTCACTTTCCCAATAAAAGTCTCTTATTTGCAGAGTACCTGGATTAACAAACAAATGCCAAAGTTTCTTTCTCATCAGGTTTTTCACACTTACAAGTTCCCGGGTTTACTGTTCATCACGGGTCTCCCTCAGTCGGGCATGGACCCCCTTAAACACAGGTTCACAATAAGTCTTGGCCGGGCTCTGACCTTGTAATCTCACTTTCTTTGCTTTCCTCTTTATCAAAAATTGAAGGCTTTCGATTGTGCGATGGATTCTGCTTAAACCGTCGCAAAACCACTTTGATTCACTTTATTCGTACGTTTCACCTTTAAACTTAACTTTTCGCTTCTGCCAATTCTTGGATGGATACCTCAAACAGAGACCTTCAATTTAGCACACCCGCAGTGCCCGACCACTCTGTTACTTTGTATCGTATCATCTCTGATTCATATTAAAGTTCAAACATCCATCAGCAATTGAGCTTTACTAGCGTCTTTCATCACACAGGTTACTATTCTTTGCTCTTAAAACAATGTTGCTGCTTGAAACCTTGACTTCAACACAGACTGGTCTTGTATCGGACTCCCCAAAACACCGGCTGTGTTGATTTATCTGGTGCTGTTTAGATCCTAGAGCCAAGGACGTACCACTGCAGCTGCTTCTCCTCCCTGATTCGGCAGTCATGCAGGATGGGCCGGGTATCTCCGACACACAAAGCAGGATTCTACAGTCTGGTTTCCTGGCATTGCACCTTTTAATCTGAAAGCTTCTGGAAAGTAACGGTTTCTCACCGACAAATCAAGGATATCTCCCACCTCATTCTCCCTTCTCGGTTGGCTGCATTTCTCCCCTCGTTCAGCTGTTGCCTGGAAACTGCTGCTCTTTCGTGTGTTTTGCCTTGCTCAGAGTGTGCTCTCATGCACCACCTTTTATTGGTGTGGGGAAGCTTAATGGAAGTCAGGTGTAAGTTGTCAAAAGTAATTGCCTATCTTTGCCTGACCATAGCAGTGAGACATGTCAGGTGCATTGCTCAGGTATGAGTCTGTTTTCTCCCAGAATGGGCTGGCTGTGTGAAAGTGTTCATGTAGGAGAGTGGGGGGGGCGGTGAGGGGGTGAGGGGAGGTAAAGTTCCCAGGTATCCTGGTTGGTAGGATGGGTTGAAGGTTCTGCAGGGGGGAATACACCCGGGTCTGAATCAAATTTCGATGGCCGTGCGCTGACCATCTGAGAGAGAGATCGATCCCCGGGGAATAGCAGGTGAGACAACATCTAGTTTATCTTTAGTACCACGTCAAATGTACTAGGACACGTTTATCTTGGTATATATAGATACCCCAGTCGCCTCCCAGTATTGCAGTTACCTCCGTATCTGGAGAACACTTTCAGATTTGGCACTCGCTCGGGTCACCTTCTGCTCCGTATCTCGTGCTTCTCCTTCTTGTCGGCGTCTCATACTCCGTCTCATTCCTCGTTGTACCCACATCTGACTGCAGTTTGCAGGGCATCTTCTGAACTCCCTTGTCGGGTGGTTTTGGCATTGTTCAATCAGCACACTGCCCACCACAAAGGCATTGTCACGCAACCACCGGGATAACGCTTCCCTTCTACTTCGGTTCTCTCCTCTGTTAAACGCCAGGCTTCCGGCGTTTCCCTCTTCTGCTTAGGATCCTTGATAGGGTTGCATATTCTCAACTATTGGCTCATCTGAGAAATGCTAACATTCTGAATAAGAGACAAACCAACTTTTGGGAAAAGTACGGTACTGAGTTTGCTCTGCTGGATTTAAAATCTAGGCTCCTCCGCCATATGGATCAAGGTAACTCCAGCATGCTGATGCTGTTGGACCTGTCTGCCGCCTTTGACCTGGTAGACAATACAGTGTTGGTCTCCAGGTTAACAGAGGTGGTGGGTTTCTCAGCATCAGCAGCTGACTGGTCACCTCCTTTTTGAAAGACCGCCAAGGGAGAGTGAGTAGTAATCTGGCAGATGCTAACACCAAGGAGTTGACTCAAGGAGTCCCTTAACAAGCTCGTCTTCCTCCCATTTTTATAACATCTTTACAGTGCCTTTCCTAGATATTAATAACATAGAATTTACAAACTATGCTGATGACACCCAATGTATTATCCCTATTAAGTATGTCTTTCTGGATGATGAAATAAACATCAACAGGATTGATCTCATCCAAAGCTGGATGTGCTCCAATGGACTAGCCCTTAATACAAGTAAGACTGAACTCATGCTTGGGGGTACTGATCCTAAAATCTGCAAATTGGAAGACCAGTACTCCCAATTTGTGATTGACCACTGCCAAATTAAAGTCAAGAGAAAGGTTAAGACATTAGGGATTTATCTTGACTGCAATCTCAATACGAAGGCACAGGTCAGCAGCCTTGTGTCCTCGTCTGCCTACTATATCACATTGTTACATCACGCCCGTCCCTTTCTTTCACAATCAAGTAGGGAAACCTTAGCGAGAGCACTGATAAGTATGAGGATAGATTACTGCAGTAGTCTCTTGATCAGCCTTCCAAATTGTGAACTGAATAGATTGCAAGTGGTGCAGAACAATGGGTTGTTCTGGACAAGAATAATTCAGATCATATATCTAAGGTGAGAAGGGATCTACATTGGCTGCCTATTAAAGAAAGAATTCTCTTTCGGCTCTTGTCATTCAACTGTTTGAAAAACTGGGGTCCTAGTTATCTTAGTGATGAACTAAGGATTAAGACGAGTAAATACAGCCTCAGATCGAATAGTTACTCCCAGCTAATTGTCCAAGCCTGCAGATTTTCGCAGGCGAAGGTGGGAGCTTTCTACTCTGAGGCACCTATTGGCTGGAATAATCTCCCCATCAAGTTGAGAGATGAAAACTCTAACAGAGTTTTCAGAAAAGGCCTGAAGACTTACTTGTTTAATTGAAAACTGTTATGGTCCTTACTGTCAGCTCTCCCCCTTCAGCATTTCTCTCTTGTGGCTTTTAGCCATTTGTTTCTGTGTATGTTAGCGCCCTTAAGGCCTAGCGTCAGTGGTCTTGCGCTATATAAATCATAAATAAAATAAAATAGTACTCCTACAAAAGTCAAAGGCTATGTGGCTTTCCTTGGCTCTGGCTCCTACCGGGGGGCATCTCGTCAGGGGGCTTCCCCTACTTATGTAGCTTTTACTCTGATCATGCTTCGCCTCTCCTCTGCATGCTTTCACTCATCCAAGGGTGTTCGCTTTCCTCTTCCAGTCTACTTGTCTCAGTTAAATGTATGTCTCTCCTTAAAGAGACAGGTACTCTTTCTTGTGCACAATGGATATTTTACACTTTTCTTCAGCAAAAGTCCTTGGAGCTTACAATGTTCTTCATATCTGATAGTCCCATTTATGCCATTATGGTGGATGCTCTAGGGAGTTTCTCAGACAAATGGTAGTCCTTGTCCCCAAAGGGAGAGTCTCTCCCAGTGAGGTCCCACTTGTCCAGGCCCCTAGAGGGTCTTGCGGAGCAGACTCACCTCACTAGCCTCAAAGGACAAGGCTTGCATTTGGGGAGAAGGGATTAATACCCTTGATTAGCCACATACCATGCCCCTTACGGTTGTTGCTTCCCTACTCCATTGACAGGAAACCTGTTTAAAATTGTTGGCATTTCACGGTTCTTCACCCTTTCGGTGTTCGACAGTGAAACAAAAAAGGTTGTAAATCCAAGAACAACCACATTACTCTTGTATTAGTGTCCTTTCTCAAACTCATCCAGGTCAATGGTGAGTGATCTGGAACCAATCTAAATGTTCTCCCGGTCAAATAGTACCTCAAGGGCATGATAACCCATTTAATTGCCAAGGATTCCAGTTCCATTATAGCATAAGACTGTTCTCTTGGTATACAACACTGGGTGTTCAATTACATCATACTCTTGAGATAGTACTGCCCCCAAATCCACTTTAGATACATCTGTTTTTAAGAGGAATTCTTGATTGAAGAGCATACTTCGCCACAACCCCGTCCTTAAGATGCCAGACTTCAGATAGTCGAAGCTCGTGTGAGCCTTCTTATCCCTGGGAAATTTCTGAGGTTGGGCATTTTTCAGATTATCTGTTAGGTTAGCGGCCAGGGTGGAATAGGTCGGGATGAACCTCCTATAACAGCCGGTAAATACTAGGAAGACACAAAGATCTTGTTTGATCTTGATTGTGGGTGTTTGTTGGACCGCCTTTTCTTTCTCAGCATAGGCTTGAACTAGGTCATTCCCAACGGAAAATCTGAGACACTATTCATTAGATTGGGCCAGATATAATTTTCAAGGGTTTGCACTTAAATCGGCTCTTCTGAGAGCGGGGTCGATAGAGTGCCGATGATGCATGTGTTCGGGTCAGCTGTCACTGTGCACCACTATGTCATTCACATAGGGCCCACAGAACTCAGAGTATGGTTTTAGCACTTTGTCCATCAGCCGCCTGAAAAGTGGCTGGAGCTCCCTGCAGGCCAAAGGGTAAATTGGAATAAGCCTTGGTGAGGTGAAAAGGCAGTATTTTCCTTATAATCTGGATTTAACAGTCCTTGCCAGAAAACCTCTGTCAAGTCTGGTGTCGATATATACTTGGCCGAACCAAGTTTTTTGATTAGGTCATCAATCCTGGGCATAAGGTAGTTGTCAAAATTAGAAATCGAAAATAGTTTTCTAAAATCTATACATAAATGAAAGGATTGATCCGGCTTGGCCATTAAGACAATAGTGGAGGACCAAGGACTCCCATATTGCTGGATGATATTAGCCTTGAGTATATCCTCCATCTCTTTCTCAATGATTTTCTTCTTGAATTCAGGTATCCTGTAGGGTTTTAGATCTATAGTTGTTCCTGACCATGTTTGATGCAATGGAAGAAGTTAGCAGTTCTAGCAGGTTGTTATGAAAATACCTTCGGAAACTGAGATAGAAGTCTTCCTGTTGGGAGGGTGACAGATCATTGATACCAATGCATTTCCAGTATCTGAGTCACTTAGGAGAGCAGCCATAGTAACTGTAGTGTCTACACTATGGTGTATTTTCCACTCCTTGAGCAGGTTAACATTATAGACCTTTGTTTTCTGACATCTATCAGGTTGGGCTATGAGGGTATTCAAAGGACTTTAAAAGGACCGTGCGACTTGGAAATCATCTTATTCTCCAATTTTGGAATCGGAACTAAAACTGATTGTCCTGCTTAAAAGAACCAGGGTGCAGCATGTTTATTATAAACTGCTTGCTATAGTTCTTGGGCTTGTCCCAGCTGTTTTCTTAATATTTCTCTTACTGCTGCCAAATGTGTTTTCAATTTCTGTGTAGTTTGGGAAATTTATAAAATGCCTCCTCTCTTTCCTCCCAGGTTTCCTTTAGCATGTCTAATACATCCTGTGGTTCCCTCCTATAGAGTAGCTCAAAAAGAGAATATCCAGGGGTGCTTGTGCTGTCTTCTGGACTGCAAACAAGCCCCAGGGTATCATGGCAAACCCAGTTTTTTCCCCATCGGTTTCCACCAACATTTGCAAGATTATTTTTAACGGCTATTTAAAACTTTCTACCAAACCAACCGCCTGGGGGTGATAGACCAACAGGGCTTCGATATTAAGAAATTCTTTGACTTCTTGGATTAAGCGGAATATGAAGGTAGTGCCTTGGTCAGTAAGGATTTGGACAAAAAGGGTAACAGATGTTTCAGTATCTGCTGGGTAGTGTTATTGCATAAGGGAAAGGCTTGTGGATATCAAGTGACTTAATCCATAATTGCTCAAATAAAGCGATTTCCCAATTAAGAAATTTCCAGGGGGGCCACTATGTCCATCCCTATTCTCGAGAATGGGACTTTGATGATGGGCAATGGTTGAAATGGGGCTGTCAGGACCGGAGTTGCAGTGATCTTCTGACAGATATCCCAGGTTAAAGCTAAGTTTTTGACATCAGCAAAAAACCCTGGCCAGTAGAACCTTGGTATTATCTGATGAAGTTTTTTTTTCCACCACTTGATGAGCCACATTCAGATGTGAATGGCCCAGCTAGCTCTAAAATAATTCTTCTATGGCGTTCGGGAACCACTAGTTTGGTTCGACACAGTCCCTCTTTTGTTATATCCCCCCCAATATAGCAATCCTTTTTTATGAAAAAGAAAGGATTTGCTTGGCTGCGGCCGGCTTCCTTAGTGGTTACCCTACTAAAGGCCTCAGTGAGGACTGGTCTATTCCTCTCGGCAAAGGTTAGGTTGGGTAGTGGTGCAACCTGCTCTAACTCATCTTGGTGAGCCTCCACTATGGGGAGATATGCTTCTCTGAACCCTCTTGACCCTCACTCTGTTTCTATTTGAATCTCAACTTCTTATGGTACGATATATGATGTGGCATTTATAACGCGCCTGTACACAAGTGTTTCTAGGCACGACAAGACAAGGAGAGGGAAACAAGGGAGGACAAAATAAGGATCTTATTTGGCCTTATGTCATTCAGATCGCACAAGTGCGGCGAAGAGGGAAGGGGAGATGTGCCGGGGGGAGGGTAAGGGGGAGGTGCAGTTAACTCACAAGTGCAGTCAGCAGGTGCTCACAAGTGCAGAGAGATGGGGCTGTAACGTTGTAGTTACAGACCCGTAAGTGCTGGGGAGCCCGGAGGCAGTGTGTGGGCAACTGGACATGCAGGAGCCTGGGCCAGAGTTCAGAGGGTAACCAGTGCACGGAGAAGTCAGGTGCATCCGCAGCGGAGAGGAAGAGAGAAAGCGGAAGCGAAAAGAAAGGTTTTGAGTTGCTTCCGGAACCATAGTGGTTCGACTTAAGTTTGAGAGAGGCAGGGAGGCTGTTGCAGAGGGATGCCCCAGCCAAGGGGATAGCTCTGCCCCCAACTCTCTGCTTGGAGAAGCATCTGACCCTCAGAGAGTTGGCGGTGGATGAGGGGAGAGCTTGAGATGGAAGATGTTTTGGAAGAGAAAGTTGGAGGTAGAGCGGTCCCAGGCCCCAGAAAATCTTGTGGACAATGCAGAGGGTCTTGAAGTTGATCCTTGCAGCCACGGGGAGCCAGTGAAGAGATTTCAGAGCTGGAAAGATATGTTCCCTGGGCTTGATGTCAAGTACAAGTCTTGCAGTCCTGTTCTGGATAAGGGAAGATGATTTTCTCAAGGATATCTTGGGCAACTTTCTCTCCCCCTTTTACTGTATAGGGATTGTTCCCGATTTTGTGCTGAATGATTTCAATATCACCTCGGAAGTCAGTGTCAATTATGCCTACCATAATATCTAACCCATACCTCCAGCCAGGTTGTAGGTGAAAGGATCGAATACAAAGGATTGAATGAGAATACTTTTGAGTCAAAAGGACCGGAAAAAAAAGGTTGCATTTTTTTTTACAGAAGCAAAAAAAAAATACATTTTAAAAAAAGTAATTCAAGCTTTTTTTTGGTCCTTTTGACTCGAAACTATTGTATTCGATCCTTTTGTTTTCGATCCTTTGACTGGACACCCTCCAGCCAATCCTGATTTTGATGCTAGCCTAATATAGGTGCCTCTGGGGAGACCACGGTAAGGCCTGTGGGAATCAAGCTTCACTTCCCAGGTAGAATCAAGATTTCTTCAGTACTTGGTAAATAACACCCTATGGATTCTTCTGTGGCTACAATAGGGCCTTTGGCACTCAATTTAGTATACCATACTTGCCCTCAACATCTACCAGTTGGTCGGCATCCCACTTCTGACACTATATATGGCAGGTAGGAAGAAAGAGTTGGACACTTCAAGGACATTATGAGTATACATTATTAAAATAATAAGGCCCCTCTTTTACTATTTCCTGCCTATGTAAATAACTCCCTGTGTTAGTCAGGGAGTCTGAAATGAATATGTCCTCTGTCTAAAACGAATTCTACCTGACAATACCGCTAATTTAATTAACTGAAATGGCATAGGATAATGTTGACCCTTTTATTGTTTTCTCTTGTGGCATTGTCTCTACTTAAATCATAATTCTCTTCTGTAAGACATCTTCAAATTAAGTCTTGTGGCCTTCTGGACAAGGTCCTGTAGCTCTTTAAAACGTACTTAGGTTTGATCTCCCCTTTTCTCCAGGCTATTCCACAAGGCTTTGCATAACTCTTTCTTATACTTTGATCCAGAGGTATGTGTCTTTCTGACTCATGTACTTTCAACTTCCTTAAGTTGTTTATCCTCTTTAGTATCTTGTCCCGCCTCATTTCCTGGGTTTCCCCAGTTAGACTACTTCTTCCTTTCTCGGTTTCACTTGATTTCACTTCCTATTCATATTTGTTAACATCCCTCTCGCACTCATTTGTTACTCTCAAGATCCCATTAACACAGCTCCTCTTTAATGGCTTTATATCTAATGTCTCGTCAATTTCACTGTGATGAGTTTCTCTTTGTGCATAGTCCTTGATGCTGTTTCTTTCGGGTTTATTAGTTACTCTTGTGATTACATGAACACAGTTTCACTTTAAAATCTTTATCTTTAGTATCTCATCAATTGCATTAGGATGAATTTTTCTAGCTTTATAGTGATGCCCCTGAGGCTTCCCGGAAACCCTGTTACCTCTGTATCTGCAGGGGAACACATTCAGGTTCAGCGCTCGCTCAGGTCCTCACCTGCTCTGTATCTCATGCTTCTCCTTCTTTCAGCATCTCAAGCTCAGTTTCCTTACTCGGTTGTACCGCGTCTGACTGTGGTTCGCATGGTGTCACATGGACTCCATTGTCGGGTGGTTTTGGCACTGTTCAACGGGCGCACTGCCCACCACAAAGACGTTGTGGTCACACCACCACCAGGATAGCACTTCCCTTCTTATTCAGTTCATCTTCAGGGAAACGCCAGGCTCCAAGTGTTTCCCTCTACTACCTTGGACTCCTATGAAAGTCGCAGGCTCTGCGGCTCTCCTTGGCTCTGTCTCCTCCTGGCGTCACCTCATCAGGGGTCTTCTTCTGCTTACATTCCACTCTCTGGTCATGCTTCACCTCCCCTTGGCATTCTGTTGCTTCATCTCAGGATGTTCGTTCTCCTCTTTCCAGCCTACTCGTCTCGATTCAATGTATGTCTCTCCTTAAAGAGACCGGCCCTCTTTCTTGTGCACAATGGAATACTGTCACGGATGGCACTCTGTTAAGTGTGTCACAGGGCACCCAGGTAGGGTCTGGGTGGTTGTGCTGAAGTAAGGTGGACAGATAAATACACACACAGCAGAAAGTAAAAGATAACAAAGAGTAGGCAATTGTAGCAGGGTAATAAAGGTACAAACAAACTGGATTCCCTCTTGGGGTGTATGCAGAAGTGGGAAAGAGTGTTCCACGGACCTTAGGAAAAATTCCAGCCTTCTGCACAGATTGCTATAACAGAGGCCCATGCTGTTTGCTCATGGCTGGGAACAACAGCTGTGGGTGTCTGTAACACAGAAACGAGACAAGGGAAGGGGCAGAGGTAGCCTGACGGAAACCAACAGACAAACTCTGTACAAAGTGCTCTAGAATAATACAAGAGAAGACAATTACAGACAAATCCAGGAAAAAGGAAGTCGATGAGCAAACTAGCAGAAGGAAATGAAAGGAAAGCAGTATAACTGAATTGGACAGGGATAAAGAACTGATGGTTGAAAACAAGGAAGAAAGCAAGGGAGCAGCAATCAGGAAACGGGGGGGGGGGGCTGCAATAACTGAAAGTAATAAATGCAGGTAAACTGTTGTGGATTGCAGAGGACTGTAGGGTGCAAGGTAGAGAGCTCAGAGGAGCAGGACAGCAAGGAGCAAGCCCAAAGGAGCAGGGCTGTAAGGAAGGGAGCCCAGAGGATAAGGGCTGTAGGCAGTGGAGTGAAACAGGCTGCAAGGCAAGGAGCCCAAAGGACAAGGGCTGTAGGCAAGGAGCCCAAAAGACGAGGGCTGAAGGCAGAGGAGTGTAGCAAGCTGCAAGACAGGGGTTCCAGAGGACAAGGGCTGTAAGCAGCAGAGAGATGCAGACTGCAAGGCAGGGAGCCCAAAAGGCTAGGGCTGTAGGCAGCAGGGTGTAGCAGGCTGCAAGGCAGGACGCCCAGAGGAGTAGGGCTGTGAGACAGGAAGCCCAAAAGGCTAGGGCTGTAGGCAGCAGGGTGTAGCAGGCTGCAAGGCAGGACGCCCAGAGGAGCAGGGCTGAGGCAGGGAGCCCAAAAGGCTAGGGCTGTAGGCAGCAGGGTGTAGCAGGCTGCAAGGCAGGACGCCCTGAGGAGCAGGGCTGAGGCAGGGAGCCCAAAAGGCTAAGGCTGTAGGCAGCAGGGTGTAGCAGGCTGCAAGGCAGGACGCCCAGAGGAGCAGGGCTGAGGCAGGGAGCCCAAAAGGCTAGGGCTGTAGGCAGCAGGGTGTAGCAGGCTGCAAGGCAGGAAGCTCAGTGAACTAAGGCTGTAGGTAGAAGTCAGCTGAGCGTGATCTGCTGCAATGCAGAGAGCCCGGTAGGGCACTGGGTCAAAAGCAGGAGTAAGCAGGAAAAGTATACAAAAATTCGTAGCTCGAAGCAAAAAGGTGCTGGAATGACTCTTAATGCAAGAGGCTGAGCCCCTGCAGGCAGCAGCTTTTATACCGCCCTGCCCAGCACAGAGGCAGGCTAATTGGCCGCACCTGGATCAGCACACCTGAATACAATCTGCCTCCTCCCTCTCTGTTCCTGAGCTGGTGGAAGCAGCGCTGATCCCTAGGGCTTCTGGGGATTGTAGTTCTGATGATGACGAATTGGAATGGCCAGGAATAGATAGTTATAGCAAAGTGCATTGTGGTACGTGTAGTTAGTTGGGTAAAATAAAAAAGCACCAAAGTCTCGCAAATGGGGAATAAGGTCCAAAAAGTGAATAGGGGTTGTTCCAAGAGATTTCTGTAGATAAATGAATAACAATTAGTCCATAATGGTCGCCAAAGTATGCGCCCATGGCGCAGGCATGACCAATACTTTAGACTTGTCTTCAGCCAAGTATTTCGAGCTTACACATTTCTTCATATCTGATAGTCCCATATATGCCATTATGTTGGATGCTCTAGGGAGTTTCTCAGAGGAACAGGTGTCATGCTCCCCAAACCTCTCCCACTTAACCAGACCCCCAGGTAGGGTCTTGCAGAGCGGGCTCCCCTCTGTAGCCTCAAAGGTGGAGGCTACCCCTTGGGGAGAAGGCATGAATACACTCAATTCATCATAGTCCCCTCTCTCTGCTCCTTGTGTCTCATTTCCAATTCTGATGTTGCCACTGCCCTCTCCTACTGCCATCAACTCCTCCAGCTCAAATTCCCCTCCTGGAGTTATCAGATCCTTTCTGCTAACTACTGAAACCAGCACCTCCTTCTGTTCACCCTCCTTCCTGGACAATAGAACTTCCTCTCAGTTGTTTCCTTCTACCACTAATGCCTCCTGTTTACTGTGCAGTCTTGACGTTGTAGCCACCTCTTGGATATCTGTCACTACCACCACTTCCTTCTGTTTACTTTCCACCATTGATGTTTTCTCTCCACCTCCTGGATCTGTTACGTAACCACCACCTCCTTTGATTCACAATCCACCAGTGATATCACCTCCTCCTTATGTACCGCTGCCACCCCTTATTTCTGATCCCAGCTCTTCAAACTTCATGTTCCTTTCTTCTCCCAAACTCCATTGCCACCACTTCCCAATCCTCATATTCTCTCACTGCACTGCATTTCCAGCCTCGTCCAAAGTTGAGTCTTCTGCCATGCACATCTACCAACTGGAGCTGCAGTGTTAAGGTGGGTCTTACTCTGGGGGTCTGCAAATGCAAGTGCTGATTGAAGAGGACTGGGATCTGTCCAGGTTTATCTTTAGACTCTCTTTCCCTGCGAAAGGCAAAGTCTTTTCATTAGTATATATATTATTATAAAGGTTTTGTGTCACACGGTCAGTCGGTTGGCCTAGGACCTGATGGTACTGTTATTTTAGCAAGTTAATTGTAATGAAACCACACTACAGTTTGGGGACAATTGTACAATTACTGGGTGGGAGAAAACTTTTTCAGTTTGCACCATTTTTTTGTGACTGTGTGGCAAGCTAAGTACGAATGACTGAGGACAATCATACCAGTCAAAAGATTGTAAACAAATCATCGCTAAAGCAATATTAAAGAGGGTGAATCAGACACTTGGCTGTTGTTATTAATGAATAATGCCTTCTAAGTAATAAAGTATTAGCCGCAGAGTTTAGTGTATATTGTTCTCCATTATTCCCCCCCCCCTCCTTCCTCCCCTAGGTGATCCAGGGCTAACCCTTTATTCCATTGACTAGTGATTACCTAAGAATCATTCACCCCACCCCATCCCCATTCCTGTCATGGATCCACAACACTATTATTTAAATCAGGGTGGAGGAGGGGTGCTACTTTACTATTGTTGGATGCACTGGCTTGTTCCAGACAGATAAACTATTTCTGGTCGTCAGGGAATTCATAGCCCCCCAAAAGGAGTATTTGGAGTAGGAGGTGGCGTGCACGCCGTGCCATATACCTGAACCTGTGCCACCCCTTACAGGTTGCCTTTGCTTTTGAGGGTGTGACGGTGCTTTCAGGTGCATGCCCAGTCGCAATTCTTGCACTTCCTTAGCGAATTATGAATACAGAATAACAATATCACCTCTTACACTATAATGCAAAATATCGAACACTAACTCTTACCAGTTCACGACTATCTAGCCAAAACTTATTGCTAGTTCATTACACGGACCACCTTTAAACTGGTCTGTGTAATAGCTTTTAATTCTTGCAAATGACTGTCAATCTCTGCAAGTGTGCCAAATTGTGGCAGACAGCTCGCTAGCTCTCTCGTTTGTTATACTATTAAGTGATGTACAGCGCCCACCAGTGTGGCAATACAATGCCTGCTCTTGCAGAAGCACCAAGTACAGTTTCCTTAGCTTTAATATTGTCAAAGACTTCAATATCTGAACTACATATTGTCTGCTTCCTATGCACAATCTTTAAGTAGCAACCTTAAGCCCATTTCTGGAGCACATTGCACAGCTGGCTACACTTTAGATCTAGTGTTTCGCTCATTGGCCCGCGCTCGCCTAAGTGTGCCCATTCCCTTTAGAACAGAGGTCTGCAACCCCAAGCTTTCCAGAGGTCTTGGCCTACAACTCCCATGATCTCTTTCGCTTGACTATGCATGCTAGTTCTTGTGGTAGTTGTAGCCCAAAATATCTACTGGAAAGCCAAAAATTCTAGCTCCCTGCTTTCGAATAAGCTTCCAAATGGAAATTGTCCTCCTCACTCACCAACAGATTTCATCTCCCACGGGGAAAAATATCTCACTTGATCAGTTTTCAGTTAATCTTTCATCTTCCCTACCACCTTTTCTCGTCACCGATAAGGAGACTGTGCCAACTGGCTTTGACCGATGGATCACCACTGCGTTGGAGGCCCATATCCTTAACAAATCCATGCCTCTCACTTTCAGAAAAGATCAGTGTAAGTGGTTTCCACCATCAGAAACTTTTGATCGGTCTGGCTAAAAGACGCTAGCGATCATTATGCTTGCCTTGAGCACTATCCTCAGTTAAGGAAATATAACACGGATTTGAAGACAATGCAAAAGGAAGTGAAAGATGAGATTAGAAAGACTGCCAGTGAAGCGAAACAATAACGACAGAGATAGAACTACGGCGCGGTATACCAAGAAGAAGCCGAAGCTGAAATAGAAGAACTATACACAGAGCACAAGGGAGCAAGTTGGTAAGCTGGAAGACCCAGCAGAAGGGAGGAACAGTAACCGAGTCTCGAAAAGCCCAGTGAGGAAATTAGGAGCTTAGTTGCATGAAAATACAGGTAAGGGCAGGAACGAGACACAGAGAGGATATGAGCATAGAAAGAGAGAGAAGGATCAAAAGTGATGCCAAGATCTTTCGCTGATGCAAAGATAGCATAGAGGGGGGGAAGGGTATAGAAGCCAGAGAAATTGGAGGAGGTATAGAGGAGGAAGAGGGGAAAAAAGAACTTCAGTTTGCATTGGATTAAGATGAATGTAGTTAGCAGACATCCATGATTGGAAGGCAAGCAGGCAACTGGAGAGAGAAGTAAGAAGAGAGTCCGCTAGGGAAGAAAAGGAGACTATTTGTGAGTCATCAGCGTAGAAATGATGTGAAAGTCAGAATTCATTGATTATAGAAGAAAGTGGAATGGTTTACTGGGAGAAGAGAAGGGGGCCAAGCGCTGAGGCTTGGGGGATACCGAATTGAAGAGGAAAGGTAGAATACGTAGAATTGACCCCAGAGACTGAGGGGGTGCGTTTGCAAAGATGGGCATGAAACCAATCAAGAACAGAGTTGGGGAAACCGAGATGATAGGACGGAAGGGAAGGACAATGAGGTCTACAATGGCAAATGCTGCAGTCAAATAAGACTAGGAGACGGGATTTCTTTGGATAGCAAAGAGTTGGTGACAGAGTAGGGCTGTTTCTGTTGAATGGAATGGACGGAAGCTGGATAGAAAGGTAGGTAAGAGGAAGTGGAGTTAAGATGGGCACAGACTTGAACGTATACAATGCATTCAAGAATCTTGATATGAATGAATTAGAGTCCAGAAATAGGACGGACATTAGAGGAGAGCGAAGGATCAAGGGTGGGTTTCTTCAGAATGGGAAGTACAGATGAACGTTTAAAATCAGCCGGAAATATTGAGGAAGATAAGTAGATTTTCCATAGAGATGTCAAATAAGGGATAAGTAAAGGCTAGATGAGGGATATGAATAGAGAGGGTACAGGGTCAGAACGGGCAGCAAGCTTGGTCTCAGAAAGCGGAGAGAATGAGGACATTATGGAAGATAGAGAAGGAAAATAAGGGATACGCAAAGGGTAGATGAGGGATATGAATAGAGAGGGTACAGGGTCAGAACGGGCAGCAAGCTTGGTCTCAGAAAGCGGAGAGAATGAGGACATTATGGAAGATAGAGAAGGAAAATAAGGGATAAGCAAAGGCTAGATGAGGGATATGAATAGAGAGGGTACAGGGTCAGAACGGGCAGCAAGCTTGGTCTCAGAAAGCGGAGAGAATGAGGACATTATGGAAGATAGAGAAGGAAAATAAGGGATACGCAAAGGGTAGATGAGGGATATGAATAGAGAGGGTACAGGGTCAGAACGGGCAGCAAGCTTGGTCTCAGAAAGCGGAGAGAATGAGGACATTATGGAAGATAGAGAAGGAAAATAAGGGATAAGCAAAGGCTAGATGAGGGATATGAATAGAGAGGGTACAGGGTCAGAACGGGCAGCAAGCTTGGTCTCAGAAAGCGGAGAGAATGAGGACATTATGGAAGATAGAGAAGGAAAATAAGGGATAAGCAAAGGATAGATGAGGGATATGAATAGAGAGGGTACAGGGTCAGAACGGGCAGCAAGCTTGGTCTCAGAAAGCGGAGAGAATGAGGACATTATGGAAGATAGAGAAGGAAAATCAGAGGTCAAGGAGCATTACCGCCTTCCATCTTCCCAAACTCATTGCAATCAACTATCAGCTTTTTCAATTTATCACTACAGATCCATCTTGCAAACAAATGAAGAGCATTGTTACAAAGGAACTGCATTGATTACAAATAGACTAATATAAAACCATCCAAACCAGTATCCTTGGGCTGCACACACACATGAGCTACACATCTAGAGGTTAGACGTATGAACATTAGCTTATTGCAGCTTAAATGCCAAATGGTGCTGTCGTCACAACCTGGAGGGTCATTCCCCTATTGACACACTTCAGTGTCAACTCTCATGAAGGATACACAATTTACAAATCCCACATTTAGGATCCAGTGTACTTCAAACAGTATGCAACTTGCTAACACATCTGCTCTGGTATATTTATATTTATTTCAACTACTTTTTATAACAGACTTATTGTATTGTATGAATATTAATCAATTGTATACTAAATATGCTTTAATGTGGTGTTTGAATAACTATTAATAATGGATGTACGGCAGTGTTATGGAGTGATAATGTGTAAGGTTGTGTAAATCGTATCAAATAAGAAAAAAAATATTACAATGTTCTTTTGCATTTTTGGTTTTGGCACTTTTTTGTTGCAAAAGCCAGCAAATATCGTCTAAACAACTGCTACAAAAAGAAGGGGGTTCAAGAAGCAGTCTTTGTAATTGGCATGAAACTGGAAATGCTGTGGCATACAATTGCCAACACACAAAATGTTAATTCCTGCTGTACTACGTTGATGTAATACAACAGTGGCTTGCTTAACATATTTTCTACCAATCTGGGTTACTGTCACATGTCACGTGTCTGCGTGACCCAACACTCGCAGAGTGATCTCTTTGCGAGATGGAGACAGACTGTCCCCCTGTTTATTATTGCCCCGCCACCTGCCATGTCGGTCGGGGTCTGTACAGCCATTAGCATTGTCTTCCCATTCCACCCAACAGAGACACATCGTTGCTCTCGTAGACCTTGTAACAAGCGGAGTGGCTGTCGCTGACCTTTGACTCTGACATGGTGCTCAAACAAAGGCGGGTCATGGTCTTGCGCCCTCTGCTGGGGTTTGCTCGTGCTGACTCCTGCACCATATACCTCGGCCGTTGCGTCTCGAGAACCTCTCGACCTCGCCCTCCCCCACCTGTGCTCTCAGAACATGAAGGACAAGATGAAATTTGCGGGAGTGCACGTGGGGCGAAGTGGCCAAGATGTCAAGATCCCCCTCCCTGGGTGTCAGGGCAAGGAGAGTGCAGGGTGGTTTATAGGGCGGGTCTGTAAAAAAATGTGAGGGAAGTGGCGTTATTGGACATAGCTGAGGGCTGTCGGACAGCTCACCATTGCACCCATCACTTCCAATTTGCAATTATGTTTTTCTTCTAATGAAACGCGTGAACATTTTGTTGATCTGCACTGACATAGATTTTCCTTTTTTCAATAGATAGCTGCAGGGAGAGTTGCCATAGATGTGGGGGATACATCCAGGGGTGTACATGTGTGTTGTATGATGAGGTGTATACAAACGTGGGTATTAAAGGTAGAAGGGTCTTATTTGGTGGAGAGGGGAACTATGGCTCTGGTGTGATGATGTACTGTGATGTGTGATGTGTCACTTTAAGTAGAGTTGTCCAATAGGTACGATGAGGAATGGTGCCTGCAGAATGGTGCGAGTATGGACTATACACGCACACACAGAAATGGCTGGTGTATCTGGGGACTACACGCACGGTTATTCTGTAGTATGGCCACCTGTGCAGATAATCACAGTGCAGCGTCCAACTCGTTTCACTGGTCCAAATCAGAATCATGTTCTTGAAGTTTTTCGGCATGACAAACATTAATCCGAGTTGCATTTAGCCCATCTGTGCTAGTGAGTCATGCCCTGCGTTTAGCCCATCTGTGCTAGTGAGTCATGTCCTGCGTTTAGCCCATCTGTGAAAGTGGGCCATGTCCTGCATTTAGCCCTTCTGTGTTAGTGAGCCAAGCCCTGCATTTAGCCCATCGTGTTAGTGAGCCATGCATTGCATTTAGCCCAGCTGTGTTAGTGAGCCATGCTGTGCATTTAGCACATCTGTATTAGTGAGCCATGTTCTGCAATTAGCCAATCTGTGTAAGTGGGCCATGCCCTGCATTTAGCCCTTCTGTGTTAGTGAGCCGTGCCCTGCATTTAGCCCATCTGTGTTAGTGAGCCAAGCCTTGCATTTAGCCCATCTGTTATTGAGCCATGCCCTGCATTTAGCCCATCTGTGTTAGTGAGCCATGCTTTGCATTTAGCACATCTGTAATAGTGAACCATGCTCTGCAATTAGCCAATCTGTGTAAGTGGGCCATGTCCTGCATTTAGCCCTTCTGTGTTAATGAGCCATGCCCAGCATTTAGCCCATCTGTGCTAGTGAGTCATGCCCTGCATTTAGCCCATCTGTGCTAGTGAGCCATGCTCTGCAATTAGCCAATCTGTGTAAGTGGGCCATGTCCTGCATTTAGCCCTTCAGTGTTAGTGAGCCATGCCTTGCATTTAGCCCATCTGTGTTAGTGAGCCATGCCTTGCATTTAGCCCATCTGTGTTAGTGAGCCATGCCCTTCATTTAACCCTTCTGTGGTAGTGAGCCATGCCCTGCATTTAACCCTTCTGTGGTAGTGAGCCATGTCTTGCATTTAGCCCATCTGTGTTAGTGAGCCATGCCCTGCATTTAATCCTTCTGTGGTAGTGAGTCATGCCCTGCATTAAGCCTATCTGTTTCGGCGAGCCATGCTGTGCATTTAGTCCATCTGTGCTAGTGAGTCATGCCCTGCATTTAGCCCATTTGTGCTAGTGAGTTATGCTCTGCATTTAGCCCATCTGTGTTATTGAGCCATGCCTTGCATTTATCCCTTCTGTGTTAGTGAGCCATGTCCTGCATTGAGCCCATCTGTGCTAGTGAGTCATGCCCTGAATTTAGCCCATCTGTGCTAGTGAGTTATGCCCTGCATTTAGCACATCTGTATTAGTTATGTTATGTTACTTTGCATTTATATGGCGCCTTATGTACCATTGGTATGGTCTGAAGGCTCTGGTAGGTTGGACGCCCTTGGGAACCTAAGTTCAAGTCAATAGAGAGAGTAGAGAGAGTCAAAGGTGCATGTGAGCAGCTTGTGTGTCATTCGTGTGATAGCTGCTTCTTAGCGGTAGTTGTGGTGGTTGAGAGATCAGGAGTATATGTTCGTTCTGGCAGGATTTGTCCAGACCGAAAGTGGCTGCATTAGGCCTGAGGAGAACGCCTGGCTGGGGGTGTGTAACCAGCAGTGTTTACTTAGAGTGATGGGGAGTATGCGGCAGATGTTGGTATGAGAACAGTTATACTGAATGGTGTCATAGTATCTCTGTGTTCTAGTTGAATGGTGGTGTAAAGAAGAGAGTAAGCGTGGTGATGCGATATGATGGGTTACATGCTCGTTCAAACGTTCCACGCACTCCAGTCCGTTCCACGCACTCCAGTCCGTTCCACGCATTTGAATCTGTTCTATTTAATCTGATCCATTCTGTGTATTCAGAGTTGTTTTATGCACTTTATCCATATATTTCACCCGTACCATCTACTTACTTCATCCGTTCAATCCACATATTTCACACGTTTCATCCACATACGTCGCCTGATCCATCTCCATGTCTCCTGTTCCATCCACATACGTTACCCGTTCCATCCACAGACGTCACTCATCTACATACGTCACCCGTTTCGTCCACATGCGTTACGCATTCCATCCACCTATGTCATCCGTTCTGTTCACATATATTGCTCGGTCAATCCATATACGCTACCCATTCCATCCACATACTTCACACGTTCCGACCACTCTACGCATTCAGCGGCTCTACATACTCATCCGCTCTACGCAGTCATCTGCTCTATGCATATTTTCGTTCTAGGCACACATCCAATCTACATGTTCTACTCATTCATCCGCTCTACGCAACTCATCCGCTCTAGGCACTCGCACTCTCTAGGCACTCTCACTCTCTAGGCACTCGCACGTTCTGCGTGTTCACCTGCTCTACTCACTCACCCGGTCCATGCACTCACCCGCTCCAGGCACTCACCCGCTCCACGCACTCACCCGCTCCACGCACTCACATGCATTCCTCCTTTCTTACGCACTCATTTGCTCATTGGCACTCGTCAGTTCCATACACTCGTCTGCTCTACCCACTAGTCTGTTAAACGTAATCATCCGCTCTACACACTCCTCCGCTCGGCGCACTCTTCCGCTCGGCTCGCCCTTCCGCTCGGCCCATCCGCTCCGCTCGGCCCATCCACTCCGCTTGGCCCATCCACTCCGCTTGGCCCATCCACTCCGCTTGGCCCATCCACTCCGCTTGGCCCATCCGCTCCGCTCGCCCATGCGCTCCACACACTCACGCGTTCTACACACTCACGCGCTCTACACACTCATCCGTTCTACACACTTCTCTGCACTTACGCACATATCCGCTCTACACACTCGTCCGCTCTACACATCCAGCCGCTCTACGCATTCATCCGCTCAACATACGCATCCATTCTATCCACTCATCCGATCTACACGCTCATCCAATCTATACACTCATCCGATCTACACTATCATCTGCTCAACGCATTCATCCGCTCGGCGCATTCATCCGTTCCACACGCTTCATCCATTCTAAAGATTTCATCCACTCCATTCACTTTGTTCGTTCATCATGCATTGCATCCGTTTCATTAATTTAGATCTCCTTACTGTTTTCCTACGATTTATTATTATTATCCACTTCATTGCTTTGTTCTACTCAACTCATTCTATTCTGTTTGTCCTTTTATTTTGCATTAGTGGTTGTTAGATGTCAATTTCTCGCATCTAGTAGTTTGTTGAATTGGTGTAGTTGAGATGCTGTTATTCTGTTTGGGTTAGTTTGCGTACAGGTTGGTTTTAGGGGAAGAGCCAGGTTTTCAGAGGTTTGCGGAAAGACATTTGATCCTCAGTTAGGCGGATGTGGGGTGGGAGTGCGTTCCATAGTGTGGGGGCCAAGGCTGAGAATGATGATCCGCCTAACCTGGCTGAGTTTATCTTCGGTATGACTAGGAGGCCGGCTGAGCTTGATCTTAGAGTGTGTGGCGGGTGATATGGTTTTAGCTTGTCTTGAAGATATTGAGGTCTGGTTTTATGCAATGCTCGATGGGAGATGCATACGGTGTTGAAAGTCACCCTTCGGGCCACTGGAAGCCAGTGCAGAGTCTTAAGGGCTGGGGAGATGGGGTCTCTTGGGCCGAGTGCAAGTAGCAGTTTGGCTGCAGAGTTTTGTGCCATTTGAAGTTTATTCAGTTGGTAAGCGTGGACTCCGAGGTAGAGGGGTTTTGCGTAGTCCAGTCTTGATATAACAATTGATTGGACCGTGGAGAGTCTGTTGGGAAAGGAGAGATATGGAAATATGCGCCTAAGGGTTTTAAGGTGGTAGTGGCAGGACTTCGAGACGATGTTGACTTGGTGCGAGAGTGTTAGGTCCGAGTCAATGGTGCAACCAAGGTTTTTCACTGAGTTAGAGAGGGTCGGTGAGTTGCCCATGGCAGAAGGCCAGGGTAGTGGGTGTGGAAGAAGTTCGGAGTTGCCACATACCATGATTTCAGTTTTGGAGGGGTTTAACAAGAGGTGGCTTTGGGTCACCCAGAGCTCTATGTCAAGGAGGCAGGAGGCGAGGTCAGGTCAGCAGTTGGGTTTTGAGTTCAGGAGTTTTAGAATTAGTTGAGTGTCGTCAGCGTAGTTTTAACACAGGATGTTGTGTGCGCGAATTATTGGTGGGAGGGTGATCAAGTAGAGGTTGAACAGGAGGGCAGATATTCATGCTCCTTGTGGGACTCCCGTATCGACTGGTCGGGCTTGGGAGGAATAGGAGGAGAGTATCGTTATTTGGTACCTATCTTTGAGGAATGAGGCTATCCACTTCAGAGCAGTTCCACACATTCCTAGGGAGTGGAGGTGGTCAAGGAGGATTGAGTGATTGATTCTGTCGAAGGTCGGCATATAGGTCAAGAAGGATTAATGCGGCGCATCCCGCCGAGTCTGTCGTCATTTTAAGGTCGTCCCAGATTGAGGTTAGGGTGGTTTCAGTTCTGTGACGGGCTCTGAAACCTGATTGTGCGGGGTCTAGGAGATTGTTGGCTTCGACAAAGGCATTTAGTTGGGAGTAGGCGGTCGGTCAATGAGTTTGGCAAGGAACCTGGTGTTTGAGATGGGGCGGTAGTTTTTGGCCACGAGAGGGTCGAGGGAGAATTTTTTTATTAGAGGATTGACATGAGCCATTTTGAATGCGTCGGGAAAGATACCCGAGGAAAGGTACTCATTTTTGATGGATCTTGCGTGTGGTCCTGCGCAGGTGGAAGCGAAAATTTCTTTGAGGGTTGTTGCCGGGCAAGGGTCTAGCGGAGAGCCGGACGGTTTGTGGGCAGATAGAAGTTTGAGAAATTGGTCTGGTGCTATTGGACTAATGGAGAGAGCGTGAGTGAAGCAGTAATTATTTCACCCACTTTTAAGTACCAAAGGCCCATATGGGAGTGTTAGGCAAACATTTCTTTTTTCCGTCCAATAATTGCAAACCAGAAGTAATTGAGATGATACTTTTATTACGCCAACTATATCATGTCCGGCAAGACCAGTATATTTTATCGTTATTCATTTTTAAAAGACAGTCGTGCAATTCCATTCCTAAAAATGGAAGTTGTTAAATAATGCATAATTACAGTATTGATACTGTAAAACACTGCATCATCTCTGTATTAGACTAATGTTTAGGTTAATGTATCTAAATCTCAGTGTCAAACTACATTTCATTTTGTTGTGGAAGAGAGTGAACACCTCTGAAAATGTACATGATCCCATGTGTTTTTGATGGCAAACCTAGTTCTCTAACTTGCTTTTGATGGCAAACCTAGTTCTGTAACTTGCTAGTTGCACACATCTTTGCAACTGGTGCTCAACCCATGAGCTGATCCATACACCTTGACATTCTAACTTATCACCCTGTTGCTTTATACCAGCTACCCTGAAAGTGAGATGGCCGCAAACTACAGTATTCCCCCTAATTTGCCCATGTCTCTGCCTGCTATGCCAGCCACTCTGCTTAGTCTCTTACCCTCCTTCATCTTACATAATGAATAAACAAAGCTAACTAGATCAATGTAGAGCAAAATTAGTGATCAATAGTCCATACATTTAAAAAATAAAATGACAAGATATACTGCAATACCATGCACTGTAGTAAGCCTCTAAATGTATGATTAGATTATATATTAGCACCTGCAGGAGACAGCTGGCCAAACTGTTTTCAGGGCATTTTTGTTTGTGTCTATTCATGCAGCTAACCTTTTTACGTTTTACAAACGCTCGTTCAGGGCTCCCAAAGTCTTTTCACCCACTCGAATAGTCGAGTTATTTTTATGAAGGGCGAGTACCATTTGCAGGGGATGATTTAAACTTGTACTCAACATTTACTTGGTTTGAAGTACATGTCACATATAAGTCACTGTGCATGGGTGGCCACAGTGTGCCAAACAAAAGTGGATTTGTGGTGACATGCAACATTTCACAGAAAGCCCATTTTAGTTGTCATCTGTTGCCATGGGTCAAGTGCATGTCTATTAGGGCGAGTGGACTTACAGTTCTAGCAAATATTTTAATAATCTGCAAGGCCTGACTCATCTCACTAATGTCTTTCTTCAGCAGATTGATGCATTGCAGCTCATTTTATGTCTTGGGTACAAATAAACTCTGGTGACAAAATATTAGTACAACATTGCTAATCAAATGGGTTTGTCAAGAACATTTTAATTAGCAAACTCTGCAAATCAATTTTTGAAAACTAATGAATGCCTTGTACATTTAAGATGCAGCTAGCATTCAATTGTAACACAGCTCACTTAATGTTCAGTGATTCAGAACACACCTCATAAGGGCTCAGAACGCAGCTCTTCATGGCTGCTGTAACAGTAATGGCTCAAAACACACAGCTGGTCAGGGCTGCTATACCTGCGATTGCTCAGAACGCACAGCTCTTCAGGGCTGCTGTGCTTGTAATGGTTCAGAACACATCTCATTGGGGCTGCTATACCCATGACGGCTCAGAAGTAGAACACACATCCCATGAGGACCCCTATACTTGTAACGGCTCAGAATAGAGAAGGGAAACAGTTAATACTAGGACAAACACACAATAGGAGTGAGGGATAGAAGCAGAGCAAAAGAGACATTAAAATAAAAACACAGGTCAACAGCTGGTGGGGAGAGATGGAATTAGAAAAGCAAGACTAGAGAATGTCAGGCCAATAACATAAGAGAGTGCAAGAAAGAATCAAAAGGAGTAGCAACAACAACCGTGAAAATGAAAAAACAGATATAGCCAGAGTAATGACATGAGAGTGGAAGAGAAGTTATATCAACCGATACAGCAATATATAGGAGAGAAAAAGCAACAATAGAATGCAGAGATGAGATAATCAGAGTGACAGATAAACAGACTGAAAAATGTGGCATCACAACACTTAAGGGTGAGAGGCAGAGCAAAGTGAGAGACAGGGGAAACAAAGTAGCAAAGGGAAGGATAGATGGAGCAAAATCATGGAGTGGCTGGCAACCAGGTAGTGCCAAAGAGCAACAGTAGGCCTGAGAGGCAGGGAAGTGATGCTGGTAGAGTGAGGGACCTCATTTATGAATCACCTGATGTAACTAGCTGGCATCTGTAGCAACTATTAACAGAGTTTGTGCCCAAGTATCATGAAGATGAAGCTGGGTAGTATGCATCTACAAGGTTCTTATCCACAGGGGCAATACATTATTTAGAAAAACTTTGAAATACAGCTGTTTTGTCACTTGTTTTTTTGACCAGAGTTAATTTTACGCACAAATTGGATAGTTGTCAGACACTTTACTCTTGCGGAGGAGGAAAATCATTTTTACTCTTGAAATTGGATTTACTCTCCAATTGGATTTACTCAACAATTCTAAAAATTGGGAGTAAAAAACTCTTGACTCCACATAACTATCTGGTGCACTGGTTTTGACACAAAAGGATACATTATATACAACACAGAATGAGCAACACATGTTAATGTTGCGGTTGCATACGTTACATAGGGCAGTGGGTTATAGGCCCTGTTTTTTGAAGTACACAAGGATACGTTTTCGGTAAGGTGAGAGCAGAGAGTCAAAGTAGGTGGAAGATGTCAGAAAGGTACTGTGGTAAGAATGAGCATGTCGACATGGAAGGAGTGCCGCCATCTTAAATTTGCAGGCCTAGTACACAATGAATAAACGTGGAGCTGCAGTTCCGGTTAGCTCAGCCCCAAGACAAAACCCTTTTCCAGAAGCCAGGAACCCGAGTTGCGCAGATAGACACTACTTGTATCCAGCTGCAGAGGCTGAAGGTGATGGAAATAAAACAGTTGTCAGGAAGGCAGGTAGGGGATGCTTCCTTTGAAGGGCAAATTCATGAGAATAGGGCACAAGGTTCTGTGATGCCAATATGCCAGGTGAAGATTTAGAGCAATACTGCCCTCACCCAAGGATTAGTCAAACCCATTTGAATTACAAGTAGATGCATAACCAAAGCAAACAAATCACGTAAATTCAGAAACCAGGGGCCCTGGCCATGTCATTACTGGGGTTGATAGGAAATAAGGGGGAGCAGTCTGGAATGTTCTGCGATTTGGGATACGAGGAGCAGAGGTGATGCCAGTAAATTCTGCACATGGTTGGGTGTGCATTGTGTGCACACTGCACCGTCTGGTATAATGAGAAGACCCATTATCTTATCAAAGCAGTTTGTGTTGCCAGTCTTACTTTGATCGTGTCTGGGTTTGAGGGGCGCACATAACGGTCACTATTACTTAATCAATATACCTGAATTCAATAGAGACGATGTAGGCCAAGTGGATAGGCCAGTGTGGTAAAGTGTGCCCACATTTGCGTTTTGTCTGTAACCAAGAAAGTTCCTAAACCCCACTTTGCCACCATCAATTTGCCCACCCTCCCAGTCTGCAGCCCATTGGAACTATGAGGAACTAGCCCAACTGAAGTACGTGAGACAATTTCAACGTCCCTCACTAGTGTAATTTGCTGTCCAATTTACCATTCACTAAACCATTTATGTTCCTTTCCGATTTTCTGAAATCTCCTGTACCTCCGCCTGTTCCAACGACAACCATATAAATACGACATCCGGAATACTGAAAGGTAGCGGCGTTGACGTAACCATGCAATTAGCCAATCTGTGTAAGTGGGCCATGTCCTGCATTTAGCCCTTCTGTGTTAGTGAGCCATGCCCTGCATTTAGCCCTTCTGTGTTAGTGAGACATGTCCTGCATTTAGCCCATCTGTTTTAGTGAGCCATGTCCTGCATTTAGCCCATCTGTGTAAGTGGGCCATGTCCTGCATTTAGCCCATCTGTGTTAGTGAGCCATGTCTTCCATTTAGCCTTCTGTGTTAGTGAGCCATGCCATGCATTTAGCCCTTCTGTGGTAGTGAGCCATGCCCTGCATTTAACCCTTCTGTGGTAGTGAGCCATGTCTTGCATTTTGCCATTTTGTGTTAGTGAGCCTTGTCTTGCATTTAGCCCATCTGTGTTAGTGAGTCATGCCCTGCATTTAGCCCTTCTGTGTTAGTGAGCCATGTCTTGCATTTAGTCCATCTGTGTTACTGAGCCATGTCTTGCATTTAGCCCTTCTGTCTTAGTGAGCCATGCCATGCATTTAGCCCTTCTGTGTTAGTGAGCCATGCCATGCATTTAACCCTTCTGTGGTAGTGAGCCATGCCATGCATTTAGCCCATTTGTGTTAGTGAGCCATGTCTTGCATTTAGCCCTTCTGTGGTAGTGAGTCATGTCTTGCAGGTAGCCCCTCTGTGTTAGTGAGCCATGTCTTGCATTTAGCCTTCTGTGTAAATGAGCCATGTCTTGCATTTAGCCCATCTGTGTTACTGAGCCATGTCTTGCATTCAGTCCTTCTGTGTTACTGAGCCATGTCTTGCATTTAGCCCATCTGTGTTACTGAGCCATGTCTTGCATTTAGCCTTATGTGTTAGTGAGCCATGTTTTGCTTCAGTCCTTCTGTGGTAGTGAGCCATGCCTTGCATTCAGTCCTTCTGTGTTAGTGAGACATGTCCTGCATTTAGCCCATCTGTGTTAGTGAGCAATGCCTTGTATTTAGCCCATCTGTGTTATTGAGCCATGCCCTACATTTAGCCCATCTGTGTTAGTGAGCCATGCTGTGCATTTAGCCAATCTGTGTAAGTGGGCCATGTCCTGCATTTAGCCCATCTGTGTTAGTGAGCCATGCCTTGCATTTAGCCCATCTGTGTTAGTGAGCCATGCCCTGCATTTAACCCTTCTGTGGCAGTGAGCCATGCCTTGCATTTAGCCCATCTGTGTTAGTGAGCCATGCCCTGCATTTAACCCTTCTGTGGTAGTGAGCCATGCCCTGCATTTAACCCTTCTGTGTTAGTGTGCCATGTTTTGCATTTAGCCCATCTGTGTTAGTGAGCCATGCCCTGCATTTTAACCTTCTGTGTTAGTGAGCCATGCCCTGCATTTAGCCCATCTTTGTTACTGAGCCATGTCTTGCATTTAGCCCATCTGTGTTAGTGAGCCATGCCCTGCATTTAGCCCTTCTGTGTTAGTGAGCCGGTGAGCCATGTCTTGCATTTAGGCCATCTGTGTTAGTGAGCCATGCCCTGCATTTAACCCTTCTGTGGTAGTGAGCCATGTCTTGCATTTAGCCATTCTGTGTTAGTGAACCATGTCTTGCATTTAGCCCTTCTGTGTTAGTGAGCCGGTGAGCCATGTCTTGCATTTAGGCCATCTGTGTTAGTGAGCCATGCCCTGCATTTAACCCTTCTGTGGTAGTGAGCCATGTCTTGCATTTAGCCATTCTGTGTTAGTGAACCATGTCTTGCATTTAGCCCTTCAGTGTTAGTGAGCCATGCCCTGCATTTAGCCCTTCTGTGTTAGTGAGCCATGCCATGCATTTAACCCTTCTGTGTTAGTGAGCCATGTCTTGCATTTAGCCCATCTGTGTTAGTGAGCCATCCCCTGCATTTAACCCTTCTGTGTTCGTGTGCCATGCCCTGCATTTAGCCCATCTGTGTTACTGAGCCATGTCTTGCATTTAGCCCACCTGTGTTAGTGAGCCATGCCCTGCATTTAGCCCTTCTGTGTCAGTGAGCCGTTGAGCCATGTCTTGCATTTAGCCCATCTGTGTTATTGAGCCATGCCCTGCATTTAACCCTTCTGTGGTAGTTAGCCATGCCTTCCATTCAGTCCTTCTGTGTTAGTGAGACATGTCCTGCATTTAGCCCATCTGTGTTGGTGAGCCATGCCTTGTATTTAGCCCATGTGTGTTATTGAGCCATGCCCTACATTTAGCCCATCTGTGTTAGTGAGCCATGCTGTGCATTTAGCACATCTGTATTAGTGAGACATGCTCTGCAATTAGCCAATCTGTGTAAGTGGGCTATGTCCTGCATTTAGCCCTTCTGTGTTAGTGAGCCATGCCCTGCATTTAGCCCATCTGTGTAAGTGGGTGATGTCCTGCATTTAGCCCATCTGTGTTAGTGAGCCATGCCTTGCATTTGGCCCATCTGTGTTAGTGAGCCATGCCCTGCATTTAACCCTTCTGTGGTAGTATGCCATGCCCTGCATTTAACCCTTCTGTGTTAGTGAGCCATGTCTTGCATTTAGCCCATCTGTGTTAGTGAGCCATGCCCTGCATTTAACCCTTCTGTGTTAGTGAGCCATGCCCTGCATTTAGCCCATCTGTGTTACTGAGCCATGTCTTGCATTTAGCCCATCTGTGTTAGTGAGCCATGCCCTGCATTTAGCCCTTCTGTGTTAGTGAGCCGGTGAGCCATGTCTTGCATTTATCCCATCTGTGTTATTGAGCCATGCCCTGCATTTAACCCTTCTGTGGTAGTGAGCCATGCCTTGCATTTAGCCATTCTGTATTAGTGAGCCATATCTTGCATTTAGCCCTTCTGTGTTAGTGAGCCTGTGAGGCATGTCTTGCATTTAGCCCTTCTGTGTTAGTGAGCCATGCCCTGCATTTAGCCCTTCTCTGTTAGTGAGCCATGCCCTGCATTTAGCCCTTCTGTGTTAGTGAGCCATGTCTTGCATTTAGCCCATCTGTGTTAGTGAGCCATGCCCTGCATTTAGCCCTTCTGTGTTAATGAGCCATGTCTTGCATTTAGTCCATCTGTGTTACTGAGCCATGTCTTGCATTTAGCCCTTCTGTATTAGTGAGCCATGCCATGCATTTAACACTTCTGTGGTATTGAGCCATGCCCTGCATTTAGCCCATCTGTGTTAGTGAGCCATGTCCTGCATTAGCCCATCTGTGTTAGTGAGCCATGTCTTGTATTTAGCCCTTCTGTGGTAGTGAGCCATGTCTTGCAGGTAGCCCTTCTGTGTTAGTGAGCCATGTCTTGCATTTAGCCTTCTGTGTAAATGAGCCATGTCTCGCATTCAGCCCATCTGTGTTACTGAGCCATGGCTTGGATTTAGCCCTTCTGTGGTAGTGAGCCATGTCTTGGATTTAGCCCTCTGTGTTAGTGACCCATTTTTTGCATTTAGCCCTTCTGTGTTAGTGAGCCATTTATTGCATTTAGCCCTTCTGTGTTAGTGAGCTGGTGAGCCATGTCATGCATTTAGCCCTTCTGTGTTTGTGAGCCATGTCTTGCATTCAGTCCTTCTGTGTTAGTGAGCCATGTCTTGCATTAAGCCCATTTGTGATAGTGAGCCATCTAAGCGAAAGTACTGCCCCTAACTAACCCTACTAAAAAACCACCCTTCTGCATACACCTTCTCAAGCTCTGAAGTAGACACAGCCATACCTCTACAGCACAACAAACTGCACGCACTTCATAACACTGCAACAATCAAACAAACCACAAAGTCTTGCTCAACGCCACATGGTGACTTCCAACTGAAAAAAACACACCTATGCTCGGTGAACGGTGTCAACCGAACTGTAGCTGCCAACAGCACAACGCAGCTCTCTTGCTCTTTTTCCCGCTCATTCCTACTAACTTATCTGCCTCCCTCCTTGCTTTACAGATGCACCACCGTGCCAAGAGACCATGCAGGTGGCAACAGTGCATGGTATAAGAGCCTTTAACATAACACCCTTCACATGCCTCCCCCACCCGGAACCGACTGCTCCTTCACATTGACTGGCTCACCTCCCCCAGCCCCCATCTCTGCTGAAATTCTGCATCAATACATTGTATCCGACCTGTCTCTCTCGGTTTGATGTGCATTGCCAGGAATATGTGCCTGGGTTCCTGGAGGTGTGATCCCCTCGCACATTTTTCCATGGTGGCACAGATATCCTCCTCCTCTCTGCCACTTGGGACCTGCGGCAGTGCATTTGCTCCGGCTGCTCAGCTCTTAACCTTGGGGGGTGCCATTTTGCTGAGCATTGCAACCCTCTTATTGGGTCAACTATTGCCCACACATCTACATTTTTGTAGCCCCCTCTACACAGTTTCAGTGGAATCACTATGTTTAATATAGATATGCGGTTTGGGTGGTATATGGGGTAAGCAGGCATGCAGGAGGGTGCGAACGCACACCTGTCCCAGTGGTGTGACACGCATGCTGCTCAGTTTTATTTTGCAGGCTGCATCCGTAGTTAATAAGCAGCGAGACAGCATCCTGTACTGCTGAGCTGCTTGTGCAAGGAGAGTGCATCCCCGTTGCATAACCTCCCAGTTGTAGAGGATGTCCAATAGTGTCTTGACCAACACCCTGAGCTTGCTGGTAACACAGCACGCTCATTGCCATAAGGTGGTGGTTTCTGGCAGGTCATGCACGGCAGCGTGATCTAACCGGGTATTTCAGTATTCTGTGACCATGTGCTTGTGAAAGAGGGCTTAAATATGGGCCCCTCTGGAAAGAACAGTAGCCATTCACATCCTTAAACGCCTGCTGCAGAGACCGGTGGACACATTGGGGGTTCACAAACTGCAGGATGTAGTTGTTTGCAAGGGAATGAGTAAATAAAACAGAGATTTAAACCCCAATAAAAAAGCACAATAGGCCAATTAGCCTGCTGCAGACATTGGTCTGCAAATGGATGAAACAATCCAACAGTTGCATTTAATAGCCCCCTTTGCGCAATAACAGCAAGTACCACAGCACGGAAACGTTATGCAATGTGGGAATCACACACTATAATAAAAAGTCATGTGCATGATGATCATACAGACCGCTTGTTGCAGGACTATTAGTCACAGAAAGCAAGAACAAAAGCAAGAATTGGAGGACACAGCGCATGTATGAAGCCATTATTAAATGAAGCACCTCCATCTGGGATCATATTCTCCTTCCTTCTCATTCTCTTGCACACCTGTGCCCCTTATCACAACCTCCTTTAAAACTTTGCACCTTTCTCCTTTCACCCTGGTACCTGTGAATGCCAAATGCAAATAACCTTGGTAAATTGCAAAACTATTGGCATTGCCAATGCTTGTTTTTTATGTAGGTGAAACCACGAGATCATCAAAGGATACATAAATGAACATAAATCTGACATTAGATGCAAATCTTTAAAATAACCCACATTTTATATTCAGTTTTAATTTTCAACAGTAGATCAAAAAATTAGAAGGTGAGTAAATAATTGACGAATGCAAACTATAGTAAGTGCATTGGTTACATGAATCGAGAATAAAACGATAGCTCCATTTGCTCATCACCCTTGACGTCACCATCTCCTCCTGGAGCTGTTCCTGTATCACCACCACCATCTTCTTTCCTCCATTAAGGTTATCACTGACTCCCAGATCTGCCACCTCAGATCCCGGAGAGTCACAGACCACCAGACAACATATCACAGCTCTCGCAGCCCTTTGTAGAGTGTACTTGGTGAACTTGGCCAACTACGAACAGTAGCATTGCACTCACTTTTAGTTCAGCACAAGGAAATGTTCTCCCTTAGTGGAAAACTCTTTCCATTCCTTGTTGGAGTCTTGGGTCTGGCTCAGCGGAGTGTCGGCACTCTCTCTCTTGATGGGGGATTCTTCGATTAGTATATAGATTGTTAAAGAAAAAAATCTAGATTTGAGGCAGGGCGATGATGGGACCTTTCAGAGAGCCCTGTGATGAGAAAAATTGACCATCAACCTCAAACACTGCATATCCACTAAACTCCCTGTGCGCTCCATGCGATCTTCCTCAAACCTTATCTGCTAACCCTAAGTTTCAAAAAGAGCAGGAGGATCTAGCTTTTGTGTCACAGTACCATCCCTCTGGAACTCACTGCCGCCTACTATCAGTAATGAACCCTCCTACCAACTGTTCAGAAAACTTGTGAAAAACCTGGTTGTGTGACAAATGTGACTAAGATATGTACCTCTTTCCGTTCACTGTTTCGCTTACTATGGTTCAAGCGCTGTGATACCCAAGGGTCTGGACGCTATACAATTGTAATAAATAAATAAATCCACTCTGGGAACTAGATCCAAGTGACCAGGGTATCTTCACTATTTTGTCCTGCGGTGCAGAACTCAATGGCGTCTAGAGGCCCACAGCTCATCGAGACACTACTCTGGAAATTTCCAAAAAGCAGCCTTGGGACCCCCTGAGACACTCTAAATCAGGGTTGTCCAACTCCAGGCCTTGAAGGCCGGCTCCGTGTTGGATTTTCATGATACCCCTCGTTATTACTCATGAGATAAATTTGCAAGCAATAATTCTAAAATAATGCACATTTTTCCTTGTGAATATTAATGAGGGATATCATGAAAACCCATCTGGTTTACAGCCCTCAAGGCCTGGAGTTGGACAACCCTGCTCTACATGATAAACCTGCCACACTATGGACTCTAGACTCTGCACATCTGCACTCATGCATGGGTTCATAGTTAGGCATACGCTAGTCCAGACATGAGAAAAAATGATGGGGAAGAGAAAATAGCTACACTTCAGTGACCAAGGACAATTAGATATAGAAAAAGGAGAATCAAAAATGAACGGTACAGAGGGTAAATAAATGAAAAAGAAAACTGAAATATGGAAAAGCAACGGCAGTGGTAAAACCGGAGAGGAAGGAGAGCTAGAATTAAAATAAAGAGAGCAGAGGTGTTCAGGAATAACAACATGGTGAAAATTATATAAGAAAGTTAGGAATTTATTTATTTAATTTGCATTTTTAAAGCGCTCACACAGCCCTGGGGCATCGAGGCCCTATTACAAGAATATGGGCCTCATTCCGAGTTTGGAGGTAACCACGCCGCTATTTGCGTCATGGCTGCCTCCAAACTCATTCCGATTCCGCCCTGGTGAATGGAGTAATTACCAGTCCATTCCAAGGTTGGAGGGACCGGTAATTCCCCATTCACCAGGGCCCTTCCCCATTCCCATTTGAGCCCCCATAGGGCTCAATGGGAATGGGGAAGGCGTTAATAACGGTACCGTAAATTACGGTACCGTTATTAGCTCTAAAGTCCCTTTGCGGGTCCCGTCCTTAACGCCTGCTAAGAGCAGGCGTTAAGGACGGGACCCGCAAAGGGAACTCATAGTAGGGCGGGAAGGGTTTAACGGCACCGGTCTCGTTACCGGTGACCGTTAACCCTTACCGCCCTACTCGGAATGAGGCCCTATGGCCCTCATTACAACACCGGCGCTAAACCATGGTGCTATTAGCACCATGGTTGGTGCCGGTGTTGTAACGGGTCCGCCATGGTTCAATGGGGAATTACCATCCCATTCCAAGGTTGGCGGGGCGGTAATTCCCCATTGAACCATGGCCCTTCCCCATTCCCATTTTCGCCCCATAGGGCTCTATGGGAATGGGGAAGGCGCTAAGTACAGTACCGCAAATTGCGGTACCGTACTTAGCACCAAGGTCCCTTTGCGGGTCCCTACTTTAACGGCTGGTGTAGACCAGCCGTTAAGGTCGGGTCCCGCAAAGGGACCTCGTAATCAGGCGCTAATGGGTTAACGGCGCCGCAGCCTTTTATGGTGCCGTTAACCCATTAGCGCCAGGGCCGTAATGAGGCCCTAGGTCTCTTAGTTGCGTATTTATAACGTGCTAAATACCCGGAGGTTTTTTAAGCGTGGACCCAGGGATCGAACCTGTGTTGGTTCATGTCGTATTGTTTCCAAGGCGAGCACGTTGCCGCTGAGCTATCCTCCCGGCCAAATGAAGCATGGGCAAAGGAAGATAGAAAGAAGAAAGGGAAGAATGCAGGAATGGAAATACAAATATAGGAGGAAGGAAAGAAAGGCAGATAAGTGGAAAACAAGTGAGGGGACACACTGGTGGTCTTTGACCAGTGTTTTATACTCAGTTGAGGGATACACTGCAGTGGCACAGTCCTTCGGTGAACGGCCGGATACCTATACCGCTAACCTATTAACTATCTGCCTCGCCTGTTAATGAAATGGCCTCCTCTCTTCTGAACACAGATGACACATTCATCTTCGCTACCATTTTCAACTGCACCCTATAAATTTCATGTGCCCCCATCTTTTCACCTCTAAGAAGTCTCTGCTCGTTGACATCCCGAATGACGGCCATTCCCACACCTCTGCCAACCTCACTGTGCGGTTACCCACTGCACCGCCCAATTTAGAAAGACTTGTGCCTTTGGGAGTTTTAGACTAAGGTAGGTGATTGGAAGCCCCCGGAAAACCCCATATCCTAATTATCCCTGGTTGCCTTCCCGCAGTGCCACCTGTCAGTTGTGCACATATAACCAGTCCACTGCCCAATGTTAAAAGCCAGCTCTTGTCCTTTGTCCTGGTGGTTCTAGTCCGAAAACTTATCCATCGGGCCCTACAAAGCATTCCGTGGCTCCTCTTAGAAGTTAGGGTTCCATCCATCACTTCTTGTGAAGCCTCTTGTGAATCTGAGACGGACAACTGAGACACGGCTGGCCAAAGAGCATGAGGACGAGTGCAGCCTTATGACTTGCAACCCATCCAATACGAGCTGCACCCACAGGGGGCCCTTTAAATCAGTTACACGTCATGCAAGGATGGGGATGCAGAATAACTCTTGCACCAAATAATAAGACCGACTCAGGAAGTTGGCAAAACATCTCATCAGACAGTTTTATTTTCAATGATCTAAAACAAGGAGTTACAACGGATATCAATGGACGTCACACAGCATATCTCTCAACGCATTTCATAAACAATTACACTGATTTAGTATATGTTCATCATATGTGATGTGAAACTACGTGGCAAACTAAGAAAGCCTACAGGGTTTTGTGGTTGGCTTAAGTGGAACATCTAAGTATACTTTCTATAAGGGTTAGGATTGTGGTTGGATCTGTACAGTCAGGTGGACAACTTATACCCACCCCTAGTGCAAGTCCTCTTCAACAGTATTAAGTATACAGTACATGATTGCCTCTCAAACTATAAGGCCCTTTGATATATGGCCTTCTACAATTGGTTGGCATGCTCGTGCCCTTCTGAAACATTCAGCCCACTAGCAGAACGTAAGCTGGTACCCCAGGTGTCAGTGGGTGGACTTGACCATGTCTCCCCACCCAATTAGCCCAACATCTATCATCACTCATGCCGACAGCCAGTCAGACGGTCTTTGAACTTGTCCTTGCAAAGTAACATTACTCCTGAGAATAAAAGGGAGTATAGGCACACTCGTATCACAGTTCAGGTCTGCACACCCAACTCCTATTTCCATCCTTGACTCAGGTGACAGGAGACCTCATTTCTGCCTGTTTTGCAGCATTGAATTGTTTTGAATTTATAAACTTGCCACTCGTGGTGTTCTTTCCTCGCGCCTTGACAAGGGCTGATTCAGCGTCTCACATTCACTGTTCTTCAAGGATAGACAACCAGTTATTGGGCCGCTCCATCCTTTGACACTGGGCTAGACAGCTGTTATGATAGGTTATTTATAACGTGCTTAATACCCAAAGGTTTCTAAGCGCGGACCCGGGGATCAAACCTGTGTTGCTCCATGTCGTCTTGTTTCCAAGGCAAGCACGTTGCCGCTGAGCTATCATCCCAATACCTCATTTCAGCCTTTTCCTCGATCTTCAGCTGTTTTCTTAGTGCAACACAGCTTTTCTGATCCTTCTTTGTCCGTGGGTCTGAGTTAACTAAATATGCAACAGCAAATGTATGTCCGGCTTCTATATAGTAGCGGTACCGCCTGCAGTCTATTCACTACGTATGGCTAGCTTCTAAAATTACTTTTACAATTGCCTTGCCTTTTCTGCAGTGTTCTTCACATGTGCAATCTTTATTCCACATATGAAAGTTGACTCGATTCTTTATTTCGTAATCAGATTCTGTAATGTCTATGCATTCTCATTTCAACCACTCTTCTCAGTGCGTCACGTTTGCTTCTTGTGACGTCACCAGCTTCTCTTTCTCTCATCTTCATTTTCCTCTAGGGATCTCCTCCAAGAGATTGGGCCTCATTACACGGTAGGCGGTAAGGGTTTAACGGTACTGGTACCGGTAAACCCTTACCGCCTTACTACGAGGTCCCTTTGCGGGACCCGACATTAACGGCTGGTTTTATCAGCCGTTAAGGAACGGGCCCGCAAAGGGACCTTGGTGCTAATTACGGTACCGCAATTTGCGGTACCGTAATTAGCGCCTTCCCCATTCCCATTGAGCCCTATGGGGGCAAAAATGGGAATGGGGAAGTGCCTTGGTGAATGGGGAATTACCGCCCCCGCTCACCTTGGAGTAGGGTGGTAATTCCGCCATCCACCAAGGCGGGCACGGTAAAATACTGGCGGCAACCATTACCGCCTACCGTGTAATGAGGCCCATTGTCATCTCTTCAGGGATACGTCATATAGGGTTTTGTCAATGGGTACCTTTTCTCGAAGGCTCTTCGTGGAATTGGCACTATCACTGGTGGTGTGCATGGCGCAAATTCTGGATTCCAGAATATAGGCAGAATGGGGGCGGGTCTTCCTGCAGAGGCATTCAGCTGCTCCTCTACAGACCTGTTGGTGTTCAGTCTACTTTTAGGCCATTCATATATGCCCAAACACATACTAAAGATTAAAATAAAGGTGTTGCGGTCTTCATTTTGCATAGTAAAATAATATTGCCTGGCTGAGTTGTGGGGACTGTGCCTACTTGAGCAAATCTGATTTGCTCTGTGTATCCCAAATGAATAATTTAACGAACAAGTCACTGAATGAAAACCCCATATGAATCTACTCTCAGATTTCTGACAGAGAAAATTATGTTTCGTAGAAGGGACACCCGTCCATTGTCCAAATTCCTTAAAAAAAAGAAATCAGCACATTTAGAATCCATCTGTGAAGACAATGCTCTCTAAAAAATGCATTGCTTTATTGTGCATTCAGAATGCTCAGCCTTAATGTGGAAGAGCTTTGGTGTGCTTTCTAGAACAGTTTCTGGAGCAGCTGTGACAAGTTGAGAGAAAACTAGGGTCTGCACTTTCCCTTCTAAGCTCCCAGGCTCTTATGACCCTCCTGATCCACTGTTTGGGTTTACTCTGGAGCTTCGTTTATATTTTTGTGGGGTAAAAAGACAGGCCCAGAGTGACAGAGTTTGAGAGGCCATGCTAGGCCCTGTTGTGAGAGTGAAGCTGGCTTATGTGGAGTTCCATTGAAATATAAAAGCCAGTACAAAACAGTGATTTCTGACATAAGGCCTAGTGAAACTGAAAGAATTGGGCCTAACCAACTCCACTTAACTGGAGAGGTGCCCAAGTGAAGGGGAATCTACCTGAGAGCGTAAAACTGATGGATATGCCCAATGAATGGGTAATGACAGATGGTGCTGCAGAGGCTAAATTTGTGTGAACTGGGAAAAGGCACCTTTTGACAGATTCAGAAACTGCAGGAGTACACATGTGAAAATATACTTTGAAAGGATAGGCATGTGAAAAATACCAAGGAGGAATTGTGCCTTACATTTAAAAAGTGAAGCCAAGTGACATATTTCGGAGAAAGACACTTACTTTTCACAAATAAACCAACATTCAAATGTAAAGGCCCACTTGTTGGATTTTTCTATGTAATTGTGGCCTATGTGTGAATGATACCTAAAGTGAACATATCTTTCCAAACCATATGTCAAGAAAGATTTAATTTTAAACCACATGCTCAGAGATAATGCTAAAATGATAAATGCAAGCACATCTTGTCAATGTAAGGCTTATTTTCTGACGTATGGATGCAGCTGCTGTTTTCCCCACTGAACTGAAAGGTCTGCGTCTTTGAAAATGGGAACTCAAGACCTGGGCTGAGCCCCCAGGAAAACAGGCCTGGTTTCAGTTATAAATACAAAGAATTAACTGAGAATTAGCTCAAAATTGTGGGTTTCGCAGATAAGACAGCCAGCAGAAATTACCTTCAAGGTCCAGTCTTCCCATTAACTGTGCATTAGTGGTCCACAGATATGAACTTTTCAGGGCTAACTGGACCTCAATAAATGGCTTCATAGCCATTAATGGATGATCAAACATTGTCTATGAAACATATTGCTGATAAGCAGATGTTCAAGTTAGGTGACGATGACAAATGCAACTTAGGAATATGTGGGGGCTAGGTGAAAATGAGGGACCCATGTGCTGTCTTGCCATATGAATACAATTGGGCCACCCTTTCTTTAATTAAATCGTATGTCCCAGTGAGCTCACTCCAGACTCCTATCAAAAGGGAGGAAAAGCCTGTCAGTACCATGTAAATGGGAATCCTTTGTGATGTATACAATTTAAGTTATGAAGACAATTATGATTCTGGCCTTCCCATAATTCTGAGGTGATAGAAAGTTGGTGTGATGATATGTTATGGGAGTACGGTTTGATCGCGCTCTAAAACACTTGTGTACAAGCCCGATAGAAATAAAATATCAATATCAGGAAGGGGCAGATTTGTGACTATTTCAGCTCAGGAGTAAAAACAATAAAAACGGTAGTTACTCCCAGGAAGGGTGTGCCGAGATATGATTTGTATTTTCGGACTCGCCATAAAATATAGAACTCAAAAATATATATATGCCTGCCATTATCTGAAAAATTAGGGTAGCTGCAATGTTATTAGATTTTTAAGGACACTGAAAAATTTAAACCCACTTGTCATTTTGGGTGAAGAATCTTCCTCCTCCCTCAGCCTCCATCATTCACCCCCCCACTCCTTGTCCTATTAGCAGGCAGACGGTGTATTGGTGGGAGGGAGAGGAAGAGACTGGTCAATCCGTAGCGTGGGAAGCATGTTACTAATGGAGTATCACCAGCCCTATAAGAGATCAGTTTTCAATCTGAGAGGAAGCTTTCTTTGGCTTTTTTGACACTTAGGACCTTTCTTTGGACTTTTGATTTTTCTCTTAACTTTCCCCCTATATTGCTGGAGGTAACCTCTTCTGGACTCTTGCAAAGAACTAGCAGAGAGACAGGAGAGCTACCAAGGCCTTAAACATTGCATGGGAGTCAGAGCCCAGGAAATCTAGAAGCTAGCTGGGCCTGCCATTTGAGGAGCTAAACCAGAGCCTTTTGACCAGATCTGTGCTGTCCTCTAAAGAATCCTGCTGTTTCCCTGGATGCCCCATACCCAAGGCCTGACATGTAAGTAGATTAATTTAAATGCCATCAAATGTGTAGGGGGGAATCTGCCAACCTTAATCTTCAACTTGCATAGCGGGCAGGGGGGTGGATCTGGGGAGACAATTGGAACATTTTATTAAATCCAAATCAAATTAATTCCACTAAAGAAAATCATCCTATCGATTTAAATTGAATTGTGTTGGGAACTGCCTGCCTTAATCCTTTCCTTAAATTGTGGGGATGAGGGAAGCTGTGAAGATCCTTAGTGCATTGAATTGGAGTTAAATCAATTAATTCCCATATAGAAAATCATGGGATGAGTGTTGTTAGAGTACGAAACTAACAAAGTCCATGCCCAGTGTGTTAGAGCCGGTATAGTACTTTGTTGATTATACCTTTCTAAAACCCTGGTCTTCTGTACCGAATGGGGTGTCCATAACCCCAAAACAAGTACCGCTACAACGTTGCCATTCAAAGTTTGCAAAACAAAATTTCCCATTCAGTTACTTGCATCCCAAAACGATTTTCCCACACAATTTGTTATCACTGTGTCTATTTGCCAAACCCTGCCTTTTAATAAAAAGCCAAAACGATTTTGTTACTGTATTCCCACTCCCTGTACCTTTTCTTCAAAGTAAAGAGTCATATATGACTGATGCATGGAGGTGGGGGTTGCTGGGAGAGAAGAGCATTGTGATAACCCAAGCAAACACTTAAAACAAAATAAATATATTAAAAGGCAGTCAGGTTTATTCCTGAGAAGGGATCCTTAGGAGGCCGAAACACTTAATATTTTGGAACAACAATTTTAGACACTAGGCTTACAGGCTCCAAAATATTGTTTATTTCACAAAGCAATCTGATTAAGCTTGGATTGAAAATCCTCTTTATGTCTGTAAGGGGACTTAACATGTGTATGAAGGTACGGTTATATGAATTGTTTTCATTTGAAGATTTAATTGGGTTAAAAAGTACATATGTATCGATGTACTAGTGAATAAAGAAGTAGTTATTTTTGTTGTTGTTGACCTAAGTGATTAAAAACATGTTTGATATGGTTATTAGCAGTAGATGGACTTGGTTTACTAATGTATATATATATATATATTTTTTTTTAATGATTTGGAAGTTTTAGTTCCCTTAAGACTGCTATATAGTTTGAGCAATCTCGCGTGGGCGTTTATGGTAATCAACTATATCCCAGACCAGTTTGGAACTCTAATAGCATTGAGCATCAATGCATGTCCCAAAAATGTCACTGTCTTGAAGTGTATCAAAATTATTTAAGATTGGTTGCGCGATCCATGTACTATTGTTTTGTTTCTTGTATCCCCACTTAAGGTGAATGATCCTGTACTCCTGAGAGGGATATTAAATTTCCCTTCAGTAAACAGATGGCTTAGTGTCTATATTTTTTACCTTTAACGTTTTCACCCCACTTACCACAATTCTGGGCTTCTACTTTGGATGTCTGTTTTTAATCCTGTAAACTTGTAAGTGAGGTGCATTTAATTTAACACCCCTGAAAAGACTGCTCATGACAACATCACCTCCTTGAAAAACAAGATCTCTGCTGACTGTCCTGAGCCAGACTCCAAAAGCCATAAAATGAAATCTTGTTCATCGTGTGGGCAGTCTGCCGCTGCCAGACTTTTAAGGGCATTATTCTTTTGTTAAACCTCATATAATGGGCATATGTAGTGGATTATCTAGCTTGAATTCCTGGATATATTTTAACTGGGGGAGATTCATTCTAAATAGAAAAGATTTGTTCACCAATCACCATATTGGTAATGTTGCATTACTGGGAACATGCCACTGTTTTCCTGTACAATAATTTAAACATTGATGCTTAATTTATCAGACTTAATACTTCATTGGCTAATTGTTTTTATTTTTTTTCTAGCAGCTAGTATTTACTGTGCAACAGTATTAAACATCTGACCTTTTAATGTGCACTCGCATACCACCAGTGAGAGGGCTACTATCTTTATAGAGTGCTGGTTTACACTAGGGCACTGTTATAATGTGAGATTAAAGAAAACTCACTGAAGGGGGTAAATTGAATCGCTAGTGTGTCACGTTGGATTCATGTTAACTCTTGGAAAAGTGTGAATTCAAGCATGCGTAATTCCAAACAAGTGCGTTCCCAGATTAGGACCGAGGATTCAGGGGATATCTGTTCAGGGAGTACTGAGTACACCCATCTCCTGACCACATGGGAGCGCCATGTCTATGTCCAATCATCACAGTACAGAGATAGTAATTCTCTGGTTGGTTGGGGGTTTTGAGCTTGGGGGGTGTAGATTGTGATCATTCGGCATTTTGAAGGCCAAACAAAGTCGGCCACAAGGAATCGGTAATTTTTGTGTTTGGTGTGCAAAATGCGGAATTATTACATGAAACCGTTCAGACTCAGTAGAATGTGATGGAGATCCACACTGGATTGAATCAAGCTAAAGGGACACATTTCTATGTGAATCCCAAGAAAGGCCACTGAGGTACAGTAGGTTCATCTTCTCATAGCTCCATTAGGAGGACGTTGAACAAATCCCAAACCCATCGTTTTGGGTCATATTCTTACCCGTGTATTGTTCCTTTCAGCTTTCAGTTCAGAAATCTCTTCTTCCTTCTCAAGAAGCTGTTCCCTGCAACCATTTAATTCCCTTGTCAATGTGGCAAATTCCTAAAAGAAAACATACAAAAAGTTAAATCCCGTTGCACCAGCTGGAGTTTGACAAACAGAGAGCAAAGTGGTATTTTATTCATAAACACATTTTTAGACTAAAGATATAGGCACAATGTATAATAGCATTATTTAGGATGCTACCAAGGCAAGATTAAAAGGGGCTCCATTTCTCTTAACGAGATAAAAGGATTAGGACCATGAAAAACCAAAATGCATCCTAGGGTCAGTCAGAAACTAACCTACTCTTGTCCATAGAGAACAGAAACACACAGTACCAATTCTAAACTTGAACTAAAAGGTTATTGGACATATAGATGACCAAAGATAACAGTCTTTGACAAAGTCACTGGGGAACTATGGGTGCTGATGGATGAGATCTGAGGGTGGAACGTACACTTTGTGGTACAAACCCGGGAGGCAGTTATAAGGGGCTAAACCAGAGTCACCCTAGTCCTCGCAAGACATGTCAGAGACTTGAGGCACAGCTGCCTCTTACAGAGAGTCAAAATAAAAACCCATAACCAAGTTAGAAAGCCACACATTTTCCAGGCTGACTACGAGATTAGGCAGAAGGCAAGACACTATTGCCTGACCACAACATGGCGTGAACACAACTGAAAAAGGGAGAAAACATATTTTCACTGTATTTAAGGAGTATAGTAGAGTAGAGTGTACTCACAAAATGAGGACAAAGACGCAAAGGAGCAGGAAAAACTAGGAAGGAACAGTCCAACAATCCGATAATCAGAGCCCCTAAGGAGGGTATATACACCAATGCGGCGGGCCAACCCTGCCAGTAATAGCCAGTCACCCAAGTTAAGGGCCCAACTGAAGGTTCCTTAACGGGAGTGTAGGCACCGTAACCAGCACATTCGGTCAAATGCTGGGGGTGTATATCACCATTAGCATCCACGAGTAATGACCGACAGGAGCTAAAGGAAACAAACTCATCTTCAGTCACTCCTTCGACGCTGTGTTTGGGAGAGGGAGTCAGTTTTCAGTGTTGATTAATCAACAAAGAAATTGACTCCCTCTGTACACACAGGACTGACTGAAGGCACGCACTTATTAAAAATTTTCTTTAGCACCCATGTGAGCTTAAACGTGAGTGGTAAAGTAGACATGGGGGATAAGGAGAGGCAAAGGGCGATGGGCACGTGGCACTGGGGAGCCCGGAATGCAGGCTCTTTCGAGAGAATACAGGCCCTTACGAGAGAATACAGGCCACTTTCCAAACTCCCCAATTGGCCAGCACCACTACCCAGCAAGCTAATGCCCAATTACCTTATTTTCCCAAGCATAAAATGCAGCCAACCTTCCCCAGCTTGACGATGCAAAGTAGAGGTTTCCTGGGAGCTTTTATTGAAGATAGAGAGAATAGCAATGAGGGGAATTAAGTATTAAGAAGACAGGGAGATTGGTCTCACATTTACCACCTGAAAGGAATGCATGGTATCAAACAGTGAAGACAGGCACAAGTGATCAAAGTTCAAGGGTTTTTATTGAACTTCAATTGGATTTGAAAAACACCTATCTAATCGTAAATCTAAAGATGGGAGCAAGCTACGACCATCAAATAATAATAATGCAGTCCTAGTAGAGTCTAGTCAAAATAAAAGGGCCTATACTAATAAACCTATTGCCAATCCTTACACCTAAATACAAAATGGTGTGGGAAACAATGTTATGCAAAAGAAAAGTTTTCAAGAAATGATATGTCAGGATAGTTGAGCCGTTAGCTTCCCTTCCCCACATTTTCAGTACGGGACAAGGCGCCACACTCGAACTTAGCACATACGCTGGCTTTTCTAGTTTGAGGATGCGGTTCAAAATCTCAGTTTCAGAACCTTCTGTGCCAAAGTCTCTTTGCCATTCAAAATCTCTTCTTTCAGAGGGCTTGATGCGACACACAAACATTCAATGTTCCTTTCTCCTCAGAATTCTTATACGCACAACTTCTCTGGTGATTCACTGTTCACCCCGGGACCCCCTCCACAGGGGTCAGACCAAATTTATCTCATTTTGCAAACTATTTCAAAATCGAAGACTTTCAACTGTGTGCAGGATTTTGCTGGACCCGTCGCAGGACCACTTCAATTCACAATTTGTTGTTCTCTTTTTACTATATCCCTTTAACTTTCACTTTTGGCACTTCTCAGATGGATACCTTACAGCACCTTCGTTTGAGCACCCACATGATGCCGGACCACTCTGTCAAAGGTACCATATCAAAGTATCTTCAACGTTCAAACACTCATCAGCAGTTCAACTTTTACTTGCATCTTTTCTCGCACGTTTTAACAATGTTTATTCCAGTGCTCGCAATACAATGCCTCTTGCAACCCTGGCTTCAACATATATATTGGTCTCCTCAACTCACTGGCTGTGTTGATTTCACAGACACTGCTTTGTTCTTGGAGCCAAGGACGGTATCAAAGCGGCTGCTGCTTCTCCCACCTTGATTAGAGATGCAGGAGGGCCCCTGGTATCTCCGACACATAATACAGGATTCTTCAGCCTAGTTCCCTGGTCTTACACTTTCTAATCTCGAGGGCTTGTGAAAGTAAGTCTCTTGTTGAAAAGGTCAAGGCAATTCCACTCCTGGCGATCCCCTCCTGTTTTGCCGTTGGCAGCTTCTCTCGTTCAGCTGCTGTCTCAAAACTGACGTTTCCTTGTGTGCTTTGCTTCGCTCAGAGTGTGCTTTCGTGCTCCTCAATTTTATCCATGTGGGGAAGCTTAATGAAAGTCAGGTGCGAGTGATGGTCAGTAATTGCCTGACCTCGGCGGACCATTGTATTAGGATACGTCAGGTATTCTGCTCTGGTGTTAATCTGTTTACTCCCAGAGCGGGCTGTCCGTGTGAAAGTGTTCATGTGGGAAAAGGGAGGGGGGGGGGGAGTACAGTTCCTACGTAGCCTATCTGATAGGATGGTGTATAGGTTTTACAGGGAAGGGGATACCATGTCTCGTCATCTGGTGTCCCACTTCCACTCCCCAAGACCCCTCATCCAGGTGTTCCGCCTGCACTTGTTCACTCCCAGGAACTGGATCCAAAAGCGATGAGCGTGTCCCGGCCACCTGGATGACAGATCCCCAGGGACTAGTGGGTGAGACACCTTCTGGTTTCTCACACACCCTTGTCTGGGGGGCGGTAAACCTGGGAAACGTCCCTGTAATGCCTTGCTCTCACAGAATCTTGAATGGAGGCAGTGTCAGAAAATGACAGGATGATACTGGTCGGCTGCCACCTTGCCACCCTTGGTAATGGGAACAAAGGCCAGACAAAGGGGTAACCAGTGGAGCATGCCAAGAAACATGTGGGGGGAAAAGTCTGTAAGCCGAAGAAAAAAAACATCCTAAATCGAGTTGAATATCCAAGGTCTCTTAGGCTAATGGAAAAGAATAGCTCCAGAACCGTCTTCTAAAAGGGACATTGAAGACGTAAGGAAAGAAACAGAAGGGCACAGGTGGACACAGACTCCAGGGAGTAATGAGGCAGAATAACAACAGAAGGAGACAAAAGAACATACAGGAGTGGAGCGGGGAGAACAGGAGGACAACGTCAAGTCCGGCCAGCAACGGGAGTTAGCTCTGGGTTGCTATTCAAAGTTTGTGAATGATGTAGCAATATGTGAAGAATCCTACAGATCCTACATTAAAACAATGCCTAAAGTCTCCTCCCAGGTGGCCAGGGAAAGGCAGATGCTTCCTGATCCTTACCTTGGGGATGGTGCACTGCGGGAGGATCACCTGGAAGGAGACAAGGTCCAGGGTGGTGAGGACATTCCGTGGAATGAGACAATGTATGTTTCCTCTGAAAGGAAGAACCTTTCTAAGTTACCAAAACAGGTAATGGCTTATTGTCATTATAATGTCCCTGACCCACATAGATGATCTGGGATTTTGGGCATGAATATCATACAATCTGAACAACCCTTAAGCAATGGAAAGAAGTTTCAAGGTATTTCAAGCTAAACACCCTCCTTACTCCCAGAGGTATAATGTAAAGGAATCTGGAAATGTTGCCTTGAATAAATGGCCTTCCTCTGTAATATTTAATTCCAGAGGTTCCATCTTAAATGACGTTAAGGGAAGCAACTCTACCCTTATACTCAAGACAATACCTAAACAAAAATTAATGTTGTTGGGGACTATAAATCCCATAATCCCATGAGTAGTGGGACGAGGAAGTGGGCTGAAGAGGCATGCTGTAGTAGTAGTCAGGCAATTAAGGCTAACAGCCAACACCTGAAGCAACCTAAGAGGTATAAAAGGCTCCCTAAGGTACAAGCAATGAGAAGGAGCTGGAATTGTGACTGGAGTGAGCGCTGTAGTAGCAGATGCAGAAGGAAGAAGGCATGGTTCTGGCAAATCAACTACTAGTGGGAGGACCTGAGGGACACTGGAATGGGGATGCAGCAGATTTCACCTGCTTGTTATGAGAGGGTCCTGGTTTCCCAAAGTCTGAAGGGCAAAGGCTGTGCAGTGGCAGATGTGCAGGGAGGCTGTCTTCCCACATGTGAGCTTGATTGCCATGATTTATGAGCAGGAGCCGTACTCGAGACCGAAGCGAGGAGCTGCAGGCAAGTTGCAGTCTCAGGAGCGAAAGGCGCTCCAAAACTGAGTGGCAGGACCAAAGATACCTTCAGCTTGGACAGGTGTTGGTCCCCGAGAAACCAGAAGGAGTAGAGGTTGTGTCCAAAGTCGTAGAAGTTTGGCAATCCGCAGAACAAGGATAACAGAAGCTGGTGACTCATACCTGGCCTTCTAATTCCTTGTGCGAATACGCCAGGCAACAGTATCCAGTTCAAATATTCACTCATGCATAAGTTAAAGCGAGCTGAAGTGTTTGTTGAAGTCTTTAAATAAAGGGGAAATGGGAAAGTAACACTTGTGTGTGATCGAGTAACGTACATTTAATTTGCGTGAAGAGCCAACGTTACTTACAGCATTGTTAAAAACTTAAAGCTTATAAACTCTGTTAATAAGTGGTTGCATGTCTTCCATTGTGCTGAAAAAACTTTGCAAACACATTGTTGAACTTCTAACCTTTGCGAAAACCTTTAAGAAGTGCTTGCATTGGCCTAATTTTGATTTCGAAAGGAATATTGAACTCTAACTCTTTATTCCCACAAACAATTACAACACAAGTAAGAGGTCAAGTGGTTAATCAGTGTTTCTTTGTATAGGCAGTTGAAGAGAAAAGCAAGTATTACCCAAGCCCAGAGGCTTTTCCATATTCACAATGAAAGCTGCCTTTGTCAGAGCCATAAAACACTTCTATCAATACTGTGAGGCCAATATAAATTCAATCTTGCTTGGAACAACAATATGCAAGCATTGCCTGAAGCTAGGGGAGTGCCATCAAGGCTTTTGGGTGAATTGTTGGCTAATAGTTTGCAGAGAAAGTGAAGTCAACATTAGGGAAGGGGAACTTGCTGCTCATAAGGATTGATGAATTTGACATAACCTAGATTGTCAAAGACTGCGAAGGAGAAGTGGGTCCTAAAGGCAAACCTGTGTTGTTATTGTGGCAGACAGACAAGAGAGGCAAAGAGGTTGCCCCTTTTGAAGAGAGTTATTTGGAGGAAGACTACCTTGCCTACAAGAAGATACTGAAGTACCATGAAGTGAATCTTGTCAAAGTCTGTCTTGAATCTAAATATTACTGAAGCAGTTGTGGTGTTACCGATTGTCAGTGGATGTAAACTTTCAGCAACAAAGGTGGAAGGCTATGAGGCAAAGGAGAATGCCTTCCTGTAAACTCTAGTCGAAGTGAAGTTGTGCAAGTAGCAGCAGCACTGTAAAGTCATCCTGACAAATATACCTCTTGCCAAGTTACAAAATACTGAAGCCGTGGTTGTAGTGAAGCTGTGGCTGAATCATCATTTTCATCCTGATAATATCTCATTTCAGAAGTCTCATACTGAAGATGTGGTTGTACTTCTGAGTACTGAAGCTGTGGCTCCAAAACAAGTTGAATATAGGAATAAGTACCGTTAACCAATGCTTGTGTTTCACTAATCTTCTAGAAGTTGTATTTCTTTTGAACTCCATCAATTCTTCTGGAAAGTGGGAAAAAAGCATTGTGGCTGAGAAGAACACTGATGCTATTCTGAAGAAGTGAAAAGACTAGTTCTTCAGGAACTATAACTCTGTTATTGGAACTTTGGTTAACAAGACTTAACGTTGCCATAGGAATTTCAAGAACTGAATAAAGACGTTGCTATCTATGTGGATTTCCTTCTTTTCTTTTGATGTACAGTGGAGCTGAATTAACCTTGAATCCTGGGAAGGGAGTTCACACAGTTTGTTGAAAAGGCTCCTAAAACACTGTAATGATCTTTAAGTTGTTTGAATTGCCATGTATTATCTTTTATATATATATTTTTTTAAACTTTCATTAATTGCTGACAGGTACAACATGAATACACGGGACATCAAGTGTTGTGCCTATGGTTACATATTAGCATGGCAATGTCATATTAATACATAGTAGAGCTAATCCAATAGTGTTTCAGACCATTACTGTTTCATCTCCAGTTTCATTTCCTTGATTGTGTCTGAGGTAAGCACAGAGTGGGGCCCATATGTCCTTTGGCTTACATGTAGTTGTTACACTCCTAACATAGTTCTATTCACATTCTTGTACATATATCAGGTCTCTTAGCCACTCGCGTGGGGTAGGAGCCAGTTTGGACTTGCATGTCCTTAGTATGTTCCTCCTGGCTACTGCTCCCGCCACGGCGACAAATCGTCGGGTCCTTACTGAGGCCTTACCTATGTCGCCCAACAAGTATTTTTGCGTGGTAGCCGGGATATATATTCCCACAATATCGCTTATGAGCTTGGCCACCTCTCCCCAAAAGGCTCTGACAGACGGGCATTCCCAGTACATATGTATGGAATTCACTGATTGCGCATTGCATTTGGGGCTGGATGCCTGCCGTGTAGGGTCAAACTTATAGATCTTGTTCGGAGTTATGTGTAAGTGATTTAAAATCTTGAATTGTATCAGTCTAAAATTGGAATTGATCGAAATTGCCTTCGTGTATTGACAGTACCTGGCCCATTGGGGTTCTTCTATGGTGACACCAAGATCCCGTTCGCACTTCTGTTTCATAGTGTTTCTGGATGTGGTGTATGATTGAGTCGCCCTATACAGACTTGAGACATTGCCCATAAAGCCATCCTGTGAAAATGATTGCAGTTAAGAACTGATGCGTGGGAGGTGCTTCGAGGAATGAGGGCCACTTCCGTTTGCAGGCTGCCTTCATGCAATAGTATTGCAGTATGGTGATAAGACCCTTACCGGCTTTATTTTGTACCTCCACTAATGATGCGAATTTGCCCTCTGGATATAGGTCCCCCAATCGCATTTCTTTGTTAGGGTCCTACTTACGTTGTAGAACTGTATCAAATGTGGGCTCTAAGTCTGGGTAGTGCCAAAGGGATGTGAACGACCAGTCAGGGTTCTCACATCCCACCCTATTAAATAGTTTGGACCAGGCCCGCACCGTCGACCGCACTGTATCCACCTCACCTGTGTCCCCCCTAGCTTTTGCATACGGCATAACCTGTATATTCACAGGGGCTGCTGCAAATTTCTCAGCCCGTACATGTGCATGCTTCTCCACTGTGCCCGCCCAGTATTTTGCAAAATGTGCCTGTGCTGCGTGATAGTATAGTGCGAAGTCCGGGGCTGCCATCCCACCCGTTTTGTATTTCTCACACTTCTTGGACCATTGGAGCCTGACCATTCCCCTGCCCCACACGAAGTTGGAAGCCATTCTCTGTAGCATCTGGAAGAAATCTCTCCCAGGCCATATTGGGATGCCACAGAACAGATATAGCAACTTGGGTACCACCACCATTTTAAGTAGGGCTACCCGGCCATAGAGGGATATTGGAAGTTTATCCCAGACCTTAAGCTTGAGTTCTAGGAGTAATAGGTACGGTTCATAGTTTTTGGCATATAAGGTCTGTTTTTCAGTAGCCATTATTATCCTGAGACAATGCGCTAAGTTAGTTGACCATTTAAAACCAGAGGTAGCCTGTGATTGTGCTGTGGTAGGTGTAAGGGGGATAACTTCTAATTTGATCTGGTTAATTTTGTATCCAGAGTAGATTGAAAATCTATTTATCTCCCTCATTATCATAGGCAGATGTATCTCCGGGTTTCTGATATACAGCATCGTGTCATCGGCATATAATGAAAGAAGTTGGGGGGCCTCTCTAATTCGGATACCCCTCCATGTGTGTTTGTGTCTTATTTTTGCTGCCATGCCCTCTATTGTGAGTTTAAATATAAAGTTGGATAAAGGGAAGTCTTGCCGGGTGCCCCTACCAAACATAAGGGAGGATGATAGAGTTTTATTTATCCTAATCATTGCTACCGGGTTCTTGTATAACATATGAATATATTGCATGAATACCAGGACAAATCCCATTTTTACCAAAATTGAAAACATGTAGTTCCAAGATACAGAGTCAAATGCTTTTTCAGCGTCTAGTGTGATTGCAGCTGCCTTGGCTTTTGGGTCCAATTGTGATGTAATGGCAAAGAACCTTTGAAGATTCAGAGCTGTTGAGCGTGTAGGGATAACACCTGATTGGTCTGTGTGGATCAATTTGTTCATATGCGGGATTAAACGGTTCGCCATTGCCTTCGGATAGATTTTTGCATCCGTATTAATCAACAGTAAAGGGCGGTATGATGTGGGATCCTGAGGGGGTTTGTCAGGCTTGAGCAGGACTGTTATTATTGCCTCTGTCATTGTGTTTGGCAATTCCCCTCTCTCAAGCGCCTCCTCCCAGACCTCCAGCAACTTAGGCACCAGCTCCGATTTAAAGACTTTATAGAAATCTACTGGGATACCATACGATCCCGGGGTTTTACCTGACTTCAAGTCCGATATGGTGTGTTCTATTTCCTCAGTCGTCAAGGGAAACTCCAGCAGTGCTCTATCTGTATCTTCCAGTAGGGCAGCGGGAACAATTCCATGTACTCTTGGAGTTCTTCTGAGGATCCTGTATATTTTGTAGGTGTTCTCTGTGTTTGTGGGCTGCTGTATCTCAACATCTCGTAGCTCCCGTTCAGTAAAATTCAGCTCCCTCATTTCTTTTAGCGTGCCATATGATCTTGCCATTAATTGGCCTCTCAGCCATACTTTGAATGTTTCCGACACTGATCTATGTGTCTGCACCAAACCTGTATTGCGGTCGAAGAAGTCCTCCATTCCGACTCTATGTGGTTCTATGTTGGATTCATCCTTCAATCGGTCGGGGTGCATTCGCCAGTTCCGAGATGTATATTCAGCGTCCCTTGTCAACAATCTCAGGAGGACCGGGGAGTGGTCCGACAATCTACGTGGGAGTATAGAACATGCTCTACTTCAGGGACCAGCTCCGGTGAGCACAGCCAATAGTCAATACATGAGCTTGACCCATATACCCCGGAATAGAATGTGTATTCCCTTCTTTTGGGGTGCAGTTCCCTCCAATTGTCTGCCAGGGGCAGTGTAGTCATCATTTGAAGTAGTGTCATCGCTGCTCAGGTGTGTTGCCTGTGGACCTCCGATGACCTATCCAAAGCAGGGACCAATATCATATTGAGATCTCTCCCCCTAGATTACCTCTGCAGACCCCAGTGGTGATAACAATTCCACTATCCGTAAATAGAAGTCGGGGCTGTCCATGTTGGGCCCGTATGTGTTTACTATTATAACTTCCCTGTTGTGCAGCTGCCCCCATACTATCACGTAACGGCCATCATCGTCTACAATTGACTAACATCTGGAAGTTAATCTGCTTGTGCACAAACGTGAGCACTCCTCTTGCCTGTGAGGAGTAATTTCTCGCTATTTTCACAGTACCCCATCCCCATGCAAACATGTCCGTGATAATCTTCACAGCATGTGTCCCTTGTAACAAGAGGATATCTACCTTGTGCCAGTTTGCATATGTCACTACCTTCCTTGCCTTTATCGTGTGTGCAAGACCTCTGATGTTCCAAGTGAGGAGCTTAATCCCTTGGTCTTTCTGTATCATTCGTGTTTGCATCGTAGATTCGTCTCAGATCGCGTTCTAGTCCTTACCATGCTATACTTTGCATGTCGTTCCTGTCAGTGTTTTCCTGTATCTTATGCATTGCCCAGTTCAGCTCAGTTTACGTGTCAGCGTGTTTACACTCAGCCCTAGTTTTAAGGCATGTTTTCCTCCTAACAACAAACAGGTAACAGGCCTGAACCCTCTCCTTCCCCCTCCCCCACCCTCACCCTCACTATCCCCCCAACTGGACAGTGTATACCCTCCATTAAACTTCAACTTTTGAGAAAGTGGGTTGCTTTGTAAGGTCAGTCTTATCCTTTCCATCTGCCAACCAGACAGCCTAGAGGGCCGCCACGCCTTCACGTTGCGGATCCAGGTATTTATAAATGACCTTGTGATTTTGAGCTTGTTGCAGTGACTTCAAGTACTCGGTTTGGCTGGTTGGTTTTTGTCTCTGAGAGGCGGTGGGATATTACACTCGATGTAGCCCATGGCTTCTTCGGGGGATTCAAAGAAATGCACTTTCCCAGCATGTTGAAGTTTGGCAGGAAATAGCATTGCATACTGGATTGACCGTGCTCCGAGTTCTCATTTGACCTGATCGAAGGTGCGGTGTGCTGATTGTACTCCACTTGAAAAATCCAGGTATATGTGTATCCTGGTGGAATCGTACTCTCCCTGAATAGCCTCTGCATCATATCCCTGCCGCAGTAATTGAGGAGGCGGGCTATGACTGTACGTGGTGGAGCCCCTGGTTTTGGAGGTGGCACCAAGGCTCGGTGGGCCCTCTCAATTAGTAAGTGCTGTGAGAGTTGTATGTCCGGGAGGATGGTACGGATGGTACGGATCACTTCCTCTAAGAATATCTCCATTAGAACATTGAGTTGCTTCTCAGCCAGGCCGTCCACCCTGATATTGTTTCGACGTGACCTCGATTCGATGTCGTCACATTTCATTTGCACCAGCTTCAGGGTCTTTTTAATCACTTCCATTTCTTTGCCTTGATTGTTGATGACATCCTCCACAGCACTAATCCGGTTCTCTGTTTCCACCACGTGTGCGTTCACCTGCTGGAGGTCTGTCTTAATTAAAGATATGGTTCTGCCAATGTCGTAGAGTCTAGAGTTTGCGGCTCCACAGGATTTTTCCTTTCCGGTCCTGGACTTCAATTCCAGGAAAGCGGCCAGTGGGGAACTACTTTGGGAACCAAGCTCCCACCACATCATTTACCCCCACACCCTTAACAGATGCCAAACTCACAGCCAGCATCCACCTCCAGTGTCTCCTCAGCAAGAGCACACTGAGTAGGCTTACAGCAGCCAGATGCTGCACCCTACAAGCAAGGACCAATAGATACCCTGCTCCTCACTCATGAAACAGCAATTCAAAGTTCCATCCAGCATTGCTAACCCCCAGGGAGACCTACCCCAGGCCCAAGATGAAGGGATCTTGCCGAAATGTCTAAGGACCAGCACCCCATTATCTACCTGGTCCGCCCAATGCCTTGATTCAGATCCAGACGTCGACTACGTGTTAGGTCACCCTCTAGCCTGGCTACATACAACCAATTGTTATACCATTGATTGTTTTCTGTTTGGTTGTATTTTGTACCTGTACTATCATTTCTTTTTGGTTGTATTTTGTACCTGTACTATCACTTGTCACTATAGGTGGTGGTTACACATCGATTTCTAAGCACTACTTTGTTTCAGCTTTGTATAAACTCAATTCAGTTTCTAATTCAGTTACATTAAGGACCTGTGAATACTAAGAACTAACTACCCTTAATGTACTGGACTTTTTACAAAAAAATCATTAAAAAACTACCAATGCATGACTATGAAATGCATTTAACAGCAAAATAAAACAAAAGCTGTATCCTCTGTATTTCTCAATTTTATGAGTACTGCTACCTCTAAAAATGTTTTTGCATGCATGTGACATGTTAGAATTAATCTAGGCCTACTGTATTCAATAAGTAGACCCCAGAAGTACAGACGTCAGGGCAAACCCTCTTTGTACTGTAGAGTCTAGAGTTTACTGCAACGAGGCAAGCCTGGAGCGCTGTCATATAAGGGTCCAGCGTGTTGTCTGTTGTACCCCCTGACAGGGGTGTGCTGGTCTGTGGGGGCCCATCATTTATGTCTTGCATACTAGCGTTAGTGAACGTGTCTATTGGTCCCATTGTGTTGCCTTTATTGCCTCTGGGCATAACTAAGTGATGATGGAGTGTCGGCGTGCTTACAAATATTGGATGGGGTGTCAGTACTATGCACAGCTGTAGCAACGTGTTTCACTGTTTGGAGGGCTTCTGGGGTCGCCCCCCCCTTTTGGCACCTATGGTAATATTTAGGTTCTCGTTTGTCATATAGTTGTGCATTGAATTTGTACTCTCGCCTTCCCACTCGTTTTCTGTGGGGTGTGCCTGATTTATATTGCCCTACTGGGAGCGCTTTCAGGGGGGCGGGTTGCTTTTCCTCCTCTCACACCCCTATGTGCTGTGGTATCAAGACTAGGATTGCCACCGCCCCGGGTCCGTGGTGCCTGCACCGGTCAGCGATCCACCAGTCTTACGTGGGTGTCCGTGGGGTCCCATGGTGTTTCTCCCCTCGTACTCCTGCCCAGTTGGTCCAGTCTCTTTCCGGTCTCTGCATGACAAGCAGTGTGGGAACTGAGTTAATGAACTGATTGCCTTATGTCTAGCTCTCCACACGTGGCCTGTCAGCTGTATGGCTTTATATTGAAGTAACCGCACTGCACACCAGCACAGTAGCCGCCTGTATTTATTTTTCTGTTCAGGGGTCAGATCCCTGTTCCTAGCGGGCCCCACATACCTGTCAGCTTGAATGGACAGAAATGAGAGGGCCTCCCTCGACCCAGTCAGCCCAGCCGCTCGCCCACAGCACACACAGCAGCCGTCGGGGAGCAGAGGCCCGTTCCAAAAGTCCGCCCACTGGATTAGGGTGATATCTGCTCCTCACCATGGCCCCCACGACACTTCCGCCTCTTGTGTTCCACCAGACTGCCCACATAGCCCCGGTGTTCCATGCCCTCCCACAGGCAGCCCCTCCTCGGGGATAACCACTGCGGCCTCGCAGAGGGGAGGGGCCGGAGGCGCGCCATCAGCGGGTGAGGGGAAGCATGCCCGATCCTCGCCTCCCGTCCGGGGGACCCACAGGCACTTCGCCTTGGTTTTTCACTGGCAATGTAGGGAAATGATCAGTTTCGAGCACGTTTCCCGATGCTCCGTCGTCTCAGCAACACAGCCCGCAGCAGCTTGTGTGTTTACGTTCCCTGGATCTGCAGGATTTAAGAGAGGATTAATTTATCACGGCGCAGCAGCACGCTCAAGCAGCCATCACCATTGGTGTCCAACAGCACCCCTATATTTTCTTTTATATTTGATGTTTAGTGTGAGAGCCAGCATTCCTGTGTTAGAGTTTTGTTTGGTAGGGGAACCCACAGTAGAGTAGGTCAAGTGAGGCATTTTAAGATTATTTCTCTTCTAATAAAATTGCATATTTTGAACAAATATCAAACAGTTGCCTGCCTCACATTGCTGGCCCCACACAGATAGTACAGGCAGCGTCTGATTTTTGCAGGTACTATCTTGGAAGAATGCAAGACCACTATCTGGTTTCTGTGGAGAATGTGATGGCCCTGCCATGCTGTTTCTTCCATTTCCAACATGGCCTTAATGATCATCGGGTTGCAGTGATAGAATGCCCTCATCCCAAATGGGAAGGTTCAGGATTCCAAGGATGTAAAGCGTGGAATGCCCGGAGTAAACAAAAGCATGGAAATGCGAGGCAGGTTACCAGGTACGTTCCATTGGGGAGTACCTATTCCAATCCCTGTGGTACTGCAAGTGACCCAGACAGTAGCAAGAATTGTAGATCTTGGAAACCTCAAATTCTTCATCAAGTGTGTCTGATTGCAGTCCAGAAGTGGGAAGTGGATGGCGTACAAACCGGTTTGCGAGGTAAGGCTTCAACAAAGACACAAAAACAGGGTCGACCCATTTCCAAGAAGGTGGTAATTTGTGCCTGTAAGACACTGGGATTATCTTTTGTACAATAGAAAAATGACCCTGGTAACATGGAGCCAATTTGGATGGACATAGCCATCTTGGAGGTACTTAGTAGAAAGCTGAGGTTTTGTGCCAAAGGTCCAATTTGGTGTTTCATTGCTCCGTTTATCTGCATAATACTTCGTCCCAGTGCGTGCTTTCTCTAGGTTGTGGTAGGCATCTTTGTGAGTCTTGGCTATGTTCTCTAGTATAGTAGTTCATCTAGGTCCAGAGATGGAATGTCGGTAGCATGGTCTACGGCAAAAGGAGACCTTTGTGGTGTGACAGGTCAGAAGGAGGACTCGGACCAGAGGACATGTTCTTAATGGGTTTTATTTAACTTAAAGAAAACTCCTTTCTGGCCATATTGCTAAACGGGGGAGTCCCTTTCCTAGCAAACTATACTAAAGGTGCATGTCAATTGTCAAAATAACAACTGTAGTCCTCCATCCAAATCCTATCCTCTAAACTATCCCTACCGTGTAGAAAAACAAAGTTAGGCACTATTGTCCTGCCTCACAAGGTCACTCAGACCTTGCACAGGCTTTCCAGGAATCCCTCATAGTTTCAGGTGCAAGGCTTTTCAATGGAGACACTTCTCATTGGTTTAAAAGTCCCATCGTTCTCTGAGGCTAATAAGTAAAGTCTCAAGTTCCCCAAGAAATCCACCCTCCCAGTTGTCACAGGTGGAGCGATATACCCTTAATCCCTTTCCACCGCTTATGTGAGTTTCTCTCCACTTGGTTCATGTCTTCCTTATTTCTTGGTACCGCCTGAATTTGTTCCTTGCTTGTTTTATTGGGCCTCTCATCCTCCCTTGGTTTATTCTGTCCCAGTGTCTCATCGCCCAGAGGTAGTGGTAGCCCTTCTTTAGGTCTCTCATATTTCTCTGGAGTTGCTGTGAGCTGTTTGGCTGGTTGTACTATTCAGGTTTCTAAGGGTCCTATAACCCATATTACTTGTTTCTGACTCTGGGCCTTGATGCCCCTCATAGGGATTTAGGATATTCTTTCCTTCTCTTGCTTTCACTCTCTGGTCTCTCCACCCCCCTCCACTATGAGCTATCTCTGTACCATCTATGTCTGTTGGAATATTTGGGAGTTCAGGCTCTCACTATCATTGTTCTAGGACTCCAAGAGCAACTATGTCCATCCTTGGTTCACGTGACAGGAGACCAAGAATGAGCCAATTTTCCTGCATTTAAATGTCTTAAATTAATCAAACTCTGCACTCTTGGTGTTCTTTCTTTGCACCTTAACAAGGGATGATTCATCCTTTGCACATATACTGCTTTCAAGAATAGATAAACGACATTGGCTGCTTCAGTTTTGATACCAGGCCAGACAGGCTGGCCAGGCGCTTCCACAATCTCAGCTTTTTCTTGCTGTGACACAATTCTCTGCCTTTCCTCTACATGGGTCCGTGTTTGCTAAAATCATGACACCAATGTCCAGCTCCTATGCAATGGCGGCTTCACCTGCAGTCTAATCACTACATATAGCCAGCTTCTATGATGACTTAGTCTACTTGTGTTTTAGCATCTGTACAATTATTGAACCGTTGATTTTCTGCAGCACTTCACACACGTGCAATCTTCTTTCCGCATATGAAAGTTTCGTTACTTCTCAACTTCAGCATCCGTTTCTGTAAGATCCATGCATTCTTCTTCAGCCAGTATTTTTGGGGCATCAGGCTCGTCTCTTGTGATGTCACTAGCTTCTCTCTTCGCCCCTTTTAATATCCCTTCAGGGAGTTCCTCCCTTACATTGTCGTCTCTTCGTGGATACATTCGATACAGTTTTCTCATTGGGTACCTTCTTGCAAATATCTGCTGTGGTATTGACACAACTGCTGGTGTCAAACATGGCATGATTTCGGGCCTCCAACATTTAGGAGGTGGGGGGGGGGTCGAGATTTCCTGCAGAGGCATGGAGCTGCTGCTCTACACTCCCATGGAACAGTAAAACGTTAAAAAATAATACTTTTTTGAGTAGCTGAATGCACCATGTTTTATAGGAGAATTCTGCTGTGGGGAGTGATTCTACCCAATGTAGGTGTTGCTCCATTGTTTGATTACCCCTTTCATTCTACCTGTTAGACGGAGGGTGTGTGACAAATAGAGGGATTCAGTCACCTCTCCGAAGAGGGAAGCCTCGTCCTGTGAGGCTAGGAAGGTGAGCCTGCTGCAGAACATTCACCCCTCGGGGTGGCAGTAAGCAGGTCCTCACAGGGAGCGACACCCTCTAGGGGCTAAAATCTCACTTTCCCAGAAGGAATTCAAATAATTATAATAATAAGAAGAATTCCCAAAAACAGTACTACAGCATGAACTGACAGACGAGTAAATTCCTCTTGCATGTGTTATGGTAGTGTAATACTAGAAGAACATCAACCTGGTATTACGAGTAAGAACATGAGAGAATGAAGAGTCCTTGTCTGCCGAGTTCTGACACGAAGAATCCAGCAGGAGGCATGGTGGATAAGGCCCAGACACAAAGGAAGCACTTTTCCTGGCCAAGAGTTCAACTAAGTGAGGCGTGGGAGTTTCAAACCGACCGGATCAAGGAGACTTGGAAACCACAGGGGACTCTGCCTTGCATGTCACAAAGCAGAATACGGAGAATAAGGGACAGCAGCATGTTGCCCGAGCAGATAAAGTGAAGATCACTCAGGGACCCTGCATACTCGTCCCAGTATTTGGCAAAACTATATAAAGAGCAAAGATCACTGGAGGACCCTTCATTCTCATCCCAGTGATTGGCAAAATTGTATGAAGAGCGAACATCATCCAAGGGGCAGATATATTCATCCCAGCTGGTGGCCAAAATGTAGTAACCACTTAGGAATACGTGATACATACCGATGTGAATGGCAAGACTGAGAGGAATATGAATCAAAGACACATTCTGAGAAGTAGCGAAGTATTTGGGCAAACAGAGAGAAACATATATAAACGTCTGGAAAGACCAATTGAAGGAATTGACGGCACCATTACAAGAAATAGCAAGATACTATTTGTAGATAACCTATTGAAAAGGATTGTGCTGAGAAGCATCCCGCAGGAGAAGGAAGTAATTCTCCTGGACTTTTGTTTTGTATTAATAATGGTAGGGTCCGCATAGGCCAGTTCTGACAGAGGCCTGACTATTAGGTTTGGACTTCACATCCAATGACGAGCACCCTAGTTTAGTTTTGTTAGGTAGAGCACCCCAAAGATTAGGGTTACTGAGGCATGGTCTTTATTATTTAAATAAAAGCAAGTTGAACATGGAACATGAAAGTCGTCTCCTGCTTCTGACTCACCACAGGGTGGTACCCAGAGGAGAGGGCCCTCTCGATACCAAGATACTTACCAAGGGCAGACCAGAAGTGGGAAGTATACTGTGGTCCTCTACCTGGGATAGTGGTTGATGGAAGACCATGTCAATGGGACACATACTTTAAGAAAAGCAAGGTCATCTGTAGAGTTCAGGAGTGTGCTCAATTGCTCAAAGTCGATAGTGACCATTATGTCAGCACATACATCTGATCTTGGCAGGTCAACCACAAAAAGTCTGTAGACCTGTTTTGCCTGGGGCTCATTGGAGTGGGAGGTTGATGCAATTTGCTTATGGGTTTGAAAGGAGTTGTATCTTGCACTGGACACTTGCCAGACAGGTGGTCACATAGTCTCGAACATCCTTTCATACTGATGGTCACCAGAGGTTATCCCATGGTGGCTGGTGGATTTGGCTATAGTGACACCAGGACAAGACCATCTGTTGGAGTTCAGGGTTATATACAACCAGGAGGTTCCAGTGAAAAAGGAGGCCATCAACAAATCTGTAGTCCTGATCATCACGATGCACTTGTAACAACTCCCTTGAAGATCGTGAATTCACTATAAGGGAACAAGGAAATGGGAATGAGGAACATCTTACCCTTCAGGGTTCGAGACAGAGGTACACCATTATGTGTTGAATATGGTTGTCCCCTCGTTGCATAAGCAGCTCAACTATAGCACTGTCAGAAGCATCCGAGTCCACAATAAAAAGCCTACACCGATTGAGTTGAACCAGTATGGGGGCAGTACAGAAAGCCTGTTTCAGTTTCCAGAAGGCGTCTTCTGCTTCTGTGTTCCAGGGGTATGTCAGCCCTGGTTGCAAAACTCTTGCAATGGCAGGTTTTAGATAAGAAGGTTTACCAATGTCCAGTGACAGCTATAGGGTTGACAGATGCCTGGGCAAGGATGTGAACCCCCTTCTCTAGATGTCATGAACAGACTGCCCTTAGCAAGCCCCTGTGAAAACGGACAAATAAAAACTCTTGAAGTGTCTCTGCGAGTTGGTGTGTTGTTGTGGCCATCTTTGACAGCGCCTCTGGCTTCATGTTCATGGTGTTGGTTGGTGTGCAGAAAGGATTTGTATAGTCGCACACTTTGACGTTCAAAGTAGGAGACTAATGTAGTATAAGTGGTGAGGTGCACGGGAGTGTATGACGACCCTGACGCTAGGTCGTAGTTAATCGGAACAGTGAGACACGGTGTCCACGGTCTGTTGAACACTTGCGTCCCATGCACACTCAAGCTTATTGTCCTAAGAAAAACAGAACTAAAAAGGAATCTTTGAATTCAGTATGATAAAGAGATCAAATTAAAGAGTGGTAGGATATCACACTCTTAGGCAGAATTATATGCAGTACCCTTTGGGAACACCACATACAATTAAGACTACAAGTGACAGTACAAATTCACATTTGGTACAAGCCAGTACTTCACAGTAAAGTGGTAGCGATGGCTGAGCAGTCAGGCTTATCTCAAGAGTAAGTGGGCAGTATCAATACACAGTGTACACAAAGGACCGCAATTACTATGATTCAAACAAACACTGACTCAAGGTTTCTGAGTAAAAGAATATACATTCATTTACACATCATTTGTAAAATATTTCACTAAAGTAAAGCAGTTGAAAAATCACAATCTTAATACACAACACCACACCCGATAGATTCTGAACAAGTTAGGCTCAAAATGAAGTGTGAGCAAAATGGCACTCCAGCAATTTAAAAGGGAGGGAAAGACAAAATTAGACACGAATTGAGCAGCACCAACAAGTAAGTAAGCAGGGCAATCTAGAAAAAGGAACTACAGTGAAGAAATCATATTAAAAGGGGCCTGGCCCAAAGTCAATGGACCAAAGTCTTTGCTCAAGATCACACAGTTCAGGGTAGTTCGCGGTTAAGTCTTTGCCAAGAGTTCGAGATGAAGTTTGTCAGCAGAAAAATTAGTTTAAAGAATGGAGAAGGACAAGCCCTCAGATTGGCAAAAGGTTTCACACACCTTCACCGTGGCTGGATGAAACGAACAACCGGATTTGAACAGTACCTTAAATGGAGAAGAAGGCTATAGCTGAGGTGGACGTTCCTGGCAGGTCCTGCAGGCTCAGTATTCCTGAAGCGACTGTCAGACTGACACGAAGTAGGAAGACTGGAGGGTCCTGCATTGCCCAGGGAAAAAACCAGCAGAAGAGCAAAGCAACGAAATAAAAGGTCCGCTCCTTAAAACGCAAGCACGGACCGTTCCTCCTGGCTATCCGGTTCACTGTAGCTCTGTACAGTAAATTCGACCAGAGAAGGGAGGTCTGGCAAGCAGTTTGGTGAACTGGTTGTTCCCACCAGCTCAAGAGGAGAAGATTCCTTGCAGATCTTCCCTGTCGTTGGAGTATGAAGATTCGGACCTGCAGCAGGGCTTCACCGGGAGGTTCAGTCGTTGTAGGGGTCCTTTTCTGTCAGCTCCTCTTCGGTTCTTTCGTTCCAGTGACGACTCTGCCTTTTCAGCCCCAGAGACCTACTTTTTATGCAGTTTTCCCCCATTCACACAGCCTGGCTGTCAATCACAGATAGGGCTGGCTGTCCCGCCGGGACAGTTACCACAGCCAATCAGATCAGAGTGCAACATGGGTCTCCAAGGAGACCCTGTGCAGGGAGTCCTAAACCCCTCCCTCACATCCTGCCCTCCCAGACATACAGGCGCCTAAGGAGGGCTTCTGTGCAGAAGCCCGCAAAAGGATAGCGAACAAAGGAACCAAACCTGGTTTGTTGCGCAATGGCGACTAAATCCATCTGGAACCGTATAAAAACGGACATGGTCTAGCGGGTTTAAGTTCGAGGCTACCAAGATAGCCTAAAACAAGACCAGGGCTATTTAAGATAACCGCGGTAGGAATAATAGGGTAGTTACCACTGCCACCAGCCAAGTCTTAATGAAAAGGGAGCAAAACAATGCTCCAAGAGAAACAGAGAAGAAGGGATACGTATTAACCCTTTCCAGCACTCTATTTAAGATCATTTGTACTGGGTCTGTGAGTTTTAAAAGAGACTAATAAAGTCAATGGCAACTTTACCTGTTCTGGGAGACAGTAGTCATTCCCCGAAAATTGAGTCGTAGTTGGGAAGTCAAAAAGACAACCCTGTGTCACTGCACTGAAGGTGCTGTGTAACACACAGCAAAAAGGTGATGCCTATGGAGTAGGTGAGGCTCCACAGTCAATGAACACAAGAAAATGTTAAACACACACAGCAAAACACATGTAAGAGTGCGAAAAAAAGGCTCACACTCTTACCAGGTGAAAAAAATAAACCCCAGAAATCCAGCAAAGCTGCTGAGGGACTTGGTAGGTAAGGGAAATTCTCCCTAACACACACACACATTGTGTACGTGGCCTAACATTAAAGTATTCAAAGCAATAGATTTTCAGACTTCTATTCAAAATGCAACTCTGCCATTACAAGAGTTTTGCGACAAGGAGCGACATTCCCCTGGAACAAAGAAGCAGAAGACGCCTTCTGGAAACCGAAAAAGGCTTTCTGTACTGCCCGCATCCTGATCTCTATCATACTGAATTCAAAGATTCCTTTTTAGTTCTGTTTGTCTTAGGACAATAACCTCGAGTGTGCATGGGACCCGAGTGTTCCACACACCGTGCACACCTTTTCTCACTGTTGGTTAGCTTTTCTCACTGTTGGTTGGCATGCATTCAGTTTTTATTGTTCTGGTTTTTAATTATCTACTGATATTTTATGTACTCTTATTTTAGGCTGCAAGCAATAAGCACTGTAAGTAAGCTTGTGAATGTGTCCAGTGTCTATTGTTACCTGATACATTCATGTGGACTATGTACTACATGCAAAACAAGCAACTTCAAAGCAGACTTTACAGTTACCCCAATCCATTGCCTTGTTCACAGGTGTGTTCAGCTGAAGCTGCCCTCAGCTTGCTCACCTCCCCCCCCCCCAGCTGTTCACACCAGAGAGCAACCAGGTGCCAGGCCAAAGGTGCAACAAGAAACCGTATAATGCTCTCGAAAGGAGGTTCACATCTTCACTGAAAGAGCCATCAAAACCCAACATGCAAAGGTGATAGACAATAAAAAGACAATCCATACTATAGGGCACATTTCAATAACAATGTGTCAGGGTCAGTGGCATGACTCCTTCAAGAGGGAGGGGTAGTGACCATTCCCAACCGGAGGGTCAGGGAGTGGCAGTTACCCCCCCCCCAACCCACCCCCGCCCTGCCCCTTTCTGTTTGTGTTTCCATTTGCACGGTTTCAAACTCAGCAAGCACTGACAACGCTAGTTTGTCTTTTGTGGACGCAGAGGCCAGTCCTTGCCATCATTTCCTCTGCTATTCACAACATATGATAGGTTTTACTCTCACATTGCAGCTATTATTTGGTAGCTGGGTTTGATAAGCCCAATAAAAAAGCAGTATGCACAAATGTCACAAGTGCTGTAGCAAAGGGCAAAGAAACAGACACTATATTTATTTTATTGGAAATTTGTATGGCACCTATACACAAGTGGTTCCAGGTCCATGAGACAAAATCGGGGGGTGATGGGGACATATGGAAAAAACAGCAGTAACGGTCATACTAGGCCTTGTGACGTTCTTACCGGGCAAATGTGAAGACAAAGGGGGTCATTACGACCTTGGCGGTAACCATGCTGCTATTAGGGGCATGGCTACACCCTTACCGGGTACCGGATCCGGGTCCCGTGAATGAGGAATTACCGGGCTATTACGACCTTGCAGGGCCCGGTAATTCCTCATTCAATGAACCCATCCCCATTCCCATTTGAGCCCCCATAGGGCTCAATGGGAATGGGGAGGGTGCTAACAACGGGCCTGTTAATAATGGGCCCGTTGTTAGCACTCTGGTCTGCTTGCGGGACCCGCTAAAGACGCCTGGTTTTACCAAGCGTCCTTAGCGTGTCCCGCAAGCAGAACTCGTAATGAGGCGGTAAGGGGTTGACGGCTCCGGTACCTTTACCGCCGCCATTAACGCCTTACCGCCTACCTCGTAATGACCCCCAAAGAAGCACCAGGGAGGGTGGAAGAATGGGGAGGGCTTGGATGGCGGAGTTAGAAAATATATTTGAGCACTGACACCTTTTTTTTGTTTGTTGTGTTACAAATGAAGCACCGACTATATGATAAAGTCGTTATTCAGTTCATACTTTTAGATTATGAGCATAATTCTGAGGTTTCACTTTTCAACCATAAAGCTAAAAATGGTAATATTTTAAGGTGTGTGAGGGATCTCAGTTCAGTTTGAAGGCAGCGGAGAATGGCACAACCTGCTCTTTCCATCCCTTGCATTCTGGCCTCTGTAGGTTTGCTTGATTTAGCTTATGTCCTACTGTCCCACCACAAGTACCAGCACTGAAAGAGAAATGCAGGATAGGGGGAGGGATTCACAAAAGCTGGAGGTCAATGTGAGATATCGGTTCGCCTGTGCCTTCAACATGGAGAAACATTCCCATGTATGGGTCGGGCACAGCGGCTTGTGCGAGTGGGGGGGGCATAGTTTACTCTGGGGAATATAATTTTTTCTAATGCAAATTGTGATGACCGAATTCCCTTTTTTGATTGCATAATAATAAGGTTGGACAACCGTGGACACACATTTAGCTTCATTAGTGTCTAGGTATATTCACTCTCACATGCTAAAGCTCAGCACTATGTGAAACGTGAGTTTATTAAATGCATCTAGTGGCTCATAAGAATGTTTTTAAGGCAGAGGCGTTGCTGGGGGTAGTGTTGAGGGGGCTATGGCCCCGGGTCTTTTGGTTGTAGCCCGGGACAGAAGCTACATCCTAAAGGCTAGCAAGCCCGAGTGCCGACATTAGTGTAACCCCGGATCTTTTCCAGACCTAGCAACCCTCCTGTTTTGAAGTGATGCTGCTATTAGTTGACATTTTGAGGTTTTGCCTTGAAAAGCTTTAGCAAAGAAGTGTGGCTTCCTCATAAAATATGCTGGTGACATGGTTCTAGGACGGAATCCCAGCTAAAGCAACACAGGGGGGACGCCTGGATGGTCTGAAGATTATGTCCTCTGCACAGCAGGGCAGAGGGCAGGGGAAATTCATTCCTATATGAACACTTTGCCTTACAGGCTAACTCTCGGACCATCCTCCTTGCGTTTCTGATGATCATTGCATGGCCTAACCTATGCTATGAAAAGCCCCTTAACACTCTGGTCACAGGCGCACAGGGCTGCTAAGGTGAGCCACCCCTCAGAAGGGCATCATGGCTAATATTTAAAGCTACTATTGGGACATGTTTTAAAAACCTGCAGCCTTAAATATTAGTGGTCTCAAATTATTTATTGTCCCATGATTTACAATTGTTAATAATGATTAGTACCCGGTAAGGGGGTGTGGCAGTGTCCCAGCCAATGAAGAGGTTCAGAACAGGGTCTGTACCACATCAGTAAAGACCCCGCTCAGTGAGGGAGGCCACCATCTTCCCACATCGGGAATCAGGTAAGTGCACTCCCCTGCACCTCTGTGTCTCCACCCCCCACCCTCCTTTTCCACATATTAAAGACCCCCATACCCTCCCACTTAGCTTGCACTGTATTGTTCCTCGTCGGCGCGGGGAACAATAGTATTTACGGTGTATCTCAGGTTCCCGAATGGCCGCCATGCAAAGGGAGAAGGGACTACGAGTTTTTCCCTTGTTCTCCTAGTAGCCATTTCTTTTTGTAGTTTTAATGCGAGCTGAGAAACGGTAATCTTCCCGTTTCTCAGCTTGTGATAAAAACGCTATTTGTACCCCGGTATAACATGCCGGGGTACCGATTGCAATATAACCCTCCTGGGGTCATTACCAGTCAGGTAACAAGCCGGGGCTTACGTTAAAGCCCTCGCTGCCCTGGGACATTACTTGACCGGTAATGCCCCCCTGCTTGGGTTATATTGCTTAATTGGCTACTACGGGAACGTTCAGTGCTAATGATGTGATTGCAAAGTTTTGGAGGCAAAAAAAAGCCTGCCAAGTTGCTGCGGGCAGAGGATTGGACGACTGCTGGAACCTGGCAGTTCTTAGCACCAACACATATTGTGTACCGTACAATGGGCTTCATTACGAGTTTGGAGGTAGCCATGCCCCTAATAAGTGCATGGCTACCTGCAAACTCGGCTCCCGCTCCGGGTCCTGCAAAAGCAGACTTACCGGGCCATTCCGACCTTTGCAGGCCCACTAATTACCTTTCGCGGGACCCGGAGCCGGTACGTCCCCATTCCCATTTGAGCCCCCATAGGGCTCAATGGGAATGGGGAGGATGGTAGCAGCGGTACCGTTCATAACCTTACCGTTGCTACCATCCTGTTCGGCTCACGGGTGCCGCTCTGCACGCCTGGTCTGACCAGGCTTGCAGAACGGCCCCCGCGAGCAGAACTCAAATGTGGCGGCATGGCAACAACGGAGCCAGTAGCAATACCGGCGCCATTGCTGCCTTGCCGCCACTGTTATAATGAGGCCCAATGACTCTCCAGATTCTCGAAAGCCTGTAGCAGAAGCAGTCACGAGAGAAATGAAATGGCTACACAATAAAAGGTTGTTGCGACAAAAAAACAAAACTCTCATTAGAGAAGGGACATTTCATCACACAGTCAATTGAGACACACTTACCAAAGAACATTGCTTTCTGCATCTCACGCGCTCAACCTCTCAACAATCGACTTGTCAATTTAATTTTAAGATTGCTCAATGAAGGCTACAATAAGTCGGCCATTCTCTGTCACTGAATGATTTGTAGATTTAAATTATATTTGCACAAAGACATTCAGGGCGTATGAATCCAATCTCGCAGCTGTCAATCAACTGTGAGAGCACATTGGATTGAAACAGGCCACGATGAGAAAGTGGAGAGCAACGCTTCTCAGGGGCTGGCACTAATAGGAACGCAGGACGGCGCAGCTCGTCAAAGATACTTGAGGGATTTTTCAATCTGAAAACATAATTGTGCGCCGTGTTTAGCGGTCATACCAGAGCAACAGGAGACTTGAAGAAATGAACAAGACACACAAACGCTGACCCGAACCACTTTCGACGCAATACCCAAGCCGCTTTGGCGACCACGTCTCCACCTCAAGAGTCTGTAAATCAGCACATCACGTATTTACTTTGTGTATACGCTTAGCTATGAAGAATCGAACACAGTTAACCATTTCTTGAGGCAACTGCTTTATATTTTTGATGCAAACGCTTGGCTTTTAGGCACTTCAGTATTTTGTGTAGTGATTTATTTTTATACCTATCGATGTAAGTTTACGATGAATTGTGATGTATGATTTTATGCGCTTTTATGACAATTGTCGAAATAAAGCAAAATTGATTGATTTATACTACACATTCTTAACCCACAAAATACTGCCCTGGCGGGCACCTTGCCAGTTGGCATTTAAGCGTACATTTGTATTGGTTGAGGGCATGGTGTCTCGATAGATCACACATATAGGTACGCGCAGTATCCAGGGCAATTCGCGAGCAGGTGCCTTACAGAAGAACTTTTGGAATGGAACAAGAAGCAGGGTTTGTGAGGTGTATTCAGCAGACTGGATCCCAGCCACTGGCAGCTTACCTTAATGGCGCCAAATGCGTACATACTCTAAATCCCAAAATAAGGGGGCGAGAGGGGCAATCGACAACAACTAACACAAATAAGGGGTTCAATATGGAGAAAAGTAAATACAAGAGCATAAGCACCGTGCCACCCAAAAAACGCAACCCACAACGAATACAAATGCAATCCAAAACTTTACATTTCTGTTTTCATTATTTGTTTTTGATTGTCTAACGTGTATACATGCATTAAATAAACAATCAAAAACTAGGCGTTGGTCCATATCTCTGTGAGGTGTGTTTTGGTGGGGTGAGGGGCGTGAGGGCATTTGTAAGCCAGAGGTCGAAGGATTCTATTGCTGGGGGTCCTTCCTGAAGGAAAAGTGAGTTGAGTGAGTTGCGGAGGGAGAGCTCTAGATCTGGGGTGATTATCTTAGTTCCATAGTGGGAATGTAGAAGGGGGGTTGGCGGTGGTCGTGTGGGGCCTTGACAGCAGAGCTCAGAGGTATGAAGAAACACAATGCTGAGTGATCATTCCATGACAGGGGGTGTGGAGGCTTGGTAGATATGTTTGTGGTGCTGAATATTGCATCGAGAGTATTACCTCTGGATGAAGGATTCCCGGCAGAAGCCCAAGCCCAAAAAGGGCAGCTCCAGCTCCGGTAAGGCACTTTATTCATTTCATAGAAAGTTGAGCCATGCTTGAGGGCGTTTTCAGGTGTGAATGGAGCGAAAAGGTCGCATGATCTATATGGAAAACACTTTCCCCGCCTTTTCGGGCTGATTATACTGCCACACTAAAGCATGCCTTTGTTGGGGGGCACACAGCTGACACCAGTTACATCATTTCACGCACTGCCCCACCAAATGAACACTGTTCATGCCACCGCCATTTCATCACGTGTCTGTGCGGTGGCACCCGCGTCTGCTCAGAGCACGGAAACCGGCAACTCCAAACTTGGAGCCTGGAAACAGCCAGGCGTCCTTCCTTTGCCGGAGCCATGTTGTGTTCATTTGCCGGCATCGTTCCCGGGAGGAAGTGCAATGTCACAGAATGCATATCACCTGTGGATCTGCACAACACAACTTCACGCATAGTCTGCTGACCCAGGAAGGCACACGCCTGGGGGGCAGGCCCGGCTACCGTGGGCAGCAGTAGGCTTGGGAGAACTTTCCAAGTACATCATGGAAAGGGCGAGGATAGCACACCCATCTAATCACACAGAGTTAGAGTGCCCCCCCCCCCTCTCCATACACACACTCAGAGGTGGACTGGCCTATAGGGAACTCTGGAGATTTCCCGGTGGGCCTCTGCACCCTGGGCCTCTTTTGTGTGGTAGTTCCAAATTGTCTCATAGGAAAAGCATTGGGCTTGCTGAAAATGTGTCATATGGGGAACCTTTGACCATTATTTCCAGGGCCTCTTTTGCTCCCCAGTAATAATTTCCAGGGCCTCTTTTAGTTCCCAGTCCAGCCCTGCACACACTCCCAACAGATACACATATTATGCAAGAGACGTTAAACCGCTGAGATTATCAACATCCAGGCTCTGAAGGTAATGTTCCTTTTTAGGTTTCCACTTAATTTTAATGTGACATGCATATGAGCCGACCCCTAGCTTCGGGCTTGTTTTTTTATTCCACACACTTGACATCCTACCCCCCCCCCCACGTGCAATTACATTATCGCAGGCAAATCTAATGCCAGGTCGATTAGTGGAAGCTGCCAAAATACATATCCACACCCTGTTTAAAAATCCACGGCACGCATTGCATGTCCATAGGCTTTTTATATGTAATTAAAGGCTATCATTTTAATACATAAAAAAGCTGCCGCGATAACAGTCTTGGCCCTCCATCAAATGTAGGCTGGTGGGCACTTTCTGACATGGGGAGCACACATTCATCGCCACTGACCCCCGCCCCGAACACCAAGAAGTCAAGTGCTGCTCCGTGTGCCCCAAATTGTTGTATTCGGTTTTTAAAACAGCACCCGAGTTTCTGAGGATTGGCCAAACTTGCAGTCAAATGGGTTTTTATTTTTGATCAATCAGTAAGCCATCAGTTGCTAAGAGGGAACTCCAAGAGATGTGCAATTTAGCTACATCAATAGATCAGCTAATCTAGCGATGTGCCCTGAAGTGGATGGCACATTGATTACATAAATCATCTAGCCAGCAGCTAACAGACACCAACAAAAACTCTCAGTATGGTGTAGAGCAATTACTTTACTCCAGAAAGCCCCCGCCACCATGCCTACCTTTCCATAACATAGACTGGCATAGCCTTACACCATGCATAATTAGAGAGATTTGCGACCACCAGTCTAACGCTACTCATGGCTGGACTGTAAATGTTGCATTGCATTGCGCACTAATATACTTGCCAATATTAACATGTGCCACACCTAGAGAGAAGTGTCAAGATTAGCCTGCATCACATCTAGATAGGATTATGAATGCTATCATGGGCCACACCTAGATGGATCTTGAATGTTAGCATGTCTCACAAGAATGGTGAACATTATCCTGCGTCGCATCTAGACAGGATTGTGAAGGTTAGCATGTGCCACACTTAGATGGATCTTGAATGTTAGCATTTCTCACAAGAATGGTGAACATTATCCTGCGTCGCATCTAGACAGGATTGTGAAGGTTAGCATGTGCCACACTTAGATGCATCTTGAATGTTAGCATTTCTCACACTCAGAATTGCCAACATTAGCCTGCATCACATCTAGATAGGACTGTGAACGTTAGCATATGCCACACTTAGATGGAATTGTGAAGGTTAGCAAGCACCACCCTTAGATAGTACTGTGAACTTCTGGCTGCGTCGCGTCTAGACAGGATCGTGAATGTTAGCACGTGCCACAGAGATAGTATTGTGAATGGTAGCATGTTAAATATCATATAACCCACTAACCAAAAATACTTAACCTCTCTGCATACTTATCTCACTCAAAAAACTCACACAACTATCTCTCGCACAACAACCCGCATGCATTTCACAACACATAAGCCGCAGCAACAGCACACGAGGACTGGCATCAATCCGATGCATGCACCAAAGCTCAGCACCCAGTGTGTACCAAGTTCAAACTGCCAACAGAACACCACTCTTCTCACTATCCTTCTCCCTCTTCACCTACTAACCCATCCCACCTTCTCATTTGCAGATCCCCCAGAGCGCCTGGGGACCAACTCAGTTGGTGATGGTGCGTGGTACAAGTACCTTTAACATTTAACATTTAAAAAACAAGAATACATTACATGAAGATGTTTTGGAATGCAGGGGAAATAATTATGTGCTTCTTTATCAGTGAGAGCCCAAAAAGGTGCCATTCTTTTCTTGAATTAATTACGGCTCGCTTTCTTTGGAAGAAGGTTGGTATAAGGGAGCTGGGGGGGGGGGGCTGTTACAATTCAATGCTTCCTAGGAAACATTCATGACACTGCCAAATACAAACTGGAAAGCATTCAACTATCTGTGGTTGGGTGAGAGGGAATGAACTGGAAAGAGGAGATGGTTGGTGGTGGTGTGGTGTGTTTAGGTGCGAGGCATCTGTGGGTGGAGGTGAATTCTAGCTGATGATTTAGAGTTGGGCAACTGACGCGCTGGTGATGTAGGTGATTTGCTCAAAATACACAGTGACTGACTTAGGACATTACGTCATGGGTTTTCGTATGGACATTTCAGCACTCTAACCAGTACAAACAAGATATTGTGTGCGATATCAAGCAAATAGTTGTTTCAAATAAGAATATCTACCATGAATTTATACTACCATATACTGGGGTACTAATTAGGACTGGTTTAAAATGCCACCCATATTACCAGAGAAGTGGGTGAATGCGTGCAAGCCTCTGCCCCTACTCTGATTGGGTGGAACCACCCAAGAAAAGAAGCAAGAGGTGGAACCAGCACTGGTATGAAGGATTTCCCGTTTACAGCTTTTCAGCCTCATTCTACGAGGCCCTCAGTATATTTGCTGACAGTTTTCTGTGTGTAACCTGTTTTGGGTAAGTGAGGCTGTTCTTTATCTTCATGTAAGAAACTGAGTGGGGATCAATGAGACACAATTAACAAATGACTGAACCCATCAAACATGATCTCTTATTAGTGACCTAGAACTTCACTATTGATGTTCAGTACCAATGTGTATTTGCATTAAGGCCACTTATTTAGACTTCCATTTTGAGACACATGGGGATTATCTAAACAGTACCTGTTACCCGGGGCTCAAGGGGTTAATGCTCATGAGCCCCCTCCGTTGTAAAGGCGGAGTTTAGAGTGGGCAAGGGAGTTATGGGGCACGTGCGCAGCCAGCGCCAGTTCCTGCTTGGTTGTAGAAGAATAAAGAAGTTCCTCCTATCTCTCCGTGTGTGCGTCCTTCATTGGGCCTAGATCCCTAGGCAACATTTGGCGACGAGGATTTCTCCCGCACACTGGAGTCCTCCTCCTGCAGCAGCCCGCTCGTGGTGGGCAACCCAGCGAACCTCCTCCTCCTGCTCCACCTCCGCTCAACACGGCACTCCGCCGGTTCCGCCTCGCCGGACCTCCTCCACCGAAGCTCCGCGGAAGCGATACCGCCCACGCCTCCGTCCTGTACCCTGCCTGTCGACACCTGGCCGTTGAAGAGGCCTGAATCGGCAAAAGCGGCGGACTCCCTTTGCCGGGCGCCGGGTGCACGTAGGCTCGGCCTAGGCCCGACTACCTCGCCCCACGCGTCGCCTACGCACCTGCGGGCCTCGTCTCCCAGGCGCCATGAGCACCTCCAACCCTGGGTCCAGCCAGGGCTCTCCTCAACTGCCGCGGGCGGCGAAGTCGATTCAACTACGTCTGCCCCCGCCGTTCACCATGACTCCTCAAGCCACCAAAGGCCCCAGGTGGACCGACTGGATGGATGATTTTCGTCATTTCGTGAGAGGATCCGGCGACGGGGACTCCCCCAACATGAGAGACATTTTCCTCAACCTGGTAGGGGGGGAAATCAAAACGGTTGTCAAGGCCATTCCGGCCGCAGACCAAGATACATTTCCCAAGTTGATTGGTGCGTTGGACAGACTGCTGATTATTGAGGTCAACCGGGACTATGAAAGATATTTGTTCAACCAGTGCACCCAACTCCCGCAAGAGACTGTCGACGAATTCATCACACGTCTACGAGTGAAAGGGGCGAACTGCCAATTTGATGCGTTCTCGCTAGAGGAAGCCATTCGACTGAGGGTAATCGAAGGGTGCCTCTCCCCCGCACTCAAGAAACAGCTACTCAAAAAACCGCTCACCATGCCCGAGGTCAGCGAACTTGCCCGCATTCACGAGAGAGTGGATGCGCAGGCCTCAGCCATGGGACACTCCAGCAACCCTAAAGCAGATACGGGGGAACTTGTGGCCGCCATACTGCCCCCCCGTCAAGGCGACAGGGGCCCTCAGCCATACAGGCCGCCGACACCCTCTTCGACGTCCACCCCGCGTCTACAAAGACAGTGCTACCGCTGCGGGATGTCCTTCCCCCATTCGGGGTCCTGCCCAGCCCTGTCCCAGCGATGCACCAACTGCGGGAGAGAAGGACACTTTCACTCCGTCTGCAGGGAGGGCGTACCTTTTCCGATGCGACCCCAGGCGGCCCCCAGAATGCTTTTCCGGCTGCAGCCCCTGCAGTACAGTCAGCCTAGACCATACCAACAGGGTTTCGGGCAGAGGCGCTACGTTCGAGCGATGGATGAATACCAAGCGGCAGGATACGCCCCACCGTACGATCAGGCTGATCAGCCTAGACACTTCACAGACGAATATGACAACCCTCCTGCAGATTACAGGCCTGAGACCCTCTACCAAGAAGACCAGGCGATGGCCTACTACGCACCGCAGGACCAATAGGACCACGACGAGTTTGTGAACCTCATACTCGATAACAAAGAGGCCAGGGAGGCCCCGCAAATCCCGCTCAAGATGGGGAACTGCCAATTTCAATTTATTATTGACTCCGGGGCCACAGTGAACATCATGGGTGAACAAGACTATGATCGTATACCATGCCCACCACAGCTCAATCCGTCCCGTTCCAGAATTTTCCAGTGGGGAGCTGCCACCCCGTTACAGACGGTGGGCCAATTCACCCAATGCCTTCTCCTGAATGGGCGGAAAGTGGATGCGACCATTCACGTGATACGGTCTCTCGCCAGGAGTCGATGCCTCCTCAGCTACCACACGGCGTCGCTTCTGGGGCTGATCGAGATCCACGTGAATGTGGGAGACGTAATCACCGCCGCAGCGGCCTACCCCAGCCTGGGGAACGCTGTAGGATCGATAGCTTCTCATCAGACTCAATCGCTCGTCTCACAAGAAGACATCGTGGGTGCTTTCCCCAAGCTATGCGAGGGGCTAGGAAAGCTCCGGGGACCCCCCATCAGGCTCCACATCGACCCCGACGTACGGCCAGTGCCGCAACATCCCAGAAGGGTTGGTTTCCACCTCCAGGAGACTGTTTCGGAGGCACTCCAGCAACTGCTCCATGACGGCATCATCGAACCGGCGACGGGGCCGACGCCGTGGGTGTCCCCCCTCGTGGTAGTACCCAAGGAAGGGGGAAAGATCCGGTTGTGTGTGGACATGAGGGTGGCCAACACGGCGATTCAACGGGAGAGACACCCGGGACCATGTATCGAGGACATGATTGTGCTGCTGAACAGTGCCCAAATGTTCTCCAAACTGGACCTAAATCAGGGATACCATCAGTTGGAGCTCCACCCTGATTCCCGGCCCATAACCACGTTTGCGACCCACGATGGGCTTTTCAGATACCGGAGACTGAACTTTGGAATCTCATCGGCCGCTGAGATTTTCCAGGAGGCAATACGCCAGATCATCCGACCTATAAAAGGGGCGCTTAATTACAGCGACGACATTCTCGTCTTTGGATCGTCCAAGGAAGCCCATGACAGGGCACTACACGACACTTGCGAAGCCCTTCAGAGAGCCGGCCTCACGCTTAACATCTTGAAGTGCCGGTTCAGTAAAACGAAACTCAAATTCTTTGGACACATCTTTTCCAAGGATGGCATGATGCCCGACCCCGAGAAGGTCGAGACGATCTCCAACCTCGGCGAGCCCCGGCAGGTGGCGGACGTCCGCTCGTTCCTCGGCATGGCAGGATACTGTGCGAGGTACATCCCCCACTACGCCTCCATCACAGACCCGCTGAGGAAACTGCTGCAGAAGGAGTCGTCGTTCGAATGGACACAGGCCTGCCAACAGGCCTTTGCGGACATCAAGCAAGCCCTTGCGGAGGCTCACCGTCTAGCATACTTCAACCCGCTGTGGCACACCTAGGTGGTAGTGGATGCCAGCCCCGTAGGCCTCGGTGCCATCCTGGCCCAGACCAGTGGTGCGGATGTTAACCCCAGACACGTGGTTGCATACGCGAGTCGAGCGCTGGCGACGCCTGAACTAGCCTACTCCCAGGCCGAGAAGGAGAGCTTGGCAGCGGTCTGGGCGTGTGAGCACTTCCACAACTTCATAATCGGCAAAAGGTTCACGCTGGTCACCGACCACCAGGCACTTTTATCACTGTTCGGGAACCCGCACACCAAGATGCCACCGAGGATTGAGAGGTGGGGCATCCGCCTCCAGGAATATGATTATGACATTGTACACCGCCCGGGGGGCGACCTCAACCCCGCAGACTACCTCTCCCGACACCCCGTAGGGGCCCCGCTTGCACGGAAGGGCGACGTCGCGTATGTGCAGTACGTGGCGGCCCAGGCGCTGCCTCCGGCGCTGTCCCTTGAAAGGGTAGCGGCCGCATCGGCAGCAGACCCAACGACAGCCCTGGCGATTAGCCTCACGACGGCCAGCAAGTGGAAAGATCACCACAGAGCCATCCTAGCTCACCCGGGGGTGAACAAACAAGAAATCGAACGGCTAGCCCGTGTACATGGTGAACTTGCGGTGAAGGACAATATATCCTGCTCAGAGGATGCAGGATCGTCATCCCCGCCACACTCAGGAGCGAGGTGGTCAGCATAGAGCACGAAGGTCACAGAGGAGCCGAGAACACGAAGAAGCAGCTCAGGTGCCACGTGTGGTTCCCCCTCCTGGATGTGGCCGTGGACGAGTGGGTAAGGAACTGCCACGCCTGTCAGTGCACAGCCCCTGCAGAACTTCCGCCCCCACTCCAACATACTCAAATACCTGATCACCCATGGGAACGAGTAGCCATGGACTTCTACGGGCCGACTGAAGCGGGTGACTACATTTTACTCTTCATAGATGAGCACTCAAGGTTCCCAATTGCCAAGGTGGTCAATTCCACGGCGTTCACTCAAGTGGCGGCGACGATAGAAGAGGTCTTCAGTGAGTGGGGGATCCCCAAGTGGGTCAAGTCCGACAACGGACCACCATTCTGTGGACACGAGTTTGGAACACTGGCAGAGCACCTGGGGTTCAGGCACATGAAGATCACACCACGCCACCCCCAGGCAAATGGAATGGCGGAGCGCTTCATGGCGTCGATCAAGAAGACCCTACAGAGGGCACGGCTTGACGCAGTCGATACACACCAAGCGCTATGCCGCCTGTTAAGAGACTACAGGAACACTCCCCATGAGGTCACAAATAAGACGCCTGCCGAGCTCATGTTCCGATATGAGGTGCGAACCCGCATCCCGAGAAGTACGGCGCAGGCAGAGCCGGCCGACCATGATCTACTCCAGAGAGACGCGGCGGCAAAGGAAAATGCAAGGCTCCGTACCGATGCACGGAGAGGAGCGGTGCCGCCGGAGCTCCAGGTAGGAGATGAAGTTCTGGTGCAACAGCCGGTGAATAGAAAGACAGATTCGCGGTTTGCTCCAAGCCCCATGAGGATCGTTGCAGTGAAAGGTACAATGGTGACGGCTGAAGACCAGAATAGGACCGTCACCAGAAACTGTCAGCAGTTCAAGCAATATGCAAGAAGAGAAAACACAGAAGGACCTCAGAGGGCACTCTCACCAGAACCATGGAGGCAGAGGGATGATGAGTGGTTTCCCCCGGAAGGAGATCCCGGGGACATGGGCCAGAGTGGGGCGACTGAAGAGGAGCCAGATCTTGGGACTCGAGGTGAGAGACCGAGACGACTCAAAGAAGCCGATGAGACTTGTTGAAGAGTGCTGAGTTATTGTTTGGACACAGAGTGTCAAGTTGATGTTTGGACATATTGTCCGGGGGTAGTGTTACCCGGGGCTCAAGGGGTTAATGCTCATGAGCCCCCTCCGTTGTAAAGGCGGAGTTTAGAGTGGGCAAGGGAGTTATGGGGCACGTGCGCAGCCAGCGCCAGTTCCTGCTTGGTTGTAGAAGAATAAAGAAGTTCCTCCTATCTCTCCGTGTGTGCGTCCTTCATTGGGCCTAGATCCCTAGGCAACAGTACCTACTTGGTGGGGGGTGGGAGGGACTGGCCAGGTGAAGGATTATAGGATAGTTTGGATCCAGCATCTACTGCAGAGCAGGGAAGGTTCTTACCAGCCTCCTGCAATCAAGAGACCCTTTCTGTTTCCTCTGGTCTTTGGACACTGCAGCTAACAAGGTGTGATGAAGCGAAGCTGTACCGACCTTCCTTCTCTTTAGTTACTAGGTTGGATGCTCTTGTTCACGGGCAGTGGCAGTGTAGCAGTTGTTCTCTCTCGCTCCTGTTATTTCTTTCTTTAAAGCTGAAGCAGCTCCCTCACAGTGTAAAGTATGCTGTGGTTCATATGAGTCCCTGCAATGGCAATCAAATCTGGGTGCAGGATAGGACCGAACATGGTCAAAACAGCAACCAAAAAGTCCTCAGGGCAAGGCGTAGATGAGAGTACAGCTTGATACAGGAACAGGCTCAGTGGAAGACGGTCTGGAAAGTACCTGGTGATGCAGCAATAGGCTCCTAATGATGGGGCAAGATAGGTGTGCCAAGTCAGGGCATGGCTGAGCTTTTCAAGCAAGGGTGTGGGTACAAGCCATGGACAGGTGTATTGGGAGTTCAAGAAGGATGTACCAACTCCCAAACCGGGGGTGATGGTGCAAAAACTGTGTATTTTTGACACAAACTATACAACTTTAAAGCTTGTGAAAAAACAGACTGAAATTAAAAGGATGTAAAGCCAAACGTGAGAAAATGCGTTACACAATGTTTTATGATACAGCGAATTATCTAGAACATTCACGCATACAAGGTGCACATCCAGGGCAGAAACGGGTCATAGGAGAGGGCATCCTCCTGCTTAGGTGCTAGGAAATTTGCAAACAAACTCAATGTTAAGCATAGGAGAGCAACTGTTGGCAAGAATAATGGCTTGCAATGCCAGGCTTCCATTTGGCCTGACAAACAAGTCGAACAGAGCACAGGTGGGGAGGGCTCAGGAGAATTGGTGCTTACAAGGGGTTGGTTTCTTTTGAGCTGGCCAACACGCAAACACAGGACAAAGGTGGGTCTGAGGAGACTTGAATGCTCTAACGGCACACACATCTCTGAGCTAAGGACAGTTCCAGCTCTGCCCAGTCATTATCTATTGACACACATTATTGCCCAAAGACATGGCTGTGTATACAGTTCAAAGCACATTTAAATGCCACTATTTCTGATGTCTCGATTGTAAAAACACAGCCAATACTACCCACATAATTGGTGAATTTGTCATCTGCTTTGTGGGCATGGCTTGACTGACTGCAGTTGTAGGCTGGCCATACTGGCACTCTGCGGTATGACCAGCATGTCACGATCTGGTGGCCCACAGGGCACTGCCTCTGTGTGTTTCAGACTTACTGTTCAAACCACGTGCATTTTGCAGGGAGGCTATGCTCCTGGGCACCTTCTTTTTTTACAGAGAGGTGGAATGGCCAGAGTGCATTCCTACGTCAGGATCTGGACAGAGCCCATCAAGGGGCGACTGCATGAATGGGAACTGGTTTGGGCCTTCCGGTAGGTCAGAATTGAGAGACGGACAAGGAGGCATTGTGCACAAAACTAAGTATTTTGGCCAAACCTATCCTGTATGTTCTTGACCTGGAATCGTAGTTGGTTTCTAGAACCATCCAGGTTTCTTTCCACAGGGCTGCTTGCCCTTGCCCCACAAGTTGGAGTGTCTGTTTGAGCCAGTCTTTATTTTTACATGGTTCCAACAAAGTATCTCTCTTACTGTTTCTTCCTGTTGGGAGACTGTTTGATCCGTGTCATTTTCTCTCCCCTTCAGCATGGAGGGTGTCCCTGGTATCCTTAACCATGCGAGCCACAGGCATTACGCCCCAGGAGGAGGTCCTCCAAATTCAGGTGGCCTCAGGCTTGGTTTCTTTTCACTCTGTTTTAGGGGGTTCTGGAACCCCGTCGTGGGGTATTGTGTCCCTCACCCACCTAGGGGCCTGGTTTTGATCACCCAACTTAAGGACTTGCTTTCTCATGCCAGTGTTGGGGTTGTTCTTCTCTGTTCCCACTTTAGGATACTGTGATTCACACCCCAACCTCTGTTATGGCTCCGCACATCCCACCTTGGGGTCAGGCTTCTCTCGTCACCTCTAGGGCTATGCTTCCTCTCACTCTGCCCTTTGCTATGTTTTGTGCATCCCGCCTGGGGTATTATTTTGTGCTGCCAGCACAGGGCTATGGCGTTTCTCACCGCAGCCTGGGGTTGGCTTGGTCATACCCCGCTCTCGGGTAGATTTGGTCGTCACCACCCTCATCCACAGAAGCTACTGTGTACCTTTAACTTCTTTGTGGTCCTCCTTGGGTAGACTGGGAAAGTTGGTGTAGAGGTCGCAGGCTCCTCGACATCTTGGGTGCATTCTGCTGTGGGTGGAGCTTGCTCCTCTGTTTCTTGGGTTTCGGCTAGCCTCATTAGTTGGTTAGTCTGGGTGTCTCAGGTTAAGCTCCACACTGCCCCAGTCTTGGTGTTCCCAGCTTCTTTTACTCTAAGATTGTCGGTGTTTCCGCAGGCATGTACGTACTTTGGCTGTCACGTTCGGTATGAGCTCTCTACCTCCTGCCTGTCTTCCAAGGGGGAGGATTGCCGCATCTGTTCCGCTCCAAGGATGTGTCTCTCTCCATCACTCCTTCATGATCGGGTCTTTATCCCCCTGACCGGGGGTTGGGAGTTACCGTGGTTTGCCCAATCCCAGTTGACCAGGAACACACCGATTCAGAAACCACACCAACCATCCTTACAGGTATGTTTCAGTCATTAGATACTTCAACTCCCATGTCGCCAACAAAAGCAGTATTGGAATCTTAGTGATAAGGAGGATAACTGCTGTCTCTTCTTAGGGACCTCTGTCCTGCAAGCGCTGGGTCATCTACAGTGGGCTCCCACTTGTCCTGTCCTCGGGGATGTGAAGCTTAGCAGGCTCAACTCCCTAGTCTCCTAGGGGAGAGGGGACGAATGCCCTGGATAGTGAGATGCAGACTCGGTAACCCACATCGAACTCCTAACTGTGGTCAGGAGTGGTTTTTGGCTAGACATGAAAACTGGCTGCCAAAACCATTATTTCTGCAAGTCTAATGGTATGTGGCTTGGGCTGACCCTCCATGCTGAATTTTGTGTATGGATTTGTTGGAGCCATTCTTTAGCCTACTACTGTATCCTTAATCTAAGGATCAATGTGAATGCTGGAAGTAAGGTCTGATGCTGGAAGTTTATGTTTTAAGACATTTACATTCTGCATATCCCTGAGGAGCTGGACAGGAGACTTGCACCTAGGCACAGATGTACGGCCAAGGGCAACAAAATGGCAGAGCGATTTCTGAATCAACAAAAGAGAAGTTTTACATTTTTTCATAAATATAACTGGTGTATTCGGGTTGCGTATCTCAGTGGGAAGTTTGTTCTATAAGCTGGGTCCAAATACAGAGAAGAATCCATCTCCCCTAGAACCGCAGCATGAGTGCCGAACCAGCAGCAAATTGCTGTGGGCCAACCTGAGACATCTTGCAAGCTGGCACCTTTACAGAGGGAGGCTAAGTAGCAGAGGTGTTACTGGGGGAGGGCTGGGGGGTTGCAGTCATTTGGTTGCAGCCCCGGATAGAAGCTCAGGTGCTACAACCAAAATGCTAGCTAGCCCCGAGTCCCGCCAGTCCTGACATTAGCTTATCCCCTGATCCTCTCCAGACCTGGCAACACCCCTATAAAGAAGTAGGGAAGATCATGCTTTCATTTGAAGACGCAGCAAAGGATTTTATAATTAATCCTTTGCTCGATCACGAGCCACTGGCGCTCCCGCCAATAGGCTGTAATAGAAGAGGCTTTGGGGTGCTGAAAGATGAGGGGCACAACCACGCTCTGAAGCCTTTGTAATCGATAGTTAGGCAATAATAATAATAATTTAGCATTTATATAGTGCTACGAACACTCAGGTTACTGAGAGCTGCTTACTATTACCCACGGTGTATGGTGATCATTTATTGACCTCGGAAGGATGAAAGGCTGAGTTTGGACCTGCCGGGATTGGGGATTTGAACCTGCATCAACAGGCTCTGCACAGATGTCAAAGCGAGCGCTCTACTCGCTGTGCTATCTGACCGGCTACAATCCCGCGTGTAAGGCATTACTGTAACCGATATGGGAGTTGATAAGCGTGCCAGTCACATAAGGCTAATCCTCCATTGAAATTAAAGGAACTACTTGTTTCCAAAGTGAACACCTCTGAGACATGAGCAGGAGCAGCTTGCCCGAGTGATGCCCTCTCTCACACAATAGGGACAGACGGTTCAGCATGTTCGTTTTGCACCCTCCTGAATCCTATGAGATATAAAAGCCTGTCTGTCTACAGAGGTTCTGACAATAGTTGACTTGCTATCCTTTGGACACAGATTAAGATGCGAGTACTGAAGTCACAATGCCAATCACAGAACTGGCAGAAATGCAGGGTTTAGCGGAAAAGCGAATCTACTTGCTACACATAGAAATAAACTTCAACAAGCAACATAGTGGGTCACAGAGCATGTTGGGGATTGGCAGGTGGTGGGATGGTGTGGTACTGCAGAGGCCAGGAGGAGGCTATTGTTGCTAAGCCAGGCCTGGAACATCTGAATGTCAGCAGTGAACCCTTGACTCCGGCAGTACACATCACTGGAGCTTCTCGGTTTCCTTGCAGCAGTGGGGGCACATTACCTCTGTTCTATCATTGTTGGAGGATTTCTCTGTGGCCCATGGCTGCTTGAAACTGGGGCTAGTTTAACTAGTAAAGAAGGGCAGATTATCAATAGCTAATGGTTTTTAATAATCTCTTCGCCAAAGGATATTTTTGTTCACGGTATGACCTGCTGCAATGAAGTCAATGTAGGCTCTGTAAATCGATTGCCCCTGCAGACTCCATGCGCTCTCAGTTCAAGTAGTCAGTGTTAGAATGTTTTTCAAAGTGAAGAAGCTACTGCAGAAACCAGTTTCTTTAAAGGGTGGGATGTTTTTCTGTTGAACCCAATCATTTAATTCTGCAAGAAGTATTCTGGTGAAAATGTTGGTGGGTGTGTCAAGCATCGCAAGTATGCTTGAGCTCTTAGGCGCGTTAATGGGTCCCTGCATGTATACAGGAACAGCAATGTGCTCTGTCCATGTTTTGGGTTCCATCTCTGTTTGATTAATAGATTGAAGTAGGTGGAATAGAATCGTCCCCCATAGCTCTGTACTCATCTTCATCAGAAGATTGCATATCCCGTCCGGGCCGCGCCCTCTAGGGATTTTTTTTTTTTTTATATATATTTTTTATTTTTTTTATTTGGTTGGTTGATAAATCAACCTTTCAAATATAACAATATAACGATTATTTAAGAACAATTGAGAACAATTTGCAATGCACAATATACATAGTACAATTAAAATTGCAAATAAAACATTTTTTCCCTAGCTTTTGAGCAGTTGCATATTTCAATATTCGTAACAATTCACGGGGTTCTGTATTCAAGTCTCATTTAAATAGGTTTATAATAAATTTCAGTTTCTCCCAACAACACTATATCCAAAAATTGTACAATTGCAATTCTAAGTCCCAGCTTATTGCTTGAAAAGATTCTGTGCCAGATTTCATCAACAGTCATAGGTACATATGTTCGCATTTGCTTACTGAAAAGTTTCTTTCTTGTCACATCTAAAGCTGGGCAAACTACTATTAAGTGTTTCAATGTCTCACGACACATTTTGTCATGGCAGAAACTACAATGATTTAAATCATCAGTGACCAAGCCCCTCCTGGCCATGATTTCCATTGTCGGATATAGGTTAAACCTGAAACGCAGATATTGTTGCCTTATATAAGGTGATGGGAATTTCAGTAAGTAATCAGACATTACCCGGAATCTTTTATGACCAAATAGCTGAGTGTCAAAGTCCTTGTAAGTGCAACATTTGTCCCTGGTGCATATCCAATCTTTTTGATACAATTTTAGTTTAGCTCGGTTTGGGTTTGTCAAAAGGACAAGTAAAGGTATAGAAGCATCAGATAGAGCATTCAATACGCAGTTTCTCCAAGTGCGTGGAAAAAGATGGTTAGAGTTCACAAGGTAGTATGCAACAGGACTCAAGATATTACGATGTTCAAGACCTAAGAGACATTTGCGTAGGAATGAACACATTTTCCATATTAATTGTACATGAAGTGTAATCAAACCAAGTTCATACCTTATGTGTGGCAATGGGGTACAGTTAGGAAGTTTTAGCAATGCTTTCCAAAATTTACAAAAACATACAATATTATAGGAACCACTTTTGCTTGGTAGAATGACATAACATGATGAATAGAGAATTTACCGAATTTGGACATTAGGATAGTTGCCTGTGATTTTAATGTTTGAAGCTTGTATGACAAAGAATCTATATATGATTTTTCTGAGATTTTGTTATAAATTGAAATGCCCAAGTACTTATATTCAGAAACATTCTGCAATTCAAAGTTTTGCAAATGCCACTTAAATGTTCTTTTACCGGCTGCTTTTGCATTTGTCAAACAGGTCACTACTTGTGTTTTTTCCAAATTAATGGTAAGATTGTTGTTTAAAGAATAGGTGGATAGGGTATCAAGTAGATTTTGCAAGCCTCGTGGAGTTGTTGATAAAAGAACTAAATCATCTGCATATAGCATCCATGGGATGAGTTGTTGGCCTAGTTTTGGTGCATCAGTTAGTATGACAGAAAAGGACTCACCAAGATCTAAAATAAACTGGTTGAAAAGAAACGAGGCCAGGATGCAACCCTGCTTAAGGCCTCGAGCTGTGTGAATAGGCACAGATAGCAACCCTTCTGTTGTCAATCTAACTTGTAGAGTGGTGTTAGTATGAAGAAGTTTAATTATTGCAAGAAGTGAAGGTGGACATTCATACCGCAGTAGTTTTTTATACAAAAGATTGCGGTCAATAGAGTGGAATGCAACCCGAAAGTCTATGAATGCCAGATATAAGGGTTGGTTCAGTGTAAAGCAGTGCGATCTTATCATGTTCAAGGCGACTATGTTTGGGGTAGTGCCCAAACCAGAAACAAATCCTGCCTGGAAATGATCTCTTCTTTGGTGATTGGTGGCCCAGGCATTAAGGTCTCTAAGTACGATGCGGTTGAAAATTTTGCTGGGTGCATCCAGCAGTGCTATGGGCCTATAACTAGAGGGATGAGTTCTGTCACCTTTCTTGAATACTGGTAAGATTATGGAGTGGGTCCAGGTTTCTGGCATTGTTTGAGTCTGAATAATGTTGTTGAACATGTTCCACAAAATGTCAGTCCAAATATCTGGGTGTTGTTTCAAAGCAAAGTTGGACAAGCCATCGGGTCCTGGAGCCCTAGTAGCTTTGTTTATGAAGTATGAGATGTCCTCTTTATCAAACTTCAAAACGAATGTATTTGTTTCCACAGAAGCTAAATCATTAGATGAAATTTGTGGGAGCTCGTACAATTGCGTGAAATGTGTAACCCAAGATTGATGTGGGATATTATTACATTGTAATGCAATTTGGTGTCCTGTTGAACTCTGATTAATAGTTGCCCATATTTGGGCAGTGTTTTTCAAAGCAAGATTCCTTAGCATACAATCACTATCATTTTGATATGGAGTGGCTTTCATGCTTCGCATCCAATTCCTATGTTTAGTTTTTAACTTTAGCAATAGGCCATTATTTTGTTCTGATGCTGATTTAAGAATCTGCCTTTTGCAGGATCTGTATAACTGTTTTGCAGATTGAATTTCTTTATTGAACACATGCAAATGTACTGATTTTGGCTTTGCCTCATGTGGTATTTTGCGTTGAAACAATTGCATCAAGTTGTGATAGTCAACATGTTTTGTTTTCACCCCACTGGATTCGAGTAATTCCATTGCATAAAATTGATTAAACCATTGTAAGGACGTTGCAGACCATCTTAATCTATTGCAGCCTGGGTTGATGGAAAGAAGGCCAGCTGCGCATTGCGAATTTGGACTTTCCACGATGTCTGATATAGTCCAATTAACAAATAGAATATTGTGATCGCTTAAGTTAGTGTCTATGACTTTAAATTTAGTCACATTATTAATTAGGTTCTTATTGACATATATATAATCAATTACTACCGTGGATGTACCTCTATGCCATGTGGGGTGAGGGGGAATGTCATCAGCAAAAGTACCATTTAACATTTGCAGACTTCGAGAATCAACAAAGTGCAACCATAGATCCGATCTAGATTTGTCGTAGAAAGGTTCTAAACAATGTAAATTAAGGTCACCAGCCAGGATAACATGCGGCACCGGTTTATCAACACAGATTAAATCCAATAAATGATTTAAATCTTTCATGAAAGCATGATCGGATATTCCTATCGGGTTCCAGTACATGTTAATTAGAACATAGCTGGAACCACCAGCTTTGAGCTTCACGGCTTGTAGAAAACGGCTGGGCGAGAGCCAATGTTCAGATGAAAATGAGGGAAGTTGTTTATTGGCGATAAGCAGGCCTGAGGTTGGTCTTCCCAATTTTTTCTTAAGAGCGGTATTAAGATATAGATCATAGTTATCCCAGACAAGCCATGTTTCCCTGCATCATAATTATGTCGGCATTCGCAATGGCCAAATCGGGATTGTTAATGAGATGACGATGTCCTCTGGTATTCCAACTGGCTAAGGTGACCAATAATGTTTTTGATTTGGGATGGCATAGTTAGTGCATGTGGGACTCTCTATTACATGTACAGGGCGATTTGGTCGAGTCCTTTATATTTGATTCAGAGTTTTTTGATGTTCCACACTTAATCTCAGCTATGGCTGATTTTGGTACAATTTCTGGTAAAGGTATAATCGATGAGTTTACTTCAATGATAAAACCTAAATCATAAAGTTGTCTTTTGGCAAGCCAGATTGTATTTAAGACAACCCGTGAATTGATCCATAGTTTCACTCAAGAGAGTGAATGCTCATTATCAAATTCCACTAGCTGTAAATCAACCGAATTAATATCTTCTAGTGCAGGGATTTCTGCGAAGATTGTTAGTATTGACCTGCGGTTCAGATCATATTGAACACTCGGAGAAGGCCTGCAAGCTATGGTTAAAGAGTATAAGGCGGGTCTTTTAATGTTTGATTGCAATCGTTTTTTCGCAATGTTTGGATGAGGTGCGGCATCAACAAGAGGTGGGGCTACCTGATTTGAGACTTCATTGGCTTTCTGCAGCGCCAATTAAGTATTTGAAGAAGTTGCAGTGGTAGAGAAACCGTACCACCTTCATGTCCAGTCCTCGCATCCAGTTCCTCAACAGTTTTTGGTAGACAGGGAACGTGAGATGGTAGACTGTTCTGGAGGTGTGGAGTGGAGGATGGACTCCAAGTTGTTTGTTTTTTCTGTTGTTGGGTTAAACAAGAGCAATGGGCATGAATAAAAAAAATGTCGGCCCGTGAAGGTAACGTTGGGGTCGAAGTAGGCACATTCGTGCCAATAGCAATAGATGGAGAATTATATTCAGTGTTTGTATGCTTTAAGGGAATGCTAGCCGCTAAAGATGATTTTGTCGGAATTGCATGAGGGAGCGCTGTTTTTATAATGTCTGTTGTACCTTTAGATTTACAACAATTTAGAGCTTTCTGGAACGGCTGTTTACTCATATATTCATCAACAGCATGTCTAATTTCCTGCCTTCTGAGATCAAGTGCCCCTTGTGTAAGTTCATCAGACTGGTTTACAGGACCTGTCTTGCCAACTAAGGGGACAGTTGTGATCTGTGAGCTTTCAGCTCCATGCATGTCGCCCGCCACCGCTAACAGATCATTAAGAGGAGCGTAAGATTTAACCTTTTTTGGTGGCCTAACTCCCGCACTATCTTTCCGAACTTGTGCTTGCTGTTGATATTTTTTTGCAATGGCAGTAGAAGCTAACATTTTTCCTTTCTGTGTATTTGTAACTGCTTTTATGAACTGTTTAGTTTTTGAAGTACCATTATTCTTTTGAGATGGCATGTTTTTTGTTTTCTTCACATCCAAAAATCTGACAGTCTTCTGTTTATCAGACCGCTTTGATTCAAAAAGTGTGTATACTGGTGTCTGGACTGGCAGCTCTGAACTGCTCGGGGGATTAACCTGCAGCACCTCAACAATGCTATGAGGAGTCACAGATTGTCTGTCCAGACTTGTATCCATCGGATTAACCATGTCTGCAAGGGGCTGTGTGAATGTGGACGGGGCTCCCATATCAGTCATTTGATGATTGTCTCGAATAGGTTCTGAAAAGTGCGGGAGAATGGGACGCTTGTTCTGCAGAGCTACCGGAAGAGTGGTAGAAAGACCAGTGGCAAGAATGGGCCAGCAAACAGTTTGTGTGGCCGCGTTAACATTGTTTGATTTACATTTGGCACCACTCGAAACAACCTGTTGTTTTAACGTCGTCGTTTGCATGAAGGCGGATTGCCACGCTAACACTTTTTCGATTTGCAAATTTTGTTTCGACAATTTCGAATCAAGGGTCTCAAACAGTTTGGCTATAGATTGGATGGCCAAATTTACGGAGTTTAAAGTAATTTCTAGTAAATTGGGCCTTAGTATGGCATCATCCTTTTTGGGGGTATTAGAGCCAATAGTACGCGGATTACGTGGCGTTGGAGCCATGTATGAAATTTCAGAGGCAGAACGTGAATGAATATTGTTTGTGAATAAGTCAGGTGAGGCAGAAAGATTTTGTATAGATGAATGGGATAGATGAGAAGGAGTGACATTCTCTTGTGGTCGGGCTGCCAGATCACTGATTGTGTCATGTATATCTGCAATGGTTACTTGGGCAGGAGCTGTAAATATGTTGCCCAATATGACACTATCAGTGAGTGACCTATCAGTACTAGCAATTATTGCGGCAGGGGCAATATTTCCATTTGTGTTGGCAGACCCATTTGGAGCACCAACAGAACTAATATTCACATTTGAGGGAGTCGGAGGTATTGAATCTGATATGAGCAGAGGAAGGTTGCCTACCGCCCTGCTGCTAATGGGGTTTTGCATCATTTCAGATGGATTCTTGCAAAACAGACGGATATCAGCATTTCCAACTGGTTTCAGACTCCGCTTTCGTAACATGTGAGAATTATGTGCAAGCGGGGTTGAAGTGCCCGTACAGTTTCTAGGCAAGCATTTTAATGCATAAGCCTGTGGCCTGTGCTCATTAGTGCTTCTTGTTAATGGCCCCATGTTTGGCATACCTGATTTTAGGGACATTAGCACACACTGCATGATTTGATACTTAAAAAAGCAAGTACGAAAACAGTGTTGGGGACCGAAGAGCAGCCAAAATAGCAGAACGTACTTGAAATTAAGAGGCTGCGTATGCTGCAAACCCCGAACGGAGAGTCGGTGCGCGTCACTCTCCACGCCTCAAAGCAGCCCAACAGCCCAACAGCCCAACAGCCCAACAGCCCAACTCCAGCCCTTCTACCTCAGGGCTTACGCCGCAAGGGCGCTCCAGGCGTGTTAATGAGCCCAGCTGGATGTCACGTGGCTCGTGCTTCACACGGGATACGGTTCATGCTTTCCAAGGCAAAGGCGTCCTTTTCACCTTTCTGCCTTGATTGCCTTTAGTGATAATAGTACAGGCAGCTGCAGGGGAGCGGCAAGCGGTGCTGAGTTAATGCTCCTTTTGTTTTCTAAGACGGCAGCCCTCCAGCAGATGAAGGCTTTCAAGTCTCTCTACAGGAATAAATGAAGTGACAGTTCACAGCGCCGCCACAGCCCAACAGCCTAACTCCAGCCCTTCTACCTCAGGGCTTACGCCGCAAGGGCGCTCCAGGCGTGTTAATGAGCCCAGCTGGATGTCACGTGGCTCGTTCTTCACACGGGATACGGTTCGTGCTTTCCAAGGCAAAGGCGTCCTTTTCACCTTTCTTCCTTGATTGCCTTTAGTGATAATAGTACAGGCAGCTGCAGGGGAGCGGCAAGCGGTGCTGAGTTAATGCTCCTTTTGTTTTCTCAGACCGCAGCCCTCCAGCAGATGAAGGCTTTCAAGTCTCTCTACAGGAATAAATGAAGTGACAGTTCACAGCGCCGCCACAGCCCAACAGCCTAACTCCAGCCCTTCTACCTCAGGGCTTATGCCGCAAGGGCGCTCCAGGCGTGTTAATGAGCCCAGCTGGATGTCACGTGGCTCGTGGTTCACACGGGATACGGTTCGTGCTTTCCAAGGCAAAGGCGTCCTTTTCACCTTTCTGCCTTGATTGCCTTTAGTGATAATAGTACAGGCAGCTGCAGGGGAGTGGCAAGCAGTGCTGAGTTAATGCTCCTTTTGTTTTCTCAGACCGCACCCCTCCAGCAGATGAAGGCTTTCAAGTCTCTCTACAGGAATAAATGAAGTGACAGTTCACAGCGCCGCCACAGCCCAACAGCCTAACTCCAGCCCTTCTACCTCAGGGCTTACCTTTATTTTTTTATAAAAGCAATAATTTCCTCAATGTTATGCAGGGGTCAAGTCCTAAAAAAATAAAGTGTGGGCAATCATTAACATAAGCAATGGGATGTGATGTCACCAGAAATGAGTATATCAAGGAGCAATATGCACATTTCCTTCAATTGGCTTTGCAAACCCATACAAATTGCACAGGACAAATGGCGTTTGTCTTTCATAAAATCAACACACACACACAAAAAACCAAGAGAGGATATTTTCTTCTAATAGTGTTTTTGTTTTTAAAACGTTAAAAGGTGTGCATGTTTTAAAGCCCAAGAATCAATAACAATGTTTTCCCTGGAACATGCATTCCCGAAATGTTATTTTTACATTCAGTTGTTTGGTATATTTCAGCAGCTTATCTGATGCAGTGGTGAAGTGCCCGGACTGCAAACCTGGTTCGAGTCCCGAGGACGGCGTATATTCATAAGTTGAAAATAAAACAGTCACTGTTTCTCATTTTTCACATGGCCTCTAACATATCCAGAGGGGACGCCGTCCACCCTCTTGTACCCTCGACTTGAGCCCTAATGCTATGATTAAGGGTCCATTTGTCTCCCTCTCAGCATTGCTGGACATAGTCTGACTGATTACTAGGTTACTACCCAAGGTAAGTACTATGTAGGTTTCCCAGGACTCCTTTGAGGCGCGCTCCAACAATGTGATGTTCGCTGTCCTGCCATTGACTGTTTTCCAAAAGGCTTGGATATCGTTATTCCTACGGATATTTCTTAACTGTTTCCAGCATTCTATTTTCTGTTGGGCTCTGCAGCCACGCAACCATTGCCGGTACTCAGATCTAAGTTGTTTACAGCATTTTGCTAAGGTGGCCGGGCCCAAGGTACAAAGGCTCGCACTGGGCTATATGGCAATATGCCCATGGCCGAACCAAAAACACAAAATGCTGTTGCGGCACAGTTTTTAGGGTCAAAGTGGGCCTCTTTTCTGGCCAATGTGGGGCAGTTTGAGGAGTTACTTCACTATGCAGATAGTAGTTGCTTTAAAATGCACAATATGCATCACATTTGACCAAAGACCTCCCCCTTGGGTACCACTCAAACAGTCTGTCCAAAAAGGAATGAATTGTCATTTGCAACTGTGGACCACTTTTTGATTGGTGCCCGAGACAATTTTATGGCCCAGTCTGACTCTGAAGGTACACCACAATACTTTCCTTATGTCTCCCTTTTTGTCAAAGATTATGCGATCGTGTGTACTTTTGTATCTTTTGTGGAGTATTGCGTTGTTGGAGTTATGTCTTCCCTGATTATTTTCCTTTTTGCTAAATGTTGCCATAATGAAGCTCTTGGTTAGGGTTCATAGGCTAAAAGATAATTCGATCCATGCCGGTATCTAGGTTCAGTTATTGTATATCTTCTCTGTATTTTTACTCGCTATAAAATTTGGAACAATCTGGGCTAATATCAGATCCACCATACTGGTGACCAACGCATAACGACAGTCTAAATCATCAGGTTTTCTCTCAATGCGATTGGATATTTCCTTTAGTTTGATATTACCAATAAAATCAGATTCTAATCTTTTTGAGTTTGCTGCGCAAGTCATAATCAAATGAAAATGATCACTCATCTCTACCGTCAATACTTAAAGCCACAATGAGAGGGAAATAGTGGGGTTCTATGAAGTAATAATCGATGGTTGACACACTTGCTCCATTAACTCTTGTAAATCCTCCAGGGATATCCCCTAGATGTCAACCGTCCAAAATAATTAATCTAAAGCTGTTAAAAAATGTAGAACATCTCTTCCCCTTTACATTACTCGAGGACTGCTTGAGAGTGGCGGATGGAATATTTAAGCAATATGCCCCGAGCGGCGGGGGCATTACCGACTCAGGTAACGCCCCGGGGCCCATAGTTATAGGCCCCGAGCGAAGCGTCAAAAAGATGTCAAAGAAAATGGGTGCCATGGAAATGGAAAATGGAGTCCGTTTTCCCTTTCCATGGCGGCCATCGGGAGCGTACGCCCTGGAAACAGAAGTGTTTCCAGCACGTCCGCTCCCAAAATAAAGAAGGTAAGTGGGGTTGGGAGGGCGGAAGGGAGGGGAAAGGGAAAAAAAAATAAAAAAATAAAAAAAATTTAAAAAACGTGTCAGGGTCCCCGGCGGGGGATGATGGAAGTCTCCAACCGTGTGGAGGGTCGGAGGGGAGATGGCCCTGCTCCGAGTCTTCACACGGCTGGAGGCTTTCATTGCCCCCCGCCGGGGGCCAAGGCATAGAAGGTAAGTGGGGTGGGGAGGGCAGGGAGTTGGGAGGAGGGAGGGAAAAAAAATAAAAAGCCTTACCTCCATTCCCGGCGGGGGCGAAGGTAGCCTCTCAGCCTTGGGGAGGCTTGGAGCGGGGATGGCCCTGCTTCGAGCCTCCTCATTGGCTGAGGGGCTGCCACGCCCCCGCCGGGGACAAAGGCCATGGAATCCCGACTGAGGGATTCCCGGCCTGGTAACAACTCAGCAAGGGCCAATCAGAATGGCCCTTTCATTCTGATTGCACCCTCGCCGGGTATTAATACAAACTACTAGGATGATCTTGTTCTGTGAGGGAGTTTTGAGGAGGAATTTTAGCATTCAAATCTCCCATTATTTTGACTGGTACAGTATGTATATAATTGTAAGATTCAAAACGGTGTTCCAGCTATTTCATGACATTGCCAGTACGTTCTCCAGCAGGGGGATCCTATATTTATTTTATTTATTGTGAATTTCTAAGGTGCTTATACAGCAAGTAAATTGTCTTCAAAGCGCCCACAGGGCAGCAGGGAGGGAACATGGGAGTGAGATGCAAACATAACATTGAAAGATAGAGGTGGTCGAACTAGGCATTGCGAGCATTCAGAACGTGAAAGTGCAGCGAGAGAGAAGGGAAGAGGGAGTGGGTAAATGCTAGGAGTACAACGGTGGAAGAGCTGGGGTGGATAGGCAGCTGTTAAGTGACTTGGTCAGAGTGGGCAACTGCCAATAAATATGTAAGTGCAGGCCTTTGATATCACAGGCCAGTGGGTGTCAAGGCAAGTGCTGAGAGCGGGCAGAGGCTGAAGACGATTGGGTGTGTGAGGCGAGAACCCAGGTGGATAAAGAAGGGCCCTGGTCACCAATCTTAGGAACTGTGTGATTTATCAGAGGAGGGAGGAAGGGAAGGAGGAGGCGAAAAGGAAGGAAGTAATATGTTAATTGCTACAGTGTCCAAGTGCGATCCTATCTAGTTCCCTGCAATGTGACCCATAGGTATGTGGTCAGAGTCTATTGGGATTAGACTCACAGTTTCAGATGCTAATTAATAAACCTCCCTTTGGTCTACCTCATGGTCTAAAGACTGTATTTTTCATAAATGCCAAATCTAAAATCTAGCCTTAAAGCGAAGAGTATAGGGTTCTGGTCTGGATCTCTTGTTGGTTACAGTCGAATAGTAGTAGAAATTCTAAGACTATGAGCAACATGGAACACCCAGAACTTTGGGAACTATTCTAAAGCCACCCCACATCTTGGGATTATCTTTACTTTTGAATTAGACACACAAACGTATTCTCCTCAAATACATTTAGACCTTACAAGTTTTGTTCAGCATTTTTGTATCCTCAGACTCAATTATATGAAAGCTTGTAATTGATACAAAAAATGTCAATAATGGTGAATGGGATTCCGATTTTGACATACGCATTTCGCCTGTTGGAACAACACTCCTAGGAATCTGGTTGGAACTTTGTTTAACATGTTAATTACACACCCATATTCTCTTGCTTAGGTTTGGGCCTTTCCAATGAGAGAAAATACATTAACATTCTTTAATCTTCATATGATGCCTTTGAAAGTTCTCACGTCAATCTGCCGCTGTGGTTTGCAGGAAGATGACAAATCTCAACTGGTTCTCTAGGAAATACTCCTCTAAGTTTCAAACTACAGAAAGTAATTTCAAAGAGTTAAGTGCTTTCTTATGTACAATTACATATTGTAATAATTGCCTTCCATAGGACAGAAAAAACCCAAGGCAGCTATGTGAATGCTTTATATAGATGATAAATAGGTTACTGCAGGAGACATATCCAAACAATCCAGTCTTGTAATATTTATATATTACAAGACTGAGTAACTATACCCCATACGGAATTGGAAAGCCACCATCTTAAAAAATAATTTATCCCAGCTCTGTGTTCAGTACCTGGATCGATTCCTCAACCAGCTAAGCGGTCTTTGGTTCCGCTTGAATTTTCTCCACTCTCATATGGTGAGCTGCAGGTTTGGAAAATGCTGGGAGATATTTAGTTTCTGCTTGTATCATGGAAGAGGGTGATACAATTGACACCCATAGATTCCAGGAGTGAGCTTTGACAGCTCAGGCCAACCTGTGCCATGACATTATTCCTATGTGATATGAACTCATTATGTATGGGAATGCATATAAAGACAAATTAGAGCCACATTCAGAAGGCATTTAAAGCATAATCAAATATTATGGAGAAAAGGGTGTAGATTGCATCTCATCTGCAAGTACGATTTGCAGCATCCTATGAACTAGCTCCTGGCATCCAAAATGCATCTCCTGTCTGCCAGGAGCTGCTTTAAGGTCCTGTTCAACAAATCTTGTTTGACCCCTGAACTGTAGTTAAGAAACCAAGACACACCTCTTGTAAGGCAATGTAGGACATCAGTGTTATCAAGAATATAACGTGATAAATGAATTCAGGAAGGTATGGTGAACATCTAAAAGTGCAGGTAAGGGACCTAATTTTAATAATAAAGCAACATGTTCAGGGACAGGCTTAAGAGCAGTGCAATGTGATGCATGCAAGTCCTGATTAAAATCAGAAATGCACACAGTTAACCTTGTGCTCGACTGGGCAGCAGTAAAGAACATTGCTAGCGAGATTCAACATGGCAGCCTGAGCTTTTATCACTACCCTCTTGTGAAAGCTGCTGGCACGGATTTATCTGCTTGGTGTTTACGAACTCTTGAGGTCAGTGACGTAAACCTCCATATCCTCCAAATTCCCCATGGTTGCCGACCGTTGACAGTATGCCCCCTTCTATGCCCTGAGGAGCCCGGCTTCCCCGGATGCAGGCGATGAAACCGATCAATGAGCTGTAGTGAATTGATAAAGGAAGCCGGCTCCCAGGAATTCTCAAAGAGAGGATAACCCTTCCATTGTACCAAACAATGTAGGTTTCCTGTGCAATATATTGGGTCCCAATGGACCAAGCAAGGCCTGGGGCATTTTGTTTCTGCAGCCTTGCATGCTACATTAATGATGCAGGCCGTGGTCCTAAAGCTCTGAATGTGCATAGAGGCACTCCTGCCCCTCCCTGCACATTGAGATGGCATTGGCAAGGGAGCAGCCCGGCTCCTCCACGCATGTTCAGGAAGCTCTCCCTGCTTCCTAGTCATGCTGAACGGGAGCTGAAGAGCTATTGGAGGAGTGTAGATTGGACCAACATCTGGACCACAGCTGCAGGTAACAAAACAAATACTTTGCATGTGGGCTGTAAGGGTTTAGGAATAAGTGATTGACACAATGGTGGCATGTTTACTGCTATAAACTTTTATTAACTAAATGAGGGTTTGGGAAAACCAACCTATCCCTTATAATAAACAGTGTTTCCCCGTCTCAAAGAATGATCTAAGGAGTGTGAGATACCAAAGGGTGTCTCACCCGCTAGTCCTCAGGGACTTGTCGTCCAGGTGGCCAGGACACGGCCATCGCTTTTGGATGCAGTTCCTGGGGGTGGACCAGTGCGGGAGGATCACATGGGTGGGGGTCTTCGGGGTGTGGAGGTGGGACAGACGATGGTGAGAAGCAGTATTCCTCCCTTTCCTGTACACATGATTGTCTCATTTGATAGGATTCTCTGATGTCCCAACTCTGCCCACCCAACTTTTCTACACAAATACTGGGCCAAAGAAGAGGGCGACACAGTAGCAATACCAACTCTTACATATTGCATTGGACATGTCCCGCTAATTGGGTCAGGCAAAGTCAGGCTCTTGACTAAGTGCATACATGTGATACCACTTAGCTCTCCTCACATGGATAAAAGGTGGAACAGAGACACACACTGAGCAAGGTGGAACGCGAGAAGAGCTGGCTTCTGGGGTCAAGTGCAAACCTACTGGAGCAGAGCAACCGACCAAGGGACAAGAGCCACGAGTGGAGAACCCCAGGAGTTCCCTGCAGAAGGTTGTTTCCTCCAAAAGGCTGCAAAAGACACATGGAGAAGGCCAAAGCTGAAACAAGAAGATTGCATTGTGTTTCAAGGAGCCAGCAACCCTCCCGGCTGAACGGCAGAGTTGGGGAGGCGAGGCCAAGCCTGTAGTACTAACCTTGACTCGCAAACTGGAAGATAGTAAAGACAAGAAAGAAACACACACAGCCAGTGATTTGGCAAGTGACATGAGAGACTTGTGTCTGCTTAAGAAAGATTAAGTGGCAACATTATATCGCTCAATTGAAGGCTGCACACGTGTGGGTGATATGCGAAGAAAGGCAGACTGGCAAATGAACCTTGAAGTAATGTTAGCTGTAAAGTCAGCGATACAGAGTAATGGACTTGTACGGCAGAGTAAGTAGCCCACTCAAAAGTCTCTGTGAAAGGTGAAAAGTTTGTAGCGATAAAGTGAATGAACTATAAAAGCGAGATGATGCAAATGAACGCTGAGAGAAGGGGAAAGTAAAAAGTTGAACTTTGATGCATAAAACAGTGAAAAACCCAGACCAGGAAGCATTGGGGAAAATAACATAAGAGTGTGAGTTGAAAGCTGGAAAGTCAAAGTGGTCCTTCAGAGGTCTGTAGAAAAAGCCACGCACAGTCGAAAGTCTTCAAGATCAGGAAACGATCCGAGCCTGACTGAGGGAGACCGAAGTGTAATGAGTTAGGGTCATGGAATGCCTAGAAGAGGTGAAACAAGCTTATGGAAAGTAACCCCAGCAAGTGTTTTTATTTGGCTTTGAAAGGTCTGAGTCGGACTGAGTGAGACCGACGTGAATTTTATGGTGAACTGCGTTTTGGAAATTGGAAAGTAAGTCTTTAATGTAGAAGGCCAGGCGGGCCTCAATCTACGTTTTGAACTGCATTTGTGTTAAGAATCTGAGCCAGAGTGTGTCAGCGTGACTACACGGACCGCCTTACTCGGTGCTGTCCAACGTGGGGACGAGAGCTGACTCAGCCACATTTATTCTTTATATTTGAACACTGATTTTCCTTTACACACATTCTCCTTTTTCACACTTTGTGCGCAGGTTAAGTTAGTACAAGCCATTTTGATTTGATGGACTCAACTAGAACGGTTTTATTTATTATTTGATGGTTGAGACTACTCCCATCAGGTATAGGGCAGGGTAGGAGTTTCTCAAACCCTATTGAAACTTAAAAAAAGGTTTTACCAATTGTACCTTTTGTGTCAGTGTCATATTTTTGATACCATAACTCCCTTACAGGAGTCTGTCAGGATGTCCAAAGAAAACAAAGTCCACTGTTGTGTCAAACCTATTTCCAATCCTTCAACTTGGGACTTAAACGAAGGTGTACAGTGATTTTACTTGCCCCAAAAGAATGTCTCTTCTTCTGGACGTGGATTTTAAAAGTTCCTTTCCAGTTTGTGAAACAAAGTTCAAATGATGCACAAAAAACAATCTTGCAAAGGATATGCAACCTTGCACCAAAAAGGATGCTGGATATCACAAGGCCAAGAGAGTGTGTCCCTTCTTTTGGCTTGGTAGAATGTTCACAAACACCAGGGGGGATGATTCATTTTGCCCCAACTTCTCTTCAGGTTCTTCAAGGGACAAAGAGAATGCCTTTCTTCTTTGGCTTGATAGAATGTTCACAAAAACGCAGGGTAATGCTTCTCTTCCCCTGGTTCCAGCTTCTTTTACAGCCAACCTGCCAGGCACTGGGATAATGAAGATGTCCAATGATTCAATCCTCATATTGGTGCAAGTACCAGACTCACCTTTCTGAGTTATGTTCTGTTTTCTGCAATACTTAACGGCCGATTCATGGAATAATTAGCGCGGCGCAAGTGGGCAAAAACGTGCGAATCGCAGTGGAATTGCGAAAATCGCAGTGCAAGTGCGAAAATCGCACGAAAAGCAGCGCACATCGATTCATGGAAAGGCGTGCGCGAAAAAACCATCTGATGTGCGCTAAAAAAGTGCGCGGCGCACGTTGGCGCACAGGCCATCTAACGGCGTGCGCCAGGTCACAGCGAAAATCGCACAGGCCACAGCGAAAATCGCACGTAGCGCGGCGCACGCAACAAAAGTAGGCGGAACACGGGGCGTAACACTCGGAATGGGGAACAACTTGCCAAAATGTGGGCGTCACAGGGGAAGTACAGGGTGCAAGTGCGCGGAACGCCCACATGCTCGCCTACAACATGTATTCATGGAATCAAATAGGGCAAAACAGCGCACGGTCAAACCAGCGCACAGGCACAAACACGACCGCCACAAGAAAGCAGGCGGTAGCGTCCCTGCGCCTGTAAAAAATTTGCGCCAAAAGGTGCGCCAACAAATAGCACCTATATACAGCTATGATGAATGTCCTATAGTGTGGCCCTCCAGGACAAATGACGTGCAAAGGGGTACCCACAAACACGGACACCCGCTGACTGAAAAATAATGTGTGCGCGTGAATTTCGGGGTGCGTGGGAAGTTTCACACGCGAATTGACAGGGTACTTGGATTCCAGGGGTGCGCGAGAAGTTCCACACGCAATTTGGCTGGGTACGTGGATTTCAGGGGTGCGCGGGAAGTTCCACACGCAATTTGGCTGGGTACGTGGATTTCAGGGGTGCGCGGGAAGTTCCACACGCAATTTGGCCGAGTACGTGGATTTCAGGGGTGCGCGGGAAGTTCAACACGCGATTTGGCTGGGTACGTGGATTTCAGGGGTGCGCGGGAAGTTACACATGCAATTTGGCCGGGTACGTGGATTTCAGGGGTGCGCGGGAAGTTCAACACGCGATTTGGCTGGTTATGTGGATTTCAGGGGTGCGCGCGAAGTTTCACACGCGATTTGGCTGGTTACGTGGATTCCAGGGGTGCGCGGGAAGTTTCACATGCGATTTGGCTGGGTATGTGTATTTCGGTGTTGCGGGGGAATGCTACACGTGATATGGCCATGTGGGTCCCCCCAGGTGTTACCCCCTCTACACCTTCCACGGCTCCTGTAGGCAGCCCACACCACAGGGTACTACCCTGCACCCCTGCTCATGTCCCACAGGCAACCCATCCACCATGGCCATGCCCACCAGCCAACCCACATGTCACCTTGCACCACTGATCGCTAACACATGTCTCCCACCACCCCCACCCCCCAGCCACTAGGGGCAGCCTCCACCAGGCCCCCACTCATGTCTCCCACCACCCCCACCCCCCAGCCACCAGGGACAGCCTCCACCAGGCCCCCACTCATGTCCCCTATTCCCCACACCCCCCGCAGTGCAGGGGCACCCTCCACCAGGCCCCCACTCATGTCTCCCACCACCCCCACCAACCAGCAGTCAGGGGCAGCCTCCACCAGGCCCCCACTCATGTCTCCCACCACCCCCCACCCCCCAGCCACCAGGGGCACCCTCCACCAGGCCCCCACTCATGTCCCTTATTACCCCCACACCCCCGCAGTGCAGGGGCACCCTCCGCCAGGCCCCGACTCATGTCTGCCAACAGCCTCACCCCCCAGCCACCAGGGGCAGCCTCCACCAGGCCCCCACTCATGTCTCCCACCACCCGCACCCCCCGCAGTGCAGGGGCAGCCTCCACCAGGCCCCCACCCATGTCTCCCACCACCCCCACCCCCCAGAAGTCAGGGTCAGCCTCCACCAGGCCCCCACCCATGTCTCCCACCACCCCTACCCCCCAGCAGTCAGGGGCAGCCTCCACCAGGCCCCCACCCATGTCTCCGACCACCCCCTAGCCCCCAGCAGTCAGGGGCAGCCTCCACCAGGCCCCCACTCATGTCTCCCACCACCCCCACCCCCCCAGCCACCAGGGGCAGCCTCCACCAGGCCCCCACTCATGTCCCCTATTACCCCCACCCACCCGCAGTGCAGGGGCAGCCTCCACCAGGCCCCCACCCATGTCTCCCACCACCCCCTACCCCCCAGCAGTCAGGGGCAGCCTCCACCAGCCCCCCCATGTCTCCCACCACCCCCTACCCCCCAGCAGTCAGGGGCAGCCTCCACCAGGCCCCCACTCATGTCTCCCACCACCCCCACCCCCGAGCCACCAGGGGCAGCCTCCACCAGGCCCCCACATGTCTCCCACCACCCCCACCCCCCAGCTACCAGGGGCAGCCTCCACCAGGCCCCCACTCATGTCCCCTATTACCCCCACCCCCCGCAGTGCAGGGGCACCCTCCACCAGGCCCCCACTCATGTCTCCCACCACCCCCACTCCCCAGCAGTCAGGGGCAGCCTCCACCAGGCCCGCACTCATGTCTCCCACCACCCCCCACCCCCCAGCCACCAGGGGCACCCTCCACCAGGCCCCCACCCATATCTCCCACCACCCCCACCCCCCAGCAGTCAGGGGCAGCCTCCACCAGGCCCCCACTCATGTCTCCCACCACCCCCACCCCCCAGCCACCAGGGGCAGCCTCCACCAGGCCCCCACTCATGTGCCCTATTACCCCCACCCCCCGCAGTGCAGGGGCACCCTCCACCAGGCCCCCACTCATGTCTCCCACCACCCCCACCCCCCAGCCACCAGGGGCAGCCTCCACCAGGCCCCCACTCATGTCTCCCACCACCCCCACCCCCCAGCCACCAGGGGCAGCCTCCACCAGGCCCCCACTCATGTCCCCTATTACCCCCACCCTCCCGCAGTGCAGGGGCAGCCTCCACCAGGCCCCCAGCCATGTCTGCCACCGCCCCCTATCGCCTAGCAGTCAGGGGCAGCCTCCACCAGGCCCCCACCCATGTCTCCCACCACCCCCTACCCCCCAGCAGTCAGGGGCAGCCTCCACCAGGCCCCCACTCATGTCTCCCACCACCCCCACCCCCGAGCCACCAGGGGCAGCCTCCACCAGGCCCCCACATGTCTCCCACCACCCCCACCCCCCAGCTACCAGGGGCAGCCTCCACCAGGCCCCCACTCATGTCCCCTATTACCCCCACCCCCCGCAGTGCAGGGGCACCCTCCACCAGGCCCCCACTCATGTCTCCCACCACCCCCACTCCCCAGCAGTCAGGGGCAGCCTCCACCAGGCCCGCACTCATGTCTCCCACCACCCCCCACCCCCCAGCCACCAGGGGCACCCTCCACCAGGCCCACACCCATATCTCCCACCACCCCCACCCCCCAGCAGTCAGGGGCAGCCTCCACCAGGCCCCCACTCATGTCTCCCACCACCCCCACCCCCCAGCCACCAGGGGCAGCCTCCACCAGGCCCCCACTCATGTGCCCTATTACCCCCACCCCCCTCAGTGCAGGGGCACCCTCCACCAGGCCCCCACTCATGTCTCCCACCACCCCCACCCCCCAGCCACCAGGGGCAGCCTCCACCAGGCCCCCACTCATGTCTCCCACCACCCCCACCCCCCAGCCACCAGGGGCAGCCTCCACCAGGCCCCCACTCATGTCCCCTATTACCCCCACCCTCCCGCAGTGCAGGGGCAGCCTCCACCAGGCCCCCAGCCATGTCTGCCACCGCCCCCTATCGCCTAGCAGTCAGGGGCAGCCTCCACCAGGCCCCCACCCATGTCTCCCACCACCCCCTACCCCCCAGCAGTCAGGGGCAGCCTCCACCAGGCCCCCACCCATGTCTCCCACCACCCCCTACCCCCAGCAGTCAGGGGCAGCCTCCACCAGGCCCCCACTCATGTCTCCCACCACCCCCACCCCCCAGCAACCAGGGGCAGCCTCCACCAGGCCCCCACTCATGTCCCCTATTACCCCCACCCCCCCGCAGTGCAGGGGCAGCCTCCACCAGGCCCCCACTCATGTCTCCCACCACCCCCTACCCCCCAGCAGTCAGGGGCAGCCTCCACCAGGCCCCCACTCATGTCTCCCACCACCCCCCAGCCCCCAGCCACCAGGGGCACACTCCACCAGACCCCCACCCATGTTTCCCACCACCCCCTACCCCCCAGCAGTCAGGGGCAGCCTCCACCAGGTCCCCACTCATGTCTCCCACCACCCCCACCCCCCAGCCACCAGGGGCAGCCTCCACCAGGCCCCCACTCATGTCCCCTATTACCGCCACACCCCGCAGTGCAGGGGCACCCTCCACCAGGCCCCCACTCATGTCTCCCACCACCCCCACCCCCCAGCCACCAGGGGCAGCCTCCACCAGGCCCCCACTCATGTCCCCTATTACCCGCACCCCCCGCAGTGCAGGGGAAGCCTCCACCAGGCCCCCACCCATGTCTCCCACCACCCCCTACCCCCCAGCAGTCAGGGGCAGCCTCCACCAGACCCCCACTCATGTCCCCTATTACCCCCATCCCCCGCAGTGCAGGGGCAGCCTCCACTAGGCCCCCACCCATGTCTCCCACCACCCCCTACCCCCCAGCAGTCAGGGGCAGCCTCCACCAGGCCCCCACCCATGTCTCCCACCACCCCCTACCCCCCAGCAGTCAGGGGCAGCCTCCACCAGGCCCCCACCCATGTCTCCCACCACCCCCACCCCCCAGCCACCAGGGGCAGCCTCCACCAGGCCCCCACTCATGTCTCCCACCACCCCCACACCCCAGCCGTGCAATTAGCCTGGGTACGTGTACTTTGTGGTGCGCGAGAAGTTCCACACGCGATTGTACGTGTACTTCGGGGTGCGCGTGAACTTCCACACGCGATTTGCTTGGGTATGTGTATTACTGGGGGTGCGCGTGAACTTCCACACGCGATTTGCCTGGGTACGTGTACTTCGGGGTGCGCGTGAACTTCCATACACGATTGGGCCTGTGAGAGTGGGTCACATGTATTCCAGGGGTGGGCGGGAATATTTACCTGCGACTTTGCCTGTGAGAGCATGCTACGTGTATTCCTGGTGTGGGCGGGAAGATTCACACGTTCGCCTACGACGTGCCGAAAAAGGGTCCAATCCTGACACACGTACGCCAGCATGAAGCAGGCGTACGTCGACCCGCGCAGCATAAAAGTGCACGAAAACCACAAACAAGCTCATAGGCCAGGATGAATATACCATTCCTAGCAGCAGTGGCCGTGGGTTACCAAAGGAGGAGGAGGAGGATAGTGAGTGCCCGAATTTTCACTCCCAGAACCAGCCTTTTTGGGATGCATGATGACCAGATGTATGGGAAGTACAGGTTTCCCCCACACATAATACTGACCTCACATCACCCACCCTGTGCTCCCAAGCACTCAGCCCCCTGGAGAAGGTCCTCAATGTACTGCACTTCTTGGCCACAGGATCATTTCAGCGGACAAGTGCCATAGTGGGTGGGGTGTCGCAGGCCACGCAGTCACGCTGCCTACACCAGGTCTTGAACATCATCACTGCACCCCCATCAGTCTGTAGGCACATATACCTGCCGAAGACACCTGCAGAAAGGCAGGCTGCCACCCTCGATTTCTACGGTGTGGCACAATTTCCAAAAGTGCTAGGTGCCATTGACTGCACCCATGTGGCACTACGTCCCCCCAGGGCAACTGAGCACATCCATAGGAACCGCAAGCACTGGCATTCCATCAACGTGCAGGTAGTATGTAATGCTAAGGGAATCATCACCTCAGTATATGCCAACTATCCAGGGTCCACCCACGACAGCTTCATTTACCGAATGTCTACCCTAAGCCGGGACCTAGAAGCTGGGCGGCATGGTGATACATGGCTGATTGGTGAGTATGAATGCCACTGCACATGCATGCATGTCAGATGCAGAGTTATGTCACTACCCCACTAATGATACCCATCACCTCCTCATCAGGGGACAGTGCCTACCCTCTGAGCACCCACATGATGACGCCAATTCGGAACCCCATCACGCCTCCAGAGGTAAGATACAACACAGCCCATATTGCAACCTGGGGCATAGTGGAGCGCACATTCGGAGTGCTCAAGTCACGCTTTCGCTCCCTTGACCGGTCTGGCGGGCAGCTGTTATATGCGCCCCCAGTAGTGTGCAGGATCATAGTGGCAGCATGTGTCCTGCACAATGTTGCAACACACCGGGGCCTGGCCGTGGACATGGTGGTGCCCCCACATCCCCAACCACATGCACGCCCGCTGCGCATGGGAGGGGAGAGGGCACGGGGTGAGGCAGCCCGTACGCAGCTGGTGGCTAATTACTTCAAATAGAAATCACACCCCAGTGGAGTGCACACAGGCCTGGCACATACCATCTGATAAGCAATGATGACTCGACCTGACAATTAAGACGAACAAAGGGACTGTCAACTGTCAGAAACATAGCAGCCTGAGATTGTTCATGTGGAAGTGTCACAATGTGTGCATCCCTACCTACACAAACACCACCAATGCAGTGTCATGAAAATACACTTCCATGCTGCCGAAATGAATACCCACTTGCAAAATACTTCATGAAAACAGTGCCATGTCACCCACCCCCTCCACGGCACGGCCACACAACACACCATGGCATGTCATGCAATGTGAGAGGAAAGAAATGAATCCCCACAACATACCCCAAGTGTCAGCAGCTACAGTGTCCCTATTGGAAACCTGTCCACACATGAAATGCTCACAGTAATGCAGGACCTACAGCCCACATTACCAAATACTTACCAATAATACCAATCACCTACACAACCTCCAACCCACCTTAAACATGACATTACAGACTAAAAAATTTGCTAGCCTCACCACCTGATGATGACAGCCCCCGAACACTTGCAAGTATTCAGTGTTAGCGCCACGCAAGAGTGTAGGTGCACTGCTTACAACATGGACTCCAGTTCCAAGGTGGACCGCATTGTGAAGACATGAGGAATGGACCTGCAAATATGGAGGATGAGATGGATGCAGAGGCACATATCAATACACCACACAGTGTACAATACAACAACAATATGCACTATGAATGTATACACAGTATTGACTACAGACTGCCCACACAGCTCATGGGAGTCCAATGTCACCATGTACGTCAATGTCACTTAGGCACACCCTTTGCAAGCCCATGGAAACAGGAAGCAGGAGGGGTGTGTGTGACAAAAACCCAAGCATCTGAACCAAATCCATGACAAGCCTGCATGTGCCCAGCCACAATGCAGCGTATGCCCACGGGAGCCACACAAGGCAACACACTGTCCCAAAAAAAATAAAAATAAAAAAATAAATAAAAAAAAAAAGAAAAAAGAAAAAATGGCCATTAATGGGCCCGGGGGAGGGGGTTGGGGAGGCCACCCAGGAGGTCCGAGGACAGGGTGCACACCAAACCCACCTGTGTGGATCTTGCGAAAAGAAAACACCTCCATGGGCTCATGGCCCACACGGCTACCCTATTGTGGGAGTATCACTGCTGTCGCTATTCTCACCCTGTGCAGCTGCATCCGGAGGTGGTGGCACTATGGGAGGCAGCCCACGCAAGGCCCTAGTCTGTTCCTCCATGGCTGCAAGCATGCGGGTGTGGTAGGTCTCGTTCTGGAGGATGAGTGTGCGGAGGTCCCCATGCAACAACTCACGGGATGCCCGGACCTCCGCCCTAGTTGCCTACATCTCAGCTGAGAGCGTACGGGTGAGACGCTCCAGCTGCTGTTCTGTCCTTCCGTTTGTTGAAGCCTCAAGCTCAACAAGAGTCGTCCTGAGGTGAAGGAGTTCCAGCCTCAGGGCTTCCCTGTGGCCCTCGGACTCTATGGAGATGGCTTCCTGCAGAGTCGCCAGTGCCGCCCGCCTGTCCCTGTTGGACGCCAACATGTCCTCCCTTTGTGACTGGCAGATGGAGTCGGTTGCCTGCTGTAGTCGCTCCATCAGCCTTTCGGGGGGGACAATGGAAGTGGCCACCCTATCCATGGCCTGAGCCATCATCTCTGATGATGCTGCTTGTTGGGTTGCCATACCGTAAATGGATTGCTCCCATGCGGTATTGCCAGGTGGCGTACGGCCACCACGTCGGCAGGCACCACACCTGTCTGGGGCAAGGCGAACTGCGCCTTGCTGTGCCGGCACTGCCTGAGGCTGCAGGACTGCATTCCCCCTCTGATCTGCTGGCCCAGGAACAGGATCACATGTCGCGGAGTGTGACCCTGCATCCGTAACCACCAAAGGCGTACCTGCCAACACTGACATCCCCATTGAGGGGTCTAACCCTGGTGCAGGTGGGTCGGACAGAACAGAATCCCTCCCAGGAACACTCACCTGCGACAGCACGTAGGTCTCATCATCCGAATCAACACTTGAGTACAGCTCGGGGGAGGTGCAGCCAGAGACACCCCTTGAGAGCACGACCTGCAGCAGTTGTGGGTTCTCACCCACCACCACACCACGTCCCTCACTGGTGGTCGGTCGGCCCTCAGACCCCTCCTGGGTCTGCACCATCTCCACAACCCCAGCAGTACCAGGTGCGTCTTCCCCTGCAAAGACATAAAAGAAAACAAATGGAAACAGGCATTAGCACCATGGCACACAATGAGGGCTGAGAGGCTACAGAAACAGTACTTGATTGACACATGTCCCACATGACTTAAACACTCCCATGCAAGCACCGTCACTGCGTGTGATGGGGAGGCAGATGCCACACATTGATGACACCAAGATGGAAGATGAACACATTTGCTGCATGCTGCCTAGCAGTGCCATCACACATTGGCCAGGGATTGGCAGGTCAAATACACATGCCATCACACAGATGGCATGTACCCTAGCCATGAAGTGAAGAGGGAGAGGAGGTCACCAATTGTTCATTCAGTCCAGTTTGTTCATATGATTGATTATTTTCATTGTAATGGTTCTAATGTTTAACATGCAGCTGCCAGTCAGAAATGGTCCTATAGCACAGGGACATGTCCAAACTAATCATGTCCACGAAACTGAGCCAGTCTACTGTACCATAGCCATGTCAGACATGTGACAATAGGACTGAGAAATTCCGAGTAAAAGTGGTGGTATGCAAACAATCTGCCTGAATAAACAGAGGTAAATAAGCAACAGTGTAGTGGCAAGATGACACTCCAAGGGCAACTGGCGTGGTGATGGGCTGGATGTCTAATGTTGGCCGAATGGGATGCTGCTATACCCAAATGCTGGTGCCAAGAATGTTTAGGAAGAGGCACATGGGTGAGCCGAACCACTCAGGCACACACACCCTCCCCTGGCACACAAACAGAAGCCCTCCCACACACAACATGCACATGGATGACACACAAATGCATGTGCACTCACCGGACAATGCCTCGTAATCTGCCACTACTCCCACGCATTGGATCTGTTCCTCCGTGACGTAGGTCCCAGCAACCTGCTCATGTGGAGTGAGTTCTATGTCGTCTGCTGGAGACCCACCTCCAGTCACTAGAGTTGCGGCATGACTTGAGGCCAGCTTATTCTTTGCCCTGCGCTTCAGGTCATTCCAGCGCTTGTAGCAATCATTAGCTGTGCGCCTCATGATTCCAAGGGCACTTATGATGTCCGCAATGGTTTGCCAGTGTGCCTGACGTTCTGCAGGTGTGGTCTTGGATCCTGCAACAATCACCATATTGCGGTCATGTGCGGACACATACTCTACAAGTGCATTCAGTTCGGCCTCATTGAAGCTGGGCTTCCTTGACGGGCCAGACTGTGTAGCCATGTCTGGGGCATCAGCCTCTACTGGACGAGCACTCTTCCTCTTCCGCTTGGAAGGTGGTGGGGATCCGGAGTGTCCTGCGCCGCTCTGGACACTAGGGGCAGGAGCGTGGGATTGCACACTCAGCATGGGAGTTGGTGCAGGCATTATCTCAAGTGTGATGGTGTCAGGGGGAATGTCAGCATGATGGACTTGGACTGACACTGTCTTGGCTGGGTGTGTGAGAGGTGGGGTGGATGGAGCCGCAGCTGCCCCTGCAGCCTCCCCAGCCTGCCTACATGGGGCAGCAGATGACCTAGCTGCCCCTGATCCACGTGGCCTGATGACACCAACGTTCACCGGCGCACGTGGCCTAGACCTGCTGACCTGGAAGTCAGCCATGGAGTCACCCTGTGCCAGGTCTGATTCCACAGTGGGCTGGTCCAACAAGGGCTGAGCATGGATGGTGTCAGCCACGGTAACCTCAACCGGGGGGGGGGCATGGGTGTCCCTGACTTCTCCTCCACACATGGGGGGCTAGGGGCACCCTGCAAGTCACGGCCACGTCCCCTACCGGATCCACCACGGCCACCACTTGGGACTCGGCCACCTTTGCCACCCTTACGGCTTGTTCGCCTCCCAGCCATGGCACTGATGTTATTGTGCGTATGGGAGTTGATGTGAACTATTGTCCTGGGCAATTGGGGGTCAAAGGGCTTGGGTACCAGATGGTAATCGTACCCTAGTGCTCTAGCAAGGCTGTATGTCACCCCTGGGGAAAGATGACGGGTCACGCAATGCACAGGCAGCCCAAAAAAGGGAAGTAAGGTGCACGCAACCCCTCCTAGACCACGTGCATGGAAAAAAAACCTGCACTACGCTGTGGCACCCAGGAACACAAGAATGAACGTATGCGTGTCACACGCAGCCTAGAATGACCTCTGAAGGGGTACGTGACACACGGGGCAAGCACAGATGTTAGATACGTGTGCGACTCACCGTCTGCCAGGAACAAAAGCGTGAAAAATATGCGCGTGTGCGCGTTGGCACAGACCCGCCAAAAGAAGAATTGTACGCTGTCTGAGGAGACAGGACAACAGTAGTAGGGAAGCTGTTTGAGGAAACAGGCCCAGGAAAAAGAGGAAAAGAGAAAAAACTGTCAGAGGTAACAGGGAGTACAAACTGGAAACGCCGTGAAGTAAATCGCGTGTGAACCGACAAGAAGTACAGATTTCACCCACTCGCTCTCCACGAAAAGCACGTACAAGGAAATGGCGTCCTACACGTACCTTTTATACACACGTCACAGACGCGCATACGCAATGAGGCCATTTCCACTAATTACGCGCTTTGACACTCGGACGTGTATCTCTTCATATTTACACGCGCCATTCTCTACGGCCATGCGCGTGACGTCACAGCTGCGCATGTTGGCCTTTGGGCCAATGAAATGAAACTGCACGTCCGAGTGTCATCGTGTGTAATCGGAGGGAAGTGAGCGTACACGCGATTGGCCTGGGTACGTGTATTTCTGGGGTGCGCAGGAAGTTCCACACGCGCTTGGTGGAAATCCACGTGTGCTCTGTCATCACGTGTAATGAGGGAAACACCCGCGCGCCTCACCCACAGACGCGCTCACGCGCTAAGGGCCTTTGGTCCAATGAAATCGCATATGCGTGCTGACGTGTATACGCGCTAAGGGCCTTTCCTCGATTTACACGCAGACGTGCAGGATTTTCACATGCCAAATCACTCCGTATCAAGCTGGCCACGCGTAAGCACACAGAAGACCACGCTCCTGCCCAAAAGGCCGAATTACTGCCCCCCAGAGCTCCGAGCAGCCTCCCACGAGCCATCTGCTGCTGCCTGCCTGCCTGCTGCCACCGTGCCCTGCCATTTGGTGCCTGCACATCAGCCATCTGCAGGGGTCCATTTGCTGTGTCCACCCCTGCTGGAACAGAAGACTCCCGACTGGGATACCATCGCTCCACAGCCCAGCCCCAGGACCCAGTTGCCCACCCACTCCTGCCTCTGGGGTTGCCATGTCGGGCACTGCTACATCTGGCACCACTGGCAACCCCCGGCCAGAGAGGCAGAGGGGCACCAGCTTCAGTGCCACTGAAGTTGGTGTCCTGGTGGAGCAAGTCCTGGGGCTGTATGATGCCCTCTTCGGAAGTAAGCGCGCCAACAAGGAAGGACGGACTCGGATCTGGACGGACATCGTGACTGCCATCAACGCGGAGGGGGTGGCAGTCCGTGACTACCAGCATGTCAAGAAGCGCTGGGATAACTGCAGGTCCAGGCACCTCTTGAAGGCCCGGCGCCTCGTGGAGGGGGCCGGGGCCGCATGAGTACCATCCAGATGAGGGTCCTGGAACGCGTAGGCCCAGCGCTCCATGGCCAGATCCTTGAGAGGCAGACCCGTCTGGAGTTGAGCGGTAAGTGGCCAAGCATTGCTGTGTGAGACAGGGCATGTCGCAGTGTGCTGGTTGTCTGATACTTGCCTGTATGTGTGACATAGCCCATGTATGCATGTGTGTGTGCAGGGACGTCATGCATGTGAGACCAGTAATGTGTGAACCACACGGTTGGTGCATGTGTTCAAATGCAACATGGGTTGCCCTATGCGGAATGGCCACATGAAAGCATGCCAGTCTCTGTTAATGGACATGGGTGAGGGATGGGTGCTGATGCCATGTACATATATGCTGTCCATGTCTGTGTGTCTGACCAGCGTGTCTGTGTCTTGTGAATGCCTGGGATGCATGACACATGTCTGTCGCAATGTTCCGGTTCACTGATGCAGCCTAGTCATCCTTGTATCCACTGTGTCTGTGGTGTACGAGGCCAGATGGATGAAACTAGGGTGAAGTGTGTGCATGTGATAGGCATGGCACATGATGCATGGGAGTTCCAAAACAACAGTGTATGTTTAAAGAATAACTTGGAAATGTATGCTAATGTCCATAGCATGCGCCATGCCTGTTACCGCATGTGTTTTACCTGCACTGAGCCATGTGTTGTGGAGGGACATGATGGAAGTGATCTTTGACAGTGCCACTCATCTGCTATTGCTTCCTGTCTAGGGGACCATTGTACAGTACCCTGATGCTTGTGTTCTATGTCTCCGTCTACACAGCGCCACGTGAAGAAGAGGGCGGAGACGGCTCTGTGGAGCAAAGCGGCAGGGATGCCCCCACGGCTTCAGCGGAAGGGGTGGGTGAGCCCCCTCAGGGGCTTGCAACGGCGGAAGACGGGGGGAGCCATCCAGGTTGGTAGTTTCCACAGAGGAGGAGGAGGCCGCTACTGAGGCGCACATGGGGCCTGGTGGGGGCATCCCTGCTGGTGCAAGTGTTGCAGTCCAGGGGCAGGGGCAGGAGGCAGCACAGGTCGCCGTGGAGGGGCCTGTGCATGTCACTGTCCCTGACACTGTGACTGCACCACCATGCACCAGCAGGGATGCCCCATCCCAGGCCCGTCCGCAGGTAGGGGGATGTCCATGTCATCTGACTCCCCTCCACCTGCGTACGAGGGGACCCCTGGCCGTATGGAGAAGGTCCTGATTGGTGTCGCGTTGCGCACAGGTGCAATTCGTGATGAGGTGCGTGCTTCCCGGGAGGAGCATGCACGTCATCACGGAGAGCACCGTGCCGACGTGGCCCAGTTGGAAATGGCCATGGTCGGGGTTTCCTACATGTGTCGGCCAATCTGGCGACCCTCTCCTCCTCTGTGGAGACTATGCACCAGTCGTTCTCCATGCCGTCTTCCGGCCCAGATGCCACCAGGGCCCCCTGTGGACCTGCCCCGACCAATGCAGCCGGCTCGGTGGGGATCCCATCCCTGCCACAGTCGGGAGTCGGAGGTCCAGCAGGGGTGGACACACCAGCAACTGGACCCCAGCAGATGGAGGATGTGACGGCATCATCGGGCAGGGCACGTGCACGACGGCGTCGGTGGATACCATCAGCCTGGATGCCGTCGTGCTGGCACAGGCAGTTGCATCGGAGGCAGCGGCAGGCTCGACGTGGGAGGCATCATGGCTCGGGGCCATCAACATCAGGGGTGCAGGCATCGGCCGGAGGGCAGGAGAACCCTGGAATGGGAGTGGCTTCCGTATGGGAGCGGTTGGGCCAGCGGATAGGTGCGGAGTGGCAACGGGCAGAGGAGGAACGGCTCACAATGGTCAGGGCGGAGAACTCCATGCGGAGGGCGCTGAGGCGGGCTGAGGGTCTTCGCAGGGAGTTGGAGCTGGACACTGCTTTATCCCTGCGAGACCTCGGGGCCAGGGAACATGCCCGCCTCCAAGCCATTGAACAGGAGTTCGATGATGCCCTGGCCCATGACAACATCCAGTGAGCCGTTGGACTAGCCCGCTGCCCATGTAAATAGTATGTAGTTAGTGTTAGGTTTCCTTTGTTTTTGCTTTTTCTTTGGACCTTTTGGACAATGGGCCACATTTTTGTATATAGTTATTTTTTATTAGGTAGTGTTGTTAGATAGGTTTCATTTCTTTTTTTGGGATCATGGACCCTGGCTTGTTCACCTGTACATAGTTCACTGTTGGATTTTCTTTTCTTTTTACTATTTACCCATGGAGCAATGGCTTTCTATTATAATTTCACATTGGATTTTCTTTTCTGGACTGTGACTTTGGACACCATTCCTTTGGATTCAGATTTTTGGTTTTGCATTTTTTCATGGACATGCTTCTTTTTACTTTTTTTACATTCCCATTTCTGTTAGATTATTTTTGATTCAATTCTTATTTTCTTTCATGCATATTTTTAGATCAAACTTCAATGTGTAGTATCATCTCATTGGTTTCATGCATATCATGATACGGGTTTGGAGATTCACTGACACCCATTGGGTGTATGTGAGGGACATGTGTTCGTTTCCAAACTTGCAATTGCAGTTCTATCATGTTATTTCCATTTCTGAGTGGGTGGATGCAATACTCAGGTGGGTGTTTTGCATTTGGAGGCTGACCATGGGGACCGGGGATCTAGATTGTGATGACATGTTGGCTGGGGAACATGAGTTGGACATGAGTGGGGGCCTGTTGGCAGGTGCCCCACGGTGCTGGGGGGTGGGGGTGCAGGGTAACATGAGTTGGACATGAGTGGGGGCCTGCTGGCAGGTGCCCCACAGTGCTGGGGGGTGGGGGTGCAGGGGAACATGATTTGGACATGAGTGGGGGCCTGCTGGCAGGTACCCCACGGTGCTGGGGGGTGGGGGTGCAGGGGAACATGAGTTGGACATGAGTGGGGTCCTGCTGGCAGGTGCCCCACGGTGCTGGGGGGTGGGGGTGCAGGGGAACATGAGTTGGACATGAGTGGGGTCCTGCTGGCAGGTGCCCCACAATGCTGGGGGGTGGGGGTGCAGGGGAACATGAGTTGGACATGAGTGGGGGCCTGCTGGCAGGTGCCCCTGGTGGCTGGGGGGTGGTGGGAGACATGAGTGGGGGCCTGGTGGAGGCTGCCCCTGCACTGCTGGGGGGTGGGGGCGGTGGGAGACATGAGTGGGGGCCTGGTGGAGGCTGCCCCTGGTGGCTGGGGGGTGGGGGTGGTAGTAGACATGGGTGGGGGCCTGGTGGAGGCTGCCCCTGCACTGCTGGGGGGTGGGGGCGGTGGGAGACATGAGTGGGGGCCTAGTGGTATCTGCCCCTGGTGGCTGGGGGGTGGGGGTGGTGGGAGACATGAGTGGGGGCCTGGTGGAGGCTGCCGCTGCACTGCTGGGGGGTGGGGTTGCAGGGGGACATGAGTGGGGGCCTGGTGGAATCTGCCCCTGGTGGCTGGGGGGAGGGGGTGGTGGTAGACATGGGTGGGGGCCTGGTGGAGGCTGCCCCTGCACTGCTGGGGCGTGGGGGTGGTGGTAGACATGGGTGGGGGCCTGGTGGTGGCTGCCCCTGCACTGCTGGGGGGTGGGGGTGGTGGGAGACATGAGTGGGGCCTGTTGGAGGCTGCCCCTGCACTGCTGGGGGGTGGGGGTAATAGGGGACATGAGTGGGGGCCTGTTGGAGGCTGCCCCTGCACTGCTGGGGGTGGGGGTGGTGGGAGACATGAGTGGGGGCCTGGTGGAGGGTGCCCCTGGTGGCTGGGGGGTGGGGGTGGTGGTAGACATGGGTGGGGGCCTGGTGGAGGCTGCCCCTGCACTGCTGGGGGGTGGGGGTAGTGGGAGACATGAGTGGGGGCCTGGTGGTATCTGCCCCTGGTGGCTGGGGGGTGGGGGTGGTGGGAGATATGAGTGGGGGCCTGGTGGATGTTGCCCCTGCACTGCTGGGGGGTGGGGTTGCAGGGGGACATGAGTGGGGGCCTGGTGGAATCTGCCCCTGGTGGCTGGGGGGTGGGGGTGGTGGTAGACATGGGTGGGGGCCTGGTGGTGGCTGCCCCTGCACTGCTGGGGGGTAGGGGTGGTGGGAGACATGAGTGGGGGCCTGTTGGAGGCTGCCCCTGCACTGCTGGGGGGTGGGGATAATAGGGGACATGAGTGGGGGCCTGTTGGAGGCTGCCCCTGCACTACTGGGGGGTGGGGGTGGTGGGAGATATGAGTGGGGGCCTGGTGGAGGCTGCCCCTAGTGGCTGGGGGTGGGGGTGGTGGTAGACATGAGTGGGGGCCTGGTGGAGGCTGCCCCTGCACTGCTGGGGGGTGGGGGTGCAGGGGGACATGAGTTGGACATGAGTCGGGGCCTGCTGGCAGGTGCCCACGGTGCTGGGGGGTGGGGGTGGTGGGAGACATGAGTGGGGGCCTGGTGGAGGCTGCCCCTGCACTGCTGGGGGGTGGGGTTGCAGGGGGACATGAATGGGGGCCTGGTGGAATCTGCCCCTGGTGGCTGGGGGGTGGGGGTGGTGGTAGACATGGGTGGGGGCCTGTTGGAGGCTGCCCCTGCACTGCGGGTGGTGGGGGTGGTGGGAGACATGAGTGGGGGCCTGGTGGAGGCTGCCCCTGGTGGCTGGGGGGTGGGGGTGGTGGGAGACATGAGTGGGGGCCTGGTGGAGGCTGCCCCTGCACTGCTGGGGGTGAGGTTGCAGGGGGACATGAGTGGGGGCCTGGTGGAATCTGCCCCTGGTGGCTGGGGGGTGGGGGTGGTGGTATACATGGGTGGGGGCCTGGTGGAGGCTGCCCCTGCACTGCTGGGGGGTGGGGGTGGTGGTAGACATGGGTGGGGGCCTGGTGGTGGCTGCCCCTGCACTGCTGGGGGGTGGGGGTGGTGGGAGACATGAGTGGGGGCCTGTTGGAGGCTGCCCCTGCACTGCTGGGGGTGGGGGTAATAGGGGACATGAGTGGGGGCCTGTTGGAGGCTGCCCCTGCACTGCAGGGGGGTGGGGGTGGTGGGAGACATGAGTGGGGGCCTGGTGGAGGCTGCCCCTGGTGGCTGGAGGGTGGGGGTGGTGGTAGACATGAGTGGGGGCCTGGTGGAGGCTGCCCCTGCCCTGCTGGGGGGTGAGGGTGCAGGGGGACATGAGTGGGGGCCTGGTGGAGGCTGCCCCGGTGGCTGGGGGGTGGGGGTAGTGGGAGACATGAGTGGGGGCCTGGTGGTATCTGCCCCTGGTGGCCGGGGGGTGGGGGTGGTGGGAGACATGAGTGGGGGCCTGGTGGAGGCTGCGTCTGCACTGCTGGGGGGTGGGGTTGCAGGGGGACATGAGTGGGGGCCTGGTGGAATCTGCCCCTGGTGGCTGGGGGGGTGGTAGACATGGGTGGGGGCGTGTTGGAGGCTGGCCCTGCACTGCTGGGGGGTGGGGTTGCAGGGGGACATGAGTGGGGGCCTGGTGGAATCTGCCCCTGGTGGCTGGGGGGTGGGGGTGGTGGTAGACATTGGTGGGGGCCTGGTGGAGGCTGCCCCTGCACTGCTGGGGGGTGGGGGTGGTGGTAGACATGGGTGGGGGCCTGGTGGTGGCTGCCCCTGCACTGCTGGGGGGTGGGGTGGTGGGAGACATGAGTGGGGGCCTGTTGGAGGCTGCCCCTGCACTGCTGGGGGGTGGGGGTAATAGGGGACATGAGTGGGGGCCTGTTGGAGGCTGCCCCTGCACTGCTGGGGGGTGGGGGTGGTGGGAGACATGAGTGGGGGCCTGGTGGAGGCTCCCCCTGGTGGCTGGGGGGTGGGGGTGGTGGTAGACATGAGTGGGGGCCTGGTGGAGGCTGCCCCTGCACTGCTGGAGGGTGGGGGTGCAGGGGGACATGAGTGGGGGCCTGGTGGAGGCTGCCCCTGGTGGCTGGGGGGTGGGGGTGGTGGGAGACATGAGTGGGGGCCTGGTGGTATCTGCCCCTGGTGGCTGGGGGATGGGGGTGGTGGGAGACATGAGGGGGGCCTGGTGGAGGCTGCCCCTGCACTGCTGGGGGGTGGGGGTGGTGGGAGACATGCATTGTTGATCAGTAGTGCAAGGTGACATGTGGGTTGGCTGGGGGGCATGCCCATGGTGGATGGGCTGCATGCGGGACATGAGCAGGGGTGCAGGGTAGTCCCCCGTGGTGTGGGCTGCCTGCAGGGGCCATGGAGGTTGTAGAGAGAACACCTGGGAGGACCCACACGGCCAATTCACGTGTAGTACTCCCCAGAACCCCTGAAATACACATACCCTGCTGAAATCGCGTGTGGAACTTCCCGCGCACCCCTGGAATACACGTTCCCTGCTCGCACGGGGGCAATCGCGTGTGGAACTTCCTGCGCACCCCTGAAATACACATACCCTGCTGAAATCGCGTGTGGAACTTCCCGCGCACCCCTGAAATACACGTACCCTGCTGAAATTGCGTGTGGAACTTCCCGCGCACCCCTGGAATACACGTACCCTGCTGGATTCGCGTGTGGAATTTCCCGCGCACCCCTGAAATACACGTACCCTGCTCGCACAGGGCCAATCGCGTGTGGAACTTCCCGCACACCCCTGAAATACACGTACCCTGCTCGCACGGGGTCAATCGCGTGTGGAACTTCCCTCGCACCCCTGAAATACATGTACCCTGCTGGAATCGAGTGTGATACTTCCCACAAACCCCTGTAATACACGTTCTTGGGGGCGTAACTAGCGCTGCTGCAGGGTCGCTGCGCCACGGCTGGTTTTGGATGCGAGAATCAATGAATACGCTGTGCGCAGAAATCGATTTTAGCGCACGCGGCTGGCGCAGACATTCGCACAGGCATGCTGTGCGCCAGTCGCGTGCGCCACTTTTGTGCGAATTTCTATGAATTACCGTGTTGGTATACTCCCCTGCCAAGTATCATAGAGCGGTTTTGTAAATGTTAGTCTTCTGGATTTTGCCCACCCTTACGGGTTATCCACGAAGTTCTTGGGCCCCTGTGCCTTCATGACAACCAGTTAACCTTTTTTTCCCAATCCTCGATGGTCTTGAGTCTTCCTGGGTGCCTGCAGTCTCCTGTGGGACTTCCTCGACCTTCGTGGTCATTCTGCGGTCTACAGCCGTTCCACAGTTGAAATCTTCCTCTGGGGAATACAATGTTTCCCTCTTGCATTCTCCATTCTCATGCAACACCAGGAATTGCTCCTCCCAGGTTTATTGAGTGGTCCTTCCACTGTCACGACTTTGTCCCCTCTGAGTGTCCACGGGGCCCTAAAGACTCTGTTAGGCCCCACTCGAATCCCTTGGAGCCAGTCCTGGCGCTGTTGGCATCGGAGACACATGCTAGGACGGGGTTTCCATGGGCAATGGACAAGCATGGCCGCCCCCATGCGTAGCACTGGGGAACTGCATTCGGCGGTCTAGCATCTAGGGCGGGCCTCGCCCCGAAGGCACCTGGGATACCTGCTGGCTATTTAAACCACGCCCAATTGAAGGCACGCGCTTCGCGTTATTCTGCTTTAGCAGCGTGATGTTCACCGGGTCCTGCTCAGCATCCTCGCCTGCAAGGGCAAGAAAAAGCCAACTTACCTGTTCCACGACATCCTCCGGCTGCTGAGACCATCCAACCCTCACCATCTTCCTCCGGCTCCATCCCTGTCATTGTGTGAGCAGCTTACCAGTCCGCCAGGAGGGCCATCTTCTCCAAGACATTTTCCGCTCCCGTGGTTTCTGGAGAACCACTCCTCGTTTATTCTTCTCGACCTGCATGACAACAATAGCACAGGTTAGCCATTTGCAAGGACGCTCTCTGCGCTGCTTGGCGTTTCATCTTACCTTTTCACTCCCAGCTGTGGCCTCCGCCTCGGCCTCCAACACCTGCAAGAAAAGGAGAGGAGGTTATTTGTGCTTACATCACCAAAGACATTCTCTCAACTTCATCTACAAAGACTTACCTAAAAGTGCGGAGTCGCAGCCGGTCTTGGCTCCGGCCCTCGCCAGTGAAGAAACTCAGTGGTACGGTGCCATTGACGATGCACCCCTGTCCAGCGCAGCAGGATGGAGAGCGCACCTTTATAGAAACCAAGGTGAGAGACGTCCAAGGGGAACCGCAAGGGAATCGGGAGCCTTGGAGGCGGGTTGCCAGGGGAAGAAAACAGTTAAGGTTCATCTCCTGTCTCCTAAAGCCTTGAAAACCAGACTCTTCCAATAACTGAGTGTAGCCTGGTTCTTTCCTTCCAGCATAGTCCTTTCGCCCAGCAAACTATTGAGAGATACAAATTGCAGGTGACTTTCTTTGCACTCCACCGCGCCCTGATGCCTGCGGGCTTTCGGCGCGTAACAAGCATAAAGTAAAGTAAAGTAAAGTAGAGCCAACCCTCGACATCACGAACTCCAGGGACGGGGAAGGGACGGAATAGTATCCCGGCCAGTCAAGGAGGCGTCCCCGTGGATACAAGGTGAGCGTTACATCCACTCGTGACTCGCTCTGCTTCTGCGTACCTGCACCTTGGCATCTCGGTCAGCTTTCTTCCTTTTCTCAGGTCTCTGCTTGCTCTTGCAGCTCCTCCAGGGAGAGCTCAATTCCATTTGCAGTCCTTCCTCTGTTTTTATACTGCCTTTTACTTCAGATTGTCCAGGTTAACTAGACCATGCATTTTGGACTTAAGCAGTATTCAGAATTACTATGCGCCTCTTCTTCGTCTCAGTTACCCAGTCACAGTATTCAGATGGGTAGTAAGTGTTCTCCCCGATCTCAGTGTAAGGTAAGGAATTGGCATTTTCCAACCTTACAATGATACATAGAGGGAGGGAGGGACTCGGTTGTCCTGAATAGAATAAGAGGGGAAGGAAGTGGATAATGGGGTATTCACATACCGCTTTCTCACTGTGTAATCGTCCCTTGTCCCATAAGGGATTTACCCACCCATGTGATCCTCCCACGGTGCCCCCCCCAGGGGGACTATTTCCCCCCCTATGGAAGAAGGGACAAGATCCAAAGACTCATCACAGTACATAGCTGCATGTGAATTAATGAGTATGTTATTTCGATGCACATGTCAATGAAAGAGTGCATTTTGTCAAGGTGAGCGTGTGAAAGAAGGAATGAATGCTGTATGGGTGCGTGAGTGAATTTATTTGAAGGCTGAATGAATGTGTGTGATTGTTTGCTTTCATGTGAGTGGTCCTCCGATTTGGGGGTAGGGTTGGCTATCTTTGTGCAGTGGATTGCTTATATTTTCTAATGATGGCATAATATATATGCCTGCCTGGCTATATGTTGTTAGTGTGGCATGACATTTGTTACTAGTAACAAATGTAAAGCAAGCATAAGACTGGTCTACATTGGTGCAGCCAATCTGTTGATGTGTTCCTAATGGGCTCGTTTTTTTTTTACTGTGCACCAAACGTTAAAACAAAGATGATATGTATTAATATACAGCTAGACTGGCCTATTCTGGTACAGCTACTCTGGACATATTCTATTACAGTGGTATGACATGTTTTACTGGCATCAAGGGTAAAGCAAACATGATAAATGCTATTACATGGTTAGACTGGTGTCACTGACCAGGCTCAATTCACAGAAACACCATCCTTCAAATCACACAGCATGGGGCTTTGAAAAGGAGTATGTGCAGCAGGAATGCCACCAGGCTCTCTGCCAGGCTGTGATATATCAGTGTTGACAACTGAGGTACCTAGTTCACAGAAGGAGTAGTTGATCCTATGTTGTTTCTGGTGGGTTGAGATAAGCCTGAGTTGGGCCGGTTCCTGGATTTCTTACGCAGCCACAGCAGGAATCCAGAATAGTTCCAACAATGTATATAGAAGACAAGGTTGCGATAGTCCACTAAGAACAATCTGAGGACCGACAACATGGAGTTCCAAGGCACTGAGCCGAAGGACAGATCGAAAACAGTCTGAAAATCATGAGACGAGGGACGAGGTATACCAGTTCAAAATACAGCACAGAAGGCAAGTCCATAAACAGTCCATTTGAGAAGAGTCAATGAGCACATACCAAAAGTAGTTAAAAAACAAAAAAATAAAAATAAACACCATGCAGAGAAATCTGTAATCAGTCGAGAAATGATAGCAGGAGTCAGGTACCAGGTAAGTTCAAGAAAAATACCAAGGAGGCGGTCATCCACCTTACAACAGAACACTGTTGGAAAGTCCTTTCTTGCCCAGACGAAGCACTTAAGAGATTGTGTAGTGTGTGGAAAGAATCCTAGGCAGCGTACATAGTGGGAGTGCTGCTTAACAAGCGGAAGTGGTCTGTGCTGTGATGACTTAACCACTAGATGTCTGCTGGAAAGTGAATTCTGGTAGGCAGCACATGATGGGAGAACCATAAGCAAACCCGCTATATTACCTGGGAAAACCATTGGCAGTGGTGGACGTGATATCTGGCAACATTGGTGTAGCCAGTCTGGATATATTTACTTGCTGCTGCATGGAATTCTTTTACTGGCATCAAAGGTGAGGCGTATATGATCATTTTTATTATGTGGCTAGACTGGCCTACATTGTTGCAACTAGTCTGGATAGATTCTATTACTTAGCATAGTGATTTTTACTGGCAAAGCCAACTAAAGTATGTTCCTATAAGGAAATACATGCACATATGGGTGCAGCATGCATGAATATGTATAGTGGGCACAGCCAGCATGAAAAATCATTTTGTATTGGCATATGTTGTGGGCAAAGGCATCCTTAAAATGAGTTGAAAAATGCTGTTTAGTGTTGGTGGCTTGCATCTATTGCATTTCTTAATGTGATTCCCTACAAAACAAATGCAAACTGAATGGCCTTTGACCCAATTGTTCACAGAAAGTGTGCTGTTATATAAACAATTTCAGCCCATTATATTTAAAATGTTCTCAGTGCAAATACCCTGGGGTCCTTGTTGGTTAGTTCTCGCTCGCTCGCTACACTCTGTAACTCTGACATACTCATGGGAAACGTTTACTTCCCTCCAATTAAAACATTCACTAGCAATGCAAATAAAAATACAAAATGAGAAAAGGAATGGTCAAATGCAGCTGCTAATAACCTCATACACTTTATACAAATCGGCAAAATCCATGAGAGGTTCAAACATAGTGAAATCAACAAAGTCTTCAAGACAGATTGTGAGATATAGTCAGGACATTTCAGTCTGTGAAATGTCAATTTCCAAGCATTCACTGAAAGGCTTATTAACAATAAAGGCCAGCCTGACAATAAAATCAAACAAATTCCCTTCTGACAAACTTAAAATGTATACATAACACCTCCCCATATTGTGTAAGCTTTTTCCGCATGCTCATTACATGCATTAAAGTTGAAGAGGATTGAAGCGTTTGTACCAGAAAGAGAACAGTCCATTTCCATTCCTCTGTATCGGTCCCGCTCCGTGCGAAGTTCAATCGTGTGGAATTGATGGAACTGTATCATGCATTTGACTTTAAAACTCCACTACTATGCCACCTATGCTCAACTGAGTCTAAGACCAACCTATTCAAGGCTTGCTCCAGTAGCTGGTAGCCTGGTCGCCATTGATAGTTGGATGCCATATATACTTAAACTTAATAAAAAAAAGAAATCAACATTTTGATCATCAGTGCCAGAACCAAGGCCGGCCATCCATCGCTGGTATCCCATGGGAAAAACATAAGCATCTTTATTGACACTAAGTGGTCTATGGCTCCTCCAATTTCATCAGTTATAACATCAGTCTTTAAAAAAAAAATACTTAATTTGGGCAAATGGATACTGTACCAATCCTTTTAAGTGCAATCAGGCTTATTGTCTCACTTGGGGTTTTCCAGTGGAAAATACCTGGGTCTTCAAAGATCTTGGTTGACTTTATGGCTTGAAGAATGTTGTGGACTAATTGTACTTCGTCCAAACGGTAGAGATTGCTTCAGTATTACAAATATTGCAGTACTGTGTGTGAGGAACCTCAGGGCATCCTCCCACCTACTCCCCTTGGTTCTTCCTCTCAGGTGGCCAGGGCAGGGCCATCGCTTTTGGATTCCAAGGGGGAATCACTTGGGTGGAGGGTCCTTGGGGAGCGGAGGAAGGGTGCCTTTAAGCGAGGCATGGTATCCACCTTTCCCTTGTCAGGATACAAGGATACACCCTACCCTGCCTTCGTAGGTTAATACAAATCTTCCCCTATGTCACACATACCAACAGTCCCTTATTCATATGCTTTTAAGACTGGGACGATGAAGAAGCAACTAGGAGTAATGATTTCCACATCCAAGCCAGCGTCTCTGCAGCCCCTAACAACACGGCCGAACTCTTTAAAATCTGCAAGAAGCTGGCCAATCCTTATACAGTCTCCACCTCTCCTGTGCCCTCTGTACGGCTCTAGCTTCACACTTCACCACTAAAACCCAGGACATCCTGTCCTCTCTCTCTCCCCTTCCTCTCCCATTAACCTCTCTTGGCCCCCCTCTGTTAGGCAAAGTTTGTATGCAGTACCCTTTGGGACCACTATACACAACTAGGACTACAGGTGTAAGCAAAACCAACCTTTGGTATAAGTCTGTACTACACAGTTTTGTGGTAGCGTTGCTGAGCAGCCAGGCTTATCTCAAGAAGGGGATGTGAGCTGTAAGGATGTTACACAGAGGTCTACAATGACAAGTATTTAAATAGACTCTTATACTCAAGGTTTCTTGGTAAAACACTTTAATTTATTTCACAGTCAGTTATAAAATCAATCACTAAAAGGAGGCAACCGATATCACACAAAAATATACTTCAGTACTTCACACTATCAGTTTCTGAGGCATTTAAACTACTTTGAAGGAGGAGCAAACAGGCATAAGTTAATAAAACGAATAATACAGTTACTTTTAGATAGTGAAAATAGTTTGAGTTCACCAGAGGAGTCAATTCAATGCAATAGGTTAGGCCAAAGTCAATGGGCTAAAGTCTTGTATAGGATAAAGCAGTTCTGGTATTTAAACAGAAAAGTCTTCGCCACGATTCTCAGAAGTAGTTTTTAAAAGGAAGAGTCATGTGTTGGGTCACAAGCTGACTAGGCCTGCAAGTTGCCAAAGTTCAAGGCACTTTCGCAGTGAGATGCAAGTTAATTTGGTCGGGATTTCACAGTACCTTACAATGAAGAAAAAGATGCAGCTGAAGACATCAGTTCCTGCAGATCTCGCTGTTTCTGGGCCTCAGTCGTGTGGACAAGAGGGAGGATGTCGGGGGACTCCCGCACTGCACTGGCACTGGTGAAAAAGCTGGCAAAGGCAAATCTTCAATTCCGGTAGCTGTAGACAAGCACACAAACTGGTGTCCCTCTCCCTGGGTATTCGGCTTCCTGCAGCACTCTGAGGAAAATACAACCAGCTCCGAGAATGGTATCCAGGTGGCTTACGGGTCGAGTTGATTGGTCCCACCAACTCAAAGGGAGAAGTCGTCCTTGAAGGGCTTCTCTGTCGAGATATACTTGGCGATTTGGACCTGCAGCAGTGCTTCACCGGGCAAACCAACGGTCCAGGAGTTGCAGCAGCCATCCTCTTCCAGCTCGTCTTCTGTCCTTTCGTTCCAGTGGTCGACTCTGCCTTCCATGCCAAGAGACTCGCCTTTTATCCAGTTTCCTCCCATTCATTCCAGCCCAGCTGCCACTCACCCAGCAGGGTGACTGTCCTTGCCGGACAGTCAGCCAGCCAATCATGCCAGAGTTCATTTGGGTCTCCTAGGAGACTAAGCAAGGGGAGGTTCGGGCACCTCCATCACCTTCCTGCCCACCCCAGACACTTGGGCGCCAGAGGCTGTATTCAGTCCTGAAGCCCGCCAAAGGCATAGGAACAAAGGGACCAAACCTGGTTTGGCGTGCAGAGACATACTCTAGAAGGACCTTTCCAAAAAGAAATGGCACAAAAAAGAAGACTGGGACCTGTTTAAACAAAGGGGCTCAGACGCCATCTTGAAAAACATGGCTAACGCGATTTAACGCTACCGGTGTTCGCAGTCGGGAAAAATCATGGTAGTTTGTTGTAAAACCACTGCCACCAGTCATTTCGAGAGGAAAGGGTAGCATTTGACTGCTACATGAGTTTTTAAACATAGGGGATACTAGGTAACCCCTCTAGCACTCTCTTGTAAGATGAGATGTGCTGGGTCTCGGAATTTGAAAAGACTAGTAAAGTCAATTTCCCTTTACTTTCTCTGGGAAACAGTAGTTTATCCCAGAGAAGGTATTTAAACCTTGGGACAGCTTAAAAAGGCTTCCCTTGTGTCACTGCAATGAGGTTGCTGTGTGAGACACATAAAAAGATGTTGTCTAACAACTCCATAATCAAAGAACACAAGCGTAAAACACATTCAAAATACATGAGAGTGGGGAAAAAAAGGCTCACACTCTATCCAGGTAAAAAAATAAAGTCCTCAAAATCCAGCAAAGTTACTGCGGGTGTCTAAGGTGAAGGGAATTAGCACATTTATGAGAATTCTCCCTAACACTCGTTGGCCACCTCTTCCTCTCCTCTTCCTTCCTCCTACCACACCCGATGATATTTACAGACAAGTCCGATCTATGAAAGTGTCCTCCAAGCAGGTGCTCCCCTGCTCCTCCAGAACCATGAAGGACCACATTTGACACCCTTCCTACAGCCTTAGCTGATTTCTGCAATCACTCTTTTGGCATTGGAACCTTCCCCTCTTCCCTGAAGCACTCCTTTGCGCAACCCTCCTGAAAAAGCCTTCTGCCAATCATTCATGTCTAGCAAACTACTGCCCGATCACTATTACTCCTTTCCTGGGCAAAGTCCTGAATAGCTGGCCGTTTCCCAGCTTACTCTACACACTGAATCTGTTGGTTGTCTGCATGACCATTAGTCTGGCATCAGAGCAGCCACCGGCATGGAAACTGCTCTCCTGGACGCCTGTGAGGATCTGCTCATTTACCTCGATTCTAGCCTTCCTTCTGTCCTCATCCTCCTCGATCTCTACTCTGCCTTTGACATAGTCATGCCATCCTGATCAATCGTCTCCCTGAAAACCTAGGCATCACAGATCAGGCCCTGGCTTGGTTGAACTCCTTCCTCCTGGACCACCACCCCCCAGATTCAACTAAGGTCCTTTCTCTCCACCACCTCTCTCTCCACATGTGGTGTTCCCCAAGGCTCTAACCTCACACCCTTGCTCTTCAATGTCTACTTGGCCCCTTTGGCCCACCTTATCTATGCCTCTCCTCCAACTTTCAGTGTTATGCGGATGATGGCCAGCTCTTGTTCAGGCTTCCCTCAGCCTCCTCTCCTCTCTCGCTCATTCCTGACTGTCTATTCACAATTCAGGAGTGGTGCACCACCAACGATCTCTGCTTTAATGCCAGTAAAACCTAGATACTCTCATTGGGACCCCGGCTTCCGCTTTCCCTCTCCCACTCTGGCAACCCTCCTTGGACCCTCTTCCTTCACCTTCCTGCGAGGCAAAAATCTTGGTGTCATCTTCGACTCCACTCTCTCCTTCTCTCCTCATATCACAAACCTTCCCAAGAAGGTTCACTACCAGCTGCACCTCCTCAGAGATATTCTTCCTTTTCTCACTTTCCCCCAGAAGCTCACTGTTTCCAGAGCCCTGGTTCTCTAAAGGCAGGACTACTGCAACAGCCTCATTCTCAATCTGCCTTCATCTACTCTCTGCCCTCTAAAACCAATCCAGAACTGGACTGCAAGACCTGTCGTCGGCCTCAAACCCAGGGAACGTAACTCTCCAGCTCTCAAACCCCTTCACTGGCTCCGGGTGGCTGCAAGTATCAAGTTCACAACCCTCTGCATCGTCCACAATGCTGTCTGGGGCCGGAGCCCGCAGTACATCCAACTCCTCTTCCTAAACACCTTCTTTCTCAAGCCCTTTGCTCAGCCACCTCCAAAGCTGAGGGTCATATGCATCTCCAGGTAGAGAGTGGGTGTAGATCTCTCTCCTCTGCAGGTGCCTCCCTCTGGAACGGCCCCCCTGTTTCTCTCATATTTGAGCCGGACCACCTGAATTTCTGGAACCAACTCAAGGCCTTCCTTTTCGCTTATACTTTCTTTCTGTCTCTCCTCTGCTGACCTACTGGTCTGCTGCGCTGACTGGTTGCCTGGATACCCTCAGAGTCTTACTGGGTACCAGGCTCCTCCACAACCAGTAGCCCGTGCACTGCCTGCTGGCCCACCGCACCGTTAGGGGCTGCATCTGGAACCCTACAGTCCCCTGCCTCCTTGCACATACCCAGAGTTGCGCTGCACTGCTGCACTTACTCAGAGCAATGCTGCCCTGATTGCACTTCCTCTTTACCACCCCTGCCACTTTCTCTCCCCCTCCCCCTTACACTTTGCGTATCGTACTTACAAGATCTGAATGATACAAGGCCTAGTAAGAGCATTTGTTTTGTCCTCCCTCGGTCTTCCCGCACCTAGAAACACTTGTGTACAGGCGCATTATAAATGACTTCTGTTATATTAATGCATACTTTAATCTGTGCACACCACTTTATTACTGAGAGAAGGAAGGGAACTATATAACACCACTATCATGGTCAGGCATGTGCCATTGACGAGTAACTATGGTCAGGCAAAGGACTTGCACCTGCAGCCAATTGAGTGGAAACAGGTGCATAAATGAAAGACAGCCATTTGGCAAGAGAGATCCACTTGGGGAGGAGAATGTGTCAACCCGATGCAGAGCAGCACGATAAGGGCCGGTGAAAAGAATTCAGACTGCTGCAGGAGGGCATGGATGACACCAAAGCCAGAGCATCTGCGAGAGAGTCAAGAGCCCTGCAGGATCCTGAGCCACGTGGTTCCCTGCTGTAGCTGGGTAACATAGAAGCCTCCCACGAGCTGCTGACAGCAGCAGGAATGTTCAGCAAGCACTTCTCGCTGGAGCTCCCAGAGAGCGAGGGGGGAGGGAGCAAGAGATGGAGTGGAAAGTGAAAGCACCCAGAGGAGTGGCTGCATACCGGTGCGTGGTGAAGAGGGTTCACTCATGCCAGGGTGCTTCAGGGGCTTGGTGTGGGCTAAGGAAAGTGCCTATCAAGTAAAAGCATGTAAGGAATGGGTCTGGAGACCAAATGAACAATATTTAATACCAAACAAGCTGCAAAGTGCTTAATGATTTCTTGAATACCGAACTAACAAAAAGACACGCAAAATATATGAAATACCGCACAAGTGGAAATAAAGTAATGTGCATTAGCAAATAAAGTGAAAACCAGTGATTAGCCTTTATGAACAATGTGAAAATGCAAACTAAGTGAAAGCAAGTAATGAGAGCGTGTGAAGCAAATGGAAAGCAGATGTTAAGCACTATTGGATAGTGTGAAAGCATGGTGGTAACAAGGAAAAATACCCCAACGTAAAGAATGTCAATGTCAGGTGTTGGCAGAGTCAAAAGACTGTTAAAGTAAAACAGAAGTGCTTATGGAATAATGGCACAAAGGCATAAAGGAAATCTGTGTTGGCAAGAGGGTCCTTGAGAGTCAATGAACATTTTAAAGTTCCAAGGGTTATCAGTTGCGTGACCTGTGATGGCTGGACCGTGTGGTACAACAACTGCGCCTAGACCAAGAAAACTCTACTTGCAGTGAACTAAGGAAAGAGAACAGGCTTAAGTTGTGATACCTAACAAGTGTTCAAGTGACTAAAAGAAAAGGCAAGACAAGTGAAGTGATGAAAGCCTGAAGGGTTATAAAGTGGATTTGCCATCAATATTGAAAGCTATACAAGTTTAACTGATTGTGGCTTTGAAGCCAAGAGAGCTGTTTTCTTGGGGAAGGGAACCCCAAGGCCTTTTTGTGGAACTGTATTGAACTAGGGGAAGGGGAAGCTGAAATGAAGCCAGGAGCTGGATGAAGCTCAGAACTTTATTTTGAACACCGTTTCTTTGGTTGCTGACATCCCTACACATTGAATGTCTTTATTTGCGAGTGCAACTATAGGCATTGGACACAGACTGACCTTTGAGTTGAACTTCATGACACAGACTATCCTTAGTTTCTTTAGGTATGGAAATCCCACCTTAGAATAGGCCAAGTTAGGCTGTACTCCATCTTGACATTTAAGAAATAAAAACACATTGATTTTAGAAAAGTGAATCTGTTGTCTGTGTCTTACTTCATGATGCCTTTTTGTGTGGTACAGTTTTTTAGTCTTTGCAAAAATAAGGTATCAGTGCAAATATCTATATTTATTTAAGCATGTCTGCACCCTTGGAAGTGCAGCCGACCCCATTCATGAGAAGCACTATCTTGCTGTGCACATTCCATTTACACCAGTCAGTGCCTCATCACCTAGTATCCACTTGTGGAAGCTGCTGCATAATACAGAACAATTTTAGTACATCATTTTAGTAATATCCTGAATTGAATTTCTAGTATATCTTTGCATTGGACTGGTCATGCAGACAGACATTGTGACCCAGCGCCACACCAACCCCTACCCCACTTCCACAATTCTGTGAGGCTTCCAAACCTAGCGAGGCCCTCCTCCTGATGAAGATGGAACATTATTTCCAGACACGAGAAGTAGGATAAACTTGGATCTAGACTCCTCTTATACTGATCGTGGGGAAAGTTTGGTAGAAAGTGCAACCCAACATGCTAAGATAAGAGTGACAACAGTAGGAAAATCCTTCTAACAGAACAGTTTGCAGAGATTGCCCAACACAAAACAGACCACAATACCGTGAGAAAACTCCAGTAGTTTTCATGTTCTGTAAAATATCTTCTCTATTCAATTCATAAAGTCATAATTAACATTGTTAGGGTGATTCAAATGTATGCTCCTGCACAGTGCATAAACGTTTTATTTAACAGGAAAACTGGGCGCGTCATAACAAAAGCTTTGTTGTCCATTTTTTTGCATGGTGTCTGCTTTCTCAAACTGGTTTGTCTGGAACCAATATGTTTTTTCTTCTTTTTTTAATGCCTTTATTCGACATATATAATGAAAATTGTCATTTGGCATACATACAAAATAAATATATTATAAAACACAAAATAAATATATTATAAGCAAAAACGATACATTGTACAAATATCACTTAACATGTTTCCAAATTTGATCAAAAAGAAAGAAAAAGAAAAAATACAATCATGGTAAAGACATACATTACTTTTGCTAAAAGGCCTCTGGTCTAAAATATTATTATTTAGTGCAAAACATACAATATCACAAATATGATCATGAAACTTGGATTATTTTCACTCTTATACGCCAAGCACTAGTCATAAATGTTGCTACATTATGTACAATAGTCATATCCTACATTGGCCTGTCCAGAGTCAAGGCTTACAGTGGATATTTTTTTAATGTTTTATTTTTATTGTGCATTTAGCTATCAAACAAGCCTTAAGCACATTAACAAACCACAAATAACAGCGATTAATTACAGAAGAAATACACAAAATACATCACAATGCTATAATTTCGGTAAATAATTAAGCGTTTCTTAAACCACCTCAAAACAATTGATTACAAAAACGTTACATTTGATAGTCAAAATATAAATCAGCCAAAAGGTCAACATTCACAATGTTGTTCGTTAATGAGCCCTGCTTGAAAAAAGCTTTACAATTTCTTTCCATATTTTATAAGATGCCCTAGTTATAATAACAGATTCTGCGCACTACAACATAATCCAAAACTGGTCAGATTTAATCTGTTCAAGATGATTAATAAGAGTGCTATATCCACCGCTATAATGAGACTGTAGCAAATCGCAGGATTATAAAAATTGACAACTTGACTCTATGGCCCTTCAACAACAAAAAAGGGCACAGCCAATCCACCAAAGGAATACCATTCCATGAACCAATGTACTCTTCCTCTTGAAGAATATTTAAGCGTTGACATAAAATAAAATGCTTAAGGTCAATTGCACAAAATGTATTGAGGTATGGATGAGGGGAATTTAATGAGAAGCTCCAAGTTGAATACTCAATATATCTTCCCTTAATTGACAATTTGCCTATGTAATTCACTTCATCCAAATTTCTCAACTTTGTCCTTAAAATGGTTTGAATATTCGATCATTTATGGCAATTTCTTTTGGAATTTCTAAAGTAGCTAGATCATATTCAGCCGTCTGTTGCAAAGCAAGAAGAAAATCTTTTTTAGTGCCCATTTCGCAATTTTAGCCAATCAGGCTCTGTAATTTGTTTGAATTGGCATGCAATGTTATTGTTTTAGGAAAGAGGAGGGTTCTTTGTATTGACCATAACAAAATGAGTGATGGCAGGCCAAACTCCATTCTTAAAACCTCCATCAGCACTCAGGATGGTACATTTATTTATTTTTTTGATAACATATTTTATTGGTGTTTTAAAAACAAGTAAACAAACAAACAATCAATACATGCGCATTGCTGGTAAAGGTCACTGTCTGTCTCCGATTGATGTACACATAATGTTTCAAGAAAAGAACAAAGAACAAATGGGTCAATTTTGTCCGAAAACGGGGCAGCGCCTAGCTGCATTAATGACCTCAAACGATTGCCCTCCATTTTTTCAAGCCAGGTAATAGATCATTGTGGAAATACAGCCTATCCATAAAGCAGGCTAGGTACAATACTGATGCTTCAATGTTGTGTTCCCCTCTTTTGACCATATATTGTTTCACTCCATTTTCTCCAAAACTTTCGAATAATCAATTTGCCATAAAAAGATACAGAAGGATTTAATATTATTGGAAAGCCCAGATAGATGTAGTCTTCCACAACTTCTAGTTTCACATTATTTGAATTTCCAAACAAATTCAGTTTGTTTTGGTAAAATGCCTCCAAGACACATTATTGCAGTCTTCAAAATATTTATAATGAGAGTTTTTGGTGTCATAAGTCAATAAAGCGTTAATAGAACACTGAGTGGACCGTGGTCACATAAAATATAATATTATCCTCATGATAGGGTAGGCCACCAAGAGACGGGCCTACCGTTGATTTTAGGGGGAAATTTCGAACTGCGTTGATTCAGCCCGACATGTGCGCTACATACAAATGAAATAACATGGATGCTACCACACAGCCCTGTTTGAGGCCACGGTTGGTTTTTGTATAGTAAATTCACCAGCTTCACTCAGGTGGACTGTGACAGAAAGTATTTGATAAAAATGTAATAGCTGTTGATCTATCCCCCAGACTTTTTCACAGCAAGGCATGAAAAACCAAATCAAATGCCTTGCTGTAGTCAATAAAACAGCAGTTCAAATTATGTTTTCGGCCGCGGATAGCTTTGGGCAAATATTGAATGGCACATATGTTGTTAAGCACATTGTGTGCTTTTCTAAAGCCTGTCTGAAAGGGCTTAATCAAGTCCCTGTCTTCAGCCCATCTAGTAAGCTTTTTTAATAAGATAGTAGAGAAAATGTTCTGACTCAAATCCAACATAGCCAGCTGTCGGTAATTTCCATGATCAAGTATGTCATCTTTTATTGTGGCCAGGAATGAGAATAGATCTGTGCCAGCTGTTGGGAACAATGCCACTAGTCTCCATTTCATTAAAGATGTTAAATAGGACCTTGACCCAGAATTGGGGGTTTACTTTGAAAAGGATGTTCAGTATCCCGTCTGGCCCAGAAGCACGTGAGGCTACCTATAATAATCAAAAGATTGTCCAAATCATAACGCAAGGGTGTTACATTCATTCTATCAATATGATGTAATGCCTTGGTATTTTTGCTTTTATGATCAAAGTAAAGTTCACCAATGTAGGAATACCCTAAAGTTTCAGGGACAGGTTTTTTTTCCAATAGCGGAGTGAATTCCAGGAGACTCATTGAAACAAAACTAGAACTTGCCTTTATTGTTGGTTTTAAGTAGGGCTGTACCGAATAGCATATTTAGTATTCGGCCGAATACCAAATAGTTTGTCAACTATTCGGCCAAAGCCGAATATGAAGCCAAATAGTTGCTTTATTTAATAAATCATGTTCCAAACTTCCAAAAACACACTTATTAAAAAACAAATAAAGCACCAATTTAAATTCATTGTATACTTTTATTTATCTTCATTGTAATTAATGTAGCATCTTTATTTAAAGTATAAAAGCAAGAAAAAACTGATTTAACCAAAATGAAGGGACCAAATGTACAGAAGATTGTTGCATGTTCAGTGCCAGTTAAAGTAGGAGGCTTCACAAATGCAAAAGGAGTGCCTTTGTGAATCAGATGCTTTGCATTCTCTATCCAGTTGCAAAGTCGATCCGGTCTAGTTTCGAAACCTCTTTGCAGCTCACATAGAAATGTATAAAATGGTTCACGTCAGCTCATGCAGGACACAAGTCAAGAGGAAATCTGAAATGCGTGAACTCCATCTCACAACTATTCACCACACCCAAACAAATGCTGCTCACTTTTCACTTATCCTAGCCACTCCTTCTGCCCAATACACATACATAAGCAACTTATCATTCCTGATAAAATAATCAGATAATGTTAAACTCTGGACTCAAGTCCTTAAAAAAAGAAAAGGGGGGACTATGACGTACGCAATGGGATGTGACATGACAGGAACTGAAACTTTCTATGCACATTTCTTTCAGTTTGTCTTTTCCAACTGAAAAAAGTGCACATTGCATATAAACATTCATCAAAAGAGGATTTTCCTGTATTGTTGCAGGCTAAGTATAAAAGATGAGCACCTTTTATGTCTAAGAATCTGTAACAAAACATGTCCTAAAGAGCAGATTACAATATAAGATATTTTTCAGCTGTGTGAGAGCAATTTGTTTTCATGTTATATTGTATTCAAATGAGAATGTTAAAAAATTCAGCAAGAGCCGAATAGCAAGAAACTATTAGGCTGGGGCGAATAGCTTTGTTTCTGCCGGAATTCAGCCGAATACTTACTCAAAGCTGAAGTTCGGTACACCCCTAGTTTAAAGCAAGCCAGCCAATAGTAACCAATCCACATTTCTGGTGGAATGTTTGTGCTGGTGCAACCAATTCTTAAAATGTGTAGCCAAATTAGTTAAACTGGTCTCTTTATCTTTACTGGCAATCTTTAGATGTCCTCTGATATTTGCCCTGTCTTTACAGTATGTCAACTTTGGTGTATTAATATGTCAAATGCAGATAAATCAACGTTCCCTTGTTTCCCAAATGGGTTACGTTTATTTGAATGTGTACAACGTACGTTTTTTACCAGGGTTTCCATGTCCCAACCATCCTGTGTCATCCTGTACTCAAGCAGAGTGTAATTAGCTAACAGAATGTTATTGACCTCCTGAATCTTAGAGCCTATCCATATTATTGTATTGCCCTGTTCATTCATCCTCAGATTAAAATTTCTTGAATTGCATTGCCCAATGGGAGCAACATCCATAGTCCAGCTTAATGAGGCAGGATCACACGCCTCATTAGGTTGGATTTTAACTAAACCAGAACGTTCAATCATTGCTGAATCGGTAATGACGTAATTGATATCTGAAACACAGTGTCCATTTGACCATGTATGTGTCAAATACCTATTATCCGTTGGATAAAAGGGCAAACAATTCCAAATCGTACTTGTTTAAAAACTGTTTCCATTATCTATCTAAATTACACATTCTCCTGCTCTCCAAGTGGAGATTTTTCACATTAAAATCTCCAGCTATCAATATGTGATCTTTTGGATATTTTTCATACCAAAGTAAAATGGTCTCACTTATTACTTTTTAAATGTGCTTGATTGCAAACCAGTTGACGATTCGTAGATGTTAAAAATCAGTATTTTAGCCGTAGAGTTTTGGGATGGACAAAACATTGCTGATGACACATAAGGAGAATTAATGTGACCTAAAAAGGGCTCTAATCGATAGCTAGTTCTTATCTCTATCTCCAAGCTCCACTAGCATGTCCTCTGCAGGAGGAAATAGCTGGACTGTGTAATATAACATAACCGCCAATGTTGAATGCGCTAGTCAGCCATGTTTCCCAGAGAATGAACAAATCTGTAGCCAGAATTGTTCCAAATCCAGAGCGAAGTGATTCATAGCCCCTAGTATTACAGATCATCCAGATCAATGTATGATCTATGATCACCTGTCAGATCACCCCGTGGTTTACCCTTTCCGGATCCCATTGAGCAATTTCTTGATAGTAATCCATTTTTATTTCCACAGAGGAGTTGAGAATTCCATAGAATAGCGATTGAGAAGGGAGATAATCTGAACCCTGTGCATTTATAGAAGATTGTTTGAGGCTATCCACAAAATGAACTTGTTTCTTTACTCTACAACAAATAAATAACAAGCCCATTTTCTCCAATGAATACACTTTTCATTTTAGCAATGCCACCATCAGAGGGTAGGTAAACTCTATGGAATCCGAGTTTGAGTCGCTACCCCACCTGGGGAAGTGCAATTTGGAGTATGTCAGCAGAAGAAATAATGCTAAAATAGCTAATTCTGCTGAAAAGGTCCAAAATATGAGATTGATTTAAAAAGGGGCTGTGAATAGAAGGATTTGATTCCTCTAGAATTACTTATTTACCCAATTCAAACATATTTCCGTCTCCCATTTAAGTTTTATCAGCCTGTACAGTCAGAGTTCTGGGACACTCCTCCTGAACTGCGAGAGGCTGATTTTCTAAAAATTGGTTACATGCAGTTTGTGGCCTTCCCTGTGTATTCAGAAGATTCTGTGTTAGTGAACAAGATGGAACAATCATATCACCTAGTACAGAGGCATGCAACCATTGATCTAAAGGGCCCTGGAGACAAACCTGCCTTGTAGATCCATCCGCTAAAGTATTTGTTACCAGTGTTTTGGGGTAAATGTCTTGCGTTTTACAAGAGCATTTGGCCGTAACGGATTTCTTTTTAGGGCCAGATGCTGCATTGCTTGTCTTGGTCTCTAACTTCCCCTTATACTTTTTCTTCTTTTCATTAGTAATAGGTATAGTAGTTGCCGACCTATGGCTTTTCGTTGCAGAGGCAGTCCCAATAGGAGTAGGAGGATAGAGAGCCTCCTCATAGTACCAGTCTGAGTAAGTAGTAGGTAATTTAAGACTTCTCGGACTGTCTTTTCCACGGGCACAGTTGAGTTCCTCCCTCGAATTAGCACCATGCAGGTTGGTGTTTTGAGGCATGGGGTTTGTGTCCATTTGTTTATGTCGTATTAGGGCAGAAGAGACAGCAGTTAAATGGATTTTAACATGTTCCGGTAGCTAGTTTACCAATACCAAATCAACAATTTTTGTCAGGATTGATTTGAAAGCCGCTTGTTCTTTGGCAATGGTTGAAATTAGAACAGATAAAGTGTCTATCTTGGTGATAATTACATTTTCTGTATTAAAAGGGGTATGCTCATCTGTACTGATGACTGGGAACACATAGGGCTCTGAGAGAGGATCACTCTCGGACTCAGAGACCGAGCAATCTGAGGAGGAGGCAAACATTGTCAAGTCCAGAGCAATTGAAAGACTTGTTCCAATGATGTTTTCCTTGCCGCCGTAATGCGGAAGAGAGTCCCCTCCCCCCCAATGATTCTCAGGCCAATGCACATATTTACCAGGGAATTATTGTTGTCTATTGTAGGTGGCAAGGTTTAAGCCATTTTTTCAGCATTTGACTGGAGTGGCAATAAGTTACGTTGAGAATCGCAAGTAGCAGCTGATTGAGTGACCTCAAAATAACCCATAATTATGGGCTGTGTACCCATAATTATCTTCTGAAGCCTATCCTTTTTAGTATGAGAGGCTTGATCCCTGATTGTAGAATCCGTTGCATGGCTCCTGGGTCTTAACAGCACGAGTGGAAGCGCCGTGCAGCCCCTATTTCCTTGCAGATGAGCGCTTCATGTCAATGTGAGTCGGCTACAGGTTTTGGATTAGCCGCCGCAAATCTGGTATGGGCTCGTGCTCGCGTCCGAGTCTCCAAATACCAGGCACTCTGCCACACTCCACCAATTCAATGTGAGGTGAGAAAGGCCTTCTATCAGTCCTGGCTCAAAGGAAAAAGACCTGCAGTCGCTCGGAGGGTGAGCCGCAGCACTGCACTTCACAGCTGGCCAGACAAATAGCAAACCATCAATGCAGACTCTTGCAGACACCCCCTCGATGAACCCAATGAAAATGGTTTCCCCCACAAGCTGCAAATAGGCCCTCGGCAGCTAACTCTGCTAGCATTAGTGGGGGGAGTGGTTGTCACGTAGCGGTTCAAATAAATATTTGACCCTAAAAATAGTTTAAAGAAAAAAATAAATAATGGAACACTTAAAACGGGCTCTGACAGTAGCCTCAATGATATAGGCAAAAGCTAAGAATCACAGTGAGCAGTATGTGATATGCAATGTACGATGCACGGTGCGCAGTGAGTCTGCTAGTGAGTTCTCCAACAGTGAAACTGGTGCCCATAAGCTGGCTGCTTGAAGCTGCAGTCTACTTACATACTGCAAGCTCTCTCTCACAGCTCTGCCTATGTATGCAGCCTGACTGCTGAAACCAGACCTCTCTCAAACAGGTCCGCTGCAAAATCAGCAAGCATGGTTGCTCCCAAGTCACTGAGCTTCAATCCGCTCGGTGGTTCTCCAGTTACCAATGAGTTTGTGGTGTGTTGGCACTTCTAGAGAGCGCCACTCAAGTCTCTGGCCCCCAAATGAAATCAAATAAATCAGAGGAAAGGACCTCTGCTCATGTAGCTAGATGTAGCTACCGTGTTAAGCCACACTTCACGATATAGAACAGAAGGGCAGGATGCTTCCGACAGGCAATCAATCAATTGACTTTTTTCTGGATATTGAGAAATTATTTTTCTGGCAGCATTGAGAAATTATGTCAAGTATTTGGCCTGTGCTATCCTATAACTAGTACTGTGCACATGATACCATAAGAGGGCTGGCCACTTCTATCAGCAATATTTCCTGGCACTGTGATCTTCTCTGTTGACTGTTAGTAACCATTATCACTCATGTTTTTATTTTTAAACCACAGATTGTTGACAATTCAGAGGCAAAGTCAACAAGAGGTACACAACCATGTTATTTATTTATAACATTTTGGTAACGCCCAAACCCAGGGGTATCACCGCATTTGTACAAGGTTAGCAAATAGTGCAAAGTAAAAAAGCAGAGACAATGAACAGAGCGTGACAGGGTATTCAGATATGCATGTCGATGGTTATCCAAACCCTTCAGGATAGGGGGCAACCATGTGTGTGTGTCCACCGTTACCTGGGCATCATACCATCATGGCTGTTGTGGGAGGTCAGAATCAGGAGAATCTTCTGTCTTCCATGAGGAGGATGGAATGAAGTTTAGGTCAGAATCCATGCCAGACATTGCTAAAGGGTTCTCACACACTTTAGCTCCTACATACCACATAAAAGTGTTAGTCTCTGGGGGAGGCGGGATACCTTAAGTAACTTTCTGGGTTTTTGCATATCCCCTAAGGGGGCATGCCTCCAGAGGGATCCCACTTACCCTGTCCCCTATGGGGTGTTAAGTTTAGTGGGCTCACCTCCCTAGTTCCAAAAGGGGGTGGCTCCTCTGGCGAGATCTTACAAGCTCCTTGGATTCGGCATACTGTCCACGGTCATAAAATATCATTAGGATCATACAGAGCCATGCATACCAACATGCCACACATGTCTGTAGTCTGTACCATAGCCATTTACCATTTATGGTTGATAATGTTAAACCTTGCACAATAACATGGAAAAACCATGCCTATGGGCTTTTTAACACAGTGGCTTGTCCATGAACTTGAAACGAGGCTTGCGCTCTCCTTACTGTTCTGTCTTTTCTCATTCATTCCAACTCTCCCTCATCTCTATTTTTCTCGTGTTCATGGACTTCTCCCTCACATTCACTTTGTCTTGTCCCGCTGGTTCTTTCTCTCTTCTCCATTTAGTTTATGCCTCTGAATCGCCCCCAGATGGCGTCTGTTCTCTCCCCTCTATCCCCCTCAAGCTGCATCTCTGCACTCTCAACTTTTCACTAGTTTTTATCCTTTTCCTGCCCATTTTATTTCTCTTGCATCTCACTTTTACCTCCTGTTTTCTCCATTTCCCGGTTTCTCATCCTTCTCCTCCATATTCTGTATCTTCTCATTCTCTCTTCTACACGGTCCATTGCTCTGTCTCTCATCCACATTGATCGTGCTTCTTTTGTTTCTCTGCTTCTATGTTTTCCCCTTTCATCTTTGCCTTTAGATGGATCGCCATCCTCTATCCCTCCAGTTTGAGCTTCCTCTCTTAAGTGCAAGCTGAGCAGTGTGTACCTGACTTCCTAAATTAAGAGTTGAGTGACGACTTCCTTCCAGTTATGTGGAAGTAACGCAACCGGGAACTCCATTCTATGTTGTTTAGTGCTACCCCTTCAGACTCAGACTCCTTCCCATTGAGCTTGAAAGGAGAACTTGTGAAAGGCTGATGCTGTGGTTGAGCTTGAGGTTGCATTTCAAGTGGTTGAATTCATGCCTGCCAGAGGTCGTTTTGGGACGCCAGCAGGTCACAACGCACAGTTTCAAGAGTACTCCCCCATGGAGAATGTTGGGACTAGTCATGACTTCTGCTAGGCACATGGGGATTTGCAAGACCTGGGCATTGGTGAAACTGGTTGTTTCTAGTTACAGGGTCTGCCTGCTTGCCCTGTCCTCTATGTTGTGGGATCTCCTCCCCATGGGGCCACTTAGGGTGACCCTTCCTACCCGTCCAAGTAAGGATTCCCTTTCACCTCCCCTGATTGCAAAGGTGCAAACATGTATGGGTTATATGGGAACTGAACAGGTATATTGGGTACAGTGCCACCATAAGGTGGATGGCTTCTTTTCTCCCCTGTATGTGTGGCCTCCTCACCATGCAACTGAGGACAAATGGAATCTTCCCCTCTGTTCCAGGGATGGTCCTAAATACACCGGTTGGGCAAGTGAACAGGAGAGAATTGGCCGCAGAATGAGAAGCGCCAGAGCACAGAGCCTCTCCCTCGGAGGAGGAGTCCAATGGAGAAGCCATGCAGTTGGCATGGTGGTGATGTGCTTTTTGTCACCTCCATAGCCAGATCCTTTCCTCCACCCCAGAGGGAGTGTACTTGAATGTCCAGTAGGGTCTGTGGTGGGAATAGAGGTAGAGAAAAGCATATACCCATATACCGATCACTGTGCATCAAAGAGAAAGTAGACAAACCCCCTGCAGTGGGCTTAGCCATCCACACAGGTCTGATTTACTAATGCCATGAAATGTGCAGTGTAATTAGTGTTAAACCTCCTACCAACCCACCCTTATCAAAACATGCACAATATATATATATATATATTTTTTTTTTTTTAAGTGCGGCTATTGGTATAGAATGCCCAACACTTAATACATATGCACAAATGTTCATGAATTGATTCTCAATAAAGACACATTCACAAATGTTCATGAATTGATTCTCAATAAAGAACATTGAATTAATGCCTTCACAATCCTGCAAAGTGCATTTCTTTTTATAAAACAAAAAAGTTAAAGAAAAGCATTGCAACTATTATTGTAAATACACAAAAAACAATATGACAAAGGTTATCAATGAAAGAACACTTCTATCATTGTCTAGCCTACATGTCTACTTAAATAAATAAATTCTTTAATGTGGTATAGTATGAAAAATAAATTCAAACTTTACACATATATCAATAGACATTAAAAATGAAAATCATACATATAGAATCATACATCTAGACTCGTCCTACTAATATTTAACACCAGATACAAAACAAATCTAAAATCTAAAATCCAAACAAGAGGGGTGGGAATTGGGGTAGGGGATCAGAATAAACATAATTGCTGATACAACCTTCATATTATTCAAAACTAGTATTTGGACAGCTATGTCAAGTATAAAAGCCTCTACAGATCATTACCCAAACGTCAATGATAGAGTTTGCTCATTTTTCCACTTCATGTTCTATCTGTTGCCAGACATTATACAGGGCTATGAATAGATGCATGTTCGATGTATTAGTGCAATAGCGCCAAAACATAAGTTTGGGTATCGATAGCGCATCATGCACAAATTCTCCCAGATAGTGGACAATAGTCTTCTTGATTGCTCTGCATTGTGTTAATACATGTCTTGTCGTCTCCAGACATACAGGAGATTTGCACACTCGGCAAATTCGCTCTGCTGCAGGTATGTTTTCCCTTACTCCTATTCTGGATAGGGTGGGCAGTTGTTCCAGTCTGAATAAGATGATGAAACGGCGGAGTCTTCTAGTAGGACATAGGAGAAGATAGTCCTGTGGTTTCATGAACTTGTATACTCTGTAAGTCACAAAATGATAGGATTTGAGGGATTCCAAGTGGGCAAAGTTCTCTAACCAATCCCATAGGTCTACCTTTTTCCTCAGGGCATTTAGCATATCTTTGGTGACAGTTGCCTCTCTATGCATCCAGCCAATTTCATTAAGAAATGTACCCATATCTTTGTATAAGGATGCAGTGGTAGATTTTTTGTCTAATTCCTGATGGAGTATCCCTAATAGGGCGTTAGGGGAACCACTTGTCATTTTAAGGTAGAAGCCAGCTCTTCTTTTTAGTACCATAGCCCTGAGTGAAGGAAGACCCAGCTCCAGTCTTATCCAGGCCATAGGCACCCCCGGTGGTAGTCCCAGCATACGTCGCCAGAACTTTCCTTCCAGTACTTGTAACCATGCCAAATGTCTACTTAAAGCTAATCAAACAAATCAGAAACCATAATAGCTCCTTAAAGACAATTGAATGCTCATTAATTCTCCCTAAAATGCCTCCTGAATTTTACTGCCTTTTCAAACCTCTACTCTTTCTCAATGTGATAATAAAATGGGTAAAACCATCATTCAGACTCCCTACAGTCCTCTGTGATTGTAGAGAGACAATTTGTGTGCTTTTTGAAATCGTTTTCAGCCTAGTTTGTGGATTTCTGTTGTGTTTTGTGGACTCCCACCCCGTTTTCTGATCTGGTCTGCATCTAGGGTGTGCAGTCTCTGTGGTGTAGTCCTTTGTGTCTGTCCCACCCTCCGCCTTGCAATTGGCTGAAACAGTCAGATGTTGCTCTGCTCATTTGAATCCCATTTGTCCGTACAACACCTGTGACTGGAACAGCTGTATTTCAAAGGCCTTTACAGGGCAGCCTTGCCTGGGCAGCCCTCGGCTAAGAGCCCCAAGGCAAAGGGCAGCTCCTAGAGAAGCAGCTCCAGATCACGTCCAAATCACATCGGCCGGTGTCAGCCGAGGATGCAGGAAGCCTGCAGCCATCAACCTGCTTCGACTGACAATGTAAGCGTGGTGTGGTGTGGAAAGGGGGGAAACAATCACTGCACCCCGCCAAACTGATAGTACTCTTACCTTACCACCCTTAAGTCTACAATCCACGGCATGCGGACACAAGCATTTCACAACCACACCTCTCATACAGACCATATGCATTAGCTTCCCAAACCTAGGCAATGTGTACTGTTTATCAATTTCTCACACCATAGTTAAGTCTGTTGCTTAGTCTACTCTTGCATCCAGTCAAATTGTATTGCTTAGCCATTTCTCAAATCTAGGTGAACTGGGTTGCTTAGTCTACACTCACATCTAAGTAAATCGTATTTCTTAGCCATTTCTCACAACTATGGTATCATACAGTGAAGACAGACAAAGTGATCACAATTCTAGAGTGTTTTTATTGAACTTCACTGAGTTGGTTGCACACCTATCTAATCTAAATCAAAGGATGAGAACAAGCTACAACCATGAAATAATAATAACAGTGTCCTAGATGAGTATCTGTAAAAATAAAAGGACCTATGCTAATAAACCCATTGCCAATCCTTGTGTGATGGTCCATAATTGCTTGACCATTGTATTTGGACATGGCAGGTATACAGCTCTGGTGTTAGTCTATTTTCCCTTAGAGCGGGCTGTCAGTGAGAAAGTGTTCATGTTGTAAAAGGTGGGGTGGGGGTAAAGTTCCTAAATATCCTACTGTGTAGGGTGGGGTAAAGCTGTTACAAGGAAGGGAATACTGTGTCTCATCATCCAAAAGCGATTGCCATGTCCTGGCCACCTCGATGACAGATCCCTGGGGACTAGTGGGTGAGACACCTTCTGGTTTTCACATATTCCTTTAGCACAGTATTCGGCTTTTCGTCTCCCTCATTCAGGCTTGGATCATGGATCTCCCTTGTTTGGGCTTAGATCCCTTTTAATATCAAAATCGAAAACATTTGAATGTTCAATGGGTTTCACTTAAACTGTCACAGGACCACTTCAATTCACTTCACACAATGTTCTTATCAATCTTCTACTTTCGTGTCTGTCACTTCGTGGTGGGATACCTTACAGAGACATTCGATTGAGCACATTCACATTTCCAAACCACTCTGTCAGCACGAACGTATCTTTCCTTCTCAAATTCAAACATTCATCAGCAGTTTACATTTACTACGCACACAGTTAACAATGTTCATTCCGTAGCTCGTTATACAATGTTGCCGCTTGCAACCTTGACTTCAACAGAGACCGGTCTTGCATCGGTCTTCCCAACTCACCGACTGTGTTGATCTCTCTGGCACTACTTCTTGAAGCCAAGGATGACACCACGGCAGGATTTTTCAGTCTGGTTTCCTGTCCTTACGCTTTACACTGTCAAAGGTTTCTTGAAAGTAACAGTTTCTTGATGAAAATGTCAAGGGTATTTTTCTCCTTGTGAACCCTTCTTGGCTCGCCGTCTTTCTCCCTCATTCAGCTGCCGACTTGAAACTGATGTTCATTTGTGTGTTTTGCCTCACTCAGAGTGTGCTCTCGGGCTCTGCCTTTTATCTGTGTGGGGAAGTCAGGTGCAAGTGATTATTAGTAATTTCATGATCTCGTCTGACCATATTAGCAGGACATGTCAGGTACACTGCTCGGGTGTGAGTGTTTTCTCACAGAGCGGGCTGTCCATGTGAAAGTGTTTGTGATAGGAAATGGGGGTGGGGGTGTGAAGTTCCCACGTATCCTACGTGGTAGGATGGGGTAAAGGTGTTACAGGAGGAGGGATACCGCATCTCGCCATCCGGTGTGCCTCTCCCACTCCCTGAAAACTCCTCACTTATGTGATCCTCCCGCACTGGTCCACCCTCAGGGTCTGGATCCAAAGGCGATGACCATGCCCTGTCCACCTCAGAGAGTGATCTTCAGGGACTAGCAGGCGAGACACCTTCTGGTTTCTCACATTTGCCATTTATCACATCTAGGTGAACTGTGTTGCTTACACCGCTCTCACATCTAGGCGAACTATGGTGCTTAGCCATTCTTCACACCTGGGCGAACTGTCCGGCTAAACCTACGCTCACAGCTAGGCGTACTATTTGCTCAGCCGTTTCTCACACCCCCACCCCAATCCACCCGAAAACCCAAGAAGACATGACCCACATATAGTCTAGCGGAGAACTACTCCAATGAAAGAATCAGGCCGCACCTCCCCATCCAGTCTAGCCCACCCCTATTACCCCAGGGAACCATTGGGCCCAGCTCACCTAGACCCCAACAAACACTGAGACTACCACCAACCAATGACCAGACTAAGACACGCCGATACCGCATAACATGACCACTAAAAGAAAACACGGAAGGAAACAACCACTCAAAGGAACACAACTCCAAGCCATAGAGGAGAGGAATCACTGAGCAGACAGGAACCCAAAACAACAACTCAGGAGGGCAATCAGTCCTTCAACCCCTGCAAAGACAAACCACAGGAAGAAATTTGCAACGGTGAGACAAGCCGATAGATACCTGAAGAACAGACAATGCCACGCCAAAGAACCAGCAGACTCAAGAGAAAACAAGACGAAGTGACAACCGCAAGGGAACCACGACAGACCTCCATGCCGACAAACTACAGCTCAACAGAATGCACACCCATAAATAGAACTAGCATAAGAGCACCACCAAAAAAAAGACTAAAATCACTCTACCTTACACCGTACCTCGCAACAGACAGTTCACCAGTACAAACGGCCATAGACGCAAGCGGGATATCGGACACTCAAAGAAAAAAAGATTAAATGACTATAACATTGGGGAACCACACCCTCAACCCAAACATCACTAGAGACCAAGGGAACCTCTGCCAACACCGTACTGAATCTAGGGAAGAACCAGAGCAGACAAACCCAATAAGATCTGTTCAACGACAAAACTAGAACAATTGCGCTTGCTCAACAATCTACACACGACAGGGCCAACCACCAACAAAACCACCCAAAGACACAAGCCATAACAAAACAAATAACCTTAAAGAGGAAACTTCAAAACAACCTAATCAACGCCAGATCGATGTCCAAACACAGAACTAAGACCCATGGCCTACTCTGCAATGGAAGAATTGACAATGTGAGAACCCCAATGGTATTCTCCCACAAACTCCCTTAGGATCTTCCATTCAGATGGCAAGGGAAGGGCCATCGCTTGTGGATCTTGGCCCCGGGGTAGACAAGTGAGGGAGGACTGCTTTGTGTAAAGGAGGTATGGTATCACAAGTATGACACAGACACAAGAGCTACAAGTTTCAACACCTTTATCAAATTCTTGGGGTTTGGAAAACTCCTACTATAGATATGATGGGATTAGTCTCGACCATCAAATAATAAAGAAAACACAGTCCTAGTCAGTCTATATCAAATCAAAATTGCCTATACTAACAAAACTGAATGCCTTCCCTTTCTCTTATACATAAATTGTGTAAAGGGAAATGTGTGTGCAAAGGAAAGTCAGCGTTATAACAAAGGATCAAGGTGGCTGAGTCAGCTCTCCTCTCCATGTTGGACAGCACAGAGTAAGGCATCCCTCGTAGCTAGGATGACACACTCTGGCTAAGGTTATCAGAAAAAACGCTTTCAAAATGTGGGTTGAGGCCCGCTTGGCCCTCCATGTTAAAGTCACTTATTTTCAGTTCACCATAGGTTCTTTCACATTTAAACCAACGTTCACATAGGGCTCCCACAGTCGGGCTCGGACCTCGCAATCACAGCACTTTCAGGTGTTCCCTTCCCCAAGCTTTATTCAATTTCATTAGGGGTTCCCTACCCCTAACTTATTTCATATTCTAGGTCTCCCTCAGTCGGGCTCTGACCTTTCATTGATGTCGAAGACTTTCGAGTGTGCACGTTTTTTTTTCATAGACTTACACAGGACCTCTTCGACTTTCACTTCAGCTCTCCCTTATGACATTTGCCCCAATGTCTCTTGGTCTTGTTAGTTCCATAACACAATCTGAAAAGTTCAAAAGAAATCTTTCTTTTAAAGCATTCACCTTTTAACTTCCCGTTTCGTTGGAGTTAATCTTGACCATTGTGCATTTGAGAGCTCGTTCACTTTGTCCCTTTATAACAAGACACCAAAGCTTTTGCAGAGACTTTCGAGTTGGCTATTTCTTTTTGCTGGACCACTCCTCTACCCTGTATCACTGGCTTCACAGTCATCAGTAACTTTAAAGTTCACTACTGGTTTGCTTTCATTTGCATCTAATCAGCACACGCCCAACCTTCAATTATGAGATACACTGTTGCGGTTTCAATCTTTCCTTCAAACAAACCAGTCTTTCATGTCTTTCGCTAACTCACTGCTTGTGTGCATCGCTTTCATTTCTTTGTGGCTTTGATTCACGAGTCAAGGTTGAGACCACAGGCTTGGCCTCGCCTTCCCAACGTTGCCATTCACCCAGGCGTGTCGCTGGCCTCCTTGAAAAACACAGGGTCTTCACAGTTTCCCTACCCTTTGCTCTGGTCCCTCAATCTGTCGTCCTGCTCCAGAGGGTTCGCCTTCGCGCCGGAAGACCTGCTCCTTCTCGTGTCTCACCTTGCTCAGAGTGTGCCTCCATGTTCCGCCTTTTATCCGTGTGGGGGAGCTAACGGGTATCAGGTGTATCTTGTTATGGTCAAGTGCCTTACTTTACCTGACCTTCATGTCAAATGAGATATGCAAGTGTTAGCCTCGTTACTCTCAGTCCTCCTCTTCCTCGGCCCAGTGTTTTTGTAGAAAGAGCGTGGGCGGAGTTGGAACATTGGAGAATCCTAAAAAAAATAGGATGGGGGATGGTCATGAGAAAGGAGGGGATACCGGGTCTCACTATCGGTAGCCTCACCCCCACTCCCTGAAGATCCATCAACCAGGTGATCCTGCCACACTTGTCCACCCCCAGGGGGTGGATCCAAAGGCGATGGGCGTCCCCTGGGCACCTGAGAGAGAGAGAGAGAGATCCCTGGGGACTAATAAGCAAGACACCCTTTTGTTTCTCACAATGGGCGGAGGGTCACAAGGGATTGGTAGGTGGATACCCAAGGGATAGACATGGTATTTCACCAGTCCCAAAAGAAAAGCCGAAACTCCTTCAGTCTTTGTGGGATATGTTATGTTATGTTATGTTATGTTATGTTATGTTAAAAGTACTTATATTGCGCACCGTCACCAACGGAATTGCTCCCCAGGCACTCTGGCGGATCTGTAAACAGGAAGGACAGGTAGGGTTAGTCCGGAGGACAGGAGCAGGAGAGTGGGATATCCAATCGCACCCCATCCCCCTCACCATTTCCAACAAATACTGAGACGAGGAAGAGGCAACTAAGACCAATAAAGATTACCCATAGGAACAACAGGGGCAAAGTAAGAGAAACCTACCATAGGAAGAATTCAAGTTGTTCCACTAACAGAGTCAGGCAGGGTCAGGCATTTGATAGTAACCATTCACACCTGACTTCACTTGACTGGCCTTTTCACTATAAAAGGTATGGTCGGACACAGATGTATGAGCAAGTAGGAGAGCGAGTTGGGATGCCAGAGTTGTCCAGGACTGGAGGCCAGAGATCGGGATGCTGAAACACTGAGAAAATGCAGGGTGAAACTGCAGAAGCGTGGCGAGGGAGCCGTGTCTCCATGGAGCCAAGAAGGGTCTGTGTATGGGAGCCGAGGGGTGGGCTGGTCCCCTGTAGAACCTGTGTGTGTGTATGCTTGTTTCCCTGGGCCAGCGAGGCAGCCCAGGAGTGTCTGAGGTGCAGGCGGTGAGACCTGACCTCGGAACAAAGAGCTGTTGTTCGGCGGCAGTGCAGAAGTCAGCCTGGTGAGACTGAAATCATTTGCAGAGCCAGCTTGTCAAGTGTGGGATAAAAGGTAATGCTAAAAATGAATAAGAAAGGACCGTGTTTGAATGAGCATTCAATTGAAGCTGATGGGAAGTCTGCAACAAAGATACAAGTAACAGTAGAAGCGCGAGATGCACGAGTGTGAAATAATAAATGAAAGGAATTTGAATAATGAAGCGATACGAATGAAAGAGGGCCAGAAGCATGTAAGGACAAGGTGCAAGAGGCACACAGGAAAGGACAATATACAAAGGGGGCGAGTGACTCGGAAAGAGAGAAACAAGTGCAAGAAGGAACAAAAGAAGCATGCAAGAGGCACGGTAAAGATAAGGAATAAAGGACAGTACAAGTGTGCACAGAGAAAGGAAAGGATTACATGAAAACTGTGCAGGAAGCACCTGAAGATAAGACGTGCATGAGAAAGGAAGTATGAGAAAAAAAGAGGAGCAAAGGATCAGAGTGGTCACGCTGAGGAAAAGTAAAGAATCTGGAGTTTTTGAAAGCCTCTGGGTCTGCTTCATAAGAGGATGATATGCAACAAAGACTGTAGATAAATAAAGGGCAAGTCCTGACCAGCTGACTTGGAATATTGAAAGCTGGAAGAGGCCTGAGCTTGGGAAATGGAAGACAGAGGCCTATTGAGGAAACTGACTGTGTTTTGTATTGAAAGCCGACTGTGAACAAGTTGAAACTTGGGGAAGGGAACCCAAAGGACCGCAAAGACCTTCAAGTTATTTGAATTCATTAGAAGGCAGCTGTGAAGAAGGTCTTACGAACACCCCCATTGAGTGAATACATCTTTGCGACATTGACCAAATTGCAACCACTATTTAAGACTTCCAATCACATTTTTGCATAGCGTGAGGGCAAGCATAGGTTTAGACACATACGGTCTTTTATTTTGGACTATTAGACAATGACAATGACGGCCATTAGAAATATCATTTAAGGGAACCATTCCTTTAGAGTTGGGGCCAGTCAGGTATTCCACCAACCCAGGAACCTTAGTGAATAAAGGTTTTAAAACGAATGCTTTTGAGATTGTGTCTCTCTCGATACCATGCCTGTCTCACAACATGCTACTCATCACAGAAACCTGGCTAGCTGAAAACTACAAAGTGATCCTTCACAGCTGCCTACTCAGCAACTTCAAATGCAAACAAGCGAACAGGAAAGGGAAAAAGAGGAGGAGGACTCTCGGTAGCCTACAAAGAATACCTAATCATAAAAACAGCCGACCCTTGAAAAATCCCTAACTGTGAGCCCTTCAGTTTACCACAAAGCCACAATGAAACCTCAGGTTCAAACTAATCTGTAGGCCACCAACCTACGACGTGACTGACATTTGCAGACACCTTTATAGAAGCAATCACAAATCTAGCTATACAGCATGAACATGTCAAATCAACTTCACTTATGGCATTCATAAATCTTAATGTCTTTTTAAACAGTTCACTGTGGGCATCCCTCTGTTGGGTTCACTTTTGTCAACACACTGTTCATTGGGACTTTAGGCTTCACCCCTTTCCATTTGCATCCCTCATCTGGTTCACTCTTGCCAACTTCTCAATTCCTTCTACTTTCTTATGATGCAGGATTCACTTCCCTTGGGTTTTCAATGGTTTTTCGGTCAAAGACTTGCGACTGTGCAGGGGATTTTACTAGACTTCTGCATGACCACTTTAACCTTTTCCTTGCAGCTATCCTAGGATCTTCTGTTATCGGTAGTTTCAACAAATGTGGGATCAACCAGAGTCCCTTGAATGAGCACCCACATGGTGCCGATCCCCTCTGCAGCTGGTTTTCCCTTAATGTTTACAGTTCTTTGAACTTCCCTTATTTTGCCATTTACAACTTTTGTTCAATACTGTTAGGTTTCTTATCGGTTCTCCCCTCGAATCACTGGCTGCGATAAACCGCTTTGGTTTTCTTGTCTCTGGAGTCAATGATATTACCATGGTAGCAAGCGTTTCGCCCTGGCTTGGTTATCAGTGGAGGAGGGCTCTGTGTACCGTTCACATCTGTTGCAATACATGCTGGCTATTGTTCGTAGTCTTCCAATTCCTTCCACAGAGGTTTCGCGGATCTGGGTGGGAAAGGGCAAAGTTGCTTCTCTCCTTATGACCCTTTTGGTTCTTGCCACCTTTCTTCGCCTCTTGAACTGCCGTACTTGGATAGCTGTCGCGTTGTGCGGTCTGTCTTTCTCGTAGTGTGCTCTCTTGTGCCACCTTTTACCCTAAGGGGAAGGGAAAAGGCGGTCAGGTGTGTGTGATTCTGGTCAATTGCCTGACATTGCTTAACCCTTGTGTTGGGATATGTCAGGTAAATGTCTCTGGTGTTAGTCTATCGTCTTTCGTGGTGTGCGAAAGTGTTTGTGTCAGAAAACATAAGTTTGAATTTGGCAACCCAATCCCGGCCCAAAGCAGAGTGCAAACCAAAGCTGACAGGAATGTGTAAATCATGACCCAAGGAGGTGGGCTGGTGGCCCAATTAAAGGTGTTCAGAGAACCAAATGATAGTACAGGCAACGTGTGTTGCGAGGCAGTATGTAGTAGCAGGTGGAGGTGAGGAAAGTGAACATGAAACAACAAAGGCAACGGGGGAGTGGAGGAAGCAGCAACATTGCCATGTGTAAGTTGTGGAGCAACATGACACGCGTTGCAAGAAGTGAAACATGTTGGGACTCCACAAGTCCGGTATGTAAGGTGGAGCAAGGAGAAGTCAAAATCCAGACAGCAAGGCGGTAAGAAACTACAACGAAGACAAAAACCATGCAACCACAAAATAAGTGCAATGGATGCTTAAAACACCATTGACCGAGTGGCTTGTTTGAAACAGCAGGAGTGGGAACCTCAGGCAATTGAGTGGCAGTGTGCAAGACTGCGGTTCTCCAGGGAATTGCAATTGCTCCATTTAATTTGATCTGACAATTTTGTATCCATTTATGCAGTTTATCATGATCCCTGAAATATTTGTGTTGTAAAATAAATTTGGTTGAACCCTGTTTTTCATCCCTCGGCTGCGACAGAAGGCACAATCTGAGGCTATAGGTAGTCCGATTTATGACAGTTATCACCTTTTTAGCTTTACTTTTTTCACTGAAAAACTCAGATAATGACATACTCTAAAGGATCTATCACGTTAAACTGGCCCGGGACAGACATCTCATATACAAAAGATGTTCTTCGGCAGTGAATGTGATTGGAGATTATTGGAACTCGTGGCTCATGTTATGCAACCTCGGTGATAAAACCAGAGAAATCCTCCATTGAAGTTGCATTAAGAAAAACAGTCCCCATTCTATTATATGTAACCATCTTCCTAAGTACTTCACCTATTAATGGGGCAATGGATTCAAAGGACAAGAATAGAGATCTCAAGCTGCCCATTGTCAGGTATGAATAACTTCTCCTGTCTACATTTTGCTTTGCATTCTGGTACTTGCAGTCTGACGTTAACGACAGGATACCTGAAAGTAAGATTTCCCACTGTAAAAATGTAAGAGTATTGGATGCAATACTTTCACTGACACAGGTTAACAATCTCTGGAAGCAGAAGCTCACCCAACTTTAACAAGGAATACAAAAGGTTAGCCTTAAGGATGAAAGGTCAAAGTCCAGAAAAAGATGTTCTCATCTGGGCTCGGTGTCACATAAAACATGAACTTTTAAGGCATTTATAAGGGAGACAAAGATTGTGACCCTTCGATGAGGAGGGCTTGATAGTAAGAGTAGTCGGTCCTCCATTTAATATAGCAGGATCTCAGAGTCAGAGCCTCTCATGCTGTGAGAGCCTCAGATAAATTTTCCTTAGACTGTGAGGGTCTTTTTCTCCAAGCCCCACTAGACTAAGGGGTCCCCAAGTTACAGTCACTTAGAAGTGAGAGTGCCAGAGAGCTCAGGCTACGAAGTTCTCAATGATAGACCATCAGACAAAGATGAGTATGGAATAATAACATGTCTCCTTGACAGAGGTCTCGGAATCAAATCCCTTGGTCCAAGAGGGGGGCATTGTCTCCGAGTTGCAGATCTTCAGACAAAGATAACATCAGTGTTAGCAACTTTTTTTTTTTTAGAGATGGAGTAACACAACCTAATCAAAGACCATCAGAGTTGGAGGTTGTCAGAATTAGAGCCCCTACATAATAGGTGCCACAACCAAAGTCCCTCAATCTTTGAGGGTTTTTGAGTTAAAGCCTACAAACTAATAAGGATACACAGTACGAACACCTCACACTTTGGATGTCTATTATTGAGATCCTTCTAAAATCACAATGTGACACAGAGGTCCGCGAACTTAAATGGTCAGCATCCCCCCAAATCAGGTGGATACCATCGTAAGAGCCCACAATATAAGGAGGGTGTCAGTGCATAGCAGACAAGATGCATTTTGGTGTCAAAGCCCCTCAGACTAAAAGTGTGAAAGATCCTCAAGGACTAGAAGGATGTTGGTGTAACAACTATGCAAACTGAGATGGTTTGAGTGTCAAGAATAATAGAATCCTGAGAAGGGATGCAAAAGAGTCGATCAGAGCTGTTAGAATTACGTACGAATATAGGTTTAAAGTGTCTTTGTGTTATGTATACATATAATAAGGGTCATGTACAAAGGTAAGGATATCATAAAAGTGTGGTTTGGTAGGTGTTGTCCTCGCACTAGAGGATGGTGATCTTAGTTGAAAACACAAATGCGAAAAAACAAGTCTTAAGAAGTCCCTGTCCCCTTGAAGACACCCTAATCTAATCCAAAACAAGAGTTCAAAGACGGGCAACAAAACATTCCAACATAAGATTATCAGGTCTCTTAGCATTAAGGCTAATACTGTTGGAGAATACAAAGTCCACATTCCTTTGACCAACACAAAACTCCCAAAACCTCTGCTACAAAAGCCCCAAATTATAACAAAAGTCACAAGCAGTTCTTCTGGCACAAAACACCTCTGGTGGTACATCCAGTACGCAGGGTTCCTCTGGCTTCAGTGTTTTAGTTCATGTGAGTGGGTCCTGGGCGTGGACCTGTCACGGGAACGCTCTTCCATAACAACTGAGAGCAGATCAATCATACTGGACATTCAGTAAAGCGCTAAAAATGTGCCTGTTCATTATAAATCACCCAACTTTGTTCTGTGTATGCTCTGTCTTTTCCCATCTCTGAGTTGAACGGACTGTAACTGTTCTTTATTTATTTCAGTGTAACTGGTTGGAACAGCACCCTGATGCCCAAGGGTGTGGCGAACTTAAGAAATGTAAAATAAATAAATACATAAATAAAAAGAAATGGGTGGGACAAAGGATCTCTCTCAACCTTGGGTAAGTGGTCTACCGGGGAAGTGCTTGAGCCAGACCTATGCATAGGGTTTGCAGTTGGGTTCAAGGGGACCCCCTGTCCCATACTCAGTAGAAAGCATGGAGCAGCACATTCACATTAGGGCCCATCAACCCCTGTCCGAACCATGCCTCTTTTTCTACCCTTTAAGATGGATTCTGAGAAACCATAATGACCAACATGCACTGGACAGTTCTGACCCTTGGAATAAATAATGGTTCCTGCCAAAGCAGCACCATCCGGAGTAAACATAAAAGGGCCAAAATTCACATGGGCATAATAGACTAGGCCCGGCCTAGAACAGAGGGAAAGGACTGGTTACACAATTGGGAATTACGAGGCTTCCCCAGTCAGAAACTGAATGGGAGAGTAAAACACCAACCACACACATTCCAGACTGGCTACAACGGGGCAGTGAAGCAGCAGTGGTGGAGCCAAACCACTGTGGAGCTGCCCAATGCTAGAGGAGATGAGGGAACCCTCTCCAATCTCTTTGTAAGGAAGGACTTACTTGGTCCAAGAGGGGAACAGAGAACAAATTACCACAGGGACGCCAAAGCAACGATGGAGGCTGAAAAGGGGGCAGGAATAATGGTACTTATAAACACTTCTGGGGAAGCCTCCGCCAACAAGGTGATAGTTCAGACAGATTGGCCCAGTGAAGCAGCTGACCGATGTAAAAAATGGGAGCTGAAGGAAACTCCTTGGCAGGAAGGGGAGGCTATTAAAAGCCAGCCAACTCCACTGAAAAGGAGGTGTACGGTTGAGGAAAGAGATCAGTTGAAGGGAAACCAAAAGACCAGAGGGGTGTGTAGCAGCTGGAGGTGACCTGGAAGAGACTTTTGAAGGTTTATAGAGAGAGGAGGTAAGGTGTTGGGGTTCTGAAAATGCGTACCAATTGGAAGCATTTTGGAGGGTGAGCAGGAGGCAGGTTGATAGTAAGAGAAAGAAAGCAGAGGGCAGTGAGAGGCAGGAGGGTGCAGGGGAGCAGAGGTAAGGTAGTGTGGAGAAGAGTGAGTTATAGAGGGGAGCGGAAAAGGTCAGGAGTGAGTTGGAGCATGGACACAGGAGAAGAGAGAAAGGGTGACAAAACAATGCAACAGAGTACAGCAAGAAGAAAGATCAAGGGGGAGCTGGAGACAGGGGAAGGAAGGAGCAAGAAGGCCAGGAGACCAAATATGGCAAGAGAAAAGAGATTGGTATAGGGAGGAGAGTGAAGAAAAGGTTGAAGGAGAGTGAAGAAAAGGTTGAGAGATGGCTAAGAGGTCCAGGGAAATCAGAGGTTCTTCTATTTCACCTAGGAAGTTCCTGGGGGAGTCGGAGAGATAAGGCCATGGCCTCTGGGTCCGTCCTAGGACAGGGGCTGACCAGATAGTCGAGTACCATGGCTATAGTGAATAGGATCGCTATACAACCTGTTAAAGACTATTCCAGGGAGCTGGGGAGTTTCCAATTTTCTGTTTTTGTAACACGATTTGTCTAATAAAATTTGAAAACGTATTGGACTTTTCTTGTGACTCGTTGAGAACCTTGTTTCAGTCCCTAGTTTAAAAGGAGAGTAGTCCCTTTACATTATAGAGTATTTGCCCCGTCAGATCTGCATGGTTAATTTAAATTCAGGCTTTCTCTGTGTTTCTGGTAGATGAATACCCCCTCACCTCCGGTGGGTCCTTGTCGGGCAGCGGCTTTCATCTACCGACCATGGGTCTTGCATTGCTCTTTCCCACAGGAGTTGCTGGTGGAAATACCAGGCTTCAGCCTCTTTGGTGCCCTTCATGGAGGAGTCTGTAGTTTGTTAGGATGAATCGAATCAACCAATCTAACCCTTAGCTGTTCCAAGTGTTTCCCCCACCTTCTGCCCCGACTCTTTTATAGGGCCTCAGACGGTATCCAGGCTCATTAATCAATAGGACAGGATGGGAAGGTGAGGGGACACCAGTAGGCAGTAGGTCTCCCTTGTAGCAAAACAAATGGGTAAAACGTGGTAAAACAAATACTGTAGTGAAATGTCTTCAGTAAAAACACTGAACTCTCCAGACATCCACAATCTTCCTTTGTGATTCTCTTTTTCCATTCAGGGTGCTCTGCATAACATGTCGGCTTCTGCCTGGTCTGTGACACCGATGGGCTTCTCCTTGTCCCTTTTACACTCATGGAGTCGTGGGAACTCTTGGTCATTTCTTGAGATGGTTACTTTCCTAAGGTAACCTCCTTCAGGCACTCAAATTGGTCAGTTCTGCTAGATTTCTCATCTTCATCCATTAAGTAATCATTATGGACTCCCTCCGATTGGTTCCTTTCCTTCACTCATGGACCCATTGCCAGTCAGCAAGGTTTAATGGGTGACCAATACCATGGCCACGGTCTTCGAATCAGGGAAATGCAGCGTTGCGGCTCTGCAGCCTGGCACGACTGCTTGATGACCGTAGACAAATGATTATGGCTTTCCATCTGGCCCAGAGGCGGGTGAGCCACTTGTTCTCTGCGGATCTCCCTTTCCCAGATCCACTGACCATGATCGCTCACCAATCATAGTGAGCGTGGATCAGCTCCACAGTCTGCTTCCTGCTGCACCACGGCCTTCTGGGAAAGCATCGTCATCAACAGTGTCGTGTTACAGCCTGCTTATGGGGGCTGGGTATCATGTAGTATAGTTACCCACAAAAGGGCATGAAGACAGCAGTGAATCCTTTTTCATCCACCCGCTGATGAGGGGTGGGGGGCAGTTAGGGTGGCGGCCGGGTCACCCTAGCCCCCTGGAGCTCCATAGCATCACAACAAAAAAAGATGAGGAGTTGCTGCAACCTAGCACGCAACTCTCAGTATGTTGGGGTCTTGGAATCAGAGAACCCCTGGGGAAAAGAGTGTCAAAAGCCCTTCAAACCTTTCTTAGTAAAAAGTAACTCCCATCGAGTCTGCAAGCAAGAAAAATAAAACAAGCATTGGCAAAGAAAACAGTTTGGGCTTTTGTGTAGGCATGGGAAAGGCATTTGTCAGGCACTTCCATAGTGGTACTAACTGGCCATTGAGTATAGCAGCTGAAAAATGGTGATAGTACCTGGGCACATAATGGCAGTCTCTGGCAAATGCTTATCACTTATAAGCAAGCCAAAACGTTTTGCTTTGCCAATGCTTGATATGCTTATGTTGTATTTTCTTTTTTTCTGCTGTGAAGCCGGTTGCAATATTTTTGAAATTCACCGCTAGGTAACTTAAGTTGGCTCTTTTCTCACTCTTTTTCTTTGGGACAGTTAAATCAAAAACATGATTATTTACCCAAGGTAGAGTACCTAGGCCTTTCTTCTGATTTCTGGGGATCAGACTTTGTAGGGTTTGATTTGCACACCTTTCATTGAATAACATTTGTAAGTAGCCTTCCTCATGGGTACTATTTAAAGTGTGAAGAGCCGTTGAGAGTTTATTGAGGTTGCCCTCCATTTCACGCCATGTCCATTGCATTGGATCTTTATCTTTGAATGTTACTTGACTACTGTTTTTTGTTGGTCTGCGCTTCCTGATGCGGCTTCACAGACCAATCCCTCAAAAAGGTTGTCCGCAATCTTGGATTTTGAATTACTGCATTGGTTCCCGCTTATCCGCCTCCCCACAGCTGTCTGTCAAATGACCACGGTCACCTTCATGGCCACAAAAATTCCTCCCTGAAGCTCATGGGTTAAATGTCTTGCCTTTCTTCTTCCTGTGATTCAAACCATTATTGAATATTTGTTAACTTGAGGCTGGGGAAATTGCATCCTTCCATTTCCTCTCCAGTCCTGCGGCACTGGCTTCGTCCTCTTGGATTTGACATATGTGACAAACTAATACTAGTAGCACATTTCCAGTGCCATTTTGATTAGTCCCAAGTATATTTGCTTTTAGTGGTCTTTGGGATCCCACTAGACTTTGGTGGGAGGTAAGTGTTTGGGTAACCATTGATAACACTAAGTTTCCTAGGGTCATCCAGACGTGGATCCCTTGCTAACTGTGGCCAGAGAGGCACAGCTCCACCCCACTAATGAAGGCCAACAAGGCTGAAACACGTGCCTGGGGTTTCTGTTGGTACTCTTGTTCAGAAGAGAATTGCCATAGCATTTCGGTGCTGGACTTCCCATGTGGGCAGGACAAAGACTGATATTCAAATTTCCCTTCTGTGAAAGGTACAGTGAGCTAAAGTGTGGCTGTGGACTCTCGAGTGGGTACCTTCCCAAAGAACAGGTCATTAGCCGTGTTAATTCTCACAGAGGGGAGTTTATGACTATTTTTCGATTTTTTTGTTATGTCACCATCAGTAGTATTGCTGCATATTTAGAGATGGTGGGTGATGCAACATCAGGGGACAGTTAAGGCAATCAGATGGATCAACCCTAAATGATCGAGAAGCCCTTTAGGCAAAAAGGGATAAATATGTTCTATTATGGGTATCCTGGTTTACCCTCCTCTTCTTCACACAGTCTGAATTTCTTCTGAAGCAGTAGATGAAAAGGTTCCTTCAAACCGAGACTAAAGGTCCCTCTGAATTGCATGAAGCTCTGAGATCCCACTAGGGATCCATGATCCATGTCCAAGACCTCCAAGCAAAGGGACCTCACATCCAAGCAGGAAAACACCTTGCCACACAACATGCAGAGGCAAAGAAGAAGTGTGAGCATGTAAACACAATGATACAAATCCGGTGCTACAGCCCTCACCACTGTGCCACACTCCTTTATAATAGACTGGATGAAGAGGCTGAAGTGACGCTGGGGCCAGATGCCACCACCCTCTCTGTGACGTAGGCCCCAGAAGAGGTACACAGGGGATCCCAGTAGGCTGTCCAGTCCATCACTGGCATTAGCACAAAGACTCAAAGACAAGAACTCTGGTAACTCTGAGGGTCTGGGATAGAGTTCAGCAATGATCTGCCAAGTTGCCAGGACAAAAAGGAAGAAATGTGGGTTTCCCGCCTGAAAGTAATGTAAAGAGGACTCTGGAACACCCGGTTTTTGCCTTTCTGGGAAAGATAAGGGGCAACCCATAGCCCACTTGGCTCGAGAAGAGCATCTAATCCCAAGCCCTTTGTGCCTCAATTCCCATGCAGTCTCAAGGATCCCTTTGCCAGCCTATGTGAAGACCCAAGCCTCAGACTGGTAGTCTCTGCTAGATGTGTTAAGGTGCAAGGTCCTTGTAGGGATAGAACAGATGCTATCAACTTGGCTGCAGCTAGTGTTACTTACAAACAACAGCCAAAGTGAACTGACTTTGGAACAACATGAAATGTGTAGAGTGGTCCTGTGACCTGAACAATGGAAATGAGACAGCTTGGTTTGATCAGAGCCAACATTCACAAGCTGTGCTCTTGTGCACAGAAGACAAGAAGCCTACCTGGTGAGAACATGCAAACCCTAGCCCGAAATACAAACATGAACAAACACCCACCGCCAAGAAGCGAATGTGCGGACCTCCACGGAAAAGCCCAGGACACAGAGTCATGCGATGAAACCTAGATGATGGCCGACCAAGATAAGATTTGATCTGCAGACCCATGTTTTTGTGTGCCGATTCCAAGAGGATGGGCAAGGGGCTCCTGGTATGCCAAAACGACAGTGTGATCTCACCTGCTTCTGCAGTGAAAACCCCTGTGCCCAAAACCCAGTCTGCATTGAACAAAGACAAGACAAGCGGGTTTGGATAAACTGGCAGATAAACACAGCAGTATGGACCGGCCGAGTGTCCCGCGCAGCAGCAGGTTTCCATAAGACTGTGCGACTCGAGCAAGAGTTAAAAGTAGGGTCGGGAAACCGGCATGCCTAACAATAGCAAGCCATCGATTATCGATTGCATTCCTAAACAAAACGGCTTACTTTGAGAAACAAACAGACAGTGCACAGCCAATCACATCCTAATGACATCACCTACTAAACAGCCAACCAGGTGCTACTTACATCAAAAACCATACACCAACACGGCAGAAATCAATAGATGTACATTTTCAGTGCCATTTTAGGCTAAAACATACTATTACACTACCATGTTTATTTTTAATTAAAAAAAAATAATGTCAAATGTGTAACAGTTTGAAAGCTGCAGTAAATATGTTTTAAAGCATCAATCAAGTTGAATAACTCTTCAATAACTTAAAACATGGCTGCCATAATTTGAGATGGAAAAATGGCAGAGAAATTCCCCACATAGTAGAAAATCAGCCAACTGTTGCAAAAAGAGGTGTGTTGTGGGAGGAGATGGGTGGGAAGGGGAGGACGACCCTATAGATTTCACAAGGCGATAGGCGTTAAATAGGTGGGATACATGGCCAAACTTATGCTATCCATCCTCATATGTCAACTGGCATTGAAAAGCATTACCTCCACGTCCACTCTTCCTCGTCCCAGTACTTACCTCATAAGGCACCCGCCTCCGACACAGGACCTTCTTCTATTTCTTCTTATTTCTATAATAACTCTTCCCCCACACCCACGTCACTTAGTTTAATTTTTCTTGCCTCCGGCAGGTTGGGCTTGTTTTTTCTTTCCGGCGCGGGGCGCAGGGGAGCTCCGAATGCTGGCCCCCTGGTGGGGCTGTGTGGCGGGGCCTTCGGCTCCTTCAGGTGTGGCAAGACTCCTGGGTTCCCTGCGGGGCTTGGGACCCGGTTGAGTCAGGCTGCCTTGCCTGGTTTCTGCTGGGCTTTGGCCAGCGCAGGGCATCGTGGCCCGGGTTCTGGGAGAACGGACCCGGGTTAAGGTAAGGAGAAGGGGGGGGCATGTTTTTCCTGTTGCATGGCCATGCTGCATGGGCGGCTGTGCACGGATTGGCGGCTCCTTTTTTTCTTGTTTGAGCCACGTGCTCCGGAGGAGGGTGGGCTCCTCCTCTGGTGCTGCAGGCATGTTGCCATAGGATTTAATTGATGTTGTTCCTATTGGTTGTTGTTCTTTCTGGCCTCTATTTGAATGTGCGAGAGGGACGTTAGCAATTGTTTGTATGTGGAGCCTTGATTCGGTGTACAGGGGTCTTTGGTGAAGCAGGCTTCCTTGGTCACTGTTTTTGAGCTTACTCAACATGGGAAAACATTCTGCAAAGAGCAGGCATCTGGACCTGTCTTCTTCTTCTTCATCTTCCTCTTCTCCTGTTTTACACAGAAAGAGAAAGAAGAAGGCTAAGCGTTTTTCCCTGACCAGAAAGAAGTTGAAGAAGCTGCTTAAGCATCGTAGAGGGAGTAGCACACGTGCTCATGGACACAAGTGCAGGCGTCTGTCTTCCTCATCCTCCTCTTCTTCTGGCGCTGAGTCATCGGCCTCTTCTTGTTCCTCTTCGGCTGATGCTGAAGGGAAGTATCTGGACAGAGAGGGAGTGGAGGAGGTGCTGGCTCAAGTTGGGGATTGGATGGGATTTTCAGAGCCCCTGGTGCCGGTGGAGGGGGCCGACCCTTCTATTCGCCAGTATAGGCATACACCTAGGAAGGGGTTGCCATTGGTTTCCGATATCCGGAAAAAAATCCTCCGGGAATGGCATGACCCGGAGAAGATTGCAATGCCCCGCTTCATGTCCAAACTTTACCCTTTGAAGGGCGAGACTTTGCTGTCTGATCCAGTTGAGGTCGACGATATCCTCGCCAGCCTGTTGGGTCGCTCCTCTATGTCGGCCGAGGAGGCGGCCGTCCGGGATCCAGTGGACCGCCGAGTTAATTCCGGCCTTAAGAAGGTTCATGCAGGGGCGCATCTGGCCCTTCGAGCAAATATCTATGGTTCCTACACATCTGAAACAGTGTTGAATGGTTTCAGGGAGTTGAAAAAGGCTGTCAATGAAGGCTCGGATTGTGCCCCTTTGCTTACAGACATGCAGAGACACGTTGAGTTTTTGGCCGATCTGGCTTTTGATGGGGTGCGTGGTTCAGCCATGGCCATGGGGGCTGGTATATCTGCCCGGAGGCATTTGCACCTAAGGGACTGGAAGACTGATGAGTCTCAGAAGGCGGCTGTCCTGAAACTTCATTTCACTGGGTCCAGGCTTTTTGGTGATTGCCTTGAGGATAAGGTGCACAAAGTTTTTAAGGCGGACAAACATGCTGACAAACTTTGACGCAAGCCTCCTTCAACAGCCAAGAAATCTTCCTCTGGGGCTGGTCCAGTGACCAGCAGGTCTTTTCCTGGCTCCTCGTCACATTCTTTTCAGAGAGCTAGGGGGGGTCGGGGTCCTCCACGCTCTTCACGTCCTGGGCCTGCACCTAAATCCTGACGGTTTGGAATTGCCGGTGTGCGGGCAGCTCCGGCAGTTTTTTCCAGTATGGGAAAGGTGGTGTTCCAACTCATGGGTTCTGGACACAGTACAATGGGGGTATCGGGTGCATTTCCTGTCTCCTCCTGTCCAGCATTGCATGGTTCGGACTGTGGTTCCCAGGTCTCGGCTCAAGAGGTTGGCCATGGACGCCGCGCTCTCCGAATTAGTGTTGAAGGTGGCCATCATGCCCGTTCCTCTCCCTGTGCACGGTCAGGGGGTTCTACTCACGGGTGTTCCTGCTCCCCAAACCTTCGGAGAAGTACCGTCTAATTCTGGACCTCAAAGCCCTGAACTGCTTTGTCCAAAAGGAACACTTCAAGATGGAGACTTTACAGAACATTCTTCCGATGTTATTAAAGGGGGATTGGATGACATCTCTGGAACTCCATGATGCTTATTACCATGTGGCTCTCCGTCCCTGGCACATGCAGTTCTTCTGCTTTGCAGTGGGATCCCGACATTTTCAGTTCAGAGTGCTCCCGTTCGGACTGCGATCTGCCCCCAGAGTTTTCACCAAGCTGGTGGCTCCCCTGGTGGCGCACTTACATCTGCGGGGCATTCAGATATTTCCCTACCTGGACGATTGGTTGATCAAAGCGTCCTGCCGGCAGACTGTCATTTCTCATCTCCGATTGGTCTGACAGGCATTGCAGGACTGGGGTTTCCTGGTGAACTGGCAGAAGTCCCAACTGGAGGCTTCTCAGGATCTAGTTTTCATTGGTGCACAGGTTTGCACCAGGATGGGGAAGGTGTTCCTGTCCCTGGAGAGGGTCCGTCGCTTGCTGACTGTTCTGGGCAGGGTTCTCGGGAGGCAGTATGTCCCGGCCCGCCTATTGCTGAAATTGCAGGGGCACATGGCTTCTTGCGTGTTTCTAGTTCCCTGGGCCCGTCTTCATCTACGCCCCCTGGTGTCCTGCCTTCTCTCCCACTGGCTCCCTCCATCTCAAACTTTCGAGGCTTTGATTCCGGTGTCTCTGGCGCTGCGGGTCTCCCTGCAGTGGTGGTTGAGGGTTCCGAAACTACGGGCTGGGGTGTCCCTGATCATTCCTCCTGTGACCACACTTACTACCGACGCCAGTGGAAGGGGCTGGGGAGCTACGTTGGGAGTCCTCTCTGCTCAGGGGTTGTGGGATCCGGAAGAGAGCCATCGGACATCCAATTGGCGAGAAATGTGTGCCATTCTCCGGGCTCTGGTGTACTTCAGGAGGTTGATGATGGGCCGGGCAGTTTTGGTCCGGACGGACAATACGACAGCTTTGGCTTACGTCAACAGCCAAGGGGGTTCCGGCCGCTCCTTGAATGCCGTGGCAGCTCAGATAGGTGCTTGGGGGGAATCACATCTGGTGTCCCTGGTGGCTTCACATATCAGGGGGGTGGACAATGTTTGGGTGGATCTACTCAGCCGCCGGTTTCCCTCCTCGGTGGGACTGGTCCTCTCGACCCAGGTTTTTGCAGAGATCTGTGTCAGGTTCGGAACCCCTATTCTGGACCTGTTTGCGTCTCCAGCCTCAGCAAAAGTTCCCCTCTTCTGCTCTCGTTTTCAGACAGAGGGTGCATGGGGGGTGGACGCCCTCTCTGTGCAGTGGCCTCAGGGTCTCCTTTATGCTTTTCCACCTATTCCTCTTCTGCCTCGGGTGGTTCAGCGCATCAGAATATCCAGGGTGACTGCATTGTTGTTCGCTCCGTACTGGCCCCGCCGGAGTTGGTTCCCCTCTCTGTTGGAGCTTCGGTGCCAGGAGCCTTGGCTGGTTCGGAAGTGGCCTTGTCCCCTTCTGGGGGAGCTACGGTTGGGGGTCCGCCAGATACAATGGGCAGTGTGGATATTGCACGGGCTAGGCTGATATGTCAGGGGTTTTCTGGTCCTCTGGTGGATTCCATAATGAATGCTCTTAGACCCTCCACTCTGAAGGCTTACGGCAGACATTGGAGCCATTTCCGGGACTGGTGTGGGCGGTCTGGGATTCCCCCCCTGCGTTCTGGCCTCCCCGCTATCCTTCAATTCCTCCGGGATGGGTTTGACAAGGGCCTGGCGGTTTCCACGCTTCGCTCTCAGTGGGCCTCCATAAAATTCCTTTTGGGGGACTCTGATGGGCACTTGGATGGGGAGGTGTTGGTGGGGAAGTTGCTCAGGGGTTTTTCTTCTTCCCGTCCTTGTACTTATAAGGGGCTTCCTCCTTGGGATCTCCCTCTTGTCTTAAAGTTTCTTCAAGGGCCTCCCTTTGAGCCCATTTCCGAAATTGATATGAAACATCTGACGCTGAAGACTGCTTTTCTGATTGCCATAACTTCTGCCCGTAGGCTTGGGGAGATTGGGGCTCTGTTATGTCACCCCCCTTTCCTGAGGGTGCTGCCGGACTCGGTGGTGCTGAGGTGTGATCCGAAGTTTCTCCCTAAAGTTGTTTCTCGTTTTCACACTTCTCAGGATCTGGTTCTCCCTGCCTTTTTTCAAAATCCGCAAACGCCAGAGGAAGTGGCTTGGCATAACATTGATGTGCGGCGGGCGGTGTTGGAGTACTTGGCTAGAACTGCCCCTTTCCGCCGCTCTGACAGTCTTCTGATTACTTTTGGCCCGGCTGGGGCTGGGCGTAAGGCATCTGTAGTGTCCCTTAGCCGATGGATCCGTCTTGTGGTCTCCATGGCCTATGTGGCTTCGGGCCTGCCTGTGCCTGCGCACGTTCAGGGGCGGTCCACCAGAGGTTTGGCGGCCTCATGGGCCGATGCTAGGGGGGTTTCTCTACAGGAGATATGTAGAGCTGCCACTTGGGCTGATCAGAGCACCTTCATCAACCACTATAGGTTGAATGTCTCCCACTCGGGGGTTGGTTCCTTCGGGGTTGGAGTTTTGTCTGTGGGGATGTAAAATTGGAGTTATTAAAGGCATAGCTCTCAACTCACCCGCTTTTGGCGGGTGTCACCCGCCTTGTAAAGGGCTGACTCACCCGCCAAGCCTCCTGCACGCCCATTCATTCCAATGGGCGTCTCACCCGCCAAAAACAAAATCGGGTGATTTCACCCGCCTTTGTGACACAAATGGTTGAGAGCTATGTTAAAGGTGTGTGTTTCTGCACTGTTTTGACTCTGTGTCTCATTGGGACCTTTTTCCCCGTTTGTTGCTTTGGTATACCTCATGAGGTAAGTACTGGGGCGAGGAAGAGTGGACATGGAGGTAATGTTCTGATTACTTACCGGTAATCTTCATTACTCCTAGTCCTACTCTTCCTCGTCACAGTACTGACGACCCTCCTCACCCTCCCTGCAGGGAAGGTCCCATGCTACGGCTTGGTAATATGAAACTAAGTGACGTGGGTGTGGGGGAGGAGTTATAGAAATAAGAAGAAATAGAAGAAGGTCCTGTGTCGGAAGCGGGTGCCTCATGAGGTAAGTACGGTGACGAGGAAGAGTAGGACTAGGAGTAATGAATTACAAACCTGCATCCAAAGCCCCCATTTCAAGCTCTCGTGTTAAAGCTCTTATGTTAATCACAATAGTTTTGGCTTTATAGGTAGCGCTTTCAGCGCCACCTAACAGCCAAAACTAACAAACAAAAAAATAAGTGTATAACGATTTTCCACTGTCTTTTTACATTGAAAGGCCTACAACTGCACCACACCCATGCTGCATGCACTTTAGTTGCTGGAATAGGCAGGTGGCTTTTCCGTCTGTAAGCAAGGAGGCACCAGACATTTTGAATTGGGCTCCTGCACATCTTCAGCCAGCCCTGGAGGTCTGTTAGCCTCCACGCATGCGTTAGCCTATTATTCTGTTGCTGGCTGCTGATGTCCACAGCGCCATTATGCTCCCATATAGGGGGAGGGGGGGTCCGTGGAGTTTTCATTATTGGCCAAGTGTGGCTCCCCTAAGGTTTATAATGTCTCTGGGCAAAAACATGGCTGAAGTAAAACCAAATATTGCTGAAAATTGTATGATAGGTGTAACAAAATACAAAAAAAACAGCTTGAAAATGTTTGATGGATACATACGAGAAAATCCAGAGCCTCATTTATAATAACCACATAATGTGAAGCTGGGGGTACATTTTCCTTCATATTTAATAGCAGTTGGCATTATTATAGCTAGCTTGGGGTCTCATGCCCGAGCACCCCAGGCATCTGTGGCGGCGCCGTTTTCCTTTAATCATCCGTGTAGCACGTGGGGATGTTCGCGCGTGCAGTCTCATCCCCGCCTGCAGCTAATTAAAGGAATCTCCCCCGCTGTGAAGTACGTCACAAGTGAAGTGGGAGGATGGACGCACAGCGCCTAGTCTTGATAGCGCGGCCATTCACGAAGTGATAAGAAGAAGAATAATAATGCATAAAGAAATGCGATGAAATGCGTAGGAAGGTTGGTCCTCCTCGCGCGAAGGCTTATTTTTAAACCTCTCGTCACAGCTGAGGTGTAACTGAGCTGCTTCAGTCAAACAGGAGGATCTTAACATATCGAGGGTGTCTAGCTTTGCTCGTAAGATCAAAGCCCTCAGCACTGCAGAGTCCAAACTGAAATGATGTTCATTGCATCCTCGGCTAACGGCCATTTGGTAACAGACAAATGTGACTTGGGGCAAATTGGGGGGTGAGGGGGACGGCAAGCATCTCAGATTTGCACCCGATTCGCGATCTCTAAAATGATAACAAATTGTAGACGCCGGGATCATATTTGAAATGCTCTCTTGCACCTGTTTTTCACAAACCTGTGATCAAGGGCACAATAGAGAGAGCACATGCATGGAGAGACATGTTCCAGTGGAGGCTTTCTGAATCCGGTATAAGGCAGCCGTTGCAGACTGGCATCTGCTCCAATCGTTGCAAACCGGCATCTGAAATGTGCTCCAGTGCACATTATTTTGTGAATCCGGCCTCATGTTTTAATGGTTTGAATTCTGCTCACTGTGATTAACCTGTTAGGAGCATGCTAGAATTGCCATAATGTATCACCAGCCCTGCCATTGAATTTTGAACTGTGTTCAAATGTGGGCCTTTGTGTGTAATTCAATAGGTTCTAATTAAAAGGCTGTTTGCCTAGGTCATGAAGCGTATCCCAACTTTGGCCCCAGATAGCTCGCCACGGCTCTCCCAGCTGCCCAGCGAGTTAAGCACTCCTCCAGAAATCTGTCCCAAGTCTGCAATTAGAGATTTAACTCCTGGCTTAGCCTTTTATCTCTCCATGGTTGATATCAAATTGGCTAATAATATCATTGACATTTCTAAGTGCTGTGACAAGGTCACCAAGAGGAGGCTGCAGGATAGTGACGAAGAGACCGTGGTGCCCTGGAACCAATGCACACTCCCCCCGATGAGGACCTCTCAGGCAGTGTATATGTGGGATCCCCAAAGCCTGCGTCCTATCCCCAGAATATTTTGTCTGTTTCTGCTTCAAGACTCCCAACATGGTTTAGGAGTCACATGTTCCAAAATGCCCCAAGTGCCCCAAGTGCCCCGCCAGGTTCCAGGAGTCCAGTCTCCCCTTCTGTCCCCAATCACCCACCATGCTTCAAAAGTCGGGGTGTCTTTAACTGTGGTTGTGGGCTTTTTTTATTTTGTATTTTTATTCATTTGGTTTTTATAATGCACCTATACACAATGGGCCTCATTACAACCCAGGCGCTAATGGGTTAATGGCGCCGTAAAAGGCTGCAGCGCCGTTAACCTATTAGCGCCTAATTACGAGGTCCCTTTGCGGGACCTGACCTTAACGGCTGGTGTAGACCAGCCGTTAAAGTAGGGACCCGCAAAGGGACCTTGATGGCAATTACGGTACCGCAATTTGCAGCACCGTACTTAGCGCCTTCCCCATTCCCATTGAGCCCTATGGGGCAAAAATGGGAATGGGGAAGGGCCCTGGAGGAAGGGGGAATTACCGCCCCGCCAACCTTGTAATGGGGTGGTAATTCCCCCTTTCTTCCTGGCGGAGTCGGTAACTTACCGGCATGGACCATGGTGCTATTAGCACCATGGTTTTCCGCCAGGGTCGTAATGAGGCCCAATGTGACTTAGACACTTAACTTTTTTTCAGAATGATGAACCTCAGAAGCTGCTGCTCGTGGACAGCTGCAGCAGGGATCTGCAATCAGTCAGTGTCTACAGGCATGATATGATACAAGTCATTTATAACGCGCCTGTACACAAGTGTTTCTAGGCACGATCATCCGGAAAGAGGTACTGGTACGCAAGCAAGCCCACAAACCTCCTGCAGCAAACCGTGGAAGTCATTTGTTGTTTCCAGAGAGAAAAAAAAACATACTGTGGTAGGAGTAACACTATTACAGAGCACAGGAGGCTTCGAAAGGAGCCAGGTGGCTGAGGGAGAAGTACTTTCTCATACCAAAATGGCAGTCAACATTTACAATACTTGGAGTGGATCAGCGGGGCTGCCTCCCGCACAATTCAATTCACATGGAAAAGTCAAGGAAGGATAGCACAGAAACAAGACCACGCTGATCAACACAGGTTCAGATCCTGGATCCGCGCTTGAAACCGATCTCGGGATTAAGCGCGTTATAATTAGCCTGCACTTGCACGATCCAAATGTACAAGGCCTAGTAGGATTGTTCCTCCCTCCAACAAGGCCCTTCCCTTGTTGGGCCTTGAGTCACACGTGTATAGGCGCATAATAAATGACCAGTAAAATAAAATTAAAATAAAGTTATAGCCCCACAGAACTCTCAACCACTCACATGCACTGCTTGTACCACAAACACAGGCGTTACACATCACATACAGCAGAGGGCCAGTTACCAACTAGGCCAGAATATAAAAGGAGGGTTAGACAGGGCAAGTGTGGGGTTGTTAGGAGACAGATTGTGAAAATTGAGAAAGGCATGCAATGAAGAAGGTAGAGAAGATAGGAGCAAGATGTTTTAGCGGACAAAGGAAGTAACGGGAAGAGGATGAGAAGGACAAGATATAATAATGATATGAGGACAACAAGGAGAAGGATGACGAAGAAGAGAAGGTCGAGGAGGAGGAGAAGGATGACTACGACGAGAAGGACGAGAAAGAGGATCATCAAAATAAATTGGAAGGAGAGAATTAGGTGCTGAGGCCAAAAAAGAGATGAAGGGGAAAGGAGGATTTTAAGTAGGGACATTGAAGGAGATAGAAAGTGAAGGGGGAGGAGAACCAGCAGAAAGGAAAGACACGAGGGAGAAAAAAGCGGGACAGGGATATATAGGGAAGAGGGGGTGAATAGACCACATGAGGAGGGAGGAAAGGTCCCTAAGGGAGGACATTGAGTGAGCCTTAAGGAAAGACAAAGAAATGAAGGCTTTGTTGGTGTTGGTCAGGAGAGAATCAATAGGCTTTATAGAGATGCCAGATAAGGGGCCAGAGTGCAAATGAGCTGTCATTTAATCTGCCAAAGATGAGCTCTGAATTCGGAAGTGGCAATCTGAGACAGACCAGTAGGGGAAAGGCACAGTCCCCTGTGGTCCACCTGCTCATGTTATACCTAGCCTCTGACCCCATTAGACAACCTAAGTGTGCCAGGTGGTGGGGCCTGGTAGCAAAGTTCAAAGAGGACTTACCATGAGACAGACCCTCCACCATCCACTAAAAACAGAGAGCTAAGAAAAGAAAAAAGCAGAGAGACGTGTTTGGGACACTTTAAAATCCCTGTGACTGTTTCAGCCTCCGGTTAGTGGACTGGAACTATGGGAAGAGAGCAAAGGACTGAGGGCCAAGTTTCTAACAGTCCTTTAGAACCTCTCTGAATGCCATGCTGTTTGGCCCTTTGGTTTCCGTTGCGACCACTGGTTCTACAGTCAGCCCTCAGTCGATTTGTTTAATTTGTAAGCATATTTAATGGACACTATGTAATACACAGCATTATGAACTATGCCCAAATTGTACGCAACACTACGACAGCCCTGTTCAATGGGTGCATGTTTAACGTGAAGAGCAGTATCCACAGAGCATGGTCTAGAAAAAGATCAAGAGCTGCTAGAAAGAACAGCCAGCCGCCCTACAAATCACAAACCGTGGGAAGGAGGGGTAAGAGGCAGGACAAGTAGAAGGGAACATGGTACCTACCATGGAGTAGTGCTCCATTTCCTTAGCAGTAAAGGGCAATCGCAACAGAATAGTGTGAAGGCATCATGAGTCAGATACAGACAACAGCTTCAAGTTTTCTCAACAAAGTTTTGTTTAACTTAAAATGCAGGGTGGAATAATGGCCATCTTGCACTATGCTAAGGTGGGATTTCTCTAACTACTAAGGATAGTCTACGTCAAGAAGTCCAAAGCAAAACCTCTGTCTGTGTCCAAAACCTTTACTTGGCCTCACAATTATCTGCATGCAATGCGTAGGGTTATCAGTATCAACATGGAATAGTGTTCAAAGTAAAGTTCGGAGCTTCTTCTAGCTCTTTATCTGGTAATCAGCTCCCCTTCCCAAGTTCAAAGTAGTTAATCAAACACAGGTGTTCCCTTCCCCAAAAGTTCAAATCTTTCAGCTTTCAAACAAACACTTGACTTTAATATCACAACCAGGTCTTTGCACAACACAAGCTTCTTTATGGGTGTTTTCAGCAGCTTTCCATTCAAGGGCCCCCGCTCTAGGTGCAGTTGTCGGACCACAAGTCCACCCATTACAGGTCACACAATGGTACTCTGCCTTGAATGCTTTTCCTTAAACAACAATTCACTGCTTCTCCTCAGCACTGAGGTTTGCCTCAGTCTTATGTGTCACACTTAACTGACACTGTATTGTGGCTGGTTTAACCACCTTGTGCGTATTATACCTTGTTCTAATTTATTAACTCTTGCCAAAACTTGTTTGTATTCTGATAAACAATTCTTTGCGCTTTCTTGGCTGTGGCCAATGTTGGGTTTCTCATATCCTGCATCTAACCTTTGGTGCTCTGTGGCCTTTGCTAGAACTGCTTACAGTAAATGCAGTTCATTATTTCAATGCAGTTCTAAACGTTCCTGTCAATAGGGTTCACACTCTTTCTTTAACTCCTCTCAATATGCCAGAGGGTTTCCAACTTGCTTTCATTTCCTTCGGAATTCAAAATGCTTTGATTTCCTTTGCTTTATTTATATCACTGCCTGTCAGACAAGTGTTCCCCCTTTCCTGGTTGCACTCACTGTTCAGTGTTACAGTGTTCTGCCACCAGGTGTTCCTGTTTCTCCATGTGGCCGCTCACGTCTTCTCTCAGCGGTCTTATTGTGGCTCGCACACACCCAGCAGAGCTGCCTCAGTGAAGCAGGATACTCACAGCCACTTCCCTTGGTCCTGCCGGCCTCCTTCTCACAGGTTTCCACCGGCCTCCAGCTCGTATGCCTTTGCGTCCCACTGCATACACTCTGCACTGCTTCACGGGTCTCGGACGCTCCTCCTGTCATGCCGCCACACCTGAGAGCTCTCTCTGCACACAGCTGACTGTGCTCCAGGCAGCTAACTCGGCTGCTACAGCTGCCTCTGCCGCCACAGTTGACTTGGATTCCTGTTTCCAAAGCTCCCACCTCCATTTTCATTACAAAACAGACCAGACCGCTCACTAGCAAAGCAGTAGTACTGCTTGACTCGTCCTCCTCCTCATCCCATTACTTGGCTGAGGTTGATAGCTGTTTGGTTTTACACAGTGAGGCTGCGTTGTTGTACAGACCCTGTACCATCTACTTATTACCTGTGATGGTACTAGATATGCTCAGGAAAATCTTTTGGGTAGCTTTGTCGACGAAAAGACCTGGATCTGCCCAAATGCATTCTGTGAAAAACTAATAGTGGCCCACAAAAGATGCTTAACCATTGCAGTCCTAAAAACTTTGGAAACATTAAGTCTCATTGTATTGAAGTAATGTATTTCTCTTCTTTTAATTGTTTCAACATTGTTATATATCAATGCTTGTTATCAATTATAATCTTTTTTCTAACGTTTTTGTGAAAAGCCATAAAATGCGGCTAAAACACAAGAAAAAAAACAAAAACAAAGCGCTAAGGCCGTCTACTACATCATCGCATAAAACAGTGGGGCTGATGCACCAGTTGAGGGGATTATTAGCATGTAAATCGTTTTTGACCCTTTAATCAGACACTCATTATGAGAAAACTCATTATGAGAAATACTGAATCAACGGATCATCCAATCTTGCCTTAGCATCAGCTATGACGACTGTGCAGGAGCAACACCAGAGGAGAAGCAAAGGGAAGAGGCGTCCTGTGGAGCAAGCCACAAGGGGCGATGTCCTCCTGGAGGGCAGAGTCAGGGAGCAGCTTGATGCAGAAGCTGTCTGGTGTAGTGGAACTAAGGAGCCCGCGGAATGCTGGTAGCTCCAAACCGGTTTGAAGTCAGTGGGGTTGACCGAGCAAACAGAGGAGCACTGCTCAAACCAGAAGCTGTTGACCAGAAACGACAAATGTACGTGGGTAGTCCAGGAAGAGGCTGAACGTCAATTCAGCGACGGAAGAAACCACCTCCTCAAAGGAATGCCGCAATGACACATATGGTTACGTGGCTGTTACAGGGTGGAGGGAGGGGAGACCTGGCAATACCCCATGTCAGGATGAGATACCAGAAGTCCCTAGGCGGGGTGAAAGCCAAACTGCCCCAAGAAGGGGTAAGAAAAACAATAATCCATTAATGGGTGAGAGAGCCCGGACCACAAGAGAGGGTGGAAAAACAAAATCCCCATAAAGGGGTGAAAGAAGCAAGACAACAAGGTGGTGAGAGAGACATACAACGCCTAGGTCGACTGCAACAAACCACACTCTAGAGTGGAGCAATCACCTTTCAATTGATCTAGGCAAAGACTGTTATACAAGAAAGCGAGGAAGACTTAAGACATTCTTATTGGGACTCTGAATTATCCAACCACGCACAAGACCTGGAAACTCCAGATAGACATTTGGGTGGCAGTCAGAAGCCAATCACCATTTCAGCGATTGAGAAAGAAACCATTTAGAGAACTGTCCTGGGCAACTTTTTGTTAATCCTTTTTATTAGTTGTCGGTTCAGCACTTAGGTTAGATTAGGCTTTTTAAACATAGGACTTGTAGGTTGGTAAGACTTACTGACAAGCATCATTCATTCTTTTTCTTTTTAGATAGTGCAAAGATACACTTTAGAGCTAGGGGAAGAATAGGACTTCTTAATTTAAATAAAACACAAGTTTGAACCACATCTGCCTCCTTAGTCTGACTTACCAGACAGTCCTTGGAATCTCTATAAATGGAAGCTCTACAACGCCATCTGTAGGTGAGATGTAAAATCTCATGAGAGAGCATCCTCGTTTACATCCCGATTGCAGCTGCGGTGGTGTTCCAGTAGGTTGTGGTGTAGCAAGAGAAGGCCTATTTACTGGTTGTCGCTTTGCAGGACCGTTTATCCTCATGGTCAGTCTTCAATTACCACAGCTTGTGTATGACATTTACCATAATTTCTTTAGTGAGTGTAACTCTCTTCAAAGAGCTTTTCCAAGTTTATACCAACTCACTACTTTGTGCTGCAACAAAAGCTTCACTCCAAAACTGGTTTACGATCAATGTGTACTCTAGTCTATTGGCACATGCCATAAAATATTAAGCATATCATAATCTCTTGGGATCATATAATTGTGATCATTCCAAAAATGTCCAAGCAATGTGTGCCCCCCTCTGAATTCATTTTAAGGCTGATTTCTTTTCATTTTTACCACAACTGTCCCAAATTCATCTGCTTACATTAATCGACTCTACGAGCCATTGGCCAAAGATGTATATACTTACACTCTGCTACTCTTTCTTCTTCTGGGTTGGCACCACAAATCAATCTATCTATCTATATTTGTTTTTGTATAGCGCTAAATCGCCCACAGGCCTCAGAGTGCTCACAGGACCGTAAGGAACAGAAAAAGAGAACATAGAGTACAGTGAGGTGCACATTCCCGAGCAGAAAAATTCCATCGTTGAACAGCTAGGTCTTGAGCTGCTTTTTAAATGTGCCAATAAATCCACAACTATTTACAGAAAGAGGCAATGAGTTACAAACCTTGGGGCCCAGAAACTAAAGTTGGTACTGCCAACTCTTTTTAGGATTTGACGAGTTTGAAATAAATCCTGATTATTGTTTGAACGCAGTTTGCCCCTAAGAGGGGCTTTCATTATTTTATCAGAGAGATATTTTGGAGCAGTGCCAGAGATACATTTAAAGACTAATACTGCGCTTTTGAATTTAATTCTCTGTCCAACTGGGAGCCAGTGAAGGTTCCTTCTCTCAGCCGAGATCTTAGAGTGTCGGCTCATGCCATTTACTGCCCTGACCGCTCCATTCTGGATGGTTGACATTTTTTTTAATGTTGGATTTTAAAGTGGCCAATAAAAGACTATTACAATAGTCTAGTTTTGAGTTTATAATGAGACCAGCAGTTATGGGAAGGGTGGGCTTAGATAAATATGGGTGAATTTGCCAAAGAAGATTGGAGAAGAAGGCACAAGTGGATTTGAGATAAGAGGCATGCCTTTTAAAGGATAGGTGAGAATCCATAAAAACACCCAGCCGAGACCATTATATTGCCATTATTGATTTTGAAACGTTGGTATTTATCCTCTAGTTTATTTAGTCTATGGGGGGTACCAATTATCATTATCTCAGTTTTGGCCAATGAGTTTGATGCCATCCATGTTTGTATGGCGGAGAAAAGCTCTCTTACTCTATGTGCATCTTGTTCATAGTCTCCTGACAGGGTAAACACCAGTTGGGTGTCATCGGCGTAGTTTGTGAACCAGACACCCAGGGTTCGCAGCATATCGCATAATAGTTTTGAAAAGATATTAAAAAATAAAGGTGACAGGCATGATCCCTGTGGAACACCACACATCAGCAGGATTATTTGGGAGGTAAAGTTCCCCTTCACGACCGCTGCAGATCTGGGACCTAAGAAGGATTTAAACCAGTCTGCTGCGGCCTATGAACATCTACCAACTGTCATGAGTCTTTCGGCGAGAAGTTCATGGTTAATCAAATCGAATGCCGAGAAGAAATCTAGCAAGAGAACTAAGGCAGGATTTCCCTTTTCGATGATGGAAGCACCATTATTCTGGAGATCCAAGAGATGCTCCAAACCTTTTCTAAGCCCAGATTTGAAATCTACAAAATATTGAAATTTGTATTTCTTGTACACAAAATATATAGGAGTGTATAGACATAACAAATCCAATTGGACAATTCAGTGCCCAAAGAGAGAAGACACAGAGAATGAACTGCACATTACCCTACACCTAAAACTCTTCTGAATTTTACCGGTGGAGCTAGAACACAATGTACACCAAAAGTAATTAGAAAGTTTTGAATTAAAGGTGAGCAGTGTAATAGGTCCAGAGGGAGATGGAGGTGGAGCTGTGCAAATATCCATAAGAGCAGGAAGAGGAGAAGTACAAGTTGAAGGAGCAAGAAGAGGTGAAGTGGTTGGATTCGTTCTGATGGCTAAAACATTCTCATTAGAGGTTTTTGAACTATTGGTACTTAGAGATTTAAATCAATTGAATTTTACATTTAGAAAACACAAAATGCTCTAATCACACAAAAATGAAATATAATCTCTGGGGAAGGATTTAGCCGGACAGGATATTAATACATTAAAACCTGTCGATAAGGGCATAACCCTGGTTGTTATGGACACCTCAGAACACACACAGTAATTTCTACATTTATGGATCTATTTACATGTATTAAATGACACGGACGCTGACAGGATTTTAATTAATCATAACCACTGGCATTTCTTCCAGTCAGGTTCCATTCCATTGTTTTTAGCAGGCCAGGTAAATAACACAAAGGGAGCAGACGTATACAAATTAGTCCTGCCACCAAAGAAAGTAGTCCAGTCTAACCTGCTAGCCATGTTCCCTCAGAACGGGAATACAGGTAACACCTGAAATGTTAAGCGATTGTTGGGCCACCTCAAGGGGCTGCAGCTTGATTATTCAGGCATAGCAAGCAAAGGGCTCACATCCGGACATACTCGCTGTCCATTCCCCATAGAGAGACTCACAATTGACGCAAACAAGCCACCTTAATGGGAAGTCCAACATCATACTGAGCTGGTAAGCCAGAGCAAGAACTGGTTGCATTAGAAGACACATGCTCCCATGTCACAGGGATCCTGATCTGCAAGTAGCCTCATCCTGAGTGATCATGTCACACTCCCTCTATTGTTTCATGACAAAGGATGGAGCCGCTCCTGATGGACTGGTTTCTGCTTTTCCTCAATGGATGCATCGCCACATGCAACATCTGTGTGGACAAAAGGAAACCTTCCCTTGTTGAAAAACGAATGCTTTGCACAGAATTTTATTTACATTGAATTATAAATTCAATATTTTTGCTTTCTTTAGTTTACTTCATTTTTACGATTTACACTACCTAGTTTACTGCATACTTTGTTTACCGCTTCATTGCCTTGGATATTCTAACACAGATCTTGAGAGACACGACCGCATGCTCCGGTCACTGTATGAAATGACATGAATATCACAGGACAGTATTGTACCACTTGCTACTTTAAGCAGCCAAAACATTTGTGAACAGAAGATGTGTTAGGGAACACAGAGGGGGTAAAAATAAAAAAAACATCATACATTTACTCATAAATTAGACTAAATAACCCCATTCTCGAGGAGCCACGCTGGCAACCCCCTCAGCCACATGTTCAAGAGAGCCTGCATCATCTACAAAGCAGTCACAACCAAAAACACTACTCACCTGAGTGACACTCACAAATTGCAAAGGACACAGCCAGGCTGGAAATAAAGAACCTGGAAAGAACTAGCAAACTAGTCTTGTCCCACTATGCACCGGTAGCCAAGAAGACGTTACCAATGCAGTTAAGGCTGCTCCCCTCCATCCTACATTTCAGGGAGGACCTGAAAGTCCTATTGTTCAAAGAACAGATCTCTCCAATCGCGGAGTGCTCAACTCAAGCCTACATATCCTCTTGGGTGTGGCCCCACCAGTCGCCGAGTGTTCAGCTCAAGCCTACATATCCTCTTGGGTGTGGCCCCACCAGTCGCGGAGTGCTCAGCTCAAGCCTACATATCCTCTTGGGAGTGGCCCCACCAGTCGCAAAGTGCTCAACTCAAGCCTACGTATCCTCTTGGGAGTGGCCCCACCAGTCGCGGAGTGCTCAGCTCAAGCCTACATATCCTCTTGGGAGTGGCCCCATCAATCGCGGAGTGCTCAACTCAAGCCTACATATCCTCTTGGGAGTGGCCCCACCAGTCGCAAAGTGCTCAACTCAAGCCTACATATCCTCTTGGGAGTGGCCCCACCAATCGCAGAGTGCTCAGCTCAAGCCTACATATCCTCTTGGGAGTGGCCCCACCAGTCACCTTACCAATTCCAGCTCCACCGTTCCACTCCCTGTAACCCCGCTGAGTGTGTCCTCTATACTTAGTACGAGTTGCTTCCCAGACAATGATGCGCTTTATAAATCCAATACATACACGAATACTTCGCACCCAAACTATATGGAGTTCAATTTGTAAAAGGAAGCAAAGGGGTAGCCTTTGGAAATTCCTCAGCCGTCTATGCCTTGAAACACTTGTGTACAGGCGCCTTACAAATGCCATATCATATATACGTAACCAACCCCCCCTGAAACGACCAACACATGGACTGTGTCGCTCTCTTCGACGATGGTTAGACAAAAGAGATTGTTTAAAGGGTCACACACAGTGCACATCTCAGGATTTCCAAGAAGGAAAACTTTATCTAAAGAAATTGGGCGCCATTCATGGAACCTGAGTTCGAGACAAAACTGGGGACAAGGGAGAGATAGACATATGTGCCCTGTGGGACAGTATACAGTGAGTTACTTTCGCACCCCCATAACCTCCATGTTCATTCTTGCTGAGGGCAGTATGCACCATCTGCATGCCCCTACAGTAACAGTCAGCTCAAAATAAGCACATGTTCCTTAAGGATGGGGAACTCCAATCATTCATTATTTAATAATTTCCCTTAATGAGGCAAAATAATAGCCATACAAAGTAGTGCCTATGCCCTTGAATCCCAAGGTGACCCCCTCCCCATCGCTTCCATATAGTAATGCGAAGTAGATCAAGGCAGAGGCATAGGCAGAGTAGGGACTGAGCGGGCAAGGCCCACCCAAAATCTGTAAAATACCTACTCTGCAGCGCTGTGTGGGCATTTACAGATGTTGTCATTGCAGTGAGCCCAACTACATTAGATTCGGGCCCCACTTGATAGACAATCCTGGCTAAACCTCTGGATGAAGGGGCAGAAAAGTGCCAAATCCACTTAACGTCCAAATGCACAAATCAACTTTAATGCATTTCTGCCACGAAGAAATTAAGCTAGGGTGAGATCCAGAATCTGAGGAACTTTTCCAAGGATTACACGTGTTATCTGCTGGAATAGCCAGTGCTTCCTTTCAGTCCGGAGAGGAGGCTTCCCCATACCAAGGTTTTCTGTGCAACTTTCACTTCAATGGTCATGAACTCTCCAGAGGTTCTGACCACTAGCCACCCATTAGAGAACCTCATACTCTTGGCACTGGCCACACAATGCAGAGAACCGTGTGTTCTTAAGCACATTTCATCTGCTAAACAATAGCAAGAGGCCAAACATTTTACGTGTGCCGCAAAGCTTTGACTTATAATTGACCAGCTCGCCAGGAAGCCCCAGACCCATCAAACATTCAAATGCACCATAAATTACCGTTTCGAATTTTGAAAATGTCATGTTTTAATAATTCCGTCTCTCATCTCTCCTTGACTGTGGCAGCTCTATCCATGATTGTTAATAGAGATGGAGGAACAAAGTGCTCTAGTCCCAGGAGGGCAGTTCGCGCACAGTTTATTGGTAACGTAGGTTAGTGTTGCCCATCAAGGAAATCGACTAGGATGCAGATGTGTATGGACAACTAGGGTATGAACAACACCCGATAGATGCCACCTCCTCCTCAGTCTTCTCCCTGGGCTCCCTATACAATCTGAATGAGCCCTCCCACCAGGACAGCAAGAGACCACTGCTTTCAATAAACCCAGTCTCCCTGTCTGACTACACCTGCATCACCATCATGAGTTTGGAAAGGTCATAGCCTCGTAATTTCCCTTCACTGTCCTCTGGTTTGAGTAGGGCCAGGCTAATTCCTATCAGAACCTGGGGGTTCTCCTGTCAACAAAATAGGGAGCTTGTCATGCAAAAAAAAAATCTGTGAGGATAGGGAAAAGCCAATACAGTGTCTCCACTTCTGTAGAAGAACATGTCAAGTCCAAAGGTCTGTTGGAATGCAAGATTTCTGATTGTACCTACCCAGGACAATGTGCAGCAAAGTTAGTCACAGTCTATGCGAGTTGTATAGTGCCCCTTTACACGTGTTCCTTCTTGGTTGGTTTCCAATGCTTGGGGACCCCGATTATTGCTGCTCATCTCGGCGTCTGTGTCTTGGTTGGGCGCCAACGTACCGACAGTCAGCTGGCCTCCAGTAGTGGTTGTACCCTCACGTGGTCATGGGTCTCCGGTCTCTCAGTTAGGGAAAATGAGGAGATCCCCCTCTTGCCCTAATGGTCCCTCGTAGGTGGCTATGATTTGGGCAATGTGATAGATATCCACCTTCTACTTGAGTGCTTCCGGGTAGGAATGTCCTCCCACCTGTGTGCTTGCTGCAAGGCTGCTGGGGTTGGGCTGAGGACTGAGCTACTTCCACCCTGGTCCGAGCTTCAACCTCCCATCACACTTCAGGGTCTGTTCCAGAAATATAGTTCCCTGCTTGCTCGACCAGTTTTAGGGGAAATAGAGCATGACTCATTGCGCCACATTAGGGGCTATAGCGCCCTGACTCGACTCACTATATTAGGGATTCCAGCTTCCTGAATGACCTCAGTTCCTCTAGCCGGGATTCTTAATTTCTGCTCTCAAATATTGAGACATCCCATCTGACTCTGGCCCCAATTGAACCTTCTGGTCTGGTCAACACAGGCCATGCACTCTTCCCCCACCTGATCTTCCCATGAAACATAATTACTTTCACTTTTAAACAGCGCCCTCCCTCGCAAAGTTAAGAGGTGTCTGTCTAACTTTCTTACTGCGGATAACTGAGTGGACCTACGGGATTACATCGTGAATTTTTTCCCAAACACTATTTCAAACATTTTTTTCAGGAAAGATATGCAGGGATTCCCCACCACCAGAAACTCGCAGCTCCCCCACCCCCTTCCCCACCTTAATTATTGCCCTAGCCCCATATAGATTTGCAGCAAAATTAATTAAAGAAAACTTTTTTCAAATCGTCTTCGACAAAATCCTCTGAGATGTAATCTACGTACAACAATTGAGTAATTGGGGCAACAAGGGCATCGACTCATGGGTCTAAGCCTTTCTAGGATTCTTGAGTTTTATTTGGCCTTGCCCATGTGATCCCACCTCCCCTCAAAGTGTGCTTGTGTGTGTGCCTTCCACCCACTTGTCAGCCGGTGCAGAAAGGTCTCTAATGCATTAGTTTGGCCACAATCCACCATGTCCGAGTCAGACAGGACGGTCATTGTGGCTTCTCGAGCTGATAGTCAATCTACCAGTGTCCTAGATTCCCCCTGTGGGAGGTGTGCAAGGAAATGGTTCAAATTCTCCTGGCACTGTAGGGTATTTTGTGGAGATTTGGGGCCTGACGGTATTTTCTTACCGCCGAAAAATAACTTAGCAACAATCACTCCTTGTATTCAGATTGGGCCATGTACAACAATAATACAGTGGACATGCATTATTTCAGCACACAGACATGCGTATTTGGTATGTGTGGTTGGTGGTATTTTGGTGAGCATAATTCCCTTGTTTTATTTGTGGCCCCAATATCCAGAACCCCTTATTTTTGTTTAGATTTTTCGTGTAATCACTAGAGAGACCTCAGGCTTGCATTTCAAGAACACCACATTTTCATTTTTAGTGTGCCACCATGGGCAATTTCTCTCTGTCTTATCTACGGCAGCGAGCTATCATGTGGTATTTTCACTATCTTATATACGGTAGTGAACTATGTCCCGGGCCTCCCTTTTTGCCGACTCATAGACCTCCGACAAACTATAACACACACAGTTAGTTATAATTGCTCATACTGAATTACATTGTGCACACGGCTGCAGCCAAATTTGATGTTTAGCTACCTTGAAAATGACAATTGCACTGTCTAAACATCTCCCCACATCATCAGCACTGTATTGGTAAATATAAAACACACCACCCGTCTGCTTTCAAATATTTTTGTGTATTATAAAAGTTGCATTTAAACACAATCTCACTTTTTACAGAAATAAATAAAATAGCACAGTAACAGCATTGTCTGTGATACACTGAAAAGAGAGTGGCGGAGACAAGAACTCAATTTGCAACATTAAACATGTGAGTAAAGCACAGGAATCTCTTTTCCTACACTGACTGAATATTCTCGTACACACTCAGCCCCCATACTTCTGTAATTACCTTATCTGTTCAGCATGAGTTTTCTCCAGCTGTTCTCTTTCTGAATTTGGCTCCCTTGAAGATTAACCCCAGTGAAAACAAACGTCTTTCGTTCTCAAACCGGGGTTATTGCCTGGAATTCTCAGCTTTTGCAGCAGGAATGCTTCAGCCAGGAAACGGGTCCTTCTCCCAGCCCTGCCAAATCTCGATTGTCCTCCCCCTCTCCTCAAGCTCCCCCAGCAAAACTCTAATCACTGCCTCTAGCATGATAATTGCTATGACGCTGCTCCAATCAGAATCAATCATGCCATCTCCTCCCTCACTACACAATGGCTCATTTCTACAGTAACCATTTGTAACCAACTGATTTCCTGTTCCTTCGAGCCCTTTGCTTCCTGTAGTTATGTGGACAGAGCAGCAGAGAAAAAGAAAAAAAATGAATGTGCGTTTAAAAGTTCACTTTCAGAGTAGGCCTAATTCTGCAGTGGAGACACATTTTTATTAGTGGGTTATGTTAAATGCAGTTTTATTAGTCAGGTTAGTTATTAATAAGGTTAGTTATTAATTTTCAAATGTGTCTCTTGCACCATAGGCATTTCAGGTGAAAAATAGTGTGCATTTTTGAATGTGCACGTGTGCTTTTAACTGTAAAAATAGATTTGCATCTTATATGTTAAAATCGTTTTTGACTGAATAGCCTGTCTTTACTTATATGTCCATGTTAATCTGGCAACACATATAGCAATGCACCACACCCATGTGGTGGTGCTGCATCAAAAAAAATTGCTACCTGTGCAGTAGTGCTGTACTCTGTGCTGTAACACGCCAAATATCCTTACAGCACCTTGAGTGGCATGTTTGTGAGTCGGGTGGAGCTAAAGTTCCCAACTAAGTCCAGTCGTACGCAGCCCAGGTGGAATCCCAGCAGCCACAAGGGCAAGTGATAAATGCCATGTGGCCACCGCAGCAATGGCGAAAAATAAAGCACAGCCTATCCGAAGCCATCGCGCTTCTCAACACGACCACCGAACTGCAGGTAGCATTGTGCTCAGGATATTTCTGTTCTGCTGCTTCTTGTGGTTTTTTGGCTCTTGCTCGTGGCTTTGGACCAGTCAGTGAAACCCTTCTGTTATCAATTCCTTTGCCAACTTCACTGAGTGCATCTGGCACTCGACCACAGCCGGTCTTTCACTCTGGCCCTAAACATCCCTCTTGGTTTGACGCTCTCAGACATTTGGACATAGTGCTTGGAGTTCTTGTTTATCGATAGGACTTGTGGACAGTCTACAAGACTGCGATATATTTATCTTGGAAGCCGGTATCTTCCTTGAACTGCTCCAATTTATCTCCAGGATACAGAGGACGCTCCACATTCCCACACCATTGATGGAGAACAGTTTTACACTTTAGATTGGCCGCCGGCATGCCGTTCGAGGCAGGACCCTCAGACTTGATTTGTAAAAGGTTCCCTTTAGGAATGGGTCATCTGGCCAATGGACATCAGTCGGGTATATTCCACTGCTCGCCCCATAGCTATTAATGGCTTCATCCAGTCGGATAAGGCAAGGTGTTTGGAAATAAAGGAAGAATGATAGGTCGAAAAAGACCAGCAAATAGTAACTTCAGGTGCATTTCTTTTAGATCCCAGGCAGAGATCCATTTTAGCATTCCTCCACCTTTCCACCTGACTTCTCACATAACTGTGGTTGACAGCACTTGTGTGGAGGGTCAGGAGGAAATCCTTTCACCCCCTGGAACAATCGGGAATAGGGATTATGGCAACCAGGTCCATGTGGAAATGGCCCTTTTGTCTGAGCCTGCGTGAGCAAGGGGATGGAGCAGTTCATGGTTATCCTGACAGCGAGAGCCGCCCACTCCCTTTCTCTGAACTCCCTGAGGAGGGGTTACGTCTTGTGCCAGGTTTGTGATACTGGTCGCGTTTTAGAAGTCAACGCTCCATGAGCTGGGTTTTCCGTTCCACACATTGGTCTGTAAATGGAGTCCAATGTTTTTGCCAAGAATTGCATTCTCATGTCAGCGTCCTGCAAACTTGTTGGGTGACCGTTTGTCTGAAGTGTTCTTCCTCAATACTTCAGCCAGGTCTGCAGGCCAGGTCCACAAGCCGGGTCCACAAGCCGGGTCTTCTGTGCTGGTTATTAGTCCCTCTCTGGATATAGTGACATTCCTGGGGTTGCTGAATGTCTGCATTGTATTTTGAGATCAGTGTGATGCATGGATGAGTTGTCTGTCTTTGTCCGGCTGGTCGTCCATGCATCCTGTCACAATATTGGAGTGAGTGGTAATCGAAAAGGAAGGAATCCTAGCGTACCATGGAGGGGAAGGCCTGCCAAAGATAGGACCCCGTACTATCACCCCAGAAGCCTTCGCCATCCCCAGGTTTGTTGAGTGGCATGAGTTTTACTCAAACGTCAGGGAGGAAATGGCGCCTGTGTGATGTAGACTTGCAGCGCTCAAGCTCAGGTGCGGCCCGCAGCGTAGGGTCCTTGAGCATCACTGTGTAAATGCTGGCAACTAATAAGGAGTTGTGCACTGGGGAACATGAATGTGGGCTGAACAGCTCTGCACTTCAAGAGCATGCAACCCATTGATTGCTTCATTCTGGGGAAAGCGATGCAGCAACTGGGGGTCCACGCACTTATCTAGGAATGCACGCACGCAGGTCTGTCCAGATGCAAGAGTGCTCAATGCAGTGCTCCCCTGCAAGGGGCCAGACGCTCTATACAGCTTAACAGCCTGGCGGAACCAAATGCGATTGTGGTTAGCTGTATTACCAAAGCATAGTGTCATAATGTGTGCTGGGTTGGATTATGCCTATGGGTGTGCCATGATGGTGTGGTGATGTCAATGACATTCCATGTGGAGTGTTGGTGTGGTGATGTCAGTGACATTCCATGTGGAGTGTTGGTGTGGTGATGTCAGTGACATTCCATGTGGAGTGTTGGTGTGGTGATGTCAGTGACATTCCTGTGGATTGTAGATGGTGGTTTGGAGTGCTGGGTTCCACTGGTGTCAGTTGGAGTTAATGTGCTGGGCTGGAAGGATGTCCCAGTGCTTTCTCTACTTATGAAATAAGAGAATAAACCTACATGTAAACCACTTACCTTCTGGTGTTCCTTGTTGGTGAAGGAGGCGTAGTTTATATCACTGGCGACGAGGATGGTTCTGGTGCTGCTGGGAAGGGGCAGCAGGTGAGAAGTACTGCCTTCCAAGGAGACTTCCATCCAACAGCAAGAAGCTGCAGGCCGGGTGATGCAATGGAAACCCAATCCAGGGTCCTGGTCGGTGATCCTGTGATTACCCTGCAAGCCGGGCGGTTGCAGAAACAGAGGAGGTGCCTAACAAGGTGGCCCTGTGGTGTCTGGAAGGGGGCACATCGTTGTGTGGTCCAGAAGCTAAACACTGCTGTGTACAGCTGTTATCTGTCTTGAAGCCGGGCGGTGCAGCAGAGGTCCAGATCAAGGTCCAGGTCGGGGATCCTGAGAGGCCGGTTTCCGGCGGCCGGTTTTCGGGGCCCAAGGTCGTGGCTGTAATTATCCAGTAGGGTGGCGCAGGAGCAGTGGAGGTCCGGGGTCAGGGTCCAGGACGGGGGCCCTGAGGAATAGCGACCTGCTGCATTGGAGGTCCGGTTCGGGGTCAGAGGTGAAGATCCCCAGCATGTGGCATTAGTAAGAAATACAGTGTTTGCTAAAGCAGCAGAGAGGCCCAACAAAGGGAGCCCTCTGGAGTTCGGAGGAGGAGCGGAGCGGTCCTGTGTGGAGACAGTTAACCAGGTGCTGGCTGCAGTTCTGTGTGCGTTTGGTCTGGCACAGATAGGAAGCGAAGGGGGCCAGGAGGAGGATCGCAAGGTTGAGTGATCCGCACGCAGCTTGGTGTGATCAGCAGGCAGCCAGGTGTGATGGCTGTGGGTAGCGGGCGTGGGTCCTGTGAAGATAACGGCGCCCTGTTGGCACACTGCCGGAGCGGGAGTTTGGATTTGGCGAGCAGAAGTAATGGAGCGGGGGTACTCCGCCTTGAGGATGACTTACTGCACGGGGAAGCAGCGTGCATGAAGATCATCGGAGGGGTGGAGCCAGTTGGCGATGTTGATCTCTTGATGCCGGGAGCATTTATGATGACGTTGCTGGAACACAACAGCGTAACGTTCAGTGGCATACACCTGGAACGCAGCGTTGGTGTTAAACGCAACGTTGTTTTGGAGCGCGATGTTGATTTAGTATGTAGTGCCGGTGTCGGGGGTGGAACCGGCTGTGTTCTGGCGAGTTTGTGGAAGAGTTTCAGCAGGACACGGGCTACAGTTGCGCGGTCCACAACAGCAGTTGGCGGTTATAGAAAGTGTCAAGCACAAGTGAAGAGCGCAGTGGTCATGTCTGGATTGGGGGACATCTACCATGCATGTGCTGGGAAAAGGTCCAGGCTGCAAGGAGGTGGTGATCCGGCGAGGAGGTGGGCAAGGAGATGAGTGCTGGATCCAGATCTGTGGGCTAATGCATCCTTATGAAGGCCCATCAGTTATCTAAGTAAGGTGGGTGTTCGGGGAGGCCTGTGTCAATATTGTTGTTGTTTAATGTTGTGGCCTCGGGTTTAGGATAGGTATGGGCTGGGTCCTGGGTAAATGTTAGTTGTTAAAGGCCTGGTGAATTTCATTTTTGCTATTGTTGTGTATATGTTGGTGGCCTGCTGTTAGGACATTCCCACTCCTTTCGGGCATAGACTTGTGGGTGTGGGGCTCATGGGCAGTGGTAATGTTTTTGCAATTTACACAACGTTTTCGTTGCAGCATGGATGGAAATGGACATGTGGGCGTGGGGTTGGAGCGGGGACTTTGGCGCCATGTCATTTTTAATTGCCCTGCATTTGTTTGCCTGGCAATTTGTCGCCATGTGTTATTGGTCTTGCATTTTGGGGACATGTTGGCGCAACAGGACTTTAGCGCCAGGTTACCTGCTCTTGTCTTGCATTTATTTGCTATGCATGTTATGGACAGGTTGGGGTTGGCGCAGGGACTTTGGCGCTGTTGATTGGTTATTGCAGGGTTTATGTGTTGTCGTGTGATGTTATGTGTGTTCGTAGGGGCATGTCCCCTGGTCACATTTTTGGGGTGCTGTTTGGTAGTTCCAGTGGGGTAGTGAGGTGCTGCCTGGTATTTTAAAAAGGGTAGGGAGATGCTGCCGGGTGGTGTTGGGGGTCAGCAATGTTCCTATTTAGTGCTGCTCATGTTTTGGGTTAGGGGCGGATGCGTTTTCTATATTGTGGGGTTAAGGGGCAGTGTGGTGCTGTCCATGTTGTGGTTTTAGGGGATATTAATGGCTGTGGTTAGGTGGTGCAGTGAGGTGATGCAGCTTTTAAGGGCAGTGAGGTGCTGTTTGTTTGTTAGGAGGGGTAGCGAGTTGCAGGTTCTGCTAGGGTGGTGACGTGGTACATAGGCAGAGTTATTTTAAGGGGCAGTTGGGTGCTGTCTGGTAGTTTCAAGGGGCAGTAATGTGTTGTTGGTGCTGCTCATGTTGGGAGTTAAGGGGTAGTGTGGTGTTGCTTACATGGTCAAGGGGCAGTGAGGTGCTGTTTGTTCATTTGGGGCAGTGTGGTGCTGTCTATGGTGAGGCTAATGGCAGTGAGGTGCTGTCTAGTGGGTTAAGGGGCAGAGAGGTGCTGCCGGGGATTTTAGAGGTTTAGGGAGGTGCTGTTTGTTCATTTGGGGGCAGTGAGGTGCTGTCTATGGTGAGGTTAATGGCAGTGAGGTGCTGCCTAGGGGGTTAAGGGGCAGTGAGGTGCTGCCTGGGATTTTAGAGGTTTAGTGAGGTGCTGATGTTTTGTTGTGTTAGGAAGGGCAGGAGTTGCATATATCAATTGTAGGGAGTTAATTTGGGGTGGTACAGTGAAGTGCTGCCGCCTAGTTTTTAGGAATAAGGGGCAGTTAGTGCTGTTTATTTTGTATTAAGGGGTGGGCAGCAAGGTGCTTCTATGTTGTGGTTTTAGGGGATAGTAAGGGCTGTGGTCAGGTGGTGCAGTGAGATGATGCAGCTTTAAGGGCAGTGAGGTGCTGTTTCTTTCTGGAGGTGCAGCGTGGCGGTGCACTCTTAAGGGCAGTAAGGTACTGTTTGTAGTTTCAGGAGGTGCAGTGTGGTGATGCAGTTGTAAGGGCAGTAAGGTGCTGTTGTTGATTTAAGGGTAGTGAGGTGCTGTCTAGGGTCCGATTAGGGGTAGTTAGTGCTGCCTATATGCTGTGCTTAGGGCATTGTGGTGATGTCTGTGTCTGGGTTAGGGGGCAGTTAGGTGTTGTCTGGCCAATTCAAGGGGCAGTTAGGTGCTGTCTGGTGGTTTCAAGGGGCAGCGATGTGTTGTTTAGTGGTTTCAAAGGGCATTGAGGTACTGTTTGTTCATTTAGGGGCAGAGGGTGCTGTCTGTTTATGTTAAGGGGGTAGTTGAGCTAGCTGGTCATGTTAGGGGCAGTTAGGTGCCGTTAGGCCGTTTGGGTGTGTTTCAGGAGGTGCTGTTTAGTGTTGCTCAGGTTCTGGGTTAAGGGGCAGTGTGGATATGCTTATATGCTGTGGCTAAGGGAAGAGAGGTGCTGTCTAGGTTTTGGTTGAGGTGCTGTCTGGTTATTTTAGGAGGTGCAGTGAGGTGCTGACTGAGGTCCGGTCAAGGGGCAGTTGGTGCTGTTCATGTTTTGAGTTAAGGGGCAGTGTGTGCTGTTTGTATACTGTGGTTAAGGGGCAGTGTCCTTGATTGATTATTGGTTAAGGGATCTTGGGTGCTCTTTGGTCAGGTTGTAGATGCCATCCAAGTTTTGGATAGGGGCAGTTAGAGCTGGCTGGTTGATTTAAGGGGCAGTTAGGTACTGTCCGTTGGTTTCAATGGGGCAGTGAGGTACTGTTTATTTATTTAAGGGGCATTATGGGCTGTCTGTGTTTTGGTTAAGGGGCAGTTTGGTGCTGTATGGTCATAGGTATGTTATGGGGGTAGTGTGGCTGTAAGGCCGGCTGATAGGATCACGGTTCTGCCTATGTTCTTGAGCGGTCTGGTTATAGGATCAGTCCTGTCAATGTCCTTTAGCGGTCTGTGGTAGGATCAGAGTTCTGCTAATGTTCTTGAGCGGGACACAGTTATGGTGTTTCAGCGGGTTCATAACTGAGTGGGTGTTTAGGCTTTGGGAAGGGCCTGTATTGTGGGTTTTAGTTTGGTGCTTTCAATTAAGATTTTTGGCTAGATTTGGGAAGTAGCACATGGGCTCAGTTGGGAGTTGTTTATGAGCTGGTATTAGCTATTTAGTTCTGAGTGAGGATTGAGGTGTTCATACATTTCGTGGTTGGTGGTGTTATGGGTGTTGTGGTGTGTTAGTTTAAGGGAAGGAGATATGTCATAATGTGTGCTGGGTTGGATTATGCCTATGGGTGTGCCATGATGGTGTGGTGATGTCAATGACATTCTGTGTGGAGTGTTGGTGTGGTGATGTCAGTGACATTCCTGTGGAGTGTAGATGGTGGTTTGGAGTGCTGGGTTCCACTGGTGTCAGTTGGAGTTAATGTTCTGGGCTGGAAGGATGTCCCAGTGCTTTCTCTACTTATGAACTAAGAGAATAAATTTACATGTAAACTACTTACCTTCTGGTGTTTCTTGTTGGTGAAGGAGGCTTAGTTTATATCACATAGCCTCCTCGCAGTGTGCATCAGTGAGTGGTTATGTGCGTATGGTTATTTAGCTAGAGTCCAACTCACTTTTTCCCAGCATCCTTTGCCATATTCCTCAGCGTGTCCAGTTTGGCATCTGCAGTTATGTTACGTTGCCGGCTATGGTCCGATGAGGTCTTCCTGCGGTCGTGTACTTGGCCCCGATTGACCATCGCTTGCACCTAAAGCCATTGGCTCAGCCTGTGTACAGCACAGTCATTAGTATGTACCTTTAGACTACCCATATATATTAAGAGCAAGTGCGATGTCATAAGTGTGTGCACGATTCAAGTAAACACGGTCGGCCATTCATTATCTCCATCACACAGTAAGCAAAAGCAACATCATTCATGCAGGGCACACATTATTCCTTCCATTGCTTCCAATAAGGAATTTTTACCAAAACTAATTTAGTAGATAATTCTGGAACCTTTCTTTGCAGACACATACCTGCAGGGATTCCCTGCTGTGCAGAGTTGCAGTTGCTCTGCAAAAAAGATATCAGGTCTCCGGATTGGATCCTTTGTACATAAGCCATGCTTGCCACTTAATAGTATATGGTAAAGACATGTGACTCAAGTCCTCCATTTGGGATATAGTGTGCTGTTTACTCTGAACAATGCACCTTTAGGCCAAATGAGATGCCCTTTGCCCCTGCAGAGGACGTGACTGAACTTGCTCGCTGCCTTGGCTCTTCTGTGCCCAGGGTGCCTCCAGATTTCCACCTCTCTACCTTCCCCTGACAGCCAGAGATTTCAGCACTCTCTCCCTCCCCCTCTTCTCCCACTCGCCCTAGTACTGGTTGCGTTTTTTCTGATGGACAAGCATTGGGACCAATTGCAGGGACGGCAGGCTCCTGCCATGTCTCTACTACTCACTCCTTACACTGGCCAATAGGTTGCCCAGAGGTTCTCACACATTCTACATGTTGGGCATGTAGTAACACTAAGTGGGACGACCTTTCTGTATTAGCAAATACCCTGTATGCTTACCCACGATCTCATGCAACAGACCCCACCACTGTATGCCAATGCACTCTACTTATTTTCATAGCTACTTTGTCATCGCCAATGCACTAGAGTTACTATTTCACCACTCCTTACTGTAAATATTGAAGGGCACCCTGGAACCGCTGTGTACCTTTGAACCCTACCTACCACGTCTGCATGCTGTGACCCTTATTTTCACAATTGTATCTAATACTTTTGTGGGTTACCACTTAATCCAGGGACTGTTGCTCAACATTGTTGCTTATATGAGATATAACACCCCTGTTAGTTGTTGTTGATCCTTCGACTGTACCTAGCCGTTGGTGCAATTCACGGATCAGAATAAGGATTTGCCGAGCAGGAGCTATAGGCAACAGCTATAGGCAACGCCTGGGTATCTGGCATCACCCAGTAAGCACAAACTCCTCTGGGCAGCTAGGAGCCATCACATAGCGCGTTGCAAACATAAATTCCATATGAGAGGCCACATATATCCTTGAGTCCTTTGTCTAGTCTCCAATTTGGCATAAATGTCTTGTAGATGTGACCTATTGTTCCAGACTTCCTTCTATGGCACCAGTTGGTCTGGGGAGTGTGACGAATCCTTAGGCATCGCCATTGCTTTAGATGGGGGAAGTCCCTTTCTACGAGGCCTGGGAGTTGAGGCCGCTACCTGATAGTCCTCCTGGGGTTGGTACTCAGCGGGAGTATCTTATGGGGAGGGAGAACCCCATTGAGAATGGTGAATATCTCGGGAGAATGCAGTATCCCTTTAACCCTCCCACCTTCCCTTAAGAACCCTCCAATTCCCGATTATCTAATATATGATATTTTTAATTTGTATCATAATCTTCCAGGTGCTTTAATAGCATATCCCAAGTGAGAACAACTGGGATGAGGAGAAAACCACAAGGAATGATGATCACTCGCAAGAACCAACACACACACACTCTAGTCTCCTAGACACTCCTATTGGCCAGCTGTCATTTAAAGCCAGAGTGGGAAGAGAACAACAGAGTCTTCAACTTCGGTCCAGCACTGACCGAGAACTAGGCAAGGCCTGCATAGACCCAGAGTGCAGAACGACAGACAGAGTCTTAGAGGAAGCACGGTCCTAGAAAGCCTGTGATGGAGAAGGCAGACTGAAGGGGAGGCAAGAAACCCACTGGTAACCAAAGATGCTGGCGTGCAACAAAACCTCCAGAAAGCTGCAGGGAAGGAAAGCAGAAGACTGGAAAAGATCCTGAGAGCCAGGAAAGTCACTGAAGCTCTTGCGAGCACCGATAACAGCTGGAAAGTGACGGCCAAGACCCTACAGGTACCAGAGTGGTGTTCCCTACAGGTACAAGTTGGTGGTAGATCTCTCTCTTCGGCAGGGGCCTCCCTCTGGAACAGCCTTGCTGCCTGAAACTTGAGGAGAACCATCTCCGGTTCCGGAAGCACCTCAAAACCTTCCTCTTTGCCTCTGCTTTCTCTCCACCTCGCCCCTGTTGAATTCCTGGCTGAAATGGCATTGGTCACCTGGCCACCCTCTCCGATTCTCGGGCCCAGGCCCTGCCAGTTGCCCACCTGCATTGCTTCCCTGGCAACCCCTGCACCTGGGGACTGTTTTCTGTTTCCCTACAATCCCCCCTACCAGCACTTATGTCTGCACTTACCTTGCACTTGCCACCAGTGGCCGTTTTATTTATCTTATTTTTTCTACTATCCCATGTACTGCACTTTCCCCTCTCCCTTCCCCATGCACTTTTCCCTTTCCCCCTCCCCATGCACTTGCACGATCTGAATGATACCTGGCGTAGTAGGATCGTTGTTCGGTCTTCCCTTTTTTCTCCCTCTCCTGCCTCGTCGCCCCTTGAAACACTTGTGTATAGGCGCGTTATAAATGCTATATCATATCATATCATATCAGAGTGGCTGATGACAGTCCTGGATAGACGAACACAGTACAAGGGGCCAGAAGTGAGGCAGAAAGGCAATTTTCATTTGGACAGAGTAATGAAGTATAAGGGTTCTGGGACCCACATAAGAAAGGCATAACCCTACCAGTAACTAAGGGGGATATGAACTTTAAAAATATAAGTGGCACTCAAAAACCTTGGCAGGAGAGTAAACCAAGGCTGTGGATCAAAGGAAGATCAGGCCAAGAGACCGTTGTGCATAATCAAGAGAAGGGGGTCTGGGACCCATATTAGGAGAGCATACCTCAACCAGGAACAAAGGGGAATACAAACTTTGCATACCAATGTGATATCCACACATCTTGGCAGGAGAGTAAATTAAGGATGTGGAATGAAGAGTGAATAAAGGGAACATAGTAAACTATCATGTGAAGGGGGTCTGGGACCCAGGTTGGTGAAGTGCATCCCAAATTGTAAGCAAGAGGAATACAGAGCTTGCATGTACAAGGGACACTCGAAGACCATGGCAGGATAGTACCCAATGCTCTGGGTGGAAGTGAGTACAGAGAGAGAGTGAGCTGTGAATCCAAGAATATTGAGTACCCTACTTGGCATAAGAGTGCGCCAAGAGGGGGGTTACTGAGATAAGGGTCTTGGACCCACAAACCAGCTTAGCAAAGATGTCCAGCCCATTCTTCCTTGTTGCAGGACCGGGGAGTCCGGTCTATGAATTAACGATAAAGACTTGCCTCAACTGTTAAAAACACAGATATGAAGTTGGATAACGCTGCAAAGACTCTGGGGAAAGGGAACCAACCCCTTGAGTCTTGTGGAACTTTTGTTTGCTTTTGTATCCCCGTTTGGAACTTCTGTTTTGAGCTACAGAGCTGAGGTGCAGGTCAACAGCCAAGAGCCACGACACCTCCCCTTTTCACTTTATATTCAGTTTAGCTTGTGAGGGACAGGCTTGGATTTGGACACATGATGGCAAACTTCACTTTGGACATTCTGACAGAGAGAGTTTCATTAGCTCATTTTAGTGAGGCACTGAACCCACTCTTAGAGTTAGTGCTAGTTAGGATTTCCTCCAACCCCCACTCCCATTTGTGTGGTTAATAAAAGTATTTTCCAATCAACGTGCCGCTTCTGGCTGGTGTCACTTACTCCTAGACTCTCACACATGTCACCTGGTAATTGTTGGTGTCAGGCTAACCAGTCTCTCCTAGGCTACAAGCAGGAACTAAAAAAACTCCCAGCTATTAGCAATGCTGACCGCTGAATTTCGACCTCTGCTGTTGAATGTTAACAACTCACCCTCTCTATACCTCATCTTGTAGACGGCTACCATGAAGCTGCCGCTTAATGTTGTGATCTACTGCCATCTGTGTCCTTGTCTTCTGATCTACATGTTACTTACTACATACTGAGTCCATGAGTACAAGCGGCCCTCTGACAGTACGGTCTACAGTTGCATTTACAGTTGTTACCTGTGTGTGCATATGTGTGTGTTTCTCAGTCACCTACTGTTCCTGTCACACCTACTTCTACCTAGCATAAAAGGCTCACCTCACCCCATTCCTATCTAGTTGGCTTATTGGGGAGTTGGCAGCATCTCAATCACTTTCACGTGAAGTCGTGCCGTGCCCGAGTTTTCCCCCGGATAGTGACTGTGAAGGTAGCCCCCATTCACAAGGTCTTACGTATCTCCCCTGTCAGTTTTCTCTTTTATAACTGGGTTTGCAACCAAAGGTTCTTCCAAAAAACCCCAGAACAAAATGGAAAGAAACACATTCTGAAACGTTATCCTGGTACATCAAGTGCATAAACCCACGCCAACATCTCTTGTGGAGGACATTAAATCAAACATAAAACTCATTACTGCTAAGTGGTCTGAAAGAATACATGGGAATTAATGTAGGCATTAAATGGAACGTGAGCAAGACTCCCCTCTCAGGAGGATAGCTCAGGGGCAACGTGCTCGCCTTGGAAGCAAGGTGACACGGAGCAACACAGGTTCGATCCCCGGGTCCGCGCTTTGAAACCTCTGTGTATTAAGGGTGTTATAAGTAACCTATCATATCATATCATGAGATTGGTTACTAACATTTACAAAAACTGGCCCATCATGGTCTAAGCGAACCAAGAAAATCTTAGTATTCTCATCCGCTACCTTGAACCACCTCATGGTTGACCAGAAGCATCAGGCTGTCTGACTTCTGTATCATCAGCCTATGCCCTCTGCTAATGCCATAAAGCAGGTTTGCATATTTTAACCAATGCGAAACCGGGAGGCCCAAACCTCTGTGCAGGTGCCCTATGAAAAAAACCATGACCAGACTGCCTATGAAAAGAGATATTGCCACACAAACACGCTCTCCCCTGGTGTCCCTCAAGGCTGAGTCATCTCCACTTTGATATTTAATGCCTACCTGAAGCCTCGTGCAGACATCATCCTCTGCAGCTAGCTTCACTATTTCAACCTTAGAATGTTCGACACTGACTTCACACGTGTAATTCAGAAAGGGTTTAAAAAAACGACACCACCTCAATGGACAGTGTCCTACTACTGGGATACAGGATCCGTGCGGATAATAAAAGTGCACTATAGAGGTAGCACTCATATCATGAGTATCCATCTCCAATACAATGGTACCACTAGGGCCAAAGTTTCAATTGCAAGTCTGGTGTGCGACTGCTCCCTAGACTCAAGACACTTGTCTCACCACTGTCACCATCTACAGACAACCTGGTGACCCGACAAACCATCCTCTTCAAAGAATGGAAGACTTCATGACTAACCTGCAAACTACCTCCAATCAAATTCTTTGTGTTGGGGACTTTAGCATCTAGCTGGACTCCACAGGAAATATACCCACTGCGCTGCTTCCGAGGTACAGTGACATGGTGTCCATCACCAACTGGCCATCCTCTTCCGCACACTGATGGTCACAGTGCCCGCCCCTTATATGGCACATCCTTTCCAAGCACATAACATGGAGCCTCTTTTCTTGAGAACCATGAGTCTCCCCAATCCGCTGCCCAGAAACCTTCTAACTCGCCCATCACTGGAGGAGCAGCCGATATTGTCCGCACTATGCTGCTAAAGCAACACACATGTACTCTTGAAATGATAAATCCCATTACCAGCAACAAAAGCAAGGCTTCTCGTCCAGAAAAATAAACTGGTACCAAGACAAACCAGGCACTTACGAAAAGGAATAATAGGGCGTTGGGTATTCATGGCAGGTAACTTGGCCACAATAAATTCAAAGAAGAAAGCCAACTTGCACAATCACATCTCACAGATGTCAGCTGACTTCCCCACTTCAAAGCACTGCCATCCCTACTGTCCTTTGAATGGTGGTGGATGGGACAAGATCAGACCAATTGAAAACAACCTTGCCAGCCACAGCAGGCCTCTACCTGCCCTCAGCATAACCTCATGCCTGAGACCACCTTCAAGCAGGATTCTCCAAACCAATGTCTCCAAACTAGATTGCCCCAAGACAGTTTTAAAAAGGAAGGCCTCTTCAGAGCAGGATCACCCCTGCTCTACCAACACAAAAGAGTTTGTTGCACCCTCTTCCCCTTCCTGGATGCCTTGTTACATCTCTGGTTGCTTCCTTTGGGAGCTGCAAATGGCACACATCACACCATTTCTGAAGCCTTCTGATGAGACCTCCATCCCACCCAACCTCTGTCCAAAAGCCACAATTCTGAAGAAAATTACAATACAATTGATACTGGACAACAGCGAGTCGAACAGCCCACTACATGACCACCAATCTGGATTCTGACCTGCCAGTGGGATTGAATCTCCCTTACTTTTTACAAGGGATAAATATTTGCCCTCAATTAATAATCATTCTCCAGCCATTCTCATCCACTTTGATTGCTCCGCAGCCTTTAACATTGTCCCTCATGGGCCCCTACTGCACGGACCGAGAGACTCTTTCGGCATCCGTCAAAATCTTTGATTGGGTCTCAGGTCTGGTGGGCCCTTTCCTTTCTAAACACAACCACGCTCTCCCCTGGTGTGTCCCTCAAGGCTGAGTCACCTCCACTTTGCTATTTAATGCCTACCCGAAGCCTCGTGCAGACATCATTCTCTCAGGCTAACTTCACTTTCAAAGCCTAATCTGACGCTACCGAAATCGCTGTCATGGTTGCCTGCCCTAACTCAGACCTCTTCTGTATCTCCTCCTGTCCAGCCCAAACACTGGACCGGATGATTGATGACAGCCTGCATCTCAATGCTTCCAAGGCTGATTTAGGTTATATGTGATCCTACAGATGGAAAATTCAGAGTGGTACATTTCATACCGAAGAATACTGATTTATTCATTTATTACTTTGGCCACCCAAGCCTCCCAAGTTTCTATCCTTATAACGCCACCCTAACCCGATCCCGACACATTTTAACCCCTTATACCACTACCCTTTATATATTTAATATTTTTGGTATTATGGTTATTGGAGAAATGTACCACTCTGAATTGTTTTCGGTAAATTGACTGGGTACCTTGATATATTGTGAGGGATCTAGCCCTGCTTCTGTGACTGTCATGTGCTATGATAGGTACCCTCCGCCCCTACCCTTGATCTTTGAAGCAAAACACCTTGGTTTTACGTTTGTTGGACTCCTCACTTTTGTCTCATAAGCTCAAGCAGCGCTAAGAAATGACACCTTCATCAACATGTGCTGAGATTGATTCTCCCTCTTCTGCATTTGTCGCACAAGGTTGAAGTGAAAAGAGCCTTAATGCTCGATTTGGACTTTTTTAACAACCTCCAAGTATGGCCTGATCAGTGTCAAGTCACCGAGAAGAAGGCTGGTAGGATTGTCCTGGGGTAGAAGGCTGATAGGATGGTCCTGGGTTGGACGGCTGATAGGATGTACTGGGGTAGAAGGCTAATAGGATGTCCTGGAGTACAAGGCTGATAGGATGTCCTGGGGTAGACGCAGATAGGATGGTCCTGGGGTAGACGCAGATAGGATGGTCCTGGGGAAGAAGGCTGATAGGATGGTCCTGGGGTAGAAGGCTGATAGGATGGTCCTAGGGTAGAATGCTGATAAGATGGTCCGTGGGTAGAATGCTGATAAGATGGTCTTGGGGTAGAAGACGGATAGGATGGTCCTGGGGTAGAAGGCTGATAGGATGGTCCTGGGGTAGAAGGCCGATAGGATGGTCCTGTGGTAAAAGGCCGATAGGATGGTCCTGGGGTAGAAGGCCGATAGGATGGTCCTGGGGTAGAAGGCCGATAGGATGGTCCTGGGGTAGAAGGCCGATAGGATGGTCCTGGGGTAGAAGGCCGATAGGATGACCTGGGGTAGACGGTTGATAGGATGGTCCTGGGGTAGAAGGCTGAGAGGATGGCCCTGAGGTAGAAGGCCGATAGGATGGTCCTTCGGTAGAAGGCCAATAGGATCCTCCTGGGGTAGAAGGCAGATAGGATGTCCTGGGTTAGAAGGCTGATAGGATGGTCCTGGGGTAGAAGGCTGATAGGATGGTCCTGGGGTAGACGCAGATAGGATGGTCCTGGGGTAGGAGGCTGATAGGATGGTCCTGGGGTAGGAGGCTGATAGGATGGTCCTGGGGTAGAAGGCTGATAGGATGGTCCTGGGGTAGAAGGCTGATAGGATGTCCTTGGGTAGACGCAGATAGGATGGTCCTGGTGTAGAAGGCGGATAGGATGGTCCTGGTGTAGAAGGCGGATAGGATGGTCCTGGGATATAAGGCTGTTAGGATTGTCCTGGGGTAGAAGGCTGATAGGATGGTCCTGGGGTAGAAGTCTGATAGGATCCTCATGGGGTAGAAGGCCGAAAGAATGGTCCTGGGGTAGAAGGCCGATAGGATGATCCTGGGGTAGAAGGCCGATAGGATGGTCCTGCGGTAGAAGGCTGATAGGATGGTCTTGCGGTAGAAGGCCGAAAGAATGGTCCTGGGGTAGAAGGCCGATAGGATGATCCTGGGGTAGAAGGGCGATAGGATGGTCCTGGGGTAGAAGGCCGATAAGATGATCCTTGGGTAGAAGGTCGATAGGATGGTCCTGGGGTAGAAGGGTGAGAGGATGGTCCTGCGGTAGAAGGCCAAAAGGATGGTCCTGCAGTAGAAGGCCGATAGGATAGTCCAGGGGTAGGAGGCCGATAGGATGGTCCTGGGGTAGAAGGCTGATAGGATGGCCCTGGGGTAGACACAGATAGGATGGTCCTGAGGTAGGAGGCTGATAGGATGGTCCTGGGGTATGTAGGGTATTTCGTGTAGATTTGGGGCCTAGCGGTATTTTCTTACCGCCAAAAATAAAGTAATTCAGCAATAATCAATCCTTGCATTCAGATTGGGTCTGGTATTATAGTAATATAGTGGATATGCATTATTTCAGTACACAGATACTTTTAGTTGGTATGCATTTCGTTGTGGTATAGTGATGAGCATAATTTATTTGTTTTATTTGTGGCCCCAACATACAAAACCCCTTTCTTTTGATTAGACTGTTCTTGTGATCTCTAGAGGCCTCAGGCTTCTACATTATTCAGGAACACCACATTTTCATATGGAATGCCACTTATGGCTGTTATCACTGATTTATCTACACCATTGAGCTATGCTTCCATAAAGTATTCACAATAACATGTGGTATACACACTAATTTATTTACATTAGTGAAACTATTTCCAGAGGCCTTTCTTTCTGCTGACTCATATACGTCCAGCAAACTATTTCATTATGTTCCACACACAAATATATACACTGAGTGGAACCACGCACACAGCTATTTATAATTGCTCATAACATTACTTTATCTGCATAGAAACTTGACGCTTTAAGCATCATTCTCTCTATGGCATAATATTTTTTTTAGACCAATGGTCCTGGGGTAGAAGGCTGATAGGATGGTCCTGGGGTAGAAGCCTAGGGAACACATTACACTGGCCCTTGAAAGCCGTGACCGGTTCCCACTTGAAATCTGCATCACTTTCAACACACTGTGTACTATTGTAAGAGGTTTTTAGAGCATACCTTGCCGACAATAAATGGAAAGCCAAAAGATACTGTCCTCCCAAGCTCCTAAGATCTACAGGGCCCAATCTTGCTGTGACTCACCCCCCAGGAAAGACTAATGTTGTTGGGGGTGGGCATGTGAATACTGAAGGAGCTTCAGTCTTGAAGTCTGAACTCAGTCTCCCCAAGACCCTGAGATTAGTAGACAGAAGACAGCCTTGTCCTAAGCCACCTTTGACAATAAACCTGTTGCTACAAGCATTGCCTGAACTTGGAGTCCTACACCTTGGAGTGCTGCATCAGCAGTGGACCTGGGACTGCCGTTTGGCTTTGCCTGTAGCTGCTTTGTAACATACACACAAGGATGTACGGGCTTGATTGCTTCCTGGGCCCACCCCTCCTTTGTTATCTTCCACCTGCCATTTGTAGTGTACATGCATGGTTGCCCTTTCTGCTCTATACATTGTTGCCAGTGTACAGACCACCCTCTCACTATTCTTGCACCTATTACTAGCATTGACGGTCATTAATATGCGTTGCTGTATGCATGATTGCTCCTCTATTTGTATTTGTATATTAGCCCAACAAGTGTAAGAGCCCGTGTACACAGGCCAAAGTGCAGGTTTTCATTGACACAGTAGGACCACTGCATATCCTAAGGCAACAGCTCCCTCTAGAGGTGACAACAGGCAAAGCTATGCAAAATGGCATGGTCTCAATGTATCCTAAAGCAACAGCTCCCTCTAAAGGTGAAAACAAGGGAAGCTACTCCACCGGACATATCTTGACAAATAAACATTTGGCCTTTTATTATATTGTTAGATAGATGCTTATCTGATCCAACAGCCAATGAGGAAACTGTATGATACAGTTCGGAGAGCATTGCATTATACTTCAGCAAAAGCTTGGTTATCCATATGGGGAGCCGGATCATGGTCCCTTCTGGATGGCATCCCGCCGGATAACAAAGGTTTTACTGCAAACATTAGAAAACGGAAACCACATCACAAAATAAAGTTTTGATCCGATATACAACTTATCTGCCAAATAAACGAGTTATAGAGTAGACATGTTTCATGGAATATTCCAATGTAATCTCTTTCAATCAAAAATCTTAACATGTGAAGCTGGAAAGCGGCGATTGCTTCTGTTTCACGAGCAGACTTGTCGAGTTTCAGGGCAAGTTACATGGACAGGCCAAACCACAAAAGAAACGGTGTCATAAAAATGGTCCGTGTCGCTGCCAGAAGCAACATCACAAAGCACATGGCTGCAGAAATGACCCAGTGTGTTTGTGTCTAGTGCCAGCAGTAATCGCTGTCCGGGTGATAAGGACGCAGCAGAGCCCAGGCAGTGGAAGGCGCGCGGGGATCTGGTGGCTGGCAAGATGCCCGCACATTTATGGTGCAGTGCTCTTGCTTATCACAATGGAGAGCATATGCTCATGAGAGACTGTATGGGCAATTGTAAAATAAAAGGCCATTTTGTGAAAAACACTACAAAATGCAAAGTAACAACATGCTTCTGACTGCACACCACACTGAAGAATTTCAATATTTTGTTTGCTTCAACATCCTGGTTAAAGCAGCACTTTGCTGCCCCTCTGCCTTGCTGCTTGTATCTGTCTGTGGAGCTACCTCCACTTGTGGCCTTTTAGCAGCCACTCAAACTGGCCTTACCCTAGATCCGGTTCGGACAATGATCCCAGATCCTAAATGCACCCATGTTCTGATGGCCTCCTTTCAGCCAACACGCCATGGAGTCAGGAGCTCGTATGTTCAGGTTTTCTATAGGAGTATGGGACTGCAGTTCTTAGAATGCAGAGTGGCACTGCCTAAAATAGGGGCACCCATGACAGGAGACTAGTTATGTGTTATTCAGGGCTTTAGCTAGTTTGTCCCTAAAGAATAAACCAAAAATTAGCAAAATTCCCTCTAACAAAAACTTGAATTTCACATTGAAGATGTGTGGGTATAGAAGATGTATAAAGACGGGGGCATTGTGGAGGTGCCCTCTTTTTTGGCACATAAAGGGACAATTCTGACGAAAAATAAAAAGGGACAAAATAATAGAAATGGGAAGAATATACAGATGCCTAATTCCATATTTAGAACTTGAGGAATGGACCAGCACGCTATATAGGAACAATGGAAGAAGCCCATCACTTTAATAGATTTTCATATACAATGAGATTCAACTAATCAGTGAAAACGATTGACTATAGAAACAGAGTTCCAAGATGTCTGCTCCCAGAAATTAGCAGAAATATGTCCGAAAAGCTCTCAGATTTGAACTAGCAACATGAACCACCTTTGGATAAAGAAGTGCCAACATCCCTCAGGAAAAGTGTACTAAAACTGTACTCTGGCTGTCAGAAACATTGGCAAATGACAAGGTAATGAAGTACCTCCATGGCTAAAGGGCATCTTTCCAATGGATTTTTTATTTGTTTGTTCACTTTTTATGCGCACCAAACCCATAGGTAACAGGGCGCAGCAATAAGAAAATGCATGGCTTACAAAGTTACAAATATATACAGGTTACAATATAGTACACTGAATCATCAAAAAGTAGAATAAATTACACAGTATTACCGGCAGTGACACATTGTTCAAATGGGATTAATGCGAGAGTGGGAGTATACTGAAGCCTAGGGTTGTAGAGAGCCAAAGGCAGAAACAGCCTGTAGGATAGGAGACTAGAGGTCAATAGAGATTAAGTGTTTGATAGCATTCTTTCGAAAGTGTAGGTAGGGTTGGTCTACACTCAGATATTGTGGCAGTAGGCAGAGTTTAGCAGCCTTCACTGGGAAGCTATTACCACCAATCTTGCAAGCCTGTATCTAGGTACTGCCAGCCAGTTTGCATTTGCCAGCTCTAGTTGGTCTTAGAGTAGTTCTTCTATAAAGTTTATTAATGGTAAATCCATGGACTGCAGAAAGTGGATCGCTCCAATGACAACCTGCTATTTACCTAACTATGATGCCCACATCTGACACTCCTTAAGGTCAACACTTTCAAAAGTCGACCTCCATTTTCTTTAATGGAGTTTTTGGTTGTCAATGGCGGGTTCTCCACTTCCCATCTAATCCTCCCCACAATAACCTCAGCCTCAACCTGTAACCCGACCATTTGTTTCTAACAATGACTTCTTTTCTCTAACCCTGTATGTACCCTCTAAGCCAAATCTCCAACCTGAACCTCTACTCCTTACCTCAAAGCTAATCCCAAACACTAACATCTACCCTTAGATTTAATTTAAATCCTAATCTCCAACCTTCATTAGAAAATCCTAACTCTATATATATATATATTGGGCAACATTTCACTAAAAATTACATATTATCATGTTAACCTTTGGGATGGTCAGCCTATCACAATTCCCAAATCCGGTCGTTTCTAATTTGAAGGTTGACTTTTCAACCTGAAACAAACAACAACTTAAGTCGAGTAAGACAACTCATTAAAAAAGAAGCAAGCAAATTAACTTTCTTTTCTTTTTTTAAATAAACGTTATCCCACATCTTCACAGGGGCTCTGCATAGGAGCTAAAACCTGATTAACAAGGAGTATGTATCAGTAAGCCATACAGACATAAAATAAAATAAATGAGGGTCTAAAAATGAACTATCAAATAAAAGGCAAAAAAACAAAAGACAAATAGAGGCAAAGAAAACAGAAGGTGGCATCACAGGAAGGGAGACGTGGAAAGGCAGCGGTAAGAATTTATAGAAGCAAAGCAAGTACTCGGCTCATAATTTTGCTGTAAAGAAAATTCCACAGTGGAGTAGTAGCCCCAGAAAAAGCATGGGTTTGACATTGTTTATTAAAATGCAGCAGAATATTTAAATGGTTGCTATACATTGGTACTCGACTGTCTGCATGGGCAAAGATAAGGAAGCCATTACTGGCACCAGAAATGGGAACGAAAAACTGGAACGCCAATGGAAAATGGGGCCAAGAAACAAATGGAAAATAAGGCACCAGTAGCCTGAATATAAATGTAGGTTTTGCGGTGGAGGGGTCAAGTAGTTGGGAGGTATTGTAGCCCCCACCCTATTGGAAAGTAGGGGGCAAGTAGATGTGGTAGGTTTGGTTTTACATGAGGGTGGGGAGTTTGGAAGGGTTGGGGGACAAAGGAATTTCCATTTGCTTGTGGGTGGTTCAAATATTTGGCGAGTTCCCAAGTCCTGTAGTCTGTGAATGTGACATGGTGCATCGCAGGGCCCTATATGAGTTCCTCAAGCTGCGGAAGGGCTGGGCCGCAACACAATTTCATAGGCATTCACAGCGTTCACAGATCTGTGGATGTGGAGTTCAGATTCACAGACCTTTTTGGGTTTGCAGACCCAATGCAAAAAAGTCTGCAGATTCAGGGTAAAAGACTGCAAACGTGTGGGAAAGTAAAGAAAAAAAAAAGAAAAGGTCAAGTTAAAATAAATACCATGAAACTACCCTAGACCCTCTCACTAGTGCTTACAAATTGAGAAGACCAGGGGAATAGAGACATATCCTTTGGCAAAAGTCAAGAGAAGACCAGTGGAAGGCATACCTCTGGTAAAAATCCAGACATCATTGCGACTATTAAAAGAGCCTGAGAAAAGCTTGGGGAAGGGAGACATTTTCCCCATCATTGTAGAACTGTAAGGAGTTGCCTGTGAAGACCTAGGGAGGGAGACCTCCCCGCCATCAGTGTGGAACTATTTAGAAAGGCCAAGTGATGGCTAGGGGCAGAAGGATATTCCCCACGTGAGAAACCTGATGGTATTCTCCCACCTACTCCTCCAGGATCCACCATTCAGGTGGCCATGGAAGGCCCATCATTTTTGGATCTTGACCTGGGGGTGGACAAGCAAGGGAAGATCACCTGAGTGGAGGGTCACGAGGGATTGGGAGGAGGATACCCAAGTTTGAGACATGGTATTCCCCCAATCCCAATAATATCCCAATCTACTCTCCCTCAGCCTTCATGGGATATTTCCAATCTCAACCCATCTCCCACTCCCCATTTACAGCAAATACTGAGACGAGGAAGATACAAATAGAATCAGTGAAGATTACCCATAGAAACAACATGGGGAAATTAAGGGAAGCCTACTATAGAAAGAACGCCAGTTGTCCCACTAATAGAGCCAGGCAGGGTCAGGCATTTGATAAATGACCACTCACACCTGACTCCACTTGACTGTTTGCTGAAAGATAAAAGGTTTGCTTTTTCACAGAGGAGAGTGCAAGCTGGGGATGTTGTCCAGACCAGAGAGACCAAGGAGTAGAGAACAGCAGTACCTGAAGCATGGAGAACGGCGTGCCGAGACGCTGGCCCGGTGTTGGTGAGGGGCTGCAACAGTGGTGCTGGAACAATTTTGAGAGTGAGAGGTGCTGGCTGGTGTCACCTTACCAAAATCTGTCCAGTGTCAGCATAACAAAATCATAGGTGTTGTAAGCAATCCTGGTGCTATTCAACTAGCAAGGATATCAAGTGAAGTCAACTCCTTCAGCGGAACAAGGTTGGGCGTGCGTTCAACGCAAATCATTTCTAAAATATGGCATCAGATGAATAATTTCAAAACAATTATTTCCACATGTATGAATAAAGTTGATAGGATGTTACTGTTGGAGATCCATGTTGTAACCACTATTGACTCAGACTCCCCAAGAACTACTGCCCCATTAATATCCTTCCATACCTCGCCAGAACTATGGGATGCTTTGTCTCTACCAAAGTGTAACAAAAAGTGACCACAAACAACTGCCTCAACCCCTTCCAATATGGGTTTCAACCCGAGTCTGCTACACTTTGCATCCTCGATGACCTCCACAACTGACAAAGGAAACATAGCAATCCTCATACTCCTCGATCCCACCATTTTGCTAAAAATCATATCCCATCAGATGAACCTTTAAGTCACCATCCTAGACTGGTTCACTTCCCTCCTCACTGAAAGACACACTTTGTCTCTATGCCCCCTTATCAATCACGCCCCATTCTAGACACGTACAGCAACCCACAAGTTTAATCCTTGTCCCCACTTTCCTCCACAACCTTAAAAGCTACCTCTCCACCATTACCCCCTGGCCGGCCACCCACTAACTGCAGCTTAACTCTTCCAAAGCATATGGCATTCCAAACCTCATCTGCCCCTCTCCCCCGACACATATCTAACCTTCTCCCCGGGATCAAAGAACTTATCACAGAAAACCTATACACATATCTCTCCAGATATCAAATCTCTTGGTCTCACCATCGACCCCCACCTTTCTTTCACACACCACATAACTGCTGTCAACGAATGCAATCTGCAACTATCCCTCCCATGAACAATCACACACATCCTTTCCCCTGACTACTTCTGCACCATAGTCCAAGTACTGATTCAGTCCAAGCAGGACTACAGCAATGTTCTCCTCACTGGACTCCCCAACAGCACACATCTGCCCTGCAAGCCATACAAAATGCAGCAGCCAAACTGATCCTCCACCTACCCAAACGTTCACGCATATTACAGCTCTCACCCAGCTACACTGGCTACCCATACACAAAGAATTGCCTTCAAATGATGCTACATTATATTAAAAGTCATCCATCTCAAAACCCTAGCTTACTTTCACAACATTCTCAAACCCATCACCCACGCAAACACGAGACAAGCAAGCACATCTGACAACTCTGCAAATTAACATGAATACCAAAATAGGTTTTTATCCAGTGGACACCCAGGGCATGGAACACGCTACCGCTTCACATCTGCATGGCACTCTCAATCACCACTTTCAGAAAGAGGCTCAAAACATACCTTTGTCCTTGCACATAAACATACCCACCTACCACTTGTCCATCCTAATCTTCCGATCCTATCCTAAAAACATTTTCTGACTTCTGTTTCACATCTAATTTCTTTCAACCTTTGAACCTTCTTCGGCACTCTGATACCCCGCTTGGTAGAGCCAGTGCTGAACAAAACTTCAAATAACAAATACAATATCTGAGGACGTGAAGACATTTTTATAATAGAAATGACCATACTAATAACAGCAAGTCATGCTTATTAATGGATAGGTGTTCTACTAGTGTACACACAGAATCCTTCAGAGTAGACCTACCAACACACACAACTTACAAAGAGATCTGCTCATGACGACACCCAGATACGTTAACACTGGTTCTTGTTTATTTGAATGCCCAGATTTATTCAGTGTTCTAATCTTATTAACAGACCCATTCAAAGTGCTGCTCTAATATAGCCCATGTACACTTAGACCTATGCTGTTGATAACTAAAAAAGATATCATAGTTTGGAGGTATGGCTGAACCATGCTTTATCTGTCTGAGAAAGAGCTGATTGATTTAGCAATGATTGACATGGACTCATTTCTGCCCACGAAAGGAATAACACACCATTGATAATGTTAGCAGCAAACTGCACTGGAATTTAATATGTGTTATGGGGTGCATTTAAAGGCCCCAAACAGAAGTCCCTTCAACATGAATAGCAAGGTTCTAAACACTGAAACAAAAACGGCCTGTCTTTTGTTTTAGTTTTTCTAGTAAAGTTAAAGAGCCATATGGAAAGGGGACTACCTGTCATTACCAATGGACAAGCAGCAGTTTGATTTACAAAAGAAGGAGGAATCAAAGATCCCGGTCACATTAGAAACAGGATTTTTAAACATTGAAAACAAAAACGGCCTGCACATGAGTGTGCAAATAAAAACGGCTTTAAAAAGCAAAAGTGAGAAAAAATATCACTGCTCACAGAAAAATTTCAGGAAAACCAAACATGATGTGGGGGTTGACAAAAGTAATGCATATTATGTTTCACTTACAAAACTCCAGTGACATGTGAAGAGCCACATTGTCTTCATGGAAAATGTCAGCCCAAGGCAGACCCTGTTTTTGGCTGTGGTCAAAACTTCACAAAGGAAATCTCCCACTTCTAGCCTGGATGTCACATCTCCGAACTAATGACCATACACAATAAAATGCCCTGCTGAAAGTGTCGAAAGCCCAGTGTTCTCCAGACCTGCTTGCTCTGAAAAGACTCAAGCAAAACACAACTAATATATGTGAAAATGTGGCCATCCATTTCAAAGAGCAAGCTTCCAACACAAACCAGGCTGATGAAGGTACAGGCTGACCTAGTGAAAACAAATGGTCGGAAGCATAAATTGCCATTTGTCCCACAGGAAGATACACAATTAAGTTAAAAGGACTATTATTATTTAGACCTTTTTCTCAGCAACCATAATCTGGATTGATTGCATTTTTGTGCCATTTTTAATGTAATTTCTTTGCGATTTTGGGGATATAAAATGGCATCTACCTGTGTCTCTGGGAACTGTAATAGCCACTTAAACTAGGTTTCTGGCTGATCTGAACATGTTCCAAATGTGATAGTTTGTGAGTGGGTGGAAAATGAAATTAGGGATATGCTTAATAACTTACACCTTCATAACTGTTGTGCTTTTTATGGAAACGGCAGAAATGTGCCACATGGTTATGTCACATCATAAGGATTTGGTGGTCTGCTTATCGAATTCTCCATGATTAGCTAAATCAGAAAATAGGTTTAGTATGGCAGTTGCTAGTAAAATTATGAAGTTGTGATACATAGTTTTTGCCAAAAAGTTGAAAGGAGAAAGGGGCGATTACAAATGAGAATTTCCGTATGGTACTTCAAACCCCTAAACCAATCCTGACTTGGAGGTGGGGTCCGGAAGAGAGAGAGAGGGGTAACTGTCCAATCTAGTGGTAGGGATTATTGCAGGGTACTTCGCCAAGATTGTAAAATTTGTGATGTCATTGCTGCTATATAAGGGGGACTGCACTAGGACATGCAAAAACAGGGGGGACAGAAAAGGGCAAAAAAGACAAGAGGACAGGGAGGAAAGGCAGACAATCAGTAAGGCTTCTGAAACTTACCATTTGACAACTGTAAGCAGACACCAAAGGAGATCAAAGAGTGCATCTGGGTGGAGCTTTCTATTTCTAGGAAGGCCTCAAAGCTGACTGGGCCCTGTGGTGGAGAGAAGGAGGCCATCTTTGAGAGTGGAGTGACCAGACCCCTGCCCTATCTTTACAGAGTGTCATGAGACGCAGCTGGCTTTCCTGAACCTTAAACAGAAGCTTGTTATGTAAGTAGGGGGGTGCAAAATTGTAGATCCTTAGCCTATGTAACCAAAAATATCAATGTAATTAATTCCTCATTTACCAGAACACTATCGGGTGAATTTTCTTAAAATTCGAAATTAACAAAGCTCACTTCCCAGTGTGCGCTGACAACTATAGCCTGTAATTTAATTGGGTAATCCTTGTTGTCCAGCTGACCCAGACTTCTATGAGAAAGAGGAGTGCCTTTGTTCTTTAATCAGCCCAACCTTTTTATCCAGCTTCCCCAAAACAGACCTTTCAGTAAGGGAGGCACTGAAATCCTAAATTCCCCAACGCATTCCAGTTTTTCTGTCTGACTTCCCAACATACACCAAAGCAAGGGGTGGGAGGTCTGAAAAACAAAGCGATAAATCACCCTGTGTTTGTTTTAAACCAAAGGTTTGGGCAACATTATTTATTGATCAGTGTAATTATTTTGTGAAGTGAAATTGTCAGAGAGTGTACAGTTGTGACTTTGTTCTTTTTAACTCACTTTTGTGATACATTCATGCTGAGAGAAGTTGATTGTGTTGTGCCACGGATAAAGTGGTGCTTTCAATATTTTCGTTCTAATTTCTATTCCTGTTAATTTAAATAAATACAAATATATTTCCTAACCACCAGCCTGGCTCCTGGCTCATTGTTAGGTCAGGGGGTAGGGATCCAAGGGGCATGATATGTGTCTGAGATAGGGCTAAAAAAAGAATCTGTCAAACAGTACAGTTTGTTGAATAACCACTTGAGTTGGGAAGGGAAGGAACTCCCCGTGTTGAGGGTGGCTTCTCTGTTGGAGGGAGGTTCCTGGCAGATGGAACCATACATCACTCTGTTCTCTGTACTCCAAATAGTATGGATATGGCATACAAAAGGAGCATTAGAAGGTAGAGGTTATCCAACATAATGGGGGGCCATATAGCACTCTTTCAGTGCACAGATACATGATAAAAGAAAACATCTGCCTTGTGCTTTTAAATAAAAATATATTTTTTAATACTGATGATGAAGTGGCAATGCCAGTTCAATATCAACCAAGAGGACACAACTTTGTTGAATGTGATTTATGTGCCCCATACCTGTGTGCATTATACTATTGGATGAGCTTTAGGGAATTTAAATTCCATGCAGAAACAATATTTGGTCTCTCTTCTGAGAACAATAGAACATCATTAACACTGTGCTACTGAATATTCCACAACCTTATTGATACATCCTGGTACGTTAAAATGTAAAGTATAACTGCAATACTGCAACTGCCAGTACTGTCCATCATACGGCTAGCAGCAATGTGGATAGGTTTTAGGGCTGCATGTGAAGTATAGTAGTAGGTACTGTGCAAAGAACAGTCAATACAGTGCAACTAAAACGGGGTATTTGTTGAGAAGTGCAGTACTTTGTTATTAAATCTATATTAGAGCCACTGAGAAGTGAATGCACTGTAATAAAATATTATATTCTGCTAGTTAAGTAATCTTTTATAACATGCTTAATACTGGATTCTAGTCTCAAAGCCCGAGACCAGGACTCAACCTTTTTTGTTCTGCATTGTCTTTCTTCAAAAACAAAAGTGTTGCCCCTGAACTATTCTATCGGGCCTAGAGTGCAGGTGCAAAAAAATATTGCCATTTCAGCACTGTACTGTGACAATGTTGGTGGATATAAAATCAATAAACTAAAGGTTCATCCACATTTATAAGATTGCAGCCCTTCTGTAAAGTGTGATCGCATAAAAAAATGTACCATGTTCAGAGCAGAAGTGGAAGCCTAAGTCTTAGAGGCTGGAATTTTTAACTGATCTACAAAGGAAGGAGTGAAAGATAAGACGCACACACAGACACACATAGGTACATAAATTGACACACATTCATCCTCCTCCTCCATTAGGTACTGTGGTAAGGCTGCACATTGACACACAACACATTTGAATTGAGTTTAACAAAAGATGGTTTATTCAGTGTTCTGCAAGGGTAGAGATTTAGACAAAACACCTAGAGGAACTGGTGGACTATTTATTTATTTAATTATTTACTGAGCATTTGTTAGACACTCATACAACAAAATAGTGTTTCCAGGTGCCACAAGACAAGTGGGAAGGGAGCAACATGGGGGAGAATAAAAATGGCAAAAACAGTTAATATACAATTATGGCCCTACTAGGCCTTGTGGCATTCAGACATACAAGTGCAGGGGAGAGAAGTGCAAGAGATATGGAGTGGTGGAGGGCAAGGTATGGACAAGTGCTAGTGGGAGCCTGGGAGGGAAGTGCCACGGGGAGCCAGGGAGGACACCCCTGGCTAAGTGCTAATGCAGAGGAAATCCAAGGGGGGGGCTGCACCCCCACCAGGCAGATGGCCCACAAGGACAGTGCTGAAGGGAGTGGGGGTGCGGGTGTAGACTGGGTAAAGGGCCCGGTAGCCTTTTAGATTCATGAGGGAACAGGCCGCCATTCTCAGTGGCAGTGGGGTGATTAGTAGGGAAGGTAAAGAAGTAGAGAAAAGCAGAGTTTTGAGAAGTTTCCCGAACTTAAGGAGGTCCAGTTCAAGTCTGACTAGGGATAGGGAGGCTGTCAAAGAGAGGCACCAGTCGAAGAAAGATACCTGCCCCCGACCCATATTCTCTGTTTGGAGAAGCATTTGACAAGCAGATTTTGAGTTAGAGGAGCGGAGGGCTCTAGCAGGGATGTATTTAGGGTGAGAGAGTTGGAGATAGCGTGGTCCTTGCCCCCAAAAGCCTTGTGGATGATGCAGAGGGTCTTGGATTAGATCCATGCTGCCACCGGGAGCCAGTGAAGATATGTTAGGGCTGGAGAGATAAGGTCCGTGGGCTTGAGGCCAAGGATAAGTCTTGCAGCCCTGTTCTGGATTAGCTGAAGGGAGCATAGTGAGGAAAAGGGGAGATGGATGAAGTGGCTGTTGTAGTACTCCAGCCTAGAGAGGACCAGAGATCTGGGGACATTGAGCTTCTGGGGAAATGTGTGGAAAGGAAGAATGCCTCTAAGGAGATGGAGCTGGAAGTGGGCCTTCTTGGCAAGGTTCAAGATGTGAGGGGTGTAGGAGTGAGAGAGGAGTGGAAGATGACCTAGGTTTTTGGCCTCACAGGATGGCAAGGGTAGAGGGCCCACGGGGGGGTGGCCAGAGGGTAGGGGAGAAGCAGGGTGCAGGCATCACAATATGAAGGATCTCCATCTTACTGGCATTAAGATTGAGGTTGTTAGCTGCACACCATGTCTGAATGGTAGTAGAGGGAAGTTTGAAGGAAAGCTTTGAGTCATCAGCATAACAATGGCTAGGGGGAGAGAAGGAGGCGATTGGGTTAGCCAGAGGCGCGAGAAAGATATTGAATAGCCACGGTGATAGAATAGAGCCCTGGGGGATGCCGCAGGTGGAGAGTGAGGTGGTGGAGGAGAAAAGGCTCAGCTGCAGCTGGGAAGGGTGGTTAGTGAGGAAAGAGGTCAGCCAGTCCAGTGCCCGGTCTGTAATGCTGAGGGTCTATCAGAATTATTTTAAGAGGATAGAATGACTGACCGTGTCAAAGGCAGAGGAGGGATCGAGAAGAATGAGAACAGCAGGAGAGTTAGAGTCAAGACTTGCAAGCATGTCTTCACGGGTGTTCGGGTTTCCGTGCCTCTGGATGGCCAGAACCCAGATTGATGGTCATTGAGGAAGCCAACAAGTTCAGTATGGAGGATCACTTGGGGGAGGACCAATTTCTCCAAAGGTTTACCCAGGCAAGTGGTGGTCGAGATAGGGCAATAGTTAGCCAGGCAGAAGGGGTCGGCAGACGGCTTTCATAGGAGAGAGTGTACAAGGGAGTGCTAGAGGGATAGAGGGAAAGAGCCAGTGGTGAAGGAGTGGTTGCAGAGGTCAGCAAGAGCCGAGGCGAGAAAGGAGAAGTTGTGTTAATGGTTCTAGAGGAACTGGGGAACATCTGTTTGGATGAGACCTTCATAGAGCGGATTAGAGACCTCATAAGGTGCTATCAGCAGGAGGGAGGAGAGAGGGGGATGGAGGGAGGGGAGCCAAGGGGGGCAGGGGAGCAGGAGCAGCAGTGGAGATGAGGTGGTAGAGAGTAAGGACAGGATGTCCTGAGTTTTGGATGTGAAATGGGAGGCCAAGGCAGAGCAGAGAGCCTGGGAAGAAAGGTGAGAGGTGGAGACTGCAGTTGGATTGGCGAGTTCCTTGCAGATTTTGAAGAGTTCAGCCTTGTTGTTAGTAGCTCAAGAGATGCAGGCTTGGATGTGAGCTCCATTCTTGAAGTGGATAGAAAAACGATATTACCTTTGGAGCAGGCGGCAGGCCAGTTTGTCAGAGAATTAACCTGTGGTCTGACACTTCCTTCAGCAAATCTGCACTTACGTTTCAGAGAAGTTAGATAGGAGACATGCCAGCCTTTGCACTTGGAGGAAGGCTTCAGGTGGATCCTCATTTCTGGGGAAAGGGTGCAGAGGATGTTGAGGGTGTTGGAGATGGACAGGTGAAGGTTAGCGAGGAAAGAGTCAGAGGGAGAGTCAGAGGCAGGGGTCAGAGGGAGGATGAAGGTGGAGGTAAAAGCAGCAGCTGACACTTGCTTCATCAGTCGAATGACGGCAAAGGAGGCTGGCAGTGCGGGAGGCAGCTTGGACAGAGGGCACAGGAGCCCCAGCCGAGTGGAGAGGAGAGAATGGTCAGACCAGGAGAGAGTGGTGGTGACCAGGCTAGAGATAGGGATGTCTCCAGAGATTAAGGCATCACTGTGTGTCGGGCTAAGTGGGTCAACCAAAAGAAAGAATGGCAAGATAGAGGGAGTCACCAAGGTCACAGAACCGTGAAGTGGCTGCTTCTGGAGAGACGAGGTGGATATTGAAGCCACAGAGGAAGAGAATTTTGCAAGTAGAGATCAAGAGCGAGGAGGTGATGTCGGCCCATTCAGAGAGGAAGAAAGGGATAGGGACAGCGGACCTGTAGATAGTAGCAAAGGCGAGTGAGAGAATAGTAAAAACCCAGTGCCTACAGATGAGGCATTAAAAAGAGATGTAGGATTGAGTAGGTAGGATACAAGCAGGGACCCACTCAGGGAAAATCTCTAACAAACAAGGATGTTCCTAGAAAAACAATGTCAGGGATGAGACAACACAGCTGGGGCTTTACTCCAGGTTTACTATACCTCCAAAGATGAATGACCAAGAAATAAAGTTCTAAGCTTAACATCAAGAGCCCTTATTCCTTAGTGGATACCATGTACAACAAAGTAATGTCCATAATGTTAGTGAACAGTACATTCCAAATCCTAATTTTAACAAGTCCTTAGCCTCCCGGCTCTTCCAAGAAATGAACAAAAGAGTTGACTAATCATGTTCTCAAATGCCTAACCTAATCTCACACATCAAAACAGAACAGTTCTCCTGGGCAAGCTCTTCCAGGAGTTACTCATAATCTAGACACTTCTTCTGTCTCCCTGCTCTCATGATGACTGAAGATCTCCCCCAGGTTTCTACTTTGCTCTTTTCAGACTTTACCTCAGCCTTGTGGCACTCCCTTTAGGTCTCTTCCAGACCTGGGGATGCTCAGCATTCAATTCAAGTCTCCCGAAGATCTTGGGTTTCACAGCCTTCATGTCAGGTCTCTACTATTAGTATTATTAACATTATTATATTTCTTGAGTACGGACCTGGCTTTGACAAGCAACAGAGAGCTTCACAGAAGTAAACAACAATACAGACACATAGGTCAGGTTTCCTGAGCTGCATTATGCCTGCCACCCTTGCCGTCTCATTGCTCCTTGGATGTGCTTTATAAATATAGTAACTCACACTTTTGAAAAGTGCATTACAGTGCTAGATATTCAACACTAAGTGCATGTAAAACCAAACTAATACTACACTTCAAAGGAAAGAAGGGCTGCTTAGCAATTGTGATGTGCACCTCAACGTAGTGCCACCGGTATGTACGAGAAGAAGGCCATGCTGACCCCCCTGCTTCTTCCATCATCCCGGACTGCTAATCTGCCATCCAGTCCTGTGCACTTCCAATGTTCGCTGCCTCAATGCCAGCAAGACCAAGATCCTTTCCATTGGGACCCCCACTCCCTCTTTCTTCCCCTCTGTCTGGCCATCCTCAATGGGCTCTCTGCTTTTTCCTTCATCCAAAGCCATAAACCTTGGATTCATCTTCGACTCCTCTCTTTCCTTCCTCACATTCAGGACATTGCCAAGAAGTCCAACTTTGAACTCTTCCTAATAAAAGGAATTCTCCCTTTCCTCACTTTCCCGCAAAAGCTCAATGTTACCAGAGCTCCGATTCTCGCTAGGCTTGATTACTGAAATAGCCTACTCTTCAATGTACCCTCTTCCTCTCTACGACCCCTCCCCATAATCCAGAATAGGGCAGCAAGACTTGTCATTGGCCTGAATCCCAGGGACCACATCTCTCCTGCCATAAAAACTCTTCACTGTCTTGGTTGCTGCACAGATTAAATTCAAATACATCTGTATCATACACAACACTGTCTGAGGCCAGCGATTACGCTATCTGCAACTTGCTATCACTAAATATGCTCCCTCTAGACCTCTATGTGAAGCGTTTTGCTAAACAAAGGGCCAGAGGGCGATCTCATACTTCACCAGGCTCCCTCTTGTGGAACAGCCTGCCCCTTCCTCTTCATCTTGAGACAGATCTCCTCAAATTCCAGAAGCTCCTGAAGACTTTTCTTTTTTCCTCCTTCCCTCCTCTGCTAACCTCAGTCACTAAGATTGGTGACCAGGGCCATTATGTGTCCTCTGGAACCTGGCGTCCTACACCCAACCGCCTCAGCTTCTTCCTACACAGAGCACTTGCCTCAGTACCCACTGGCCTAACACCACTGTAGGCCTGCACGTGCCCACTTATTGCAGCTCAACGCTCCCTAGCACTTCGTATACTTGCAACTTACATTGGCTGCTCACCCACGAGCATGGACGTTCCAGAACTTACCCCTACTCCCTCCTCCCCTCTTCTCTCTTTGCACTTGCAGGTTCTCAATACTCACAAGGCTAGTGTATATATTATATTCAAATCCCATGTTCTCTCCCTGTTTACATGTGGGCGCTTTGAAACACAATTTTCTTGTTGTATAAGTGCCTAACAAATGCACAATAAATAAATAAATAATAAATCCATTTTTGCAGCATGCACAGAGCTTCACCAAGCTATAGTTGCAGGATTGGAACAGATGACTACAACAGGTGCATTAACCAACTCGGCTATATTTCCTAAGTGCCTGATGTTGCTGAGAGTGTTTATTGGGGTGAGGCAGCGTCAGTGACATAGAGGGTGCATCTGACGTAAGGCCCGCTTTGTTCTAAATGGAAGCAGCATAGTTCCAAACAGGACAATGCATATGCGTATGAAAGGCTGATACGGCTCAAACAGCAATAAGGTAGTGAAAAAGGCAAGGATAAGTGCCTGCTTGAAAGCACTATAACCTGAGGTCTCCCAGAGCAGTAACAGCTTGCTGCCATCTGTTACGATGTGTGCCGTACTTCTCGAAGTGTGTATGGAGAGAAATCAAACACTATGCTCAGTCATTCCTTGGACTCACTGCTGAGACTGCTTATAAGTGGTGGCAGTCTGCCATTAAGTCAGCCCTGTTACATGCATGAACTGATACATTAAGAGGTACAGCAATCCAGCTATGAATTGCTGAGAAATGTTGATGCCCAAATTAAATGCTAATATTATGAAATGATCTGGCACTGCTCGTCATATGTATTGTTTAACTGCTTGCAGAGAGAATGGCCCTATTCAACAATTATAGCAGGCTTATTGCCACACACATTTTAGAAGCCTTGTTATAAATTGCAGGTGGCATCACATAACATGCATAGCTTCTTTCTAAGTAGAGACTCGCACTGCCATGATAAAATGGGAGTATGAATTGCATGCTCAGTCAGTCCATGCCCTCTCAACTGAGACTCCGAAAGAGTATTAACCCATCTAGGCAAATCACATTTTAAAATTAATGAGATTACATGTTCATATTAAGAAAAGATGTTCATTATAAAAACAGATCACTGCCTTTGTCAGTGGTTGTACCAGAAGGCATGCATTAAGAACTTTGAAACAGCCTCTTATTTACACCCTCCCCAGGGCCTTGCAAAAGTGGCCTAGAATCAAGTTCCCAAATGACCTCATTTTGCTTCAAAACCAGAGAGAGCTGAAAGATAAAAACGAAGTGCCAGTAATTTGTCAGACGATACCGTTCATTAAGTCTTGTTACAGCCACTTTACAGTTTACTGGCCTTAAACAAACAGTTGAAATGTGTTTAAAAGGGAGCATTTCATTCTGCTATTTTGTGAACTTTCTCCATCAATCCAGGAGGTGCTGCAGCACCCCCAGCACCCCTAGTTCCAGTGCCACTGGGCTGCAGCGTGGCTAGGGAGCCGTGCCTCTAAGGAGCCAGAGCGAAGCAGCCTGCATACTACTGTTGGTGTCTGGCAAAATACGTGTTTCATTGCGCAGGTGCCTGTCCCAAGGGCGTCTGAGGGGCAGGTAGTGAGACCCTGGCATCAACCCTATGTATCCAGAAAGACTGCTCATCAATGCAACGCTGCCCTGTGAGTTTCAGGCCGGTGAGGAGAGATTCGGGAGCGTGTGGTTGATTGGAGCAGAGGGGGAGAAAGAAACAGCCTGGAAAGCAGCAAAGCGAGAGAATGTTTTTTAAAGCGCCACAGAGCAGAAAACGAGTGGAAGCTTAGGAAAGCAGAAAGAAGGAAAAGGTGGTAGCGGCACAGAGGGAAAGTCAAGACATTTAAAGAGTGTAAAAGTGTGCAGAGACACAGGAAGTAAATGAACAGGTGCAAGTGTGCACCTTAACCAGTTGCAAGTGTGCATGTTACTGAAAGGAAAGTGTGCAGGAGGCACAATACCGATAGAACAAAGCAGAGGACGGTTGCAAGAGTACACAAGAAAGTATAAGAAACAAAAGAAAACAAGAAAGAAGTGCAGGAAGCATTGAAGGTGAAAGGTTAAAAAGAAAGTGCAACGAATAAAGAGAGGGGAAGCTGATCAGAGTGGTACCCCTAGGAGAAGCAAAGAACCTGGCAGTTTCTAACGTCTCTGAATGTACCCCACACTGGATATGTGTATGAAAAAACTGAATATAAAAAGGCAAGGTACATCCTGACAAATGAAATTGTGTTTGAATTCAAGAGGGGCCTGAGCTTGGGGAAGGGAACCCCTGAAAGGCCTAACAAAGAGGCATACCTATTATATTGTGACAGCTTAACTTGTGTTCGAGTCCAAGAGAAGTGGAATACATATTGGTTTTGATGCTAAAAGAGTTAAAGCTTTGGGAAAGGAACCCTGAGGAGCTTGGAAAGGAACTGTGTATATTTATTTTGATTGTGTTCTGGAAATTGAAAGAGCTAAAGCTGGGGGAAGGGAATCCCAAGGAACTTAAGTCATTTGAAAGTGTAAGACTGCGACAAGATCTTTGGATAAGGTCGGATGAACAGCCCTTTGTTGATTGAACTCATCTTTGTGAAGATGACCACCCCACACCTGGTGAGAAAGTCACCTGAAACCAACCTTAATTTACTATTTTCTGTTGAACCGCAATGTTGTCCTTTTTTGAAGACTTCCCAACACATTTTTGTAAAGAGTGAGGGCAAGCATAGGTTTAGACACAGATGGACTATTGTTCTAGACTCCTAGATGTTGATAACCCTCTGAAACATCAGTTAAGGGAACAAACCATTTAGAGTTAGGGCCAGCTAGGCATTACACCAACCCAAGAGCCTTAGCAAATAAAGGTTTTGAAACAAACATATTTTAGTCTGTGTCTCTCATGATACCATGCCTGTCTCACACCCATAATTCACAAACTGCCTAAAACCATCCGAGGAGGAGCCACCCTTCTGGAGTCAGGGTGGACCCTGTTATATAGTTTTTCTTTTGAAGTCTAAGGGATGGAAACAGGTTTGGGACTCAGGACAGTGAACTATTTGCTTTTGAAGGATTTTCTGACATCATCCTTAGTTGTGTTTGAGGCAGGGAAACCCCTCTTTGCTATAGGGTTCTTCCTTATTTTCAGATAAATACATTTCATGCCAACAGGCATGCCACTTTTATGTCCTGCGTCTACTTCTGCACCCTTACATCATTTAGGATATCTAAATGGTAAATGGCCATTGCAACATTTTACCTTGGCGATTGCGATATGATATGCCTTGCCCAGTGATATTCCCTAGCGCTGAGATGCCACAGCAAACAGCAACAAAAATCAGGAAAAACATATAGCGCAGTATTAGGCAACTGAGACTTGGTGATGTTGAAGAGGAGAATTCCAAGGGACATTCCCGTCCAATACACCAGGTTACATCAGGGAATGGGAGCCACATTAGACTATCCGGTATTTTTATTATGGCTTCACAGTTTCATCAGGGAAAACCCCAGGTGATTTCTGATACAGGTGCAAGCAATCAAAGTACCATTTCAGTTGCTATTAACATGCTAGGAGAAATTGAACAATTAGCTAGAATGACAGGTGTACCAAAATTAATTCCCAGGATAATCAAATGGTGTGGTAAGAAATAAAATCCTTGAAAATGCATGCTCATCTGAAAAATGTTTACTTGGTTTCTCTTTCTTTTGATGGGACTGAAATTGTGTTATTGGATACCAGGATATTTTTCACTAAATTTTCTCTGACAAAGAAATGGCCACTGTGACTGGGAGCCACAATTCTTCAATAACAATGTGAGATGAGATGCCAAATGCAGTTTCTTTAGGCCATGTTGGCAATCAAATTAGCAGACGTCCTTGCTAAGAAAAACAAGGATCCAGCAGGAGTTTGAGAATTAACGACCTATTAAACTAGAGCGATCCATCAGCAACGGCGGACCATACTTATTGTTTTGGCTCGTAATGAATTTAGGGTCAGCCGATCAAGTGGCACAGCGAGTAGAGTGCTCGCTTTGACACCGGTGCAGAGCCTGCTAACTTAGGTTCGAATCCCGGCGGGGCCAAACTCAGCCTTTCATCCTTCTGAGGTCGATAAATGAGCACCACACACCGTGGGTAATAAATAAGCAGCGCTCAAATACCTGAGGGTTCGTAGCGCTATCTAAATGCCAAATTATTATTATTAGGGTCTTTTGATCCCTGATTAGTAAGGGTAAAATAATAGTTGCCGCATGATTAACTTAACCCTACTGAAAAAGAAAAATGGTCTTAATACCAATCTTGAAAATTGGGGCAGGAGGCAAGATGAGGTCTGCCAGATCGATTGGATCAGTCACTGGAACGGGGAATTTACAGAGGAGATTATAAGACATATTGTAGCCAATCCAACGTCATAGCTGGCAATCGGTCTTGATTGACTTGCAGATATAGTTATTAAAGGTTTTCCCACAGATCTGGGCTCCCACACTGATGGACTTTCTTGACAGTATTACAGTGGAATTAAATTTACCATCTTCGTAGAATGGGAGATCCATATAATTATTGGCTTATTGCTCTGCTCGATACAAGTTACAATTTGACTCAGTGTTTTTACAGGTCCCAAGTAAATTGGTCAATGGGCAGAATAGATATAACCTATTATTAGCTGTGTTTCACTTTGCTAGCTAACCATACTTGCACATCAGGCAATCCACCCCTGTATGTAGCCTATTTAGACTAAATTGACAAGGGGGGTCCTGGGAGTCCCTCTGCCAGACATTAGTCCTGGTTACGAGAGACTTACCCAGAGTCTTTAGCTCACTATCTTTCACAGAGAAGAAATATCCTAAACATATCAGTCTAAACATATCAGTCTTTGTCCTGCCCTGGGGCAGTCAGCACCGAAATGCTAGGCAATTCTCCTCTGAACAAGAGTACCAACAGCATCCCCAGACACGTGTTTCGGTCTGGTTGGACCTCATCAGTAGGGAGGAGCTGTGCCTCTCTAAAAATAGTGAGCAAGGGGTCCACGTCTGGATTCCCCTAGTAACTTAGGGTGAGACCCAAAGTTACTAAAATATGCAAATTGACAAGGGGACTGATATGTTTAGGATATTTCTTCTCTGTGAAAGATAGTGAGCTAAAGACTCTGGGTAAGTCTCTCGCAACCAGGACTAATGTCTGGCAGAGGGACTCCCAGGACCCCCCTTGTTAATTTGGCTATTTAGACTAGACATCAGCGTTTGACAACCCACAGATGAATATTTTGATGAAATAAGTCATGAATTGGCGGAACTGATTTAGGGATTTAAAATCTACTAATTTGCCCAAATAATGAGAAAATCTTGAGGGTAATACTGGATTATGTAGGAACAGTACCTGCACCTATTTCGGCTGGGCATGGGCCAACACAGGGGTTTCGCTCCCTTTATGTTAATCTATACATTGTTGATTTGCCAATATCGTGACATGAAACTAGCAATGTCCCCTCTATGCTGAGCAGTCCACAAATTCAATATTTCTAACATCAGGAAGAAAACACGTATGTGTTTCTCCACTTTTCAGAAAAAGGTTTTTTTTTTTTTTTTTTTAATGGCACCTAGACAACCTTCCACTTTGTCGAGTGTTTTTGCTACCTTGTCTTACACATACACTGTAGGATGAGGGGCTCGAGTAGATGTTTTGTAAAGGATGGCAATGTTTTCTTTAGTGCCCCTTGTCAAGGTCCAAAATAAATCCTGACTGGGCTGTGTAGTTTGCAATGTTTTCACTACCCATTTTTTAACTGGCCAGATGGTCTCCTTTGGACGCGTGCCCCACAGAATACAGTTAGGTCCCATGATAAATTCGGTCAATTGTACATATAGGTCTTGCACCTTTCCCTTCTCATGTCTCCCAGAGCACCTCATCTATCCCTCACCCTCATCCTAGCCATCTACCCAACTGCTCCTCCCTACTAGTGCCCAATGTTCTATCATCATCCTCCTTTGCCTCTGACAGTCAAAAGCGGTTTGAGGCCATGAACTGTGGCAGTAGACAGTATACAAATGCAAGATAACTTAACATAACATAAATCATCAGAACCAAACACTTTGATCATGATTCTCCGATCTTTAAACAATTTCCCATTCATGTCAGCCAATCTAATTCCAGTCTTCATGCATCACGTATAAAGCCGCTAACACAGAGAAGCCAGCCTACCTCAATGCACAACTCTACAATTCTAGTGGCTTGTGAACATCTCAGTGCCGCGCCATCTCCAAGCTTGAGACCAAGGTAGCCTCAGGGGAGAAAGAAAGGTGATGTCATGTGCCACGTCCAAGCCAAGTGGATCAACATCCAGTTAGAACAGCTGATACCCCTTCAAGGCTGGAAAGGACTAAAGACGTTGCTCTTTACAGAATACCAATGAGACAACCCAAGAACCCAACTGCTGCCTTGGGAGAGCCATCCCTGGTCTCCAGTGCAGGCCTAACCACATCCCCCTCCATGCCATGCCTGAAAAGAAAAACTTTTTGCAACCATTATTTCATCACTGTATAGTGCTCTTTTGCGGCCCAGCTAGGTTGGCACTTTATAAAAGCACATGCCTACATGCCAATCAGCCAAAGAGGGTGCAATGTCCTTCCCATTCAAAGACACAAAAAGGTGCCAAAACAGATACACAACCTGTTCAGGGGTCTGCAACCTTGGGCAATCCAGATGTTTTGCACTACAACTCCCATCAGCCTTGGCTAGCATAGTCAATGGTGAGGGTTCATGGGAATTGTTGTCCAAACCACCCGGCGAGCCACAGGTTGTAGAACCCTAGTGTAGGCTAGTTGGACATGACATGCGAGGCCGGTGCCCAATGGCTTATTCAGATTCAGAATACATTGAGCTGAGCTAAACTTGTTAAAAACACTTCCACAGACATCCATCAACACGGGCACATTTAGTAGCAAACTCATAACGATTACCAAAGAAAGGTCTCTTGAAGCCTCCATTCCTAAGGTGAATTGACTGGTATGTAAAATCGGTCCTTTTAAATTGCGCAGGAATGTTCTTCCTTGTATCCCTACTGCTTTTCAAGCACCTGTGGTGGCTGCCCTAGTCCTTAGCGGAATGGATTATTGTAACTCACTCTACTTAGGTCAGCCCCTCTATTTGCTCAGGCAGCTGCAGCTCCTTCAGAATGCTGCAGCAAGATCTGTCCTGCGTCCCTCCTTTGGCACACATATGTCCACACTACTTGGACATCTCCATTGGCTGCATGTTGAGGCTAGAATTATGTTCAAGTCTATGTGTACGGTCCACCGGGCTTTCTACGGCATCGGTGCTGAGTATTTGCAAGCAAAGTTTGTTCATTATACTCCTACTCACACTCTCCGCTCCCAATCTGGTCATCTTTTAGTTGTCCCCAGTTTCAGGTGCACTCGAATTGGTGGGCGCACGTTCACTGTTGTGGCAGCTAAGGCCTGGAACAAACTTCCCCTTGATCTCCGAAAGATGGCTGACCACCTCCTCTTTCGTTGGTCATTTAAATCGCTGCGGTTTTAGATTCTCTCGTTTCAGCATACACTATATCTCGGTTCATCATGGCGCCATGATGCCCCAGAGCGTGCACGTGCTCTATAAGTGCTAATAACATAACATAACTGGTGCGGTGTGGTGTATCTTGTTATGGAACTCAATGTATTGATTAAATCCTTTCATTTCAGAGTTAAAAGCTAGTACTGGTGACTCAATATGAATACTGTATAATCATACATTCCAATGAAAATATAATTTCGCAATGTACATCTGATTTAAAGATGTAAGAATGCACAGCATGAAAATGTCCCCTCCCCTCCACCAGATATGATTGCCACTGTCCCCTGGGAGTGCTCGTGTTCACTCCAAGACTAATCCGAATTCACATCTCCAATCAATATTTGACAAGAACATTTTGGACTCCAGGATTATAATCCCAGTCTTCTAGAATAGAGTATTATATTGCAATGTGCGCTGCAGCGCTGAGAGAGTGCCGCCCCCACCACACGATTTAAAGCGAGAATTATGGCCCAAGAGTGTCGTTTTTTGCCTGAGCTGCTTTTATTCATATTTTCTTAAGTATTAACATCACTGAGTTTAGCACAATGACAGGGTTGTCTTCTGTGGCTGTGTTAGATAACTAAAGGGCTGCAGAAAAGCAGCCAGAACAAAGCCAAGAGCGTTTGCCTTTGTGCACGCACGGGCCCGCCATTTTCCAGGACACTGCCATAACGGAGGTACCTGGCTATAAGGTGGCATGAGCGTGGCAAACGGTCCTCGAAGCTGGGTATATTATGGCCGTGCCTGGCAAATGCTTGGAATGTCTTATGCATGTACAATAGAGTGGGACCGATGGGCTTTGTCAGTGCTTGTTTTTAACAGGAATTCAGCTGTGCAGATAATGCAAGGACACACATACTGCTTATACGTGAAGCAGCTAATGGGCCCCTTGGATCAGGCAGATTCAGCTGGTCTACAGCTGCACTTAAGTTATTCTCTTTCAGAAGGTTGCTCTAAAACACAGAGCTAAACTCAAAGCGATCCCAGGGGAGGGTGTCTTTGGTGCGGAAAAGCAGGAAGTTGCTGGGAATGGCCATGGGGACTCCCAGGCAGACCGCCATGGGGACTCCCAGGCAGACCGCCATGGGGACTCCCAGGCAGACCTGACGAGTCTCTGGGTTTAGCCCAGAGACTCCAGGTTCTAGGCTCTTCTCCAGGTCCCCGGGAAAGAGCTTGGAGTACCAGAAAACCCTCACACACTTTCATGGGATTGGCTACAAACATACTGCTAGTGGCCAATCACATGGAGGCGTGGTTGGATAGAAGGCACAGCAAACAAATCCTGACCCTTTTCTGGTTTCATACCGTTGTGTTTGCTCTTTTTCTTATCCATGTGGGCAGGGCAAGTGGCCGTGGTCTTAGGTGGATGTGGGTGGGGCATCCAGTGACCGTGGATCTCTGTTTTTCATTTTTTTTTCAAATGTAGGCAGGTTTGCTCCCAGAGCCATGGATGGGTAACTAACCTTACAACCACCACAGGTGCGTGTCCTCCTCACATCCCATCTCTCTCTCCTATCGTCACTTCCCATGACAATAGTTTGTTCTTAAAGGCACCTTAAAAGAAATAATATTGAATTTTGCCCAAAATAATATAATGTAATAAAATAGTGCCAGCATTTGCTAACAAGCATTGGCAATGCCAATAGTCTTGGCGTTTACTGAGGTTATTTGCATTTTGCATTTATAGGTACCAGGCTACAAAGTTTTAAAGGGGGATGCGATAAGCGGCACGGGCGCGCTAAAGAAGGAGAAGGAAGCAGATCATCCCTTTCCCATGACCTTGCGTGATCTGAATGCCACCTGGCCTAGTAGGATCGTTGTCTCTGTCTTCCCTCTGTTCCCCCTCCCTTGCCGCGCGCCTTAAAACGCTTGTGTATGGGCGCGTTATAAATGCCATATCATATCATATGATCCCAGGGAGTAATGCTTATTTGGTCCAACATGCAGTAAGGGGAAAGGTGGTCATGATCCACAGTCATGCGGACCCTTCTGTCATCTGCCATTTTGGAGTCCCACAGGTCTTCCTGGGGACGTGGCATTCTGCGGCATGCAGGAACAGCACACCTGATGGTACTTTTGTCTGGAGCAAATGTCCTCTATACAAAAGCAGGAGTTCTCAAGGATTTTCAGACCTGAAACTTTTAATTTGATGGTAATTCTGTTACCAAATCTTTTACCAGACTGCCAAACTATTAATGAGGCCAATTTGGTGAATATATTGCCTTCCGAGGAAAAATGTGCATCCTAGACCCCACTGCTTAGGCTTTAAATCTGGTAGACATCTCCTGATCACTGGCAGCGAGGGTGGGGGGAGGGGGCTGTGAATGAACAGTGTCTTGTTTCTACCACTCCCAATTTAAAAGGAAAACGTTTTTAAAAACATGACCATTGTGTTGAACTAGTCCAAAGTTGCGTTATGAATGTTGCTTACTGTGCAAGGGCCAGGGACGTCATTCATGGCTCAGGAATACGAAGCAGGACGACCTATCCTAGAGTGAATTAGTCATTGAGCGCTTACTGTCACAACTTCAAACCGTGGTAAGTAACATGCATTGGTACTATGCCAACTAATTTCTACTCAGTCGGCCTCATCACGAGTTTGGCGATAACCCTTAAGTGCGGCGGTAACTTTATTTTCACTGCATTTAAGGGTCCACCAAATCACGGGTTTGGCAGCATTTACCCCCATCTCTGAGCTGGGGGTAAAAGCGCCAGGAATTTGTTGATTTTCGGCGCATTTACCGCTTCGTAATACCACCAACGGTAATCGTGCCAAAAATTCCCCATTGGGTCTAATGGTTAATGGGAAATTCCACAATGGGGAATGGGGAATTACTGTTCCGCCAAACCCCTGATCCAGCATAATAGCGCGCCAGGGTTTGCCAGTAACGCTATTAGCCCTGGCAGTATCCCGGCAGTAATAATAGCGGGAAACCGCCCAACTCGTGATGAGACCCATTGTATCCATTTTAAAAGGATACAAGAATGAGTGCAGCGATAAAAGTCTATGATTCTTCAGTTCAAAAACAGACCTGTAGCAGGTACGTAACCCACTGAGCTACCCCCAATCTTATGACAAGAGCGAATCACTGAAACCACCTCAGACATGAACCTTGTGTATAGGCGAGTTATAAATGCCATATCATATCATATATCATTACCCAATTACACATAAAGGGAAGAAAAAAAAAACAATTCACGGTGCGACACATCCAAAAAAAAAAGCCAGGATACCAAAAATGTCATCAACCCATAAGGGGGGAAAGGGGTCCTCTCTCCAGTGAAAGGTTTCAGCACAATACATGCACAAGTCCAGTTGTCATGAATATAAAAACGAGGGGCAGGTCGACTCCAGTTAAAATCCCCAGCATTACTTAATGTAATACAAAAGACGCTGTTCGCACAAAAACACACACTTGTGCGCAATGAACAGGTCAAACAGGTACACATTACTGCCCATATATTTTCGCGTAGTATTTTAATGCTGGATGTTACTTTGGCTGTGAGCGCTTTTTAAATTTTGCAGACAACCAAACTGAGGCACATATTGCTAAACTGATTTGCCCAGGATCACACACACGTCTGTCAAGGGGAAGAGGCTAAACTGGGATTTAAATCAAGATAGTGCGCTTCAAAAATTAGCTTTATACCCGCATGACAAGAGAATGTTTTTTCATGTGTAAAAAACGTTTTCAAAAAAGCTGGCGGGGGTACTGACTAATTTGACTCCTAAATGACCTGAGCCGTTTACAGTCTGGTGTGACTCCCAGTGGAGCACACCTCGGCAGGAGAGCTGGTCATGGCATATTGTGAATACCACAGGTTCGGAGATGAGCACGTGCTGCAGTGAGCCTCCCAGTAGCAGATTTGTTGGACAAGCCTGTGACTCACACAGGCGTGAGTCCTAAGGAGATGTGCACTGGCTGGTGTAAACACAAAAGTGCTACAGCTCTGTAATGGCTGGTGTGATTACTGAAGACTCGGGTCAGTGCAGTGGTCTCCAAACTGTGGGACCGGTCTCCCCAAGGGGACTCAAAGGATGTCCATGGAAGGGCGTCCTATTTAAAAAGGGATTGCAGTAGAGGGCGGAAATCATATTTTTACTTGAGGAGGCTCAATATAAAAGCAAACAGTTTGGGCTTTGTGTAGACGTGGGAAAGGCACTTGGCAAGAACAGACAGTGGTATTGACTGGCTATTGATGGTAGTAGGTACAAAATGGTGTGAGTGTCTAGTCAACTTTGTTCACTTGTTAGGCGCTTATACAGAAAGCAATTACTGTTTGAAAGCGTTTCATTCTATAGCAGTGCATAGCAAATACCTAATACACACTTGCCAAACTATTGGCTTTGACAATGCTTCTTTTTAACAGGATTTCAGTGAATCACACACAGAGTGCTTATAAATCGAGTGGCTGAAGGCAGACCTGGTTAAGACATTAGTGTGTTTACAACTCAATTAAGTTATTAACTCTCAGAAGACTGCTTTGAGAAAACACTGGCATGCACTTCAAGTGTAACGTTTGATTGTAAGGCTTGTTTAAAGTGAGCTGACAGAGTTCCCATGAGGAGGGTTTTTTGGCAGGGAGGAGTAGGAACTGTTTGGGAATGGTCATAGGGATTAACACGGCCATCAGCAGTCAAAGTGTGGCCAAATAACCAAACAACTCTTACAAGCTTTGTGTCCATCGTCATTTGCCATTTCTCGACATTTGTCTCTAATGCAATAGTTTTGGCTTGAAGGTGGCACTAAAGCTCCACATAATAGCCCAACCTAAAAAAAGACTACTGTCCACGACAAGGAACTCGAGCTGAGAACAGGTTGGTGCGTGTGTCAAAATGTTTAGATGCGGATAAATACAACACTCCTTATATAGTAGTTTAAACAGTAACTTTATTTGAAACATCTCTAAAAAGGACATAAGACTCTGCACTGGATCTCTTGAGTCTTCTGTAGCAATGCTTTTGTTAGAGGGATCCCAAGAGTTAACTCAGAGTTTATAGTGTCGCATGCATCAGTGTATACGTTACTTTTCCAGGTAACGTTTCTTCGGAACTGGCAACCTTTTCTAAACGTTCTTCACGCTTTAACCCAGACAGCAAACGTATTTTTTCTTTCCTATAGAAACGTATTGGTATTGGGGAATTTTTCCCAGTCTCTGTCATTAATGCGGACCTGTTTGCCACTGTACTTTATCCCTTTTGTACCTTGTTGGCAAGACTGTTTCGAATGTTATTTCCTACAAGTTATTTAATTGTATTCATTCAATTCTCTTCAATACACTTCGTTTTTTACCTTTTTATTTATTGTAGTTTTCTCCTTATAAGCGGAGCCTAACAGCTTTTCTCTCTCTCTCACCTTCTCTCTGCTGGAGGTCGCTGAGTGCTTTCAGGCCTCGTCAGTTTCGCCACTTCCTTCACTTTCCTTTCACATCAGCACGTCTCTGATCAGAGAGGATTGGGTAGCGGCCGTCGGCTGACACGACACGCCCCTAACGCCCCTCTGTCACAGAGCCGATGCCGCTCAGCTGATCAGGGGCTCCAGGTGTCCGAAAACCAAGCAGTAACGCCTCTTTCTCAAACGTGAGCCTTCAGGCAGCGTTTGTAGTTGGACTTTGACATTTCTGGATACAGGACAGTAAGGGGTTAAGAGAGCCGGTAAAGGTGCAGGAGCCTTTAACCCCGTACCGGCCTATTACGAGGTCCCCTAGCGGGACCCAGTCTGGACGTCTGGTTTTACCAGACGTCCTTTACGGGTCCTGCAAGGGGACAAGCATGCTAACAGGCCCGTCATTAACGCCCGTTGTTAGCATGCTCCCCATTCCCATTGAGCCCTATGGGGCTTAAATGAGAATGGGGATTCATTTTTACCGGGTCCAAGAAAAGATCAATTACTGGGTCGCCATGACCCGGTAATTGCCCATTTCATAAACCCGGTAAAAATGTATTTCTGGCGGCAGCCGTGCCCTTAATAAGGGCACGGCTACCGCCAGGGTCCTAATGAGGCCCACAGTCTTTTATCATAACGGGATATAACTTTAAAACAACCCATTGGCGAACAGGGCCTTCTTTTCTCACGGGGCTTAATCAATATGCCCATTCATAACGGATCTCATCCTCTCCTCCAGCAGTTCCCTGACAACAACAAAAAAAACGAACAGCCAGCTTAAAAAAAAAAGGAACCTATACACACAGACTCCTCCCCTACTGGACATAAAAGCTGTCTATCATTTTCCCAAGACCCGCCTCTTGCCAATCAGCCTTTTAATCTAATACTGCCATGATACCTGATGTTCTAAGATCTACCCTCCTGGTTTGCCTTCTTGCCTTTAACCCTTTCAACAGAAACATTAGATTTAATTAGATTGGGTGCGCATAACATGATAAGGGGGTTGTAGATGCAGGTTTTTGTTCCAAAGAGCAAGAAAGCTGTGCCCAGGCTGTAAGGCTCTCAGACAGCCGCTTTGCCCAGAGGCCTACTTAAGTCCCCAATGATTAGAGCTCTGCACAAACTGGAATGAAAGTGTTAGAACAGGGGTCTGAAACTTGCAGTTCTCCAGATGTTCTGGACGTACACTCCCATTATCCTTCACAATTGACTATGCTGGCTAAGGCTGATGGGAGTTGTAGTTAAAAACCTTTGGAGAGCCAAAGGTGGCAGACTCCTGGGTTAGAGCTTTGCATTGGGTGGCATGAGTTCCAAACAGCTAGAGCAGGGCAAAAGCTGGCAAGAGTTCCAACAGACTAGAGCTGTGCACAAGCCGATGTGGACCTAAAAGCATGACGATGTGAAACACTGCTCATTTCGAATGGTGTGGACATGTCTGCTAGTTGTCTTTAAGTATCCAAGGCCTTAATCTTGCGGACAGAATGGTTTTTGACGCCAGTTAGTATAGAGACGGATATTGGTTGGCGTTATCCAAATGTATTTTAAAGTGACAAACTCTTAAATTACTTTTATACAGACACTATTTTGGATCCCAAAGGACCATCCACTGCGGTGCGTGACGTTCTTGCAGAGTTTACATGCGCCTCCTGCTAACAGCATGTTATGTTATGTTATTTGGTATTTATATAGCTCTCTATATACCATTGGTATGACCTCAAAGCGCTGGTTGGTTGAACGCCCTCAGGGACCGCAGTCCAAGTCAGTAGAGCGAGTAGAGAGAGTTAGTGTTGTAGGGTGCGTTGGTGCACCAGTTATGTGTGCAGCTGATGTAGTTGATTGGTGGTAGCTGCATCCTAGCATTAGGTGTGGTGGTGGAGATATCATTTCAAAGTGTGCAGTCTGGTAGGTGGACATCCAGACCGGATTCTGGATGCTTTAGGCCTGTAGGACGCTTATGTGAGCAGCTAGGCCGGTTTGTCATGGGATATAGCTGCGTTTTATTAGAGTGATGAGGTGTTCATGAAGTAGTGTTCGTATGTGAGCAGCTACGCCGAATTTATCGATGGGTTTAGCTGTACTCTAATTGAGTGATGGTGTAGAGTAGAGAGTAAGCATAGTGATATAAGATGGTTGATGCGTAAAGCGCCTAAGCATAATGCGCTTCAAAGCAAGTGGTGAGGTACGGACAGTCAGGACATGCCAGGAATGGTAGATGAGGCCCGGGAGGGCAGGGTACACATCATGGCTCTGTGATAGGGACAAACAGCAAGCATGCCATGCAGGGGTACAGCGAGACATTACGGGACCAGAGCGGCTGGGTATACAGAGACATAAGGGGATTGGAGGGGCTGGGCAGGCAGTCACTACGTGGGACACGAGAGGGGCATGGGTGTACAGAGATATCAATGGGGACGAGGAGGATTGGCATATTTCATAACCACGGGGAGGCAAGCGGTGTGCACATAGTTGCATCATATTGCACCGGCTGATTGGGGCAGCGATGGGATGGTCTGGGCAGCAGTGGAACTGTCATGCACGGCAGTCAGATTACTGGATCTGGACCTGTAACACCCTATTCTCACAGATCTTGTTATGCCCATAGAACCTTAAAGCCGTTCTATTCTAGATGGAGACTGTTTGATGCATTTCCTGGAAAACGGGGTTTGCATTATACACGTCGTTAGTATCACGTGATTTGAGGTGGTCACATGTTTTCTGCTCTACGTTTATGAGCAGCGTGTGGAAGTAGCTTGCTACTTCTGATTGAGATTCATGGAGTCCTGTATCTGAAGCTTTGGTCTGCGTCCTCGCAACACTTCAGAACTTTCTTTTTGCATTCCTGGCTGCGTGTAATCCTCCACATGCAAACTCTTGCAACCGCGATATCCTTGTCGTGTGTAAAACCCACACGCGGTTTCCTGAAAGTTATTGTTGCTGCATGTAAGAAGTCAACATACGACTCTACTGGCTGTGTGTAATCCTCCACACGCGAACTCTTGCAACAGCGATCTCCTTGTTGCGTGTAAAATCCACACGCGGTTTCCTGCAACTATTGCAGCCGTGTGTAAGAAAACAAACGTGCGGCTTTCCCAGCTGCGTGTACTGTTGCCACGTGTACAATCCACACGCAGTTTTCCTGGAATTCAAAGGTGCAACGTTCTCTTTGAATACTGTCGCCTGTGAAGAGACAACAAGCGGATTTCTAACTTTTCCTTCTTCATTTCTACAAGGGCATGGAAGTACTGTCGACAATTGTTTATTAAGAAGTTAACTGTGCACAGTACTTTGGATGCTATCCTGTGGTGCACCAACCCGGTATCTAGCGTGACCCTTGTGCTGTTCGGGATAAGCTTCCCTTACTAACCTTACCTCCTTTTTTGTTTATTCTATTTGGATTCCTCAAGAGACTGGTTGTCGGAGATTCCCGTTATCAGCATTCAGGTTAGTGCTGTCCAATTAGTTGAAATATTCATGAGAATTTATGTTAGGACATATCTACATTACACTTTATTTTTATCCTAAACTGACTTCCAATTGTTTTCCCACGCCCTTTCCAGTGATTCCTCCCTCTGACTGGTTAGCTTAGTCAGAGAGGGGCATCATTTGGAGGTCTATTTTGACTTCACTACCTTCAAGCCGTTTCCGTCTTCAAGGATCCGGAAAGACCCTACCAATTGTATCCTTTATGGCCATACCTGTATCCTTTACTGGTTAGATACGTGGTTGATTTATGACAGGAACGTGGGGGTCTAGGGGTAGTGGGTACCCAGTGACATTGAGGGAAGGTGAGGGGCTGGGAGACAACATTACGGGACCTGGGGGGGTATGGATCGATAACACAGGGGCTGGAGTGGTAGGGAAAAATAGGGACACCGCAGAGACTAGCGGGCTGGGCATACAGTCACAGGTGCCAGAGGTTTACGGTGGCGGGGTATGAGGGGCAGGCGTACTTCAGATTGCCCTCCAATTGGCGTGTCTGGTCACCTAGTCTTTCCCAGAACTAACTGGTTATATAGAAGACATCAAGAGTATTTGATGCACATTTCACCATGAGGCTGCACGCTTGAACCTAAAATAACATTAACGATTAATTTCTGATAGAATGTTGCCATTCTAAAATGGGCAATCAGAACACTCTGTATTCTTTCAGCACCAATTAGTGTTTCTGGCTTTAAAAAAAAATAAAATCAAATAGTAAAGAATAAAATCAAATACCATTTTGGGAAAATATGAATATGTCACTGATGAAAGGGTTATAGGGTGCAAATGTAAAGACTTCCTAAGAGGAATATTAATATGCATACACCACATAGCTGTGAATTTACAGCCACTTCAGAGCTCAGTAATTCTTTCACAAAGGTACATGGCATTTGGTGGCTTCCAACTGGCATTGCAGGGTCAAGCGGACGGGCATTTACAAGGTCCACTCTGTAATGTGGAATAAAAGCAGGATGTGACCGGGTCAAATAGATGACACCGTCAAGGGGGATGGGAGCTCCTATAAACCTATAGCAGGAGGATTTGCCAGGGTCTTTGCTAGAGCCAATCCTGCCCCAAATGCAGTATGTGGGAACTGAGAGGGCCCCTTAATCCCAGTCCTCTTTTCATGTGCCTGGTTACAATTGCAGAGTATCTAAAAAAAGGCAGTGTGAGGGGTCGGAAATGTAAGACAGACACTGAGGTAGAGTTTTCTCACAAATCGGCATTTTGTTAAAATATAAAGGGTGAGATATGCGCCTATCCTTCCCTAAGCTAACCAGGATGTCCCTACTTAACCGACCTAATGTCCAAAGGTAGCTGTCCTCACACTAATATATATACAACAAAATAATACAGGAACCATTTGGTGGTTTAAACTTCACAAAAATAATATATAAATTCAAACACAAAAGATATGTACAGGGATCCTTGCGACCAGGGTTGGACCCCCCTTCACCTGGATCAAGTCAGGATGTTACAAAAGTTCAGTTCCAAGAAAGTTCTGTTTATAAGCCATGTTCCATGTAGAATATAAAAGTTCTCTTCATTCAGTATATCCAAGTTCCAAGGGTTTTTCCCCACACTTGCAAACAATGGTTACATTTCCACTTCCTTCTGCTTGACAAATGAACAAGACAAGCAGTCAAGATAAATGTTCTTTGAAGATCAATCACTTCTTATAACATCATATTTCTTCTTTAGAAGCAAAGTACAACAGTTCATCAATCACTATGATGGATTTACCACTTCTTTCCACCACAACCTTCTACCACATTTGCAGTACTTCAACTTTTCTTCTTGGTCCACTCACCTGCCAGGACTAACCACTATTTGTCCTTTTCCTGGTTTACTCTCCTGCTGGGATAAAACACCTACTACTACAGACTTGTACGCTGCGGTAAGGCTTGTTCCAAACTTTCCACCATTAAATCCTCAATGGGGAATTTTGAATCAACAACTGCTTCTTCATTTAGTCTCTTTGACTTATAACACAATTGTTTTACTGCTTCTTTAATAATCATACTGCACAAAAGGACAGTCCTATGAAAGTGGGAGGCAAGTGAGAGGCAGTCTGCGGACAGAGAAGGAGACTGAGATGCCCCAACAACGGTCTTCAGTTGGCAGGTGAGGCCGGCACGTTCTGACCCTCTGACAAGTGAACAATACTCCTATCATGAGGGGGAAAAGCAAAATGTACACGCTGCGTAGCGGTACAAAGTGGAAATTGGGGGCTGTGGCAGCCACTGAAGGTTTGGTAGCAGAGGGAGATGGAAATATGTATAAAGGGCTAATTAGCAAGTTTGTTATCTACCGTCAAAACAGGAAACAATAGAGCGAAGTCGCTTACCACAGTCTGTACATTCGATAAGCTGAATTATCAAAAGGAATGGAGTCAAAAGCTACCCTTGTCATTAAAGCTCTGGTGGTCACCTTTTGTAAGCAGTGGAGCTAGTATAGCATGTATCAGCTAGCCCTTAAAAAGGAACATAGAGAAGTGGGAATGTTTTACAAACAAGAACAAGGCGTTTTATTTACACATATAAAACTTTTTTTTAAAAGAAAAGGACAAAAGACATATGCCATCATAGGCACAGAAAATATGCATTTCATACAGTCAATGATTGATTGTGCATATAGGTGTGTTAGTAAATCGTAGGTGACTGTTATTTCATGTATTGCTAAAAGTGAAGCAATACGCAAACATTGTCAATGTTTGCGTATTGCTTCACTTTTAGTTTGTAAAACATTCCCACTTCTCTGTGTTCCTTTTTAAGAGCTAGCTGATACATGCTATACTAGCTCCACTGCTTACAAAAGGTGACCACCAGAGCGTTAATGACAAGGGTAGCTTTTGACTCCATTCCTTTCGATAATTCTGCTTAAACCCTCTGGAGTCAGGCCCCCTTCAAAAAAGAGGGTCCCCGCCCTTATCTTATACATTCGATAAGCTTACAGAAGGAAATTGTGGAACACATTAATCTAACTGAAAGACTGAGTTCCGGGTTTGTTCAATACTCAAGCACCTAGCTTTTCCAAGGACTCAGAAGAAGGTGAATTTGAACTAGATAAGGAGAAATTAACAAAGAATGACTGTTCAGATCTCCCCTTTAATGAGAATGAGATACATGGGGAAGAATCTTCTAAAGCTGGACTGAGTTCCCTGGTGGCCTTAAACATCGTACTGCAGTTGTTCATAAGGCTGTATGATACAGTGGTCTTGGAACTAAGAGCCAACTCAGCGGCTCTTGATGTGGATCCTACTGCCGCCATAAGTTCTGCAAACAGTTCTTTAGGTGGGAATGTAGTGAGCAAGAAAACTAAAAGCATTAAGGTTGGAAAGAAGGTAAAAACAAAGGAGCTAGGAAATTCTTGAGTAAACTTATATTTGCAGCAAAGATTGGAAGTGAAAAGTGGAAGAAAACAGAAATCCAACTTGCTCTGATGCAAACCCTGATTAGTTCCCCAAGAGGAGGAAGGAGCGGCAGGAGGTAAATGTGGTGAACTCTAATAATCAAAACAGTGACTCCAAAGTGAAAGCAACAGGGAACTGTAGCAAATTCTAAACAAAAAACCTGCCAATAGGAAAGGAAAAGCACCAGAGGAGTCCACAGGAAAATCCTGGGCTTTGAAATTAGGGCTTCAATTCACTTCCACATAGACAACCAACAGGGTTTTCAGAGACAACGTCAAGATTTCTTGTTCCACAGGGGAGACATGGAGAACACAACCCCTCGATTCACAAACCATAACAAGGATAACAGCCCCTTTGTGGAGAAGACCCAATCCCCTTATAGGCCAATTATGTTTTAATCGGTTTGAGGAAGAACGGCACCTCCAATTAAACAGAGCAAGGATTCCAGAGCTCCTTTCATTCGTTCCAGAACTGTTGTTTATATCCTCTGCAAACCTGACATTTGTACATCTGTATGGCACACATTGTGAAGGCAAGTGTGCAGTGTTTTTCATGTCAGAATAGTGAAAAATATTTTTCATCTCCATCAAGAAGAATTCTTGTTAAAGGGGTACATGAGAAACACCCAAAAAGTGGGAATGAACCAAGAAGAAACCTGACTGTTACGTGCCACTTTAAAAAGGACCATCATGGGCACCCCTATAGGAACTCAGATCCTCAGGTTGGGAATGGCTCGCATAATCATTCCCAGAAATCCCCCGCCACAGACCCGGATTCTAGGATTAAGATTCTAAGCTGAAACTCTTGGGACTTTAACTCCTTCATACAAAAACCTCAAGTGGTCCTTAGCCTCGACTAAGTCTTACTGCAAGAAACTTGATTGTGTAAGACTCCAGTGCTAGATGGTTTCATATTAATTGTGAAGTCTGCAAAGAAAGGAGATAGAGGCCATCTGACGGGGGCTCTCCTGCAGCCATAAAGACCAGTATAGGGCACTCTGCAAAGATCTGGTACTGCAAAACAGAGGCAGTTTTGTCAAAAAAAAATAATTGACAACTGTAATGGAAAATTGGTACACACTATGTTGATAAATATTTATTTCAATCCGGTTTCCACTGAACTAGGCAAGGTGGTGGTGGAAATTGAAAAAATTCTGATAACGTGGCGGAGATTGCATTTGAATAGCCTGATAACTGTAGGAGGGGATTTCAATACTGATTGTAATTGTGAAATGGCAAGAGCCAGTTTATTTGAGGAAGGGACAAATACCCTTATAATTTAAAGGGGCCCTGGAAACAAAAAAAGTGTGTATGAGAACATTTGGTCAGCCCTTTTTGCAAGATGGGGTTTTATTCAATGCAATCAGCTATTCGATGAAAAATGGTTTAAAGCACCAACATGGTATAACCTGGGTAGAACCTTTATTAGAGATTATCTGTTTGTCTGTAATGTGTCTGTTGGAAAAATATGTACATTTGCAATAGTGCACTCAAGTAGGAGTGATCACAAAATGCCGCAACTATTGCTTGATCTGGAGCACCATAAGACTGAAGTGGAGGGGGTCCAACTAACCTGGTTGTAAAGGGAAAGGAAAATAGAGTTGGACAACTGGTAAATGGCAGAGGAAGTACCAAGCGTTTGGCAAAGTGGTGGTCCTCCCTCGGTGATGAGTTAAAGGAGGATGTCACAAATCCAAGACATTTTCAATTGGTACTGGGAAAACTATATCTAGGCAAGGGAAAAACATAACTGACACTGGTTATTGTAACCTGTTTGATAAGGCAATAAACGAGATAAATTATTTATGCAAAAGGCAATCAAAGAGCTTTTACGCAATAAAAAGAGTGTACCAAGAGATGAAGTTAAACTAAGTAGAAGGTCTTTAACAGGCCTACAGAAAGTGGCAAAAAATCTATAGATTACAATCTCATATTAGGAGAAATCAGGACCTTTTCAAAATATTATCAAAAAAGATACTCGTGAAATATGGAGAACCTTAACGAGAGAGAATCCATCCACCATCCAAAGTTATGCCTCCGAGAAACACTGGGTTGACTTCCTAACCTCAAAATCTAAAGCAGATATGGATGATGGGGTACCATTCACAGAAAATCATGTAAAACGTTTGGAGGGGTCCCTGGAAATTTGACAAATTAGACATAGAAATCATCATAAGCCAGTTGAAAAATTCTAGAGCAAGTGGTCCGGGTGGAGTCTCAAATTGTACTCATAAAGAAAATCTTATTCCTTTGGCTGACATATTGTTTAGACTCTACCCGCAAATTAAGAGTGGTACCTGCTCAGAGTCTTGGAATAGAGCTTTGATCATATCTATTTTCAAGAAAGGGGACAGGGGTAGGCCGGAAACTACTGACCCATTCCGCTCATAGACTCTGCAGCAAAGATCTTTGCAAATATGTTGATATGGGATTTAAATGCATGGCTGAGTCAAACAGAATCCCAAGGCCGCTGCAGACAGGCTTTCGGAAAGGGGTTGGAACTACTATCAATGCTCTAACTCTAAGTGCGTGTACATCTGACATAGGTGGCCACATCGGAAAATCATTTTTTATAGCAGTGATTTATTTGGAGGCAGCTTTTGACAATGTTACCATAAAGAAACTATGCAATAAACTAACAAAGTGGAATATCGATAAGGGTCTTTTGCATATGCTTTAAGGGACTTCAATCAGCTTAGCACAATGTTTGAAGAGATAACAACAATCAAATCTACTGACTGATTATGTAAAGATCTGGCAATGGAACAAGTGCACAGATGTGACAGATTTGGAAAAATTGAAGTTGTATAGGGCCAAACAACTATTCTATATCCTTAAGCATACTTTGAGATCTTATATTCAAAAATCTTATATTAAAAAATTTCCTTCACAAAATCTAAGGAACCTATATCTCAAATTCAGACCAAATGTGTTACCAATGTTAAAGGCAATTGGACCTACATTGGAATTGCTAAGAAGCTTGTGTGGTTGCGGGGCATGTGGAATTGAATCCGTGTTTCATCTAGTTCTGCAGTGCACCTTAACACTAATAAAAAAATAAAATTGAAAAAAAAGGACGATAATTCTCACATTGAACTTTTTGCCATGGGCCACACAGATTACACTTCTCTCCCCCCTTGATCCTTTCTACAAGGAGGGCATTTCTCCTGCAGTCTTTGATTTCTACTTACACAATCTTTCGGCTGTAGGTAAAGTGATTTACATCTTCCTCCCTCAGGGTATCTTCTGCTGGGTCTATTATGCTCAAATTGCCTTGATGTCGCTTCCAGCTTTCTTTGGCTTTGGCAATGCAGGTTATAATGTCCCCTTTTTTGATTTTGCTCTTTAGGAAAGTTGTAGTCGCTGGGTTTTAATGTTGCCGCTCTTTGGCTTGAGCAATGACTCACTGGTTCGGTTTCCCCACATGTCGGGGCTCTCAATGTTTAACAGCTCTCGTCAGCTTGCTCGCACTGACCCACACTGGAGCGTCCACTGTTCCAAACGCTCACCAATTAAGTCCTCAAACCAGATGTATTACAGGACGTAGAGAGCTTTTCTCTCTAACGGGGTAGGTGGTCACAATACCGCTTCCTGCAACTTGTCCTCTGCATGTGTTAGGAATCCTAACCTCCGCCACGTTCTCCACACGGGTTCCCGCTGCCAATACAGAGGGCAACTTCAACTCCTGCTTCCTCCTGCTGTTGCTTCTGCTCGACCCGCGCCTGAAAGGCCTTTAAATGTTTAAAGGTCCCGCTCAAGTGCGGGTCATTACCACAACTAGACTCCTTATTGTGGTTTAGCAACTCTGAATCCCTCATCTCAGTACTAAGAGCCTTATGGAACTTGAAGACCATCATGTTCTTATCTATTTTAACATCAGAATCTTCAACTTTAAAATAAGCCATTAAATTCTATGATGATTAGGGAAATTGCTCAGAGGGGTCTCCTATTCCTCCTGGCCTGAGTCCCCTCCCATCTGTTCCTCTCACATAATACCAACCCCGCACCAGGATCAGGCAGCATCTGCCTTTTGCTGGCCACATGAGAAGGGGTCCAGGTCAGGACATTTGGGATGATCACTTCTGATTCATTACAAAGGCCACACGGACGAGGAGTATGGTTCTCCCCAATGCTCTAAAAAGTGGAGGAACTATGTATTCTAAATCTCATTTTAAAACCTCTGCATTGTTACCTCTCCCTGCAGAAAAGGGAAGTCCTCCTACCTTTGGGTGTTCTCCATAGTGAGCAGTGATGGGCCACCTATCTAAGTAAATCGGACAGAGAAGAAAAAATGTACCCCAACTCTACAACACAGAACAGTGGTATAATCAAGCAGGTTTTGTCAAAAATGCAAATGTCATTCACCATACTGAATGTGCAACACACCATTTCAAATGTATGTTCTATAGGAGAAAAGAGGTGTAGAATAAATAGGTTCCTACTCATTTTGTGTTTTTTGAGATTGCAGAGGATCACTTTTGATCATCCCATAACTGGCATACAACATGCGTGCTAGTGTTTTCTGTCTTACCGTTCAGGACCACCGAAATCAGAATTTCTTGCGGTGGAGGACAGGGGGTGCGAGTGGGAGTCATGAGAGTGGAGAGAGAGAGACCAATCCTAAGGGTAGTCATTAACAGCCCGCATAACTCCCCGTACATACCAGGCCCATGGAGAGGCTGCAGCCTCAACTAGTGATGGTGTTGGTGGCCGCCGGCCACCGAGGAAGGAGGAAGGACTGGTACCAGAAGGCATGCCGCCCAGCAAGACACCCATGTGTTGTGGAGTGGTTGGGGCCCACTCATACAAGAACGCGCCGACACGAAGTGCGTCTTAGCTCCTTTACCCTCTTACCTAAACTGGCTTCCCCTCTCATCCCCCTCCCTGCCTCCTGCCCCTCCCTCTCCCTCTCCCGTTCCTGGTTTCCCTTTTTCCTTAAAAGGGCAGGTGCCCTTTCGTACGTGACACCCCCCTTACTTATGAAAGTTCAGTGCCTACATTTCTTAAATGAGGTGGGTGGGCTTCCTTGAGAGTCGTTGGGGTCGGCCAAGCGGGTTGCCTGTCTCCTCGCCCAGCACCTGTGATGGAGGGTACTCAGGCAGTTCGGGGGGCATCTCTTGGCTCTCCGGTTCTTCCTCTTCAAGGGGTGTATCATCTTCCGGGTCCTCCTGGAACATCTTACGAAAGAACGATGCATGCCTTGTTATTTCTCCTTGGTCTCCGATGGCAGTAATCATTGGCCCTTTAACTTCCGTCACTACTAGGGGCTCTGCTCTGTATCCAGAGTCTGTTTTCCTCATCTGGGCTTGTCTGACTAGCACAATCTCTCCTACTGGAATCTGGGGTACTCTGGCTCTTCGCTTTCAATTGGCACATTCTTTAGCTTTCTTTCACTTCTCGGCCTCTCACTTTCTTATTTCCGCATCCTCCTCCGGGGTGTAATTTTCCATCTGTGGTAGTCTGGTTTGTGGTTTGTACCTGATCATCAATTCCACTGGGGTCCGGCCGGTTGCTTCGTGCGGTGTGTGTCGGTATCTCCTCAGCATTTGGGAGATGGCTTGAGTCATGAACGTTTGATCACCTGCAGCCTTTTGGCGGGTCTGCTTGTTGGTTGCCATAAAGCGTTCTACCATGCCATTGGCCTAATCCTCTGATGGTGGAATCCGAAGTGCGCTGCAAACTTTCCAAACTCCAGTCCTTGGAAGGGTGGGCCATTGTCAGTTTTCACGATGTTGGGGACGCCCCATTCGCTGAGCAGTTCATCTATTATGGCTACAACTTGATGGAAAGCCATCGACTTACATGTTTCACTAGGGGGAATCTTGTATATTCAACAATGGCCACTAGGAGGTAGCCCCCTTCTTCCAGAGGGCCATAGATATCAAGAACTACACATTGCCATGGCCCCTCAGGGAGGGGAACTGTCTGTAATGGGCATGGGGGTGAGTTTGCCACATTTATCTGGCAAGGGTCACAGTGTCTCAACGTGTCCTTGACTGTGTTGTCCATGTGTGGGAACCAGATCTGGTTTCGTAGTACCTTTGTTGTGTTGTATATGCCGCGGTGTCCCTCGTGCGCAATCATAAAAAGGGGTTTCCTGAGGTTCTTGGGGGTGACCAGCCGGTTTCCTCTCAATAGCATTCCTTGGCTTGTCGTTGCAAGTTCCCCATATATCTTCGCCATTCTGGCTAGGTCTCCTGTCTTCTTCCCACCCTCCCCCGGATCAAAGCATTCCGTGGCTATCTGTCGCCATCTGTCGGTGTTCGTTAGCTGGATGGCCGCTGGATGGTCGCTCTTATTGTGGGGTCAGCTCGGCTGCGTTCAGCAAAGTGTTCCGTGGAGATTCCTGGGGAAAGGGCGTCCAGAGACAGGTAGGCGATATGGTCCGCCGCATCACCCTGCATTGTGGTGTCTGGGGTTTTGTTGGGGTGTCTTGATAAGTAATCAGCTGAATTTGCTTCGTGTTTTTGGATAATGGTGTAGTCATACTCCTGGAGGTGGATGCCCCAGCGTTCAATGCCGAAAAGGGCCAATAGGGCTTGGTGGTCTGTGATCAGTTCAAATGTCCTGTCAATGATAAAGTGGTGGAATTTTTCACATGCCCAGACTGCTGCCAGGCTCTAGCAAACTGCTTGCGAGTAGGCTTGCTCAATGGGGTTTAGCGCCCGGCTGGCGTATGCGACCACGTGTGTTTCAATGTTCTTTTGTGGATTGTTTGGGCCAGTATGGCGCATAGGCCCATGGGACTGGCGTCTACAGTTATTTCTGTGTCCCACCGTGGGTTGAAATAGGCCAGTTCCCGGTTGGTCCCCAGCTCCTGTTTGATTGCTGAGAACGCTTGTTGGCCTTGTTCCTCCCAGTTGAACGGTTGGTCTTTCCTTAGCAGTTGTCGTAGGGGGCTGGTGAGTGTTGCATAGTGGGTACAGTACCGTACGCAGTATCCTGCCATGCCCAGGAATGAGCGTAGCTCGAACACATCTTTTGGGCTTGTTAGGTTGACAAAGGTGCCAATTTTGTCGGGATCCGCCCGGATGCCTTGGTCTGAGAAGATGTGCCCAAAGAAGCATAGGCTGTGTTTGTTGACTTCACACTTGAGGCTGTTGAGTGCGAGGCTGGCTTCCTGGAGGATGTGGCATACCTGTTTTAGCGCGTCATCATGTTGATCCTGTGGGGCCCCTGAAGACCAAGATGTGATTGCTGTAATTAAAAGCGTTGGGCACTGGGCTAATCAGCCTCTGAATGGTTTCTTGGAAAATTTCGGCCACTGGTGAAATTCCCAAATTTAGCCTTTTATAGCGGAAGAGGCCTTCATGTGTCGTAATCGTTGTTATGGGTCTGGATTCGGGGTTGATTACAAGCTGGTGGTAGCCTTGGTTTAGGTCCAACTTAAAAAATCTGGTGGCCTGATTGAGTCTCACCAGCATGTCCTCTATGTTTGGTCCTGGGTGTCTTTACCGTTGGTTTGCCGTATTAGGAATTCTCATGCCGACGCGGAGGCGTCCGTCTGCCTTGGGGACAACTACTAGTGGGGATACCCACGGGGTGGGTCCTTCTGCTCTCTCGATGATGTTGTCGAGAAGAAGCTGCTGCTCGTGCGTCACCTTGGCTTGTAGGTGTAATCCTATTATTCTGGTGTGTTGCAGTACAGGTCGCACAGACTGGTCAATGTGTAGTTTGATCACACTGTCTTTCAACATGCCGATGCCTTTAAACAAGTTGGGGGACATGGCTCTTAGTGTCTCGAGGTCAAGCACTTTCTGCGATATGGCTGGTATGGATTGGGCCATTGGTGGGAAGCCTTGAATTGTTTCTGACTTGTTGTAGCAAATGTTTATCAGGTGCAGGGCCACGGCCGTCTTATAGCTCAGAAGACATCTTGCCGTCACTGGGCTGTGTATAACGTGGATTGTCACTGGTACCTTTCTACCTCTGTGTACTAGATCACATGGGAACTGACCCTTGCATGTCAGTGGTAGGGTTGCACCCCATTGAAAGATTTGGGCCTGCGAAGGTTGTAGGGGTATGTCTCGGCAAGCGCCTGGTATGTTTCTTGGTTTATTATGTTGACCGTTGCACCTGTGTCAATGAGAAACGGTGTGTTGATTCCCTCCAGGTGTACTGTTACTCAGGGTGCCGTGCTGTCATCAGCCGAGTCAGATATGAGTCGGACGTATTCTCTGCTGTACCGGTCGTGTTCCGGGTACTGCTCCAACCCTGGTGGCTGCTCTTCGACTGGGAGGTTTTTGTATGGGTCTCGGGCATTGAATTCCCTTCTTGGGGTCTTCATCGGGTATAGTCTGTACCAGGTAGATCTGTTCCAGGTCATTGTACGTTTCATTTGTTGACTCCACTTGTAGGTTCTTCACTGCTCGGATGAATCTGGGGGTTTGTGATGTTTCCAGGAGAGTTGTTTCTGGTGATGTCCCTCTCAGGGTATGGTTGTGTGTTGAGTGGCCTTGGTGGTTCATATCGCCTGTTTGGTGCTGTCTGTGCCGGGGTCCTGTAGGCTGGTAGTAGAGGCGTTCTTTCTCTGCACATGCTCTGGAAATGGTTTTCCTGGCCACATCACATGCACATCTGGCCAATTGCTGGCCATCGTCCCTTGTGGAGGGAATTCAAACCCGCAGCGATAGCACTGTCTCTCTGGTTGAGCTCGATGTGCCTGGTTCCAGGAGTCTTGTCGGGATGAGGTGCCAAATTGGCGAGGTTGCCCTTGCGTGTTGGTGGTGATGGCCGCTAATGTGTCTGGTGGCTTGGACATCGACGCGTTCATATACCCTTGCCAGTTCCGCTATCTCCTGCAGGGGGAGGTGTTTCTTCAGCAGATGTTTCTTGAACTGGGATGACATGCATCCTTTTATAACCCTCAGCCGGATGGCTTTGTCGCGTTGAAGTTCGCAAAGTCACAGTATGTTATTTTCCTTTGAAGGCGGGAGATGAATTGGCCTATTGTTTCATGGGACGCCTGGGTGCACTGGTTAAAAGTGTAGCGCTTGTCGTCTCTGTTTGGTACCAGCACTATGCGTCCATTTATTGCAGTGATTAGCAGAGGGTATGTCGTTCTCTCTTGGGCCGGGATGGTTTTGATGACGCTTTTAATGTCTTTGCCCACCAAGTTAGTAAAGATCTCTAGCTTGTTTGGTGCGTCTTGGTTCCCGACGGCTCTCATGAATTCTTCAAATTCATCCATCCATTCTTGCCATCTCTGACCTTGGTTTTCTTTTGGTTCAAGGGCAAAGGGATTTGGTCTGCATAGAAAGGATATTGGGTTGGTGGTTGTTATCCCGGGTGCCGCTGGTGTGGCTCTGTCTGCTGCCGCACCTCCTGATTGTGACATTGTTTCCTGCTTTGGTTCGCCCTTATTGGTCTCCGTCCCCCAGGCACGTGCCTCTGGGCTGACTGAGGACGGGCGGCCTCTCTTCATTTCCTGGTGTGTCTCTGGGTTGGTGTGGTGCCCTCTCCTTGTGGGCCGCTTGATGATCCTTTCTTTCTAGTGGGTTTAATGGCCACTGCTCATGAGCTGTCCTTCCTTTATGGGCCCTATGATAATCCTTGCTTTCAAGTGGGCTTCTTAATTGTCCTTTCATGAGGATCATGTGCTTGTACTCCTCGCGTTCCAGTGGTTTTTTAATTGTCCTTCGTTGAGGCTCGTGGGCCTGTGTGCCTCGCTTTCTAGTGGTTTCTTCCTGGGAGTGCGTGTTATATGGTGACACGTTCTTTCCCGTTTCACCCCATCCCTCAGGCCGTCTCCGTACCTCTACAGCATGTTTGGGCCTCCGTGTGGTTCCTCCACACAGACGCTGGCTTGTTGCTGCTGCGGGCTCCTCCTTCTTGCCAGCTCACTGCAGTTGCTGGCTTCTCCCTCTTGCTTACCGGACCGCTGCTCCTGGGTTCCGGATGACTCACGACTCTTCTGCCTTCTGGGTCTTCTTGGGCGTCTCTGGTGCCGGACTGCTCTTCTCGTGCTCCAGACAGTCCCCACACCAACGGCCCTGCAGTGCTTCTCCTGCACGCCAGGCTGTGTCTCTTGGCTCCGGAAGGTGCGGGTCTACCGATTGTCCTCCTTACCGCCTGCAGACTCCTGCCTTCACTCACAGACAGTTTCTGCATCGCCTCCGTCGACTCTCCTCTGGGTTCCACACATCAGACTGCCTCCTTCGGCCGGGTGCGCCCGCTCGTCGCCAGTTGTTGTGGGGTGGTTGGGGCCCAATCATACAAGAACGCGCTGACACGTAGTGCGTCTTAACTCTTTTATTCTCTTACCAAAACTGGCTTACCCTCTCATCCCCTTTCTTCCTCCTGCCCTTCCCTCTCCCGTTCCTGGTTTTCCTTTTCCCTTAAAGGGGCAGGTGCCCTTTCATACGCGACACCCTTTAATGCATACTTTTCCAGATGGGCACCCGCTATCTTGCAGCAGTGTACCAGCATTGCAGGAAAATGTCCCATATGCGCAGGACATTGGAACGCCCCTGTGTCTATGACAGTGATTGCCACCATCCAGAACCTCATTCTGACAATGGTGTCCTGATTTAGATCCCTTTATCTGAATCAAATGATGCATGTTAACATGGTGCATTTGGTCTGTTTTTGCTGCCTTGACTGCGAGGGCACCTCCTAAATTTTTATTTCACACCTGTCTAATAGGAGTAGGGGTAAAAGATACATTTGTATGCCCCTCCTTTCTCACTGTGCTGAGGGCACAACATGCATTTTTACATCTCTCAAACTTCAGATCTGCTGTCCAATCCTTGGTCCTCTTCCACCTGGATGGTGGCAATGCCCTTTTGAAAGGACTTCCGACGACCACCTCAGTACACCTGAGAAGTGTCCTACATGCATGGCACAAAAAACTTCACAAATTCAACCACACCGTCGACCCAAATTGAATTGCACTGGTGATCGCTGAAAGCATGTATCACCTTCAAATCCTACTGCATCATCTACAAGGCTTTATCCCTCAAAACCCAAGCTCCCTCACCGAGAAGCTCTGCATCTCTGCCAGAAGAGAGACCTTCCCAGTTTAATTCCCCCAGACTCTGGAACCTCCTACCTGTCAACACAAGACTCATCCCTTTGCTTTTACATTTCAGGAAGAAGTTCAAAAACCTACTCTCCAAAGAATGGCTCCTCCCAAAAACACAGGTCCACACACCCTCCACTCCCCACCTAATCTGAGACTGGGCAATCTGTGCCCCCCTGGTTATTTTTGTATCTCTTGCTGACAAATTGCCCTCCCCAGATGTTAGCTCTCCGTTCCCTTCAAACTCTGCTTCCCTCAAGGTTTTCTTCACCTATGACTTGTAAAGTGTTCTTTTGCTTCCTGAAGCTAGTCCAGAGTTCAATAAATACAGTAATAAAAGAGAAAATAGAAAGTTGGGAACACAGAAAGGTTATTAATTATACAAATACGAAAAATGAATAACTGTCTATGCATATGAAGAAACACATAACATAACCCATACTGTTGATGCCGTCTTGTGAAAACAAACTTGGCTTGATCAATCCGTGCACCGGCATACTGTATGTCCATGTCAGTTATGAACCCTACATGTTTCAATCCCCTTGTCAACATGGGATTTTCTTCAGGGTTATAAGGAGTGACAGTGGTATATCGATCAGATTACCTCTCAAATTGAGATGAACATCTTAATAAATCTTTTTTTTATTTTTGAAATGTTATTCGCTCACAAAATCTCCAGACATTTGGAGGGTGACACCTCTGTAGTTTCAAAAAAGGTTTGAATACTGAAAAGTTATAAACTAATCAACTTTAAAACAGTGAATAGATATTGATTTGTGTTCTATATTTGATGACCCCAAGTTATGTAACAACGTGCCCTTACTGGTAAAGAGGAGGACGGCCACCATTTTTGACCTTCAGCAAAGCCATCAATATGCCATGTAGGGAGAGAATGTGGCACACGCAGCGGGTGTGTCAACTTCTAAGGGGGGGGCGTGGAGGAGGTTGAGATTTCTGGTGTTTCATATTTATTGCCTGAACGATAGTCAATCTAAGGAAGCGTATTGTCTTAACTTTTGATGTGCGGCTAGAAGTTGGAACTTAATGAACATCTGCAGGCAGGATGGCTCTGTAAACATGGTACAAAACAAGCATTGGCAATGCCAATGAGTTTAACTTTTGCAGTTCCATGCATTTTACATTTATAGAAACGGATTTCTGTTGGCCCCATAAAAAAAACTGTCCAAGCCCAAAGAGCATTCTAGCTGAAGCGCCAGCCATCAAGTGACTTTTACGTGAGAGGTTAGCCTTTGCTGGATAATGGAGTACTTTTAACACTTTATATTGGCAGATGGTATATAGAGCCTTCAGCTTACACAGGCTGCCACAAAGGCTCATTGTGTGCGTTAAATCTCTGTACCATCCAACATTGCATCCTCAATAATGTGAAAACACTCCTTCAGCCCCTATTACACAGGGCCATAAACTGCTCCAACAGAACAGTGCAATCCTTGACAATGCTTCTGTGTGATTCCATCGACCAGTTAGTTTGTGTCCGTCCAGTTTCACACCTCGATGTTGACCTTTTAAAAACAAATTTTGAATTTGGGGGCTTCCCTCCAATCCCCCCTTAAGTGACCCTACACCACTCGATCTCCCATACAACCCCAAAAGAGAGACAGACAGACACACACACGTCGTCATTTAGAGTAGAAGTACACGAAATAACGGTGGTCATTGAAATCGCTGTCAGCGCTTAACAATTAGCTTACTACAGGGTCACAAATTCGGATAACACCCCTCCAAACAAAAATACAGACAAACATGAAATATGAGACGATGGGTAGGACTGCATGTACTGCTTGATTACTAATGTTTGCAGAAAGATGACAATATGCCGTTTCAAGATTCAGGAGCAGTTTACTAGCTATTCCTATGCAAAGAAAGCATCAAATTCATAAAAATGTATTCAAACACGCTAGCTGCGTCACAGATTACTCCAGAGTCTTTAGCAAGAGTCAAAGGTTAGCTGTATTGTGCGCTTTATAAATAACCAATAAATATATAGATATTTTAATTAACATCATAAGGTACATCGACTTTTCTCATCACCAATGGGTTGATTGGCAAATGGGTGAATGTTAACACAGGCAGATGTGTTCAGTGGGATGCACCAGGCTGGAAGGGCAGGGCAGGATACATTATTGGGCATGCCTCTATGCTCTCCCATGGGCCTTACCTCACCATCCAGTATGGTCAATTAGTGACTGGAACCCTACTATTTAACAACCTATCTTAGGGGAAGGCCTAAATGCCAAAACCATATCCATCTCCCTCACTGCAGGGTTCTTCTAGATGGTAAACTATCCTACTGTTCCCCAGGCTTCTCAATAGAACTACCAGTTACTTCAATTGTGCCAATTACAGACCCCCATGCCCCCTGTCTCCGTCCTCTCATGTAATCGCTGCTTTCCTCTCCTTTGCTTTACCATACTACTCCTTTCTCCTCCCTCTCCCACTGTCCTCCATGCCCTCACCCTTCCCCCTCTCTTTCTCACCTTCTGTCGCTCTCTCTTGTCCCTCCGATGTTTCTGCACTCTCTCTCCTACTCACTCTGCTAACCTTACCCCTCTTGACTCTGCTACACTTGCACCTCCTCACTCATCTACCCTTGCCTCTTCTCACTCTACTACTCTCACTCCTCCTCACTCTATTGCTTTCAATCTACCCAATAAGCAACTTGCACTATTCTCACCTCTCCCTTCCCTGTACCTCTCTACGGAGGACGGGCTACGACTGAGGAAATGAGCTATGAACCAAGATTGGGATGAAGGAGAAGGAAAATGATGAATGACTGTAGTGAACGCGTAGCACTAAGATGAAGGTAAAGAACTATGACCAAGAGCTATGGTGAAGGATAAACACTGTGACAAAGGAGAAGTACTAGGATAAAGGGGTATTGTGACAGAAAAGGACTATGAACAACGGCAAGAGCGGGACAGGTTATAAGGACTAGGATGAAGGCCTGTGATTAAGATGGACTACAATGAAAGATAAGACCTATGTTGAAGGAGAAGAATTAGAACAAAGTACCATGAAGAAGGCAAAAGTCCAGGATGGAGGACTGTGAGGAAGGAGAATGGCTAGAATAAAGGAAAAAGACTGGGATGAAGGAGAAGGACTAGAATAAATAACTAATACAGAGAAGGGCTAAGACGAAGAGCTATGATGAAGAACAAATAAGAAAGACCATGACACACGAAATGATGGAGCAGCAAGAGGTGGACAATGTCAAAAGAGAAGGCTGGTGGAGAATGGCCTTGCTGAAGGAGAAGGTCTATGATGAAGGGATTGGAGGGAGGACTAGAAGAAAGGCTGGTGAGCGAATCTCATAAAAAATGCAATGCCACATATTGTGCTTCTGAGCACCATTTCCCTTCAGTCTTTATAGCAATATGTTGTCACTTGAGATCTCCCTAATATGACACCATATGTAGGTGCTAAAACCAAAAAGAGAAAATGTGGGAGATAAAGCAAGTCTGAAAGCACAATGCAAAACGAGTTATATGTGCGATGAAGCAGCACGGAGCGGGAATGGCTTTGGGTGTATGGGGGAAAGACCGGTAATTCAATAAATGGTCAAGGACAATTAATCCCTCTGCCAGGCAGACCCAAACCCCCCGAAAAAATGTAATTTAAGTTCACATAGATTTAAACATGTAGTGTGTAATCAATCTTGAAGAATTGCAAAGGAGCAAATAAAGAGATGCCGGTGCACCTGCCAGTAAAACTGGAGAACCTCTGCAGATACGCGGCGCATGAATGCCAGAGCTGCCCACACGCAGTTGCAAATTACAAGGATCGGCTCAGTGGCATCTCAGAGATGGTCCAGGACGCACCAAATGCGTCCCAAAGTTTCAAGCTTTCAGAATCGGGTATTAAGAAGCACGTACAAAGCTGAGCTGCCCCAGGGCAGATCATTGGTGTTAATCTGGCTCTTTCTTGCCCACATCATGCGTGCCAGGCTATTATGCAAGTCTACGCAAAAAAGACCAGCATACTCTCTCTGAACATTCCTTCGCAAGGTTGCACAGCCAAGGACATGCAACATTAGTGCAGTTGCAGGTTGGTGCAACAGGGTTTTACTACAAGCTACCTGATGATAGCTTAGTATTAACGGAACTACTCCTTACATCTACTGCACTATAGTGGGGACACACAAACTATGACATGTTTACTATAGAAAAATAATAAATGAATCATTTTTTATATCTCAATATTTAATGCACAAGTCACTTTTAGGACACACTTTTCACTTTACTAAATTTGAAATTAGATGTGTTTTTAAAAACACATGTTTATATGGTATGCAGTCTTTATATCGAATATTTTATGAAAAATGATTATATATTGAATATTTCATAATAGAAAAATGTATGAAGAATGCACTTAGGGGTGGGTTAAAAATTTTAATCTTGTGGGGAAAGGGTTGGGGTGGGTTTTTAGGGGTGGGAAATTAGGGTTTGTGGAAAACCCCCAAAAAAGTGCATTCTTCATAAAATGTTTTGTTATAAAAGTTCGTTACAAGTGCATTCTTCATATAATGTTTCAATATAAAGACATTTAACTGTTTATATTTATTAAAGATTTGTTAGACGTGTTAAGATGGCTTGCGTTTGATTGATTCATTCCATCTTTAACAGAAGATCTGCGAGTGCGTTGCCTTATTAATAATGTAAGTACACCAGAAGGAGAGGAGTGGACTGGAAACCAAAAGAGGCCCTGGAAATAATGTTCAAAGTGGCCCCATATTACACATTTTCAGCAAGCCCAACCCTTTTCCTATGGAAATAACATAGGTTACCACACAAACGCAGCCCACGGTGCAGAGGCCTACCGGGAAATCGCCAGAGTTCCCTACAGGCCAGTCCATCCCTGCAGAAGGGTCTATTTCATAACTATAGTCCTTTTTCAGGGACAACCTTTTCTGTTGCGATCACCCTGAAGTCTCTCCAAAGTTCATTGTGTGGTACTACGAGCTGCTGGTAAGGCAGACTTTCAAGACCAACACAGAAAAACAAGCAACTCATTTTGCTTCATGAGTGTCCAGACACTACAGATGCCTTCGCACTTGAGATGAGGTCAAATGTCTCGTTATATTATGAAAACACAGGGTTGTCGACCTTAATTCCTCCCTAAAGCAATCATGCAAATTTGTGTTGCCTTTGAACAATCTTCCTAAACTAACACATTTCACAAGTTATGTATATAGGTGTAGATTATAGATTGTGGGGGCAAACAAAAAAGTACTATTCCCCTTTCCTTTCAATTGAGTAATCAATGAAACATACTTGTGACTAGGGCTACATATAATGCATTTCCAGAATCCAGCGCAGGTGTCTATTTAAAGCAACATGGAGGTCAACAACAGAAGCTTGGCTTTGCAGTACACATTAACACGATCGCTCTATACACTGGCCCCTTCCTCCATTGCAGGGGAAAAGTCCCCTTGTGCATAAGGAATTGCCAGATGAAATATAGGGTCAGACAACCCTAGTTCTTCATCGGGAAAATAGAGCAGAAGGACAGCTAGCGTTGTTTCACCTCCGTTTTGCTCATTTTTCACGCCCCAGAGTCTTTACCATCTGGATCACTCTTATCAAGCAGCAAAGGGTTGGCACTCACTCATTCAGAAAATGAAAAAAAAGACTTAAAACCTAGCTTTTTATCCAAAGCTGGTGACCTATTGTCAGTCCTTTCTTTTTTACCGGTTTACTAATGCAGCACCATGATGTCCTGATGCCATGACAAGCACTTTAGAAAACTCAAAACATAAACATGCCATAACTGGCATTCATTCATCTGGCTTATGTAATTATCCAGCATAATTTGGTCCCATTTGCGCTGAATAATCAGTCGCATTTCATATAATTTTCTCAATTACAACACAACTTAAAAACATTACAAGTTTTCTGCCATTCGCAGTGATCACAGTTTTTTTATTTGATTTTTTTACAATTTCTGCATATCGTTGGCTGACAATACAATGACAGAGAACACTGGGGCACACTAACCTAAACAGTGGACATTTTGCACAACTTCAGTGCACACTCCTCCTGCTTCTTAACACTGCAAAGGTATCTATTATATATGGGATAAAGTAACCCGCACTGTACGTTGTAAGGAAACTGAAAGTCACTGAGGACCACACTGCTGGTAAGATAGCTCAGCAGGTTGAGAGCTCGCTGCTGTGATCTGCAGGTCACAGGTTCGAATCCCGGCAGTGCCAACTCAGCCTTTCATTCTTCCGAGGTCGATAAATGGGCACCAATTTCAGTTGGGTGATATTGTATGTAAATATGTGCTCTGCAGAGCGCTTTAGATTAAGGCACTATATAGAACACATCATTATTATAGAGAAACAAGGCCGAAGGACTAGCACATTTATAAGGTCACAGAACTCCCTAGTGACTTGCAATATCCCTTTTTACATACGATGGGGGGAGAGGGGGTTATTTTACTATAATACATGGCCACACACTGTCATCCCCTTTAATACCTGGCCTCTTGCTTAATCTAATGGAAGAGATCGTCCATTTGCTGATCCATATAATCAATACAGAATATGTTTGGATTTAACAAAGCTAGTATAGGCATCCAATGTTTTGCAGATAAAAATAGTTTACACATTTTAATAAAACGCATTGAAAAACCTTTTCATTTAGTACTTTAAGATACGTAATAACATGCAGCTTCTTGCCCACGTGTTAAATTTCAGCAGTGCATAAATGAAACATTCTACCATAAAGAGTTCCGTTGCAATTAATCGCTGTAAAGTGTCACAGAAAACTGTTTATCAAGCAATGAATTTGAAAAGCTTGTAATGGCTTTAATTGACTCGTGCAGGGACAGCCATAATTCTGACCTTTGCTGGCTCAGGCAACCGGCATCGTCACGTGAGAATTGAAGTGCAATAACGGATTATGGAGCAGCTGTGATGTCAGTGATGACGTCACAACTAGCCTGTAATAGAAACATTATTTCCTGGCTTTTATACGGATTGCAGGCTGCAATGTATCTCCACTTTAACAGTAATTGATTCAACAAACTATGAAGAGATGCGTTGGTTGTGTCTGGATTGAAGTCACTATCTTCAGTTTGGTTAATTGATCACTGAATTATGCACTTAACTCAATGAGTCATTTTACAGGCATATTCTCATGTATGCTGTGCTACAGAAGGATTTTAAGGCACTGATTACTAGAAGCGTCAAGTAGAGAGGTGTGTTTGTGCCCAAAGACGCACAGTGGTCCGCTTACCTCTTGAGTGTGAATTATCACTAGAGATATTGGAGGTAGGTAGGTAATGCGGGTTCCCAGAACACCCTTCTGTTCTGTTGGGGAATTGTCACACAAACTCACTCAGAGACCCCATTAATGTCTATGGGAATGGGATTCTAAATAGGTTGCTACGTCGAGTATGTCACCTTGTATAAAAAGCATGTCTACTCATTTACGGTATCCAAGCTGCAGGGCTCAGAAAAAGTATGTTTATTGATATGAAGAGGGATGGGGAAATGTGCTCCCTCCTATAAGATGTATGACAGGGAAGAAGGCCAGGGGATACTGTGAACACCCATACTATTTCAGACCAATTCCTATCGCTCCAATGATCGATAAGTATGTCAAGAGGTACCCACTCAGTCAGCCCTACAGACCAGCTGTGGTACAACCTCTATCCAGAGTGGATGAAGAACCTCAGGCTGCAACTAAAGAAACCTCCATTGACAATATTGACTAAAAGTGTCAAGAAGCCATATTGCTGATGTCGTTGGAGGCACCACGACTTAGCAGTGTTAGACATGAAGCACACATGCCATCCACACATCGGGATACGAACACACACTTGAATACAAGAACACGAGCATACAGTTCTGTAGTTAGAGGAAAGATACCTATACATACTGTCATTGCATTTATTATCTTGTCATTAGCTAGATGCAGCAATGCAGAAACCACAAGAAGCAAGAGATCCGGAGTAAAGCTTGCAGATGCTTACATGCAAATAACCTTATGGAACTACAGGAGCACCTATGGGACCCGACAGAGCCAAGTGTGAATAGAATATGGGGAATATAGAATAGCAAGGACAATGTAGGAACCGCATGATCATTCAGAAAAATTACAGCAGACCACAAGCCTCTCAGCAAGAGCCGAGTGGAGGTGAATTCAGGCTGGACAAGAGCAAACATGTGAGACAGCACCCACTGCCAAGTCCACCAGATACAAATGACATTCCATTCTGTGAACAACAGTAACACCAGCCACAGTAAATGCGAATAATTCTTCATAATTCAGAGGAGTAGAGCTTCAAATCATGGTCTCTGAACACGTGACCTGACCGACTGAGACAATGGACAGCAACCAGCGCTGGGAAAAGGAGCCGATCTCACGCCATCAGACAGAAGCTTGCAACAATGTGGGACAAGTGTTGCACGAGATGAACAAGCACTCTCGTAGTCTAAGGTGGTAGACTCAAGTTACAATGCAGACACGTAGTCATTCTTATTACCTTGAGAAGGTACACCAAGATCTGAGAACCATTGCAGATCCCAGGCCTGGGGAGGTCAGCTCTATCCAATCACAGTTCAGTATCCTAGGGGTGGGTAGCAACGGGCAAGATCCTCACACTGCAACATTGTAAAAATATGGCAATTTGGGAATGGACCAGGCCAGCCACCTGACATGCAAGAGCCAGTTGATTAACATGTATAGTGTCCACTATACGTGGACTATTACTCAGATCCCAATACAGTAGTCTGATAGGTCTTCTGGAGAGGGGCCCAGGTTGTGATGTCACTATGATGCAATCGGGATACAGAACTGGCCTGTGAGCCAGGAGACGTTGAGTGGTCCATGGATTTCTTCTGTCCTTGTACTGATCGCTGTTGGTTTGCTATAATAAACCACGGGTTGAACTTGCCGTCTGACTGATTCGATGTTCCTTTTGGGGGAAGGTGTTGGGCCTTCCAAGAGTCTACAAACTCCTAGTATCTCTCTGGTCTACCTGGGAGTTTTGTCCCAACAAGTTGGTAGCAGAGGATGCAGATACCAATTCTGATACCTTGTGTCTTCCGGTGGGCGTTGCCTTGGCAATATGAAGTGACAAGCAGTGTTCTCATTTCTTTGGCGGTGGCACCGGAGAAAGCGAGAAATCAGAGCATTCGCATCATTGTGGTCAACTAGACTGACCTGATACAGTTACAATATAAATATTGGTAAATATAGTGCCACAAGAGGGGGGGCTCATGTACCAGTTACGAACTAAGAGTCACACGTAGAATGATGTCATGACACACATGCATTACACCTAGAGTGTCACATGACAGGGAATAGGGTGATACGCAAAGAAATATATGAGCAAAACATACAATGAAGAAGCAGTCCCAAGGTATCAATAAATAGGGGTGTGAGAGCACAGTGATTGTGAAGAATAATCACACGTGTAGCAATAATTAGGTTTTGTTTTCATTTTTTATAGAGTATATGTGCGCAGGTTTTTTTGGCACACATGCATATACGGTTTTATTTATTGTTTATTCTTATAAGTATAGGTGGAGCATAATCAGGGCTTTTAGCTAGAGGTAGTGGTAGCAGTAAAATAGAAGTATAATAAGGATAAGTGTTATGCCCTAGGACTGCTAAAAGATGGCCACACAATGGTTCATTAATACACATATTTGCTAGACCCCATTGTTACATTTTTAAGACCACAGTTCACAGTAAATAGAATGTCTGCTGACACTTGAAGAAGCAATAGTTAAATTGTCAAGGGCAAAATCTGAGGGAGATGTTTCTCATGGGAGGAGGGTCTCACGGAGGGCTTAAGCCAGATGCCAGGTACACGAGCTTTGGCAGTGAATATAACAGCAACCGAGAATAAAATAGCAGTTTTTACTTTCCAGCAATGGTGTCTTGCACGTTTTTTCTAAGCAGAGATGGCAGCAGGCATGCATAGGGAGGTGACTACGGGGTAGGTGCAAGGGCCGAAAGTGGAAGGGAACCTATCAGAGAGCTGGGACATTTTTGACTGTGGGACTGTATTGATGAAGCTTGCAATATTATCAAACAAGACACAAGGTCCAATTAATTCATAGCCGAGTTTCAATTTGTATGTTGGACTGGGCCAGCCTATTAGAGCCAAGACTGTTTCTGCTGGTCAGCATAGTGATAAGATTTAGGGGTAGGATTATGATATTAGAGGGGTGTTGTGGGTTTGTGTTTCATGAAATGTGGGTGCCCAATCAAAACTGACCAATCTATGCAAGAATATAGGGGCCCAATAATGTTCCACTAATCCCTTTCTTGTTGCATGCCCCAAAATGTAACTAACGTGGATTATGTTAATGTGTGTTTTATTGTATAAATATTGTAGCCTATCATGGGTGGAGATAAGAACGTTTCAACCAGTTCAGCTTGTGGGCTGTCTGGATTTTTCTCCCAGCTGTTGATGAGTTAATAAATGGGTGCTTTTTTCTGCACTGTTGTCTACTTTTTTTGTGGAGTAATTTTTGTCAGATTACTTATGTAAAGTAGTCCCTGTTTACAAACACAAGCAATGGAAGGTGGCACTGCCAGAGGGATCACCGAACTTGTGCAAATACATACAACAAATGCACAATAGACACAAAGTGTAATTTCTCCAGCTCTTAAAGGTTTCAAGAGCAGAAAGGATTCCCTGAAAATGTATTCTCTCGTTGAATATTTTAACACACCAGAGGCCTCTGGAATGAAGAGGGGGGAAAGCTTTCACACATTCTGCCAACGTTTTCAATCCCAATTTGTGGGTGGCCTTAAAATAAACGTAGGCCCAGACCTCACAGACTACCTGACCTTACGCACAAGTACCACTCCAAAACCAAGCCAGCCCATATCATTCAGATCTTGCAAATTTACCTAAACTCAAATTTAAAGGAGTGGAACATGGGTAGAAAGGAAAACCTAAACCGTCTTCATGTATCGGGTGTCTGAGTAGAAGATGAAAATGAGTGTTTGAAGGAGAATGGAGAGCTAGATGTGTATTGCGAAGGCAGGAGGTTGGAGGGAGAGGAACCTGGAGGCTGGAAGGAGGAGGGTGCGCTAGAAGTGAGCCATCTAAGAGGAAGTTGGTTGCTGGAAGAATGTTACCTTCTGTGAAGGAAGTGCCTGGACGGAAGGTTGGTCATGCTGGCTAAAGACAACCTATAGGAGACAACTGAGGTGGAGGATGGTGATCATGTGACCCCCCCCTATAGACAGCAGCTTCTAATGGACCAGACTAGCCCAGCACAGATAGTGGCGTGTGGCAGAACAAATTGATGCAGTATCGCAGAGGAGCAGGGAACATATGTTAGTCCCTCCCAGGTGACAGAGGCTCCTGGGACAAAGCCCTGAAAGCACTGACGAGTCCAAAGACCTTTGAAGACAAAAATGTAGGGTCTTCAGTGGAAATCGGAAAAGGCTCGGACACAAAGCCACCAAAGACATTTGGAGAGAATTGCTTTGTAAACATTTATTACTTTGTGGGATCAAATACATTCTTGTTGTGCTAAAGCATTTTAGTGCATCAGCCTCCTTTGTGCATTCCCCACATGGTCATCCTGTAACCTGTCACAGGACAATCAGATGTTCACCACAGCAACCAAACAGCCAGCACTCCTGAATCCCAGAAGTCACATAAGCAGGATAAAGAGCATCCTTCATTTGTCATGGGCTAGTAAGAGAAGCAATCAAATTGACAGATTTAACTTCACAATCATTTTTTTCACAGCCCAAGTCGACATCAATGTGGCTATAGTCACGTAAGGTGGCAGTGTTGTAACTCTGATAGTGCCCAACTGAATCTTTGACTCAGGAAGCCGATTGAGTGCTCAGTGCTCTACCAAAGGAGGATGGGGAGAAGGAAATAAAAACGCCAGACATGTGACAGCCAGTTAAAAAGAAGGGGCAATTAAAGGGCTTCAGGAACCAAGACTGAAGTTCAGAGCAAGGTAAGAAGGAGCAACATGAAAAATACCAAAGGGCAGTCATATGTATCCTATAGTTTAGCCATAGGTTCTATGTAGTGTGATGAATCCAAGGATGTCATCACTCCTTTCCCTAGGATGACCCCTGCCCCATGTGGCCAGGGGAAGGCAGCCACTACATGATCCTGACCCTGGGGGTGTGCAGCTATATTAGGGAGGACCAGCTGGGCGGAGGTGACTCTTAGGGAGACCTGATGGCATCAGTGGAGGAAACCGCATACACTCCTTTCTCCTTAAAGGATGCTTCCTTAGTCCCCCGTGCCTTAATGGAATATTGTTACTTTCACTCCCCACCTCAATGTAAAGTTGGTGTATCTAATCTCCAAACTCCCATAAGGAAGAATATGCTGCCCACTGAGACGAGGAAGATGTGGGAGTAGTGAAGATCACTCCACGGGCAACTCGGTAGACATTTCCTCTTAGTGATCTAAAATCGCACTAGTCCTCTAAAACTACTGAAAATACTTTCTTAAACTCTGCATACAAGTCATCAAAAATGCCATTCAAAACTACTGAGAACATCTTTGAGATTCTGTTTATAAGTTATCACAAACTGTCTTCCCTTCCCCTTCTTCTAAGGCACAGACTGACATTCCTTCTGAGCCGAGTCATGAAGATCAGTGAAGGCCCAGAACGTAAGCAACGCTCTAGTTGTTGCGAACACATATAAACTGGTGGGACATTGAAACAGGAACATGTGTAGGCATCAGGAAGTAGACAAAGACGAGAGATGTATAGTTGTAGCTATTAAGTTTTATTAAATGAAAAGAAGGTTGTGAAAAAGGCCTAACTTGCCCTATTATAAGGGGAATTTTCCCTACCTAACAAAAACTAAGGAAAGTCTGCCATCAGGATGTCCAAATGAAAAGTTCTGTCTGTGTCCAAACCTGACCTGGCACTCACTTAATACTTGGAAACATGTGCAGGGGTTTAAATGTCTAAATAATAAGTGTTCATTAACTCCCAGCTATGGGCTTGCAATGGGGTTCTCTTTCCCACTCTGCAAGACAGTTCACAATGCCAACGGATTCCCTTCCCCAAGATTTACAACAGTTTGCAATGCAAAGGGGTTCCCTTCCACAAGCTTTCATGTCTCTCAACTTCGTCAAAACACAGTTCTCAGTGATAAGTTACAGCTCCACTGATCTGGCTACTTTTCACCAGTTTCATAAAGGTAAATTCCATAGGATTCACAAAGCGAACGTTCCTTGACTTGTAACACAAAACTTCCTTTATATTCAACAAGTTTCTCTGTCGTTATTTGAGTGGCTTCTCAATATGTATGTGTCATTGATCTAGGCGCAATTGTCAGACCACACGGTCCACCCATTACAGGTCACGCAACCAATAGACATTACTTCTTCTCATCAGTTCCTTGTATACATGGCACCACTGCTTTGCCATCTTGCAACTGTTACTGCTTTCATGCATTCATATGGCTTTTGCCAATGTTCGTTCTCACAACTCAAAGTTCCTTCATAGATTTAGAAAATGCTGTTTTCTGAAAAGTCCCCTTCCCATTTCTCATGGGGTATTTTAAATGGTTTCATAATTGCTCTTTAATATTTAATTCAGTATTCCAAAAGGAATTGCTTTTGTTCAAATTGGTATTCAAAAGCACTGGTGGCCTTCATTCATATCGGTATTCAACACAAATGTCCTCTCGGGTTTGAGAGCCTGTCTGCCATGCCTGGTATCCCCCGTTTCTAAATGACCCACTGGATGTTGCACAGGGCGATTAAATGAGGCTTCTGACCGCCACAATCCCTTTCTCTTATGTGGTGCCTCACTTTTCCACTGCAGTGGCTCTCTGTGGCTTAGCCGCTGCCAACAATGCGTCTCTCGTAGCTCGGGTCTCACTGCGCTTGATTGCAAAGGTTTCCTCTCTGCAGTCTGCCACAGGCTTCCAGCTTCCCTCAGCTCTGCTGCCCGCTGCATTGGCTCGGCTTCGGTCTGGTGGTCTTGTGTGTTTCTTCTGCCTGCTGCCTTCCAGTAAAGGTCTGCACTCCTCCAGCAGTCTGTGGACCTGCTTCCCCAGCTGATGCCATCTTCTCTGTGTTCATGTCCGTTTTAAACCTCCCGCCAGGTTGATTAGTTTAAAAAAGCCTAGACCGCTCACTACCTGTTTGGGAGTTATGCATTGTTCTTCCTTCCTCCTCGTCGTCCCACTACCTAACTGGTGTAGGTGATTGTGCAAATTAATGGGAAAGGGTTGCATTGATATTTTTTGCCTCTTCCTCATCCCAGTACTTAACTGGTGGGTGTTAGTAGGTGACTCACTGAGAAAATGGGGATGGGAATGATAATAGCCTATAAAGGATTGTGAAAGGGAAGATTCATTATGAAAGGGAAAAGGGGGATACTGTGTCTCACCTAAGGGTACGTCACCTCCTCTCCCCAAGGGTACCTCACCTCCTCTCCCCAAGTTACCTCCCCCAGGTAGTCCTCCCAGTTCCATGTCATTTTGCTGACCCCCTTCCCCCCACCCCCGACTGGTGTTGTGCCGTGGGAGTTTTGCAGAAAAACGCCATCAAAAGGATTTATTTATTATTTATGGGGGCGTTATCCCCCAAACACCTTTGTTTTTTTATTTACCTTCCGCCCTACTTTTTACTTACCCTTTCCACCGCCCCAAAAATTTTGATGTGAATTTTTGACAAAACTCCTGCTGCAAAACACCCGTCGGAAAAACAGGTGTTGGCAAAAGGACGTGATACCGTCCTCCCTCGCATATCCATTACTGGGGTCATGATCCGGTAGCTTCAGCCTTTCCCTGGCCACCTGTGTGGAGGCATTAGAGGAAGTGATCTTCCAGGAACATGCTAAGTATACCACAGATACAAATAGGGAAGAGGAAGTGCCAGAGAAAGACGTTTATAGTGTGCTAGTGTCAATGTTAAAATATTTGGAATTCAAGTTTAGTCTCAATGGTTAACTACAGGAGAAGAGAAGTATCAAATTCTGCATACATACGCCAACATATTTTATCTGGAGAGAATGCATTTTGAGTGTTGACAGAAGTAACCTTCACAATGAACGTAAAATGGTAGTCATTTCAGAGATTATGCAAATGAAGCAGTCAAACAATTGCTAACATGTCCATTCAATTGTATAGCTTAGTACTGTGTTTATTCTGCCGTTACACTCACATAGAATTGTTGGAGAAAATTAAACAACTCTTCATCTGTGTTATGGCCAAGTGGAGAGTTTGGTTTCAGCCCTATGATTCTCTTGCTTGCAGTTTCACAAAGGCTTAATTTCATGGCTGCCTTTAACTGCATGCATTTGAATGTGGTCAAAGACTAAATATGAGAAATAATTCAGGTTTCTACCTCTTGTGATGTTGAGGTTTCGGGCTATCGGATAAGTCAAATTGTTGCTTATTTGTTGCTCTTGCATGTTGGCAAAACCTTGTTTTAAACTTGAACCTATTGCTTACCCACATACCACTTTCAACATGTGCTGATCAATACACCTACAGCATATGTGGTTTTGCAAGTGATGTTGGGTTTCTTGATTCTCATAGTACAGTTTTTTTTCTGAGGGAGCATGGACACGCCCTTGCTCTTGAGCCATGTTGAACAAAAATCATTGTTCATGCTTGTTTGTTATTCAGACATAAAACTGGGCAATATGCTTCAAGGTAGCAGATTTCCAACAGGCTAGAATTGTGTATCTCCAAATCATAGATTTGATTTCAGGGTCAGATGAGAAAAGCATAGGAGAAATGTAAACAACGAAACATAGAAGAAAAAATATTTGAGTTCTATCCATTAAAATTAATTTTCTATTTAAATCATGTTTTATGCAGCTACCTAGTTAGGGGTAGGTTTTCATAACTAGGAATAGAGGTTTATGGTATTTGTCATATGCTCATTTCTAGAATGAATTCAGGAGTGTAGACATTATGTATGTCTGTAGCAAGTTGCCCAAAGAAACAGCACACCACATGAGATACATTGTACACATTTATTTAAAAGTGGGAAAATCATCTCAACAAATTCAACCTGAAATGTGGCCTTGTCCATGGCCAGCTAGATTCTTGTGCAAATTCCTTTAATCAAAAGAGTAACAGGAGTAGCATACAATAAGTAAATGATTCAAACTTAACAATGAATGATCCATACAGTACCTAATTCATAATAAATACATTCTAATAACTAGCAATTCGCCAAAATAAACCCAACTACATTGATTCACAAATAGCCTGAAAGGCAACTTCATACAACTTTGTATATTGTGAAGGCATCATGAAGCAAGGCACACACAACATGTTCACTTTTCTTAATAAATAGATATATCTTAATGTTCAGGCTGGAGTAAGGCCTAACTAGCCCTGAGCTAAAGTGGGATATCCCTACCTAAAGAAACCAAGGACAGTCTGTGTTATTAAATTCAACTCAAAGGTCTCTCTGTGTCCAAAACCTATACCTGCCCTCACAACTAAAGACATACAATGAGTAGGGATGTCAAAACCAAAAAAAAGTGTTCAAAAGAAAGTTCTGAGTCTTCCAGCTCTTGCTTATTTTCAGATTGACCTGTTTTTTTTCCCCCAGATAGGGGTTAGTCTGAATAGGTGCAGTTGCTGAACCACACGGTCCACCCATTACAGGTCATGCAACAGTTAACACTTGGCATTTGTGATGCTCTTGTTTTCCTTGTTCAACACAGGTTTTCTCTCCAGGCCTGTGTCAGTCACCAGCACACAGTGTAGCTTTCACCGTCAGTCTTTTGTCTTTGCCACAACTTGTCAACTTGCTTTCCATTTAATTCATACATGCTCATTTTGGGCTTTCACTTTGTCCAAGCTTGCTTCTTAACGGTTTTCTACTATGTTCGTAACTGCACATTATTCACGTTCTACTCGTGTTGTGTTTTCACATTATTTCCATATCTTCTCTTTAGTTCGGTATTCAATAAATCTTGTTGCATTTCAAAAAGTACTTTGCATTTTGAACATTATTTAATATTCTTATGTTCGGCTTCCAACCCCCATTATTAGAAGTTTCAGTTTGATCAGTAACTGCAAATGTCCAATTCCCGCCCCTTGTGCGACCCAGGACGAGTGTTCCCATTCTCACCCTCACCAGTTCTCGGCTGCTCCTCTGGGCGTCTTTGTAGTTTAATATAGCTTCCACTTGCTTCCCGGGTACACGTTGAAAGCTCCAGTGAGCAGCACTCGCCACCTGAGAACCTTGTTGCCCCGGCTCACTGAAATACAGTGTCTTCTGTGTTCCCCAGCTCCAGCTGGGAACACGCGGCACAAGGGATTGCAGGGGCTCCGACTCTCTCATGGCCCATTCGGGTTGTGGTGTCTCTCTCACCCCTCTGCAACACACAGGGTCTTCTCTGCCGGCCCCTCTCCAGTCTGCTCTTGGCCTCACAGCTACGCCCTCCTCACCGGGCAGGTTCTCCATTCCTCTCTGTCGGTCTATCATTTCATGCACCTGTGGCATCTTAATTGATTGAAGGAGCAAGTCCTTTGCCTGACCCCAGTTGCACCTATCTACATGTCTGATCCTTGCAATGATTTTCCTCCATGGTCCTTGTCCCAGTACAAAAGGCATAAGATTGTGGTACCTTTGGTGTGTATGGAAGGGATAAAGACTGACACGAAGGTAGTGGAGAGTTGGAATCATTGTCAAAAGGGAAAGAGGGATACCAGGTCTCACCTGAAGACATCCTCTCCTCCTTCCAGGTGATCCCCCCCTCGCATATCCACCCCTAGGTTCAGGATCCAAGAGCGATGGCCTTTCCCTGGCCACCTGAGAAGACAATCCAAGGAGAACATATGGAGGAGAGCCTACGGTTCCTCACAACATATTGACAACTTTACATTCCATTCCAAAAAGTCTCCATTTGATACAGTCAAAGAAGTGATTACCATATTTAACTGCTGTCTAATGGGAACATTCTTCAGAAACAATATCAACCAGAAAAGACTCAGTCCTAAGATATGGCTGCCATGCCCTCATCCGGAAATAACTAGTTTCGGCTAGTCTAGTCTTCATCAGGACCTTTTAGCACATTCACCAAATACATCAACAAGAAATACCCCAAAAAAACACAAACCAGGAAAATACAGTCAAACAACTGATGGTATGAATAACTTCATCACCACGGAAATTACACCTAAATAGATATACATAAGCATACAGCATGAAAATACATTTTACACCTCTATTGGAACATGATGTGACAGTTCATTTAAAGATATAAAAACCCACCAAATTATGTAATGTGACAAACCAGTGTTAGCCAGTGCACCTTGGCTGTATAGTACAGTGTATGAATTAATTCACATGCTAAGCCCATGTGATGTTCGTCCTTCAGATAATCAGCTTACTGAGGAAATAATGAAACATGGTGCATTTGCCATGTAGAATTAAGAAACCCTTTTAATAGCTAACAAACTCAAACTAGCTTTATTGTATTGCCTGGCTCACGAAAACAAAGAGTTAAACATAAAACCACATGCAGGATTTGTGAAAACGTACCTGAATATTGTTTCTAATAACATTACTGAACTGCATCCCTTGACCACTCACCTCTGTACTCTTTCATGAAATAGTGCAGTGGGAATAATACCCTTCCACCCGCTGCAGACATTGCTAAAACCCCTGTAGTATTCATGTTGGTGAAAAGCACTGAACCTTGCATACTTCCACCTGATGACACAATCTTTGATTTCATAGAGCAGTGATGCCATTAAGACATTTGACGCCTTACAATTGTCACATCAGGAGCCGTGGACTATGCATGCAACTGCACCACCATCTTAGAATGGAATAGTCTTTCACAAGGAATTATGATATTTAATCAATTTAAATACAAGGTCAACAACTAGCAAAACATTCAGGCTCACAATATTTTTAGATGTGTGAAGGCATAATGAAGCAAGAAACAGAAGACAGATCCAAAGTTTAAACTCAAATGGTTTATTAAATCAAATGTCAGGATGGTAGAAGGCCTAACTTCCCATATGCTAAAGTGGGATTTCCCTACCTGAATGCAACTAAGGAAAGTCTGAGTCAAAGGGTTCAACTCAAAAAATCCATTTCTGTCCAAAACCTATCCTTGCTCTCACAACTAAAGCTAAACAATGTGTTGGGATGTCAATAATAAAAGAAATGGTGATCAACACAATGTTCCGATCTTCTTTCAGCTCCTCCACTTCAGCTCCCCTTCCCCAAGTTCAAAACAGTTCCACAAAAGTCTCAAGATTACCTTCCCCCAAATTCAAGGCAATATATTTCCACACAATTCTCAGAGTTCCCTCCCCCAAGTTCCAAGCAATATAGTTCAAAAGAAAAGGGCCTTGAGGCTTCGTCCTCAAGACAGTGTTTGCAGTTCATCAGGTCCCAGGGTTCCCGTACACCAAGACCTCAATGTTACAACTGATCTTTGTTTCAATCTTTCAATGTTCAACACAAATCCAGGCCAACTTGACCCTCCTTCTGGTTTGCATCACCAGCTTACTTGACTTTGTGGCTCCCTGGTCTAAGTGTAGTTGTCAGATCAAACAGTCCACCCATCACAGGTTGCACAACCAGGAACCCAAGGCTCTTTAGCCCCCCCAGGTTCTTCTGTATTTACACCTGTGTCCAAATTCACTTTCACTTGGCTTCTCTGTCAGCCGCTTGGCTTTATATACAGGTTCATACTCTCCTGCCTTCTCTTTGTCAGCCTCTTGGCTTTGACATTATGTGTTGCACACCACATTGCCAGTCTTTGGCCTTGAAGCACTGTACCCAGTGAAGGTTCACTGTGAAGTGGTGGTCTGTTTCATGTCCCACCTTTTTGTTACACTCTTTCACATTTTGCACACATTTACGCAGGTTGCTTTCAATTGGGCAATTCAGCGTTGTTACAAGTGTTCACTCAATGTGGTATTCAATAAGCATATTTTAGCTTTATCTACAGTTATCATCCAGTTCGGCATTCAATCATGCACAGGCTTTCTGAGGCGCCCCAGCTTTGAGTGACCTCCCGAATACTCACCGGTTCTCTGCATCCTCTCCAGCGGCTGCTGCTGCCTTAGTTCTCCTTCTCTGGTCAGCGGGCCGCCCTCTGCGAGCCCCGGCCATACTGTGGATGTTTGCCTGCATATGTCAGTGACTCTGCTTTCCTGGCAATGGCGCCGACAGCGTTACCTCTTTCCTGCTTGCTTGCAGGATCAGCAACATGCTTCCCAACACTGAGGCCCCCACACCTTTGGTAAATGAACGACTTAACATGCCTTGAGCTCCACTAATCCTCTGGGCATTGACCATCATCCTGGCTTCCTCGTAGGCCCCACCACATCTGCCTACAAACATCACGGTTATTTTCTTGATCAATGGGACCTGGGTAACAATACCCTATAATTGTCTCTGGGATAGAGGATTCCTCATGAACGGGGAATGCAGAATACTGCGTCTCACCTGGGTACATTTTGGTCACAATCCCCAAGGTCAGACCACCCAGGTGATCCTCCCTCGCTTCTCCACCCCCAGGGTCTGGATCCAAAAGTGATGGCCTTTCCCTGGCTACCTGAGAAGGTGATCAAAGGGGATTAGATGCGAGGATGCCCTGAGGTTTCTCACAGGTGTCACAACACACATGGCCTGTCCATCAAACTGCGCAGATGGATTTGACTGTTGTAATCTACATAGAAAATAGTAAGAAACCCACCTAAGCTTAATTGAATTACATCTATTACAAACCAACCTACCAGTGTCACTCTGTTTCATCGTTCAAACCTTCATTGAAAGACTCTAAATGATACATCCAAAGATGTTCTCTTTTTGCCAATTTGCTCTCAAATGAAGCATATTTAGTGTTTTCTATTACTTTTTTCAACAGACACCATTTCATATTGCCTGCAGTATGTTAAAACACCAAATACTGTTCAACTACAGGTGCTGTTCAATTAACTATCCGTACAAGTGTTCTGTAATGTACTTGACATTTCATTTTGCCCAAATAGACTTTATTGCAAAAGCAACACATCACACATTTTGATAGCAAGTTGCCCAACAAGGCGTTCTCTAAAAGCTGATCTTGGACTATTTGAAATGTAGTGTACCGCCTGGCTTGCAGCAATAGCCAGATAGAGCTCCACACCAAACATAAGAAGTTTAAGAATGGTTATATTCAATGCTGTCCCCCAGTGTTTGTTTTACATATATATATATATATATATATATATATATATATATAGTTTTAGATTCACCTCCAGGGAACCGCCATGGGCACTACATTCGCCCTAGCATACGCAAACTTGACCATGGGCTGGTGGGAAGAATGTGTGGTATGGCAGCCAGCAAACAGTAACTATACAGTCAAACTAGCCCTTTGGCTGCGTTATATTGATGATCTATTCTTTATCTGGGATGGTACGATCACCGAATGGTTGGACTTTGTGAAAATTCTGAATGCAAATCCGTTAAATCTAAGATTCACTGAAAGCCACAGCAACACTGCTATCATTTCTCGGGATATTCTTGTTGGGGTGGCTCAAGGTGAAATCATCACAGAACTTCACAGAAAACCCACAAGTTCCAACATACCGCTGCATGCCACAAGTAACCAGCCCACGGCTCTGAAGTGGAGCATACCATTTGGGGAATTTATCCGATTTGGAGGAACTGCTCAAAGATCAAAGGTTTCGACACAGAGTGTACCTGTATGGCTAATAGGTTCCAAAATCGTGGCTACCCTAAAAAGGTCTTGCAAAGGGCTTATATCAAACCCCAATGAAAAGATTAGACCTCCCTTTTACATGTAATCCAATTTTGAAATCTAATCAAGAAGACAGAGACACACGTTTGATCCTCACCTTTGGAAATGGATCCAACAACATCCAGCGCATAATTAAAAGCTAGATGAACATCTGCGTAACAGTTTGGGTGAGAAGCTCAACATCAAGCTACATGAGCCCCATGGACAATAAACAGGCGGAATGTTGGCTAAATAAAAAACTCTGGGCTTTCAGTATGCCATCAATACCACAAGTTACTGCCATCCTGTTTTAGCTATTGACAGCAAGATAAAGTACAGAATAACTTGCAATACAGTTTATGTGGTCTACGTTCTTACCTGTCCATGTGACAAATGGTATTGTAGAAGCACTATTGGAAAACTGAAACTTAGGATGCTCCAACACATATGTGCAATTAAAAATGTCCCATGGCAGTACACTTCAAAACAGTTCATGATGGCAAACTGGATGGATTTTGCATATTTTGGGATGCTCTAGGTCCCTGAATTACCCACAGGAGGCAATCGAGAACTTTTGTTGAGACAATTAGAGACCAAATGTATTTTAGACCTGTAGACAAAGAGACTCAGGGGACATTACCTGGATGAGGAACTTGAAACTTTTCTGGGCACCTGAGTATACTCTATTTATTGCTTCTTACATTGCATTTACCTCTGTATCATGTTGGTTTTTAATTGGTTAATCATTTTATGTTTGCTTAAGTTTCTTTATTTCCATTTTGGTTTTGGTTTTCTAGACATATGTGATGGGACTACCTTTACGGATTGATCTTTGGTGTATTGCTTTCTCACTGAATTTGTTTGGATATTTTTAGGAGAATACATACTGGGTTTCTCCTTCAATGTACATTGTTTTCTTGTATTTTGGAATTTAGATCGTTTTTATTCTTACTTTAGGCCTGTTTTCACAGAGGGTTTGTTTTTGTATACATCGCATTTATAAATTACACATGGCATTGCATCGGTTGCGTTTTGACATAGCCTCTGAGGTGATTTCTTAGTCTCGTTTTAAATGTTATCTCCAAGGAAGGACTTTTACTATTCATTCATGTATCTATTAATAACTTGATTTTAGGTTCTGTGCATTTATGTTAACATCTCAAATATGCACATAGATAGCACTTTATTGCACATTGCATTTTTGCAAATACATCCCATATGCCCCTCTTATTTTAATAGATATATTTTGATTATATTTCCCCCCACACCCTTTTCTTCTCTGTGGTCACAGCATTTTGTTGTTGCTATCTTTGCTCTAGACACTTTCCTGTAAGCACTTAGCACTTTATTATGCTGCTAAAACTGCATACATGTATCATATCTAGCGCTATACTGAGATTTGTATGATTTGCACATCATTGCTTTTTTGCACACTGATTAGATACCATTCATTATGCTCGAGACCATGAGCAACATTGGGAAACCTAAATTAAAACTATAACATTTGTTTACAATATTTACTTTTGGTGAACTGTATAAGTGGCATAAATGGGATGATCAAGCACTAAGCACTTTATTTAATTGCTGATTGGCACATATTAGATTGCATTTGACATTAGTGTACAACTCTAGACATGTTATGTTTGTTCTATTTCTCTGTACTTTCTTTGTGTATTTGCACTCGCTATCCACTTTATATATTGATGAGGCTGTACATCCATGTGGGAGAGCACCGTCTGTGGCTCAGCAATGGAGACTGCTGGTGACATTTCTTGCCATCTGCTAGATGAGTTATATATTTTTCTCTGTGATTGTTCTGTTTACACAGACGGATTTCATACAACTGATCTGTCATTAGTACAGGATTGGTTACAAATCCATTTGAGCTGACTGAGGAAGCTCACGGTCTCAAATGTTCTCGTCTCAGCACTTACCTATAATCCTACCTCTTTTCTTTTACCTATTAGTGCCTTAGCAATTGCCTTGAAAGTCAAATTTGGGTCTGTTTGAGAAAGTCAAATTTGGGTCTGTTTGGGAAAGTCAAATTTGGGTCTGTTTGGGGAAAGTCAAATTTGGGAGCGTTTGGAAAAATCACATTTGGGCGTCTTTCTGTAAATCAAATTTGGGAGCATTTGGGAAAGTCAAATTTGGGTGTATTTCTGTAAATCAAATTTGGGTCTGTTTGGGAAAAGTCAAATATGGGAGTGTTTGGGAAAGTCACATTTGGGTCTGTTTGAGAAAGTCAAATTTGGGTCTGTTTGGGAAAGTCAAATTTGGTTTTGTTTCTGTCAATCAAATTTGGTGTGTTTGGAAAAGTCAAATTTGGGCGTGTTTGGGAAACTCACATTTGGGTCTGTTTGAGAAAGTCAAATGTGAGCCTGTTTGGGAAAGTCAAATTTCGGCCTGTTTCTGTAAATCAATAGTCACATTTGGGTCTGTTGGAGAAAGTCAAATTTGGGTCTGTTTGGGAAAGTCAAACTTGGTTGGGTTTTCACTTTACTTCAGCCCTCCATTGTAACCTGCTAGCCCAGTGAATGCTCCATACCTCTGCTCTTGTTTATTTCTCATATTGCCTCCTCTCTCTACCTGCCCATGGCGTTATCTGCTTCTCCTATCTACTCCAACTGTTTCTCTATCAACTATCCTTCCCTTCTCACTAAGTCTGGTAAGAAGACATTCAAAAAGGATATCCTGGCTTCCAACCTAGGTCTCCCCATTGCTGATACCTTTTCCAGCACCTGTTACGCTCACCTGGTCTCTGCGTAGGCATTGGGGCACGGTTTCAGCCCTCCCTGAACTCGAATCGCCCCCTTCAGGCCTTTCCCTCAGTAGAAAAGCTGTGAGCGGTGGTACATGTTGATTCTGCTCCTGCGTAGATATAACAGTGTGTGAGTGCACCAATCTGTGATTGCTGCGCCTCTCGAACCGTTCACCCCAAAGTACAGTTTCTGTGCGCATACACCAGCCCATAAAGTTCACCTGTGAATTATGGCAGATAAGGTCTCCGTCCTGCTACTTCTGGGGTGCACCCAATGAGATCTTGTTCCATCACTGATCCCTAATAAGGATTAGTCCAGTCCAGCTGGACTGATGCTGTTCATTCTGTTTAATGTCTTTATATGTTGCTCCTATTTATGCCCGCAATAATGTCTCTCTTTTGTTTTCTTCCCTTAGATGGAAATGCGGCCTCAATGCAGCTATGAGAAGCGAGACGCGGCCGGATGGATGATGGATGGATGCTACCGCAATGTTCGACAGCAGGTAAGTGATGGTTTAAGGAAAAGCGCGAAGCATGGCAAAGCACAACCTTAAACTGACTGTTTTTTCAATGTCTAACTTGGTCTTCTGTTTTTCCTTGCAGGCGCTACTGTCGACGATGGAGGGCATCGTGCTGCGGTGCCAAGATGAAGATTTCGGCGTTCCGGAAAGTGTAAAGATGAATACTTGGTTCGCCGAAGAGATGTACAGGTAAGAACAGCTTCCCCCAGTTGGTAAGTTGGTAAGTATGCTGGCAGGAAGCAGGATGTTCAGGAAGCAGGATCTTCAAAGGTAAGTGACCTCAGGCGACGGTGAGCGTTACACTGCTTGCAAGTGCAGAATAACGCGAAGCGTCTGTCTTGAAGATCTGGGCAGCTTATATAGCTGAGATCGTGGGCACGCCCATTAGGGCTGGCTTACCAGCCACAATAGCAGCCCAAAGAATACACTGGGGCTGCCTAATGGATGGAATGTTCAAGGTTAATGCATCCTGTTTAATGGATGGAATGTTCAAGGTTAATGCATCTGAAGTGCTATGTCCATAATAAAAGCTTTTTGATGTTAAATGGATGTTCTTGTTTACTTTTGTTCATGAGCCTGGCGCCAAAGGCGCCAGGACAGTGTCCACCCAGGTCTCCTGTGCATGCGACCCCTGCATGCCTGTGCCCCTGACTTCATGACCATGAAAGCAGCTCTGCCAGACAAACCCTCACTGACATCCTCTTTTTTGTTCCCTCACCAGATCTCTGGACCCCTCATATGATCTCTATGCTCTGTCCCATCTCCTCCTCTCTCATTACTGGTGGAACCTGTTGGGAGGTCTGTATTAATCTCTTTGACTCCTCCAGAGTCTTCATTAATGTCTATCTAAATGGTACTGTCATGGTGCAAGGCCCTCAGCTTAATCTCCTCCTCTTTGACAGGTGGTTCCCTCGCCTCATCAACTTCCTCTCATCTCCAGCTGTCCCCTTCTCTCTTCCCCTCGCTACCTTGCCCTCCTCCACTTCATCCTCTGCCCCATCTCAAGATCCATCCACACCTCCGCAGGGGGTACCTCTGATTTTTAACCCTCCCCGGAATGTCTTTAAGGCTGGCAACCTTCATCTTGACACTCTAAACTCTTGCTCGCCTGTTAAACACTCCTCTGACATCTGCCACCTCCTAGAAGAACTTGACCTCGATGTCCTTGGTCTCACTGAGACGTGGTTCACAGCCAGCTCCTTCAGAAGTTTTGACACTCTCCTCCCCAACGGCTACAAGATCCTCTCAGTCCTCGGATCCAACCGGCATGGAGGCGGTGTAGCCTGATCTTCCCCGAGTGGATTCCTGCCTCTCATTCCCACTCCGGCTTACTCCTCTTTTGAATGCCTAGTCTGCAGGCTCTCTCTCTCTCTCCTAGCCACTCTTACTGTTGCTACTCTCTACCGGCCACCTGGTCAAATCACCTCTTTTCTCTCGGAGTGGGCAGACCTCTCCTCCTCCCTCCTGGGCTCAACCACTCAACTCCTCCTACTTGATGACCTCAACATCCATCTTGTTTCAACCGATCCCTATTCTGCAAACTTTCGTGATCTCTGCAATTCACTTTCCCTCTCTATCATTCTCTCCGGCCCGACTCACTCTGCTGGTTACACACACTGGATGTCTTGAGCCCCTCCGGCATCCCCCTCTCTAACCCATATACCACTCCTTTCTCCTGGAGTTATCACTGCCTCTGCTCCTCTCATTTCTCCATCTCCTCCCCCCAAGCCAAGCCCACTCCCAGACTGCCACCACCTTCACAGTTATCCGTCCGATGAAGCTTGTGTCAGTTGAGGCATTCGCTGCAACCCCTCCCCCACTCCACCACAGGCTGACTCACACCCTGACACAGTCCTGTCTCTTCTCTACTACTCTATTTCTGCTACTCTCGATGCTCTTGCCCCTATCATGAGGATCCGTTTGAAGTCCAAAGCCAAGTGCAATTCTTGGTATGACTCTGACCTAGCTACACTTAAAACGTAAGTGCAGGGCGGCGGAGAGGAAATGGAGGGGTTCCTGTTCATCCTTTGACGAACTGGCCTGCCGCCTGCTCCAAAGGCAATACCAACTCGCTGTCCGCACCAAGAAGAGAGTCCACATACAAGCCCGTGTCTCTGCAGCATCTAACAATTTGGCTGAACTCTTCAAAATCTGCAAGGAGCTGGCCATCCCTGCTGCAGTCTCCACCCCTGCTCTCGCCTCCCAGTCTCTTTGAAATGCCCTTGCCTCGCAATTTATCTCTAAAACCAAGGACATCTTGTCCACCGTCTCCTCCGCCACCCTCCTCTTCTACCCTCTCCTTCTCGGCTTTGCTCACCCTCCCTCAGCTACCCCTCTCCCCCTTTCTCCTCCTTTCCTCTTTTCTCCGATGATGAGTTAGCTAGACAAGTTCCATCCCTGTTCCTCTAAAACCATTAAGGATCACATTGATACCCTTGCTCCAGCCCTTGATGATTTCTGTAACCTCTCCTTTGCCTCTGGCTCTTTCCCCTCACCTCTTCAGCACTCCCTTGTGCATCCTCTCCTCAAGAAATCCACAGGTGATTCGTCATGTCCGTCCAACTATCGCCCAATTTCTATTGCTCCCTTTTTGGGTAAGCTCCTGAAAAAGCTGGCCATCTCTCAGCTTAATCTTCATTCCGACTGTTGACTCCCTCCATGACCACCAATCTGGCTTCAGAGCTACCAGACGCATGGAAGCTGCTCTCTTGAACATCCGTGAAGACCTGGTCTCCAACCTCGACTCTAACATTCCATCTGTCCTCATCCTACTTGATCTCTCCTCTGCCTTCGACATGGTCAACCATACCACCCTGCTCAATCGTCTCTGTGACAACCTGGGCATCACTGATCTGGCTCTGGCCTGGCTGACCTCTTTTCTTTCTGCTCGACCATCCCATGTACAACTTGGGTCCTTCCTATCTTCTATCTCCCTCTCCACCTGTGGTGTCCCCCAGGGGTCTAACCTCTAGCTCTGGCTTGTCAACCAATACCTGGCAACTCTCTCCTACTGCATTTCCATTTTCTGCTCAACTTTCCAGTGCTATGCTGATGACACCCAACTCATTTTCAGGCTTCGTTCAGTCACCTCCTCTCCTTCCCTCATCTCGGATTGTCTAATCGCCATTCAAAACTGGTATGCCACCAATGATCTTTGTCTAAATGGCAACAAGACTAAGATCCTCTTCATCAGTGCACCATATCCATCCTTTCCTCTCACTCTCTGGCCGGCCTCCCTTGGCCCTCCTCCTAACCCCACCTGCGTGGCTAAGAACCTCAGGGTTATCTTTTACTCCACACTTTCTTCTCCGCACACAACTCTGATGTCTTCAAAAGGTCAAGCTTTTTTACTGCACCTCCTTAGAGGTACTCTTCCTTTCCTCTCCTTCCCTCAAATGCTCAAATGGATTTTCCTATTTTCACATTTCAGGTGAAAGGTTTTTTTTCAAAACTTTTTAACCCCACCACAACTTTCTTAGTGTTGTGTGCGTGTGTGTATATAACATTTTTTTTCTCCAAACTATCAGTACTTTATTTTTGTCATAGCCCATAAATGCCAGTCAAAAGATGCAAAAAAAAGTAATAATGATGTCATTGGGGGTCATTCCGAGTAGGGCGGTAAGGGTTAACGGTCACCGGTAACGAGACCGGTGCCGTTAAACCCTTACCGCCCTATTCCGAGTTCCCTTTGCGGATTGGTACTTAACGCCTGCTTTTTGCAGGGGTTAAAAAACCAACCCGCAAAGGGACCTAGGAGCTAATTACGGCACCGTAATTTACGGTGCTGTAATTAGCGCCTTCCCCATTCCCATTGAGCCCTATGGGGCAAAAATGGGAATGGGGAAGGGCCCATGGTGAATGGGGAATTACCGACCCCGCCAACCTTGGAATGGGGCGGTAATTCCGCCATTCGCCATGGCGGAGTCAGAAAAATAACGGCGTCAACCAAGGCGCTAATAGCGCCTTGGTTAACGCCAGGGTCGGAATGAGGCCCAATGTCTAGTTCTTCGATAATAGAACCGGAATAGGCGGGACAGTAAGATCACACACTAAGGCAGTCCATAAAATAGGCAATACAAAAATAGAATTAAAACAACAAAAGACTACACAAGTAAAAAGTCTTGATCATGTTTTTGATGATCATTCACAAACTACTGCTATATAATCAAACTTATTTACTGATCATGCTAATGTACCTGATAGGTCTTTAACTTTGTTTGACAGCAGAAGCACATTTCAATTTGCTTTTTATGACAATATTACAAAACCTTTGGCACAAATATTAAGTTTACTTCCCACATGCACTGCTAATATACCAAGAAAGGACAATATTGACACATGGAGCTTCTTCTTTGAAGGAATTAAAGCAAAGGTGTACAAAATAAAGGTCTTGCATAGAATACACTTTAAAACAAACCACCTGTTGAAGCTTATTCTGCGTTAGACTTTTTTATACAATCTTGATTTAAATCCTTACAAAGAAGATGCTCCATGTGTCAATATCTTTCTTTCTTGGTATATTAGCAGTCAATGTTGCATAACCTTTACCTTGACAAGTCCTTTTCCTGCATCTGCAACTTCTGTTTGTAACAAACTTATTTGCATACTCATGTGAAGGGAATCAAATCCATCAAATCCACAACTCGTGGCTTAGAACTTGTCAAAGTGGAGTTGATGCAAATTTGACTGTCAAGAAAGAAACTAGATCTGAATGAACGTAGGGACCGAGACAGGGTATCATTAGCAACTAGCTCTAAAAAAGATTGGTCATACTTTAGTTTGATTTATTTGCATTTTTTTCTAATGTGACAAACAACCTCCTTCAAAACAACTCTATAGAAGTAATCCTCTGCCCTGTCCAAGTATGAAGCAAGTGAAACATAGGGTTGATATCAATATATGAGTCCAGGGCCCCAACAACCACATTGTATCAAATCAGAACTGGAGAGGAGGGTGACTGACACAACTGAACAAACCATTTCCAAAATGTAGTTTCTGCCTTAATCAAAGATGGAAAATTGCAGTGTTCATTAAGTGTACCTTGTAGGACTCTACAGGCATTATCTCTGATGCATAGAAATTTAGAGCCGTCAAGGTTAATCAAAACACTAGTCTTTCATGGAATCCAGAGGCGACTGCACTAACACAGCCAAATATGGCCAGAGGATGCTTGTTATTCTGAGTCCAAGTAGCATTAGGTGCAAAGGGTATGCCTAGATTGTTGTAATTTAATGACTTCCACGAATATGCCACCAGCAATTTACAACTCCCAAATTCCATAATCTTGTTCTTGCCTGTATTTATGATCCGATCCCTTGTGACACGAAAAGAGTCAAAGGCTAAGATATGCTTCAATTATAGTCAATTTTCCACACCAGTTTTCCAAACATCATTGAAGCTGTATTCCAATATAGAAATGTGTAAGCTGTAGGAGATCAAAATCTATTTGCTTTGACATCAGGGATGCCTTCCACCTGGTCTTAGTGATTGAATCAAAGGCAGCAAAAAAAAAATCAAATGCCAAACAGAGATACATTTTTCATGAGTAGGCATTTTTTGCCAAATGAAAGATTCAATCTAAAGGCCTGAGCATTAGTTCCATAACCTGATGATGCATTCGTTTTAGTGGCGTTTTCACAAATGCAACAAAAAAAAATGCAGAAAAAAAGAATGACTAAAGTTATGACTAAGCATTGTGAGAAACCAGAAGGTTTCTCAACTACTAGTCCCCGGCCATCTGTCATCCAGGCGGCCATGACACGGTCACAGCTCTTGGATCCAGTTCCTGGGGGTGGTCCAGTGCGGGAGGATCACCTGGATAGGGAGTGTGAGAGAGACACTAGACGGTGAGACAAGGTATCCCCTTCCCTGTAACACCTTTTCCGAATCCTACCAGGTAGGATAGTTAGGAACTCAACTCCACCCCCCTTTTACTGAAACAAACGCTTTCTCTCAGACAGTTTGAGAGAAAATGGACTAACAGCTGAGCCGTATCCCGGACATGTCCCAACTCAAGGGTCAGGCACAGTCAGGGAATTACTGATAATTGCACACACTTGACTTCAATCACACTTCCCCACATGGATAAAAGGCAGAGAAAAACAGCAAGACCAGAGAGGGTTGCAAAGAGGGAAGTGCCCTTGACCTTTTCGGAGGAAAACCGCTACTTTCACAAGCCCACAAGAATAAGAAACATAAGACCTGGAATTAAAGCTGAAGAAAGGTGCATTGTGTGTATGAGGTACCCAGGGCTCTATCCCGTGTCGATAGACAAGGTGGGGAGGAGCGATTGCTGTCGTGGTACTGTACTTGGCTCCTACAACAAAGCAGCGCCAGTAAAGTCAGCACAGCTGGTGAGTCGGGGAGACTGATAGCAGACCGGTCTGTGTCAGACCCAAGGATGCAAGCGGCAACTTTGTATGAAGCAATCTGAAGAAACAATGTGTGAAGTGTATGTGATGATCGACGCGAATATAATTGAACATCCAAGGGGTGACTGAACTTTTGAAGTCAAGATAGATGCCATGTACAGAGTGGCCCAGTGCAATGTGGGTGCTCATTTGAAGGTCTCTGTTAGGTATCCAACTGAGAGGTGGCAAATGTGAAATGTGAATTATGAAATTGAAGTGGTCCTGCAACAGGTCAAGCTAAATCCTGTGCACATTTGAACGTCTTCTATACCTAATATGAACTGCAATTGGTCCCAGCAAGGCTGAGGGGGACTGGTTATGTAAGAGGAAGGATCTGAGCCTGGCTGAGGGGGATGTGGGGTGAAACTTGAGTCACTGAGAAAGGATATTCTCTGAACATTGGAGAAGGGGATCTGAGCCCGGAAGAGGTGGATCCAAAGTAAAGATTGTTGTATAAAAGGGATCTAAATCCAGTTTAGGGGGATCCAGGGTGAAGAGTGATTCACCTAACTTGAGTGCTTGTAAGAGGAAAGGAACTTTTCATTTGTTTTGATAGATCAGGACCTCTGAATCAAGAGAGTTTGATAACTTAAGAGACTTGGCCACAGAAGGCCCTGATGCTGGTAATGTAACTGTGTCCTCGTGCCTAAGAAGCCACAAAGTGTGCTATGCTCGAGTGAACCGCCTTGTCCCCTGCTGAAAACGTAGGGAAGGGAGGCCAATGCCCTGAACATCCTAACATAGGATTTTGTTAACCCTTCTTTCTTTTTGACGAACACTATCCTACACTATTTGTATTTAGCAGTAAGGATTGGCAATATTTTTTTTTTTTTTTTTAAGTATAGGCCCTTTTATTTTGATGAGACTCCTCTAGGACTGCATTATTATTATTTGAGGGCCATACCTTATTCCCATCTGTAGATTTAGGATTAGATAGGTGTTCATCACACCCTTGGTGAAGTTCAATAAACACCCTTGAACTGTGATCACTTGTGTCTGTCTTACTATTGATGCCTTCCTTACAGTGTAGAAAAGCATCATAAAAGAGACACAATTAGCTGATAGTTTTGAATATCTATCAACAATTTTTCATTAATACATAATCAAAGAAACTTAACAAAAAAGCATTATGCCACTAATTAAAACATCTTTCAAAATAACAGAGGCAACTCCATATAATACACAGAATAATGAGTCACCAACCATTTACTATAATGATATTAAAAGTTATAGAGTCATAGAGGAGGTCTGTGAAATACAAATTACTAGACCTCAGGCAAAAGGCTGTAAACGCCATTCTATTTATTTATTTATTTATTGAAACTTGTATACAGTGCTGGCCCTACCCAGAGGACCTCGGAGGGCCTTACAACTTTCAAAACGGAGGCAGTAGCGAGGAACTTACAATCTTTTCAAGACAGAATAGAAAGATTAGGGCAGGCTAGGTTTTGCAGGTGGGTGGTCTGACTAGTCAGATGGGGCAAGTGTAGGTACTTTTCATAAAGATGTAGGGGCCTAGAAATGATGTCAATGTCCACGCTCTAGTCTTTTCTAGTGATATGTAGGCGTTATGTAGGGGTTACAGACTCCGAATTTGAACTAGTGCAGAATGTTAACTATGACAGACGAGGTATGATAGTGTGTATGGGAGACTCTGCTGTGATTCTGGTGTGAGACAGTGCTGTAAAATCATATAAAGCAAAAGAAAAGGGGGTTTAGATTCAGCATTGCATAGTGGCAAATACCATAGCATAATGCACCATACAATGGTATAAGGTGGACTGAGTTGCAATGACATATAGGAATAACAATTACCTACAAGAGGGTTTTCTAACAAGTGGTGCACATTTTTATTTATTGCTATGGCGGATGCTTCTATAAACATTGAGCTGTTAATCAATAATCCTGAGCGAACTAAAAAAATAAATCTTTGAAAATGATTGGATATACATTTTAGCTGCTTGCGGAACCTACAAAGATTTTGATGTCTCTCTTTTTACGAGAAAAAGGTACAGAGTGATAGTAGAATAACTCATCAAATGCCCCTCGCCTCATATTCGAAGACAATATATGTGATTTAGGCTGAACTTATGGCACACACGAGAAGTGTTACATAGGAGGAAACAAATTCTGTTAACCCAAAACTTTTGTCGCCATTGTCTAAATGAACAACAAAGAGAATCTTTACAACGTTTTGTGTCCCGGCCTGAGTTTGCTTCGCAAGAGGTTCTTTCAACAGGTTTTCAATTTACATAGTCATTTAGATGATGGAGAAATTTGGCAACGAATTTTCTCGAGCCCAAGGTTGCCCATAAAAGTTGCTATAGTACACCTCCTCGAAGCGACAGTGCCGGATTTTGAGTCTGAAAAAGGCAAGCATTAAGAATTCCTTATGAACTGCAAATTATTGATTGCAAATGTTTATGTAGGGAAACACATGAATCATGATCGGGAATACGTTATGTTTACTTATCTTTTCCTTATCTTTATGAAAATGTTAAGAGGTTTCCTTATAATTCATGTATTTTACTCTATTTTATATGGTGTATATGTATGTCAACTTGTTTGTATAATTTGATAATTGTTTTAATTTTGAATGCTAAAGATTTGAAAAGTTGATTTTATCAACTAGCCAAATAAAAAAAATAAAAGAAATTACCTAACACTAATATCCTAAACTACTAAACACAGTCTGTAACCCCTATGTAACTCCTACAGATCCTAGCACTTCACAGAACTATTAGTACACCATAGATACAATATTTGCAAAGGTGACCCCCTATGGTGTTCCTACATGCCAGATGTACATGTGCCCCCAAATCCAATGTCCAGTCCATACGTCCATTAGTAAACTACTACCCACGAGAGTACTGGTTTCAAAGTCCTACTGCATGTTATACTATTACTAATGCTGTAGTTATTACAAGTTCAACAATACGGCCGTAAGTACCATTACTTGTGCTACTATTACATTTGTGATCAGTACTTTTCCAACTGGTATCTTTAACACTAATAGCAATATTAGTATCACTAGGAATTCCAGCAGCATTAATAGTACTACTGCAGAGGTAGCTGCTGCAATACCAGTGGTGGTAGAACAAATACCACCCGTATTAGTGAATTCAAGGAGAGTGCATTTGCAGGGGTTGTCAAACAAGTGAACTGCTAGGGTGCACTGATGTGGCGGGGAGTGTATAAGGTCAGGGGTTGCTCCCATGGGAGCGCGGTTTGGCCTAATTCGCAATGTCCTCAGTGGAAGAGTGCCATACGAAGGATAGTTCAAGAGAGCACATTGTTTGCTTATGATGAATACGCCCTAGCTCAGATTATAAAGTTGTTTGTTCCATCCTTTAGTAGGCTTAAGCTACTTCAAGGAACTATCTTGATCTTCATTTTTTCAACATAATAATTAGAGCAAATTTATTTATTCTACAGAGGCCAAACAAATCCCAGTAATTGGCAACATGCAAATATGGCCTCAACACAGCCAGGACATTCTCCAGAAGATAAATGCACCAGCTCAACTGCCCCAGTTTTGCCCTAGTAAATTGCATCATTTAGCGGGCCAAAGCTTTGGCCAAGCTCATAACTTTGACTTTGTAATGATTATTCGATCCTTTTCTAGACATTGCATAGGACAAATGTTAGTAAATGTTTTAGCTCAAGTGCCAGTCCTGCCTTTTCTCAATTGATCAATATGAGATATTTTACAAATGGTAAATCATGGCATCTGAGCACTGAGATCCTCCTCATCGGCACACCCTCACCATCCTTTCCCCTCACTCTCTGGCCGGCCTCCCTTGGACCTCCTCCTACCCCCTACCTGCGAGGCTAAGAACCTCAGGCTCATCTTTGACGCCACACTTTCCTTCCCCGCACACATCTCTGACGTCTCTAAAAAGTCAAACCTCTTACTGCACCTCCTCAGAGGTACTCTGCCTTTCCTCTCCTTCCCTCAGAAGCTCACTGTGTCCCAAACTCTGGTTCTCTCCAGGTTGAACTACTGTAACAGCCTCTTTCAAAATCTACCTGCCTTCACGCTCCGCCCTCTACAACTAATTCAGAACAGCACTTGAAGACTTGTCCTTGGCCTCAAGCCCTGGGACCGTATCTCTCCAGCTCTGAAATCCCTCCTTTTGCGCCCTGTGGATACAAGGATTACATTTAAAACCCTCTGCACTGTCAACAAGGCTTTCTGGGGCCTGGGTCCAAAACACCTTCAACTATCCCTCCGTAAATACCCCCCTCTCGAGCCCTGCGCTCCTCTACTTCTAACTCTCTCAGGGTCAGTCGTTTTTCAAATTATTGAGCTGGGGGTAGATCTCTGTCTTCGGATGGGGCCGTCCTTTGGAACAGCCTCCCGACCACCTTGAAACTTGAGGAGAACCATCTGAGGTTCGGAAGCACCTCTCGACCTCCCTCTTCGCTTCCGCCTTTGACCCTCTTCTCCCCTGTTGATCTGTCTGCACTGTGCACCTGGCCACCCCCTGTCCTTCGTGCCCAGTTACCTGCTCACCCTGCCTCCTTCCTGCACCGCCTCCGGACCACCCCTACACTGGGGCCTGTATCTGTCCCCATACAGTGCCCCTCCAATTTTTCCTCTGAACTTATCAGATATCCCATATCTGACTAACCTAGCACTTGCCACTTGCTGGCTGCACTTCCACTGCTCATCACCTTGAGTTATTTATTTGTACTTATTATTTATTCTGTTTTCTCTCTTCTGTTCCGCACATTCCACATCTCCCACCTTCCATGCACTTGCGCGTTCTCAGGGTCACTAGGCCTAGTAAGAGCTTTGTTTTTTGTTACTCCCTTGTTCCCTTCCCTTTGCCTGGTCGCACTCTGACACACTTGTGTACGAGCGCGATACAAAAAAATATATCATATCCAGTCATTTCATTAAAGTTTATTTTTAAGTTAAAAAAAACTTTAATAACATTTTGCTGTTTGATTAACGTGTGTCATACTGATGCACACATGAAATAAAATGTATTTCTTGTTAGCACTACCTGCAGTACTTGTGTACTACTGCCATTAGCAATTGTACCACAGTAGATGCAGCAGGAATACTAATACTGGTGGTAATAGTAGTAGACAAAAGGAAAGAACATTCTACTACCCGTAATACAAGCAGTACAACTACTGGTGGCAGAAGCACTATTATCACCATTAGTGCTAGCAAGGGTACACCATGTACTTCCACTACTACCGGGAACACTAGAAGTAGAAACAGCACTACAGGTTGTATTACCAGTGGTAATACAGGTACCAACATCAATACTTCAGATTCCACTAATAGTACTTGTGGTAGCTGCAGTGTTATGAGCAGGTATTGATAACACTACTCGGAGTAATAGTCAAGTTGAAATAGTAGTATCCTTGGTGGTAGTATTAGTAGTAATATCCATACATGAATTCACATTTTCTAATCATAGTAAGACCATTGTTCATCATAGCCAAAGCAGTAAAAGTATTAGTAGAGGGACCAGCTGTAGTATTACTTCTGAAGGAACAATTCCAGTATTAAAAACAGTGGTAATGATAATAAAGGTAAGCACAATAGCAAGTAATAAATGTGGGCTTACTACTTCCGTACCAGAACCAGAAGTATCAATAATAACAGAAAATCTATGGGTTCATTAGGAGTACTAGTAGTAGTAGTCAAAGCGGTATTCACATATGAACTAGTTGTGGTAGGAGTAGCAGTAGACCTTGAAGAACTAAAGTAGTAGTATGTAGTAGTTGTAGGTGTATTGGTGGTAGAAACAAACATTGTTGGGTACTGGGACAAATGCAAGGAATGTGTCCCTTCTCCCCAAGAGTGAGCCACCACCTCTGGGGAGGTGAGCCAACTATGCAAAATAATCCCTAGGGGGGAGGGCAATCAGGGCGCAAGAGGCAGTACGCGCCCTGGCACCCACAAAAATGTTTACAAACATCTCTATTGGCACCAATTCCCCACGTGATTCCTGCATATATGAGAGCTGAGGAGCTTGTTAATTTAAATGGACCTTTAAATGTGCTTGGTTGTGCTGCAGACCCCTCCTGGAGGACTAAACGGCCTAACCAATGGTGTTGTGTCACTAGTTTTAGGGAGAGACCAAAAAGGGCCGAGGACCTTAACTGGACGGGAGGAGCTGTGGTAAAGCAAAGTGGCAAATGGAGAGGGCCTGAGCCTTGGCTGTAGCGCAGAACAAGTCCATCGCAGAGGCAGGACCATGTTCCTTACGCGGTGCGCAGAGAGCCACCTGAATGCTCCTGAGCTCTGAAAGGCTGAGAATTTTGAGTCCAGAGGTCTCTGCAGGAAGGAGCCCAAACCACCAATGATGCAGCATCCCGATGCGTTTGGTAGACGATGCCCCACTGGAGAAGTAACACTTATGAACCAATTGCTTACGATGAGTGGTTCCAATGCAATCCAAGCTGCCGCCTTCCATGAAAGACACTACTGCAGGTGTGCAGTTCACGCTAAATAGAGGGAGGAGGCAGCTGATCGCTGGAGTTTTCCACAAGGAAACGAAGACTAGAGCGCCAACGAAAGCAACCAAAGGCTCCAGCAGTGCTACCAGAGACCTGAGAACAATAGAAAAACCCAGAGGTGAAGAGCAGGAAAGCAATACCACGATGGGTTACCGAATGCAAGAGAGAAAGAGAAACACTCAGAGGGTGTGAATTTGAATACAACAACCCACGAGGTGTACCAAACACCAAAGGGGGAGAGAAAAGCACTCAGAGGGTGAAGCTGAATCCAATAACCCATAAGAGGGAGAGAGAGAGAAAGAGAGAGGGAGAGGGAGGGAGGGAGAGGGAGAGGGAGAGGGAGAGGGGGAGAGAGAGAGAGAGAGAGAGAGAGTTGGTGTTAACCTTAGTCGAAGAACCTGCAAAGTCAAATTGCACACTTGAGGAAATAACTTCTGGTTTTGGTGAAGGCTTTGGTACAAGGGATTAGGAGTCCCACTTTCCAGAGGAAGACAAGAGACTTTGGCTTTGAACTGTACGGAAAATCCATGGCCTGAAACTGGGATGAGAACCCCAGAGACATTTGGACTTTGTCTTGAACTGTACGAGCAGGCAAAAGCCTGAGAAAGAAAGAAAGTTGTGGAAGGGGGGCCAAGCACCAACCAGCACAAGCTAAGAAAGTTGATTAAGAACACTTCTCTGGCTCAAAGTGTTATCTTCCTATATTAATGGCATGATTAGTTGGCATGATGGCATAGGTTTCGGATATAGGACGAGGTTATTTTTGTAAGACATCCTGAGGAGCACCTTTTTGTAATTTTCTAGACTAGGAACTTTCATCGTAGAGTGCCTAGGCGAAGCATTTTCTTTGCTTTAAGAAGGTGTAACAATTTGAACCATGTCTAGTTGTCCATCTACAATGTTTTGCCTTCCAAACCTTAGAGTCTCGGGAGGATAGCTCAGGGGCAACGTGCTTGCCTTGGAAGCAAGACGACACGGAGCACCACAGGTTCGATCTCCGGGTCTGCGCTTAGAAACCTCTGGGTATTAAGCGCGTTCTAAATAACCTATCATATATCATAACATATCATACCACAGTACATTTGTCTAGGAGGCAGAGGGCACCTTCCAGGCTCAAACTAATCAACGGACCTTCGGCCATGCTCGAAAATGGGACCACATTTCAGGAGATAGGTTTTCTGGTGACAATGTTGCCCTTTTTGTTAGTCTGTTTTTTTAACATTTGTTTTTGAAACTTATGAATTTGCTAAATTGCAGTGCAGGCTTTGTGAAGCATGTGCTGAGCTGGCACGCTGCCTGCCTGCCCCACACCTACTCAGTAGCAGTCAGATAGCCAGGAGCCCACGCGCTGGTCAAGGTTATTGGTATGCCACCCATAACAGAGCTAAGCTGGACATTAGGTGCCAGAATTAGCAAGGTAGAACATGACAGTAGAAAGGTTTTGCCAGCCCAGAAGATACACAAATGATAGGACAATAACGTAACGGAAAAGAGCTTGCAAAGACACCAGCACCATAGCATACAATCATTCGCCATCTCTCACAATCACAGGAAATTGACTAATTGCATCCCTTAACAGGTAGGGGCTGCCAATCACAGGAAATTGACGAATTGCATCCCTTAACAGGTAGGGGCTGCCGTCCGCCACAGGAAATACTGTTTGCTACAACCTCTGCTGCCCTTGGCACAGTGAACACTCGGGAAACTTTACTGCAGCAGTACTGGTTCGAACCTCGTCTTGGTGAGGCATTTTAAATGTGATACAAGGGGCAGAGAAGTTCCAAGAGGTAAGGAGAAGCATTCCAAGAGGTAAGGCAGCAGCATTCCAAGAGGTATGGCAGCAGCATTCCAAGAGGTAAGGCAGCAGCATTCCAAGAGGTATGGCAGCAGCATTCCAAGAGGTATGGCAGCAGCATTCTATTTGATTCACACACTGCCTACTCGTTACCACGCTTAAGTGGCCGAGTAAGAACTGAAACAAGGCACAGAGCCAGTATTTCACAAACATTTCATAATGCTTTATTTCGACAAAACTGTCATAAAAGCCAACAACATCATAACAATTAATTTTAGCAAACGATACAACTTTACATCAAAAATAAAAACATAATAAAATAGCCTAGTGTTTGGGGCGTGCTGCGTCAGATCTCTCCAGGTGGCTCCCTAGTGCAGGTTCCCTAACCTAAGGGGGCACCAGCTCTCAGAATGGTGGATCAGAGAATCCTACTTGCCCATTAGACTCGTGTTGCTTACCCTCCGCTGGTGGCACAGGTATTCGTTTGCTAGCATTCTGAAGGGCCCCAGGCCTTGCCCCCTTGTTGAGCCCTCCCGGTTCTCACTCCTTAGAGGCAGGGCCCCTTTGCAATGGTATGACTGCAAATGAGTGAACATTAGGAACTGGCCTGCACTGCAGCTATGTACCCGGAGATGAAATGCGTGCATCACCTGGAATCATTTTAGGTAGATTTACAGAACTTCAAAATGTGTTGGTCACCGCGTTTGTTATGTAGCATTGAAACTCTAGTATAGAGATCACCACCAATGCCTTTTAATCCAATTAGTTTGTTGTATTGACTTTTAAAGCTGCACTTAGTCTGGCAGACGATGCAAATAAAGCTGTAAATACAAAAAGAGCAACACATTTATAAAACATTCTCTGTAATTAAACACGAACAGGCAAAAGAACAGATTAATACTAGCCTTATCAGGATAAGCAACACAACCCTCACACTGATACAGCGTTCACAGAGCCATGAATATCATAGAGCGGGGGTCTGCAACCTGTGGCTCTCCAGATGTTTTGGACTACAAATACCATCAGTCCTAACCAGCATAGTCATGGTGAGGATTCATGGGAGTTTTAGTCCAAACATCTCGATAGGCAAATATTGCAGACCCCTGGCAAGGAGAATACTTGTAACATTGCTTGTCAATAGTAAAGGTAACACATCCGCACAGTTCCTAATGTTTATATTTAAATGAGGCCTTAACCATTGGCCTTGCAAATCTACAAATCTAATGCAGAGTAAGAGACCGTGTCGAGATATTCAAAAATGTCAAGGCCGCAGGAGCGCCTGGCTTGAAAACCTCGCTATTTGTTGTGTGCCCCCAAATGGTGCCCATTCAAGGGAATAGATAGGGTAGACCCCCTACTATCCAGATGGCTGATTTCCACATGTTTTTCTTCCTATTGCCAAAGGGTCACGCACTGTGGCGTAAACCGCCAGAGAAGATAAATTTGCATTGATTGACAAATTTTTTCCATAATTATTTACCAAAAATGTTGGCCGAAAAAACATTGAAAAATATGTGGGTGGGGGGATGGATAAGGGCATACAAGGGGAAGGTGGGTGTGGAATAGGGAATAAATAATAGGGGAAGGGAAGCTTGGGGGAACCCACAAATAAAACATACAACATTTTAAATTCTTTTTTGTGGCCAAATATTTCCAGCAAAGAAATCACCAAATAAAACTGGAGATGAATGAACATAGAACCACACATAGGTCTAGATTTGCTTAACATGGTTTTATAAAGACTAATGTTGTCATGTTGCTTTACTATATGATTTTGGGAGCCATCCTTGGCTTGCCTGTTGCTACTGTATGCAGAGAGCAATGCATTTTTCAAAACTAAAAAGAACTTGGCAGGATGTAGTATACATCTAAAATAAGGGCTCAAGTCGAGGGTACACTCGGGTGGACGGAGTCCCCCACTTTTTGAAAAGTCCCCACACTTTTTTCAGAGGGCACCTGGATATGATAATTTCTGGTGACACCACATTCAATTGATATGTTAATGAGTCAACCCCACTTTTTTTAGGACTTGACTCCTGTCTAAATTGCAAACAGTTTAATCATGAAACCTAAGTCAAATTCCATGCTTCCCCACTTGACTAAAAGATGTCAACCTGGCAAATCATTTTACCACAATGTGCCTTATTTGTTTTTTAGATGCTAAAATCAGGATCAGTCGCACATGATCCAAGAGCTCACTACACAAAAAGCCTCAAACATGCATGGTTTTGGGACTGCGCTCTGGCTGACTGTGTATAAGGAACATTTACAGAGCACACACCACAACTGATGTGTTACTTCCCACACACATTGCAGTGTCACTTGCACACGATAATTCTTTGCCACGAGTGACCAATACATTACAGACCATAACACACTGTGGGTGAGAGCTTCACTGGTCCCTGGGACCTCTAGAGAGAACAGAAATAGCTGAAGGAGATGGTTGATCATGTAATCAAGCTAAACAAGTTACGTGATGCCAATTGATTCTGCACAGTGCACAATAAATATATCTGGGTGGGAGGGTTGGCACCGAATTATCTTGCTCTGGCACTTTAGTTTTGTGTCGAACTGTTGTGGGAGGAGCTACATTATTTTGAACCAGGTAAAACAAGAGATTGCCTAAAGGTATTCATGCCTCGTATCTGGTTCTTGAAAATAATGTTTGGACGGTGATTCTATTATCTTTGTTACGAGGAACGGAAGGAATTTTGCACTGGCCTTCTACTGTCTCACCAAACCTTGTTGAGTGCAATGTCCTTAAATATTATTAGTCCCTAATTTGGGCCACTGATATATGGTGTCCTGGAATCTTTTTTGGTTCCAGTCTGACCCTGCATTGCAACGTATTTGCGGGCGAGGCACAAGCAGATACAAATGTCAGTGGGCCCTTGGGTGGGGTGCTACTTCTACGACACGCTAGTGCATTCCAAATGCAAAGATACTGAATCTACCATGGGTACCAGAAGTGCAGATTTCATATGGCTAATTAACTTGATCTCTAACTGAACTACTCAGGTTAGAATAGGACAGCACTGTCAAACATCAGGCCTCGAGGGCTGGCATTCTGATGGGTTTTCAGGATATCCCTCAAAAATATTTAGGGAAAATATGCATACATTTAGAATCATTGTATGCAAATTTAGCTCAGGTATATTAATGAGGAATATCCTGAAAACCCGGCATAGATCCGGCCCTTGAGGCCTGAAGTTGAACAACCCTGGAAAAGGAGATTTCATATCAGCCCTAAACATGCTAAAACTGGGACCGCTCTACCTCCAACTTTCTGTTCCAAAACATCTGTCTACTTGAGCTCTCTGCTCATCCACCTGCAACTCTCTGAGGGTCAGACGCTTCTCCAAGCAGAGAGTTGGGGGCAGATCTCTCTCCTTGGCTGAGACTTCCTTCCGGAACAGCCTCCCTGCCTCTCTCAAACTTGAGCAGAACCACCTCCGGTTCCAGTAGCAATGCAAGACCTTCCTTTTCGCTTCCGCTTTCTCTCTTCCTCTCCCCTGCTGTTGCACCCGACTGCTCTGCACACTGGTCACCTGGTCACCCTCTGAACTCTGGCCCAGGCTCCTGCATATCCAGTTGCCCTCTCACTGCGTCTGGGCTCCCCTGCACATACGAGTCTGTCTGTATCTGCAACCCTACAGTCTCTTCTCTCTGCACTTATGAGCCACCTGCTGGCTGCACTTGTGAGAGAACTGCACTTACCCTTTCCCCCCGGCACTTCTCCCCTTCCGTCTTCCCCACACTTGCACAATCTAAAAGACACATGGCCTAGTAAGATTGTTATTTTTTTACTCCCTTTGTTATGAATGCCACATCATAGATCATATCAAGAGGTCCCACTGGGACCTAAGCTCATCCTCACGGTTGCTCAATGCATGCAGTAACCCACCAGCTCTCCTTCTGAACCCAGATTCCAAATGTGTGCTGATGTCTAGGTTAAACATGATTTGAGTGTCAACATTAGCATCTACCTTTATACAATCACCAAATGTCTCAGGTCCCTCTGTGAATGGCTAGACACATGTGCCTGTATTCCTCAAAAACTAGATTCTAATGTTGAATACAAGGTCCTGTCGGACCCCTGTTTCTCTTGACCTTATTCCTGAGGTACTCCATGTACCAGTTCCCGGGGCTTCTGCATGACTTTGGACAAAGAACTGCCTCTCACATCACAGACAGACAAAATCATATGCAGCACACACAAACTCCACCCCCACGGCAAGATCATGCCTTACCTGGACAAGGATCAAAAGATGTACTTTACTGGAGACCTAGTCATAACCAACTTAGACTAATGCAATTCAGTGTATTTTGGCCTGATTAAACTCTATAATCAAAAACTGAAGCAAGTTAGGAGCAGCCAGACATCTCCTAAGAACCAGCAGGCGAGACCCCAGCTCTCCAGCGTGTGGGTGAAATAGCCCCTGGATGCCATAAATAAAAGGCCAGAGTCAGTGGGGGACATGCCCCAAAGTAAAAGGCCTCCACTAAAAGAATGAGGCACATGAGGCTTATGGAAACAAGGTAAAAGGGAATGAAATTTTGCATCGAAGCATCAAGATTCTTAAAGATGCCAACTACCCTGCATAAGGGAAAGACACATTGCAATGTTTGACAAATTCTTAGAGAGTTGAAATAACATTCTCAGAAACAACAGTCCACAGAACCCTCAATAGAATGTCAGCAATGTGTGCAGCATTTGCAGTGAAGCAGATTGATTTCTGTCATGAACATTAAATAAAATTAGTCATTCCGTTTTTCCTTTTAAACTAAAAATATGCTCATCGAAATGTGTGCAAGACTTTCAAATATGAACTTGGTTTCTGTCTACCACAGGCCCATCAAAGAGAAAACAACAGTGTACAGAATAAATAAGGGGAGACTGAACTGCAGTGAAATGAAGGCTTTTCGCGGCTGAAATCAACCAAAATGACATTTTGATTTTGCCTCTAAAATGGCACTCTGCACAGCCAGATGTGCACCACAGCCACTAAAAGTATAATTATGATGCCCTCCTTTAACCACCGTATGCAGGGAACAACTTTGCAGTGACACTTCTACATTTTTAAATTGAATGCCTTTCAAGAGTCCATGATAAAGTGAAATGCACGTTAAAAGACAATTCTGTCTCAGTGGGGGGCAGGCCACGGGTTTTTCTTTGCTTGTGATTTCTTCAAATGTGAAACTAGATTCCAAGACCCCTGTAGTCATGGGGATTTAGGCCTGGCTCACTTCGAATATGAGGGCATTCCTTTAGACAACTTAAAGATAATTAGAGATCGAATTCACGATATGGACAAGATAAAGGCAGTTCTATTCTCCAGCTCTTATGACCCACGTCACTCCGGCCACAATAAAACTTGCATTAGCTGGCCATTAGCTCTTGGAATGTGCAAGCTAATCTCAACACAGGACCCCTCTTGACGTCACAGTCAGGAACAGACACATTGCAAGGGTGTGGGCCAGGGTTAAGGAGGGGTTTCACTGTCTATTGTGTAAAATGGGAGAAATGGTTTTCATCGTGCAAAATTGGTAATATTTGTCACCCGATAGTCATGATTTCTGAAAAGGTGTCAGCTAGCCACTTCTGGTTATCCCAAAACGATTTTTGTGGGCCCAACATACCAAACGTTATTAATAAAAACTTAATTTGGCACGCCGTGTGAATTTGAGAACTATAAAAAGTTGCTTAAAACATTCAAAATATGATTCATATGCTGCCCACCAAGGGACATATTTTTCACTGATATAATTCTGCAGCAAATGAACAAAAAACTATCTTTACACCAGTATTTCGCACAGACACCTGACAAAGCTTGTGTGATTCACCAAATAATATAGTGTTAAAAAATGCCTTCATATGTGTACAAATATGGAGATTAAGGGCATGTGTCATTCAGTGATATTTCTATGTCCCTGAACCAGACTAAGACCCCCTGTTGAAGAAGATGATGCAGTGGTCTCCTCCCCTGGTGTCCCTAAGCACTCCCACATTTTCTGGACCTATCAGCACACAGGTGGGTGTGGGGTAGTGAACATTAACCTATCCCTTCTGCAGGAACTAGGACACATTAGTGATGTAATTTGCCCTATAACTAAGAAACCCTGCCTTGGATCAGGAGACTTGCCACTAATCCCCGAGGTGAGCTGCTGCCGGAAATCTGGAGGAACATCTCAGCACTAGCAGTGAGGCCTAATCTTGCAGAGGAACCGGGAGACCTAGTAGCTGACTTGGGAAAGAGGAAATCCTTGACTGACCAAATTGGCTGTCCCAGCAGTGGTGCTCCGACACTCCCCGATGTCCAGTCCAGACCTCTCCTGTAAGTAGAACTAAACCCCAAAAACCATAGTGTGTGTAGGCCCGGTATTCTTGTAGCATTGCATTAGATATTTCCCCTTTTAAAATCCACGTACTTCAGTCATTGCCCAATTGAAGAATCCCCATTTGACTCTGTAAATCCGTAGTGCATTTTTCTAAGCAAATCAATTAATTTCCCCATTTATTTAATGGGATTTGTATTGTTGGAATTCTAAACCAACCATCTTTTCCCAGTGTTTTGTGAACTGGTATATAGTCATAAAGTGTTGATATGATATGATAGTTTATTTATATAGCGCCTATACACAATGTGTTTCAAAGCGCTTCAAGGCAAGGGAGGGAACAAGGGAAACTACTACAACATTCTTACATGCCATAAACCATATGGATGTGCAATGAACTATTGTACTCTGCCTGACGACATTTCAGATAGTGCAAGAGCTAAGATATAGATAAGGAAGGGAGGGGGAGTGTGGGAAGGAAATGGAAACAGACAGGTGACTACTGTACTAGGCCTGGTGAAATTTCTGGTAGAGCTGGAGCAAACAAAATGTGAGGGAGAGGGGTGCAGAAAGGGAGGGGAGGAACAAAACAAGCGACTATTGTTCTAGGCCTGATATTTCAGATAGTGCTGGAGGGGGGAACAAGTAAGTGAAGGGGGAGGATACAGACGAGGTTGCTATCATACTAGGTCGAGGGACAATTCTGATAGAGTAAGTGCATAGAAGAAAGTAAGGGGAGGGGGAGGATATAGGAAAAATGAGAAAGGGAGAGGAGGAGAGAACAAAGAGTAAACAGTCAAATAGAGTAGAGAAGCATGAGCGGAGAGTGAATACAATTGCAGAAGTCAGTGGTAACACATAATGTTGCAAGCCTGGATACAAGACGAAGATGGGGAACAGCATGATTCAGGGCCACCATGAGAAAGGGTGACGCACCGTGAATCAACGAAGTCCATAAAAGTCAAATACAGCATTGGCCACAAGACGGTGATGGTGAAACCAGAATGTATCAGGACAGACTCCTGCAGAAGTAGGGGGGGGCAGAACAGGGTAGAAGAAAAGCAAAACAGGCAACACCTGTGTGCGAGAAGGGGAGGGGCACAAGGTTACATCACCGGGGGACCAGAGGGGTAGGGATGGCCTGTGGGGCTAGCGGGAGTAAACACATGTTGGTGCATAGTTACCTGCTGTCTGAGCAGAGGGTCAGGCCCTGGGTCCTCCTAGTCCGAACAGGTTCTAACAGGAATTGCCCTTTTCTTCGACTGCCCTTCGCTTCGGACACCTGGGCAAGAGAGATTCTTGATCTAAGAGTTAAGAGCAGGATGGAAGAGGCAGTACTAAGAAGGTGGGCGGTGCTTAGGCCAGGTGACCAAGATCCACTTGCACCTGCTCCCCATCTGCAAAGGAAAAGAGGCTGGAGGGCTCCTTAAGTAGAGAAAAAGAGCAGCAACCAGGAAGGCACCAGGTGGGTGGGGCTTGCTATGTGGGAAAAAAGAGCAGCAACCAGATGGGCACCAGTTGTTGCCCAAAAGAATCAATCCCATTGTGATCTGAGAAATAAATTGTCCCTGTGTTTCAATTGTTCCCTGCTAAACTAAATGTCCAAATGCAGTTGTATTTTCCTATTGCATCTGTCAACTTAACCAAAAAACAATTTTCCTTTTGTGAGCTACCACCTTTCCCAGAGCTTGCCTGTCATTTTAAGCATCAGTAAAAACGAATTCCATTTGCATTTTCTTTCCCATTGAAAGTGTGTGCAACTTCCCCAAAAACAATGTTCTCCCCTTGTTCCTCTTTCCCCATTGTGAGGTAGAAACAAATTGCCATTTGCCTTTTCTTTCCCATTGCCCATGTGTGGAATATCCTAAAACCGATGTTCCCCTGGTGTGCTGACTAGTATTCTCTAAACGCCCTGCCTCTCTTTCTAAGTATAAGCAAGCAAATTCCCTGTCTTTCTATTTCTTTCCCATTACAGTTGTGATAAATAATTAAAACCCCATTCTTTCATTGTGCTCTAAAAACTAATGTTCCCATTCTTTGCTGGCTCTGCATATTGTTTCCGTGGGCACCTCACCAAAACCTATTTTTTCCCCCGATTTCCTACACCCTGCCACTGCCTTCCATTCAAAGGAATCAAGTCAAATTGATGTTTGGGGTTTGAGTGTCGCAGGGGGAGTGCTTAACTATTGTGCTATCATTGTGTGTTGAATTGTTCTTCTCTTTTGTCATTAAAAAGGAAGAATTTGTGACAGTATATCTTAACCTGGTAGCTTTATAGAAGTCATTGCACTTTTGTGTTGCCACAACATTGATGGCTGTTGTAAGCTGTTTATTCTAATTTGACATTAAATAACAAATTCAAACATAGCTTATTGATACACACAGGCCTGGTTCCTAGTCCACTGTGACACAGGGTGTTTGTGGAGGTTGGGTGCGAGACGGGTTGGAGGCCTTCTTAAGAAGGGATTCGTAGCATAAAGGGGAAGAAGATCCCTGGCTTGCGTGTGCCATATGATAAATCGTGACAAGCGCTACAGCTTTGCAATGTCTTCTGTTAAAGCTTAGAGTCCTATTCAAAGTCCTCTGATTGACCCACAGAAACCTTCATCAGAAGGGTTAAACATAACTGAATTCACTCCTGACCAGATACACACCACTCAGGAAATTGAGATCAGCAGACGAGGAGTTGAAGAGTCCCAAATTCAAACGGTACACCAAAGGGGTTGGAACCTTTCCAGTCTTGCCCCAAAATTCTGGAAAAACCTGCCAAAAATACTTTTGTACCGAAACTTGCAACAGAATCAAAAGGTGTCTTAAAAACGACAATTTTCAAGCTTTCATAGACCCAGAGGAGAACCCGATTGCTCTACTGGCCCTCCGGCCGTGATGACCGAACCAGGCGAACCTACCGCCTAAATTACCCATAGCCATCTGCAATTTCCTGAACGACCTCCCACTTATCGCATTGCACTTTTGTTGCTGGTAAATTGTGTTACCTTGGTGACCTATGCAGTTCCAATAGGACTGTACCTACTTATTTCGTAGCATCAAGTTTTGCTTGTACTTCCTTGCATCAACGCCCCTCCCCTGCCTTGTACAGAGAAACAATGTAGTTGTAATTTGGCATATTATTTCTGATGTCACTTCCTGTTTCATAGGGTGAAAGCAATTTGCAAAAATTGGAAACAATTTAAAAAAAAAAAGAAAAACATGCTTACAAAAAGCATACAATTAAATCTATGAAAAATACATTTGGTGGGCAAATGAGCAAACAAATGCTACGTAAATGGCATGTGATGCACTTTTTTATAATACTCTGCGTCCCCTTTAATAGCTACTGCGATGGCCAACATCGTGTTATTGACTAGTATACAATATATAGGCCTGGTCTGTGCCTTAAATGGTATGCTAATTCGAGGTGAGGGCTCTCATTAGGGGGTGTGGCCTATGTACGGGTATACGTAGGCCACGTCCCCCAAATGAGAGCCCCTCACCTAAAGAGTGGTGGGGGAGTTATCAGGTTAAAACAAGGGGGCTGCGGCGCACTGGCATTACCACCTTTGGTGAACCCAGCCCCTCCTTTTAAACAAGTGCACCTCAGCTCTCACACACATAGGGCAGCCCTTTCATTCAAGGAGCTTCATGGTTGAAGGGAACCCTTTTATCCTGTGGTGCCTTCAGTCAAAGTGCTGTCTGCTGCGTGTACAGCAGGAGGGCCTAGCTCGCCTATTGGTTGTGTAAAGAGTCATCAAGCAGCATGGAAGCCCTTTAACTTTAATCGCGCGGTTAGAGGGCTTTCATGCGGCCTGATGACTCTTTACTCTGAAACAATAGGAAAGCCGGGCCCTGCAGCTCTCCTCCTGTTTCTGGATACAGTCAACAGGCAGCCAGCATAGCCGAAGTCACAGTTGCATGGGCCCTCTACAGGCGTCAGTAATTTGGTTTCTAATCTGAAGTGCTGACACCTGCAGGCCGTCCGTGTAACCGTGCAGTGCTTCGGCTACACAGGCTGCCTGAAGTGTGAGTGTTGTTGGGGTTAGTTGGGGGTGGGCCACAGCAAGGACCTGGCTCGGGGGCCCTTTCTGGAGACTGCCGAGGACCGGCACCCGGCAAGCCCCGTCCCACTTAACGCCCTGGCCCTGATCAGATGACAGTAGTACAACAGTGGGTAAAATGTTGTGTGCCTAAGTGACCTATTTGTTTGGTGATCCCTCAGGATTTTGACTGCTCCTCCAAGGCTGCCTGAATTGGAAGCAAAGATGGGAATGACAACACACAGCCAGCTCTGCAGATGGGAAAAGTCACCAGACGATGCCGTATCACCAGGGACACAATTCATCCCTGGGCTTTCACTTGCCCACTAATTGCATTCTGGGAATTGCAGCAAGTACATAAAAACTAAAGTAACAGCAAATACCAGGGCTAGAATAGGGTGCTGCTGCTACCATCAAGTCTCGGGAGGATAGCTCTGGGGCAACGTGCTCGCCTTGGAAGAAAGATGGCATTGAGCAACATAGGTTCGATCCCCGGGTCCACGCTTAGAAACGTACGCTGAACCAAGTGCTCGATGCCCTTAGAAGCACACAGGCGACCACATTTACTTACCACCTCTGGGTATTAAGCGCGTTATAAATAACATATCATATCATATCATTTCTTAACATGACGTAGGCAGTAACTCCCAGCAGCCTCACAAACTCTTAGAGCAAAGCTGGGGGCAGTACAGACTGCAACGGGGCTCTGAATAGGGAAGACTCCACGCTGATTCAGTGCTGTGGGGCTTTTTACCACTGTTTTCCTTTAAATATTATGCAGCGATGACAGCTGCTTCCGTCCAAGTCAGCATTCTGTGATGAATGGTGTCGTGCATTTAATTAAATGCCAGCCGCTTTAATTGTCAAAGTGCCCTACCTTGCCAGCTCTCATTTCACAAAGTAAGAGCATTCTCACATCCAAGGCCATTATCCGCCTTGCCTTGCTCCAGATGAGATGGCATTCGTGATTTCTGATGTGCTTTCCTAGTCCAGTTAAATCTCTACCTGCCAATGACATATATTAAAAAGCACCCCCCAAACGCATATACTGGATTATAAAAGAAAAGAAAAAAACAGGTTGCAAGCAAGCATCCCTCCCACACAAAACTGTTCTTTGCTCAACTTAATTACCTCACAAAATCTGGACCCCCACACACACACCCTTCCTTTAATTTCATTATGCATCTGCTTCCCAAGTCGTTCCTGGAAGTGCAAGCTCGCCACTTTCACCAGCAAAATACTGCCACACAGAAAAATGTCCTGCTGGAGGTAATTTATTCGCCGCTGCACAATGGGCCTCTGCGCTGCCACGCAGAAGGCGTACCACTTTCCTTCACATGCGGATATAAATAGGCATTGTTCAGATCACAGCTTTACAACTCTCCGCTCCTGCGTCTCATCGCTGACATGGGACGGCACACCGCGATCCCCCGCGTTATGCCGCACCACTGCCACAATGGGCCGCAGCCATCTCCAGATTGCGCCTATGTTCTCAAGTTCATCCAAAGGAGCGCTAATGAAACGTGAAGGTCTGACGTGTGCTTCCCCTTTACACAGTGGCGTGCTGACCGAGAGAAGGGGGTGGAGGGGCTCTTTTAAGAGCCAGACCGGGACAATGAGGGTGCTGAGCAGGAGTATGGTGTTCCTGCTCAGCATGCTCATTGTTCTGGCAGCAGGATACCTTTCCGGTGTTGCTGTTTGAGCTCAGGCCGCAGAGTGGCTCTCCCAGGGAACTGACACGCTGCTCTGCGTCAACAGAGCATTACAATGGAGCCCATTAGGCACTGATGGGAGGGAGCAGGGGAGTATCAGCAGGGACTTTTGTCTCTTAAGAAATGTGAATGTGAGTGATCAGAATTGAGAAGCGTACATAATGCTGCATGCTTTATGACATAATGACTGTGGCTTTAAAACGCAAGGGGGATTTGTTAGGCTCACATTAATCTGCATGATGCTACTGCGACTTTGCATGCAAGATGGGGAGAATAAAACTCAAGCCATTCTCTTATTGATCCACATATTTCTATGAGATGTATATAGTGTAAAGTTAGTTTATTATGAAAGGCTAGTTTATTATGAAATGTTAGTTTATTATGTAATGTGGTTTGCTTCCAAGGTATTTCTATAAATAAAGTATTATTTAATCACATGAAATGCAAAGCAAAACCTTAATAAATATCGAATATCAACTAAACATGGGAAGATGTGTTCAGTTGCTTAAATTGTCCACATCCCGGTTTCACCATTTAACCAACGTGTGTGATCCTGGGCAAATCATTTAATCACACTGTGGGACTCATTACGGGTATGGAGGTAGCCATGGTGCTATTAGCGCCATGGCTGCCTCCATACCGAGATCCAATACCGGGTTCCTGCAATGAGGACTTACCGGGTCATTCCGACATAGGAGGACCCGGTAATTCCTCCTTGCAGGAACCCATCCCCATTCCCATTTGAGCCCCAGAGGGCTCAATGGGAATGGGGAGGGAGGTAATAACTGTCACATTACAACTGCCCCGTTATTACCTCCCTCTTCCCCTCGCGGGACCCGGAAAGAACGCCTGGTTTTACCAAGCGTGGTTACAGGGTCCTGCAAAGGGAACCTCTTAATTGCGCATCCCATAATGAAGGGTGCCGGTCCCGTACCGGCACCCTTCATTACGCGAGCGCAAGCCTCGTAATGAGGCCCTGTGTCTTATCTGCAGCTCTGCAAGTGATTCACTTCATAGCTTATGTTAATGTATCATGCAATAATAAAAAAAAGCCTAATGATATAGAGTTGCTCCATATATAATAATAGTGCAATTTAGGTATTCTGCACCACAAAGTTATTTGCCACTTGGCTTATGGCAACTTCTTCAAAAGTCATCTGCACGGTGCCTCCAAATATCTAAACTGATGATGCTCCTTGCAATGTCTTTTACTGTGAAGTCACTTCTGTTGGTGCAATCCATATGCAAATTAGGAGGTGTGCATGTATGTATGTGTTGTTACTTGGCTAGATTGGCATTTGAGAGCAGGTAGCCAGTCTAGCCCTTTCTTACTGTGGTATGTCTTTTTCTGGGCATCCAGTCCGGGGACAGCAGTCTTGCCGTGTGCTCCTGCTCGGCCTGGCTGCCTGTAGAACAGCGGTCTGGAGCAGGACATGGACAGCAGTGTGTCAGCATGCTCCTGCTCAGCACCCCTCCATGCACAATGGGGGGTCATAGCAGGGGCATCTTCTGTGTCCCATTCCAGGCCCTTGGCTGCACTGCAGACTCAATAAGAGGCAGAGCCAGATGCAGAGCAGGAGCACACAGCTCCATGCCCCACTCGTGTTCGAATGTTGCAGGGAGAGGGTAAGACACATCAAGTCGTCATATGGGGGCAGGAACGATTGTGTGTCAATTTAGCATTTAATTTAAAAGGTGCATTTGGGGGGAAAAGTAGCAGGACTTTTTTCACGGCTCCCCCACCCACTGTTGGATTGCTGGATACTCCCCATGACTTTGCCTTTACAGTTTCCAGCCCTTTCCCCATCATCTCTTCGTTAAATATATCATCTACTATAGCATGACTTTGTAAAGCACCCAGCGATACTGCTCCAAACACAGATGTACAGTTTAAATAATAGTGCTCCTTGGCACAGAACCTTTAAGTTTGAATACATTGAAATGCAAAGCCTACCAGATGATTGCTTCCCAAGTAGTCCCGTATTTGTATCCAGTGCTTGATCCTAATGCATGGAGATGTGCCGAGCTAATATTGCCAGTTGAAGGCTTCAACACTGCACTGCGTGTCTACGGGTAGGAAGTAGTGGGAGACAGCCGGTCCCACATCGTTCACAGTAGCCATTCTTTGGAATAACTTCAAGTCACTTCCTTAAACTCCATCTCCTTTTCCATGGAAAGGGACCCTCCATCATCCAGCTAGCTGTTTAACTTTGCAACTAAATTGTCACCATTCCTTGTCGTCACAGCCTGCATTGTGCCCACTTCATGCTCTACCCTCACCCATTGCATCACCAACCCCATTGTCCATTGTGCAAATCAGTTGCAAGTCACCACTCGCATGTTTCTCTGGCAACTGTTTCTACACATGTTTTTTTGTAAAGTCAGCATAAAACACAGTGTAATAAAAACACTTTTTTAAAGAACACTATATCACAAGTGCATCTACTGCCAACATGTTTTTTTAAAAACATATTTTACCAAATTTCTACAACAAGCCAATTACTCCTAACTGGTTTTAAGGCTCTGTGGGTCTGATATTGACCTCGCGTCGGTTTGAAATGTAAACAAGTTAGCCAAAACCTCTCACACGTGTGTGAAATTGACCCTGAAATATCTGGAAAACAATGGCAGGAGAGGTGAAAAAGAGCTCACAGTTTGGAACAGAAGAGAAGCATTTGGGCAAAGACACAGTACTTTGACATTTGTGTGCCCACACATTAAAGCAAAATACACCATGGTAAACATTTTCAACAGAAAATGGACTCAACACAATATTAAAGTCGCAGCGCACATTTCTGATGCACCTAATTATTGATGACAAATTTAGAGGATTTTCAGATTTCCCATTGCTCTGTAAAAAGTTTCCTGACTTAATTTAAAAGCAGTCAGTTCTCCTTTAGGCATTGATCAGGGGTTACAGAAGTCTCTACTGGACCCAGTGATCACCATGCTCGCACTGGCCAATAGGGCGATGCCCAAACCGGAAACACAACATGCTAGTGTGGGCCAGTTTTTTGGCCAATATGGGCCAGTTTGATGACTTACTTCACTATATGGCAAGTAGTTTTGACTAGTGATGTCAAAAAACTACCCCTTGGGTAATTCTTAGTCTGTCACAGAGGGATCCACTTTTTCATTGGTGCCCGAGACAGTGTGATGCCCCAGTCCGACCCTGGCACTCAGGGCCCGCCCTCCTCCCTGCTACCGGATGGCCATACCTGAAACATGTAGGTGCTGACATGAACTCCATTCTGCAGCAGAATCCTGGCAGGCTTGACCCCAGCAATCATGGTGAGGGACTCATGTCCAGCTTCGTTGCTCGGAAGAAGTCTGCAAATCCCCGGCTATCCAAGCACAGGAGCGCAGGATTCGGGAGGTCGGCTAAACCCACACGGGAGGTCGGCTTGCGACGCATCCTGGAGCATGTACCCCGTAAAGAAGCATAGCGGGCTCCTCGTCTCATCCAGCGCTGTAATCAGCGCTGCGTTGAACTCTGGAGAGCGTGGGCTCCCATTAGCTGAAGCCAAGCGGCGGACCGATGTTAAGAAGCATCGCCTGCCTCTACGGGTGTAGGGGATGGGAGGGAGGGGGCTGTTTAAGCCGGTGCTGCACTCACGGAGCAGTGGATTGTAAAGGTAACAGGAACATATAGGGCACGAAGGAGGACACGTATCGGCCGACTACCCATATGCATGCGGTTGCAGCGTTTCGTACACCTCCCTGGAGGATCCCAATTACACACTGGAGCAGCCTGTCAATGCAACGGTAAGTAGGACAGAGGGAAGCAAGGGCGAAAAAAGGCGCGCTCTGCTTCCCCCCCCTCACAATCCATGATCTCTGTACTGAATCGGCGATGTGCGTTTGCAGGGGACTTTTCCACTCGTTCTCATATTAATTTTTACCACCTAGTAAAAAAATAAAAAAAATCATTAAACGCTACAATTCCCAGTCCACACACAGTGGAGATTAATGCCCTCTACAATACATGGAAGCCTCAAATATCTATGAAAGAACGCGCACACAATGTTCTTCTTACAGTCTAGTTGTGACATGACAGCTCAGTTTAAAAAAGAAAATGACATCATAAGTCGTCTGTAACCGTGTATTACAATGGGCATGCCATACTGCCTGCCACCTGTGAAAGGCAGCTCCTTGCAGAGAATTCCAGCTGCCACTAAACGACTTAATTCAGATGTCTAGGCTTTTAAAACTACTCTCTTCGGTGTTACAATTCTTTGACATTTCACAGTCATAAATGGAGAAGGACTCATTTGGGGTAGCATGTTTACTTTGTGAATTGGACAGGAGTTTATCTGCATGCTACTGTTTAAAAAAAAAAAAAACTAGAAAAACAACGCTCATATTTGCAACATGTCTGCATTGTTTTAAATACCCTCCATGGGACCTATGGCACCAGTGCCAAGAAGAGACCAATTATTTAACGAGATGATGTGTTATAAGGAATAAAAGACCCCCTCCATTTTTAAAAATTGTAAAAATTGGATGTTTCAAGCCACCCCATGGCAGTATGCTCCACGTTCAACCTTATTCATCAATTTGGCCGCAGACTTCATCTAGGATTAGCAATATACTTTAAAAGGTAATTTTTTTGTTTTGTTCTTTTGTTAATTGATTAAAAAGCAAACCTTATACACAATTGATTAGTCTATATATAAAAAGGAACTGTATGTACATCGGAGACATGCAAGATTATAATATAAGACAACATATTAAAATAAATATTACTAAAATTGCATTTCTGCATTTCCCAAAAACATTTCATAACATTTCAAAACAATATAATCACGCCAAAACGCGAACGAAAAATTGAGATTAAGGTATCCATAACATTTTTTAAATATTATTAACGCACATTAGTACCCGGCACGCGCTGCGCACCGGGAATATAATGTGTGGATTGGCTCTTTTCCGAGCCATACCACACGGTATTCCCGTGTATGCCGTGCATGCCGGGTACTCTGTTCCCGATAAGGGAGGTTTCAGCCCCTTAGCCAGTGAGGAGACTCGAAATGGGGCAATCCCCGCTCCGAGCCTCCCCATGGCTGGAGGCTGCCTTCGTCCCCTGCCGGGGACTCAGGTATGTTTTTTTTTTCCTCCACCTTCCTCCCCCGCAAACTCTCCCCTCCCAACCCCACTTACCTTCTTTTTTCTACTTTTCTTGGAGCGAACGCGCTGGAAACACTTCTGTTCCTAGCGCATCAGCTCCCGATGGCTGCCATGGGAAGGGAAAACAGACTACGTTTTCCCTTTCCCGGCGGCCATTTTTCAGCAACTTTATTATTATTTTTTTTTCTAATTCGAAACGCCGCAGCGTTTCAAAAGAGAAAAAAATGCCATTAGTACCCTGGTCTAACGGGCTGTGGTACTAATGGCTATAAGACCCTCAGTGGCGGGCCAATACCGCCCATGGTAATGCCCCCGGGACTTCGTTAACTACGGCCCTGGGGGCATTACCTGGGGCGGTATTGGCCCGGCGCCTCAGGTCTTATTGCCACATGATTTCTTCCATAAATAAAACGCTGCTGCCATAGTAAAAACTGACTCGGCTCCCAAAACGGGTTGCCTTCTCTATTCAGAGAAATGGTAATGAAACTGGCGTAGCCTTTTGTGTAAGTAGTGGACATTACTGGGCATTGGGTTAGAATATTTCGGCTGACTCCACAGCCCGATTGCAGAGACGCCATTTTCTTTTCTCCCTGGGCAATTTCTTCCATCTACCCGTATGTTCAAGAGTGGGTAAAATATCCATGCGAAGATATATAATAAATGTTCGACTAGGGCTTGAGTAAAATGTTCTTAAATATGTACAAGGAACATTTCTGCAGAAACCCTGTGCACTGTATTCAGCATAGAGTGTCAGAGGATAGGCCATCAATATCATTACAATTATCAAAAGCTTGAGCCTTCCTCTTTAATGTACATGAGTTGGTACTTTATCCCATACTAGTGTGAAAGCCATGTACACGGGCCAAAGTGCAAGTTTTCATTAGCACAGTAGGACCACCATATATCCTAAGGCAAGAGCTCCCTCTAGCAGTGACAACAGGCAATGACTGCATCAGACAAACATACATCTGGCCTTTTATTATATTGTTAGATCAGATTTAATATACACTACTTTCGGAGGTCCCAGAGCGATGTAACAATGGGAGGCTTGCAATGCTGAGGCGCTAAGGGAGTCAGGTGGCAACCCATGCCATTTTCATTTGTGCCATCAACACCCCATGTATAAACTTTGCCACCAGACTTGGAGAGGATGCTAGTCAAATAGGTCACACTAGGCATGTCTATTACATTAGCAATTGTTTTGTTTATGTACTGAAAATGTGGGACTTAAACAAGTGAGGTTTATCGGTTTCCCGTATTTCCCAAGGGTGTATACCTACACAAGTAAATCATTGGCCTGTGACAACAGGCCCCGCACCCAATGTGTAAGTTCTAATCCCGCAGCAGGGCTGAGGTAGTGATCCTTCTGTGGTCGATAAATCAAGTACCATTCAAAATGGGGTCATGATAACAACTGTTACTGGAGCACTTAAAACTGGAAATGTGAACACGATAATGCTATATTATTTTAAGTGCCTACCTAGCCCCATGTCCACCAGCCATGCCCACAGACCCATACCAAGGTCAGCAGGCCCAACCTGTGTCCAATAGTTTGCACTCCCAGTCGTAGACCTCCACGAAGGCCAGGAAGTGGCTGGGCAGCTGACGATACCACTTCCTGTATCCTGCATCCTTGAAAGTAGTACCCAACCAAGACTCCCAGGGCTTCTTGATGCTATCCCCCCTAAGTCTTATATACTGTGCTGTGCCCTTTTTTATTTTTACAGTTTTGTTACATTCACATCTTGTTTGAGGAATACCGTTCCTTCGATTTATAATCTAAAATGTCTCATGTGGGAGTTACATACGCATCAGAACAGACCCCTAGTGTACTGCATCTGCAAGGTACCTTGAGCAGCTAGGTGCCAGCACAGTATATTCACCCAGGATATCTGCTTCAACCAGGAAGCATTCCAAAAGGTATTGTGGAGCATGGGTTCTGGAAGCCCCTCCCCTCTTCCACACTGCATCCACCAGGAGAGCTCAGAGATTTGCATTACAAAGACCAACATTTTCAGAACCCTTTCCTGGGGCATTTTCTTTTATCTGTGAGCTATTGTTAATATAACCAGACTTGTGCAAGTGTAGCAATTTTTATTTAGTACAGAGAAGTGTCGTGATGGCCCCTTCCATTCAACCAGGAAGCTTCGAAGGCGGGTTCTAACTCATGAAATTGCCCGACTTCAAAGACACCTGAGAAGCCATATTCTCTGTCAAGCGATTCTCCCTGCGCCCTCTTCCATGACCCATCAACCCTTCCACCTTCCCCGCCGACTCTCCTCACCATACCAAACCCAGCCCCACTTACTTGAGGTCACCACCAGTCCAAAACACCAACTGTCCACCCCCTTCCCCTCCATGTTGGTCAGGGGAGAAGCATTCGAGTGGATGCTCCACCAGGACAGACACTGCCTTCCATAACTTTCAAGACGCTACCACTCTAGCCCTCAGAGAGAGGTAGTGTGCTCCAGTTAGGGAAGGAGAGTTCCCAGAGCAAAGAACAGCAAGTTGTGGAAGAGGGGTATTTGCTGGCAGTTCGCAGACAGAATATTCCCACCTCAAAAAGATTAGAATACTTGGATGAGATTGTTTAAGCCAGCTTCCAGGCACTCACATTCTTAAGTACTGCAAATAAAAGCAGAGGTTTCTCCTCAAAAATATTGGAACTGTCATGAGACATGATATTCAGTTGAAAAACAGAAACTTTTTTTCAGGTAGGTAAGAACCTTGGGTGATCAGAAGAAAGCTGAAAATATTTGTGCGAGCATGACGTGACATTCTTAGGGAGTTAAGTCAAGTTTGTAAACATAAATTAGAGATTTTCCATCAAGGAGTTTGTCCTCCTATCTATAAGCAAAGGTCATATGAAGGGAGGTGGCTGGAAGGTATTAAAGGAAATAGAACTGCATTGTTTCTGTCATATGATAGTTGCTAACCACCCTCCTCCCCCGGACATGTATCTCCAGAGTGAGATGGACACCTTCGAGTTTCACTGTCCAAAAGAAGATATGGAGACTAGACAAAAAGCAGTACAGAGTTGGTTCTTCACGGGTTCTTATCCCTCCCAGGCTGCCGTACATTGGTATCATTAAGAAATGACCCAATAGAGGGCTAATGGCCACGTGGCGCAGCCAATATCCACCGCACCCTTGAACCCCTTGTAGAGTTGGGAAAGAAGACATTGCTAAACCCAAGTGGGTTGTGAAGGATTAGAATTCTGATAGCTTGTAAAATGGGCAATGAAACAAACGTTCTGATATTTAAAAATAAATAAATAAAAAAACAGAATTCGGGGTCAATACTACCACTCTGGCTAGCTGTCACTGAAAGGGATGAGAGAGAGAGAAGTGGGCAAAGGTCAGACTTCTTCAAAGGAGTGGGAAAGGGTCAACCCTGTGTGTGACTACCTGATGCTGAAGTGTGATCTGTAAAAAATGCAGCACCCAAGGACTCAGCAGATCTGGAGCAGACTCAGGAAGGATGAGTGCAAGAGAAAGAGTGCAAGAGAGAGGGAGTACAGAGCATCAGAAGAAGGGTAGTGCAGAACGCATAACTGCAAGGGAGAAACACAGAGTTGTCAGGGAAGGTCAAGGAAGGTGAAGGGTTAGGAAGCTGAAGGGACTGAGGCAACAGTGAACACACTACAGAATCCAAGAATGCAGAGGCGTAGACAGCGTAGGGCTGAGCGGGCAAGGCCCACCCACAATCTGTAAATGCCCAATCAGCAGCACTGTGTGGACATTTACAGATGTTAATGCCAATTAGGTGGACCCTACTACAATAGCTTCAGGCTCAAGTAGTTAGACCATTCTGGCTATGCCTCTGCAAGAATGCCCTGAATTCACCAGGGCTGGAACACATCGGAGATATCCTCCAAGAAGTATCTTACCAAGCAATCTCTTTCCACCGTTGGCTATTTATGGATAATTTCATCTTTAGACCAAAAGTTCTAATCCTTCATCCTTTATTTAACCTAAATCGAAAACCTTAACTATCAACTGCAGATGCAGTCTACCCGAGTCTTTACTAACTTTTTCTTCCTCAACTCCATTTTGACCAGACTTTCCGGTATCTCCGTCTTTTTTCCTGGTGAATGCCGGTTCTGCCCATTTCCATCCCTATAAATCCTAAGAATGATTAGGTTCTTATTTTACCTTCCAGACCCTAGAGTCTAGACGTTGCAAGAAGTAAGCATCACTTGTTATTTTATTCATTCCACTGTCCACTGTTGCACCTGGAGCCAAACGCAGATTGTGTGTGGGGGGCGGGGGCTACAAGCTGCCAGGGGATCCGTGGGGCTGAGCAGCTCCCAAGGATCACCTGTCTGTAGAACCGACAGAGTATATAATGAACAGTTTCCTGTAATGTGTGGTAGGTCAGAAGACGGTGACTGACTAGTTTTTGTCAGATGGACCAAGTAGTTAATTAAAAAAAGAAAATGGCCTATCTATCCCTATTCTATGGGTTTCCCTACTAACAAAACTAACTAGTGTGCTCATCATCAGTAGTGAGGTCCAAAAAGTAAACAGTCTGTCCTCTGTCTCAGAGCTAATTTATTCTGGTCCTACCACTAAGGAAAAACAACAAACGTGCAGGAGAATAACTCCCTTTTCCTGGATAGGCTGTTCGGCCCTAATAGGTGATTGCAAATAGGTCTTGGCTATTTCTTGGTTTAATTTCTTCTCTGGGACTTTGACCGTCATGGTGTCCCATTTCATTTTAGAGATGAACCTCTACTCCTCCCTGTATTTGGGAGTTCACCCCTTTGGAATGCATCTTCTTGAAGTGTCTCTGTAAGGTTCCTTTTCCCCAATACTTTGAGGAACCCAAATGTCCCTTCTCTGAGTCTTGACTCTTCATATTCCTTTGGTTCCTTATCTCCTCAAACAACATGTTTTACACAAATCTTCCCTTGCCTGCTCCTCTGACTTTCGCTTTGGACTGAATCAAGAATTCCAAACCATTGTGAGGATTTTGTTCCTCAATTTCTGTCCTGCAATGCTTATTGAGACAGTTTCCAGTATAACTCTCTTTCCTAGGGCTATTCTGTTTCTTAATGATACTTGTCTTCACACTGTGCCAAGTAGAGTGAGCCCCATAGTTATTCTCAATCTTATAAACACTTGTGCTTTCACGGGGAGGAGTAGACCAAGTACCGTAGTTATTCTACTTCTGGTCAACAGTTATTGTTTCACTGGGATGAGTAGAGTAAGTTCTGCAGTTATTCTTAATCTTATGAACACTTGTTTCACTAGGACGAGTAGACTGTGTGTCCCGGCTGCCCATGCCAGGTCTCCCGCCTCTCCCGTTACCTTCTTTTTAATGGATTCTCTCTTTGGGACTGGGATAACTCTCGGTGTTGGAATGGCTTCTGCAGTCATGACGACTACTCTTCGTTCTTCAGTGTCGCCCTGCGTAGCCACAACTGCAGCAGTCTCAGTACTGTTTCTGGACTGGACAGTAAACCTTTCCCAAGTCATGCCAGCACTCACTCAGTTCTCCTTTCCTCAGGGTTCTCTTCTCCTGCACAGCACAGTTCTGAGTTTTCTCTATGGCTCTTCGGTACGCCCACTGGCCATGTCCTCACGACGGAGGGTCTCTCGGTACTCTGCAGCCCCAACACTTCCCAGGTCCGAACTTCCCAGGCTTCACACTACATCTTGGATCCCTCTTTCATTCTTATATCCAAGTTATGGTTCCTCCCACCATTAACATCAACGTTCTTTCTTTCTCTTTGATGACTACTCTTACTTGTCTAGGCTTCTTTGTCACAGTTTAGTTGACTTTAGACCATGGGGCGATCTGTATTACATGTTCATTTCTCTTCGTCTCAGTGGGTCTGGCAGACATTTCTTCAAGAAGAACGTTAGGGGTAATATTGCAATGACAAACAGTGGCTTGCCCTGATGGACTTCTCTGAAGCATGGATATTATGGATGGTTCACAAGGGAGGATTTCATGGAGTTCCTTGCTAGAGTGGGAGTCCTATCCCCAAGAGGGGAGTCTCTCCCAGGGAGTTCCCGCTTAAGGCCACCCCTAGGTGGAATGTTCCATAGTGGGCTCAACTCCCTACACTCACAAAGAAAGGCTCCACCCTCTGGGGAGAAGCAACAAAACCCTGCAATTCATCACAAGGCTGCTGAAAAGAAGTGATGTGTGAAGGCAGAGAGGTAACCAACCATCTGAAATACTGGCTACTTATAGATCTAAGGTATTTCACAAAATAGTATGCAAACAAGAGAAGAAAATTAACTTTTCCATCTTCAGAGGTTTCATAATGACAAAAATTAATCATACAGCAGAGAAACCCACAAGCATTAGGGAATGAATGTCATTCTTGTCTGCTCAGGTTTCAAGGGGGGCAAGCAGTACATTCCTGAAGATTTATTTCCAAGAGATCGATAAAGGAAATTTTCCAAAAATTGGATGGAATGCGTGATCCCTCTTTTCATAAATGTGTGCTATCTTAGCATATAGCCATGGGTCTAGGACTCTGCCTTCTTGATCAACAGCATCACCTGGCATCATGGTATAAGGGGCTTAGATGCCAGGTGCGGACACACGCAATGCTAGAGGTAATTTAGGTGGGATTTTGGATTTCCTTTTAGACTTTGTTCACTAAGAAAAATATGCCCTGGCAACAGCAGAAGTCCAACTATGACTAAGCCAGGAGCCTGGTCCTGTCCGAAGGCCTGGAGGGAACTCTGCAGCCCTGGGAGCCCCCTACCAGAGTCTTGTTACCAGAGCCATGAGCTACCTGTAGGCAGTACAGGGTGGGTACTTCAGAGTCCCCTCTCCAATCCGGATGACCTACATTTTGACTATATATTTGCCCTGCTCCTTAATACCAGTGTTCTATTTATATAAAATATATCAAAGAAAGAGGCTCCTAAGCACAAATACAGATTTGGAAAATACATGATCTATGATCTCTCCCCACAGGGGCCCACCGGTCAGTGGGGAACCCATAAACACAACTTCCCAGGGAATCAGGATAGACCTAGACCCCATGTGAAGTCTTTTGTGACACTGCAGGGTGCCATGCCCCAGGAGGGTCTCTCGCAGGGAAAGAAGGAGGACTAGTGCCCTGGGAAAAGAAATGGAAAGGGACAATACTTGCACAACCGTGATCCCAAAAAGCAGGTGGCATACCCACGAGCACTAATTTGTAATTTGGAGGAACGAGCAAGCCACTGTATGATCCCCACAGCATGGTCAAAAATCAGAAGGTCACTGAAGAAGTGAGGTCTGCTTCAGTTGAGCCACAGGAAGTAGGCAGAACCTAAAACCAAAAGAAGCATGGCTTCTGAGGCTTTTGAAACATTGGGAGGCCTTTGACCCGCATAAGTTGGGTGAAACTACTAGGAAACTGAGCCCACTCTGAGGTGCCAGACACGGCCAACACGAGCCCATCTAAATCAGAGGACATTAGGAGTAAAAGCTCTACTAAGCGGGAACAAAGGAAGGGTGAGAGTGCAGTCATCCAGAATCGGGGAAGGCATGCACCAGTAGACACCAGGAAAGCTGTGGGGGTCTCGGGATGCTGCAAGGACTGCGTGAGCACAGGAGTCAAAGCATTAAAGGAGCTGAATTGCTCAGAGAAGCTTGGAAGGTGATCAAGCCAAGGGCCTTGAAATATCCCAGAAAACTGCAGGGCTGGAAAGATTTACCATACTGGACCTGGAGAGTAAGCTGGGCCACTATGTCCTTAAGTGAGCTGGCTACTATATGCCTTGAGTGAGCTAGGTACTATAACCCTGATGGGTGAGCAGGACACTATATCCCTGGGAGAATGAACCAGTGAGCCGCGCACTATCCTCCTGGATGGATTACAGTTAGCTATCTTGATTGTATTCCCCTGTGACCGATTTGTGTAAAGAAGGGAGCTGGGCACTAACTCCCAATAACTGAGATTTGGGAAAAGATGTGTAAAAGGGTACTATAACACAGACTCTTTGAAGAATAGAGATCCTGATGGTAAGAGGACGCAGAATCCTATAAGTGACATTATTGGGACATGTTGCTTAGTTCCTTTCCAGTCTGGGACACCCTTTTATGGAATCCCCATTCCCCTCCTAGAAAATTCTCATAATACTAGATGTCCTTCCTCATGGATAGGAGGGAGTGATCAATTTGAGTGGGAGATCCCCAACCTTTGTAGACGGACACCAGGCACTTTAGAGTGTAACCTGCAACAAATCTGTGGAATTCATCATTTCTCCCAAGGGGGGCACCCCTTTTGGGACTAGGGAGGTGACCCCACTCCGCTTAACACACCCAAGGGGACAGGGTGTGGGGTACATTTTCCAGCCCCAACCGAAACCTCCCTACAACAAAAACCACATCTCCACATTTCACCCAAAAGTGGCTGTGCTTTCTTTCCATGGCACATGGGTGGCAAGCTTTAAACACTGCCACTACAAAGAATGGCTGCATTTGCTTCTTTCATTTAAATCAAGCAGAAAATGACCTATGCTCAGAATGGCATCACCTTTTTCTGTTCTGTCAGACTGAATACTAAAGCTGCACACATGACACCCAAGACTGCTTTGCAATTTACTCTTGATTTCACTTTTTCACAAAGTTGTGCCCTTCATGGAAACCCCTCCTGGCATGTTTTATTTCTGCTGAGTAGCAAGAAGTGAGGCAAAAACATTTCCAGAGCAGCTGATGTACTGGGAAATCACTTGAAAGGCAAGGAATTCACAATTTTTACTGTAACACGGCTTGTATTTACTTTTGGAAACACATTAACTCACGTAAAGTACTTCAAAAGAAGCTCTCTCTTGCTATATGTCAATTACCAAGAACTCATTTTCCATGCACATCCCTGTGTACAGAAACTGACCAGGGCTATAAAACACCTTCAGAAAGCAAATGAGAAGAAAACCACATTTTGTGAAATAAACATGAGAAAAAAAATTAACCTGTGTAAACCTGCTTTTGCAAAGCAGTGAAATGACATTTTGAAAACGAAATGTGAAATAATAGTGTAGCTCGCACAGAAACACAACTGTACATTTGGAAAGAGGGGCTGCAAAGACCCTTTGGTTGCCCAGTTACCTCAGGGTTAGGTGTGCAATACAAATAATAAACAAATACAAAAAAATACAAATACATACGTATATTGTGCTCTGTGCATTTCCCCACAGAAAAAGAACTTCAACAGCCTGGCTGAGGCTCAGGCATTCCTGTCAGACCTGTTTGGTTTAAAGGCCAATGTCACACCTTCCCTTGAACTGATACTGCCAGGCAGGGGCCCTGTTCTATGGACCTGACAAGAGTGATAATTACAGGTTGCCTCAGACTGCCTGGCAGAAATGCTCCCAAGGACAAAGGAAGAGTCAAGCCCTGTGTTTGACTCAGAAGTGCGAGTTCCTCTGCATTCAAACTGGAGGACTTCAAAGGGGGGAGTCATGGCAACCCCTGTGCAAGCTCACCAAGGGATGCCATTTTTGGAAAGAACGTCCACATTTGCGTACAAATACAGCCCATTTGGTTTAAAGACTGTTTGCATTAAGACATGTATATCAATAATCTGAATAAGCAGTAATGTGAGATTATGACAGTGTTAATGTAATTTTTGTACAAGTAAAATAAGACTATGTGTGTCTTCCTGGCATGTAGTGGACGTGAATGGCAGTAAAAAGGCTTTTCAGGGGGAAGCGTAAATGGCACAGATATTAAATTTGGAAAAAATATGCCAGACACTGTTATGGATCTATGGAAACATTTGTAGAATTTTAGACAAAATTTTTCTCCAGAAAAAACTGCGAAATGGTGCCCAAAGGGCAAAGCAGCATTGCACAGACTTTGCGTTTGAACTGGCATATTCCTTGTAAAATAGGGGCTCTGCCTATTTGATTTTTATGGGGTGATGATTGTAAATATAAGGTTTTTGTTCCATAACTTATTTTGGTAAAAGTAACTGTGGTGAAACAAAGCAAGTCATAAAATGCACACACTAAAACTGATCTCACTTCACTGGCACCAATCCGCCTGCAGAGCGGTAGCGACATCCATAGCCTGACCTATCCCATCCAAGGGGTATGTTCAGATTACTTCCGCCCACATTGTAAACATTCTTTGATGTCCTCCTGCCTATATAAGAGGGAGGCATAGGGAGATTCAGCACTCACATTCAAAAATCCACCCTGAAAGATTCCAAGGCTCCAGAACTAAGTCCAGAGGTAGCTGGTCCAGAACCATCTATCCTGATCCAGATCCAGGCAGAACTACCTATCTAGATCCAGGCAGAACCACCCATCTAGATCCAGGCAGAACCACCCATCTAGATCCAGGCAGAACCACCCATCTAGACCCAGGCAGAACCACCCATCTAGATCCAGGCAGAACCACCCATCTAGATCCAGGCAGAACCACCCATCTAGATCCAGGCAGAACCACCCATCTAGATCCAGGCAGAACCACCCATCTAGATCCAGGCAGAACCACCCATCTAGATCCAGGCAGAACCACCCATCTAGATCCAGGCAGAACCACTAATCCAGGGAGAAGAGAGGAGAGGCCGCTGATCACCTTTGGTAGAATAGAGACACCCGACTCCTTTTGCCCACCTGTTCCCATAAAGGAGAGCCCAGCTGCTGCCCAGTGACCAGATTCTTGCCTCGCTGTCCATTGACCCGGCTAAGCTGTCCCGAATACCCAACTCAAGTGCATTTTTTAAGTATCACCCTCCCCAGTACCAAAAACTGCATACCGACTCTTTTACCTTGCACTCTGTCCAAATCCTATGCAAATCCTATTAAAAAACCCTAGTAATTTCCCAAATTGTCAGCATCCTCTGTGTATCCTGTCCTCAGATGAATCTGTGTTAGTCTCCATGTGTTAGTGTAATTCTTTTCAAATAATTTCAGCTATCTGTGTAATTCCTTAGTACCGTTTGTGAGTTAAATGAATACATTTCCCTATAAGGATGAATGCAGCGCAAATTGGTTAAAATTGCAAATTAACCACCTTGCGTTCAGTGTCTTTCTTTAATAATCTAGGCACTAAAATACAGCCTCAGTAGAACTAATCATTTAGTCAACAAAACCGATTTTTGCCCATGTGATTGCTTTTATTATCAAATCCGATGTTCAGTCCTATAAAGAAACCCATACTGACGCCCCATAATAAGTCATTGTTTTCTCTTCAATATCCTATCAGTTATGTGCTTTTGTACGTCATCAGAAAAAACGATTTCCGATTTTGACTGTTCAGCCCATTTCGTTAGCTGTTTGTTTGTTTAAATCTGTGAAAAATAAGAAATTGCAGTTCTGCCACGTGTGATTTTTGCTGCATTGCTTTCGTTCCCAAGTCAATTTTCTTAACTGTATTCGTGTTGCTTTAGTTCCCTGCCCAGTAGCTTGTAAGCTTTCTTGCCTCTTTAGTACAACCACACGAATTCCTGTCCTATCCATTCTACCCCACATGTAAACTGACTCCTAAGTATCCAGTGAATTCTGAGTACCATTTTGCTCCTTTTTCAAGGGGTTTCATTTCATTTTGGCCTCCCATTCTGGAGTCATAGATCTGATTTAAAAATTGTTTTTCCTCTCTTATCTGTGACTCCTTGCCACTCCTTTCCACCCACACAGAATTTAGTCAGCAGGTGTTGGGGGGAGTGCTGCATGGGGGAGTGCATAACAGTTGTGCCATCTATAAGTATGACAAAAAGTGATCTTGATTCCATCTCCATTTAAAACTTCTGTATCTGATTTAGAAAGTTAAATTAATTGAATTATAACATTTTGCTGTATCTTATCACCCCATTGGTGATTGATGTCCTAAATTTGATTTGTTTGATTTTGCATTTGAATTTAAAAATAAATAAATATTTCATTATTACACACCTGCCTCGTTCATGGTCCATTGGGACACAGAGTGTTCGTTAAGGGGGTGTGAGACTGGCTGGGTGCCTTCTCAAAGCAGAATCCAAAAATCAATACTATTAAAAGCATTTTTATTGTGCATAAACACTTCCAAATGCCAATTTAGTATTTCAAAACATTTTCTATTTATTATCAATAATCAATAAAACACAATTGAACACAATAATGATAAAACACTTTAAGTACTTGTGACACCAGAGGCTTATGACCTAATAGCAGCAGTTCAACACTGATAAAATAATCACATCAGCTAACTTGAAGAACAGGTCTTATTCAACATTTCAAAAAAGAAGTTTGATCAGTAAGGATCTCAACACATCTCTAGTATATAAAATTGCTAGATCTTGCACTCTACATGTTTCATTTCTCTATATTTAATATGGAACTTTCTTCAGGAGGATGGCTTTATCTGTCACTTGAACTTTCTGATTGATCTAAATTGATCTTTCCAAAAAACTACATGAGTTGTGCATTTATAATGGGAGTGCTGTTGGTAAAAGATAAAAACAAGGTTTAAACTAAATGAACGCTTAATATCTTAGCGGTGCATAAATCGGCAAAAACACGAGGTTAAGGAGAAAAAATATCATTACCTCGCATGTGAGTGGTCGTAGTCTACACAAAAAACTGGGTTCTTCTTGAATCCTTCAGCTCGACTTAGGTCCCCAAATGTACGCAATAGTCCTTATTAATTAATACATATTAATTGTATAAGACTGCATGTGCCAGCTGGTCTCTACACATACCCTGTTCTCTAAAAAGAACTGCATGCATATATTTTTAATTTTAGAACTTTCATTTCCTAATGTGAGAGGAAACCATGATTTACCTCCTCGTATCCCTGCCACGAAGTGTAAATAGTCTGTGCTGATGGTGATTAATACTTAAGCGTTCACAGCAGCACCATGATGTTCTGTTAAGTAGAGGTAGATATTATTTTAAATCTAGATCTAAAAGAATTTTACTTGAATCTTGGCCATTTGTAGAACCAGATTAGGTCTGCTTACCTGTTGCAAGGAAAGGTGGGGAGCTAGTGGACTCTCTTAAGAAGCCTCTTGACGACAAGTATCACCATCCAATGGGGTCTACCACCAGTTATAGGACACGACCCTTGCGGACACCGTTTAGTGTGCAAATTAACAATGAAAAGCAAAGAGGTTAATGTGGGTCTTAACAAAATGTGGATACAAAAATACTTCTCGAATTGCAGTACAGACCACGTGGTGTATATGATCACGTGCCCCTGTGGTTTACAATACATAGGTAAAACCAACTGTAAAATCAAAACCCGAATAACATCTACCTCATTTTTGTATATACTCTCTCTAACCCTCCAAAAAAGAAGTAGAGAAATCATTATCTTCTGTTTAGTGATTTCATGTTTTTATTGTGTGCCACATCCCTTGCCAGTGGAAAGAGTCCTGGTCTGGAGGGTGCTGCGTCCTAAAATGTGTTACAATGGCAAGCAGAATATCTCACTGGGGGGACACCCTTAGGGACAAGGAACACCCGGTTAAGGTGTCTGGCATCTTCCATGAAACAAGATTCAACATTGTTCGGGGGCTACACCGTGGGCTGAACAAGATAATGTATCAGGGCCCTTAACTGCGAATGTCCTGGTTGCTGATCCCACTCTGTTGGTCTCAATTCCAGCAACGTAGAACCAATCATGTGTCCTCTCTTGTTTCAGAGAGGAACGTAAAATGGCTGAGGCACATACCTGTGGGGGAAGTGCCAGCCTGGAAGAGCCTGCGTACAGTGGAAGCCTGCACGGTAGTGCAAAGCAGATGGAACCTGGAGGCAGGACCATGTCTATATTACATTGTGGGTAGAAGAGTCCCAGAGCCAGTGGAACACTGCCAAGCTCAGAAGGGTGAACAGCCCAAGGAGCCCAGCTTCAGGGACGCTGCACCACTGCAGACGTGGATCCCCGGCATCCAGGAGCAATGGCGCCAAGCAGAGAACTTGCCACGAGAGAGCCGACCGCAGTGGAACTACAGATCCACAGAAAAGCTGCCTCCCCGACAAGCAAGACCACTGCAGACTTGGATCCCCGCCATCCAGGAGCAATGGCGCCAAGCAGAGAACTTGCCACGAGAGAGCCGACCGCAGTGGAACTACAGATCCACAGAAAAGCTGCCTCCCCGACAAGCAAGACCACTGAGATCCAAGTATGCCGCATACCTGGAAGAGCGGGAGGAGGGCGATAAAGCACCCCATGACAGGTTACGAAAATTGGCAACATATACGGCCAATGAGCACGGGCAGTCCACACTGGGCTAAGAGACACCAATACAACACAAGGGAGTGAGGACAATGTGCAACAAATATGGCCTGGGCTGTGAGACCCAAATCACAAAGTATATGGCTAGTGAAGCCTGACAGTTCACACAGGATGGAGAAAACCAGCATCCTATGAAGGGCTGAGAATACAGACAGAAGAAACAGAACGCCCACGCCGGGCTAATAGAAGCCTGATGGCCTGTAGGACAGGTAGCTAACCATGGCAGAGAAACAAAGTGACCCACGGGGGGCTGAGAGACCATAGGGCCCATGCTTGGCTAACAACTACAAGAGAGCCAAAACCACTCTGGAAGGGTGAACCTGAAACAGTGCGCGGACAAAACGGAAAACGTTTCAAGAAGAGCTCAGCCAGTGCTGAGAAACAACGAGAGACTGGAACACCACGGAGGTGGCAACAATAGATATAATCCACACAGGGAGCCAAATCCTGTTGTAACACGCGTTTGACCACTCTACAATCTGCACGTGATGCAATTAAGGACAGCACTTTTTGAATTGAGAAAGACATTGCCGAAGGGGTCAGATGACCCCTCTCTTCTATAAAGGAAAGACACTGAACTTGTTTTAACCGAACCAGCGGGTTGAGGCCTGAACCAAAAGGAGAGAACCTGGGACACAATTGGGTCGGGGTCACACACCAGCTAGTCCAAGCCAGAAAAGGTGGGAAGGTTAAAAAAAAAACCTCTCTAAGCCAAGTTAGGTTTTCTCTGTTGTTAGTGGCAGGGTCAGACAGTCTGACAGAAGAAGTTTGGCGAAAGAGGGAAGTGTATTTTGTGAGACATCTTGACGAGCACCCATTTGTTGTTCTGTAGAATAGGGAGTCACCATCATAGAAGTAGGCATAGGAGAGGTATTTCTTTACTTGAATTAACCCGTGTCATTCGCAAATCTTGTCCGTCTCCTATGTCTGACTTACCACAAACCCTCCTGAAAGTGTTATGTATATACTGCTTCCAGTATCGGAAGACCCTTTGTAGTTGTAGATGAACCCTTAAACATTCCACAGATAGCACAGCGAGCAGAGCGCTTGCTTTGACATCCGTGCAGAGCATGCTGACGCAGGTTTGAATCCCTTCCGTCGATAAACCAGCACCACACACTGTGGGTAATAATATGCAGCGCTCAGATACCTGAGGGTTCGTAGCGCTATATAAATTCATATTATGATTATTATGATTAGACCCAACAGGCATTTATGCCACCCTGATCCCGGCAGGAAATACAGGGTTAAAACTGCATACATTTGTGTCACATGTTTTTTTGGTCCATCACACGCACGTAAAATTCCAGTAGCTTATACAGCCCTGTTTATTCTATTGCATTCCATAACCTGCAGACCTGCATTCTTAATAAGACACACAAATCTCCACGTGCCACAATGTAAATAAAAAATGCAGAACTTGCCAAGATACTCACGGCTAACATGAGGCAACTTGAGAAGGTGTTCTTGAGTCACCATGATCAAGAGACATCAAGTATCATTTTTAGAAGTCGCCTCGCCCCTGGAATGCCTAGCCATGCAAGGATCCACACAGGTACGGCACTGATCCAGGGACTCCCCACGCCCCACCTACTGGGTCAGTTGACAGCAGCTGCACCCAGCAAGTTCCAGGGGTTGGCAGCAAGCTACCCAGAGGAATAAGTAGATTTGGGGGCCCTCATCTGATCTCGATAGAAAATGATCTCAAGCACAACCTTAGCCCCACACTTCGTTTATAAAAAGAACACGTCACGTGTCACCCCCCACACCCCTGCAGCTCTTACTTTCCATAATGTATCTCTCATGCCCTAAAGGTGCTCAGTGCCGCATTGCTGCCCGAGCTAGACCAGCCATGCAGAATACCTAGATAACAATACACGTGGAGCAACAGGTTGCTTCTCCCCAGCATTCAGGTTCAAATGTCCTGTCTAATTCTTAATGCAAGCAGAGTGGCCAGTCTTGGGTAAGGCTCATTATTCAAAATGGTCATTGTGCGGTTGTCAGCTGGAGCCGAACCAATGGCCAAGCAAGAGTTGTGCAACCTACTTGCAAACTAGCCCTATATCTTTCATTTAAGATTCGTCATTGTGACTTAGTCCCAATTTTCTAAAACGTTTGAATTAATTTCAAACCAAAAGACAATGAAAACCATCGGCTGTACTAATCTTCCCCACGCCCGTGTCTCTACGCAGAGCACAAAAGCACTCTTTGTCCTCAATATGTAGCGGATGCAAATTATATCAATTTTTATGCATAACATAGCAAAGACTCCGTTAATCAAAAGCGACAGCCGTCTGGAGATGCCCCACAGCCAAAGAGATTAACGCTTGTAATACAAATATTTCCATGCAGGATAAAAAGTTGAAACTATAAAAAAGGGCAATTTGCCACACGTTACAGATGGCATTTTTCTTGGTCTAATGATGGCTCCCCAGAGGACGACTGCGGAACCCTATATTACATCGCCTACCGCACATTCGGCGGAATAGTTTAGGACGAATAAGAAAGGTAAAACAAGAATTAGAGGTGCTATTATAAAATGGGGGTGCATTTTTTGTTACCGCTACTGACGTACAATATTAGCAAGGAAGGTGAAATCTGTTCCCGCCCAATTAAAATTCACAGTTTGCGCTCCATACTCCTTTATTGCGCTCCAATAACTGTGTGATGCACCACCTTCATCCGCAATGCAAAACATTACCCCATTTTAGTTTTGGCACAAGACAGAATGAGAATTCTGGCACTTTTTAAATGTACAGGCAAAAGGGGTGTCCGAAAACAATCTTTTCGAAAAAAAAAATCACCAAGACCCTGCAATTTCAATGTATTCAAAATTGTCCAACACTAAAAAATAACATCTAATATTGCACATTTTCATCAGGATGGCTTCAGCTGTAGGGCTCGTTGAAATAATAATAATAAACAAATAAAAAAAAAATCTTCCAAACGCACATGAGTAATTTGTTGGCTCGTCAACCTATAATTCCCTCTGCCGGAGGAGCCAAACCTCTGGCAACTACGGCACTTGGTGGCAGACAAACGTAACTGTGACGTTTGTAAAACGTCGGCCAATTAGTAGGCTAAAATATTTGGTGCTCTCAGAACGGCTGCAATTACCGCCTTTCAGCAGATCAGACCCTATATATTCTGGCCTCCTAATTGGCTAAAACGTTCACGTGCCCAATACAGCTCTTCCTTTCAACTATCCCTTTTTACCTGTAGTACACCTGATGCTGTTTCTCTAATCAGGCCAGCTTAAAATAAACCTGGAGCAAGGTGAAAAATAAATACTCGAAAACTACGATACATTGACCTCTGGCATGCATTGTGGTTGCTAATTAGGGGAAGATGAGTGTTTTAAGTTCATTTGGGAAGCATTTAAAACACATTACATATATACATGGAAAACGGCTCAGGCGTGAATCAGGAGAGCAGATCAATGTGCTGTGGAGTCAAAAAATAACCACTGACACCATGAAGCTCTGCCAAATCATCAATCTGTCCTCCCATGTACTCACCAAGCCTCAATCTTTGGTCCTTTCCCTTGGTCTCAACTTTTGTCCCACTAAGGCTTTCGACTATGTTCAGGCACATCTAGATTTAGACAAATTGTTTCGCAAGATAAAACTCAAGAAATCCTTCAGCATAAATCCCACGGTCAACGAGCCCTCTGTACCTCACACTGGTCGCACTGACCTCCTCATTTCAGACATTCCATCGATTATGGATCTAGCTTGTCTTGAAGATATTCAGTTTGATCCTACAAATGTCAATTTCACAGACTTTGACATCAACCCTTACTGGGACATACACTCCAGGCTCAAAAACAAATCTATGTTTCATCCACAGTTTCCCGTGGGTGGTTGTATTGAAGCGTTCTATGATTTATGTGTCAGTCATCTTAGAAAATTACGGACAAGTACTGTCAGTGTTAAATATAACCTCACTGCCTTACAATTTCAGGCAATCGGCAAACTTCAAAATCTCCCTAATATTGTCATCAAGCAGGCCGATAAGGGGTCAAACTTAGTGATCCAAGACAGAGTCCACTATGTCACCGAGGCCAATCGCCAATTTAGGAACCGACTTTGCTATGCCAAACTATCTAAAAATCCTTTTCTTGATATACAGTCGGAACTTAATAGCCTCTGCACCAAGTGGGCTGATACTGGACTCATTGAAGAGGATCTAGTCAAATTCCTTGTTCCCTCCTGCTATACCTTACCTACCATCTATTTTTTACCTAAGACACATAAATCTCTTACTCACCCACCTGGGAGGCCCATTGTCACGCTATGTGGCTCCATTCTTGAGCACTTGGCACAATTCATTGACGAGACTTTGTTTCCTTTTGTTTCAGTTCTGCCTTCTTATTTGCGGGACACCAAGGACTTTTTGCAACACATCACCAATACACCATGTGAGGAGGGGCTTATTTTGGCCACCCTTCATGTTGTATCCCTCTACACATCCATTGATCATCAAGTGGGAATTGGAGCCTGCAAATATTTCTTTGATTTCATGGCCATAGCTCTATGATTATGGAGATGTTGTTTTTCTGCCTCACGAAAAATGTTTTTCTATTCGAAGGTGCATTTTATCGGCAAGTAAGGGGCACTACTATGGGCAGTACCTTTGCCCATCGTACGTAAATCTGATGATGGGATGGTGGGAGGCTACCTTTTTACGTGACTTGCTTGCATCTAGTTTTTCCACTCAAATTGTCGCTTGGTGGTGATGCATCGACGATGTGTTTGTAATCTGGAAGGGTACTGAAATTGACTGGCAACTGTTTGTGAAAAGCATTAATACCAATGTGGCCAATTTCCACTTTACAGAATGCCACAGTACCATGGAGGTTATTTATGTTGATGTGGTGGTAACTCTAGAAAAATCTGGTTTTCACACAGTATTGCATAAAAAACCCTCCAATACCGGTCTACCTTTGCATGCCACCAGTTGCCATCCTGTGTCATGCAAAAGAAGCATTCCTTATGGCGAATTCATCCGTTACCGTAGGAATTGCACCGACCTCACATCGTTTGATCATCACTGTGCCCAAGAGCCCATTGACTTTTTGCAACAAGGCTATACCAAAAGAACTATTGAAATGGCCTACACTGAAGCCCGTGGACTCTGTAGGGATAAACTACTGTATGGTGTCAAGTCCGACAAGACCACCACAGATAATAAACCTAGACTCATTGTCTCTTTTGATAATGCTTCTAACAGTGTGCGTAGGATCATTGAACAACATTGCCGTGTCTTGACCTTGGATAAAGATCTATGCCCCTTACTTTCCAAACGTCCTACTATCACGTACAAAAGAGTACCATCGCTCAGAGACAAGCTAGTCTCTAGCTTTTTGCCACCCATTGATAAAAGTCCCTCTCTTTCTAATTGGTTGGCGGTCTCCCCCATTGGCTTTACCAAATGTACTAAATGTAAAGCGTGTGCTCATGCCACTTCTTGCAAATCTTTCATACATCCGGTCACTAAATGTAACCAAACCATTAAGTACTCTATCAACTGTGACACTGCCTTTGTTGTCTATGTCCTCTCATGTCCCTGCATGAAGTGGTACATCGGGAGCACTACATGCAAGCTCAAACTAAGGATTCTGCAGCATTTTAGGGCGATTAAAAATTCAGATCCCGCGTACCCTATGGCTAAGCACTTTTGGCAAGAACATGAGAATAACTTGAATTTGCTTACGTTTTTTGCAGTGGCACACATCCCAGGGGTGGAGACCGTGTTTTAAAGCTAAGACAATTGGAAACTGGATTTATCCTGGACTTTGACACTAAGTTTCCCAATGGACATAATCTGGATGAGGAGCTTTACACGTTCTTGGACACCTAAACTCTATCCATATGCATAATTCTTGCTGTGCTTTCTCTTTCTTTGATGCTTCTTGATTCCTTTTTTGGTTTAGGTGTTTTTCATTGGCATTTATTTCTGTTTTATCCTTTGCCTGTTTGTATCATTGTTCACCTAATTTCATTGGTCTTTGTGTTTTTCTGTTTTAGACTTATTTCCATCTAATGTTTGAGCTGTTGTAGCACGATTTTGTGGGATCCGAGCTCTTTATTGTTTTTTCTTATTAATTTTTTGTAGTCCTTTTGCCTTTTTAATCTTTTTGGTTCAACCCCCTTCTCTACGCTGTTATCCAGTTGCCCTCTCTGCTCTGTATATTTGTATCAACAGTCGCTGCCATTTCCACCCTATATTTGTCATTTATTTTTCCCCAGCCTATGTTAGAATTATGACTATTGGTATTTTTTATACCTTTTTAGTATAAAACGATGGACATTGCTACTTTACACATGTCCATGCTGCTATCTTGACCCTGCAAGTTTGCACACTTTGCTGCTGTTTTGTACTTATCTACATATAGATTCATGTAGATGTATTTGGGCACATGTAGATGCTGCCATTTTGGCCCGGCATATTTGCACATAACTATGTTGTTATTTTTGCTTGCATTTGCACTTTACTTCATCTGTTATTTGTGTCAGATTAACGTTTCTTGCATTTTTGCACATGTAGATATTGCCACCTTGGTCTTGCATATTTGCACATCATCATGGTGCTACTATTGCTTGCACTTGCACTTTATTCCATCGGTCATTGGTGTCAGAATGCCATATTACTGTCTAGTTATGATTCACATATCTGAGATGTTTTTATCCTAACATGGATCCGGAATATGGCGGATTTATATTTTAATTTACTGACATTGATGGGTTTTTCTTAGTCTTCCAATTGTATGTGGAATATTCCACTCATTCAACTGTATGCGTATTATAATCTTTTTTTAATAACTGTAAATCATATGTGTGGACCTGTGGGCTTGCCTGGCATGGAATGTCCGGTTCCGACCATACATGCCTGGACCTCCTGTTACAACTATTTAATGCACTATGCACCGCTTTGTCATCTGGCTCACATTGTTGGCCACTTGTGTCTTGCCATTCCATCATTGCTGCCGCCTATTCTACCTTCCCAGGCACCTACCCAGTTCCACTGAAATAGCAAAATTACTACATTTGTCAACTATTAATGTGCTCCGGTCCTTTGTTTCTTCACGTGACCAAGCACTCAGTTGAGCGTGAAACGCGTTGTGTGCCGGTCGTGCTTACGGGCGTCCTGCCTCTGTTGTTGCTGCTGCCTTCCTGGCCGTGTTTTTTACCTATGTTTTTTTATATTATACATTCAATTTTTTACCTTTACTTTGTTGTGAGCTGTGCTAATTTTACTGACATTGGTTTTTCATCTGGCCCGCCGAGAGTGCGGTTCCCCTTTTCCTCTTTGTTTTCCTAATATATATATATATATATACACACACACACTAAACAGGGTTTGAAATTGAGGGAAGCTGCGTGTAGTCTAGAAGAGCCTGGTTAGCTTGACACCAACAGCTACCAGGAGCTAATTTTGGCTCCACAGGCCAACTGATGCTGAACTAACACACCTATGTGTTAACTCCGTGCTTTTGGGACAGTCTATTAACAAACATTAGGACACATTGTACAACATTTAAAGCATAGAGGGTCATAAATAATGGACAAAATGAGATTTTTGCATCCTATGTGTAAGTTAGATTTGCGTAACACTATGCACTTTGTGAGGACTACTGCAGGGTCATGACAGAATCCCAGCCTTGAGTCTCCTCCCATGTGGCCAGGGAAAGGCAGCCGCTACCTGATCGTAACCCTGGGGTGGTGTTAGGAGGGAGGAACACATGGCAGGAGAAGGCTCTCTAAGGAATGTGGTGACTCAGTCAGGAGAGATGCAGTATTCCTCCTCTTCTGAGAATGGGGTTTCCACAGTGCCTGAATATTTAATGGCATGTTGTCACAGGAAGGCTAAGGTACCAAGTATGGGAAACCTTTTTGAAAACATGAAAGTTATGTATTTAAGAATTAGGGAGTTAATACTACTAATTCTAGTAGGAATGATTCTACATTGTGTTCAGGTTATAGACCCAGAAGCAAATCAGTACCTCCTTTAAAATCTTCCCCTAAACTTACATCATGTAAATCCCATAAACAGAGTGGATTAAATAATGAAAAAAATAACATTATGGACTTCAAGTCCCATAATGCTCTTAATAATGAGACGAGGAAGAGGAGTCCAGAGTTACCAAACTGTAAAGTGTGGTCTAGTTTTTGTAATGACCCACACCTGAGCTGGTCCTTTAAACATTTAAAGGTGCAGGCCAAGAGAGCAGTAGGAATAATCAGAAGTTGGAGTCGCCGCTATGGTGACAGCGGGACGTCGCACGGAAATCGTGTTTGATGTCGGGTGGTATGCAGAGAATGCAGAGCAGAAAGCGGTAGTGAGACCAGATGTCGAAAAGGCAGAGAGAATCCCTCTATGTCCTGTATCCCGTTCCGGTGTAAAGTTTCCACTAAAGAGTGTACAGAGCTGGGAAAGCTCCATTGATACCCATCTGAAGCAGCGGCAAACTGCCCAGAGCTGTCAAATGCTAGGGGATGCCTGACGAATGAGGAAACAGAACTGGCGCGTCAAACTGAGGCGCCAGGATATAACAGTGAGTTGGTATGAAACAGGTGTCCGCGGGGCGCTCTAAAGTAGTTCATATTTTGAATACCGAACATTTAAATGAAAGCAAATTGGTCAAACTCTCCAATTAAGAGATGTCAAATAGAAGAATGTTGTAACCAGTATTATCATAGCCAAGAAAAGGCAATACATCAAGAAAAGTGAATACAACATTCCTAAAGTGTGGATATCCAATGAAGGGACATTACAACACGTATTGCCAAAGAAAGCTGAGAGTGATACCAAGGCAATTTGAATCTAATAGTCCCAGGGCAAGATACCCTGTGAAGAAAAGTTGTAAACTACATTCCCAGCAGACGATAAGATGTGTAAATAGAAAGCAGAAACTGCAGGAGGAAAGCCCTCCATGTAAAAAAAAAATATATATTGGTTCGACAAAAAGATTTGCTTGAGGGTGGTAAAAACAAGCTTGGTCTTCTTGAGTCCATTTAATTTTTGGAGGCTCTGCATTTTTAAGTTTGTTGGTAAGGCAAGCTGTTATAGAAGAATAGTTGGGTATAAATATTCCATAATACCCTATTAACCAAGGAATGCCCTTAGACCCCTCTGTTTTTGGTGTCCGTTTTTCTTGAACAGATTTTACATGTTCTGTTTGGGGTTAAACAAGACCTATTCCCAGGAAAAAACAGATACTTCACTGCAGACTGGGCAAGATGACACTTTTTACGGTTATCAGTGAGACCCACCTTCTTTATGGCTTTTGGGATTTGGTAAAGATGATACATGTGTTCATTCCAGGTCTTACAGTATCTGATCCATAAGTTCTGGAGAACATAGCAGGTGCCTTATTGAGACCGAAAGGGGATACTTTGAATTGGTGGAGTCCTACAGGAGTCGAAAAAGCAGTTTTTTTCTTTATCTTCTTGGTTTACTGGCACTTGCCAATAGCCTTGTGTTAAGTCGATGGTGGAAAGGTAAACTGCAGAACCGAATCGATGCATCAAATCATCAATCCGCGACGTGGGATAGTTGTTGAATTATGAAATGGTGTTTACCTTTTGGAAATCTATATAAAACTTCCATGTTTTGGAACAAGAACTATTGTGGAGGACCAGTGGCTTTGGGATGGCTATATTATGTCCATGGCTATCATTTTCTCCAAATCCGGTATGATCACGTCTCTTCGAGCGTCAGGGATTCAATAAGGTTTCTGATTGACCACCTTCCCTAGCGTACAGCGAATAAAATGAAAATAAAACGTTACCCTTCCTGACCCAGTAAAAAAAAAGACATCTGGAAATTGTTCCAGCAGGTCTTGAAGGTCTGGTTTTTGGCTGGGAGAAGGATCTCCGGGAATTAAGTTGTTCTCACGTGGATCTTCTGTTAAAAGACTAGCTATCACTACAGACTTAGATTTGACCGCGTCCTTCGCTTGACTTTTTCAAAAAGTTAATATGATAAATTTGAGGTTTAACCAGTCTGTCAGGTTGCGAAAATCGATAATTATAAGGACCGGTTTTCCCTAATATATCATACAGTCCATGCCATCTAGATAGCATTTTATTCACAGAGGTGGGCAACAAAACAAGAACTTTGTGCCAAAAGGACAATGATCTAAGGGCAGCTCTCTTGTCATCAAGTTGTTTCTTTTTTTCTTGAGCTTTCATCAGATGAGAATGAACTATAGTTCAGACTAGTTTCAAGTGATCTTTCAGAAGTTGGTGGTCTGAGATGGGGGCAACAAAGGTTCCCTCAAATGTCTACCACGTCTGGTGGCTCCAGACCAGATAATAGTCCAAAGGGTGAGAAACCTAGTGAGGACCGAGAGTCTTCCGGATGGTGAAGAGGATCCAAGGTATCATTACGCCCCAATTCACCCCATCCACTTCTAACAATTTAATGACACTTGTTAATGCCTTGTTAAAATGCTCGATCAAGCCTTCAGTCTGTGGGTGGTATACTGAGGTTTGGAGGGTTTTAATTTGAAGGATCTGTTTTGTTTTGCCCATAAAGTTACTCATGAAGTTGTTCCCTTGTTCCGTAAGGATCTCCGCAGGGAAACTAACTTGAGAAAGAAAAGGTTTCAGATGTTTTAATATCTGTTGTGATGTGTTTCTTAAGGGGAAGGCCATGGGTTTGCTTGTAGCATAATAAAAAATGACCACAATATGCATATTCCCTAGCAAGGAGAGTTCAAGTGGTCCCACAATAGCTATACCATTACAGGAAAAATGGATGTCGATAATGGGTAAAGGTTGGAGTGGAGATGGGGGTGGGGTGTGAGCCCTTGTTTTCTGACACAAGGCACAGGTAAGAATAAAGTTATTCATGTCAGCATAAACACCAGGCCAATAGAACCTGTTGATCACATGTCCTTGAGTATTAGTTGTTCCCAAATGTCCGCCTGTTAGGTGTGAATGGGCGATCTCCAGTACCAGTCTTTGATGAGTTTTGGAGACTGCAATTTTAGACCATGATGAGCCTTCTGTACTAGTATCATCTTTATAAAGTAGATCCTGCCTAAAAAAGAAGAATGGCCCCTCTTTCTTTCTCTCCTCTTGCACAGAGATGGTACGTCGGAAGGCTTCAGCCAATGTCGGGTCGATGTGTGGGGCGAATGCCAGGTCCGAGACAATCTCTGGCTCATCACCCGGGGGTTGGGTTTTAACACCTTAGAGGATGGTGTAGGGTCTTCCTATGCATCCCCAAATACTTTCTCACCTCTTTCTGTTTCATTAGTCCTCGTGCTTTCCAGAATTTTGGGGAACAGGGCCTGCTCCAAAATTCCCAGTGCTATTTTTACTCTCACTTTGATAGCATAGTGGTTCTTCCTGTTGTTCTGAAGCAAAGCGTTAACATCACCCCTATATTCGGGGCCATAGCTTCAAGTTAATCCAGGCCTAGATGTTAACCTCATTTAGGTTCCCTTTGGGGGTATTAGAAACACACCTGTTGGGAGCACTAACCTCCGGGCTGTAATACTTCCTCTTGGCTAGTAGCCAAGTCAAAGCCAATAGACACCTTAGTGGCTATAGATGGACTGGTAGCTCGCTCACTTAGTTTCACTAATTCGAGGGTCCCCCAGTTGGTATCAGCAGAGCCTTATCCCACTTCTCACACCATATATAAGGGAGCAAGAGTAAGACTCGGACACAGGCATTTTTGGTTTGGTTAAAGACTTTTATTGATAAATCCACCTACCCTTAGTTCTAGCAGGGGAACCCCTGCCTCAACAAAACTAAGGAACATCTGTGCAAGAATGTCCAAACCAAAAGAGTTCTCTGTACTGTGTCCAAAATCCTAAGCTTACCCTCACACACCTAATTCCTTGTAACGTCAAAATGGGGATGTTCTTTAGCTGAACACCTGCACCTTCTTCAAAAGTTCCAAAGACAAAGTGCAGAAAAGAAAGCCAAAAATGTTCTGCCAGAAAGGGACCTTCCCTTCCCCATGATTTCTCTTGTTTGTCAATGGCACTTTAATATGCTCACACTCTCAGGGGGGACGACACTTCACCTGAGTTTCCTTCAGTTTCACAGTTCAACAATATTCACACTCAAAAAGGGGTATGGTCCTTCCCATTGAGACTTTCACGATTCCACAATTCAGTGTAACAATTCTATATTTCACCTTCAGATCAACAGTTCACATGCAAACAGGGATTTCTTCCTCTTTTATCCAATTCCTGGTTCACTCTCTTTTTATCTTCAATTCAACAAGTCACATGTGGGTGATGATTCCCCTTTTCCCTATCTCCAGCCAGGGCTTTTTTCCAGCGATTCAGTATTTGGCTGCAAATCCGAGATTTATACTTCACACCATTAATCACTTTCTCTTGCATCCAGTTAATTATACCTTTCATACCCTGGTTAAGCAACCCTTTCCCAGCAATTCTTAATATCGCAGCTCCATTGTTTGGGCATACTTGATGTGTTAACAGTACACAGCATGCACTTCTAAAGCGCCCTGGTGTCCCAATCTCCTGCTCTGTGCTTAACCAGTCGCTGTTGGCGGCTTTGGCGTCCCTCGCATTTCACCGGTCTCATTGCAGCCTGCTCACTGGCTGAGAATGCGTCCAGCCAGCTCTTCAGTTTGCGTCTGGTGTCCTCCATCACTAGCCAACTCCTGCAGCCTGCGACACCAGCGCACTAAACATTCCTCTGCCTGACTTCCCTGGACAATGCTCTCGACAGCTTCTTTGCTGTGGTGTGCAGCTTGCTTTCCTCTGGTGTCCCAACCAGCATTGGGAGAAGCGAGTCTCCTGCTCTATTTTGGTGGGCCTCTTTTGAATGTCCCAGCACCTGTTAATCTTTTCCAAACACTAGAGCGCGGCGTTGCCTTCCAGCTTCCAGTGAAGTTCATTACTCCAGCTCTCTTTCTCGTCTCAGTATTATTAGGTAGAGGGGATGCAATTAAGGTAGGTGATCAGTTCTAATGGGAGATTCTGCCTCCACATTACAATATGCCATGTAAGAATAGGAAAAAGGCAAGTGGGTGTTCCCAGAAAAACAGATACAGGTATGCTTGGGTACAGCACCCCCTGAGTGTTGTCCTCCCTCATGTCGTCGTCCCACAGACAGCCTCCCCCAGGGTCAGAGTCGGTAGCTTCTGCCTTTCACTGTCCACATGAGGGAAGAGTTCCTCTAGCGAGTTAATGATGGCTTCACTAAATTTGTCACAATATGTGAATAATGTCTATCACAGTAGACCTAATCCTGTCAAGCAGTGGTTACACATTGTTGTTTGTTTTGATTGGATGAGGTTCTCGTGTGATCTGAAGAAACACTTCTCGATTCAGTCAGTGTTCATGCGGTTCTTAAAGCCAGGCTTTGTACAGACATTTTAAAAGTTGATTCTAGTACTGCTTAATTTGTATGAAGGGAGGATGTGAGAGGTATAAAAAGGAGATAGATTAGTGGTGTCAGTTTTGGAAAAGAAGCAGATGGCACAGAGAAAAACTTTCACTATTCTGCATGATTTCTCGATTTGTAATGCGTGAATAATGAAGAGTATACAATGTAAAGTATGTGAATTATCAAACACAAAAATTGCGTTTGAATTCTGTTTATTTTCTGAAAATAAAAGATTTATGGAAATTCGCTTGCGAACTCTGATTCTCGATTCAGATTGTATATCAGAAGTTGATGGTGTTGTGTTAACGTTCTTAGGGTTATATGAAACAGACTTCAGGATAATTTGGCATGGGTGCAAAGGTACATTTTTTTATCTTTTTATTAGCTCTCCGGAAGGTGGCGGTAGCCAATCAGGGTGCTTGGAACGTGGACTCTATTCTCCGGTGTAAGACTGTGTTCCGAGCAGCCCGAGTACTATTGGCCAGTGCCCCGATCCCTGCACCTCCATCTCCCCACTCCCCCTTCTACTCTTTGCAACTGTGTAGTTACTGTGCATGTACTAAGTGTGTTTAATTGAAAAAATATTTTTTTAAATGACCTTGCTGTGTTTCGCCGTGCTGTGCTGCACCTGCCGAAGTCCGTTTCAGTCTTGATGACATCACGATCATGCCAGAAAATGGATTTCAGGAACTAGGACATCACGCTGAGGGGCGCCGCAAGGTGTCTTTAAAACAAAAATAAAAAATAAAACGCCCTTAGCACCTGCATAGGAAACTATACAGGTGCTAATGGAGAAAAAACCCACAATGGTGGGCTGAGACTGCCGGTAATCGTACCACTGCTTGCGTTCAGTGACCCACGCCTTATTTAGGCCTTTAACTACGGCAGAGGGTGGTTACCAGTAGGGTTAGCCTGTTTCCATGGTGCTTAATGTCAAGCCCACGTCTCCCCCTTTTGGGTGGTTCTGAAAAGAACCGTTGTGGATTTGAGGAGGGCATGGGAGGGCGAGGGACTAGATGTATGAAAGATAGGTGTAAATGACACGTTTTATATTTGTTTCTTTTTTTGAATTAACATTCAGGTAAGAACAAATGCAAAAAAGGGAGTAAAAACACTCCTTAAAAAAATATTCTACTAACATTTTCACCCATCCTGGCTGCTTTCATTTTATACATGTATATATATTGTTTTTAACAACTTATATTGAATAGAGAAATAATGCGTGTGTCTCCTACGCTTCTTACTGTATGGGTGTACGGTTGTGGAGAGAGTAAAAAAAAAGTCTGTATTTATAGGTTGTTCTTAAAATGATTTTTGGGTTTGCAATGTGTAAGGTACATGTCTTAAGTGAAGTAGGCATGATTCAATGTTCTGGAAGGCCCCCAATATTACCAACTCACTCTTCCTCATCAGAGTCCCCCCCACTTCTACCATCTCACTGTATGTCACTTCTTCCCAGTGCAGAACCCTTTTCTGTGAGGCCAGGGAGGTGAACCCACCATGCAACATTCCCCCTCGGGGGTTGTTTTTTTTTCCAATTTCCTCCTACATCAGGAAAGTCTTTTTCTACAAAGATTTTGGGCAGAGATCCCTGGTCTCCCTTAGTGCCGGGTAGCACACTGCTGATTGCAATTCCTCTGCTGCTGCCCCACTTCTCCAATGTAGTCACTCTGGGGTTTGTGTGATAGGTGTTTGATCCCTATTCTGCTTCTGAAGGGTGGAGTACAATACATTATCATTTTGGTAACCAGTCAATTCTTCCTGTTCCACGCGGGGTCTTTTCCATTTGGCAACGTGCCTTGTGATACTTGTAGTTTTTTGTTCAAATTATGCTGTTTCCTGGTAACCATGATCCATACCAGGTTTCATAGGAGTGGGATGCATGCTGGTTATCGTATCCGCTGAAAGAATAAAAAAAGTGACCTGGCCACGACAGAGGCTGATTGGTATTGGGACAAAGGCACCAATGTATGTGCATGGCTCCAAGAAAACTGTGGAACCAGACACAGGGGTCCATATCATGTTGCCCACACGGCCTCCTGTGTAGGTCTGACCCTGGAGTTTCCCTGGTATGATGCCCATATCATGTTGCATGGTCTATGGCTCCCCCTTGACAGGGTCCTAACCACAGCCGTAAAAAATGTCAGTCCCACATTAGATATAGAATTTATGACACACTAAGGCCAACGTTGAATATGCAAATATCAAGGCAATCACATTGACAGTGCTAGAAGACAAACACCTTTTACCAACTCACACATACCGATATTGGACACAGTGGTCCAAAACCCCAAATGAGTTAGGACATTGGCAGCAAAAATGCCAGCATTGGATGCCTGAACTATAATGATTGAAAGACATTGTCAAGCAAAATGCCTGCTCACTTAATATTGAACAATTCACCATTCTAACAGTGGTACCAGTTTTGTATTTCCTGCTTTGTATGAGACATCAGGCATGTCAGGATACTTCTAGCCATTTCACCATGCAAGCTTTAGGAACATTTCTGTTTCAGTTCCAGCATACGCAGGCCAGTGGCATTAGTACTTGACCTCGAAGTTCGGAATATACGGTTTTAAATTGCATAGAAAATGGAGTACAACAAACAAGTTCACAGTAGTCCCTGTCGTAGACCTAACACAACACCCTACAAATGCACGTGCTAACAATACAAAAAACAAGGCAAATATTTTAAGCATATATGAATAACACCTCCTAACCCAGACTTATACAATCTAGATAAAACTCCATCCTACATGGGGGTCACCAAGAAAGCCGTTCCTTGATAAAAGGATCTGACGCCCAAGCTAGAACTTTGTCTTGAAGTATCAGGCAATACGACAAGGTAGACTTGAATTAGCAAAACCCTCCATTTTCTAAAATTGGCATTAATGTTGTCAGACGAGCATTAATATAACCTGGCAAAAAAAGGAAATGCCCCACAGATTCCAAATCATTTGCACAGAAGGGGCACATGTGGGCCTAAGTCCCAATCTTTCCCTGACCACTGTCCTACCACTGTATTCAGAGGAAGGCAATGACATCTTGGCCTACTGTAGAGCCCCAGCACAGAATGGGGGCTGCAAAAACATGCACTGCCCTATGGCACTGTTAAACCTTCAACACACCGGTGTGGTGTGCCATTCCTAAACTGGTTTGGGTACTGCAATCACTCCAAGTGATTTGGTGTAAATGGGTTCTATTTTTTTACATCACCATTTATTTTTTCGATGAGCCTTTTGCCTAATTTCTCTTTTTTTTTTGAGTGGTCAAATTACTTTTTTTATTTGGGGAGAGGGCCCCCACCCAAACCCTTCGCTCTCCTATTATTTACTCCCTATTCCCCACAACACTATCCCTTAAATCCCCTTACCCTAACCCCCCAAAACCCCTATATTTTTCAATTCATTTTTGTAATTTTATAATGTTTAGCAAAAAACGAATTAAAAAAAATATACTGGCGATGTAACGTCGTTATACTGTGTGAATACCAGAAAGATGCAATAGGGTCGACGCTTTTGATTGTTAAACCTACTGTACATGTGGCCAACATTAGATTGTGTGCAGAAGGTGTGAAGTTTCACATCTCAAAATGCCTGCCTTTGGATCTTACATTTTGCAATTTCACTACAATACTGTAAGGAAGGCATGGTATCAAACAGTGAAGATAAAACAAGTCATCACAGTTCAAGAGTGTTTATTGAACTTCAATGGGTTGGTTGAATGCCTATCTAACCCTAACTCTAATATGTATGCAAGCTACGACCATCAAATAATAACGCAGTCCTAGTGAAGTCTCTGTCAAAATATAAGGGCCTATACTAAAAAACCTATAGCCAATCCTTACCTCCAAAACCAAATAGTGTGCGAAAATGATGTACACAAAGTGTTCAATAAATGGTATGTCAGGATAGTTGAGCAGTTGGCTTCCCTTCTCAATGTTTTCAGAACGGGACAAGGTGGCACACTCGAGCTTCACACACACTCTGGCTTCTCTATCTTGACTATGCAGTTCAGAACATAGATATACAGGACGTCTGCGCCAAAGTCTCATCCCCATTAAAAGTCTCTTATTTGCAGAGTGCCTGGATTAACAAAAAAATGCCAAAGTACCATTCTCATCAGGATTTTCACATTCACAAGTTCTCGGGTTTACTGTTCTCCACAGGTCTCCCTAAGTCAGGCTCGGACTCCCTTAAATACAAATTCACAATAGGTCTCCCTTGGTCGGGTTCGGACCTTGCAATCTCATTTTCCTTGATGTCCACATCATAAATCAAAAACTTGCGACTGTGAGATGGATTTTTCTTAAACCGTCACAGGACCACTTTGATTCACTTTATCCATAAGTTTCATCTTTAAACTTTACTTTCGCTTCTGCCACTTCTTCACCTGTGCAATTATCTGACAAACTTTAATGTGCTTACTACGTTTTAGTGATGTTCTGGTCTTAGTACTTTCCAGTCCTTACTTTGGCCGTTCGTTCTTTGTTCGTATTTAAAGAAGCAGTGCAGTAAGATTGTTGGAGGCAGACGTCACTTCTCTAATTGGTGCATTACGTTAAGGTGCACTCCCTATGCCTTTGTTCTGTTTCTTTCATAAGTACACAGTTTCCTGACCTACTCCATTTCCCTTGCAATTCACGTACATGGTGCTGTTTGTATATGTTCTTTGTGTTTGCTGAATGGTACCACTATGTACGAGAACCTGTGCCTTTCTAAGCAGGTTGTATGCCACCTGATGTCCTTGACCAGAGGCATACTTTGCGACTGCTGTGTGCATTAACATGGTGCCAGCGGGATCAGTATGTTGTACAGTACATGTTTACAAACTAAGGGTATCCTCATAAAAACCTATGTAATTCAGTGAAAAAACGTTTAAGGGATGTTATGGTTAGCCATAGCTATTGTTACTGCTCTCAAAACTCCTGCAAACAAAACTCCTGCTACCCTCTCTTGCTGTCCATCACACCCAGTGACCCCGATTGGCTGATTCCCCCAATGTCTGAGGACAACACGGCTGTCCGCGGTCTCCACAGTCCCATTTCCATGCCAGCCACCATCAGGACCCAGATGTGGCACATGCCGTTCGTGGACTACTGCAGTACTGCAGACGTTGCAGCCACTCAAAGGGGTGAGGTGGAGAAATTAAACACTATTTCAGTTATGTATTCTTTAGTGGTGGCTCTGAAAATTATCTTTTTTGATGGGGGTTGTTAAACTTTTTTTTCTTTTTTTGCTTTTATGTATGGTAGTACTGTACACCTTCCCTTACAATTTTCTTACAGGAACTTTTTCAATGCATTCCTAACATTGCGAAGAAAAATCACATTTCCGCATCTGTAAAATTAACTCCAGCTTCACAAAGAAATTCACACCATCAGACTTTATATTGTCATTCTCAAAAGAAGACATTCCTGAAGCATATACAAATGCAGATACACCTTTATTGGCAAGCTGCCTCGAGTCTTCCATTTGTAGACTGAAAAAGTTTGGAAATCTCCATGTATGCCTCCAGTTCATTTCAGAAGAAAATAATATTTGCAGCAGGAAACAATTCCATTAGGCTTTTCAAGAAAAACTTCAGGGAAACCTGCAAATACATTGAAGTCACATACCCCAAACTGTCCCCTCCACATTGCACAATTACAATGTCTGAACATTTAAAGTGAGCCATACTCTCAAAGAATAAGAGCAAGCTTGCCCAGTTTAAGGCACAGACTGCATGCCACAAAACATTCACTTCTGCCAAACCAATACTTCCAAAGGTGCCATGATTTTTGGCATACACCTTCAATGACTGAATTCAAGAATCTCCCAAAATCCACACATCTTGCTCCCACAAACCCATAGCCATCTTCACTGGACACAAAAATCAAAACAGCTACTACCCTCTCTTCTTATAAACCACAATCACAACCAGAACACCTCATTGGCTAATCCCCACAGTACCGTTTCCATGCCAGGCATCTTTGAATGACCAGGATGTGGCATGTGTCATCCGTGGACTACCACGGTGTCCCCAGACTCCGTAACACAGGGGCAGCCCTTCTACCCTTTCCACTTTCATGCATCTAACAATACATAGTACAGGTATGCTTATATTTTTTTAAGTATTTTTTGTAACTCTTTTACAAATCTATATAGTTCCTGCTACTTACCCTGTAATAAACTTAACTATAAGCATATTCTCTTTTTTAACCACTGCAGACTTCATGGAAGCTTGCAAAGTATGACATGTACATTGAATGAAAAATGGAAAATGCTGTCAATTTAAAAATATTTCTTTTTAGCAGCATTTTCATTAAAGCTAACAAATGCATTTATACATTTACAACAGCACTGTGTGTATTTCTTCTCAACAAAAAAAGAAAGAAAATGCAAACTATGTGTACGACATTTTTAAGTGCCAGTCTGTGTGTGCAAGTTTAAGACTTGGGAGCACATGCATACTTGCTAACATAACCCATTCCAATCTGTAGGTGCTAAACCAGTCCTACTTTTTTCCAATAGAAAAAGTGCAACTACATCTCCTCACAATACAAAGACATAATCCAACACATAATTAGAACTTACATATCAGAATGCATCATATTGGAAAGTATACATGTACTGCCAACATATTAAACCTCCAGACAAGTTTCACTTAAAAAATATTCTATAAATATTTTCTTTTAAAAAATGTTACACACATAGTGCTGCTATAAATGCACATATCCATTTTTTAACTTTCATGAAAATGCTCCTAAAAAGAAACCTTTTTAAACGCTCTGCATTTTCCATTTTTCATTCCTTATAAATGTTATACTTTCCAACCTCACTCATTAAATCCCATACGCTGCCACCATTCCCCACCTGCTCAGATGTACATGTATACCACCAAAGTATTTATATTCAACACTTCCCCTTACATATAAAGTACTCTTCTTTCCAAACCGCTACTATAAGACACCACACACTGCTTCAACAAAAATCCTACATTGCATTACTTCCAGGCCACAGTTTCCCTATTGTTTAAAAACCGTGCAACACACAGCAGTCCTAAAGTAACCTACAAATGCACCTTTTTCTTACACACATTTTTGCCATGTTCCTAATAATCTCCCAAATAGCACTATTCCTATAGTTGACATATTTTAGTAGACTATCCATAACACAACTTTTTAAACTCATTTTCCCAACAATGCCCCCTACATTAATAAATAACTTTTTTGCTAAAAGTAATTTGCCATTACCATATATACCCACTAACTTTCTTTCACAATGACAGGAAAAAAGAAAATTCTGGAAGACACCAACCAGAAGAAGGCTACTCTTCACATTCTACAAAGTAAGTACATTACTATAGTATTAATCTGTTATTGTAACAGTAAAGTTTCACTGTATATTAGCCTACAGAATTCCATTCTTATCAACATTTATTTCACTCTTACTCATTATATTTCAACATGCACACTCTTTCTATTCACATCTAAACACCATCATTACAACATGCACTGTTCACCTCAAAACACCATAATGTCCCTACTTATTCATTCACACCACCGCTCTAATTCTCACTAAGCCAAATCTTTCAAACCGCTACACACTCTTACAACCTTCACACCCATAGCAATCATCCCACTGCAAAACCACAAAGCATTCTAGTCATCTCTGCCATCATAGTCACACACCCATTCACATTACATCCACATACTTTCCACAACTTTCACACCCAAACTTTACTTTTCCCATGGACACAACAGAATGCCTACTAAAAAGCAACTGTGTATAAAACAAAGAAAAAATAGAGCAGATGAGAATAAAAGCAAACCATGTAGTCATCTACCTCTAAAACAATTTAATGAAAACATTAAAACAAAACTGCTAGTAACGTCACTCAACTAAATTGAACCAGCAAGCACTAAAAAAGTAAGGTCCCTCTTCCTAAAGCTAAAACAAAAATGTATAAATTAAACCAAACCTACTAATAAACCTAACACTATCTACCAATGTTAATGCAGCCACGGTGAAGCATTCCAAAAAATTAATGTTACCAAAAATATTCCACCGTAGAGTGCTTCACAATCTTATGAAGACAGCTGAAAAGTCACGATTGACCCTTAAAATCGACTGCAGAAGACTAATCGTTGAAGTTCTAATTGACTTCACATTTCTACTGAAAAGAAAGTTTATATTAATTTTAAACAGAATGAAACCACTAACTAAATTAATCAGTAAATAAACATGCACAAAGTCAATATAGATACCATTTCAAACTTCTGTAAAGGTGAATGGATTCACATACGCAGCACAGAACCATAATTCAATGAAGAGGCTTATAAAAAAGAACACAAAAAAAAAAACAATTGCCTAGACAGTAATGGCCGAGGGTATGAAAGGGTAAGAAACACTATTATGGCAAAAAAAAAAAACCTTATAGAAAAACATCCCCAACAAACTTGCAACCAACTGTTCATTTCGCCCAAACAATCCATCCAGTATACAAATGGACATGCAGCTCAATATGCAATGTACACTAACAATCCTTCAAATCTTTACTACAATTATTCAATCACTATGTGAAACTAAAACACGAAAGTAGAATAAAAAACTTTACAAACCATGGACTTCTGTCCAGTACACAGCTACACTGAACTGAAAGGACATTCATTAGCCTGAATTTTGGGAACTGTTTGCAAAAGCACGTTCCACCACATCAAAATGTTAGCAACACACCATTACACAATACGGAATCTTGTGCATAGATTGTACTATGCAAAAAGTCCTGCTCTGCAACTACAAAATGTAAATAACTTTCTCGTACATGGAGCAGCCAAACAACTGCAAGAAATAGAGCACATCCAAAGTAAATATTTTGGAACGGAAGTTCACTTAGAAAATGTAGTACCTACAGAAAACATTAGTGAAAACCTTACAAACTCCAACCTCTTAAACACATACAAAAATGAAATAGCAACGTTTCAAAACACATCTGCTAAAACACCAGACCAAGTATGTGTCTGTTGTCAAAGAAAAATGTATAAAACCAGCACACAAATAGATGTGCCCTACAAACTAGAGGAAAATGAGGCATCCCAATGGTTCCAATTAGATTTATATCTAACAACAGAAAATAAATACAAAATAACAGACCCTCAATAGTTTGCACGTACTGTGATACAAAGCGTGACAATAACCAAATGCCATTACATGCTGTCACCGATAACTTTCAAGTTATAATACCCATTAAAACTAAAACAGTCAAATTGCCTCTTTCTGAGTTACTAAAAGGCATTTGTGGCAAAGTAGTATATTTGCCATTAGACCTTAAAGAAAATAGATAAACTTTAGGAGTAGAATGGCCAATAAATCAATCTTTGATTGTACTAGTTAATGGTGTACCAACAAAAGACACAAAATTAGGCAACAACTTGTCGACTTAAAGAAGGTTAGACAAGCCCTACAATATCTAAAAGAAAACAATGAATACTACAAAGAGATAAACATAGAGGATAACTTAAGAGAAACCACAGAAATAATTCAGGATACACCACCAACTGCCCAATTTGAATGTGTACATCCTATTTCTGCAGCCAACATTTTGGACCAGTATACAATTCACCCACTTCACTCCAAAGACACCATAGAAGATGCATTTGAAACATATCAAATTCATCAATCCAAAGGATATCCAATGATCATATGAGTTAATAGTGTAGCAGCACCTTCTTTTCCTCTATTCTTTCCTACAGGAAAAGGAGGAAGATATGACGAAAGGTCCACACAAATTAGTGCATCAGAATATCACTCTTTACAAATGTATTTAGAAGATCCCAGTTTCAGACAAAATTTAGTTTACATTTTCCATCTGCTGTCCGAAAGTGAACTACCAACTCTATGTTAAGGAGTTGCCACACATTAAAAACAGGCTGTAATTTTTTTGAACACGTCAGCTACCCAATTGCTTCAAAAGATAAAATACCAAGATGATGTTATGCAGTCAAGTATCACAAATCCCTTGGCAAACAGGCATGGTATAAATAAATACTGGTTCCAAAGTCATGCTGATGTATGTTGTGTGCTAAGAAACCTAGGCCCACCCACATGCTTTGTTACTTTAAGTTGTGCAGAATATGCATGGGGTGACTTGTACGACTTACGCATAGAGAACCAAATAAAGAGGGAATAGACATAAAAACACCAGGAGAACTCTGTTCTCTTGACCCTGTGAATGTATCAAGGTACTTTCGCAATCGCTTTACTGCCATGCTGCATTACATCTGCAATAAAACAACCCCTCCACTCTGAGAAGTAGAACACTCCTTTTGAAGAAAAGAGTATCAATCCACGGGAGCACCAGACATCCACATGCTTTTGAGGATAAAAGATGTTCCCAAATTTAGAAATTGCAGTGATTCCACTGTTTTACAGTTTATTCAAAAATATATTACCTGCAACATCCCTTCAGAACCCACACATAGTGACCTATGTACATAAATCTTACTCTTTTCAAAACATACGTGTGGAAAATACTGCCGATGTAGATATAAAAACAAAGGTAAATACTATACCAAATGTTGCTTTGGCTTCCAGAGACCATTCTCTGAAAAAGGACAAGTAAATAGCTTGATGTCTTCTGTTAGACACAGTGTAAAAGGCAAATTGCCTAAAAACACATACATTAAAAGGGATGAAGCATCAAAGTACATTGATGATTACAATGCAATCATTGCCCTCTCGTGAAATGCAAATATAGGCATACAATATATTGCAGACAATTCCACTGCTGTTGCAAGATATTTCACAGCGTATCTCATCAAAGCTGAGAAAACCAAGCTAAAGGACCTCTGAGATGACATATCATCTGACAAAACACTATCACAAAATTTTTACAGTTTCGGTAAAAATGCACTCCCATAGGGAATGCGGGTCCTACGAAGCTGCAGACCATTTAACACGTACAGCCTTATATGGCAAATGTGAACAAATTGTCTGGTTAAACCTTGGTCCAGCTTCATCCTACCAAGAGATATAAACAATAGCCACAAATGAACCCAACAGCCAGGACATTTTAAAAAAATATTTAATAGACACACACTACCCAAATAGAAGTCCTGCTTTGGAAAACATGTGCCTGTACCACATAGCCCAAAACTACTCCTACAAAAATGTCATACCAGATGAGATAACTGTCAAATATGTAGTCTTAACTTGTGAAGGAAGCCTAGTCAATCTTATCAAACCCAGTCTAATTAATCATATAACATTATCATATTTAAATCTCTGAAACATAAGGAACTTTATTACATAGTCCAACTGCAACGTTTTAAACCATGGATAAATTAGAAGAATGATTAGGTAACCATGACTCATTTGAAGCTTCATTCAATGCAAAATAAGCAGTATAACAAATGTCAATTTCGAGCAATACAAAACATAAGAGGTGTAACTTTACAATGTCTACTTCTCCTTTCGGTTTAACACTAAAGCAAATTAGATTGCTACAAATTATCAGCAAAAGCTGCTACTGAAGCACGCAGAATTCTGAAAACAAATGAACGTGCTCTTAATAGATGAAGTAAGCATGGTTTCCAACCTCATGTTGGCTTTAATTCACCTCAGAATGCATGAAGTCCTATAAACTGACTACAACTGTTTGAAGGAAAACACATGATTGTTTCTGGAGACGACCTACAGTTTACACCAGCAAATGGTCAACCTATTTTCAAAATATTAGGAGATGAACAATGTTGCAAAACACTCTGCAGCAGAGGAAATATAAATCTCTGGCAAAATTTTCAGTACAGAGAACTAACTAAAAACTTGCATCAGTCTGCAGACCTCACCTATGCAATACAACTTGTCCGTTTACTAAAGATGCAAAATCCATTTTAAATAGACTAATCCATGAGCTGTATCGTCAAAACACATCTGCTCTTGATGTAATGAACAATTAACTCAACAAAATATAAAATGCATGTCCTTAATGCCATCCCTAGCAAGCTGCAGTCAATTCAATGAAACAATGTTAAAAAGAGAAATGCAACCTATACTGCATATCGGCTCCACAGACAAACTAGAAGTGCACATCATATCGCTCCCGATGTGTCAGCAAGCAAGAGCATGACAAAATACCTTAGAAAAATCTATCTCCAACACAGCTCGATTGGAGAAAATGTTAACGTTGTTTCTAAACTGCAGTTATTCTAATATGTAACCTTGATGTAGAACAAGGTTTAGTCAATGGAGCAATTGGTACAGTTTTTGGCTTCCAAACATATCCACATGTCAACATCCACTTTGACAAAATTGCAGAAGTTTAAAAAAATAGGCTGCACAATAGCACGATTCCTTCTTTTCAAAGACATGTACATACGCAGAGAACAATTCTCTTGGTCTGTTGCATATGCTGTCACTATTCACAAATCGTAACATCTAACCTGTGAGACCTGAGGGCTTTCTTACCTATGGACCCCAGGGATTCTTTGTTCAGGTGGCCAGGGCACAGCATCACCTTTAGAACCAGACCCTGGGGTGGACCAGTGCGGGAGGATCACCTGAGCAGGGGGTCCTTGGGGACAGTTGGAGGAATGCCATTGAGAGAGATGTGGTATTCCCACCTTTCTGACAAACCCCTACCCAACACTTCCTCCACCTTTATAGGTTATGAATTCTGTCCTGTTGCCCCATCCCCAATTCCAACTGTTCCTAACATTAAAGGGAAGCGTAGGAGAATAAATATATCTCTATCGGACATCCCCACAGTCACTATGGGACATTATCATCTATAACCCATTCGCCTACAATCACACATCTGCCCACTTTACCTTGACAACACAGAAGTTTCCCTCCATCATTGGGGAAAACTACAACTCCCATACTTCCTCCCCATTGCTTTCTTTCAAAACCACTGGGACGAAGAAGAGAACAGCGCTATGAAGATTGCCCATAGGAACCAATGTACCATGGATTCCTATGGGCAGTCTCCATCTTGTCCCATTAACAGAAGAGAGTGCTGAAAGAACCCTGGAGAGTCTGGAAGGGAGCTGAGGGCCAAGACGCTGATCCTGTTTTGTTGAAGGGCTGCAGCAGGGCTAAGGAGCAGTCTCTTCCAAGAGCCAGAAAGGGCAGATCATATCCTGCTGACTCTATCCACATAAGTACATGTTTCCCCAGGGCATATGAGGGGCAGGTGCGACCCAGAGAGCTCCAGAGAAGTTGCTCTCCAGACCCTGTGAGAAACCTGAATGTGTCTTACCCGCTAGTCCCTGGAGATATGTCATCCAGGTTGCCAGGACACGGCCATCGCTATTGGATCCAGTTCCTGGGTGTGAACCAGTGGGGAGTATCACCTGGATGGGGGCTCTTTGGGGAGTGTAAGTGGGACACTGACGGGTGAGACACGGTACCCCCTTTCTTATAACACCTTTTCCTCCGTCCTCCTCCATAGGATACTTAGAAGCTCTACCGGTCTCCCTTTCCAGCACAAACACTTTATTACACCATGAAAAACAACAGACTAACACCAGAGCCGTTTACCTGATGTAGCCCAACACAAGGGTCAGGCAGAGCCAGACAATTAAAATTAACTACACAAACCTGATGGCCCTTTCCCTTCCCCACAGGGATAAAAGACAGAGCATGATAGAACACTTTGAGCAAGGACAATTGCACGAGGAGTCAGCTATTTCAGAACGGCAGTTCAAACAGAGAAGAAAGCCGGTGAGACCGGAAAGGACAACAAGGAGGCAAGTGCCTTTGCGTTTCACAACCCCAGCCCGCAAACCTCTGTGAAAGGAATCATAAGACCGGGAACTACAGCTGATGTGTTGTGTAACAGATGTCCACAGTGCACAGGACCCTCCAGCACTGATAAGCGCGGTGGGGATGCGCGCTTGCTACCGTGGTACCGTCCTCCACGCCAGAGACAAGAAATGATGAGGTCAGCGCAAACAGTGAGGGAGAAACGATAGCAAACCGGACAGTGTTGAGGAGAGGTTGCAAACTGCAGCTTATTATGAACAAAGACATTGCGTACTAATGAACTTTTAAAACCCAGAGAAAGACCAGCTGCAGTTTTGTCCGATGCCAAGTGGGCGTCCATTCGAAATACTCTGACTGCTCCTCTTTTATTGTGAATAAAATAGTAACAAGAGACTGTGGGAAAAACCAGCCTACAGAGTTAAGGTGGTCATACAACGGTCGAGTCAAAATCCCTTGTACAATCTAAAGTCCTTAACCCATTACCAAAGTTGTGACATTGTGAAATAAGCATGTGTGCCGGGCTGAGGGCAAACGCTGTATGAATGGTAAATGTGGAAAGCCTCACTGGGGGCTCGAGAGAAAACCTGACTGGGGGCTAGAAAAAACTAAGGGACGTGAATCCCACAAGGTATTAAGAAAAGTAAACTGTAAAACTGGCTAATGTGAACCTGGCTGAGGAATGCCGGTGAAAGAGAGCAAACCTTAACACCCTATAAACATTGTGTCGACAACTCTGAACCCTGCTGAGGTATGTCAATAATGACCGGCTGTTTCTTGAATTTTACAAGTGCTGATATCTCCAATGAAAGGCTGTACTGAACCCAATTGAGGGAGGCCCATGTTGCAAAAGGGATCGAAGCCCGGTTGAGGGGGATCCACAGGTGAAGGGAAATCACCTGAGAGGAAGATTACTGAAAGGAACTTTTTGTTTATTGTTTATAGTGTATCAAGTCAGAGACTTGGTGTAAATTAAAACTGGCCACAGAAGGCCCTGATTATTCGGAAATGAACTGCGAGCTCGTGCTGATGAAGCCTGTGTTAAAAATGTGGGTAAAGGAGATCCAATTGTACCATCCTGACTTGTTATTTGCGAACACTTCTTTCTTTTCTTGTAAACATTATCCCACACTATTTTGTAAATTAGTGGTAAGGATTGGCAATATTTCATTTTAGTATAGGCCCTTTCTATTTGACAAGATGCCACTAGGGCTGCTTTATTATAATTTGATGGTTGTAGCTTTCTCCAATCTTAGATTTAGGTTTAGATAAGGTGTTATTCTCACCCATTTATACAGTTTAATAAACACCCTTGAACTGTGGTCACTTGTGTCTGTCTTTACTGTTGCCACCTTGAGTTCCTTACTGTTATGTCACACGGGAAACGGGGGTCTGCCGCTCTCTTCCCCTCCTGGCGAGTCTACCCGCGCATCTGCTTCCGGGGGCTCGCCGGGAGGGGAGTGGCGGGCTACAGGGCTGGCGGCCTTCGGCGCATGCGCGGAAGGCCTCTCTCTCGGCTCCGCGCATGCGCCGTGGGCCGAACTCATCTCCCTAGCGGGGCTTGCTTCTCAAGCCTCGTTATGGGTCCGCCGGCGTCCGGAAACGGAACGGCTTGCGTCCCAGGCCTTTCGGGCGCCGGCGGCCCATAAAAGAGGCCGCAATTCTCAGCGAGTCGCGTCTCAACGCGGTTCGCTTCGCTTGCCTCGTTGTTCTTGCCTCCTACACTTACCTGTGGCCTGTCCTGGGCCAGCTTGCCTCCTGCACTTACCTGTGGCCTGTTCTGGACCAGCTTGCCTCCTGCACTTACCCGTGGCCTGTTCTGGGCCAGCTTACCTCCTGCACTTACCTGTGGCCTGTCCTGGGTCAGCTCACCTCCATTCTTTACCCGTGGCCTGTCCTGGGTCAGCTTACCTTCAGTCCTTACCTGTGGCCTGTCCTGGGTCAGCCTATCTCCTGCCCTTACCTGTGGCCTGTCCTGGGTCAGCCTACCTCCTGCCCTTACCTGTGGCCTGTCCTGGGTCAGCCAGTCTCCAACCCATACCTGTGGCTTGTCTTGAGCCAGCATACCTCCAGCCTTACCTGTGGCCTGTCCTGGGTCAGCCAGTCTCCAGCCTTACCTGTGGCCTGTCCTGGGTCAGCCAGTCTCCAGCCTTACCTGTGGCCATTCCTGAGCCAACCTACCTTCAGCCTTACCTGGGGCCTGTCCTGAGCCTGCCTGCCTCCAGCCCTGACTTGTTGTCGGCACTGGGTCTGTCCATCGTCAGACTTACCCGGGACTTGCCTAGTACCAGCTAGTCTCCAGCTGTTCTCTCTCTCTTCCTGTTTTGCCTACCTCCGAACCTAATCCTGCAAACCTCTGGAACTATCAGCACCAACCGGACTTTCTATCAGCTGTAATTCCTCACTGTTACATTGGTTCCGGAAGCTTCATGATATCTACAATCGGCTCTACCTAAAACTACAGTGCCACCATCTTGAGCCATCAATCCTCGAGTCACGCTCATCTGGACAGTACTTATCGTGACATTGGGGGTCGGTCCACCCTTCACCCGGTTCCTCTTTTGGGTGGCGGAGGGGCTGATTCCTCGTGCCGCTAATTCATCAGTTCCTGGACTCCAGACTGGCGACCTCAGCAAGACCAACCACCAAGATTACAGGTACGCGGTCCTCTCGGGCCGATCAGCTTAACACTTACAACCCATGCCAACCGGTTGAGTCTCATGGCAAGAGAGGAAATCCCGGTGAGCATGTGTGGCTGGAGCGGGAACCTGAGCATTGAATTTGAGAATGAAAGCAGAAAATAAAAAGGCAGATGAAAGGCATTATGGGACTTAAGTTCTTTTTGAAATTAAGTGAAATTGAACTGTAAAATAAAGTAACAGAGTGGTCTGGCGGAAAACGAAAGTATGCCCATTCAAAAGACTCTCTGCACTGTGAAAGGGGTCTGCACAACTAGTCACAAACCAAGTCAGTGGTCCAAGGTTTCTGATCATACAACATACGTCTCCGTGCCGTCGGAACCAGAACTCTTTTGTACCACACATGTTTGCAAACAAATGTGTTATACTTGATTGTAAAACCTCATCTTTTTCCTGTACTTTTTGTATTAATTGCGTAGCTGACATATTTTGAAAGTGGGTTCCAGATTTCAAAATGTGTGCATCTCCGTAACATAGCGTTGCTAGTTCACTTTCAAAGAGTAGGTGGAATATGTACTCAACATTTTGTCTAAATCTGGGATTGTGCGAATACATTCGTAATGAGCGGCATTCTGATGCCGTAATCTGAGTGGGTCTATCATCGTATCTTCCACCTTTGCCAGTAGGAAATAGCAGTGGAAAAGCACGTGCTTCTATACTTTTTTCCCATATACTCATTGGTGACACTGTGGTTTGTCACATTTGGTAAGTTCCTAGTGCATCATCTATGCTTTCATTGGAATGCAATGGATGAATTGTGTACTGGTCCAAAAGAGTGCATACTGCAGCAGGATCCAGAAGTTTGAATTGTCCAGTTTCCATTGGCTCTTGAATTATTTCAGTTGCTTCCCTTAAGTTTTCTTCAATATTTATTTCCTTGTAGTACTTGTTATTGTCTTTCAGATATTGCAAGGCTTGTCTAACTTTATGTAAGTCCACCAGTTGCTGCCAAATTGTTTTATCCTTTGTTGGTACACAATTTACCAAGACAATTAAAGAATGCTCTATTGATCGTTGCACTCCTAGAGTGTGTACATTTTCGGTTAGATCTAATGGGAAATAAACTACTTTGCCACAAATGCCTTTCACCAGTTCAGAGGGAGGCAATTTTGCTGTTCTTGGATGAAAGTGTATAATTACTTGAAATGGGTGAACTGTTTGAATTATGATGCTCTCATACAAATTGAGTTGTTGCAGGGATTTTTGGTAGTGGGAACAATTCCAAATTATTTGTGATAGCACGTGAAGGAGTTTGGTTGTTGTCTTGTTTTGTTGTGCAGTAACTGCAACATATTAGGGGTTCTCTTATTTCATATTTGTTTTCTGCTAAAAGGTAGAGAGCTAATTGAAACCATTTGGAATATTCATTGTCTTCTATTTTGTATGCTATGTCTACATTTATTGTGTTCCTTTTGTAAAACGTTCTGCGGAAACACAGACACACATGGTTTGGTACTTCGGCCAATGCACTTTTAAATTTTAGTATTTCTTTTTTGTATGTGTGTAATAGAAGGTTGCTATGCAGAGCATTGTTGGTAGTCTGTTCTAAAACTATTGCATTTTGTAAGTGGCTTTCACTTCCAAAATGTTTTCTCTGGATATGGTCAATTTCTTCTTGAAGGTATTTGGGTGTACCATGCAGAAGAGTGTTAGTTAAATTGGCTAATTCTGAAGCTGGACTTTTAGCATAGTATATTTTATACACTAAATTTCTTACATTTGAATGATGTATTGACATCCTTTTGATATCATGGAAGGTGCTTTTGCAAATAGGGACCAGAAATGCAGGCTAATGAATGTCCTTGCAGTCCTGTGTATTTGCGCACTGGACAGATATCCATATTTTGCAGCACTTTCATTTTCATTTTGTCTTTACCTTTTACATACTGATTGAGGAACTGAAAAAGATTTGAAAGATTTGTTAGGAATGGCACACATTGATGTGCACAGCCATTTGTATACTGGACCGTCTGGTTCAGTCAAATCGAGAGGTAATTCTGAGTTTTCAGGGGATACTTTTCTAAGAACTGTTTCTTGTTCCATGATGGTATTATTGATTTCTTCATACCCTCGTCCACTGTTATGGATGGCAATTGTGTTTGTTTGATTTTGTTTGTATGCTTCCTCATAAAAATATGGTTCTGTGGTTGCCGTGTGACTCCATTCACCTCCACAATTATGTAAGAAGTTATTTTTGTTCACATTCCGTTTATTGATAAGTTTCTTTTGTAGTTTGGTACTTAGTTTTGTTAGTGATTTCATCCTATTTAACACTAATATGAACAGCTTCCTTTTGAGAAGGATTGCACTGTCCACGAGAGCTTGTAGGATTAATTTTCTACGGTAGGTTTTAAGTGTTAAGGATGATTTCAGTCCTGTTCTTATTAGATTCTGAAGGACTCTGTGGCGAAACATTTTTGCTAAAATACTTTTTTTACTATGGTTTCCCATTACTATATCAGGATTAATAGGAGAATTCCTAGCAGTACTGGTAGCTGATTTTTTGTGAAAAGTTTTGTGTTTCATGCTACATTTTGATGGAGGAGGTAAAGTTTCGGTAGTTGAAGCTTCCTTTGTTTTCCGAAAAGGACTGTATTAGCTGTTTTGTTCCAACGTTCTCTACAAACTCTGCTACAAATGGATGCTCAGGTTGGACACTTATTTTTATTTGCTCTACTTCTGCATTCCTTTCTACAGACTTGCTTTTTGGTAGGCATTCTTTGGGGTCTGTTGAAAAAAAGAAGGCATGGTTTGGTCTGTTGTACAATGTATGTGTGCTGTGTGCATGCGTTTGATGGGGAAACTCTTTGTGGTTGTGTGTCAATGTGCATTGGCCTCTTACAATGATTTGGGAAGGCTATTTATCTGTTTGTATACTACTACAATGTGCTTCAGATGAGAGTACAAAGTGGCCTAGTGGTGAGAAGCACTAACGGTAAACGTAATGGCATAAAATTAAAACAGCTATTTGTTTTCTAGTACTAACATTCTAAGGATTTTGTATGTTATTTGCGTTCCAAACACACAGGGATTTGTGAGCCATTCTGCTGGTTATTCTTTTAATAAATGGGGATTTGTGGGTAGAATGGTTCAGAAATCAATGTGTGCTTTGGTGCACAAATTAAATAAATAACCCACATAGTGTCTTTGAGTAATAGTTAGAATATAAAGGTAGTACTGTACTTACTTTTTTTAGCGGAATGACCAGGTTTCTTTGGATTTGTCGTTTGCAGTGTAGATGCGGTTGAGTTTCAGGAGAGTAGTTTTCACTGTGATTGTAAAAAAAGAAAAAAATATTAACTTTGTGTGCTTAAAGCAGTGATGTTACTATACATGTTAATTTTGCATCTTTTATCAGAGTATTCTCCTTTCATATTTCAACACAGTGCATGTGCACATTTCACTTCACTATGTGCTACCTCTGTATGTTATTTGCAGTATCTTAGTTGCCTGTGCTTCAGAAATGAGTACAATTTTTAGGTTATGAAAATGCTTTGTTTTTTTAAAGCTGTATTATCTATAGCAGAGAGGTTTGTAAGCGATAGGTCATTATAGTAGATGGGAAAAATTCCTCTACTTTCATATTATAAGTACGATTCCGAAAAATCAGGAGACCCTCAGCGGGAGATGTCACCAGAGCAATCAGGAGCATTTATTTTTCTCATACGATCGCATTGCAAGTAGCATTAATGTAGGCGGTACACGTTACAAAATTCAGACATTTTCTAATGGACAATAGAGTTTCGCGCTCAATAGGGATAGTTATGACGTATGTACAGGTTATGCGGGAGACAGTAAAAAGTAGTACGGTTTGTCAATGAAAAATCGGATATCTTGCACATAAAGGGGGAGCTTTGGCATGAATTGCCTATGCAGATTTATTGGCATTAATTTGTTTAAATGAAATCATAAGGGTTGCACATGTTCTCTGCTTAAAATATGCATACCTGTACTTTATACTTATGCATGTGCGCATGCATGGAGATGTACGTAGAAATCTGCGACACTTGCTCAGTAGTATTTGAAGTAGGTGCTTTGCAATGATATGCGACTTCCCTTCAGAGTCATTGATAGTCCATTTGAAGTGCAAAATGTTGATGACAGAGTTAGATTTAGCGATGTTTATTGTGATTGGTGGATGGCTGTGTGACTGCTTAGTTCTGTCCAATGAGGGAATGGATTTGCGACTGATGTACAAAGGGTAGAAGGACTGGGTAAGAGTTACGTGCCGCACATAGACAACGCTTGTCCGCGTGTAGGGCGTGTCACATACGGGTTTCTACAGCAAATCCACCATGGAAAGGGGACTGTAGGCATCAGCCAATCAGATGTTTACATTGCTCTTTTGTGTCGAAAGACGGTGCGTATACTGAAGTTGGCAGAGGTGCAGAGGGTCAGGGTTTTGGTGCTTGGAGATATTTTTGTCCATGGTTTACAGCACTATGCCGAGAGTAGGCATGCGGCACACCATTTCGATGTGAGAGGAGTGGAGGTGGTGTGGAGTGCTGAGAGTGATTGCAATGTTGAGGCAATTGTGGAAGTTTGCCGACACATGCGTACGATGACCACCCCGCATGTAGTACTTTTGCACTACGGTGCTTCCCATTTGGGCTACATGACTTCTTGTACTTTGTTGAAAGATTTGGAACAGTTGGTTCAAGCTGTCATGAACATCTTTCCAACTAGGAAAGTAATTTGTTCTGGTTTACTCCCTAGAGGAAAATGGGACAACAGTTCTGTTTTCTGCCGTGATCAAAATATTGGGAGGTGTATCATCAATCGCAGCATGCAGGCATTCATGTTACGAGCTGGTATGTTTTTCTGCAGCCACAATAACATTGTTCCCAGTAATGCAGATTATTTTGAAGCAGTTGGTGTTGTGTTATCTTCTTTGGGAAATGGCATGTTCTTTTGGAATGTAAGGCATGCTTTAGAGAAGGTTCTATAATGGTTGTAGGAGTAAAGCAAGAAAAATAAATTAAAAAAAACACAAAATAACAGGTGTCAGTAAGGCATCTGCCCAAAAACAAAAAAGAAATGTCTCTTTTCAGAGCCCACCTTAAAGGGGAAAAGGGGAATAATACTTAAATGTACAGTCGTCACGCTCTGATACTGTACGTGTCCGCGGACATGGCGGTGGTTTGCAGGTGGCGCATGTTAACATGGGAAATTCTGGGGTGGAGACACATGCAAATGAGAATGAGCGGAGCTAGAGATTGGTCAGTAAAGTTCAGTGGGTGTGTTCTGAACGGAGAGATTTAATGCCACTGTCTTCTCCCTGACAGGAGACCAGACAGCCATGGCTCTGTGTGCGCGCAAACAGATTATCTGGATTTTGGGAGACTCCTGGATACATTGGTTGAAGGTGCATGCAGAAAGTTGCGGTCTATCTGCAGATCTTGGATTTCCTCATGTGGAAGTGCACCGGCATGGCGTGCGTGGAATGAGGTGGCTCGACTTTTTACCTCTCTGTGCTACTTTACAGAAAGAGCATCATCCTGATATAATTATCATTCATTGTGGAGGAAACAGTTTAGGCCATGTCTCTGGAATTTCTTTGCAATTTGCAATGAAGGAAGGACTTGCGAAGGTCATGGACATGTTTCCAAATTGTCAAATACTTTTTTCCCGTATTGCACAAAGACAAATATGGCTGTGTTCCTCTGCATTTGGTCCACAAATGGAGAAAGCGAGGCGCAATGTAAACAAGGCTGTTTGTGCCTTTCTAAGAGATGTTGTCATGTCCTCATTCCACAATGAAAACATTTTGTTTCGCAGCACTTTCATTTTTCGCAGAGATGGAGTCCATCTCACATATGCTGGCAATTAGATTTTTCTTCACAATGTACAATCCGCATTGCAACCTTTTTTGGATTCACTATAACCTATTTGACAATCAGTTTTTTCAAATGTACAATTTTTGAAGCGCACAAAACACCACCAAAAGGCTCTTTTCAGAGCCACCACTTACTCCCAGCATACAGTCCATTGGTTTTGCTCCGCTTGCACCCTCCATTTTTGTGTGTCCTACGACTGTCCGCAGACTTTTTCAAAAATGTGCGGAGGCCTAGAACGGTCACTTGATAGTTCTATTGTTTAACTAAGAAAGGCGGCTCTGAAAAGAGCCCTTTTTTAAAATTCACTGGTTTTGGGCACACGACACACTAGGAGAGGAGGGCAAAGGAGGGTAAGGAAGGGACACCAACCACGGGGATAAGAAGGGGCAGGTGGAGAAAGATATAGGGTGAGCTTTACTTGGGTAGGAGGCACTTCTTCTGGTGCTCCGTCACCGTAGCCTCAAAAGCACTTTGAAAACTCTCCCCCCTGCAGAGTACTGCATCACAATACACACACAATATTGTCACCTTCGAAAGGTAAGTGTAAACAGCATCATGAATGGCTTGTGAGGCAGCTAGAGGGATGCGCTCCCCCACAGGAGTGTCTCTTGTGGTGAGAGGATTGGACACGGAAGATGCTGTGGAGGAACTCAACCTACTAAGTTCTTCACATGGCACCACCTTGCGAATGTCCACACTGTGGAACGAAGTTAGATATTGCTTCATGGTTGTCGTACCAAAGCTGTACGCACCAGGTCTCCCGTGACTCAGCACCAACTGGCACTGGTTACACATCACCAGGTTTACGCTTTTGGTACTTTCCCATAAACGGAAAACAACCGCCACACCCATGACTCCCGGTGAGTGCTTGTAGTGCGGAGTTCCTCCAGCTCATTCTCTTCTTCCTCTTCCTCCTCGATCTCTACATCCTCACCCGTATATCCCTCTGCAGGCCCTTGGGGAGGTGGTGGCGGTGAAGGGTTTGGAGGTGGTGCTGAGGCTAATGAAGCAACAGTACCCATGGATGCCATAACGATTACTTTCCTATTGGTCACTACAGCGGTAAAGGCAACACAACTCAATGTGCTATAGCCAGAGGCACAATGAAGATGCACTTGGGGGTGTGGCCATTTTCAGGGGTGGAGGGGTGCGGCTCACGACCATCTTCATCACTCAAAAGCGTTCCAAAAACGTTGAACTATACGTGCACATGTACAGCTATTGTATGGCAAATGTGAAATGATTTTATACTGTGAAATAATTTCCCTTTCTGTATATAACTTCTTTTGTAACGTTGCAGAAGCACACAAACTGCGCAAATTAGTCCACACGCTCAGCGTGGGTGCGGTCACATGATGACGTCCTGATCACATCCGCGAGGGAAATGAGTGCCCGCTGGACAGCAAATACAGAGTTACAAACGTGTGCATGCGCAAATGTCCTACGGACAGTGTTCGGGTCCTGCAACTAATTAAAAGTGCAACACAAGTGAGACGGACAGTTAGGGACAGGCTCAATGTTCGCTGTACTTATGAGTGTACTGCGCATTTGAAAGCATTATCTCATGACTGTACAGACAGGTCCAGTGTCCTTAGGACACCTCCATTTTCTTTAACTACGAACATGCCGGCCACTGCCCATGTTCTACGGATGTTTCCATCTTGGATGCGGACGATACAAACAGGTATAGTGTCCTTAGGACACTCCCATTTTGCTCATTTACTGTCATCCCGGAAACCTGGTGTGTTCTAAGTACATGCTTTATCTCGTTTATGAGTGGTACGGAGAGCTATAATGTCCTTAGGACGCCCCATTCTGTTTATTTACGCACAACTTGCACAGATGGTGCGTTCTAAAATCAGTTCTATCTTGGTTGCGATTGCTACGGGTAGGTGTATTGCCCTTAGAAGATCTATACTCTATTGCTTGCGGATAGCTCGAACAGGCGCGCTGTTCGTGGACATTTTATGTCTTCTTAAAAAAAATTGCCCTCAAACTCTTCATGAACAACTAATATACAAAAACATTCAAAATACACACACACACACACACACACTTCAATCAACAGAAACACAGGGGGAAGCAGATACTGACACGAATATAGGGGAATTAGGGTTTAATACGGGCTGGTTGTGAGGGGAAGATTTGTGTGGGGAAGAAGGGATGGATGTTTCATCAAAACGTCTATTTTCCTCTTGAAGGTTTGGGGGACGGTTCACTAGGGAATGGAGAAGGGGGGCAGGTACAGGTGGGACAGTGATAACGTACTTTTCCTCTCACAAACTCCTCCAAAAATTCCTTTAAACTTTTAAAATGATAATTTAATGTGTCCATTTTCAGTTCTATCCTCTTCAGCCTGTCTTCCTCTGTGTCGTTTGTTGGCCTTTCATCTTTTTTTTAACTCGTCTGTTAAAAAAAAAGATACATATGTTAAATGCCCATACAATACGGACCATTATTTCGCTTATGCAGAGCAGTGTGTACCATTCTTATCGCTATCTTCGGACATTTCCCCATGCAGAAAATTCTCCTCCAACCACTCCAAAGTACTGCACATTTCTTTATCAAAACAACAGAAATACATTATTTTTTCTGTACCATATACAAAAAAGTACACACACATATAAGAAAAATGAAGTTCACTTACTATTTTCTTGTAAATTGTCTTCGTTGTGCATCTACTGTCGCATCTGGCTGCACAGTTTCTGTGAGGTAATTACATTGGAGGCATATATATATATTTTTTGGGTGGATTGGTGAACACTTTATTAGTAGAAATCAGTGACAACCCGGACCCAACAGCAACACTAGACACAATGTTCTCATTATTTCTACCCACCGAGTCCCTCGGCCTTTATACCCACCAAAGCACATACTTTCCAGTGTAAGCGGTGGTCCCAACTGGTCAAAGTTGAACACTTAATTGATCCTGCTAACAAAGAACAAAGTCTCATTATATGAGCCTTTGACACCAGCTGCGCTCTTTCTTGTAAGCCAGTGTTATCAGCGAGGTCCATAAAGCAATATAGGAGCATTTAATAAGTTAACCTATACATAACAATACAATTTTTAGGACATTAGATTCAAGTTGTGAATCCATATTCGCAAGGCATGTTAGACTTGTCATATCCTTATCTGTGGGGGGAGATATCCCTCTACTGGATTTGTCTCTGTTTCTGGTTCCTTCATTAACCTTCCTTGCATAAAACTTAGTTAGTTTCAACTTTCTAAGGAATTTGAGGACAGTTGTTTGGTACCGTTTCATAGATGACCTTTACATCATATGGGACGGCACGGAGACTCAGTTACACAACTATGTCCACACTCTCAATGTTAACAATCTAAATTTGGAATTAACATGTATACACAGCAGAAAATAATTGGTATTCCTGGATGTGTTATTCAGTGTGGAAAATAATAGTTTAACATCAAAGTTATTTAGGAAAGAAACAAGCTCGAATTCTACTCTGCATGCTATGAGCCATCACCCTATTCCATTGAAAAATGTGATTCCCTTTGGAGAGTTATTGAGAGCTAAACGAGCATGTAGTAAAGAACTAGACTATCAGGCAGAAGACAAGCAGATTGGCAAAAGATTTGTTAAATGAGGCTACAACAAAAATGTAGTCACAGACTGCTTCAGTAAAGCAGAAGTCACTAAAAGATCGGAACTGTTTGGAGCACATGCAAGTAAGAAAAAGGAGAAGATAAGATTCATAACAGGGTATAATCATCAAGCCAATAATGTTACATTAATGATGAAAAAAAATATTGGAATGTGCTCCTGACAGATCCTGACTTTAAAAAGGTGTTAGATGAAGTCCCTAATGTGACATACCGCAAAGCGCCTACTCTTAAGAATATACTGTCACCAAGTATGGTAGTTACAGAAGCCACCAAATCAGGTCACTTTATGAAACAAGATCTGGTAGGTTTTCGCAAACGTGCAAATTGCAAAATGTGTAGTTTTGTATCTAAAACTCCATTTGTTAGTTCTAATGGTTTAACATGGAGATACAAACATAAGATGACGTGCTTGACTAAATTCACAGTATATGCTATTACTTGTACCTGTGGTCTTCATTATATTGGATCGACTATAGGAATGCTCAAGCTTAGGATCCTCCAACATTATAGAGCCATTAAGAATGGAGATGCGACCAACCCCTTGACTGGACACTTTACAGAGAAACATGGTGGCAATGTGATGGAAATGTCATTTGCAGGTCTTGCTCATGTCCCACAACACAAGAGATTGGGGAACAGAGAACTGAAACTCAGGCAATTAGAGGTATCTCTAATTTGTAAATTTGACACTCTAAGACCAAATGGACTCAATATTGATCCAGAGATGTTTGTATTTCTCCAATAGATTTGATCTATGTCTATTAATATCTATGATGAGGGAACGGCTTATTTCAATGGGCAGTAAAGACCAAAGATGTGTAGTATTGGACTATAACTCAGGGTCCGCTTCACTAGCACTTTATTATCCAACATAATGTTGAAATTCGAAAAACCTGAAGCACTTGCACTTTGTCAGTTATCATGCTGTCCGCTGTCTTTTGCGGTCGCTCTCATTTAGAAAGACACTTTTAATCATATGGACATGTTGAATGTTAAGGAAATACATGCAAACCATGAGAAATATATGGACATTTTGTTTCTATTAGTATGCACTAGTCACATAATAGAATCATGTCATGTGGTGAATATATGTATTTTGCACAAATAAGAATGATTATCCAATTGAAATGCACTTTATAGGTGAATGTTATTATAGTGGAAATTATTCCAAGCATGCCATAGCATTGTGCTAGAGACTGAATTAATTTAGATATTGTATTTCTCCACTAGAGGGCACTATGTCCCGCATACACAATGGAGAGCTATGGTTTTTAATGGGGTCTGTAGCCGTGCCGTGTTTAGCTTTGAATACAACACTACATACCCAGGGAAGTAATGGATAGACTCTCGTCAAGGTTGATGAGGTCTACCCATGTTATAGAAAGGCGCACTGGCGCAATTAAACACAAGAATATGTATACGGAATATGAAGATTTTAATTAAGGAAATGCGGTGTTGAGCGAATAACTAATTTCCCCAATACTCTAATATCATGCTGGCATTTAATTTATGGCCAGCGCACTGTGTTCATAGTGAACACACTGACTACATAGTAATTCCATCATGGCGGCCTTCTTTATGTGGTTCACAATGCAGTATTACGCGATCATGTTATCGGATATGAGAAGGGGGAGGAGTTGCTTGCTCGAGTTGCTTTCCTTATGTTTTAAATTTACTGTGTTTTCACGGATGTGGCGTTTGATCAGCCTGAGGAAACTTGGTATATCTAGGTGGAACGCGTGGCGATTTTTCACCCTGGGGGGTGAGTGTTGTTTAGCCTGTATGCCATGGGGAGGTTTTTAACTTATACCTGCCCTATATTGCATATTTGCATTGTTGGTTGTTTGTTTTTATAATGAATAAAAACAAAGTATTTTTGTAAGAAGGTGTTTTGGTGTTGAGTGCTGGTAAATCTTGGGGTGTTTTTTGTAGTGCTACAACCCTCCATATACATGGGTATATATATATAGGACATATTTACATCAGATGTACAAAAGCACGCTTTTGGGACCAAGCCGCCACTCTGGTGCAAATTTGGTGAAAATCCGTCCCGCGGTATGGGTTGTAGGCGCCAGCACCATTTTGTTCCATTGTCTCTATGGGAAAAACCACACATTTTGGGAACCCCCCTATACTTTGCCCCCCTGGACGAAACCTCACCAGACTTCGCAAAAAACATCCAAGGGGGCCATATACGTTTCCTGCAAAATCTGGTGAGATTCCTCCGGAGGTGGGGCAATGTTATGAGCCGCCCAAAAGTGCTCTTCCTATGGGTTGAGCAACTTAACCATAACTTCACGGCCGCTACTGCAGGCCGTGTACTATGAATATATATATATATATACACATATCTATACTAAATATTCATGGTTTAAGAGCGTAACAGTATCAGTGAGAACACAAACATCACTATTTGGGAAATACAGTGATAAAATAAACATTTAAAGAAAAAGATTTTAAAAAGTTCTGGCTTATATTATTTTTTTATTTTTTATTTTTGTTGCAAGAAATTTGAATTGAGAAAAGTTTTCCAATAAGGATAACAATCCTACAAGGCACATAGAATGTCAAATACAAAACACGGTAGACTCAAAAATGACAATAATTGCAGGTATTATCAAATCTACTAGAGGGATCTTTTCCCATCAAATGCACACATACCAGGTAGACAGAAAAGGAAGGGAGCACCAATAGACCACAAGCAGCATGTGGGTGGCAGACAGTCATCAGTTCTCAGAACCTGCAGTAACCCACATGAACATTAGCGCAGAGTATACTGGCCCACTGTATTATCAAACGTACATCTTTGAACTTCCCTACTTGAACACAGACATTAAAATGTAAGATTTTGAAATGTTTCCCCTATAACCTCAGAAGAGATGAAGCAAGCATGTCGCTAGGACTTGTAACTATGTATGCCGTTGCTTAAACGTGGCTTAGTCACTTGCCGACATGTCCCCAAGTTTGGAGGGGTCCTTTGCCCAGGGTACATTTCAAAATGAAGGAGAAGAGGAGAGCTAGAAATGGGTGAAAGTCAGGGAATCTGGAAAGAGGGTAGGAGGATTCAGAAAAGAAAGAGAGAAAAAGTGGATTCGTTTTCTACCCTGCTCCCGCCCTTTTTCTGCCTTCTTGAGGCCCAAGGTTGTCATGGAGCAGAGTTTGGGGGGAACATTTCCTAGGATGATAGGAATTTTACAATTAACTTTGAATCTGGAAACCTCAGTTAACCTCTTCTGTCTGAGCCGGATATGCTGTGATTAGGGGGGGAGGGGGGCACACTCCTCTCAGGCCTAGCTTTGTTTCATTGGGAATGTTACTGCGGGGGAGCCGAGCTGTCCCTTCATGAAACTGAATCTCTTTTCAGAGACTGTCTCAGCTGACTGCTCAGCTGTGTGGAGCTCAGGTGGCCTTCTGTCAGGACACACCCTGCGTGATGTCCATGCCCGGCACACCCCCACCAATACAGGCCTTGCCAGGACTGTACGCAGTGCTCCGGACAATGCTGCTGCCCCTTCTCTGCTCATGGCCCTCAGGGCCAGCATTCCGCCTGCCACTTCACCAGTCCACACAAAGCTCTCAGTGGACCTGGGCTTTTCCTTTGAATCATCCAAAGCCGCCTCCAACTTGGGCACAGGAGTTCAACAGATAATCTTGCATCAGAGTCATTGCCCACTTCAGCCACCCTCCACTGGCTTGATGGGCCTGCTAAATCCTAATCCTCAGCTTACCACTGACCCATGCCCACAGAACATAGATACCGCATCAGAGGAAATCTGTGAAGAAACTCACTCTTTTAGCAACACCCCCATTCCCAGGCACCACATGGGCTACTCAATCACTGCAGTGGCCTGTGCTGGATATTTTGTGTCCTTTGCACACACAGCGGCGGCAGATGTCTCCAGGCCAATTGCTGCACCTGTACCAAGGACATAATTCACGCAACATCCAGATCCGGGCCTGGGGTCCCTCTTTGCCTGGATCCAATTGCAGCAAGCTGCAGGGCCTAGTGCCCCTCAGATACTGGGAAGCTGCGCTGAAGCAGCAGCCCCACCTCAGGGTACTGTCTTTCTTTTTCCCGTCCTTTTTTCCTCCACAATGATTCTCCTCTTAGTTATTGCCGGAGAACCCATCTATCATGCCCACAGTGGAGGTGACCATCCATTTGATTCATTTGCGAGTGTTCCTGCAGAATCCCTTAAAAGAACAGGTGCCATGGTTCAGTCTGACTAGTAGCAGCCCAATTCACAAAGCAACAGAAGAAATGTTCTCCAAAACAGTGCAGTAATCACGCATGTATTTCACTTTAAATAGTGAGTCTACCATGTAGCCTTAAGGGTGAACAGTAACCCAAGCTAGCTAGCCCTTTTTTGGACGAGTCGTTACAGATTTTTCTGGAGCAATGGTGGTCCAGCAAGGCCTACATGCCAGCAAATTCTATGAAACCAAGTGCGCATGAGCAGACAAGAGGCTCGTGAAGCCTTCAAAGAATAACTGGCCTAGGCTGGTGAAGGCACTGGGGCCGCTTCGCCTAACATTTATATATGTGTCTGCATAAATAAGAAATATAGTCATTGGAGCATAGTTTTCATAAACATAGGGCCTCATTACACGGAAGGCGGTGAGCCATGGCGCTATAAGCGCCATGGCTCATGCCAGTAAAATACTGGCACCGCCTTGGCGGAAAGGGGATTTACCGCCCCATTCCAAGGTTGGAGGGGCGGTAAATCCCCCTTCCGCCATTGCCCTTCCCCATTCCCATTTCTGCCCCATAGGGCTCTATGAGAATGGGGAAGGCGCTAATTACGGCACCGCAATTTTGCGGTGCCGTAATTAGCTCCGAGGTCCCTTAGCGGTTGGATTTTAATGCCTGCAAAAAGCAGGCGTTAAATCCCCCAACCCGGTAAGGGACCTCGTAGTAAGGCGGTAAGGATTTACCGGTACCGGTATTTTACCGGTACCGGTAAATCCCTAACGCCATCCGTGTAATGAGGCCCATAGACACAGATGTGGCTAATTATCAGCTTCTTCTCTAGATCCCATCAGCAACCCCTAGATTGATTTTCAATATTTTAGCATTTCTGCAATTTCAAATCTTAATATCAGAAAAGTCCTGCAAAGAAGAGCATAGGCCCCTTTTCAATTGTAAGCATTATTTTGAAAATCTTATTGAGCTACTGGCATACATGTATAAGACTTCAATCCGTATTCACTAAAATCACAGGTTTATCTTTTTTTTTAAACTTTTTTTTTCTCAGAGAATGTTCCCTTGTCAGATTTATATTTTTTGTGTTGACTTTATGCAAAGGTAATTTTTCAAAAGTATACATACGTTATTAAATTCTACAATAAATGTTTCATTCCTTAGAACAATTCTCCTCAATTCAAAAAGAACGGTCCTCAAATGTATGTTTGAAAATATCGCTATAATTGTCAATTCTGGGAAGGGACCTAGGAGAGATTTTCAGGGTGTTGTAATATGGAGGTGGTGATAGAGGTGGGGGGTTTGTTGCTCCTAGAATTTAGCTCTGGATTCCCAGGATCCATTGCAGAATTTTCTGCAGAACTCCTGTTTGTCAAGAGGGCGTCTGCTTTGCTTGTGCCTTTGCATATGTTGGTCCTGAAGAATCTTCCTGCGGGGGCTTGCAGGAAGTATTCATTTTCAACAAATATATTTTTATTTTGCTGTGGAGACCTCGAAGCAATGATGCAGATCACTCAAAGGGATGTGGTTTGACATGTATTCATTCAAATGACAGAATGGTCAGGATTAGGGTTAGACAAATGCCTCAAAGAGACTTGTGGAAAGGCTCCAAATAAAGAGGGACTTCTATACCAAACAGCCTTAGGACGGGCCCATCTAAAGGAGGGGATTCTTTTCATGTGTCTCACACCATGGGTATATTCGGGTACTGTGATATAGGTTCACTTATTATTCAAATCCCTGTCACTTCTCGACACTCCCTATTCTACCAAACAAACATCCAACAAAAGTATTGCTAAATTAAAGTTTAAAAACCTAAGCTATTGAGTCCATATCCTCTCAACGAGCACACCTTAACTCGTGGTTAACCCCCAAGCTTAGAGTGTTACGTAAAGAGAAATGCACTGCACGCTGGAAAAGTCACCACTCTGACGCCCACAAGGACAGTCTTCTGATAGCCACCCTTAACTATAAAGAAGCTGTACTCCAGGCAAAAAAAGATTCTTACAATAACCGCATTATGTCAGCCCAGTCTAACACCAAGGAACTCTTTAATATTCTTAAGGAACTTGAGACACCTGCAACCCCCCATGACTCTTGTAGAAAAGACAGCACTTGGTGCTCCAACATTCAGTCAGCACTCTTGGGTAAAATTGCCACCCTCCAATCCAAAATCAGAAACAAACAGAAATCCCTACAGCTTGACCAACCACTGACCACACTCACACTTAATACATACCTAGCCAACCCTTCTCATAATCCTTTCTCCTTCTCCCCGCTCACTACTCTCGAAGTAGAAGGCATCATAAACAATTTAAAACCAGCCAATTGCCAAGGTGACCCTTGCCCAGCACCTATTATCAAGGAAGCATCTCATGAGTTAGCCCCGTTCATCACAGCATTCATAAATGCTTCTTTCAAGACGGGTATTGTCCCTGACAACCTAAAGGATGCATGGGTTATTCCACTCCTCAAAAAACCCTCCCTTGACCCTAATATCCCAACTAACCTCAGACCGATCACTACAGTCCCATTCCTGCTCAAGATCCTGGACTGTGCAGCCTACCTGCAGATTCAGGATTACCTTGAACTAAACAATCTTCTGGGCTGAAGGCAATCAGGGTTCCGCCCTAAACATGGCACGGAATCAGCTCTGATTCACCTGAAAACTCAGATGGAGTCACTAAAGGACAAAGGGAAGTTCGCTCTTCTCCTCCTCCTTGACCTCTCTGCGGCTTTTGATTTGGTCAACCACCAAATACTCTGCCAGCATCTCAAATCTGCAGCCCACTTCTCTGACTCTGCCAATACCTGGATCCATTCATTCCTTAGCAACAGATCTATGAGGGTCTTCTCACCGATGGCCTCAGCGGACCCCTCCCCCATTCATTGTGGCGTTCCTCAAGGCTCGTGTGTATCCCCTACGTTGTATAACGTATTCACCAAGCCCCGCTTCGATGTGCTTGACTATCTGGGTGTCTCCTACACCAACTATGCGGATGACACCCAGATACTCATCCCCATCACGAGAGACTACACAGCTGACACCAAAGCCCTTAACGATGTTTACTTGGTCATCCAGGACTGGATGGCACATCACGAACTTTGCCTTAATGATGATAAGACCGAGCTCCTACTTCTAGGATGAAATCATCGGCTCAACAAATTAGACCAAACTTACAAGTCCTTCATTATTGACGGCAACGATATTAAAGTCTCCAAAAACACTAAGACTTTAGGCGTCTATCTCGACTCAACGCTCTCCCTGAACAGACAAACTAATGCCGTTAGGTCAGCTTCGGCTTATACTTGCAAACTTATCACCGCCTGCAGACCCTTCCTAAACTCTTCCAACTGCATCACCCTCGCCAGAACACTTGTCATGGCCAAAATTGACTACTGCAGTGCTCTCTACCTTGGGACTAGTCAGTCTAGCCTTAATAAATTGCAAACTGTACAAAACAATGCCGTAAGGGCAGCCTTAAACATCCCCAGATATTCCCATATCTCCTCCATCAGATCGGACTTACGTTGGCTCCTGGTAAAACAAAGAATTGCCCTGGAAACCCTAGCCCTGACTCACAAATGCCTGAGCAACAACGCCCCACCTTACCTGTCCGCTCGCTTCATACTCCACACATCCACTCGACCCACTAGAGTAGCCCAAACTCTCAGCCTCATCGTGCCGAGATGCAAACTCCAAAAAGCTGGTGGGGCGAGTTTCCCTGTCCTAGCTTCCAGGCTTTCGAACACTCTGCCTACGCCTATTAGAACTGAACCATCGTTCCACTCCTTCAAGAACAATGCTAAAACATGGCTGTTCTCCCAAGATCCACGATACCCTTACTCAGTCCATTCTCCCTGTGTGGTACAGGACATGGATATACATCTCTGTCTGCTCTGTACTTGTATTATATTCTCCTAATGGTACCCCTCGGTTTATGTATGTATGCTGTATATTTTGTAACTTACTGTGTAACTACTGTTTTATTGTAACATGTTTAAGAGTATGCGCCCGATTGCCCCTGGGCCTGGTTTTCTGCGCTTTATAAATAAAATAAAATAAAATAAAATCAAAAATCAAAATCAACTACCCCTGCGGTATAAAATAAATGTTCCAAGGATTAGCCCAACAAAAAAATTCCAACCTATTTTTCATAATTCCATCCTTACTATATTACCATCACTATAATGTTCACGTGGGCAGGCTCTTGTACCTGTAATCACAGTCTAATTGTGCTATCTTGGCCCCTCTGCTTTCATCCGCACTTCTGTCAGAATCTCACCCAGTATCGTGTTGTTTTGGTCGTCAGTCTGAGGACTTTTAGTCTCTCGGGGTCTCAATGGTGTGCCTCTTGCTCTCCTCACCTTTGGGTGGATCAGGAATCTAAGCAAGGCCTGACTAGGTCTTGGACTGTGTGGGTTCCTCAACCAGTCCCCTTCTGGAACTTGGTCTACTTTCCGTTTGTCCCGATAGTTTCCAACCAGACCTGGATTATATTTGGAGTTTTAATCAGTCCCTCCTGGACTAGGGTTTCAGGATTCACGAGTGGCCACTTCATGGACTAAGGATTCCCAAGTGGTCCCTTCTACAACTTTGGTTTATGTTACTCAAGAGGTCCCATCTGCACCTTGGGTTTGGGTTTCTCAAGCGGTCCTTCATGGACCTTAGGTTTCAGGTTTCTTAGGCAGTCTAGGATCAATCTTGGGTCGCAGGATTCTTCATAAACAGTCCCTCCAGAAATGTGGGTTTTCAGGATTCACACCCCATTTGAATGGGTATTCCACCCCCCTCACATTCAGAGTTATTTTCAGGCATCCAATTATGTTTTTGACTTTTGTCACTGGCCCATTTCTCTCCCAATTTGCCTCTGGATTGTTGGTGGGTTGCCTTATGATCCAGACCTTCCAGTCTCTGCAATGTGTAAGAGCGCAGTGCCGAAGAACCTGGTCAACCTTTCTCTGCAAGCTCTCCAGGATTCCCTCCCAGAGCCACTTCCTCTGGATAGAGGTCCTCCTGGATTCTCGCCTAGCAGCAAGGGACCTTCAGCTTGCACTGCTAACTCTCCATCTGCCACTGCGACTGGGGCTTGGTCATATGGGGCCCAGACCACCTCCTACCAGTCCCCCCAGAATCCTTTGCCAGCACTTTCCCTTGGGCTCCCTTCCACAGACTATCCCAAGTTGGTCCTCCATGTCCTCTACACTTATCCCCTCAGTTCCCCTGGCACTGGCTGCCTAGCCCACCAAGCATGTGCCTACCCTTGCACTTCCCTCTCTGCCCCCTTGCACTTACCACCTTGTCATGCACTTGCACGGAGGATTGTCACAAGGCCAATATGACCGTTCTACTTTTTTTGATTCCCAAGCCCTGCCCCCCCACCCAGCTTGTCTTGTGGCGCCTGGAAATGTATATAGATGCCATACAAATGTCCAATAAATAAAATAAATAAATAGACATGTTTGTTTATACTATCATTACTGGCATTATGCAGAAAGTAAACAGGAGTATGTTCTGATATGGTAATGCTTGCAGATATTGGTGCAACCAGCATGGAAAAAGTATGCGCACAGCCAGCATGAGAATGTTTTTATACTTCCATATATTTTGGGAAAAGGCATCATGAAAATGCATCATGAAAAGGCATCGGAAAATGTTCCTGTGCACTGTTGGTGATTTGCATCTATTGAATATTTCCATGAGTTATGCCACAAATCCAATTGCAAACTCTTTGGCTTTTTACCCAATTTTTCAAAAATGTGTGTTGTAAAATGCAAAATTTGAACCTAATATTTTAAGCATTTTCTGGTTTGGGCTCCATTGGTATGTTCAGTCAACTCCTGCATATTCATAGGAAACATTTACAACCCTCAGATAAAATAAAAAAATCACCAGGTGCCACTGCTAGCTTTCCAAAAATGCGGCAAGCCTGAGGAGCCAGACTAGCTAGAATCAGACCTGTGCAAGTATTCCCCCAGAGTTGTGAGCTCATTGCTCTGAAATGTCTGGAACCAAGTGGCAACTCCAAGTAGTCTCAAGACATCGTGGAGAACCTCAACAATAGTCAGTTTGTTTAAGAAGGAGAACTCTCCAACGACAAAGTCCCTCCTGCAAGTTCTTTCCAAGACCTCCTGCAGGTTCACTCCAAGATGCATGCTAAAGGTTTTCTCTCCTTCCTCCAGGAATGGGTGGACAGAGGATACAATCTTTCCTGTGATATGGGAAGGCATAGGAACAGTACCTATTTCTAAGATCATTCAAGGATAAAATGTAGTGTGTAAAGAGGAAGCCATCAATTTGTTTCACAACATCCAGCCAGTGTAGTAAACTCTGCGGCATGTTTATAGATCCTGGCCTGCAACCCAGGAATGGGACAAATGTACACTGTCAACGGAACAGAATCACGACCCACCCCTTCCCAGCTTGCCAGGGAGCGTGACAAGGCTTGGTTCCTACTCTATCGCCCTTAGTTCACTTTATTGACAGTTTTGAAATGTATGCCTGGCAAAGCATTGGAAATGCCTGGAAAGTCTGAGTGCATCATGTAGGCACTAGAGTTCTCTCAATGCACGGCCCATCCTCCATCCGTTGCCAAGTTTCCAAGATGGCAGCCTTGGGTGGCCACACACGTCTTTCTCACCTGCAATACACAGGCACCCACAGCCATTTTGGCTGGAATACCCTTTGAATCCTAAGCGACTGAGTTGTCTTAACTCAGTCAAGTGCTGACTCTAGCAAAACGCATGGTGGTAGCTGCACGAGTGAGATTTTGATCGAGGCTAGCATGCAGGATTAGGAATGCTTTTTCCGTCATCTAAATCAATAGTAATTAGCAACCCCTTTTAATGGATTGCAATGGAAAATTCATTAAAAACCCACTAACAAAAAGAAACAGATTGTTATTTATTCAGGCAAAGCATCCAGTTAATTGCTGCCTGAGGGCATTTGATTTTTTGAGAATTGGAATCCCATCAGGTACCGCAGAACGAGTTATGCTTGGACGGCACACGCCTTAAAGTCGTGTTTTAAAATGTAATGATATGTGTAAAGAGATCTCAGAGTACAGGCGGGTTTCATTACGCCCTTTGAGAAATGTAATTAAGGACTCACTGTTTAAAGAGAATAAGGGATTTCAAAGGCAAAATCCCAAGCAATTTACCCGTCAGATTCTCTTATTAAAAGATATCTCTGGGTCTGCAGCAAGATCTTCAACATGATCACTCCCGAGCAGAAAATTGAAAGATCCTAAAGCTTCCACTTTTTAACATATTGGATTCCAGTGCACAAGAGATCCTTTGATCTGCCCTGCTGCCCTGACCATCACCAAAAACATGACACGTGTCTACTGTCCCCGCCTCATCAGGATCAACTTCCTTCTGTCCTGTTTTTTTCTAGCCAGAAGCACATCTTAGGATGGGACTTCTAGTTTTGCTTCTAACCATGGTGAAAAAATGTGTTGGAAAAATGTCTGCTCTGGAAAAAGCTTAAGTGAAGCCAGAAGGAAACTTAAAAGAATGTGATTGTACAGACTAAGACAGTGCCTCAAGCGAGGTGCTTGCTGATCTAACTATCCGCTAGCAAAGCCATTGACGTCCTCTTCCTTTCGTCTAACTCATTCTTCGTCTTATCGGTGTTCCCTCTACCATTGCCCCATCACTGCCTCTCAGCCGTTTCCACATCTTCGCCATCCACACCCACGACCAGATTTAAAAAGTAAAGAAACGATCAGGGAAACTAACATAAAGGTAGGACTAACTCTTGAAAGGGGCTGTGAAGGCACTACACTTCAGTAGTGGTTGGAGGAGAAGGCGGTTTAAGTGTTACCATTGGAATAAACATATATTATAATTATTATTACAAACTACCTCTATCTTAAGTTGTGAAATGCAGCATTTCTTCTGTTTGAGATTGTGCATTCCTGTCTGCTAACTATGAAGACCTACTACCAAAAACCGGGACCCCTGAATTTTCAAATGGAAAAATAATCTTGAGAAAGGGGGACAGAGCACCCAATCCCAGGACAGACCCGACAAAACCGGGATGTCTGGTCACCCTATACCCACACCCACTCCCCTCATCCAGTCAATCTTCTCCCTGCCCCTTCCTTGATTAAGAGGGCTCGATGCCACACTTGGGTGCTCTTAAGAGCAATTTGGAGTGCTGGCCTAAGCCATTGTTTATTTTTATTTTAGGGGCCACGTGCAAACAAGCCGCTTCGGGATGCAGGGTCCTGGGTGGGGGACTAGGGAAGATCAGAAGGAGCAAAGAGAGGAGCAAGAGGAGGAGATGTGGTAACCCAAAGAACCCTTCACGTCAGAGTCCAGACCTGCTTTCTTGTACTCTTCTCTAGCAGGCCGAGTGCAATGATGTGAGCATGAGGGTAGGGTAGCGGAGTCTGGCATCACGTTGCGAGTCTTGAGGTGGGACGCTGAAGATCAATTTTCCAAAGTTTGTCATAAGGGATCGTTACTTAAAACCTCCCAAACCCGACTAAGCTAATAGCTCAGTGGGGACAGTGGACAGCACAATATAGGAATTTTACCGCAACTAATAAAATCGGTTGGATTTATGCGAGTACTCAACATGGAAAAAAGCATCTATTCCGATGTAACGAAACACTGCATGAAAATCATTGATCGCAATGGGGTCAGAAAATGCTGTGATTGTTTTACAATACAGTCTATAGACCATATCAAAACATCAATGTTTGGCACAGTAGAAGTAAGAAGAGTTAACGCAACTGGCCGCTACTTGCTGTCCACTATCGTCCATAGCACCCTGGTCTGGTGGCTTTTAGGTGAACATGTTCGGCTTTATAAAACACATTACAAAATACATACAATTACAACGCATGTATTTAAAACAAGTTTAAAAAATAATGTAAACATACTGTTGAGTTTATTGTTGTAAACAAAGCGCAGGGTTGTTGTGGAGATTTCTTGTAGGTATATTCAGTAGTCGTAGTGGGCGGGAGCAGTGGTACTCTTTTTTATTATATTTGACAGTTCCTATACTTTTATCTTACAAAGAAGCCCTCCAGAAATGCTTTCGTTTTAACATAAAAATGTAGGAAGAAGTTGAAACTTGCACTTCAGTCCACTGCCCTGAATGTTCCCTTAAACAGCAAGCACATTTGTTTGGGGGTTTGTATTGTGCGTGGGATGGGGATTGTGGGAAGCGGGAGCAGGCCAGCCCGGAACATAGTTCCACTATTTCTTTTCATGCGCTTCGAACACTGAGTTTATTGAATATTCGCTTGCAGGCAGACTATTTCACCTCTTGCTCTACCTGTCCTGAGCCCTCCACGTCCTCCCCTTAAAGCACAAGCAGGTTTCAAATGATACACTCGCTGGTCACAGGGGTGGCCCGGGGAGCATAATCCCAGCTCCCCACATTCCTCCCATCTTTAGGTAAGCCAACCCATTACAAAGTCTTTGAACTTAGCCGGCATCCACTGCAAGCGGGCTGATGGTCTGACTTGCACACTGGTAGCTGTTTCAGTTGTCCCTACAGGTCAAACTTGTTCCAACTGACTTGTGATTTTCCTGGGCACAGTCTTGCGTAAATGGTCTGCTGCTGTTGTGATTGTAGAGCAGCAGCCGAATGCCTCTGAGGGAAGTCCTGCCCCTATTCTGCCTATATGTTAGAAACCGGAAAATGCGACATGCGCAACGCCAGTAATGGTACCTATACTACGAAGAGTCTTAGAGATAAAGTATCCACTGAGAAAACCCTACGTGATGTATCCCCAAAGAGATGACGGTTTCCTGAGGTGGATCCCCAAAGAAGTGTGAAGATGTGAAAAGGAGAGGCTGGTGACATCACAAGAGATGAGGGTGACACACTGAGAAGGATGACAAAGGAAGAAAATGCACAGATGATATAGAATCTAATGGCGAAGTAACAACAAAAAAAATCGAGATGGGTTTCATGTGCGGAATGAAGATTGCATGTGCGAAGAAGCACTGCAGAAAATGTAAATCATTTTTATAACTGTAACACAAGTAGACTAAGCAATCATAAGGCTGGCTATTCGTAGTGAACAGATTGCAGGTGGTGCCGCCAATATATATATATGCAAAGAATCTGGACATTCAATGCTATAATTTTAGTAAGCTTAACCCGTGGAGAAAAGAAGATTCATAGCTCTGTATGTGTCGCAGCAAAGAATAACCCAAGCCTCGAAGATGGACCAAAGGAATACTGCTTGGCCTGGTGTCAAAGGCTAAGAGCAGCCAAAATTGGTTATCAGTCCTTGAAGAACAGTGAATGTGAGATGCCGAGGTATCCCTTGTTAAGTTGCAAAGAGAGAACACCATGAGAGCCAAGTTTCTTCATTTTCTTCATTTAAGACAATAAGATGCTATAAAATGGGCCGATTCAGGTCTCTGATCACATGGGTCCAAGATGGAAATAGATGTGGGCATGCAAGCCTGAACCTTGATAAGAACGTGCTCACACTCACTTATATTCCCAGAGACGAGACGCAACTAAAAGGCCAAGTTCAAAGACAATCCCAATGGCAGATGGCATAAGTGATGAGAGATGATGGGCTAATTGGGTGTGGACGCATGGTCAAGCCCACCCACCAGCACCTGGGGTACCATCTTACGTACTGGTAGAGAATCGAATGCTCCAGAACGGTACAAGCATGCCAAACAATTGTAGAAGGCCATAAAACGAAGGGCCTTATAGTTTGATAGCCAATGATGTGCCATGTAGTTAATAACTGTTGAAGATGACTTGCAGCGAGGGAAGACACAATTCTATCCTATATAGAAAGTATACTTCGATATTCCCCTTAGTCCTTTCACAATCCCGCGTAGGTTTTTGTAGTTTGCCACATATTAGGACATCACGTATGGTGAATGTTTGCTATAAAAGTATAATCTTAATTAAAAGGACCATACGGGTTCACGATGGTTGGTTTTCCAGGCATCAATGTTTGCTGGTCCACTTGTGTTCTGCTTGCCACCTAACCATCTTCATTCTTCCTCAGGAAAATAAAAGTACATAAGCATGCAGGTTCATCAACTTCAGACATAGGAAAGGTTGAGACTACTTTGTTGGAATTTGGTATCGTCATTTTGAATATGAACTCAAATTTCTGCAATGAGTTCTTAACACACTGAGCTATCTTCTGAATCATCACGGGAGGCAAATTTATCAATATACATTTCAACTTTGCCTATTACACTAATCTATACAATCCCCACAGCAAGGTGTTGTGTCATAGTTAACTATGTATACCACAGTTTACTACAGTAAACTAAAAGCATTACAGCATGAATTGATATGAGCAGAATACATTTTTCAACAACAAAAAGGCAATAGGTTTACATACTCTGCAGCATAACTTCAAATATCCCAACATGTGCTATTTAAGGTTGGTGAACAATGGGTGCAAAGTTCTTCAGATCAGGCAGCTGTGGCGGGTCTGGAGGAGGACACAGGCTCACACAACATTTCAAATGAGTATTTATTAAAGAAAAGGATCATGCCAATCTCTCGATACTTCTATGGGGTGTTCTCTACCTACCAAACTAGCTAAGGTGCATGTCAGTCATCAGCCAATGTCTTAAAATAATCTGTCCACCGCCCAAACTTACCCTAAATGACCCTACCACTATCTTAACCACTAAAGACAGGAGAATTACTCCTTTCTCCTGGGTTTTGCTTCTCGCAAACCTGTGTTCAATAGCTGATTTTCAAATGGTCTCTTGTGACTTCGCTTTAGGCTTAGATTGATATCTTCTCCTTTGGTAGTGGTTTATGTTTGTTTGTTCCTCTCTTATTTACTTTTACTACAAATAGTTATTATACCCTTTTCCCAGTGTAACGTTATCCAATCTTGACAATTCCCTCTCTTGAGAATCCCTTCCCTGCAGCGTAATTCACAAACTTTGTTCCCTCTATTGAATCTGTCTTTGGACATATATATCAGTTCCTCCTTCTCTCCTTGACCAAATATAGATTTGCTTTCTTTCTTGGTTATGCTTCCTTTGATTTAACTGAGATGAGTAGGAGTACTCGTATAATGATTCTCATCCCCTTGACTCACTTGCAGGGTTAAACACTCAGTATCTTGACTGGGACGAGTATGAGTAATCCAATAACTATTCTCGGTCTCCCTCCCGGGGCTCCCATTTTCCCTGTTACCCGATACTCTCAGGGATAACGTCACCAGGGTTTCTTTCCATTTGGGATTGGTCTTCTTCACCTGTGTGGCTTCCTTTATTCAGTCAGTGCTTTGTACTACGTATCTTCTTTTAGGATATCCGTCCGGTGTTTCATATACTGTGACGTTACATGGTTCCAACCGCTTGATGGTTTTGGCATAGTTTCTGGGACCACCGGTCCAGCACAAGATCTCCATTGTCATGCCACCACTCTTCGTACCTCTCTCCAACTTACAAGATACTGCACGCCCATCTCTCGGGTTTCAGTATGCGATCAGTTTTGCAACTCGCTGGCTTTTCTGACTTTCCAGTCTCCTCCCCTCTCAGGTCCTAAGTAGCCATGGGCCTTCCCCGTCATACCTCAATGTCTCTCTCTCTTTGCCTACTGCGGCTTCTCTTCCTAGCCTCACGGGGCCTTGGGGAGAAAGGACGAACTTCAGCAATTCATCACTCACTCTTGTGTCCTCCATCCCCAAGATGGGAATCAGGGGAAAGCTACAATTTTAGGTGCCCGGTCACAGGGCAGTGACTGCCCTCCGTGAAGCATATTTACCTTCAATTTTATGCTGCCACCTGCGCTCCAGCACAGCCCTAGATTAACTTAAATGTTGCCTCTGTGGCATCTTACATCTTAACGACTAATTGTTCACCACGCTCACCAGAATATGCAGCCACATTATGTGACCAACGGCCATCGGGAGACTTGCAACAAATTCTCCACCTGCTTATATATGAACATTCTAAAGTGAAATTCGTCATTTCAACGCGGCCTGGTGGCGCCACACACACCCGAGCTTGCATGGATCTATTAGACACCCACCGCCAGGCCATTGTCAGATGGGACCCCTCATGGATAGTAGAAAGTGGTGCACACATTTGTTTCAAACCCTTGTTCTACTGGTTGCTTCAGTGCCAGTGCCTCTCATGCAGACCAGGCCTGTAAGACCTGCCACATCTTATGCGCCGCACTACAGGCCCATGTAAGATCCCTTTGGACACATTCATTTCTGCAATACTGAGATTTCATCAAACGGAGGGAAACACAGATGCAAGCATAGAGTGTTCTATATCTCTTTATGGACAATGTTTCCCTGATGAACGGGTGTCAGTGCATGCATATTATATGGAATGTTGTCATACTCTTCAGGCTCCATGAACTTTTTTATAGTGCCTACTTGTTCATTTCAGTTTACCTTATGTCGATTACCCCACCCCCACCCTGCCATACACACACAGCTTTGTGATCTTGGTTATTTTGAGATGAATTTTATTGTAATTTCAACACAGTGCTTTTTATACTCTGCTTTCTCAGGAAATAGATGTGATCACAAATGCAATCCCTTGCTCGCAGAGCCATCCCCCTAAAGCCAAAAGGGGTGCCGTGTGGTGGGGGGGGGTTGTAACACTTGGATCCAATGGGTTCTGAGGGGGTCAGCAGCCTTGTATCATCCTGAGCTATGAGTTTTCAGGGCATTGTTTGTTTGTTTGTTTGTTTGTTTGTTTGTTTATTTATTTATAAAGCGCTCCGGACCCGGGAGTAAATGGGCGCTGGTACATGTTACAATGCACAATACATGGTAATTAACAGTGATGTTTTTAGCAAAAAGTCATATACAGAGAGTACAGACCATGGCCAATTAAGACATAGCTGGTACATGTACAATATATACAGATAGTAACTGTGTCTAGCATACTAATTGACTTTGTGCCAATAGCCACCCAATGGCAAGTTTCCTGAAGGACTGGAAGGAACTGGCTGACTTAATGTTTAGTGGCAGGGAGTTCCAACGTTGGGATGCGAGGACAGTGAAGCTAGAGCCGGCTCTTTTAGAGTTAAATCTGGGCACCATGAGACCTAGGGTGTTGGAAGATCTAGTAATTCTGTTGGACTGCTTCCAGGTGAATTTATTGGTAAGATAGGGGGGGGGGCTAAGTGGTTGAGAGCTTTGTATGTGAGGCAGAGAGTTTTGATGTCAATTTTTTGTTGGATGGTGAGCCATTTGCATGTGATTCTAGAGTTGGAGATATGCTCTCGCCTAGGAATATTTAGTGCTGCTCGTAACGCGTTATTTTGAATGACTTGGAGTTTACTAATTATAGCTTGGTTGGCACCTAGGTAGAGGCTGTTGCAGTAATCTAACTTGGACTGTATAAGGGCTCTCGCTAGAGTAAGGCAGCTATTAGTAGAGAGAAAAAGTCTACAGGCCCGAATTAGTTTACCTGTGTAGGCGGTGGAGGAAGCGGTAGAGTTGACTTGCTTGGTGAGATTGATATTGGCATCAAGATAGAAACCAAGAGTTTTCACGTTTTTGGCGACAGGGATGGTGTTGCCATCGATGATGATTTTAGAATAGTTGGGGCTCAGTTTTTTTAGGTTGTTAGGTGAACCAACAATGAGCAGTTCGGTCTTCTCGTCGTTCAAGCAGAGGCCATGTGTGGCCATCCATGCCTGAATGACAGAGAAAATTTCATTGATCCTGGTGACATCAGTATTGTAATTGCCAGATATGATGAGGAGTATCTGGGTGTCATCCGCATAGTTTGTATAGGTGACACCCAGACGATCCAATTTATCAAAGAGAGGCTTTGTAAAAATATTATAAAGAGTGGGGGAAACGCATGAGCCTTGTGGGACACCACAAGTAATGGGGATGGGGTCTGCTGCTGCCACAGGGGAAAAGACCGTCATGGTTCTGTTGGCCAGGAAGGACTGTATCCATGTGACAGCAGAAGGGGAGAAATGAGCAGCAGAGGCGAGGTGGTTACAGAGTATTTTATGGTCGACCAAGTCGAAAGCTGCTGAGAGGTCTAGGAGGAGTAGGATAGCAGCCTTACCCTTGCCTTTAATGTCGTCGATCTGACTTTTGAGATCAACAAGGGCAGTTTCTAGTAATTGGTTGGATTCTAGATAATTCTGGATTTGCAGGTAGGCAACTCTATCCAGGATTTTTAGCAGGAAGGGAACGGTGGTGATAGGCCTATAATTAGTAGGAATGGCTGGGTCCAGGGTCTGTTTTTTTAGAAGAGGGAGGACCCATGACTGTTTCAAATTGTTAGGTACTGAGTTAGTAGAGAATGATACGTTTATAAGTTTAGAAATAAATGGGGAGAGGTCTCTTGCGGCATCTTTTATAATCTGTGCGGGACAGCTGTCCCCTTTACAGTTTGACGGTTTGAGAGAAGTTATAATTTTTTGCACTTCTAGTGCGGGTACCTTTTTGAAGGTGAAGCCACAGTTGGTATAGGGCGGAGTAAGTGAACTAAGGGTAGGTGGGTTACTGTTGGAGAGTTGTAGTCTTTTACTTTCAATTTTCGTTTGCAGGCCGGTGATTTTATTCGCAGGGCGTTTTGGATACTGGTGCAGCATGATTGATCCTTTACGGACATGTCCATAGGTGGATTGGGGTTTTCAAGCTCCTTCAAGATAGTAAATAATTCTTTGGTATTGGAGCTAGCATTGTTTATTCTTACATTGTAGGCTTCCTTTTTGGTGCGAATTATTTCTTTTTTATATAGGGAGGATGCAATGGTGAGATTAATTTTGTGTTCCTCAGATGGATTCATTTTCCACAGGGTTTCCATTTTCGTTTTCTTATTTCTTAGTATTTTAAGTTCCGGTGTGTACCAAGAGTTGAGATGGGCTCTAGGTTTACTTTTACGTAGTTTTAAGGGGGCAATGATGTCAATAGCTTTGGACATGGCGTCATTGTAGGTGTCTACAAGTATGTTAGGATCCGATGTGTCAGGGATCATATTGAGGATAGTTAGAACCAATGGAATGAGGGTTTCTACGGTAATGTTTCGCTTATTTCTAGTCAGACAAGCTGGTGCCGGGGGGCATTGTATGTGGTTCGGATTGTTGGTACTAATATCAAATGAAAGTAGGAGATGGTCAGTCCATATGAGGGGTTGGGGGTCCTTACAGGTCATGTTGCAGTTGTAGGCAGCGAGCCAGTCTAAGGTTCTGCCCTTCTGGTGCGTAGTTAAGGTGATGAGTTGAGTGTAGTTGTGTTCACAGGGGGCATTGGCAAGGGAAGATGCAGGGGTATCATGAGGGTCATTGTAACCCAGGTTAAAGTCACCTAGGATAATATTCTGTGAGAGAGGTTCAGAATTTTCTGCTAAGAGGGAGGTTATATCTTCCTCAAAGGTCCCTGTTGGGCCAGGGGGCCTGTATATTAGTTCCAAGGTGATAGTGGTCTTAGGTGAAGTTTGTATTTTAATGGAGAGGTGTTCATATGAGTTTAGTATGGGGACGGTGACAGATCTAATATCAAGCGAGGATTTGAAAATGAGAGCTACTCCTCCTCCACAAGCATTGGATCTGTCGGCCCTAAGGATGGAATAGTTGTCAGGAACCGCAAGGGTTAGGTAGGGGCCTGCTGCTGCATGGAGCCAAGTTTCTGTGGTGGCAAGGAAGTCCAGGTCTTCTGAACGGATGAGGTCAGCGATTTCAGTAGGGTGAGCAACAAGGGGTCTGACGTTAAGTAAGGCTCCTTTTAGTGAACCGGTGCTTGCATGGGAATTTTTGTTGGTGTCTTTAGTCGTGGGCGTAGTTAGTGTTTTACTTGGTAAGGTGAGAAGTCTGCAGCCTAGTCTGTTGTTACGGGTGGTGATGTTAGGGTAGGCTGTAGGGCGATATTCTGTTATTTTGGGTAAGTTTTGGTTGGTGTCACAGTGAGCATCTTTGGCAAGGTCGACACAGTTAAGTGGAGGGTGACCTGGAATGACGCTGATTTTTGCGATATGGTCTATAGGGGCACTGTGGGGGAAAGGAGGCTGGATGGGCAGGAAGGGTGTGGGGCAGGGAATAGGGTGAGGTCTGGGGCAGCCAAGCTTGGCTAGACCATTGCTAAATGGGATGTAGCTACTTCTACTACAAGGCGCGTGAATGGGCATGACACAGAAGGGGAACATGATGAGGATGAGCCAGGCTGGCATAGTTCAAGGCAATGGGAGGACGTGAGTACAGTAGTTAGGTAGGAGTTGTGTGTAAACTGGCAAGAGTGGAGCAGACAACGAGCTGGTTAGGGTAGCAGTTAGGCACAACGCACGTGTACGGTGGTCAGTGAGTGACCATAGGGCACAATACAATTGCACAGTGGTCAGTGAGTGACCATAGGGCACAACACAATTGCACAGTGGTCAGTGAGTGAGCATAGGGCACAATACAATTGCACAGTGGTCAGTGAGTGACCATAGGGCACAACACAATTGCACAGTGGTCAGTGAGTGACCATAGGGCACAACACAATTGCACAGTGGTCTCTGGCGACCCTAGTGTACAGCACAGTTACATTGGGCACAGGGCTCATCATACTAGACAATGCAAAAAACACGCATAGGCAAGGTGCAATTTTGGCACGGGGCACTTAAAGGCTAGGCAATGCAAAAACACAGTTAGGCAAGGTGCAATTTTGGCACGGGCACTTAAAGGCTAGGCAATGCAAAAGCACAGATAGGCAAGGTGCAATTTTGGCACGGGGCACTTAAAGGCTAGGCAATGCAAAAACACAGATACGCAAGGTGCAATTTTGGCACGGGGCACTTAAAGGCTAGTCAGTATAACCTGGTAACAGTAATAGATTCAAATTAATGGAGTTATTTAAACAATGGGAGTACGTCTAAATCTGGTGGACACAGTGATGCTACGAGTGCAAGTGGCTAGTGAAGCAGTGATGGTTCAGCTAGGTATTGTGGTCCTCTGAGGGTTAATCATACAGCAATAGTAAAGGCTGTTAGTTTCATCATTGTGGGGACAATAGCTGATAACAGCAAAAACAGGAAAGTGGCAGCAATTGCACAAAGTTCAAATAGGCAGTAACTTCAACAATAGTTAGACGGTTGTGGTCCTGGTGGATGTAGCATATGCCATGACAACGTGATGGTGCCTCAGGGAACCAGATGCGTATTTTGGGCAGACTATAGTTTAAGTTGGTAAAAGCGGAATGTTATGCCATGGGTCCGTGCAGTTAGGTGCAGGAAAGGGTGGCAGTAATGCTACAGCAAAGCAGGCGTGATTTCACAGATCGAGGGCAGGGTAGGCAGGATAAGGAAAGTGTGACTTACCAGTATTGGGTGGCAGCACTGGGTGCCCAGAGCCCATACGGCCCCAGACAGGCTCTCGACAGGCACTGTGCCTTTGTGTGGGTGCCTTCGTTTGGAGCCGGCTCGAGCCTGCCGGCTCGTGATTGGCTGCTTGAAGGAGGCAGGGAGCCAATGGCGCAGGGCGAGGGGGTCTGTTGTTCCTCCTCCTCAGATCCGGGGAGTGCAGGCAGGCACATTGAAGTCCGGGTCGGCCATTTTAGAGTGGCAATCTCCTCGTGGATGCTAATGGCGGTTAGCACAGATCTTTCATGGAGCAGATCTGGTTTGCAGGCGAGGGGGCTCAAATGGACATCGAACGTGCATGCAAACACTTGGGTGATCCAAATGTGAAATTAGGAAGAGTGTTGGCTGCGGGCATCCAGCTTCGCAATATTGGTTGCAAATTAGGCAGATAGCCTAACGAAAAAGCGGGTGCACATCAGGGCACCTCTCTTCTGGCCACTACTCCTGTAGTGGGGGGGGAGCTCCAGCTCCTCCTCGGGACAGGCAAGGACTGTTGTGGGCTCAGGCTCTCGACAGGCACTGTGCTTTTGTGTGGGTGCCTTCGTTTGGAGCCGGCTCGAGCCGGCTCCAAACAGGGCATTACAGTTCCAGTTCATAATTGAGGCCCTATTGAGTTAGACATCCCCCATTAGCCACCAGAACACATGTCTAATATGTGGAGGGACATTTGTTTAGAACCGGCCACCCCCTGGCCACTGCCTGGCAGGACCCCTTTGGGTATAGTACAAAGTGCTGAATGCATCTGTCCGACGCCCACCTCCTGGCCACTGCCTGGCAGGACCCCTCAAGGATAGTTCAAAGAAGTGCACACATTTTGTTTTCTACACCCACCTACAGGGCACAAAGATAAATCAAAGTAGGGCCCAGATGGCCCATAATATTTTATACAATTCCAGATGCCTAGCTGCAGGCCCTCTCCTGGCAGGACCTTCTGTGGCCTACTGTTGCTGCAGCACACATTCTCCTTTCCAACTCGACCGGCATTAACTTTCCATAACGAAGGGCCACACCTTGTTTTGGGCCGTATGCTAAATATGGCCTGCTGTGTCCTTTTCCGCCACCATGTGTAGAAGCATGGAGATTTACGGCCAATGAGCTATGTTACAACTTTGTGGTTACACCTAAGTCGCATGCCTGGTGGAGGTCATTATTCCGACCACCACCTGTGGAATAGATGCCTGTGTGCCAAATGGCACACCTCGTGCACATTTCTTCCAAGCCCACCGCAAGATTGCATGTGGCATCTTCATTTACGAAAGGCATAGAAACGCGACATGCACCTGCACCAATGTGGTGTTGCGTCCTCCTTTTCCTGGTGTGCATCTCGCTGTGGAAGGAATGTGTGCAGTGTCCTGAATGTTTGCTTTTATGAGTGACAGAATGTCGGCATGGATGCTGCTATGCAGGAAACCCTGGGCTTGTCAGAAGTATGCGTGTTATTACATTTATGTATTTCATGCCGAGAGCCTGGTGAATGAGTGGCGAGAGGTGTGTGCTGCAGCTATATCCCGATCCAATATTTAGACCTGATCCATACCTACACATGAATTCTGGGATAAACTAACATCTTGAATTCTACTCCAGGCTGATCTGCTTGGCCTCTTACAGGGTGCAGTTTTTATTTAAATAGGAGACACTCGACAACAAACTTAATCTTCTAACAATATAATAAAAGGCCAGATGTATGTTTGTCCAAATATGGTTGTCCGATGCAGTAGCTTCGCATGTTGGAACCACCAGAAGGAGCTGTTGCCTTACGATACATAGAGACAATGACAACTGAAATAGCTTCACCCGTTACAGTGGTCCGGTTTGCCTGTTGTCACCTCTAGAGGGAGCTGTAGGCTTAGGATTGATAGTGGTCCTACCGTGTCAATGGAAACCTGCACTTTGGCACATGTACACGGGCCTGTACACTAATATAAATATATATATATATATATATATATATATATATATATATATATATATATATATATATATATATATATATATATATCAGATCAGTGAACTTTTTTACTGGTGTAATTATGACTTATGCCTGGAAAATAGTGTAGCTTCCACCGGTCTAACTTACACCAAGCCACAAACAGGGCTTACATTGGTTTAATGACAAATACAATGCACAGCTAGCTGAAACCCAGAGGAACGTCCTCCATATAAATTACACCGATGATCTTCTTGTAAATTTCGAGCTAACTCACCAGAAATGTGTGCGTCAGAAAGTTGCCTTGCTTATGGGGATTCAGGAGTGTGTGTTACAGCCACGGCCCCACACCCACACAAGGTTCACGCTTGGTGGGATTTACTAACATTTTCAGCAGCTGCCAAATCTGTGTCATTTGCGACACCGACAAAATCATGGTGTAATTGCATCGTGTGAAGAATGAAATTTGAGGGCGGAAGACAGTGGGATGGATGGAGAAAGTGTAAGGGTTTAAGGGGAACATTTTTATTTGTGTGTGTAAAAAGGATTCAGAACTCAAAATTTGGCTTCTGGATTCACTTGCAGTAAAGGGCGCTCCACCAGAGGACGTTACACTAGCGTTTTTTGTGGCATAAATTAGTTTTCTTTGTGAATCGGACAGAAGTTGCTCCAGAATTTCATCCTGGATACCGATGTGTCTTAAAGAAAACCAGCCTTTAGAGTGAACCATCTATTATCTGATCATAGTTTTTAGGGCAATACATGAGCCTTTAAAAAGGGTCTCCACCTGAAACAAAACCATGTTGCACTTGCAAAGTTTCCAAAATAAATTGGCACGTCATGTAATTGCTTTTCCCATTTAAGAGTTCCTTCTAAGATGGCTACTTTCCATCCAAGGGCGTCCTCCAAATCGGTGACGGCGCCCTCCAAACAGTTCTATGTGATGAAAGAAGCCTGCTTCAACTGCTCGGGCTTTTAACATTCTTTAGTACTTGTATATTCCCGGATATCTTGCACTTGAAAGAATGATTTATATCTTGTTTTGAGTAAAGTTTTTTTAACTTGTATTGTTTAAGGTGATTTAGGTGGTCAGCCGACACATGTTTTGACCTGTCAGGGTCTTTATCAAGGCTAATACCTTTAGTTCTTATTGATCGGGTGGTGTGGAGACACTGGATGGCTGGTTTTATTGGCCTGCCACTGTTGGTCCGGTTGGACTGTCATAGATTGCGCCTGGCAAAGTGTGGATTCTGGCCAGTTGGCCCGATGATTCTTTCTCGAGTCTTTCCGGTTGGACGAATGAGTTCACGCTCCATCTGTGTACGGCAATCTAGTTCATCTTATCACAACTATGATTCTGAAGGATACCAGATTTCCATTGGGTAAATCGGGGCACCCAACACCTTTGGTTCATTGGGAGAGTGAGAAGGCAAAAGTAAGAGTTTGTGGGTGTCACAGGTTATCCTGGTCCATAATACAAACATATTTGTCACTTCCTGAAGTGTTTTTTACTCAAGGAGTATTTACATTCTGCGCTTTTTCCAATTCTTGATTTCATCTTGGGCTTCCCCTGCGGCCCGATATTCATTCTTCACTTTTAATAATCCCATTGCCCCCCCAACCGCTCATCATAACCATTCACACCTAACCTTTCACCCTAGCCCCTTAACTCCAACCCCTGACCCTGATTCCATCACTGGTAACTCCTCACCTCTAATGCTTCAACCCTTATCACCTAGTGGTTCTTCGCTAGCCTGCCAAGCCTTTATTATCTAATCTTCACAGCTTGCCCCAATCCTTCACACCAACTACTAACCCCCTCACGTCTTCCTTAGCCCAGAATGCTCTGCCTTCACATTTTCACTCATAATCTTTCACCCAAGCCCTACAACCCTCACTGCAAACTCTTCACATATCCCTTTACCCAACACCTGTATATCCAATCCTAACCATTTACCTCTGAAACCTTCACCTCGCTTCACACCCAGGCTTTCATTCATAGCCCTTATCCCTCACGTACAATTGTTCACCTGAAGCATTGTACCCATAACAATCCACTCTTTAAACTTCACCCTGAACCTGTCAGCCTTCACCTAGAACCAGTGACACTTGAAACTCAGCACTTCACCCTAACTTAGTATAGCTGAGGATCCAGTCTTAAAGTGACAAGGTTTGCCATTGTGTCTGGATACAAACTGAACTTGGGTACATCGGAGACCCTAGTGATAGAGATGTATATATATATATTTAAATACAGTCCAGGAAAGAGGGGCACACTCTGGTTCCCTGAACAGTTAACCTACTCAGCCCCTGAGGTTCTCCTCCTACCGGTTTCTGTGCTCTTCACATCGTCAGGGAGACAATCTTTGCTTGCAGCTCACAGCCAGTGCAGGTGTTCTCAGTGATGATTCTGCTCTAAGGAATTCTGGTAGCTGTAGTAATCAGGTTTGCAAAGAACCTGCTCACACCCAGACCCGCAGTGGAAAAAGGGGTGGGGGTGGAGTACCCCAGAGTGTGGCACTCCAAAGCAGGGCATGTGTCACCCTGGCGCAGCACCATATGGGATTCTGAAGCTTACACACTTCAGAAATCCATGAATATAAACAGTCCAGGAAAAAGGGGCGCACTCTGGTTCATACACAGGTAACCTAATCAGCCACTGATGTTCTCCTTCTACCGGTTTGTGCTCTTCACATCATTTGAGGCAGTCTTTACTCACTGGACCAGGGGAATGAAAATTCACATAAACAGGTTCTGCGGGGCCCCAGCATGCCTCTCTGCTCCAGTATACGGACACTTCTTGGCTCCCTCACCAAGCTTCTGCCCTTTCGCACAGCAGTTCCTCCGTATCTCGGCATCCCAGTCTCTGGCCTCTGGTCCTGGACAACACTGGCGGCCCAGCTCTCCTGCCAACTCGTTCTCCTGCTGGCTCTCCTACTTACTCATACATTTGTGTCTGACCACACCTTTTATAATGAAAAGACCAGTCAAGTGGAGTCAGGTGTGAATGGTCACTACTGAATGCCTGACCCTGCATGAGTATTAGTGGGACAACTTGAGTTCTTTCTATGGTAGGTTCCCCTTACTTTCCCCTTGTTATTCCTATGGGTAATCTTTACAGATCCTAAATGCCTCCTCCTCGTCTCAGTATTAGTTGTAAATGGGGAGGGGGAAATGGGGTGAGATGGGACTTGACAATTGGTGGGCTAGGTTATTACAAGATGATTGTTAAAGACTAGGGGAAGACGCTTTGGCCCTACTTTGGTGAGCAAGAGATGAATCCCTTTGTATTAATTTATCCCCTATGTTACCCACCTGGATATGCGAGCACAGGCCTTTATGACCCCTCCTATGATCTGAATGTGGAAAAGACAAAGATGTTGGAATTGAGACTATTTGTCACACCTGACTTCCTCCTTTCCCAAGGGTTGCTCTGGGACAATCTAGTTGTCTCTTTCTTGGGTTAGGGATAAATGAGCCTGCATAACCCACAAAGGCTTCTGGGATTTCTCTTTCTATTGACCCATTGGAATCCCGCGTCTCCCTTATGGTAATCTCCTGAGAGCAACCCCGGTCGCCCCTACCCAGCTGATCCTCCCTCGCTTGTCCAACCCAGGGTTGGGATTCAGAAAAAGAATGGCCCTCCCGAGGTCATCTGAACAGAGGATTCTCAGGGCATACATTGGAGAATACCCTTAGGTTTCTCACATTCCCAAATCCATCGTCAAAACCCCGGCAGACAGTTGGCGATATTTTAAAGTAAAAGAACACTGCTCTAAATAGGAGGCAGAGGAGGTACAGTGCACATTGTTCATGAGAACTCTAAAACATGAACCATCAAATGAAACATCGCAAAGCCTTTGAACATCCTAACAGAAAGACATGTACAATTCTGTGGCAAAACATCCATAACAAAATATGATCAAGGCACCAAAATACAAACAGGTGTAACCACGGGTAGGGTATGCAGGCTCATACCAGAGGCTACACCAGCCTGCCAAAATGCTTGACATCCAATTGGACAGCTGAAAGCCGGGGGTGAGGGCAACCGCTGGTAGCTGAGGCTACCCGTAATATTTTTAAGGATTCAAAAAGACATATAAACAAGCTGTAAAAACTGAAACACAAAGGTACACATGATGGCATAAAATCAGAAACACATCTAGAATTGTGTGGTGTAACATCGATGCAATATCATGAGCAATGCACAATGATTGGTATTGCTATACCCGCGGCTAGGGCAATAGTGATAGGTGCGGCTGCATCCGCCAAAAAAATACACAACGTCCCATTGCTTTAGTGGCACCCACAGTTATAACCCATCTGACAGGCTACGTTTCAATGGCTGCTATCGGAACCGTGGCTATTTAAAAAGAAGGCATCAAAGGTTTTTTCCTTTTTCCAATATAATTAAAAAGTTCTATGGGTGGTTCTTAAAATAGCCATTGGGTTATTTAACCTATATAACTCTTAATATAATGATAATCTATCGTTTTATTGCCACATATGAGCAGCACTCAAAAAAGTACATTCTCTGATAGGTTCAACCGTTAAACAGCATTTAAGGTACTTCACATCCTATTGGTAGTACCCACCACACAAACAATAACCAACAAATCAGAAAGTAAATACAAGAAATTCCACTTTCTCTCCTCATGTAATATTCCTCAATTTCCAATTCTAATATCTGAGGTGACAAGCAGTATTTTTTTTCTATCACAGTACAATGGAAAACTACATGCAATGGCTGGAGGAAAATTATCTGACAGAAGAAGAAATGAAAAAAGAAGCTGCTTGAGAAAAGGAACCAGAAGAAAATGCGCAACATTCTGGATTTTGTAAGTCCCTTATTTATATTTATGTAAAATGTGACGAACAGAAATATGTTATTGAACAAATTTTAGTCACCAAACAGATATAGTTAATTCACTACTTTTAAATATCCATGCAATCAACACAAATGTTTTTAAATATATATCTTAAATCATTTAAAGTTATTTAAAATATTTTCAAACAGATGAAGAAGTCACTGAAGTATTACGAAGAATTAAACAAGAAGGACCACAAAAATAATCATGTTTTAATTAACAGGATTAAAACACCTATTCATTTTCAAAAAGAAGTAAAATCAATAAAGGACATTCAGAATGTAAGACACATTATGGAGAGTAAGAATATACAGATAATTGGGCTAAGGAAGAAAATGTATCATGTCTTCAAACTAAAAGAAAATCCACAACCACATCACCCCAAATAAACCTGTTTTTAAAAAACTCTGTTTGCATATTTATTAGCTTTTTAAAGTGTGTACACTTATATGAATTATTAATGAATACAAAGTACTAAAAAAGTGACCACTACTACACTAATTACATCATAAAACATCTTTCCAAGACAACTACTCACACACATGCATATTTTCTTTTTAAATAATATTTTATAGCCGCAGCTACACAACAGACGACACCAGTGGCTGCTCCCTGACGGCAGCTGCACAGTGTACCCACGGGTAACAACCTATGGTGTGGGATGGGTTTTGGATAACCACAGGTAAGCACCCCCCCCAGTCATTGCTGTTGCTAGACGCGATCCTGAATACACCAATCGCTCCCCTTTTTGTATAGCAGCGGCTATAATATATACATTTTTTTTAAATGTCTAAGTGTGGAACATGAATGACGAAAGTAACATTACTAATACAACAGAAGTTAAAAGATCTATACAGTAAAAAACGGATCATGTAGTTATGTGAGGTAGATGAAGAGAAATAAAGCATAGTATACATAACAGTAAACTAGGTGGGGATACATTTAATGGGTACATTTACACAAAATATAATAGCATGGGTGACAATACGCAGGCTAAAATACACGGTATGGGGCATCTAAAACAATGGGCCTCATTACGAGTCAGGCGATCCGGAAATAACGGTGGTGGCGGATCGCCTGATCTTAAGTCGTGCAGGTGGAGGTGCCATTCCCACCATGTCTGACCTGGCGGGTTTAACACCGCCCGCCTGCAGGCGGACGTGGAAACACCGGCACGATCACGAGATGGTGCAAGTGTTTCCATGGCCCCCATTCCCATTGAGTCCTATGGGACTCAATGGGAATGGGGATTTACCGAATTCCGCTTCCGGAATTCCCGGGTCACCGGGGTTATAATGCCCCGGTAATTCTGGGAATCACGGAGGTGGAATGGTAATACGAGTCCGGCGGTAGCCGAGCCGGAAAAACCGCCAGGTTACCGCCGGACTCGTAATGAGGCCCAATTTTATACTTTTATTCTCCACAGTCTCACATGTAAGAAAGTCTGAAAACACACACAGCCAAAATGGATAAGACCCCCAAATACCTAACGTGTCACTGGCCTTTGGTCATGGGCAATGATTTTTCACCCCTGATGGCACTATACCTATAAAAATATCTGTTAAAAAGAAATAAAACACAGACACCCCAAAATGTATAGCCGCGGGCATGGAACTACTACACTGTATAGCATCGAATATAGCCACGAATATCGGAAAAACATGCATAAAAAAATGCTTTCCTGCCCCCATGCCCTTACCAAGTTCCCCCCACAGCAGCTCCCCACATGGCATCCTCACCTCCTCTGTCCTCTCTTTTTCCCGCACAACACACGCTATTTCTGTGAAGCAGTTTGCTTTGAGAGGTCAGCTATTTGATACTATATCCGTGGCTGCAGAAGGCTTTGTGTTGCAAGCTCAGTACCTAGACCCCCCCCCTCCTACAACCAAATTTCACTTGGTTCCCTCTAGCCCTGCTATCCACTAGCCTGATGGCATTTGCATGTTTTTGAACTGCAAATAGTTTTTTCTCTGAGTTTCATTTTCCAATATCCTCGGCTATAGCCGTGGTTATCGCTTGTATCAAGTAAAAAAACAAGATGGCAGATTTTTCATTTCTGAAAACCATGATCGTGCAATGCACCATGGGAGATATGACTAGCCATTTTTGAGAAGAGGGCACCCCTTTCTCTGTCAAAAATGGTACTAACTACTGCTCTGAATTACCCCAAACCACTCATCAATCGCGAGTCAACTTTTCATGGGTGAGTTTTTTTGGAACTGCTCCAAATCGTTCCAGTCGTTTCGGCTGTGTTCTTTGGCAGAAATTGTCCTTGTTTGTCTATGGGAAAATGAATGAGAAGTAGGCCGCACAGGTTTTTTCTTCTTAATAACTTTCATTTTTTAACATATCTTTATGAAACTTTGCAGTCCGCAGGGGAAGGGGGGAGCTACAAGTCCCTAATCACGTCGGAAGTTCGGTCGAATCGGTTACTCAAATAGAAAGTATTAACTATAGAATTTTGAGGGGTTCCTATAGGAGTCACCTTAACTATAGGGCAGCTATCGTGAGCTCTATTATATATATATATATATATATATATATATATACATATATATATATATATATATACATATATTTCTAGAGCAGATCTTCTAGAGCAGATCTTGTAGGTTTATCTTTTGAATTCAATGCTGAAGGAATAAATAATTAAGGCATTACCTTTGCCATGGATTTACCTTCTCCCATACCTGTGGAGCAGTTCCATCTACCGTCCATGATTCTATTCAGGGTTGGTCTCCACTCTATTTACCTTGGTGTGGTAAACAGGATTCAGTGAGAATAAAGAGCTTTCCATTCTTTCTCCAAACCCTCTCTATGATGCCTCTTAAGTGCTCAGATAGTTTCTTAAATCAGTTGGTAAATTACAATAAGTCAAAGGCCTAGCATTTTCAGATCCAGATTAAGCGGTGCACCTTGTGTTCTTTGTAAGCGATGCCAATCCTATCCGGCAGCCTTTAACTTCACATAGCTACACAGTTAAAGGGCTACCTGTGAGCGCAATGCCTTGGATGAAGAAACAAAAGGCAGGGTGGAGGGCACTGCTATCATATGTTTTGGTGCCCCTGCCTCTGCTTCTTTTCTAATCACAAGAGGCAGCCCTTCTTCCATGCAGCTCTTTGAGTCAAATGGCTGTCTGTGGGAGTGTGTGCTTCCAGTGCTAGTTGGGGAGCCCTGGCAGAGCCTTGGCTCAGGAGCATTTTTTGGAGACTGCCAGGGCTCCACTGCAGATAGCCCTTGCCAGGGCTCTGCTCCGCTGCAGCTAGCCCTGGCCCCCTTAAAGCCCTGCTCAAGATTTCCCTAGCCATGCGTGAGAAGGCCAGTCTGTTCTGCTATTTTGTTATTGGAATTCTGCGACTGGTTTTTGTTTCTACACATGCCAGAGTTCCAAGAGAAAAACAGGAATACGTAGCCTTCTTATGAATGGCAATTGGACACTTGAGAGCTCTTTGGGTAAGAATTTTAGAAGCTTTTTCTGTTTAGACATTTATTTAAAAAATGTATTTGGTTTTATTTAATTATATTGTTTAATCTATTCTATTATATTACTAGCTGTCCCCGGCCAGGCGTTGCTGTGGCTCAGTCTGGTGAAATGGAAAAGAAAGAAAAGAGAAAGGGCACATTTGTAATATGTTTAATTTCACAATGCTTGTGGGTAGTTTTTAATGGCTCTGGTGGTTCTCCAAGTTGAGGCAGTTTAATTTTCTGGGCGGCGCAACACATTCCTTTTGTTTCTCCATTAAATTTCAGAGCCTTCCAATAAGGACACACTTCAGTCATGGTGCCAGAAGCGTTGCTAGGGGGGGCTTAGGGGGCTATAGACCCGGGTCTTTTGGTTGTAGCCCCGGATAGAAGCTAAGGGGCTACAACCAAAAGGCTATAGCTAGCCCCGAATCCCGCCAATCACTACATTAGCTTAGCCCCTGATCTTTTCCAGACCTAGCAACATCCCTGCATGGTGCCGATAAGAACATGCCGGCTCAAACTATAGAATTCAGCTGGGTTGCACCGGAATGCAAGGCAATTCTAGTTGTGTGATTGCTGAGCACGAAGTCGTGTTTGACGCTGATCTGCTGTTTCTCATTGACGTCTTTCAGCCACTCTCAGCCTGTCGCATTCGTAGCATATCTGAAGCTGCAGAACGCGATCACCGTGATCTCAACTGTGCATCCTAAAGTCTGGCTGCACGTCACTCTGCTGCTTCCTCAGCATGTATTTGAGCCAGCGTGTGTTGCTTTTATGTCCAACAAATAGTGCTGGTTTGCAGTAAAATGTTTAGTATAGCGTGTGTTGCTTTTACGTCCAGCAGATGGTGCTGTTTTTCAGAAAAAGCATGTTTTTACCTGTCACAGGTGTGACATCTAGGTATATAAAAACAGGTGCCTATTCGAATGCACCGTTGTGTCAAAATGTCAAAGCAATAGGTGAAGAACTTTCAGAGATTTTAAGATTTTGAACAAACAAGCATTTACATTTTTATTTATATAGATTGAAAGGAGCTAAACCAATAGGCGTCTATGCCTGGAAAGGCTTCTAGTTGACTCTCTACAGGACCTCAACCGATTTGAATGTCAATGGTTCGAAGCGAGAACGTTAAGCCCTAGCCACGTACCTATAACAGCAAAGTGAATCTACACATCCCACAATGCAAAGCAAAACCGTGCACTACCTAAAGGTTTCGAATTCATTTGAAAGGTAGCTCTGCATTATAGAAATCCCATATATGATGCATGATATCGAGAACATTTTACTTTAGGTGAGGTAAGTGAATGTCGACAAGGTCAGCCGTTTTTGGTCCAATTCGGTCGATTCTGTATCTTTCGGGAAGATCGGCTTTCGTTTTGGATTTGAGTTTCGGGCCCTTCCTTTATCCCCAGACACCCTCCTCCACCCTCCCCCATATATTGTTCCAGGCATCAAGAGATGGAGAAGGGTAAACCTCCGCCAGTCAAAGAGGAGAGGCAGGTTCTCTCACGAATAAAGTCGAGAGCTGTGCGCGAAAGAGTTTAGCTGTGTCTAAGCGCCATCTGCTGGCTATTTTGATAAAAGCGTTTATTTACTAAAGGATTTAGCTTTTGCTGTTTTAAGACAGAAGGAAAGCATAAGAATGCGAGGTCACTGATGGAAGCTCATAAATAACAAGGGAAAACAACATTCACTGTGATTACATTTAAAAAAGAAAACATACCGATCAGAATATGCTGAGCTTAAGTTCATTAGTTCACTTTAAATCTGAATCACTGCAACTAGATGGGGACCAAATGAGGTTTCTCGCGCTGTTTAATATACGAATAAAGAAAACTCATTTTAAAAGAAAACATTCAGGTTAAGGTAAGAATGGGAAAATACAACGTACAGAAAAAGCCTTGTACGATAGCCGGGCGAAAAGTGCACTTTGTTGTTTTCCATAAAAGCAAGCAAACAGCAAGCAATCTTAACAAGCGTTGGCAGAGCGTTGAGTTTTGGCTTTTATTTAGGTATGGTAAAGTAATTTTCCAGGTATTGCCATATGGTCCTACCTGGCCATAAAATGGCAACAGCTGTCACATGATATTATTGTCTGAGAGTGTCACATTTCTATCTAAAGCAAGTACAATAGCTAAAGCCTTTGAATATGCTCATATTGAAAAGCATTTCAGTGCAAGTAACAGATGCAAGGACAACAATATTGCTTTCGAATTAATTGGCTGAAGGCACAGTTGGTAAAGATATTTGTATTATACACAAAGCAGTTCACCTTTTTAAATCAAGCCATTACTCCTTTCAGAAGGCTGCTTAGAAACAACACTGGCATCCCCATAGAAGCACAGAGATGACACAGTAAGATCCCAGCGATATCTGTTTTGGGTCAGGGCAGGGGCATTGGGTGGGAATGGCAATAGAGACTGGGACTAGCATGGCCATGGTCGGTCAATGGATGGGTAAAAAGTCGCAGTCTGTGTCCCTCCTCAAATCTCAAGTCTGCCATTTTCACTTCCCATACCAATTGTTTTGGCGTATAGGCAGTGGTTATCGTTAAGCTTAATATGCAAAACTAAAAAGGATTAATAAAGATATGAGCAGCATGCCATCTGAAATTAATACTACCATGTAGCAGTTTAACCCTGATGCCCTGAAGAGGGATCAGGACACTCCCCAATACTTCAGTTCAAGGAAAGAAAGGGGCAAGCAGTGATGAGAGGAAGGGGAGAGGGCGCCCCAGGCTGAAGAAAGAGTGGGCACAGCATTATGACAGACTAACCTCCACCTCTGCTTTATTACAGAAATGTTGCACAGATGCAAGTGCAATGTTGCATATTATTGGCACACTAGTGCAAAAACACTATTATTTGAAGGCATCTTCCCAAGTACTAATACCGGCCTGGATTAGCATTAGGTTAGACATTGCACTTGTGCAAATATGCTTTGAAACAATATGTTTTTTTCTGCACATGGGCTAATGTTGTCCTGGTGCTAATTCCACGCAACACTGCACTTGCACCAGTGCAACGTTTCTTCTCCGATATGACCCCAGAAGTAGAGAGTCAATGCGCCAGAGAGGGTCTTCTAAATGATCACGCAGAGGTGGAAAACCTGACTTGTCGTATTTCTGCCTGATTCCCTGGCAGACAGACCCAATCCTCTTGTCCATTGCTCCGTCTGCTCCTGAGACAATGAAGGAGTGTTGGCACTCGGGCACAGGCTCTATAGCCACTGGCCGTTTGGTTGTAGCCCCGTATGGAAGCTCCAGAGCTACAACCAAAAGGCTGGCTACCCCGACTCCCAACAGCCCTGACATTAACATAGCCCCAGATCTCTTCCAGACCTGGCAACACCCCTGCACTCGGGGCTCGTTTCTTATGTAGGCGCAGTGTCCATGCTAAATAGCACGCTTCACTGCACCTTTTCTTGACGCCCAGGCACCAGAAGTATTCTCAAGTGAGCGTGGGCATCATCGCAGAGCACGACAATGCTCTGGCTGTAATCCGCCTGTTTCTTGCAAGAACTGGCCGGACTGCAGAATCTCGGCAGCACTTTCGTTAAATAACGAGGGATTTGTTATTTAACGAAAGTGCTGCCGAGATCATAAATAAACACACCTGCGCACCACAGGCCAGCAAGAGGCAGAGAAAGCTCGTACGGCCTTGCTCTTTGGGGAAATTAAAGGATTATAAGTGCTTGAAAAGGTTGGTGACAGTGACCATTGGCAAGTACATTTTTATTGTGCAAGCAACATATCGACAGCAGTGGACACAAGTGTGCACTGTACAATCAAAGTGTCATGGATTAAAGGGCAGCAGTGCCTGTGAAATTTCAAGTGGTACGGGGGAAAGTTAGGAAAGTGCACACCCATTGCAAGGGGAGATACAGCAGTGTTACCTGACAGATGCTAAAGATTTGGAGGCCCTAAACGAAAGGCAAAGTTCGTTACCCTGGGTATCCTTGTGGATGAGGTAACAGCACATGAAGCAATGTTATTTGGTGCCATGGCCCACTGAACCCCTCTCTCTGAAAAAACCCACCTGTGGGACACCAGTGCTGTGAAAGTGAATGCGGTATCAAACACCTTGCGCACAGTGGAAGAGATGAAGAAAAGCTGGCATGATGTTCGGCGCAGGGTTTGAGAGAAATATCTGGAGAGCAAGGAGCACTGTAAGGGCACCGATGGTGGTTCCCATAAGACCAAAATGACTCATCCACCAAATGGAAGTGCCGCCATGGACTCTGGGAGCCTTGGGGGTGTTGGCGGCATGGATACACTCAGCACTGGTAATTGAAATAGCATCTGCCGCTTTCATTACTTGCCGTACAGAGTACTTTGTTTTATGGCCGTTGGTTAAAGTTCATACGTGCGAACCCCGGTGATGTGGGTCCGACATATCCTTTGGGCGAAGTGTGAATATAGATTTTGTATGGCATACCAGTATTTTACAGTTGTTAAGAATGTCCCTTGGAGATGGCAATGGTGCAAGAAGGCCCGACTCTGTCTTCTTGTCTTCATTTGTGTAGGTGCCTCATTTGCAGGCAATGTGTGTGTGGAGGCCGATGCACAGTCAGTGAAAAGAGTCCCTCCTGAAGAGAAACATGTCACTTCATCACAAGAACAACAGGAGGATACAGAGATTGTACTGTATGAGTGCGATGCAGGTGACAATGCACAGAATATGGTGGATTATGTTGAGGAAGCCCCCATGGAGCAATCAAAGCCCAAAGACATCCTCCTCAACCATACTCCTGTTGAGCAGGCCAGTGGTCCAACCAGTGGACAGGGCCTACACGATGATGTAGGTTTACTTGCCTGCACTGAAAAACAGACCTCTGCACTGCAGCAGATTCGTGGTTACTTGAAAAGGGAACTGGGTACTCTCAGGAAAGGGAATTTGGTGGCACATGACAACATGATAACTTTGGAGGCTGCATTGAATGACATACAGGGTGATATGGGTAGACTGCGTTTATCTGTTGATCGTGTAGCAACCGCAGTTACCAAGTTTGCAGAAATTCATTCTGAAGTTTGTAGGACAATGCCCAAATTATGAACACCTTAAAGGAGGCTGTACAAATGTGCTCAGCCACTTCAAAGGCAAATGCATTGTGCCTACAAACACTGACCGACTTGTTACATGTACAGGAAAAGGAGTACACACTACTGACAGCCAGCATGGCTGACCCTGTTTCTGAAGACAAGAGTGCTCTAGGGTTACCATGTGACGCACCCACTACCTCTAAGGACGCTGCAGAGGAAGTAGCAATGCCTACCAGACCTCAGCGAGAATGCAGGAGAAAGCAGCTTGAAAAGGGACAGTAACTAAGCACACAGCGCGAGACAGGACATGTGTCCCGCTGGTCATTTAGTACACTATAATAGCCTATTAATGTTTTCAATTGATGTGTTCAGTTCATTTCCATGGACGTGGTGGGGTGTTTGGAGAATACCTTCCTTTTTTCTACATACATATAATGTTAAGTGGAGGTGTTTGCACCTACAAATATGTAGTTATATATGAACACCACTTGTTTATTGATGTGCTACTAATTTTTTGGCATGCAATACAATATATGCCATGTTACAAACTAGTTATGGACATCAATGTGTATGCAAAATCATGGTTCGAAGAATTCTCTCTATGTGCACACCAGTCAATAAACAGTGTTTGAGGATGCAAACGTTACATAATGTGTTAGCCTTTTATTTCAGAACTTGTATGTATGCATGACTTCATAGCGAGATTTCACACAATAGCCAAGCACATTTACCTTGCCTGTAACTTTAAACATACACCCTTATATGTACCCAATAAATGTGCCCAGTTGCCTCAGGGCTCGGTGCGCTATAGAAATTAAAATACAATACAATACATTACGAAAGACCTGCCATCATAAATGGGCTTCACATGAAAAAATGTGCAATAACATTCCGACGAACATCTCGCCCTTCCAGCGCATACTCCTCATTGAGTATGGGGTCCTCCACTTCCTCCTCCACTATACCATCGGCTGGTTCTGGTAATCAGCAGCAAATTGCTAAATTGTGTAGCATGCAGCATAACACAATGATTTTACATACTTTCGCTGGAGCGTACATAAGGTCCCCTCCAGAAACATGCAAACACCTAAAATGACTTTTCAAAAGTCCAAATTTCGACTGTGTTCTTTGTTGTGATATGTGCCACATTATATTGCTGCTCTGCTGCACTGCGTGGATTCAAAATTGGGGTCATGAGCCATGGCTTTAGTGGATATGCTCCATCCCCAAGCAGCCAGCTTCTGTCTGCAGACAGGCTACACATCACCACATGCAGGTTGCTGCTGCGTAGAATGTGTGCATCATGTGTGGAACCTGGAAAATTGGCATAGCAATGAGTAATTTGCAAGTCAACACTGCAAGTCATCTGAATGTTAAGGGAGTAGTGCATTATCCGGTTTTATTTTTTTTAAAACCTTTATTTTTTTGACTTGACAACACACGGATAAACAGAGATGGTCACATCGCGACATCAAAGTACACTTTAACACAATGCATACTTTACAGTACAAAGTTAGGATTCCGTACACATCACAAGGGTTGGATTCTAGGTATTGTAATGGAATCAGGTTTAAGGAGACACAGTTAACAGGGCGGCATTATTGAGGGGAACGGGAGGGGAAAGAGGATTCAGTATCTGAGTTCGAGGTCAAGGCGGACATGTAACTACGGAACTGCCGTCAAATATCCCTTGGTCTCGAGTGTGGATGTTGCAATACACCCTAGGCCTCTTCGGTATTGTGCGCCCAAGTGACTGTCCTGAGCCACTGTGCGTATGTGGGTGCTCTAGGGCGAAGCCAGCACATCAATAAGCAGTGTACATCCAGTACCATGCAGAGTTCCGCTAGCCTCTTAGAATCACGTCCCAACTGGGGAAAGTCGTGGAAGAGACAGCGCATTGGGGAGGGGTCTATAGTATGGTCCACTATGGCCGACAATGTGGAGCATATTTCGGTCCAGTATTGAGTCAGACGTGGGCAAGACCAGATCATATGAATGCAGAGTGCTTGGTCTGCACCACATATGGTGCAGCTGGGAGGAAATTCGTGAGACATATGATGTAGTCTACTTGGCGTGTGATGAAATCTGTGCAACACCTTAAATTGTATTAATTTGAACCTGGAGTTATAGGATACATCATGGGTGCAAGCGCACATTCGGGACCAGTGATCTCAACTCCAAGATCCTCCTCCCACCTGAGTCTCCCGTTTAGTGAAGGAGGGGGCAGCTCTAGTCTGTAATAGGGTATAAAGCCTTGACACTTTCCCCCTGAAGGAGTCAAAGGAGCACATCTCTGCAATTGTGGGTTTGTCAGGTGGCAGTGTAGGGAAGTTGGGTTATCTGGCTTTGAGATTCTTCCGGAGAGAGGAGTATTGTAGCCATGCTGAAGGCCTCCGCTTGAGGGAAAGAGGGAGGTCTGCCCATTCAAAAAAGTTGCCACGTTCATAGGCATCGTGGAGTGCCAAGAAGCCTGCGTCAGCCCAGCGAGATACAATGGATTGTGGGATGCGAGGAACGTCAGGGAGGAAGTTCCAGAGTGGGAGGTCCCCATGGAATGGGTGAGGTGTATCGAGCATTGTCCAGATCTTGGCAAGTGCCAAGGATGTACTAACAACGGGGTCTGCTGAATCGGGGTCAGGCGGGACAGGTTTGAGGATAAGGGAACCAATTACTTGGTCGATGACCTTTAGTTTCTCTAGCCGGACATGAGACGGGATCTATGGTGTTAAACAAAGGGGAAGCAAATTGAGATTGGGCTACCACCCAGTACCTAACGAAATCGGGGGCGCCAAACCCGCCTACTTCCTTAGGAGTGGTCAGTGTTGTTAATTTGAGGTAGACTGCACCGGAATGCCAAAGGAAGGTGTTGGTTATGTGGCATAGCGACTTGAAGAATTCATCGCCTGGCCACACAGGCAGATTGGTGAATCTGTAGAGGAGTTGAGGTAGCACTACCATTTTAAGTATTCCTATCCTACCTGCTAGGGCAGTTTTAGTGGCCAGGTTTGTGAGGTAATTCCGGTAGTTGTCCTCGCGCAACTTCGCCGTGTGTCAGGAAACTACCACCCCCAGGTAGGTGATGTTGGATTGGGACCATGTGAATGCCCTTAGGTCAGAGGGGGGTTGCGGGGAGTCTAAGTGGAAATAGGACAGATTTAGAACAGTTTACTTTCAGCCCAGATATGTGTCCAAATCAGGCTACATCACTTAGAATCGGGGCAAGATTGGTTTCTGGCGAGCAAATGTAAAGGAGGGCGTCGTTGCCGTACAAGGAGACAATATCGGATTGGCCCGCCGTACCCAAGCCTCTGTGAGAGTGTGACTGGCGCATCATGTCAGCAAAGGGTTCCATGGCTATGGCGAATATTAGCGGGGAAAGCGGGCATCCCTGTCGTGTCCCTCTGGCTATCTGGAAGGGGGTAGAGCACCTGTCCTCAGTGCGGACCCTGGCTGATGGGCCTGTGTATAGCAGTTTAACCCAGGTTCGGAAGTTGGGGCCAAACTTGCATTTCTCAAGGACTCGCCACAAATACTCCCATGACACTGAGTCGAATGCCTTCTGCATATCTAAGGTGGCTGCCACCGCCTTTGCCTACGGGTTGATCATACTGATTACATTGAAGAGTCTTCTTAGGTTCAGGGATGTGGACCTACCTGGGACAAAACCTGCCTGGCCAGGGTGAATGATGTGGGGCATAAATGAAGCTAGTCGGTTGGCCAGTAGTTTAGCGTATATTTTGACGTCGCAGTTAATTAGCGAAGGGGGTGGTATGAGCTGCATTGGGTGGGGGGTTTGCCAGGTTTGAGAAGGACTGTTATCATTGCCTCTCGGATCACACGCCTCCTCCCATAGGGCTAGTAGATGTGGAACCAGGAGAGATTTATATTGTTTATAACAGACCATGGGGAGGCCATCCGGACCAGGGGCTTTACCTGACGCCAACGATTAAATGGCTTCCGTAAGTTCTTCATGAGTAAAAGTTCTCTCCAGGGAAATGCTGGCGTCAGTGGATAGGACCGAGAGATGGAGGTTTTCTAGATAGGAGTCTATTTCTGATATCTGGGGGCCATCAACTTTCGAATACAGGGAGGTATAAAATGATAGAAATTCTGAGTTAATGTCTTGTGGTGAGGTAGCTAGTGTTCCATCGGGTGGGTCTATCGCCGGTATGTTGGGGGCTCCAAATTCTCAGCGTATCAACCTGGCCAGCAAGCGGCCTGGCCGCTCTCCCTCACAGACTGAGGGCTGTCCAGGAATTTGACTTCTCGTTCTGCTAGGCTGTGGAACTTGTCTATTTCTGACCCTAATGATGCTAGTATTTCAGGGGAGTGATCCTGGGCATATTGAGTCTCTAGGTTAGCTAGGGTCGATTCGCTGCCAGCGTTATCCATGCGGATTCCTTTCAGGATGCCGCTCCCTTTGGAGATGGCGATACCCATAGTGTATGATTCCCAGAGGGTGCTTGTGATAACACATAGTTCGTGTTAATCTCAAAGAATTCTTCAATGGAAGATTCGATTTCGGAAGTGAAGACCTGATCAAGGAGGGCGTGGGGCCTCATTCTCCACTGTCTCATTTTATCATAGTCTTGACCCCAATTCAATGAGATAATCACTGGTGAGTGGTCGGACAAAGTCCTAGGAAGGATCACCAGATGGGACAGGCATCTGACCAATATGTCTGATATGAGCCATCTGTCTATCCTAGAATGTGAGTCGTGAACTGGGGAATAGTAGGAGTATGTGCGGGAGTCAGGGTACATAAGTCACCAGGCGTCCACCACTGCTAGTCGGGGGAGCGTTGTCAGAATAGTCTAGGCTGCCCTGGAGATCTGGCAAGGTCTGGAGCCCGATCTGTCCAGGTTGATGTCTAATATCATATTAAAATCGCCACCCCATATGATCGGAACCAGGGGGTAACTTTCCAGGACAGAGGCCAGGTGCAGGCAAAAGTCGGGGTCATTGATATTCAGTCCATATATATTCAAGATGGCTACCTCTTGGTTTTGCAGTCTGCCGATGATTAGTACATACCGCCCTAGCGGGTCTACTTGTGAGTGGCAACATGAGAACTTAAGATTTCTGTGTATCAGGGTAAGGGTACCTCAACTTTGGGTAGAGTAATTAGTGTAATACCTCTGGGGTCCCCACTGTCTAGCAAATTTTTCGCATTGTTCAGAGTGGGCATGGGTCTCTTGTAAGCATAAGATTTTATCACCGTGGAGTTCAGCATAATATTGTATCTGCTGCATCTTTTTGTGGTTACCCAGACCCCTCACATTCCAGCTCATGAAGGTTAAGCTGCTATGCGCCATTTGTGTGGGGGGGTTGATTATTTTTTTGTCTATGGGTTAGCAGTAGCCAATGCCAAATCAGCTTGGGCGGGTGTGTTACCCTATCTGTGTGCCTGTGATGTAATACTGTGGTATGTGTGGCATCTCTGGTGGTCGTCAAGACTTTAACATAACACCCCACCAAACCCCATCGACCCACCCACATCCCTCCCCCAAACAGAAGAATGGGACCCCAAAAAAGCCATAACAGCAGCAAACTTCTCTGCATCAGCGCCTGGGGGCCTGTTAGCTGGCCTGGCGATGACGCACTGGACTGGGGGGAGTGCAAGGAGATTTTCAATACAGTACGATTAACCAGTGTGATTAGTATAAGCCGCATGAGCGGAGAATCAGTGGTTCAAAAAAAGGGAACAACAACAAACTGTTAACATGTTCCCGTGGGGCATAATGATATTCCAGCATAACCATAACCATAATCAGGTCCCCGGCATCTACGTCTGGAGGCCTGCGAGTCGGCCTGGCATTACTACTTCGGACTGGGAAGATGTAAGGATATCAGTTATTTCTAAACACAATGAGTCTGTGTGGCTAACAAGGACCACATAATAGAGGATCAATTGAACAAAAAAGGAACAAAACCGACAACTAATGTGCTCTTGCGAGGCACAGCCGCCACCATGAGTTAGGCACCATACGGGCGTATGGTTGTCAGAGGCTAAATTGGTAACAACAAAGCAACGTACAGTCCACCGCAGTGATGGGGGATCAGCCAGGGAAATGTTAATCAATGAATTTTGAAGCCTCCTCTGGAATCGTGAAGAAGAATGTTTGGTTAGAATATTTGATTCTTAACTTTGTGGGAAATAGCATGGAGTATTTAACTCCTAAGTCTCGGAGTCTCTTTTTCACAGCCATAAAGATTTTGCGTTCCTGCTGCACAGCAACAGAGAAATCCGGGTAAAGATGGATCCTCGCCGACCCAAGAAGCAACTCTCCCTTAACCCTAGCTGCCCTTAGGCAGGCATTGCAGCCCCGGACATGTAAGATTCTGGCTATAATGGGACATGGATGTGCGCCCGGTCTGGGCTTTGCGGTTAGGGAACGATGGGCCCTTTCAACTGCGAACTGCGGGGAGAGTTTCGGTGTGTCCAGGAGTGTTATAAGAATGCGTTCCATGGGTTCCTTGATATTGTCCTCGGGTATTCCAACAATGCGCAGGTTATTTCATCTCGAGCGAGATTCGAGATCGTCATTTTTCCTTTCAACTGCAGATACCCGACCAGAGAGTGTGGAAAACGCAGCACGGAGGGAGCCCAGGTCATCCTCAGCGGCCCCCACCCTTGTTTCAATCTCGGCCACATGGCCGTCTGTCTTTTTTCGATATGAGCTTTTATAGAGGAGATGGTGCCATTCATATCATCAAGTTTAGTATGCAACGTGGTGAATCCCTCACGAATATACTCCAGCATCTTCTGCAAGTCATCTGGGACTGGAGGGGCCGAGGTGGTGGGTGCCTCCTCTAGGGTCTCGGCCGCTAGCCTGGACGGTGTTTTAGCAAACATATTCAGCGAACTTTGCTTTTTCCCTGCACCAGCTCTTTTAGTCATGGTGAAGACAAGGGAAGGGTTCGAGGAACAAGGGTGAGTGTGAAAGATCAGAGGTATTGGAGTTCCTTGGTAACGATCGTTGGAATAGGGGTATCTGGGCAGCTGGTTGTACGGTACTTCTTTTTGCTGAGCCTATATAGATGCCCCTGGCAGTGCTTTAAGTGGGGTAAGAAATTGAGGGGGGGCCCTCGTTTGGGGGCGTGGCTCATTGTGGGCGTGGCCTAAAAGTGCACAAATCATAGTAAGGTGCGCAAACAAATATATAAATGTATGTGAGCATTTATATGTTTGTATGCGTACTACTATGGTGTGTGTACTTTTCAAGCCATATTTTATAAACATAGCAATGTTACATATTTCTATGTTTATAAAAGGTGGCTTGAAAAGTGCACAAACCATAGTAAGTTACGCACACTTGTGTGCTTACCTTACTATGGTTTGTGTACTTTTCAAGCCACCTTTTATAAACATAGATATTTGTAACATGTTTCTATGTTTCTAAAAGATGGCTTGACACGTAAACAATTCAAGGCATCTTTTATGAAGCGTTGATGACAGATAAAACAAACTGCAAGTTGTGTTTGTCCGTCGACAAAGCTTTATAAAAGATGCCTTGAATTGTGCACGTTTCAAGCCGTCTTTTATAAACATAGAAATATTTCTACCTTTATAAAAGATGGCTTGAAACGTACACAGTACAAGGCATCTTTTATAAAGCTTTGCCGACGGAGAAAGCACCTCGGGCTCTGTGATCTATCTGCTCAGAGCACATAGATCACTGAGCCCGAGGCGTCTTTCACCCTCTGCGAACCCGCGGGCTCCGTGATTTAATCTGCATATTAGATCACGGAGCCCACAGGGGGTCAGTGACCTGGGGAGGGAAAACAAAGGGACAGTAACTTCCTCTGATGACCCTGATGAGGGGTTATCAGAGGGAGTTACACTAACTGACAGAAGTGCCGCCAGCCTCAGCGTCGCTCTGGCTGGCTGGCACTTCTGTCAGCTTGGCCGACATAATGACGGGCGCATCTCCCGTCGCGGCTGCGGCCGCGGCGGGATAATGCATCCCGCCAATGTTGTGTGGGACGGGGGGCCCCGGCTGGGCCCCGGCTCAGCCCCACTTTCTGGAGACTGCCGGGGCCCGGCCCCGGCAGGCCCCGGCCCACTTAAAGCACTGGCCCCTGGTTAAGCTATGATCTCAGCCTTTTTTTGAGCATGTAGGTATGTACAGCAACAGTTGCCTCTCAGTTCTGACCCTCTATGGATTCAGTGCAGGCGGCAGCGTCTCAGGTGGAGTCGAACTGTGTCCGTAGTAGTAGCAGTGGGGAACCCCTTAGGAGATATCTGGTGAGAGCCCGTTTGGTCCAGGGGGCCAGCCGTGTGTAGGGTAGGTTCTGGTGATGCACGCTGGCCTATGCCAATGGCCGGGGCCACGTGGAGTGATCAAAGAGTCTCAGTGCTGTTTGGGGTTTATACTGTTCACCCAGCTCAGTTTATATCCCAGCTCAGTCTGACCACGGGCACGTCTCCGACTCCTATGTTTACAGAAATATTAATTAATTATTTTCTGGGTTGGTAGCAGTGGGGGGCCATTCAGAGGGGGCTCAGTTCAAAGTAATCCGCCAATGGCGGCATCCAGGGGCCAGCAGTTTGTTGCCCTGGTGCCAGAGGTGCACAAAGGAGGTGCACATAGGCCAGTTCCATGGCCCGGGCTCAGTACACTACTACAAAGCCCCAAAAACCTGGAAGAGATGGGCTGCGTGTGATGGAGGGCCCCGCGTGGCACAACTTGAGGAGGGCCGCCACAAGCGGTAATGCAAATCAGGGGGGGAAACTCCCCAGAGCTCAGGCATATTCCAGTGTTCAGGCCCCAGAGGGGCCCACAGTATCTCTCGGCGGTATGGGCCCTATTTTGGTGGCTGCCACCAGCCGCCCCCTGTGACTGGTGGAGGGGGGTCGAGGGAGACCCCACGGCCGCCGGAACCAGCACAGCAGTAATGCCGGAGTGGCCCGCTCCCACCCCCCAGGGGCTCCTACCATGTCGTATGCTGCTCGAAGTGTGGGTCCAAGGAGGAGGGCCGCAAGAGGGGGGCGGACGAGCATCGCACCTGCTCGGGACCAGTGGTGACGGCGCTGTCCACTCGCGATGTCCCTGTACACAGAGCGGGGGTACCAGGTGCGTCAGGATCCAGCCCCGGGTTGGTGAGGCAGCTCTCAGCGGTCTTCGGGCTGAGGTGTTCTGGAGATTTGGGCACAACACTGAGGGACAGCACAGGGGAACGTAAAGTGCTCCTAGTTGGATTTCGGCTGCTTGGCGCCTTCTTCGGGCCGGGATGCCCCTCCCCCACGAAGGCCGGTAGCACCGCGATGTGTGGCTATTAGGTGAGCCGCGGCCACCGGAGCCGCGGCACGGGGCGAGCATGGTGTATGCAGCCCTGGTTCCCATGGTGGCTGTTGCTATGCTCCCAGAGGGTCCTCCGTTCTGTGAGTCGGTGGAGATGTGGTATGTAAATTCCCACAGAGGCCACAGCAAGGAGGTATGGATTTGCTGTATCGATGAAGTTATATTAAAGTATATGTGTTCTCCCAGTCCGGAGCTCGGCACTAAGGCTGCCATCTTGCTTCAGCGCAACAGCGCCCCCTCCCGCATTATCCTGTTTCTGAACATTTTCTTCCTTGCACAGGGTGGTACTATGCAGACATGTGTGCAATCAATTGCCCCGACAACGTTTGAAAAGCCGGCTACTGCAAATAACCCAGACTTCACACTGGCCAACTCTGCTGCAGTATGTGGGAAAGCAATGAATTTGGAAATGTGTTGCAATAGTGCCAGTAGAACCACATTCAATATTTTACAAAAAGCTGGTTGCAAACAGCACTGCTGCCATGGCTACAGTACCCTGGCACGACCCATTTACACATAAATCAAGAACTGCAAGTACTTTCACAAAAGATGGCTGTAGTCGTATTAGTGGCAGCTTCCAAGTCCTGCTTTATCACCTCTACCAAGTATGAAATTGCACCAGCGTCCAGCCTGTACAGGTGAATAATGTGTTCTGGTGACATGTTAAACAAATTCATCCGGGTTCGATATACACGTTCTTTATTACGCCATCTCCTTCCTTGTCTCCCCTGCAGCACTGCAGTCGTATATTGTCCACAGATAGATTTACCACTCGGTGCCCTTCGTTGGTGGCATGCCTACGTCGAACTGAAAAATAAGCAGCCACTGCACCTGCCATCGCTCCAACAGCCACTACACTGCGATCATTGCAATGATGAACACTGTAGGGTTTCTTACCACTTGCAGGCAATGTCGTCTTTGCACTTACACATAACACGTGTGTGAAGGTGCATTTGAAGTGGGTTTACCCACATTTTTACAAACGCAACACATACAGCGGAAGGGCACCTTTCCATGTGGTCTATCCCTTTGTGCTGTGCCTTGGCAGGTTGCAAAAGGGGTGCCACCCAACAGTTGCTTGGGTGCATTGCACATTTTTGGAGACAGCTACATAGAACTACAAGTGTGCGCTGTTGGGCCATGAAAAAGAGACATGGGGTGTGTAAGACCGCAGCCGATTACCACCCACTGACGAAAATTACAAAGGCCTCCTGCCATGTCATTACCACGTACAAAGTGAATCCATTAAGGCTACCATCTTCCTACATTCATGGGTTGGCTACACTGCAAAAAACAGAAAGAAAAAAGCTCACAATACTTTGAAAAACGCACCTGTTGACATCTGTGCTTCTTGTGGCACTACTCCACAAGAACACAGCCAATTTGGTGCTGTACTTAGGCGCAATGGCAGGCAGTTTCCGAAAGCGGAGGAGTGCCACAAGAATAGGCAAAATGCCATATAACCAAAGTGCTGGTTGCTAAGTCAGTTTTCAGCCCTTCCTAGCAAAATGGTGACCATACTCCAAAAGGGGTGCATTCATTCCAACTTAGTATGGCCAAGCTGGCTAGATGCCATACATCTGGTTCATAACATCTGGTTTTCATTAATTTCTTATGCAATTCAGTCACATCAAACAACATTGTAGACCAAGCACGTGTCGAGACTGGGTAGAACTATATATTATAATCGGAACATAGCACAACATCGAATGCTCTCGAAGGATAGCTCAGGCCCAACGAGCAACACAAGTTTGATCCCCAGGTCCACACTTAGAAACCTCTGGTTATTAAGAATGTTATTAATAACCAATTATAATAATTATCAAGGTAATGCATCCTTCATTTTAAGTGTAATCAGATGGCACTAGGTAAGTCGCTGTGGTATTTTAGAATCGAAAGGGGCGCCTGGGAGAGAGCTCACTGAGCGCATCAGGACTTGCAGACATTGGGGAAGGGAGGAGGGGAAATTGACTAGACCTCAAGCAAGGCCTTGGGGGCGAGCTAAAAACTAATGGCCAGCTCCCGCCCTTTCTCTGTTTATTTATGTAAAAATGTTAAGGTATCAAAACGCGCAAGGCGGAAATATCACAGCGACCTCATTTGGGCAGAGACCCCAATAGATGCTCTGGCGTTGGTTTCCTCCAACAGCGACGTCGCCACTACACGGAGACAGACATTTCTCGATGCACTCACCGCTAAAAAAAAGAAACAGAAAACAGAATGTAGAAAAGGTCTCACCTCAGAGCAAAGTCACAGACAATGCAAAGCAATCTTTGAGCTGTACGGGGCATGAGGCGATGTCTCTTGTCTGACAAGGGCAGCACCCTCACCATGTCAAGGTGGGTATGTGAACTCCACTCAGCCTTGCTTGGGAGAGATACAGGAAGGAAGCCAGAGCCGGTCGTACACCAAAAAAGGTCGGTGGGAGCTCGGAGGGCCACAATTCCTGTCCCATCCCGATGTAGTACCAATTTGCATCAGCCCGTACCCATGAATCCAAATGATGTCCACGTTTTCCCTTTTCTTTCTAGAGAAACAACAGACGCGGGGAGAAGGTCACCTACGAGACAGACCCATCCGCGCCCCACGCAGAGCCTTTTGAACACCCTGGTAGAGAGCGAGAGAAAGAGAGAGAGAGAGAGAGAGAGAGAGAGAGAGTCCTCGCTGGAAGGTCCTGCTTCCCCGTCAGAAATCCTATGCAAGCATCATAGAGGCAGCCCCACAGGAAGGGCAATAGAAGCAGGAACACGGAGCTCCTACGTGGCAGTTACTGAAGTGGTGGACCATATGCCAGTCTCAACCAGACTGCTAGGGAGACCAGTGTGGCTTCCCTAGGCCACCAGGGATACAAAAGAAAACCACCCCAATCAGTGACTGCACATACCTTAAAGGTGAATAGGAGGCAACTCTCCCTAACAGAAAATCTGAGCCTGCACAAACCAAACCACCATTGTTCCACGGTGGTCCTGTATGGAGAAAGGGGGTGAGGCTTAACACAATATAGGAATACATTGCGTGTAGCAGCTCCTAGCCGGTGAAGATGGGGCCAGATTGACCAGTAACAGTCGACCAACCAGAGGATAGGGAGGTCCCACCCACATGACATTTCTATCTCTTCTGTGAATATTTAGTAGTTTTGGTGGAACTGGGTAAAGAGGAGAGGTACAATACCCCAAGCTGCAGATCATTTATTTGCCAGACAAAGAGGCCTTTTTTGAGATCCCCACACTTATTTTCTGACTCCTGATCCATCTGGTTAGGTCTTGGGGGACCCCCTGTACCTGGGTCTCTGGGCCCTGAGTGTGCTTGAATATTAATCTGAGGCAGAAAGGAGCAATGGATCCCAAAATGCTAAGCCCTAGAACTTTCCTCAGAAGGGTAGCCACAGGTGCTTGTAAAGAGGCTGGGTTAGGTATGTTGCTGTTCCTCCCAGTTTGAAGTTTCGAGTACCATTTCCCAGACCTCATCTCGTTTACCTCCTTGATGAGTCGGGATGGGCTTGTATCTAAGGGAAAACCTTTCAGACTTCTCCGTTCCAATGTAATTCACTCAACATAACACTCCTCTGCACGTGCTTGACACTTAGCCATGGGTTTGTACATCCTTTCACCAGCCCATGTTATTCTCATCCTGCTCTTGCCTTCAACACACTGTATCCACTCAACTGCCTCCACATGAAAACCCCCTGTAGAAATAAACTGCACCTTACAGAGGGACTTACTCCCGCCTTTCCCTACAGTATTCAGGTGTTCATAGTTAAGTATCCAAAAAGCAGATTCGTTACATTTTAGTAGTCTGCGGCTTTCCCGACGCTCCAGTAGCAGTATCTTCCCTAGCATGGAAACACAACCCAAGACTTTACACAGACTGACTGCCAACGTGAAAAAATTCCACACATGCGTTTGGCAGGACCACCTCAGCAGAGCTCTGTGGCTCGATAGCAGATGTGGCTTAGCAATATGGAGGGCTCCCAAGGTGTTGTAGCTGGCATACGTTACTTAGCAACATGATTCAGTATTTCTGTCACAAGTGCTCCACTTTTCCAGTCCCAGTGCTTCAGTTAGGTGCAGAATTGGGTGGCTGTGATGCTGGAAATGCATTGGAGTTACAGGGCTTCCCTGTCCTTGTCCTGCAGTGTTATTTTCTACACAGGAGTCCGTGTGGGACTCCTGGCAGTCCAGCTCTTCCTCTTTTTGGTTTGGTGAACAGACCCATGGGATACCTTTATGGCACCCATGGGTGAGGGTACAACCCTGTACCCATAGTGTATGTTTTTGGGCACTTGTGTGTGGCCCAAAGAGCAGGGTATGGGCTGGTGGCAGCTCCATGCTGAATTTGACAGGTACTCTGAGTAGCCTCCATTTTGGAATACCCAGGCCCTGCCATTGGAATCAGTTGATTCCCGATAGGAGACAAGATGTACCCTGTGGCCTCTTGCTTTCTATTACCCATTACCTTGTTTTCCCAAAGACCTGGGCAGCCCAGACTTTGTCCATTCCCCTGACTGGCTGTTGGGTGTAAGTTCCATATATGGTATTGCAGGGGAAGTCCAGGCCAGACTGGCTGGAGCCTTCCCAATGACTGTATGTTGTGGGTACACCCTTAGGGTGGGTCCTGGGTGAATGGAGTGTGTGACCAATATACATTTCATGTTATGGGTGTCTGGTTTCTGGTGTGTGACAATGAATGAGACCGCCCCGTCCGAAACTGGTATGAATGGAGTGGGGAGTGCTGAATGGCTGGGTACTTGTCCCAATCCACGTTCCTTGTTGTGAGTGTCTGGATGGAGAAGGATGACCTGAATGCAATGTGAGCCTGATTGGCTGCCTGCCTGCATGAATGCCCTGCTGAATGATTGGCTGCTGAGCTTGGTCCAGCAGTGTGAATGAGAGAGAACAGTATATGTGGGGATCTCTCACTTACTGGAATTGTTTAGAAGCTGAAGTCGAGACTTGATGCTTACCTTGAAGCCCAGATGGAAGAAGAAGGCTTTGCTGCTGCTTTCCTTCGACACAATCTGAAAACTGTCCTGTCTACAAGAACTGATCCAAGAGAGGACCTCGCTAGGAGACCTCTTCCCGAGCTACGAGGGAACATCGTGCACCAGCTAACCTTCACCACGGCTCCCTGGAAGTCTGTCATCGAAAGGCTGCTGACCGGAGATGGGGACCGCTGAGGAATATGAAGTGTAGCATCCAGACATTGAAGTCCATCATCGTTGAGCGAGGTTCGGAGGACCGTTGTAACCTCATTGACCAGAGCCACAACGCTCCATTGCCTAAAACATTTGAATCAAGGACTCACTTGCCCATCACCGTCGACCACTTTGTCCCACCGGAGAAAGTCAAGGTCGCTGACGAACCGAGGAGAATCTGCCGGTGGGTTTCCAGCCACCCAAAGTCCTCAAAGACGCCGATGAAGATCCAAAATCCAGCTGTAGTCGAGTCCCGATGACAGACACCAACCGGCGATGACCTGATGCCCTTGCTGGGCCTATGTTCTTCATTGATCTGCTTTGCGGCAACAAACTATTGCCATCGAGGAACACTGCATGCCTCATCTTCACAGGAAGTCCACGACCGATCGTCGACTAGCACCGCAAGGACCATAGCTGCTGCCTCGACAAGATTGGTCACCCCTTTCTTCGAGGAATCTCGATGATCCATGGCTCCTGCCTTAAAGGGAGTTCACTCAAGAAGGATCCCGTCAACCAACTCTGCTAAACCAGGTACATTGGAGTAGTAGAACCTTTTTAGAAGGAACCAAGACTATATTAAACAATATATGAACTGGGCTTGTGGATACACTTTATTTACAGGTTGCACAGGTGGGGGGATCCTCAAACAGAACTGTGTCTAGGTAACGGGAACCAGTATTCTGCCATTTGTTTAACCAACTTGTTTTCCTCCCAAGTCTATTGTTGATACCTTTTGCTATTGATTTGTATGTCGTTTGAAACTGTCGGCAGTTGGTGCATTTTACTGGAATCAAGAGTAATTGTGGTAACACAAGGAGACTGTATATACTCATCATTATAGTATTGCCTGAGCACAAAGTGTGTTATTATGTGTGCATATAACCTGAACCTTATTTATATAAAGAACTGTGCTATCATTACCATAGTGTGTGGACATTTTTTTGTGGGGGCTTGGGGACTACACTGTACTTAACAACCAGCCTGCATCACCTCTTAAGAGCTAAGCCTTGATTGCTCGTCCATTGCTACCAACAATAGAGAATCTTGGCTGGGGTTCTACTCTGCCATATAGAGGGCAGGATTACCGATAACCCCCTCCAATCTTTACAGTGGCCTTCTTCTACCAAGTGGCCCCAACATGTCCATACCAGATGCAATGACTACCAGAACCTTGCTTGGGAGGTGGGGGTCCTGCAAAGCCGGTATGGGTCTTAGGTTTAGTATTGCTATTCCAAGGAATGATCAGTGTTATAAAGGGTCTTTCCATATTCAGAGCCTCCCTCAAAATTAAGGGGGTTGGGGGGGGGGTTGGTTTTTCTCTTTCTGGGAATCCCCTCCAAATGGTTGGGGCAGGGTGGGGCAATCCTGGGGATCCTCAATACATGGCCTCCTGGACAAGTTTCACTTGACAGACAATTTAATACTAATTATCAAAAGAAAATCAATAAACACTGTGGCGGTCAGAAGGAGGATGCGGACACTGATGCCATTTCAGCTGGTTTTATTAAACAATAATCAAAATGCCTACCTTCAACTATTGCTATGGGGTATTCTCTGCCTATATAAATAACTAAGGTGCTCGTCAGTCAGGAGGTTACCAAAAGAAGAATATGTCTGCCATCCAAAAGCGAATACTAACTGACCCTACCACTATTCGAACCAAAAATAAGGCTGGAGAACGTCTTCCTTGTCCAGATTGTCTCTTTCATAGAGTTCTCCTTTCTTTTCTTCAATGATATTTTTAAATAGTCTTTTGTCATCTTCCTTACAAGTTCTTGCACCTCTTTCATAAGGTGTGTCGTTCTCTTTCTTCTTCGTTGTCCTGTCTTTTGGATTTCTTTAACAGACACTTTCTTATGAGGTATTTACTTTGACGGTTTAGGTTGTCTTTCTCTGTGGGGGATTCGGTTTGTGTCTCTTTGCTCTTCATAGCTTCACTTTGCTTTACTTCGTAGATGTCTCTTTCTCTTATTGGAGTATTTTCTCCCTCTAATTCTCTTCGCTCTGCAACCTCTAAAGTACGTGATATTTTCCCTTCTTCCCAGGGTACTTGTGCCTCAGTTTCACTAGTCTCCCTTTCAAGCTTAAAGAAGATGTTCTATCTCTGAACATTACAATTCCACTTCGTTAACTTTATACTCCAGTTCTCATCAGTTTCACTGGGACATGAGTGTCCTGATTTGTAACAATTCCCGTGCGGTCTCCTGGTTCTCCCATTCTCCGTGTTACCTTGGTCTGTAGGTGAATGTCTCCAGGGCTGGTACCTGCTTGGGTTTTCTTCTTTCATTCCGGTTCTCTGGCTTCGTGTTTCTGCCGATGTCTCAGTCTCTTTCGGCTCCCTCTCGTGATCACATACCACTCTGTGTAACTGGCTATCTTGCAGATTCCTCAGGCAAGTAATTTTAACATAGTTATATGGGTGCACTGCCCTCCACACAGTTGTCGTGGTCACTCCACCACCAAGACTTGAGTTCCAGTTTCCTTGGCTTCTCCATCCACTTAGATGCCGGACCTCTAGCGCCTCACTCTGACATCCGTTGCACATTTGAAAGTTGCACGATCCATGAATCTTTTTGGCCTCCACCACTCTCCAGTGTTACACTGTTTCGGGGGCTTTCCCTGTGTGCGTATATACCTCTCTCAGCTTCAAGACGGCTTGACGTGTGATCCTGTTCTAGTTTCTTCATCCCATTTAAATGGAGGTCTCTCAAGACAGCTCCTCTTTCTTGTCCATACCAATATGTATGATCCTTAGTCAAGTCTCTGTTTTACACAGTTCTTCATATTGGATGATCCAATATATGCCACCACAAGATATGGCTCAAGGAGTTTTTCATAAGAATGGCAGTCCTTGTCTATCTCTCTCTCGGTCATGTCCCACTTGCCTAAGGAGGGTGTTGTGGAGCAGGCTCACCTTCCTAGACTCACAAGGGTAAGAAATACTTTCTTGTTGGAGTGTTAAAAGAGACTGATGCTGGCCATGGAAGGTTACCCTCAAATAATGGGTGAGAAAATCTAAAGCCGTCGGACACCATAAGTAACCCAAAGCCAGGGTAGGCGGGGTCCTTGCTGGTAGTAGTGGGGAGTAGCAGCATGGGTGGTGTAGCCATAGAACTGAGATTGCTTATAGCAAACAGCAGCCAGGGAAAGATCAGGATTTCATAGTCAGGTCGTTCAGATTTGTTGACCCCTTCTGATAATTGTTTCCATAGTGAATAGCTACGATTTTTAATCTAACACCTTTTAACATAAACCCTTCCTATCTTTTTATTATCATCACGACGCATGCTAGACACTGCATCCTCGAAATGATGCCATTGTATACAGACTCTGAAAGCACAGTATCCCCAGTAGGTTTCTCCGTGATTTCTCCCAGCCTCACAATGTTTCTACCTCAAATCCTTTTGGAGAAGATCATCCTGCTTTCTTCTAGAAAACCCCTTTTCCCATAAAGGAGTTTCTTCCCACCCAATCCTAGCCCAGTTAAATAAAAGGTGTGAGCTGTAGCATCCGTGGGCGTTCCGTTCATTCCAAGTTAATCAATGCAGTCAAGCTTTGCGCTCTATAGTTTCTCTGCTGTTCAAAACTGCATGTCTTCTGATTTTCTCCATCTCAACTCTCCTAAAACTGAGGTGCTGTTCTTTCCTGCTTCTACTATTCCTTCTAGTTTGCCACTTCCGTCTCTCTCTTTTCCTCAATCGTCTGTTTCTTTTTCACCGTCTGTGCATAACCTGGACGTTACTTTTGATCCTTCGCTCTCGTTCTCCCTTCAGATCTCTTCTATTGCTCAGTCTTTTCCATTATACACTTTTCAACATTCGTCGTGCTTAGCCTTATCTCTCTGTTCATGCTACTAAAGTTTTCTTTTTTCCCTCGTTTTGTCTCGCATTGATAATTGCTTATCTCTGTTGCTTGGTCTCCCTACCTCAGATCTTCATTCCGTTCCTTCTCTTCACAACTCCTCAATGTGTTTCCTTTTTCTTTACCCACTCGGTCTTCTATTACATCTTTACTCTATTTCACTACTCCCTTTTGAATCACGCCTCCTCTACCACTTTCAATTGTCTTCAAATGCACCTATGCTATGACCCCCCCTTATCTTTCTTCCTTATTCTCGTTCTATCTCCCCTCTTGCTCGCTCAAATCACTGCATTTATTTCTCTTAACTGTCCCTAAGAGCCCCCCTGTGCCTCTTCACATTTCCGTTCCTTTGCTCTTCTAGCTCCTAAACATTGGAACTCTCTTCCCCTCTCACTTCGCTCTGCCTCATCTTTTCATCTTTTCATATCAAATCTAATTTGTTATCTTCTCTTGTCAATTAAACCTGCCTGCTTTGCCCTCTTCTGTGTGTACCCGGTTCCATGTGATAATGTCGGTTGTATACGAATTGATCGTTTTACAACTGCTCGAATGACAATTGACCGAATTGTGAAGGTCAATTGTACCATATATGTGGGGGGAAACCCCCCACCCAACTCCAAATCCCCCAAAACCCATATATATATATATATATATATATATATATATATATATATATATATATATATTTCGGTCAATTGTGAAAAGGTCAATTGTGACCCTTTAAATTGGGTCAATTGTTCATTTGAACAATTGTAAACGACCAATTTGGGTAATACCATAATGTCGCCACAAAAATATCGCCATGCAAAAATATCGCCGAAAAATGGCCGTTTTTTGTGGCGACATTATTGCATGGAACATGCGGGGGACACCCCCTCAACCCCTAATTTCATTTAATTTTTTAATTTGTTTTGTTTTTTGTAATTTTTTTTTGCCCCTGTCCCCATATATATGGTCACCCAAATAATATCGCCACGACATTTTCGCAGCGATATTATTTACGGCGACCATATATATATGGCGATATTATTACCTGATACCGTGTACCCATGTTTACATGTTCTTGTGCTTGTACAGTCTTTTGATATATTTTGTTTTAGTGCCTTTGGCGAAGGGCGCTCTATAAATTCAATAAAGTGAAATGAATCAAGCCTAGGGTGGGATACTCTACTGTAGCAGGAAGATTAACAGATGACTACAGATAATTTGCTGTTTAGATTCTTATTCCAATTCATTTTGCATGGCTATCTAGAAAACATGGCATGGATTTAGTGCTTGGGAACTGGACTTGGAAGCCCTGGGTTCTGCTTGGCATGCACTCCCACACATGACATCCAGTTATAATGCACAAGGTGAAAAAAATCAATGACCACAATAAAGAGGTTAATATTGATTTTTACTGGAAGGCAAAATAAGCTAAGTCATGTGGGGATGGGTTGGCTTGTGGTATGGGAGTACCCCATCAGTTACAGAGCTCTGGTGGAAGTCAACATTTATTGTTTTGTATGTTTGTAGTCAATTTTGCAGAAGCCTACTCCCCAGAGTCTCCTGTATCAGATGCTACAAAGGCTGGCAGAGTCAGCAAAGCAGCACCGTTCATTATGATGAGAAATACACATGCAGCGCCCCCCCCCCCTCAAACCCCCTCACACCAGAGCCCCCGTCGGATGCAGAATTTTATCTCACACCTTGCGCGGTAGCCGTTGTCAAAAGATATCAGCTGCTGATATTAGAGAGAAACAAAAAGATCCTGTCTGCAAGCTGTTCTCTCCACCACACACAGGAAACCTAATTCTCCAGGGAAATTTCTTGGGAGAGGCTAAAAATAGCACTGGGAGATGATTAATGAGGCGGCAGCAGATCCGAAACAACAAACCATTCTTAGGCTGAAATTCTACAGGAGGTGCGAATCTGCAGTCGAAAATTGCCAGCCTAAGAGGTCTGCCAAGGGAGGCAGCCATTCTGATCTGGAGTGGGTGGCAGAGATTAGGGCTTTAAGAGTGATTCATCTTATTGCATGAATCTGGTGATGGGTTTTGAATGCTTCCTATATGCGTTTCCCATGTTTAAATGATCTTTCTAGGGCTGGGTAGAAAGAGGACAAAAATGGCCACAAAAACAGGCTGGTATAATTGCTGCCCGGTCGCATTCATTGCAGCAATTTATCAACCATCTCTGCAGGTGGTAGGGGTGCATCTGGATTCACTGCATGGGTTTGGTGGAAGGCACGAAACCCAGATCTACCTGGGTTCTGGCCAGGGACGCAATGAAACATAAATTTCGGGGGGCCTATCGGTGATAGGAAGGGCCACTTTAGAAACTGGGTGGGGAAACCTTGGATGCTCCGCCTCCTCTGTTCTAACCCAAGGGTTGATGGTGTGGGGCCCAACTATCAAATGGCAGTGGCCCAGCATTACACATAAGCGCGCGCGTGCACACACACACACACACACACACACACACACGCAACATACACTCGCTCACTCATTCACACAAATTACATAAACACTCCTTCCACACATGCAATCATACATAATGAGATAACATGCACCCTTTAACACTGCTAGTTTCAGAAAAGGCTTCCCTCGCCTCTCTGCCTAACAAAAAGCAAGTGTGCACATCAGCCCCTACCCCTCGGATAAGAGCCGGTCTTGGTGCAGAGTGGGCTGGGCCATCGCCCGGGGTGCCATAGTCCCCCCGGGTGCCATTAGCACCCCAGGGTGCCAGCTCGGGGGAGCCTTTCAAGGGCTGCCCCGAGTTGGCGTGGTAGGAGAAGTGCCCTTTTTAAATTAAATGCGCTTGCTGGAGCGGACGCATTTAACAAAAATATGGTGCTGGCACACTATTGAGATAATTACCACCCTGCTCTGGTGCAGGAGTGGGGCGATACTCATCTTAATAGGGTGCCACTGCACCCTCTTTTTGTTAAATGTGCTGGCTCCCGCGATCGCATTTAATTTTAAAATGACACTTCTCCCACCACAAAGAGAAACATTTGGTGCCACCAGCCACCGCCCTCCACCCCCCAATTGACCAGGGGTGCGGCGGGAGGGTGGGGTGCAAAATTGATATTTTCCTGCCCGGGGCACTGCTGCCACTATGGCCGGCGCTGCCTCGGATGTGAAAGAACAAATAACGTTGTTATAAGTGCGCTTGTGTATAGGCGCGTTATAAATGCCATATCATATCATTTGTGGGGAGTGGGTTATGGTGCATTGGATTTTTATTAGGCAGAGGAGTCAGGGAAGCCTTTCTTTAAACTAGCAGCTTTAAAGTTTTGCTGCGTTTGTGCAATTAGTATCCGGCGAGAGTCAACCAAAATGTAAAACACATTCTGATTGACTCTCGCCGGGTCGTTACCCGGCCGGGATTCCATGGCCATTGTTCCCGGTGGGGGGCTTGGCAACCCCTCAGCCAATGAGGAGGCTCGAAGCAGGGCTATCCTCGCTCTGAGCCTTCACATGGCTGCCGGGGACTCGGGTATGTATTTTTTTTCCTTTCCGCCCCCCTCCCTGTCCTCCCAACCCGACTTAACTTCCGATTTCTCCTTTTTCAGGAGCGAACGCGCTGGGAACACGCGTCCACTCCCGAAGGCCACCATGGAAAGGGAAAATGGACTCCGTTTTCCCTTTCTCCGCTGCCATTTTCATTATTATTATTGTTTTTTTTCTGTCCCGAAACGCTGCAGCATTTCAGGACAGAAAAAAATGCTTTTAGTACCCCGTCTTGCAGGCCGGAGTACTAATAGCAATATGCCCTTCGCGGTGGGGGCATTACCGAGTTGATAATGCCCCGGGGCCAGGGCTTTAAGTGGGGTAAGAAATCGAGGTGGGGCCCTCATTTGGGGGCGTGGCTTGTGGGAGGGGCGTGGCCTAAACAGTACGCAAATCGTAGGGTATACACACAAATATATATATAAATGTTATATATTTGTGTGTGTACCTTACTATGGTTTGTGTACTTTGCAAGCCATCTTTTATAAACGTAGAAATGAAAAGATGGCTTGCATAGTACACAAACCATAGTAAGGTACGCACACAAATATATAACATTTATATATATTTGTGTGCATACCCTACGGTTTTCCTAGTTTTTCATCTTTTTTAAACATTTCAGGTTTATAAAAGATGGCTTTGAAAGTACACAATTCAAGCCATCTTTTATAAAGCTTTGACGACGGACAAAATTATCCGTCGGCAAAGCTTTATAAAAGATGGCTTGAAATGTGTACTTTTCAAGCCATCTTTTATAAACCTCGAAATATGTCGAGGAATCCCCAGGTTCGCCGAGGGTTAAAGACGCCTCGGCGACCTGGGGAGGAAACAAAGGGACAGTAACTGCCTCTGGTGACCTCTCGCGCGAGGGGTCACCAGACGCAGTTACTATGACTGACGGAAGTGGCAGCCAGTCACAGCGTCGCTGTGGCTGGCTGCCACTTCTGTCAGCTTGCCTGACTTCATTGCAGGCGCATCTCCCGTCGCGGCTGCGGCCGCGACGGGATAATGCATCCCGCCAATGTTGCGGTAGGACGGGGGCCCCGGCAGGGCCCCGGCTCAGTCCCACATTTGGAGACTGCTGGGGCCCGGCCCTGGCAGGCCCCGGCCCACTTTAAGCACTGCCCGGGGAATTCATTAACTATGGGCCGGGGCATTACCTGACTCGGTAATGCCCCCGCTGCTTGGGCATATTGCTCAAATACATCTTTCTGCACAAACACTGTAAAACCTTAAAGCCGCAGGTTTCAGAAAAGGCTGCTCTCCCCTCTTGACTAACAAACAGCTATTTACAGAAGCCCTGCCCCTCAGCTTAAGTTTCAGAGGGTGGGGAGGGCGGGGGGCTGAAGTCCGAGTAGCTCAATGGCATTGCGTGCCTGGCTCTGGCGATGTTTAGAACACGTATGCAGTGAACGCATGATGTTCTTTGCATGCAGGCACAGCAGGGATCTGCAGCGGCCATCTAAGCAATCATGCCATCCACCCTTGCCCCATTAAGTTATCAGGGTAACACCAGAGGACAGGCAATTGGGCCACAGCCCAGAAAATTGTAACCATTCCACCAACATCAGATTGTTGCAGACCCCAGTGGCCTGTTAAGGCGGCAACTCCTGCGGAAAAATGTGGGTAAAGGCAATTGCCTTGCATCTGGACCTGTCAGAATGAACTGTAGTGGAGATGTAGAAAGAGGCTGTCTATCCATGTCCTCCGTGATTTCCGTCGTCCTGTCCTCTTGCGACCACTCCAGATTTCCCTATAGACTAGTCCACCTCTGTTATTGGGCAATGAAATGTCCCATCCCCCTTCACATATTCTAGGACTCAGGATGAGGGTAACAAACTCTAAAGCCTGCTCCAATCACCTGCATTTGTACCCTCTATCCTGCTGCCAATCTGCCCACAGTAAACCTATGCAAGGATCATGGCCAGGGCCAACGCATGATGTCTGAATGCTATGTGGCGGCATCATTCTATTGAAAATTCATGGAACGGGCACTGAATGTGTCCCCTCCAAACTTGCAAATGCGACAGCACAGTGTGATGCCCAGTATTGTTCCACCTCACTATCACTATACAGACCCAGAACTCACACAGTGTCAAAATCCCCCGCGAGCTCGATTTAAACTCCTGGGGCATGCAGATGATTCAGACAAAGGAGGCCAGGGGGACTGTGACAAAGTGGGTCAGCAGTGTGGTATGTTAAAGGCTCTTGCACCGCGCAGTGTTGCCACCTGCGTGCTCTCTTGGAGCACTGGCGGATCTGCAATGCAATGAGGGTTTGTTATTCAGATTGAGAGGGAGGAGTGTCAGAGAGCTGTGATGTGCTTCTTGGCAGCTTCAGTTCGGAGAAACCCGTCACTGAGCGCAAGTGTATTTTCGGTTGGTAGCCGCCATGTGGTGTTGAGGTGAGATTGGGTATGGTTGGTTTCCTTGTTGGACTCATACAAATCAGGATCTGTATGCAGCGGAGAACTCAAAATGCAGGTACTGCACAACCGAATCATGGCACAGTGAAGCACAATTAGTGGCAAGCAGTACCAAACCGGAGGAGAGAAGTAAAATATATGCAGAATAATGAGGCCAAAATGGATAGAATGTATTGCATCTCGCAAACAGAAGAGAAACGTAGTTTGGGGTCGCCCAGTCTAGGCTGCCCTCTGTATGGGCACACCCTCTCCCACTGTAAACTTTCAGGGACCCTTTCCACACACCTCCATCTCTTCCCCCCACCTTCCTTCCTGCACTAGAGCACCAAGAGGGAGCATGACACATTAATGTGTAACAGTCTTTATGTGACTCTTGAGTGAACCACTTCACGGGTGCCCTCCTAAGGCCGCAATCTGTATAGGTCTATGAGACATGGAAGTCCGCAAAGTCTTCGTACAAACCTGTAAATACTTGTCTCAGAAGAGTCTAGTTGTGACATCATTATCCACGTGTAATTAGAAAATGACATCACTGCTCTTTGTTCAGTGGCCTAATAAAGGAACTCGGTGTATTGGGTCATTTAACTCCTTGGTGTCTTGGTATATCTTTATAACCAATCAATGGTTGATGTACCTCATCACATCTCATACCCATGTCACTGTAATATGCCTATACCCTTCTTCCTGGAATAGTGTGACATCATCACTTGCTTGTAATAACAATCATTTTCTACTAGTCATCATAATAAAAGCATTCCTTAAAGGCAGGTGGCCTGGCAGCCGCTGTTGTAGCAGATGCATGGCAGTCTCAGCTGAAGAACAACAACTCCTTCCTGTTAGCAACCCATAGCAGCAATCGTGCAATCTATCATGGGCTACATCCATTTGCCTATTTCACAAACCAAACCATTCCAAAACAGACAGGCGCATCAGGTATGCATGCACACAGAACAGCTGGAGTTACTGAGGCACACCCAGTGCCCATGCCCTTAATACTTTAATACCCACTGACAGAAGAGGAGCCAGCCACTGGCATGGAAGGACTTTAGCTCCCCCAAATTGAGGAGCTGAAGGACAGAAGGCAGCCCTCTGCTCGGACACTCAGCCTAGGGTGCCGTTAAAATGCCTCACCTGTGAGAGCAGTGTGTTTGTGTTGCATTAATCATTTACAGGCAGGGGGCATGGATTGGAGGCAGAGTCCACAGATGTGAGACCACTCGGCTCCCCACAGACCTGATGATTCCGGCCCTAGATCTGATGCTGGTGACTGCATTAAACTAATTTAATATGCTTGTGTGTTGCCTGAACTCTTGGAGCAGTGTTGTGGGATGGAACAGTGAAGCTGAAACCCCATAAGGAAGAGAACTGGATGTCATAAGTCGAACCCCCCCTTCACTCAACGACAGATTGACCCCGCCAAAAATGGGTACAACGTATCGCACAGGCTTGATACAAGGCGCACTGCTGCAGGTGCACTTGGCGGATCGGCTCTTGGCGTGGCGCCATGCCTGAGTTGACACCCCCAGGGTGAGAATAACGGGGGCTTGGCACTGAAGCGAAGCCAAGGAGGTATGGATGTGGGATTGACATTACGATGCTTGTTGCGTGCGGCACTGTGATATCTGGTATTCCGCCAGCACACACGTCATGAGATCTGGGATCATCTTCTATTTGACTTTGGCTCAGGCAACATCCATATACTTTTGGTGATTGACAGCTGCAGCTATGGGGTACTACAAATAAGGATATGTTGTCTCTTTGGGATGAGGCTCGATGGCCTGATTTATGTCTGAGATGGTCCTGTCCTGGATCACCTGACATCCTACACATGGACGTGCCTTGGATGAACGTGCATGATGCTGTATTGCAGGTGGCCAGAAAGTCGATTTGGCTTGGGGAGACTTTCACCTATATAAGACAACCAGTTATGCCTGGTAGAAAGATGGGATCCATGCAAAAACGGGTCCAGATGAATACATTTGTACATAGCAACCAACCGCAGAGAAAGCCCTCTTCACCCACTCTATCAAAGCTGATGGATGTAAACCAGACTGACACACCACAACATGATGGGGCCAGAAGAGGCTGTCCTGGAGGTGACATCTGTCCGTACATCCCTCACTTTTGTTTCCAATGATGTCCTCAAGACCTTGAGGACATCATTGGAAACAAAAGTGGGGGATTCACGGACAGATGTGTCCCTCCTGGGCAAGGACCACTGTAACCTTTCAAACAAGGCGATTGACCAGGGCTGGGGTATTACAGAGGCCTCAGGAACACCAGCTCTGTTACAAGCACAAGTGAAGGAGCTTCAGGATTATACCAGCGATTTGGAAAGCAGGGTTGAAGATGTGGAAGGCCAACAAGGCCAAACAATATCTGTATTGCAGGCCTTCCTGAAGGCAAAGAAGATGAGAATATAATGAATTATGTGGAAAACATACTGCTGCAGTCAGTGGGCTCTGGTAAACTGTTCAAGGGTTTTGTGGTGGAGTGAGCACATCGTGCTGTGATCAGTAGGCCCCCACCATCTGCTTCCCCTCATGTCATTATTGCAAAGGTCTTGAATTACAAAGACAAAGGGACTCATCACGAGTCCGGCGGTAACCGAGGCGGTGAGAATAACGGGGGATTGGCACTGAAGCGAAGCCAACGAGGTATGGGTGTGGGATTGACATTACGATGCTTGCTGCGTGCGGCACTGTGATATCTGATATTCCGCCAGCACAAACGTCATGAGATCTGGGATCATCTTCTATTTGACTTTGGCTCAGGCAACATCCATATACGTTTGGTGATTGACATCTGCAGCTACTGGGGTACTACGAATAAGGATACGTTGTCCCTTTGGGATGAGACTCGATGGCCTGATTTATGTCTGAGATGGTCCTGTCCTGGATCACCTGACATCCTACACATGGACGTGCCTTGGATGAACGTGCATGATGCTGTATTGCAGGTGGCCAGAAAGTCGATTTGGCTTGGGGAGGCTTTCACCTATATAAGGCAACCAGTTATGCCTGGTAGAAAGATGGGATCAATGCATAAACGGGTCCAGATGAATACATTTGTACATAGCAACCAACCGCAGAGAAAGCCCTCTTCACCCACTCTATCAAAGCTGATGGATGTAAACCAGACTGACACACCACAACATGATGGGGCCAGAAGAGGCTGTCCTGGAGGTGACACATCTGTCCGTACATCCCCCACTTTTGTTTCCAATGATGTCCTCAAGACCTTGAGGACATCATTGGAAACAAAAGTGGGGGATGTACGGACAGATGTGTCCCTCCTGTGCCAAGACCTCTGTAACCTTTCAACAAGGCGATTGACCAGGGCTGGGGTATTACAGAGGCCTCAGGAACACCAGCTATGTTACAAGCACAAGTGAAGGAGCTTCAGGATTATACCAGCGCTTTGGAAAGCAGGGTTGAAGATGTGGAAGGCCAACAAGGCCAAACAATATCCGTATTGCAGGCATTCCTGAAGACAAAGAAGATGAGAATATAATGAATTATGTGGAAAACATACTGCTGCATTCAGTGGGCTCTGGTAAACTGTTCAAGGGTTTTGTGGTGGAGTGAGCACATCGTGCTGTGATCAGTAGGCCCCCACCATCTGCTTCCCCTCATGTCATTATTGCAAAGGTCTTGAATTACAAAGACAAAGGGCCTTATTACAAGTCCGGCGGTAACCGAGGTGGTAAAACCACCTGGTTACCGCCGGACTCGTATTACCATTCCGCCTCCGTGACTCCCGGAAATACCAGGGCATTACGACCCTGGTGTCGCGGGTATTCCAGAGGCAGAATTCAGTAAATCCCCATTCCCATTGAGTGCCATAGGATTCAATGGGAATGGGGAAGTGGAAACACCGGCACCATCTCGTGATGGTGCTGGTGTTTCCACGTCCACCTGCAGGCGGGCAGTGTTAAACCCACCAGGTCAGACCTGGCGGGAACATCACCTCCCGCCTGCAGGAGTCGGGATCAGGCGGTCCGGAATTAACAGTGGCAGCGGGTTTACCGCCACAGTTATTTCCGGATCACCCAACCTGTAATGAGGCCCAAATAATTACTATGTGTAAGGAAAGGTGACTCAGAATTTCAACAGTGACTCCACATATTTTGCTAGGGCTCCACATTTCAATAATGATAAAAGATTGATCCCTGTAGTGAGACTCTGGTGTTAGACTCAGGCTGAATCTAGTAGATGTCAGTATTGGGAATGCATAGACCACATGCCAGATAAATAAAGGTTTTGAATGTGGCATTTCATAACAGGATGTTATCACTTTGCACCACTACACCACAGTTGTGGGCTGAGTTGCGCTAAAAGAAAAAACATGAATCTAACATACGCTAACCACTAATACCCCCTTACTAATATTCAGAGCAAGTCAGTTCATGACTTTCATATAAACTTGGTGCATACTGATAAACCCAATGTGCAAGCCATTTGGGCTGTGCAAGGTTAGCTTGGAAATGCAATAAATAAAATGTGTAGAATTAAGGCTGCGCTGTGTTTGAATGAAGGCGTGACAAGTCAGAATTGTAGAAGGTGGCATTTGTTCTGTTCAAAACTAGGTTATTGATTAAAAGACTTCCAGACCGGGAAACAGCACCGAGATGTAGCTATTTGCTTCCGTTGCTACCATTCTGACAGTGAGGATGAACACGGTCAGAACTTTTGAGAGGGATGGCTGAGTATGCCCAGACGTGGGTCCCTTGCTCGCTGCACCATAGGGAACCAAGCTGCACCTCACTGAGGAGGCCCAACAAGGCTGAAACATGTCTGTGGTTGCTTGTGTTTCCGTGCTGGGGGGCCTGGCCTAGCAGTTTGGGCTGGGCTGCTACCATTGGTGGCAGTACCTGACTGATTTACATATGGCTGGACCCCTTTTGCAATGGCGCAGATGGGCTAAAAAACGGTGGTGTGGAAGGTTGCCCAGAGCAATGCCAGTGGTTCAGATTCATTCAAAACCTTCCATCCATCACTATTGTGGTCACAGTTTGTCTCACTATCTGAGAGAGAGTATGCCCAGACGTGGGTCCCTTGCTCGCTGCGCCACAGGGAACCAAGCTGCACCTCACTGAGGAGGCCCAACAAGGCCGAAACATGTCTGGGGTTGCTTGTGTTTCCGTGCTGGGGGGCATGGCCTAGCAGTTCGGGCTGGGCTGCTACCATTGGTGGCAGTACCTGACTGATTTGCATATGGCTGGACCCCTTTTGCAATGGCACAAGACAGGCTAAACAACGGTGGTGTGGAAGGTTGCCCAGAGCAATGCCAGTGGTTCAGATTCATTCAAAACCTTCCACCCATCACTTTTGTGGTCTGAGTTTCAACATGGTTTGGACCGACACGTTACATAACAGAAAAAGGGTGTCACTCTTACATTTCATATAGGTGCAACTTATAAACATGGGCAGGCTTAGGGAGAGAGCTTAAAAAGGCTGACAGGAAAAGACTTGCTCTCTCTGGTTCCTTGGCTGGCAGTTGTCTCAGAAGAGTTTGCCGTATCGGGCACTCTTAATCTATGGCTGACCGTGAGGGTGTGCCATAAGTGTTGACAGCGAGGCTGGGGAAAAGACTTTGTGAGCTATCCTAAACACGAAGGAAGGCAGAGAAAGGAAGATCCAGTGCGAGTGCTGTCCAGAAGGCCATCGTTTGGTGTTTCACAAAAGCCGACCTGAGGGGGAATCCTTAAACGTGCTGTGTCAAGGCACACGCTGAACCAGACATCTTCTATGTAAGCATGAAAAGTATAATTGAGGTTTATGTAGCCGTGAGATCACAAGGGTAAATATGGATCTTGCATGGGCTTCTGCAGATCAGGCATCCCAAAGTCTGTTCACTCCCTATTATACTGAAGTGAAGTATATTTCCCAAGGCGCAATTTGTTGCCAAAAATAATAATTGCTATCAATAGAAGTTATCACTTCCAAGGCTAAGTACCTCAAGGTTGTTGCATAGTTTTCTCTGCCAAGTTAGAGGTGGGAGAGAGGGCTACAGTAATTCTCTGAACTTCTAGAGGGATCATCGCCTTGGTAGGTAGAGAGCAGAACATGTGCTAAATAGTGCTGCTGGAATTGTAAACGCATTGTGTTATTCTAACAGTGTGTGAATTCAGCATGGGTAGGTGAACAAAGGCACATATCTCTTTAGTGTATTACATGTGCCATTTTATTTTACTGATGAATCTCAAAATACTGATACATTTATAAGTCAGCTCTGGTATGCATGTGCCCCGGTTTCTTGTGATCTCATGCAGATGAAGTAGATGGCAATTGCATTTTACCGCAGGCAGTATTTCACTGTATCACATGAGGTAAAATGCTAAGCAAAGATAGTCACTGTAAATCGTGTTCTTCTAAGAGGCTGTGTATTAATGTTCATGTTTGGTTTACATGGTAAACTGAGATACTGCCAAAAGGACATACGCTGGTATTGTAAATAAAATACTGCAAGGGCATAAATTCATCATTTAAAGTCTACTTAGTCCAGTCTTTGCTTACCGTTAGTGACCCTGGTATAACAACCATTATTAGGCAGTACTACCAAAAATACCACCAACCAAAAATACTGCCAAAATACCTCTAACATACTTCAACATGCACGTGAAGAGGACAATAGATCACTGGCAGTCTTACCAGATTACATATGGCAGGTTCAGTCACACCCCAGGGCCTTTGAGAAGTTCAAACTTATTCTGAGATTTGCAGAGATTTGCTACATGCTTTTGTTCCCGGCGTTTGGTATCCTACGCATCTACAAATTGCTTATCCGTACTTTGAGTCATCCAGACACCACCTCAACCATTTGAAGCGGCCATCTTGAGCAACATGACTGCAGGCCAACCCTCATGATAGCAACTGATTTTAGTGTAAACTGGACCTGCGGGAAGTCATCAAATATGATGTCCCGAATGTCGATTCGACTAAACAGAAGCCAACATCTCGCCAATTCGATTGCTGCACAAACTTTTGGAAGACACTGTCTTGCCCTCTCAAACTCCAACTCGACAGAAAGCCGGAGAGAGTATGAGAGAGCAAGGGAGAGGGAGTGAGAAAGAGAAAAATAATAGTGACTCTGAACACCATGTATGTAGTAACTTCTTTTATTGTTTCATACAACAACCCTACGGGTGATATGCAGATTGAGCCTGTGCAATGCCAAATGCACAAGGAAGCAGCTATTCCAGACCGGCAAATCATACGGAGGAGAAAGGTGGAGAGACATGGAGTGACGACTAGGAGGGAATTAGCCCTGCCCTTTTCACCTCAGACCGGTTTAGCCTCGGAAAGGGAAAACATAAGACCGGGAAGTCCAGCTGGTGAGTGGTGCAACACGTGTCAACGGCACACTGGGCCCTCCCGCGCTGATAGTCAAAGCAGGGAGAAGTGCTTGCCACCGTGTCCCATCCTTGACTGCCGAGACAAGAAGACAACAGTTCAGCACAGCCAGTGAGTCGGAGGAGACATATCATGAAACCAAACTGTGCTGGGCTCAAGGTTGTAGCAGCAACCTTGTTGAATAAAGAACTTGTGTAATTGAACTTTAAAGAAACTCTAGTAAAAGGTTCAGAAGCAGAGTGGTCAGGCGTTGTGGGGGTGCTTATTCGAAGGAATCTGACTGAAGCCTTTTTGGGGCTGTGTTTTGGTGAAACTACGAAGACCAAGAGGCCTTCGGAGAGGCTAGTATAAAGTGTCAAAGTGGTCCTACGAGGGTCGAGCAAAACCCCTCGTACACTCAAAGGTCTTTGACATATGAGAGAAAACTGAGAATTGTGAAACTGGCAAATGTAAACCAGACAGAAGGATGCCTACAAATTGAGAGGTGTGAAAAGCTGTAGTGAACCCGATAGACTTGCAAGAAGGATCAGAGCCCGGCTGAGGGGGATCCCAGGGGTGACGAGCAGTTGCACGAGGTGACAAGATTGCCAAAGGAACTTTTGTTTTGTTTATTGTTTTGGTACAGCCGGCCTTCTAAGGCAAGAGACATTTTGGGGAAAAGAGACATAGCCCGAGAAGGTCCCGGCATCGTTGAGAGGAACTGTAACCTCGTGCTGGCGAGGTCCAGGAGTGTGCTGTGTCCAAAGGTCCCAATTTGTCTCATGCTAAAACGTGGGGAAGGGATACCCAGCCATACTATCCTGATTTATCATTTGGTGAACACTTCTTTCTTTTCTTGAGAACATTATCCCACACTATTCTGTAACTTATTTGTAAGGATTGGCAATATTTTTTTTTAGCAAAGGCCCTTTTTATTTGACAAGACGCCACTAGGACTGCCTTATTATTATTAGACGGTAAGATAGCTCAGCGGGTTGAGCACTCGCTGCTGCGATCTGAGCGTGATCTGCAGGTCACAGGTTTGAATCCTGGCAAGGCCAACTCAGCCCTTCATCCTTCCGAGGTCGATAAATGAGTACCAATTTCAGTTGGGTGATATTTTATGAAAATATGTGCTCTGTAAAGCGCTTTGGATTAAGGCGCTATATAAATAACACATCATTATCATTATTATTTAATGGTCATAGTTTGCTCCCATCTTAGATTTAGATTAGGTGTTGTTCTCACCCATTACACAGTTTAATAAACACCCTTGAACTGTGATCACTTGTGTCTGTCTTTACTGTTGCCACCATCAGTTCTTTACAGTACCTATCTCTTTTCTCCTCACAATAAATGGCTTTTAAATGTTCAACGCATAGGCTGGTAGGAATTGTGTTTACCGCACGATAATGAGGGTTTCCCCGAAAGGTGCTAAGCAGACCCCATACCCATTTAGGTGTCCCCCAGCTAATCTATTAATCATAATTTGCCACCAGGTGTTGCTTATTGAGAACGTATGCCGTTTTATACAGTTAAAATGTGTGTTACTATGTTTTTTAATGATTTGGGACAAGCCGAGGAATTACAATACACCCCACAAGCAACCCTGATGTTATGCCTAAACGTACAGAGGGCTGCCCAGAGCAGTGCCCGTGGTTATGATTAATTCAAAACCTTGCAGCCATCACCTTTGTGTTTTGCTAAAGTCACCTCGAGTGGGACGGGTATGCCCAGATGTGGATCCCGACTATGCCGGGCCTAGAGACCCAAGCTACTCCTCACTGATGACGCCCAACAAGGCTGAAACATGTCTGGGGATGCTTGTGGTCTCATGCAGAAGGGATGTGACCTAGCAGTTCGGGCTGGACTGCCCCTTTTGGGGTAGGACCAAGCCCGATTTGCAAATGGCTTTTCCCCTTCTGTAATGGCTTGGCAGGCTGTAAAAAGATGGTCTGGAGGGTTGCCCAGAGCTGTGCCCGTGGTTATAATTAATTCAAAACCTTCCAGCTATCACCTTTCTGTTTTGCTAAACGTATGCTTAGCCAAAACAATCTCTCTGTCAGTATGTTTTTTGTGCCATCTTGACCAACCTTGAAAATAACAGAATAATTCGTTTTTGCAAACTTAAGTGTTGACTTGGACCTCCACTCCTCCATTTCATCGACAGACATATTTGAGAGAAAATGAGAAACAGGGCCCATGTTAAACATCACATATGTTAGAATTCTTTGTACATTTTGAACGTCACAACTTATGTGATGGCCCCCTCTGCATTAACACCACCACCAAAAGCAAATCTTCATTTTGTTTGGACAATGACATGGTCAAAGCTACTATTTTATGGTCACTTATCACTATGAATAATCTCTAAACTTCTGACATATTTCACAAGATCACTAGAACGACAGAAATGGTCAATTGTGACTTTTTTCTGACCACTTTTGCAAGTAAAACCTCCGTGGACATCTCCTTCCGTACGGCTGTTCAGCATATAACATTCCAAATCTTGCATACACTCAGACCAACATCTTCCCTGCTTTTTCATTCAAGATTGCAGAAGTTGGCTTTTGGCACACACCCACTCATTAGCTTCCATCACCTCGCCATCTCAGGAATAAGCATTTAAATCCAGAGCAAATATGACAGAATCAGAGCTAGAGTTGTGCCATTTAGTAATCACATCAATAATTGACCCAAAGATGCCCTAAATACATTTCCCTCCTGGCAGGTCACATATGTTTATCAACAATAGCCCGATCAACTGGCCACCTGACTGCAGACAAGTTTCCACTGCCAAGATGTTCCTCTATTGCGGCACAAATCCTTTTAGCATCCAAACCATGGCCAACCCCACTGATCAATCCACCCGAAGGGTGTCCAAAAGCACCCCTAACAGCGACCTTCGTGAATAAAACATAACCCTGAACGATCAACTCCGAGGTAAGCCTGGTCTCCTGCAACTATAAATGTCAAAGCTCCTTAACAGACGTGAAGATACCTTAGGATCTAACAAGTGTTGAAGGCCCCTAGTGTTCCATGAGGCGAGCTTACTTCAACTGCTGTTCTTGGAAATCATTGGTAGGTACTTAGCAAGCCAGGTCCATCCCCGCTCGTCTATCACTGGAGCAGTCAGCACGGAAACGGCCCTCCTTGATTTGAAAATCTAGATGGCTACCATCAGGGACTCAGGTAATCTCTGCATTCTCCTTCTGTTGGACTTATCCGTATCGTTCGATCTTGTGGATCACAATAAAATGTGCTCCAATTTAGCTAAAGATTTCAATTTCTCCAATGGTGCTACCATGTGGGTGAAATCTTTTCTAGCCGAACAAACATCCAAAGTCTCTCTAGGTAAAGAAGCTGCAGACCCCATCCCAGTCCCCATTGGAGTACCCCAAGGATCAGGCCTCTCACCAACTCTCTATAATGCATACACAAAGCTTCTCTTCTCTGCTTTAGAAGACTTGGGTGTCATCTGCACCAACTTTGCAGATGACACCTGGATCCTTATACCTCGCTCAGGTAATTATGCCCAAAACACACTGACCATCAACAAAATCTATGCCACAATACAAAACTGGATGGCCCTAAATAGCCTCTGCCTCAACGATGACAAGACAGAGATCCTCATTGTGGGCTCCCAAGCCAAAATAAGGGCTCTCCAACCAGATTGCTCAGTCATTAACATTTACGGCACAACGATACCCGTACTCAAGCAAGTAAAAACCTCACAATGTCCAAACATATCAGCACACTCATCATCCACCTCCTACATCGCCAAATTAATTGCCCTAAGCCGCCAATTCCTGACACTGACCAACTGCATCGCCCTGACCAGATTTATTTGATTTTATCAAAGCTCGACTATGGCAACGTGCTGCTACTTGAAACCTCCAAAACCAACCTCAATAAATTACAACTACTACAAAATAAAGCATTGCGGGCTGCATTAGGAATAAAACAATTCGATCATATCTCCAAGACAAGGAGAGATACCCACTGGCTGCCTATCAAAGCCAGAATTATCTTCAAAACACTATGCATCGCCTTCAAATCCCACCTCAAAAAAGCACCCACCTACCTGAACAATGTCATAGCTAAAAAAAATCCACTAGTTCCTTAAGATCCAATAACCACCTACTTATGGCAACTACCCGCTACAGAATTATCAGAGCTGGGGGTAGTAGCTTCCAATGTCTAGCCCCAAAACATTGTAATTCCCTCCCGCTCAACATTAACAAAGAGGAATCCTTCTTTGGCTTTAAAAAACTGCTAAAAACTTGGCTATTCAACCAATAGCAATGAAGTTTAGAAAATCCCCAGAATTTCTAAATAATGTACATTCGTTGTATAAAGGATAATTGTAATCCGTCTGTATCAATGCTTACATGGAGTATATATTTGTATGTTTTTATATGTTAAAAGTTTTTCTTGACCAATTATTAACAAGCTGTCTGTAACCTTGCTGTGATACCTTAGGGTCTGGGCGTGTAATAAATGCAAAAAATAAAATAAATCATAATAAATAAATAACAAGCATTCATACTGGCAAACATGATTTCTACAGTTAGTCATTTTCTCTTTGAAAGTATTACAGAGGTCAGAACTCAAGTCAAACCTCAATTTTATAAATTCTGTGGCGTGCGCTTTTATCATGTCAAATATTAGTATGGAAACTCAATGCACATGGGTATTATTCATGCAAACTCCTTATTTCTATGAAATCCAAATCATTCGTGCACAAAACCCTTATTTTCTGCATGAGATTTTGAAAAACAGAAAAATTTATCAATTGTTTCCTACTTTTGGAATAGAGACTGGTTATGACCACCGTCTTGGGGTTAGCTGTGCGTCAGATGGCCGATCGTCAGGACTGTTCGATGTGGCTGCCATCTTGACCAGACTTTGCTAGTTTACAATTTGTTCTGGAGTAGAACATTAGTCACCTTTAATACCACAGCTAATGTCTAAATCTGATTCTGTAGACTGAGTTACATCCACCACAGCTGATGGGTAATTGTGTCCATCTTTCTGATCCTTCACAATCCAACTCATCTGTGTTCCAGCTTTCTTAGCTTCAGGCTTTTTTTTCCCCATTGACCTTTTTTTGTGCCTGCTTGCTGGAAGGAAAAACCGTTAATGCTATATTTCTAACACCAGTATTGTCATTGTGTGGTCTGTGAGAAACCTGAAGGTGTCTCTCTGGCTAGTCCCCAGGGATCTGTCATCCAGATGGCCAGGACACAGCCATTGCTATTGGATCCAGTGATCCAGTCTGTGGGGGTGGACTAGTGAGGGAGGATCCCCTGGATGGGGGTCCTCCGGGAGTGGGAAACTGACGGGTGAGATGCGGTATACCCCTTCCTTTGACACCTTTTCCCCATCCTCTCACGTAGGACATTCCAAACCTTTGCCACCTCTCCACCCCCCTTTTCCAACATGAACACTTTTCCACAACACAAAGGACAATGTCCCAATACAGGGTTCAGGCAAAGTCAGGCAATTGATCAGACACACACACTCCCAACTGTGGGATGTTTCAACCCACTCTGCTCTGCCCTACGACATCATTGTGTGCTGGTGGCACCAGAATCAGCAAAATGGCAGCGAAAAACAACATGCGCACCAAAACCTAAGGAAATTGCGATCTACCAAGCACAAAAAGATGGCGGCCAAATCTACCTTGCCTGTGTCAGTGGTGGAACGGAGACCTCACTGCTGAAACATGCCACTGGGCTGCCCACCAAGTAAAAATGGAAACTGCATGAAGGGCAGTGCTTTACTGAAGAAAACCCAGAAATTGTTCTTAAATCCCTTTCTCTTGGTTGCTGAAAATACAAAATACTGGTCCAAAACACCACAAAACATCCAATATCCTTGCTGGGTGTTACCCGTCACCTCCTTTAAGAAATCATTATGTACCTACAATGTCATGGAAAGTGGAATCTGTCATCAAAATATCCACCGTAAAAAGTGTGCTTGCCTGTGAAAATCTGTCAAAATATGGGTGCAATACTAGCGGCCGCCTGTATGACAGAAGTTTACACTTGTGCAATTGAAATCAAACGTCTGGAAATTAAGTGACCTGTTATTAAGAGGAACCCAGGTTGTAACTATTTAATTTCCATGCTTCAGAAGCTGGAATAAGAGTTCTAGCTGCTTGTGTGAAAATTGCAAGTTTGTTTTAAACCAAGAAAAATGTAAGAAAGTGACATTGAATTTAAGCTGACTCAAAGCCACCCAACAAGTTCCACAGCCTCCCCCCAACAAAAGGCATCTCTCTCCTGCTTCCCACCAAGGCCAGGTAGTCATACCTTTGTGAGAATTAAATCAGGGGAGGAGATCTTGGGCTGCACCAGAAAGAGACAATGGACCTTCCTTTGCTGAAAGGATATGCAGATTGTGAATTGTCACAAGTGGCCTCTCCCAGAAGGAAGGGGGCGGATTGCTTCAGACCTGCCAGCAGGAAAAGGAGGCAGGGACAGACGACCACTTGTGGATTCACAAGCACAGAAAGCATATTTTTTAAAAAGACTGATAAAGGACTGTGCGAATTTGTAAAAATTATAGAATAGCATTGTTAATGTGATTTTTGGGTGCACATTTTAAAAGATGCCAAAACTCAGTGAGATGTTCTGGGAATGCACAGTGAAAATTCTGGTTTTGCAGCAAATGTATTCATGTCAGAAGCATGAAACTTCACACACGTATGCCCATAGACAACGTGCACATAGGTACCAATCTTTGGACGAATTAGATATTATGTCCCAGACAAAAAGTGTGAAAGTCTGTCAAATCCAGATACAAAATCCCACAGCAATGGGGCTTGGAAGAATATTTGCTCCACAAAATATGTGATCTATGTATGTTATTTGTATAAATATTGTACACATGTAAATAGGTATTATACCAAAAGTAGATTTCATGTTCAAAAGGCAAAGGGGAGGATGTTTTGCCTCATAAAACCACATCATCAAGGTGACACTGTTTTCTCCTCCAATCAAGGGAGAGAGTGGATTCCAGCCAATAGCCTACCTAGGGGATGCACTTAGGATAATTCAGCATACACACCCCTTTATTAATTGCATAAATAGAGACAGCTGAGGACTTAAAAGAACACACAGATTCACCCACCAACCGATTGCTGGCAGAGCACTCTGTCAGAGGACTTGACATCTCCCTTGCTCCAGACTCCAGAAACTTGCCAAGCAGAAAGGCCCATTTCCAAAGCTGAACCATTCTCAGCTTGGCCTTTAAAATTCCAGAAACCAGAATTTACCCCAGACTTCTAAGGGGAACCAAAGAACATCCTGGCTGTGCTGCAACTGCTTTCCTGCTAAGAATTATTGCCAGAATCTAAAGACCCAACCCAGTAGAGCCGTGCTGTGCTGTGACCAGAGAGCCATTGCAGATCCAGTCCAGCCCTACCGTGGTGACCAGAGCGCCTTGTTGATCCCAGACCAGAGCGCCTTGCTGTCCAGTCCGGTGTGCCCAGCAGAATTCCTGTCCAGAAGTCTTGACTAATCTGAATCCCTGACGGTTCTGTCCAAACCTATACAGTGCGTATCCTTAGTATAGGACTGTCACTAGCCTATGTACTGTCCATAGTCATCCCTATCCAAACCCATCCTCTCTTGTATTCAGAACTGCAGTGTTAGAATATTTTTGAACTGCTTGAACTCTCATCCCTATTATCTTCTGTACTGGTAGTGTTAAACCGATCTTTGCGCTGGTATCTATTTCATCTGAAGAAGGCGAGCGTCTCAGCAGACAAAAACCATCCAGAGACGTCCTGGGCTGGTGGCTGTGCTGTCATGTAGTTTGCATCTTCATAGTCCATCCCTAGTGTAAGAAATCCTGTAAATTTAAGTGTCTGCTTGTAGCTAACATCCTAAGCTTTCCAGAGAACCAAAACCTCATCCCAAATCCTTATAGTTCACCCGCGATCATGATTACCGCACACGGAAAAGTTTGCTGCAAATTTTTCATTTTGGCAAAATCTATAACGTGTAAAATAGCTTTTCATTGCACCCGACCTCAACTTTAAGTTTTTCCATTGCTTATTACTCTCAAATCATTGCTAGTGTTTGTCTACAACCAGATAAAGCGACTCCCATTAGAATTTCAACAATTTCTGTGATTTAGCCCATTTTTAGTATTTTGCCTCTTCCTTTCAAAGCCAACTTCATACCATTTTTGACAGTTTGCCAATTAGTTCTTTTTCTCTCTTGTGTTTGCTGGAGGGAAATTGGGACTGATATATTTGCTTGAATTCTGCATACCTGAAACCTGTTTTCTCTCCTCCTATGTCTCTACATTGCATATTGGGGGATTGAGCGGTGTGCAGGGGGAAATAGTAACCACATTACCATTTGATTTGGACAAACCCACAAAAGTATTATTTCTGTGTTGCATGGTTTTTGCTCATTGTTACTCCATATGATTAAAGAGATTGTGATTATTGCATAACCATTAAAAATAGTGTTATATATATTGTGAAAATACCTAAATAAATATTTTAACTTTGCAAACCAGCCAGCTTCCTGGTTCAGTGTAACCGGGGGGTTCAAAGAGAGGGGTGTGATATAAGTGGTACATCGTTCAGAATAAAAGAACTTATAGACACAAATAATTAAATAAGGATTTTGGTTGTGCATTACACGCTAGGCATTGACTTAGGTAAAGTGCCGGATTGAAATCACTTAAACAACGTCCCTTTCCCTTCCCAACAGGGATAAAAGGTGGAGCCAGAGAGCACAGTACGAGCTTGTCAGACAGCACAACGAGAAGGCTAATCGGGCGCGACAGTTCAAATGAAGGAGAAAGGCAGCAGGAATCGAGAGGGTGGCGAAGAGAGAAGTGACCTTGCCCTTTTTGTCCCAGACCCGCAGAACCTTCGAGGAAGAAAGCCTAATACCGCAAACAATAGCACAAGTGTCTTTCAGAAGTTGCCAATGGTACATGTGGCAAGCCTACGCCGATAAGTAGGAGTGTGGGAAGCTCCCGCAACAATGGTACCGGGCTTGACTCCAATGAAGAAGAAAGCCAAGAGGTTTATCACAGCCGGTGAGTCGAGGGGAGAGCTGTTAAGAACCAGGTTGTGTTTATTCATAATCGCAAAGTGGCAAGTTTTGAACCAAGTTTGAGGAACTGTGAAAGAACTGTAAAGTGTTAAGGGGAGACAAGCTGCAGAGGGAAATTGGCACCACGTGGTTGTAACTCAAGAGACTCTTGTCGCATCGCATCTGAGAAAAACTACAAATACCAGCACGCCACTGAAGAGCCAGCAGAATAGGTAAAAGTGATAATACTGAGGGTCTAGTAAAATCTCCATACAATTTAAAGACTTTGATCTGCAAACTATGGGAAAGTAAGGGAAGTGAATCCTGCATTGAGAGAAAGCAAGGGAAGTGAATCCCGCATTGAGAGTAAGTGAATTCCGCATTGAGAGGAAGTGAATGCCGCAGTGAGAGGAAGCAAGAGACGTGAATCCTGTAACACTTGAAAGTAAAGTGAATGTGAAGTTGAGAAGGGTCAGCATCCGGAAGAGGGGGGCCCAGGGGTGAAACCATCACCCTACGTGAAACTGTGGAAAACAATTGAGAGAGGTCAACGCCCAGAAGAGGGGAACCCATAGGGGTGAACTCATCACCCAGCGAATATTGGAAACAAACTTATTTGTTAAAGGAACTTTTGTTTTTGTTAGTTGAATACGTCAGGGCCTTGAAGGCAAGAGACTTTCAAGTGAAACAACACTTGACCATCGATGTTCCCTATAGTTGAAAGCTCGAGAGGGTGTTCTGAGAGCTGCCATTAGAACTGTTGTCTCGTGTTGGAGAAACCCGAGACTGTACTGTGCTCCAAACTCCCATTTACCCTGTGCACAAAACGTGGGGAAGGGAGACCCAGACTACCACATCCTGACATATTATTTGAGAACACTTCTTTCTTTTCTTGAGAACTATCACACACCCTTTTTTGTATTAGTTGTAAGGTTTAGTAATAGATTTCTTAATATAGGCCCTTTTATTTGACACAACACCACTAGTACTGCCTTATTATTTTCATTTGGTGGTTGGCACCTGCTCACATCTTAGAGTTAGGGTTAGATTAGGTGTTTTTCCGACCTTCATACAACATTCATTGTTCAATAAACACCCTTGAACTGTGATTAGTTGTGTCTGTCTTACTTGTTGCCACCATCTGTTCGTCACAGTTCCCTCCTCTGGATTAGAACGTCCTTTTTTGTTTTTCAATTTCAAGCATTGTTTTTTTCCCCCCAATTAGATGTAGTGTCAGTAGTCACAAAACTACCCATCAATTCCACCACATCACTAGGGGCTTTATTTTCCACCACGTTTCTTGTCTGATTGGTGGTGTAATGACATTAGCAAGCTTAGCAAGCTTACAGTTATGATATGATATATGATGTGGCATTTATAACGCGCTTGTGTACAAGTGTTTCTAGGCGCGACAAGACAAGGAGAGGGAAACAAAGGGAGGAAAAAAATAGCAATCTTAGTAGGACTTATGTCATTCAGATCATGAAAGTAGAGGGAAGGGGAAAGGTGCTAGGAGGTAGGGGCAAGAGAAGTGCAGTTAACTCACAAGTGCAACCAGTGAGTGGCTTATAAGTGCAGAGAGAAGGGACTGTAGGGTTGCAGATACAGACCATTAAGTGCTGGGGAGCCTGGAGGCAGTGTGAGGGTCAAGGGACATGCAGGAGCATGGGCCTGAGTTCAGAGGGTGACCAGTAGGCTGTGCAGTCAGGTGCATCAGTAGGGGAGAGGAAGAGAGAAAGCAAAATTGTAAAGGAAGGTCTTTAGTTGCTTTAGGAACAAGAGGTGGTCCTGCTCAAGTTTGAGAGAGGCAGGGAGGCTGTTCCAGAGGGAGGCCCCAACTGAGGAGATAGATCTTCCCCCAACTTTCTGCTTGGAGAAGCATCTGATCCTCAGAGTGTTGCAGGTGGATGAGCGGAGAGCTCGAGAAGGAAGATGTTTTGGAAGAGAAAGTTGGAGGTAGAGCGGTCCCAGGCCCCTGAAAGACATATGGACAAAGCAGAGGGTCTTAAAGTTCATCCTTGCAGCCATGGGGAGCCAGTGAAGAGATTTCAGAGCTAGAGAGATGTTATCCCTGGGCTTCAGGCCAAGGACACATTTTGCAGTCCTGCTCTAGATAAGTTGTAATGGTCAAAGTGTAGAGGCAGGAAGATTTAGAAAGAGGCTTGGTAATAGTTCAGCCTACAGAGGACCAGAGATCTGAAGACAATGAACTTCTGGGGGAAAGTGAGAAAAGGAAGACTACCACTGAGGAGGTGCAGCTGATAGTTTGACTTCTTAGAGACATCAGAGATGAGAGGAGAGAATGAGAGGGTGGAGTCGAAGACGACACCAAGGTTCTTAGCCTCGCAGCAGTTTGCATTTAAACTTGGGGAGACAATTTTCTTGCATAAATCATTTGTGCAATACCCTTTGAAATGCTGTAATACTGACTGTGCACTCCCAGATACTCGTGAATTCTACCAGAGTTTTGGCAGAATTTTGGTGGCGAAATGAAGAGTGGAAAAACCGGTCACCAGATCTAATGAAATGCTAGAAACCGATTCTTCCCCCGCAGATTTATCTGCATATAATACGGGAGTTGCAGTTAGTCACAGGGTCAGATTTAGTTACCACACCATCAATTAATGCATTAGAAGGAATGGGAACAATCTGCATGTTACATTCCTGCTCTATCACTTGCGCTGCTACTTCAGTTTGCATTCAGCAGCGGAGCTTGAGTAAGGAATTGTTATCAATCTCTGAGGTGTGTGATTAATTGGTGGGTATTAGGCCCTTGACTGGTGTTAGCAGCATTCTGTAATCCCACAGAGAGCTTCCCGGCGTGAAATTATGCAGTTATCTTATCCAACAGATGGCCCACCTTTGATCGTCATACTGGCTTCGGGAACATTAGCCAATTTAGAAACGTCCGCTTGGAGATTACGATCGCGAACCAGTGCACTGTCAGCACCAGTTGCGTTCTGAAGATTGAAGCTGCTTTTGAAAGATCTCTGCTTGTTTACCATAACTGCTAAACAATGCCAAGCTCAATGTAATGAATGTAATACTATTTTAAAAAGGCAAACATAGAACGATACAGGTTCTACGTGGTGCACTACGTGTCCATTTGCGTCCGTCTTGTTAAGCACAGCTTGTTCTGCAATGGGGGGTCCTACCATCGCCTCTCGCATCACCACCTCACCGTCCTCCACTCACAGTGCATTTGCTCATACCAGGAGCGCAAAGCTTGGGTTTTTTAAATCCTCAGGTGACAGTGGGCATGGTTGTAGGCAACTCCTATGAAAACTAGGCTTCCAAAATTGAGGCAGTAAAATCCACCAAACTGTCCTAAAGTGCACAGTGCAGCTCTGTGCAAAATGCAGAAAATATCAAAAGCATCATAGTTTCTACCTGGAGAGCAAACTATACAAATTGAAAAGATGGAAAAAGTGATTTGAACATTAATTTAACTCAGCCCAGGGAAGTAACTAGTGGCACCGTAAGGTATCCTTAATTATGCAATGTCTCAGTTTTGGTGGTCAAGAGCAGTTTGAGAATCTGTCAGAACTTAGCAGGGAGGACTCTGTTGGTTTATATGCACATGAAGAATCTGGCCAAACATTATGAGGTTAAAACCAGTGTGCGACTGGAAAGATATTACTTTGGCATGAGGATATAGGACTCGGATGAGACAGAGGAAATTTATAAGTAACTTTTGGGGGCTAGTTTGCAATTTTGGAAATTCCCTAGATCACAGGTTTTGATTCAGTTTCTGCTCCTTGGTCATGCAGGCAAAGTATATGTGAAATTGTGGCAAACGTGTGATTCCCTTCCTCGAAGAAGTGCTGTTAGTTGCCAAAATAGATGGTTTTGGTCCTCTGTTTGTTTAATTGAATTGACACCCTGATTTGATCCTCATGGCCTTCTTAGTATAGCTGGGCTACTCGTGCACCTTGCCTTACTTATGGACCGACAAATCGGGTTTTCTTTACCATTAATTTCCCCTGTTCTCTGTGTATTGATAATATGCACCTTTTGGATAAACCAATTTGGATCTGCCCTGACCAAATTCAATTAAGCCCGATAAAACTTAACCTGATGGGCACCCAACTAAAAGCAGGGTTACTAGTCAACCTTTGCTGAAACATGGGGACCAAACGATTGGCCGGTATATTGTGGCTATTTGTGTTGTATAAATATTGAACAACTTGCTTATACACATGCAAAGACCTTTTTTATTTCTTTTCCCTTTTTATTATGCACAAATGTTTCTTGCACAATTAGATGATACTAACTCACTCACTGTATGATTATTGAACAGCGAGAGTATTCATTGTGAAATCATTTTTCCACACATTGTATCTATGTCCTATTTCTCTGTTTACAAACTAGCCAGCTATGGTTCATGATTTTTGGCTAAAAAATGTACAACATGAACAATCAATAAATTGAAATTAATTTTGATTAAGAATGAGGGATTTGTGCCTTTTTCTGCCACATTTGTTGACCTGATTATTCAAGTAAAAGATATTTGGCTTACTATTTGAAGCACTACTTTGAAATTTTCATAATAGAATCATGCAGACACCCCGACATTAGGATAGTGTCAAGCATTATATCTGTGGTTGGAGCCCTTTTTTGTTCTCCGTTGCACAATAGCCCTTTTCCTTCCACAGCAGGGGCTATCCCTTTTGTTAAAAAGTTGCCAAAATAGTAGCATGCTCAATGCAATGTTCAAATGCTCTAGAGGCAAAAGAGAAGACTGATGCCAGTACTAGCTCAGATATAGTGTGAGAAACCAAAGGGTCCTCACTTTATAGTTCCCAGGAAACTCTCTCAGGTGGCCAGGGCATGGCCATCACCTTTGGATCCAGACCATGTGGGCGGACCAGTGTGGGAGGATCACCCGAGTGAGGGATCTTCAGGGAATGGGGGTGACACAACAGATGTGGAGATGCGGTACTCCCCCCATTTCTTGTTCCCATACCCCATCCTATTTTATAGAATTCTCTGACGTTCCAACCCCCGCCCCCTCCTTTCTACACAATCACTGGTCCGAGGAAGAGGAGGACAGAGTAAAAGGGCTAACACTTGCACCTCTCATTGGACATGTCCTATTAATAAGGTCAGGCATTTGACCTTAATCTCATACATCTGATACCCATTATCTCCCCCCACACAGATACAAGGCGGAACATTGAGACACACTCTGAGCAAGGTGAGACACGAGAAGGAGCAGATCTTCTGGGGCGATGGCGAACCCACTGGAGCAGAACGGCCCATGGAGGGATCAGAGCGAGGGATAGAGAAACCCTGAAGATCCCTGCAGGAGGTCGTTGCCTCCAGGAAAACATGAAGGATGAACACAGAAAGCCAAATCCCAGACAAGAAGATGCTTGTGTTGTGTTTCAAGGATGCCGGTGACCCTCCCAGGTGAACAGCAGAGTTGGGAAGGCAAAGCCAAGCCTGTGGTATCAACCTTGACTCATGAATCAAAGCTGCGTAGAAAAGAAAGGAATGTACACAAATGATGAGTTAGTGAAAGACATGAAAGGCAAGTTTATGTCAAGGAAAGATTAAAGCCGCCACAGTGTATCTTATAATTGAAGGTTGTGAGCATGCTGATGAGACGCGAAAGAAATTAAAACAATAGTGAACTTTAAAGATTCTGATAATTGTGAAGCCAGTGATAGAGTAGCAGAGTGGTCCGGCAAAAAGAAATAGCCCACTTGAAAGTCTGTGTGAAATGTTTGTCTTGTTATAAAAGCGACAAAGTGAATGAACTCTGAAATGCGCACTGGTCAAAATTAATTCCATCAAAAGGGGAATTTAAAAGGGGATTACTTTAAGAGAAAGTTTTCTTGAACTTTTCTGATTGTGTTGTGGAACTACCAAGAGCAAGAGACACTGGGGCGAATACCATAAGGGATATATAAAGTGAACTTCGAATTGGTCCTGTGGCGGCCTATGGAAAAAGCCTAACACATTTGAAAGTCTTTGACATCAGTGAAAAGTCCAAGCCCGACTGAGGGGGACCTGGAATATGCAATAAGTTAGGGGAAGGGACCCCCTAACAAATGTGAATAAAGCTTGGGGAAGGGAACCCCTACAAGTGCTTTGATTGCGAGGTCCGAGCCTTACTGAGGGAGAACTACATGAACTTTTGTTGAACTGTGAAAGATGTTTTGGTGAACTTAAAATAAGTGACTTTAACGTGGCAGGCCAAGCTGGCCTCGGCCCATGTTTTGAACTGCCTTTTTTTGATAACTTGAGCCAGAGTGCATCATCCTGGCTACGGGGGCGGTCTTACTTCTTGCTGTCCAACGTGCGAAGGAGAGCTAACTCAGCTACCTTGATCCTTTATGTTAAAACACTGACTTTCCTTTACATACACAGTCCCCTTTACACACTTTTTGTATAAGAGATAGGGCAGGCATTCATTATTTTCTTTTTAGTATAGGCCATTTTGATTTGACATAGACTCACTAGGACTGTGTTTTCTATATTATTTGATGGTAGAGACTACTCCCATCATAGCTATATGGCAAAGTAGGACTTTTTCCAAGCCCGAGGAACTTAATAAAGGTTTTGAAACTTGTAGCTCTTGTGTCGGTGTCATATTTGTGATACCATGCCTCCCTTACAATAGAGTCAGTGCAAACTCATTCGAACCCAAGGCAGAACACCAAAATGATCAATAAAATGAACTGTGCAAGCAAGGCTATCAGACAAGAAAAACGTACTACATCAGGACGCAGGACAATGTATATCAGGACCCAAGACAATGCAAAAGGAGGAGACCAATACAGTAGGCAAGAGAGAAGGTGTTTCTGCTGTGATATTCCATACCATCTGGCCATCGCAAGGATTATCCGGCCTTACAGTGTGGATGAAGACATCTAGCCAATTGTTGCAGGGTAGGTCTGACCAACATCTTGCAGGAGTTGTCACTTAATGAGAATGACATCAATTTAGCCAGGGCCCTCGAGTGATGAGGAGGATAGCCTTAAAGCATAGAAAGGAATTACTCCTGAATTCCAGGGAAGATGTTAATTACTAAACTATGTGCGGTATAATCGCAAAATGAAGATATTAATGCTGTGGCTTATGGATGGTAACCCATTTAGATAGTACATTGGTTTTGGGCACACAGAGGTTAAATGGAGGCAGGATAAGGGGAATTCGTACATAACCGCTGCTGTACAACTCATTGCACCAAAAGAGAGAGAAAAATCAGATTAGATCCAAATGGCTAGAGGTTGTCATGACTTGCCAAGTAGTGGAAGCCAAGTCAGATGCATTCTGGAATGAAACTGTGTTCCTGAAAGGGTTTAAAACAATATAGTCCTACTGAAGAGCACCATCCCCATGGCAAAAGGAATGTCACTGCATTTCATTGAGACGAGACGTTAAAGAAGAACTCCTGCAGCTAGTAACGGAGCACATTACAGAAAGGATAGAGGCTGCATAGGTTCCAGCCTAACACTTAGGTCCACACACCCTTCACTCCCTCACCCTAGCCGAGACTCGGTTATCTGCTCCCCACTGTCTCCTCCCTTGTTGCTTGCATCTACCTTGATGCAAATCGCCCACTCTCGCCTCCCCTGTAAATCCCCTGCTCCCTTTTCTCTGGTTCCATCACTGTGCTCTTCTCCCTACGATTGTAAAGCGCTTAGTTGCTTGCCAAAGCTAGGTCCGTGCTCAATAAATACCATAATAATAATCACCATTAGGCAACACCATTGGTATTGGTAAGAAAGAAAATCTACTGGTGAAATCTCTCTGTGTTGATCTTAGTGCACCCGACTCTAGAATAACATTTGGTTCCGTGATGCATGGTATTAGTCCCCGGGTGGCGGAATCTGGCTTTCCCCCTGCGACCATAGATCATGGCCACTTCTTCGCAGTTCTTACAGTGGTGTGAACGCACCCGACTCACCATGGCATCCCCCTCTAGGTGCGCGACAGTCAAACTGCTGCAGGCCCAACATGACCCCCTCCCCCTTGTAAGTGAAGTGGACATCCCACAGTCACCGACTTGCAGTCCCGCAGCTCGCTATGTGTTCTGGGGACACCCTGCAACCCTCGTCCCGCCCCAAATGTAATTTACCGTTTCCCCACACGCTCACTCTCCCCCGTTGATCTCCACATTTTCTAACACCATGCACCACAGTCTGGCAAAGGTGGCCTGTCAGGAAACGCTCTTCGGTGAAGCAAAGATGCTACTAATTCCAGCCAGGCCGACGCTTCTTAGCACAAAGGAGATGCTAGCCATTGTGGCGGCAGCTGACATGTTCCCTGGTGCCATAGTTACCAGGCGACTTCATATTATCAAGGTTTCATAATCTAGTGTTTGACTCATTTCTCAATCAATCGTCCTGGGAGGATAGCTCAGCGCAACGTGCTTTCCTTGAAAGCAAGACGACACGAAGCAACACAGGTCCGATCCCCAGGTCCCGCATTATAAATACGCAACTAAGACAAAAACAATTATGCAACTAAAAAAACAATTCCTGTAACAGCTGTGTGAACGCTTTAAAAATGGTAAATAAATAAAACGTTCTCTGTTGGGGCTCGGGAAGGTCTGGTGTCGCTTTAATAAAATAGAGAAACATTAAAGTAAAAGCAAAGCTCAGGACTGGAATTTGACTGTCCTGGTGGCATGGAGTCACCTGGTCGCCCGTGTGAAAGCCGGAAAAAGACAAAATGTCTCCAAAATACAGGCGCGCAAAGTCAAAGAGCTCCAGTGTTTAAAACACGACTTCCGGCTGTGGAGGGCCCGAGGGTTTCTGTAGCTGCTGTTGATTCTCTTCTTAATTTCCTAAAGTGTGTGCCAGAGACACCGCATCCACTCCATTTGGACAGCTGGGACCTTTTTTAAATTAGCAATTTATTAGGTTGTCTCATTCAAATTCAGTACAATCAGACCAACATCTTGAGATAACACCGCACTGCCTCTCCCTCCCTCACCCCTCCTGTCCAAAAGTCAGATGGGACTTTTAAAAATATGACTGCTCATGATTCTTTCATTCTATTCTCACCCTTGGAAACACAAAGACTGGATTCTTTTTACGTAACTATTTCTAGTTTATTCTCCACAGAAGTGATTAACTTCCAACATGTTATGCATGAAAATATTGCAACAAAATAAACAGTAATGAATTCCAATGTGTTTAAATGTAAGGGCTTTCCTATGAAACGACTAACAGAAGGCTTGTGGGGGCGCGTTTGTGTAAATCACATTCAGAAGCGTTCTGCAGATCCCAACGCCAGCGGTAAAATACGAAAAGATGTTTGCTCGCGGGGCGGCGTAAGATACCCTTATTTAAGATATTAACGGCATATTCTTACACCCCAGCAGAACTTGGTGTTGTGCAGTTATCTGTTCGGTGTCAAAATAATGGACCCGTGCGCCGCCAAGCATTAGAAAATCATCAGCGGTCATCATTTATCCGCTTGTGGACTCGTGCATCGCCTGAAACATGCCGCAATAAACGACCTAGCGCACCAGAGTGGCACCGGGGCGCCTGAACAGGAAGGCGACATCCAGTGAGAGAAGGGTGACCAGACGTCCGGGTTTTCCCGGGACAGTCCGGGGAAATCACCTGACGTCCCGGGGTCCCGGGAGTTTTTTTAGTTTATAAACCCCGTCCGGGGTTTTAATTACAGACCTTTTTGCCGTTTTTTTTGGCGGGCCCTGATTTCGAAATCCCGAAATCGGGTCCCGGCGCAACTTTTCCTGTGAGAATGGGCCCCCATTTCCTCCCCCTTCCCCTCGCCAGCGCTCTCCTCCAATGCGAGGAGTGTGCCTGTTAATGCGAGGAGTGTGCCTGTTAGCACACCCCCTCCATGACCCCCGCAACGGGCCAACAAAATAGAAGTAGGACTAAAGTCGAATGTGTATTTTTCTTTAGTCCTACTTCTATTTCCATAGACCGTCCGAGGTTTTTTTTACGAAAATCTGGTCACCCTAAGTGAGAGGGAACTCTTCAGGTTACTTTGACAACATCCCTTCGCCACTAAAGCACCAGTGAAGGCAAAGAGCCATGTGCTGCCTCTTTCCAGATCTCCTTAATGAATACGTGTGGGATGTGCTACGGGTGGCCGCTACGGGGCGCTGCAGTCCCATCTGCTGCTGGCCCTGTTCAATTTACTTAAAATGAAGCTCGTCGACTCGGCTATAAACTGCGATGCCAGGCTGGGCACAACGTGCATTACAGTATCCGCTACCCGATTACATCATTTATCTGAGAGAGCAACTGCACACATATGGCTTGGTAATTAGCATCGTATCGCGTTATTTGCCTAACCAGAAGTGTCCATCATCACGTGCACGCCCAAACAGGAACTGTACACCCTACAGGCAAAGGTACTGTAAGCTAATGATTATTTGTGTTGCTACTGGAGGATTCAGGCGCTTTTCTTCCGGCTTTTAAGCACTGTAACAGCAGGTGTTAATATTACGCAATTTAATGTTATTCAAGGTATCAACCCAAACTTTTCAAAAAACCGACTGTCCTCAGACGAACATTTAACTCTCAAGCCCAGTGCCTCCCTTAGCGGCAGCAGCGTCTTGGGCAGTAAAAGAAAAATGTGGCCCCCCTCTACTCCCCGGGGGCATTTTTTATTTTTAACTCCACGCTCCTGCTGTGAGCAAGGAGTTAATCACTAGACAAGGGCGCCAATGTGAAAGCATCAGCCCCCTATTCTAATGAAAACCGTCCTGCGCCCGTGGTGGAGCGAGGTGGTAATCACTTCTTTAGGGTTCTGATGCGAAAGCATCAGCACTGTATTGTTATGAAATACGCTTGACTGCCACGCTGCGAAAGCTCGGCGCTACCACATGAGCAAGGCGGATTCAATTTCAATAGGGTGCCTGCCACGCCTTCTCCCACCACCACAGCTCGGGACAGCCCTTGAAAAATCCCCCAAGCTGGCATGGTGGGGGATTAATGGCACCCCGGACCACCCGACCCTAAAGCCGGCCTTGCACGGACTATACATACACACATCTTCAATGCTGTTCACAGGGTTCTTTGGATGCATGCATTAGGTTGGTTAACACCACTACAGGGAACAGGAAACAGGGGCTGGTGCAGGGCTGGACTGGGACAAGAAATAGGCCCGGTCACCCAAAAAAAAGTGGCCCATCCCTCGGCTCAAAAAAGTGGCCCACCCCTCGCTTCCTGACCCTTGACATCTGGTGACATAACTGGAAGTGATGTCCCGTGATGAAACACGACCTTTCACCCCTTGACAAAACAAGAAGTGGCATCAAATGACATTGTTCCTAAGTACACTACGAAAAATATGGTTATGATTTCACTAATGTGATATACATTTCATATAAGAATGGATCACCCAACATATGGATCATTAATATCTGTGTGTATAGATCCATATTGTCAAATTACTGTGAATCCAAGCAGACGTCCAAGGCCAAATTACAATATGTTACTGTCTCGCAGTTAAGCTTAAGCTCTATTTTATTGAACAAATGTACATACAATATCACCCAACCTGTGTTGGTACTCATTTATCGACCTTAGAAGGACGAAAGGCTTTTTGAAAAAAAAAAATGAAGAAAGAAAACCGGCCCAGGCATGGCCAGCAACCGCCCCCAACTCCCCAGGGACGATTTCAGCCCAGCCACGGGCCGCAAGGCCCAGGGGCCAATCCGACTCTGGGCTGGTGGGGCCCGAGGCCCACAATTCCATCTTTCTTTCACTTTGCCAAATCGCCGGCCATCCGACCCAGAACAGTGTCAATCTTTGTTATGAATCTGCAGTACCTCCTTCCCACTCATAAATGTCCTTGTCCCGCACCCCCAAGCCCCCGTGGTCTTGGCCTGGTCTTCCCTTCTTTAATGTCCGTCTATACCCTCTGAATACACGGATGGCATCTATGGTCTACCTCTTCCTATATACAATCCCAGCTCTACTGCCAAGGCAGATGGAGTGCACCTCCAACAAGGGTAATCATTGATGCTTGGATGTGGGCCAGTGAGTGATAATTAAGTCAATACAAAATGATGCTCTTGTCCTCCTTGGGACCTCATCACAGACTTTGGAAATCCAATAGGAATCAGCATCATCATCATCATCACCACATGGCTTTTTATTCGACTTTCCATCATTTCCAAGGTGGACATAAACATCACCAACATTCACAATTAAAACAGTGACGCGCGTGAAAAGGGCACTGAGCGTGACAATTAAAATGTAAAGTCAAAAAATATAAGCGCAGCAATAGTCACCTTGTCCTTCCCAATGTAGCAAGGCAATAACACCTTATGATGTTCTAATCTGTGCTAAATATGCACCCCAAGAACTTCATTTATACAAAGGAAATTACATGCGAGGACTCCTAAAACTGTGCGAAATAGCAATGCACAGGGTAGTCTAATTCTACAGGTTTCTTAACTAGTCCCATAGGATTATGCAAAAGAGAAATACAGAAGGTGCGTTTCGTGAATACGTTAGCGGCATTAGTTAAGGAAAAAGAGAGACGAAAAAGACAATGGGCCTCATTACACGGTAGGCGGTAAGGGTTTACCGGTACCGGTAAATCCTTACCGCCTTACTACGAGGTCCCTTTGCGGGTTGGGGAATTTAACGCCTGCTTTTTGCAGGCGTTAAAAACCAACCCGCAAAGGGACCAGTGGAGCTAATTACGGTGCCACAATTTGCGGTACCGTAATTAGCGCCTTCCCCATTCCCATAGAGCCCTATGGGGCAGAAATGGGAATGGGGAAGGGCAATGGTGGAAGGGGGAATTACCGCCCCGCCAACCTTGGAATGGGGCGGTAATTCCCCTTTCCACCAAGGCGGTGCTGGTATTTTACCGGCATGAACCATGGCGCTAATAGCGCCATGGCTCACCGCCTTCCGTGTAATGAGGCCCAATGTTTACAGATATTCTCAGAATTATATGTCTCTATTATGCAGTATGTCCTGGGCACTGTGCCCTGTTTAATAAATCTAGCTAAGTGGCCAAACCAGCAACTTTTGAATATACAAAGGGGGCAATTCAACTAGATACAAGATCAAGGCCCAGTGGAGTCCGAAATTAGTCCCACACAAACATTCCTTACGTTAGGACATATACCAAAAGCAGCATTATGGTAGCAAAAGGGAATTGGTTCCCTATTTCCCTGGCCTTCAACTTCCTAGATCGTATACACCAAGCCTGATGAATGTAGTTGATCACGAAGTATACAATGCCCATGTCATTACAACGCCTAAATAGCAATAACGCTTCACTTATGCTTCGTATTCTGAGTACATTACAGATTGTCTTCAGATGCTCAGTTCTGGCCATACAATAACCCCAGCCATACAATAAGCCCAGAACACAAAGTGGCATAGAGACTCCCTGACTGAGCCACACATAAGGCATGATTGGTTATAGGTTATAGTATCGACTCAAAAGGGTCAAGTCAATTCGATGGAAAAAAAGGATCGACATTTTTTTTTGTTTTTTTGGGGGGGGTTATCCCCCCAAACCCCTGTTTTTGGTGTACAAACACCTTTTTTAAGCTAAACTAGAGCAAAGAAAAATATATACATTTAACATTTTTTTTCAATCCTTTTGTTTTCGAAACTTTAACTGGACACAGCCATGATTCACTTCCACTTGTCTGCCACTTGCTTGCACGATATGCCAGGTTCAATAGACCTAGTCTATATTTCATATACAAGCTGCGTGCAAGGGGATGGTGTACCACATCTAGGTATTGTTCAAAACCCAGGGATTGTTTACTAACCAAGTACAGGTCTCCCATTGCCAGCCCACTACATGCATTAACTAGTTCCACTTCGACTGCCAGACGTGAAAACTATTTCTGCAGTACCTTTCTTGATACCCAAAGGATTTTGCCAGTACTCACATTTAGTTTCATCAAACTTTTCTTAACATGGGTGAACCAAGGCAAAGATCTACCACACTCGGATTCAAAAATATGTATGACTGCCTCACGATATATATTTTAAGTTCAGGAGTTGTTTATATTCTGAACCAGTAAAGGAATGGCCTATAGACAACATCACCAATAATTGGCCTAAGACCCAGCTCTAGGAAAATGGGGTAACCGGAGCATGGACAAGGCTTGCCAGTCAGACCTTTGAGAAAGTATCGTTCAGCCAACCCCAATTTGCAGCTCAGCACGTCCCAAGTCTCTGTGCCATACAACGCTGAAGATTTTGCCTGGGCAGCATACATAGGGAGTGCTGGTGTAATGGCCCCCAGGCTTTGGCCAAGAAAAAACCTCCAGTTTGCCCCTCCATATTTTCCTAACCTGGAGTTAGATTTAATCAACTGGGATGTCCAACAGCCTTGATCATGGAGTTTTACGGCCAAATAATCATAGCATCGGACCTGTTCTGCAGCAGTCCCATTAATAAACAATTTCATTTTAGTAAACTGTTTAAATTTAGGTTGATAGACTAAGGATTTTGTTTTCCCAGTGTCTACCTCAAAATGGAGCTCTGTGCATTTTTCAACAAAAGCTTCCAAGGTGGTCTGCAAGACCCTTACCAATGTTGATAAGAGGCATCATCCTCAAAGAGCACCATTGGAATGGCTTCTGGCCCAAGCTTTGGTTGGTCTAGGCATTTCATTCTAATGTGGCGTGTGACTTGTCTATATAGATTAGGAATAGAGGGGCGAGGACGCATCCCTGCCTCCCCCCTGTGGTGACCATAAAGGAGTCTGTCAATTCGCCTCCCGGATCCCATCGCACTGCAGCTTTATTATTGGATTAGGGTTTCTCAGTGATTTCCCGAAGATTAGCAGGTCCCCCCTTCTGACCAATACGGACCACAGTTGTATCTGTGATACACAATCAAAGGCTGTCTTGAGATCAATGAACACAGTGTATACGTTTGTATTTCTCAAGACTGTGTATTTTTGTATAACTAAGTGTAGACTAAATACTTGATCCATGCTGTTATAAATGTGTCCGAAAGCCTGCTTGTATTGTAAATGATCTATTCTTCCATCCTGCACAACCCACGCATGGAGATGTTCAAATATGACTCTGGTAAAGACTTTCCCCACAGTGTCCAACAGGGATTTTGGTCTAAAATTCCCAGAATCCTCGCTCCCTCCTTTTATATAGAGGGGAACAATGATGGCATTTTGGCAGGAGGGAGGCACCTTATTGATCATGAGGATCACTTTGACAGTTTCCACAGTCCCTGTACCCATACGACCAGTTCATATTTAAATCAGGTCGACAGGAATAAAATCCGGTCTGGGGGCTTTGCCCCCTCGTTGGAAATGGACAGCATTTGCAACGTTCAATAACTATTTGGTTGGGGCACATGTTTTTCCCAATAATCTGATTCCCACGGTCTACCTTCGATGGTGGGTTTCCCCAAATGTCAGCTAGCTCTACCACGCCATAGAGGCTCTGGAAATAATTCCTCTAAATACTCGGGCTGATATTAACAGCCAACTCAATGCCACCTCCTTCTGTATTCCCACCAACAATTTTCCAGAATAAGCGGATATCCCCGGATTCAGACGCTTCCTGCATTCTTTTCCACTCTAGCCATACTATGTTATATGTTTTGGTCTTAATAAGAGTCTACACTGTGCTCTCAGATGTCTCAGCTCAACCCTATCAACACTCAGGCCTTCCTTCAGGCAGTTCAGGATGTCAAGTTGTGCTATCTTCAATTCCTCATCATACATGATGCTGCTTTTAACTGTACATTTCTTGACACACTTGCTAGACTTGGTAATGAAGGGATGAATGCCCAGAATATGGTTATCACATGCTGGGAGGACTTCTGCATCTCCCTGGAATGACCCTAGTGTGTCTCTGCCTAATCCCATCTGATAGTCGCTGGACTCTACTATGATGCCTGTCTGGGTGCCCTTGCTGATTCCCTTATTTTAAGCTTGTCCTAGTACTTCCCTTCCTTCTCTTGTGGGAGTCCATTCAGATTCACTGGTCTCCTTTTGATGGGCCATACAACCACCCAATGGTTGCACATCCCCCAGAACCTGGTATCTGTTGCAAGTTGAGACCGTGAATTGCATTCCACCCCCACACTCTACAGTGGTGCACTGTAAACCCCACCCTTTGTTCTACTGTTTTTGTTCAGATAGTAGAATCAAGCGGGATCTTTGGGTGTCTTGGACATTGGGTTCTCTGGCGGGGCAATCTATTATAGTTTGATCAGGGGCATTTTGATGTAATTCGACAATGTGGGCCCCTATATCTCCTCTTGTTGTAGTGGGTAAAGCCAAATTGCGCCCCCTTCCTGTCCATCAAATTTCCCTATCTCATAATTATGAATAGGGTCTTTTTGCTTCTCATGGTTAAATAGGTAAGGTGCCACTGTTGGTTTTAAAACCATTGCTAAACTCTCAGAGATAATTTCAATATCTTCTATTACAGCTATACAGTTTGACGCTGTTGCCACTTTTTGGCATCCCTTAAGCTGCTTTGCTATCAACATTTAGGCCTTCTTTATCGTGCAGTAAGGCTTTGATTTCAGTTATAAGGGTGTTATTATACCCAATGGGTTCAAACAGTTTAAAAACCCTCTTACCCCCCCTTTCGGTGAGATGGACTGAGCCGCTTTCCTTTTTCTCATTTTTTCGGGCAGACAAATTTACCCTTGAGGTGCAAAAGAATTTCACTTAGGAAAGACAATTACACATTATTGCCACTCTTTTTGTGTAGGTTAACAGTGTCTCCAATCTATTTTGAAAAGCCCAGAAGGGAGTGCACGGTCACAATAATTCCAGAAAAATAATACCAATAAAACTAAGATATTAAAATACACACTCTGCAATCACTAAATTCAAAGAGTGACCGTTAGTAATTTTGTACTACTGAAGTGTTGAATTCAGCCACGTTTTTCCCACCTCCAAAAAGCATAAAAATGAGCTGCACAGTGTCCTAAAGAAAACAGACGAGACGGTCATTCTAGTTCCACTCTCCGCAGGTAAAAAATAAAGGGAACGAGAGGTTTCTTGCACTCAGTCAGTATTCCCCTCCGCTCTCCAGCTCACACGCGCTAGTATTAATTAGCAGGTAGGGAAGGAACACCGGCAGCTTGAGGAGCACGCTTAGTCCGTACCCTCTCCCCGCTCCTAGTCCATTTGTTCCACTTAGTTCCCTCGTCTCATTTCTCTTAATGTTTTTTAAAAGACATTCATTATGATTTTTCAATATGCAGCCACAAGAGAACAGCTTCCAAGACAATGGGAGGAGGATGGGGGGGGTGCCAGCCTTCGCCGTCCAATTGAAGAAAAGACCGACACCACACCGGCACATGCAGAACAATCAGAACAATGTTCCCGAGCCTCAGTTCTCCCACGGTTGAGAGTCGCTCACAAGTATAGTCAATCCAAAAGTGCAAAGTGAAATAAATACCTTCTGGGGAGCTGGTTTTATATCACAGCAGGAAAGTAGGCAGTTTCAGTTTGCGGCCGCTCTCCCCCAGCAGGCTCAAGCACCCTGTAGACTTCAACACCCGTGCCATTGATCCTCGCGGGCTTCAGCCCTCATGGGGAGACATGCAGGTTTTAAAGTGGTGGTGGGCGGAGCAATGCTACGGCGGCTCCGTTAGGCACAATCCTTCTCACTTTGGTCTTCAACACCTGTGGCCCTTGATTCCCCCCCCCCCCCCGCTGACTTCCATAGGAATCGTATGCATTGCCCCCAGTGTCAAAATCAGAAGCTGAAGCTAGAGGAAATGTATTTGGATTTCCATGGCAGAGCGGAGGAGGGTGGCAAGATTGCAACATACCATTTGTTCTCCTGCTCTTCTATAGAAATCAATGACAATCTGCTGGTTCATAAAAGAAATACATGTATTTTATAAACCAACAGATGGAACACTCCGCCATCGAAACCGGTCCTGTGCATTGGTTGTGTGTACAGTAGTACAGCAGCACATTCATCAGTTTAGCTTTAGATCTGTACATCCAGGCACAGAAGCAGACCAATGTACTCAGTCTACTGTGTTCCTAGGAAGTTGTGTGAAGCTCACAGGAATACATTGCAACAGCAGCACAGATGCAGATAAACCAACACATTAACACAGAATGGGCCTGCCTGTCCCTCCCTAACTTGTATCCACTGGCTATAACCTCCTGTATTCCCAATCTCCATGCCCTTACAACTTTATCCTTAATAGTCTATAGCAGAGGTGTCAAACTCCAGCTATCAAGGGCCAGAACCATGTTGGATTTTCAGTCTATCCCTTATTTTTAATCCAAAGGGATTCTACATTGATTGTATTTAACAGCAACTGGAAGATCTCTCAGGATTAAGCAAGGGGCCATGTATCAAAGGAGATGACAGTGTGTGGCCATGTATTAGAAATAATGACATACCCCCAACCATATTTAAGTTCCTTGATCTTATATAGGAACTCGGTTGATTTAACTCCTTAGTGACTTGCAATATCCTTATACCGAAAATAGCACTTTAATCCATAAAACAAACACCCACCATTTTAACAAGATCTTTAAACCCACCTCTGTCCACCTGATAATCTACATTTTTAAGAAATGTAGGTATGCAATCTTTATTCTACTGAAGATCTGCCATTAATTGGGAAAAGCTTGCAAATCAATAAGTAGAATAGAGCATTGCTTTTATTTTGGATTTTTTCTGTTATTGCACACACAAGCTTATATTTGCTTTAATTTTATTCTACACAAGGCTATCAAAATTCATTAGCACGCTGGAAGGCGGCGATGGCCAATCAGGATGCTTGGAACAAACGCTGTATTGTATGATACAATACCGCGTTCCGAGCAGCCTGGGTGCTGCAGGCTGGTGCCCACTTCTCTTCACCGCTCCCGTTTCCCTCCCCACCGCGCTTCACCTCTTAGCACAAGTGTAGTTTCCTACGCGGGTGCTAAGATTGTGTATTTATTAAAAAATAAAAACTATCTTGGTGCGCAGCCTGGCGCCACATGGTGGTTTCCTCAAGTCCATTTTCAGTGTTGATGATGTCACAGTCATCAACATTGAAAACAGACTCTTGGAAACCATGGCGCCTGTGCCGTGCACCAAGGTAAGTTTCCTTTTCTTTAAAAAAAACACACCATTAGCACCCGCGTAGGAATCTAATGGCGATATGCCCTGAATAAGCGGGCCGACCCTGTCAATAACGGCACCGCCACCCTCATTAAAGGGACCCTCACTTCACTTGAGTCCTTACCTTGGGCGGCGGGCCGTTAACGACAGGCTCGGTCCTCTGCCACATGGCATATCACCTAAGTGAGCAAAAGTTTAGATTTCCACAGAGCCGATTTTAGTATAAGGCCTCCATTATTTTACTCCTTTTAAGTATTCAAATGGCACATGAATTGAGCATCAATTTTACTACCATCACCCTCGACCTAAAGTAAAATAATGTTTTCAACGTTTGATAACATTTTTTATATAGCACATCGACGCCCCTACCTGTGGGAGTGCTGCGCTTAGTTGCCTGTGGAGCTGGTCCTTCTCGTGGTTGATCTCCTGCAGTTTGCTCTGTGTTAGGAAGAGGGTTTCCTGGTTTTCTCTCAGAGCTTCCAGCAGCTTGTCCCTTTCATCCAGCATGTTCACCATAAGCTGCTCAAAGTTGGAATCCGACTCTGACCCATTCTGGGAGTCCGGCTGTAGACCATTAGGGTCCCCCTCGTTGATGGTGGGCATGACCTCGCACATCATCGTCACCCACTGAAACGTTTAAGGCAGAAAGGCTGTGGTATCCCAGGTGCCAAAGCCGTTATCCGTTACCCTTGATTCAGTTTATAAGATGACAATTTCCTATGCATATGATTCCGTTTTTACAGCAGTTGATATGATGTAAAAGAGTCATTGTAATCCAAATAGGGCTACTTTGGAGAGTTTCTTTATACTGTCCCATTTATGTCATACATTATCCCTTAAATGGTCTTAGTCATTTCTTCTATTAAAGGATTTATTTTCAAAATGAGTTTAAAAATAAATAAAAAAATCTTTTCCTTTGAATAACACTTTGTAACCATAGGGATGATATCTACAAACATCAAAGAATAGTGTTCAAATAATTTAATAACTAGATTTCGCAAGATATTTATCCATTAATTTATGTATATCCGGAGTCTGCAACATATCTTTGATTTTCCCTCATCCGGGGCAACTGGCTGAAGAATGGTTTTTGATCAAATAAACCTATTAGTTAGGTTTCCAAAAGAGGATCTTATGAAATTCCTCCTTCATTAGATAGACAATCCTGAACCACTGGGAGAGGCATGTTTTTATCGATGACCACCCTTGACGTTCCATCCACTTGTGGAGTTTGTATCAAAAAAGGGGTGGACCGGTTGGTAGTGCATGGCTGAAAGGCTCAAAAAGATGTCTCTTTGCTCAAAGCATCCAGGAGAAACCGTTGAGTCTTGGCCCAAGTTTCCCAGTTTTTTGTCTTGGTCCCTGTAGAAAAGAAAAACAAGAACTATTTAAGTAGTTGACAACAAAAGCACAAGGAGGACATGGGCACAGATGTTTCAGGGACACCAAAAAAACAGATGAAGGATTTGCATGTCGGTTTGAAACATTTACACAGCATAATCCAACAGCCATTTCTTAAATGCTCTACTGTAGGAAGTGGATTCATTACACAGCAACATGTTTCCATGTTATATATCAATTTTCAACTGTTTAAATCAGCCTTACAATTGTGAGTCGCTTCAGAAAACGGTTTGAAAAAATGATTATTTTACTTTATGAATTGCCTATAAGTACATGTGTTAAAGAGTTGAACATATGAAAAGTATCAGTTGACTCAAGTGTCTTGGTTTCAAGTTAATCTCCCAATCTAATTTCCTTTGGATTCAATTCAAACTTGTACTAAAGCAAAATGGCTGCAATGTGTGTATGCCAACATTGCGGCTCAATGTTGGTTTGATGCTGAGAAGTTTGGTTTCTTCAAATTCTGTCACTTGCGAATGATAATTCCTGGGAGCATTAAAGACATACACACCTTGAAACAGTCCCAGACTAACTGTTTAACACTGCTTTCATTGATTCAGAAAAGCCTGATATCCTATGACCTGCAAGTGCTATTTATAATACATACATCTCTGCCAAACAGAATAATATGTATTAATCAAATACATATCACACTTGCATTAAACTTCAAAATGTTATGTGTTATCATCTATACTGATTGCATCATGCGCCAAAGAAGATTCTGAAACACAGACATGAAGATTAAAAACCATATCCTAGCAGGCTTTTAAGTGATTATGAATTTATATGCTTGCTTGTAGCATCAAAGATCAGCTTTTGGGATGAAAATGATACGCCAAAAATAAAGAGCAAGGAATAACTAATATACAGAGAGTGTTGTTTGGTAATAGAATTAGAAGCATCACATGTTAACAATTTGATAATTATATAGTTACTTTAGTTAACAAGACAATTATTTTTGAATTTGGAAAGGAAAGATGTATTTCCAATACTCTAGCGGTGAACTGCTCACAAATAAGAACTTTGAAAACATGTACAATTGTAAGGAAGAAAGGAGCGCCATTTGAGGCTTGATATTTAGTGCTAGCAGTCAAGCAACTAGGAGTGAGAATGAGAGAGGGAAAGAGATAGCGAGAGGGAGAGTGAGTGTGAGAGAGGGAGAGTGAGATCCAACAGTTAACACAGTACAACTCTACACATATAGTATTGATATCAATTAATACAAAGTGTAATCCTTATGAACACACAGCGCCGCGCGTCTCCTAGCAGCAGTCCTCCTTCCTATATACATTGATATCAATACTACATGTGTAGGTTTGTACAGTGTTAACTGTTAGATGTAATTCTTTGTATATTGTGGTATAATTTAGAAGCTTATTGGAGAAATGAGATGCTTGAACGTTTATGGTGTCTTGGCACTGTGGGGAAATATGGAGGAATTTGTCTTTAATGAGTTTTTAAAGAAATGGATGTTATATATTAAAAGGGAAAGCTCTACAATGAAATGATTCGTATAATTACAGAAAAGAGTGTATAATCATAAACTTCTAATCTATACACTTTTTCAATTAACCATTCCTTCCTGTTTCTTAATTAATGCCCTTTTCATCTAACCAGAATATAGAAATGAATAAAAGGTGGAACTCCAATGGATACAAAATAAATTAGAAATATAAGCAAAACACAATTATCTTCAATAAAACGTGAAAACAAAAACCTTTACAAAAAAATGACATTATATTAGAATAAAAGAAGGACATTTTAGACAAAAACTCCAAGGCAGTGCACATACAGGTGACATTAAGGACTAAAACCCAGCACTTACTACCATTCCAGACCCACTTAAATTCTTAATAAAATGGAGGCAACCCTAATCTGCACTTATTAGTTACGTGATCCATCAGCCAGGCCTAAAAGTCCATCAGCAATACTTCTTTAATCTGCAATCAACACAAGGTGGTCAGTTTTGTCCAGCTAATTTCTGTGAATCCATCCCTCAAATGGGGGCCTAAAAACTTCGAGGGAGGCTGGTGTCTTGCAATGGAATGTGTTTCAACCTTGCTAGAATCTTCAAAAATTAGTAATGTAAAATAAGAAGGCACATACAGATGCTAAATGAACATACGCCCATGACTATTGAGCTAATGTAGGGACTTCGGCGTATCTTCTTCTAGTCTCTCAATTTATTCTAGTCTTAGTTGACATTTCTTTTCCCACTGCTTGACTAGTGCGATGATAATTTAATCTTGGTTTCTTTGTTGTGATTGGCTAGTGTCAAGAGTCTCATCAGTTCATCCATGTTCCACGTTAAAATTGTAGTTCTATTATAAGTGAAAATTATGCTAAATGGGAAACCTGATTTATATTGAATTTTGTTGTTGAAGATTAATTGTGTTTTAAAAGGAGGATAGCTCATAGGAAACACATTTGTCGCGCAAGCAAGACAGCTTAGAGCAGCACAAGGTTGAATCCCGGTCCCGCAATCAGAGCTGGTCTCCGGTAGTAAGAGCGTTATAAAAGATGAATTAAAAGCACTATTTTCTGCCTTGTAATGTTGCTGGAGTGAGATCTGGAAAACTCTTCATGGAGGAGTTGCAGCAATGAACCCATGGTGTTGGTCTTGTTCTCGTTAAGAAAGCTTGCTTTTCTTCAAGAGAGGGAATGCTATTCAGGTTGTGAGAGATTTGTTCATTTAATGGTGAAAACGCTATGGTGCACCCTAGTGTGCTATCTGGCCCTGAATCAACAGAGATAAAAGTATTGATGAGGATTTGTACGTATTCTTCCAGATCGGTGTCAGATATTTTGATTGTAATTCCCCAGATACTGGCATTATTCCATGACAATCTCTTTTCTTGGTCCTTCTATTTTAATAGCCGTTTTGTATTGATGCCAACAATGGCATGCCACGTTGAGTTCAGAGGGGGGGAAGATTTACTTCCATAACATCATTTTAATTCTCTAAAAAACTTTAAGGTTTTGACTTGATCTATCATTTCTGAGAATATTTGCTTCCTTTCTGCTCGTAGAGAGCGCATGTCTAGCTTGAATTCACTGGATAGGTTTTGTTTCAAATTCCATTGCATTTGCTGCATGCCTTTAAGGGTTAAAGCACTCTGCGCCGGTGTGTCTTCTGCCACTGTGCATTCATTATAAAGTCTCTCTTTGGTGTATCTTGCCCTACTACGATGTGCTTTACAGATACTCAATTTGCATCTTTCAGTTTGTTGGTTGCCATGGTTCTAGAAGCAGCACTGAAACATCTCTTGTATAATGTTAGAACCGCTATAGAAGATTAATGACTTTTTGACCGCCTAGCATGTGGTGTAAGCATGGATAATGTGCTCATTGCTGGATGTCACCCAATTGGTCTCCTCGATAGAAGCATCTTCGATTTTATGATCTGAAAAGTGAGGGGTGTTATCACCTTTAAAATACAGCAAGTAGAGGGGGTTCCACAACCGAATGAGCCTTGATTTTGGGGAGGATCAGGACATCAGCATATGTATTTGACAGTCCAAGTAACAGTGTTCCAGGATTGAGAGCATTACATAGATTGAGGAGGTACCTTAATCATTGATGCCATAAGAAGTAACATTTAGGCCCAGGCCAGAGTGAACATTAAATCAATTTGCAGACTTCTAAGATGCTGGAACACTTGGAGCTCACATCCGCCAACCTTCATGTATCCCAGATAGGGACAAGCTTCATTACTAAACTCTCTTTCTCTCAAGCTTCCTCCTATTGCAGTGATGACCGCATCACATGCGTGTGTCCTATGGGCCCTCAGGTGAGCTGCTACTCTGGGGTCACCGAGCGCTGCTGAACCCTTCGTTCAGCTACCTCCAACTGTCTATGTGTCAGACGCGTCTCCAGGTAGAGAGTAGGGAGCAGACCTCTGCCCTGCAGATGCCTCCCTCTGCAATGGCCCCCCTGTCCCTCTCAAATCTGAGCCGGACCACCTGAAGTTCCGGAAGCAGCTCACAACTTTCCTCTTCTCCTCTGCTTTCTCTATTTCACTCCCCTGCTGACCTACCTGTCTGCTGCACCGACTAGTTGTTTGGCCACCCTTGGATTCTCGCTGGGTACCAGGCTCTCTCTTGATCAGTTATCCCTGCACTGCCTCCGGGCTCCCATGCAGTTAGGGGCTGTAACTGTAACCTCTACAGCCCCTTGCCTCCTTGCACCTACCCAGAGACGTGCTGCCCCTGTGCTGCACTTGCTCTTAATATCAATGCCCTATTCCTATCCCTCCCCTGGCACTTCTCCCCCCTTCCCCTTGCACTTTTCACTCTTGCACCCCCCTTTCCTCCCCTTGCACTTCTCGTTCTCGCACTTGCACGATCTGAGTGACACAAGCACTAGTAAGACCGTTTGTCTTGTCCTCCCTCTGTCATGCCCCCCCCCGTGTCTTGTTGTGTCTAGAAACACTTGTGTACAGGTGCGATATAGATGACTTATCATATCATTCTCCACCTCCTCCCCTCACACAGCTTGCTCAGCACTTTCAGTGCACCAATGGTGGTCAAAGTGTGCCCAGATAGCCCATGCGAGGCTGGTTTCTCCAATGTGCACCAGGCAAAGTGAGAATTCGACCTGTTGTTTTGACCTCACAAGTGACTTCAATGTTTTGTCAAAGAAGATCTTTGCTCATAAAAGTGTATTCCAATTGGGTTACACTTTGTTGTGTTCATGCGCCAAAAAAGTAAAGCAAAAAATAAGACTTGACTCAGTTTTTGTGTGATGGTAAACAATATATTCTTATTTGTGAGATTTGCCCTTTTAGATGACACGTGTTTCGACAGAACACACCGTCTTTTTCAAATCAGGGCTATGTTTAGTAATCAATAATAATGATACTCATTATAGGGAGAACACATATAAAGAAACATTCACGTAAACACAATGAGTTATGGTGAACATAAATAAACATTGAGCACAACGTGTTAAATAGTCATAAAGGGAGGGGGTTAGGGGAGGATTGATTAGGGTGAAAAATGAATAAAAATGCAAAGATAAAGAGAGACTACAACATTAGTTATCCACATCATCTTGGTTTATTTCTATATCTTTCAAGTTGTTTAAACTAGAGTAAAGTTTTGATAACCACTTTCTTACCCAATTATGCCTTGACAATTGACAGAAAGCCTTTTAGCATGCGTATAGTCATGGGTTCAATCCCAGCCTGTCAAACAAACTTAGGGTGAATATTGTGTCCATATACATCCTCTCATAATGCTGGTTACATATCCTATTCTTATTTAAATCTTATATGTTATTAGGAATTAAGGCATCTAGAATTGCTTCAGACTTTCCACTGGTTTATTAAATTTACACCTTACTAACAAATCCAATCTGTGTTTTAAATATCAACATGCATCGGCTGCAATTGCATTTTCGCCTTTGCCTGGTTATAAAATTTGCATGGAGCTTGGAACGAGAGGTTTAGCAAAGTATTAGGCTTTTGTTTGTATAGCTACGTTACTATACAAATTTATGTCCGCTCTTTAATTATTACGAAGCAGGAGCGGTGAAAAATTGACTGAGTGCGTGTACGCTATCAGTAAAAGAACAGATAGTAATCTGATTCGTACGTTCATTCATTTCCCTGTGTTTGGCTCACTTGAAAAGTTTGAGTTTCCAGACGTCTGTACTTTTGTGTCCGCGTTCGCCAGAGGACTGAAAACAATGCCTGTTAAGTTGTTCTTTCGGTCGCCTAGCAACCTCCATAGTCCTGCTTCTACGTCTAATCCGGCTGCCATCTTGTGGTTACCGACTGGATATTCAAGGGTGGCTATCCAAGGGTAGCCCTTTTTTGATTTTTGCCGGTCCCTTATTACACACTGTATGTCTTTTCTTACTCTAAGCAATTTCTAACCCTGTGTCGTCAACAAAATGAAATCATGTGCAATCTATATATTGTTTGATTCTACATTGCGGGATTCACTATTTTGCACTACTGTACAGCCGGACGCACCAATGAATTGGTTGAAACTCGGTCAGAGAAACGCTTGGTGGAGTGCAAGAGCAGTGGTGCAGATGTGCAGCAGCACTCTGGCCTTTGGGCACAGGTGCAGGAAAGAGCAGTAGATAGTCATCAGCAGTTAAGCTTTACCACCATAAACTCCTTTCAAAATGGCAAACACTGGCAATACTTCCTACATTCTAAAGAAGCGGATTGATATGATACATGATATTTTATTTGTATTGCGCTCATAGACAAGTGTTTTAGAGCGTGACGAGGCAAGGGAGGGGAACAAGGAAGGACAAAAAAACGATCATACTAGACCCAGTGACATTGAGAACGCGCAAGTGCAGGCGGGAGGGAAGGGGGAAAGTGCAAGGGAGAGGGGAGAAGTGCAAAATTCTAAGCAAGGGATAAAACAACAACAACTGGTAGTGCAGCCAGCAAGTTGGCAAGTGCAAGGTTTAAAGCGCAGACAAGGTGTGTCCGAAAGGGCAGGTAAGGGGACTGTAGGGTTACAGATACAGACCAAAGTGCAAGGGTTGCCAGGAGGTAGCGCGGGTGGGTGTGTGGCTGTGTGGGCCGGGACCTGGGCCCAAAATCAGAGGGTAACCAGGTAACAGTTCCGAAGCAGACAGATCAGCAGGTAAGAGGAAGAGCGAAGGCAGAAGCATAGAGGAAGGTCTTGAGGTGCTTCCAGAACCAGAGATGGTTCTCCTCAAGTTTCAAAGTGGCAGAAAGGCTGTACCAGAGGAGGGCCCAAGCGGAGGAAAGAGATCTACCCCCAGCTCGCTGATTGGATAAGTGACTGACTCAGAGAATTGGAGAAAGAGCAAAGAGCTCGAGTGGGAAGGTATTTATGGAGGGAGAATTGAAGGTATTTTGGATCCAGGCACCAGAAAGCCTTGTGGACAATGAAAAGGGTCTTGAATTTAATCCTTGCAGCCACTGGGAGCCAATAGAGATTTCATGGCTGGGCGGATACAATCCCAGGGCTTGAGGCCAAGGACAAGTCTCTCAGTCCTGTTCTGAATGAGTTGCGGAGGGTGGAGAGTAGAACCAGGCAGATTTAGAAAGAGGCTGTTGCAGTAGTCCAGCCTAAAAAGAACCAGAGCTCTAGAGACAGTAAGCTTCTGGGGGAAGCAGAGGAAAGGAAGAATACCTCTGAGGAGGTGCAGTTGGTAGTTTGATTTCTTAGAGACATCAGAGATGTGCGGAGAAAAGAAGAGTGTTGAGTTGAAGATGACCCAGAGGTTCTTAGCCTCAAAGGTGGGAGAATGAAGAGGGCCAAGGGAGGCTGGCCAGAGTGACAGGAAAGGAGGGTGCAGGTGTGCCTATGAGGGGAATCTCTGTCTTACTGGCATTAAGGCTGAGATCATTGGCGGCACACCACTCCTGGATAGCAGACCGACAATCAGAGAGGAGAGAAGGAGAAGAGGTGGTGGAGGGAAGCCTGAAAACGGGCTGAGTGTCATCTGCATAGCACTGAAAGGTGCAGCAGAGAGCGGCAATGCGGTGGGCAAGGGGTGCCAGGTATTGGTTGAACAGCCAGAGAGAGAGGTTAGACCCCTGGGGAACACCACAGGTAGAGAGTGAGGATTGGCAGCAGAGCATGCAATGTTTGGGCTCAAATGCTAACAAATCATTCTTGGGATGTGGCTTCACTAGCTAATGCAGTCTGCGCAGCTCTTATAGGGTAAAAGCATTGGTGCGTGGGTTAAACTAAGAGGTCAATTAGATTAGATTACACTGCCCCCCTTCCTGGGGTGGTGAGGCTTCAATACCACCATTCTTTGATGCAGCACACAAGTTGTGACACTGGGACCCTCCATTTCCCCTTATAATGTGTCTTGTTGATGTGGTGGACATGGCGGAAGCACTGTAAGATCAATGTGCACCCCCCACCCCCACCGTGCAACTGCACAATGTGCTGTTTGCCCATGGGGCGCACATTTCAATTATGAGGTCTGTGATGGGTTTGTTACTTTTAGGAACAAACAAACTGACCTCTCCTAAATAGAAGCTCATCAACACTGAAGGACCATCCAACCTTCCGTCAGAACATCGCCAGTCACCAATGCTGCAAAAAAGTGAAAGCTGGGTTGATTGTTTCACTTTGCAGGCTGGACCCAAAGGGGGCAGACTTCCCCGCGTACCCACCACAACAGACCCGAGACACCAAGATCTGTCCTCGAGTCCAGGCCAAGGACAACTAGAAACCTCACCCTCTGAATAAACCAAGTACTGCTAGGACCCTCTAACTGAAACCAGCGCGCCACGCGTGTGTGTGCGCCTGTCTGTCTGTCTGTCTTTCTCTCTCTCTCTCTCTCTCTCTCTCCTCAACTTTGCTTCACTTCTAACAGTTTACTACACACAGACTACCACAATCGACTAAATCTTCTGTGCACTCTGGCCACACCTTGTTGGTAACATGTTGAGCAGTGTACAACACCTGTGGCTCCCCTCTGTGCATACTGCATGTTCCTTTACCAGAAACTACTTAGAAACAAACAACCCTCTGGAATAGGGTTCTTCCAATCTACACTCTTCACCACTTCCGGATTCTCAGCTTGATCTGCCCTCTCCTGCCATTAACTTTCCCCTCCACACCACCATTTCATACAGAACCATAACCGAAAGAGGCGGCCAAACTGGCAAATATCAAGCTAATTAATTATATTACCAGACCAATGCTGCTTTAAAAACTAATGTAAGCTGTATGCAGTCTATAACAAGCATGTGCCTGCGTGGTGCCCCCAGAGGCAATCAGCTTGCTCAAAACCGTGCTAAACCTGATGATTTCAGCCGCCGTTCAAAATGAGCTCATCATTCGACGCACCACAGCCCCATTTCCTGCCCTTCCCGAACATCCCATGTTCTTCCCTGACCCACTAAACAAACCCCCAGCGTTCTGCATCCCCACATCTCCTCCCCTGCCTCCACTGCACATCTCTTGCCATTCTCCAGATGCTGCTCCACTGCCTGTAACATGGCTATCAATCAGCCATTTCCTTTTTCAGACTCACTTATTTGACTGCTTTAACGGTTACCACAGTTTCACAAGTAAAAAAAAAATGATTTGCAGGCCGAGGGTTGTCCTCAGTGTTCTTATAGTAATGGCTGCCTGCAGCTCTGCCTTGTCCTCAACACACGTACAGCCTGCAACATCGGGTCGGCAAGCCCTTCTCCAGCATGGCAGCCCCAGCCCCGTGTAGCGCTCTCTACAGGTGATCTCTACATTGTTATCAGGCCTGCCGGATTGGCTGAGCCCTGGGACAACAGGAAGGCGAACCCCGGGTTTTAACTACCCCTATCTGGCCCTGTCCAGAACTGGAGGGAGCTGTGGGAGCCCCCCTAGCCTGTGCCAACATTAATCTCCCTGTGACTTGTCCGCCTATTGCCTGGTAAGTGCCACCACCACTGCAGGAATTGTGACGGGATGCAGTGTGCCCCCACGCCCCGGGTGCCGATGTCCCAACAGTGCACTACCTTGACTTCCACAGCTGCGCTGGCCCACAGCTTTCGATCCCTTTATTCCCTGCTGCCACATACTAGAATAGCTGCCCCTCCCCCACTTTGTATTGTTGCCCCGTTCCGGACTGGGCCTTACCATTCCCACAGGCCATGTGGCATCCCTGCTGCTCCTCTAACTCTACCTGAGGCTCTTCATCATAGAAACGCTCCCATGAACAGGTTGGCCACTCCCACCTTCTACACCGTCTCTCTCCCCATCCTACGTTCTCCTTTAAAGTTCTGGTACCGTGACTCCACTCTGCTTCACCTCATGGAATGCCTACTAAGGTGTCTTTCATTCTCTGAGCTCTGGGGATGCTTTTAAACTGCAGACACTGGTTTTGTGCAAACGAAATAGTTTCAAAGCTCAGCTGCTGTATTATAACAATTGCCTTTTTAGCTGGTTATGCACAATCGCATCTAAGTGTTTCAAAGCTCATCGGCAACACTTTAACTACTGCTGCATGTCCTGTTCAAATCACCCCTCCATCTGCTCCTTCTTGGCTGCTAGACCGCCCAGTGAATCTTTGTCTGCATTGTGCAGCTTCCCTGTCTGTCCTCTCCCTCCACCCACCACTCACATGTCCCTCTGTATCCCCCCTATCTATTGTAACTGCTATTCTATCACCTATCTTAACTCTCTCACAAAGTCTGGTAGAAAAAAGTGTAAATAAAAAGGTACCCTGGCCTCTAAACCCGGTCTACCTATTGCTGACGTCTATGTCAATGCTATTTCCAGGCAACCTATTACTGATATCCTCTTCTCTGTCACCACCCCAGACCTTTTGACTCCCCACTGGGTCTCCGCGCTCTCCCCTTTCTCCCCTTCACCCATTAATGGTGGCACTAGATAGAGAGTATTCTTGGCATACTTATCATCTAGGTTCATCATTAATGTATATCACAATGGCACTATCATGGATCAAGGCTCTCAACCTACTCTTCTTCTTGACTGGCACCTGCCCTCTCTCATTAACTTCCTCCCTTCTCCTGTTACTCCTCCTCCCTCCTCGCCACTACCCCCAAAGGGAGTACCACACCCCTGTACCCCTCCTCGGAAATCTTTTAGAGGTGGTAATGAGCTTCATTTAGCTACTTTGAATGCTTGTTCTGCGTCAAACAGTCCTCGGACATCTGACTCTTTCTTGAAGACGTGGACCTCAAGATCTTCGCCCTTACCTAGATGTGGTTTAATGCTAGCTCTGTCACTACTCTTGACACTCACCTTCCTGAGGGCTACAAACCCCTCTCCAAACCCAGGCCCAACAGGCCCAGATGTGGAGTGGCCCTGTTGATCCCAGAGTAGGTCCCTGCTTCGATCATACCTACTCAATCCTACACCTCTTTGGAATGCCACGTCTGTAGGCTCGGGGTTTTTCCTACTCCCTCACTCACCCTTGCTACGATCTACAGGCACCCTGGCCCTATCCCTCGCTTCCTCTCTGAATGGGCCAAACTCACCTCACCCCTCTTCACCTCTACTTCCAAACTCCTCCTCTGTGACTTCAATATCCACCTCGACTCTCCTGAATCAGCCACTTCACCGTTCTGTGACCTCGGTGACTTCCTCTCTTACTATTCTTCTCTCTGGGCTGACTCACTCAGCCGGACACACTCTGGGTGCCTTCACCTCTGGCAACTTCATCATCTCTGACCCAGTCACCACCTCCTCTCCTGGTTGCAACCACTCTCTCCTCTCCTTCCACTTGGGGCCCCTCGGCCAACTGTCCAAGCCACCTCCTCTACTGCCAGCGTCCTTCACCGTCATTCGACCGATGAAGTGAGTGTCAGTCACTGCTTTCGCCGCCACTTTCATCCCCCTTCGCACCCGTGCCTCCGACTCTCCCTCTGACTCAGTTTTAAGACAGATTTCTGAACTCTACCTGGTGGGCAGAGGTTAAGAAGGCCAGCCTAGTTTCTTGGAACAGGGTAACTTTCTGGACAAGCCAGACCAATCAAGGTAGCTATGGCGGCGGTCAAGACTAGGTCTCAGGAGGGGTGAGGGTGACTGAAAGACCTCAATGAGCACACAGAGCAAAGGACACTTAAAATCACTCCCAGTCAGGTGTATATATATTAAAAATACTAATACATTTATTTCAAGGACTTTGAGTTTCAACACACAAATCAAATCACAGTAATACTTTTAAGCCAACACAATCCTATCCAAATACATATATACAAGACCAATTGGGTCTAAAGGATTAATGCACAAAATGGGTCCACAACCTAAAAGAGAAAGGAAACGGGCAGTGCAAAAAGTCTTTAGTCCCTTCTGCATCCAACACACTCCTAAGAGTCAGTCCAATCCCTAAGAAGAGTGAAGCCTATTGCTCAAATGTACTTGCACTGCTGGCGCACACGCAGTAGTTCAAATGGGCAAAACGGGGTCTCTTCAAGGGTCTGTAGCAGCTCAGGAAGCTGGGTGAGGGGGTGAAGAATAGGTTCCCACTATTCGAGGAGGGCCTCCACTTGAAGGCAGAGTCGATTCCAGGAGTGGGAATAGTTCGCACTAGCAGTGGGAAGGAGAGGGTCCCTCAGGGGCCACTTGTGTGTAAAAAGTGATGGATGCGCTAGGGGCCACCGGTTAGGGTTGCGATTACTCCCTGAGCCCCGGCACACTCCGGACCAAATTTAAGCAGTCAAGTCCACATCGGTTACAGGTTCAAATGGGGCAATCTCGTGGCTCTGCGGCTTTCAGTGACAAAGTTACAGTGTTGATTCCCCTATGGGACAGTGGCAATTTCTCTGCTCCTGGTGGATGGATCAGGCCAGTTCCACTGTAGCAGGCTTCAGGGCACAGAGGACCACAGCTGCAATGAACTTGCAAAGTTTGTCACCACAGCTGGGCGACACGGCAGCTGCGTAAACTCTGGTTCGGGAGCACTCACTTTACTCCAGACCTGGGAAAGCCAAGTGTATGAAATTCGGTGTGAGTGCCATGAACACAGAGCTTGCATTGTGCCAAGTTTCAAGGGCCTCCTCGAAACGGTGGAGGTATCAGTGCCCAATGTCTGCATAAGTGGGTCAGTCCACTGGATGGCCCAGGGACACTTCCAAAAAGGCTTGATTGCAGGTTAAGAGGAAATTGCCGAGAACAGTTGGTCCCACTATTCCATTGGGTCGAAGCGCCTTTGCAGACCTACTAGGAAGAACAGATGCAGAGGGGTCCAGCGTGACGACAGTGGGCTCAGGGTGCCAAACCTTCTAGCAGGTCACCAGCAGTTCCTCGACTCTGCTTCTTAGTTTCAGGATACTTGGATCCTAACCGTTGTTCAGTGAGAACTCCAGAAATTGACATGATACAGGTGTTTGGGGCCTTCTCTTATCCAGAATCTCCTTTGTGCCAAAAGGAAGAGGACCCAATGGGAGATCTGCTCACATACAGGCATACCATACGTGGACCAATCATGGACCACGGTGGTCCCAGGCATTCACAGCACTCCAGACTCTCTGGCACCCAGGATGTGAATTGGAACCAGTCGTTCCAGCCTACATCCTGGGGGCATTCACATAAGGCATGCAGAAGCCCGCAAAAGCTTGCTGCTTCACAGGAAAATCAATTTTGGAGCAAGGCCACCTAACCCTGCCAAACGTGGTAATTGCGGTTTACCTGACAAGAAAAGGTTAATAATATGTACAATGATAGGCTGCCACCAGCCCTGTCCAAGGCACATCTGCACTACTCCTAAAAAATCCTTCGAGAGTATCTAGGGCCTTTGGAAATGACTAGACCCAAGTGCACTGTACTGTACGGTATTTTGCACAATTGTTACATTTTGCAGAAAAGTTGCAACATGGACAAGGGCTAAGGGAAACAAAGTCTCCCAGTACTGACTGTCTTTAAGGGCATGCCAGGTTCCCCATTAACACTGAGTCCTCACTAACCTTCACCTCTCCATCTACAACAGCCTTGACATCCTTTCCCCTGTCATGAGGATCCACCTGAAGCCTGCCTCCAAGTGCAATGGATGGTATGACTCCAATCTAGCTACTCTGAAACATAAGTGAAGAGTTCCTGAACAGAAGTGGCAGACTGCGGGTTCATCCCCTGACAAACTGGCCTGTTGCCTGCTCCAAAGGCAATAGTGTTTCTCCATCTGCTCCAAGAAGAGGGTCCATATCCAAGCCTGCATCCCTGCAGCCAGTAACACGGCTGAACTTTTCAAACTGTGCAAGGAACTTGCCAATCCAATTGCAGTCTCCACCTCTCTCCTTCCTTCCGAGGTTCTCTGCTACGTTTTGGCCTCGCATTTTCCATCTAAAACTCAGGACATCCTGTCCTCACTCTCCACCCCCCATCTCCACTTTACTTTTAATTTATAACTCCCTCCCCTGCTCATTTGCCTCCCTCGGCTCTGTAAGGATATTTAGCAAACAGCACAGAGTACAGCGCTACTGCACAAGTAGCAACATTTTTTTTGCAGCACCACCACCACAAGGGTGCGGTGCATTGCTATATGGGTTAGCAGATTAACAAGGAAAGACAGACTATTCAGTCAAAAACGATTTTAACATATAAGATGCAAATCTATTTTTACAGTTAAAAGCACACGTGTTCATTTAAAAATGCACACTATTTTTCACCTGAAATGCCTATATTGCTAGAGACACATTTGAAAATTAACAGCTAACCTATTAACCATTAACCTGACTAATAAAACCTTATTTTAATTATAACCCACTAATAAAATGTGTTCTCTACTGCAGAATTAGGCATACTCTGAAAACCATTTAAATGAGTGTGCAGATTTTTTCTCTTCTCTGCCTGATTCTCCGTGTTGTTGTGCACAGTAACTGCAGGAAGGAGGAAGTCAGATTTGCAACAATTGCAAATGTATAAGCGAAGCTATTGTTGAAGAGTAGGAGGATGAGAGATGATGGATTTCATTGGGACACGTCATAAAGAGGGCTGAGAGGAAAGTTTTAGTGGGCAGTATCAGGGAAAAAGACAGGAAGACATCTTTCTGCACTACTGGGGAGAAGACCTGGCTGTGGGGTCCTGACTGAATGCAAATTCCGGTGTCCTGCTGCAGTCGAGACTGGGGAAAGCTGAAAGAAAAACCTTTCCACTGGCTGAGGCATTCCTATCTGAAAAAGCTGAGAATTCCAGGCAATGACCCCGGCTTGAGAAGGCAAGCGTTCCTTTTTGCTGGAGTTAATCCAAGAGAGCCACATTCACAAAGAGAACAACTAAAGAGATAAGGTAATGAGAAGTGTGGGAGCTGAGTGTGTACGGTGATATGCAGTCAGTGTAGGATTCCTGTGCGTGTCTTAATCAAATACCAATGTTGCAAGTTGAATTCTGTTCTCCGCCACGCTCTTTGCAGTGTGTCATAGAAAATGCTTTTACTGTACCATTTTATTTATTTCTGTAAAGAATGAGATCATGTCTAAATGCAACTTTTATAATACAGAAAATATTTGAAAACAGACGGGTGGTTTATTTTCTATTTACCATTACAATGCCAATGATGTGGGGAGATTTTTAAACAGTGCAATGGTCATTTTAAGACAGATGTGTGCATGTCAGAATCAGTATGAATAATTGTGAGTGACTGTAGTATAACTTGTTGGAGGTACATGAGCCAACGGGAAGAGAGACTCTCTGAACATAGCTCCCTACCGTATATAAGGTAGTGGAAATTACCACAAAACTACCACATATAGCTCTCTGTCGTAAATAAGTCAGTGAGTTTGCCCATGGTGGCGCACCAACACTATCACTGGAAAATGTGGTATCCCTAGAATGCAGGTCTGAGGTCTCTCTAGTGATCACACGAAAAATCTAAGCGAAGATAAGGGATTCTGGACATTGGGGCCACAAATAAAACAAGGGAATTATGCTCACCAAAATACCACCAACCACGTATACCAAATATGCAGGTCTGGGTGCTGAAATAATGCATGTCCATTGTATTATTGTTGCACATGGCCAAATCTGAATACAAAGAGTGATTATTGCTAAGTTATTTTTCGGCGGTAATAAAATACCGTCAGGCCCCAAATCTCCACAAAATACCCTACATATTTATGGTGCGTTGCAGGCCGGGAAAGTGATCATAGAGTACCTACTGGGCGTGGCAAGTGTGTCTCACACTGCCATTTGCACATTAAAGGGAACCCATTTTATAATAGCAGTGTGCCACTAAAAACGAATTTCAGAATGTCACAAAGGGAAACCACATTCTCAGATCTAGTGCAATATTTAGAGGCAAAGTTATTTGCACATGGGAATTGGTCTTCGAATACCACGTTAGAATGGAGTAACCGCATTCAGGGTGAGGTGCAGAAAGAAAAACTAGACAATATTTTTGCAGAAGGCAGCATAATTCAGGTCTGCCTTACAAGATTATTGAATGCAGCCGATAAAAGTGCAGAGAAAGACTGTTTAATACGGCTATGCGGCAAAATATGGTTTATTTTAAACAAGTCCCTGCGAATGCAAGAGAATGATACTCAGCTAATTAACAGGTTAAAGACTGAATTAGATGGGGCAAGTAAAAATCAGGAAATGTTGAGAGCAGAATTGGATGTATGCCAAAAAGACATGCAATTAAAATGCAGAGACTTTGATACTCAGTTATCCAAAAGCAAGAAACAATTTGAAGATAGTGAGCAAGAATTGACACACTTAAAAGCCTTAGTGGATCACATTAGGCAGGATAAAGATGAGGTTGTTTCAGAAATGCAGATTTTACAAAAAGAACATTGCGAAAAAGAAGGTGATCTCCAGAGTGCAGAACAAGAAATGATTAAAATGATTCAAGAAAGAGACAAAAGAAATAAAGAGTTCAATGAATGCCAAATGCAAATGTGCGACATGCAGGAGGCGATTAATAAAATGAGCGATGAAAATAATTATTTGCAGAATGAAGCAACTAGACTCCTTAAAAAGTGTAAGGACTTAGAACAGCAAATGTGCATTCCCAGGTCCCAAGAGAGGCGGCAGGGTACCACATTCAATGGAGTGGAGGTGAATTCTAGCTCTGCCCAAAGAGCTAGTGCCCCAGTGACAGGGCCGGTGACTGAACTTGGTTGCAGCGCCCTTGGGGGATTTGATACTCCCATTGGGGGCAGCCACCAATCTCATACACCTGAAAACAGGATTGAATCACAAAATAGTGCAATTCCATGCATTGCAACAAGTAGCCCCATAAAAATAATGAAATCCATTAAAGCCCTGATCAAACCATTTAAAAAGGGAGGTGAATGCTGCATTGAGGATCACTTAGAAGCGGTGCATGACATTTTTAAAGCGCTCCAGATACCTAAGGAACAGTACAGACAATATTTTCATTTAACTTTAGATGCCCCGACGGCCAGCATCATAAGGGGATTAAATGAACAGCAGAATATGACATGGCTGGAGTTTGAAAAAGAAATTAGGCGTCATTTTTCTCCTTTTCAGTCATTGCAGGAGGCAAAGAAAGTCGCGTACACTATTACTGCTGGACCTAATACATCACCTCGCCAATTTTTACAAGACTTAAAAAGAGCATTCTCTCGCTTTGATGTATCTTTTGACTCAAATTCCAATGAGTTTAAAACCGCATACTTCTATGGGCTACAGAAAGACATCATATCCCAATTGGTCCGTGAATTTGACCGTGACAAGTCCCTTGAATGGATTGTACATCAAAGCACAAAGCTATATGAGGTACTCTATTGTCAGGGTAGAGAAAGTGATAAAATGAAAGATACTAGGCCTAAATCTAAAGAACCCTCAGCCACAGTAATGGAAATCAGGTCAGCCAAAATGTCCCTTGAGTCTGCTCAAAGCCAAGGTAAAAATAATGTGACACCTGAACAAAGGGGTAATCAACAAAGATCGCCATTTCCTGTACCAATGTTCCAATCACATGATCCTAGTAATAGAGAGAGCTACATCAGCCCTAGATATTTAGGAGATAGACCCCGGGTAAGATACCGGTCTGATATGGCAGGTATGAACAATAACCAGAGACAAAATCAAGATCAAAGAAACGATGGTCCCTACCAGTCATTGGGGACACAGAGTAGGTTTGATCCCAACACCATGATATATGGTAATCAGGATAGGTCCCGATATGTGGATCGATTTACTGATAATGGAAATCAACATAGGGGCCAGTACCCACAATCTGAGAGACAGGACATGAGGCAAAACGTGAACTACAGTCCACGCCAGTACAATGATTCCCCACCAGGGGACTATAATCAAAGGATGGGTGCAACCCGCTCCCCTCCACAAATGAATCAAGAGTTCAGAAACCATCCCAACCGGTATCAATCACCTGAGAGGTATCAGAATAGATCCAATCAGGGGGAAAACAACCAATATCGACCTAGGCCACAGAAAGAGGATCCTAGAGAGATGGAAAGGTTCCAGTGCCTTGAGGCCCAAGTGAAAATGTTAGCTGAGCAAATAGGAAAGCTCTATACAGCGCAAAAACAACCTTCCAAAGAGGGGGCTGATGGCCATAGCAATGACCGGGGGGCTTCCGAAAAGCGACTAAGTACTCATGATAATCGCAGTGCCAAAATGACAGATTGCTCTGATATAATTTTGCATGACAACTCTGAGGTGGCTAATGGATTAAAAATGAAAGTACCAGTAAATGAAATTGTGATAGAAAGTGCAAATACTTATAAAAAAGAGGTACGGTTTAACTTAGAGCTAAATAAAACAGTAAAGATTTGCACAAATGAAAAAGAAACATTAGGAATTCCAAAAGAACAAAGGGACAGATTTAAGAAAAATGACTCATGCATGGGGAATACCAGTGAACAGGGAGTAAGTGGGGATGCCATAGCTCCTTCCCTGGGCAAGCAAAACAATGACCAAACACAGACAGAAAAAGGAAATACTCACAAGGAGGGTACAAGTCAATCACCTGAAAAATTCTTTGAGCCACATATTTTTGAAGAGGCTGAAAGGGCTGGTATTACACTAAATGATCACAAATGCACAGAATTAAAAAATGACAAATTGCTTAATGATGTTGTTACACATGTTCAGTTGGAAGGTTGTAATGTGGTCTCTGATGTTACCCAGATGGATGGGCGAACGGTGGCCACACTCCAAAAAACCTCTGAACATGGAGAAATGAATAAAATATCTCGCACAGAAATGGGTAAAAAGGAGGGAAAAATGTCTTTTCATTTACCAATGTGCTTAGCCAAAAGTGAAAAAGACCTGAGAAAGGTGAGCCCTGAAATCAGTAAGAATTCACATTTCTTATGTGTATTAGAGGAAGTTGAGGACAGATATTATGCACCCATCACTGTAGAAGAAAAATGCCACACCTTCGCTATGATTGACACTGGCGCACAGGCAACAATTATGTCCAAGGAGCTGGTAAAGAGTATCAATGAAGGGAGGCCTCCACAGAGTCAGATCACAGTGAAGGCAAATCAAGGCCCAGTGCATAACTTTAATGGGGAGGAGGTGCCCATCATAGGTGTAACTGAGGTTGACATAAAAATAGGAAAGCACAGAATGAAACAAGAGGTATTGATCACATCTATTTGTGAAATTCCATTTCTGATGGGGACAGATTGCCTGAAAAGATTGTCTCCTCTCATAGATGGGGTGAATGGAGTGCTGTGGTCCTTAACCAAAAAACCATTGAGGCCTAAGAAACTAAAATCACAAAACAGCAATATAAAAGAATGTCACACCGTTGCCAAAACAAATGATGCTGTGGAGGTATATCTCCAGAATAGCTGCATACCTAGTATCACTGTTATATTAATGTGTCAAGACAAAGATCAGAGCGACAATGAAAAACTACCTGTACAAATATACTTGGACCCAAGGAAAGATTGGCAGACTGCTATAGATGAGCACACATTACGTTTTTACAAAAGAGAATACATGCAAACAGAATATTGTTCCTAAAACAGATTCAGAAAAACACATTACCACTCTGGCAGAGATACACATGGAAGATGAGCAACCATGGGTTCACGTTGGTATAAATGATTATCTTAAAACAATAAAAGCCACTTTAGCGCTTGAACATGAAAGGAGTTTCATTAATGAGAAATTGTTGCAAAAAATTATGGAGAGGGAAGAAATCCCGAAATTTAGGATTAAAAACCAATATGTTTCTGGGTTGGACAGTCCAGACTTTGAAAACCGAATTACAGGCAGATGCATGCTTAAAATTAGCATTGGGCAGAAAACAATTTACCATAATGTATGGATAGTGAGTGGAGCACAAAATGAATTTTACATGGGCAATGACATCATGCACAGAATGTGTATGGTGTTAGATTTCCTTAATCAAAAAATATGGTCACGCCTATGTGGGCCGGCGCCTGAATTTGAAGACAAAAGAAGGGCTTATCATTGTGCACAACTAGTTCCTTATGCAGTCGAATTACAGATGAGGAAAAATACTATTGTTCCTGCATTTACAAAACAGTTTGCAATAACACTGAAATGCAAAAATGGACAGCAGATGAAAGGCTCTGATGCATTTGTATGCCTGAATGAATCCATAAAACAGCAAGGCCTGGATTATGAATACATTCCATTGGTAGACATTGGTGAGGGATCTGCAAAAATCATGGTAAATAATAAAGGTTGTCAGGATATTCATTTAGAGGAAAACTCCCCATTAGGAATGGCCATACAAAAATCACATTATACGGCAGATTTAAATAACATGGTGATTGGGAATATTCCTGAAAAATATGTAGATGCCAAGGGCGAGTTGCCAGAACACCTGGACTCTCAGCCCAAAGGAATATTTAAAATTCATTCTGTGTATCCTTATGATTCAAATGAGACAGTGTGCTGCCATCAAGAGGATTGCATAATATTTAATTTAAATGAAAATGAAACAGGAAATCAGCCCATTGAAGTGGAAGCTGATCTGCCAAAATATTTGAAAGTGGCAGCTCTACAAAAAGACACAGCCACACAGTTAGAGGAAAGCGCTGAGATTCCTTTACCAGAAGAGTTTCCAGAATTTTCCAGAATGGTAGAAGAGCAGATCTCCTTAGCGGATGCATGTGACAGCGATGAGGATCGACGCAATCTGAGGGAAATATTTATGGAGTTTAAGGATGTATTTGCAAAAGATGCTTATGATTGTGGTTTAACTGATTTACATGTGGCCACACTACCAGAAGGTTGTAGCAGAAATCCAGTGTTTGTACGCCAGTATAGACTACCGCTGGCATGTTTAGAATCATTGGCAGAGATTATTAAAAATTTGGAATCACGGGGAATAATTAGGCCCATTCATAGCACATCCAATACGCCTATTTTAGGTGTGTTAAAGCCAAATGGTCAATGGCGGCTGTGTGCAGACTTAAGAGAGTTAAATAAAAGAGTACCAGTATCTAGATGGCCACTACCATTCATTGATCAGGGCCTAGCTCAGATACATGGTTCAAATGTATTTACCACGTTAGATCTCACATCTGGATATTGGTGTGTGCCATTGGCAGAGGAGATACAACACCTATTTTCCTTTACATTTGACAGGACTCAATATGCCTGGCTTAGAGCTCCGTTCGGGTACATCAATAGTGGGAGTGAATTTGGCATATTTTTGAGAAAGGCCATGCCGGATGCAGCGGAGAGAGGAACAATAGTTTATGTGGATGATGTCCTAATAAAAAATGGAAGCCTTAAAAGCCATTTTGATGAAATAAGACATATACTTGGCCAATTGCAGAAAGCAGGCGCCAAAGTATCTTTGCAAAAAGCACAATGGTGCAAGAAAAAAGTGAACTTTCTAGGGCATGAAGTGACTGAACATGGGCTAAATCCACAAAGGAAGAAAATAGAGGCCATTCAAAGATTAAAAGATCCTAAAAATGTGAAAGGAGTAAAAAGTTTATTAGGGATGACAGGCTATAACAGAAAGTTCATTGAGAATTATGCAGAAATCACTCAACCATTGACTAAACTGCTTAAACTAAATACTCCCTGGAGATGGGAAAGAGAGCAGTCTGATGCAGTGGCTAGATTGAAGGAATGTCTTGTAAAGGCACCATGTTTAGCATACCCCATAAAGGACAGGGATTTCTTTATAGAAATAGGCTTTTCTGAACATTGTATGTCAGCAGTGTTATCACAAAAACACGATTTGAATCACAAAACCATTGCATATGCAAGTAAGGCATTTTCCCAAGTTGAAATGAAATTTAATGAATGCGAAAAGGCCCTATTAACCACTGTGTGGGCGCTACAACATTTCCGCCCCATTGTTCAGGGAGAAAAGGTGATTATTGAAACAAATCATCAACCTTTGCAATTTTTAGAGAGTAAAAGAATTAGATCAGGCAATCTAGCGCAATCCAGAATCACTTCATGGACGCTGGCATTACAAGGTTTTCCCGTAGAAGTAAGATATGGACAAAATAAAAAGAGCCCAATTGCTCAAGGGTTAGCTGACTTACATGACTGTGCAGCTGAACAAATAACAAATGAAATGGATGTGGAAGATAGTTTACAGGGATTTGAACAATCACCACACAAAGCTTTTGATGAAAAAACATGCAAGGATTTGCCAACTGTTTATGTGGATGGTTGTGCTTTTCACATTGAAAATGACAGTAATAAACAATTAGTGGCAGGAATAGGAAATGTCTGGTTGAAATGTGAAGGCGTTCCTAGTATAGGGATGAGGATTGGAGATAGGAGCAGTCAGGTGGCGGAATTGGCAGCCATCTATAAAGCAATTGCTACTGCAGTTGATAAAAAGTTCAGTGAAATTGTCCTGGTGACTGATTCTGACTATGCACGGAATAGCTTTGTGGAGTATTTGCCTGGTTGGAAAGCAAGAGGCATGGTTACATACAACAAAAAGCCACTTAAACATGGAAAAATGATACAAGCCATAGACAAATTGGTGTCAGAAAATAATTTAACAATATACTGGAGAAAAATTTGTGGGCATTTAAAAACACCAGGAGAGGATAAGGAGGGAAATGATAAGGCAGACCATCTGGCTAAGATTGGGGCTGTGATGGGAGAATTGCTACCTATTGATTATTTAATGGGTGAAATACAAATTGATGCAGTCACACGTTCTAAAGCACCAAAGGAGGTAGATCAACCGGTGGTGCAGTGGAGTCATGACACGCCAGACCAAGATTTGATTGAGGCACAAAAGAATGATAAAATTTTGGGAATCTATTATAATCATTTGATAGATCCTGAACAAAATCCTGTAACAGAAAAAGATTGTATGGGAAAAGAAGAGTTGAGGGTGTTATTAAAGAACAAAACACGAATTAGATTACAGGATGGGCTCATGATTAGAGAGTCCATAACAGGGCAAATACAGTGGGTAGTACCCCTTTCATTCAGAGGACTAATGCTACACCATGCACATGATGCCATAACTGCAGGCCATAGGGGTTCACAAAAGACATTAGAAATACTAAAAGATTATGCTTACTGGCCACATATGTCCCAAGATGTGGAATTATATACTAGAGGATGTCTAGTATGCGCCCAATTTAAACCTGCTTCACCAATGCATAGAGCACCATTGATGAAAAGAGGCCTAACTCTCCCATGGTCAGATTTGCAAATAGACTATGTAGGTCCTTTAAAAAGGTCGAGCAGGGGACACCGCTATATTTTGAGTGTGGTATGTTTGATGTCAAAGTGGATTGAGTGCATTCCCGCACCAGATTGTAGTGCGCAAACAGCAGCCACATTGCTGGTGAACCATGTGTTCTCAAGGTTTGGGTTGCCACAAAGAATTGAGTCAGACAGAGGAAGTCATTTCACAAGTACTCTAATGAGTAAGGTATGGCAAATACTAGGTGTGAAAAGGAAACTACATATCGCATATCGGGCGGCGTCTTCAGGTACAGTTGAAAGAAGCAATAGGTCTGTTGTGGATATTTTAAAGAAATTTGTGGCAGAAGCAGGTTCCAGCTGGGATTTACGTTTACCGTTGGTTCTGATGGCAATCAGGTCGACTCCTGCCAAAGCAACAGGTGTTAGCCCCCATGAGGTCTTAACAGGTAGGAAAATGGTGTTACCACAACACCTACTATACAGAACACATGAGCAAACTCTAGTGAGTGCATCCACAGTTCATGAATATATTGATGAACTGAGGAGGCATTTGCAACATGCATTTGCTTTTGTGCAGAGAAATCTGGAAAGAGCTGCTGAAAGTGCTAAGTCATATTATGACAAAAAGACATCAGTAAAGGAATACAATGTAGGGGATCAGGTGTACAAGTTTCATTTTGGAAAAAGTAAACAGAAAAATTCTAAATTTCTGGCAGCCTGGCAGGGGCCATTTCGAATTATAGATAAAGTCTCTCCTGTAGTGTATAAAATTTTGAAAAATGAAGGCGAAACAGCAATAGAGCAGTTTGTCCATGTAAATCAAATCAAACCATGCCATCCCAGACATGAGATCAGGCAGCTTGAGCATGTGGAAACGGATAGAGTCCCTTGAGAAAATAAATGGGTGTAATCAGGAGGCAGTGACAAAGAAGTTAAAAAAAAGTTGATTGTTATGATGGCACATAAACACTGTAATATATGTAAAAATATATAATATAAATAAATAAATAAATAAATAAATAAATAAATAAATGCACATATAACGGAAGCTCGTGGTTGGTGTGCAGAGAGAAAGTGTATTAAATATTGAATGCTGTTTTATATGTGTTTGTTTTCTTTTAACTTGTGTTTAATTTCAGAAAAAAGAAAAAAAAAAAAAACGAAGTATTTTTACCAAGCATGTTTTATTTTTGGCAAAAGGATGAAGTTAGTATTGTGCTATGTACTTAATCTGTTTATTTTCTATTTTGATTTAGACAATTAACATTATTTGGTCGGAGGTTCCGGGATCAGAGGCCACGGGAGACGATGGAGTCCTGGAGTCCCCTGGATGAAGACCAAAAGATGCCTGCCTCCAGGTGGAGGTGAAGACAAAATAACCGGAATGCCAAAAGAGATGACTACTGTGGATTCAAGATTGCCAAGATGAAAGAGTACTCGAATGAACCGAATAACATCGCTGGTCGGGACATACCAAAAGAGACAAAACAAAAGTTCCGGCATATGAAGTTCCACGTATTTATTATTTTAATTATTTATTTTAACTTGTTATATTACTTATTTGTTTTAGTTAGTTGTTTTATTTCATTGTTTTTAATTGACTTGGAAAATTTAAACTTAAAGTAATGCCACTTCCACTGAGAAGGCAAATGTGGAACATTTTATGAACTGATGGACTCAGATGAAATGTTGATTGCAAATTTTCATTGATGCACATGAATATTCATTTTGTTGGATTGCTATATTGTAAAAAAAAAAAAATAGAACAAGTTGTTTTTAGGAATTGGCTTGGATTATAGCCAAGTTCTAAAAACAAAAGGAGGGTATATGTAAGGATATTTAGCAAACAGCACAGAGTACAGCGCTACTGCACAAGTAGCAACATTTTTTTTGCAGCACCACCACCACAAGGGTGCGGTGCATTGCTATATGGGTTAGCAGATTAACAAGGAAAGACAGACTATTCAGTCAAAAACGATTTTAACATATAAGATGCAAATCTATTTTTACAGTTAAAAGCACACGTGTTCATTTAAAAATGCACACTATTTTTCACCTGAAATGCCTATATTGCTAGAGACACATTTGAAAATTAACAGCTAACCTATTAACCATTAACCTGACTAATAAAACCTTATTTTAATATAACCCACTAATAAAATGTGTTCTCTACTGCAGAATTAGGCATACTCTGAAAACCATTTAAATGAGTGTGCAGATTTTTTCTCTTCTCTGCCTGATTCTCCGTGTTGTTGTGCACAGTAACTGCAGGAAGGAGGAAGTCAGATTTGCAACAATTGCAAATGTATAAGCGAAGCTATTGTTGAAGAGTAGGAGGATGAGAGATGATGGATTTCATTGGGACACGTCATAAAGAGGGCTGAGAGGAAAGTTTTAGTGGGCAGTATCAGGGAAAAAGACAGGAAGACATCTTTCTGCACTACTGGGGAGAAGACCTGGCTGTGGGGTCCTGACTGAATGCAAATTCCGGTGTCCTGCTGCAGTCGAGACTGGGGAAAGCTGAAAGAAAAACCTTTCCACTGGCTGAGGCATTCCTATCTGAAAAAGCTGAGAATTCCAGGCAATGACCCCGGCTTGAGAAGGCAAGCGTTCCTTTTTGCTGGAGTTAATCCAAGAGAGCCACATTCACAAAGAGAACAACTAAAGAGATAAGGTAATGAGAAGTGTGGGAGCTGAGTGTGTACGGTGATATGCAGTCAGTGTAGGATTCCTGTGCGTGTCTTAATCAAATACCAATGTTGCAAGTTGAATTCTGTTCTCCGCCACGCTCTTTGCAGTGTGTCATAGAAAATGCTTTTACTGTACCATTTTATTTATTTCTGTAAAGAATGAGATCATGTCTAAATGCAACTTTTATAATACAGAAAATATTTGAAAACAGACGGGTGGTTTATTTTCTATTTACCATTACAATGCCAATGATGTGGGGAGATTTTTAAACAGTGCAATGGTCATTTTAAGACAGATGTGTGCATGTCAGAATCAGTATGAATAATTGTGAGTGACTGTAGTATAACTTGTTGGAGGTACATGAGCCAACGGGAAGAGAGACTCTCTGAACATAGCTCCCTACCGTATATAAGGTAGTGGAAATTACCACAAAACTACCACATATAGCTCTCTGTCGTAAATAAGTCAGTGAGTTTGCCCATGGTGGCGCACCAACACTATCACTGGAAAATGTGGTATCCCTAGAATGCAGGTCTGAGGTCTCTCTAGTGATCACACGAAAAATCTAAGCGAAGATAAGGGATTCTGGACATTGGGGCCACAAATAAAACAAGGGAATTATGCTCACCAAAATACCACCAACCACGTATACCAAATATGCAGGTCTGGGTGCTGAAATAATGCATGTCCATTGTATTATTGTTGCACATGGCCAAATCTGAATACAAAGAGTGATTATTGTTAAGTTATTTTTCGGCGGTAATAAAATACCGTCAGGCCCCAAATCTCCACAAAATACCCTACAGCTCCCCTCACCACTCACTCTCCTCACTCCTGCCCATAGCACCTTTTGAGTTCTCTAAAGTTGTCTGCTCAATGAAGGTCTCATCCAAGCAGGTGCTCCCCTGCTCCTGTAGAACCATTAAGGACAACATCTCACTCACTCTGGCTCTTGCCAACTACTGTAACCACTCCTTCACCACTGGCTCTTTTCCTCTATCCCTCAAACACTCCCTCATGCACCCTCTCCTACTAAAAAAACAGTCTGCTGACCCTGCATGCCCAGCCAACTATCACCCTATCTCCACACCCCGCTTCCTGGTAAACTCTTGGAGAAGTTGGTCCTTCCCCCAATTCATTCTTCATACTGAACTTGTTAGGTGCCTCCAGGACCATAAATCCAGATTCCGGGCATCCAGAGGCACGGAAACTGCTCATCTGAACACCTGTGATGACATGCTCACAAATCTTGACTCTAACTCTGCTGCTGTTCTCATTCTCCACAACCTCTCCTCTGCCTTTGACATGGTTAACCATTCTATCCTCATCCCCCAGCATCACAGACCAGGCCCTGGATTGGCTGACCTCTTTTCTTACTAACAGCCCATCCCAGCTGCAACTGGACCCTTTCTCCTCCACCACCTCAGTCTCTACCATCGGCATCCCCATGGCACTATCCTATCAATGTGGCTTTTCAATATCTGTCTCGTCCCTCTTGCTCAAATGATCTCCTTCTCTCCACATTTCCCGTGCTATACTGACAACACACACCTCTCCTTCAAACTTCGCTCTACCGCCTCCTCCTCCTCTCTCATCACTGATTGTCTGATGGCCATTGAGACATATGTGCGGCTAACTATCTCTGTGTTAATGCCAGTAAGACAAAGATCCTTCTCATTGGGACACCTGCACCCTGTTTCACTCCTACCCTCTGCCCCCTCCTTGGGCCCTCTACCCTCACCATCCTGTGAGGCCAAAAACCTTAGAGTCATCTTCAACTCCGCTCTCCTTTACCCCTCACATCTTTGACCTTGTCAAGAAGGCCGACTTCCAGCTTCACCTCCTTAGAATCATTCTCCCTTTGCTCACCTTTCCCCAGAAGCTGAATGTCTCCAGAGCTCTGGACCTTTCTAGCCTGGACTACTTGAATAGCTTCTTTCTCAATCTCTCCCTTTCCTCCCCATGTCCTATTGAGCTAATCCAGAATAGGGCTGCAAAACGTATTCTTGCCCTCAAACCCGTGACAATATCTCTATATCTTTCCACCCCTAAAATCTCTCCACTGGCTCCCGGTGGCTGAAAGGATCAAATTCAAGCAAGAAACAAATTCCACGAGGCTTAAGAATCCTGATCTTCCCAGACTTTAACAAAGATGATGACAAAGACCTTGCAGAAGATTGGGAAAAGAATTTGGAATCCTGCTCCACAAGAATGCTGGAGATGTTGGTGGAACATGCCACTCGGGAACAGAAGAGAGCTATTGAACAAATAGACATAATAAAAAAAGAAATTGTAGATGCTAAAGCATTGGAGGCAACTAAGGAAAAAAAATTACTTGAAGATGTATGAGGTACTAAAAGACTACCAAGACGAGATTAAATTACGGAAATTACGAAAATTTTTCAGGGATGAGAGAGACTATAAGGAAGACAGGATATATACTTTTCAGGAGAAATATAACACGTTTTCTATTTCTACCTCATCGTCCAAGGAAAGCACACCTAATACATCACCTGCAAGCTCGGATGTGGAAGAAGTATCGGAAGGAGAACCACTTGGATCAGAAGATGACACCAGAGCAGGTAAAGGCTTCCTTAACCAGATAAGGAGATACAAGAAGGGCAACAGGACCCAAACATCCAAGCAAGTCCGTTTTCAGTTAACAAACTCTTCAATCAAGAAACGACCTTTAGTCGGAGGCGAGGAAGGAGGGGGTCAGGCAAACACAGGCAACCCAGATGCCTTAGAAGACTATCGAAGAGTGACAAGAGCAGGAGCCAGGGCAGTAGCCAAACAGAACCAATGAATACTCTTGTGATGAATCTATCAGACACGGATCTATCTCAGGATGAAATCTCTCTCCTTAACAAAGGACTATCATTCGCACCAACTGCCTATATGGAACCTATGCAAGTGCATATTGACTTATTCAAATTTGTGAGAAAATTAAAACTTAAGAAATTCTTTGCTACTCAAGTAGAGAAAGGGAAACGAACTTCGGATCCAGTAGAAAGAAGCAAAGTTACGATTGAGGAATTGGGCAATATTCATCTATTAAGATCATTACAAGAATCAGACAACTTTCCTATTCATCAAACCATGCAAGAATTAACAATCACACCCATTGGTTTAACCAGTAAAGAACTTAGACCTACATCCAAATTCTTGCCACAATTACCTCCTGACAACATGATAGATGCTTTCTACAAATCAGTTACAAAAGACCTGTATAATACCCAAGACAAAATGAGGCACAACCGCAGACAGACGGAACGAGAGAACCTTACACTACAAGAGAAGAATGCACTTTGGAAACTCAAAACTAATCGTCAGTTGGTCATCAAAGAAGCTGATAAGGGGGGTAACATAGTTGTCTTGAACCGTATGGACTACATAAAAATGGCACAAAACCACCTCGACACACCCAACTGTTACCAAATTCTGTCAAGTAATCCGACAAACAGAATAGTACAAGAACTTAAGGACTCAATTGAGGGGTGGCACCGACAGGGCCTCATCACAGACGATGAGAAAAGATTTCTGTTCATCCCGAAACCGACATTACCAACTATCTATTTCCTTCCCAAGGTGCACAAAGACTTTTCTACTATCCCGGAAGGAAGGCCAATTTTGAGTGGAATAGGTTGGGCCACAGAACCACTATCGGAATACATAGATCATATACTAAGGCCTAAAGTTAAACTGGTAAAAGCCTACCTAAAAGACACAACTTCTGCATTACATATTGTTGAGAACATCCAATGGCAGCCTACATACCATCTCGCTACGTGGGATGTCACGGCCTTATATACGTCAATTGGACATGATTTGGCACTTGATACTGTTGACTATATTTTTAAGAATGAATCGGCATCACACTTTTCATTCGTTTGCATGCTAAAAGAAATGCTCATGGCCACCCTAGATAATAGCATCTTTACCTTCAACAACACTATATACAAACAGAAACGGGGGGTTGCCATGGGGGTCAAATATGCACCAGCACTAGCAAATCTAGTAATGGGCATGTTTGAGGACTTATTAATTTACACTACAGAGGCGTATAACAGACACGTCATCAAATGGACCCGGTACATTGATGACGTCCTGTTAATATGGAATGGCACACCACAGGAGCTGGAAACGTTCAGACTCCAAATCAACAATAAACAGCTAGGCATCGAGTTCACAGGAATTAGCAGTAAGACAGAGATCAATTTCTTGGATCTGAATGTTTATGTTTCGGGAGAACACCTCAAAACCAGAACATATCGGAAAGAGACAGAAGTAAACTCCACATTATATGCAACGAGTTGCCACTATGAACCGGTAATCAGGAATATCCCTAAAGGGGAGTACATTAGGGCCAAGAGGAACTGTAATGAACTATCTTACTTTAATGAAGAATGTGAAACTTTATCCAGGAGATTTCAAGCCAGGGGCTATCCAAGGAAGTGTATTGAAACTGCCTATAACAAAGCACAAAAAATTCCAAGGACACAAACCCTAACGCAACAGGTGAAACCTAATCCGTCAGATAAGGTGCGATTCATTACTACATACTGCGCAAACAACTATGTTATCAAGAGATCTCTTAGAAAATACTGGCACTTACTTAAATTGGACCCTCACATCGAGTCTTATATACATGACCACCCGTCATTGATCTATAGACGAGCCAAAACCCTGAAACAGAGCCTCAGTCCGTCATTACTACCAGAAGAAAGGGAGGAGACAACTGGGACCTGGCTAAAAGAATCCAGCCCAGGCTTTAGAAAGTGTGGCACATGTACTATGTGCAAATATGCCACACCTATGACAAACATCTTTAAGGCAGGCAATGGACCTCAAATCAAGATACGAGAACAGATAAACTGCAAAAGTAAGCATGTTATATATGCCATCATCTGCACTTGCGAGAAAATCTATATTGGCAGTACGATTCGTGAACTCCGCTTCAGGATCAGGGAACACCTGGCAGTGATTGGAAGCCAGGACAAGAATTTACCTCTAGCGGACCACTGGCAGCGCGTCCACAGATGGACAACAAACAACACATCAAATTCATCGGGCTCAAAAAAGTGACATTGGGATGCAGAGGAGGCAACCAGGAACTATTGTTACGTCAAGAGGAGGCCAAACTCATCAATTTCTTCAGAAGTGTAGAAAACGGCCTCAACACAGACAAAGAAATGTCATACTTTCTATAAATAATGTTTGTAAAAAATGTTCTTTGGGAGAATTTTGAAAATTTGTGTTCGGTATTGTATAGATCAGAGATAAGCGCCTGAGAAGCAGGCCGGAATACAGCAAAATAAAAAGGTTTGCGGGTGTTATCCCCAGACCCGCTCTGCCGTAGAAATTCAGAGGGACTACTTCTCCCAGCATGCACCTGGAGGAGATAACACTCCTCGAGATGTGATATCGGACTAGATCCATATGTAAATAAGTTTTGAGAGAGATCATAAATAATGGGGCCTATACTCCAGTTTAGGACTGTTTTCATTTTAATTCAAAATGGTATAAGAACACGTACAAACCTGCCATAGATAATTAGGTCCTTACCACTAAAATATGGCCGACAGCTGTCATAGTACGGAAACAGAAGTAGGACCAAATACCATTACTATGGTAACATCTAATATATAAATAACATAGAATGGCGTCCGCCATCTTAGGAACCCGACGCGTGATGCCGTAAAATTGAAATTGTAAGGTAAGCCCTTGGGGTCTGCTCAGCCCACACAACAACGCACCAATCAACAAAGGGTCCGCGTTCCAAACTTCGGTTGATATCTTCACCCGTATAAGCTCTTTATTGTCAATGCACACAATGATAAAATGTGATATTACTTGGGTAACAACTTGTAAACCGTTCAGATCGCACTGCCATGCGGAAACGCTACGTTGAATGGGAGCCAGTTTAGATTTCTTGAAGGGAAACCTATGTTAATGTTAGGCGAAATACGTACTAGAGGAATTTGTACACATGAATGCATGTTTGAATAGAATAATAATGTATGAATACAGCGCAGTGACTCGGATGTTTTACCTCGGTTCCCTTAGAAATCGTTTGGAGTCTGATGGGACTCAGCCATCTATCACGTTATTTGTAGCTGTTAAATCAGTGGATGGGTAAGCTAGATTTACCCATTTGGGATTTTTCGAATAAGTGAATCAATGCAACTTCGTGATTTCGACCATGGACTCAAATACTCTCATTTCTTCTTTTCTTTTTTCCCTATATTTTCAACTACCCCTCACTCCCACCTCCACACTCCTCCAATTGATTTTTCGACTTCTGACTGGTATGTGTCAACTATTTTTGGTTTTGTTTACAAATGGGTCTGTGCATTTAATTAATGTTGCTTATGGTTATAAATTAATGCCTCAATTTGTCATGCATCTTTATTTTATATTTTTATTTTTTAATTTTTGTTTTGGGGAATTTGCGAAACATATGAATCCAATATGCTTTGTGTTTCTCTGTAATTGTAATGTTTAAAATTTTCTATTTGCTAAATTTCTAATTTTATGTTGTATCATTAATATCTAGTAAATAGACATTGCCCTGATCTGAGGAAGGCACTAGGAGTGTGCCGAAACACGTGTAATCAATAAGGGCCATCAACAAATAAAAAATTAACTGTGAAATTCATTTGTGGCGCAATTAAGAGATGTGTGCAGTCCCCGAGTCAAATTCAAGACCCTCTGCATCATCCAAAAAGCCTGGAATCACGCCATCTCCAACTTCCCCTCCCTAAATACTTTCCTGCTAGAACCCTCCGCTCCTCAATCTCCAATTATCTGCATGTCAAACGCTTCTCCAAGCAAAGAGTGGGGGGCAGGTCTCTTTTTGGCTGGTGCCTCTCTTTGGAACAGCCTCCCTGCCCCTTTCAGACTTGAACCGGACCGCCCTAAATTCCAGAAACTTCTCAAAACTCTGCTTTTCTCTACCGCTTTCCCTTCCCTGCTAATCACCCCATTGCCGCTGAGACAGTCCATCATGAATCACACATGTTACCAGGTCCTCTACCCCGTTGACACCAGCACTGCCCTTGCGGGCCCTGTGACTGGTGCTGTGCATCTCACCTGTGGGATTCCTCCACCTTAGCACTTAGCCAGTGGCCTCTCACCTTGGCTCCCCTTGGTACCTCCATCCCGGGCTCCAACAAGCACTTGTCCATACCTTGATCCCTCCCACTCCCTTCCCTATGTCCCGCACTTCTCTTCACTGCACTTGCACGCTGAATGTCACAAGGCCGAATAGATCCACAATTGTATATTTACTGTTTTGGCACTGTTATTCTTCCCTTGTTCCCTTCCCCACTTGTCTTGTGGTGCCTTGAAACACCATTCTGTTGTCAAGGCACCTAACAAATGCTCAATAACTAAATACATTCCTGCAAACTCACTGGCTGGTAACGCATCTCGGCTGTGCTCTAAGACCCTCACAATAAATTGGGCCTTGTGGAGTTACAGTAAGGTGAAACCCAATGGAATGGGCGTAATTGCTTAATTAGAACATTGAGTATGACGTTGTTACATCTGTGAGGAACCAAAGAGTGCATCACTTACTAGTCCCTGGGGATCTCTCCCTCAGGTGGCCAGGGCACATCCATCGCCTTTTGGATCCAGACCCTGGGGGTGGACTAGTGTGGGAGGATCACCTGGAGGGCTCTTCGGGGATTGTGTGTTAGGCAACTGATGGTGAGATGCAGTATTCCCCCTTTTCCAGTGCCAATACCACATCCCATTTTTTAGGATTCTCCAACATCCCAACTCTCCCTCCCCTTTCAACACAAACACTGGGCTGAGGAAAAGGGCGACAGAGTTAAGTGGCTAACCCTTTCACATTCCATTGGACCTGTCCCGTTAATCAGGTCAGGCAAAGTCAGGCCTTTGACCTTAATCACATTCACCTGATAACCATTAGCTCTCCCCACATGGATAAAAGTCGGAACATAGACACACACTAAGCAAGGTGAGACACGAGAAGGAGCAGATCGTCCGTGGCGAAGACAAACCACTGGAGCAGGATAGTTTGCAAAGGTAGCGGGCGCCCCTCTCTCGACAGAACAAGGCCTGGAGCAGGATGACCAATCAAGATTACCAGAGCGATGGGTAGGAAAAAACCCAGAAGTTCCCTGCAGGAGGTTGCAGAGAAAGACTAATCCCAGATAAGAAAAAGCCTGCATTGTGTTTAAAGGATGTCAGCGACCCTCCCGTGTAAACAACAGAGTTTGGGAGGCGAGGTTAAGCCTGTGGTATCAACCTTGACTCATGAATCAAAGCTGCAAAGACAAGAAAGGAATGCACGCAACCAGTGAGTTAGCGAAAGAAATGAAAGGCCAGTTTGTGTCAAGAAAAGATTGAAGCCACCACAGTGTATCACATGATTAAAGGTTGCGTGCATGGTGATGAGACACTAAAGAAAGCAAACCAGTGATGAACTTGTCAGTAGCAGATAACTGTGAAGCCAGTGACACAGTAGCAGAGTGGTCCGGTGAAAGGAAATAGCCCAGAAAAGTCTCCACAAAATGTTTGATGTCTTGTTATAAAGTGGCAAAGTGAACGAACTCTGAAATGCAGAATGGTCAAGATTAACCCTGACGAAAGGGGAAGTTAAGAGGTGATTGCATAAAGGGGAAGATTTCTTTGAACTTTTCTGAATGAGGTATGGAACTACCAAGAGAGACTGCAGAAAATAACATTAAGGCAAAGCTGAAGTGAAAGTTGAAGTGGTCCTGCTGAGGTCTATGGTAAAAGCCTTGCACATTTGTAAGTCTTCGACATCAGTGAAAGGACCGAGCATGGCTGAGGGAGACCGGAAGCATGCTACATGGATGCTAATGGTGATATGCCCCTCTGTGGCTGGGCCCACCCTGTGGGTAATGGCCCGCCGCCCTCACTTCGCTCGGGTCCTTAACTTGGGCAACCGTGGACCGTTACCTACAGGGTGGGCCCGCCACCTTGGAGCATAGGGCCTCATTCCAGAACTTTGTTTCTCTACCAACTTTCAACCTCACTGCTCAGCGTCTCCCGTAGCCAATATTCTAACAGGACAATGCTCACCGCAAGGTGCTGAGCAACTTCTCGGACTGTTTTCTTTTGTTTCCAACTTATTTTTTTGCCTTTCTTTGCAATTTAGCTGTATTATAATGGCATTACAGCCCTGGGAAGCCTTAGGCCAGTACATCAGGGCGTGGGCTGATAGCCCTCTACCACTGGATGTAATGCCTCAGAATAATACTTTGAACTAGCAAAACAATTTGCACTCTTCTTGACCCAGTTGTTTGCTGAAGTTGTGAAGATGGCTGTTGGAGGCAGGTCACTGTGAAACATATGCTCCTATTATTTCGCATCCAGTCACGGTTCTAACCTCCTGTTGGAACGTTTGCTCTCATTTATTCTGCACTACCCTGCACTGCGAGCATACACATAGCTCTTGCAGGACTCCGAGCACAGGACCCGGAGCGCAGGATTTCGAGCGCCGTCTTGAGGAGGCGGGACCCGCGCTAGTCATGTGGAACATCACGTGACCCCCTACAGCTACAAAGCGCCCTCCCATCCGCCCGAGTGGCGTATTATTTGGCATCCAGTCACGGTTATGATATGATATGATATGATATGATATTTGTAACGCGCCTATACACAAGTGTTTCAAGGCGCGACGAGGCAGGGAGGGAGGGAAACAAGGGGAAGACAGACAAACGATCCTACTAGGCCAGGTGTCATTCAGATCGCGCAAGTGCAGAGGTAAGGGGAAAAGGAGAAAGTGCAGGGGGAGGAGGTGGGGGGGAAGTGCGGTACAAGGTAAGTAGCGTAAAAATAAATAAATAATAAATAATAAATAAAAGGGCCAGCTGGTGGCAAAGTGCGAGGTAAGTGCAGAGCAAGTGCTGGGAAGGGGGCTGTAGGGATGCAGTGACAGTCCCACAGTGCAGGGGGAGCCAGGGAGGCAGTGCAAGTGGAGAGTGGCTGGGACCTGGACCGAGGTCGCTGAGAGTGGCTCAGATGCAGGTTTAGTGCAGAATTCAGTGGGGAGTTAAGCAGGTTTAGCAGGGGAGAGGGAGAGAGAAGGCAGAAGCGAAGAGGAAGGTTTTGAGGTGCTTCCGGAACCGGAGATGGTTCTCCTCAAGTTTCAGGGAGGCAGGAAGGCTGTTCCAGAGGGAGGCCCCTGCTGCGGAGAGAGATCTACCCCCAGCTCGTTGCTTCGAGAAGCGGCTGACCATGAGGGAGTTGGAGAAGGATGAGCGAAGGGCTCGTGAAGGAAGATATTTAGGAAGAGAGAGTTGAAGGTATTTAGGCCCCAGGCCCCAGAAGGCCTTGTGGACAATGCAGAGGGTTTTGAACTTAATCCTCGCAGCCACTGGGAGCCAGTGAAGAGATTTCAGTCCTGGAGAGATACGGTCCCTGGGCTTGAGGCCAAGGACAAGTCTCGCAGTTCTGTTCTGGATAAGTTGCAGAGGGCGGAGAGTGGAGGCAGGCAGATTAAGATAGAGGCTGTTACAGTAGTCCAGCCTTGAGAGAACCAGGGCTCGGGAGACAGTGAGCTTCTGGGGGAAGGAGAGGAAGGGAAGAATACCTCTGAGGAGGTGCAGCTGGTAGTGTGACTTCTTAGAGACGTCAGATATATGAGGAGAGAAGGAGAGTGTGGAGTCGAAGATGACCCCAAGGTTTTTAGCCTTGCAGGTAGGGGCAGGAAGGGGGCCAAGGGAACGTTTGCTCTCATTTATTCTGCACTACCCTGCACTGCGAGCATACACATAGCTCTTGCAGGACTCCGAGCGCAGGACCCCGAGCGCAGGATTTCGAGCGCCGTCTTGAGGAGGCGGGACCCGCGCTAGTCACTTGGAACATCACGTGACCCCCTATAGCTACAAAGCGCCCTCCCATCCACCCTTGCGGCGTTAAGCCCGGCGATGACAAGGCCGATAGCTCCTCCAGCCCGGAAAACTTAGAAAAAAAAACGCAGCTAGTGCTTATTTTTTGTAAAAAAAATAAATAGCACTTACCGAGATTCAGCTGCAGCTTTCCTGCTCTGGTCTCCGGTCCGCGTCCTCCGAGTCCCGGCACTAATGAAGGGAAAGCCACCCAGCGGTAGACTTTATTTACTAGAGCTGGCTGGCTTTTCCTTCATTAGTGCCGCAAAAGCCAGCACAGGAGGGCCTCCATTTCACAAAATGGCGGCGCCCTTGTGCTTGCTTTTGAGCTTAAATATCTCAAAATTTTACATAGGAAGTTTTAAAACGGAGGATGCTAGTATTTTTTTTTTTACGTGGGCTATCTATTTTTGAAATAAAATTTTTTACTAGACTATGCCTTTAAGAACTTACTCAATGAACTACAGGTCTACTCAGCACAATTGGGTCTAGTGGTAAATTTGGAAAAAACAAAAATAATGGCGATCGCAAGGAGAGGGCCGAGACGATCGGAAATTGCTACCAATTTGGGAACAATTGCTGTGGTGGAGCAATACCCATATCTGGGGCTGATCTCTAATCTCAGATTAGGAGGTCATTATTAGAACTAAAAAGAGGAGAGCTAAACTGCTCACGTATCAGGCCTGTAGATTTGCTAAGGGCACGGCAGGCTTCAGTATGGCTGGTATTATGAAACTATATTTGCAGTGTTTTGTACCCGCCGTGCTATATGGCCTGGAGGCTTTGGCAATGCAGGACCTGATGTGGTTAAACATCTTGGAGGGATTCTATTGGCGGAGTGTTTTGGGCCTGGGACCATCTTGTTCAGTCCAATATCTAAGATTGGAATTGGGCCTTATCTCGTTGAGAGGAATGGCATTGCGGGCACAAGGTTCTTTCTATTTGAAAGCCTTAGCGAACCCTTGTTGTAAATTGCTCAGGCTGGCAGGACAAAGCTACTACCTAGAAAAACATCCTAGAGGTGGTTCATACAAAGAGCTGAATGAATCACTGTTTGTGGAGATTGACTGGCCATATGATAAGTTAAAACATTTGCCCTACATTCACCAGAAAAGAGCGTTCCAAGATAAGCTTAATAAGTGGGACTGGTGTATGAACACAGAACACTTAACTAAGCTTAAAGGATATGAGGCAGTCTCTCATGTTTCCCACAGATACTTAAGACCCCAGATCTATCTATTGCTATCCCCGGCGCCTGAATTAAGGCGATTTTTGCTACAATTAAGAACGAATCAGCTCCCGGTCCTTACTATAATTGGGCCAAGGTTGAAAATCCCTCGTGAGTCCAGGACTTGTAGAATATGTCAGGTGACAGGAATGTTGGAAACTGCGCGGCATGTTCTAACCTTGTGCCCAAAACTCGGCCCAACATACATGAGTGCATATGGAAAATGGGTCCATAATTATGATACTATAAAAGACGAAGTGTTCTGGTATGGATGATTAAATCCAGTTTCCCTAAGCTTACAGCTAGCCCTTTTTAGGGTCTGGACTCAAATAAAGCCCTTACTTATTCCGGTGATAACAATCTCTTTACCCCAGAAATAAAATGATCCCTTATGGTATCTTAATACACTGCCGCTCCATGGGACTGTGGAATTTAAAGACCAAAGGTTGAATGAACGACTGAAATGATAATATCATATTGTTGTCTGTTTAGCCTGTGCCTATATGGCAAATTATATGTACGTATGTATGCATATGTATATGAAATGTATCCAGTGTGCTCCTGTTCTTATACTCTTCTTATACTGTTGTTATGCGCGGTTTATGCTTGACATTTGATGTTATATGTTGTCTATATCTGAGCTATCTTATATGTGATATGAGTTGTGTAAAATCCAATTTTTGGATTATACCACAATAAAGTATTTATTATTATATACTCCTCCCGATAAATTTCATATTACAGCAGCCAGTCCACTGTGTTGCAGAAGCTACCAGAATGTCAAAACGCCGTATTCAGAACTGGCGGCAGGCAGTTGGAGCTACTCTTCAATGAAATGCGTTTGAGTGACTGTTTCACCAAATCCTTTGATAGACATAAATTGCAATGAAACAAGAATTATGACCCTCTCCCTGCACACACACGGCCTCTTCACGAGTGATAGCTTCATACGTGGCATAGCTCACTGGAAATAAATCTCTGCTCCGAATTGAAAGCATGTGCAATTGTGGCGTTAATAAGGCTCCCACACTGAAGGTGTGTGCCTTTTGCGGGAAGGAATATTGGAAAATGGGAGCGTGCTGCCAATCAAAATGCCTCCCTGCGATGCACATAAAATCACAAAGAGAAATCGGACGTATCTGCATAGCAGAGGATGAAAAGAAAATGCACTGTGAAAGAAGCGTCTCAGAGGCTTCCAGAAAAAACAAAAAAATTCTGCGTGTTCTCAGGAGCAGTTATGGGAGGGGGTTATTTGATTTACTGCCGACTGACAGCCTCAATAAAATGATGTATACAAAGGAGTACATTAAATAAAGCTCCTGCTGCATCACTTATAAGGTTCAGCATTTCTCGAGGACTAAGGTTCACCAGAAGCAAGGGCATGTGCAGACTAACTCCACCTGTGCGGGAAGGAAAGAGCCAGAAGACAGGCCTTCTCGGTCTATGCCCCAGCACTCGGGAATTTCCTCCCCGTCAACGCTAGACTCTCCACTTTGCTTCTCCAGTTCAGGAAGGAGCTCAAGATCCCCCTCTGCAAGGAATGGATCCTCCCTAACACGTAGGTATGCACTCCCTCCTCTTCAAGGAATGGATCGTCCCTAACACGTAGGTACGCACTCCCTCCTCTTCAAGGAATGGATCCTTCCTAACACGTAGGTACGCACTCCCTCCACCTAACCCGGAGACTGGGACATCTGCCCCATCACCCCTTTCCCTCCCCTGGTTGCTTTTAAATCCATTTCTGCCAAACTTCCCGCCCTATCCCCCGTACGTTGTTCGACAACAACTTCCTTGAATTGATCCCTTCCGATTTGCTTCCCCCACTTTTTACTCTCCCCCTCTCCCCCGTGACTTTTAAAGTGGTTTTTTGCTTCCCTAAGCTAGGTCTGTGCTCAATAAATAGCAAAATAATAACTTTTGTAAAGGTTTTCACAGGCAATCGGGTAGTATCTTCCTGGTGAAAATGTAATGTCCTTTCTCCTCTGTTCCAGGTTATTCACACTGTGTACTCCGGCTCTTGCTACCTCCTATCGCTCTAACTTTTTCTGCTTCTCACCCGTCTCCCGTCGTGCCTGGGGTTCTCATCTTATCATTGCTTATGCTGAGCGGATCTGTGCCAGACATCTGTGCCAGACATCAGACATCCATCTATATTTGTATTTTATTGGTACCAAAGAGCTGTACAAGAATGCTAATAAATGGTATATAAGTAATAAAAAACAATAGTTAAAAAAAGAAACGAACAGATGATACTGGAAATTAATCGCAACAGAGAGAAGTTAACGGGCACGAAGAGAGGACAGAAAAGGGATCTCCTATGAAAAATGTGAAGTGAAGGAGAAGAACGAATATTAGGGAGAACGCCATTTGAAGATTTTGGAGCGAGAAGCGGGGGAAAAAAAGAGCAGAAGCGAGAAGGTGCACAGGGAGGTTTTGGGAACGAAAGAAGATGCAGGGAGCACCCAGGGGAATGCATTGATCTTAGAAGACAAAGGTAGGAGAGGGTTTGTCCATTGTAGCATTTAAAGACAATGGTAAGAAAGTGGAAAAGAAGATGAGATTGAAAGGTAAGGAAAGAGATCGACAGAAGAGATCAGGTGTGAGAGAATCGGGGAAGTGGGGAAAAAAATCTCAATTTGAGGAGTTAAATAAAGAACTAAGTAGAGTATCATAGGAAGAGGGAATACCCACTGGGAGGGCAGAACAGTAATCATGTCGAGAGCGAGTAGAAGTGGAAATAAGTTTAGCTGCACAAAAGGAAAGGAACGACTGTATAAGGCACAGATTATGATGATAGCAATAGATACAGCAGTTGTAGAAGTACAGTTTGAGAAAGATAGGGCAGGGTCAAAGGTGACCTCAATGTTATGAGTGTGAAGGGTAAATAGGAAGAGAGGTAGGAGGGACAAAAAAGGCTGCATGGAGACTGGGGCGGGGGGGACTCGCGAGAGAAATTCAGTTTGGATGGTTTGGGATGAACGAAAGTGAGGTCATATCCAAGACTGAACAGCAGAGAGGAAGGCTGAGACAGTAGAGTGGAAGACTGAACAGCAGAGAGGAAGGCTGAGACAGTAGAGTAAGGAGAGTAAGAGAAAGAGAAGATCTGAGTCTCGTCAGTATTCAAGGAGCATGAACGTTCAAAAGATTGCATGAGTGAGGTAAGGGGAATAGCGTAGGATGAGAAAAGCAGCCGCCCTTAGACAGAACCCTCTAGAACCCCGTAAAGAAGAGGATGAGGTTTAGGGGTAGCCTTGCCGCTAAGGCCGTGGTCACCCACGTCCTTCATCTTTCACAGGCAAGACCATTTTCCTCAGACTCACGTGTTATATCCCAGCCTCATTCACCAGAAGTGGCTGCTCATCGTGGGCAATAAATAGGGTGTCTACCCCCCACCCATGCAAGGAGGACAAGTGAAAACCCCAATTGTAATGGCATTGTTGGCGTCACAGATGGCACAGAAATCACTCTGTGAAATCTTAAGGATAGTTTATGAATTATGTTCTTAGTGAAGCCTTTGGTGTGTGTGTCTCTCTCTCCCCCCCCCCACAAATCTCCCCCCTAATCAAGACAACTGTAACCCTGGTTAGCACTTTCGATTGTAGATGCCTGCTGCCGTCGTCCCCTGCTGTCTAATAATTGACTTACCTGGTGGGGTTCACCCTAACAGCAGGCGCTTAACTTGCCCTACTCGCATCACTGGTTAGTGTTCCAATTGGAAATTAGGTTTGCACCTTACAGTTACTCATGCCCAACCTAACCTCACCGTTCTGCCTGCTGCTCCTCCTCCTCCCCCTCCCCCCCGGTCACATCCCTGCCAAATTCCTGTCCCTCAGATATTTCAATTCTTCTCTCTCCGGCCTCCATCCTTTGATGTTAACACCTTCCTCACTCCTCCCACTCTACCACTCCTCCTCCACCAAAATAGGTACTACTCTTGCTCCCAAACTACCGCTCCTCCCACCCTACTATTCAGTCACCCTCCTTTCACCAGGTACCATCCTTCTGCCATTCATAACTTACACTAACACACACACACACACACCCCCCCCCATCACTCCTAAGCTAATGTCTCTCCTGCTCCAAAACCTTTTTCTACAACCTGCCGCTCTCACCATCCTCTTGCTGATCTCTTGGTCACCTCCTCCTCCTCCTCTGACCCCATCTGATACACGCACACTTTCTGTTTCCTGTCCCCTGCTTTTATAACCATCCTTTGGGTGGTTGGCCAGTGTTAGGAAAGATTTCGTAATTGTAGGGAATTTTCCTTCCATGTGGCAACCCCTAAACTTTTTGCTATTGTTTTTAACCTTGTTCTTGACTTTGCCAGAGAAGTGCAGCCTTCTGCCGCACTCCTCTGGGCTTTCGCTCCTTTCTTACGGGGAAACTGACATGCCCTTAAGACAGTCAGTACCGGGGAACGCTGTTTCCCGTAGTTTCTTTTATCGTGTTGCGGCTTTAGTGCAACATGACACAAGAGGGCACTGTAAGCTAAGTTACAGCTCTCTTGGGTCTCTAGCCTTCTACAGACCCTAGATACTCTTTTAGGATGGTATTTGATCGGTGCAAGTCATTCAGGGACTCGAATGGTGGCAGCGATCGTTTTGTTTATTTTGAGCTCCTTTTGGCGTTCTGAGCACGTTTTTGCCCTGAACCCAAAATGGTGGCCTGGCTCTCCAAAATGGCCAGACCACGAGGCTCCTTTGTCTTGTCCACTGACCGTCTTGCTCCCTTCACCTTCCCCAGGTCGGGCGACCCGGGGCCTTCCTTATTTGGGCATGTACTTTCCCGCGAAACGCAGTTGCTTTCGCGGGCTTCTACATGTCGTTTGTGTGCCTCCAGGGTGTGGGCTGGGATGTCTGGTCCCAATACACATCCTGGGTGCCAGAGAGTCTAGGGTGGTGTGAATGCCTGGGACCGCCGTGGTCCGTGATTGGTCCACGTATGGTATGTGTTTTGATGAGCGGATCTCCCATTGGCTCCCCTCCGTTTTGGCGCGAAGGGAACCGTGGATAAGAGGGAGCTGGAAACACCACTACCATGTCGATCTCCTGAGTTCTCACGAACGAAGGAATACAGGAGCCAAGTATCCTGCAACCAAGAGGCTGGACCGAGGAATCGCTGGTGACCCGCTGAAGGAATCCTCCTTTGCACTGCTGTCGTCCTGTGAAACCCTTTCCTCCTTGGATCGAACCAGAAGGCCTGTACTGGTGCTTCGACCTTTGGAATAGCAGGAACAGCTATTCCCGGCGACTTCATCATCTCCTGCCAAGTAAGCCTTCGGAAGTGTCTCTGGGCCATCCAGTTGACTGACCAGCTTACAAGGGAGTCCTGCTCTGTAACTGCCGCCCGGTTGTGTTGTATTTCGAGTCCTTGTCACTCTCCCACGCTTCGTACACTTGGCGTTCCCAAGTCTGAAGGGAGGAGTGTACATTTGGCTCGAATACACACGGCCGCTCCGTTGTCCTGCTGCGGCAACAAAACTGTGCTGGTTTCGTCGATTGGGACGTCTTTTTGCTCTACACGACTACGAGGCGTTCCCTGCTCTTCTGAACCTGCCAGCTGCTGAAACTAACGTGGAGAAGCCTGGGTCTGCTTGCTTCGGGGACCGGTGAGTAGTTTAGCTAGGATCTGGTCGCCCTCCTGCAGTATCCCATTGCTTTTCCCTGCTGTGTAAAAACAGCACCCTTTTGGCCGTACTCGCGCTCTGCTTCTGCCCGCTGTGGAGGCTGCGCTTGAGTTGCGGAACCTGTTCTCCTTCTGCTGTGCACTAACCCGAACTGCCTGACTTCCTCCGAAGAGCTTCCCCTTTTGCCCGTTGGCACCGGCGTGGCAGGTACTTTGAGCACAAGGCTCCACTCTTCGCAGGGCTCGGACTTCCATCTAGTTAGGTGCCTCTAACGGCGAACTGAGTCTAAAGCGTTATCGCACTGCCTGTTTTCCTTCCCTGGCAGGTGGACTACATATTTCGTGCTTTAAACGCTTGCGACTGTGTATTTGTATATATATTGTGTTGATTTGGTATGTGTTGGTTTAATATTGTGATATTGTGATTTTCTCGCTACGGTCATTGTTTTAAAGGCCTTAAAATAAATGTGTATCTATTTTTGATATAACAACTGTTTGGAGTAGTTTGTAAGCGCTCTTGCTTTGTGTGCTCATTGCGGGCTTTCAGTCACCCTCACCCCTCTTGAGACCTAGTCTTGACCGCCGCGATCGCTACCTTGATTGGTCTGGCTTGTCCAGAGGTTACCCTGTTCCAAGTAATTAGGTTGGCCTTCTGAACTTCTGCGCCACCAGGACAGAGTTCAGAAATCCGTCTTAACAGCCAGCTGCCATCCTTCCCCATTCAAGCATGTTTGTGGGGAAAATCACTTAAAACTTGGTCTTGGCCATGCCTACTTTCTCAGAATGTGGCTCGCTGCCCCAGAGATTTGACAGTGCTGGAAAAACAAGGTTACCGTTTTATTTTGGGTTCCCATCAATGTGGACTCCTAAAGGTAAGTTCAGAGGATTCTCCCCTTTCATGTCCATAGTATTCTAGGTGATGATCCTTCATTTCGGAATATTGCTGGGTATTTCCGGTCCCGCTCAATGTGCTGCTTGCTGTTCCCTGATACTGTGCAGCTGCAGTCAAAGTCTCTGTCACCAACCGTTCTGCCATGGTGATCAGGTCTCTGCTGCGCTGGAGCTTCGTTCGCGCAGGTAATGGTTTCTGTGATTTCCAGCTTCACTTTTCCTCGCCGCTTGGGGACTCTTCTTGGGTTTATCGTTTTCTCTTTTCGTTTTTTAGTGTCAGTGCCTGAAATGTCAAACACTGGACAGTATATGCATACAGAAGCAATGCTGGAGCCATGGATCTGCACATGTACAGATTGGCACAAAAAGGAATTGGGACACTCTCTTCTGTAAAAATAAAACCTCAGAGGTAGGACTGGCTCTGGCATTAGCCCTGGTAGGCCTCCCACCCACAGCTAAGAGAGGTTCCTGCCCCCCCTTGGACAAGGCCCAGTGATTGGCCTTGTAACATTGGGCACAGCCAGCTTGAACATATATTTTTTTAGACACTAGCAGAAAAGTGGCATATCTTGGAGCGCAATGGAATCATGAAAATATGTTTGAAAATGCTCCTGTGTACAATTGGTTACCTGGCATCTCTTCATGTGCTGCCCTAAAAACGGATTATAAATTGTGTCCTTTTGCCCAATTTTTCAAAAAAATGCGTGCCATTTAAACCAATTTTTTCAGGCTGGAACCTTCCTCTAAATTGTCCCTTACACACATTATTAGAAAATAGTTACACCCTCCACAAATAACCCCACCAAGCCCTCCTTAGTTCCACAGCCCTTTTCTTCAGGCGGGAGTGCCACGTTAGCTGATGGTAACCAAGGAAACATGAATCAGGAGATGCACTTTACTGCATCTTGTGGTTACACTTCATCATTAGGCGCAAATCCAAAGAACTGCGGGGCTCTTTACTAAAAGCATCTACCGTAGCAGGAGCATCTGTAACATGCGGTACTGTACACAGAGCAGTATGGAGTGTTCAGCCGCCCTGTGGCTAGATTAAGGACGCCAATATCTGATGAGAAGCGGCCTCGGGGAAGTGATAGAACTAGAAGACAGACTAAGATCCTGGAAAGTTGATTCAAATGGAATCTTCATTTGCCCAGAATCGCATCATTTTTGGTCAAGTGTCAAAGTCTAGATTTGAACCAGGGCTCCAGGATGCAAATTCAGCTACTTTCACTGAGATCATCACTGTCACAATGATATTAAAAAGAACATCACTTTCATTCATCTATTCGCACCATGTTATTATTGCCTCATTCAATGCTGTCATGCAGGACCTATATTAAAGCTAAATGCAAGGTGAAAATATATGAAATTGGAGTATGTGGCTGGCATTGAGTGCACCAATGCAGGTCATAAAATGTGATGAGGTAGCCTGGAACCTTACAGTACAGCAAGGTTCGGGGATTGATAGTTGATTATTTAGGATGGGAGCTACAACTGGAGAAGATGTGCATTACTGAGCTCCTGCCTCCCTTTCATGATTTGCCCCAAAAATGAATAAAGACAACTTCCTTTTGTACTTACCTGCCCCCAGCGTCATCTCCGATTACCTGTACCTGAATCCAGAACCCAAATACTACAGAAATCTATTTCAAATGAGTTCCAAGTTTGTCCACTGTTTCAATATATAGTTTTAAGTGCTCATCTAAGTAAAACCCTTGACTGGCTCTGCCAAAGTATCACGAATAGGCACATCCCTAACCGCAATTAAGGTCGGCAATTAAAAATAAAATAATATGGCCAGATAATCTTTGAATATGTCATTTTCACCTGCAGAAAATGTGGGAGAGAACTGCAAGTCTACTGCCTGCATTTTTCCAGCCACCACAGGCCCTTACCATGGAGCCTGCCATTTTTGTTCAGTGTGGCGTAAACGGCCGCCAATCCCTCCCCCGCAAGCATTCCTCCCAGCACCCCCCCACCCTCAAGTCACACCTGATAACCCCACCATGCCCCCCAACTTATTTGCAGGCCCCAATCAGGCCTTCAATCTTTTTTGCATTTTCCACAGCCCCCGCAATGGAAATAGAAAAGCAGACGCTCTATACTCTGCTTATATTTTAAAGGACCCTACCCCTCCCCGCCCCCAACATATAATTGTGGGGAAATATGCATGTCGAAATTTGACATGCTCATTTCGGGCAATTTCCAGTTCACAGGGATGACATGATATGCACTCCCCTGCACGTATCATCAATATTAATACCAGGGACAGTGTTGGGGCCCTTCAAACTTTTCAAATGAAAGGGGCTTCGAGCCTCAGGGGGGCCTAGAAACTGCCCCCATTCTGCCAGTGAGCAGTCTTGCAACACATCAATACATTCCTTTCTCTATTTTTGTTTGGGGGCCTAAAATGTGCGTTTTGCAGCCTTCGCATTACAAGCTGCATTTCCTCGAGCCACTCAGGCCATCACTTCCAATGAGATACACAGAAGTGTCACCTCATTGCCTTCCAACACTGATTCCTTACCATCAGCCACTTGCTGACAAAGAAGAGTGTGTATAGCTCTTCAGTGGGCATTTAGCGTTTAAACTCCCTGCTGGATGGCCGTCTCGTGATGATCAGTGACTATTAACCTTATCTTTGTCGCCATTGTAATGTATGCACCCCAGGGGTTCCTCAGACCTTTTCGCTCTAAGCAAGGGGGGCCCTCACCCATCATGTTCAAATAGGCCCCCACACATCTTCAGCCAGGCCTGATTAATACTATGCGGCCGATGCTCGTTCTTTACATTGCTGACAGTTTTGATCTGTCATTGGGGTTGTTGGACACCAAGGCTGTACCTCAATACTCCAATTTCTCTGGTTGAAAGTGTAGTCCCGATTTGAATTGCTTCCTGATCTGTTTTATCTTGCCACAGTAGAGATGGTTTCACAGGGTCGGCGCTGTGATGGGTCACACGTAGCTACGCGTATGGTGCTTTATACTGTGTTGTGCTTCCTTTTGCAGAGTCTCTTGGAGCACTGAAACGTTTGAAAAAGAGAGGGGTGTGGCTGTGGCTAGTGAAGAGAGACGGGAAACTGAAGATCGCTTTGCTGTTGTGGTGATGTGGGGCAGATGTAAATTTACCAGAGGTAAATCTGCAGAGCCTATAGTGAACAGCACCTTTGGCGTGAACTGAAATCATTTCAAAAGTAGCACAGCGCTTTTCTCATTAAATGTTTTGATACATATGTATGCATTTTATGCCACAGCACTCAAATCCCGGCAAGAGCCTATACGTATCCATGGCTACAGATCATGGAAAATAGCAAAAACAGTGGTCGGCCATGTAGACATATTACTGAGAGCAAAACAGTTGCGAATAATTTGTCTACTTCATGGTCATCAATAGGTCGCTTCATTCAGAAAGTAGTATCAATCCATCAAAGTAAATTAATAGTATGAAATACACAGGTAATAAAATTAAATACAATAAGAATCAATAAAAATAACAAAATCATCGTAACACGCTTACAGAGTTGCAGTTAAACACATAAGTGCATCTCTTATGAACCCAGAAAGCCTGCATAATATATTCTCCAAGTGCACAGGCAGCTTGTGGTTGAGGCACGGTACCCACGTCTGGGCATGCCCGTCCCACTCTGGGTGACTAAGCAAAACAAAAGAGTTGATGGCTGGAAGTTTTAGAATGCATCTTAACCTCTGGCATTGCTCTGGGCAACTCTCCAGACCATTGTTCTTTGCCTGCCAAGCAATTACAAAAGGGGAAAGACCATATGCAAATCAGGCCTGGTTCTACACCTTCCAGCCATTACCTCTTTTTTTGCTTTAGACCGGTAAGCGTGGTCAGGAGAATCACTACTGACAGGGCTGGGTGGGCATTAGCTGTCTGGTCTGGCCCACCACAACCACCATGTAGGGCCCGAGTAGGAACCTGATGCTTTGATCCCCATGATGTAGACAGACACCTTACTTCAGAGTACATGAACCTTCCCAGGAAAATAGAACCACTACTGACAGGGCTGGGCGGGCATGGGTGGGCAAAGCATCAACCTTCCCAGGAGAATCACTACTGACAGGGCAGGGTGGGCATTGGTAGGCAAAGCATGAACCTTCCCAGGAGAATCACTACTGACAGGGCTGGGTGGGCATGGGTGGGCAAAGCATGAACCTTCCCAGGAGAATCACTACTGACAGGGCATGGTGGGCATGGTTGGGCAAAGCATGAACCTTCCCAGGAGAATCACTACTGACAGGGCTGGGTGGGCATGGGTGGGCAAAACATGAACCTTCCCAGGAGAATCACTACTGACAGGGCAGGGTGGGCATGGGTGGGCAAAGCATGAACCTTCCCAGGAGAATCACTACTGACAGGGCTGGGTGGGCATGGGTGGGCAAATCATGAACCTTCCCAGGAGAATCACTACTGACAGGGCTGGGTGGGCATCACTACTGACAGGGCAAGGTGGGCATGGGTGGGCAAAGCATGAACCTTCCCAGGAGAATCACTACTGACAGGGCAGGGTGGGCAAAGCATGAACCTTCCCAGGAGAATCACTACTGACAGGGCTGGGTGGGCATTGGTGGGCAAAGCATGAACCTTCCCAGGAAAATAGAACCACTACTGACAGGGCTGGGTGGGCAAAGCATGAACCTTCCCAGGAGAATCACTACTGACAGGGCTGGGTGGGCAAAGCATGACAGGGCTGGGTGGGCATGGGTGGGCAAAGCATGAACCTTCCCAGGATAATCACTACTGACAGGGCAGGGTGGGCATGGGTGGGCAAAGCATGAACCTTCCCAGGAGAATCACTACTGACAGGGCTGGGTGGGCAAAGCATGAACCTTCCCAGGAGAATCACTACTGACAGGGCTGGGTGGGCAAAGCATGACAGGGCTGGGTGGGCATGGGTGGGCAAAGCATGAACCTTCCCAGGAAAATAGAACCACTACTGACAGGGCTGGGTGGGCAAAGCATGAACCTTCCCAGGAGAATCACTACTGACAGGGCTGGGTGGGCAAAGCATGACAGGGCTGGGTGGGCATGGGTGGGCAAAGCATGAACCTTCCCAGGATAATCACTACTGACAGGGCAGGGTGGGCATGGGTGGGCATTGCATGAACCTTCCCAGGATAATCACTACTGACAGGGCTGGGTGGGCAAAGCATGACAGGGCTGGGTGGGCATGGGTGGGCAAAGCATGAACCTTCCCAGGATAATCACTACTGACAGGGCAGGGTGGGCATGGGTGGGCAAAGCATGAACCTTCCCAGGAGAATCACTACTGACAGGGCTGGGTGGGCAAAGCATGACAGGTCTGGCTGGGCATGGGTGGGCAAAGCATGAACCTTCCCAGGATAATCACTACTGACAGGGCAGGGTGGGCATGGGTGGGCAAAGCATGAACCTTCCCAGGAGAATCACCACTGATAGGGCTGGGTGGGCAAAGCATGACAGGGCTGGGTGGGCATGGGTGGGCAAAGCATGAACCTTCCCAGGATAATCACTACTGACAGGGCTGGGTGGGCATGGGTGGGCAAAGCATGAACCTTCCCAGGAGAATCACTACTGACAGGGCTGGGTGGGCATGGGTGGGCAAAGCATGAACCTTCCCAGGAGAATCACTACTGACAGGGCTGGGTGGGCATGGGTGGGCAAAGCATGAACCTTCCCAGGAGAATCACTACTGACAGGGCAGGGTGGGCATGGGTGGGCAAAGCATGAACCTTCCCAGGAGAATCACTACTGACAGGGCTGGGTGGGCATGGGTGGGCAAATCATGAACCTTCCCAGGAGAATCACTACTGACAGGGCTGGGTGGGCATCACTACTGACAGGGCAGGGTGGGCATGGGTGGGCAAAGCATGAACCTTCCCAGGAGAATCACTACTGACAGGGCAGGGTGGGCAAAGCATGAACCTTCCCAGGAGAATCACTACTGACAGGGCTGGGTGGGCATGGGTGGGCAAAGCATGAACCTTCCCAGGAAAATAGAACCACTACTGACAGGGCTGGGTGGGCAAAGCATGAACCTTCCCAGGAGAATCACTACTGACAGGGCTGGGTGGGCAAAGCATGACAGGGCTGGGTGGGCATGGGTGGGAAAAGCATGAACCTTCCCAGGAAAATAGAACCACTACTGACAGGGCTGGGTGGGCAAAGCATGAACCTTCCCAGGAGAATCACTACTGACAGGGCTGGGTGGGCAAAGCATGAACCTTCCCAGGAGAATCACCACTGATAGGGCTGGGTGGGCAAAGCATGACAGGGCTGGGTGGGCATGGGTGGGCAAAGCATGAACCTTCCCAGGATAATCACTACTGACAGGGCTGGGTGGGCAAAGCATGAACCTTCCCAGGAGAATCACTACTGACAGGGCTGGGTGGGCAAAGCATGAACCTTCCCAGGAGAATCACTACTAACAGGGCTGGGTGGGCATGGGTGGGCAAAGCATGAACCTTCCTAGGAGAATCACTACTGACAGGGCAGGGTGGGCACTAGTTGTCTGGCCTGGCCTGGCCCACCACAACCACCATGTAAGGCCTGAGCAGGAACCCGATGCTTTGACCCCCCTGCAGCAGGTAGAAACCTTACTTCAGAGTACATGAACCTCCCCAGGGAGATCCCCAGAAAACCGGTGGTTCAGAGACATTCCTCGCACAACAATAGCGCTTTCATGCCAAGGTGCTGATCACCAGAGTCTTCTGAAGCAGGTGGAGAGAGAAAGGGTGCAGAGTTAGAATAGCGAAGAGGAGAGATTTAGACCAGAGTGAACAAAGCACTCCGGGTATGAAATCAGAAGGCAAAGACACTTGCTAAGGCAGGCTGGATTGAGCCCTGACAAGAGGCTTGGCTCAGGACCCATCTGCTGTAGCATTTGGTCTGTAAAAGAGGAGGGTGGAGGGGCGACTGCTCTTGATTCATGTTTGGATTTCAAGATAAGAAGGATTCATCTGGAACGCTGATGAGGATATTGTTGATTACAAAGTCTTTTGCCGTAGAGATGAAGAACGAAGGCTCCAAGAAAGAAGAAAGCTGTTCTCTCCGTCCTCCTTAAGGGCACATTTGGGTACATGGGAAACTGCTGCGGACCGAGGTCCCTCTGCTGCCTATGCATTGGGAACATGTTCCTGCTCACTGGAGCTGGAGTCGAAGGGCAAAACAAAGGACTCGCCTTGCCTTGAAAACCCTGGGTTGGGTCCCCAGGAACTTTGAGAAATCTTCAGGCTGTTTTAACATGCTCAAGTTTTTTGAGTCCTTAAAGGACCTGCAGTGCTGTTTTTTTGGCAATCTAAGAACTTAGAACTGGTTTTCTGCTTCTTTGAGCTGTCTCGATGCTAACTTGACCAAGTCAACCACATCGGTGCTGTGAGTAGAAAGCCAGCTCACCACTGCGGGAGCACCCAGCTCGCTACACCCAGAGCACTGACTCACCCCAGCAGAACCATTATCTCGACCCAACTCGAAAGCAGATGTGACCAACTGGAATCCATCGACAGCCCCATCTCAAACTTTGGCTCGACCCCATCAGAAGCAATGCTTTGATCAGACCGCCAATGGGGACCATGGGCTCTCCCGATCTCAAATGCTGATTTGATCAACAGAGAAAGAGGTTATAGAGTGAAAATCACGGTTTAGTTTTACCCCCCAAAGAATTGATTTAGAAAGACGGCTCAGAGACAGTTCCGAGCAGTCTTTCTAAATCGGAGCGTCATGCCCTTGCCGTGCACGAGTGTGTGCTGGGGCTGAGAGGAGCAGCCAGGCCAGAAGACAGAAGTTGTGTGTGTGTGTCTGTATCTGTGTGAATGTTGAGAGGAATGCATGTGGCGTGGATGGGAAGGGGGAAAGCGTAAATGTGTTTGCGGGGGGGGGGGGGTCAGGAAGAGTGTTTCTTGGGTGGAAGGGAGGGAGCGGGTGAGCAAGTCTGTGTGCGTGCGTTTGTTTGTGTCCTGTGCGACTGTGCCAGAGGAAAGGGTGGTTTGGGGGGCAAAACCCCCCAAAATAGGGATAATTCCGCGTTTTAAAGTCTGCCAAAATAATTATATAAAAGTCGGTCTTTTTGGTGTGCGGCCTTTAAAATGCAGAATAATCACATGGAACCAGAGAGAGACGCATCTCAAACCATCTGGAGGTCAACTAACAACTGTAACCGTGTGGCTGGATCATTTCAACACCAGCTTGACTGCAGAAAAGCACAAAGCACAAAGCACTCTAGCTGAATGCTGTTACGCCCAGCAAGACATGCAGCAAAGGCACTTCCAGTGGTGGTCCTCTGGTCAACCTAAAAAGGGACCTAGTGACTTCTAATACCCACTCTTTGCTTTTTTAGACACTTTCAAATATATTTGACAGGTGCTGCTAAAATCAATGGTTCATATTTTTCCTGAACCTTGATTGGACCTTCTTTTATTTTGGTGCCACTGCACTACTGTTATATTGGTTCTGTACCGACTCACACCTTACAAAAAAGAGGTAAAGGATGTTTACCTATTGGGGTGTGCCTGTGTCACGTTTACGATTGGGGTCACTGTTGATGTAGTGTACCCATATCTCAGCAGGGCAGAAGTAATTTAGTCATACCTCCAGCCCCACCATGCAGGATTGTGAATTAGCCCCGTAGGCCCTACCATCATCTTTGATCCAACCCCTCCACCCTGGAGGCTTTGTTAACCCTTCACAATTCTCAAAAAACAGTGAAACTGCCCCACCCTTCTATCTAGATTGAACGGCATTAGCATAATCGACCTAAAAACATTTGATCGAATTTGTTTAACCTTTTTTTCGGTCAAATTTAATTATATATATATATGGGGTGGGTAAGAGCATAGATTAGGTTGAGGGGAAGTGAGGGGTTCTGGGGGTCCCCCCCACATTTTACATTGAAAAAAGGTCAAACAAATTCGATCAAATGTGGTTAGGTCAAATATTTCAGGTCAAGTAGACCCAAACCCATTTAACATACTGAGCCCCCAATGGGAATAACACAGGCTTATAAACTCCCTGTTTCTCTGCACTCACTTTTGCCTTCCCACCACAACCCCTCTCGGTTCTCCCAATGAAAGCAAGCAAACAAATAGCAATGCATTCTGAGCCAGCCCCCCAGCACACCCATGCCAACCAGACCTAAATCTCTGATGGTGAAAAGGAAAACAGTAGGTGCCTGAAGGGCTGTGGGAGGATGCTTGTGCAGATCAGGAAGATGGAGTGACAGGCATTTTGCTCCTTGGGAGTCTGGAATCGTGTAGGTAGTGGCTGGAGCAAGACAGGTTACTGATGAAGGGAAACCGTGGTGGGTCAGTGGCGGGTCTGTGTTTTTGGCAGGTCTGTATATTTCTTTTAAGTTGTGCGTAGCTCCGCCCATTCATGAAATGATGGTTAATGTTTCTTTATAGGCAATTTCCTTATGTAACATTGGGGTGTGTGTAATTGCATGTGTGAGGTGGTAAGTCATAGGAGTAGTCATAATATCTATGTTTGGGGCCATCCATAACATACTTGAGCTTGTTGTATTATCACATTTTAGGAGTATGTGGCCGATTAACGTCCTCATGTCTGCTTTTCCTCTTACACATACACTTGTTCAGTGCATTGCCCTGATTGTGCTTGTACTTGATATCACACATCATTCGTGTTCTGCTATCTATATGCCTGTGCATATACCAAGCATTCGGAGCATACAAATAATTCAGAGGCCTGATTTCACAGCTAAATATCTGAAGTTTTGCTAGTGTGATTTTCGAACGGTTTAAAGCATGAAGAGTTTCATAGTAAAGTGTACATGTATGTCAAACATCTTGGAAATCCAATCCATCCATCAAACAATCAATGTTTGGGTGTGTCTGTCTACCTAGCTAGCTTTCATTCCACCTTACATTGCACATTTTACAATAGACCTTTCATGTTGCATATATTTCCTATGAGAGCTCTTATTTCTGCATTAGAATGCCATGTGCATTTCATTACACTGAAAGAAAGTCCTATTTTAGGTAATCTTTGTCTGCAAAGGACATTGCCCATTATGAAGATTCTGCATACGTGCCAGCTTTTCATACGAGTAGACATTACAAGTGTCTGTTTACGCTTATGCTTGTGCTTGCGTATTGATCTCTCTGTCCATCTTTCTTTGGACCTACCTCTCTCAATTTTTGGGCCGGTCCGTCTGTTGTATGGATTTCAATCAAGGGCACAGCATACTACACAAATAACGTTTTGCAATGGTTGTATTAAGATTCACAACATAAGATCTTGACTTGGAAATATTACAAAAAAAAACCTTAAACTAATATCCAGGATAAGGTAACTGGAAATGGGTTTCCCTGTACCGCAGGATGGTCAGGTAGTTCACATAAATGTCTTGAACCAATTCTTATACGTCTCTGACCCTCCATGGATACCCTATTCTAAAAACCAAAGCCAAAGAAAGTTCAAACCTATTCTTTAAAAGTCATTAGCCTCCAGGTTAATGCTAAGCTACCACAAAAGGCTTATCCACGTGTGATCAATGTCCTTTTAAATTTCATCCCAATTGGGGAAAACGGACATTGGATACTTTCTTAGACAGTCCCCTGATGGATTACACACAGTTCCGCCTTCAGCAGGATCTCTGGTCAACACAGATACTTTAGACCTCTTCACAGCCTTTAGTTCCTTTAACACAACAAGCTCCTCAAGTGTCTCCAAGACCTCCGTTTCCCTGAAGTATCTCTTAGGTCTCTATATGTCCTCAGATTCTCCCAGGCTTTTATTATGTCTCCCAATTGCCTTTGATTCTCTCAGGTGTCTGTTAGGTTTCTACATGACCTTTGATTCTCCCGGCACAACCCATTTTGCCAACAGTGGCCACCCAACCCCCCCACTTTAAGGTACCTTTCATGGAAATGATAATCTCACTATCCAGCCAGGGTGTTTTCTTAGCAGTCTTCTTCAAGGAAGCTCCCATCTTCAGGCCTTCCTTCTGGCATCAGCTTTGGTGGGTAAAGCCTCTCCTTACTACACCACTAGCCCTTGAGGTAGGATCTCAGGGACGTCTTTGCCAGGGAAACTGATGCCAAGCTACTAAGGAGGGGCTACCTCTTCCCAGGTAGTTAACTCCTGCGGATCCAGGGAAAGGGTGAAAGCAAGTCTGCTTCCTTCTAGTCTTGCCCCCTAGCTGGTATTTTCCATCTCTTAATAGCTCTGGACCAGTGGCTGTTCTAAGCCGGCTGAAGATTGGCCCTAACATTTAGCGTTTTACTTTTAGACATACTCCAAATGTTTTTGCTTCTCCGTTTGAAACATGGTCTTATTATCAACTCCTTTTTGGCATTGGGCAGGTCTCATTTGGTGTGCTAATTGATTAGCAGTCAGCCCGAGCTTTTAAACATGAACTGGCCATTGGTGCCATTTTGGATTTCCATATGTGAGTAGACTCGGCTTTGCGCTATTCAGCGTTCTCGTTGCAAGTGTGGCTTGCCGTTTTATCCGACCACAAGCGGGCGACTCCTCACTACGAAGGTACAGTGTTTTCCTAGTATGCTCGTGGATCAATTCCTGTCCATGTTCAGTACAACACGAACCTCCTGGAGCTCATCGTTCTTTGTTTTTCACCTTTGCTTAAGGGATGCGCTTAGGTTTAAGTTCTGAACATCTTGCTGTGCTTTGTTCTTTTAATGTGTTTCCATTATTATTCTGCAGGAAACATTTACAAATGCTATTCTTTCTACTTGTAGAGTGGGACCATTTTATGGTTTGCTGGGAATTAAGTCTCAGGGAATCTTTTCAGGGAATATGAGCCAGAATGGACTAAAGGAATACTGCATCTCAGAGGAAACCCATACAAATCCAACTCCACCACCACCTCTCTCTAAGGCACTTTGTGTAGAAGGTAGACCAGACTTCAAATGTGGTTATGCCTCCTCATGAAAAAGAATGAGGCACTCGTCACACACTCCTTCCCTTTAATCCTGGCGTTCACTTCTATTTACTAGGTGAAAAGGACTTAGAAAGGCCACATTGCCTTTTTTCCACTAGCAACTGTATTGCACTCTCCATACCAGTGGGGCAAGAACAGTCATGGGGATGATATTTCGAAGGCTTTCAAACCCCCATTCAATGCCAGGAGTTCCAATTTCTTAATGCAAAAGCATGTGACTGATGTAAAGTATTGGTGCATTATTATGCCAGATTTACAATGATAAAGAGCATGCAACAGTGACCTCAGACGCTTCTCTCTGTGATAAATAAGGCTTAGAGAATATTTTAGGTCGGCAATTTGTCAGTTAAAGGGTCTACTCCTGCTGAAATAACAGGTCGAAATATTCTACTGTACCAGATTAGGCAGAGAAGATATATAAACCATTTTTGGCAGTTGATGTGGTAGTGTCTCCTACTGCCTCTACCTTGGTCTCTTTAGTTGGATTAAGCCACTTCCCTTGAAACATGCCTAATACTTCACAGCATGTTTGGCCAGGGGGTATTTGGACAGATATGCTGTGAAACCTGCTGTACTATGGGCTTGGGAGGGGACATACAAATGGTGCATGTTTTTGGCACAGGGAATACTATAAATGATAATATCTAAATAAGCACCACAAAAGATAGATAGGGTGCCAATACAAAATCCATTCACTTTTTGAAAGTTGACAGAGCTCCATGCAATCCAAAGGGGAGGGCTGGGAAAGGAAGTTGTCTGGCGTAAAAATGTTTGTCCTTTCCTTATTCTTAGGAGCTAATGCAACCTGGAAATACCCTTTAGCCAGGGGGAGGGAGGTCGAAAGGACGTCAATTTAGCGGTTCCTAATATTTAAATCAATTAATCTGTGCACAGCATTTGCCCTACTAAAATCGATACAGGACCGCCATCTTCCACCAGGCTTCCATGAGGACTATGGCTAGCGGAAGTCTCTTTCACCTAAGTTATAACAATGTCCATTTCAATAACCTGACATTAGGTTTTGTGTATGCTGTAGGGTTTTATGCATACATGTTGAACCGCAAGGGTTTAAAAATCGCAACTCTTCGATGATCTGTACTGAAAACACCCAGAAATCTATTAGATGTTGGAGGTCCTGTTTTTTCCGGGAGTCAAAATTCTCTAATTCTCTGGAGTAAGGCTTGATGAATTGTCAGAGGCCATAGGTGTAGCTTTGGAATTACTAGTAAGGGCTAGCTCCTTCAATAAATCAATGTTATATCTCATCTGCTTTGCTATCCATTCAATTGTCTGATGTAGTAATTTAGCTGTCCCCCGCGTTTGGTTATTTCAAATAACCCATGACATTTAGCTAAGAGCTTATTATCAGAGGTGGGAAGAAAAAGTAGAACCTTTTCTCCCCAACTTTAAAGATGCAGAGCATCAACTTTCGCCATTCTTGGGCGAGGTGAAATGGGTCTTAGCTAGTTTGGGGTAAGGGTCTTACGTTCCCTAACTGCACTAGAGTCTTCCCCTTGTACATGTTGGTCTTCTCAGATCTTCTTCAGTATGTCTAACACATCCCTTGGCTCCCTTAAATATATGAACTTAAAGATGAAAAACCAGTAGAACTTTGTGGAGTTTCTTGGACAGCAAACAAAACCCATAGAATGAAGACATTCCAATTCCTGTTGTCCTTACTGACAAGCTTCTTTAGTAGAGCCTTGCATGCTGTATGTCTACTATGCTGTCAGTCTGTGTATGATATAAAGAGGTCCAATAATCTGGAACCATTTGATCTTGGGAGATCTTTCATCTCACTCATACGATTTAACTGGGAAGATACTGCACTGATCGGTAAGAATTTCCTTAGGCAATCCAACCCAGGAAAATAATTGAAGCATCACTTGCTTTAAACTTTATCAGGTGGTGTTATTTCTCAAAGAAAACGTATTGCTATTCTAATAAAAGGAAACTATTATTGACCAGGGCTGTATGGGTGCTCTTGATATAGAACCAACTGCATGCTTTTAGCATATTGGGCAAGATACAATATACATTTTGTATGCAATCGTAGATTCCTGGCCAATCAAACTAGGAAACTTGCTCCCGAGTTTTGTGATCCCTTGAGGTCTCAAGGCAAGATGTGTGTGGGCCCATCTCAATTCCTCTTTCTGAAAAAAGATTGGGACCAACTGTTGAAGCCTTCACCTCTCATATACGTTTACATTTAAAAAAACATTCTTACCAAGAAAATGGTGCCAATGTTTGTACGTCCCTTTAGTTTCTGAGACTACTTGTTGGATGCCATTTCTCAACTGAGGGTAGTTCCTCTGGGCACTGTGTGAAACCTGAGAGTGTTCTCACTACTGGACCCATTGGATCCTCTGCGCAGGTGGCTAGGGAGAGGCCATAGCTATTGGATCCCGTCCCTGGGGTTGGAGAAGCGAGGGAAGATCACCTGGGTGGAGGATCCTTGGGAACTGGGAGTGGAGGGCCCTTGGGTGAGACATGGTATCCCTGCACCTATTGACAACCAACCCAACGTCAACCTTCATGGGTTATTGTGAGCCAATTCCCCTTATTCCTTCAAACATGACAATTGACAGTACTGGCACCAAGAAGAAGCAACTAAGAGCAATAAAGACTATGCTCTTTTACCATTCTAGTACTGGGACAAGGAAGATGCCTGCTGGGAGATATAAGGGTCAGGCAAGTCCTTTTAATTGTGGTCAGGAAGGGCTAATTGTACATTCGCACCACAGCCTGTCAAAGGGCTGCAGGTGTATAAAATGAGCCCAATTCAAGGTGTAAATAAGAAGGTGGTAGCAGAGGCGGAGTCGAAGCAGCAGAGAGGCCAAGAAAAGCAAAGAGGCATGCCAAACACTGAGGTCTGCCGAGGGAAGCGACCTGTGGAAGCGGGCGCTGCTGGGGCATCCTTAAACACAAACTGTGTGTTTCTAGCAGATAAGAAACCAGGTATGCAAGTGTTTGAACTTTCTGTGAGGAATACATTGTAATCAGAATGGTTGGATATGAATGATAACAAGTATTCAAAGTTGTCCGAGTATTGGCTATTCCATTCTGAAGTAAATAAAGAAGTATTAATTTTCTGAGAAGAAAACATTACATTGGAGTGTTCACGTGTGAGAGAAGACATGTTTGAAGTAGCTTTTTTAAGACTTTGAAGTTGCTCTTGAAAATAATCGCAATTGATACCTGATCTAACAACAACATCAAGAAAAGGCTCATCAGTGGCAAAGACTTTTACAGAAACAAAAGACAAGTTTGGTGTTGTTGAACTTAAGTCTTGGGGAAGGAAATCCTGAGGCTGGAACTATTCCTTTGGTACTTAGATTTTGTTGCTTAGAGCTTGGGCATGGTCATTTTGAGACTTTTGGTAAAACCGTTTCCTACTTTTGCAAGGGAGCTGAAAGGAAGCTGCGAGCTGGAAGACGCTCAGAACATTGTGTTGGACACTGTTTCTCCTGTTTACTGACATCCCAATACATTGTATACATTAGTTGTGAGGGCAATCATAGGTTTTGGACGCAGACAGATTCTTCAGTTCAACTCATTGACTCAGACATTGCTTAATTTTATTTAGGTAGGGAAATCTCACCTTAGCATAGGGCAAGTTTTTTTTTTTTTTTTAAATATATTTTTATTGTTTTTTTCAAGAAACATACAACCAGTATCATCAACACGACAATCAATTAAATATCCGCAATAATTCCCATTCCCTCCCTCCCCAAGTGAACCCGGACCGGGGTTACGCAGTCTGCTGCTGGCATTAGGGTGAGCCCGGGCTGTCCGGGTCCTCACCTGAGGTGCTGGCTTCCTTAGGACTGAACAGGGCCGTCGTGAGGGCAATCCACTGCAGGAGGTCCTCCGAGTCATTTATTTTTTGCTGTCTTTGCGCCAGCTCCCAGGCCCCGGTTTCAGCCACAGTCCATCTGCGAAGGTCCTCCCACCATGTTACAAGTTTAGGGGCTCTGGGACACTTCCAGGCCATTGCGATGCGCCTTTTAGCGAGGATGTACATCAAATCTTTGAGCCTGTTGAGAGATTTGTTTTTTTTCCCTCGTGGGTACGAGCCCAATAGACATGCCTTGGGGGATTGCACGTCTAGCGTTATGTCCTCCTCTGCTACCTTGGTCTGAATTTGCGACCAGAAGGTTCGTATGTTCGGGCAGGCCCAAAACATGTGGGTCAGGGAGGCCGCAGGTTCTTGGCACTTGGGGCACCGCACCACACCAGCGCCATTGAATCTCGAGATGACAGCTGGGGTAAGGTAGGCCCTATGGATGATGTAAAATTGGATAAGTTGAAATCGGGCATTCCTAGAGACCTTTTTGTGATAGTGTGTTATTGTTTCCCACTCCGTGTCGCCAAATAGTGTGTTCAGCTCGGCCTCCCATTTGCTCTTGCATGTGAGCTCGCTATGTGTGGTGTTGTCAATTAGGATCTCATAAAGCCTAGAGGTTTCGTGTCCCCCTTCTGCCACACCTATCAGGTTCTCTATGGCCTCGTGTCCGGCGCATTGGGATTCTGCATCCGGCCATCGCCTCCTAAGTCTGTCCAGCACCGCCCCGTATAGAAGGAACTGACCCAGTGGGACCCCAGTCAATTCGTGCAGCTCGGGAAATGTGTGGATGCCCTGGTCATCCACCAGATCGCCCAGAGTGGCGACGCCAGAGGGCTCCCATATATTCCGGATCGCCCTCCGGTCTTCCGGCCTAGTGAACATGATGGCGGCTATAGGGATCTGTGGGGAGTAAGGGTCGGACAGCTTGACCAACTTGCAGGCCCGACTCCAAATTTGAGTGCCTAGGCGGATGAGGTGCGCGTCCAGCGTTTTGGGCATTGGTCCGATCCAGAGGAGGTCCCTGAGCAGCCATGGTGCGTCTGGGGGCTGCAATAGGCGTGTGTCCGTCATGGCATCATCAGCCATCCACTGGATCACGTGCTTAAGCTGGGCCGCTATGTAGTAGAGCTCAAAGTTAGGTGTGTTCAGGCCTCCCCTCTCGTACGGTCTTTGAGTAATGTCTAGGGCAACTCTGTGCCTCCCCTCCCGCCATAAGAGTTTCCTACATAGCATGGCCAGGTCTTTGAAAAAACGCTGGGGGATGTTGTGGGGGACGTTGGTGAAGAAGTGTAGGAGACGGGGGAGTGCTACCATTTTAAGGAGTCCCGCCCTACCAGCCATCGAAAGGGGCAGTTTGCACCATAGGTCGATTGATTTAGCCAGTCCCTCCTTAGCCCTGCCCGTGTTCAGAACATGTTCGGTCTCAGGGTCCCGGTGGATCACGACGCCCAGATATTTGAACGTAGTGGGTTCCCATTTAAGGGCCAAAGGGGGGAGGTGTTCTTCCTTGGTTCCACTAAGTGCAGCCAGGGGGAATAAGCAAGACTTGCTGTGGTTAATCTGGACCCCTGTACATCTGTGGAACCCGTCTAGGGTTTCCAGGATGTAGGGGAGAAGGTGTTCGGGATCCCTCAGGTAGAGGAGCATGTCATCCGCATACATGGAGACAAGGTGGTTCACACCATTTATCGTTATTCCCCCGTCACCGTATTCCTGCCTAAGGTATGCTGCCACTGGTTCAATCGCTAAGATGTAAAGTAGAGGGGATAGGGGGCACCCTTGTCGAGTGCCCCTGGCCAGGCTCCATTTTTCAGAAAAAGTGTTGTTGGTACGCACTCTGGCGGTGGGGTTGGTGTAAATGAGTTTTACCCAGTTCAAAAAAGCCGTTCCGATCCCCATCTTTGCTAAGGTGGCATAAAGCCATGTCCATCGGACCGAATCAAAGGCTTTAGAGGCGTCGAGGGACACAACTGCATATTTACCGGGCATGCCGTTTGTGCTGTGTATCACGTGGTGCAGCCTTCGCAGGTTCTCGGACATAGAGCGACCCTGCATGTAGCCCGTCTGATCCTGGTGTATGAGGTATGGGACGGCTGCACGAAGCCTTCTGGCCAGTAATGCGGTGAGGATTTTGTTGTCTACATTCAACATGGATAGTGGGCGGTATGAGCCGCAGTCAGAGCTGTCCTTGTCGGGCTTAAGTAGGGGGATGATGGTGGCTTCAATCATGGTGTCGGGGAGGTGGCCTATGTCATACGCCTCGTTATATACTTTGGACAACAGGGGGGCCAGTATATCCTCATAGGCCTTATAAAATTCGCTCGGGAGACCGTCCGGTCCCGGCGTTTTACCCGAGGGCAATGACCTAATGGTGGCTGTGACCTCGTCGGGGGTGACGGGGGCTCCGAGGGGATCTGCCAAGTGGTCCTCCAGGCATGGGAGCCAGATGGCGTCTAGGGCGTCCTCGATCGCGTGGTCAGGGGGCGGGGCTGGATCGGAGTAAAGGGTTTGGTAATATTGTTTGAACGCTGCATTGATACCCACTTGCGTGTGGAGGGTCAGGCCGTCTGTATTACGAATGGAGCAAATGGGGTATCTGGGGGTTTCTCGTTTATAAAGCCATGCAAGAAGCTTCCCGGGTTTATCGCCCAGGGCATGATTCCTCTCCGTGAATTTAGTATAGCTCAACTTCCCCAGCGTCTCCCAGTGTGTTAGGCATGTTTGTTTAAGAGCATAGGGCAAGTTAGGCCTTTTTTCAACCTGACATTTATGTTAATACATTTGTTTCAAATTCTGTTGTCTGTGTCCTTCATGATGCCTAAACAGCACTGTATGTTATGGGGCCCTCAACGATATTTACTTCAGGTCCTGCCACTGTACAGTCAGATGTGGTTGACTAACGGTTTTGAGCTGCCACTGTAGCTACACACCCTCACTGCCTCTCAGAGTTGGTTGCAGGAAGGTAACTTCTATTACTCTAGGACTGACAACTGGCTCACAAATTCAGCTATGGTGTCTCCGAAGTTGATGGCATAATCATTCAACTGGTCATTAGCCAGAATCACTTGCACCTCCCCTCGATAATCCATATCTACATTCCCATCTATAAAGTCCATCGAGCGGCTCAGTGCTAGGGTAGATTATGGAGCAATCGTCCCATATGTGCCCATTGGCAACTGTTCTTTCCTGGTCTTCATTATACCACTGGCTGTAGTGATTACCTCCTTTCTGCTATATATATCGAGTCCAACAGAGACACCTCAGTGACTTGGATAGGTAGTTTGCCCCGCACAGAATATCAGTGGGCTCATACACTTTGATTCTGCTTATGGCGTGGTGGGAGTCCCATTATATAAGAGCACCCTGATTTTATTTTTGACACCACTTGTAGGGATTTCAAGCAATGAAACAATGCTCTACACAGACAAAGCTTAACAATAGATTTATTAAGATTTAGGCTATAAGGTCTTGGGTTGAATAACTGCCTACCCGTACTGGAGAATTCTGTAAATAATTGGGATACCTTAATATACTAGTTTCATGCATGCGATAACTCAACGTTCACTGTGTACTCTGTGTACCCCAGTGTGATTGGTGCTTTTAACCATTATCATCAACCTCCTAATCATCACTAGTTCCTTTATTTCCTAACATATATCCCATCAAAGTACAATACAAAATAATAAAATGTGTACATTTCATAATAACTTGCCAATTAAAACATAATACAAGGGCAGCCAGAGCTAAGAAAAAGATGGGCTCTGGAGAAGGTCGCCTCTGCAGTTGGCTTATCACTCATCAAGATACGAATCTAGTCTCGCCGTCCAAACATGATCAACCAGTGACGGTGGATCTGACTGATGAAGCGGAAAGATTGCCGACCGTGGAGGAAACAGAGGACCAGGCAGATGAATGGGAACGATTTGAGGCCGACCTTCAAGAGGAGGAGGAAACTCGGATCAGGGGCCCCGACTTGGTACTCCAATCTGAACCAGCCCCGACTAGTTCCATCATCTCTCCCGGTAGACCAGTTAAGGACGGACCCGACCTCTCAGGGAACAGAATCTGCCTGATCAAAAACCTGTATAAAACCTATGAACGTAGATGGCTACCACGATCAGAGCTCCTAATACGTCTGCATTCGGTCCCTGAACTACGCGTCTTGAAATCAGATGATTTCCTGTTTGTGGAACCATTAAAAGGCCCTAACCCCTGTGTGTCTGCAATACACTGTAAATTTATATCCACCGCACAGATGCTTAGGAAATACCGTGAAGAATTGAGGGCTGTCGATGTTGAGGTTGATGCAGACTTGGACGAAGTTGACTCAAGTGCTGAACTTGTAGAAATAAATGGGCCAGATATACCAGTGGAGTACCCCTTGATACCTAAAGGAAAGAAAGTGGAGATTGCTGATGTTCAGCTGGTCCTAAAATGGCTCGCTGAATCTCTTCCTGAGGTTTTACCTAAACATTGAAATCTGACATTGTTATCATGGAACACAAGAGGTTTTGCTCATCAGTTGACGTTGGAGGGGTCGGTCAATTTTATAGTGAAACATAGCCTGATATGCTTACAGGAGACATGGGCAATGGACATCTTATTACTTGATGGATATATGAATTATCAATCCTATGCTAAGAAGGGAGATAAAGGGAGACCGTTTGGAGGGCTCTTGATAGGTGTGATCAGCTCTCTGCCCTCGAGGCAAATACCTTGTAATGAGTGTGACAATATGCTGGCAGTAGAGGTTGAATATGGATCACAGGATGATAAGGGGAAGGTCCTGTTGATAAATATATATAATCCCCCGCGTGTGGGAGCTAGTGAACCTATTCAAGAAGCCCTTCATGAATTACTGGCCTCTTGGTCTGTACTACCTGGTAACCGAGCAGTGATTGTTGTGGGTGATTTTAATTGTCGTATTCCTGCTGTGACAGGGAAAAATCCCCAAAACCCCAAGTTAAGAGAGAAACATCTATTAACTCATAACAAAACCGACATCGAGGGACCTCGTTGGCGCTGGCTGTTTGACGAATGGGATCTGGAAATGCTGAATGGCTACACGAATAGTGACTACCCGGGGAAACATACTTGGTCCAATGGGCTATATAGTAGTACCCTGGATTACATCTTCATGTGCCCTAATATGCTGCTCTCGGTAGAAGATATGTTTGTATCTCCAAACAAATGGAGTGATCATTCAGCTCTCCATTGCATACTAAACTTACAACTGAGAGCTCTCGACAAGTGCAATATGGGCACAGTCTATGTGAATAAATCAGGCTCTAACATTAGATGGTCGGCTAAGAATATTAATCAGGCTGCACTGGCACTCGAAATGGATAAATGGCCAAATTTACCTAATTTCCATTCCATGTCTATTGAATCCATTGAAAATTCTCTCATATACATGCTTCGGTTCCGACCATTAGCATGCTTAGACCGGAGGGTGGTCCCCGCTCTTATAATAACAAGATTAGAGATGCCAAAAGGGACTTGAGACGGGAACTGCGTATGAGCAAGAAAAAGTTAGGACCGTCTGATGTATTACGAGTGGTTGCGAGGAAAATCAAAAGCAAATATAGATCTATTATTAAAAATATTAAATCTACCGCTAATACCTGGGCTCACCAGAGATTAGTTCAAACGATTTGTTCTAAAAACACTTGTAGTATTTGGGCACTTTTGGGAGAAACTAGGGAGTCTTCGAAGGGCCAAATGGTTAATCCAATTAAAGCTGAGACATGGGTCGAGTTTTTACTTGCCCGTAACTCAAAATTACCGAACGACAAACTGGGCCCTCAGATAACCTTGGCTCCCCATCTGGCCTTTGATATTTCTTATACGGCCATAATCTCCAAGATAAAGACGCTCAAACCGTCCAGAGCCCCAGGACCGAACGGCCTAGCCAACATAGTTATGAGAAAACAGCCCGAGTTCTGGGCGAGTCTATTAGCAACACTGTTCAAAAAGATAATGTCTCAGGGGCAATTACCAAGCTCATGGCAAACTGCAGTACTGATACCTGTTTTTAAAAAGGGCAATCGCCTAGATCCCACTAATTATCGGCTCCTCTCCATGCTGGACACAACGGGTAAATTGTTTGCTTCTCTACTGCTTGAGGAATTACAATCATGGGTAGAAAGGGCAAACATTCTGTCCATCTTTCAGTGCGGATTCAGGAAAGGTTATTCAACGAGTCACAATTTAATGGTTATGAACCTGTTGAGAACTAAAGCGCGCAGCAAAGGTGCACCACCTTTATATGCTTTATATATTGATTTTAAAGCAGCTTTCGACACCATCCCTAGGGATCGTTTGTGGGCTAAACTTAACGGTCTGGGGTGCCCCGCAGGCATCCTGTACTACCTTAAACTGCTGCACTACAATACGTCAGTCAGACTGAAATTAGATCATGAAGGACATCTGACAGACAAAGTGCTTCAGAATAGGGGAGTGAAACAGGGCTGTGTGACGGCCCCCTTGGTATATAACCTGTATGTTTATGACATACCAGTGGCCATAAAGGCCGTTTCAAACTGTCCACCTAAAATTGGGGAGCTGGTATGCACTGTTCTGGCCTACGCAGATGACCTGGTCATTTTTGATCACACAATCAGTGGCCTACGCAGATCGGCCACTGCTCTGTGGGATTATGCGAAACATAATGGCCTTACTATCAACTTAGATAAGACTAAGGTATTGCGTTTTACTAATAAAAAAGTATCACGTGTAAGTCTTATGGTGGGTAAGAACATAATCCCCTATGCCCCACATTATCGGTATATGGGTATCGATTTCGAACCGAGTGGTGACTATACCATGTGCAAACATACTCGGATGACGCGAGCAGCGCAGGTCACATCGCTGGTTGCGAACTTTACCAACAAGCAAGGAGGTTTCACGTTATGGGGCACTCGCCAACTATATGTGCAGGTTTTTACTCCCATGATAACTTACGGTCTAGAGGCCTTGTTTGACCTAGATCTTAGCTGGCTACAAGTTTTAGAAGGGAAATTCTGGCGGCGGGTCTTGGGGCTGCCCCCAGGAACTCCAATGGCCATTTTACGCCTAGAATTGGGCATACCATCATTGAAAGCTACAGTGATGAAAAAGAGACTAGGGTTTTTTATCAAAATGCGTAGTGGTACAACAAATTCAATATTGACTGCTGTGGATAAGGAAATATATAAAAAACAAAATACCCTATCTCCCGCTGCTATAATGTTAAAATATCTCGCTGACATAGGATGGACTTATCGTGAAGGGGACTACACCCGGCAAGTTCAGAGAGCCCTAGATAAGCGAATAGATATGTGGGATTGGTTGGAAAATTTTGCCCACCTCAGTGCATTGAAAAGTTATGAATATGTGAAATTCAGGTTGTATACATATATGAGACCGCAAGATTACCTTAACTTATGCCCTTGCAGAAGATTGCGACGTTTTGTACTCCTATTAAGATTGGGCCTACTCCCGACCCTTTGGGTCACGGGCCGGAGAGATCGACTGTTGTCGACATTAAGGATCTGCAGATTGTGTAAAATCAATAATGTTCTTGAGACTGCAAGACATGTCTTGACTCAATGTAGTAGTATGACAAACATAATATATCAACATATGGGAAAGTATACGCATGACTCTGTTACAATCTCTAAGGCATTATTTTGGCATCACTGCCTAAATTCCGAAAATATCCACATTTTTACTGCTCTATATAACATCTGGTTGGTCATAGAGGGAAAATTGGGTATTAGGATCTGAATAGGCAGCATTATCTTCACCCTGGTGTGGAGATGGGATACATCTTTACATCTTCACTAGAACCCCTCCTTGGCCATGCGTGACTCTGTAATTGTGAATCCTGTAATTAAGAATTCCAACTGCTAACCGCTCTTCTAAATATTATCAGTATTTCGTATCCTGGTGAGTTCGGATGTGATTCCCGCAGGATCTGATTTAGGGCGATCTAGGTTGTTTCAGGTTCTATAATGCACGATTGTGTCTGGGCTAGATTTATTTGCCTATTGTGAATCCTGTAATCATGAATTCCAACTGCTAACCGTTCTCCGAAATACTGTCAATATTGCGTATCATGGTGAGCTCTGATGTGATTCCCACAGGGTTTGATGTAGGACGATCTAGGTTGTTTTAGGTTTTAGGTATTAGGTATTAGAATGATTGATTGTGTCTAGGCTAGATAGATAGATAGATTTATTTATTTATTGCTATTTTATTAGTATTGTTAAATTTAGTTGTGTAATCTTAATTCCATTATTGTATTTTGTTGTTATTTATGTGTAAAGTTTATTAGCTAAACTGTAACACATTAAATAAATAAATAAATTAAAACATAATACAATTATAAAGATAAAATGCTACATTGATTTCAATAGTGCCAATTCCAGTCAAAGTGCTCCATATAAAGTTAAATAGTGCCTAGAACCCCAAAATGTTGGTATCTATTGTGAAAAAGTATACAATAAATGCGACCATTTATCTAGTCTGCAATGTTAGTAATTTAGCCCCAAGAGTCTTGAAACCTACCTTTGTGATATGCAACGTCATAGGTAATCACAGACATCTGTTCTCAATGTAGTAAAGGAGGCATGGTATCACAAGTATGACACAGACAGAAGACGAACAAGTTTCAAAACCTTTATTACATTCCTGGGGTTTGGAAAAACTCCTACTTTGCCCTATAGCTATGACGGTAGGAGTCTATACCATCAAATAATGAAGAAAACACAGTCCTAATCAGTCTGTGTCAAATCAAAATGGCCTATACTAAAAAAAACGAATGTCTGCCCTATTTCTTATAGAAAAAGTGTGTAATGGGAAATATGTATGCAAAGGAAAGTCAGTGTTATAACAATGGATCAAAATGGCTGAGTCAGCTCTCCCCCTTAACAAGTTGGACACCACGGTGTAAGGCACCCCTGAAGACAGGATGACATACTCTAGCTCAGGTTCTCAAAGCAGAGGCAGTATAAAACATGGGTCGAGTCCCGCTTGGCCTTCCACGTTAAAGACACTTAAGTTCACAAAAAGGTTTTTTCACAATTCACCAAAATTCACTTAGGTCTCCCTCTGTCGGGCTCAGACCTCTCAAGGCATTAATAGTTCACATAGGTCTCCCTCTGTCAGGCTTGGACCTCGCAATCACAGCACTTGCAGGGGCTCCCTTCCCCAAGCTTTATTCACATTCAAGAGAAGCACTTTCTAGGTCTCCCTCTGTTGGGCTCGGACCTTTCACTGATGTCGAAGACTTTTGAATATGCAAGGTTTTCCACAAACATCTGCAGGACCACTTTGACTTCCACTTCAGCTCTTCCTTATGATGTTTGCCCAAATGTCTCTTGGTCTGCGTAGTACAAAAAGTTCAAAGACGTCTTTCTCTTCAAGCACTCAACTTTTAACTTCTCCTTTCATCAGGGTTAATCTGGACTATTGCGTATTTCAAAGTTGATTCACTTTGTTGCTTTACAACAAACAAACATTTTACAGAGACTTTATTGAGTGGGCTGTTTCCTTTCTCCGGACACCTCTGCTACTGTTTCACTGGCTTCACAGTTACCGCTGACTTTAAAGTTCACTACAGGTTTGCTTTCTTTCGCGTCTCACCAGCATGCGCGCAACTTTCAAATGTGAGATACACTTTTGAGGCTTCAATCTTTCCTTGACACAAAACGGCCTTGCTCGTCTTTTTCACTAACTTACTGGTTGTGTCCATTCTTTCCTGCTCTCTGTGGCTTTGATTCACAAGTCAAGGTTAATACCACAAGCTTGGCCTCGCCTCCCCAGCTCTGCCCTTCACCCGGGAGGGTCACCGGCATTCTTGAAACACAATGCAGGCTTCTTCTTGTCTGGCTTCTGGCCTTCTCTGCGTATCTCTCATGGTTTCCCAGAGGCAACAACTTCCTGGAGGGATGTTCAGGGTTTCCCAGCCCCTCACACTCTGGTCCCTTGATTGGTCATCCTGCTCCCTCGATCGGTTGTCTTGGTCCAATGGGTTTGCCTTAGCCCCAGAAGATCTTCTCCTTCTCGTATGCCACCTTGCTCCTCTGAGTGTGTCTCCATGTTCTGCCTTTTATCCATGTGGGGGAGCTAATGGGTATCAGATGTATGTGATTAAGATCAAGTGTCTGACTTTGCCTGACCTTATTAACGGGACATGTCCAATATGGTATGTAAGGGTTAGCCTCTTTTCTCTCATTCCTCCTCTTCCTCGTCTCAGTGTTTGTGTAGAAAAGGGGTGGGTTATGGGCATAGGAAAGTGGGGATATCGCGTCTCACCATCGGTTGTCTCACCCCCCACTCCCTGAAGATCCCTCACCTAGGTGATCCTCCCCCCACTTGTCCACCCCCAGGGTCGGATGCAAAGTCGATGGCCGTGCCTTGGCCACCTCAGAAAGATCTCCCGGGGACTAGCAAGTGAGACTATAGTTAAGTTTCCATTGGATTTCTTCCTGCTTATTAGGGCATGCCAAAAATAAGTATATAATGTGCATGTACCTGGGACAGTATATGGATAAAAGAAACTGGATGGCCTGCCGACATTGTCTAAAACCATACAACTTCAACAGCAGGATTAAGTTAAACCTTCTAATTTCATCATGTTAGTGTAAAAAAAGCAAAAAGGTGCATTATCCTTTCCAGTTCCATTCCACAAAAATAACACAAGGCACTCCCCTCAAATGTTTGTACCATTTTGACAAATAAAACAAATGGAAAAGTCTAAACATAAAACATTTTGAACCACTTCTTATACGTCTCTGTCCCTCCAGGGCTACCCTATTATACCAATTAAAGTCCAACGATGATGGCCAATAAAGCCCCAGCCCAAACTGTGGAAGTCTGTTAGCCTCCAGGCTAAAGTAAGATGCAACAAAAGAGTTCTCCAAGTTTGGGCAGCAAAGCGTTCATACTCCCATCCTCCAAGTCCATCCCTAATCTACAAAACAAACACCTGCTGCTTTTCTGAGAAATTCCTCTGGATCTCTGGCCTGCTTTTGCCAGAGCAAGAACTGCTAATACGTGATCTACCACTTCCTAGGTAGTGGTCTCCCTGTATATCCAGTGAGCAGGCGAAAGAATGCCTGCATCCTTACCCCTTTGTTTCTCTGGCATTTTCCATGCATTTTAAGCCAGCCCGGGATTGGTCATTCCATTGAGTAACTGCTTCGCATAACCCGGTTGGGTTTGCCGCTCATGATCATTTTTAAATGTGGTCGTACTGACAGCTCTCTGTTGGCATTGGTCATTTCTTAATTGATGCGCTGATGGAGTAGTGATTGGCACTGCACCTTTAAACATGGGCCGGGCAATCAATCAGCGCCATTTTGTATCTGCATATGTGAGCAGACGCAGCTCTGTGGTTTTCAGCACTGTCGTCGGAAGCGTGGTTTGCTGTTGCATCAGACCTTCAGTGGTTGGCTCTTCACTTTGAAGGTCCAGTAATTCCATGATCTTGCCAGATGTTCCTTTTCTCCAAGGTTGAGGTTTGCACTGGGCTTGCAGTTAGATGTAACTTCATAACAACCTTTCCCTTTACTTTGGCCTTTTAATCCTAATAGATAATTAATTATACCTTAGGATGCACATACAATTGACATTTTTGTCCGAGGTATATTTTCAAGGACTGATGAGCCAGAGTGAACCAAATGAATGCCACGAAGGTGAACCCAGGAAATCCCACTCCATCCTCCTTTTGAGGGAGGAGGGGCACATCAAGCATCTCCCGCAGATCAGCCCCCTCATAAAAAAAAGATGGGGAGCTTCTGCAACTCACCACACAATCCACCTATCCATCTGACATTGCACATGTTGTACACTAGACATTACACATTAGTAATTTACTTCAAGTGCTCTTATGTTTCTCAATAGGAAGCTATGTGCATTTAAGCGACCTTTGTATGTTCATATATAGGACATTCCCTGTGCTCTTGTTATACACATGCTTCTGCTTGTTCATCATACTACACATCAGGAGTGTCCTCATTTGTATGCTCATTTCTGTGCGTGATATTAAACATTAGGAGCTTTCTCCTTAGTATTCGTAATATTGCAGCATGAGAGTGTTCTGCTTATTAATGGTGCTTGCTCGCAATATTACACATCACATATAACTACACATATCACTATCGGAATGTGCATGTACTGCAAAAGTAAGCTATGTGCATTTCTTTGTGCAGACAATGGGCCTCATTACATGGATGGCGGTAAGGGTTTACCGGTACCGGTATTTTACCGGTACCGGTAAATCCTTACCGCCTTACTACGAGGTCCCTTTGCGGGTTGGGGAATTTAACGCCTGCTTTTTGCAGGCGTTAAAAACCAACCTGGAAAGGGACCCAGGGAGCTAATTACGGTACCGCAATTTGCGGTACCTTAATTAGCGCCTTCCCCATTCCCATTATGCCCTATGGGGGCAAAAATGGGAATGGGGAAGGGCAATGGTGGAAGGGGGAATTACCGCCCCGCCAACCTTGGAATGGGGCGGTAATTCCCCTTTCCGCCAAGGCGGTGCCGGTATTTTACCGGCATGAAGCATGGCGCTAATAGCACCATGGTTCTCCGCCATCCGTGTAATGAGGCCCAATGTCCTATTGTTTGGTAACCTTTGCATGTTTTTTTTTTTTTTTATATAACAATCATCATTAGTATTTGAACGCTTCTGCTGGTTTATGATTTTTTATTTATTTTATTGTTAATTTATAACGTGCTTAAGAATGGTTTCTAAGCGCAGAATCCTGATTCAAGCCCATGTTGCGCCACACTATCTTACTTCCAAGACAAACGTTGCCCCTGAGCTATCCTCCTTCCCGCCGCAACAGCATTCAGCATATGTCAAAAATGTAAACAATTCCTGTGTACTTACAACTTTATATCTTGAGTTTTGCTGAAGCAATGCTCACAATTTATGAAGCATACATACATTGTGTGTATGCTAAGAGTCGCGAAAATCGATATTGCCAATTTTTAGAAACTGTGCTCTAAACATTCCATTTCCCTAGAGTGAGCTGGAGTGTAAGAACGTGGCTTTTTGATTGAATGCAGGTGGTCATCGTTCAAGGCTTGTGTTCTTTCCAGGCAGGTCGTTTCAGGTGTTGTCTGTGCTACTGAGTGCTTTGGCATTTCTGGTCCTTGTTGTTACAGCGTTCGGCTGTTGGGAATCAACATTCAACATTACTTCTAATAGTTTCACCTCAGTGGTAATTACTAGCAGTGCAGCACTAGTCTGTATAGTGCAGTATCCCTGCTGCTGCCCTTCTGCAGTACAGTTCTCTTGATAAAAAGATTGCTTGGTGGGTGGGGGGCGCACCCAGTTGCAATATATTGTACCTTGCGACTCTGATGTTCTCTTGCTAGCGCTTTCAAACCCTCAGAACTCTTACGGGAGGTACTTTCAGGGGGTGTTCTGTGTGCCACTTGCATGAGTGCTTGGATTTCTGGTCCTTATAGTCCCAGTGCTCGGTTGTTGGGAACCAAATCACCCATAACTTCTATGTATATATGCTTTCTGCTTTTTATTTTTAAAACTAACAAAATGCATCCCTCAGAACAAAGCGAAGAAAGGCAAAAATATAGCTATCTGTTTTGCAAGGTTTTTGGTATTCAAACCTAAATCAAAGTGGATGATTTGCAAATTAATTATTCTCCAAGGCAGGGGTCAGCAATTTCGGCCCTGGTGTTTTGAACCTCAACTCCCATCAGCTTTGGCCAACAAAGTCAATAGTGAGGGATCCCCAAAACATCTGGAGAGCCACAGGTTGCAGACCCCTGCTCTAAAGGAACAGCCACATGGGAGGAGTTACAGAAAAGTGGTGTAGAGAGGTGCTCGACTTACTCTCACTGCACCCCTTGTCAATATCTAGCTGGGAGATGCAAGTCTATCGGAAGCTTATGGCTCAAGTATCCTGGTTTAGCAGAAGCACATGCAATACCTTAGAAAGCAGGTGTGAACAGATGATAAAACACACATGACCAGGGGTGTTGCTAGGTCTGGAAAAGATCCGGGGCTATGCTAATGTTGCGCCTGTCAGGACTGGCGACTAGCTAACCTTTTTAGTTGTAGCCCCTGAGTTTCTATCCGGGGCTGCAACCAAAAGACCCGGGGCTATAGCCCTCTAAGCCCCCTCCCCTAGCAACGTATCTGCACATGACATTTGCTGAATCTGTAGGATTGTCAAGTTTATAGCGCATATCACATTGCAAGCTGAATACGGCACACACAGAAGCAGCTCAGAGGCCGGCCATTCAGAATAACATTGGTATAAACTGGAAAAATAAGATGACGGTGTAAAAACTTAAATGGAAATTAAAACAAAACTCTAGGATAGGGCAGATTTAAATCTGTTGTTCATCATCCAGACAAGCTGGGCGAATCTAATTTGAGGCTATGTGTGATCTGATTAGGGTTCGCTTATCTCCCCTCTGAATACCTTCAGCATTTCATTAAATGTAAGGCGATTCCATTACCTTCTGTTCAACATAATTATAGATACAGCCATGGGACTACCTTCTCTCTGTAACACTAACCATCTACTTATCTAAAATTAGCCGATTACACCCTCGCCTTGCATCTCCCATCCTGGTGATTAAAGCCAATTGCGTGCGCGTGTATGTGTGTGTGAGATGATACGTAGGCATGATGTACAACCCCACCAGCACACCTTTTTTTAGATTTGATACTAAACACCTCCTTGATTTGGAATACACACCACAGACTTCATCCAGCATTAACCCTCCCATGATCTCCCTATGCTTGAAATGTATCGCAAATGTGCATCTCTGTAACTTTGTTTATTGATCAGTCTGGGGTGGGAGGTCTACCAAGGAGGAATCCAGAGCCAGTCCTACCACACAGGACCACAGTGGCAGTTGGGAGGACCCCAATTCCTGGCGCCTCCCCATGTGAAATTGTATGTGTCCTACAAAATTGCATCATCCCATGCCTATGACCCCAAATGCTGGCCAGGTTTTCTCTTTTCGTCCCACAGAAACAGTCTGGAGAAGAACACTGAGACAGAGACAGAGTCTCGGCGCCCAATGCAAGAACTTCAGAATGCTCCAGCAGTCTGAGAGAGCTAGCGGGAGGCGAAGCAGAGACCAGGCTTCCCGGCAGCAAGTATACGTGAGCAGCATCCAAGCAGTGACACAGGAAGGAAAGCTACAGAGTCAGGAGCCAGAGCTCCTAGGTTGCAGTCACCGGAGCTGTGCACCACATGCCAGCCACAGACCGTATGCTGAGATGACCAGGGCAGATCTCCGGGAGCTATAACCACCAGGGGCCTACAATAACACCCCCCAACAATATGTGGTCTTGCCTGAAGAGCAGCCAGGACAGACTACCCCCTGCTCCCCCACATGAACTGGGACACTGTACAAACACCATTGCAGGAAAAATGGGTGTTGCTTAATGCACTTTATGTACACTCTGCTGTATGCAACAGCCCCTGGGTGGCAAAAACAGAGCCACATTATCCAGAGGACAGGAAAGGGGTGAAAAGAAGCCACAGGAAACTTAAAGTTGTGGGTTTCTCTGGTGAGGTCAAATAAGGAGGACGTGGTAGACAAAAGGGGCAGCAGGATGAAGGAAGATGAATAGATTTTGGAGGGATTTTTTGGAGCAGTTGAGACATTGTCTAGTGAGTGCAAGTGGTACTGCATTATGAGTGTGTGTGAGAAAGAGTGTCAAGTGTGTTTAGGAGACCGAGTCTAGGGAGCAAATGTGAAGTGCTTGTGGGAGTGAAAGGAGGGTGTTTGTGTAGAAGGTGGAGAAGGGCCTAGTAGTGTGGAGGAGGGCAGACCAGTGTGGAGGTATAGTAGCAGTGCAGAGGTGGGTGTAATAGCAGTGTGGCAAGAGAGTGGTATTGTGAAGAAAGGAATAAGATCAAAAGGGGGAGGAAGGACTTAGGCGTGAGACATCAGAAGGACAGAGGAGGATGATGCGAGGGATAGAGAAGGCAGTCCAGTGGAGTTTGAGGTAGAAGAGTAGATCAAAGGGAACATCGGGAAGTGAGAGGGAGAGAAGTACAGGAACGTGATCTTCAGGAGACTGAACCGGGAAGAGTGTCTGGCAAGCCAATATCCCTGTTTCCCAGTTTAGAGAACTAACCCGTTGATAGAGTGGGGTCAGTCTACTCCCTCAGGGAGGCTCGATATATGAGGTGACCTGCCTTTAGGTCACCACTTGTAGCACAAGCCAGAACCTAGACTGTAGCGGTCAATATTCAGAATATATGGACGCCTGTGCTAGGGAGGGTTTGTGCTTTCTAGATTAGATACATTAACATTTTTTAACTGTCTGAGATTTTGGTGGATACTTTGAGGCATCTGTGACACAGTACTTTTTGTCTAAACTCTGCCTTAAAAAAGGTGCCACCACCACTAGCCAATCCACTTGCCATTACGCCTGTTCCCCTCCTGACGTAAATCAGTATTTTGCGGGATTGCTCCATTCAGTGTATGCATGTGAAGGACTTCCGGTAAAAGCAGTCTTCCTGCATCGAACATAAATGAAAAATAAATACTAATACATTCCAGAAATATCTTGTGGTGCTGCAGTCCCCGTTAGCCAATCGCTACGAAATGATCATATTCAGAGAGCGGCAGGATGCGGCTGACCGCTCCACTCTGTGTTTATCACATGAATAAGGATTTATAGAACATGAACCTGGTGGGGGTGTGATCCCACTGTGTTGTACAATACAAGAAAGGGTGGAGAAAGGTGGTGGGGTGGCAGTGCAGGCGGGTAGACGGCTCAGCGTGCAAGCAGGCCCGAAGGAAGGAGTGCTAAGGAACTGTCGCCACCAACCAATGGGGGCACCAACAGGTTTACTTGCTAAATTCAGCAAAATGGGCGCCAAATGAGAATATTTTGGATATTACCATTAACTATCATACCATATCACGAGATGATAACACCACCTATTATTACAGTGATTAGAAGTGGGAGGAATCTGCCCTGAAGCTCTACATAGGCCAATACATTATTATTTAAATGAGAGCTTAAAACATGGTCATATTTTTAACTATCCCTTGCACTCAGGGACTGTTTCTGTATCCCTAGAACCCCTACTAGCACTTGACACCTGATGTCTGCACTTATCCTTGCACTTGCCACCAGCTGGCTGCACTTCTATTTATTCTATTTATGTTTCTATATTTATTTCACTTTCATCCTATTTACTGCACTGCCCCCTTCCTCCCCTTGCCCCCTCCTCTGCACTTGCGCGTTCTCGATGTCACCTGGCCTTGTAGGATCGCTGTCTCAGTCTTTACTCCGTTTCCCCTCCCTCGCCTCGTCGCGCCTTGAAACACTTGTGTATCACGCGTTGTAAATGTCATATCATAACAATCACTCCATTCTTATCTGTGAACGCTGATCGAATGTTGACGCAAGTGTGTGACTGGCAGCTCTGAATAATATTGAAGAGTGCTAGAGAGCAAATGTTCTGAATGCGTCAGGGTCTGTGATGGGGTGCATGGCGACGGCCAGTGGGTGGTCTCTTCTGTAAATAGCTGAACAGCAACCGGAACCCATAATATACTGTTTGTATGTTTATTAAAAACTTACCAGACTATATAACCAAAAGATTTACAGCTGGTCTTCGTCTGGAGTCGACTACCACACATGCGCTGCACAACCTTTTAGTTATTTGGAGGGGGATGGAGTCAAAAAAGAACAACTGCCTGTATATAAAATGGGGATGATATGAGGGTCTGGGAGTAAGAGGTGGACACAAAGGTGTCATTTCAATAAAAACCTGTTTTCGAGACAAGATAAGAGGTTGGTGAAAGACCTAACTAGCCCTGTCTCCATGAGGGATTTTGCTGCCTCAACAAAAAAAGTAACTAAGGAGACTGTCCTGTGCCCAAAACATATCCTATCCCTCAAATGCTAAACTTAGGAAAAGGTGAAAGGGTACATGTCTCCTTGACTGCCGACCTGCAGCCTGATCTTATGTTCAACACAAAAGTTCCAAATGAAAGCTCAAAGAGGGTGCCAAAATGGTCAATATAATTCCACAAGTTTTGGGGCAGATTCCCCTTTCCCCACAGCCTCTCTCGTACTCCATGTACTTTATTCTTTACTAGCAGACCTGCTTCCAGGGCTGCGACAAGGTAACACAACCTGGCTCTTTCTCCCGAGCTGTGTTGCACTTATGCTTCACATGTTGTGGGTCACAGACCCTGTTCCCCATCCTTTATCCACATCCGTGGTTCATTCTCCTGCCAAGGTCTCTGGGTGCCACTCTACCACACAAAGTTTGTATCCACCTGCAAAATAGTTTGGGGAAAACCTCCCCAATCTGGGTTTTCAATCTCTTTGACGTAGTCACTCTGTTTCTTGGCTCCAATCTCTCTCTGTTCCACAGCCCTGGTTTACTCTCATACCAGGGTCTGTTTTTGACACTGGTTTCTGTAAGGATCGTGCTCCCCTATCCTCATAAACTGGGGATTACCTTTTCTCCATTGGTCCGAGACCCCCTTAAATTGATTGATTACAATGGTATCTCTCCCCACTCTATCTTAATTTGATAGCCCTGCTTCACTCTCCTGCCAACGTCTATGAACGTTCTTCACATTTGCAAAGTTCGTACTTTTCCCCTATTCCTGTGCAGTGTATAGTTTTCTGCACCGGGTCCCAGGTCCTCTCTTCTGGGACCCTCTGCTCCAGTAAGTATTCCTTTATTCCCACGGGTTGCGTTGCCTGTGCCCTCTGGGTCTCCCAAACCTTCAGACTGGCCACCTGTATACCTGTTGAGCCTTGGCCTCATCACTCTGGTTGTTCACAGGTCTTCCAGGTATCGGGTCGGCTTCTCAGACTCTGCGGAGCCTTCTTCACTCTTTGTGTGCCATTGCAGCAAGTTGCCTCTGAGTCAGTGTCTCGGGAGCAGCCCACGTAACTGGCAGGTAAGTCTCGTCCTCCATGCTCTGGCTCTTGCGTTGTTGGTCTCCCACGGGTCCTTCTCTCCTTTGCACTCTGTCAGTTGCTTCATCTGTGCCGCACAGTGCTCCGTCAGTACCAAGCTGGGATCCAAGACGCCATAATTCCCTTCCCGCCGGATCTCTAAATGACAAGCAGCCAATTACATTAAGACAAGGACTAGAATGTATGCCGTTGCTCCTGTGAGTAATCATTATTGCTCACGTCCTCTTCCTCTGCACAGTACTGTCAACAGCTGCTAGGCGAGTGTCCTTTTCTTCAGTGGATTTTACTGGAGCAGCATGACAACAGTACATTGGGGTACTGGTTGAAGGGTACAGATAAGTGGTTTGGGTAAAGGTGGGAGGGTTAAGTAGTTACTGCATCCTTCCTCTGGTGTCACTGTCCTCAATAGTGTCCTTCCTCCACCTGAGATCCTCCCGCTGAGCACCACCCCTAGGGGGACTATCGGGTAGCGGCCTCATCACCCTGGCCTCATGAGCAAGGGGAAGAGGGGGGCCTTCCCCATCTAAAACAGTGACAATACCTTGGCATTTGTCACAATGAATACAGAATGACTCTTTTCCCCATGTTTCCCTCATTTATAAGCAAATCTCCCCGAGGCTGTGCCCTAGAAAGGGGCCAGAGAGAGACTGCAAACTGGAGATTTCAGTGTTGGTTGAAATTACATGCTATCCCCCCAGCCAAAACCCCTTTCTGTCACTACCAACACACTACTCTTTAGCATCCTGCAGCTGCCATAACACTGCCCCCTTTTTTTGGCCAAAGTGCAGCAAATTATTTGAGGAAAACACACTCCGCCTTCTGTCTTTTCTGCTCCTTCTTTCATTGCAAAGTACTCCCTACAGGAAAGCAGCATCAGTCCAATTGTGAGGTCCTGGTGATGCATCGAAAGTGTGTGGGTTGTGGTCATTCGGGGCATGGGGAGTGCAGGTATTTCATTTTAGACTGTGTGAGAAGAGTTTGGGCTTGTGGGAGGCAACAAGGAAGGTCTCGGGGAGAAATTGGCAGGTATTGTGGACCCTGTCTTGACCAATCGTTGACAAACACCTGACAAACTCCTTGCCCTACCTAGAAAGGCCCCACCCTCCACAGGCAAAGGTCCTGCAGGACACTGAGCATATTAACACCTAGCATATTCAAGTGAGGGTTTGAGGAATCTCTCAGCCTGCAACCAACATACTAAGGAAGGAGAAATAGGTGGCTGCTGCCCTCAAATTTCAAACACCTATTCCTCAATCAAATGTTCTTGCCTCCCAAAACCCTTGGCATGTGGCTCATCAGGATGTAGGGAGGTTCCAGACGGGCCCCTTTCCCTCCATCTGCCAACTGCATCTACCTCTTTCTTCCTCTGCCCTGCTGCTGTTCCCTCCCACCATGGTCTGCACACAGAGGTGTACCCACCATTGTTGCTCATGCCGCAGAGGGACTTCAACAATGGTTGCCCTGTGTGGCGATGTGCTGAGCTGTTTCTTTCTTTCATCTGGGCCATGGAGGAGGCCTGCTATGATTGGCCAGCCTCTACAACTTAGGCATTTGCCGATCTGGTGATGGCAGCAGACCACCGGCCCCCTCAAAGGGCCTCATCTAAGGGCCATGGCTCTCCCTGTCTGGACCTGTCCGGGCCTGGAAGGACCAGAGGGCCTTTTCAACCATGAACGTCCCGGCATCTTGAGCTGTGTTTGTTATCCCCCCCACAGTGCCTTCTAAGGTAAGATCGCCATGGGTTGTGCTTCATACTGCTCACACCCGCTCCCTGTGCTGGTGCACCCCCCCTTGCTCTGTGTTGCCCTGTGCCCCCCCTCCCTGATCCGTGTTCCACCTTGTTACACAACATCCCTCTCCCATCCCTCTTGTCAATGCTCTGGTGGTAGTCTGCCCTCTTCTCACTGCCTCGAATGGCATTCCAGATGATGCTCCCACATCTGTTGTGCTCCTGGACTCTCGAATGGTGGTGTGTTTAACTTCTCTGCACCCTCCATTTTGCATCATTTTTGTGCCCACCTACTCCTCTCCTACTACAGATCCCATGCACTTATCACTATCAGAAGTGCTGTCTGGCATGCACAATAGTCTCATTCTTTCTTTGTCTTTACCCTCCCCTCTCTCCTTCCATGTAAAGCTCTTGTACTGTTGAAACGCCCGCCAGGCACGTACAATAGTTATGTCAGACGTTGGTCACAGTTTTGTTTTCATCTTGTTATCTGTTGTACCTCTAAACGCATAGCACTGGCCCATTCTGAATGTTCCAATGCCTATTAAGAATGTAAGTCGGGAAGATGTATTCAGTTGCTTGAATTGTCCACATGCCCGTTTCACCATTTCACTAAAGTGTGTGATCCTGGGGGAATTATTTAATTGCACTGTGTCTTATATGCAGCTCTGTAAGTGATTCACTTCATAGATTATTTTAATATATCATGCCATTATAAAAAAGCCCAATGACTATTTAGTTGCTCCATTTCTAAAAAAAAACGGTGCAATTAAGGTATTTCGCACCACAACGTTGTTTGCTACCTGACTTACTTATGCCAACTTATTCTACTGTCACTTCCCATGGTGTTTTCAAGTATCAAAGACTGATGATGCTCCTTGCAATGGCTTTTTCTGTGTAGTATCTTCTGTTGGTGCAATTCATATACAAATTAGGGTGTTTCAATATATTTTGCCCCACGGAGCCTGGACAGAGCTGAAATAGTTTACTTTTCTGCATCTGTAATGGTCCTGCAGTTCTATTTATTTTTTCTTAGGTGTAAAAATGCCATCTGCCACTAATGTTACCAGAAAGGTTTATTGTGCAGGGGGGGCCCGAAAGAGACACGCTCACTTCAAAAGGCTCTGGGAGGCACCCAGCCCGGTTTAGGGCCTGCCCGTAGTCATCGCCAGTTGGTGTCTAAGGTATGGCACAAAGCATTCTTTTTTGGCAGCCCCCTTAACCTAGGAGGGTCCGCCTGACATCACTGCAGTGCTCCTCTGCCAATTAATCCTTTCAGGGCTTGCCGCCTGCATGCATCTCTTCACCACGCTGACACGACTAGGCAGCTTATGACTTCCCTGGACTCCTGCTCTTCATCCGGCCTGCCTAACTGGCAGCCCAGGGCTTTTCTTCACGTCTCCCCCCTCCGCAGCAGAATGGGCTCTGCCACTCCTCTCCTCCCGTGTCGCCTGCAGGTGCTGCCCAGTAGAATTTGCTGCTGGGCCTGTCTCACCTTTCCTTCTCCGCTATCCTTCCAGTCCTGTCTTCTTTTTCTAGCCGTCCTTCAATAATTCTTTAAAAAAAACAAAAAAGACTCCCTAGAATCATTTCTCCCCTCCCTAGCCAATTTGTGGCCATGGGAGTTCTGTCCTTTTGCCTTTTTTCTCCTCTTTCTTTGGTCAACATTCCATCCAGTCCCATGGGGGGTTGGATGGGCTTACCCAAACAAATACTCACAAACATTTACTACATACAATAAAGTATTTTATTTATAATCCTGGTGTCTGTGTCTTTCTTCCTAGCTTTCCTTTAGGGGAGAAGTATGCAGCCCCATCCAGCCAGGCTTTCTTTGTGCCACAGCTACAGAAGTGTTTGTAGTTTTGGGGAAATTGAACCCCTTCATCCTGAGCAGTCTGGCTGCTAGACTTTGGACTCTTCGGATTTTCCTCTTTGAGAACGTCCCGGAGTCTGTGGTGGTAGCCGTTTACTTAGTCCAGTCTTGTCAGCACGAGAGATACCCCAACTTTTTGATTTTAGATATAATGCAGAGTATAGGGGGAGAGGGTCAATGGGTTATCCTGCAGACACTTTGCCACACAATTGTTTTACCACAATTGTTTAAACAATGTTTTTGGTGCACAATATGGGGGAGAACCCTCAACCCACACACTCTTACCCCATCCTATAATACCTTAGCCAAACCGATGCCTTGCATTTTGCTGCAAAAATGCAGTAGCATAAGTACGGTCAAAAAAAAGTCTGCCGAGTTGGAGGTAGCAGTTTCTGACTATGGCTCTCACCTGGGGTTGGGGCATGGTCTAGTGAGGTTCTGAGCTTCCTTACTGTGGAGGATGGTAGTGGGAACAAGCGTATCCCCTTTGGACATGGGATTGAGGCAGTGTTTGAAGGAGTTGGATTGTAAAGCAGCAGTTCAATTTTGGTGGGATTGATGTTTAGTCTTTTTTTAGTGTCTCACATACACATGTGGAGGTAGATTGTCTTGATTATCTTCAATTCAAGCACCTAGCTTTTCTGTTGTGTGGAACACTCGGGACTGGAAAAGTGGTGTGCCAGTGACTTGGAGTCATCTTCTCACCATACATATTAATACAATTATAATTTATAAGGGCCCTCTTGCACTCAAAATCACTGGTTTTCCCCATGGGTACCATCACCTGGTTCACGTGTTTTGAGAAACAAGTAACTAAGTTGACCTTACTTTGTTGACCAGTTTGCCAAATTGTAGATGTGTAGCTATGAACACATGCAGGTGTTTTCCATTGAGATTGTTGGTGTGACCTCAGTGAACTGAAGGCAAATTCAAGCTGTTTATGGCACTTAGGACCATTTGATCGAAAACTCTCCATCATTGATAACTACCGATATGCAATTTTACATTGTGATTAAAACAATGCATTCCTCCTTACCATTGAAAGTTCATCATAAGCCAGCAGGGAGGACATGAAGAGGGTAGTAATGGTGGGGAGGGCGAGGCATATACAACATGTATCAGAAGAAAGTGCATTCATCTCCCTCCAACAACTGTCTCAAGTCCCAACCATGCAAAGCAAACCACCCAACGGAGCAATAATGACTACTTGCCACCCTTCTCCATCTCCTAAAGCACAAAAAGCTATCCCACCATCCTTCCCTGCCTCCCTCTAGTTCTTCAATCTCTGCCTTGTTCATAACCACACAAAAGTCCTTAGACCTCTGTCGCCCACACAATCAACCTCATGAGTCTACCCAACAAATGTCATATGAGCTTGGCATTCTGACACCTACACTTCCCTCCCACCCACTGACACAGGAGGAGTATTACTAGACTCAGCATTGGCTTAGTTCCAGAGACAATGCTGATCTCAGCCAGGATCCCTGGATTCCAGGGTTTCTGCACTGCAGAGGTTTTGCTGGGGGATGGCTGAAGGGGCAATAGCTGCGACCCTTATGGTTGTAGCCCGAAGCTCAGAGGCTACAGCCAAAAGACTAGCTAGCCCAGTGTCATGAAAGTCCCAACATTAGCGTAGCCCCAGATATTTTCCAGACCTAGCAACACCCCTGCCGCACTGACTCGTAGAAAACAGGAGGATGCTGTTAAAGGCATGTGGAAGGGATCCAGCTTTTAGCCTGGAACCCACAGGTATGAGGAGATGGGGGGGGAATAGGGACGTAATCCCCGGCACAACCACCCCATCACTCTCACTCTGAGGGGATTTGTGGCTACCCGTCTTGTTTACTGTTGTGACATCACAGCAGTGGACAGCTGTGTTCAGAGAAAAGGAACTGTGAGCTTGTGCCAGAGAAGCTCAGGAGTGTGCTGTGCTCAAGAGTCTCCCTTGTCCCGTGCTAAAAACATGTGGAAGGGAGATCCTGGCCATAACATCCCGACTTGTGAATACTTCTTTATTTTCTTGTGAACATTATCCCACACTCTTTTGTAGCATAGCGATAAGGCTTGGCAATAGGTTTTCAGTATAGGCCCTTTTTTTTTTTACTATACTCTACTAGGACTGTATTATTATTATTTGATGGTCATAGCTTGCTTCCATCTTAGATTTAGGTTTAGATTAGGCATTTATCTCACCCATTTTACAGTTTAATAAACACCCTTGAACTGTGATCACTTTTGTCTGTCTTGCTTTGATACCATGCCTTTCTTTCACTGTGCTCAGAGAGACTGCAAATGCCATTTCCCCCATGCAAAATGTATATTAAGCTTAATGTGGTTGTACACTCTCCTGAGTGGGAACACTCCCATAAACAATTATTTGGCTATGTGGGTTCTCAGTAAAGTGGCTCACACATGTTTGCAAAGTTTGAAAAACTTGGAGTTTAACTCCAAATTAATATATTCATGTAACCCCTTGCTCACTGTATTTAGAAAGGCTCAGCTTCACCTGATGAGGCCCAACATGGCAGAAACACCTACCTGGGGTTGCTGATGGGACTCTTGTTCAGAGGAGAAGTGCCTAGCATGTTGGTGCTGGACTGCCCTTTTCGGTGGGACCAGAAAAGGGCAGTCCAGCACCAAATAATGAATAAATATTTCTCCGCTGCTAATATACAGTGAGCTGAAACATGGTTTAGACCCTCCTGAATGGGCCCCCCTGCATACAAAAGGTTATTTGCCAGTGTACATTCTCAGTAGAGGGGCTCCAACACTTTTGCATATGGGTGGCGCCAGCCCATGGATAGGGAGGGCTGAAGCCCTCCCACTCTGGGAAGGTTGCAGACAGAAAGCAGCGCTCTGCCGTTCTGTTCTCCCCGCAACTCCAATGGAGAATGGCTGCTACAGCAACAGCCTTTTAAAGTGCTCACCTGGGAGAGCAGACCGTTCACATCAAAACATTCCTTAACCTGTCAGCAGCAAACATTCAAGGGAGAAAACAAAAGGCTTCCCAGGTGATATCAATGTACCGTCCCATGAGGAGGCCAAAGGCTAAACTGCTGGGCTCAGCTTTTAGATGACCCAAGCCTACAATGATTAGCATCTGTTTGTGAAAATAAATCGCTTCTATGTTGATGTAGGAAGCATCCAATATAGGAAGACTTAATAGGTATTCAGCCTGATGAGCAAAAGGAGGCAGGGGGGCAACAGCATAATGGGTTAGGGGCCCCACTCACAACCAGCTTGCAAAATGGTTTGGCCACCAAAGATTTTGAGAATGGCTCCACCCCTGTTGTTCCATACACGTGGTTTATGATTAACTTGCCAGCATCATCTTCATTAAGTGGCACATGTGGGTAGAGCCCTTGGAGCAAATCACTGTTGTGGTACTTCTGGTCTAAAGTAAAAAGAAAATGGAGTAAACACATCCTGCACATAGATTTAGCTCTGGCTTGCTTGTTCGGTCAGGTTTGGGTCTCAGACCCATTTTCCAGTTTATTTGTGCATTTTAACTTTTTTTTTTCCACTTGCGTGCTTGCTCTGTCCCAGCTCTGCATTCCCTTGGTCCACTTCCTTGTTGCCGCCTCTCGCCCCTGCTCTGTGATTGGGCCTAACAGCCTGCTATCAGACACAGCACCCAGGGTAACCTCCCTGCCCAGCCAACCCTCAACTAAGGGCTACGAGGCAAAGGGCTACGAGGCAAAGGGCTATGAGGCAAAGGGCTACGAGGCAAAGGGCTACGAGGCAAAGGGCTACGAGGCAAAGGGCTATGAGGCAGGACCGTAGAAGCAGGACCAGTTGGTTTTGCTAGTGTTCACCTGGGAAGCCTGCAGTCATCAAACAGCAGTGACAGACAAGCTAAGTGTGCTCTAAGTGGGGAATGCAGCAATTACTGTACTCTGTTAAATACCCTACAACTCGTGTTATCTTACATAACATTGTTGACCCATATTAGCCATCTAGTAATAAGCCCTCCTACCACTGCTAACTGGAAGAGGCTTTCCTCTAACGCCACATCTGAAATTTAGCCAGCCAGTTTTCTCTAATCTGTTTGTACTCACTGCTGTTGTCTTACATGTATGTGTTTTCTCCCACTAGCCAGGTATCTCAAATCAAACTGTTTTCACCTTCTACTGCTGCCACACATATGGGCGTTTTCTACTAACCGCTGTCTCTCAGATTGAGGTGTTTTTTCCCCTGACTAACCAGGTATATCAGATCTAACTTTTACCTACTACTGCTGCTGCGTCAGATATGGGCGTTTTCTGCGTACTGCTGTGTCTTAAATGTAGGCTTTATTTTCCCCAACGGTCAGGTGTCTCGGATCTTGACTATTATATTACTTGCTGCTGTGTATCACATCTTAGGCTTTCTCCCACTGGTCAAGTATCTGAGGTATGACTGTCTTTACCTACTGCTGTTGTCCCAGACTTGAGCATTTCCCACTTGCTGTGGTCTTCCTTTACACAACCATGACTGCCAATTTCAACTCGAGGTGGACACCACCACAACCAAGACTGCCGCCCCCCACTTTCATAATTTTGGTCCATCAGCACCACACTCACCCAGAGCCACACTCCTGCACACAGTCACTCACCACACACCTTCCAACCCACAAACAAGAGGAAATCTCTGGCAGTACAAGAAGCACCCCATCTGCTCTACATCCTTTACCCTCGCACACCCGTTCATGAACCCTCCTTACATGCTGCAAAACTCTTTCACCTACAACCCTTACACTCTAACCTTACACTCAGACCGGCCCCACTGCACCTCCCCTCACCACACTCCCTCCAACTCTCAGACCAGAGGAGCTCTCTGGTGCACTGAGAATCACCCTTTCCCTGCCCCTCAGCCAACCAGCTCGGCCCACCCTCTCCTCACTCCCATTCCCTCTCTCCCGACAACCCATCAGGAAAACCAACACACTTCCACTTCCACACACACTGCACAGCGTCCAACTCTCATATCAGAGGAGCGCTCTGGCACACCCATAATCACCCTGACCATGCCACTATCCCATCTACCCCCGCCCACTCCCTCTCCACCCCCAAATCGCACTCAACAGGCCAGTAGACCCACACCCACCATCTGCCACATTACGCATAGCATCCAACTTTCAGACCAGAGGAGCCCTCTGGCTCTCCAAACAACATGGTCCCCCCACCCTCACAACAACCCCTACGATGCCTTTCAGGAACTATCCCACCACTTCAGTCCCCCTGCTCCCATCCCTGTCCGCTTTAGCCAGAACCCCAAGGACTGCGATGCATCACACCTCAAGCATTCATACAAGGGTAGCTCCACTTCATACCAAATAACCCATGCTCACCCTCTACACCCCTTGAACTCATACCCTTTCTCCTATGCTTTTCTGACCCATCCCACCCCCTCCCCAACCCCACTTCCAAATAATTCTGGCAATGCTGTGACAACCATCACCAACTCGCACCACTCCCCACCTCTTCCCCCAATCGTCCTAACATCCACTTCACTTGACCCGTCCACACCCACAAACATGCCCCTTCTAATTATCCTCTCTAACCTCCTACAACACCGGACCACCCCTCGGCAACCGCCATCCACCCACTCAGTATGGCACATCTTGCCCTTGCCAGAACTATCACTTCAACTCCTTTCCCCCTCACACCCCACCATCTCTAACACACCTCTTTCACTGAAACACACACACAGACCACCACTCATCCTCTACTCTTCATGCCTTCACCACCCCTGCATCTGCCCACCCACCTCACCTTTCCTAACCACTCTTGCAGGACCACTCCATTATGCTTGCCACCCACTTCCCTCGTTGAACACAACCTTTCCCCCACTGCATCTACACCTCACCCTTCCACTGGCATGAATGCCACACAGCACCAAGCCTGACACCACCCACCACACTGGCACCACTTACTACTCAGCACCCCCTTCCAACCTGTGATCTCAAGCCTTTTCTCTCATGAAGGCCTGCCACTGCCCATTCACTCTTCCCGCCCGATCCACCTCCCACACTTTCTGATCCCACCAACACACCTATCAACATCCCTCCAGTCACTCCAACTGACCCGGTCCATCAGACCACACCATCCTCCTCAATGACCTAGACCTGCCCACCGGCCACTTTATCCAACCATGTCGTTCCAGCCCCGGGCACCTAGGGACACACTGGCCCTGCCAATTCCCATCAAGTCAAGTGCCTCCTTTTCAATGCACACTCCATGTCCAAAAACAGACACAGCATCTTTGACCTCTAAAGTTATGACAATTCTGATCTCATTTTCATCACTGAAACACAGTTCTCAGACTTTTTTAAAACCAATCGCACACACAGTTTCCCTTCTGATTACTCCCTCAACAGACCCTCCAGAGGAGGCACAGTAGCCATCCTCCACAAACCTCACATTTCCGTCACACACATGAAAACTCAGCCCTGCACAGCTAACTGCAAATCACTTCTAGTCAAACTCTCTCTGCTGCCCACTCTCTCACACAGCTTCTTGCTCCTCAACAGGCCACCTGAATATGACAGGCACTAAGCCAACTTCCTCTGCGACTCACTGAAACCACACTAGTTAACTACGCAGCAATTACCTTATTCGGTGACTAATATCTGTTTTGATGTGCCCAACAACTGCATGACTCAATCCCTGGTCAATGATCTAGAGGCACTCAACCTTACCCAGCATACCACAGGACCCACCCACATTTAGGCCACTCCCTTGATTCCATTTTCCACTCCTCCGACCTTGTTTCGGAGTCCAGCCCTAAAACCCTCATCTGGACAGACCTTTCTCTCTCTCCGTACTCTGCCCCAGCATCCCAAGATCTCCCTTCTCCCTCCATGTGATTTCAAATACTGGTCCAAGGTCAAGGTACTACCAGGTCTGGCCGAAGCTATGTATGCACCCTCCCTGCACTCTCGACCACAGATAGACCCATACCCATCGAGTGGTTAAACAACTCATTCCTTCCTCTCCTCCCCTCCAGCTCTTCTACCTCCTACAAAGGACCAACCCCCCCAAGTTGTTCACTCCCCATCTGAAGGCGTTCAAAACCCAAAATCGCTCCCTCGAGCACAAATGGCAAGCCTTCAGAATCCTTCTCAGCAAGTCAGTGCTCAACCCCCACCACCGAAACTACAAATCAGAGATCGGAAAATCCCAAAAAGCCTAAAGAGAATCCTGAGCTGTCGCAGTAGCAGTAGCAAAAAGCTCACCAGGATCATCATGAAATTCCTGAACCCTTCTTGCACATCTGCCTCCACCCCTTCCACGCAGACGCTCTACAACTCTCATGACCCTTGCCCCTGGCAAGTCAGCCTTCCAGTTAGGGCCAAGTCAAAGGCCTTAAAACCTCATCCAAGACTCTCTTGCAGTCAGTCCTGTTGCCTTTGGCGCCAGGCTCATAACCATCATGAAGACAACATTAGAATGGGACTATTTACTTGGGACTATTTAACTTGGGGGGGCGGGGCGTGAGTTCAGCCAACATGGAGGCACACACATCGCTCAGTTACAAGGAACTGAGCTATGCGGTCTAGTCTTTTGGGTGTGGCAGGCCTAGGACTTTACCTGGACTACTTTGGGTGTGGCAGGCCTGGGACTATTTTAACTGGACTACTTTACCTGAGACTATTTAAACCACACCCAAAGAGCGGAACATGCTTTGCGTTATTCTGCTGAGGGCAGCGTAACACTCACCGTGTGCAGTTCATTGATGCCATTTTACCTGAAACCAAGGACCTGCAGAGAGAGAAAGAACACTACGAAACTTACCTGGAACAGTATCCTGTCTTCAATCCATCGCTGACTTCAGTTACACTCACCTGAAGGTACGAACTCCATCATCCGGCACCGCATCCATCCTGGAATACCATAACCTGGAAAGAGGAGAAAGAAAGAAAGCATTAGTAATAATAATGTAATAATAATTTTGCATTTTATATAGCGCTACGAACCCTCAGGTATCTGAGCGCTGCTTATTATTACCCACGGTGTGTGGTGGTCAAGGTACTACCAGGTCTGGCCGAAGCTATGCTATGCACCCTCCCTGCACTCTCGACCACAGATAGACCCATACCCATCGAGTCCTTTGACTCCTTGCTAAACAACTCATTCCTTCCTCTCCTCCCCTCCAGCTCTTCGACCTCCTACAAAGGACCAACCCCCCCAAATTGTTCACTCCCCATCTGAAGGCGTTCAAAACCCAAAATTGCTCCCTCGAGCACAAATGGCAAGCCTTCAGAATCCTTCTCAGCAAGTCAGTTTTGCATAATTTCGCATTTTATATAGCGCTACGAACCCTCAGGTATCTGAGCGCTACTTATTATTACCCACGGTGTGTGGTGCTCATTTTTCAACCTCGGAAGGATGAAAGGTTGAGTTTGGCCCTGCCGGGATTCGAACCTGCGTTAGCAGGATCTGCACTGATGTCAAAGCGAGCGCTCTACTCGCTGTGCCACTTGACCGGAGTAAGAATTTACTCACGTTTCCTCCCGAATGAAGAAAGCCACACAATTCTTTCCTGGGTAGTCATCTCCTGGTCACTATCATTGCTGGAACATTACGGCGCTTGGCGAGGAACATCGCAACCTGCAAGGAGAGAAAAGACACAGGTTAGCAATATAAAAGGTGAAAAAGCGCTGCACATCGCGCATTACTCACCGGACAGCATCGCGCACACCGCGCTTTCGCCTACTGGCCCATGCTCATCTTCAAACTGCATGACAACAACAAAATACCTTTCTGACTGTAAAGCAGCAAACCTACGGAGTCGCAGCAGGCCTGGATTCCCACAGGGGGGCTTGCACCAGTGAAGTAACTTGGTCGCTGCTCGCCCCCCACATCTACGTGCCCCTGCCACGAGGAGCAGGACGGAGATTCCATCTCTTACAAAATTAAGGTGAGGAGAAGGCCCAAGGGGGGAGGAAGGAGTTGAGGCCAAGGGAGGTGGGAAAACAAAGACATTCTGGTATTGAATCCAGCTCTCCTATTTTGCAGACCCATCTTTAACCAGAGGCCTTACCAAGGGACCGGGAGAGGGTTCGAGAGTGCAAATCATGCAACCAGGGCTGGGTGGCTTCCCCGTGGATAACAGGTGAGCGTAACAGCAACTCCCTCTCTGGACACATCCACAATATGGCTCCCCTTGATGCCAAACTTTCCAACCTCATCCCCCGCCCAACACCCACTATTCTAGAATTCACCATCCTCCCCTCCGAAACCCCTCCAATCTGCTTTTTCATCCCTATCTCAAGCAAGGAATTATTTCAAACTACTATCCAACAGCTAACCCTCCGGCTCACCCCTTGACCCTTGTCTCGCCTCTCACCTCAAAGAAATCTTCACCTCCACTTGTGCAGGACAACTGGTGAGGTCCATTCTAAATGAGAACAAACCTTAACAGCCTTAAATAAAGAAATGTGCCCTTGGCGACCGCTATTTTTAGTGTAGAACAAAAGTAGCCAGATGCACAATTCTAGATAATTGTGCTAGGTTGTCAGCATGAGTTTTTCTCCAAACCTGTGTGGCTGTTACACAGATGCAATATAGAAAAAAGAATAAAAGAGGTTTGGAGAAGTTACTCACATGCGCCAAACTTTCATAAATTATTTAAGGTGAGTCAGTCATTTCTTTTTATTTTTCATAATTTTTTAAAAAAATATACAAACAAAAAGTCCTCCAAATTAGGTGTTTTCTTCACACCTTATAATGTTCATGTAACTTGCTCACAGATTCTTAATACAAACAAATGTTGAATTCCCATGTGATTTGCTTAATCCTTTATACAGCGTAATATGGGGTGTTTACTCCACACCCAAACCTTAAATGTTGCAGATACCTGACTGCATCTCTCTCTTAGTAACTCTTCAAAAAATGATTTTTATTAAACCTTAATTTTTCAGATATTTTGCTGAATTTCTTAATTTTGCAGATATGTCGCTGTATTTCTCTCATTGCAACTCTCTCTTACTAAATGACTCCCTCAGCTCCTGCATCTTCCCAGAACCCTTCAAAATACTGTATGCCAAACCCCTTCGAAAGAAAGCATCCCCCGACCGTCTCAACCATTCAATTATAGGCCCATCTCCAACACCCGATTCCTGGCAAAGCTGATCGAACACTTTGCATACTCTCAGCTCAACTGTGTTGTGGATTCCAACAACCTCCTAGACCCCACGCAATCAGGCTTGCGTCTTCGCCATGGAACAGGTACCACACTGACCTCGATCTGGGATGACCTCAAAGTCGCTGCAGACTGAAGGATACACAGCACTAGTTTTTCTTGACCCATCAGCAACATTTGACACCATTAACCTCACAATCCTCCTTGACAGACTATACACTCTAGACATCCGAGATTCTGACCGCCACTGAGTTGCTTCATTCCTCAATAATGGACAGCAAATCGCTTTCCTCCCCCATTTCCACTCCACCTCAGGCCCAGTGAACACTGTAGCACCCCAAGGCACCTGCCTCTCACCTTTTTGCTTGCACCATTACTTGACCCCTCTGCCAGGGATCACCCATTCTCACAACCTCACCTGCTATAACTATATAACTACGCCAACACACATCATTCTGAGAATTCCCAAAATCGACCTCTAATCCTTGCCCTGACCTAGCTGCTTGTCTCACAGACATTGACCTCTAGATGAAAGGCAACCATCTCCTTCAGAACCCAGGTAAAACAGACCATGGTGTGCAGTAATACAGCCCTATTCCCGCACCCTTCCCATGGACACCCTGCACCGGCATCCCCCCAACCCCCACCACTATCAAAACCTTGGCTGCACAATGGAGTCGAACCTAACCCAGTCTTCACCACATCAATAATGTATCCAAATCCTGTCACTTCCACCTTAGGCTTCTGAAGCACATCTTCACTGTCCTCACCTACCCTAATAGATTGGCTGCAATCATGTCCATTGTCATGTCCAGACTTGACGATGCAAACTCCATCTTCCTGGGTGCACCAGCCCACCAACTAAACAAATTCCAAAGCGTCCACAACGCGGTTGCCAGACTGCATCTTGCACTGGGACGAAAAGATCACATCTCACCTGCTCTCTGTACCCTACACTTGCTCCCAATTGAATGAAGGACCACCTTCAAAACCATGTGCATTACTCACTGAGCGGTGCACAAAGTCGGCCCCAAATACCTACAAGAAAAGATGATACCTTATCTCCCAACACACACCCCAAGGTCAAACTCGGCCCTCCTCCTAGTGGTTCCCCCCTCCAATTCAGCTAGTGTTGGAGGGTATGGCTACTCAACCCTGGTTCCAACACTGTGGGACTCACTGCCTACCCACATTTGACACAGCCAAGACTACATTGCTTTCTGAAAAGCACTCAAAACCTGGCTCTTTCCCTAAATCATGTAAGCGACCACATTGGGCCACACTACTACCACCAACGGCCAGAAAGGGCTGGAACTGCATCAACACAGGGAGGTAAGAACGGTCGGGACTCGGAAGACGGCTCTAGTGATCAATGTGTTTCAACACTACGAAGCCGCTGACTCAGCAACACTGGCCTAGCTGCTCAGTTGAGGCAATAAGCTGAATGTGTCACTCCAAACCACGCTACAATCCTAATGCCCATGACTCCATACCCGATACACAACACTCATGCTCTTATGCAATGACTGGACTCTCTCTTCGTCCTCAACCAGGCATGCACCACGCTCTAAGACCAGGAGATGCTTATCTCTATCTGGAAACCTGAGTCCCAATAGCACTGAGGGTCTTCGCCATGACTGAGCTTAATTGTTCTCTTTCTCCAAGTATGCACTGCGTTATTGGTCCCGGCGATGTCCACCTCTGTTAATCTTACCTATCTGTGAATGAATGTGCATAACTACAAACGCCCAGCCCAATAGCACTTATGCTCAAACATTACGACTGCGCAAGTTCATGTCATGTCATCAACCTGGTATACAAGGTGTCCTCTGATCAAGACATGAATACCCTTGCACCCACTATAAACAATCCATGGGACCTCAGAAAATGGGTGCAACAGCACTTATAACTGAGCTTCAGAAATGGACTTTCTCTATTCCACCTCAAGGGAATACGCTCTGAATCGGGCAAGGAATCTGGCATGGCAAGCTCCTGCATGTGACATCGAGGTGCTGCCGCCTGTCATCAATACTCTAACTGCACACTTGATCAGAAAAACTTGAATCCCGGATGCATATAACAATGACAGCCAGATACACCACTAACATCACAGCCTGATTTGTTGCTGGACCCTCAAGCGCACAGAGTACCAGCCTCATACCTAGGATGTACTTGTATGTGAGATGAGCTACAACAGAAGTAAATGCGCACTGAGAGGGTGTCATCCTATAAGCAATCTGCAGTCCCAACAAGACACAGAGATGACTATGGTATCTGTTGCCGATCATTGGGTCGAATGAACACCAGTCATCGGATCTAGTTAGTATTCATAGGTTCGATAGAACAGAACTGCATGTAACTGCACAACGAGAAGGTATCATCTATTAAACAATGGCAGGCTCTACGAGACACTGGGATGATCATAGACCAGCAATATACTTAACCCAGTAGAGACAAGGAATAGGGCAACTCAACACTGATGACACTGCCAAACAAGGAAAGACAACATCAAGCCCAGTAATCAGAACAAACTCTGCACTAGACAGGGAATTTCTCTCAGAGAACCAATGCTCCGAACCTCTACAATAGATAGGGTGAGCTCAGTGGGCACTGGAAAGTAAGCAGGTATAAGGTCTCCGACCAACCCGCACAGACACTCTCACATATCGATATGCTCACTCTCTCCTTTACACCAACAAACAATAGAATGCAGCTATACCCCTCGGTCAATTTCGGTTTAGCTGCACACATACCTACCACACCTCCTTGAACATCTCAACCGTCTTTAGAATGCAGCTATATCTTACGAAAATGAATTGGCCTAACTGCACACAATCTCATACACAAGGTGCACAACAGTCATAATTTAGACATGGAGGTCAGCGACCTTGCTTCACACATTCTACTGATCTCACACAATCACTGCACAATGCCTAACATTAGAATGCAGCTATACACCACGAAAACCGCAACGGCTGCACACATACTGAGTGCACCAAAGCACCATTTACTACCCTACTCTCTCCACTGACCTAGAATACGGTCCTCGAGTGTGTTCAAACCACAGCGCTTTGACAGCATACCAATGGTATTTAAGGTGCTATACAAATGCACAATAACATAACACAAGTATCTTAATTACTTGGAAACATTGACTCATGGTCAAAAGGTTACTTAACATTACCAATTACAGTGATGCAATTGCAGATACTATCACTTTTAAATGCACAACACTGAGCAGCTTTTAATAAAATGTATAATAAACTTATAAGCTGAAAACTGTCTGCTTCTCTATGGATAGACAGAGAGCAACATTTTTTCTCTCTCACTAGTGCAGATTTCTGTAGTAAATTCAATGATTGCTGAAAAAATCTACTAAAAGAACTTACTGTCCACACATCTAGACTGTACTCACACACCTGAACTCTACTTGCACTTTAAAAAGCAATCTAGTTTTCTTGAAGTTCTGTCAACTAGAAACATAGGATCAAGTCCTACCTAGGCCCAGCTCACGCTCCTCCTCCATCTTTATTATATTAGCTGGTGGAATCTATTCCCAGTCCTGATTTATGTAACAGGCTGCGGGCAAGACTGGGATTCCCTGTACTAATGAAAACGTTTTTGAAACATGTTATCCTCAAAGGGCACAGGTAATGCCCTCCCTACCTATCCCCAGGGACGTCATTTCACTGAAATGCCAGAGGTAGCAGAAGTGACATCATATGACACTTGACCTCTGATGACATCACAGGAGGCGATGGAACGTGACCTTTCACCCCTTGACAAAACTGTAAGTGGTATCACATAGCATTGTTCATAAGTACACTACGAAAAACATGGTTACGATATCACTGTAATATGATATACATTTCTTACAAGAATGGATCACCATATGTATCGTTAATATTAGTGTGAATAGACACATATTACCAAATTACTGTGATTGAATGCAGACGTCCAAGGCCAAATGATAATGATGTGTTATTATATAGCACTTACATGCTTTATATAGACCAAATATACATACAATATCACCCAACCTGTGTTGCTTCTCATTTATCAACCTCAGTAGGATGAAAGGCAGAGTTGGCCTCGTCAGGATTCAAACCTGCAACCTGCCAATCACACACACACACACATCTCTGCAGGGATTGCTCAATCCACAGAGCTATCTTTCCGGCTATAGCTACCTTACCGGCTTTAGTAAAATGAGCAGTTGCATGTCTCATTGTTCTATAAGTCGGAAAGCAAATGACACTCTGTAGTGGATACCATTAAACAGGTAACCGATTTGGCAGCAGGCCAGTTCTGCAGCTCTGGTGCAAAGTTGGCCACATGTCAAGCCTTTGTGAATCTACTTTTCAGGCTACAGAGATTGGCCTAACACGGCATCCCGTACTCTGGGCACTCGTTACCTCATACATGCAAACAAACATCCTGAACAGCATGCCATGGAGATAGGAAAGTTTGACACATTACAACAAGGCATTCTTTGGGGCACAATGAAATCAAGGGCCACTTGATGTGCTATGGTCAAACATTTCTACACTGTACACAAGCTTTTAGGCACATGGAGTTTGTCAAGTGACCGAAGACCCTGAGATGGAATGTCTTGTGATGATCATAACAGAGACAACAGCAGAAATAACACGCTATAACTGAAACTTGTGAAAAGCAAAATACATAGTCCGAAATGGATGCTTATTCTACTCTAAATGCTATTTGAAAGTTTTTGTCTGCATTGTGAATTTGAGGTGTTTAAGAACAAATTCACTGCCTCATCACGAGTTTGGCAGTAACCCTTAAATGCGGTGGTATCTCTATAACTGCCGCATTTAAGGGTCCGCCAAATCATGGGCTTGGCGGATTTATCCCCAGCTCTGAGCTGTGGGTAAATCTGCTGCGATTTTGCTGATTTTTGGCGCTATTACTGCCGGCGGCAATAGCGCCGAACATTCCCCATTTGGCCCAGTGGGGAATGGAAAATTCCTGAATGGGAAATTCCTGAATGGGCCCAATGGGGAACGGGGACATACCGTTCTGCCAAACCCCTGATCCGGTGCTAATAGCGCCGAGGGTTTGGCGGTAGGGATAATAGCCCCGCCGGTAATACTGCTGGGGTTAGCGCCCAACTTGTGATGAGGCCCTAAATCAGGGACTCACCCCCTAAAGTGTGCCTGAAATAAACTTTTAATGATTCTAGCAATTATTGTATATTATTCCAGAAAGGCAAATTATTTGTTATTCATATTCTTTCTTATTTAGGGTCACGCTCAAAGTGTTGCACTAGTGGAACAGGCATTTTTTTATTATTATTTATTTTTTTAAAGAGGCCTGAACAAGGAAGCCAGCCACTCCAGAAACAAAGAGCTACATGGTGCTGGCCACAGCCAAGGAGCTTCAATTAAAAAAAATATTTTTTAAAAAACAATTCTAAACATGTTTTATTTGTTTAGGGGTAGCAAGGGAGACCTCATATGTTGGTAACCTTCATGACCATCAATCCGGCTTCAGAGCGGCCAGAAGCATGGAAACTGCTCTCCTGAACATCCGTGAGGACCTGCTCCTGAACCTCGATTCCAACACTCCCTGTGTTCTCATTCTGCTCGATCTCTCCTCTGCCTTTGACACTGTCAACCATTCCATCCTGCTCTACCGTCTCCGTGATAACCTGGGTATCACTGGTCAGGCTCTGGCATGGCTGACCTCTTTCCTTTCCGGTCGACCCTCCCAGGTCCAAATGGGCTCCTTCCTCTCCGACATCTTTTTCTCCACCTGTGGTGTCCCCCAGGGATCCAACCTCTCTCCCTGGCTTTTCAACCAGTATCTGGCACTCCTTGCCCACCGCATCGCCGCTCTCTGCCCCCACTTCCAGTGCTATGCGGACGATACCCAGCTCATTTTCAGGCTACCCTCGGCCTCCTCCTCTTCTTCCCTCATCTCCGACTGTCTGTCTGCTATCCAGGAATGGTGTGCCGCCAATGACCTCTGCCTTAACGCCAGTAAGACTGAGATTCTACTCATCGGCACACCCACTCCCTCCTTCCCTGCAGCTCTCTGGCCGGCCTCCCTTGGCCCCCTTCCTGCCCCTACCTGCAAGGCTAAAAACCTTGGGGTCATCTTCGACTCCACACTCTCCTTCTCTCCTCATATATCTGACGTCTCTAAGAAGTCACACTACCAGCTGCACCTCCTCAGAGGTATTCTTCCCTTCCTCTCCTTCCCCCAGAAGCTCACTGTCTCCCGAGCCCTGGTTCTCTCAAGGCTGGATTACTGTAACAGCCTCTATCTTAATCTGCCTGCCTCCACTCTCCGCCCTCTGCAACTTATCCAGAACAGAACTGCGAGACTTGTCCTTGGCCTCAAGCCCAGGGACCGTATCTCTCCAGGACTGAAATCTCTTCACTGGCTCCCAGTGGCTGCGAGGATTAAGTTCAAAACCCTCTGCATTGTCCACAAGGCCTTCTGGGGCCTGGGGCCTAAATACCTTCAACTCTCTCTTCCTAAATATCTTCCTTCACGAGCCCTTCGCTCATCCGTCTCCAACTCCCTCATGGTCAGCCGCTTCTCGAAGCAACGAGCTGGGGGTAGATCTCTCTCCGCAGCAGGGGCCTCCCTCTGGAACAGCCTTCCTGCCTCCCTGAAACTTGAGGAGAACCATCTCCGGTTCCGGAAGCAGCTCAAAACCTTCCTCTTCGCTTCTGCCTTCTCTCTCCCTCTCCCCTGCTAAACCTGCTTAACTCCCCACTGAAATTCTGCACTAAACCTGCATCTTGGCCACTCTCAGCGACCTCGGTCCAGGGCCCAGCCACTCTCCACTTGCACTGCCTCCCTGGCTCCCCCTGCACTGTGGGACTGTCACTGTATCCCTACAGCCCCCTTCCTAGCACTTGCTCTGCACTTACCTCGCCCTTGCCACCAGCTGGCCCTTTTATTTATTATTTATTATTTTATTACGCTACTTACCGTGTACTGCACTTTCCCCCCCACCTCCCCCCCTGCACTTTCTCCTTTTCCCCTTACCTCTGCACTTGCCCGATCTGAATGACACCTGGCCTAGTAGGATCGTTTGTCTGTCTTCCCCTTGTTTCCCTCCCTCCCTGCCTCGTCGCGCCTTGAAACACTTGTGTATAGGCGCGTTACAAATACCATATCATATCATCATAGGGGTCGAAGGTGCGACATCTGGCGATCCCTAAATGACATCTCCCTGCCTATCATGGTTGACAGCAAATTGGCATTGGATTGCTAAATTAACTGGGGAAGCAAGTGGCAATTGCAAGATTCCTAGAAAGACCACATGACTCACCAGCGGGACACTAGTTGTCGACTCCTTGAGTTTCCCCAAATGCATGTTCAGTTTGGAGTCTTAGATGATCCTGTGTGCAGTTCATGGACTGCGGTATAATACTCCCAAATCAAAGTTCAAAGTACAAGCAACAATGGAGCTTTGAACCAGGAAAGGGGATTGATGGTACTCAATTAGGGTTGGGGCACAGGTTGCAGAGAGTTCATCTGCTTCTTAACCTTAAGGTTAGACGCCATATTGTCTTATATTACTAGGCATTTGCATAGCGCTCATCTGCCACCGGTGTGGTCTGGATGCAGAGATTGCTTGTCTGCAGTTACCACAAAGCATGCGTGGATGGCAGTATGTGCCTCAAAAAGGACTTCAAGACGGATCACGTTGGGCCCTTGCGCATTAGAGCCAAGTAGATGCCGTGATCACGGTGCTGCATTATTGTTGCTGCATCTGTTACTTGCCAGTGTAGGCACCAAAGCTGCACTTCTTCAGTTGTACGAAAATAAGTATTAGGGACCAAATATTATCTTGCATGCGGGATGGGCAGCTCCCCATCTAAATTGATGGACAAATGTAGGCAAAATGATTACCGAACTGATGAGTTGCCTGTCAAACCCTGCAGCAAGATCCTCTTGCATAGTCATGACGGACTCTCTTGCTGGACATGGGTCTTTTCACTGACTTCGCCCCCTGTTTTGGGGATGTTGACTGTCTAGTTGTTGTCAACCCGCCGTGCTGGTTATTACACTAGGGAATGTCATGCAGGATGAGTGGAGCAGTGTGAGGACACGGCCTGCATCAGTGCCCAGGATTGTCACCGTGCATCTTATTAGTTTTCATGAAAATGGAAAATAGTCCTGCCAACCTGCGGCATCAGGTTTGTGAATAACAATGAGCCAGCCCAGGATACAGAGTGCCTGACCGGCGCCCGCTGTTATTGATTGCAACGTTACCGATGACTGACCGACAGTTAAAATAATCAAGTTGCCAAAACACTACAACATGATCCAGCTGGGCTTAAAAATAAGTGCGGGGGCTCAGAAATAAACGCCAGGGATCAGAAATAAGCGCTGGTGCTCAGAAATAAGTGCCGAGGCTGAGCCTTGCCGAGCCCGCCCCCTCCATCCCCCACAAATTAAGTACTGGAAAGGTGTGTGGAAAGGATTAGGCCCGGTCCCTTGTTCTACACAGGACAAGCAAGGAATCGCTGCGATGGGACGAGGTGTTTCACAAGCATCGTTAGTCCCAGTATCTTTACATTCCATCCGGATGCATGTCTCTTCTCACTTTCAGTATTTTTGCGGGGGCAGGAGGGAAGGGTGGCGGAGTGTTGCCAAGCAGCAGCGAACGCTGCCTGGCCCAGGGAGACCTTCTCCAGGGCGTTCCAGGCGTAAAGGACGACATTACACACGCTAGTTAATACATGTGGGAGACATGACACGCAGGGGAAAGCCAGCAAAACACCGAAAGCAAATCAATAGATGAAGGCATCGAATTATTACACAAAGAAATAAAGGCTGGCTGGATACGGGCACAAGCCTGTATTGTATTTTAATGTCGTGACAGGCTCGATTAGGTGTCTCACAAATCATTTCACTATCCTCCAACAAAATACAATAGCCTTCGGTGGTGTCAGATCACGAGGGATCAATGAAACATAATATGGAAGATTTGTAAAATAGTGCTATGGTCCCGATTCTTCCCATTTCTAAGCGCTTTAATAATTAGGCATGCTTATTGACCAAATTAAGGATACTCAATCTATCTATGCTGGACCCATAGGGTCTCTATGGAAGCCCCCGAGCCTTGGTAATCTCATCTTGTTAACCTGTTATGGTGGAACTGTTGTGTACCATCTCCCCATCTACAAGAGCCAGCAGGGAAGTGATGGCCAGTCATTCATGGGTACCGGGAATGATGTCACAGGCACATGGTGTGGTCCAGCACCTCTCTAGAGATGCAGGACCACAATTTCCATGATCCCTTACCATTGGCCAAGCCGTATGGGTCTAAAGGCTTAAGTAGTCCAAAACATCTGGAGAGCCAAAGGTGAGAGAAACCTTATTGAATGGAACCTAGAGACTGCAGCTGCACACCATGTGCCTTCCAGCGAGTCTTATGTTATGTTATGTAATTTTGCATTTATATAGCGCCTTATATACCATTGGTATGGTCTGAAGGCGCTGTTAGGTTGAACGCACGACTCTTACCTGCATATGTAATATTTTATAGTCATGTTAATAACTTGACACTTATGGAATGATTTTTGGAATCCAATTTCTTTTTGATGTATAATTCAGTCTCTATAGTGACCAGACAGAGGAGACACAGCCTGAACCTCACACCTTCCCTAGTCGCACTAGTAGGACTCCCCCTGTCCTGGTGTCCACAGCGGGTGTTCCCATGCCTTAACCATTGCTCCGGTCAGGTACACATACCCTCAAAAAAAACTCTTGAGAGCCCCGAAGCCTTTGAACCCCTAAGGGTTTCCATAACTGGGCACTCTAAGAATTCCTGAGAAACCCACAGATGGGCTTGAGGGAATACGTGAGGAATGCCCTGGTCCCCACAGTAACCTAAGAAGAAACCACTCCTAGTCCCAAAGAAACCTCAGAAGGAACCACTCCTGGTCCGGAACCACTCCTGGTCTCCTAGTCCCCAAAGTAATCTCAGAAGGAACCACTCCTGATCCCGTCCCCAAAGTAATCTCAGAAGAAACCACTCCTGGTCCCGTCCCCAAAGTAATCTCAGAAGGAACCACTCCTGGTCCCTAAAGAAACTTCAGAAGGAATCACTATTGGTCCCCAAAGTAACCTCAGAAGGCACCACCGAGCAAGAGAGGTTACTCCTGAGTAAGTCACCCCTCCACCCCCCCCCCCGATTATGAAGCACGTTGGGTCCCAGAAACAGCTCAAGGGACTGCAGAGGCTACACTCAAATCCGGGAGTTAGGTCAAGCTAAGCAAACAAGATCATTGAGGCCTCCGAGCTGGAGCTGAGGAACCCTGGAAAGCATGCGAGGAACCTGGGGCACCATTACACTAGAGGATCCAAAAAAGAGGCTCACAAGTATTGGCAACGCAACAGCAACTGGTCTCGGGTTCAGCCAAATTTTACATTTACAGTGTACCAGTGCTGCTTTCCGATACAAGGCGCTACTGGCAATGACTTCTGCAATAGCGACAGGAGTGGCCGGTACTCAACCATCATTCAGGGGAAGGCCCGTTCCTGCTATTGCAGTCCCACCACCAAACTGAAAGCGTTGGGGATGGTAAAAAAAGGTTGGTGGTTGAGCGCCATTGGCAATCTAGGGAGGCCAACTTTACAAAATGACAACTTTGGAGGTGAGCCGGGTGCAGCAGAGGCCATCAGCGGGGTGTGTGTCTGGCTCTGTACGGCATCAGCAGAGCGCCTCTTTCACCTGTATCCAATTTCTATTAATATTAGTGGCAAAACAAGTATTTGAACACATAGGTAAGCACAAAAGTAATACCCAAAGCACTATGACCATCAACCATCTATATTACTGACCTGTTTTTGCTCCATGGCGGTGCTAGGATTTCCAAAACCTTGTGCAGCAAAATATTTGCAAAGCTCCTAATTTGCATACGTCTTGACATCATCAGAAGTGACATCCCAGAGCACAGGACCTTACAAGGGGTGTCATCAATCTTTGACACTCAAGGTAAGGATGGGTATGACAGTACAAGAAGATACCATGAGTTAGTCAATAGACCAATAACTTTGTAGGGTGCAAAACATAAATGGTCAATATTATTATGCATGGAGAAACTATATAGTCTACTAAACCAAAGGTTAGGCTTTTTTCAATAATGACAAATGATGCAAACTAAAACACTTTGAAGGACCCCAGCAAGACAGAGATTTAATAATATGCCAAGGATCACATACTTAGGTTAAGTACTGGTGAAGCGATTTGGATGCAATCTTTGATTTAGGCAGTTGACAACATCTTCCCAGTTTTAGTTCATTTAGGTATTTGTCAAGTTTTAGGTTTCATGAGCTTTACTGATACTTAATGTTATGGCATGCATTGAAAGCTACATACATTACTTGTAAACGAGCCTTGAATAACTATAAATCATGATAGAAACACGTGAAGATAAAGGAGTTTGGTTTTCCCTGTGTTTGAAGGAAAGATTGCAATATTAGCCTACAAAGTATTGTGAGCGAGTCATTAAATCACCCAGCAGAACTAACCCTTTCCATTTCTGATCCCCACCATTTGTATTTCTTAAGGGACAACAGCCCCCACTCCTCTGTGGCCCACTCACTGCTTTGCCTGGGCCATCAGCTTCTAATGTTTCTCATTGTGATGGTATACAGAGACAGAGCGAGGCGTGGAGAAGCAATTTCAAAGGCCATCTGTGGAAATAGCACCAGAAAATATCTTTGCTGTAACCTTTGATCCTGCGGACCGACAAGCAACGTTGGGGCTTATGCCCATACAGGACCAGGTGTGCGCACCACCCAAGGCTCCGGAAGGAGCTCAAGACCTTCCCTTTTCGCTTCTGCTTTCTCTCTCTCCCCTGCTGACCAACCCGTCGGCTGCGCTGAGTGGTTGCCTGGCTACCTCAATGGGCACCAGGCACCTCCACGACCAATAGCCCCTACCGTTCACTTAGGGGCTGTCTCTGTAACCCCACAATTCCCTGCCTCCTTGCACTTATCCAGAGCCCCCTGCCCTGGATGCACTTAGAGCACTACTTAGAGCACTAGTGCCAATTGCCCTTCCCTTCCCTCCCCTTGGCACTTCTCCCCTTCCTCTCGCCCCTGCACTTGCATAATCTGAATGTCACAAGGCCTAGTAAGATAGTTTGTTTTGTCCTCCCTCTGTCTTCACTACCTTATATTATCACGCCTAGAAATAATTGTGTACAGGCGCTGTTGGGCAAGATTGAATGCAGTGTCCTGTGGCAGACTGCACCAGCCTTGTCCTCTTGGCAATAGTTAACCCAACCTTTGGTAGAAGCATGTACTGCACAAGTTGGTAGAGTGACTAAGCAGCCACGCTTATCTCAAGAGGGGTCAATGTGAGCTGTAGGGTTATAACAGAGATTCACAGTGACATGTATTCAAATAAACACTTACACTCAATGTTTCTTGATGAAACAATTATTTATTAATTTAACAGTCAGTTGATTAAGCCTTCCTTAGAAGGGAGCAAAATATGTAACACAATAATATACTTCAAAAATACACACTCTCAGTTTCAATAAATCAGTAGGTACCCATTTGGGACACTGAGGTTAGTGTCAAAAGGAAAAGACGAGGAAATAAAACAATGGTTAACAAATATTCTTAAGCAGGTAAGTACTTTTTTAACCCCCCAATGCAAAGTAAATTAACCCTTTCCCAGCAACACAAGTTATGGAATGTGTGACTTTTATTGAGGGACAGTTAAAGCACAAAGTCAGAGGTTAGAATAGTCTTTCAGGGAGCCAGGCCAGCCAATGTCAATTGAGCAAAAGTCTAGGTGGGCTGCAGCACTTGCACAATGTTTTAGAAATCTTTGTAGAAAATGAAATCACTGTTGGGCCACAGGCTGGGATTTGTGAGGGGCAAAGCGGCAAGCAACTGTGTAAAAGCAACCAAGGCAAGTCTCAACTGAGAGCTAGCAAGGCTTCAAGAGGTAAGCAACCCCTTAGTTGCTTACCTCTTGGTTTTACAGTACCTTTGGTTTGAAGAAATTGGTTCCAGCTGGCTTCTGTTCCAGTTGTAGTATGGCAGATCCTGTTGTTCCTGGGTCTCAGTCGTGGGAACAAGAGGAAGGACATCTGGGGGACTCCTACACTACGAACTGAACATCGGCGGCAGCAATGGGCAAACTTCAGATCAGCAGCACTTCGCAGTTTCAGTTTCTCGCAAATAGCACCACCGCGGTTCTCAGATATCTTATGGACTGTCCTCACATCTGGGGTCCAGCACTCTGTTGAGGTGGCTCAGGCTTGGTCAGTCCTTCATGGGAGTCCGGAGGATCTTCCTGGAGTTCGAGTCCGATTTAAAGAAGACATATTCGATTCTGGTCTTCATCTCCCTGGCAATCGGTTTCTGCAGCAACAATGGAAGTACAGCAAGCTAGGAGTGGATTTCCAGTTGAGTTTGTCTTGGGGTCGATTGGTCCCACCAACCCAAGGGGAGAAGTCGTCCTTTGTGGGGTTTCTCTAGTCGAGATTGAATTCTGAGCTTCCGCAATTCAGCACGGTTTCATCGGGCAAACCAACGGTCCAGGAGTTGCAGCAAACATCTCTGAAGTTCTTCTTCGGATTCCTTCGTCCAGTGTTCGACTCTGCCTTCCAAGCAAAAGACCACACCTTTTATGCAGGTTTCTCCCACTGATTCGCAGCCTAGCTGTTAATCACACAAGGGTGGCTGTCTTCCGAGGACAGCTAGATGGCCAATCACCTTTGGGTGCATTCATGTAACCAAGGAGACTAAGCACAGGGAGTTTTGGGCACCTTGCTCGCTTCCTGCCATGCCAGACACGCTGTAGCCAGAGGCGGGTTTCACTGGTGAATCCCGGCAAAAAAAACAAAAGGGACCAAACCTGGTTTGGCGCGCAGCGTAAATATAAAGAAGGAGCTTTCCAACAAGAAATGGCAAAAATAAAAGAAAACCGGGCCATTTTGACAAAATGGGTACCCATGGGTGCTTTAATGCAGCTGCAATTGCAGCCTGAAGTAGAAACGCACAATAGTAGGAAAATGTAAACCACTGCCGCCAGCCATTAATTGTAGAAAGGATAACATAGAAATGCTACATGAGAAACTAGACAAAGGGCATACAAAGTAACCCCTCCAGCACCCTATTGTAAGATAGTGTGTGCTGGGGCTAGAAAGTTACAAAATGTAAGTAAAGTCAATTTCACTTCACTGCTCTTGGAAACAGTATTTTATCCCAGAGAAGGTATTTAAACCTTTGGGAAATCTGGAAGACTTCCCTGTGTCACTGCACTGAAGGTGCTGTGTGACACAATGTAAAAAGATGATGCTTTTGGAGTTTGTCAGACTCCAAAGTCAAAGGAAACAGTGTTCAATCAATGAAAAATACATGAGAGAGTGGGAAAAAAGTCTCACTCTCTCCAGGATAAAAATTAAAAGTTCTAAAGTCGAGTAAAAGAGCTCGGGGTATCTAAGGTAGAAGGGAATTAGCACATTTTTGAGAATTCTCCCCAACAGGTGCTTAAGAAAAGACTCATATCATAGCCGAAGGCAGGACACTGGCCATAAAATTGGGGTAATCACACAAAATATGGAATGATTGGCCACACTAGGAGAGGCATCAACAGGGATAGAAACATCCATGAGCAGTCCAGCATGAGAATGCAAATATGAAGAAAAACAGTCAACACAGCAGGTCTGACACGGAAGGGCCTGATGAAGGTATGAGCCCTCCAGGCAACAATAAGGGTTGAAACAGTGTGCATCACGTAACACTAACGGTGCATTTGTTGTATGCACGTGTCCCCCACACCCACCCGAAATGGGCTTCTTGGTGCTACAGAACGATAAAAGATGCTCATTATTACCCAACCCGCTTGTACTCCTTTATCCACTTCTGAAGGATGAAGGCTGAGTGAGGCTGCAAGGATGTTAACCTTTGCCTAGGAGGTCAAACAGATCCCTATAATGAATACATTGGTCATCTGAGCCACAGACGTGGCTGAGCATCATCCCCTTTGATACACACAGATATAGTGCATTTTCAGCACCCGTGAACATGCAACAAAGCCCAGAGCATCCTGAAATTCTACTAATTTCACACTTACTGGTGAACATGCAACAAATCCCAGAGCATCCTGAATTTCTACCAATTTCACACATCCTGAAGGGTTTTCAATGTCTTTATTAGTGTCACAAGTTGTGTAATGCCACTCCCTGTAATCAGGAGGCTGAGGCATGTGATGTCTCTCCCCCTACACAACGTTTTCATAAAAGGGTGCCAGTGTTGCACCTGGTAGATGGATGGAATTCATCTAGAGATGCTAGATTCAGAAAATCACAATCGGATCTGGTGCAGCCAAAGATTAATTTACTACTTAGGTCGGGCACCTGCTTGGCGAACATAATCTATTGACTAAAGGTCAAACATGCTGATTGACTTCCAATAGGATTTTTTCCTTACAACATGCAAATGGCCTTGTAACCTGGAGTTGTATGTATATGCTATGAAAACAATGGCTTTCTCGAGTACTGCACTTTTTTTGAATAACCAATATTTAAAACAATACAATTGGCCATTCTCTGGTTAGATTTTAGTCAATGTGTGTTAGTTACACTCAGCCGACACGTGTTTCGACCACTTGTCGTCTACAAGGCTTTTGAATGCACTTGTAACGTGTATTCATGATTCCCTACTTCTCTGTTCTCAAATAACTTTGTCAATATAGCATGTCGCCATCCCCCTTGTTCCCCTGGCAATTTCCAGCCTGCATAGGTTTTCTTGGTTAGTGGTATTCCAATCGTTGATCAACGGCTCCTCAACGAGTCCTCGTCTTTAAATGGTTCAACTCCATTCTTCAGGAATGTTCTCAGCAACGGGAGGTCCAGTCACGATTTATCCCTGGCGGGCCGCGTGATCTTTTCCTTACAACATACATATAGCCTTCTAACCTGTAATGGTATTTATATGCTATGAAAATAATTGCTTTCTAGAGCATTGGTATTTATATGCTGTTTCTTGGTGTGATGTATAGAACAAATGGTGCAATTGCCACTATTAATTTATTTTCTTTTTGTGTTTTTATGACTGTATGATATGTTGTCTTTTGTAGCGATTTTTCGCTGAAATAAAGAATATTTGTATTGTATCGCATAAATAAATACATACATAGTATTTGACCCAATAGCATGCCCATAGCTCTCCAATGGCATCTTTGCTATAAGCATATTTATGTTTCACCATTAGCAGTTTTACCTTTTTACATGTTTCTACCTGCATCTGAACCTTTACCCAATCGCAAACTCCCGTAATTCTCAATGTATTTCGTAAGCAATAATACATCCGTTGGTGGGCCGTATTGGGCAGTAATGGCCCTCTGCCCTACTTAAAAGGGTGAGCATAACCAAGGCCGTTAACAGGAGAGGAGGGATATTTCCATCTGGTTATCCTGCAACTTGTGTCTTTAGTGCCATTACCATGCATGATAGGCGGTGGAACATTTGCGCTTTAATTTCTTTTAAAAGACCAACGAAAGATGGCTCCCAGGGAAAACAGAAAAGGGACCAAAAAAAAGGCCCTTTTCTATGTCCATGTTAGCTGACGTAGAGGCAACAGATGCAGAGCCATATTTGAATGGTGAAAAAAGGTAAGTGTGGGAAGGGAATGATGGAAAGTGCAGCTGGAGAGTAGACAAAGGAGTGAGAGCAACAGGCCGACAGCTTGCAGGTGGAGGGTCTGTTGTTGTGCTGGTGCCATTTAAAGAGTATAGAATGTGAGCTTTAATCATTAAAAAAAGTCTCTGTTCTATATGCCATGCTGATCCCCTACAGAGTAGCAGGGTGCTAACAAAGCATATTCTTGGCCCTGTAAGATGTTTCAGTGGCTCTAAACACAGAAGTAAGAATCTGTTCTCGAATGTAGTTTCGGAAATACCTGATTTTAGAGAGAAAACTACAAGACCCACCTCTTCAACGAATCGGTCTGCCTCAAAACCTAGGCCTTCACATCGCCCTTCGCGCCACCTAACTCGCAAGATGTCCGCCCCCCCGCTCCAGCTGTACCCCTCTTCTGGGCTCCCCGGCATCCTACCCCCGCTGTATATCAGTTCTCTGAAAAACCCACAATTATGTATCTGTATTGTTGTATACCTCTGTAAAGTGCTACCTTGCTTCTGAAAGCTAGGCTTGCTCTCAATAAATACCATAATAATAATAATAATACTGTCAAAAGAGAAATCATATTGTGCCTCCTATTGCAATAAATATATGAATATTGGCCTACGCCAAGCTGCTCTAAAGTCGCTTGCAAAAGAATCCGTGTTGCAAGGTCCTGACCTTAAATCAATGTACGCCGCCATTTTAGGTCAATCCACCATTTTAGGATTCACTTTCTAAAAGTCACCTTGTGAGTTAAAATGGTGGACAATGTCATTCCAGAATACAACATGGCCGTCTTGACCTCTGCACATAGCTAATATGTAACTTGCCTGCAGGCCACTTGTTGAGGTCGTGAACTGAGACCTTGTCCTTCGTTGACCTGTGTCTAAAAGGATTACTCGTGCAATGAAACTAATCCATGAGCATATGTTGAAACAATGTATTCAAATACTGAACGTAGAACATCTGTTTAACTACATTGTATTAATGTTTGAGAAGGCCTGCATGGAAAATCTTAGAATACACAGTTATTGCATAGGCTTGTTGATACATGTATTAAAGGCAAACCAGTTATATGTGGTTGTTCGAGACTTGGCACAAACCCTAGATCGGTGATGTATTAAGTGGGGCCGGACATCGTGCCCACCGAGTGTATAAAAAGCGAATGCATTCTAATGTACAATGTCTCTCACTGAACACATTGAACCAGGCTGGAGTTCGTTGTGTTGTACTGAGGGCCGATAACTATCTGATTTTGCTCTGTTTTTGTAACTGGATTCAGTATAAAATAAAGTACTTTGTATGTTCCTTTGTAACCCGTGTTCGGTGTATTTCCTTTTTGGGGTACTCAGCCTCGATATTTTGATTTTGTTTTCACAGTTGGCGCCCGAATAGGGACCCTCAAGATTGATGCCGGATTGTTGAAGGTTGACGCACGCTATCAGACCGGGATCGGACGGTGTGACATAAGGGGCCCCACTGAACGAGACGCGACAACTCAACAGCGCTGCACGACCCGATCCTTGGATGAAAAGCATGTGGTCCGAGACGGCATCTTGACGAGGGTCCACTTATCGAGGCGGGCAGATTTGTCGAAATCACCATACATTAGGTAAGATTAGTTAGGTAAGTTCTTTGAAATCCGATCGTACCTCCTTAGGTTTGGTCAGGTGAGTCATGACCCGATTCTTAATTTAATCCTGACAATTTGAATTTTGGCGCATTGTATCTTGTATCTGCAGACACAATTATTGACCAGGTAACACCAAGAATTTGAGATATGCCTGGGAAATTGTCTACCTGCTTTAGGGCATTATTCTGCAGTGAGAGACAATCTTTGGAATTTAGCCACCCCGCACCACAGGAGGGGTCGCCGGCATGTCCTATATACTGTAAGCATGGCATTGGAAGTATAGTATTTAATGACATTTGGCACAGACAAACCAGACATGCCTCCGAACTTCAGTGGCCAATCAATGGTAGTTTTGAAAGTAGAAAGAAACATGCGCGCCGTCATAAAACGAACGCTGAAAAAGCGTTGTTATATGATCAGGACAAACAGTCTGAGGCGACTAAAAATATGGATAGGGCTTTCTCACTCGGTATTCAGAAAATCTATCCTTCTAAAGATCTTCATGTTTCTGATGAGTTTATTGACAAATTATTAAATGAACGAAGGCCTGGTGCTTCTGCGCCACCTCCGTATGTTCCTCTTCCTGCTGCTTTGCCTCCTCCTCCTGTTATTCCTGCTCCACCTGTTGTTGTTCCTGTTGTTCTTGCTCCTCCTAATGTTCCCCTTCCTCCAGCTCCCCCACCTCTTTTTATCGCACCAGTTACAGTACCTCCATCGGATTTGCCTGCTCCCTCTCTTCCAAGTGGTCCTGAGCCGCTTGTAATCGATCGAAGTGCAAGGTCAAATGGTGTCACTCGCAATACTGTACCACCGGAGAAGAAACGTGAGTTAATTGCATGGGCTAAGCATTGTATGGAGAAGGATGATCAAGCTAGCGTTTTTGCCACACTTTGTAATATGGATAATTTTCCTGAGAAAAATGTTTTTATTGAAGGTTTAGGGATTCAGTTATGTATAATGTGGGGAAGATTAAATTATGCGGATCTCCCGCAAGGGTTAAGGGATCTAAATTCTCTAGCATTTTCTAGAGACACCGTGGAGAAGGTAAATGAGCATGTCGAGAGGTTATTTGGGTATAGAAAGGAGTTAGAAAAGTTACAGAATGAGGATGACGAGGAGGAAAATATGTATGTACAGAAACGGTTCCTTCCTTGTCGTAAATCGATATCTGAGGAAGCACGAATTTGTACGAAAGATGCACTTAGATGGATTTCGGATATGTCGATAACTCCTGTTGAAGTATTTGACACGTATAGTCAGTATACGCCAGAAATGCAGAGGAAAGTGATACAGGTAATGATAGAGAACCTACAGGATGATTGTGTAAAAAGAAAGATTAGTTGTCCCACAGAGTTATTGAGCATTTACAAGAGAGCTTTTTCACTTGACACTTTTTCGACTGCTTTAGCGCTCGACTTAGCTCTGTTGCTTAGTAAGCGTTCAGAGTTGCCTATATCTCAGTTGCCTATGAGAGAGGTACCTCCGACATTTGTCCCAAAGGTTGAGATTCCTGCTAATGTTGCAGCAGGTACACCTGCTTTGGACATTCCCGCACATTATGTATCGCAGTTTGTTCACGTCCCGTTTTCACGACAGGAAGTGAACACTATTAGACAATCCATTTGCGACATTATAGAACTCTGTCCGATTTTTCCTAAAGAGATAGAGTCTGTTTTGCAGTCCTCAGTGTTCACCCTGGGCGACATTGATTTGTTGTTTCCTGTACTCCTGCCCGTAGATTTATGGAAACAGGTTAGAACTATATACGACATACCTGGGTTGGGAGATACATGGGTGAATATAAATAGACTCGATGGAGAAAGGCCAGCTGGTGAAAGACCGCCTCAGGTGATACTAACTTTGCCTGATAGAATTATTGCAAAATTAAAAACTATAATTCCAGAAAAAAGAATTATATGGGATAAACTTATGGCCTGTGTCCAAGGAAAGTCTGAGGGTGCTACCGAGTTCTTTAATCGGTTCGAACAAGTATTCTCGGATTTCAGTGGACAAGACTTAGGCACAGAGTCTGGGAAAAGATTATTTGTGTACAAATTGGTGCGTGGATTGCTGCCTGACATCCAGTCACAAATTATGTCTTCTGAGAGCGCTTGGCAGGCGAAATCACAATCAGAAGTACTGCACATGGCTCAGTACTACGAGAACCGTGTCAATAATGAAAAAGATAGGGTTGAAAAACTAAAAGACGATTTGAAAACTATAGTGCTATGGCAGGAAATTGTTAGAGGCCCCAGAGGGGGTAGGTCTCAGGTTAGAGGTCAGTATGTCCTGCAGGGGAATGTGCCCTTGGGTCTTGTGAACATTAATCAGTGCGCTTATTGTCGTCGAGAGGGTCATTGGCAAGCACAATGCCCCGTCCTTCAACAAAGGTCAAATAATATATTTGGAAATATGGGTAGGCGATCCAGAGGTCGCCTGGTGTAGGGGGCCCTGGTAGAGGTCTGTTTACACAGGACCCTCAACAACCTTTCTCGCAGGACAATCAGACTCCGAGTGTGGACACCAGGAACATATTTGATCATCCCTCCGCTGCATATTTATCTGAAGAGCTTCCTTTTGATATTCTGTTTCGTTAGGATTGCCCGAAGCAGGGTTTGGAACCTACACCTATTCCCGTCAATCAGAAAGGTCCCTACATTGAAATGGTGGTGGGAAATAGGAAACATCCGTTTTTGATAGACACTGGAGCACAGAAGTGTTCCATTGATCATTAACAGGTTCCAAACATTTCACTGTCAGGGCAAACCAATGTTTCTGTAGGGATTTCTGGTACACCAGTTGTTTGTCCGGTTTCTTTGCTGGTACCTATTTCTTTGAGTCCCTTTATGGACCATTGTCCATTTCTGTTGAGTTCGGATTGCGGAGAGAACTTGCTGGGGTTGAATCTGTTAAAAGAATTAAATGCAGTGATTTATTGTTCTTCTGATGGAGTATGCTTGACGATTTCACCACAGCAATTTTCTGTCTCGCAATTCTTGACAAGGCCTTTGTCTCCAGAATTCATTAATGTACCAGAGAGCTTGTGGGCTGTCGACGACAATGATGTCGGTGTTTTACAGATTGAACATGTCAAGATAGTTTTGAAACATGGAATTGAGCTGCCACGCATTTCCCCAGTATAAGATTTCAGTTGAGGGCGAGCGAGCTTTGAAATGCATTATTTCCGATTTTGTGCATCGCGGGGTGATTGAATAAATTTCAGGATGTTTGTGTAACAGTCCGATTTTACCCATGTACAAGAAAGGCGTTAATGTAATTCCATTCTGTTTCATAATCGATCTACGTGCCATTAATAAAGTCGTGGCACCACAATTTCCAATTGTGCCTGATTTAACGACAATCCTACCCATGAATCCAGCTACAGCTACTTACTTTAGTGTTGTGGACCTGAAGAATGCTTTCTTTAGTATTCCTATACACAAGGATAGTAGATATTTGTTCGCGTTCACCTTAGGGGGACGCTCATTCACATTTTCTCGTGCACCTCAAGGGTACACAGAGAGTCCTAGCATTTATAGTAGGGCTTTGAAAGAACAACTTGATACCCTTGAATTGCCCTCTACCTGTACTTTGCTTCAGTACGTTGATGATTTGCTTCTAGCTGCTGACTCAGAGTGCCTGTAAGGAGGGCACTGTGTTATTGCTTATCCATCTAGCTAAGCATGGTCACAAAGCTTTGCTTAAAAAATTTCAATATTGTTGTTAGGCGGTCGCTATTTAGGCTATCTCCTGTCAAAGGAGGGAAGAAGATCGACACCTGAAAGAATAAAACACATTTCTGGCACCTCTGTCCCAAATACACAGAAGGAAGTTAGAGTCTTGATAGGTATTGCTTCTTACTATAGGTTGTGGATCCCAAATGTTTCACTAGTGATCAAACCGATGTTGGCTTTGACAAAGAAGGGCATTTCTTCACCATTGCCATGGAACGCGGTACACCAGCAATCGTTTGACTTGCTTAAGACTGCATTATGCTCTGCACCAGTTTTGGGCACACCAAACTATGAAAAGGCCTTTGTGTTGTTTGTGCATGAATGAGATGGATGTGCTTTGGCTGTGTTAACACAGGAACATGGAGGGAAGAATAGGCCGTGCAGTTACTTTTCTTCCGCCCTTGATCCTGTAGCATGTGCTTTGCCAAGATGTTTGTGAGCTGTCGCTGCTGCTGCTGCGTCTGTAAAATAGAGTGAGGGAATGGTCCTAGGCCATGAGCTAACCCTAATGGTGCCTCACTCTGTAGATGTTCTACTGAACCGAACTCAAACGCAAAACCTCACTTATGCATGGTTGACAAGATATGAATTGATCTTGTTTGCTCCTCACATTCAAATTAAGAGGTGTTGTGTTCTTAATCCCGCTGAACTCCTACCTTTCCCGCAAGATACTACTTGCGGCGATGAAGAGCCACATGATTGTTTGTATATGACCGAACAAGAGACAAAGGGTAGAATTGATTTGAAAGATACTCCCTTGGATAATCCGCAAGGAGAGCTGTTTTGTGACGGCTCCTGCTTCAAACTTCTGGATGGTACATCCACAGCTGCTTAGGCGATCACGACATTGAGCACGGTTGTGGAAACTAAGAGAATCATGCATAATTCTGCATAGGCCGCAGAGATTATAGCATTGACCCGAGCTTGTGAACTTTCTGAAGGGCTTGCAAAAAATATATATACTGATAGTCAGTATGCCTTTGGGGTGGTTCACAACTTTGGGAGACTTTGGTCAGAGAGAGGGTTCCTAACTTCGCATGGCACCAAAATTCAACATGGCTCCCTAATAGTACAACTACTCTCAGCGCTTGCGCTCCCTACTCAGTTAGCAGTTATGAAATGTGCAGCACATCGAAAGATTACAGATGATATAGGGAAAGGGAATGCTTTCGCTGATCAGATAGCTAGGCAAACTGCTACCGATCTCCTTACGGAGATGTATGTTTCAAGGGAGTCTGTAAATGCTTATGCAATGGATGAGGGTGTTGGGTCTGTACGGGATATATAAACGGATGCCACGTTAGAAGAATCCAAAAGGTGGGATGAAGGCTTGGGGAAACTTGATGATGACGGGTGATGGGAGGACATAGTAGAAGGGCAGAGCGCCAGACTAGTAGAAAGACACAACAGTATCATCAAGAACAAGCTCGCCAAGACGTGTGCCGGCACCAAACTAAAATGGCCAGACGCCTTACTGATCGTGTTGTTATCCATGTGTACAACCCCTCAAACTAAGACTGAGCTCTCTCCATTTGAGGTTTTAATGGGGAGACCTGCCAATATTTGGAACCTTCCTAAATGTAACTCATTAAGAAATGTTGAAAATGTATTACTTTCAGATTATTGTAGCCAGTTGACTAAAAACCTGTATTTGATTTATCACCAGGTACGAGAAGCTTTACCTGTGTGATACGAGGGCCCGGGCCACAGCATACGGCCTGGAAGCTGGGTGCTCATCAAATCTTTCGAGCGCTCCTCTTGTCTTGAGCCTCGCTGGCATGCGCCATTCCAAGTCATGTTGGTCACCCAGACAGAGGTGTGGGTCGCTGGGAGAAAGAACTGGATCCACGCGTCCCACGTCAAGAAACCTCCTCACCCTGTGCCACACGTTACAGAAGAAGCAGAACCCCTCGCTGATACTGCAACCAACGATCCCAAAGCAGTAAGTAGCACTGAGAGTGTGTCGGTGAATCTCTCTGAGCCCGTGAGGCCCGGGGAAGCTGCCATTTTGTCTCCACACTCTCCAAAAGTTTTGCATCCGGAAACTATTTCGAATTCAGTATCTTCACTTGCTTCCGACACGTTGCTTCCAGCAGGAAGTGACGACATATTGTTTCCGGATCAATCAGTACCGGGAAAGGTAAGGTACAATCTACGTCCACAAAAATAGACTCACGGCACGGTTTTGCTGTGCATCTGATAGACTTACGGCACGGTTCGGCTGTGCATCTGAAGAAGAAAATGATCATCGAGGGCTTGTTTTTTTTGCCCAAATTTGAGAAAGGGGATTATGTTGGCTAGGGTTGTGGAAGGACTAAGAAGTCGCTCGACCGGGAGGTCGCCAGAAATGAAAATTGGGGTATCCATTTGAAGACTACAATGCCTGCTACCGCTACCGCTCGTATGGGACTTGTAAATAAGGGTGTGACCAACCGGGACAATGGACAAAATGCCTGGGTCCCGAAAATGTATTGCTGTATTTTTATAATGATATTTGGTTTTTTAATAGTCGCTGCCTTAGGATTGTGGTACCTCGAGGAAACTCATTCTTCAGAACTTTTGTTGCCTACTGAAAGTGCACCTATTGTTCCTACTCCCGTTTTACATTTGCATACTCTATCCCCTAGGGATTCTCAGTACAGACAAAGGTACCACAATAACACTCTACTGCTCATCATGAATGCTACGCATGCCATTTTTAATAAATCTAACTGTTGGGTCTGCTCAGATTTACCGCAACACGGGGATAAGGGGCTAGGTTGATATATTCATCCTTTACCTCTGACAACTGTTTGCTATGTTTCTCTTAGAGCACTGTTCTTTGGCCGGTGGAATGATAGCATCTCAGGGAACTTTGATGGCACCAATTTGAACAGTTTTGAGAAACGTGTTTTGACTCCCCTGGAATGCTCGTTTTTCGCAAACAGGATAAACCGAATGTTGCTTCTATTAGGCCTTCTGATAAACTGTCTCGTCCTTTCCAATCTTTGATTTCCTTTAAGATGGCTCCAATAGGCAATAAGGATGCCATGCCTCCTCCTTACACTGTTAACCATAGCCCCGATTCAGTTTCTTTTTGTATACAGAGGAGTGGATCTCAGTCAATGGGAAATTTTCTAGGTAGTGCCCAACGTTGCAAATTTTACTGGGGAAAACAGACCTTTGTATGTAGGCGAACCTGTCTACTTTGTCTGCGGTAATGTAGCATTCCCATGGTTGCCCAGGGATTGGCAGGGAACCTGTTATTTAGGGATCCCGTTACCTGGGGTGTTTATAGCTAGCACAAGAGAAGTTTTGAAGGCACGTCCACGGCGGGACGAGAATGGTGACACCCCAGCACAAATCCTGGGAGATATAGCTAAATCAGTTGTGCCATTTTGGGGGCAGATAGCGAATTCAGAAGATATCAGAAAACCAGCGAGAGTACTGGAGAAAACCATCAACCGGACCACGGACATACTCTATAATATGACATTAGAACAAAAGGCGATAAGATTAGTAGCACTTAAAAACCGAATGGCATTAGATGTCATTCTGGCTGAGCGTGGTGGAGTGTGTAAATTAGTGGGGACCACTTGCTCTGTTTTTGTACCAGATTCCTCCCCAACTATCTTCAAGGCATTACAGAATCTGCACGTCCTTAGTTCCGAAGTGCATGTTCCCGAGGGAAACTGGGATCTAAGCGCTTGGTTCTGGGACTTCTTGCATTCTTAGGGTTGGAAGGTACTTTCGGTCTTGCTAATTATTTTGGGAATCCTGTTGTTTCTTTGTTGCTGTATTCAGTGTCTACGTGGTATGTGTTCGATGCTAGGGGGATGCTGCGCAACAAGCGATAGGTTCGATAGGACATAAAGTGTATGCCCCAGATAAAACTTCCAAAGAATATGTGTTGAAAGATTTTTTAGCAAATGACCTAATGGCAATAGATATTTCCGACAGTGATTCAGGGTGCATGTACGATGATGCCTGGAGTTATTTACAAGGCGATCCAAAGTAGTTTTTACCACTTGCATAGGCCAAAAGGAGGGTCTGTCAAAAGAGAAATCATATCGTGCCTCCTATTGCAATAAATATATGAATATTGGCCTATGCCAAGCTGCTCGAAAGTCGCTTGCAAAAGAATCCGTGTTGCAAGGTCCTGACCTGAAATCAATGTAAGACTCCGTTTTAGGTCAATCCGCCATTTTAGGATTCGCTTTGTAAAAGTCACCCTTTGAGTTAAAATGGTGGACAATGTCATTCCAGAATACAACATGGCCGTCTTGACCTCTGTACATAGCTAATATGTAACTTGCCTGCAGGGCACTTGTTGAGGTCGTGAACTGAGACCGTGTCCTTCGTTGACCTGTGTGTAAAAGGGTTACTCGTGCAATGAAACTAATCCACAAGCATATGTTGAATCAATGTATTCAAATACTGAACTACATTGTATTAATGTTTGAGAAGGCCTGCATGGAAAATCTTAAAATACACAGTTATTGCATATGCTTGTTGATACATGTTTTAAAGGCAGACCAGTTATATGCGGTTGTTCGAAACTTGGCACGAACCCTAGATCGGTGATGTACTAAGTGGAATATTAACCCGAAGTGGGGCCGGACATCGTGCCCACCAAGTGTATAAAAAGCGAATGTATTCTAATGTACAACGTCTCTCACTGCACCACGCTGGAGTTCGTTGTGTTGTACTGAGGGCCGATAGCTATCTGATTTTGCTCTGTTTTTGTAACTGGATTCAGTATAAAATAAAGTACTTTGTTTGTTCCTTTGTAACCCGTGTTCGGTGTATTTCCTTTTGGGGTACTCAGCCTCGATATTTTGATTTTGTTTTCACAATATGATAGGCAAGATTGAAGAGAGTTTGCTCCAGTCACTGTATCATGTCTAACCATTACATTGCTTGACTCCCATATCAGTTGAAAAATTCCTTTGTGGGTGATGTCAGAGGAGAGTCAGCTGATTAGTTGCCTGCTTGCAGGTGGCATAAAAAAAGTATAGCCAGGAAGGCAGGTGGTTCTGGATAATCTAGCAGGGTGGGGCTGGAGCTGAGAAGTGATCCTTCATTTGTCCCGGGAAGATAGCTCAGCGGCAATGTGCTCGCCTTGGAAACAAGACCACACTAAGCAACACAGGTTCGATCCCCGGGTCTGCGCTTATAAACCTCTGGGTATTATTTGCTTTATAACTATGCAACCAAGAGACATATTCATGTGACAGCGCCTCAATGCCCCCAGGCTGTGTGAGCGCTTTAAAAATGCAAAATAAATTTTAAAAATGGGTCCCGGATGAGCAAAGCACTCACTGAAAACAAAAGTTATAATTGCAATGGTGATGCTTTAGGATCTTAAGGAGTTTATATAGCGTCGGGTAGGTAGACAGATAGTAAGGAAGATGCCAATGTAGATTGCATGTTGACCAGGGGTCTGCAACCTGAGGATCTCCAGATGTAGACTACAACTCCCATGATCCCCAGCCATTGACAATAGTAGATAGGGCCTCTGGAAGCTGTAGACCAAAACATATGGAGAGCAATGGTGGCAGATTGAGTATTCCTAAGTATTGGAGTTCTTTCCGGGGGCACCTAAAACGGAAGCCTCAAGTACCCAAAACCTTTCCCTCAATGCAGATTCTCCCGTTCATGTGCTCCATTATGCTCTGTGGCCAGCGCAAGCCCTCAATCCTCCTCCCTCACAGACCATTACATTACAGCCAATCATCTCTAATGAAATCAAGGCTTGAAGCCGCTGGTGTTTACAGTCCGCTGAGATGGAAGCCATGGATCCCACTAAGTGCTCAATACGTATATCCCCCCCATCATCAAATGCATCGCTGTACGCTTAATCAGCTCTGGCAGTACATGTGGCGGAGGCAGGGATGTTGCTAGGTCTGGAAAAGATCTGGGGTTACGCTAATGTCGGGGCTAGCTAGCCTTTTGCCTGCAGCCCTTAAGTTTCTATCCAGCGATACAACCAAAAGTCCCGGGGCAATAGCCCCCTTATCCCCCCTATAGCGACACGTCTGGTGAGAATCCAGAGGTGCATCGACTGGAATTTGAATCATCGGATCCCCCAAATCAACCATCCCTTCAAGTTTGAAAGGCTAGGGGGTCCCATTTGTGAAGTTTAGGTGCAAGGTTTGCAAACTGACCACTGCATGTTGTTGGAGACAGGGAAGGAGGGTCATTTTCACGGGACAATGAAGCATTCTGATTGGCAGAAAGGAGATCAATAATAGAATCCATATGCTAATTAAACTTTGGAGAAAGAGGACAGGGTCCTTATGGTTGGATAATGCCTCTCCCCAAGTTATGCCCAAAGGGAAAGCCAAGGACAAAACTTTAGGGAATGTACTATTCTAAAGTAATACTGCCCCCTCCTTCTGTGTCCAAGGCTATTCGTATTTTTGTAGTAAATAGTGTATTCAGTGTCAACTATTAGGTTACAGAAGTCTGAATATTTAGAATGAGGACAATAACAGATTACGAACTGCATTCTGGGCATTCCAATTGGCTCAGATGATCACTAGAATTACTTTCAGTACTCGCAACACTGTAAAAGAACTAGTCCCTTCTAAGGGGCCGCATGAGGGCCGGGGCCACTGAGTGAGCTCTGAGAAAAGCAGCCTCTGCATCTGGAAATCGGAGAATCGGCAGAAACGGAAAGACAGCGCCCACCCGACGCTGGCAGCAAGTAGCGCCGCGGGATGACAGAACGTAGCAATTACGCACGCCGACCTATCAATCCGCCAACGGGATCTGTAAAGTGGGCTACTATACCCATTAATTCCGACTGGCAGACTTATCAGTCGGGATAGTATAACGGATCACAACCCTTAATTACAGAGATGTCTGGCAAGGACCGGTTTCCGTGTCGCAATAATTCGCAGGGGCGCATTGGCACGAAAAGGAGATGGCAGCTTCTGTGGGCCTAGGGGAAATGTTCACGTGATGGGAACAAGGGGACACACTAACGTAGTGCACAGCGACAGGAGGCCGCCGCTGCTGCCGCCATCACTGAAGAAGCTGCGTGATAAGCAGAGTACCAAATGAAGGGAGCATGATACCATACCATGAGTGTTGGGGTGTGTGTCAGAAACCGAATGTACAATTTTCGCAACTTCCTGAAAAGTAAGCACAATTTCTCATGTCCTTTTTCATACATTTTTCGTTTTTTAGCTATTAAAATCCGAAACTACTGCACTGGAGTACAGATAGGGTGAAATATTTCTTATGAGGAGGAACACAATTCTTGAAGGTGGTGTTCAGTTAGTTGCCCTCCCATAGCCATTCCCACAGTGGTCCTGGTCCTCCCCACCCAAAACACCTCCTCATTGCAACTCTTGGAGCTCGCTTTACCCAAGCCTTACCATCAAACTTTGCACTCGAAGTGCCTGCCAATGTATCTTCAAAGCACTCTGAGAGTTTATGACTAATTAGAGCAGTAAATGTGCTGCTGGTGTAATACAAATGTCTTAGCCAGGTGTGCCTAAAGCAGAACGGAGGGGATCAAGCAGTTTGGGCTGTACTGCCCCTTTTGGGTTGGACTGTGAGGAATTGGACCATCCACACGGGGATGCTCGCCTGGGCCTTTTTGATTTTTTAATGAAAATGAATAATGGGAGATCAACCCCCGAAAAAATGTGTGAAGCCATTCCGCACACATTTTCACTGCTCACCGCACAACAAACTTAGTCACGTGTACTACGGGAGGACACAGCCTACAGGCGCCGCCCTGCCCTGTCATGGTCAGCTGGAATGGGACAGCCACAGGTACATCAAAAGCAACTCAGAGGGGGAAGGAGACACCTTCCTACAGCCATGGTTAGCCTAATAAAATATCAACGGCTCCATCGATCTGCCTCTTTATCGTCTAGTTCGGCTGGTGGCAGTCCATACTGATGAGAGTTAATTAAGGCAAGCCAGCGGAATGGGCTTGTTCACAAAACTGACAGCAGGGAGGCCAGACTAACACCTCTTGTATATGCAATGTATCAATTTAAAGCTAGTTCCCACCCCTCTGCATGAAGGACAGTGAATGGCATGTCTGGGTCCACTATTCACCATAGGCAACCCCTGCAGAATGGACCCCTTTCATAGGGATGAAGTATGTGATTTGAGGGAGACAAACATCTGTTCTTACCCCAAATCGCAAGGGAGACCTGCACTTTGATCAAGAGTCACAGAGGGCTCAGTTAACCAGAGAGACACTTTGAACTATAACAGACAGGAAGATGGGTGGGACTTAGGAGTACATGTTGTCACGTCTTAACTTTCCTGTTGCAAAGCACTCTGGTCCTGACCTCATGCATAACGGAAGATTGTTGGTAGGGAGCTAGGATTGTTTTGTTAAGGTAGGCTTAGTCTGCACCAATCACGGGGGCCCATTTGCCTTTAAAAGAGGGCTGAGCCCCTCACTTAACAGATCACCCGACGACTTCAAAAGGAGTAAGAAGGACTAATTCGGACCCTGCCTGAAGGTAGAATCTTCCTTAAATCTTCCGCCAGTGACGGAAGGCCAGGCTTCCAAGAGGGAAGCAAGATCCCTCCTCTAAACATCTCCCAGGGGACAGAGGGAGATACCCGACTCAGAGGACCCATCCAGCAGCTCCAGAACCGGTACCAAGCCAGCACACAGTGTGCCCTGCTTGGTTCTGCCAGAAAGCTTCCTAGCTGGGAAGTGCCAGAGAGTCTCTGAACAAAGGACAAGGCTGTTCCCTGCAAACACCCTCCTCAGCTTTGGGCCGTCTGCATTAAAGGATGACACGAGCCCTGCAAAGAAGCTAGGAGTGGTGCCACAACAAGCACCAAACAGCATCCATCGTTTAAGGAAATTTCTTTGACAGTCGAACCCTCGCACTGCGACCAGGTGCACCACTGACTATCACGCTGCAGTCAGTAAAGCTGTGCAAGACACCTCGACTAGCGTTTCGAGTCGCCCTGTAGGCCAGCCTGGAGCCATCCGTCCAGCCTCGCTTGCCGAACTGCCTGCTGCCTGATACCCGCAGCTGTCGCTCCCATCCTGAACTCTGTTGCAGGAGCTGCAAAGCGTCCTGGAACCGACTCAATGCTGTCAAGCATCAAGATCATCGCAGGCACCAGGTACATTGTGTTTCTGTCCCCCTGGTCCTTCCCCCCGGCCCCTAGTGACATTTACAACCCCTGCTCCCTTGGTGTTGAAACCAAATAACCTTGAGCAGTTATGATGGATTGCTTTACCGACTACCCTGTCAGTATCCAGAGTGCATCCCTTTCCTTGGTGAAATGGTCTGTCCTCTGTGTTTTCCATTACAGGGTGGATTGTATTTTGTAGTGTGCTAGAAATGTCTGTTGTCATAATAATAAAGTAGATAATTGTATACAATCTTGAACGGACACCCCTTTTATCATTGGGCTACAATTGTATTTTCGCTGTGTTGAAACTAATCGATGATCCATGACCTTGCCGAGATAAGCCTGCTGTTCCGTCCACATTACTAAAATTGGACATGAAGGTTTATAATTTACTTGCATTTCCAATCTGTTCGGATCTCTCCTGCTGTATTACAGGTGTGAGGCTGACTGATGGTTTAGAAACCAATAATCATCTCTGGAACACTCGTGCCCAGAATTTGATTCATCACAGGGACCAAGCCAGATTTGCATATGGTCCCCTTTTGTAATGGCTTGGCAGGTGAAGAACGATGGTCTGGAGGGTTGCCCACAGCAAGACAAGAGGTTAAGATTAATTTTAAACCTTCCATCCATCACTTCCTGTTTTCCTTAACCAGGGCTGCCTTCAGCCACTCAATTTATAAGCACTCTGCCTGTTCTTAACTGATGTGCTGTTAAAGACCAGCACTGGCAAAGTAAACAGCTTTGGCTTGTATATAAGTATTAGGTATTTGCAAGGCACTGTTATTACATACCCAGGTACTCGCACCATTTTGCACCTGGTACCATCAATGGGCAGTTAATACCACTATGACCGTACCTAGCAAGTGGTTTTCCCAATTCTTGTTCTTTATGAGTTTCCAGTTCATTTCCTGATTTTCCCCCAAGCCTTTCCCCTTCCTCTTAAACACATTAGGGATCTTGAGGCCTGTAATTGGAGACACAACTTCTATTGGTTTCCGCCAGCAATTTTCTTGCTTTGACCACAGTGGTGTGGAAGGCCAGGGGGAGTGGGCAATTTTGAATTCACCAAAGAGCCAACCACTGCTGGGAAATGAGAAGAAGCAATGAAAGAGGAGGCAGAGGATAACAATTCTAACATACACTAATTACAACGTGTAATGACTCCAACTTGCCGATCACAGCCCAGCTGGACTGCCAGTAACATCCAAAGTTCTTTACCTTATTGACATATGAGGGCAAGTTGAATAGGCAAGGGGAGTGGGAATAGAAGTTGATTCATACATTAACCGTTTCGATCCTAAACAATATACTTCAGTTTTATTGGCCTAAATAGCAAATTACTTGATGTCATCCAACGTGCTATTTCAGTGGTACATCAGGCAATATTTGTGAACGATACTGATGGATCATTAACACACAGATACATCTGGTAATCATCCACGTGAGACCGATACAAGACATAAAACTTGGCTAATAGGTTAATGAAGCTTGTAAAATATCTCAGTGGGTTGAGCACTCCAGGCTGCAATGTGTGTGTGATCTGCAGGTTGCAGGTTCGAAACATGTCAGGGCCAACTCAGCCTTTCATCCTTCGCAGGTCAATAAAGGAGTACCATCTTTGGTTTGGTGATATTGTACATGCGTATGTTCTCTGTAAAGCGCTTTGGTGAAAGTGTATATAAATAACACAACGTTATCATTGTCATCAATGATTGGATGTAAATATGTAACATGATCAACTCTGTGGTACTCCACATTCAACATTAGGGGCTTTAGATACAAAATATCCTAATTTCATCAGTTTAACAGCAGAAACTAAGCCAGCGCAGGATCTGATACGTCTACTGCCATTGATGACCTTGAAAAAAGATCCCTGAATCTTTTATGCCGATGATATGGTTATCTTAGACCAGATGCAAATAGGTCTCCAGTGGAGACTGAATGAACTGAGAAATTACTTTCAACTGAATGGCCTTAAAATAAAAGTCAAAAAGACAAAAATAATGGTCCTAGAACCTCAAAGGGGGAAAATGAGAACAGGATTCAAATGGAGGGTGGCCAAGGCATCTTTGGAATGTGTGGGCTCCATATCCTATTTAGGCGTCTGTCTGAATCATAGCTCAATTGAAAAGCAATGGAAGGAGAATATCAGACAAAAATGTAAAGATTAACAACTCAGGGGGCAATATTATACAAAAGGTTTGGGAAATTCTCTCTGGTCCCAGTTTGTGCATTCTTTAAACAAAAGGTTGTGCCTATCCTGATTTATGGTGCTGAGACCATGCAGGTTTGGACCAACCAATTCCGGGACATTATAGAGGGTTATTAATGGAAAAGAGTCCTTCGACTCCCCCAATCCCTTCCGAATGCTGTGATCAGATTTGAGCTAGGGATCAAGTCAAAGAGATCTGCACTTACGTGGAAGATTTTGGCATACTATGGGAAATGTATTGACTCAGAGACCCCTCTCCATTTGAAATACTAAAAGATGACCCTATCCAAGGTGTATATGGTTACCTGGACCTTTGGAAAAGGGGTTGTCCTACTTGCCCAGAGGAACTAGCTATTTCCAAAGAAGTCCTGTTGAGGAACCCGGGCAAAGTTAAAAAGGAAATGATGCATCGAGATTGGATTGACACGCTAACTCAAAGATCAAAATACAAGTTAGCCCTGAATTTGGGATTAGAGGGTAAAGGAGTTAATCGGCTCCCATTGTACCTGACTAAATTCCCCTGCCGATGGTATCGTAATCTCTTACTGAGACTGAATATCTTTCCAACAAGAGAAGGTCTGGGCTACAGAAGGATGCTGGGTGACCTTAGTCCCAATTGTAGATTCTGTGGCCAGATATCCATGACTGAGTCAGTTGAGATTCTGATCATAGAATGCAAGTCTTTAAATATGCTGAGGATGAAATATATGGGTGATATGACCAAAGGATGCAAATCACTATTGCCAAAGAAATGGTGGACTATGTTTTTAATAGGTGAGAATAAATCAACCATTATAGGGGTAAAGTGTATGGTTGAAGTGCTGCAGCTCTCTCATGGAGAGGGATTGGCTGGGAGGGCAGTGTCAACTGCACTGGGTAATTTCAAGTAGATATTGGAATCATCCTGGTTTGGGTCTTGTGTGCACCGTTCCGCTTGCGCATTTCTCTTAGTAGTTGATTGTTTGCAAAAGGATGTAATGTTAATTGGACTCTGATTTATGAAGATTGAAATTGAAAACTATTCTTTGACTGTAAAAATGATGTAAATGGTTTTATTTGTTCCAAGGATTAATTTTGTATGAACAGTTTGAAACAAACAAACAATAAAATAAAAAATATGAACATTACATCCACTGTGTCGAATGCTGCGGTGAGATCCAGCATAATGGACATGGTCAAGTCTCCATTGTCTGTATTCATTATAATATCATTGTGTTCGTACTGTGCAGTGGGCGAAACCCTGATTGAAAAAACATCCAGTATTGTAAATGCAATCTGAGCCTGAAATTGGGAGGTTGCAACCTTTTCCAAAATGTTTGCAGGGCACGGCACATTTGCGACAGGGAAATAATTCTGAAGAATTTCTGGGTCCGGAGAAGATTTCTTTAGCAGATGAGTAATAGTAGTAGTTTTTAGAGCAGTAGGAACAGTCCCTTGCATTAAGGATAAATTGACAAAGGATGTCAGAAAATCTGAATAGCCTTGTTCCAGGAAACATAGGCAGGAACAACATCAAACAAATATTTTGTGGGTTTTAAATTCTGAAGAAGTTTTCATATCGAGTCTGAAGAGACTTCTGAAAAACCAAAAGGGAGCTGACATATGTAAGTTCAGATGCCACAGTATTATTCTTCACAGCCTTTTGTCTGAAACGTTTTTGGTATTTTCAAGATCGCTTTTAAAAAATTCATTATATGTGTTCGTCACTACAGCTGAAGATACAAGAATGGAGGATGCACTCTTTATCGTAGAATAAAGTTCTCTCAACTTGTTAATAGCCGGCGCTATATTATTTCCAATAGTCATAGATTTGACTAGAAAAATTGTTTTTGTATTTAAGGGCTATTTTTGCAGATTCTTTAGTTGTAATGTCCCTACATTTCACCAAATGTTCTCTTTATGGCGGTACTCACCTTGCAGTTTTTTTAAAGTTCTGGTGTAAACCAGTATTGCTTTTCAAATACTGCGTGGTTTTGTAAAGAAGTGATTTGCAAGCAACCCCCCAACCTAGATTTAGTAGCCAGCCACCAGCCTAACCTAGAGGGGGAGTTAGCACATTGTGTATAGATCAAATTCTAGTTGCATTGCAGCAACACCGTTACGGAAGTGTCCTTTCAGCCCATGCCCTGCACCTACAGATGGCCTAAGCAAGAAAGTACAGTCATCTGTGTTTAGATATTCAGATATGTTTGACTTAGAAGCAACCTGGGCTTAAGTGAAGCAGGGCCCGTGAATTTGTTTACGCAGCAGCAGCTGAGAAGACAATCATGGATCTTTACAGCAGAGGACTCGAAGGCTGGGCTAATGCGAGTAAGACTTACCCTCCCCTGGCCTTTGGGTATCGGGTTCACCAGAATGCGGTCACTGTACTTCCACTACCCTCTTTTTGGAAGAACATTTTTACTCAATACGGGTACTCTGTCATATTCACCGTTATGGGGCAGCCCAGGTGGGTCAGAGCTGGGAATAAAACTCTCTCTCATTCACAAATGTTTATGCTGTGAAAATACAGTGCAAACTGTGAGTGTTGAAGGAGGAAACCGACACACCAAAGTAACAAACTTATCCAACCCTAACTCTAAGAGGAGTTTCCCTGCTTCAAATAAAACAGAAGTGCCAGAATATCTGTAACTAAAAAGTTCACCTTCCTGTGTCAAAATTCTTCTTCTAACCCTCACACCTATAATACAACTAAAATGGATTTGTCTCTTCAAGGTCCAGAAGAATGACTCCCTTCTTCTGGATGAAATGGTTTGCAAAGTGTGGGGAATGTCTCCTTTCCCCGGACCTTTGTCAGGCTTCCCTTGGAAGTGTATTGGACAGCCCAGATGTACTCTCCTGCCAGCGTCTGCCTTTCTCAAATGTGGGTCCCAGACCCCTTCTTAGACTTCTCATATGTGGGTCTCTCACCTTCTTATATTGTCTTCTTATCTGCAGGACCAAGGCCCCTTATTCCTGCTTAAGTGCGGGTCCCAGACCCCTGTGTAGTGGCTTCTTAAATCTGGGTCCCAGACACCTTTGTATTGGTTTCTTAAATGTGGGTCCCAGGGGGACTATCGGGTAGCGGGCTCGCCTCCCTGGCCTCATGGAAAGGGTAGCCTCCTCCAGGAGTAGGGACGACATGAGATTCCGGAAATACCCTAACCCTAATGCTGCTGGTTTCTTTGTCCTCAACAAGGAAACTCGACAGAAAATCTAAGTTTCCTTGTTCTTTGCCCTTCTGATGTTCTGCACTAAAGCAAAATGGATAAAGGTCAAAGAACCAGCACGTTGCTCCAGGGTTATTGTTCTTTGAGGCTTAACCATGTGAGTGCGGAATGGTCAGTCACTAACCTAAACTACCTTCCTGTCAAATAGTCTTTAGATTCACTATGGCCCATTTGATGGCTAATGCTTTTAATTCTATGGTGGTGTAGTTACGCTCCCTGAGAAATAGTTTCCGTTTGATGTAAAGCATTGGGTGTTTTATTTGGTCGTGCACCAGGGATAGTAAAAAACACAAGCCTTCTTAAGAAGCATCGGTTTGGTGTGTGAATGCCTTACTAAACTTAGGTACATTAAGTATAGGTTCTCTGCGCAAGATCGATTTGAAGGTATTGAAACAGGTTTCGTCTTCTTTTTTTCCACTGTAACATTTGAGCTTGGCATTTGTTAATTTCTCGGTCAGACAGGAGGTGATGGAAGACTAATCAGGAATAGACCTTCGGTAATAACCAACAAGTCCCAGAAAAGCCCTGAAGTCAAGTTTTGTTTTGAGTACTGGGGTTTCCTGAACAGCCCCATCATTCTACATTTGCGGTTGGACTAATCCATTACCCACAAAGAATCCCAAGTATTTTACCACCGAGAGAGCTAGATAACACTTCTTGGGGTTTCAGTCAGCCCGGCTTATCTCAGAGCTTTAGTGATTTCATACAAATGGAACAAAAGATCATCCCAGGTTTTACTATATATGACATCTCATCTAGATATGCTAGACTAAAGTTAGAGTATGGGCGTAGGATTTGATCCATCAAACATTGAAAGGTTGCGGGGGCACCAAATAGAGCAAATGCCGAACTTTAAATTGATATTGTCCTCTGGGGGTAGAGAAAGCAGTCTTCTCTTTGTTCTTTAAATTTAAAGGGACCTGCCAATAGCTCTTCATAATATCAATTGTGGAGCGATATACCGCGGAGCCCAGTCGGTCAATGAGATCTTGTATCCGGGGCATTGGGAAGTTGCTGAATTGGGTTATTATTGCATTCAACTTCCTGAAATCTATACAAAACCTCCACGATTTATCAGGATTTTTGGTTGGGACTATTGGCGAAGACCAAGGACTCTGGGAGGGCTTGATATTCTCGCTCTATTTCTTTTCTGGCTTCAGGTATTCTATAAGGTTGAAGGTTAATGGTAATCTGTGGGGGAGTGCGTATGTGGCGATACATTCAAACTGTTGGCTTTAGGATTTCATTGAAGGATACGCATAGTGCTTACAAATCGAGTGGCTGAAGCCAGACCTGGTTAAGACACTTTTGGTTCTATGATGTTTCCTTGCATCAATTTGCTCAAGGCCCATTCATTAGAATATATATATTATTTTTTTAAATTTCACCACAAAACAAACGCGGGCTGGGACCCCCATGTAACTCCTTCTAAACCCCTCCACCTTAATAAATATCTAAACCCAACCTGTCCATCTACATTTGCTGCAAAATGTGTTAGAAAAAAGAAAAAATGGGCCTGCCAGGAAATGGGCTAGTTCCAAAATGTTTATTTCACAAATAGCGCATTTACAACTCCAATTAAGTAATTAACTTTCAGAAGACTGCTTTGAAAAAAACACTGGCAGGCACTTCGAGTGAAAAGTGTGAGGGTAATGCTTGATTAAAGTGAACTCAAAGAATTTACCATGAGGAGATGTTTGGGGGTGGAGGGCCAGGAACTTGGTGGAAATGGAAAATAACCAAACACCACCTGCAAGCTTTGTGTCCCTCCTCATATGCCATTTCTTCCCATCTGTGCTCTAATGGTATAGTTTCGGCTTCTGGTAGGTGCTAAAAAGACTGAGGCTCCCAACTTTGAGTACCCTCCAAAAAGGGAGTGTTTAGTCAGTACAAATGCAAAGACATAGCCTCTTGTCGCAGATGGCCTCAATAACACACTAACTCACAAAAATAGTTAACGTTTTTTTTTTTATATGATGAAACTGGCTTTAACAGCCATTTCAACTAGAAATAGCAAGTCCCTCCCTAACCCAGTTGTCCACTCTCCCCATGTTAGCATCTAATGACTAGTAACCCCTACTCAGTAGCGTACCACAAAATGTGGGGGGCCCCATGTGAGCCATGCTGAAGGGCAACCCCCAACCCGTGAACCAAGCACATGATGCACTGCACTCTGGACCAGCTTAGATTAACACGCTTGCGTAATATGCAAAAACGTGCTGCTGTAGGGGTACCACACACTGCACTAGGAGAAAGATATAAATATGTGCTTTAATGCATTACACAGCACACTTTCTGAGAATAATTGGCTAAAAGGCCAGAGCGTTTGCAATTGTTTTGTTGGGTAACACCAATCCAAAAATCCAATACATGCAAGTCACCAAAGGTGCTCAGGAACATTAATGATTTAATTAATATAATGCTTTGCTAATAAAAATGCCATGCCACATTGAAAACCTGTCCAACTGGCTGGACAATGTAGACCAGTCTACACAGGTAATAACATATTACAGTAAAACATGCCAGTCCACATTTAGACATACCTAGACAGGTTGCACCAAAATGCCAGTCGCAGCAATAACACTTATCATGGTTATTTTATCACAGATGCCCAGAAAAATATACAATGCTGCAGTAAGAAAAGGCTAGACTGGCAGCACCAAAATGCCAGTCTAGCCTGCTAATTACACCTAGCAGGACTGCTTTATCTGATATACCCAGTTAAAAGAAAGTCAAGCCAAACTAAGAAATGACTAGACTGGCTGCACCAAAATGCCTCTCTAGCCACTAACACCATTTTATGCCTACTTAGCCTGGACATGGATGACAATTACGATTTATCCCACAATTCCCATCCCATCCCACCCCTCACACAACCCCTCTCCATCCCACCCCCTTCCCTAACCCCCAGAATCAGATTCTCGCCCAGAATTACCTCTAAATCCCTTTTCCTTGTCCTAGTGCTTACGTACAAGGCTCCTTGGCTCATTTGTAAGTATTGGGATGAGGAAGAATGGGACTTGGAGTAATGAAGATTACAGGTAACTAAGCCAGGCATTACCACCATGTCCCTCTCTACCTCATCCCAGTACTTGTGTACGAGTCAAAGTGCCTCATACACAAGTACTGGGACGAGGAAGAATAGGGCTATGAGTAATTAAGATTACCAATAAGTAACCAAGGGATTAAACACAAGTAGTGGCGTAACACCAATGAGCTGAGGGTGCTTCACCTCTGAGTTTCACTGTTAACAAAGGCCCAGAAATTAATAATGTAAAGCATTACACAGTTAGTACCTGCATTCAAATGCATAATTCTTAGGCAATTGAAATCTTGATGTGGGTTTAGTACTTGCATGCCAGGGTAGTGATTGGAAGGGTAGAGAGGGGACAGTAGAATGATTATTCCCACAGCAGTCCATAAGTGAGTGCTTTCAGACTTAAAAGAGAGAGTTAACTGCTTGTAAAATTGAAGCTGCACTAAAATAGTCTCATTAGAATGCATAGAGAAGTTAAATGCCCCACACAAATATGTTTGCCCCTCCCCCACTGCCCGTGAAGTTAGCACCTCTCCCAACATCTGAATAGTTAGCACCTCACCACCCCAGAAATGTAGGTTTTGTTGCGCCCCTGAACACAAACACACACACCATTCACCATACACACACATGCACACCCAGCCACCCATGCATTAAAGAGTACACCCTTTCAACATACAGGCACACCCAGGCAACCAGACATACATTTAAGTGTGCACCCTTTCACCCTACCGGCACACACACCCAGGCACCCACCCATACATTGAAGGGTACACCCTTTCACCATACACTCACACATGCACGTGTCATGGGGTTGAGGGGAGTCCTATTACCTAAAAAATAAATTGTTTCTTTTTGTAGTCACTCCAACTTCATAAAGAAATTATTTCTGTTACGCTGTAACAGAAATAATTTCTTTATGAAGGTAAAGTGACAACATTTATTTTTATTTTTTAGTACAATGGGGCACCCCTGCCAGGACATGTGGTGACAGGGTCCCCGCGCTTGCCTCTTTCGAAGTGATGGCCTAAAAACCTTGTGGGTTCTTCAGCATTTGTCAATGATGGCCCAAGATGAATAATGTCCAGATTTGTGTCAGAGAATCTCTCTGCAGGTGCACAAGTTTGTCGGTGGGCAGCGCAAAGTGATCCACAGTGGCTCTCACTAATTTTGTTACTGCCACATCGCACAGCGGTAAAGTGGCTTTGGTGCCGGTGGAGGTACACTGACAGGAGACAACTCACTGAAGACTTTGGCGGGCTGCCAGGACTACTGATGCATATATTTCTCTGTAATGACAAGAAAAAGACTGCCCAGTGTTTTCATCCAGAGGTATGGGGTAAACACAGGCACTTACAGAGGGGACAGGACCTGGGGCCCTCCTTTTCTTTGGCTAGGACTGGCATCCACTCTGATAGGCCTCCCCCAGACTTAGAGGGACAGGATACTGACCATGTCACACTCTCTAAATGCATTGGAATTAGAGAACCACTCGGTGAGCATGCTCTCTGCATCGCTGTAGCAGGAGTGGTTATCGCACACCAGAAACTTACTTTTAATTTCACAAAGAGCACTGTCATATAACACTATTACCTGCAGAACATCGGAAAAGCAGCTCTGCTCCGAATCTAGTATGATGTGGATTCAGGATGGCGACCAGCTTTTATAACTGCTATGACTATGTATCCATGAGGCTTGGGTTGTATTGGCTGAGAGACTACGGTTCAGACCAAGTCAAAGAATTGGAATCCCCACGCAATTACAACCCACATCTGTGAACACTTTGACTTGGGGCGTCGCCAGGTCTGCTGCTAAGTCACTATATAAACCAGGAGTTGGGAGAGAACAGTGTGGATGAACTGGGAAGGGGACACAGTACTCAAGAGAACTGCTCGATCACAGAGGAGAAGGAGCATGAAGATGGAGGCCTGGGGAAAGGGAGAGAAGAAATGAGGTGGACTACAAGTAAAGAAGGAAATGGCAACACCAGAAGATGGGAGAAAAACACGAAGGTGGAAGAAAAAAAGTAGAAGAGAAGTGCATGTGAGAAGTGGCTATAGATGGTGCTGGCAGGTGAGAGAGAAAGGGAATCAATTCCAAAGGGAGATGGTTGAAGGCAACATTGGGTCAAAAGAGGTGATGGGCATTAAGGAGAAAAATATCTGGGTGGCAGCAGATGGTCCAGCAAGTGGTGAAGTAGCAAAATGGGCAGCAAGAAGAGATTGAAGAACAGGCTGAATGAAGTCATGAGGAAGAGGAGTGGGCATGCATCAGTGTGAAAGACTGGATTTAGAAGGGTTGGAGTGTAACACTATCCTGCCTTACTTTTGGAGGTGACATGTAGCTCTAGACATAGTTGCCCAAATGTACCCACAAGAGAAAACAAGAAGGCTAGAATGTGTCTCTCTCACCCCCTTACTACCACAGTGCTCTTTATATCCCCTATCTACTCTAACTTCTACTCTATCGCCTATCCTATCTCACTCACGAAGCCTGGTAGAAAAAAGTTTTAAAAAGCTCTCCTGGCCTGTAATCCAGGTCTACCTATTGCTGACACCTACGTCAATGCTTCCTCCAGGCAGACTATTGCCAACATTCTCTTCACTGGACCTATGGACTCCCTATTTGGTCTCAACCCTCTCTCCTTTTCCCTCTTCACCCATTAATGGTGGCACAAGATGGAAAGTACTCTTGGCATACTTCTCATCCTCTAGATGCATAATTAATGTCCATCACTATGGCACTGTCATGGCCCAGGGTTCTCAACCTAATATTCTCCTTCTGAACTGGAACCAGGTGTGTTGCTAGGTCTGGAAAAAATCTGGGGCTACGCTAATGGTAGGACAGTCAGGACTCGGGGCTAGCTAGCCTTTTGGTTGTAGCCCCTGAGATTCAATCCGGGGCTACAACCAAAAGATCCGGGGCTATAGCCCCCTAAAACCCACCTCGCAACGCCTCTGACTGGCGCCTGCCATCTCTTTTTAACTACCTCCCTTCTCCTGCTACTCCTTCCTCCTCCCCTCTTCCACACCACCATCGGGAGTTCCACACCCCTGCACCCCCTAAGAAAACTTTCAAAGGTAGTAACCAGCTTCACTTAGCTACTCTAAATGATTTTTGTGCTGTAAAACACTCCTCTAACATCCATTGCCTTCTTGAAGACTTTGATCCTGATGTCCTTGCCGTCACTGAGACATGGTTCAACACCAGCTCTGTTACTACAGTCGACACTCTCCTTCCGGAAGGTTACAAGCTTCTCTCCAAACCCGGACCCAATGAGTCTTGAGGTGGAGTGGCCCCGAATTTCCCTGAGTGGGTGCCCGCTTCTATCATACCTACTCAATCCTACTCCTCTTTTGAATGCCTCGCATGTAGACTCAGCATCTCTCCAACTCTCTCACTTACCCTTGCTACCACCCACAGGTCCCCTGGCCCCATCTCTCTTTTCCTCTCTGGATGGGCTGACATCACCTCTTCTCTCTTGACCTCTGCCTCTAAACTCCTCCTCCTTGGAGACATCAATATCCACTTTGACTCTCCTGAATCAGCCACATCTCTGTTCTGTGACCTGTGTGATTCCCTCTCCCTTACGATTCTTCCTTCAGGTCCGACCCACTCAGACGGACACACTCTGGGTGCCTTCATCGCTGCAGACATCCCCATCTCTAACCCCCTCTCTACCCCATCTCCTGGTCTGACCATTCTCCTATCCTGCCACCACGGACCACTCGGCCCTCTGTCCGAACTGCCCCCCGCACTGGCTGCCTCATTCGTGGTCATTTGACCAATGAAGTGTCGGTTGCTACATTTGCTTCCACTTTCATTCTCCTTCACTCTCCTGCTTCTGACTCTCCCACTGACTCTGTCATTGCTAACTTGCACCTCTCCATCTCAAATACCCTTGATATCCTTGCACCTGTCATGAGGATCTGTCTGAAGCCTGCCTCCAGAGGCATTGCTAGGGGGTGGCTAAGGGGGCTATAGCCCCTGATCTTTTGGTTGTAGCCCCAGATAGAATCTCAGGAGCTACTGCCAAAAGGCTATCTAGCCCCCAGTCGCGACAGTTCTGGCATCAGCGTAGCCCTGGGTTCTTTCCAGACCTAGCAACACCCCTGCCTGCCTCCAAGCGTAATGGCTGGTATGACTCTGATCTAGCTTCGCTGAAATGTAAGTGCAGGGTTGCTGAACAGAAGTGCCAGACATAGGCAACATCCACTGACAAACTGGTCTGTCGCCAGGTCCAGAGGCATTATCATTTCTTCATATGCTCCAAGAAGAGGGCCCACATTCAAGCCTGCATGTCTGGAGCCTCTAACACGGCTGAACTTTTCAAAATCTGCAAGCAAGTCGCCAATCCAACTGCAGTTTATACCTCTCTCCTTTCTTCCCAGTCTGTCTGCACTGCAATTTCCTCCCATTTCACAACTAAAACACTGGACATCCTGACCTTACTCTCCACCACCCCTACTCCCTCTTTGCCTCATGCTCTCTTGCCTCCTTTGCCCCCACCTTCCTCGCCCCACACTCCCCTCATTCTTGCCCACAGCACCTGATATCTCTAGAGTTGTCCGCTCGATACAGGTCTCATCCAAACAGGTGCTCCCCTGTTGTCCTAGAACTATTAAGGACAATATCTCCTCTCTCGCCCCAAGTCTAGCCGATCTCTGGAACCACTCTTTTACCATTGGCTCTTTCCCTCTATGCCTCAAGCACTCTCTTCTGTACCCTCTCCTAAAAAAAACATCTGCAGACCCTTCCTGCCCAGCTAACTATTGCCGCATCTCTACCACCCCCTTCCTAGGCCAACTCTTGGAAAAGTTGGTCTTCCCCCAATGTATCCGTCACTGAACTTACTGTTTGGTGCCATGACCATCAATCCGGTTTCCGAGCATCCAGAGGCACAGGAACTGCTCTCCTGAACACAAGTGAAGATCTGCTGGCAAATGTTGACTCCAACTCTCCCCGATGTCTCCTCTGCCTTTGACACAGTCAACCATTCTATACTCATAAAACTGCTCTGTGATACCCTCAGCATCACTGACCGGGCACTGGATTGGGTGACCTCCTTCCTAACTACGTGCCCTTCTCAGATGCAACTTGGTCCTTTCTCCTCCACCACCTCACTCGCCACCTGTGGCGTTCCCCAGGGATCTATCCTATCATTGTGGTTCTTCTATAAACCTTGTCTCTGTTGCCCACCTGATCTCTTCCACCTCTCCTCATTTCCAGTGTTATGCTAAAGACACACAGCTTTCCTTCAAACCTCCCTCTACTACCTCTTCTTCCTCCTCTCTCATTCCCGATTGTGTGACTGCTATTCAGACATGGTGTGCAGCTAATGATCTCGGTCTTAATGCCAGTAAGACTGTGATCCTTCTTATTGGAACACCTGCACCCAGTTTCCCTCCTGCCCTCTGCCCACCCCCCTTGGGTCTTCTACTCTCACCATCCAATGTGGCCAAAAATCTCAGAGTCATCTTTCGACTCCTCTCTCTCGTTCACCCCTTCACATCTTGGACGTGGCCAAGGTGGCCCACTTTCAGCTTCATATCCTTGTAGGCATTCTCCCTTTTCTCACCTTTCCCTAGAAACTCAAGGTCTCCAGAGCTCTGCTTCTCTCCAGACTGGACTACTGCAACAGCCTCTTCCTCAATCTGACCCTTTTCGCCCTCCGCCACCTTTAACTAATCCAGAATAAGACTGTAAAATGTATCCTTGTCCTCAAGCCTGGGACCGCATTTCTCCAGCTCTAAAATATCTCTGCTGACGCCCGGTGGCCACAAGGATCAAATTCAAGATCCTCTGCATCATCTACAAGGCTTTCTGGGGCCTGGGACTCGGCTATCTCCAACTCTTCCTAAATACCTCCCTGCCCGAGCCTTCTGCTCTTCTAGCTCAAACTCTCTGCTTATCAAACGCTTCTCCAAGCAGAGAGTGGGGGGGGGGGGTAGGTCTTTCTCTTCAGCTGGGGCCTCCCTCTGGACCAGCCTCCCTGCCCCTCTCAGACTTGAGCCAGACCTCCTTAAGTTCCATAAACTTCTCAAAACTCTTCTTTTCTCTACCTCTTTTCCTCTCACACTCCCCTGCTAATTTCCCTACTGCCGCTGAGACTGGCGGCCTGGTCCTTCACTAGGCCTTCATGAGCCTTCTGCCCAGTCAACACCAGCACCCACCCCCCCCCTCAACACTTCCCTCTAGGCCCCTAGCTGGGTGCCTGTGTGCCCCCCCCCTTGGGAAACCTCTGCCCTCGCACATAGCCAGTGGCCTCCTCCCCTGGCACTTCTCCTCCTGGGATCACACTACCACTTGCCATACCCGTTCCCTCCTCCCTTCCCTCACCCCTACACTTCTCGTCACTGCACTTGCACATCCCAGTGTCACATTGCCTAGTAGGACCACGATTGTTTGACTATTCATTGCTTTTTGCTATTGTTTAATTTACTCCTGTTCCTTCCCCACTTTTGTCTTGAGGCTCCTGGAAACACCATTTAGTTGTATAGGCGCCTAACAAATGCTCAATAAATAAATAATTTAAAACCGTCCATGATGCATCTTCAGTGAGATGGAAAGGGCTGGGTAAGCTTGAAGTGTTCCCCTTACTTACTTGGCATCAGCAGGACCTTCACATGGTTTGCTGAGGAGTTCTTCTAGGCATGGACTTAATCCAGAATCAATCATGGTCTATATTGTGTGGTTAAAGTCACCCCAATGGAGAATGTTTGCTATGACAACAGATGTTTGAAAAGGTGCATGTGAGGTCATTCTCTGAACACACGTCACTGTTCAAGGCTAATGACTTCTTAGACTCGTGTGTTATGCTTGTAGAAGTTGAGCCCTTGAGCTGCTGGTAACCACAATGTCCATCGCTTTGTTCGAGGCTCACTGTCCTTTTGTTTTTTTTTCTTTTAGGGGGTTTATGCTTGCGTGGAGACTTGAGACAGACACTGACTAACTTGTTGCCAGGTGAGCCCTTCATGGGAGAATGAGGACTCAGAAGGTGGGATTTATACTAAATGTGTGTCTCTTGTTTTCACAGGCTGCTGTGAGGTTTTGGTGGATCTTGGAGCATGCCGGCGGTCCATGGGAAGTAAGTAGAGCGCAAGGGTCTCATCCAGGAGCAGATAAGACGACTTGCATGACGTTGTTTGAGTCATTTATAGTTTCCTGAACTCAAGATGGCCGCCAGGTTCCCCTTCAGGTACGATTAGCAGGCCTTGTGGGAATTGTTTTCTGGTGATGGGTTCTCTTTCCTGAAGAGATGCATTCTTGCATTTCAGAAGACTGGATTGGAATGTTCCCACAGAATGTCTTCAAGATCGTCAACTGGGCCAGACATACGGGGTGTCAGGTCGATAAATTGCTTACCACTAGGTGGGATAATAATAATGTCCTCTGTTATTTCAATGCTCTGAGACCTATGGGTGTGTATCGCTATATAAGAAATACATTATCATCATATTATTATTATTAAGGTGCTGGGACTATAGCAAGGATCCCCGGGGAGGGAGAAGGAGCAATCAGCCTGACTCCAACCCAAACAAACTTGTTTGGGTGGCTTACAGTCAAAATTCCTGGGGTGTACGAACATACCACAGTCCTGACAACTACTTGGTGGCAATTCTGGGACTTAGCCTGGTGGTACTCAGCCAAAACAGCAGCAGTGATTGGGCCCTGGAGCATGGTGCATGTAGGACAGAGGACACGAGTGGACTAGCAGAAGAATCAAGATAGAAGTGAGGGGCATTTAAACCCAGATACTGTGCACTTCCATGTGGGGTAAGGAGAACTGGAACCCCAGATATTTTTGTTGCATCCAGAGCAGTCGTTGAAGTCGGCGGGAGAAAGCCTGGTAACCTGTAAAACCTGTGAACGAGGCCGCCAGTCTCAGCGGCAGTGTGGAAATTTAGGGAGTGGGGCTCCTCTACTTTTTTTTTAAATTAAGTTTTTCAGTTCCTATACTTTTATTTTTCAAAGAGACTGTTCCGGAATGGTTTAGTTTTAAAATAAAAGTGTATGAAAAAGTTAAAACTTGCACTCCAGTGCACTGCTGTTAACATTCCCTTCAACGGCAGGTGAGTTTGTTTGGGGGTTTGCATTGCGCTTGGTAGGAGGTTAGTGGGGAGCCAGGGCAGGCCAGCAGGGAACAATGGGGGAACCAGACAGAAAGACTGGTTTCTGTTTTTTTCTCCATTAGTATAAAAAGCGATTGATTTCCATCTGAAGTTATGTGTAAAATTCAGTAAAACCGAAAAACCGAACATCATGGGGCAAAATGTCAAGCTGCCAGCTAGTAGCCAGGCATAAAATGCAACTCAAAGCCCATTGCACACATACAGCACACCATTGCTTACTCGCCAAGAGTCAATTATCACTAGCCAATGGCTAGTGGCGAGTGTACATTTTGAGCCCTGGTTCCACTACTTCTTTTCGTACACTTTTCTCTGATATTTAGGCAAAGACATCCTTTTGTTAATTTGCATTTCTCATTTAATTGGCCAGCCTTGGAAATGAGGAAGCAGTGGAACAAACTAAGTATTAGAAGACTGCATGTAATGTTTCCCAAAATGGAATTACCTCTATACAAATGTATTTTTCCTCTTCTATATCCAAGTCTGTAAAGTGTTCATTCCAAAGACAGAGAGACACTGCACAACGCAGGCTGAATCCTGGTAAGATCAACTCAATTTTGGTGGCTTCCAGGGTCGAGATCGTGTCCCCCAGATAGCTCAGCAAGTTAAGGCAGCCTACTCATATCGGTGTTCTACCTGCGTGACACATTTTGGAAACTCTGCAATGTTGAAAAACCACGTATAACAGTGGCTAGAAGTGCAAGAAGTCTAACATTAAGTGCTATATAATTTAGGCCTCCAGTTTTCGGTTTTTACTGAATTTTACACAGAACTACAGATGGAAATCAATCTGTTTTCTGTCTATATGCCACTCCTACATCGCAGGCCAAGCACATTGCAGATTGGAAGCATGGAGAATGTATAGGTTGTATAAAAATGTATAAAAATAGCATTAATGTTCTTCAAATTGCTGGCAGTATATATTTTAAGGCAGCAGCAGTCACAAAAGCAACCGTTTTTGATTATGGAAAAAATTGAGTTAGCATTTCTTTGCTATGTGGCTGCATGTGTGCTTCGATACATGCATTCTTTTATTAGGATAAATGCAGAAAAATGATGACTTTGAATTATCTTTTTATATTACAAAAAATAAATGTGGATAAATACAGAAAAAAAGGCCAAAAAATAAATATGGTTAAATACAGACGGAATTTGCAGAAAAATAAATACCATAAAACTGGGAGCCTTACATCTAATCAATAGTTTATTATTTTTATTACTATCAGAAAAGAGATCTGAATCCCACTTGCTTTGCCAATGCCTCCACGACTAAACAGCAGAGTCCGATTGTACAAATAGGTTTAACAGCAAGGTGCCTGTGGGTGAAGGAGGCGAAGCAAAACATGGCTGCTGCTCTTCCTGGCGAAACATATCTTTGCTCCCCCTTTGCCTTTATGCATTTTTGATCAAACCCCAACTCTAATGGCAATTTTGCCCTCACAACAAATAAAACAATTTAAAATGGAGATTTTTGTCATCATAATTTCATCACTGCTGGTAGAAAAAAGACTTGAATTTTAGTGGTCTGGCATTTATTTTTTCTGAAGGGCAGAGCAATGGCAGGTTTGGCTATCTGATACACTAACATGCACATCAAACAAAAAAGAGACAAAGTCGGGCTAATTTATAGACACCAAGGTTCAGCCCTCTAACTGCCTAGGGACCATCGACTACTAAAGAACCCTGTCCTTTTCTTCCATCCATTATTTAAATGACTAGGGCCATGTACCAAATAGGTCCTGAGTCAAAGTTTTCTATTTATCAATATTTTCTTTATTGGTTCAACAACACACATATATTCTCAAAATTATATATACACATCTAAACCCTTTTCAATACCCTCTGACATGTCACAAAACAAGACACATTTCTACACAATGTACGTACTAAGCATTCTAAATTTCATCCTAAAAATACCTTAAAGTGTAAAACCATATATAAAATATTCATGAAAACACCCTTTGTATACAAAGCTAAAAACCAATAGTGTAGTGTTTTCACAAATACCTTTTCAGTGCAATAATAATGTGCAAAGTTACTAATAACGAGCAATTCATTGTTGGTTTGACAGTGTCAGACACTTCCTCTAATTTGAGGATGCCTAACCAGAACAATTTGCTAGCTAAAGTCTCCCTTATTCTGCCTATATGGGACAAGAAACTTAATCTAATGCCAACTGTCTCACTGTTCATTTTACAATGTATGAAACCCAACATGTTTCATCCATCACCAGGAATTGGGAACTGTTATCTGTAGACTTCCTCGGGGGAAACAACTACAAAACATTGAAGCTAAAAAACATCTTTAGCTCCTTCTGGCAACTACTATCTGTTCAACAAACAAGACACTTGATTGTGTCCTTCCCACGTTATGGAGTGTGGAAACTTGAAGTCCAAAAGACCTACAACCGGGGGGGAAGAGGAAATGGAGTGGAAGAAAAGAAAAACAAAACAAGAGAAGGCAATTAGCACTAGATTTGGCTATATGTTGTCTCCTGCCAAAGGAGTAAATTACTATTCTCACAAAGGCTTACCATGTCAAAAGGTATGATTATTTTCCTTTTAACACTTTATTCGGTTTGGATTCAGGGTCTTCTCAGTAGACCGAAAAATTGTAGAAGGCGAAAGAGACAGACACACATGCACAAATCAGTCTGGTTGGTTGTTTAACCCAACGTCATTTCTTCAAAACGCATCGTATATATAACAGCAAACTCTTGATGTTTTGGACTCAGTGAGATACAAAATTAGAAATGTGAACCTCTGCGGTGAGTCTTTTGTCCTGTATAGCTGACTGTGTATTGTCTATTAACTCTTGATCGTGCAATTAGTGAGTTGAAAAATAGAAAAACTAACACGAAAGCGAGAGAACACGGTCGAACAATTACCTTTGTGCAAGGGGGACTCTCGCGCATGTGAAGCGTCCGTACTGCGGCCGTCTAGATTGTAGCTGCAGTTTCACTAGCAGCGTGCCTCTTCATGGGCTATTGTAGTACAATGCACTCTAGGACGGTGAAAACTCCCTACAAGCAGATATACGGTGTGAGTTCCACGTTACCTGTGTCGTTCATGGACAGGCTCGTGGGCAACTAGAATCGACAAATGTTTCCTGAGTTGCTTACCGTACCAAATGCTTTAAGCGAGCGTTCGGATGCGTGGCTTCTGTCTTATCTCTGCATATTGACCGCGACCGCTCTGTCCGTCTTGCTGTATTATTTGGCTATTCAGTCCTCTGTCAAATATCCGATGGGGTGGGTCATGTGATGCTGACTGCGTGGTGACGTCCGCACTATACGTCATGTTAGATTTATCCGATGTACCTATATTGTCTACTCGAACGATATTGGTCTGCGCTTACGTAGCCGAAACATCGTCTAATAGTACTCGGCTGCAGTTGGTTCATATAAAGAATGTTTTATGAACCCATTTCTGATGTGTTCGGGGTTCTATCAATCATCACCCCAATACTTGATCCCTTACTCCACAACTTTGTGCCCCACTAGAGTTGGCGTCCTAGGTGTTTTTCTGCTGATTCCATGTCCCAGATGCCACTTAATACATTGATTTGATTTTCTAGAACATTGATTTGATTTTCTAGAACAGAGGATGACTTGTAATGTTTATCCTTTGTCTAATCTATTGAGGCTACGCTATATGTGTTACTGGCAATTGTAGCTGCGTTTGAATGTCATGAGACGCCAAAAATGATACAAATCTAGGGGACTTCCGTGTTTTATTCAGAAATTACTCCAGGTAATCATTTCGTTCAAACCAATTTCTGATGCTTTGGTTAAGAAAATTAACCATTGTTCCCTAAAGAACAATTTTTTAGCATCTGCTACTCTATTGTTGGTTTTAGCCTGTTGCCATAAGATGGTCCATTTCAGTGTGTTTCTAGAGTGTTCCATTGCCACAAAGTGAGTACAAGGGGGGCTGTCAGAACTTTATTTTTAATACAGCTACGATGCTCACTGATCCGTTGTTTGGCCTTCCTCTCTGTCATCCCAATGTACATTTTAGGACATGGGCACCAGATTGCATACACTATATTAGTCAAATTGTAGTTGGTAAATCCTGTTTGTCTCCATGGTTTTTTAAGTCCATGGTCCACTTCTTTAGAGCGGATGTTGTATTTACAATTAACACATTTGACACAAGGTGAGTGTCCTGTCAAAGTTGGTAGACCCCATTGTTCTGTGATACTTGTCTGTATGTTGCTTTTAAGTGAAATATCATTTTTAGCCAGAAGTTCTTTAAGATTTGTACTTCGCCTAAATGCACACAGTGGTTTTGTTAATGGACAATCGCCTCCTTCCAATATATGCCAATGTTTCTTGACTATTTTGGTGATATCATTAGACCGAGTATTGAAGGTACGAACAAACACAATTTCAGTATTCATTTCATTCTTATTCCGATATTCCAATAGTGCTTCCCTGTTGTTCTTTGCTCTTTTAAAGGCTCTCTTCACTATTTTCTTTGGGTATCCCTTTTCCTGCAATTTTGAGCTAAGCGCTATTGCTTTAAATAAAAAGGTTTGGTTCAGTGTACTGTTGCGTTTAAGTCGCAAAAACTGATCAAAAGGTAGGTTCTCTCAGGTGTGTCTTGGTTGACAGCTATTGAAATTTAATAGCGCGTTTCGATCTGTAGGCTTATGGTAAGGTCTGACTTTGAGAACAACTTCTTCTTGATCGATCGAGATATCAAGGAAACTAATCTCCTTCCTGCTATATTTAGATGTGCATTTCAAAAATTGATTTAGCTGATTCATCCATTGTGTAAATTCAACAAATGAGTTCTCTGTTCCTTCCCAGATGATGAGAATATCGTCAATGAATCTCTGCCATAATACGATTTGGTCGAAATAAGGGTTGGAAGTCTGATAAATATGCTGGATCTGAAACGATTCCACATATAGATTAGCTGCAGTAGGAGCTACTGTAGAGCCCTTGCCGTGTCATGGGTTTGGTGGTACAATGTTTTATTAAAACTGAAATAGTTTTCTGTGAGCGCCATTTCAGCACACCATAAGATAAAACTGTTTGTTGTGGTTCACGTGTTTCTTTTGGTTAGAAGAACTTCAAGAACCTCGAGTGTTGCTTTCTGGGGAATACATGTATAAAGTGAAACAATATCGAGACTAGCAAGTAATTGAGTTTTGGGATTGACATGTAAGTTTTCTATTAGGTTGATTACCTCTGTTTTATCCTGAATAAATGAATACATGGTAGTCACGTAAGGTTTCAAGTATTTATCTGCAAACGTGGATAGAGGTTCCAACAAAGACCCTTTACCTGATACTATTGGACAGCCGGGAGGGTTGACCAAGGATTTGTTTATCTTGGGTAAAATGTAAAATTTTGGCGTAGATGGTTTAGTAACATTCAAATATTCAAATTCCTGCTTCGAAATCCAATCTCTATGCAGTGCTTTCTCAAGTTTTTCTAAGATAATCGCTGTTAATTTGAGGGTCGGATCTACACTGATCAAGGTGTAAAAGGCATTATTTCCAAGTTGCTTATCGCATTCGTTGATGTAAGCTGATCTGTCCAATAACACCACTGCCCCACCTTTATCAGCCTTTCTAATTACTATGTCCTTATTACAAGTTAAGTTTTTAGTGGCTTTTCTCTCCTCATTGCTGAAATTGTGCAAGCTATCAGGTGCTTTAGATTTTTCTAACATCGAAATGTCCTGCCACACTCGCTTGGCGTATACTATTGCTTCAGCTGTCCTGCAATTGACTGGAGGTTCAAATGACGATTTTTTCCATAGTCCACTTTCATTGTTAGGTGAATCATAAGTTCTGTCGTTGAAGTATTGTCGTAGATGTATTTTAGGTAGTAGACTTTCTACATCAATCCGAGTTTGGAATTTGTCATATATGGCTGTATGCACAAAGCCTAACCCTTTCTTTAACACGTTTTACTCAATCTTAGTGGGTATGTATTTGGATAGGTTCACTAATAAGGGTGATTGCTCCTCGTCCTTCTTTCCTCCTGTTCCCAACTGTTGGGAGCTGTGCGCTGGTCTAAAAAAGAGACCGATGCAGTAGTCTGCTGTTGTTGCTGTGGATTAGATTGACCTGAGAAAAATTGGTTGTAATTACCGCCACTTCTCTGCTGACGTCTGTTGCGGTTGGCACCTCTTTGCTGTCTTGCCCTATTCCTGTATGGTCTTTGACCTCTGTAATTGTTACCGTATCCACTTCCATCACTTGAATTTCCTGAGCTGAAAGAGGTATTGCCTGCTCTACCTGTTCTTTGTTGATTTTGTCCCTTTTGTTGGATATTTGAGGGAACATACCCATCTTTCGTGTAATAAAAGGCATTCTCATGGGAGAATTGGATTAAATCTTTTTACATCCTTGAGACGTAACATGTCCCATTCCACCCGGAAGATGGATTCTGGAGTTTGTAGTCCTGGAGTTATGATAGTTAAATCCAGGACTATGGGTCTCCGCGTGCAGGGTAAAAAGAAAAATATTTACATATACATTCTAGCATCTCCGAATGGAATGGAGCATGTTGACATGTGTGCAGGCAGCACAGTTCATCTCACGAAGCAATTTAGATAATGCAAATCACTCTGCAAGATATTAGTTCCAATCAGTAGAGGACAATAAGAACAAAGTTGGAACCCTCATTTTCATATGCGTTACAACATTTTGAAATACATGCTACTTGGTTCTGGTGTTGGATGTATTGTATAATCTATCCATAGGGCAGCCTGAGGCTCCCTAAGCTTTTTGGACTATATCCCCCATGGTCCCTCGCCATTGACTATGCTGGCTAGTGCATCTGTAGTCCAAAACATCTGGTGCACCAAAATGTTGGAGACCCCTGCAATAGAGACCTGCAACAGGTAGTTCATGTAGTCCTTAAAGGTCTCACACACAGCACAGCAAACATACCCAGTTTGTAAGTCAATTTATAATCTGAAAACTCACCATCCACCTCACCTGCCCTTATACAATCCATGTGGTCTGTCACCACAGTTATCACAATACAACCAGTTGGTATCTCTCACCCCCAAACCCCTTTAGAACAATGGGCTCATTCACAACAATCCTTTGTTCATCCTCTATCTCCGGTGATCCTTTTCCAGGTCACTCAACAGTATCCGATTGCTACTGGCCTCCTCCTCCTTGTCAGGGAAGGGTGGTGGTACATCACCCTTTAACAAAGTTCTGTCCAACTGTGATAACAAGTTTGATCTAATGATGGTGGCAGCATGGCCTTCAACCAGTACCCCAAAGAGTCCCAGAAAATGCTGATCTTCACACTCTATACAGCACATGCCCAAAGTTGAACTCTTGAGGACAAGTATTGGCTTTAACCTGTAAATGAGGAAATACTGTGAGGAATCTGAGGGCGTCCTCACTTCTTTCCCCAATATATCCTCCCCGGTGGCCAGGGAAAGGCTGTTGCTTTCAGATACTGTCCCTGGGGGTGGATCTGTGAGGAAGTACTACCTGTGTGGTGGAGTCTTGGGGAGTGGAGATGAGGCACCCTTGGTATCCCCCATTCTCCTTTCACAATGGATCCACTATTTCCCAGGCCGTTATAGGTTGTTGCCAATCACTTCCATGATTTTCCTAAAAATCTTTCCCTAATAAACACCACTCTGGTACTGGGACGAGGAAGAGGGATGCGGAGTACCAAGATCATTAGGTAATGAATGAACTTTGCCTACACCTGAAGCCAGGGTAACGGAATAAATGGCTCACTCAGGTGAGGCTCAGTGAATCATCAGTGGAACACTTGCTGGAGAAACTGGAGGTCATGCCAGAGAGATGCGTGCCAAAGCGCATACTAGTTAAAGAGTCCTTGAAGCAAAAGCTGATTACGGCAGGAGCATTTGAGAGGCCTTTGGCAGCAGAGCTGGTCCGCATACCTCCTGGAGTCAGAGAGACTCTGTACAGTATAGGCAGCAGAAACCCTGGAGGAGAGGCACGCCAAAACGGGAGAAGCGATAGGCACAGCAAGCCTGCTGTCACGGAGAAGAGCACCTGGAGAGAACACACCCAGTAAGTCAGAGAAGCCTGAGTGACTCAGGAAAGCCGAGGTGTAGACTGCATGGTTTCTGCAGGCCGGTTCGCTCGTGAGTGAGCGAGAAACCAATTGGGCGATATGAACGCCAGTCAAGTTTCAACTCAGTCAAATTACTGAATACTTTTGATAATCACGATGACATGATACTGCTAAGAAAACAGAGTGAAAGTTGTTGTGAATACCGAATTTTAAAAGAAATGAAAGAAAGTCTAACTTGCTGCCGAGTGAAACCCCAGGGGGAATTACATGAAAGTGTGAGTTTAAGCCAGCTTTGCCAAGAGCTAAGAGAGGACAATCATTATCCAGGTGCAAGAGGACATACGCATTGCCAGGTGTCAAGAGAGTGTTAGCATTGATAAGGCCAAGAGAGGGCCAGGGGAAACCATTACATTTGAACATGTGAATACACCAGTGACCAGTGTACACATTCCCAGCAGAAGGGTATACTGGGAATTTTATGTTGGTTTCGACAAAGTGATCGATCTGGATGAAAGCAAGAAAATAAGCACTTTTTGAATACTGATTCGAATGAAAGCAAGTACTGTTAAACTGATTTGAATGAAAGCCGTTTTGTGAAATCATACGCTTTAAAGGAACAGTGTAAAATGAGAGAACAAGCATTGCCAAGAGCCATAGAAAGATATGAAAGTGCAACAAGTGAACAGTGGCAAAATAAGCAATTGTAAAGCATCATGAGCATGTGAAATGGGAATAAGCCAAGTACCAGTGTAGAGCTGAAACAGTGGCAACATGCACACAGGGAAGAAGAGGCAAGACAGGTGTCTGGGTTGAGTGACCTGTAATGGGTGGAGCGCGTTGTCCGACAACTGCGCCTAGACGGACGACACCCACTTATGTGAAACCCACTTAAAATACCCACAAAGAAGCTTGTAATTGAATTTAAAGGAAATTTGGTGTGAACTGAAGTTAAGGAACTGTACTTTGTGAAATTGGTGGAAAGTAACCAACCCAGAAGAGCTGGAAAGTATCACAAAGAACTGTGTTTTGGAAAAGCTGAAAGACTTGAAAGCGTGGGTAAGGGAACCCCTTTGCATTGTAAACTGTCTTGAAGCTTGGGGAGGGGAACCCCTTTCCAAACTAGGAGATGAAAGAAGTTCTGAACTTTTATTTGAACACTTCATGTTTTGATTCAGACATCCCTAAACATTGTATCCAAATAGCTATGAGGGCAAGCTTAGGTTTTGCACATAGACAGACTTACTTGGGACTTCTTGACGCAGCCTTATCCTTAGTTTATTTAGGTAGGGATACCCCACCTTAGCATAGGACAATTTAGGCCTTTTTCCAACCTGCTTTTTGTTAAATAAAAGTTATAGCCCAAAACTTGAATTCAGTTGTCTGTGTCTACTTCATGATGCCTTCATAATATCCTAACAAATGTCCACTACGATTTAAAGAAAAATAATAGACTCAGGCGCTTACATGTCCTAGACATCATGCATGCATTGAACACCTGAACATCAACTCATTAGAGATATTCTTCTCATCATTGCACCATATTCATTTACCTGCATTTGCAGGCGGCGCGGACTTTGTGAGGTCACATATGTACAATCTTGCCATTGCCGAGACGTTGCCACCATTGACAATGTCAAAGAAAGCAAGGATGTTCCATATCAGTTGTGTCAGGATGCGGACATTTCAAGCAAGTGCCATGACTTGAAGGATGAATGTAAATTTCACGTTAGGATATATTTCCAGATTTTTTGCTTTGACTGTCATATTGAGTTGGATGCCAGCAGTGATCGACAACTTGAAGAGTAGTATAAGTGGGATCTGATGGAAAATCATTAAGATGTGTCTTTAGGCACTATTTAAGCACATTACTTTTTTTCTGACATCCATTTGTGTGTATTGTTAAGGCACTATCATTAGCAGTGGAAGAAACTACCATAAAGTAAAAGGACTTGCAAAAGTATCTGAAGAATTTCGTCCACTTCAGAAAAAAGGCAGCAGTCATAAATGCTAAATTATTATCTCCCCTCCACTGTGCTTCCTCAGCAGCAGTAATGTTTCGGAGCAAGTAAAACTTTTTTTGCGACAGTCGCTGTGGACAGAGTCGATTGTAGGTTTCATGCATCTTATAAGTGCTGCAAGCTTCGAAAGGTGGAACATGGTGGGAGTTGAGCAGCGAAAGCTGCAATTAGGAGGCACATGTACACAAATAAAATGCTATATCCTACAGAAGGTTCCACCATTGCAGAAAGTGGTTGGGATGTCTCGGTGGAAGCAGTGATACTATTTATTTAGTAAACTTCAGCCTTATAGGCCTGGCCTGGAGCAAAATGAAATAATCATGTTTTGCAATAATATATTAGGGCATCTGCTCATTGCATCTAATGCCCTTCCATCTAATGCCCTTCCATCTAATGCCATTCCATCTAATGCCATTGCATCTAATGCCATTCCATCAAATATTTTCCATCTAAAAAATGTGCATCGAATGCATGTTTTTGGGCGGCACAGAGTTAATTTTTGTTCAGGAGGATTTTAAAGGGTAAAAAATGGGTGTTTGGGGACTCTCCCAGCCCCCAAAAAAAGCACAAAAAAAGCATTTGATGCAAATTTTTTAGATGGAAAGAATTCAATGCAAATGCATTTAGATGCAAGGAATTCGATGCAATGACCATAAACCATGCATTATTGATGTAATGTGTTCCAACTATTTTCAACTTACTAGATTGTCAACATCTTTTCTTATGTTTAAAGGGACTACATACCTTCTTGAAGACTTAAGGGCAGAGAAATAGTGCCTCAGGGTGCCCGGTCTGTCCCATGCCTGCTCCTCACTTAGGTGATTGTTCAAAAAAGCCCCCACATCTCAAGGTACATTTTGCTCTAGTCCCGTGGTATGGCTCATCAGAAATCAGATTCTCAGTGGTGTACGGCTTCCTAGAGGAACCACGAGTACAGCAATGTAGACCTCTGAAAGGACATCTTAATACTTTTAGCATCAAGTGCACAAATGTGCAGTGTGTAAGATCTGGCAATCGCCCGGGACACATCCCTTGAAGTGTTGGTGGCTCCTGAGAGGTCTGCAGTGTTTCCCTGCAATGACTATCTGGGAAAATTAGGCATTCGATCGATAAAATATTAGCATTTCAATTCACACATGCGCATTATCTATTATCAGTCCTTTTCCTCTATTAACCGTACAAGAGGTTGCAAACACCATTGAGATCTTCTTGGCAGAGTTTCCACCACAGCATTAGGTTGATTAGGAGTTTGCACCTCATCAATGAGGGCGTGATCAACAAGATGAAAATAAAATACATTAGATTTATTTGACAATTTCGGCTAAAGTGGCTTTTCGTGCAGGATAAATAATACATCAATAACATCAATAAACTTTACAAACAAAAATTGAATAATGCAAGTAATCAGTTGATATTGAGTTTTCACCTCATCGACTAGTGTATTCTCAACAAGCAAATTAATCACTGTGGATGACTCTACCCTTGCTCTTGGTGGCATGTAATGGGAGCTTTTATCTGTCAAAGTATGAGGGCTTCTTGGTGATGACTCACTGTCATTCTGGCTGTACCCATGGATCCTGTCTCGTGAGAGACTGTGTGAAGATGAGGAGCAGCCTGCTACACAGGTCTGTGCAAAGTGAGATCTTTCACCAGCATGAAATACCCCCACAATAATGGCAGAACATTTGGCATGATACCGCTGATCAGCGTACACTCATATTCTGATGAGTGTCACAAGCTTGAACCGTTTTCTCACCCCTTGGAATCTGGGAATGTTTGGAGAAGTTCCAGAGACAGGTTCTGAAATTGCATCCGAACGGGACTACATGTGGCGTGTTTGTGTAGTCTCTTTTTGGCTGTAAAAGTCTACAGGATGACCGGGATAGCTTGAGTGCTCATCAATGACCACCATGATATATGTTCCTGTTTCCAAAGACCTATAAAATTCAGCTTAACTGCTGCCACATTCCATCAGGGAGTGGGGACATTTGAAGAGGCTTATGTGTAACCAGGCATGATTTGGCTGTCTCTTCCAAAAACTTGTCCAATGTTGGGAACCACACCTTTGGCCCCACCATGCGTTTTGTGGCTAGGACTTTCCATCTCCTGTACATGGGCTACATCAATGTCAAGCAGGAGGGTATTTAACATCCTTATGTGATTGAGACCATCTGGCTTGTTGGGAGGTGTGATTGAATACATTTCACCATTGAATGACGCCAGGTGTCCTAGTTCAACAGCATTGCTTCATCTTTAACTCTGAATGAGAAATATCTCCAATGACACAGTAGGGTCTCCAGTGGACATGCCCACTAGTTCTTCCCATCTTGCGAGCCGTGTATTGTTAACTATGGAACTGTTATATTCCTCCGCAATTGAATTCTTGCTTTCAAATCTCTCAAGTGTGTGGCATGACAAAACAAAATCAGTAGGGTTGTGCTTCTTCTGTAAATCTTACATGGTGGAAACATCTTCACATTGGCGAAAGTAAAACGCTGATGATTGGCACGATGAGACTCTTGGAGCATATTGAAATCCAATTAGAGAAAAGTCCTCATATTTGAACAGTGATGCTCGAGATTAAGAGATTTTTTGTCTGTGTGTTTTTTCTCTCCTTTTTACATTTTCAAAAAGTTTGTATAAACTAAATGAAATAAAAAAAAAAAATCTTACATTTTTGGTCTTGAAGTTCTATTTCAGTCAGACATAAGGCATAAGAGTCTATCTTTGATACAGTGTTTTGACCACCATCACATGGTGCCAACACCACACCCAAACTCACATCACTTGTGTTGACAATCAGCTCAGTGCATAGCACTCAGTTTTACTAGTCATGCATACATCTCGAGCAATACTTGTGTTTAGTGTCATCAAAAGCCTCCTGGCACTGAGCGGTCTAGATGTAGTCATTACGACCCTATTTTGAGAGGTCTCTCGATGGAGCGCCAATGGATGCAACATCCTGAATGTACCATACACATTAACTGGCCTTTCACGATGGTCGCTGTAAAGGGCAGCGCAAACATAAGGGCCACACCTTTTTCAGGATCTGGTTTCAATCCATTGCCAGCGAACAGGAGTCCAGGGAGGATAGCTCAGGGGCAACGTGTGCGCCTTGGAAGCAAGACGACATGAAGCAACACAGGTTCAATCCCCGGGTCCCTGCTTAGAAACCTCTGGGTGTTTAAGCACGTTATAAATACGCAACTAAGACAAAAACAATTATGAAACTAAAAAAATAAAAATTCCTGTAACAGCACCTCAATGCCCGCGGGCTGTGTGAGCGCTTTAAAAATGTAAAATAAATAAATAAATTAGTTTAAAATAGCTTTTTTGTACCCACATTTCTCCTTCAAAGTCAACTGAGCATCCTCGAAAGCCCTGCATGCCTCTCCCGACCCCCCAGCCCCCAAGTATGCCATCATGTGCTTCTTGCGACATACCAAACATTAAAATATCCTTAGTATAATTAAGAAAATAGGAAAGTGACTGATCACTTTTCAGATTTCCTTCTGAAATAAAGCACAGGTTGATCAAATGCTGGGAAGCAAGCACATGTAGCCGAACAATCCTTCGGGGTTGCGACCTTAGGATGAGTGGGTCAGTTTTATCTGGCGATATCCTTTTATGAAGTTGATCTTGGAGAAAACAATTGCCCCGCTGGGTTTATGGATCATGTCATGGAGTCATATTGCTAAATGAGATTCCCTTTGTATGACCTGGTTTGGCAGTTACATTTACCAATTCTCCCTGCGCCCACTCTTTTAGGGTCAGGGGCAGTGGGAGACGTTAATGAAGTCTTAGTCCAAACTTGATTTAAATTCTTTTTCTACGGGTTTCTGCACATTAAATGGCACACCACTATATTGCTGGGCTATATGTTTGATGTACTCATCAGTATGCAGCTTAATCTGCAGCTTGTAGCTTGTCCAAGCCTTGGAATAGTGCCAGGCTTAGTTTGTCAATAAGATCTGTGCTAACACTATATTTGCTGATCAGTCGGCAATATACCACAGAGTGTACCAATGTATATGGCAGACTTAAAACTAAGAAGAACGATATAAGGTGGGCACCACATAAATATGTATGGATGGTAATCTCCGGGCATCCTGGTATCAATGTTTAATAGACCCAAGGCACTTAGAACTAAGGGCACAACCACCATCAACTTCAGGGGTCAATACATACACAACAAATAACCCCTTAGTGGTGTTTGCATAAGATATTTGCAAAACATTTTCCTTTCCCAAAGAGGGGAGTTGGAGACCCATAATCACAGGTCCTATTGGCCTTTTTATTTGAAGGCCTCTTGCCCCATGACTTACACAGTTGCCACTTTATCAAATCCAAAGGTTGCCAATGTGTTAGTTAGGTTACACAAAGACCAACAAATCACAGCCACGTATGATCCCCTCTGCAGTAACCTGATGCCAACGCTGTGTACCCAGGCATATGCACATATCTGTAATTATGCTAATTGTAACTATTACTGTGACTACACATACACACGTACATACCTGTAACTAAGTAAATTGTAACTGTATGCACCTGTATATATTCATCTATGCAAATGTAACTAAACTATAAGTAATCTGGCTATGGTGCGCGACCAGCTACCTAAGGGTTTAGGGCGCCCTATGAATAATAAACAAACAAAACAAAGGCATCAACAAGCAGCTGTTCACTGGATGAACGATCTCCTTCAGGAGAACCAGGGGTGGCTTTCTTATGCAAAATTTACATCAAGGCAGAGGAATGGATGCATTGACCCTATGGCTCTGTTCTGAAATAGACGGTCTTCCTTCCTCAGGCTTTCAAGGCTGGCGTCTGCAATTCTTCTGAAAGCGGTGTGGAATCGAAAATGATCACCCATTTCTGTCAACAATTTATGATCATGGAAGTTAGGGGACAAGTGGAAAAGGAGAACCAAACTGCAGACGAGTGCATCACCTCAGATGGCACTCGTGTTCAGGACACCTTGGGATTCACTATTTTAGACGCCGGCCTTTGCATCACTACTTCAATCAAAGCACTACTGTATGCTCTCCCTGTTTTTCTCCACTGCCTTAGCAGTTACAGGTAATTCCCTGCGGTCTTTCGCCTCACGCTGCTCGCCCCCATTGCCAGTTTCGCTTCACTCGCCTGCCTGCCTTTAGCGCTCCGTGCTTGCCGTGACTTTCTCTGCCCTGGTATCCTTACTGGCGCTTTCATTCTATATGCGCTTCTCGCATTTATCACCTCTACAAACCTAGAACAGAGTTTGCTGCATTCTAAGAACCTCTCTGAACTCACCCTCAGCTTCTACAAATGGACCTCATCTGCTTCTATCTTCTACACAACAGGACCATTCTCTAGGTTTTACTTCTCTTTTTGAAGGTTTCCCTGATTCTGCACGACCACCTGTTTTCCTTCAGGGCTCTAATAGTTGGGGATTCCCATCTTGCCTTCAAGCTGACAACGGACGGCAGGTCAGTGTACAGAATATAACCCTGACAATGTCGCATCCGCAGGATGTCGGGCCCAATGTGTGGCAGTCCCTGATGTGCGGAAGTTCATTTCCACATCGGTAGCATTTCTTTACAGCAGACTTGACCTACCAAGAGACTGCACGCATCTTTCAGACCTTGTGGGGTTGGAGATGCTTTGTGTAATAAAGTGTGCATTTTCCGACAAGCATGTTTTTTTATTTATTTGAAGCAACATTCTGTTGAAAGACAGGGAGTTGCAGCCTGCTCTGACCTTTGACCTGAGGGGTCAGCATTAAAACATTTGTGGTTATTGCGGCGCATGATACATGTGGATATCCAGTCATTATACCTAAAGATCAGAACATTGTTGAGGAAACAACATGTTTTCTCACAGTATCCAGCACACTCTCTACATATTCCAGGACTGGAGTTTGCTTATATAATTATGCCAGTCCTAGAATATGTTGAGATTGCTGATAAGTAGGACAACAAATATCGTTGGTCCCAGCAATATTTTTTCTGGGGATGTAATGACTCTGCACCTCTTTCATAGTTCAGATTCTGTTTCAAGGTTTATTAATTTAAAAGGGTCACTTTGTTTGTCCTATGATCAGTGTCATGATCAGAACATTTAAAAAAAAAATGAAAAATTGTATTGGTACTACGTTTAAACAACTTTTAGGCCCTCATTACAACCCTGGCGTTAAGGGGTTAACGGCGCCGTGAAAGGTGGCGGTGCCGTTAACCCCTTAACGCTTGATTACGAGGTCCCTTTGCGGGTTGGCGATTTTAACGCCTGCTTTTTGCAGGCGTTAAAATCCAACCTGCAAAGGGACCTTGGTGCTAAGTACGGTGCCGCAATTTGCGGCACCGTACTTAGCGCTTTCCCCATTTCCATTGAGCCCTATGGGGCAAAAATGGGAAGGGCCATGGCGGCATGGGGAATTACCGCCCCGCCAACCTCGGAATGGGGCGGTAATTCCCCATTCCGCCATGGCGGAGTCGGTAAGTTACTGGCATGGACCATGGTGCTATTAGCACCATGGTCCAACGCCAGGGTCGTAATGAGGGCCTTAACCTTTACAAATGCATATAATAAAGATTGCCCACGCTAATAGCTCAGGAAAGTCTTAATTCTATTAAAAACAAGGAGGCGAGCATTATGCTTTTACTTTCTTTAATACTGCCATATCTGCATTTTAAAACTTTAACTTTATGTTTTAGTTTTTCTTACATGCTACTTGGTAAAAAACAAATCAACAAGTTACAAGTTTCATATTTCAACAAAATTCAAACCGGGTTCCAGAAACCACGCTTCCCATAATCCTGAGTCCCTTGTAGTCCTGACCTCTACCCTCGCACCAATCAGTGGCTAGATCGGGTATAAACACTCTCCTCCCCTATGTCCATTCCTCTTTCTTTGCCATGAGAGTTCTAGATCCACAGAGAGTCCAGAATATGTTACACACAATCCATAAGCTCTGTATTTGCTCTGCAGCTGGCGAAACTGATCGGTCCAACGGGGACAACTTGCCAGAAGATCATTGGTCCATACTTCAATTTGCTCACACAGTCTTCTGATCGTCTCCTATGAGAACAGAAAAATTCACATGAGGGCGGGAATGAACTACAAATGCTACACAATGCTGCACAATTTTCATTCATTTTAGTCATCTCGGGTGGGATATAATGCTCGCCTCCTTGTCTTTAATAAAATTAAGACTTTCCTGAGCTATTAGTGTGGGCAATCTTTATTCTATGACAAGACAGGAGGCTCGCATTATGCTTCAAAGCTTGCTATCACTCTATTCGGTATATCCGATACTGGTTTAAAATAAAAAGTCTTAAAGGTCGATTCAGAAGACCAATCTGCTGATTTCATAATATCTTGCAAGGACACTCCTGTCGCAAACGCTGTAGAAGCCATTGCTCCCCTAGCGGAATGTGCACCAAATAAAGATAAGTCTATTCCTGCCCATTACATGACCTCCCTCACCCATCTCGCAATGGTTGCTGTCGCTACTGCATGGTGAGGCTTCCGACGCGCTATAAGCAGCTGGGTTACGCCGCGCGGTCTAATCTGCGCTGTGGCTGCTTCATAATCTTTAATACATTGAGCTACGCAAAATACGGGTCGGAAATTATTCTGGAGTCGGTCTTTGTTCTTTTAGCGATAGTAAACGCCACAACTTCAGGATAAAATATCTTTCTATCAATCTCCAATGCTTTTACGTCTGATACTCTCCGGCACTCTACTAAACACAGGAGCATAGCCAATTTGCCTGACAATTGTGAACGGGACAAGGCTTTGTTTTCTGGCCATCTAAGGAATAGCTGAAAAACGCATCTAACGTCCCATAAAACTGCATATTTTGGCTCCGGCGGTCTTCTCAATGTTATACCTTTGGGGAGACGCAGGACTGCAGGGTGCTCTCCTACTGGATTACTTTCCACTTTGTTATGCCCTGCTAAAATTGCGGATCTGTAGACACCTATGGTTCTGTAGGCACAACCATCCTGAAACTTTGAAGCCAAAAAATTTAGGACGTTCACTAGAGGTGCTGAAATGGGATCCAGACTGTGCTCTGAACATCACTGCGCCCAACTGTTCCAAGCCGTGTTAAAGCTCCTAACGGTGGAAGGCGCCCATGAATCTCGGATACAATCTACAGCGAGGTCCGAAATTCCTGGCAAGTTCCATCTTCTCCTGAAACCCTGCAGGCAATCAGCTGGAAGGAACCCGCTTCTATCAGCAGGTGGACTCGGCCGGTCGGGTCGAGTAGAAGGCCTGGGATGTTCGGAACTATCCTCGGAAAATCCGTAGAAAGTTCCATCGCTACTGGAAACCAGGCCTGTGCTCTCCAACAGGGCAGCACCAACACCACTTCTGCTTTGTCTCTGTGGACTTTCGCTAGAGCTCTTGTGATCATTGCGAATGGCGGGAAGGCATAGTGGACTGCTCCGTTGCATGGGTGCAGAAAGGCGTCTGTACCCGCTGCTCCCGGGTCTATCCTCCAACTGAAGTACTTCTGTATTTGCGCATTCAGTCTGGACGCAAATAGTTCTATGTCTAGGGGTCCCCATATGGCTTGCAAGCACTTGAAAATTAGAGGGTGTAGCCTCCAATCGCTGGAGTCTACAAGATATTGAGAGTTCCAGTCTGCTATACTGTTCTGACTCCCTGGAAGGTATTCTGCGGTTACTGCAATGTTGTTCTGAAGGCAATAATGCCAGAAATCCTTCGCTAGTTCCGTTAACATTCTGGATTTCGTTCCTCCTAATTTGTTGATGTAGCGGACTGCTGAGATGTTGTCCAACTTGAGCAATACGCATCATCTTATTTTGTCTTTCGTGAATGTTTGAACTGCGAAGGAGCCTGCTAGAAGTTCGAGGTAGTTTATGTGGAGACTCAATTCCTCGTCGGACCATTTCCCACCTGTCTGTATTTGCTCGCACCTGGCTCCCCAACCTGACCTGCTTGCGTCTGACTCTATGGTCAGTTCCGGAACATCTCCGAAAATCGCTCGTCCGATCCAGGCTTCCATGTTCTCCAGCCACCAATGTAGCTCTGTCATGGCTTCTTGGTCTAGGTTCACTAACTGATGATATCTCAAGCCTCCGCGGAGATGTCTGATTTTGAGCCTCTGTAATGCTCGATAATGCAACGGTCCCGGGAAAATGGGTTGAATGGAAGCTGCTAGCAGACCCACTATTCTGGCCGGATTCCGAAGCGAAATAACTCGCTTTGCAATCACTTCGCTGTCCTGAGCTCTTTCTTTATCGCTCTTACTTTGTGACCTGGAATCTCCAGAATCGCTTTCACGGTATCTATGGTCAAGCCTAAAAATTCCAATTTCTGAACTGGTGCTAATTGTGACTTCTCTAAATTTACTAAGAATCCCAGAGATGATAGGAACCTGAAAATCCACTGCACATCTCTCGTGAGGGTCTCTTTGTATGATCATTTATCTGGACGATATCCTAGTGATGGGTTGCAGCAAATACCTCTCTCCCCGATAGCTGCAGCTACTGGTTTCATCACTTTCGTGAAAGCCCAAGGGGCTGACGCCAGCCCGAACGGGAGGCATGCAAATCGCCAAATCTCTCCTTCCCATCGGAACTGGAGGTACTTCCGAAAGGCTGCTGCTATCTGAATTGCTAGATAGGCGTCCTTGAGATCTAGGCGGGCTAGCCAATCTCCTGAACGCAATAGGTCTCGGAGGAGGTGTATGCCCTCCATCTTGAAATGGTTGTATTCCAGCCAAATGTTCAAATCTTTTAGATTTATGACTGGACGAATCTTTTCCCCTCTGCGCACTTGGAACATATTGCTGAGAAAAACCTGTCCTTCTGTGCTCTTGCGCTCTATTGCGTTCTTCTCTACTAATTTGCTTAATTCGCTGTGTAAAAGTGCTTTCTCTTCTCGTGGCATGCAAATGGGGGCGGGCTCTCTGTCCTGTCTTGGAATGCCTATGAAGTCTAGGTGAAGACCCGCTACTGTTTGCAAAACCCAAACATCGCTTGATAAAGCTTGTCATGTCAAGCAGAGTTCTCCCTCCGATCGGGACATTTGGTGTACTCACTGCCTGTTGCGCCGGGCTGACGGAACAAACCTCTTCCTCTACGGCCTCTTGGATGTCTACCTCTGTCCGGGAAAAAAGTGTCTTGCTGACTGTTTTCCCAATATTGCAGCGTGGACCTTGAGGCCTTCTTTGATAGTGATAGCGACCAGACGAGCGACCTCTGAATCGTCCGGTCCCAGCAAAAACACGCCCTGGAAATATCTTCCTTATAGAGCTCTGGGCTTCCTTGAGAGCTGTGTATGTACCAACAAATTGAGACATCTCCTTCGCGAAGGCCTCTCCGAAAAGAAGGCCTTTGGTGCCCTCACCCGCTTCAAATGTGGCTAGATCACTGAGCTTTTTATCGATTTTTAGGAGGACGCCTCTTCTCCCAATAGGCATACTGCTCTTTGTGCCCAGTTACCCAGGGCATGATTGTCTGCTGGGATACCAGTGTCTTTTGATTTCACCACTAGGTCCATAATTTTTGCCAGTGGTCCTGCTAAGTCCAGGAGCTTGTCCTGACACCCTTTCCATGCGCGATCAACACCTTTCCTAATGTCTTGCGCGGATTTGGTAACAAAAGTGACCATCTTTGGGTCTAGGTCTGGTGTATCCGCTAGCTTCCCAGGCAGCTCAGGCCGTGGACATTCTGATGGCATGCGGGATCGAACTTCCCTGTCCAGCGGCTTCCTGATGTGTTGTGACATGTATAACGCTACTCTTGGTGGAGGCACCCACTCAGATGACTTTGGGTGTCTAATGGCCTCTGGCTCAAACATTTCAATTATGTTGTCTTCATCCTCGGGAACATTTTGAGGAATGGGCTGAGGAATATCTTCTTCTTCGCCGCCTTCGTCGTCGGGCGCGTATCCCTCTTCATACTCCCCTGAATTGTCCACCCGTGGGGCAGGGGGTCTGTTGTGGCCATCTGCCAACTTTGCTAGAAAGGCTTCTTTCAATCTGGCGACTGGGTCGCTCTGGCATTCGGGAACAGAGTTAACCCTATGCTTTGTGCCCAAGGGGGTCAAAGAGTCTGCGCTCTTTCTGGCTTTTTTACACCCCTTATTTTCAACCCTCTTTTGAGGGTGTCCAGCTGACGTCCTTTCCCCAGGGCTGTCTGCCCGTCTTTTCCTGGCTGCCAACTGTTCCTGCTGCTCAGCCATGCATGCTTCCAGCATTTCCAACCTTTCAGTCAAAGGTTGCACCCCCTGAGAGACCGCTTGTGAAAGTGAATCTCCCAGAACCTTCTTGAAGCGGAGGGATAAATCAGTGTCTTGCCAAGTGGGCTCGTCTTCCCACTCTTGTTCACTCCACTCTGGTGTGGTGGACTAAGAAAATCTGGGGTGCGATGAGTGAGCCATTGAATGTTGTTAGCAGAGCTAACTGCTTGGGAGTCAGTCGTAAATTAAGGCTCTGAATCAGAGTTTGCTTTAACTGCACTCTGTGCCTTTCTAGCTTGTCTGTGAACTGTTCGACGTTCACTGCAGTTCATGCAAAATTCCAACAAAATTATTTGGTTTTTTTTGTGGAAAATTCCTCTCAGGCACTGACTCGCACGACTCTCCGCTCCGTTTCCCTATACATACGCGCAGAAACGAGCGTTAGAGGGACGTGGAGCATGACGGGAAGGTTCTGAGGCAGGATCTGCCTTGCTGGGTCCTAATGTACTCCGCGTTCGGCGGCACGAGCCGCCTCCGCTTATACGCGTGTATGCAGGCCACTACAGGGTCCTAGAGCTTTCGTGTTCGCTGGTGCGAGCGAATTTGCATATACACCTGAGGAGAACAGGGTCGGCTGCCAGAGGCGAGCGGCTTTGCTCACGGCTCCGAACCGCTTCTCCTCACTCCCGAAATTACAACTACTACGGGTAAACGGTAATACGCGCGCGCTCCTCTTACACTGAACGCTACAAACGCTGTTAAATGAACACTTGTCAGTCTATCATCTAAAATATTATTGATAGTAACGGCATTCTAATATCTATTATATTCTAATAGGCAATTGCTAACTTTTATAGAGCATATTATGAGACATAACACATATCTCAGTATGGCAGCAAAAAGAAAGAGGAATGGACCTAGGGGGGGGGGGGAGAGTGTTTATACCCCGATCTAGCCACTGATTGGTGCGAGGGTAGAGGTCAGGACTACAAGGGCCTCAGGATTATGGGAAGCATGGTTTCTGGAACCCAGTTTGAATTTTGTTGAAATAGGAAACTTGTAACTTGTTGATTTGTTTTTTTCCAAATATCATGTAAGAAAAACTAAAACATAAAGTTAAAGTTAAAGTTTTAAAATGCTGATATGGCAGTATTAAAGAAAGTAAAAGCATAATGCGAGCCTCCTGTCTTGTCATAGAATTAATAAAACAGAAGAATTAAAACATACCAGTTACATACAAAAATAACAATACAAAACTCACATCAATACGATGTTTTACGATACATGATAATAAAAATAATTCCATTTACCATAATGAGATTTCATAGAGCAAACTTTTACAATGTCCTAAAAACTTTGCATCATAATTCATTTACATGGACCTACTTCAATAGTCTCCAATTGCAGGCCAACGATAAACCCTACAACTGACAAGACCACCGAAGTGGTGCATATGCCTCCAAAACCCATCCCCCTTATCACATTGGAATAGTTCCAATCAATATGTTTCTTGAAAAATACCATCCTTTTTGCCTTTAATGAGGAGCACTCACTCAACAAATAGTAAAGTGATTCCTTGTAAGCACTTTGTGCAAAAAACGACAGACCACATTTCCCCTCTGGATTCGTTTGTATTTAGCCAGTACTTCCTTAGTTGGATAGAGGGTCCATTTGAATTTCAGAAATGCTCTCCTGGTGTATCTGTTTGGATATTTCAGCAGATATGGGGCAAGCATTCCCAGCTTATTTACCTCCAATATCAAATGATCAACAGATTTATATGAGTGAGTGTCCTTCAACGTCCTAGCCCAATAATTTTTTTCAGATGTAATTTGACCTTGACCGGATTTTCAATAAGATCCACATCAGTCATTTCCTGGCCAGGTAAGCCCTTAGAGCAAAATACAGTAACCTCTCTTGGGTAACCTGGCCTATTCTCCTTAATCAGCCTATTCAGATCATAGAATAGAGATGTTTGCAATGATCAATTATCTTTCTATACAAGCATAGAAGACTCCATCAGGCTCTACTTTCTAAGGAGTTCAACCCCAGTTCAAATCGAATCAATAGGAGTGGGGTTGATATTGGAAAATGCAGTGCCCTTCTCCAAATCATTCCCTCCAAATGTTTTCAAATGTCCAATATCCATAGGAATTAATTCTCAATTCCATAGTGGAGTCTAGGAATGATTTTACCCTCATAGAATTTAACCATAGGAATGACTGAGAATGTTCCAAATTTCGATTCCACACGTCCTTGATTAATTTGCCATAGCTACTGCATGAGATTTCAACCAACCTTTTACTCGCGACTCGTTAGGTTTAGACAGGACCAAAAAGCCTAACTAAATAAAATTATCTACCCTCTCCAACAGCTCCCCACCTGATTTTCATTGATAGGAATTTTCTTTCTTCTCTAGGGAACAATGCATAGTTTTTCTTTTTTTAGTATTTATTTCAAGAAAATTGTAACTTGCATAGTTCCCAAAATCATTTAATAAATACTACAGACCCTGTTCAGTACAGATGACTATGAGGAAGTAATCAGTGTAAATAAACCATGTTACCTTTAGATCTAACAATCTGGGAGATGCAAAAGCCACCGGGATCAGATGTTCAGTATCTGACATGTACACATTAAAAAGCCTGAGAACCAAGATACCGCCACGTGTTAGTTTGTTGTTGGTATTCTGCAAGAGGGAAACCCATCCTGGGTTCACCTTACCTGCATTACTCATTGCTCATGTAGCCCAATTAATATTCTCAGTAGGCCTGAAGGAATCCCCCATCCTTGTAATTTCTTTCCAGAGCAGGCCCCCCCTTAACTCGGTCAAGCAGAAGAAAGATCAATCTTTGGTAAGTAGATGGAATCATAGCATCTTAACGAGGCAAGAAATTGGACACATTTTAGCATAAACCTATTAATAGATGTTCCCAAGGATTTCCAAAACCCTGTTTGCCACTTTTTCAGTTTCCCCATATCGGAAGCCTGAGTGTCAGGATGCCCTAACAGCAAGGTTGCAAGAATGGCCCGTAATTCTTTGGTTCAGATCTTGGAACCTTTTTATAAATTGGTACAAAATGTGTAATCTGCCAGGAAGCTGGATAAGCTCTATTCTCCAGCACACCCTTAAAGAGTAGGTTAGAATAGATGACCATACTATGGGGTTGCTCTTAAGCAGAAGTTTCAATTATATGTTGTATTTCAGAAATCAAAAGATTGGTAGTTATCATCCTGGGAAAAGATAGTTTCAAAATGGTTAACCCGTCACATTCGGAAACTGCATTAGTCTGATGAGCCGCTTTTGAGTGGGTAATACCATTTATCAATTTCCAAAACAATTAGGAATTTTTTGCAATCCAGAATCTTCAGCATATTTTCACTATCTCTCTTCACCAAGAGCACTCTCCTTCCCCTGATCCAATTCTTGTAGGAAAGTTTAATTTTCTTTACAGCTTTTATCGCTGAATCATTGTCACCACTTCCTCGAGGCTTCAAGACCCTGATTTCCGCTATCAACGTACAACCATGATCTGCAATTTCTTTATCAAATCTGTGGGGATGTTTAACCTGCTAACCATGATGCTTCGACCACCGGGAACTCAGTCTGTTTTAATATGTTATCTATAAAAGGTTTGAAAGTGTCAAAGGTAAATGTGTTGAATTTCCAATCCAAGGAGATTCTCCTCAACGACTTATCAAACTCTGTGTTTACCACGAGGATCTGATGAGGGTTCCAAGAAATATGATTTCCCACTGGATTAACCCGGATGTCACATGGAGCCATGGAAGATTCATATCCCCACTTTGTGCAGATTTCAGTTATCAGCATGCAGTGGTCAATATGAGTGGAAGGACTAATTAGTAAATCCTTACATCTATTCATCAGACTCTCATCCACAAAGATGTAATCAATCACTGAACCAGACCTCCCATTATACCATGTGGTGTGCCCTATTGGGTCATTCCCATTCAAGTAGCTCAACATGTAAATACCCAGACCTTCCAAACTCCTTAAACAACATTACAAGTATCAACAGATACAAGTGGTTATTTTAGGGAGGATACAGCTGGAACTATCAGTGGCAGCTTCAAGACAGGGGTCACTTGTATCACCAGCAAGTATTATGAAACCTCTGGGTCCCACATCACACCACGCCACTGGTTAAAATACTTGGTCACTGAATTCAACATATCCTTCAAACTACAAATGCCTTTATGCCAGTACATGTTAAGCAATAGGAGATCAGACTCATCTTTGCTCTCATTAACTTTAACGTACACAGCTAAAAGGCCCTCCTTACATCATTAATAATTACCACTTTCATTCCCTCAAAAGATTTCCACTGTTTCAATATTACGATCAACCATCAAATTTTATGGGAAAAAATGAAAGTGGGAAAAATAAACACGCAGATCCTGTATTTTATTAGAGCTATATATACAAATAATAGCGTACAGATTAGGATTAATAAGGAAGGTGATCTAAGTGAGGATTTCAAAGCTAACCATGGTTTAAAACAAAGTTGTACCCATGCGCTTACTTTTTTTAATATCTTCTTGGCAGACATAGCGAAATTCTCCCTAAATTTCAATATCAATTCTCCATATATTGCATAATGCCCCATTGCCTGGCTATTGTATGCAGACGATATTGTTATTTTCAATCAAACTGCAATGGGGCTGCAGAAAAGTCTAAAAGCTTTAGCAAAATTCTCTTTAGAAAATTGCTTCATTATTAACCTGTCAAAAACCAAGATCATGACGATAAAGGCTAACCCACGAAATATAAAAATATATTGTTGGTCTTTACAAGAAAAGAAAATTGAGGAGGTATCGAGCTAGGTTTACTTGGGCTCCCTGGTTACAAATAATATGAATAAGGAGACTTTTTTCAATTACGTTTAAAGCATATTGGGAAAAATAAACACGCAGATCAAAATCAGGCTGCAAGGTATTTTATAATGCGTTTAAGGTTTAATCAGCTTACGACACTGAATAATTTGGGTGCGTGGTACAGCATTCATTATGAGGACTGTTTTTGTGTAGATTGTGTAAAACAGAGATTGAAACCCCAAGGCATCTACTAACCAATTGCTCCCAGCTCATCTCTTTATATGAAAGGACCCAGAGCTTAGTCCACATTATATTTGCTCTTCGCCTCACCAACCGCGTGTTTCTGCGGCGGATCAGCTGGTAATATCCATAATTATCCAGTGTCCCACCGGCAAGCTGCAACAGCTTGCATATTCTGCTAATGTCGCCACTATTTGCTGATATTTACATCAGCCTTCATTGCAGCCCACGAGATGCTGCTGCTACAAGATGGCCGCCCGCATTTCTCTTGGCCAAACCCGACCCTAGTCTGCACCCTGGACCTGCCTCGGTGCGAGATTGGCTGCCTGCTTCCACTTCTAGCCAATCCCTTGCCGGCAGGCAACAAGCTGGCCCACCCACAAAGGCTGGTGACTGTCCTGAGCCTGTCCAGAGCTGACAGAGGCCAGGGCCAGAACTCTGTGCATTTTGCACTGTGACCATTTGGCTCCATGACTGTTGATGCCAGTATCTAGTTGCCCAGTAAGCATTATTTTGCTTTCCATTGATTAACTTGCCGGTACACTGTTCATTTTAATGTCCACTACGCAGTTCGCGTTTGGTAAATGCCATTTGATTATGTGTACAATTGCTATCACGCTACAAATTCTAATTGTGTGATCATCCCCCTATGTGCTCCACCCTATCACACTATGTACGCCTGTGCGGCTGTGCCACTTAATCTCTACCACCTGCACCGAAATCTCGGCCTATGACAGCCGAACACATTATTTACCCTGTTCATACTGCTAGCACTCCATAGCGTTAACGATGCCCCTGCCTCAGGCAGCTAGTTGTGTTCTATCCGATAGGGATGACTGTGGTATATGATTTGTACCCGCCTCTTGGTCCAAGTCTTAGCTAATCGCCTCGTAGGAATGCATCTCTCTGCAGATTAGCCAGGCTTTATGTTGTTGGTCCCCCATTGACTTGTACGTACTTGCAATATAATAGCACTACTTGTACTACTATCTGTATGGGGCCAACAGCTTCGGCGATATGTATCCTGTTTGCACCCACAGCTTCCCAGCTGCTCTGACTTAGCTGGCTGCTACATGCATAGAGACAAGTTCCAGCACTGCTTCTAGGCATCTGTTCCCACATTGATCTTAACTGCCTGTGCTTACACTGTACCTACCCAATACACTTACGCTGAGCCTAGCCTTGTGATTCTTGCGACCATTGTGCCAGCATTGCCCACTCTGTGCCTAGCCTTGAGATACCTGTGACCACTGGCCCAGCATTGCCTATTCTGTGCCTAGCCTTATAGCTCCTGTGACCATTGTGCCAGTATTGTCGCTAGTCATCTATGCTTACCCTAAATCTTGTCATGAGCGCCTATCCTGAATCCAACTACCACTTGTCCAGCTTGCTCCTTGCGGACTCCCTTTAACCACTCTATATGGTACACCTACCATCAGCTAGAAACTCCTCATACAAACAATGTATATGCCAGCAACTTACACTGTCCTACTGAGGACCATCCTACCCCTATTTAATACACTAGACTTCAACATGCCTCATACTCTGCCCTCATCAGTGTTTGCGACACCCACTAACCTAAACAACCTGATCACCAGATCATGTAATCTCTCCCAAAGAAACCTTAAACTTTGTGCCAGACTCCCCAAAATCTATGAACCTCCAGCTAAATCCCTACATCCCCCCCTCTAATAACTACTTTAGAAACGCAAGAGGCCCTCAGCCTATCACCAAAACCCCCTCTCACAAAACTACTAAAACCCAGCACCCACTCCAGCTCAACAGCCAACTCACTCCAGACCCTACTACCCACCTAAGACACCACCATAATACTTTGGCACCACCTACAGAGATCACACCGACCGGTATAAGAGGAGCCTTAATAAATGCCCGGTCTATGGTGGTCTATCACTGAATCCTGGAATCACTCAGCAGCTGGCCCAGGGATTATGTTAACAATTCCTGAGGACTATACCCTCCTAAGAATAGACCGCACCACCCCCGAGGCGGTGGCCCAGCCATAATTGCTAAAACTAGCCTAGCACTGAGATTTACTTCTCCACTAAATGTAGATTCATGTGAATCCCTGACTGCCAAACTAACCATTTCGAACACCCAGACCATATCTATTCACCTCATCTACAGACCCCCGGGTCCTCTAGGCTTCATCGATGAAGATCTTACTAATATCCTATCGGATAACCTTAAAAACGCCTCACCATGCCTTCTCTTAGGAGACCTCAATCTCGGTTTCAAAGACCCTTCGGATATCTAATGCAACGCAGATTAACGATTCCATCGAGGAATTAGGATTTACCCAAAAGGTAACAGACGCTACCCACACCATAGGTAGAACCCTTGATTGGATAGCGGAGCATAACTGCCAGACTTCCATCACTGCCATAATACCTCTGCCCTGGTCCGACCACCACCAGATCTTCTCCCTGGAAGCCACAGCTCCCCGACATGGCAACAGCATAGCTCCTGCCATTCCCACTAGAAATAAAAAGAACATTACAGCCAACAAACTCATTCCATTGATCTTCCCCACCCTGAATTCTCTTCCTGCCTCCACAGAACCATTCACCCTGGTTAATGAGTACAATAAAGTAATGTTATCTGCTCTAGACACTATAGCACCATTGAAAATTAGAAAAAGCAAACAGAAAAAACATGTTAATACATGGTTCTCTCCTCACCTAAAAGCCATTAGACTAGAGAAACATAAATGCGAACAAATATGGAGACTAGACCTGTCAGATAATAACAAAAACAACCTCAATAAACTAGCCTCCCTGTAAAAAAAAAGAAATAATCCTTGCCAAACAAGAATCCTACAGTTTGCGCATCATCCAAGCTAACTCTAATACAAAAGAATTGTTCACAATTCTCAAAGAAATAGAAATGCCCATCCAAGCCCCAGACACCTGCCTTAAGGACAAAAACTGGTGCACTAGCATTGAGAGTGCCCTAGCTAATAAGATAACGAGACTTCAGGTGAAAATTAACAATAAAAAAAAGAATCTCTCCTCCTTGCCTCCAATCCCAACAAAATAACTGCTCCTCTGCCCCCGAAACCCCTACTTTCCGCCCTTCCCACACCACCCACACCTCTCTTCAACTTTAAGTATCCACTCTAGAAGTTGAAAAAGTCATCTTAACTCTCAAACCGTCCAACTGCCACAGCAACCCTTGCCCAGCACAAATCATAAAGGATGCTAAACGGGACCTTTCGCCTTTCATAACCAAGCTTATAAAGGCCTCATTCTCCACCTGCACCATTCCCAACAATCTGAAACAGTTGTGGGTCCTCCCACTTCTAAAAAAACAAACACTTGATCCGTCCATACCCACTAACTATCGCCCCATTTCTACAGTTCCCTTCCTGCTTACAATCCTAGACAAGGTGGCGTAGCTCCAAATCCAACCATATCTGGAATGCAACCACCTTCTAGGAGTATGCCAGTCAGGTTTTAGACCTCAACATGGAACGGAAACTGTGCTGATCGACCTTAAAGCACAAATAAGCACCCTGAGAGACAAAGGTAAAACAGCACTACTACTGTTACTTGACCTCTCAGCAGCATTTGACCTGGTCGATCACAAGACTCTCTGCCACCACCTGGACTCTGCCACTCACTTCTCACAAGAAGCCATAGGATGGATCCAATCCTTCCTTGACAATAGAACTATGCAGGTCTTCTCACCCTCAGCAGCTGCTAACCCCATACCCATTACCTGTGGTGTGCCCCAGGGCTCCTGCGTCTCACCTACTCTGTACAAGATCTTTACAAAGCCCCTTTTTGATGATCTAGATGGCCTGGGTATCACCTACACTAACTATGCGGATGATACACAGATCCTCATCCCGTTGACGGGAGATTACAACAAGGATTTGGCCTTTGTCAATAGAGTGTACCTCATCATCCAGGCATGGATGGCATCTCATGGTCTATGCCGGAATGATGACAAAAAGGAACTCCTCATTGTCGGTACCACGGCTAACCTTAAACTGGGCCATCTCTACTCGAACTTCATAATAGACAATAAGATCAAAGTAGCCAAGAAAGTTAAAACTCTTGGTTTCTACTTAGATTCTACTCTTACCTTCAAAAAACAAGAAAACTCCATGGCTTCGGCTACCGCTTATAATTGCAAGCTAATTAGAGGAGCTAAGCCCTTCCTTTCACCTAATGACTGCATCACCTTAGCAAGATCACTATATTAACCAAACAGGATTATTGTAATGCCTTATATGTAGGGATTAACAAATACATCATCAAGATCCAGATCCTACAAAATAATGCCTTGAGAGCAGCCCTTAACATTCCCAAGAAAGCCCACATATCTGACCTTAGAAGATCCAAAAATTGGCTCTCCATAAAAGACAAAATCCTCCTCAAAACAGCCTCCCTGACTCACAAATGCTTACACCAGGCTGCCCCACAATACCTCACTACCAGATTCTTGAGACAATCCACCAACAGCCCCTCGAGAACAGCTACTGCCAATGTTCTACTAGTGCCCAGATTTAAACGTATGAAGACGGGTGGAAGTAGCTTCCCGGTCAAAGCCGCCCAAAACTGGAACTCACTCCCACCTACCTTAAGGGAAGACTTACCCTACCTATGCTTAAGATCCAACATTATCCACTGGACTAAGGAACACGACATCTGACTCCTCACCACATTTATGATCACATCACCTGCCACTGTTTGTTCAAACTGTACATAATTGTTCTATGATGTTTCTTTGCCACAATATGTTTATTTGTATGATACCTTTCAGCACTGTTACCTAATGTATTTTAATGTAATGTGCAGCACTGTAACCCAAGCTGAACAACCCTCTTTATGCTTTCTGCGCCCTAATACCCCCGGGTGTGGCACGCATTATAAATAAATAAACAAACAAAGGGCCTTTGGGGCTTGTATGCAAACTTTGGATCTTATTCACACGGTGGAATTTTGGTTGCATATTTTTATGGTAGAGAATTTCGTTCTGAATTTTACTGTAAGCCATAAGGCCTTATTTCACTCCAAAATGGCTGCTTTGTTGTTCGTTACTTCCTCCTACCTGTGCTAACAGCCAGGTTACCACTGGAACGACGGGACTGGCCTACTCTCGCCTAATTAGCCAATCGGGTCTCGCCGGCTAGCGAGCGCAGGCCCACGAGAGAAGGCACAGGAGAAAAGGCTCCAGACTGAGCTGACCGTGCGCAACCGGCGCCAGGCAACATTATGCTGTTCAATTTGCCCTGCGCAATATGTTTGCTGCTCCCTTCCCGTCCCACAGTTTGCCCATCCTGGTCGAGATGAAACCAGCAGCCGTGCACTTCCGCATCAGCTCCCAGGCTGCCAAAGACCAGTCCTGCCCTACCCTCTACAAATGCTCAATACACTCCTAAGGCGCCCACCTCACACATTTCCGCAAGCTTGCTCGTTCTCCCCTACGGGAGTGCTCCTCGCGCCAGCTAAGCTCTGCCCCACTCAACAATTCATATCCGAAAAACAATCTAACTGACCTGTGCTGTCGGAATAACTTCTTATTCTAACAACTTGCTCTACTAGCCCACAAGGCACCCATCTCTTAGCATTACCATCATACCCTTATGACTATTCCTACTGCTAATGCACTATCACCTCAGCACTGCACTAGTGTCGCCCCGCAATGTTATCATGCCTGTTGCCCTACATTGTATTGTTCTGGTCAACGTCGTTTTGGTTAACGCGGTCATGTAATGAACTCTCTACCAAGGCCTTGTAGTGCCTGCCTTAGCGCTGCACTGGTGTCGCCCGCAATGTTATCATGTTATGCTGCCTTATATTGTATTGTTTTGATGAAATACTAACCTGCAATGATCTCACTATTGTGGCCTGTAATGCCTTCCATTGCCTTAGCGCTGCTCTAGTGCCGCCCGCAATGTTAATATGTCTGCTGCCCTGCATTGTATTGCTTTGTTCAAATGCTGTAACAATCTTTCTACTATGGCCTTCAATGCTCTCCATTTTAATGTGCGGAAAACCATAGTTGCTTAGTGCACATACTTTAATGTAGCCGACCTCCATCACAACATCCATGCCCATTGTTTTAACTGCCAATTTGCCACTGCCATTGCCGATTAGCCATTGCCTAAAACAAACTTGCAGTGCCTGTACACTAGCTTTATGACCAAAATCAAACTAGCCTATTGCATAATGTGTACTAGCCCAACGCATAATAGGTGATCTAGCCTACTGTATTATAAGTGTTTTAACCTACTGCATTATAAGTGAACTGGCCCACTGTACTGTATAGCCCTATAATGCCCTTTGCAGCTTAGCCATGCCGCGCCTTGAAACACATGTGTATAGGCACATTATAAATGCCATATCATATCATCATGTTGCAACGCTCCACTGTTGATTACTTATACGAAATTGCCCTTAAGCAATCCTACGGCCAAAAGGGCACAACATGTACACCTAATTTCCAATATTGTTAGTAGTATTAGGACTCTCAGAGGCTGCCTACTGGCACGCTCTACCTCCATTCTTCACAAGCAAGTACCACCCCTACTTAAATATGATTCCAATTAAAGCCCTTGCCTCCAGGATCAGAGCCACTCCCTTCCTACCCTGGTTAAACCTCGACCTACCCAAGGCTTCAATCAGGCCCAACACATTCCTACCCAAATTAGGTCTGGACACCATAGACCATTATAAGACGACCTCATCCAACACCCACATGTTAGACGTACCTAAGAACGAGCATGCCCTAACTCCTACCTTGATTACACCCAATAAAGCCCCATGCCACATCAACGACAGGAACCATAGACTCTATTCCAGACTGCCAATTTACAACCTACCACTAGCCAAAAACAACTACAACAAACAATCCATCCACCAAAATAAATTCCCCGACTGGGATCTCAACCACAAATAAAACATCAGATATCCAAAATAGGATTCTAACAAAGTCTAAACTTAATGCCTCCACCCCCCCCCACGATTCCAAACTCAAAATCAAGGGAGCCCTCATAAATACTAGATCTTTGATAGCTCATGCCACTGACATTGCTGACATCATCCCAGCCAAAAATCTGGATTGCCTAGCAGTAATAGAATCCTGGCTGCATGCTGCAGCCGGCCCTTCACTTCTACTAGCAGTACTAGACAATTACTCCATCATTAGAGTGGACAGACCGGACTCCAGAAGAGGGGGTATTGCCATCATATTCAAAAACTCACTACACATGAGAATAATCACCTCACCTCCACTCTCCTCCTGCGAACTGCTCTCAGCCAAACTGCAGATCTCGCACAAAAGCACCATCACATTTCACCTAATCTACAGACCCCCCACATGGCCCATAGGCTCTTTTGAGGAAGATATGATAATTCTACAATCCAACAATACTAAAACATCCTCGCAATTCTTATACTAGGCGATTTTAATTTAGGATTTAATTACCCCAAAGACTCCCAAGCAGCATCATTGGCCAACACCCTGACCGAATACGGATTCCTGCAAAAAAATCACCCAGCCTACCCATGAGAATGGGAGGACCCTTGATTGGGTAGAACACCTAAACTGCAACATCACAATCACTGATATCCTACCTCAACCAAGGACCAATCACCACCTCCTCTCCTTTGAGCTTGCCACCAAAAACCCACCTAACAAAGCCAACCTCATAGCACCCCCGTGCCCAACAAGAAACAAATGAAACATTACTGCAGAGGCAATTATGCCTTCGGTGATCCCCACCCTAAACTCAAACCTGAATACTACTGACCCCAATTTACTAGTAAACACCTATAACCTTGCCATGTCCAAAGCCTTAGACGTAGTTGCACCCTGGAAAATGTGCAAAGGCAAACCAAGAGCCCATCTGAACTCCTGGTTCACCCCTGAGCTAAAATCAGTACGATCTAAAAAAGGAAAAAACTCAAGACATTATGGAAACACACCCCATCCTTCGAGAACAAAACCAACATGGCCAAGCTCTCTGCTAAATACAAAGAAGAGACTATCCACACCAAATGTGACACCTATAACAACAGAATTAGCCAAGCCGGATCCAGCTCCAAAGAACTCTTCATCATCTTGAGAGAAATGGAGACGCCTAACCCCCTACCGACGCATGCCAAAAAGACAAGCTCTGGTGTACGAACATTCAGAATGCTCTTACTATGAAAATTGCCACCCTGCAAACTAAAACAGCAAACAAAAGGCGTAACCTAACCAACATAACTTCAACTCATCCGCTTCAAGATCCTCTCACTCAATGCTGCCAAGGCTTCAAATTCTCCAAAGTATCAAAAAATCATCGCCTCCCTGAAACACACTAGATGCCAAGGAGATAGCTTCCCAGCAAAGATCATCAAAGACGCTGCCAGAGACCTGGCCCCCTTATTAACCAAATTAATCAACTTCTTTTTCTCAACAGGTATTGTTCCTAGCAACTTGAAGGAATTCTTGGTACTTCTACTACTGAAAAAACAATCCTTAGATCCCACCATACCCACCAATTACAGGCCAATTACCACGGTCCCATTCTTGTTGAAGATCTTAGATAGGATTGCTTACCTGCAAATCCAAGAATACCTAGAGGCGAATCAGCGTTTGGGGATTCGACAATCTGGCTTTAGACCTCAACATGGGACCGAAACTGCCCTTATTGATTTAAAAAGCCAGATCGACGAACTCAAAGACAAAGGACAAATTGCAATCCTGCTCCTCCTTGACCTATTGGCTGCTTTTGACCTGGTTGACCACAGAATACTCTGTGACCACCTCACCACAGTAGCCCGCTTCTCCCAGGCGGCAATCACCTGGATCGAATCACTCTTCAACAACAGGACCATGCGAGTCCTCTTGCCGACTGCAGCAGCTGACCCCGTACCTATCACATGTGGAGTGCCACAGTGCTTGTGTGTGTCCCCCACCATGTATAATATCTTCACAAAGCCTCTGTTTGATGAACTGGACCGCCTGGGTGTCACCTACACAAACTATGCGGATGACACCCAGATCCTCTTGTGTACAAAATCTACCTAATCATTCAGGCATGGATGGCCACCCATGGCCTCTGCCTGAATGATGATAAAACGTAACTTCTGCCGATTGGTTCCCCAGCCAACTTAAACAAGAAGAGCCCTAGTTATAACTCTTTCAATATAGATGGGAATAATACCCTCGTGGCCAAGGAAGTAAAAACACTAGGTTTTTATCTAGACACAATATCTAATTTGCACAAACAAGTTAACATGACTGCCTCAGCTACCACCTACACGGGCACACTAATAAGAGCCTGCAGACCACTGCTCTCAACTGAAAGCTGCCTTATCCTAGCTAGAGCACTCATACTGTCCAAATTGGACTATTGTAACAGACTCTACCTGGGCACGAGTACGTTTGTGGTCAACAAATTACAAATACTGGAGAATAATGCACTTGTAGCTGCCCTAAATTTACCAAGAAGAGAGCACATCTCAGCAATAAGAAAACACGAATGACTCTCCATTAAAGAAAAAATTGATTTAAAAACCTTCGTCTCACCTTCAAATCTCTGAACCATCACAGCTCCACCTTTCCTAACTGAAAAATTCACCTTCAGATCTACCACGCATGCCACCATATCGGCTAACACACCCTGCCTGCTGGTCCCTAGATACAAATTAAAAAGTTCAGGAGTGAGCAGCTTCCCTGTCTTGGCGGCCCAATTGTGGAACACCCTCCCACCTGCCATCAAGACAACCCAGTCATTCTCCAACTTCCGGAGAGGTGTCATCTCCTGGCTGATTAGCAAGAAAAAACTGAGTTAAGGAGCTCACACTACCATCTCCCTACAAATGTATCTTTTTTTCGCTAATACATGACTTTGTCGGATTCAACTGTATCACCATGCTCGCTCAACTATAGTCTTGCCATATGTACTTTGTAACTATTTACTGTGACCTAACTGCGCCCAGATACCTCCGGGCCAGGTGCGCTATAGAAATAAAATGAACAAACAAACAAAAACTGTGTATTATCTGTGGAAAGAAATTATTAAGAATTTAGGAGAGTGATTTGGTCAACAATCTTTTGACTTTGATGTTCACTATCTTATGTGGTCTCATTTTGATTAGAGATGTTCTTGTGTAATGTACCACCTTTTGAATTGATGATTTTATCTGTTCTTTTGAAAGTGTGAAAGGTTTGATTTAACCAATAAACACAATAATAAAAAATATATAACACAGACTGACAGCAGCAGGTGTTAGAGTTTGTAGGAATGTAGTATTTAGCCACACAGCAGAGGCTCTGGGACACAAGCGGCAGCAACCACCATTGACCTCTGGGAAGCACTCTAGACAAGCAAGAACTGCTTGAATGTTCACAGAGGGGAGCACACTGCTAAATGTGCCCAACCTCAGGACTGATCTCAGCTCCATGGATTCCATGGGACTGCAGCCCCAAGCTGTCCTTGCCTTTCTGCTCGTTGGTATCGTCCTGCACCCAATGTCGCAACATCATACACACTGGCCTCCACACCGTCCTGAAGCCGCCAGGGCAATATTCACTTGAGTCCCCCGCCTCTCCCCCCAATGCAGCATGGCAGCAGCGAAAACCACGGTTGAAATGCACTCCCTGCGGCAGGGCTCTCCGCTGATTCCCACACGCAGCAAGTGCTCATGCAGCACACGCCACTTTCCGGTTTCGAGGCCAGCACTGCTCGGCAGATGCTGCAGTCCGGCTTGCATTGCCGAGGCCACCCCACAAGTCCAATGATGAATCGCTGGATCCGCCAAATTATCAGGCATCCCTGTGAGCTGTTTTCTGCCAGTGAAATGGACTATAGGAGTGATATTCGTCTGTACACAGCTCTGGGTTTTGGGAGCTCTAACAAAGAAGGAACTTGCAGGAAGGAACGTAGGAAAAGAGCACCTTCAATTACACTATCGGATTTCTAACTCCCCACACCTCCCTCTCTGTGTGCCAGTCCAGATACATTGTGTGTGGATGAACAAGTGTTCGAATTGGCCAAGATTTCTGTGACGCCAATTGCCCCATGTAAATATTTTTCTTCTGCTGGCTGCGGACAGATGACAGAACGGCCATCTTAGAGTCAGGTAGCATCTCCTTCATGTAAACCAGACTCCAAGATGGTAATACAGTGGCACACGGTTGCTCCAACCTTCGTTCTGTATAAACGGTCACCTTCCTGGAAAGGCCGCAAGTTTGCCCCCGTCTAGAGGAGCCACCTCACAGAAAACTTCAGATACGGTGTTTGTTTGTTGTGCCAACTAAACGTGTCCCCGCTTGCAGAGCCTGAATGGATCTCTCTAGTTCCCCATGATTTACCTTCTGTTTTGCATAACCCCACTTAGTGCTCGTGGTGGGACCTTAAAGAAGTCAATAAAAACCAGAGTTAAAGAGAGGAAGGGGTTGGGGGAAGGAGGGCTCTTCTGAGGGATCGCAATGATGTACCCAGAGAGGTTCCCTCAATACTGCGTGCTCACCCAAGTCGGAAAGACCCTTTTTAAAGTAATACATGAAATATTAACATATTGTTTCTCAATACGATTTAGAAAAGGCTAAATAATGTCAACATATTCTTAACAATGATAATTCAGTAATTTCATTAAACTACTGAGCAGCCCTACAGATAAGGGGTGTATCGGCCACTTTTAATCACCAAAAATTGGCAAATACTCCCAAAAAATAAAAATGGGGAGTAAAAATACTCCCAACAAAAAATAGGAAAAAGACATGTAGAATCGTGCGCTCCTGCTTTCACCCATACAGCTCCATGGATATGTTTGCACCAGTAGTGCACATAGTAAAACTACTATTTCAACAGCCTAATTGGAAGAAGTAAACATGTATCTTTTAATGTGTATGAATAAAAAGGGTAACGAAATACATATTACAAAAAATATTCAGTTTTTCAGTTAAAACATATTTGTACTGGCTTATAAAATACTCTCATTGGGAATTGGATTTACATTTTTACTCACTAAAAAACATTTTACTCCCAACTTTAAAACATGGGGAGTAAAATACTCCCACTTCCAAATCTTATCTGGAGCACTGCTACCGAGTCATCCACATCAGACTCAATAGGTGAGTAAGCAGTACCGAGGGGGCCTTTCTGGGTGTATCATTTTGAGTATTTTGTTATCCTGGCACCAGGGACATTTTCTCTGCAGTGCTGCATTCTTTTCCTATAACTTTGTACACTTTGAACACAAATCAAATCCATGTTTTTTGCCACTATAGTGATGCCCGCCCTAGCCTTCCTGCAGCTCACTCATCTGAGGAATTCCCATACAGCACCATAAGGTTCGGCAGCATGGGCACGCCGCCATGAGGGTGTCCAAAACCGTATTCCATTGACCTGCATTTGTGAATTCGCCACAGGGTTTGTAGATTTCAATGTGGAGTAACACATGGTAGTACTATGCAGTGTTTGCAACATAATGGATAATGATTTAGTGAAATGGACAGGGTGAGAATACTCTAAACTGATATTTGTAGAGACAGCCTGACAGCCCATGGAGCTTGCTGGCTCGAGGGTTTAGTGTTTCATTCTATTGTGTAGTCAACCCACCTTGTTATGTGGGAAGACGAGCATTAAAAGCTTGGGAAAGAAAGTAAGGTAGGAAAATGTGGGGGCTGTCCATGGAGGCAGAGCCTGGGGTTGTAATAAATAATAATGTCATCCCCGTGGAGGGGTGGTGAAATGAATAAGAGGAGGGTCCTGGTCACTAAGTGCCTCATCCCCCATTTTATTTCCTCATTAGGTTACCCCATGCCTTAGCCAGATATTTTATTTTTGTTTTAATTTAAATCACATCAGTCTGTGGTTGAGGGAAATCGCTGGACTGATGGCTTTGCCAACCCCCCCCCCCCCCACCAAGACATGCACAGTAGAAACTCTAGGCTCAAAAGTTTTAGCCAGCTAAGCTATCTGTGTGAAGACCACTCTAGGTAGTCATAAAACAAGGGGCACTGAAAATACAGTGTACAGGGTGATGCCCTGACAGGCTGGTATATCAACACAAAAAGAAGGGCAACACACAAGTGTATGATTCTTAAAAATGCAGTAAGGATTACCTCTACCAGAAGGTCTCAGAAACACAGTGACCAGGGAGTTAAAGGGTAAGTATTGAAGACAGAAGGATAGATAGAATAACTCACTATCCCTGCCTAGTCCCAAGGGGAAGATTCCCTAGAAAGCACTGATGGGTCGCTTATCTAAAAGGGACAGGAAAAGAGGATAAAGAGAAATCATTTTTTTAAGAAACAATAACAATCCAAAAATTGTTATACTCCTGTCTGTCCCAGGTCACTGGTATCCTAATGGGTGGATATGGGCGAGTGAGTGTTAAAAGAGTTAACACCCAAGGCAAAGGAGTCAACCTTCTACTTTGGGTACATAATGTTTTAATATCCCGTAGACGGGATGAATAGTCCTAGGGTAGCTCGGAATTAAGAACTAATGGCTCAAACCTCAGACGGAGTCCTAAGAAAGGAATGTAACAGGCACTCCCTGTCTGGGTGAGCTTTTTAGATGAAGACAAACAAATAACGACCCACAACATCCGTCTGAAAAATGCTAAGTATTAGACAGAGTGTGGGAAAGTAAAAAAACAGACAAAGGTTGTTCACGGTGCATGCGTCAGGTTAGATGGCAAACTCTGGTGAAAGACCAGACTGTTGTCCGCATGCGTTCAGCAGCAAACACATGGCAGATGGAAGGTCAGTACACTATTTAATCTGTTGTATTTGTGACACTTCCGTCTACATATAAAATAGAATAAGAACGTATATGTTGGTAGTCTTGTGTGTGTGTTTTCTACCATTTGAGCTGCTTCTTACCATTTGAGCTAAATATGCATTATGTGGTTGTCTCTCACCCACACTGAACCATATAGAGATACAAAATCTACACTGTATTCTCTAAGCAATTGAGCCTGGAGCAGTGATTGAGGAGTGACTATGGATTATTTTTGTTTGTCCGTAGGTTCTTCTCTTGAACTTCCCTGTATATGGCGATAAGAAGCGGGGTAAAGTATACACCCCGTGGCAAGACTGGTGATCTATTGCTTGACATTACCAGTGTTTTTTAGAAGACTGTCCTGAAGAAAGTGGTCTCACTTAAGTTTATACCACTGAAACCGGTAGTCAGTGGTTGTGACATGGTTGAGGCATAAACCAAACCTACCTACACTGTGAACAACCTTTGTTTGTTTAACTTTCCCACACTCTGTCTAATACTTAGCATTTTTCAGACAGATGTTGTGGGTCGTTATTTGTTTGTCTTTGTCTAAAAAGCTCACCCAGACAGGGAGTGCCTGTTACATTCCTTTCTTAGGACTCCGTATGAGGTTTGAGCCATTAGTTCTTAATTCCGATCTACCCTAGGACTGTTCAGCCTGTCTATGGGATGTTAAAACATTATGTACCCAAAGTAGAAGGTTGACTCTTTTGCCTTAGCTGTTAACTCTTTTAACACTCACTCGCCCATATCCGTCAATTAAGATGCCAGTGACCTGGGACAGACAGGAGTATAACAATTCGTGGATTGTTATTTTTTCTTCAAAAATGATTTCTCTTTATCCCCTTTTCCTGTCCCATTTAGAGAAGTGACCCATCAGTGCTTTCTAGGGAATCTTCCCCTTGGGACTAGGCAGGGATAATGAGTTATTCCATCTATCCTTCTGTCTTCAATACTTACCCTGTAACTCCGTGGTCACTGTGTTTCTGAGACCTTCTAGTAGAGGAAATCCTTACTGTATTTTTAAGAATCACACACAGTTGTGTGAAGACCACTCTACCCACAGCTTTGGTTTAGGCTGGTTAAACCCGTCTTGGACAATGCACCGCCATTCCCAGGCCGAAGTGAGTCAAGGGGCAGTGGGCCTACTGCCCTAACCTGAGGGTAACATGACTGGAAATCAGCAGTGGGATTTGGATGGTCTGGAAGAAGGACACGTAATGAGTGGAGGATACTGAAGCCAAGTAACAGACTCATTTAGTCTATGAAAAGATGTTATTGATTTCTGGGGGTGGCAAACAACAACTGCATCATGATAGACGGGGGTGGAGCCACCGGGGAGGTTTAAGGGGAGGTGAATTGGAGGTCTAGGTTGGGTTGCCGGGTGAACCGATACTTTGTCCATTTTCATACAAGTAAACTCGACCTGCTTGTCCATCTCCAAGACCAATGAGTGATGTATTCTTAGGACGTTAACATGGCCAACTGGTAGGAGAGAAGAACAGTAATAGCGAAGGAAATACGAGATTTGGGCTCTGCGTCCTCATTTGCAATCGATTCTTTACTAAGGTGTAAGAACACCGAATACCACAGTGGTATGGTCAGCTTGAATTGCTTTGCTTTAGAATTGCAAGGCTAGCAAAAAAAACAAAAAAAAATAAATAAAAAGGAGTATAGGTATTTGGATATTTGGATAGGGAGCGCACTTACCCGTTTGATGCCTACTTTATGTCTGGTGTATCATTGAAGTGCTAGAGGGGCTGTTTGGCATTGTGACCAGTCGGTGTTACGAGTGCCGGGGGAATGTTATGTGAGCAACAAAAGATAATGGGCTTCATTCTGCTTCCATTATCACGGTAGTGGTATTTTGGTGCTGAGGCATGTCAGAGTGAATATTGCATTTTGAGTCCGGGCCTGGGTTTCTTGTTCTCTGGTCGGAGGATGAGAGGGGTAGACTGACAGGCAGTTGATGAAAGCGGAATTAGCAAGTACAGAGTTGGCGGTCGGTAAGGAAAGGCGGTGAGGTGGGTTGCGGTGTGTTTAGGGCTGGGTTCAAGCGAAAGTCATATCATGAATGTGCAGGTGCATGTAATGTTGAGTGACCAATCTCAATCAGAAGTCGAAGTGGGCGGAAGCATTTGGAGCAGTGCTCACCTACTTTAAAAAAAGGTTTTACTGTACCTATAATTCTATTTTAAAAATAAACCGTTGAGGAAGTGTAGGAAGAAGATGAAACTTGCACTGCAGTGCATTGCACTGAACCTTCCCTTAAATAGCAGGTGTGCTTGTTTGGGGTTTGGATTACACGCGGAAGGGGGCGTGATGATGGGGTTTGTGGGGAGTGGGTGCAGGCGAGCTGTGAACATAGTTCCACTACTTCTTTTCGTACACTTTGACCGAGGGTCATCCCTAGGATTTGCGGGACCAAGTTCTACAAATTAAGTGTGGGCCCATTAATTTGCATTTGATAACATATCAGGAAGTGACATCACAAGATAATGACCACTACGTCTGTAGGAAGCAGCGAAAACATGGTAATTCGAGAGGAGAATTTCCAATAATTACACTAGCAAAGTATTTAAAAAAAGCCCACCTTCTAAGCTCAACAAATTATGAAGAATTATTCCAAAGAAAACAAAATCCAAACATAAGAGTAGAGCTTTAATGGCACTTTTATGTTTATGGTAAGCGTCTGCATTGGAAACATGACAACCTGGTGTGAAATCCTAGTAGCTGAACACTTGAGCAAGCACACTTTTTTTAATGCTGGCCTCAAAAACCCACAACCAGGGGTTGCGTCTATCTGTTGAAAAAAGTGGGCTGAGACTGTCCACTCACATGTATCGACTTGCGCCCTGAAAATCAGTACAGGGCCAGAACCAGAGAAAATATCCCCTCCAGTCTCCAGGATGACAACCGCTCTTGTCATATCCTTGGTAAATATTCATGGCTCACTTGCAGGCTTCATATATAATGTGAGGAAACCGTTACATTCTACTTAAACTCTTATTGGCTTGGGAAATATAAACATGTGGAAATAAGGCAAATAGCTTAAACGCTTTTGTGCAATGTGTTTAATTGTGCTGGTGGAAGGCACATATTTTAGGCAGCTAACTGCTGCTTTGCATGTGCTTTCAAAATAAAAATGGGCCTTTGCCCTTCTTAACTCAACATTGGTCTCTTAAATTGGCCATCAATGGTAAATTGCACCCACTTTAAACGCTCTGCTTTAAGGAAGAAAGTGATCAGCAGCGCCTATTGGGCCGCTGGGAGGGGTTAGGGGGCATTGGTCTCTCCAGAGTCACAGCAGGAGGTTGAAAGGTGACAAGTACCTCACCAGAAGAAACAGAAGGGAGCCAAACCTCCAGGGAGAACCGCTTTTCAAAAAGATATTCCGGCAAGCTTACCCGTCATCATGCAGGCTGCAGCGCGTGCCATCTGTGTCCTCAGAGTGGGCTGCAGCAAGATTAGGGACTCTGAGCGCAAGGCACATGCTGCAGCCTGCAAATGGGAGTCAACGGCTCCCTAGGAGCGGGGCCTTAGCAGGCGCAGGGCCAAGTGCAGCTGCATATGCGGCACGCGCCTAGCGCCGGACCTGCTTCGACCACTGCTACGAATGCCAGCTGGGAGTGACTTGATTGAGTGATGAATTGACACCAATGGGTGTTCCGCATCAAACTACTTACTTGCTGAGCGTGCAGCATCATTACATGGCTGGGTCATGCAATCTCCCCCGAGCAAAGCTATCACTGTAGACGAAGGAAATGAAGCTTGCACGCCAGCCAGTGACATGTTTTATTCATTCCGAGCATGCCAGGCTCCCGGCCACTATTACAGTGTCATTTGGGCTGATCTAGCTGCAGGGTTTCCAGGCTGCCAGGCTTGGCAGACACAGTGTCAGTCATTGCCATGAATGATTGTTTGCTGGAGAAGAGAAACTAAAAGTATGAATCTTTCATGGGAGACAAAAGACTTGAGGCAATGAAGAGAAGAAAACACTTGGATTTGGCATCAGGCACTCTGGATCAATTGCCAACTCCCTGCGGTGCTCAAACCCAATACAATTGTCATGTGTACATAAAGCACACGGTCCATCAAATTCAATTTCCTAGTTGCCCGGAACCTAGCGATGTTCTAGTAGTGATCCTGGAAGAAATATTTGAGAACGCGCACGCTCTCTTTCAATTAATTTACTAGACTGGGAAGTTATTCATGCTTCGGTACGTGTGTGTGTAAATATATATATATATATATATATATATATATATATATATATATATATATATTCAATGAAAACACCTTAGTTAAGGTGCAGATAAGCTGATCATGACTTCCAACATCACCTGAATTTCAAGGGTTTTGTTGCATTAAATCTTCACAACTTAACTCCACCTTTACCAAGGGTTATTAGTCAATTTCAAGGATTTGGTTATACCATAGTTTTTTTTCTTCTTTTTTTACAGGCCACTAGCCATGGCCTTCGGCTGTGTCTACTCTACATGTCCCCACAATATGTTTCTTTTTGAGCCACTAGGTGGCCAGGGTCTTCGGCTGTAGCCACTCTACATGTATTTTGGGCCCACTATCCAGGGGCTTTGGGCCCACTAGCCAGGCCTTCGGCCCTGGCCGGTGAGCACGTCCTTTAGCATGCCCACTGTATCTTTTGAAACACTACCTTTCTTTCCTGCTCACTAGCCATGACCTTCACCATTGAACATTGGCCATGGCCTTTGGCTGTGGCCCTCTTACATGTTGTCCCAATAGATTTCTTCCAGTCCAACTAAAGGCCATGGCCACTCTACATTTGCTCATTATATGCCGCCAAACCAATACTTCCTTGGACAGGAGTTGGCTCTGCCTCACCGAGATCAGCTATGCGCGGCTGCTTCTCGGCATGAAAAGTCATTATCTATGTTTTATCATACCCTGTATACTCACGAATAATTACTTTATAATCCCGCCGCTTGATATCGGGAATGCTTGTAGTTCCCCATTCCATGAGTACTTGAATTACCAGAGCCGGTAATTCTGGCAGTTTTTTGCCGTGTGAGTCCGATTTAACCTCCAGCTCTTGGCTGGAATTAAATCAGGTAACCACCCACTGGCAAACCTGTAGTTTGGCGGGGTGGTAAAAGTGCCGGAAACAGATTTACAAGCATTTTTACTGGTACTTTTACCGCTCTGCAAAACTTGTACTTACCCCCAATGTCATATTATAATCCTGATCTTTTAACTGTGTCATTGGGTAGGCAGTTCAGATCTACAGAAATAAGACAATACACTAACAATGTCTATGTGTATCAAGTGAACATAAGGCATACATGTACAAGGTTAGCAAAGAGCCTCATGAAACCAGAACCTTAAGATGACCTAGCATCAAGCTTCATGGCGTGCGAGTGATTCACTGATTACATAATGCGGCATTCTGCGGTGCAAAAATATTTAGTATGGTAGTGTCAGGATCCATCCTTGGCGGCTATGGCAGAAGTGGAAGTTTTCGCCGCGGAGAACCTTCACTTAGCAGTCCAGTCCTCATCCAACATGGCTGCCTTTGTTATTTAAGCAAGCCCCGCCCACCTCCCGGCGCGTTGTATCTGTGTCGTTACTCCTAGTTGATACCAGCGCTCAGCTAAATACTCAGTTTAGCTCCTTCAGTGCCCCTCCAGTAGTGCTTCTCCTTCCCGCTTGTCTTACCTCTGCCTTTCCATACTCCCTTGTCTGTTCTCGGCACTTGGCCGTCACTCCTTTTCAGACTTTCCTTTTTGCTTTAGGCATCTTGCCACTCGCGCTAGCGGTCCACCGCCATCCTCACATATCTTCGTGTTTCCTCTCTGTGCCGTTCGTGGATCCAACCATTTCTGGTAAGTAGGGACTTTACTGCTTCTCCCTCTTTCTCTTCCTTTCCCTCTCTGCTCGGTCCGTTTTCCCTGTTCCGGGCTCTTTTCCTCTTTTCTTCCCTCCCTCATTGCTTCTCGTTGCTGCTACCTTCAATCCGACCAAGCCTCTTCGGATCGGTCCCTGCCTTCTTTCTCTCGAGTCATCTTCACATTGGTGGACAGAACGTACTCGCTGGATCCTCTTGTTTCCTGGTTTCGCTCCGGATCTCTTGCTACCACATCCACCATTGGAGTCTCCCATTCAATACCATCTCAGGAAGACTACACAGGGTTTTTTTTAACCGCCCATCGGTTTTTTCCCTGTCGCGCGGCTTTGGCTCCTCGGGGCCCCCCAAGACAGGTTCACTCTCCTGTCGAGGTGGCCTCTGAGGGAGCCAGACCCTACTTGCATGACAGGAGGTCCAGAGACAAGTCTACAAAGAAAGATACCAGAACCCCCCGAAGATCCTCCAAACACTCCAAGGACAAGCAAGAGGAAGCCTCAGGTGAGGAGAAGGGTAGTGAAGGTGAACATTCTGACAGAATACAACGCCCAGACAGAATCATGGCTTCCCTTGAACAATATCAGGCGCTGGTGGCAGCATTGCAGGGACTAACCCTAGAAGTCCAATCCCTGAAAACCGAAAATGCCGCCCTACGCCAACAAGTAGTCCTACATAGGGACGACCAAGGAGACCTACCACCCATGCCTTTATCCTTCGGAAAGTATGATGTCTATCCAGGCGGTCTAAAGGAGTACCTAGATGCCTGCCACGTATATTTTGCCTTTCGTCCCCACGCCTTTGAAACAGCCAGAGCGAAAGTGGGGTTCCTCATAGCTAATCTCACCGGAAATGCCTTAGCCTGGGCCACCCCTTTGGTAACAATAAATGATCCTGCACTGGCTAATTATGACTCTTTTGTGGACCTTTTCAAGGCCAGATTCGATCGTCCAGAGGTTTTGTACACCTCTTTCAAAGCAATACTAGATGTAGAACAAGGAAACACGGATGTACAGACCTACATATCTCGCTTCCTGAGACTGGTGGCGAAAACAGATAGGCCAGAATCTGCCAAACAGACGATCTTTCGGAGGGGACTTAAGGATGAGTTGAAGGATGAATTAGCCCGAGTAGCTCGACCTCCGTCCTTTCAAGATCTCATGTCACTCACTTTCCAATTAGAGTATCGTCTCAACGAACACCGCCTGGAAAGGAGAAGACCTCGTCTTAGCCAGCCTTCATCCATCCCTGCTCCTCACCCTTCGAGGGAACCATCCACCCGAGAGGAACCTATGCAGATAGGAGCAGCCCGAGGCCCTCTCACACCTGCAGAACGCAAGAGACGCAGGGATTCAGGCCTCTGTATGTATTGCGGCTCTTCAAAGCACCTTCTCAGAGATTGCCCAATAGTACCTCCAAGAAGGAAGGAAAACTTTCACCCTCGGTCCTTTGCAAGGGAGGTCTCGGGGGGACAAGATACAGTCCTTGCAACCTTTACCAGACCAACAGAATTAAGTGAGGATAACAGCCTGATGGTATTTCGAGTCAAACTTTGGACAACCAAAACTTCATGTGTGGAAGTCTTAGCCATGCTGGACTGCGGTGCCGCAGGGAACTTTATGGACGAAGGATGGGCTCGAGAACAACAGATCCCTTTTAAACAGAAGGATAGGCCCATTCCAGTAGAAGGAGTGGATGGTACCCCCCTGTCCTCAGGCCCAATCCAATCCGAGACGATACCCTTACGTCTGGATTTGGGGGAGCATCAGGAACTGCTGGTATTCAATCTCATTAGAGCAGCCCACTTTCCCTTGGTGATAGGAATACCCTGGCTAAGAAGACATAATCCCCAAATAAACTGGACTACCAACTGTGTGCGTTTTGATTCTTCCTACTGTGAACAGCATTGTCAATCTGCCCTTTGGGTCAAAGGAAAGGACAGGAACAAGGGATCCCCTCTACTCAAGGTGGTCTCATCGGTTCCCCGTCAGTACCAAGAATATGCTGAGGTCTTCGAAGACACTACGCCCAAACTCCTGCCACCTCATCGGCTAGAGGATTGTGCCATAGAACTTACCCCGGAGTCTGTTGTCCCATGTGGTAGGATGTTTCCTCTATCTCTTGCCGAAAAACAGGCTTTAAGAAGATATCTGGATGACAACCTGCAGAACGGTCTAGTACAGGAATCAAGATCTTCAGGGGGGGCTTCATTGTTTTTCATTCCAAAAAAGGACACCATCGAACTACGTCCCTGCATAGACTATAGAGGGTTGAATCGGATCACAATCCGTGACCGCTACCCTATGCCACTCCTAAGGGACATCCTTGAAGCCGTGAGAGGGGCCTCTTACTTCACCAAATTGGACCTCAGAGGAGCCTACCATCTCCTCAGAGTAAGGAGAGGTGACGAGTGGAAGACCGCATTTAGGACCCCATTCGGATTGTATGAATACAGGGTTATGCCCTTCGGTCTGGTAAATGCCCCTGCAGTCTTTCAGAGGTTTATCGACAAGATTTTCTCCGACATGTTGTTTGTCTCGGTGGTTGTTTATTTAGACGACATATTGATCTATTCTCAAGAACTACTGGACCATCGTGAACAAGTCAAAAGAGTGTTACTTCGACTCCGAGCAAATCACCTCCTGGTCAAACCAGAAAAGTGCCAGTTTGAAGTAACCTCGGTCTCTTATCTAGGTTATGTCCTCTCGAAGGAAGGGATCAGGATGGAACCCGGGAAGATAAGGGCGATCCTGGACTGGAAGGAGCCTAGAAGTGTCAAAGAGATCCAGTCTTTCTTAGGTTTGGCAAATTTCTATCGCCAATTTATCCCCAACTTTTCTAACTTGATGTTACCCATTACAGGTCTCCTTAAAAAAGGGGTTCAGTACGCCTTTGGAACAGAACAGAAAAAAGCCTTCTTACAGCTCAAGGAGCTGTTTACCTCCGCTCCCATACTGGTGCAACCATATCAAACAAGACCATTTATAATGGAAACTGATGCCTCGGGGGGAGCAGTGGGAGCCATTCTGTTGCAAGAGGCAGAAGACGGTCTCACGCATCCAGTAGCGTATTATTCCAAGACCCTGACCAAAAGCGAACGAAATTACTCTGTTTTAGAGAGAGAACTACTGGCCATCAAACTGGCATGCCAAGAGTGGAGACACTTATTACAAGGAGCAGCACACCCATTTCAAGTACGAACTGATCATCGTAACCTCAGAGTGTTACAGCAGATGGAGTGTACCAATGCCCGACATGCTAGGTGGGCATATTTTTTCTCCCAATATGACTTTAACATCACCTATTTACCAGGATCAGAGAACAAGATGGCAGATGCCCTCTCCAGATGTCCAGGAGAAGAAACTGACCTCCATCAAGATCACGATCTCTTATTTCCCAACCTTAAGATCACGGCAGGTGTCTCTCTGTTTTTGCAAGAACTTACCTCCCAATACGGTTCGCTATCAACCATACCAACCACTGTCAATCAGGCCGATGATGGTTTGTACTACCATGGTACTGGGTTGTTTCTCCCGTCCAAAGAACTTCAGGAGCAGATTCTCTCCTGGTGTCATGATACCCCCCTCGCTGGACTATTGATTCATACAGTAAACTGGCCCACTTCTCAGCATTGGAAGGTCTTCCGTCAGCCCCAAAGACTGCTTCAGTCTTCCTCCGGGATATAGTACTCTTGCATGGCCTTCCTCGTACCATAGTTTCGGATAGAGGTACCCAATTTACCTCTAGATTCTGGACATCGTTGTGTCAACAGTTGGGTATTCACAGAGCACTATCGTCAGGATTTCACCCACAGAGCAACGGTCAGGCAGAGAGACTTAATGCCGGACTTGAGCAGTACTTAAGATGCTTTTGCAGAAACAGACAGGAGAACTGGTCTTCCTACCTCGCGCAGGCCGAGTTCGCCTGTAACAATAACTACCACACCTCGACTAAGATGAGTCCTTTCTATTGCACTTATGGTTACCATCCTCAGCAGATGCCTTGGTCCGGAATACAACCCACTAAATCTCCTGCCATAGATGACCGGTTATCAGAACTAAAGAAGGTTCATAAGTTGGCAAAAGAAGCATTAGAGGACAGCCGACTAGCACAAAAGAAGTGGGCCGATAGAAGCAGAAGACCCAACCCAGATTGGAAGTCCGAACAAAGGGTCTGGTTATCCACAAGATATCTACCCAAGTGGATACCCACCGGCAAATTTGCTCCACAATATCTGGGTCCTTATCCTATAGTGAAACAAATAAACCCAGTTGCATACGAAATCCGCCTGCCTAAGAACCTCCGGAGAGTACACCCTGTCTTCCACACATCACTGCTTAAAGTATATAAGGTGGATCCTTTCTCACGAAAGTTTCGGAAAACCAAGACTCCGTCCACAGTAGAACCACAAGAATATGAAGTGGAATACCTAGTGGATTCTCGGTATTATCGAGGCAGTCTCCAATATCTTGTCCATTGGAAGGGTTTCTCCACTGAAGAAAGGACCTGGGAACCCAGACAACATCTGCATACTCCTAGATTGCTGCGAGAGTTTCACCAGAGATACCCAGGAAAACCAGGGGGCTTTCGGAGGGAGAAGGGTTATACTGTCAGGATCCATCCTTGGCGGCTATGGCAGAAGTGGAAGTTTTCGCCGCGGAGAACCTTCACTTAGCAGTCCAGTCCTCATCCAACATGGCTGCCTTTGTTATTTAAGCAAGCCCCGCCCACCTGCCGGCGCGTTGTATCTGTGTCGTTACTCCTAGTTGATACCAGCGCTCAGCTAAATACTCAGTTTAGCTCCTTCAGTGCCCCTCCAGTAGTGCTTCTCCTTCCCGCTTGTCTTACCTCTGCCTTTCCATACTCCCTTGTCTGTTCTCGGCACTTGGCCGTCACTCCTTTTCAGACTTTTCTTTTTGCTTTAGGCATCTTGCCACTCGCGCTAGCGGTCCGCCGCCATCCTCACATATCTTCGTGTTTCCTCTCTGTGCCGTTCGTGGATCCAACCATTTCTGGTAAGTAGGGACTTTACTGCTTCTCCCTCTTTCCCTTCCTTTCCCTCTCTGCTTGGTCCGTTTTCCCCGTTCCGGGCTCTTTTCCTCTTTTCTTCCCTCCCTCATTGCTTCTCGTTGCTGCTACCTTCAATCCGGCCAAGCCTCTTCGGATCGGTGCCTGCCTTCTTTCTCTCGAGTCATCTTCACAGTGGTGGACAGAACGTACTCGCTGGATCCTCTTGTTTCCTGGTTTCACTCCGGATCTCTTACTACCACATCCACCATTGGAGTCTCCCATTCAATACCATCTCAGGAAGACTACACAGGGTTTTTTTTACCGCCCATCGGTTTTTTCCCTGTCGCGGGGCTTTGGCTCCTCGGGGCCCCCCAAGACCGGTTCCATCTCCTGTCGAGGTGGCCTCCGAGGGAGCCAGACCCTACTTGCATGACAGGAGGTCCAGAGACAAGTCTACAAAGGAAGATACCAGAACCCCCCGAAGATGCTCCAAACACTCCAAGGACAAGCAAGAGGAAGCCTCAGGTGAGGAGAAGGGTAGTGAAGGTGAACATTCTGACAGGTAGCTGGAAATGGTTATAGCTTTCATATTCTGGTTTGAGGATTGATTCAGCGTTTTGACATTTCCTTCATTTTTTCACTGCTAGGACTTCACATTTTCGGTGGGATTTAGGGTATAGATATACGTCCCAAGAGTAATGAAGGGGTCAGCACCCACTATCACTATGGGCCTCATTACGAGTCGGGCGGAAGGGGATACCGGGCACCGGTAAGGAGACCGGTGCCGGTAATCCCCTACCGCCCGATTGCGAGGTCTCCTAACGGGAGCCGCTAGGGATGTGTGGTCGGACCACATGTCCCTTACGGGTCCCGTTAGGGGACCAGGCCGCTTAATACGGGCCTGCCATTAGCAGGCCCGTAAATAGCACCTTCCCCATTCCCATTGAGCCCTCTGGGGGGCTCAAATGGGAATGGGGAATGGTTGGTGCAGTGAGGACTTACTGGTCCCGCCAGGGTCGGACTAGACCTGTAAGTCCCCACTGCACCAAACCAGGCACGATCACGGTATGGGAGGCAGCCATGGAGCTAACTGCTCCATGGCTACCACCATACACGTAATGACCCCCTATGTCTTCACACATCTGCAAGTAGATCTTGCTCACCTCACCTTGCTACACAGTTTCCTGTTTTCTCGTTATAGATGCTTTTGGGATGAAACCAGCACGCTGCCGTTCATATCGTGTTGTCAACTTCCCCTACATCAATGGGGAAGTACAGCAGAGCTGGCGCCACACAACTATTGTCTACTATTTAAAGCTCTTTTTATTGGTTAGTTGCGCTTAATAAGCAACAATACTGCAATATCACAGCCATGAAAAGGAAGAACAAATATGCAATTGCCTGGAAGTCTGTGCAACACCATCAAGAGCCTACGGGCACACCGAGTGGTTATATCATGAATGAATGAATGAATGAATGAATGAATGAATGAAGGTGCCTTGTTCTGTGGATAGCAAAGAAAAAAAGAAAAATACAGGAAATGAGTGGTGCATGCAGGTTTTACTAGTTCCGTTTTACTAGTAGTGAAATGTTACTGTTTTTTATACAGGGATGACATCTACCATTTTCATGGTCTCTCTGTACTTTACAGACAGAATGAAGCAGGTCAGTAGTCCTTGGGACGTGAAGCATTTCTGCCAAGCGCAAAAACGTGTTTCCACCTGTTGTCTGCACCAGGGTAAATCGCTAAGCCGTTCACATACAGAATGAATTGGCGCCTTTAGCAGATTTTGTGCGGGAAGACTTTTGGCGATCAAGCCATACAGCCGTAAAATCCAAATATGTGTTTGTCAATAGACTTCAGACATCCCAGTCCGTATATCTCAGGTAACCAGGTCAGTGCTAGGCTAGTTATCGCCTTGAGTTATTCTAGACTTCAGCCCCAAGTGATAAAATGGGCGTGTAGGACCTGGTCACTTCCTGCATCACATCTGGGGGAAACCCCTGGAAGAGTCAGATTTTCTTGGGGGCGGGGGGTGTATAATGCAACGGATTAAGGACCATGAACTGAAGTAGTTTATGTCTGCAATAGCTGAGGCTTTCTGTCCATGCATGGTCGCCCCAGTCTAACAAGGTGTTGCCCCAGTAGCATTACCATGCTGCACTTGAGCCCTTTAATGATGGTGACTGTGACCTCTAGCTACTTTGAAATGCTGGCCATAAGAGAAAGTAGGCTACCATAAGAAGTATTGACATAATAATTTGCTGCTTGGAACTTGACGAAGAGCGTTATTTGTACTGAACTCAAAGGCACTCTAGCATGGTGTTGAGAAGGCTGATGGGAACTTCTGGGATTCAAATCTGTGGCCGCAAGTTACACACAGAAGTCAGCAGAGGGCACTTACCTCGCAAGCATATCTTACCTTTTATAGCTGCAATATAAATGGAAGGTGTTTAAAAGAGCGAGGTTTGGCAAATATAAAACCGTACAATTGGTAGATTTACTGGATTTACCAGTGCAATGATCCAGTTAAAACACAATATTAACAAAAAATGTAATGAGGTAAAAAGAAAAAATGAAACATTGTATTGGTAATATCTTTGTCCAAGAGTTGTTTCGGTGAATCGTTATTGTGAAAAGGCACAGCAAAGTTGCTTTGGAGAAAAGTATTTGCAATAACTATCCACAAGTAGAAGGCAATGCATTCAACTAGGTGTGCAAATTGAACAAACTCACAAAACAGTACACCCTGGTGGAGCAGGGACTTGATAGTGGCAATATCAAAATGTACAAGAGGGTTACTAATAACTACATTTTTTTAGCGAGGAAAATAAGGTACGATCATCATTCAGACAAGAGATAGTGGAGTCTGCAATCTGAGGTTATGCAGCTGTTTTGAACTACAACTCCCATGATCTCTCACCATCGACTATGTTGACTAGAGTGCATGGCTGTTTAAGCCCATAACATCTAGAGAGACTCAGGTTGCAGAACCATTGGAAGATAAAAAAACTAGTCCAAAGGAATAGTATAGTAAACATTTAGGATATGAATTGGAGAGCAGAATTTCACAATTCAGGAGAAGATCGTCTACAACATGGTTACTCATTAAGTAACCAATCGAGGGAATTTGGCCCTTTTCCCATAGGGGTGGCGTCCCTGTGAGGCTTAGAGGGTGAGCGCGCTCCACAACACCCTCCCTATGAGTCGAGGCAAGTGGGTCCTCACCAGGAGAGGGACAAGGACTCCCGTTCCTATGAGGAACTCCCTAAATCAGTACAGATAATATCCTTCATGGGACACTGTGGATGCCCTGAAGTTTCAAGCCACAAGACTTGGCTAAAAGAAAAGTTAATGTATGTCATTTGCAACAAGAAAGAGAGCTTGTCTCTATAAATTAAAGTCTCCAATCCACAGAGACGAGGACGTTGAAGAGTGAGCTTATAATGAACGAGGAGAAGAACGAGAAAGACACACATGCATATACAAGCAAGAGAAGGCCCATATGAGCATCATCAAACCGCCATTGAACAAAGGGGAGCAGAAATGCCAGAGAACCACTGTAAACCCAGCAAGAGAGAGAGGAAGATGCGAGAGACGAAGCAGAACCCTCAAGGTAGTAGCAGAGAAGGCCAAAGTCAAGCAGAAGAGGTGGTGTGTCTGGAAAGGAGTTGTGGTGGGCCAGGGGCCCATGGAAAAGCACCAAGACCACAGCGAGAGAGCAAGAAACAATCTGGCTTGGTGCAGGAACATCAAGACAGCAGGAGAATGAAGTCAGGAGCGCGAACGCCCGAAAAAGCGAACCAATAACCAAGCAAGACAAGAAAGATGTTCCTAGAGGTGGTGCAGAGAAGTCTCCAAGCATTTAAGTAGGTAAAAGGGAGAACAGACGGCCACATGGGAATTATTACACAGTTGGTGAAATGTTTCCTAGAATAAATATTAAATTTGGAAAATCAACTTAATTAGCTATAAATGTCTGAAGGGGGATGTGAAAGAGCCTTGAGAATAATACCTTATGAAGAGGGAGAGTCCACATATGGGCGTACTAACGAACAAAGCAACACAATAAAGAATGGATGTAATTAAGTAAAAACCAGAGAAACTTATAGGATAAACCATATCCCAGGCCAAGTATATGATATCAAGATATCAATGAGAACGGTTATTATCCAAGAGGTAAATTTTTCTAACAAAGTGTTAGTTGGCTATATTGCTTTGAGGCTATTGATAATAATCAGAGGAACCCAAAAAGGGCCAAGAAATGGAACATTAAGAAGGGAAACAGAATCAAGAATCCCCTGAGGGAACCTCAAGAGTTGATGCAAGTCAAAAAAGACTATCTGAAAATTAATTATTGAAAGAAGAAACAAAGATTGGTACAAGAAGTACAATTCAGGAGGTAGAAGGGAGTCATTCTCCTGACCTTGGTTATTAATTTAGTGGTAGAGCCAGTTATCTCAGTGTTGGATGGTGAACCATTTGTTTTAGACATTTTCCGGCTACCGACGAACACCCTGGGTAGTTTTTATAGGTTGGGAATAGCCTATAGCAATAGGGAGAGATGGGCCTCATTCTTTAATAAAAAACCGTGAACATGTCCAAACAGTGCCTGCACCCTCCTTATGACCCTTCACACCAGCTAGTGGACTGCAACGTCCATTATAATTAGCGAGCACAATCAGCAGTGAAGGATCACGGGAGTTGTAGTACAACACACCTGGTGACCTACATAATGGGTTACCAGGACCTATAAACATTTACATAAAAAGGTCAGAGGTCGGTTCAGAAAAATCAATATTAGGACAAGATAAAGTGTGAAGGTAAAGTATAAAAGGGAAGATTAAGCATAGTCAATAGTAAGATAAGGTATACTATAGTCAAAATATATTATATGAAGAAGAATAAAGAGGCTGGCTAATGTTGCCAATAGCAGGAACATTTCAGCAAGCAATTTATATATAGCAGTGAAGGATTGCCATTGTAAGTCAATAAGACAAAGTAGAGTGTATTCTAGAGACAGTGGTAGAAAGAAGATTGGCCGAGTCAATATTAATACAGAGTTTAATGCCTAGAGAATGAGCTTGTTTTTAAATAAGCACTGCAGAGGGATCAGGGTTCTTTCGCTCACTTGTCAGGGAGCCGACAAGCATTGGCAACTGAAAGGGAACATTGGCAGGGGATCTAAATATACCCACAGACCAATTTCTCAGCACATCATCGGTCAAAGAAATGAATGAGTATGTGGCAACAACGTAAATATCAAAGCGGCAAAGCGGCCTCGGGACGATCAATATTCGCAGACAGTTGAATCAATCAGAAAGAAGCTCAGTGCATGCTTTTCCCTACACATCCACAAAGTATTTCCTAGGTTACAGTATTTTCAAAGGATTCTACAATCTTAGCGACTGAGCGGACTTCTGTAAAAGGATGTACTTGAGCATATCATTAAAGGCACTCTTAATATAATCAATATTCCCCCTAGTGTGTGGGATTGGTTACAGTGGCAGCTGAACGTCTCTTTCAATTGTTAACTCTGTTCTCCGACAGGACATTGTGGTGAAAAGCAACCTTCGCCTACGGTTGCAACAGCCTATGGCTGATACGCTGCCTGGCATTTCCCCGTAGGAGTCCTCTGGAATACCCGGGAGGTCTAATCCCAACTATTAATGTCATTGAAATTAGGTTGCTTGCCAGAGATGGATTGCCACTGGCAGAAAGCAGGTTTTGACACTCTGCTTTGCCACTGATACAGATCGGAAGGGGTGAGGAGAAGATGTTAAGGGGGTCAAGGGAAATGGTGATCCAGCCCCTCATGTTGCCCACCAGTGATCTTGGATTCTGTGGGTAACGGGGTGGGGAGTCACACAAGTCTCATCTGTTCTAAGAAGTGGCTTGAGCCAGACCAACCACCTTTCAACTGATCAGGACGGTTGCCAGAGGTGCTCTACCATTGCTCGGAGGGTACGAGCCCAATAATGGGCAGAGTTTTGACCTTGTGAGAATCTGTATTTGGGGGGTTCACACTGATACTCCATGCAGTGCTATCTCCTGCAGAAAGTGAGCCAGGTTTGTTTGATTTTACTACCTGTGTCAACCTGGTGCATGCGCCGCACTGCGCAGCAGCATAGTAGGACGACGCAGAACACACAGAAGGGCGGTGTGTCTAGGTTTGAAGGCACCCACAACAAACATTAACATCTAGAGGTAGTTGCCCCACTAGTAGGCTGGTACTGGTCTGAGAATAAGCAGCGGAGGGAGGGAGCTGTATCTAGCTAGGTGGGTTTAGTAATTTTTTAAAGAAAGGCTTATTCAATTTTTCTAATGGCAGTTTTTCAATTCAGAGACACAAAACCATAAGAGGATTGAAAAAATGAAGATACAAATAAAAGTCAGATGGTTTTCACTAGACACATTTGGAAACGGTTGTCTACACACAGTAGTCCACCAATAACTAGGGATAAGTGCTGGTACCGTCAAACCCCCACTACTGTGCTGTAAGCGCGACCACTCCCCTGCCTCCTGCACTTACCTAAAGCTTGCCCTGGCACTTGCTCAGATCCATCCATGCTGCCCTGATCGCACTTCCCCTTTTCCTCTTCCTTGCACTACTCGCTCTCCTTCCCCTTGCACTTCTATTGTCACACTTGCACGATCCGGATGGAATGACACAAGGCTTAGTAGGATTGTTTGTCTTGTCGCGCCTAGAAACACTTGTGTGCAGGCAGGTGATAAATGATTTAGCATATCATGTGCGAAGAGAAGAATACCTCAGCACTTCGAACTTTGAAAAAAAAGTTGAATTTTGAGTGTTAACTTATTCTTTTCAATCTCTTCACACTAGCTTTCTCTCTCTTGCAGTGTCGCAATCCAAGAATAAGGACCAGACATTGAAGTTTGATTTCTTGTACTGGTGGCGATCGCCACCTCTAAGCCAAAACTAAAAAGGAACCAACACAAAATGAAACCAATACCAGCATCAAGCATAAGAATCAGAACAGCAATAGCTAATGTACACAAATGTTGATCTGCCATCAGGAAAGTACCAGCACCCACCAGTTCCCATTGAAAGATTGCCCCTGCACTCGTGCAATCTCTGTTAGATTCCGGCAACTCTTTATCTTGGTCTCCCCTCTATAAAATCCATCCACCACAACTAATCCAGATGGCAGGACCACAATTAACCCACCAGTAAACATGACCACGTCACACCAATTCTTTGCTCCGTCCAGTGGCTCATCGACTCACTAATTCTGCTTTGAACTTTTTGTACAGTTCACAGATAAGTCTATCAAACAGTCCCAGGTTACTTGATGGGCATCCCTTTCCAAAACATACATTCCATCCCTGTCACTTCAGTGCCCTCAGCTTCTGCTTCTCTCTGACTGGTTGACTGTCAATGTCTTTGTTTGCTGCTAAAGAACGGGTCCAACTCCAACTCTGCCTTCATTCCCTTTCTCATCATCTGCCTTTCTGGCGCCATCTTTAAACCACTCTCTTCTCTTGTGCTTTTGGGCCCCCCCCCTCCTCTGTCACTTGGCAACAGTGGCAAGAGACCTCCTGCTGAATGTTCATTCAACAAGTTTACATAACATACAAAGAATGGATATTGCTCCTACCAACGCTGCTGCCACCGCGGGGTACCGCATACCGACAGCACAATACCAAATTAGTCTGCTCAGCCATTCTGAAGGAACATCCAGGTATAGGCCTATGGGATCTGGGGGTCACAGAATGCAAACCCTTTCCGCGAATGGGTTGATTTCATACAGCCATCACAAGATGCCTTTTAAATGGTCACCGGAGCCTGTACTATCCTTAGAGAATGATAGCGCCATACATATGTAACTCCATATGACATACTGGAAATAATAACGTTGACTCCATTTTCTGCCAATCACATATAGAATAAAACACATGGTAATTTATTGAGTTGATGGATAGATCTTTGAATGAGATCAATATAAATGAATGCTGTGCTCAGATCTTTATGCAACTTGCAAGCCCTGCCACAGGATACCCTCATAAAATATACTTACTGTGCTTCAAAACCTCATATTAGTAGCAGTAATTGGCAGACACAATGTAAAGGTAAAAGCCTGTAAGGAAAATGTCAACTGCTTAATAACTAGGATTATTGTTCGCTAGTTAAAACACCAACGTGTCAAAATAATGGGGTCCAGAATCTAGCCCTTGGATCATAATAGTGCAGGAGAATTATTACTATTTAACATCATCCTTGCTAAATTTGACTGCCCTCTTCACTGCATGCCTGACCATGCACTACTAGCCAGGCTTATATTTAAATGTCGCTTGGGTTGCCCAACTCCGGGCCTCAAGGGCCAGAATCATAACAGATTTTAAGGATATCCTCCATTAATTTTAATGAGGAAAAATTGCCATATATTTAGGGTCATTGAAAGTAAATGTATCTCATGAATATTAATGAGGTGTTTAGTGAACACCCGGCATGGCTCCAGGCCTGGACATGGACAACCCTGTATCCAAAAAAACAGACCTACCTCTGCAGTTCGAGAAAAAGACAAATGTACAAAATGTACCCTGAAAAATATTTGGATTTGATTGCTTAAATACATTAGATTGCATTAAATCTTACATATCCTCTAACTTCCTTACTCTTAACACTGACAAAACCGAAGTCATATTCTTCCCCGCTAACACTCTTCCTACCACATCCCCTCCTCCATTCATTCTCTTTCCCCCCTCCCATCTCTCCTCCTCTCCCCATGCCCCCAATCTAGGTCTCCACATTGACACCCATCTCTCTCTTTCTCATCACATTTCTCTCACTGCCAGATCTTGCCGCTTCCACCTCTACAATATCCGTAAAATTCGTCCCTTCCGAACATTTCACGATACAAAACTATTAATCTCCTCCCTCATCTCCAGACTCTTCTACTGCTCCACTCTTCTCTTTGGACTCCCTTCCTCTCACCTTTGCCCTCCTCAAATCTATCACTCTGACATCCACTCCATCTGCCTCCTATCTCCTCGCGACTCCATCTCCTCTTCACTTAACTCACTAGGTTGGCTCCCTTTTCACTCTCAGCTCAAATGTAATTTCCTCTGTCTTGTCTTCAAAGCCCTTTAAGGTCTTGCCCCTTCCTACCTATCCTCCCTTCTTACTTTCCATACTCCCTCTCGTTCTCTCCGTTCAGCTGATCTCTTCTTCCTTCTCTCTCATCCTCCTCCACTCTGTGCCCCCTCCCGCTTCCGCTCTTTCCAACTTTTTGCTCCTTTCCATTGGAACGCCTACGCCTCCCCGTCCGCTCCATCACCTCCTACCCTTCATTCCGCACTTCTCTCAAATCCTATCTCTTCCACTCACCCACCTAACTTCTTTTCCTTCCTCTTTCTTGATTGAATCTCCCTGTACTTACTCCTCCCATCCCTTCTCTCACTATTATTCCTTTCCATTAGCGCTTAACCTCCTCAACTTTGCAAATTTTCCATTGTACTGTTTTCTGGTTTGATTCAATTGTCATGTATTGCTTGTTGTAATTGACTGTTCCTCTTGTAAAGCGCCTTGGATTAAAACACTATACAAATTAAAATAAATACAAATACATTCAAATACAAATACAATGAGGGATGTTGGTATGATGTGAACACTGAGTACCAATCGGATTTCTCCTGAGCGGGTTATGGTTGCACTCTCGGACAGTATAGTGGACAATCGCTCTCAAAGAAATCAGAGACCCTGGTGCCTGTGGCAGGCGAGAATCTCATGCTGTTGTGTTGGCCTCTCATGCAATGTAATTTTGCTTTTGTATAGTGCCTTTATCCCATTGGTATGGCCTCAAATTGCTGTAGGTGAACACCCTCTGGGGCAGTCCAAGGTTTGGGAAAATAGGTCAGAGGAGTCTCAAATGCATGTGTGGTAGACTGAAACAGTGCGTTACCTAGGAACCTCCAATTCACAGTTTAATATAGTCATTATTGGTAACGCAGTATTAATCCCACTTTTGGAGTCCATGGGACTCCATGGGGATTTTGCTTTGGCTTTACCATGAGTACAGCCACACAGTTTTTGAGAAAAGTGGCAGCTAGACCTCCAGCGTTTTGGAGGTGGTAAATCTTTAATTTCACCTTCAAACTCATATGATGATGCAGGAAAGTGGCGGTATTTTGTTACTGCCAGTTTACTATGCATTTTCTCACACACTGCCATACTCCCACTGATCCCCAATGTCTCTAGCAGATGTGGGAGTGGAGCTGCAGATTGTATCCACCGGCGAGCCAGGTGAAACACACAATGCAGAGGTGGAGGATATAGGCGGTTTCCTTTCCTTTCCACCATCACCACCACCAGCACCACCCACATCCAATGATGTGGATGACGACAACCAAGATTAAAGGCGATCTCTGCAGGTCCATCCTAAAACAAATGATTTTGGAACCAAGTGACACCAAGGAGGAGGGGTTAAGCCAGAGTTTCCGAGACCGGAAAGAAGGACAAAGCAACTCCTGTACCTTTGTGCAGCTTCTTCCGAATGAAGCATGTCGCAACTAATGGCGCAAGATATCAGCATGTGGCAGCCACTGCATCAACTCCACCATGTTCAGTGCTACCTCGGCTAGGAGACATCGGTTCCAATGTATTTGTGCATTGCCTCACCAGCACAGAACCCATGCAGTGGCATAGGCAGAGGAGGGGCAGGTGGCGCCGCCCCTTGCTCCGCCTAGCCACCCGCTGGTGCCCCAATATCCGTCCCACCTGGCACCACAAGCTGCCTCTGCCACTGCCCATATGGTAACCCCCAATTCCCCAAAATAACTGAGTGATGCTGTGTGAGTGTTGCAACCAGTCTTCTGTTCTTTACCGTCACACTGTCTGCACACTTTCAGGTGGCGACTGCTTACAATAGCGGGGCTCCCTGGTTGCACACCTCTCCTCTTGGGAACCCATTAGTGTGTAATCACACTATGCCCCCACTTAGTATTCAGTAGAGAACAAAGGGCTGCAGAGACCTGCATACATGAGCTTTTAAAAAAATCATTGGATATCACCGTTTTATTTTTTAATACACGTGTTATTAGTTCACAAATTACAACAAATTGCTTGCTGTCCCAGGCCAGGATTTGTTCCAATCATTTTATTCTATTCTGTAATGGCCCCTTTAACTCCAATGTCCAATTTAACATGATCAGACAAGCCATACATGGGTTTTGATGACGTGAAGTGTTATATAGGTTATTTTACACAGTTTTCTGACAATGCAGAGACTTACTTTAATGAGACAATATTGGAGATGGACACTAGTAATAGCCATTTTACAGCTCATTGAGGGTCAATGTTTATCTGGCCTCTGCTTAGGCTGGATGTCCCCCAGCTGGGCATACAGAAAAATGCTCTCTCCCAATTTCAATATTTTAATCAGACCGTTTTTGGGTCAAAGTTGGTGTGACATTAAGGTCGCCTGAAAAGGAAAACCTCAAACAACTGCTCTGTCTCTTCGTTTTGCTCCCTAAAGCAGAAAGTTAAGTCTATAAAGTAACATTTGTTTTCCCACAAAATAAAGACAATTGTGCACATAATCTCAGGGTCATTTACTCCTTTACTTTAACCATTTACCTCGCAAACCATGGCCCCATAGGCTTAAGGGTGCAAAAACAATGAAAAAAGACTAACAACAATAGGAACATACAATCCGGATTAAACAAAGGGTTCAGAGGGAAGAGCGGGTTCTGTTGAATAGCAGAGTTTGTAATTCCGCCTTTAAAGTTACAAAAGGATCTCCATAAATAGTCTGAGGGTCTTTTCTCCAATGTCACCCAGTCTCTGTGCTCCATTTGGCCCACGTGGTGGTGAACCGGATTCCGTTTTCTCTGATGTGCACTGGAGGGGGTAAAGTCCTTGATGTAGGTCAAGCACTCCCATTTTAAGACCAAGCTATCTTTTAACAAGTCCAGAGCATCTCCCCGAGGTGAGTTAGATCAGGAGCAGCAGTATCTGCCTGGGTAGGTTTACTCCGATCCCAGACCTGATCCCGTCACCAGACCCAGCTTACTCACCTCCCTATTGAATCACAACTCATTCACTCCTGGGTACTTGCCTCTAGGCCTAGCAAGTAATCATCGGACTACCCGTCAACTAGCCTCCTCACGGGTCCACATTGCTCATCGTTCCACTGCTGCATAATTATTTCTTTATCGTTGCCTGTCTGTCTGTCTGTCTGTCTGTCTGTCTGTCTGTCTGTGGATGGCTCAGCTTCCCTGGGGCACCCTCCCATCACATTCTCCAATCCTCTTTTCACTTTCAGTCCCTTCTTCCATTATGGTGCCCAACACCGGCACATTCCGTGCTATGCTTTTCTCCTCATCACTCTTCTCTTACAACATCTATTCCTTCCTCACCTTCTTGATGCTCCCCGTTAAAGTTGGTCATCTACCCTCCGTTTTCATGTTCTTCCGCAATCATGATCCTATCCTCTCGTATCTGCTATCTCTTGCACCCGCAACTCTTTAGCTTCTCTTCTTGTACCTTCATCTCTCTCTCCACCACCTTCTCCTGCACCTTCAGTTCTCTCTTCACCTCCGTCCCTCCACTCTTGCTCTTCCGCTGCTCCAAACAGCCACAGTGCCATCCCCCCCTTCCTGCCTCTGGGAAGTGCTGTGTGTAGGGCCTGCATGAGTCTATAATGAAGGCTCTGATCTAGGGACTGGCCAAGTGGTAAATATTCTGGTGCATTCAAAGAACCCCAGCATGAGCATTCTGTCCCGAGAACCGAGCCTTCACCGGCCAGTACGTCATCTTGGAATGTCCACTTGCACACATGCGTCGGACGACACGGATGTAGCTGTGAGTAATCTGGTTCCTGTCCGTGATTTGCAGTACCCACAACAGCATCCATCTGGTGAAAGCTTTGCTTGGAAATGCTCACAAGTCCCTGTTCATTCCTCACTTCCCACATGTCTGCAAACTGTGGGTCCCGGACATTACTTTTTCCTTCAATGATTGATTTAAAGATCCCAAAGTTCCCATTCCCTCATTTGGCTGGTCCGGTCATTAGCACACCATCGTGATTGTACTTACCTGCACATGGGTAGCCTTCATATGGTGGTCCCTTGCTCCAAGACCCTTTTTTGTGGGAGGAAAAGGCGATTGTCCCTTTTAGAGAGATTATTTTAAACATCCAGAGGGATATTCCCGAAGAGTGTGGGTTCCAACCAGAAGACAGATCACCCCAATAGAATACACTACACAGGTACACTGACAAAATATACACTTTATAATAAAATTATGCTTGTTAACAGAAATATGTACATTTGTAATTCTTATGTAACCTTTAGTAAGTGCATTTTAACTATTGTTTAATGGATTGGCTTATATCCAAATAAACATTTTCGTTCAATAAATTTATGCATAAACTAACTATAATTATAATTAGTACCTGGCGAGAGTCAACCAGATTGTAACAACCATTCTTATTGGACCTCGTCGGGGCTTAAACCGACCGGGAATCCCTCGGCCGGGATTCCATTCCTCTGTTCCCGGAGGGGGGCGTGGCTGCCCCTCAGCTAATCAGTGGCTGGAAACGGGGCCATTCCTGCTCCAAGCCTCCACAAAGCTGGAGGCTGCCATTCTCCCCCCGCTGGGGATTCAGGTAAGTTTTTCTATTTTTTTTCCTCCCCCCATCCACAATACTCCTCCCAACAACACCCCCCCACTTCCCTTCTTCTCTCTCCTATTGCGGGAGCGAACGCGCTGGGAACACACTTCCCTTTGCTCGGGCCTGTAATTATGGGCCCCTGGGCATTACCTGACTCGGTAATGGCCCCGCGGCTCGGGAATATTGCTTAATAATTATTTTAGAAGGCGCTCAATACTAGAGATTGGTTTCTAATCAAGGGATCGGGATTCGGACCCGTGTTGCGCTACATTTTCTTGCTTTCAAGACAAACGGGTTGACCCTGAGCTATCTCCCCTTACCAGTTCAAATAAGTACTTTGAGTTAAACATAACGCATAGTAAGACACAGTGCATGTGGACCATAGTTGAGGGTCGAAGGCAGATCCTTCCCACTTCTAAAGTATAAGGTATATTACCTGGGGTAAATGAACTCTGTGCGTAGAAAGCTAGGGGGTGTGAAGAAGAAAGGAAATCCTAGACAACAGTAAAACACATTTGAGCAGTCCCACTTTGAATCTAACATGCCAACACATGAATAATTACTGAAGTCCCCACTATTTCTCATACTTAGTAACAAAATATTATTACACATGTAGACCATATAATAGATCCAGTGCATAGGGGAAGTCCAGAAGGCAGCCAAAAAGTCAGAACAGGCAAAGAGTTACCAGACGTATTTGTTTTATTGTTTTTTTGTAACACGCTTACCGGCATACCTGATGTCGGTTTCTAAGAGCAGATCCGGGATTCAAACCTCTGTTGGTCTACATGACCTTGCTTCCAAGACCAGCGCGTTGCCCCTGTGCTATACTCCATTCACAATATGTCCACATTACAACCTTAGAAAGGCCCTGTAATGTAGCTCCAGTGTGAAATCATAGAAATGCATTTCCGAAGCAGCAGCGCAGTGAGTGACTTAATACAATTAAATCTGCAAAAAAAATCAGGGGTAGTTACAAAAGTTATTGGGTTTGGTAGAAAGGTTCAGTGACCCATAGGGACACAGGAGAAATGCCTATATTCAGGTACCTTTAAAAGTTGCTTTCAGTGGAATTTTCTGAAGTTGATAAATGTTCCTAATAGAAATGAAAAGGACACATCCAATAGGCAGAGCTGTAGTTCTGCAGAAAAGGCAGGTAGGTTTCTGTTTTACCCCAGGGGATAGGTGTGCACAAAAAAGCAATCTGTCCTGGGAAGGCCAGAGATGACCCACTCGAAGAGCTCCAGTCCCACCAAGGGATCCATGTGATGAGGGAGAGAAGGAAGCAAGCAGAGCAGGTTTCAGGCCAATGGAAGTCAATGGCAAACTGCCCATGCCTCCATGATCCAGGGGACCCTAGATGGGAAATCCGACATACAACCCAGTGCCACAGGATCCAGGGGCAAGTACAGTGCCAGATGCAGAGAACATGGGCCAGTAAAGGCAACGGAACCCAGTGAATAGACGACTACTCCTAGGACAAGATGCAGGATCCGGCCTGGGCTTGCACCCCAGACTAGCAATGACTCAAACAACTTAAAAGAAGAAGAATCTTCCTTCTGAGCAGGATGACCAGCCAGCAGAAGAAGCACTGAAAGACAAAGGCTCTTCACCAATTGGATCCGGATGGCTAGAAGGGCAAAGCAGGGTTGCAGTCGGCAGAAAATGGTTGCATGATGCATGAAACGGTGAAGGTGATCCAAGACAGCCAAGAAAGGAGCAGTGGCAGAGTAGTGGGGTCCCGCCACTCTGCAGTATGATGGGGGGGCCTTCCTACCTTCAGGTGCAGGGCCCAACAGGAATGCATTGGGAAGAGATGCAAAAACGTCTCTGAAAGAGCCCCAGCCTGAGATCCAATCCAGCATGTGAGGAGGACAGGGGGGGGGGGGGGGTAAAGAACAGCCCGTGAAGGACATTCAGCAACCAAAACGAATAAACCCAAGCAGGAGACAAAGATTCCAGAGGTCAGCCAGTTTGGCCAACCTGCTTCTAAGATTGGATAGCGAGGTCTCATCGCAGGAGATTTGGTGGAAGCCAAATATATTGAATTCTTTCAGACGAATTTGGCCACAAATATATGTGGGGGTTAGGTAAGGGAAACAAAGTTGGGGGGGGGCGGAGTGAGTGCATGAGGGGTCTGCCCGCATATATTTGGGACCAAATGGCTTCAAAGAAAAACAAAATTTGATTTGATGGATTTGGCTTCAACCAAATCATCTCAATGAAATTGCATAGAACTCCAAAATTCAGCATCCTAGATTTGTGGCCAAATCCTACTGCAAAAAAGGTAAGAATCGTTAGAGGGGAAATCCCTGGGGTCTCCCCCCCTAGATGTACACATTCCCTCAGGGGTTGGCCTACGCCAGCCCTACAATCACATACTAGGTAGTCACAAAGATGTTGATGGCCCGACAATCCGGCTGGCCATAGGAAATGCTAAGGTCAACCCACACTATTTTTGTATTGGGGCAGGAGGGGCAAGGGGCCAGTCTAAACCATTCCAAACCCCTCAACAGGATGAAGGCTTGGAATTAGAATTGGCCCATGTGTGCACAATTGCCATTTTAGGCTTCGCTCAACAATCCCACAAACTAAGGGATGACCCAAAAGAAAATAGATGAGATTAAAACGTTTTGTAAAAAGCATTAGTGGCCCAATGGCTAGTACAGTTGTACATCGGGAAACCGATGATGTTATACTGGCTGCAATTTAGGAAAGATATTATAATACAACTGCCACAGCCTATAACCACAACATTAAGGTTCAAGGTCCAGAAAAACCCACAGGATGTAATAAAAACGTTAAAAGTCCCATAAATTAGGGCGGCAGAACTTACTAATACACCTTTTGGGCTCTGCAGATGGTTGTGCAACTTCTGTAACTCATTGTGACTCTTGCATGAGTAGATCCCACTCCTGTAAAATCTGGGCTGCTAATCTGAGGGCAGTCACCCCACCTGCCCTTTTTCTACCCTCTTACCCAATACCAAGTCAGTCACATATCAGAGTGTAGGGTGGAGGTGCAGCAAGAGCCTATTCAGAGCACCCTCCACTGCCATTCAGTTTATTTCACACAGACTGATGCTCATCTAGCAAAACCAATAGTACTTGGCAGTATGATGCATTAGTTAATCAATCAATTACTGCATAAAAGGTATCGCACTCCCAGGTCTGCCACCGCCAGCACCATAAAGGTGGCGCGTTAATGGGTACAAGGCCATGCTGTCAGGTGATGCCAGTGGTCTAGTATGCCGAGAGGGCCCCCAGTGTTCAGTTCAAACAACGAGACACCAGAATGACTTGTTCAAGATCTCCTTGCTCATTTGTTGAACTGGCTACAAGTTAATGTCCATTATTCCCTGTTTGGACTTTGTCGGTTAGTTTGTTTCAGTGCCGGGCATCTGTCACTAGTTAGATTTCTGTGCTTGAACAGTATTTTGATCTCCCCTCGATGGGGTCTGAAGTTGTACACCCAATCTGGGCGTTCTCTCCATTCGCTCCAATTCCGACTCATACCCCGCCCTGGGGTTGTGTGATTTTCACACCCAACTAGGGGTTGTTCGACTTTCACCCCACCCTTGAGTCGTTTGAATCTCACCTTGCCTTGGTGTTGTCGGCTTCTCACCCCACTATGGGGTTGTTAGAGTCTTGTCCCACCCTTGAGTTGTCTGCTTCTCACACGCCCATGCAGTTTCTCGATGGTTCATGGCTTCTCCAAATATCGCCACCATTCACCTGTTCCACTTCATCCCACTGGCTATGCAGCCTCTCGTCTTGATTATCGGTTGTGGCAGCATCATCGTGCATCATGTGCCTCCTCTGTGGGTCAAGGCATCCCACTGGATGTGTATTCATCTCTACAGGCCAAGCCTCCCAGGAGGCCTCCTCTCCTGTGTGGGTCTGTGAGCCTCTCTGACTCCACAGATGCAGATATAATCACCCTCTACTCAGCAGTCAGTAAGCATGAGTATATCTAGGCCGGCTGGAAGATGGTGGCAGAGTAAAGTCAGAAACCACACCAGCAGTTGATACCCGAAATGGATCCTCATTACATATATCAACTCCCATATAAGCAACAAACTAATAGTATTCTTGGGACAAAGCAGTACAACGCATATCCCCAACTAGAGATTGCCTGTTTTCAAAGGAGAGGGCGAGAGGTCACCATCAGTGTGAGCCCGCTTGGCCAGTCCCCTAAGGACATGAAGCCATCAGATGTGAAGCTTAGGACTGGGGAATGGCAAATGGGGTATTGAAGAGGAGTGTGGACTTCATTCGCAATAAAACCTCTTAGATTTCTGTAAGCTCTACCCCTGCATATTGTAATAATCTTCCCCAGGGGAAAAAAACCTCCACAACTCTGTTCCCTTGGGTGACAATTTAATCCCATTGGGGGAATAGACCCATGGGCTATTAACTTGCCAAATAATGTGAGTGTTTCTCACTGTTTGAGCCTCTTTTGAAGAGGGGGGCCTTGTGTTTCCCTGAATTGTTGTTTCCCTCGTTGTTATGTAACTTTCTAGTTCTGCATTATTTTAGTAAATAAAAGTGGGTAAGGGTATAGTGTGTCCATTTGCGCTGGGACAGTAATTTTATACAGGGTGTGGCAGCTGCATGGCAAATGGTCTGAGGCTAAGCCTTATGCCACTAAATATGAATAAAGCGTATAGGAGCCACTTGCACTTAAAGCTTGGCCTTGTTTCACACGATCAATATTACTCTTGCACAAAGTTGCCTATTTCATATATAAATGCTCTTACATAAAGTAAGAAAAAGTCCTTCAAAGAATATTCCAAGAACTTGAAGAGGTGTATATAGGTTTTAATCTATGGTGAAATGTATTGCATAGAACAGCCAAAACGTGTTCCTTAATTCATTTTCATTGTTTCATTGAGAAAACTGAAATATTCACAAAAACTGGCCTGTGTCCCTTTCCATACAATCACATCATCATCAATACATTGTTTCCCCATAACAATATTTTCAACAAATTGGTTGTCATTCAGTGCAGGTTTATCTTCAAAATGAGCTTTGAACAAGTTGGCCGAAGCTGGAGCAAATTTTGCCCCCATTGCGATACTCTTTGTTTGAAGATAGTACCTACCTTTAAACAAAAAGATATTGTTGCCAAGTGTAAATCTCAGAAACTGCTTAATCATTGAAACATGTTGTCTATGTGAGGCTGAGTGTTCTCGAAATGTGTATTCAATTGCCTTGATTGATAGCTAGTTCATGATCCATGGAAGTGTAACGTTCTGTAACATCTTGAGTAGCCAATAGGTACTCGCCTTTCCATACTAGATCCTGAAAAATTGATAGACCATGTATGCTGCATCTAATGTATGCTGGTAACAATTCACTGTGCTCAAGTCCTAATATTTTAAGGACACCAAATAGTGGGCAAGACAACGGGGAGGTACTTAAATGATGCATGGAAAACACCTATCCAATGAAAGTTCATGGAACTGTTCATGTTTACCTATTTCTTCTCTCTCCCTGGACTGGCTCTTTTGTATGTACTAATCAACTGTACTTATTTACTTGAAATGTTATTATTTCCCACTAATGTGTACAAATTAATTAAAGGGAATCAAACATTATTAGTACTCTTTCTGATGCGTAACTTGTCTGTTATTAATGCACCTACAGCCTTGAGAAAGACACATTGTCGAAACAGGTGTTGGCTGTGCCTGTGCAAGAAATATAACCATAGATTAAAACTTATGAACAGCTCTTGAAGTTCTTTTAAAATTCTTTTGAAGGACTTTTTCTTACCTTATGCAACAGCTTTTATTTACGAAAGAGGCAACTTTGTGCAAGAGTAATATTGATTGCGTGAACCAAGGCCAAGAGTGAAGTGCAAGTGGCTCCGATACCCTGCATAGGATGTACTTTGATGGCCAATGGCCGAATAAAGTTCAAGTTAAATGATGATGAAGCTTAGCAGGCACGCCTCCCTAGTTCCTTCCAGAGGAGCTGGCTCCCCTTGGTCTAAGGGAACGAATTCCCTGCATTTGGCACATATTCTGGGCAGACATCCTAGAATTGAGGATTACTGATGGCTAAGAACGTTACAACAGGGACACAAAAATGAACGCAAATGACAAGTGTAGAAGATCTGCCTTTTTTACATTAATTTTAGAACTCTGCAGATCACCTTATCCACAAGGAGGAGCAGTGCAGTGAACTTCAGGGAAGGCTGTGATGCCATGCACATGATGGCCTGGCCAGCATCCTTGAATATATTAGTGTCAGGAACGTAATCTTGAGTGACAGGATCCTTGAACCCTTTAAAGGGCTCCTAGATGGCCTGCCACCATGACATATTAAAAAGAAAAAACATTCCTGTTTGAGGGATAGAAAAGTAAGTGGGACCACAATATGTCATACGCTTAGTGTTCCATTATAAAAAATGAACACCGGGTTCACAAAGATTTATTCCAAAAGGGCAAATGGGATTCTGAATTCTGTGGATTACGATGCAATTTGTAATGCATAGAAACACCCCTTTATTGGTGCAAAGGGGAATAAAATGTGTGCATTTGCTACACACACATTACGATGCTTTTGAGAATAGGCTGCAGGTAATTTTTGGTGCAAATGATGAGATGCGCACATCACTTGTGCCAATAAACTTTTGAAAATCTGTCCCATCCTTTGTTAAAATTCAACCGGACAAACATGTTTTTTATGCCAAATCTATCGTTAGTGACCTGTAGCTCAAATAAGTCAAAACACTTTAGCGGAAGTGGACATTTTCCGGATTGGCTTGGTTCGACTAACCATCTCTATGGAGGTTCCAACAGCTGTAGCCCAGTTCTAAGGTGGGAACCAGCACTCATTCAAGCCCTTATAGGCTTGCCTCCCCTAACTAGGACTAGTAAAACTGTGTCTCTACTCCATGTGTTTGTGCACGGCTCTGGTTCCCAAGGAGCCATTTTCTTTGCCATACCCAACCTCACTGGCCTCTTTCATTGGTTGAATATCACAGTCTTGCTCGCCCCACCACAACCAAAGTCCTCCCTTCCAGAAGGTTAATTCTAGATGTCCTTTGCCACTAAAACCTGTCAAGGGACACCTGTACCTGCCTTGCACCTTCTGCAAGGTTAGGCATAGGTGCAGAGCCAGACATCGCTTCTCTTTCTGGGCAATCGGTTTGAGGACTACCTCGGACTAATCCACCTGTTCCTGTTCAATCTCTTGCTGTGGCAGCACCAGCTTCGACTGGTCATTTATCTCTGAGCAGTTCCACACCTCTCCTTCCCCCTTTCCCTGCTGACGTCCCTCTACAACTGACAAGTTGATTATGACACTGCCCGACAAAACCTCTAGTGTATCTGCAGCAACAATGTCCGACTTCCATTAGGTCAGCCAGGGTTACCTAGACCACCATTTACATTTAATTTAATTGGTTAACGCACCTAATACCTTACTTGAGTTCTGTTTCTAAGCACGGATCCAGGATTCGAACCAGGGTTGCTCTGCGTGGTCTTGTTTCCAAGACCAGCTCATTGTCCCTATGCTGGTTAATCTCATCAGTTCCTACTGCATCCCTTGAAGGTTCACTCCTGTCAAGGCCCCTTGGAAGACTATCTCCTCTACATCACACTACCATCTCCTCATGTGGGTAGCACTGTCTAGCCCTCCATGGCCATTGACGCCTCCCACCCCTTCCATTGGCAGACCCTCCATGGTCAGCCTGCCTCCTTTCATCCTCCTCCTTAGCTGCCTCCACCTCAAGCAATAACTGTAATGACTGTCGGAGACGCCAGGCAGCTTCGTCCGCAAGCACTGCAGGTACAAGGTACACCACTCTCCTCCAGGATCTGGCATAAATATTCTCATACTGTGAGAAAAGAACGTCCTCTTCACCCGCTAGCACCTCATCTGCACCTCCAAAATCAAAAACTCAGCCATGCTTCATCATTTCAATTCCTTTCCGAAACAGGAATGGACAACAATCAACCATCAGACGAAACAACAGAGAAAAAATAACAAAGGCCAGCGACTCACCATGGCAAACTAATGGACTCCCACACGGCTGTTCGAAACAAAAAAAAGAAGGTGACCAAAAACCCAGGAAGGATTTTCTTGTTCAAACACAAATGGGAAGGTTTTTTTGGTTTCACAAACATGCGCAATAGCTTTTCATTTTGTGTATTTTTGGGGGTTAAAGAGAAGGTAAAGTGAACGAAGGAAGATACAAGGCCAAGAACAAACACTAAGCCGAATAGGACAAGAAAAAAAAAGATGAATGTTAAAACGTTTTGAGCAAGAGGAGAAATCAAAATAAATAAAGGGAAAGGAGCAGGGAAAATTTGCCATTTTTAAAAGTTTTATGAGGCCAACTATGGGTAAAAAAAAAGGAAATACAGCAAGTGGTGGGGGGTTTAAAACCACAAATCGACAAAAGGGGGAAATGAAGATCAAACGGCACTAACAACCTAAAAACTAACCATAAACATCAAACTCCCCAGAATCCAACCAAAACCCCTGAAAATACAGGTTTGCCCTGCACACTCCTGCTTTTATAGCCCAACAAAACATGCAGGATTCGGTTTGTGGCGCAAGCCAGGCTTGTCGCCGTTTCAACCTGCCCAGACACTCCATTTCACCTCACATTGGCATCAACTCATTTTTCACAGCTTAACAGTTTGCTGGAAATGTTTTTCCTCATTTGAGCAACTAGTGTATGATCAGTCTGATGAAAACAAACGGGCATCCTTTAATAGCAGTGCTTTGTTCTAGGTCTCTGTGTTTACCACATTTGAACTGCATGTCTGGTGGCAACCTATTTGAACTTTCCAGGACGCTGCACCTGTAATTAATCAAACTACTTCTTTTGAAAAACTCTAACTTATCAAAATTGTTCCCGGTGGGTGGCTTGCGGATCAGGGGAGAATCGAACCTGAATCTCAAATGCGTTTTCCTGGAAAACGACCTTCTTACGCAGCGTTGAAGGTTGGGAGTCTTTGATCCCAATAGCGATCAATACTTTTCATCCATGCCAATTGATCGCTGGAAGCCCTTCACAGTGCGGTCTGCCATCATGCCATCTCATCAGCCAGACCCTTCATTTGCCCAGCCTATCCATCATCAGACTCGAAGACCTCAGTGGATTATAGTCTTTCTTCTTATAGTCTTTCTTCTTAAATTAAGACTCTTTAAGGGGAAAAAGAATGGGCGACTACTGCTACAGTAAAGACAAGAGAATATTTCCCTGCCCCAAAATGCACGTTCCCTCCCCTTTTTTGCTCGAAGCAGAATGTGCTGCTCAAAGGTACTCTGTTTCAGATTCTAAGTGTCGTGACGCCCAATGCAAACTCCTTTTTTTAAGACACACGTTAATCATCCTTTACCAGGGTCGCGGTCCATTCTCGCCATCCACCATTTCAGAACGAAATCCATGGTGTTAAGAAGTGCACCATCTCTCAACCACAGCATACATATGTTTTGTCACAAGTAGGGAGGAATGGAACACTCAGAGTGGCAGATGAAGTGGTCATAGGTCCCGGGAGGATAGCTCAGCGGCAACGTGCTCACCTTGGAAACAAGACCACAGGTTCGATCCCTGGGTTCACGCTTAGAAACCTCTGGGAATTAAGTGCATTATAAATACGCAACTAAGAGACATTCCTATTACAGCGCCTCAATGACCCAGAGCTGTCTGAGCACTTTAAAAATGCAAATAAATAAATACAAATAAAAATTCTGGAAGTCTAAAAGGGCAAAGAATGAAGTAGTAACAGACAATTCGGGATTCCTTGCAGTTTGTCTTTCGCAGTCCCCCATAAGAGCAGCCCACTCTAAGGGCCCTCCCTCTTCAGGCTACTAAGAGGTTACCTTGTGGATTAATGATTCCCTCCATACAAGTGATGCCTTGCTGGGCTCTCAGGTGGGCTTGGAGGGTGACCTACAGGATGGAAATGCATCTAAAAAAGGAGACACATCTAGACAAAACAGGGTGAAAAAGGAGAAGCAAAAAAAGGTTCAGAGAGGGCTGAAACTCAAGAACAGGAGGCCAAGAGTCTAAAACCAAAACAAAAATATAAATACCAGCCGTCTGTCCAGGCCATTGCTCAGCAAGCCACCAAATTCCTGACTATTTTCAGAGGGTCCCAGCACACTTTTCATGATACCTGTGTCCACACCGCGGTTTGGGCCTTTGTCATGGCTGCAGTCTTTGTATTGACTCAGTCAAGATGCTTGACATGGTCTGGGATGGCACCTTGTTCTTGCATGACAGTACCATGGGCAAGACATTTAAGGGATCTCTTTTACTCTTGGAGTTGTTCGGTTAAACACGGATGGAAGTGTTCCCCTACCCAGGGGGTATTAGCAGTTACGCTGTACCCACCTGGAATCTCAAGCATTAGTAAGATTTCTATATTTCAGCTGGTGGCCTTGCTACTCCCACCGGAGTGTCAACATCTGCAAGCATTTCATTTTTTATTTAGGCTGGTGGCCTTGTTTTTTCCGTCAGCATCTGGATTATAGCTTCCATCACACTTTTCTCTGGGGATCCTGCCTGTAGTCGCCTACGGCATCCACTTAGCCTGGCTTTTCTTAGTATTTGCATCTAGAAGCTTACCAAACTATCCTCATTGCTGCCAGTCTGGATGACCACCTTGTCTTGGCCAACACAGACTCTGCTCAGCTGCACTAGTTCACCTTCTGGACTTTGTCACATCCTGGCCTTCATGATTTACCCGATACACATTCTATGCTCGTGCTTCTCCTAGCCTAGCTCTCCTCACTAGAGCTCTCGGGAACACATCCTACCTCCCGCCCCATCAGGAAAGGGGCTCCCTTAATAGAAGTGTTGGAAAAGCGATTGCCATGACGAGGTCTTTTATTCACAGTCCCATTTTATCATTACATGTGTGTATCAAGTGTCACACGGTCATGGACATGACCCTGCCAAGGCGGGGTACTGGATAGGAAGATTCCATCACTGCATTTTTCATTGTGGGAGAATTCATCCTTTCTTTTTCCATCCCATTTTCTGCAAATATATGTGTCGGGTGGGTTAGGGTAATAATAAATAAAATTTTAAAAAAAGTTTTCTCCCACGATGACAAATTCTCGATGTAATCACATAAATGGAATCACATAGAAGCACCAAGGCTGGGCCAGTGACTCCTCGCAACCTGTGGTAGGCCGCTGACCAGGGCAAGGCTAAATCCAGACCTACCACAGATGGGCCCACCACCCACCCTCCCCTAAATCCAGACCTACCACAGATGGGCCCATCACCCACCCTCCCCAAATCCAGACCTACCACAGATGGGCCCACCACCCACCCTCCCCTAAATCCAGACCTACCACAGATGGGCCCACCACCCACCCTCCCCTAAATCCAGACCTACCACAGATGGGCACACCACCCACCCTCCCCTAAATCCAGACCTACCACAGATGGGCCCACCACCCACCCTCCCCTAAATCCAGACCTACCACAGATGGGCCCACCACCCACCCTCCCCTAAATCCAGACCTACCACAGATGGGCCCACCACCCACCCTCCCCAAATCCAGACCTACCACAGATGGGCTCACCACCCACCCTCCCCTAAATCCAGACCTACCACAGATGGGCCCACCACCCACCCTCCCCTAAATCCAGACCTACCACAGATGGGCCCACCACCCACCCTCCCCTAAATCCAGACCTACCACAGATGGGCCCACCACCCACCCTCCCCTAAATCCAGACCTACCACAGATGGGCCCACCACCCACCCTCCCCAAATCCAGACCTACCACAGATGGGCCCACCACCCACCCTCCCCTAAATCCAGACCTACCACAGATGGGCCCACCACCCACCCTCCCCTAAATCCAGACCTACCACAGATGGGCCCACCACCCACCCTCCCCAAATCCAGACCTACCACAGATGGGCCCACCACCCACCCTCCCCTAAATCCAGACCTACCACAGATGGGCCCACCACCCACCCTCCCCAAATCCTTGGCTCCCCAGTATGCATAGAGCTGCACATGTGCGTTGGTGCCTCTGTCTCTCTCCTGATGCACATCAGCCTCTGTTCTCGCCAGGTCTCTTCCTACATGTTCAGATGGTTCCCAAGAAACTATATCGCACAGCATGTACTACACTCTTCAGACACCTGGCATGTCTCGGAAGGATAGCTCAGGGGCAACCCGCTCCCCTTGGAAGCAAGAGGACGCAAAGCAACACAGGTTTGATCCCCGGTTCTGAGCTGAGAAACCTCTGGGTATTAAGCATGTTATAAATAACAAATTACAATACAGATTACAATGGATAGAGAAAATATAAGTACCATAATGCACCTGGGCCCAAAGATCAAGACCTGGCCTGAAAAAAAGGAAAAACTGACGGTTTATCCAGATAGGAATGGACAAAGTTTCCCCATTCAGGGGCCATATTGGAAACCCAACACTAAACCCACAAAAGCCAGACTGGCTACCGGGCACAGTGGAGCAGCGGCAATCAGCAGAGCGCGGCTCAGCACTAGAGAAGACCAGGTATCCGTACCCGAAACATTTTTATGCACAGACTTGCATGAGAATGGAGAAGAAAGAAAGGTCCACTATGGCCTCATGCACCTTATGGACCCCATGGCCACGAAGGAGGCGAGGTTAAAAGCCCTTATGCACACGTCCAGGGGAAATCCTTGCCCACAAGGTGGGCAAGCTCAGACAGATTCCCTCAAGTAAGCAGCTGACTCAAGCAACCAATGCTAGCAGAAGAAATCGTCTAGGCAGGAAGAGGAGGGCTATAACAAGCCGTCAGAGTCAATTGCTAGGGAAAGGTGTATGGGTTGAGTCAGAAAGGAGATGAAGGTGGGGAAAAAGACCAGAGAGGAGTGTGTAGCAGCCCGAGGAGGATTTAGAAGAGACTTTGCAGTGTTTACAGACAGAGGAGCTCAGTTGTAGGGTGGTAAGAAGGGAGTACCAATTGGATGTGAGCTGGAGGTGATTTTGGAGGGAGAGTAGGAGAGAGAGGGAAGTAAGTCGCAGGAGGGTGGAAAGGAGCAGATAAAGTAGTATTGGGAGGAGTGAGATTTGGAGGAAAGCAAATACGATCAGGAAGGAACTGGTGAGTAGAGACAGGAGGCGCGAGAGAAGTTAAGAAAAAGAGACAGATTAAAGATAGGGGCGAGATCAGAATGGAGTTGGATGGAAGACAGGAGAAGGGCAAGAGAGATAAGACCATGAAATGGTTGAGAGAGGTGAGAGATCAGAAGGGAGTTGGATGGAAGTCAGGAGAATGGTGAGAGAGATAAGACCATGAAACGGTTGAGAGAGGTGAGAGATCAGAACGGAATTGGATGGAAGACAGGAGAAGGGCGAGAGAGACAAGACCATGAAACGGTCGATAGAGGTGAGAGATCAGAAGGGAGTTGGATGGAAGTCAGGAGAATGGTGAGAGAGATAAGACCATGAAACGGTTGAGAAAGGTGAGAGATCAGAAGGGAGTTGAAGGGTTTAGAAAGAAGAACGGGGAGAAAGTGATACATTCAGGAGTTGGAGAGTGGAAAGACAAGACGAGAGACAGAGGAGGGAGGACAAACAAGAGGACAAGCATATGGAGATCAGAAAGCAGCTGAACATATTTTGAGATGTTTATCTGGAGAAACACGACAGAAGGACAACCATACTACCCTGGTAGGTCAACCAGGAAGTACCAGAGGTCTTCAGAGAGATCAGGTCACAGCCTTAAGGCCCCCTTATAGGACAGGGATAGACCACAGTAAGGGTACCCAGTTTCTAGAGTACTGGCACTGCAATGTGACCCGAGTAGAGTAGGAAGATTGGCATATGAGGTGGCCCCCCCTTAAAAGTTGAGGGAAGAGTATCGGCGGACCGCACGTAGATTGCGAGCCACAATTGCATGTTTTTGTACCACCATTTGTAATAAAACGGAAAACATAATGGACATGTCTTGAGACTCATTGAGCTCTTTGTCTCACAAGGTTGACCTTGGGGTAATAGTTCCATGTCCTCCCAAATTCTATGGGCTTGGTTTGGGTACCCTTCCAAATGCTGGGCACTAATGATTATTGAGGACAAGCCCATGCCCCACCCCTGAAGTCTGCAATGTTCGAATCAGGCGGCATGTTCCCCATGTGCCCACACGTCTCCCTGCTCTCTTGCTGGCGGCGCTGTGCCAAGCGCAAGCTTTCACCAGGTGTACTTTCCGTGTCTGCATCAAGACTTCTATTTGATCCATAAGTCGGATCCATGATGTAGCTTGTGCAGATTCTTCACTCCAGCCCGGAGACTGGAAACACAGACAGACCCTGGGAATGTGAAATATTGCTAGATAGTGTTGCATGTGTAAAACACTGCCTGGGGCGTATTTCCTTGGTGGTTGGTTTCGGGAGACAAAGAGGTGGGATTAAAGATGCGCCCTTGTTTCCCTCAACCATAAAGTGTATGTCCCTCTGACAAACATGGTGTCTTCTTGACAACTCCAGACACCATCTCGATCACTGATTAGACCTATGTTGGGCGAAATCGAGGAATGCCTGGAAGATTGGGGGGGAGGGGTCATGCCATTACCCCAATTCTGTGGCTGCATCATGGTGTGTGTGGCTCCCTCTGGTCTCTAGGCCCCCCAGATCTTCACCATGGATTACCAACAATCGACATTGTTGGTATCATTATTTCTCGTAGAAATAACATTGTTGGGGAAACATTCTTATTCCAACTATCCTGCACTTTCTCCACATATTGTAGGACTGGGGTGTATTTACATAACTATACCAGTCCTAGGATATGTTGTGATTGATCATAAGTACCAGAAAATAAAATAGCGTTGGTCCCAAGGGAGGTGTAATGAATGGGAAACAACCTTGTCAAAGTAGGTTACTTAATAAAAAAGCCTACTGCGCATGATACTTTCAGCCATCAGTGAAAAAACTCAAATCCATGGTACCCAAGAACCTTTGCTCTATGAGGTTATGTGGCATTTGTATAGCGCCTGCTGCCATTGGTATGGCGTCCAAGCACTGAGTATTAACGTCCTTTGAACTACCATAGTCTTAGATGAGAAGTAGTGAGAGGGGTGCCCAGGGGAAGTTCCTAAAGATGGCTGTTCCAGGCTCGTGGGTCTGTGCGGGCCTATCCGCACAGGTCTGGACTGGCGGGGGTAGAGAGGCGGTACAGGTGAGGGAAGGGGATTTGAAGATGCTAAATGCAAAACAGAGGCTGTGTGGGAGGGAAAATAAATACATAAATGCAGATGAGGAAGCACATGAAACTATATAAATAAATCGGTAGAGCTGGGAAGGAGCAGGCACTGAGAGAAAGGTGAGAGACAAGAAAAGGAGAGGGGTTGGAGGAGGCCCTTACCTGCAGGTGTTTCCACTCTGCCAGTGCGCTGGAAAAAAAATAGACATCCACTCAACTGGAAGGAGGACTGAAAAAGAAGGACACACCAACCTGAGGCAAGGAAGAGATGCATAAGCAAGTAGGGGAGGCACCCTGAACGCGTAGCACCTGAGAGAGGCAGAGTGGAAGAGAGAGGCAGAGTGGAAGAGAGCCGCGGAACTTGTGACTGTCAGCCAGGACGAAGCACTGAAGACCCAGTGTCTGCCCGCAGCAAGAGATGGGAGAGAAGGGGATACCTATCCTTGTGGTGGCATAAACACTAAAACTTAGTGGAGGGCCATACGCCTGCCCAACGATGCCAAAACCATCAGACTGAGAATTCAAAGAACATGCAGCTTACCTGCAGTGATAACGGGATGCTGAGCGAGTGAGGTCCACGACTGGCAAACTGGTGAAAACGAACGGATGGCGAGGCAGAATTAACGAGAAGAACCCATGCCAGTGCAGGCAACAGAGAAGTTCCCCTGTAAGACGATAGGTAAAAGGGAAGAACGGGAGGCTTCTGGGGAATCGTTATTCAATATGAGAAACTCGTCCCAGTGAAATTGACGAAGTGTTGAATGTAAAGTTGATGAAGGTGAACTTTAATAATATGAGAAAGTTGGCGAATTTGCAAGATGCACGGACACGTCCACGTCCACACCATCCTTATGTAGGAGATGCATACAATCTGCAGTCGTGAAAGAGCATCTGCCATCTTGAATCAGGAGGATGTTGATACAGATGTCCACCATATTGGAGTTGTGCAATATCCCACAATGGAATTACTGCAGACATGGTTTCATTAAGGTGGTCCGCATCTGCGAGTGCCATACGTTTGCCACAGACATCTAGGCAACAATCTACTCCAACAAGCCATCACCTTAGTGTCAGGGATACAATTCCTGACAGAACAAATACTAATCAGAAATCCAAATATAACGAGTGGGGAAATCATACTTGTTTCAGTGAGAGACTGAACACTAAGAAGAGTGAGAATTGTTCTTGGGGTCAGCTTACTCGTCCCAGTATTGAGAAGAGTAATATTTATTCAGGTACTCAGCCTACTTGTCTCAGTGAATGGCCCAATGCTAAGAAGAGTGAGAATCACTCAGGGACTCATCATATTTGATCCAGTGGAACAGAAAAGAATAAGAAAAGTAAAACACTTTCCTGGGTTCACCATAACTGTCGCAGGGAAAGAATGAGACCGAAAGCTCGGTACATCACACAGATCTCAGTGAGGAGACCAGTGATAGGAAGAATATAGCAAGTGAGAAGAGCGTAGGTGCTCAATTTGTGGAACTGTTATTAGAGAACGAGAGGCTGATAAATACCATTTTGAAGAACAGAGTGGAGGAACACTCAGGTGTCAGAACACCTAGAGAGGCGAATTTGAGAAACCGAGGGAAACTAAACAACAGGGTGTAGAGAAGACCCCCTGAGAAAACAAAAAAACATGGTACAAGAGATATCTAGGTACTATCTGAAAATCCTGTATTAATACAGACTTGCTGGAGTCAACCCAGGAGAAGGGAGTCATTCTCCTGGTCTTTAGTTGCTATTTTAAGTGGTAGAGTCAGCGTAGACTAGCTTTGGATGGAGGACAGACTTCGCTTTGGACTTTAGAACGGACGACAAGCACCCTAGTTTAGTTAGGTTAGGTAGGAAAACCCTTAGATTAAGGAAAGTAAGGCCTTTTCTAATACTTTACATTAACTACTAGTCTACTCCTGACCCTACACAATAGGTCAATGATGCTTTCCCTCTAAGTGGGAGGCATTAGGATAGTAAGACTAATAGCCTTAAACAGGATGACAAGCACATTAGCCCACCAATTGGGGTTCATCTTAATGAATGTGTTGAACATCCTTTCTGGGCGAGGACCCAGGAGATTTTTTTAGGGAGACTATGATGTTAACTGCTAAGATGTTTTTTTGTACATTTCCATTAAGCTTTGGTTAAATCATAAAAGATGTCATGGGGACCTGATTGCCTGCTAGTGGCGGCAAAATGAAGTTGCCAAGCCACTTTTGAAGTGCCCACTAGTATGGGCCTAGTGGCGTGTGTGGGTCTGGGCATTTTCCAAAACAATTATGCATGATTACTTCTTACAGCCATGATCAAAGATTGCCAATCTGCTACTTTCAATTCTTTTCGGTATTTCTTCAACCGACTAAGATCAGCATTTTTCATGATCTAATGGCTTGAGTTAATTTAATTCTGTTATTAAATCTCTTAATTAGGTTACTCAAATCACTCCTCGTATTCCTTTTTGCTTGTCGGATCAGATAAGCAAACTGATGTTTGTATAGCATGCTGCCAGCACAGCAAAATATAATAAGTGATGGTGATCTATCAGTAGTAATCACATTCACCAATGATGTGATAGCTGTTGTATATAGTAAGAAATGTTTCCAGTTATGAAACCTGCGTCCCCTGCACACTATATTGTGACCTAAGCCTTCAAGATGTTTATATGTACCAATCTATCCTATGTTCTCAATGAAGAGGGAAACAGGATGGCACGTGGAAGTTTTCAGAATGATTACAACATAGTTAATTGCATATACATTTTATAACTTGTCGATATGTGATTCAAGAAAGAAATTTTCAATACTTACAATTCACGTGTAGTATAAAAATACTTTATTTAGCAAAAAAAGGCCCAAAGCATTTCGAGTAATTCCACTCTTCATCACTCTTCATCAGGGCCAAAAATACAAATTTTCAACAATTTCTATAAGAAAAAACAATAGTAAAGAACCTATTAATATGTTATCATATTATATCATAAATTATAGTGTTATCAATTTGACGATCTTTTACTAAATAAGCAACACCAAATTGGGTTGGCTGGCTTATGCAGACAATCTTTTACTTATTGATCATACCCCGGTCGGTTTACAATTAATGTTGAATGCTCCAATTGCATTTGCGAAATCCAATGGGTTGACGATTGATTCCTCTAAGAGCAAAATCATAGTATTCACTAGAAAATATCGTCCCAAAAAATACAGATGGAACCTTACTAATGATACTTTGGAACAGGTTACGGCATATAAATATTTAGGTCTCATTGTGGATGATAAGTTAAAATGGGAATTACATGGGTCGGATTTGAAAACAAGATGTATTAGAGCTGTGAATGCTTTGAGTATTATTTTCATAGGAAAAAATGATGGTTATTCTGCTTCAAGTGTCATGACAATTTTTAATGCAAAGATTAAGTCTATGCTCTCTTATGCTATCACTATTTGGGGAGCAAATTATACTAAACGCCTCATAATTTTTTAAGCAAAACTGTTGAGACGTTTGCTGTGTCTTCCTCAATGTGTAAGCATTGAATATATTTACGTTGAGTTTAACATCAAAAGCACAACAAGTATTTACATAATGTAATGTGTGCTGTTAGTAGAAAAACTGTTAAAACTCCAAATTGACACCATAATTGCCCCCTATTTGCAAGCTCTTTTGCCCATAGTTGATAAAATAAGGGATAATACATTTGCCATTTTAATGCATATTTTTAAAAAATGGACTCGTGATTACAACATGAATGCTTCGTATTATACACTGAAACAGAGACTAAAGAAAGATCTGAGAATTGTTGATTTTGAGAAGAATTTGGTACATATAGGTACTAAATCTACCAGTGGCAGTTATTGTCAAGAAAGTATGTCTAGAACTTCCTCCCCGGCATATATAACTGCCTATCCAAGTCCTCGTACCTTTCGCTGCTATTTTCTTATTAAATTTAATGCATCTGAATTATTGTCATCTAAAATGAGAAAGTCCACCATACGATACGACCATAGTTTCTGTAGACTATGTGGTAACCTAGTCACTGAAACAGCGCAACATGTGATAATTGAATGTGAAAGCCTTATTGCCTTACGTACAAAATATTTTAAATCTTATGATAATGCCCTAAATATGAATCAATTCTCAGTGCAATGGATGAATTTTATGATGGGAAACAACATTAATTTTATATATTTTATTGTATGGTTTTATCTTCATATAGTTGATATTTTTAAATGTTTGGAATAAGAAAAGTTGTTTTAAGCACATTTTAAATTGATTTTTGATTTAAGGTTTTTCCCTCAGATTTTTTAATGGTGTGTAACTTATCCATTTATGATGTGTGTAATGTGTTATACAAAGCCTTTGTTGCCATGTGTATATCTAATAAACAATTGAATTGAATTTGACATCTTATGTCCAGAACTCAAATTGCAAATAGTTTATCATATTTAATCTCTCAAAGAGGCAAAACACATATGCCATCATATTTCAATAGTTGAAGGAAATCCATTGTTAAGAAAAAATTGTGAGTGTACCCAAGGAACTGCTTAAATAACGGTCATAATAGCAAGTCATTTTTCAGAAAGTCATATTTCAGGGAGAGATCCCTCTAAATTTAGGTAACCCGTCCTCACTTGGTATGTTAGATCTTGGTTGAATGAGACATGTTAGAGTGTAAAAGCATATTTCACATAATACCACCTGAAAATGAACATTGGCCTAAGCGCATTTGCAAAGTACTCTAAATCGCATTTAAATGAACTTGCAATAAGCTGTCTATGCCACCATCTTAAAGTTATCTACCATTTTGATTAACTCCTGCTTTCTGCCCCATGCTAGAAATTGTGTTTTTGGCTCCAGCAGAGCAAAATTAACTTTGTACTGTGTCAACGTAGATGAGCATGTTGAAGCTGCTAAGGTGGAATTGTTTGTCCTGCACTAAGAAACCTTGGAGCTAAACAAGAGCCATATTTAAACAGTAATCTAGAGACCATCTGTATCAATAGTGTCTTCTCCGTTCAAACAGCAAAACAGAATGTTGAACAGCTGAATATGTGCTTTTGCAGAAATCTGTGTTTTCGCTCCTTGAAACTGAGCTGACTTTAAACTTAAGAACAAACGGTAGACAAATATGAGTAAATGAAACAAAGAATGTTACCATTGTGTCTTATGTGCAAAACAACATGTCTAGTATTTGAGGAAAACATTGAACAATGTATAGTTGTTTGAATCTGTATAAGTTGTGTGAACTGGCTATGAACACTAGTGAGTGGGCAACTCAAAGATGGGCTGCACTATGTGTCCGGGATTGTGAGAGAAATGTATAAATATGCATTCTTTGTAATGTAATGTAATGTCCAACACTCTCTCATCTCACGGTGTCCGCTACCCCACATTGGGAGGTGTTGAGAGACCAGACATCTGTTCTGCAAAATAAAAGTGTACTTGTACCATTGTACACGTGCCTGGCGTATTTCTATTAAGTGGTATTAAGTCTTGATATTTCTTTAATCAGATGGTGCCCGAATAGGGACCCTCAGGATTGATGTCACATTGCTAAGACAAGGACAAGCCTGCGGGACCGGGATCGGAGAGTGATGGGGACCCCTGCAAAGTGAGACACAATTCCTCCGCAGTACTGCACGACCCGATGCCTGGACGGTGAGCAGCGTTTAGCAAGACATCACAACGAGGGTCTCCGTATTGAGGCCTGTTTTGCGAAAACGCCAGCCACGACGATTTGTAATACGATCAGACCGTTTTGTTTGAAATCAGTTGAGTTGTTTCAGGGTATTATTCCGCAGAGATAGACAATCTTTGGAACAAGGTCAGCCGGCGCCACCCAATGGGTCACCAGAGTTTTTAATGTTCTGTAAGTATATTCCTAGGAACTATCGTATTTAATGAAATTTGGCACAAACAGACCAGGCATGTTTCTAAGCTTCAGTGGCCAGTCTATGGTAGTTTTGAAATTGCCCGCCTAGAGCATTTAGAATCTGTATTGTTGAGAAAAATGGCTAGGCCTGCAGCATTTGATTCAGTTAAAGAATGGAGAAAGGAGGCTATTCAGCAACTTAGAAGTAAAGAAAAGCATGCACTTAGAACCATGACAAATGCTGAGAAAGCATTTTTGCCTGATAAGCAGAAACAATCAGAATCCATTAGACGTATGCATAGGGCTTTTCAACTTGATGTGCAAAAGATATATCCCGCTCAGGATTTTCATACATCAGATGAGTTACTTAATAAATTGTTGAATGAACGTAGAACTGCTTCCACTGCACCACCTCCTATGTGCCTCTCCCATTGTAGTTCCTCCTCCTCCCATTTTTGTTCCTCTTCCTGTTCCCCCTCCTGCACCTCCACCCTTGCCAACAGTTGCCGTCCCCATAATTCCGTCTGCACCGCCAGCGGTTTTACCTCCGCTACCTATTGTTTCTTTACCAGGTGGTTCTGCTCCACCTGTAGTGGTTCAAGGGGAGAGGAGGGAGCTGATACAGTAATAGTGACTTGTGGTGCAGTATCTAAATACAGAAAGAGGGAATTGTTTACATGGGCTAAAAAATACATAGAAGAGGGCAATGAATCGGCTGTTTTAGTTGCGATTTCTGTCCAAGGGGGTATTCCTGAACAGACTATTTTGGTAGAACGGATGACAATGCATTTAGTTGATATATGGAATAATTTAACGGACATTAATGTCCACAGGGGTTGAGGGATTTGAATGTCCTTAACCACTCAAGTGACACTGCAGAGAAAGTATATGAGCACGTAGTGAAGGTATTTGAGTTTAAAAGGGAGCTAGATCGGTTACAGAAAGATGAGATGGATGCAAGTGAACGGCAAGCTTCATATGTGCAGAAGCGATTTCTTCTTCCTTTGAAACCAATGAGTGAAGAAATGCGCATTTGCACAAGAGACGCTCTTAGATGGAATGCAAATGTTTCAATTTCTCCCATTGAAGTGCATGACACGTTTAGTTACTATGCTCCGGCAATGCAAAGGAAAGTGTTACAGGTGATGGTAGAGTATCTACAAGATGAATTTATGAAGAGAAAGGTTTGTTGTGCCGCAGATTTGATGGTCATTTATAAGAGCATTTTCGCCCGATACTGCTTTGACTACTTTTCGTCTTGTTGCTTAATAGACGTTCGGATTTGCCTACTTTACAATTACCGATGAGGGAGGTTCCTCCGATATTTGTCCCAAAAGTAGAGATTCCAGCTAATGCCGTAGCAGCAACACCTGCTACTACTATTGAAGCACATTATGTCTCACAGTTTGTTCATGTCCCATTTTGTAGATAGGAAGTGAATACCATTAGGCAATCAATTCCAAATATTAGGAAGAATCCAACAGGATTTTATAAAGAAATTTAATCTGTCTTGCATTTGTCAGTTTTCACGCTGAGTGATATAGATTTGTTATTTCCCGTGATCCTTCCTGCTAATTTGTGGAAGAAGATTAGAACTTTTGATGATCAGGCAGGGATGAGTAATACATGGGATGCCTTAGTACGAATAGATGGGGAAAGAAATGCTGGTGAGAAACTGCCACAGGTGATACTAATGTTGCCAGACAGAATAGTGACTAAATTGAAAACTTTAGTTCCTGAAAAAAAGAATCATATGGGATAAGCTTACGGCTTCTATACAATTGAAGTCAGAGGGTGCAACAGAATATTTTAACAGATTTGAGCAGGTATTTTCAGATTTTAGTTGTCAAGATTTAAGTACAGAGCCAGGAAAAAGGTTGTTTGTAGATAAGCTTGTGCATGGATTATTGCCTGCAATCCAATCACAGATCATGAATTTTGAGAGTGCTTGGGAAGCAAAATCACAATCTTAAGTGTTACATATTGCTCAGTACTATGCGAATAGGGTTAATACAGAGAAGGAGAAGGTGGAAAAGAAGCAGGGCGACCTGAAGACTAGAGTATTGTTGCAGCAAATAGCTAGAGCAGCCAGAGGTGGGAATACACAGTTTACAGGCCAATTTACACCACAGGGTAGTGCACAACTGGGTCCTGTACACATGAACCAATGTGCATATTGTAGACAGGAGGGTCATTGGTGAGCACAATGCCCGATCCTACAGCAGAGATCAAATAGCACATATTGTGCCATGGATAGACGATCAAGAGGCCGTCCTGGGATAGGGGGTCCTGGTAGAAGTCAGTTTGCACAAAATCAACAGACACCTTCACAAGTTAGTCAGCAACAGAATGTTAATAGTGAGAACATTTTTGATAATCTTTCGACTGTCTATTTTTCGGAGGATTTTGCAATTGATGATATACTGTTCCGTTAGGACAGCCCGAAGCATGGTCAGGAACCAGTACCTATTCCCATTGATCAGAAAGGGCCCTACATTGAAATGAAGGTGGGGAATAGGGAGCATCTATTTTTGATAGATACAGGAGTGCAGAAGTGTTCTATTGACCATTCACAGGTTCCAGATATTGCACTGTCAGGGTAGAGCAACATTTCTGTAGGGTTCTCTGGTACGCTTGTGGTTAGTCCGGTCTCTGGGCCGGTACCGATCACACTGGGACCATTCACTGATTCGTGTCCATTTCTTTTGACAACAAATTGTGGTGAAAACTAGCTGGGATTGAATTTATTAAAGAAATGGAATGCTGTGATTTACTGTTCTCCAGATGGAGTATACTTAACGATTTTGCCCCAACAAACTTCCGTTCCGCAATTTTTGTCTAGGCCTTTACCAACTGAATTGAATAAGGTACGGACATGTTTATGGGTGGTTAATAATAATGAGGTTGGAATTTTACAAATTGAACCAGTTAAAATTGTCTTGAAACCAGGTGTTAAAATGCTGCGTATTCCGCAGTATAAGATTTCGGTTGAAGGTGAACAGGCTTTGAAAAGTATGGTCTCTGATTTTGTGCATCGAGGTGTAACTGAGGAAATTGCAGGAAGCGTGTGTAATAGTCCGATTTTGCCAGTCTATGAGAAAGGGGATAATGTGATTCAGTTTTATTTTATTATCGACTTACGTGCAATTAATAAGGTTGTTGCTCCACAGTTTCCGATTGTGCCTGTTATCACAATTCTGACTATGATGCCAGCCACGGCTACACATTTTAGTGTTGTGGATTTGAAAAACTTTTTTCAGTATTCCTGTACATGTTGATAGTAGATATTTGTTTGCGTTCACCTTAGGGGGACACTCGTTTATGTGCCCTTGCGGCACACGAGTGAATGTAGAGTCCAAGTATTTATAGTAGTGCGTTCAAAGAACAGCTTGATACACTTGAGTTACCTTCCACTTGCATGTTGTTAAAGTACGTTGATGATCTACTTCTAGCTTCTGATTCTGAAGTTGCTTGCAAAGAGGGCACTGTATTGCTGCTTATTCATTTAGCAGAACATGGGCATAAGGCGTTGTTGAAGTTTCAATATTGTCACTAGGAGGTCTCCTATTTAGGCCATCTCCTGTCGAAGGAGGGAAGAAGACTAACACCTGAACATATACAAAGCATCTCTGTTATGTCTGTCCCAAGCTTTAATAGGCATTGCCTCATATTGTACACAGTGGATCCCACATTTTTCTTTCTTGATAAAACCTATGTTGGCACTGACAAAGAAGGGTATTTCTTTGCCTTTACCATGGAACATGGATTGCCAGAATGCTTTTTATTTGGTCAAGGCTGCGTTGTGTTCAGCACCAGTTGTGGGCACACCAAATTAGGAAAATATCTTTGTGTTGTATGTGCATGAATGTGATGGATGTGCTTTGGCTGTTTTAACACAGGAACATGGGGGCAAGAATAGACAGTGTGGCTATTTTTCCTCCACGTTAGACGCTGTTGCATGCACTTTGCCAAGATGTTTGAGAGCTGTAGCTGCTGCATCCGTGAAACAAAGTGAGGGTATGATTTTAGGTCATTCTTTAACCGTGATGGTACCCCACTCCATAGACGTTCTATTAAACAGAACGCACATGGCACATCTCACATCAGCTCCACTAACAAGGTACTAGCTGATTCTATTTGCTCCACATATCCAAATTGAGAGATGTTGCTCATTAAATCCGGCTGAATTATGGTCTCTCCCACAAGAAACAGACTGTAGTGACAAGATGTCACATGACTGCCTCTATACTACAGAGCAAGAAACGAAAGGCAGAATTTATCTAGTTGATACACCTTTAAAGAATACGCAAGGGGAGCTGTTCTGTGATGGCTCTTATTTCAAAATTCCGGATTGGTACATCCACTGCTGCTTACACAGTCACTAAATTAGGCACTATTGTGGAAACTAAATGAATTCTGCATAATTCTGCACAGGCCGCAGAGTTTATTGCGTCAACTAGGGCTTGTGATATTTCTGAAGGGCTTAGTGTAAATATATACACAGATTGTCAATACACATTTGTGGTAGTTCATAACTTTGGCCGACTATGGGCTGAGAGAGGATTCTTAACCTCACATGGAACAAAAATTCAGCATGGTACTTTAATAGTACGGTTGCTTTCCTTTTGCTTCCTACACAGTTAGCAATAATGAAGTGAGCTACTCACCAGAAAGTGACGGACGATGCAGGAAAAGGAAACGCTTTTACTGACAGAATAGCTAAACAGACTGCTACTGATTTGCACTCAAGAAATGTACGTGTTGGATCCAACAAAAGGGGTCACTGACACTTGTATGATAGACGAAGGGATTAGCTGTATAAAAGAAATTCAGGCTGAAGCTACTCCAGAAAAAATCAAACAGTGGTCTGAGGGTCGAGCAGGTCTATATGATGAGGGTTGTTGGGTGGATAGTGAAAAGCAAAGATGGATGCTACCCAATGCCTATGTCACTGCTATGATTACCATGGCCCATCGTCCAACACACATGTGCCAAAAAGATTTGCAAACAGTTAGATCCTGTTTGGTATAATACTAATATTCAGAAAACTGCTGAACGTTTTGTCCAAAGTTACATTATATGCTTGCAACATAACATTGGGAAAGGAATACTGACACCAAAGGGCAGTTTTGGTCCCCCTATGAACTTATAATGGGAAGACCAGAAAACATATGGAATGTTCCAAAACCCAAGCAGTTGAAAGATGTTGAGTATCCGCTTTTGTCCGATTATTGTAAACAGTTGACTCAAACCTTGCGTTTGATTCATCAACAGGTACGAGCAGCCCAACCTGTAAAATATGAGGGTGCAGGTCATCGACTTTGACCTGGCCAGTGGGTCCTTCTGAAGAATTCTGAGAGGGGCACCTGCTTTGCATCTCATTGGAGAGGAACGCATAAGATCCTTTTGGCTACGAAACCGCGGTACGAGTGGCTGGAAAGAAGCACTGGATCCAAGCGACACACGTGAAGAGGATTCCTTTTCCTCTGCCCTATGACAAAGGGGAGGAGAAGGGAACTGATGATCCCAATGATTACAGCGAGCCTGCTTTGATCGACACCAAGGGTGTCATGAAAGTTCTTCCTGAGCCCGTGGGGCCTGAGGAGATTGTTGCTTCCTCTTCAAAGTCTTCTTCAATGTCTATCAATCCTGTTTCTGCTTCTTCATCTTCTTCAGGACACGACAACGCTTTATTCACTGATCATTCAATACCTGGAGTCACAAGGTACGAACTGCGACCACGGAACCAGATTTAGATTTAGATTTTGCTGACATTACATTAATGTAAATAGAATAGGAAAGTACAGCTAGGCTGTGCCCACAAGAAACCACTGTTGAGCCAGTCCCTCGTCATTTCTCTGATGCATATATTAAGAGGCAGGGACCGGCAAAGTTACCTTTAATCAACATAGGACACGTGGTCAAGTGCCACCCACGGATGAACTAAAAGAGCCTAACAGTGAGGCTTCTTAACTGACACTGAGAAACTATGCCTATTTTAGAGGCCACTCATGCTAAAGAGGATCTTGATCGTTTTGTTGATAATAAATCTGTTCATCGAGAGTCATGGTCCCCTAGGATCAAATGGACACTGGTCACAATAGCAGCTTGTACTACAATTGCATTGACATTTGGGTTTTGGTATCTGGAAAATGCGCATCCGCTTAAAGTATTATTGCCAACTGCAAGTATCTCCACTGTGTCTCCACCTTATGGGCATTTGCACACTCTCCATCCTAGAGACCTCCAACATAGAGGGGGTTATCATAACAATACCCTCTTAATGATCATGAATGCAACCCATGCCATTTTAAATAAGACCAATTGCTGGGTATGTTCACATCTGCCGCAACATGGGTAAAAGGGACTGGTCTGGTATATACATCCTCTCCCTTTAACTATTGCTTGTTATGCTTCACTTAGGGCATTAATCTTTGGCCGATGGAACGATAGTGTCACTGGGAATTTAGATGGAACGAATCTTAACGAATTTGAAAAACGAGTCTTAACACCTTTAGGATGTTCTCTGTTTGTAAATAGGAGCAAGCTAAATGTTGCTTCTATTAGGCCTTCTGAAAGACTCTCTAGACTTTTCCAATCAATGATTACCTTCAAAATGGCTCCTGTTGTTGATGGGGATGCCATGCCTCCCTCCTATACCATAGTCCAAGCTCGGTTCCATTCTGCATACAAAGAGAAGATTCCCAACTAATAGGTACATTTGAGGGTTGTAAAAATGATGTTCAGACGATGAGATATGGTTTTCAGATGATGCTAATGTTTAATGCTCTTGGCTTAGGCCAAAAGGAGGGTTTGTAAAAGCATATTTCGCATAATACCGCCTGATAATGAACATTGGCCTAAGCGCATTCGCATCGTACTGTAAATCGCATTTAAATGAACTTGCAATAAGCTGTCTATGCCGCCATCTTAAAGTTATCCGGCATTTTGATTAACTCCTGCTTTCTGCCCCATGCTAGAAATTGTGTTTCTGGCTCCAGCAGAGCAAAATTAACTTTGTACTGTGCCAATGTAGATAGGCATGTTGAAGCTGCTAAGGTGGAATTTCTTGTCCTGCACTAAGAAAACTTGGAGCTAATCAAGAGCCGTATTTAAAACAGTAATCTAGAGACCATCTGTATCAATAGTGTCTTCTCCGTTCAAACAGCAAAACAGAATGTTGAATAGCTGAATATGTGCTTTTGCAGAAACCTGTGTTTTCGCTCCTTGAAACTAAGCTGACTTTAAACTTAAGAACAAACGGTAGACAAATATGGGTAAATGAAACAAAGAATGTTACCAGTGTATCTTATGTGCAGAAAAACATGTCTAGTGTTAGAGGAAAACATTGAACAATATATAGGTGTTTGAATCAGTATTCGTTATGTGAACTGGCTACGAACCCTAGTGAATGGGTAACTCAAAGATGGGCTGGACGATGTGTCTGGGATTGTGAGAGAAATGTATAAATATGCATGCTTTGTAATGTCCCGCACTCTCTCATCTCACAGTGTCCGCTACCACACATTGCGAGGTTTTGAGAAACCAGACAGCTGTTCTGCAAAATAAAAGTGTACTTGTATCATTGTACTCGTGCCTGGCGTATTTTTATTAAGTGGTATTAAGCCTCGATATTTCTTTAATCTTTCAAGCAAACCTGAAATTATCAAATAGGTAGACCTCATTTGTTAATGGGAGTCAATAAATTATGTGTCTTAATATGTATGATATGTATAATCTTTGTTGACTCCCATTATACATATCATTAATAGAGCTTAACTGGACACCGGAGGTTTGCTCAACACACTTAAAGGTCTACCTATTTGATCATTTCAGGCTCTCTAACATGTCTCATTCAACCAAGATATAATGTATCAAGTAAGGACAGGTTACCTACTTTTTGAGCGATCACTCTATGAAATATGACGTTCTGAAAATTGACTTGCTATTATCACGTTTATTTAAGCAGTTCCTTGGGTACACTAAAAATGTTTTCTTAACAATGGATTTCCTTCAACTATTGAAATATGTGGGCATATGTGTTTTGCCTCTGAGAGATTAAATATGATAAACTGTTTGCAATTTGAGTTCTGCACACAAGATGTCAAATTTATAACGCTGAATATTAAAAGGTTCTTTACTATTGGTTTTTCTTATAGCAACTGTTGAGAATTCATAGTTTTGACCCTGATCAAGAGCGGAATTACTCGTAACTCGTTGGGCCCTTTTTTTGCTAATGAAAGCATTTTTATACTACATGTGAATTGTCAGTATTGTAAATTTCTTTCTTGAACCACGTACATACAAGTTAGATCATTTATATGCAATTAACTATGTTGTAATCATTCTGAAAACTACCACATCCCATCCTATTTTCCTCTTCATTGAGAATATAGGATAGACTGGTACAAATAAATATCTTGAAGGCTTAGGCCACAATATAGTGTGCAGGAGACGCGGGTTTCCTAATTGGAAACGTTTCTTGCTTATCTTTCCCCCAGTCTAGATACCAAGGCTAAGTTTTTCTCCCTCGCACCTTAAACTTCCCATAATAACTAACACCAAAATTATTTATATTTCTCTAATGGTTTGAAACTACATCATCTACAAATAGGTGTGTTTAGTGTTTCTCCTTCCCTTCTTTTAGCTGTTGTATTTAGTGTCAGGTTGCGAGGGGCTAATATCTTCAGAACACTTCAATCCAAGACAATAGTCCTATCCTGAATGCCTTCATTAGAGGGAGGATTTGCAGGGCTATCGAGAACCTTGAATAAGTTCTAAACTTCTCTTGGCCAACTCATCAGTAATCCCAAGCTCGATATCTGCCAATTTGTGATTAGGACTATTGAAATTCTTGTGAATCCAGCTGATACTACGTTTTACCAAATGGAAAGTCACACTACCTATATGATTCTGTAGATCCTGTGGGTCTGCAATCCCAATAGTCACCAGTAGTGGAAAATGATCACTCTCCTCTTGCACTATGAAACTCAGATCAATATCAAACAAGGATTCATGAGCCAAGAAAGTCAATTTTTGTGGCGCTATTTGAAGAGACTCTTGTGTAATTTCCTGCAGCATCCATTGCACAATTGCAGGACATAAGTTCCAAATAAATTGGTGCAAACATGTTCTAGTTTGTAACAGGAAGTTTGGTAAAGTTTGGAATCCATGATCCCTTGATGTGTATAGAGAGAGGACAGCATTTTAGAATTAAAATACCCATGATCAAAATTCGGAGACCATCATAATAAATCGATAACATTTCTGACTATATTAACTAATGAAAGGTTTCTTTTAGAGAACACGGGGTATCGGATATATTGATCATGAGTTGTGTGTAGCGCTTATCAAATTGTGGAATCCAACTCACAATGCCTGCCAAGATAAAATCAGAAGGAATGTTCAAGCTGTTCGAAGTGAAACATTTTTTAGCACTAATAAGCAACCTTTGCTTTGGACGTCCAAGGTTGCCTTTAAGAGCAACTCTTTGGATAATACTAATAATAATAATAATAATAATAATAATAATAATAAAAATAATAATAATAATGCATCTGAATAGTGGATAGTGCATCTACCATTAAAGCCTATCTCTTCTGTCAGCCATATTAATTGTAATATAACATTCACAACATTAGAATTGTTAAAAGTGTTAATTATTTTACCCAATAGTCAGGGTCTACTCATATTGTTACTGGAGTGATAAAAGGAGAGCCACTGCCAATTGTTTACATCTTTATTATCAGACGAACAGTCATCATTAGCAAAATGGTCAGTTCTATTTCCTTTCCTATCGGAATTGATCATGATGTTATCTATGGGTTTAAATTGGCCAGTGCTCTACTTGGGGATAAAGCTATTTTTGTAAGCCCCCCTGAAAGTTGAATCTTTATTTATAGGCCTGTGTGTGCCATGCATGATGGAACAATATTCTCTCTTTGATTGGAAGGATGCAATTTTTTTCGTGAGACAAACTCAAGGGCGCAATCATACCCCAAATGAAAAAATATTCTTCTTCCAAGAAAATAATAAAATCAATCACGGTGTTGGGGTAAAAATGAAAAAATATAGTAGTATTAGATGTGTCTTCCAAAATTCTACAAAGATGATGGGCCTCATTACGACCCAGGCGGTAAGTTACCGCATGGGTCGTATCCTTACCACCATGGCGTAAACTACGTTTACGCCATGGTGGTTGGCGGATTTACCGCCCCATTCCAAGGTGAGTGGGGCGGTAAATCCCCATTTCCCATTTTACCCTTCCCCATTCCCATTTTTGCCCCATAGGGCATAATGGAAGTGGGGAAAGCGTTAATTACGCCACCGTAAATTACGGTGGCGTAATTAACAACAAGGTCCCTTAGCGCCATGGATTTTAACACCTGCTAAAAGCAGGTGTTAAAACCTCCATGGCGCTAAGGGACCTCGGAATCAGGCGGTAAGGGTCGGCGCTGTTTACGCCGCCGTAAACCCCTTACCGCCTGGGTCCTAATGAGGCCCGATATCTGAAGACAAGATCAACCATAGAGGCAGGAATGGATGAAGGAAGGTGGAACGATTTAGAGTACAATCAGCCTGGGAGCAAAAGAGGCTCTGAATTTGAATGTCCTTAGATGCAGTAACTGTTGATATTTGGTATGATTATTAATTGAGAAATCAAAGTGTCTTGTTCAAGTTGCCTGTTGCAGATAACCACTGGGTAGTTGATAACTGTTGCACCTGTGTTCAAATGTTTGACTCTAGTCGGAGGCATGTGCAAAACAGTAGCCAGTGTAGTCAAATCATGAGGGATGAGCACTCGCTCAATTATCGGACCTCAATTATTTGATGGCGGGTCTTCTACTGTGAACATCCGTACAATAGCATAAAAATGAATAGAGCCATTTTCGGGTCACCAATCCATAGTGTCCCTTGTGTTTTCGAAACACCTTAATGGTACCTTGATATTGTAAAATATTGTATTAATTGGTAAATATGAGAAAATGTCTCTTTTGCCAGTATTGTTCTTATTTCACTTTCCCTTATTATTTGCACTATTCTGAATACTTACATGTTTGGGGCAGTTGGCAGATTTTTTATATTTGTTTACCCCTTTTTCATTCGATTCTCTTTTTTAACCTTCCTCTTCAAGATCAATTTCTCTCATTATTAGTAATTAGGCTTATGGTAGAGGGATTAGTCGTTCGTAAACGAGATTTATATGGAAAGGAAATTGATAAGGTTTTCTTCTTTAACTTATTTTTCATTCATGCGTGTCGATGATACAGTCAGGGGACCTATGGGTGCAGTTTGTTTGATAATAGTTGTTAAGAGTAGCGTATGTTCAGCCTAAGTTTTGTGAAGATTTCACATAGTCTTACCAGAGTTGTGAGGAGATTATCAAGGGCCTGGAACTGTGCCTGCGAGATAGTTACAATATTACCTGTAGATTTAGCCTTGAATGTGCTGTTGAAGCGCCTGAATACTACTCCTCTTTTAAGGTGGCATTCAAAACAGATGATTGAATAGGCTATTGACCAATATATGATCACTATCAGTTTGATGAACAAGAAAGGCATTAGCTGATAGGATTTAAGTTTTAGAGTTGGAGATTTCGCTCTCTTTGTCGCTTAGCTTACTAGTATCCTAATTAACGGCCATATAATCCATGATCGTTGAAGTAGCAGTGGGGATGCCGACCACTCAAGTTAGAGAGGAGGGAAAATGGCTACAGGATGCCCTAACTCCTGGGAATCATCCAGCAACACAACAAATCAGTCAACACAAAGAGGTGAACGAGTGAAAAACTATTTACATTCAGTATATTCATATCAGTGAAAGGAGTTTGTGTGATGGTAAGTTATACTAGCAATGTCAAGATTTGGGATTAGTTCATGAGATACTGTAGCAGATGCACTGGCACAGCTTACTATGAGTATTGGGGCTTTGAGAAGTTAATCTATCCTGTGTTTATTTGCATCATAAGTAACCCAGAGAGGGAGACTAAAGACTAGCTTCTAGATTGAGACTAGAGTCAATTAAAGACTCTACAATAGGTGAAGAAAGTGTGTGATTTCAGGTTCTGCCTGCTCAGCGTTAGAGGAAGCATGGTTAGATCTCAGGGATCTAATTTGGCATGGCTGCATGGTGGTTCCAGTCACAGAATTTGATTTACCAAGAGCAGAAACTGGACCAACCAGTAGCAGGGATGGAGGCTCGACTACGAAGTTATAAGTATTTACTGCTGGCATCTCCACATTGGCTCTGTGCCAAGGAGTTATCCATCCTTCAGCATGATGGTGACGCACTTAACATGCCACTTCAGCGCTGCAGCTTTAGTGGCATAGTGGAGGAAGCGGTAGGGGGGTTAAAAAGGGCCATCAAATGCCCAGCAGTCACTGCAACTTCCCCTTGTAGCAACAAGACTCTGAATTCATAGGTAAATAAGAAGAATAAGTGCCTCTGCAGAGTTGGTTTTATGTTATGTTATTTGCCATTTATATAGCACTCTATATATCATTGGCATGACCTCAATGCGCTGGTAGCTTGAACACCCTTGGGGGCCGGTTTCCTGGTCAGTTGAGAGAGTAGGGTGTCATAGGGTGCATGGGTCCGCCGGTTATGTGAGCAGCTGTTGTATTTGCCCGATGGTATCTGCATCCTAGCATTAGGTGTGGTGGTATTGATGTTGGTTGAATGTGTGCAGTCTGGCGGGTGGACACCAAGACTGGGTTCTGGCTGCATTAGGCGTGTAGGGCGCTTATGTGTGGAACTAGGCCAGATTGTCATGGGGTATCGCTGCGTTTATTTAGAATGATGATGTTCATGGGGTAATGTTCATATGTGAACCGCAAGGCTGAATTGATTGAGGTGTATAGCTGCATTCTAATTGTGTGATGGTGTAGAGTAGAGAGTGAGCATAGTGATATGGGATGTTATGTTCATGTTAAAGGATATTTGTACCGTGCACTATTACCACCTTAGTGGTCCCCTAGCGCTCTGGTGGATCTGAAAAGGAAATGGGGGGGGTGTGAGTTAGTGGGAACGAGCAGGATAAGTGCAAGAGAGCAGTGATGTGCTGTTGGCAACGTCAGTTCGGATAACACTGTTCACAGAGCTTGGGGTGCTTTCCGGTCGGTAGTTGTGTGCTGTTGTGCGAAGCTATGTGTGGTTTGGTTTGTTGTTGCGGTGTAGTGAAGTTTGTGCGGTTTGTTGTGCTTTAGGGTTGTGGTTGTGTTTAGTTAGAGTTTGAGAGGTGTATGCAGAGGGGGAAATTGTTATTGGGTTGGTTATTGGCCTCGCTATCTAGGAGTGATATGTGCCAAATTTCCACGTTCTTTCTAGATGTGGCATGTGAATATCTCTGCATTTCTATCTAGATCCGGCATGGAGTAATATTCACAATCCTGTATATATAGGACGCACAAAACAAGGGGGAGGGGGGTCCTGGGAGTCCTTCTGCCGGACATTAGTCCTGGTTACGAGAGCCTTACCCACAGTGTTTAGCTCACTATCTTTCACAGAGGAGAACTATATAAAACATATCAGTCTTTGTCCTGCCCTAGGGCAGTCTAGCACTGAAATGCTAAGCAATTCTCCTCTGAACAAGAGTACCAACAGCAACCCCAGACATGTGTTTCAGTCTGTTTGGACCTCATCAGTAGGGTGGAGCTATGCCTCTCTAATTATAGTGAGCAAGGGGTCCATGTCTGGATTCCCCTAGTAACTTGGGTGAGACCCAAAGTTACTTAAATCTGCAATATGGATATTTCTCCTCTGTCTGAAAGATAGTGAGCTAAAGACTCTGGGTAAGGCTCTCATAATCAGGACTAATGTCTGGCGGAGGGACTCCCCGCACCCCCTTGTTATTTGCATATATATGACGCACACCAATATTCACATTTCATATGATATATAATATGGCTTTTATAACGTGCCTATACACAAGTGTTTCGTTGTGGCACTGGCCCGCCTTCAAAATCCTGTCTAGATGTGAAGCAAGCTAGCATTTACAATTCTATCTAAATGTGGCATTGGTAATATTCCCAAAGCAGTCTAGATGTGGCAATGGCTAGTGTTCGCTATGCTACCCAGATGTGGCACTGGCCGACATTTAAAATCCTGTCTAAATGTGGCACAGGCCCATATTCGCAATCCTGTCTAGGTGTGGCACTTGATAACATTCACAATTCTATCTAGGTGTGGCACTTGCTATCATTCACAATCCTATCTAGATGTGACGCAGGCTAATGTTCACAATTTTAATTAAATGTGGTACTTGCTAACATTCACAATTCTATCTAAGTGTGACATAATGGAGTAAAGGGGGAACGGTACAAAGGCCCATCAAATGCCCAGCAGTCACTGCACCTTCCCATTGTAGCAACAAGACTACCAATTCTCAGGTGAGTAAAAAGGAGAAGCCTAAATTATTGAAGACTGTGCTCAACTTTTCTCCCTGACCTATATCTCCTGCCCACAATCCTCTGTATCCCCTCTCTCAAAGCCTTTCAAAGAGTACCCTTTATCATCTATCCTTCTGATGTTATACATATTATACCAATTTACTATATCCCCTTCTTGCACAGTGATATGTTGATACACAGGTGGGTTTGAATAATACAATAATCAAATATTATTAGCCCCACGCAGCTGCCTCGAGATGCCCATTTTCATCAGCGACCTCTGAGGTGAGATGGTGGCCCTGCATACTTTGCAATTACTAAAAAGCATTTGTATTCACTTGTTTTCTTACCCACACTCCTCTTCCAGGCTTGCAAACCCGCTTTCAGTGCTCCTTTGTGTTGTTTTCCCCACCACCTCCCAGCCTGCCCACTGCCCCAATTGCCTCCAACTATGCCTGGGCAGCCCCCTCTCTGTTGCAGCCACCTCAGCTAAGGGCCCAGAGGCAAAGGGCAGCTCCTTCAGTAGCAGCTGCAGACTATGTTTGCCTGTGTTCGCCATGGAAGCAAGCAGCTCAGACGTCAACCAGCAGCGACTAACAAGGTAAAAAAGGTCCGGGCAGGGCAACAGCCAACTGTCCCTCCTCTCTTATTACTCCCATTAGCCAAATTTGCAGTCTGCTGGACGTCACAGTTGTATTTTTTCCATATAAAAAAACAACTCTTTTAATGCACAGATTGAGAAATCGGGAAACTATACTAAAAAGCTTTTTGATATTCTTAGGATATTAGAAAAACCTCATGCTCAGTCAGATTTGTTTAATTCCTACGAAAGATGATTGCATTGAGGTCCAGTGGGCTTTTGCAGATAAACTTAAATTGGCCTATATAAAGATTGTGGCAATACGACTTAGGCAAACAGTTTTGATACACCCAAACTTCCAGAAAAACAGCCTCAGTCTGTTAAACCATTTTTTTCTTTTAATCCTATTTCCATGTGTCAAATGCAACAACAAGTTCTGGTGATCTAGTTTCTTCTTAGATTATTCTAAATATTGTTGAGTTATTTACTCATTTCTTACCCATTTTACCAATACCACTTTTTCCAACAGCACGGTTCCAGATTTCATAAAACATTTGACAGTTTCTCCACTGTTAAAAAAAGCCTGGTCTGGATCCCCAGGTACATAGAAACTTGAGACCTATAACAAATGTCCCATTTCCACTAAAAATAGTTGACAAGATTGCTACTGCGCAATTTCAGGGACACCTGGAAGATCCCAACATCCAGCATTCTAGGAAATCAGGTTTTAGGTCCAACCATGGTGCCGAAAGTGCCATGGTGGACCTGCAAACTCATATGTTGAATATTGTTGATAAGAGCAAGTCGGGGCTACTGATGTCACTGGATTTATCAGCAGCCTTCGATCTTGTGGACCATGAAAAGCTTATCAAAATTCTTTCAGACAGGGACGTTGTTCTGGAGGAGTCATTGAAATGATTAGGTCATTTCTTGTGAATAGGAAGTCAAAAATCTGTTGTGCAGGTGCTGCTTCAGAGTCAGCATTAATCACCTGCAGAGTGCACCAAGGTGCATGCCTTTCTCTGGCAAGTTTTAATGTTTACAACCGTTCCCTGTGTAACTTACTTGAGCATTTGGGCACTCAGTTTACAAATTATCCTGATGACACTCAGCTTAAAATTGAGCTGAGTAAGGACTACTCTAGGGATGCTGGTAAAATCTCTAGCATCTATGAGGCAATCCAAGCCAGGATGTGAACTAACCAGCTATGCCTCCATATTCTGAGTTTCTTATGTTCAGTTAATCTCAGGCAAAGGCTAAATTGGATGCTCAGTACCTAGGCTTCTCCAATGATAACCATTGTATTAACATGCCTAAAAAAGTCAAAATCATTGTGGTTCTTTTTGAAACTTCTCTTGGCGCAGACACTCAGAGACACATGGTTAAAACATCTCAATACCATCTAAGACTGTTGCGGTTAGTCAAGCCATATTTTTCCACCAAGAAGTGTGAAACCTTGGTAACAGCTATCATAATGCCAAGGCTAGAGACTACTGCAGCGCTCTACTGACCATGCCAGCAAAACCTGTATCCAAAAGTTACAGACCTTGCAGAATGATGCTGTTCACATCATTAAGAATCTACCTAGAGGAGAACATATCTCTATACATGAAGGACCTTCACTGGTTGCAGCTAGAAATTGGTTTAAGGTAAATGCACTAACACACAAATGCCTCTATAGGACTGTCCCATACTACCTTTGTGAGAGCTTTGTGCAATATCACCTGGCAAGATCTACCCGGTCAAGCAACATTAGGCACCTAACCTGGCCAAGAGTTAACCATGCAAGAGGAAATGGCTGCTCATTACCAGTCGACTGGCCGGGAACAAATTGCCTGTGGATTAACGTAAGGAAGAGAATTTGCTAAAATTTCAAAAGCAATTAAAAACTACACTGTTTAACTGAAACATTCGCCTATCTCTCTTCCCAGTATGATGTGCTTGTTTGTTTTCTCTGTGCGCCCGATGCCTTTGGGCTATGGCGCATGATAAATAAAATAAAAAATAAATATCTGGCATTCGGTAAATTGTCATAGTTAGCCATTGGGGCTTTTTTCTTTTTTTCTAGAAAAAAGTCAAATCTATGTGTTTTTGCATATGCTGTGTGTTTGAAAATTAGGCTTTTCTTGCTATCTAGAAAACTTGTTTCTAGGTCTCTTGCTTTTCTGGTGCATGCGTCTGCTAGGTTTCTCCCTTATCCTGGACACTTGAATCTAGAGTGTTTCATTTCTGGCTGATAATTTGGGCATCGTGCACTGCAGTTCTCCCTCTCCCTAACTACCCCCTCCTTCTCTCCGTGGTCTCCCTCCATGGCATGGTGCCTTCAATCTCCCCTATCATCTCTAGCTGCCACTCTATCACCTATCATATCGTTCTTTCAAAGTCTGGAAGGAAAATGTTCAAAGGAGGATCTCCTGGTCTCCAACCCTTCTTCCAGGCAGACTGTCACCAACAACCGCTTTGTCATTCCCTCTCTGGACCTTTGGCTTCCCCATAAGGTCTCAGTGCTCTCCCCTTTCTCTGCTTCTCCCATTAATGGTGGCCCGGTTGGTAAGTACTCTTGACACACTTACTTTCCTCAGGGCCATCATTAATGTCTAGCAGGAATGGCACTGTCATGGTGCAGGGCTCTCATCCCAACCACCTCCTTCTTGATAGGCTACTTCCATCTCTAATCAACTCCCTCCCCTCTCCTGCCACTCCTCCTGCCACATGCCCAGCCACTGTCACCACCGACTGGTGCACCACATTTTTGTACCCACCCTTGGAAGACCTTCAAAAGTGGCAACCAGCTACACTTAGCTACACTCAACTATCTACCATCAAACAATCCTCTGATATCTGTCACCTCCTTGAATACTTCGACCTGCCCGCTCTCACAGAGACGTGGCTCACGGCCAGCCTTGTCATGAGTCTTGACATTCTCCTCCTGGAGGACTTCAAGATCCTCTCTAAGCCCAGGCCTAACTGGTATGGGGGCAGAGTGGCCTTGATCTTCCTTGAATGGGTCCCTGCTACCATCAAACCTAGTCAGTTTTACTCCTTCTTTGATGCTTCGTCTGCAGGGTTGGTGTTCCTCCTATCCTCTTGCTGACTCTTGCCACCATCTACAGGCCCTGTGTCCCTGTATCCCTCTCCCTCTCAGTGTGGTCTGACCTCACTCTTCTCTCATTGCCTCCACCTCCAAGCTTCTCCTCCGACTTCAGTATTTACCTTGACGCTCCTGATGTGGCCTCTGGACTCTTTCACAACCTCTGATTCTTTTCCTCTCCATTCTTCCCTCTGTTTCGACACACACCTTGGATGCTCTCATCTCAGCAGACAACCCCATATCTAACCCTCTCACTACTACTCTCTCCTAGTCTAATCATGTTCTCCTGTCCTCTCACCAGGACAGCCTGGGTCCCCTACCTAAGTTACTGCCCGACCTTCCAATCTCCTTCTGTGTCATTTGACTGATGAAGCGAATGTCACTTGCTGCTTTTGCCACCACCTTCATTCCCCCTCCAACTCATACGTCAGACTCTCACTCCGACAGAGCCCTTACTAACCTTCAACTCTCCATTGGTTATCCTTGCCACTGTCAGGAGGATCTGCATGAAGCCTGCCTCCAAGTGCAGCACCTGGTATGACTCTGACCTAGCACCCCTGAAACGCAAGTGCAGAACTGTTGAGCAAAAGTGGCAGGCCTCGAGCAAATCCTGTGACAAATTGGCCTGCTGCCTGCTCCAAAGCCAAAAGACCTACCATATGCTCGAAGAAGGGGGCCTATATCCAAGCCCGCATCTCTTGGGCCACCAACAACACGGCTGAACTTTTCAAAATCTGCAATGAACTTGCCAATCCTATTACAGTCTCCATTTCTCCTCTGCCTTCCCTGGCCCTCTGCACTCCACTGGCCCATCACTTCATTACATAATCAGAACATCCTGTCATCACTCTCCTCTAAACCACTCCCTTCTCCCTCTCCTGCTCCAAGGGCTCCCTTGGCCCTCCTCTCACTTCCCCTCCTACTCTCCTCTTTCTCTCCCATATCACCTGATGAGGTCTCTTTTCTGATGTCCGCCCTATTGAAGTCTCATCTAAACAGGTGCTCCCCTGCTCCTCCAAAACTATCAAGGACAACATTGGGCCTCATTACGATTCCGGCGGTAACTGAGGCGGTAAAACTGCCTGGTTACCGCCGGACTCGTATTACCATTCCACCTCCGTGATTCCCTGAATTACCAGGGCATTAAAACCCCGGTGTCCTGGGAATTCCGGAGGCGGAATGGTGTAAATCCCCATTCCCATTGTGTCCTAAGGACTGAATGGGAATGGGGATCATGGAAACACCGGCACCAACTCGTGATGGTGCCGGTGTTTCCTCGTCCGCCTGCAGGCAGGCGGTGGTAAACCTGCCAGGTCTGACCTGGCGGGAACGCCACCTCCCGCCTGCAGGACTCGGGATCGGGCGGTCCGGAATTAACAGTGGCGGGGGGTTTACCGCCACTGTTATTTCCAGACCGCCTGACCTGTAATGAGGCCCATTGTCTCCCTTGCTACAGCCTTGGCTGATTTCTGCAATCAGTCCTTTGCCACGGGATCCTTCCCGTCACTCCTCAAGGACTCCCTTGTGCACCCTCTCCATAAAAAGCCTTCTGCCAACACCTCCTGGCTGGCTAACTACTGCCCTATCTCCATTACCCCCTTCCTGGGCAAGCTCTTGGAGAAGCTGGCTGTCTCCCAGCATATCCAACACACTGAATCTGTTGGTTGGCTCCATGACCACCAGACTGGCTTTAGAGCTACAGAGGAATGGAAACTGCTCTATTGAACACCTGTGAAGACTTGCTCTCTAATCTCGATTCCAACTCTCCTTCCGTTCTCATACTTCTTGACCTTTCCTCTACCTTTGACATGGTCAATGATGTCACACTTATAAATCGGCTCTGTGATACCCTTGGCATTACGACCCTGGCTCTGGACTGGTTGTCATCCTTCATTTCAGAACGACCCTCCCAGAGCTTCAACTTGGCCCTTTCCTCTCCTCCATCTCACTTGCCACCTGTGGTGTCCCTCAGGGATCTATCCTCTCGCCCTGGCTTTTCATCATCTACCTTACCCCTCTAGCCCACTTGATCTCCGCCTTCTCACTTAACATCCATTGTTATGCAGATGACACGCAACTCTCCTTCAAGCTTCCCTCCTCTTCCTCTCTCATTCCTGACTGTCTGTGATTCAAGCATGGCACACTGATAACAATATCTGCCTTAATGCCAGTAAGACTGAAATCCTTCTCATTGGTACCCCAGTTCCCTCTGCTATCCTACGCTCCGGACGTCCTCCATGGGTCCCCTCACCCTCCAGTGATGTAATAAAACATGGTGTCACCTTCGACTCCTCTCTCTCCTTCTCTCCTCACCTGACAGACCTTACCAAGAAGGCCACTTTCAGCTACACCTCCTCAGAGGGATTCTCCCTTTCCTCACCTTCTACAGAAACGTAATGTCTCCAGAGATGTGGTCCTCTCCAGGATGGACTACTGCAACCATAAAAAAGTGATGGGTGGAAGGTTTTGAATGCATCTGAACCACTGGCATTGCTCTGGGCAACCTTCCACACCACTGTTTTTTGGCCCATCTGCACCATTGCGAAAGGGGTCCAACCATATTCAAATCAGTCAGGTGCTGCCACCAATGGTAGCATCCCAGCCCAAAGTGCTAGGCCAGGTTCCCTCTGCATGGAAACAAGTAACCGCAAACATGTTTCAGACTTGTTGGGCATAGTGAAGTGCAGCTTGGTTCCCTGTGGTGCAGCGAGCAAGGGAGGCACGTCTGGGCATACCCTCTCTCACACAGGGAGACAAACTACAACCACTAAAGTGACGGGTGGAAGATTTTGAATAAATCTGAACCACTGGCATTGCTCTGGGCAGTCTTCCACACCACTGTTTTTCAGCCCGTCTGTGCAATTGCAAAAGGCATCCAGCCTCCCTGTTAGAGCCGTTCAGTCCAACTCTCTGCAGATGATGCTTTTCCAAGCAGAGTGTGGGGGTGCAGAACTCTCTCCTATGCAGGTGTCTCCCTCTGGAATGGCCTCCCTGCCCCTCTCAGACTTCAGCTGGATCTCCTTAACTTCCAGAAGCTTTTCAAGACCCTCATTTTCTCTTCCTCCTTCCCTCTTCCCCATCCCCTGCTAATCTCCCCCTCTGCCTCTTGGCTGGCTGCCTTGTTCCTTTAGATTCTCATAGGGCACCAGGCCCTCATCAACAAGTTTACCCCCCCCCTGCACTTAGTCTCCCCTGAACCCCACTGCCAGCCCAACCTTCACTTGCCTGCTGGGCTCCCTTCCCTTGCTCTCGCCTTGCTGGGCCTGCTCCCCTTGAGCCCTTCCAGCCCCGTCCCTCACACTTAGCACGTGGACGTTCTTCCCCTGCACTCTCTGCATTCTCCTGGCACTGTCCCCCTGGCCTCCGCTGGCTCTCGCATTACCTACGGGCCCTTCCGCCCTGACTGGCACCCCCCACCCCCTCCCCTGCACTTCTTGTTACTGCACTTGCACGATCTGAATGTCACACGGCACAGAAGGCAGTTTTTGTTTTCTTCATTCCTTTTTTTCACCCCCCACGCCCCTGACTTGTTGCGCCTTGAAACACCTTGTGTATAGGCGCATTATAGATGCCCAATAAATAAAATAAAATAAATATAAAATTATTTCAGTGAGAGAAAAACGGTCTGAAAAAATAACCCATGAAAAGATATTTTCCACTATTTTGTTTTTAAAAATGATGTTTGGAAAAAATAACTCATCATTTTTAAAAGTAACATTGTAAAAAGGAAACACGTAATACAACTCTGCTAGTGAACGATTTAAAGATTAATACATTGAAGTGAAATACGTGCTAATAGTCAGAGGGAGATAATCAATGGAAATAATATGAAGGTAGGCAGGTGCGTTATTCCACTGTGCAAGAATGAGACCAGTGAGATGGCTTAAATAAATCTGTGGTGACCGTAAAAGGGGAATAAATAAGAAATCTGCACTGAAAGATAATACTCACTTTTTTTAAATTTGTTCTTTATGAAACCGCTGTAATAGATTGCTGAAATATTCTTTACAAACTTATTTTTCAACCTTTTTTTATATAAACACTACTAATACACGTTATCCTCTTATTGGAACAAAAGCTAAGTAACCGCTTTTTTCCACCTTTGCATATACCAAACTCCTGGGCATTTAAACCAGAGCCAGTACAGTTCAAATGTTCTTCAAACTAATGTGAAGGTAACATATAATCCTAATGTATGTGTGGGGCATTGCTGGGGGGGCTAAGGGGGCTATAGCCCCTGATCTTTTGGTTGTAGCCCCGGATAGAATCTCAGGAGCTACAACCAAAAGGCTAGCTAGCCCCCAGTCCCGACAGTTCCCGACATCGGCGTAGCCCCGGGTCTTTTCCAGACCTAGAAACTCATTAAAATAAGGACTACACAATTTACAAAAAAGACTAAAATATAGTTGAAAATATTATCGCTCTAAAATGTAAACTGGATAATATTGTAGGCCACAATTTTGGAGAGTGGAGTTTGACAGTGAGCTCAGAGGCAAAAAGGCTTTCCAGCCCTCAAGCGTTGCATGCACATTGCGAGACTGGCAAATGGGGTATTGTGTGTAGGCCCAGAGAGTTTCCCCACATGAGAGAGTCGGATATTCAAAGTGTGTGATATATGCCAATGGGCGCATAGATATGCGGGCTGGATTGGCAAGACACATGGTGTGGTCCAATGTTACTAAGTGTTTGGGTGATTGCTGAATAAAACTCATGTTTTGCATTTCAGAATTAGAAATAGGCAGTAGACACTTTGAATAAATGTGTACACCCTTTAATTTTCCTTCTCAAAGCTGTACACGTGCCAAATACCTCGCAGCACAGTTATCAACTTTGCTCACTCTACCAATAACATTTAACCACACCCATGAACCACTTTGATGAGTAGCTTTCAAAAGAAATACATTTCTAAATTCCGTGAGACTTATTTACTTTCTTGCAACTCTGGTGGTCAGTCTCCAAACATCATTCATTTTTGCTGTCCTTAAATCTGTCGTCTTTTCAGTTCTCACCCACTTCTCTCAAGCTAGTTGCCCAAGAATTGTGGTTCAAATATCAGTGTGCATATTCGCTTGTCGTTACTTATTTGGTGTTCCTGTGGTACACCCTCTGCATCGTACAAATACCTGTGGTGTTTCGTAAACTCAGTGTGGTGAGAGGAGGGGGCTGCTTGCCTTCACTGCAGCACCTGGTAGCGACTCCTGGCCTTTACTGCCCTTAAAGCGGACGGCTTGGCCATGCCTGAGCAAGCCCCCTCCGACGCCATTACTATGAAAGATCTGCAGCGCTGACACAATTAACCAGTGGCACATGCACAAAGTGTGTCAATGTGATGCCATCAACTCGGAAGATGATAAAACGGATCATTTTATTGCGTAACACCACAGGATCAGAAAGCCACCATTACTAGAGCTGAACAAGATGGCACCCTAGACATTGAAAATAGGGGCAAGGGGATTAAATTACACTAAGCACAGATACACACAACCAGGCTATATCTGCCAGTTAATCAAGTGTGAAATAAATATGCTGCTTGAAGAAGTGGACAATTGGTCCTAATATTCTAAAACAAAGATCTCCAAAAACAATAACTTGAGCAAAGATTACAGACTGCTTTCGTGCCACCAAATCGCTTAAAAATCAAGAGGCAAAGATTTGGGACCCAAACAGTCTATGAAACATGGGCAAAAAAATCTGGGTTGATCATGGGAACTACTGCCCTACAAAACCAGCATGGGTTTAACAACATGCCTAATAACAATTTAGTGGTAATACATGAAACTGATACAGCAATTAACGAGGCAAGGATGACCGATGTTTCATGTAATGTACCAGTCACTATTCATCATCTTGAAAAACTCTACAAACCACTATGGATCTTTCGTAGCGACTGTGCATTGTCTCACCACAAGGACTTGCTTTAGATGAACATCTGCTCCATCTACGAATCACATTCATTTAAGACTTTGATAAAAGTAATCCTGGGCACCATGACACGAGAGAAAAATGGCTGAGGGAAACTAAAGCTCAGGATTGATACATTTCAGTTGCTCAATCTCACTTCATTTTGACTACAATCATAAAACTAAGAAGCTATTGTGGGAGGCAGGCAACCACAATGTGGTACTACTGAAATTAATTTCAAGTACTGCTCTTGAAAGCCTAAATAGTCATCCATTAGTCACATGAAATAAAAAAAGGCCCAAGGAGCAGTGTGCACGAATGAAAGAGTGCTAATGTTAACAGTTATCTACGATTTTTTTGAAGTGGGCAAACGGGCAAACGCTGATATACAAAGATCCTGAAACTTTTTGAAAACACTGAAAAAACACCCAGGAAGTAAAAAATAAACTCCTAAAACAGGAAACCCTAAATATAGATTCCAGAATGGAGGCGAGTGCAAACGACCCAGGCAATGAGGAAAAAGCAGTAGAGTAAAGGAGGATGCAAACTGGTGATCCCGAGACAGGGAGGCAGTCAGTGGCTGCACTGCAAACAGGTTCTGCGCTCAACAAGTTAAACAAAGATACAAAGGGAGATGAGCAAAAGGGGGGTAACATTTCATTTCACAAGCTCCTTTGCCTAGCAAAAAGTCAGGTAGGACTAAGGAAGGTAGTCCATGAAATCTAACAACTCACATTTCCTTTGTATACTAGAAGAATTCAAGGATAGATATTATGATCCTATTACTATCGAACAAAAAGGTGCATTGCATTAGCAATAGGTGCAGAGGCAAACGTGATGACCCAGAAATTAATGCAAAGCATAATTGGGGGAACATCCCCACAGGACATGCTGATATTGACGCAGATTGAAGGCCCTGTGCATAATTTCAATGGGGAAGAAATATCAGTGACGGGTGTCACTGAGGTTGACATCAAGATAGGGAGACAGGAAGTGGTGGTCACACCCATCAATGAGATACCATTCCTTATAGGAACATATTGCCTTAGGAGGCGGTCACCTTTTATTGGTGGGTTATTGTGGTCTTTGGCTAACCAAACCCTGAAGCTTAAAAAGATATTGAGCCAGAGCAATAGTGCAGAATGTCACACCATTGCTAGATCAGAAAGTGCGTTGGAAGTGTACCTCCAAAATGGCTGTGTGCCTAGAGACACTGTCATTCTCATGTGCCAGAGTGAAAAGCAAGGAGAAAAGCAAACACAATCTGTAAAGATGTTTCTGCACCCCAGGAATAATTGGCAGAGACAGATCGATGAAAACACATTGTGTTTTTATCTAAATGAGGAACATTGCAAACCAAACGTTGCTGCAGAGTCAGAAATATATTTCAACAATTGCAGAGATAGACATGGAAGGAGGGCATGCCTTGATCCCAGTGTATGTGAATGGGCATCAGAAATGATTGAGGCAGTGTTGGCTGTAGGGCAGGAAAAGAGTTTCATTAGTGAAAGTGTGTTTAAACAAATACTTGACAGAAAGGAAATACCAAGTTTAAAAATAAAAAAATCAACACGTTTTTGGGGCTGGATGACCCTTAATTGGGGCAGAGAATTGTGGGAAGTTGCATGTTGAAAATCACAATTGGTTCCGAAAGCATTCATCGCTATGTTTGAATTGTAAGTGGCACCAAGAATAAGGTAAACTTGGGAAATTACATCATGCACAGCATGTGTATGGTATTGGATTGGTCTAGGCTGGGTGGAGTGGCACCTGAATTTGGAAACAAAAGACAAGCTCATCATTGTGCCCAAATGATGCCATATGCAATTGAGCTTCAGGTAAAGAAGAAAGTCACTATTCCTACTTTCACCAGACCATTTGCAATGGCATTAAAATACAGAAAGGGACAACAGATGCAAGGGCCTGATGCATTTGTGTGTATCAATGAATCCATGAGGCTGCAAAGGCTAGCATGCAAATATACACCATTGGTAGAGATTGGGGATGGCCCCATTCGAATACCGCTAAATAACAAGGGATACCAAAACAGTCATTTGAAAAAAGAAATACAGCATTAGGGATGGCAATACAGGAATCTTACTACACTGCTCATTTAAACAACACAGTGATTGGGAATATCCCTGAATGCTATGTAACTTCACGGGGTGATTTGCCTGAGTCACCGGACTCTAAAGCAAAGGGGATTTTCAGGATCCAGTCTGTTTACCCTTACAAACCAAAAGTGATATGCAGTTATCAAGATATTTGTATCCTCTGAAGTAGGCGATTCTGAAAGAGAAAAGCAGCAAGGTGAAACAGCAAATTGAGATGGAGGTCAATGTTCGAAAATATCTGAGGGTGGCGGCTCCCCAAAGAGACACTGCCACACAACTAGAGGAAAACACAGGAGCTTCCTCCATTGGAAGATTTCCCAGAATTTTCTACAATGGTACAGGAACAAATTCAAGCTGCAGATGCTTGCACAAATGAAGAAGAGATAGACCAATTAAGGAAAATATGTATGCAGTTCCAAGAGGTTTTTTGCAAAGATGCCTAGGATTGTGAGCTGACCGATTCACATGTGCTAAACTACATGAAGGGTATGGTAGGGAACCAGTATTTGTGTGACAATATAGGTTACCCCTGGCTTGCCTGGAGTCCATAGCAGAAATAATTAAACATTTGGAATCTAGAGGCATCATTAGGCCTATTCACAGTTATTCAAATACTCCCATATTAGGTGTGCAAAAGTCCAATGACGCTTATGTACAGATTTGAGAAAACTAAATAAGAGGGTGCCTGTTTCGAGGTGGCTTCTTGCATTTATTGTTCAGGGTCTTGCACAAGTTCAGGGTTCAAAGATATTTACCATTCCTGATGTAACAGCTAGGTACCGGTGTGTGCCATTAGCTAAATATATATACAATCTATTTGTCTTCTCTTTTAACTGATTCAATATGAATGGTCCCGGACCCCCTTTGGCTATATCAATAGTGGAAGTGAATTTGGGATATTCCTAAATAAAGCACTCCCAGATGCAGCTGAGAGAGGAACTGTGATTTATGTAGATGATGAAGTAGTGACAAGTAACTTCAATGTAATTAGATACGTTCTCAGTCAGTTGCAAAAGGTAGGAGCAAATGTGTCTTTACAAAAAGTTCATTGGTGTAGAAACAGGGTAACCTTTCTAGAGCATGAAGTAACAAAGCATGGACTCAATCCACAAAAGAAAAAGGTGGAAGCTATTCAGAAACTAAAAGATCCCAGCAATTTGAAAGGCCTAAAAAGCTTGTTCAGAATGTTGGGGTATTTTGTTGAACCACAGAGTCACAGGACTACCTCATGTTATTCTAATATTGGGATCAGGAGCAGCAAGCTAATGGCGATTACAGTGGAGTCAGGGCTTTCTAAGTTCTTTGACGACCCACACAATCTCTAGTGATATTGGAAGAAACCTTGGACAGTACCAAGGACACAGTCTATCCACCCAACAATGAACCGGCTATGGGTGCCAATGGACACCTTTAGGCAATCGAAAAGCGGGGTCCCTTAAGGATGTGGAGGCTCAGCTATCCCAGTACAGATATCAGAAGGGAGCAGTGACCCGATCTGGGTCCTGTCCTCGTCCCAGCAGGAGCGGGCTTTTGCCAGACCAGGAGGACTGGAACAAATCTAGATCCCCATTGAAGATCAATAATGCACTGGAAGTGCAAGCATCTTTGGGTTGACTGACTCCGTTCTGGGACGGTTACAGGGAAAAAGGGAGTCATTGGATGAGGGCACAGGCGTCCTACTGTAATGAGGTTAAGCTATGATGGAAGTCCTGGGACTAGGGCAGCTATTGCAGTCTAACCCACCCTCTGGGTCACTGCCGGCGTAGCTGGTGTGGGACTTTCACCAGTGAGGTGGGGGAGCATTTGTTTTCTTTATCTTCTTGGATAGGCCTTACCCAGTAGAGGAGGATGGCACTAGGCTGAGGAGCCGGGGGGACAGAGAGGTAAAGGAGTTGGTAGAGATGGCAAGTTCAAGTGGTTGTTTCTCATGTACTGTGTTCTCCTTTTTCTGTCCCCGTTTGTCTGTGTACCTCATCATGTAGTGGAGCATTGGTGCAGGTGGCGTTTTGGGAGGTTTGGGTTGAAAAGAGCGGCAGTGTGGCCTCCTCCGGTGAGTGACGTCTATGGCATGTGGCACTCCGAGGGCAGTGTGTATACCCGTATATAGCACATCACTGTAGATTAGCGACACAATAAACATCGTCTCAAGGAACATTAAGGGCTTACAAGTACCTATTAAGAGACAGTGTGTGCTCATCCACCCGAGGAGGCTGGAAGACCACATAGCATTCACACAAAAGACGCACCTCTTGATAACGGAGGCGGTGCAGATAAAGAAACAATGGTTTGGACAGATGTGTGTGGTGTCGGCTGAGGGCCTGAAGGGGAGAGAGGCTATTCTCTTTCACAAGAGTCTGTAATTGTGCATACGGAATACAAGGGTGGATGAGAGGGGCAGGTGGATGGTAGTGAATGTGTGGTGAATAAAGTTCCAGTTAAAGTTTATGTTCCCAACATGACTGGCCAGCAATTCCGGACAAAATGGTAATGGGATGATCCAAAAGGTGAAGTACCCGAAATGTGATGAATGGTGGCGATTGTAATCTGCCTGTAGACCCTATTATGGTTAGGAAGTCGCAATGCAGCTCTATGCCCTCCCAAATGCATATAGCTTTTTCGACAATGTATCCAACATAATAAGCTGGAAGATGTGCGGCACTTGTTCAATCCAGTGGCACTGAAATCCACGTTTATTTCACCCACTCGAAAATTAATTATGCCTTCATTAGTAGGGGTCTGGTTCGTAAGGTGATAAGGGCTGAAATGTCTCCCCTGGTTAAATCTGACCATGCACTGGTGGTGATGTCCTTATACTTGGGGATACCCAGTCTAGAAATAATAAGTGGAGGCTAAATACAGAGTTGCTGAGTTCCTCTGAATTTTTCGAGTTCATTCGTCAATTTGCCCCTGAATGCACTGCTGAATGCATGCCCCTTCCCTCATTAAGGGAGTTTTTCTCCCTTAATGAGGGAAGGGGCATGCATTCAGCAGTGGTCTGGGATGCGTACAAAGCAACTCTCCGGGGGCATGTGATTGGGTATGTTACTGGGGAAAATAGGTGGGCTAGGGCAGCTGGCAGGAAGAAGTTGAAGGAGATCAAGGCTCTGGAACTACCATACATGAGGGACCTCCTCAGAGCATTCACCAAGAGACTTGATTAAAGTGAAATGTGACTGTAAGGTGAGTGCTGAGAGTGCATTGGGGTGTTGCTAAAGTACAATTCCAAATACTTTGGGGGGCGGCAAATAAGGCAAGCACCTCGTTGGTTGTAATGAGAAAAATATAATAGCTCACCTGGTAGTTGAGGGTAACACGGTTTCTAAGGATAAGAATATAGCAAAGGAATTTGCAAAGTTTTACAAGGCTCTGAATACCCCCCAACCCAGACACCCACACTCCTATGGAATTAATTGCAAATTATCTGGCTCGTACCACTCACCGGAGGTGAGCAGGTAACCCTCTAGAGATATTACATTTGATGGAGCGAGAGATATCCCTGGGTAAAATCGAGGCGGTGATATGTAAGTTAAAGAAGGGTAAAGCCCCAGGACCGGATGACCTGCCGATCGAATTCTATTCCATGTGTAGGGCGCTGCTGGCACCCAAGATGTTTTTGCGCACTATAATGAAGAGAATGTGCCTAAGGGCACATCTATAAGGAATGATTCATGTCATCCCTAACCTTGGGAAAAAATTCGGGATGCCAAGAACTATAGGCCCATATCACTGATAAATATGGAAGCAAAGGTATAGGCTAAGGTTTTAGCCATGAGGCTGGAGCTGCTTCTTAATATGTTGGGGCACAAGGACCAAACAGGATTTGTCAAGGGCTGGCTATCTTCGCCTAATACTAGAATTATCTGTGATATCCTGGAACTGGGCGAGAGAGCAGACAACTTGGGCTGAAGCCAAGGCAGACGCAGGGAAAGAGTTTGATAGGGTGGGCTGGGATCACCTAGATAGGGCATTGAAGTGGCACGTGTTTGTGTCTCTCATAAGATCTTTGATAAAAGTGTTTTATGAGGCCACCAGGGGGCGCACAGGCAATGGCTGCCTGAGTGTACTGCTCCCGCCGAAGCCAGGCTGTTACAAGGGACTGAGCCCCCCCCAAACCCCCAGGCAGACCCAACTTGGCGGATTGGCGTGGTGACCCCCCTGGCCTCCCCCATGTCCAAAAGAGCGATGCTCGGGAACCCCGGGGAGGCCGAGAACAAGACCCGAGGCCTCCGGAGGAGAAACGGTGTGAAGCCTCGGTGGCCGCGCCGGGGGAGGAGACACGTCCCTTTGGAGCGGTGAGGACGCACTGGATGGGCCGGCCCCTCACCTCGATCTGCCCCTACACCTGCTGGAGGAGTGGACCGGCCGGGGACAGTGGCCCAAATAGAGAGGGGGAGTGGGCACAGAGCGGGAGGCGGGACCCCGCCCCCCCGTACTGGACAATACCATGCCGGAGACTTGAGGCCGGCACCCGGGAGACTGGGGCAGAGGAGCCGGAGCCCAACACCCCTGGAGCCTGCCGAGACGTTGTGCGAAGGCAGGGCAGGCCCGGGTGCGCAGGCCCCCCACGAGATTCCTCGGCGCAGGCCAAAGGGGCCCAACGAAGGTCACGCAGGTAGGCGGGAGCCTCCCGCAATGCAGCAGGGCCTACATCATGATACAGAGGGTTAGCAGCCCCCCCCATGGGGGGCCCAGGAGAACACAGGAGCCTCAGTCGTCAGGAGAGTGGGCGGTGGTGAGGGGGCCTCCTGCACGTGACACAGGCGGGTGGGGGTCCCTGGATCCACTCCCGGGGCGCAAGCCCGCCAGCCATTACCCAGGAGGGGACAGAAGGCATCAAGCAGGGGCGGCGAGTTGGCACCGCCAGGCCCTTTGCCCAAAGTGAGCGCCCTCGGGGGCTTGTGCCTACGCCCACCGCTGGACATTCCATCCCCCCCAGGGGCACAGAGAAAACATTGTCAGTTTTGGGAGGATTCCGGGTGCGAGACCCCCGCCCGGTGTTGGTGGGGCGTGTGCCCGCCCGGAAACGACCCCTCTGCCCCCCTGTTGTGTCGAAGTGCGGACAAGTGCTATTAAGCTGAGGGCGGGGCTCTCGGCGCTGTGCCCCCCTACTCTGAGGGAAAGGTTTCACGGAGCAGGCCAAATGGACCCAGCTGACCACATCAACCTCCACAAGGAGGGCAAAAGAAGTCCCTGACTGCCACGGCAAAGCTGGACTGGGTGAGAGGCCCCCACCCGTTGACAGTGGGGCATGTGCCCACCCAATAACAACCCCCCAACAGCAGCAAAGACAAAATACAGTCAAGTGGGGTTGAGGCCTTATCTCGGTCCTCCCCAGAGTGCCCTCTGGGTACCCCAGGAAGGAGATCACCGTCGGACCCGGGAGGGGATCCTCCGCCCCCACCGGGGTCGTGGAGGTCTCGGCGGTGGAGCCCAGGGAGTGACCGGATGAACTGGCGGGAAACCCTGCTAGAATATCACTACCAGGAGGCAGCAAGTAGCAACAAAGGTGCAAGCCTGAATAGAGAAATGGCCCAGTCTGAGGCCCCGGCACCTTCCACAGCAGCAATGGAAAGGGGCTTTGCCTCAATCCTGCAGGAAATCAGGGACATGCGCCCTGACATCGCCCAGAAATTCGAAAAAATGGACCAAAGGGTGGACAATGTCGAGGACAGATTGTTACAGGTGGAAACCAACCAATCAACAGCAGCGTCCCAAGAAATACAAATTGGCATGAGGCTAGCTGCCCTGGAGAAGAGGGACGAGGAACAGGCCAGGCAGATGGATGACTTCAAAAACAGGGAAAGGAAAAACAACCTCAGAATCTTCGGGGTCCCCGAATTGGAAGGAGAAACGGAGAGAGACATCACCCGGGCATTGAGAGATATCATCACCCTCCTGTTTGCAGAAGAGAGGACAACAGAACTCACATTCGACAAGGTGCACAGGGCAGGGGGCAGAGCAGGGGGCTCCCGGTCGATTTTGGTCTGGTTCCACTACTACTCGGAAAAGACAAAAGTGCTGGAGGAGGCCAGAAAGGCCTGGGAGATCACTTATAATAATGCCCAGATTTCAATCTATCAGGATCTCTCCGCCTATACAATGGTCAAACGCAGAATGTGCCGCCCCCTAACGCAACTACTCAAGGAGAAGGGAGTGTGCTACAGATGGGGCTTCCCCTTCTCTCTGGCCTTCAAATATATGGCTCAACGGTCGACTCTGATCACGGAAGATGTCATACGGGGAGCCATCCAGGACTATGTAGCCGAACCGAACCTCCGGAGCGGCCCATCGGGGCCCGGGATGGGCAGATCAAGTGGTCTTAGCCCGTCAGGAGACAGGAGAAGGAAAACCGGCGCCAGGAAATTCAGAAAAATGAACACTCCGTCACCAATGAAGGACGCAGAGCGGAACGACTCTGAGGCCTGAGGACAGGGGCGACCCGTCAAGTTCTGGGATGAGGAGTGAAAACTCAGAGGTTCTACCATTAACAGTGTCCCCACGAATAGCAAGTATAAGGGGTCCTTAGAAGGAACGATGCAGCAGGGAGGTAGGGGGGGCTGAAAGCGACGAGCACTACACAGAGCACCTGGCCGAGGTGGGCAGGCTGGTGGTTCGGCCAAAAGCCAGTGATGGCAGAACTAACTGGCTGGACGCCGGGGAGGGGGGGCACATGAAAGTTGGGGTTGTTCAGTTAGGGGTTGGGGATGGGGGGCAGTTTGGAAAAGTTTCAGGCCCACCCTGGGGGGTTGGGTGTGGGGAGAGGGGGTGCATAAAGCAAAACTAAGGGAGCGTGCAAGGAAGGGTAATGTGAAAATGTTGACCGAGAGAAAAGAAAACCTAGATTATGGCTGAAAGTCTACTGGCCCTGGGAGTGGGTTCCCTCAACGTACGGGGCCTGAACACCCCCACAAAGAGGTCCCTGGTCTGTAGGGAATTTAGAAGGGCGAACCTTGACCTTCTCTTCTTGCAAGAAACTCACTGGGCACGGGGGAAGGAGCACAAAATGCGGGGGGATGAATTGGGGAGGTTTTTTGTGCCTCCCACAAGGCCAAAAAAAGAGGGGTGGCTATTTTATTAGCGAGGAATGTTGGCTTTGAAAAAGAGGCATATTGAAAGGCGCTGAGGGCCGCTACTTGCTGGTACAGGGGTCCCTGCAGGGCCCCCCACTTACTCTCACCGTAGTATGCGGTTGAAACCAAGGCCAAACTCAATTCTGGGAAGAGGTGAGGGATAGACTTAAGCTATTTGTCCAAGGCACGGTGGTCGTGGGGGGGGGGGGAGACTTCAACATGGTCCTGGACCCAACCCAGGATAGGAAACGCGTTGGGCCGCCTAATCACCAGGGCAGCAGACGAGATCATGGCACGGAACTTCCAGGGGGTTAACTCAGAATTAGACCTGGTGGACACCGTCCCGACCTCCAGGACGGGCGCCCCCTCCTTCACATATTACTCAGCCATCCACACGTCATTTTCCAGAATAGATTACATCCTAGTGGATGAGACCCTGCACCCATACGTCACTGGCCCCAAGGTCAACCCTGTCCCCTGGTCAGGCCGTGACCTGGTCCGAGTCACCATAGCAAGGGGATGTCTAAGTGACCGCAGGGGACAATGGAAATGTAACGACTCCTTGTTGAAGGACGAGGTCCAAGCACAAGAGGTGCTAGACGCCATAACGGAATTCTTCAAACTCAATGATAATGGGAAGGTAGGTTCGCAAACCCTACGGGACGCTTTTAAGGCAACCTTCAGGGGAGCCCTCATCAAAAAGGGAGCTTAGAACAAAAGAGAAAGGGAAGCCTATGAGAGGTCTCAGAGAGAAAATAGCCGAACTCCAGCCAGGGGGCCCCCCAGTGCAACCCATAGATCACGAACAGGTCACCGCCCTGGACGACTGTAGGCTCCAGTTAAAAGACCTCCTCCTACACAAAACAGAAAGGAGTCTTCAACTGGTTAAGCAAAAGTATTATGAAAAGGGGAACAGGGCGGACAGGATTCTAGCCTAGAAACTGGGGGAGGTACAGAGAAGCAGAATGGTGAAAGCAGTGAAGAACGAGCAGGGGTCGATAGGCCATGATACGCCCCACATGGGAGAGGCCTTCTGCCAATACTATGAAAGGTTATATTCATCAGAATACAACGGGGGTGAGGCAGAGATTGAAGGGTTCTTGAACTCCATACAAATCCCGGCCCTGACTAGGGAGATGGCGGAGAGGTTGGAGGGTCCGGTGACAGAGGATGAGGCGGAACACGTGATTAGCGGGATGAAGGTGGGCACTTCCCCGGGCGAGGACGGCTTCAAAGTGTGCTTCTATAAAAGGTTTCGCTCAACCCTAGCCCCGCACTTAGTAAAGTTGTTTAATGCAGTGCTGGAGAGGGGGGACTCTCCCAGATTCCAATATGGAGGCCATAATAGTAGTGTTGCCAAAGGACGGCAAGGACCCCACGGAGTGCTCCTCCTACCACCCAATATCTCTGTTGAACATTGACGTAAAGATCCTAGCTAAGGTAGTAGGGAGGCGGATGGAGGAGATACTGCCGAAACTGGTCCATGGGGACCAGGTGGGGTTCATAAGGGGAAGACAGGGCTCAGACAACCTATGCAAAACTATAGATTTGTTTCATAACGCCCAAGGGTCGGACCTCGACGCGAGTGTCCTCTCCCTGGACTCGGAAAAGGCATTCGACAGGGTTGAGTGGAGATACATGGAACTCCTCCTCCAGAAAATGGCCTTTGGGGTACACATTAGGGAATGGGTGGCCGCACTATACAGAGCCCCAATGGCAAGGGTACAAGTGAATGGCAGGCTGTCAGAACAATTCTCCCTCTCACGGGGAGCAAGGCAGGGATGCCAACTTTCTCCCCTCATTTATGTGCTCACAATGGAGCCCCTGGCCATAGCAGTTAGAGCACACCCGGACATCAAGGGGGTTAGGAAAGGCGAAGTAGAATTGAAGCTTTCCCTGTTCGCGGATGACATTCTGGCTTACCTGGTGGAACCCGGCTCCTCGCTCCCCCACCCCCCTCCTGTCCCTGATGGCCACATTTGGACATTTCTCCAGGTTAAAATTCAACGTAACTAAGTCGGTTCTACTCCCCATGAGAACACGGGACCCAGGCTTAGACTCCCTGGACAGGCTCAACGGGCTAACAGTGGGGAAGGTCTCTATCCGATACCTGGGCGTCCTCCTCACCAGGGATCTATCAAAACTTGCCCCTGCCAACTATGACCTGGTCATGGCAGGTATCACCACAGACCTGAGTAGATGGGGCTCAATGATTCTGTCCTGGTACGGCCGCATGACTGCGGTAAAGATGAATATACTACAGCGTCTACTGTATCTCTTCACTGCTCTTCCAACCAGTGTCCCTGACCAAATCTTTTGGGCTCTTCAGAATGCGGTGCAAGAGTTTATATGGCAGGGTAGGACCCTGAGGACCACGAGGGCTGTCCTGACCTTACCGAGAGAGGAGGGAGGGTTTGGGTTGCCAGATTTTCAACTTTACTTCCGCGCCGCCCAGCTGCGCATCCTCCTAGCACACATGAAAGAGGGGATGAGAACCGATTGGACATGGACACCCACCCTCGAGACCTCCTCTGGGCCCCACGCAGGTTCATCCCGAACAGACTTAAATCCCACCCAACACTGGGAGTTTTCTGGGCAACCTGGAAGGAGGGCCTGCAGACTGCATACCTAAAGTCGTGGCCGTCCCCGATGTCCTCACTCTGGGGACAGCCCTTCAAACTGGGAAGTAGGGGGTTCCGTAATGCACAGGCCTGGTACGACTCGGGAATGGAGTGGGCAGGGCAGATGTTCAGGGAAGGGGAATTCCTAGCATATGAGGAACTGAGAGACGCTCTAGGGCAGGGGTCCCTCTCCATATTCGAGTACCTCCACCTGAATGGTATCCTTTGTGACCAGTCATGGGGCCAAAACTTGAAGAGACAGCTGACCCCCTTTGAGAAACTACTTGACGCAGCGACTTCAAGGAAGGGGGCGGTATCCGGGATGTACAAAATCCTGAACACTACTACCCTAGTGGAGAGAAGGGGTTTTCACTCATTCTGGAACGATTTGGCAGGAGAGGTGATCTCGGAGGACTCCTGGTCAAGGATATTTAAAATAGCATTCCATGGAAATTTATTCACAGCAGATATGGAACACAACTTTAAGATCCTGCAGGGGTGGCATAGGGACCCCGTGAAGTTGTTAAAAATTTTCTCTGGGGTGTCCCCCGAATGCCCGAGGGGCTGTGACCTGGCCGGAACGCGGGGCCACATGTGGTGGCACTGCCCAAAAGTACAGGCGTACTGGGAGAAGGTAAGGGGTTGGATTGCTGAAGTCTCTGAGGAATTACTCCCCCAGAACCCTCCGACGATGTTGCTGGGTCTCCCTTCGGAGGTCACGGAAATATACAGGTACCCTAGAATGTGGGAAACAATGCTGAGGGCGGGCAGGGTGGCCCTGGCGCAGAAATGGAAGAGCCCGGAGACCCCCTCAAAGGAGGACTGGTTGAAAAAAGTAAAGAATATGTTCTTAATGGACAAACTAACGGCAATGATGAACAATGACTCTGGCTCATTCCAAGCGAACTGGTATGGGGTGCAGAAGACCTGGGGATGGGACGTTCATTGATATCTGGTAGGAGCCCCGGTGGGGCGGACGGGGACGGGGTCAGGGAGGAACCAAAGATAGACCGGGCGCTCACAGCCCGGGGGACGGTGGGCGAAACTCAGCCATGGAAGAAGTCAACGACCACATTTACTCCCAAACTCCGGACACAAAGAGGTTTCAAGGAGACTCCCAAAATTACGGTTTATGTTTGATCAGTTGATCAGGGGGGTGGGTTCGTATTGGGGGGGTGGAGGGGAGGAGGGGCAGGGGCTATTGGGCTAGTCGAATGTATATCCTTTGAACATGCATCAAGCCCGTTTGTTATATTACGAAAATGTTAATAAAACCAAAGTTTTAAAAAAAGCGTTTTACAAGCACCCATGTGCGGCAGTGTACATGAATGGTGCCTTTTCCAGATACTTCCCTTGGGCAGAGCAACATACAAGGGACTCCCCTTCCGCTGCTCTTTTTTGTCCTCACTTTGGAGCCATTACTTCAGCGCATATGCTTGAATGATGCAATAAAGGGGGTGGACATTCAGATGTTTCAAGTCAAACTCTCAGCGTATGCCGATGACATCATGGCATAAATGGAAGATCTGTGTGCGCCGCTTCCCCCTTCCGGTGAGAAATTAAGGAGCATTGTAAAGTGGATGCTTATAAACTCAAAATGAATAAAACAGAAGTTACGCTTCAGAATTATTTTTTTTTAGCTCTCGTGTCAATGAATCAGATCTGAAGTGGCAGAAACGTAGCATCAAATACCTGGGTGTGGACCTCTCCAGTCAATTGTCAGACACTCGACAACTGAATTGCACAAGGTTGAAGACCAATGTAGGGGATCGGTTACACAAATGGCCTCCATTACTCCTAACCTGCTGGGTGCCTTTTTCTACAATTAAGATGTGTATTTCTCCAGTAGTAGTGTATTCTTTGGTGATGCTACCTCTTTAATAGCCAGCATCCTTTTTTGCAAACTTGTACACGTGCTTAACTAAATATTTCTGGTAGGGGAAGAGACCTAGGATATCTCTCAAGAAGCTCCAGTTACTCCGGTCCCAACGGGGGAGTGGGGTTAAGTTCCCTGACTTCAAAAGGTATCTTGAAGCCTTTGGTATACGACAGGGAATGGAATGGCTCTCTAAGGAGGACCAGAATTCATATCTGGTATGGGTGTATATGGAATAGTTTATGGTGCACACTTACCATACCCGTATCCCATTCATCTGGGCTAAACCATCTTTGCAAGGGGCAGGACTTCTAACGTTGACATGTTCAGCACTGCAGTCATGGAGTGGCAACACAGGAGCAGGGTCCTGTCCATTAGGGGTTGTGCCCATGAAGTTTATTTGTTCCTTACGAGTGGAGGGTCAACCTTTAAATTGGCCTACAAGTAGAGAACGGTGTATTTTATAATCTGCATCAAATTCAATCCGCTAGGCAGGTTCTCTCGTTTGAGGCTTTACAGAGGACTCTCAACAGGTGAATTCTTAAAGGTACATGCAAATGGTTGAGTGTCTAAAGGAGGCTAAGGGGGTTGGAGAGATGAGGGGGAATGAGGCGGGCTCCTCGTAAAGCATCTGCCATTAACAGGGTCGTGTTGCATGCGGATGCAATCAATTCAAATAGGAAAACAGAGCTGGCATAGGAGAGGAAGTGGGGTGCCACAATCTCGGTTAATGCCTGGTGGAGTGTATGCTATAAAAACAAACACACCACTCTGTCGGCATCTACAACTCAGACACTTTTCATGATTTACAATAGGGTGCTTTATACGTCAGACTGAAACAGAAATGGGGGTGAAGGCAGAAGGTCCATGATGTGTTGGTCATGTGGGGTGGAGGTGTGCTCATTGTCGCACATGTTGTTTTGGTGAAAGGTTCGAGAGATTCCTGGGCAGGGATCTGGCGGTATATATGCTACTGACATACCCTTCTCTCCAGTAGCTGTGCTTCTTGGGGGTAGTCACCCTTCATTCAAGGGAAGAGATTCTACCAGCAATCTTTGGGACACCTTAATAGCGGTGGTCCTTAAAGTAATTACGTTGAACTTGAAGGAGCGATCCAAATCATCTTTGAGTTCTTGGAGGAACCAGGTGGCATATATGCACAGGATGGAAAGTCCAGGAATATGAGGAAAGGGGATCCCATTGGCAGTTTCTGGAGGAATAGCTCAGCTCCTTGGGGATTACTGGGAGGAAGTCTGTCTGTATCCTTACATTTCTATCCCTTTACTTTCTTCTTTTTGCGTTTTTGGGTTTCCTTTTCTCTGCGCTTAGTGTTTTCTTCATAGATTGTTCGGGTGGGTTTGTCTGCGGATTGACTCTGTACACTACAAGGGGTTGGTTGGTGATGGGTCAAGAGCCACTTAGCAATTTGTGTGCTTACATACCTAATTATGTTTTAAGGGGTTGATTGTGATCATAGTCTCTGGTTGATCTGATTTTGCCATTTCAAGTGAGGGGCAGAGATACAGGTCTTCCCTTGTTAGAGTGGGAAATGTGTGACATATTTATCTACTGGGACCCCAATTCTTTACCTGATGTTGATTCCACGTGGTATATTATTGATTTGGACACATGCTGAATGACTATTATATATCAGCATAGACTAGGGGCGAAAGGTGTGAGTCGTGGGCTGGTGTTCTACGAGATATTCACGCCTGATGGTTTGGTTACAGTTGTTTAGGTCAATGTTTGATGTATTGATGATTTTTCTGAGTGTTTTGTAATAGACATGATCAACTTTACAGCTGTTTTAGTGTGCTGCTGGAGGGATACTGTTTGCGTTGAAGGGGGTGTCCTCCTATTTCTCCATTTGCCTATTTCTTCTAAATACTACAGTGAGAGGTCGCCCTACATTTTGTATTGTTGATGTTTAACTGTATTTTGTATGAACTAGTCGTACAACCCTTTATGAATTGTATTGTGCTACTGTTCAAATAAAAAAGATCATTTATCTTTAGAAAAAAAAAAAAGGATGGTTGGAGTGAGTTAAGGTGGGTGAGATAGAAATCTGTTTCGCTCTAGCAAGAGAGGACGTGAGAGCTTAGGGCCTCATTGGATTTGGTAGCAATGGCTGGGGGAGAAAGCAGAATTCATCCTCCCCTTTGGTTTCCCCATCTTTCCTACCTCTCACTCCAGTCCCTCTCGTCTCCCACACCACTAGCTTTAGTAGATGACACACATATAAGGACTGGGAAGAAGGATACTCTTCCAAACCTGATGCAGAATAGCACTGTGACAAGGAGGATGAGGCAAGGAGGCAAAAGCCCACTGTGGAACCAACACAGGCGGTACAGCTGATAAAAGTGAAAGTGGATGTAAAAAGGGAAGAAGGACTCATTCCGTAGTCGAACAACCAGCCCTGGAGAAGCAGGGAAGGAGTTGCTGGTCCTGTTCTGAGGAACCCAATGATTTAAGACCGGGAAGTGGACTTCCACAAGTACCTGAGATGTCTTAGCAAGGCAGACCGGATCAGTGGCAGGGACACAGTAAGCCAGACCAGGGAAAGCCGACAAGGGAAGAGAGGTGGCGAGCCAAAGGTGAGAGACGCACGCTGGAGCTATGGAGCCACGAGAAGGAGAATGCAGAGCATGTCAGGAGCAGAGAAGCTTTGCTCCAACTCCCGAAGAGACCAGAGTTCCCAAAGTAGGGAAAGGGCTGGTCAGGAGGAGCTGAGGGATCTAGTGAAAATGAACTTTGAAAACTTGATACACCCGATTAGAACATCCCGAAAAGCCCAAGGGGGTGAAAGGGAACCTATGCAGTATGAAACAAACTTGGCAAACTTTGTAACACCCTGAAGATTACAAAGGGATGAAAAAGAAGGCATACGAACAGATTCAAACTTTGAAAACTCACTAAGAACATCCTGAAGAGCACAAGGGGATGAGAAAGATGATCTGAAATATATTACGAACTGTGTGAAGCAGATAAATACATCCCGAGGGACACAAGAGAATAGGAGTGGAGACAAAACAAGTGTTAACCAACATTGAAAGTGCACATAGTTTGGACAGTGCCTGGCAGGGAAGGATACCAGGTGTGTCCAAAGAGACACTAGGTAAGGAAGGGACAACAATCCCGCCAAGCCAAAGAAACAGGATCTGGGACCCAGATGAATGAGGGCAAAGCCCACCAGTGGAAAGCATAAGGGTTGAGGACTCTCCTCCAAGCAAGAAGAGTTATAATCAGTGGGCTGGAGCCCAAAACATAAAAACCCTTGAAAGCAAGAGTTGTGGAAATCAAGTCTGGCAGGTGAGTAAACCAGACTTGATACAGTGGAAAATGCTGCAGTGAGGTCTAGCAGGTTATTGAACTGGGCCGTACAAGGGACTGGGAAGGTTCATATTTTTGTGCTATGGACTGGGGAAGAGGAATTCCCCAGAGGATTTTGAGGAACATTATTTTGTGGAAAATAGGAACTACGGCCCCAGGAGCGCAGGGAACTGCGTTATCTTTAAATGGCTAAGCTTATGAATATTGAACATTTATCTGTATACATTAATTTTGCGCTTTGGTGTCTGCATCCAGAATGGGAGAGGTCTTCCTTTGAAATTAAGAAAACACCCACTTTTCCATTAAATTGAAAGTGTAAGGGACAGAAATAGGCTTAGATGCAGGACGGTGGACTTTTTGTTTGACAGCCATCGTGACCGGGTCCATAGTATTATTTTGTTGAGGCAGGGCAACCCCTCTTAGTGGTCCGGGAGAGTTAGACCTTTCCCCAACTGGTTTTTCCTTTCTTGTTAAATCAATAAAGGTCTTGAACTCAAAACAAATGTGCCACCTGTGTCTCGTCTTTCTCCTTCTGCATCCTTAGACCGCGCACACTGGGGACTGGTTCGTTTAGGCACCACTCCTTATTTCTACGCTCTGAGAAAGATGTACGGTTTGATTAAAAAATATAATTCCATATTTCACCTAGTAAGTTGTGTAGCGTGCCCTGGGGCAACATAACCATAATGTGCATTGCACATGCGTGGTAGCCCAGGTTGGCCATGCAGTTTGTATCGTGGTGTCAACATTTTTGTGGAGCATTCCGAGAGAACTCACGAGGTGGTGATAACAGTCAATTCTGCTCACCTTGCTTTTAGCGTGCTGCTGCCTATATTTTACTTATGATGCACATTTTATTTCTTGGGCCTCATCTTATGCAGCTGAGCGTTGCTTTATTCAACATACAGCATGCTACTAAGGGGCTGCCTTTGCACAAGTCCACCCTTGGTAAAACTGATATGAATGCTTCTGATTTGGGCAGGCCCATGCAGTACTACTTGCTGGCATGCAGCTGAGACCTGATGGTCCACGTACTTGGTGTAACCATCACCTGAGTGCCAGGCCACTAAGCCAGAGAGTGAGGCAATGTCAGACACTAGATTTAGGCACAAGAGAGTAGAGCAATCCACAGCCTCAGCCTAGCCTACATCAATTCTGCCTGAAGTTGAAAATAACATGTCGGAATTCTAATCCCTAAAATGCACTGCAAGAGTCAAGACCACTTGGTAAGTGTTCGGAGAAACCATGAGATGAATGGTTTGGGACATGTGCACATGTTCTCTATAATAGGATGTTCTTGTTGTTCACTTTTCAAGCGTTTCTCTCATGGTCCCCCTACCTCTATGACTCTTATAGTAAGCTACTGAACTAACAAAGCAAGACTGTTAGGCTATAAAGTGCTGCAGTTATTAGATAATTGCCACTAAACCAGATTACAGCGGGTAGTGCATGGAGAGTAATGTTGATGGATTATAGCAGGGGATCATGGCAAGGTGTGGGCAGAAAGAAGAGCTGGGAAAATATTGGAGAGGAGATGGAAGGTGTCTCAATGTTAGGAATACAAATGGATATTTGAGGAAATGGAGTGTGCACCTCACCTTTGGGTTGAGATCTCTCCAGAGAGGAACAAGACTGGATGGGTATGAATGCAGAGGAGTGTTTACAGTGATAGGGCAGGTAGTGCATTGGCCTAGCATCCAACATCACTCCAGAATGTCACACCTTTAGAGAGAGGTTAATGAATGGATCATGTAAATTCAACAACCTCAATGCAAGGCCTCCAAAAACATCAGGAAGCACACAACTGGCCAATCCCTCTCTTAAACCTTTCAAATGATGGGGTGTTGAGTTAGCAAACCATGTAATTCCAATAAGTGCATCCATTCTTAATTGAGGGTGGCGATAATATGAATGTCAATCCCTTTGCCGATTTCCCAAGCCCCACATTCCTGGGAGCAGGTCTGAGTCCATCATGTCTGAGAGATAGAAGGTTCTGTTTCCTTATTAGATCTGTTGCCCCTTTCCAAGGTTATTATACCTATCCACTTTGTAGGTCTGCTCTGAGCCACTGAGCTCACCTTGAAATGCAGGTGAAAGGCTCTGCATCCCTGGCAGAGTCACCTCATACCACACTCTGTTGGGGGGGAGGGGGCGAGCCTTTGACCATCCAGCTAGAAAGATGTGAAGCTCTCTACATATTGTGCCAATTCTAGAGGTCTATATTGTTTGACCGGGTCTCTGCCATGAGGCTAGAAATAATGTTTTGTGTAGCACGCCCTACTGCTGAGCCTCTAAGCCCTGTAATAACAGGTGTTGCAATTATCCAGTGTAATGGTGCAATGCCCACCATCCATCTGCGCCTATGGGTGAAAGGTAGTTTGTCCATGAGCAAATCTCCAGTCTCTCTCTCCCACAAGTGATGATGCAATACCCAAAAGTAACCTCCTAGAGTCCATCAAACATTGGGGTGACAGCCCATAGGGTTTGGTGAATCCCCTTAGCTCAGGCTTTCGACAGGTAAAAGCGTATCTAAAAAATGCATCCTTCCTAATTGTAAGGCACTCCTTACGGAATCAATCCTTCCTACAGGTCCTTTGTTGCTGCCTGCAGGTTTCAACCTTATTACCGGTGCCGGTATTATGTGTGCCGGGAGGATAGCTCAAGGGCAACATACTCGCCTTGGAAGCAAGATGACGCTGTCACGACCCTCGTCCCAAACCCCCACTGTCAAGCCCATTGGCCAGGTGGGATCAGGACTCTGGTCTCTAGGGCCTGGCATCCACTTCAAAAGCCCTCCTGGGGCCAGTCCTGGAGCACTCATACACCATGAAAGACATGTGTTCTGGGAACTACTTTATTGAGACTGTCAGCCAACATGGAGGCATCCACATAGCTTGGTTCCTAGGAACCAAGCTATGCAGTCTAGTGTTTTGTGTGTTGTGGCCTAGGGACTACTTTACCTGGACTACTTTGTTGGGGCTATTTAAACCACACCCGAGAAAGACAACATGCTTTGCGTTACTTTGCAGTTTGCAACGTGACGTTCACCGTGTCCAGCTATACCCACGAGCCAGGAGATGCAGAACCTGCAAGGAGACAAAAGGAATACCATTAGCAGCAGCATCTTACCTGCAATCCTTATCTTTATCTTCTCGCAGCTCCTGTGAACAGCTTCCTCGAATCCGCACACCTCCCGGACCGAACAACCTGAAAGAGGAAGTTAGAGACAACATTAAAGAAGGCATTAAAGACATTGGAAATTACGAACTGCTCAAAAGGCTTACCAGGCTGGTCGCCTCTCGGCTGGCATCACTCTTCCACAAATTCCACACGTGCTGGGAGAATACCGCGACCTATGAGAAAAGAAGGAAAACAGGTTAGCAAAGGCAAGACATCGCAGCGCTGCGCATAGCGCTTACTTACCACATCATAGCGCTCATTACGCGCCATCAGTTACCAGCGAGGCTCAACAAAGCCAGTTCGCCACGCTGAAGCTCCAAATATCTAAGGGAGAAAAGAGACATTATTAAACAAAGAAAGGCATGCAGGAATAACAACAATACGAAAGAACAGCAATAAGACCTAGCTGAAAGACATCAAACGGGCCGGCGTCAGTGAAGTAACTGGACCGCACACGCCCATGAACGACAACGCGCCCCTGCGAAGAAGGCAGGATGGAGAGCACGCCTAATTCTACCAAAAGGCAGAACCTTCCCCGCAGACCACATCTGGGACTCACTGAGAAGCCTACCAGCCAGCAGTCCGGCTGGGTGGCGTCCCTGTGGATACCAGGTGAGCTTAACAGACATGGAGCAACACCGGCTCAATCCCTGTGTTCGTGCTTAGAAACATCTGGGTATTAAGCACGTTATAAATAACCAAATATAATTGTCACTGTATGCACCTTTCTACTTTGTAACAGAGATTAGAGAGTCATTTTGCAGGGGAGTGCTGGCAATGTCACAATTCTAGATTTGCATCTGGTAAAATTGGTCCCCCTCAAAATGTGAACAGTGAGAATCCCAATTGGAAATGTGCCAGTGATCCAATGATTGATAGTGGTTCACTTGGCACATGCACTTTGTGGATTACTGAAAAATATACTGCCGCCGTGAGCTTAATGTTCTGGCTAGCACCACCAGTGGGACCATGATTACACACATCTAATCCTAAAAGGGCAATGTGATAAATACATACCAGTTCACTGGTACCAAGTGTGGCGCACTTCTTCAAGTGTGTAGCAATACTTTTTAACACATATCAAAATGGGCTGCACACACACTGTAGTTCACTGATCTGACTACAAATTCAACAACATCTGAAAACCAAAAGACAACTTGTCACGATCAAATCAAAATAATCCCTATATCCTTGCAAATGAAACACAAATTATTTATAACTATGGTTCTGCATACAACGTTTAGTGGGTTATTATAAACCGCGAAAGGAACTGTGGGGTATACCGACACTGATACAATTAGCACATGGTGTCAGTTTTGCTCCAGTTTTAATTCCACTAAACCTGAATTTTGACGAGAGATGGAGAGAGATCACTCTTCTATCAGCACAGGCCTCACATGTGTGGGTGGGGGCAGCAGGAGACTTAATGTCTGGGCTGAAGCTCTTCCAATGGTCTCAGAGTAGTGTCCGCCCACTACTCCGAGAGCGCCCTGGAGATCAGGGCCGTCCAGCCTTTCTCTGCTATTGATCAATTGCCCCCACCAGGTGGAGCTATCGAGTGGGCTCACGATCAATCTTCCATGTTTCAAAATGTCTGCTATTCGTTCATGCGCCTTCCGTGCCTCTTCGTCCCGCCCCCCCATTATTGCTTCTTTTTGCTTTTCTGAAACATTCCTTCTCTTGCAACTATTGGAGTTACTGCTTCATGCAGGCTGCATGTGTTCCAATTCTGAATATGTTTGGTAAACTATGCACCACTGCTTAGTCGTGATAGCTTTAAAAATGCAAAGAAAGGGCGTCTTGCTGAATTAATCTCCCCTGAATGAAAATATATCTAATCTACGGGGTTGACTAAACCCTCCTTCCAGAGCCGGTGCGGTAGCACAGAGATTAGAGCGCTCGCTTTGACATCAGTGCAGAGCCTGCTGATGCAGGTTCGAATCCTGGCAGCACCAAACTCAGCCTTTCATCCTTCCGAGGTTGTTAAATGAGCACCACACACCGTGCAGAGCTCAGATGCCTGAGGGTTCGTAGCGCTATATAAATGTTTAATTAAATTAACTCCTCAATCATGGGTGGTATAAACAAATGAGTGAATTCAATATTACATTCATGAATTTTGTTACTTCAGAGTATTATTCATCAGTGTTGCTCTAGGGATTCAAGTAGGGCAGCACTGCCCATGAGATAAAAAAGGAGAGCGTGGGCGTGTGCTATGGCGAATACTAGTTAAAGCTTCAAATTGCAGAAAAGTCTCATTGTTCAAAAGAAACATCTCCTATGGTACAGTCCCTTTTGTGAATTGGCATCCAAGATCTGATATTTAATACATTCATTCACCATTCTACTCAGCCATTTTTGGTATGTTTTCTCTCTTTCATACTCACTTTCCTACTTCCCTTTCATCTAATCCCCTTGTCGGAATAGAAACAATATTATGCCTCCTATTGTAACAATTGTATGTGTATTGGCCTATGCCAAGTTGTCTAAACATCATGTGCGAACAAACTCCACGGCAAGGTCTTGACCTTAGAGAAACCAATGTAAGCCGCCATCTTGGATTGAGCCGCCATTTTATGTTCTCTTGTTATGTAGAAGTCACCCTGAACATCAAAATGGAGGCCAAATGACATTCTGAGTAAGATTCTGGCCGTTGTGACCTCCGTACAACTGAATAATTAATATGCCTGCAGGCCACTTGTCGGGGTTGCGAACTGAGACCTTGTCCTACCGTTGACCTATATGTAAATGTACTACTTATATCAGCGAAACTAATCGAAATGCATATATTAAAGGATTGACCTGGCAAGGAACCCTAAGACCAGAATTAAATATTTCACAGAATGGTTAACCCGCAAGAGGGTTGGCCACGGGCTGGACAAATTGTATAAAAGGCCCGGGTATTCCAATATGCGGTCTCTCTCGCTAACACATCGAACCCTCGTTGAAGTTCGTTATGTTATACTGAGAGCCGAATAGCTATCCGTTTGTCAATTGACTTGGTAACTGTTGTAGCTTGAAATAAAGCACTTGTATGTTTCTTTGTAACCTGTGTTGGTGTGTTTCTTTTTGGGCTTCCCGGCCTCATATTATTTTTCTGTTTTCACAGTTGGCACCCGAATAGGGACCCTCAAGATTGATGCCGGATCATTGAAGGTTGAAGCAGGCTATCGAACCGGGATCGGACGGTGTGAACCTGTGGGCCCGACCGAACGAGACGCGATACCTTGGCAGCGCTGCACGATCCGATCCTTGGACGATAGTCGTGTGGTCTGACACGGCATCTTGACGAGGGTCCATTTTTGAGGCGGGCAGATTTGTCGAAACCACCAAACACAAGGTAAAATTTATTAGGTAAGTTCTTTGGTAAACCTCCTTAGGTTTGGTCAGGTGTAGTCATGACCTGACTCTTAATTTAACCCTGACAATTTGAATTTGGCGTATTGTATCTGCAGACACAATTATTGACCAGGTAACACCAATTTTTTGTGAAATGCCTGGGAAATTGTCTAGCTGCTTTAGGGCTCTGTTCCGCAGCGATCGACAATCTTTGGAATTTAGCCGCCCGGCACCACAGGAGGGGTCGCCGGCGTGTACTATGTACTGTAAGCATGGCATTGGAAGTATAGTATTTAATGATATTTGGCACAGACAAACCAGACATGCCTCCGAATTTCAGTGGCCAATCAATGGTAGTTTCGAGATCCCCCGTATTGAATACCTAGAATCGGTCTTGCTAAAGAAGAAGGCCAGACCTGCAGCATTTGATGTTTTGCAGAATTGGAAAAAAGAAGCGTTGCAGCAGCTTAAAAGTAGGGATAAACATGCACGCCGTCATAAAACAAATGCCGAAAAGGCGTTGTTATATGATAAGGAAAAACATTCAGAGTCAGTCAAGAATATGGATAGGGCTTTCTCACTCGGTATCCAGAAAATCTATCCCTCTAAATATTTTCATGTTTCCGAAGAATTTATTGACAAATTGTTATACGAGCGAAGGACTGGTGCCTCTGCGCCACCTCCGTATGATCCTCTCCCTGGAGCTTTGCCCATTCCGGCTGTTATTCCTGCTGTTATTCCTGTTCCCCCTGTACAACCTATTGTTCCTGTTCCTCTAGTTGTTGTTTCTCCACCTACTCTTCCACCCCTTCCCCTTGCGCCGATAGTCGCACCTCCATTGAATTTGCCCGCACCTCCGCTCCCGAGTGGTCTGTATTGATTGAAGTTGATCAAGGTGCGGGGTCAAAGATTGTTAAACGAAATACTGTCTCTGCAGAAAAGAAATGAGAATTATTTGCATTGGCTAAGCATTGTATGGAGAGAGGTGATCAAGCTGACGTTTTCTCCACATTATCAAATATGGGCAATTCTTCAGAGAAAAATGTTTTTATTGAAGGTTTGGGGACTCATTTATGTGTAATGTGGGGTAGATTACATAATACGGATCTCCCACAAGGGTTGAGGGATCTAAATACTTTAGCGCTTTCGAGGGACACTGAGGGGAAAGCACATGGTCATGTTGAGAGGTTATTTGAGTATAGGAGGGACTTAGAAAGATTACGGGATGAGGATGGTGAAGACGACAGTATGTATGTACAGATCCGGTTCCTTCTGTGTCGTAAATCGGCATCTGAGGAAGTACGTATTTGTACCAAAGATGCGATTCGATGGCTCTCGGATTCATCGATACCGCAGGATGAAGTATATGACACGTATAGTCAGTATACAGTAGAAATGCAGAGGAAGGTGATTCAGGTAATGGTACAGTACCTGCAGGATGAATGTGTAAGGAAGAAGGTTAGTTGTCCTATAGAGTTATTGGGTATTTGTAAGAGGGCTTTTTCGCCCGACACTTCTTCGGCTGCCTTAGCGCTCAACCTGGCTCTGTTGCTTAGTAAGCGATCGGAATTACCTATATCTCAGTTGCCAATGAGAGAGGTTCCTCCGACATTTGTCCCAAAGGTTGAGATTCCCGCTAACGTTGGGACAGGTACACCCGCTGTGGACATCCCTGCACATTATGTATCGCAATTTGTTCACGTCCCGTTTTCACGACAGGAAGTGAACACTATTAGACAATCAATTCCTGATATTAGGAAAAATCCGACAGGATTCTACAAAGAGATAGAGTCCGTTTTGCAGTCCTCTGTGTTCACCCTAAGTGATATTGACTTGCTATTCCCTGTACTCCTGCCCGTAGATTTATGGAAGCAGGTCCGAACAATAGACGATGTGCCAGGGTTGGGAGATACGTGGGCTAACATAACTAGGTTTGATGGGGAAAGACCAGCTGGTGAGAAACCACCTCAGGTAATACTCACTTTGCCTGATAGAATTGTTGCAAAATTGAAAACCATAATTCCTGAGAAAAGAATTATTTGGGACAAGCTTACAGCCTGTGTTCAAGGGAAATCTGAAGGTGCCACCGAATTCTTTAATCGATTCGAACAGGTATTCTCTGACTTCAGTGGACAGGACTTGGGCAGAGTCTGGGAAAAGGTTGTTTGTGGACAAATTTGTGCGTGGATTGCTGCCTGACATCCAGTCACAGATTATGTCCTCCGAGAGCGCTTGGCAGGCGAAATCCCAATCTGAAGTTTTGCACATGGCTCAGTATTATGAGAACCGTGTTAATAATGAAAAAGAGAGAATAGAGAAGAGGAATGGAGATTTGAAGACTAAAGTATTGTTACAGCAAATTGTTAGAAATCCCAGAGGAGGTCATTCACAGACCAGAGGTCAGTATGTTCCGAAAGGGAACGTCCCCTTGGGTCCTGTGAATATTAATCAATGTGCCTATTACCGCCAGGAAGGTCATTGGCGTGAACAGTGCCCCGTCCTTCGACAGAGGTCAAACAACACATTTGGGAGTATGGGTAGATGACCTAGAGGTCGCCCCGGAGTGGGGGGCCCTGATAGAGGTCAGTTCTCGCAAGATCCTCAGCAACCTTTTTCACGGGATAATCAGACTTCAAGTGTGGACACGAGAAACATATTTGATCACCCTTCTGCTGCCTACCTTTCTGAAGAGCTTCCTTCCGACGAAATTTTATTTCGTGAGGATTGCCCGAAGCAGGGTTTGGAACCTTCACCTATTCCCGTTAGTCAAAAAGGTCCCTACGTTGAATTGTTAGTGGGGAATAGGAAACATCAGTTTTTGATAGACACTGGAGCACAGAAGTGCTCCATTGATCATTCTCGGTTTACAAAAATTCCACTGTCAGGGCAAACTAATGTTTCTGTAGGGTTTTCTGGCATACCAGTTGCTTGTCCGGTTTCTTCGCCGGTGCCTGTTTCTTTGGGTCCCTTTACGGACCATTGTCCATTCCCCTCTTGACTTCAAACTGTGGAGAGAATTTGCTGGGGTTAAATCTGTTGAAGAAACTAAATGCAGTAATTCATTGTTCCTCTGATGGAGTGCGACTGACGGTTTCACCACAGCAACTTCCCAGTTCTCAGTTTTTGACTCGACCATTGCCTCCTGAGTTTAGCGTTGTCCCGGAATGTTTGTGGGCGGTTGACGACAATGATGTCGGAGTACTACAGGTTGAACCCGTTAAAATAGTTTTGAAACATGGAGTTAAACTACCACGCATTCCGCAATATAAAATATCAGTTGAGGGCGAGTGTGCTTTGAAGTGCATTGTCTCCGATTTTGTGCATCGAGGAGTGATCGAAGAGATTGCAGGTAGTTTATGTAACAGCCCAATTTTACCCGTGTACAAGAAAGGCGATAATGCAATCCCATTCCGTTTCATAATTGATCTACGCGCTATTAATAAAGTTGTCGCCCCACAATTTCCAATTGTGCCTGATGTGACAACGATACTAACGATGATCCCTGCTACAGCTACTCACTTTAGTGTTGTGGATCTGAAGAATGCTTTCTTCAGTATTCCTATACACAAGGATAGTAGACATTTGTTCGCGTTGACCTTGGGGGGACGTTCGTTCACATTTACTCGTGCACCTCAAGGTTATACTGAAAGTCCAAGCATTTATAGTAGGGCTTTGAAAGAGCAGCTTGACACCCTTGAATTGCCATCTACTTGTACACTGCTTCAGTATGTCGATGACTTGCTTTTAGCTGCAGATTCTGAAAGTGCTTGCAAAGAAGGCACTGTATTGTTGCTTATTCATTTGGCTGAACATGGTCATAAAGCTTCGCTTAAGAAATTTCAATATTGTTGTCAGGAGGTCGCCTATTTAGGCTATCTCCTGTCAAAGGAGGGGAGAAGATTGACACCTGAAAGAATAAAGCACATTTCTGGCATGTCTGTTCCAAATACACAGAAGGAAGTCAGAGCCTTAATAGGCTGTGGATCCCGAACTTCTCACTAGTGATAAAACCGATGTTGGCCTTGACGAAGAAGGGCATTTCTTCGCCACTGCCATGGAAGTCGGAACATCAACGATCATTTGAGCTTCTCAAAGCCGCGCTATGCTCTGCACCGGTTCTGGGTACTCCAAATTACAATAAGGCCTTTGTGTTGTTTGTGCATGAATGTGATGGATGTGCTTTGGCTGTGTTAACACAGGAACACGGAGGGAAGAATAGACCGTGCGGCTACTACTCTTCCGCCCTTGACCCTGTCGCATGCGCTTTGCCAAGATGTTTGCGAGCTGTCGCTGCTGCATCTGTAAAACAGAGTGAGGGAATGGTCCTAGGCCATGATTTAACCCTGATGGTACCTCACTCTGTGGATGTCCTATTGAATAAAACCAAAACACAGCACCTCACCTCTGCACGGCTGATGAGGTATGAATTAACTTTGTTTGCCCCTCACATTCAAATTAAGAAGTGTTGTGTTCTTAATCCGGCTGAACTCCTACCTTTCCCGCAAAATACTGTTTGCAGTGACGAAGAATCACATGACTGCCTGTATACTACCGAACAGGAAACAAAGGGCAGGATAGACCTTATAGATACTCCTTTGGATAATGCAGAAGGGGAGCTGTTTTGTGATGGCTCCTGCTTCAAACTCCCGGATGGTACATCTACAGCTGCCTATGCAGTTACTACATTGAGTACGGTTGTTGAAACTAAGAGAATTCAGCATAACTCTGCGCAGGCCGCAGAGATTATAGCGTTGACCCAAACTTGTGAACTCTCCGAAGGGCATAAAGTAAACATATATACTGATAGCCAGTACGCCTTTGGGGTGGCTCACAACTTTGGGAGGCTCTGGTCGGAAAGAGGGTTCCTAACCTCACATCGGACCAAGATTCAGCATGGCCCCCTGATAGTGCAATTGCTCTCGGCACTCGCGCTCTGTAGTCAGTTAGCGATCATGAAATGTGCAGCACATCGTAAGGTCATAGATGATGTGGGAAAAGGGAACGCTTTTGCTGACCAGATAGCCAGGCAAACGGCCACAGACCTTAGCGCAGACATGTATGCTCTAAGAGAAACAAAAGATGCCTATGTAATGAATGAGGGTATTGGGTCTGTACGAGATATCCAAGCTGATGCCACGATAGAAGAGTCTAAAAAGTGGGCCGAAGGGATGGGGAAACTAGATGAAGATGGGTGTTGGGTGGATACATCTGAAGGGAAATGGTTGCTCCCTGATTCATATGTGCTGGAGATGGTTACGATGGCACACGGTCCTACGCATGTTTGTGCTCAGCAGATCACGAAAATGTTAGAACAAGTCTGGGTAAATGATAAAATTTTGAAGATCGCGCAGTGCTATGTTCAAAATTGCATGATATGCTTACAGCACAATGTGGGGAAGGGGACAGTAACTCCAAGGGGTAGTTTTGGGCCTCATTCTGTTCCCTTCGAGGTCATCCACTTTGATTCTATTGAGATGGAACGGTGTTACAATCTAAAATATGTCCTTGTGATCATTTGTGCTTTTAGTAAATGGGTTGAGGCTTTCCCCGTTAAGGATGCTACTGCCATGACCACTGCGAAGACTTTGGTAAAGGAATTCTTTCCACGATTTGGGCTGCCAAGAGTAATTTGGTCGGACAACGGTCCCCATTTTGTTGCAGCAGTAATTTTGCAGATATGCACAGCGTTACACATTGAAAAGGGATTTCACTCAGCTAGACATCCTCAAAGTGCTGGGTTGGTGGAAAGACACAATGGTATCTTAAAGAATAAGCTTGCGAAAACATGCGCTGGCACCAAACTGAAATGGACGGACGCCTTACCTATTGTATTATTAGCCATGCGTGCCACACCTCAAACTAAGACTGGGCTCTCTCCATTTGAGGTAGGGATGGGGAGACCTGCTAATATTTGGGGTCTTCCGAAGCCTAAAGCATTGAGGGAGGTTGAAAATGTATTGCTTGTAGACTACTGTAACCAGTTGACTAAAAATCTGTATCTCATCTATCATCAGGTTCAATCAGCTTTACCTGTACGGTTTACGGGCCCAGGACACAATATTCAGCCTGGAAGTTGGGTCCTGGTGAAGGCCTACGAAAGGTCTTCCTGCCTCGCGCCTCGCTGGCGGGGACCCTACCAGGTGCTGTTGGTCACCCAGACAGCAGTGCGGGTGGCTGGAAAGAAGCATTGGATTCACGTGACGCATGTCAAGAAACTTCCTCACCCGACGCCACACGTTACAGAAGAAGCAGAACCCCTCGCTGATGCTACAATCTCAGATCCTGGAGTAGCAAGTAGCGCTGTGAGTGTGTCGGAGAATCTCTCTGAGCCCGTGAAACTTGGGGAACAGTCAATTTTGTCTCCACACTCTTTGGAAAGGTCACTTCCGGAAAACGTCGTTTCAAGTTCTGCGACTTCCGTCGCCTCTGATACGTTGCCTCCCTCAGAAAGTGACGTTACCTTATTTCCAGATCAAACAGTACCGGGAATCACCAGGTACGACCTTCGACGAAGAAAATAGAACTGCGGCATGGGTTTTGCCTGTGCATCTGGAAAAGAAAAGAGTCAGAGAGTTTTGTTCTTGCAAAAGAAAGTTTTTGAAAAGAAAGGGATTCTGCTGGCTAGGGTTGGGGAAGGACTAAGAAGTCGCGTGACCGTAGTGTCGCCAGCAACGAACATTGGGGTCGTCGATTGAGAAACTACGATGCCTGCCACCTCCACCGCTGCTGATCGCATTGGACTTGTAAATAAGGGGGTGACCAACTCGGACAATGAACAATGTGCCTGGGCCCCAAAAACGTATTGCTGTGTTGTGATAATAGTAATTGGAATTTGTATAGTTACTGCCGTGGGACTCTGGTACTTTGAAGAAATGTATCCTCTAGAGCCTCTTCTGCCAATTGAAATTGTACCTACTGCTTTGACTCCCTCTGTACACCTTCATACTCTGTCACCTAGGGACTCCCACCATAGACGAAAGTACCATAATAACACTTTAATGATAATAATGAATTCAACGCATGCCATTTTTAATAAGAGTAATTGCTGGATCTGCACCCATTTACTGCAACATGGGAGCAAGGGTCTAGGATGGTATATTCACCCTTTACCTTTAACGACTGCTTGCTATGCCTCTCTTAGAGCACTATTCTTTGGCCGTTGGAATGACAGCATCTCAGGGAACTTTGATGGAACTAATTTAAATAATTTTGAGAAACGTGAATTGACTCCCCTGGGATGCTCGCTTTTTGCAAATAGAAGTAAGCCTAATGTTGCTTCTATTAGGCCATTGATAAACTGTCTCTTCCTTTCCAAACTCTAATTTCCTTTAAAATGGCTCCGATAGGCAATAAGGACGCTGTGCCTCCTTCCTACTCTATTAACCATAGCTACGATTCAGTCCCCTTCTGTGTACAAAGAAATGGCACTCGGTCAATGGGAGATTTTGAAGGTTGTGTGAACATTGTAAATTTGACCGGAGAGAACAGGCCCCTGTATGTAGGGGGGCCTGTCTATTTCGTTTGCGGTAATACAGAATTTCCCTGGTTGCCCAAGGATTGGCAGGGAACCTGTTATTTAGGAATCCTGTTACCTGGGGTATTAATAACTAGTACATTGGAAGTTTCTAAGGCTCGGCCACGGCGGGACAAGAATGGAGATACCCCAGGGCAAATATTGGGAGATATAACAAAATCAGTTGTGCCATTTTGGGGAAAGATAGCAAATTCTGAAAATATTAGGGGGCTAGCAAGAGTACTGGAGAGAACCATCAACCGGACCACGGATATACTCTACAATATGACACTGGAACAGAAAGCAATAAGATTGGTAGCGCTCCAAAACCGGATGGCATTAGATGTCATTCTGGCAGAACGTGGTGGAGTATGTAAATTAGTGGGGTCCGCTTGTTGTGTTTTCGTACCAGATTCCTCACCGACAATTTTCAAAGCAATACAGAACTTGCACGTCCTTAGTTCAGAAGTGCATGTTCCCGTGGGTGATTGGAGTATTTGTCGTAAATCTCCCCCCGTCTCACCTGTGATCGGGATCTCCCTTGTTCGGCCGCAGGACTCTTCCTGTGGGTGGTTCGGGTCTTGAATAGGCTCGCCCGAGCCTCGTCAGGTTGCAGGGCGCGTTCAGAGTTCTGGGATGTTCGTGGTTCCAGGGTATCCAGGATTAGCAATAAACAAGCAAAGTAGGGGGGGAAATCCAGGAACAGGAAAATAGGCAAGGAAGGAAGTAAGAGGATCAAGGAAACCAATGTAGAGAGCAAAGACACGTTGGGTCACTACCGAAGATCGCGTTGAGACGCGCGGACCCACAGGGGCGTGACCAATTTATAGTACGTGCCACGACGTGAAAGCTAGTGCGTAGCGCAGAGCTTGGTACGGCCATGTTGGGAGGAACAAGGAGTACAAGCCCTTTGTGACAATGACCATGAGGTCGAGAAGGGGCAATTTTGCCGGGTCATGACAGTATTAGTGCTTGGTTCTGGGATTCTCTACGATCCTGGGGTTGGAAGGTGCTTTCTGTCATACTGGTTATTTTGGGAATCCTGCTACTCCTTTGTTGCTGTATCCAATGTCTACCTAGTATATGTGCAATGCTAGGGGGATGTTGCGCTCAGGCAGTGAGCACGATAGGGCACAAAATGTTTGCCCCAGATACAGCATCTAAAGAGTTTGTGTTGCAAGAGGTTCTGGTGAACGACCTAATGGCTATAGATATTACAGATAACGATTCAGGATGTATGGACGACAATGCATGGAGTTATTTACAAAGACATTAGAAATGGTATTAGCACTTGGCATAGGCCAAAAGGAGGGTTTGTCGGAATAGAAACAATATTATGCCTCCTATTGTAACAATTGTATGTGTATTGGCCTACTCCAAGTTGTCTAAACATCATGTGCGAACAAACTCCACGGCAAGGTCTTGACCTTAGAGAAACCAATGTAAGCCGCCATCTTGGATTGAGTTGCCATTTTAGGTTCTTTTGTTATGTAGAAGTCACCCTGAACATCAAAATGGAGGCCAAATGACATTCTGAGTAAGATTCTGGCCGTTGTGACCTCCGTACAACTGAATAATTAATATGCCTGCAGGCCACTTGTCGGGGTTGCGAACTGAGACCTTGTCCTACCGTTGACCTATATGTAAATGTACTACTTACATCAGCGAAACTAATCGAAATGCATATATTAAAGGATTGACCTGGCAAGGAACCCTAAGACCAGAATTAAATATTTCGCAGAATGGTTAACCTGCAAGAGGGTTGGCCAAGAGCTGGACAAATTGTGTAAAAGGCCCGGGTATTCCAATATGCGGTCTCTCTCACTAACACATCGAACCCTCGTTGAAGTTCGTTATGTTATACTGAGAGCCGAATAGCTATCCGTTTGTCAATTGACTTGGTAACTGTTGTAGCTTGAAATAAAGCACTTGTATGTTTCTTTGTAACTTGTGTTGGTGTGTTTCTTTTTGGGCTTCCCGGCCTCATAATTTTTCTGTTTTCACACCCTTTTAAATAATCCACAAAAAGCATGGGTTTATAATACCATTATGGTGGTGATGTGTGCTGTATTAAATATTGGTAACATAACATTGTATATGTGTGCAACATGGCACATCAAAACCAGATTGATAACTCTTTGTTTGATTAATGTGTAATCAAATAACATGCCTCCCTGGTATGAATCAAAGGAAATCAATTTGATTCTCTTTTTCTTAAAACACCCTTCAAAAACAATGAAAATAACACATACCAACTCAAGGAATTATGCTGAACATGACAACAAACAATTCACAATTAACAATATGGCTACATATACATGTGACTCTAGTTGGCTACCATTAATGCGATGATGCAAGAAGATCAGATTATTATTGAGGTCAACAAGGTTTACTTTACTGCAAGAGTCTGCAACCTGTGGCTCTGCTTTGGTCCATGACTCCCATGATCCCTCACCATTGAGCATGCATGCTGAGGCTTTTGGGAGTTGTAGTTGAAAGCATCTGGCGAGCCAAAGGTTACACACCCTTGCTGCACTAGATAGACACATTTGGACATGCCACTCTATTTTGCCTCCTGAATGAGCAGTTTAAAAAACACGTGAGCACTATTTTACTCGATCTGCATCTCTGAGATAAAGCAGTGAAAGATGCATGTCTCCAGGTCTATCGATCACCACTAGCATCTATTAGTCTTTAGACAGGGGTCATTATACTTGCCCATGCGTGCTCTATCCACCGTGGGTGCAGGTGCCTTGTGCATGAGCTCCTAAGAAACAACTATCAGCCCGTCACTGTCAGAGCATTGGTGGACGTGGACCCGAGGTTAGACAACTCGCCTCAGAAGCCAATAGCTCCTTGAGCTGTGCGTTTGATCCTCCCCACCAATCACCTTATTCGTTTTTCGGTGCCGTGAACAATCATAATTCCTTGCACATTGTCTGGCAGGTCACCGGACATTTTCTGTGAATTGGTTCAGCCCATGGGCTGTCCGAAGCCTAAATCCATATATTTACACAGTCCAATCCCGTCATTGCAACCAATGCATATAGGGGACCTTTTCCAAGGTGGGCACTGTATTCCTGTCATCCCTCCACATGTTGAAATACCCATTCCCAAGGCACTCAATGCTCTTTCTTTTATGTTACAACCTCACTGGCCATTAGTGCAAAGGCTGCGTTGCAGGACATACAGAGGAATCCATCCATTTTAATTCCTTACTTTTTTGAAAGTCAGCAAATGGGTGCTGCACTTACTCCCTGTCTCTTGGTGCTGCTTTCTGTATGAAACGACCCCCACCCATTGTTTTCCTTTTTCAATTAGAAACCCAACAAACATAGGCCCAGAGGATCAAAGTTCTTTTACTTTTAATTTTGTAGAAATTCAGTATCTAGGTCATTTTCTACTAATGTTGCTTTGAAATGTTTTGCAACATACAACTTAATGTACAATAAACGAATTCTGCTGGAGTGCATCAATGCAGTCACAGTCTACGCTACAGTACTTTTGTCAACCACCGACCCTCTTCCCCATTGGTCTTTACCACCATGTTCAAGTTGGCAGCCTTGCTTAATCGCATACACACGCCGGGTGCTTTTGGCTATCGCTGGGTGCCCCCGGCCATGCATTTCAAGTGGGGGCAAGCGTTGAACAGCAGCCCCAGTAACCTTTAGGTCTCACCTTGAGCTCCTCTCCTGCCTCACAGGCCAGGTTTTGAGCATAGCAATCAATAGCACTCAGGCGGGATAGCACTTAGGGACGGGTAGCAGATGACGTGCTTTCACCCTCATGTCATCATCCATGAAGGTCTCTGCATTAGCACCTCTACGGCATGAGATGAACAGGGGGGGTGATGGGGGAGCTTACTGATACTCACCTGACCATCTGCAATATTCTTCTCCTTGCAGTACAGAATACACATCCACTGTCAGTACAGTATATTCTCCAGTATATGCCTCAATTGCACATATGTGCATGTGTCCAGTACTGTATATGAGCACAACAAACATGGGAAACGCTGACTGCAGGCGAGGTGGGAGAGCACTCTATGGTTTCACTTATCCACCAAACTGCACTTGGAGTCTTCGGTCGAGAAAGCGCTGCACAAGTGAAAGTAAAGCCAAGTCATGGAGTAGGTTGACCTGGAAGCATCTGGTGCCGGTACCCAGTAGTTGAAGTAGGTGGCAGCGCTTGGAAGCGGTGCTCCTCTACTTTCTTAAATTAAGTTTTGCTGTTCCTAGACCTATATTTTGAAAAGAAACCGTTCCGGAATAGTTTGTTTCAAAATAAAAGTGTAGGAAGCAGTTGAAACTTGCACTTGAGTGTACTGCACCGAACGTTCCCTTAAAAAACAGGCGCATGTGTTTAGTGGTTTGTATGGTGCGTGGCGATGGGGTTTTTAGGGAGCGGAGACAGGCCAGCAGGGAACATGTCGGCACGAGAAAAAAAAAAAGAAATGAGATCAGTGCGTTTTTCCTTTCGTTTGTACAAGCAGGCAATCTGTTGAAAAACACTGTCATGCATTTCAATCAAACAGTATGTTTTAATGAGGCTGCCATGTGGCCTCGTGTTCTGTGTGAATGTGTTTATGTGGAAGTCAGAAGGATAGTGCACGGTCTCTCCGCCAATCTGCCCAACCAAGCGGTACCGTCAGTTTTCCCATTTGAGCGTTGGCACAGTGTTTAAATGTTTTTTATTCATTTATTCTAATGATGGCTTCATTTATTTGTTTTGCCTACCCCCTACATCTCCTTTCCAGAGCCACTCGGCAGTAACACCGCTGAGTGATGCTCTTCGCCCTCTCCCCCCTATTTCTCCACTCAACCAACAGCTAAGCCCTCCCGACTCAACTCTATCTTGTGGTCCTCTGATCCCCTTCCTTAACCCTTGAAAAAGGAAAAACCACCAATCATACTTTGAGCTTGTGGACAGGAGACTCCCCCCAGCCCCCTGCAAACTATTAATCGGAAACTGCAGGCTGAACTCATCCACATTATTGAATCAACCAGACAATACCCAAACTATGGAAAGAGAAGAAGTTGAATAAAATAATGTCTTAAAATGTGTCAAGGACCAATTGGAGCCCTTAAAAACGCCAGCCATTACAAGGTGCCATAGTTACTGCACGCCTATGATTCAAAACAGTATTTATCGAGGCTCAATCTGGAGTTCTGAAGTTACTGCGCGGGAGAATTCAACCAATTCAATTTCATCAAATTAATTTTCAACAAATCTTGCCGCAAATGTAGGTGGGGGTGAGTTTAGGGTAATAAAGGATGTAGGCATGGCTTATGGGGACGGTTGCGGGGGGGAAGAGGTCTCCCCGACATATATTTGCAGCAAACTCTACCCAAAAAATGGAGACAAAGCATTCTACACTAAGTGTGCCATACTGCCCAAAGTCTCTCAATAGAGCAGTGCAGTTACATGGCCTGTTTACTAGCAACAACAAGCTTCCTTAGCTTGCAAATGTACTTAATAATGCAAAAAGTACTTTGACGCTAAAGCCGCCGTTAAAGAGATTTGCTCCGGTAGAAGTGGGGTTGGTGGAACGATTTGCAAGGTTCTCTGACGTCTGGAAAAGCCTCTTCAAAACAGGTTCATCCCTGTTCCTCTAAAACCTTCAAGGACCACATTGACACCCTCGCTCCGGCCCTTGCTGATTTTTGCAACCACTCCTTTGCCTCTGGATCCCTCCCCTCCCCTCTGAAGCACTCCTTTGTGCATCCTCTTCTCAAGAAACCCACAGCTGATCCTTCTTGTCCAGCTAACTATCGCCCAATTTCCATTACTCCCTTTCTTGGCAAACTCCTGGAAAAGTTGGCCATCTCTCAGCTTAACCTTTAATTCCAATTCTGTTGGCTGTCTCCATGACCACCGGCCTGGCTTCAGAGCTGCCAGAAGCACGGAAACTGCTCTCCGGAACATCCCTGAAAATCTGCTCTCCAACCTTGACTCTAACATTCCCTCTGTCCTCATCCTCCTCGATCTCTCTTCTGCCTTCAACACGGTCAACCATACCATCCTGCTCAACCGTCTCAGTGAAAACCTGGGTATCACTGATCAGGCTCTGGCCTGGCTGACCTCTTTCCTCTCAGATCGACCCTCCAAAGGTCCAACTTGGGTCCTTCCTTTCATCTATCTTCCTCTCTACCTGTGTGTTCCCCAGGGGTCTAACCTCTCGCCCTGGCTTTTCAACCAATACCTGGCAACTCTCGCCCACTGCATTGCCATTTTCTGCTCAAACTTCCAGTGCTACGCTGACGACACTCAACTCATTTTAAGGCTGCCCTCTGCCACCTCCTCTCCCTCTCTCATCTCTGGTTGCCTAACTGCCATTCAAGATTGGTGTGCCGCCAATGATCTTTGTCTGAATTCCAGCAAGATGGAGATCCTCCTCATCGGCACACCTTCACCATCCTTTCCCCTCACTCTCTGGCCGGCCTCCCTTGGCCCTCTTCCTACCCCCACCTGCGAGGCTAAGAACCTCGGGATCATCTTTGACTCCTCCATTTCCTTCTCCGCCCATATCTCTGAGGTCTCTAAAAAAGTCACATTTCCTACTGCACCTACTCAGAGGTACTCTGCCTTTCCTCTCCTTCCCCCAGAAGCTCATGGTATCCCAAACTCTGGTCCTCTCTAGCTTGGACTATTGTAACAGCCTCTTTCTAAATCTACCTGCCTCTACTCTCCGCCTCTGCAACTAATCCAGAAAAGGACTGCGAGACTTGTCCTTGGCCTCAAGCCCTGGGATCGTATCTCTCCAGCTCTGAAATCTCTCCACTGGCTCCCAGTGGATGCAAGGATTAAATTCAAAACCCTCTGCATTGTCTATAAGGCTTTCTGGGGCCTGGGTCCAAAATACCTTCAGCTATCCCTCCGCAAATACCTCCCATCTCGAGCTCTTTGCTCCTCTACCTCCAACTCCCTCAGGGTCCGTTGTTTTTCTAAGAAACGAGCTGGGGGTAGATCTCTGTCTTTGGCTGGGGCCTCCCTCTGGAACAGCCTCCCTGCCACTCTAAAACTTGAGGAGAACCATCTCCGGTTCCGGAAGCACCTCAAGACCTTCCTCTTTTCTTCTGCCTTCGCTCCCCCTCTCCCCTGCTGATCTGTTCTCTCTTGGCACCATGCCCATGGCCACCCTCTGTCCTTTGGGCCCAGGTACCTGCTCATCCTGCCACCCTCCCGCACTGCCTCCGGGCCACCCCTTGCACTGGGGTCTGCATCTTCCTGCACTTATCAGACCTAACCTGTCTGCTGCCTTCAACCTAGCACTTGCAAATTGCTGGCTACATTACCACTGTTTGTTGCTTTTATTATTTATTTATTGTTATTTATCTGTTTCTCCTCTGCTTCGCACTTCCACCTCTCCCCCTTCCATGCACTTTCCCCCTCCCCCCTCTCCCATGCACTTGCGCGTTCTCAATGTCACTGGGCCTAATAAGATCGCTGTTTTGTTCTCCCCTGTTCCCCTCCCTTGCCTTGTCGTCCTCTGAAACACTTGTGTACGAGCGCGATAGAAATAACATATCAATCAATCAATCGAGCACAGGGTTTAGCATAGGAAATTAATTCTTGGAGCTGCAAGGATCAGGGGCACTGAATATCTGATCTCAATGTTTTACAAGGAGCCCCACTGTGCTAACCAACAATCAGTAATATAATAGCCATGCTCTTCTCGTTTATTTTCTACAGCTCTGAAATTTCAATCAACATTATGTATCATCATGTACTTGGCTACTGATAGGCGGGGAGGGTCAATGGCACAGAAACAAAAGCAACATTTCAAAACCACTGCAGGAAGCCTTGCCGTTGTTTAGGGTGTCCAAACTTTGCCATCACATCTCATTGACGGAAAGATGATATGCGTACAGCTTCAAAAGTTCCCCAAGGCTATCTTGTACATTTCAGCCACTCTATCTGAAAACAATATTGTACATATCAATCCATAGTGCATTTCAATTATAGGATCCTTTAAGACATTACCCAAAAAGTTTGCTTTGTGAGGATAAAAGGAAGAGGACTAGTGGAGAGGTTCAAACCCAGCTCCCATAGCTGTTCTCCTTTTTAAAAGTTGGGCGACTGACCATCCTCACTCTAGTAATAATGATAATAATAATTTGGCATTTATATAGCGCTACGAAGCCTCGGGTATCTGAGCGCTGCTTATTATTACCCACGGTGTGTGGTGCTCTAGTGTAGGCCAAGCAATGATACACCAGACAAGGGATATCGAGTTCTACCACTTTCATTCACATGGCAACAGGAAGGAGTTGGGTTAATACCTATAGAGCTAACCAGTATCCAGTCTTTTCACTGCTTTTTTCCATCATAGCCATTTCCTCCTGCCGATTTGTTAGTTTGTTCACCTCAAAATACAGAGGGGGCGAGGGGAGGTCAGGAAATATGGGTGGGAAGTGGGTATTCAGGGAGACCCGCCCCGCTGACATGTTTTGGTTAAAAAAAAAAAGAATGGTTAAAAAAAATATATATATAAAAAATGCAATGGAAACATGCATGCTAAAAAGACAGAACTGTGCTGACCATTAAGCTGCAAACTAAGGATTGATTTAAAGAAACCGTGAACAAGAGGGGACTCCACAAAGGGGGGACCGGATGGCACTGGTGTTTCCAGACTTTGGAGAAACTCGAGAGCTACCCCTAGTGCTTCCTTGGATCATGACCCAGGAGTACAGATATTGCCAAAGGTAGTAAGAACACCCCATGTCAGTCAGGCGGAAGTGTGCTTTAGAAGTAGAGGAGGTTAAGGCTACCTCCTTATGTCTTACGCAGCCCTACACCCACAGGTGGAAAATCCCAAGCAAAATTACCCCATGAATCAGAAACTCTCCGACCGAGAGCCAACAGAACTTGTTCGGAAGAAAAGAAAATAGCAAATGATCGTGCTCAAAGGGACAACATGGAAGCAAGGTCACCGGATCTATTTGCAGACCTATTCAAGTCGCCCGATCCCAACATGACCGACAGGTTTCTCCTAAAGTCAGGCTACGGTGGGCATGCCAAAAACTGCTCCCCATTAGTCAAAGATGCACAACACCCGCAGAAAATAGGAACACTAGCCACAGTAGTGAGAAGGGAACCATTAGGCCAGGGCTAATCGTGTAATACACATTTTAAGGGATAACCAAATCATGTTTCACATTGCTCATTGTCCTAATCACTTGTCTGTATACAAGGAGGAGAAATTCTCCTGACTTGAGAATATTAGGATGGCATTCAGAGAATTCTTTTTTTATAGGGAACCCAGAAGGAGAACGTGAAACGGCAAAGTAGTAACAGTGAATCATAGTGGGTGGTGTCTGAGCTAGTTACACCAGAGCACAAGAGAATTCAGGTTGAAGGCATGGGAGAGATTGGAAGGGCTAGTTTATGCCAGACCCTGGTAACAGTTCATACACCACACGCCCAAATTAAAAGAAAAGCCTTTGCAACATTTAAGAACCCACAAACAGGGAGGGGGAAATCCCATGCTGAGGTAGCCTGGAGTTTGCACCTGTATCAGTAGTAAGAAAAAAAGAAACAACCAAGGCAGGGGTCTGAAACCTGCAGCTCTCTCTAGATGTTCTGGAGTACAACTCCCACTGCCCCTCACAATTGGCTGCGATAGCTAGGGGTCAGAGGGGTTATAGTCCAAACATCTGGAGAACCAAAGCTGCAGGCCACTGTCCTAGAGAAAGTGTGGTCATATGCAAGGCTTGCAGCGTGAGCCTGCCACCTCAGCACAAGCTAAAGACCGAGGCAAAATATGCACCAGTCCAGAGGCGGACAACACGTTTAAGATCCCTGCGTGTGACCTGCAGAACACGGTTCGGCCAGTTGCCAAAGTGCTTGAAAACTAGATATGGAATGGACTCTGTAGGTGAGGCCCTTCTACTGGAATCCTTTGCTGTGCTTAATCTTTGCTCTTAACCCTGCCCCTATCCTGAAGCTCTGAAGGATAAAGCTCAACGCTGGGGTAATATTGGTCAGGCAGTGACAGCCTACAGAGCTCAGGGACTATCTCAATGCATTCTTAGCATCCGGTCTCACCATGACAGGGACAGAGATGAAGGGACACCCAATTAAATGTAAAGTTTAGGTACAACCCTTTCACATTCATTCTGTTTCCTATAAATTGCCCAATAAAATGAAGTAGAGCAAGTATTGTTGCCCGGGTGTTCCGTTCCTCGTTCATCATGACATTTGTTATAGCTTGTACTTGTCTAGGAATACAATCTACTGGCCATTTCATTGTCTCTTGTAGGGGCTTTACAGTTGCAAGTAGCAGTCACATAATTCTGCTAATTTAGTGATTGCGTATCTTGTTATCTTGTTTTCCCAAAGTCCTGGGAAGCCTTGACTCTGTCCCTTCCCCAGACTGGCTGTTGGGTGGAAGAACCATATATGGTATTGTGTGGAAGTCCAGGCCAGATTGCCTGGTGCCTTCCCAGTGACTGTATGTTGTGGGTACATCATTGGGGAGGGACCTGTGTGAATTGAGTATGTGACCAATATGCATTTTTTGTTATGGGTGTCTGGTTTCTGTGTGTGAGACAGACCTGCCTGCCTGAAACAGATGGGAAATGCAGTGTAGTGTACTGAAAGGCTGGATAATTCCCCAATCCACATTCCTTGTTATGGGTGTCTGGGTGGAAGTGAATCGCCTGAATGCCTGTGAGCCTGCCTGCCTGCCTGCATGAATGCCCTTCAGTGTGATTGTCTGACTGAGACTGGCTCAGCCAGAGTGAATGAGAGACAGATGTGTATATATGGGGACCTCTCACTTCCCAATTTGTTCAGAAGCTGAAGTTGAAACTTAAAGCTCATCCTTAAAAGTCCATCTGGAAGAAGAAGATTGCTGCTGCATTTCCTTTGACAAAATCTAAAAGCTGTCAACTCTGTCGAGGAATGATCCGCGAGGTCCTGGCTAGGAGACATCTTGCCATCGTGCAAAAACTGCTGTTCTTCATTGAGGCACCCAGGAAGCCAATTCTGTGAGCCTGACAGAAGGTGTCCACCGAGAATCCGTAAGGAAGCGCAGGGAAATGAACGCCATCGTAGTCCATGACCGTCGACCGGGTTCGGAGGATTTCCAAGACCGCTGGAAGCCAGTCGAGTCCTGTCACCCAGAAGCGGGGACATCTTGATGCCGTGCTGCTCGACACCTGCAGCCGAAAAGCTCTACATCGCCTAAAGAACATTTGAACGAGGGTTCCCTTGCCATCACCACAGACCACCTTGTCCCACTGGAGAAAGTTAAGGACGCCGGCTAACGAGGAAAGTCCGCTGGTGGGTTTCCCGCCACCCGAAGCCGACAAAGACATCCAGAGGACACAGAGAGTGAAGATCCGAGGACCAGCCTGTGTTCGAGTCCCTATCGCCGAAGCTACCCTGAGGTATGTGCTGCAGCTGCTGCACAGACAGGCCAGGACACCGCCAAACACAACTCCCGACACCCGCTGCCGGGCCTGCATACATCACCGAGTCTTCTTTGTGGCACTGAACACTTTGCATCGAGGTTGACCGCATGCTTCATCTTCCCAGGACTTTCACGATCAATCGTCGAAGAGCACCGCAAAGGTCGAAGCTGCAACACCGAGACCAGTGTTCCACTTTTCTTTGAGGATCTTGATGCCCAGTTGCTCTTGCTTTAAAAGGGAGTCCACCCTCGAAGGGCACCATCTACGACACATTGAAGAAACTCTTCCACTACAGGTACATTGGGGTGGTTGAACTTTTTGACCAGGAAGCAAGACTTATTAAGCATTTATGGACTGGGCTTGTTAATACTTTTATTACAGGTTGCCCAGGTTGGGGCGGATCGTCCATCAGAATTTTGTCTCTATACCTAAAGAAAACATTCTGACATTGTTTAACTTGACCTGCCTTCCTTCCTTATGATCTATGTTGATACAACTTGCTAAAATGATTTGTATGCTACATAATAACTGTCAGCAGTTGATGCATTTTAAATGAATCTAAAGCTTAAGTGTGGTTTCATTTATAAACTGTATATATTTGTCATTGTAGGATCACACAAGTGGAAAGTGTGGTATTAAATTGTGTGTATATATCTCTGAACCTTATTTTGTATGTAAATAACTGTGTTAGCACATAACAGTGTGTGGACATTACTTTTTGGGGGCTTGGGGACTCCCTGTACTTAAGAAACAGTGCGCTTCACCTCCTGAGAGCTTAAGCCTTGGTTGCTCGTCCATAGCTACCATTTGGAGGACCTTAGCAGGGGTTATCTGTGACTCTACTCTGCCATATAGAGGGCAAAAGTAAAGATACTCCCCCTCCAGTCTTTACACTTCTCACGCCTGGTCACAGGAAACTTGAGTACTCCACGACTTGAGGGGCAGATCCATGTCAGGATATCCCATATTAATATTCATGAGATGAACCTGCATACAATGATTCTAAATGCATGCACATTTTTCCTCATGAATATAAATGAGGGATGTCCTGAAAACTCTTCTGGATCGCGGCCCTGGAGCCCTGGAGTTGGACAACCCTTTCTTAAACAATGTAAAGAAAAGGTTGCATTCATGCTAATATGATCATGCAGTGCTGCTTTTCATCTCAAGTGGATTCAGGCTGGATAAAGGATAATTTTTTGTCAACATTTTCATTAAGAAATATATACGACCATGTGATTTAAATTAAGGGTCACATAACTAGATAAAATAAGGACAGGCAATATGGATGCTCTCTAAGGTGAACTACCCCTCCTAATCTGCACATATAGAATGGCCCTCATTACAACCCCGGCGTTAACCAATGGCGTAAACCATGGCGCTATTAGCGCCATGGTTAACGCCGGTAACTTAACGATTCCGCCATGGTGAAATGGGGAATTACCACCCCATTCCAAGGTTGGTGGGGCGGTAATTCCCCATTTACCATTGGCCCATTCCCATTTTTGCCCCATAGGTCTCAATGGGAAAGGGGAAGGTGGTAATTACGGTACCGCAAATTGCGGTACAGTAATTACCTTCAAGGTCCCTTTGCGGGTCCCTACCTTAACGGCTGGTCCAGACCAGCCGTTAAGGTCGGGAGCCGCAAAGGCACCTCGTAGTAAGGCGTTAAGGAGTTAACGGTGCCGCAACCTTTTACGGCGCCGTTAACCCCTTAACGCCTGGGTCGTAATGACCCCCAATGAAAGCTACATCCCCATCCCGAATTTTGAGGTTGAACACATATTGGGAAGAGAGCACAATCAGATCCTGAAGACAAAATTATTAATTATTCGGGTGACTGCTCGCCTTTTACACTTTAAGGTAGGGGTCTGCAGCCTTTGGATCTCCAGATGGTTTGGACTACAACTCACATCAACCCTAGCCAGCATAGTCAATGGTGAGGGCGATAGGGGTTGTAGTCCAAAACATCTGGAGAGCCACAGGATGCAGACCCCCCTCCATTAAGGGTCTTCTTTTTGACCATACAAGCCCTGTGGAGCCATTTTGCCCCAATCCTCAGATTCAGATCCATCTGCGTCCTTGTCGGATCGAAGCAAATCTGTTGACCACTTAGAGGAGACGTCAGGATAGAATCCAATTTACCTTTGCTCTTTGGAGGCATGGATTTCCTTTTCTAGTGCCAAGAAGCTTTATTGAGTTAAAGCCGAGAGTGGAGGATAGTGGGGGAGAGAGAGAGAGAGAGAGAGAGAGAGAGATCGAGATGTGTAGGAGGATCATAGATCTGTGAATTGAGAACTCTGGTGGCAATAGGCAAGTAGGCTGTGAGGCATGATGCAGAAAGGTCAGGAGGAACAGGACTATGATGAGCAACAAAGCAATGAAAACATGGTGGAGTAAAAACCAGGTGGGGAAGGTCCTGGAGCAGGAGCACAGGTTGAACCTTAAGCTGAGTGTGTATTGTATTGTAGTTGTTATTTATATAGCGCCTTTATTTGTATGGCCTCAACGCTCTTTGTGGTAGGAACACCCTTGGGGGAACAAAGTCCAGGTTTGGGAAAGTTCTCAGAGAACTGGTGCATTTGACCAGATTAGGACCTAGGAGGCCAGACTAGGCTCCAGTAAGCAACCCAAGAGGCAAGGCATGTTGACAGGTGATGCAGGAGGCCACGACAGACCGTTCAAGCCGGAGACTCAATATTTACCCAGCTAGAACTAATTTGTTATAGGTTGTCGCTGTATTCTTGAGGTGTTGAGGCAAGTCTGGTGTTTCAGTGCCAAAAGGTTATGTGACCAGCTAGACCGAATTTGTCATAGCAGTAGCTGCATTCTATAGTGCGTGGATGGATCGCTATGCGTTTATACATACCTCAAGCTCAGAGGGAGCCTTTCTGATGTTGCTGCATCATCAGACTTTCTGTGGGGAAGAGAAATCTTCCTGCCTTCGTAGACTTTTTTAGGCACCATGGACAAGCTACTCTCAAGTCTATCTAGTGCAATGGACTAGTTCTCCTAGAAAATCAGAAAGGGTACCATAGAAACTAGGATACTGGGGATTTCTAAGCGCTCTTAGACAGGATACCTTTATAGTCTTACTACAAATCTTTCAGGTTCTACAAAGGCAAACCAAAGGAGTCTACTTTGTGTGTGACTCAAAGTCAAGACTCTAGCCAGAGCTTCTATTATGGACGGCGAGGTATGCTGTTCATAGCACATAATTGTATTATGATGGATTTGTGCACCAGTTTCAAACACTGCTACCCTCAGAAGGTGACCTCAAAGTACCGAGGTCCATGGTTGTTGCAAATGTGACACGCTGACAGCTAAGGCCGCCCCATCTGACAACGCCTAGACCGGAGAAAGCAGCAATGGACCGTTGCGCGGAAGGGGCAGTGCAGGAGAGTCACGTCCACCACGGGTCTGGTCACGCTACTTCGGGCAGAATGGAGCAGTGGGGTATTACATCTCAGTGCTGAATGCAGAGCGGGGGCAACCTTCCACAGGTCTGAGGAAGTAGTAGCGGGCTATGTCAAACCACCCAGATTTCCGGTTTTTCGAGGACCAGCCAACTTTAAGCTTTTGCAGGGACTCATCTGGAAAGGTTTGGGGGGCATCCATAGGTCTTACAACGAAGGTTCTGCATTAGAGAGTGGGCTGCTGCCTTTCCCCACAGGACCCTATGATATTCCCAACGGCCCTGTTTTATTTATAAAAATGTATTTCATTGTTTTTTTCGAACGCGCTTAATACCTGTGGCCCGGCAGGCACATTCGAATACAAGTTTTTAAATTCTTGGGATGAAGCTGATTCGGATGGAAACCATTGAGTGCAGTAGTGGGGCAGGTGGGGGCAGTCGCAGATGTTTGCTTACGATATGGGCTGGCTGACTGGCGTGTCCTCTAAAACTGACCCACAAATAGTTCTTTTATGGGGGAGGGGCGCTTTGCATGGGTTTAAGTCGCAAAATTACGCCGCTATATCTTACAGTGAAAAATACATTTTTCAACGGACGCTGTTGCTGCTAATTTACCGAATTTAAATTATTTTTTAAAGAGTTGCACTCTGTTCTCCATATATTGCACCCTAGTTTCCATAGATATCTTTGCGTACACCCTTGCCGTTTTTTATGCATACATATGACCTTTTGGCGCATAGAACACCCCTGTTATGATGGGGTTAGCGGCCGTCTCCGTGCGACCTTCCCCATTAGTAGAGAACGACACAGTGGTCCCAGTTTGGGCTCCAACACTCACAAGTTAGGCTCGTGCGCGCGCTTGTTCTTCTTCTTGCTGATAGATTTTTATCCATCAGCTGTGATTTTTGGATACCGAGGCTTGAGCCTCATTCCTCCATCTTCTCGGGTTGAGTATGTAGTCGTGGGTTTGTTTTCTTCTTGGTCTGTGTTGTCTTGTCACAGGAAAGTTAGGCTCGTGGGGCAGACTACCCCTTTATTCAGGTGACGTGATGACGTCCTGCGCCATCAGTTCCTTAAAGGGGCACACATAACAACTCCCTCTCTGATGTAGCCGTCATGCCCTTTTGTGTTAGTCGAAAAGTCATTCTAACTGACATTTTAAAATAATTTGTACACACATGTATGCCATGATTTTGCTTTTCCAATTGTGCCTGCCCTCAAAAAGGAGGAAGGAGGAATATAATTAGCGGAAGTAACAAGACACGTAACAAGACTTTCCACCGCAGCAAGTGCTAAAATGATCTTTGACCTCTATGACGTCAGAAGAAGCGACACACATTTCAGTCTTTGAGCCCCATTACATCACAGGAAGTAAATTAAAAATAAATAACACTAAGAGTGTCAAACTAATAATGCCAAAACATCAGCAAAATAGATATGGAGATGAGGGGCAAACATCTCAAATGGGGACATTGGACGACAACGGCAATGCCTGGTAGCCCTATAATCGCATCATGAAATCCGTCAGTGTGACGGAGAGAAACGGCCACATGGCCCTGCCTGGTTCCTGCTGGGCTGGGATGGTTGGATGAACGAGTACATACGAGTACATACGTCTTGCTATCTTTGGTCCAAGGAACCCAAGAGATGAGTCTCCTGAAACCTGAAAAACCTGGGGGATAGAAGGAGGTTAACTAAAAACTAAATGCTACGATGGCACAATGCATGGGAGACCACCTAAATGAGGCCCCGGAAAGCCAGGCTGCCAAGTGAGCCTCCTCCAGTACAGAGATCCAGATAATGAACCTCATTGGGAGTACCGTGCGAATAGTAAAAACGTGTGGCATTGTAAGTACCTCCTATTTTTAAAATACCACTTAATTAGGAGTTGGGATTGCATTGGATATTTATGTGATAGGCAACACAGAAAGTACTGCAATGCATACATATCCCTATTTACCCCATGCACGTCTTGCTTTGTAACCTATGCCTTAAATACCCCAGGTGTTCCTAGCCAATTATTCTGTGGTATTTTAAAAATCAGAGGCATTCAAACTACCACATTTTTACCATGGCCACCATGCTCAATGTTGTGGCCCTTGGTGTCATGTACTCGGCTCTCTAATTGTACCTTTGAAAGGTCTGTGGATATAGAATATCCAAGTATTAAAAAGGGGATTTATTGAGGGTCCTGGTGAAGATCATGCTGGCAGCCTTCCACATGACCTTAGTCCTCCTTAAAACGTACCACACTCTTTCCTTTGCCAGGATAAACGCAGCAGCTGTGCTTAGAGCGCGTAGCTACATACATACAATTATGTGCATTATAATTTAATGTACACAACAAAGCACTGAGAAAAACAAACCATTATTTTCTCTGAGTGGACAGGTCATACGTGAAGTGCTTGCCTCAGACATGGGGCCAGCCCGCACTTTGCAACTGCAAACTCTAGTGCTTGCCCGAAGGTGCACTTTATCCTCCCAAGGCTGATAAAGTCAGTTGCATTAAAAAGGGTAATAACACTGGTTATTGCACTTCTTCGGAGTAGGTGGTGTTTGGCAAGGCACACTCTATAAGAGCACAAATTCATATGATCAACAGAGATAAAGATTAATATAATTGGTAATTTGTAACGCGCTAAATACCCAGAGCTTTATAAGCGTGGACCGGGGATCGAACCTGTGTTGCTCTGCATCATCTTGCTTCCAAGGAGCGCGCGTTGCCCCCAAGCTATCCCCCCAAGATTGCCACTGAGCTATCCCCTGGGATGCATAGTGAAATCAGATTTTGCTGCACAGATGATACCTGTTCTGAATAACAGAGCAGCATGACACCCCAAAACTATGCTTGTTATTAATAAGCACATCTAGTGATATACAACGATCTAGTAGGGCAAGTGAAAACCTCAGCAGAGGATCCAACCGAGAAACAAGACTCAGTGCGGACCATGTTAGTAGCTCCCTAATGCGTTCTGTCACTTTCAATAGACAAACCCAGGGGTGTTGCTAGGTCTGGAAAAGTTCAGGGGCTATACTAATTTTGGGACTCTGAGGACTGGGGGCTAGCTAGCCTTTTGGTTGTAACCGTGGAGATTCTATCCGGGGCTACAACCAAAATACCCAGGGCTATAGCCCCCTCAATCCCCCAAACCCCTAGCAACGCCTCTGGGCAAACCTACATTAAAGCGATTCTATGCCTGGGCCCAGGGCACCAGAAAGAGAGGGTGTTCGGATTTCAACAATGACAGCAGACAACAGTTAACAATCTTATTAGACTTTACAAAGTAAGGTCTTGGGATGGCTCAAGGCCTACAGGTACTACCGAATTCTTCCACAAATAATACAGATCTCGTTCATGAACTGGTGTCAAGGTCAGGAATCAGATGACTCAAAGTATGGTTTGCTAAATGCTGCCTATACCTCAGGGGTGTCAAAGGGTTTAAAATAAGTTTTCAACATTTTCTTTTTAGACTCGGTCCTTCTACTAACACACCAGTCATGTTGGGATGCACCCTCAGCGCCCCAAATGTGAGAGAAAGTACACATTCAGGAAATCTCTACAGAGTGGACTAGGGGCCTGTTAAAATGCTAGTGGCCTCAGTTACAGGTGCACCCTTCCTGCTTTATGTGAGCAGCAAGGGCGAGAGATTTCTGAGAGAACTACATGAAAAACGTAGGGTATCAATGTACAGCAGAAAGCACATTGAGAGTACAGCCCATGTGACATAATGCAGTAATCAAATATTGAGCAGTAGCAACGGGGTTTGGGAGAGCAGCCAACCAGGTTCCTTGGATTGCGTGCTGAAACTGTTTATTTCAGCCCACGTTCCATGGGACCTGGAGGCTGCTTCCCCAGCCCACAGCTCCATCTTTCCCTCACCCTCATTTAACTTTATTCTTTTTGTTCCTTCCACTCCCCCCCACAACCCTCGCCCAACTTAGCGTTTTTCTCTTCAGTGGCGAAGGACCCTCTGCCGCCACGCTTCTTCTCCATATCTGTGGCCGCAATGGAAATGGAAGAGGGGTTCTGTATGGAGCCCCGCCTTCCATATCCATGGGAGCCATCTTGGGACAGTGTTTTCATTCATTGAACGGGGCATGTGCAGTGTCCCGTTCAATGTGGCAGCAGTGTGGCCCCAAGATGCTGACACAAAGAAAGTGTGAAGATGAAGCACAGAGAGAGTGGGAGCAACACAGAGCCGACACTGATAAAAGCAAACAGATGAGACTCCTAGACAGACTCACAATATACCACCCTCATGTGCCCTCATTGATTTTGGACATGTGGCCTGATGCAGGAGAAGCAACACAGCTGACCTCTCAGTGTGAGGAACACAAGCTGTGCCTAGAGTGTCTCAAATACTGGAGTAGAAACAGATGTAGGATTTATAAACCCTGGACAGAGATGCCCACAAAACATAGTGAACAAATGTTGTGGCATTCTGTAACCATGGCACAGTGATCCTGTGAAAATACTGCAGTAGCGCATATAACTAATAAAGAATCAGAGCTAGAGACAGCAAAGAAAAAACTCACAACATCGAAAGTAAAGGCGAGGCCTATACACAAACTAAACCTTCGTACTTTTGAAATACAATATTTCGGTACTTTTCGGTTTATAGTCGGACGTCTTTTTGCACAAATGTTAACAATGTGACGAATTCCTGGATGTTGCCCATTCTCCCCTGGGGGAGCCTCTTCCCATAAGGCCAGGGAGGTAAGGCTGCTACCCGATAGCCCCCCTGGGGGTGTTATGCAGCGGGAGGATTTCATGATGAGAGACTCCCCCTGTAGGGCTAGGGACGGCCATCCAAGGGAAATGCAGTATGCCAACCCTCAATCACCTCCACCCACTTCCTACACATCCTCCTATTCCCTCATTAAACCCTCTGTAGCCTACAGGTCCATTTGCGTCTGTGGCATTAATAACTCTGGGTTTACTGGGACAAAGAAGAGTAGGGATGATTTTACGTAGATTTCCCTGGAAGGTACTGGGACAAGGAGAACATGCAGAGCAATGAAGAGGCTTCAAGAGAATGTACATCGACTTTCTAGTTTTGCTAAATTTGGGATAAAAACAGAAGGACTTGCCAAGATCTGGATGCGGAGAAGGGAGCTGAAAGGTCCAAAGCCAGTCCAATTAAAAGGGACAGCAATGCAAGCTGCTGGACAGTAGCTCCAGGCGTTAATGAAGCCTGGGCAGTGCAGAGGAGAAATTCTGTGCAACCGGGAAGAAGTCAGTCTGAGGGGGCGCTGCCCCATGACAGCAGAAGTCAACAAAAGCTACAAGGGCCCCCACAGCTGTTGGCAGTCGCCGAGGAGAGGCCTGAACCCTTGCAGTCCACGCACAAAGGTACATGGGTTGCCAGGAAGGTGTGGGGGACACAAGAGGGCAGTGGCATATACAGCAGGGCTGCAGAGATCCTCCAAACTCCTGCTGGACTGACGGGAAAGCCCAGGAAGCAAAGAAAGCCAGAAAGGGTCAGCAGGGAGAGCCTACCCAAATTGTGGGAAGCCAAGGAGAAGGTAGAGGGCATCTTCCTTGCCACAGTATTAGCAATAATATTTAAGAGTAAGGGACGGGAGCCAACACAGACAAAATTACCCGTATCATACTTGGGTGCAAGTGAACCAAGTTGGTCCAAATCAGGGGAACAGAGTCATCCCCCTGGCTGCATATGGAGAAGAAACACTAAAAATCAGCCCGGGAGAAGGGAGACATTCTCCTTGTAATGGAGTCTACAAACTATCTGGAGAAGGGGTCAGAAATGCGAGACAGAAACTTAGATACAGATTTCTCACTAATATTAATTTTCCTAGCCAATAAGGGTGAGACAAACACCTAACTGTCCCTAGCCTAGCCAACCCAAAGCTAAAGGAAAATGACCTAATGTCCAAAGATCTCTGGTCCCTCGCACTCATACATACAACAACATTTTACAAGGATTATCTGGCTATTCAAACTTCATAACATAACATTTACATTCAAGCAGAGAAATTATAAACATAAATCCTTGTGTCCAGGGTTCAATCTCCTTCCCCTGGAACAATTCATGATATTTCCAACCAAAAGGTCAAAAGCAAGAAAGTTATTTCAATGGCCAAGTTCCACTCAAAGTATGACACAAAGTTCTGTTCATTCCATAGGTTCTTCACTTGGCAATATAATTGTGTTACTTTCAAATAGGATTTCTCACTCTTCAAGACAATGGTTAAAGTATCACAAGCCAGTGTTTGATAAACCAAAAAGACCACTTGTACGTACATCAAGTCAGTATGCAATGTAATTATTCTCTTTTCCGAAGACCAAGCAATCACTTTTCATTATATTACATTTCTTCTTTACAAGCAACAGTTTTGTCAAGATGAAGAAATCATGCATCAAACCTCCTGGAACGTTACCCGCCGCAGAAATGCAGGCCATTACTCCAGCACAACGAGTCACCAACAATGCAGAAATGTACGTACACTGATCACATAGACCACCAGCAAATAGGTTCTTCTTATGCTAATGTTCCAGCACCGATAGGTGCAGCAAAGCTTGTACTGTGATCCGAGGGCAGACATTATTAATTTTATAATTGCCAATCGCCCACCGGCGAGCCGCTCCATCACCCGTTGCACCTGACGGAGGTGCCTTACGGCTCTGCAGGTGCACATGCAGTCATGTGCCCTGACCACAGGAGTGGACCGCAGGCTCCCCTGACCAGGAAGGCAGTTGAGGTGCCTGACCTTGCCCAGACTGCAACAAGAGAGAAAATGTGCAACCCTTGAGGGTGGGAACACTGCGTGCATCGTTGGTGGGTTGGTGATGGGCAACAGTGGCCCCCGCCTTATGGGAAAGCCTGTGAGCCACCCCAACGGGGCAACACTAGCCCCCAGCCATGTGGGAAAGCCCACGAGTCAGGGTTGACTTACTCATTACAGCCCTAGAGCCCTGCTCGGATTCAGTGAAAGAAAATGGCTGCCATGTGGGGAAAAAAGCACCTACTTGAGAGCCAATCACATAATAGTGACATCACTAACAAACTGGAGAGCCAATCAGCTACTGCATACATTTCAAAGCACTAGCGGAACCCCGCCAAATCAGTAAATGGGCATTTTCAGAACCATTTTAAACCAAAATGTAAGTAGTACAGTACCTTGTTTATTTTAAATACAAAATACAGTGCTATGTGTAACATAGCTTGAAAGCTGCAGTAAACATATTCTAAAGCATCAATCAAGTTAAATAACATTTTAATAAAATCAAGACATTGTGGGCACCATTTTGGAAGGAAAAATGGCTGACAAATTCACCACACAGCAGAAAATCAGCCAAATAGTGCAAAAAGAGGTGTGTTGTAGGGGGAGATGGTTGGGAATGAGAGGAAAGCCCTGCTGATTTCATTTGGCGATGGGTGTTAAATAGGTGGGACACATGGCCAAACTACATAAATCCATCCTCATAGGTCTACCTGCATTGAAAAGCATTACAAACCTTCATCCAAATACCCTGTTTGAAGCTCTCATGTTAATGTTCTTATTTTAATGACAATAGTTTCGGCTTAATATAGCCAAAATTAAAATAGTAGGTACAGGCTTGTTTCACAATATTATTATTCTATCTCGGATGATTTACAATGAAAACATTGTTCATTCCAGAAAAAAAAGACAACGAAATAATGAAAAAAGAGATGGTAGGCACAAATTATTGATTGTTGTCATGAGACAAAGAAAATCTATGTTGTTGTAACATATTTGTACAATTTAGTATAGTCGCCTGTGGTGACCTCTGAACAAATTAAAATTCCTCAATTAGCAGTAACAATTCAGCATTACTTGTGGGCAATAACAGCTGTTAATCGCCTGTAACAAGAGTTAATGGATTTCAGTGAAGCAAGGGACATTAACGTGATTTAATGGTACTTGCATAGTACTACACACAAATAAGAGCACAAAAATCATTTAGCCAAAATGAGAAAATGGGCACCTAGCAGAAGGTGCAGACAATGTGTTTTAGTATCCCAACATGTTACCTGGTGGTCAAACAATGGTCGAAACTAGACCACAGCTGGCAACAGGTCTCAAAATCCCACATGAAATTCTCTTATGGTGTGCGTAGCTGCGCCTCCCCCTGTTTGAGACTCTTTTTAGTGCTTATGAACAGAGATGCACAAAACGAAAAAAAGTGCACGGACGTGCTCTCCTAGGATGAAACAAGGGAGCAATGAATTACTAAACTGCCATGCACATTTATTGAGAAAGCGGTCAGAGTGGAAATGGAGGCAATCCGATTTCTTGAAATAACACGAGAATAGCACATTCTCAAGAAGCTTATTTGCTGTGTGCTACCAAAGTAAATAGGACAGGTGGTTTTAATGTGGCAGTAATAACTGCGGCAGTGGGCTGAATCGAAAGGTAGCGGCTGGGGCACAAGCTATAGGCCCAAGCAGCGGGAGGGTCCGCCCAGATGTTCTTGAACCATGGAGGGGGGCTTTAATGAGTCATGTGCAGTGCTTTAAGTGGGCCGAGCCAGCCAGGGCCAGGAACTAGCAGTATCCAGAAAGTGGGGCTGAGTCGGGGTCCTGCCGGGACACATTATCCCACCATGGCCGTAGAAACTACGGGAGATGCGCCCACCATTTTAAAGTCAAGCAGCTGTGTGACTGACAGAATTGCCAGCCAGCCACAGCATTGATGAAACTGCAAGTTGCGGTTTCAGCAACACTGTGGCTGGCTGGTACTTCTGCTAGTCACTGTAACTACCTCATGTGACCCCTTGATTGAGGGGTCACAAGAGGAAGTTACGGTCCCTTTGTTTCCCCTCCCCAGGTCATTAACCCTCGGCGAACCCGGGGGCTCTGTGATTTAATCTGCAGATTAGATCACAGAGCCCCCGGGTTCGCAGAGGGTCAATGACGCCTCTGGCTTGGGGATCCGCACAGATCACTGAGCACAAGGCATCTCTGTCCGTTGGCAAAGCTTTATAAAAGATGGCTTGAATTGTGTACTTTTCAAGTCATCTTTTATAAACATAGAAATATTTTACATATTTCTATGTTCATAAAAGATGGCTTGGAAAGTACACACACCATATTTAGGTATGCATACAAATATATACATGCTTAAATATATTTATATATTTGTTTGCGCACCTTACTATGTTTTGTGCACTTTTCAGTCCAAGCCCACCATGGAACTGTTATGACCAGCCCTTGGTCATAGGGTCCACTCATCAAGGACACTCAGGATATTCAGGCCAGGTACTCTTAGTAGTTACTTTATTAGCTTCTTAGTTACAGGATCAGATTTCATCAGGTAATTGAGAGATCAAGAGGAACAAGGGACATTGAGCCCACTGGCGCCCACCACCCAGGCTCACATATTGTAACTGCCTGGATTAGAACCCTTTCAACTCCAAACATTCTAACCTCACACTCAGAGCCTACATTCTGATGATGACATCAATCCTGGCACAGCACATATGCAAGCATAGAGCCAACCTTAACACCTCCTTTCCTACAACAAACAAACCACACCTCAAACTCACCTGGAGGAACCAGCTCCAACACCTCCTCCTCTTGCGTAGAGACGAATCCACTACCATACACTTCCAAACATCATAACACTCTTCACTACCAACCATGTTCCACTAACACCGAGTAAATTGTACACACAGGCTTAACTAACATCCTACAACAGACCCAGCCGCCACACCCAACACTCCTAACCAATCAAAACACTCCAATTCACCTTCCGTTCCCCCCCTGCTACAAAGGAACCTCGAACTGCCACTTCCGAGCAATAACTGCCCACCTCGGGCAAACACAACAAAACACTACCAAAACCTGCCAATCTACACAAATCACCTTCCGTTCCCACCTGCCACAAAGGAACCTCGGACTGCCACTTCTGAACACTAACTCCCAAAACCGGGAAAAAAACAGGTACTATCATATCAACACAGGGCACTTACTAACAACCCAACAATGTACAAAGGGTCAACAAGGAACCACAGTCTTGATTCATACCACAATTAAATCCACTTGGAAATGCAAGCAAACAAAGACACACTAAGTCACCAATCACCCAATCACACCAATAAATAAAGGCAACAAACTGTCACTAAAACAACCACAACTAGCCCTAGCTACAAATGTTGGCCAGACACTTGAGCCCTTCTGAACAACGAAAAAACACCCCAAAGTGTACACAGCTGCAGATGAAACGTTGCCAGGCTTCTGAAATCAATCAAGAGGAAACTCAGGAACAATTCCAGCAACCATCTAAAAGTTCAAGAAGAGAAAACACAAGATGCAATGCCACCCGCATCTTCAGAATTTCAAGCGAAATCCCTGGAACCTAACAACTCCATAAGGTCACCCAAAACAACATCAAAGCTTCACACAACTTCAGGCACTAGTCCCCTGCTAGATGCCTCTGGGCTCCGCAGAGCCACAACCCAAAACAACATCAAAGATTCACAAAAATTTCACAAAGCTTCATGTGAACTCCGCAGAGCCACAAATCACCACAATATCAAAGCTCCGCAAAGCTTATGGTACTAGTCTGCTAGGTACCTCAGGACTCCACCGAGTCACAAACCACAACAACATCCAAGCTTCGCAAAGCTTCAGGTACTAGTCTCCTACTAGTTACCTCTGGACCCCGCAGAGTCACTAACCAACACCATCAAAGCGCCAACAAGCTTCATACTAGCCTACCACTAGTACATTTGTATCTGACCTCGCAGGGCCACAACACAGACACCACCACCACCAACTCCGCAGAGTTCCTGGACTACTCCTTGTTGATGCACTACATCTAAAAATCTCTTCCAAACCCCGCAGGGTTCCTTGACCAACCACTGGTCATGCACCACACTCACTACTACTCAAAAACATACAACCCAAACACCAACACACCACCAACCCATAAATAGGATGTAAAGCTGCTAGAAAGCACTGCAGTCGCTGTAGCAGAAATCCTGGGTACACCTCAACACACACAAACGCCACACACCACCATATCACAACACATCAAAATGGTTATTCTAAACATTGCATTGAGCAGTACATTAACACATTGTAGATTGAAAGTCACATTTTGTAAAAGTCCACGTCACCATTACATCGACCACTCTAAACGCTGAAAATCCTCAAAGATGATATACTAAGCATAATATGGAAAACATCACTTTGATCATGCCAAACCACATGCCACACACAAGTCAGCCAGGCACACAACATCCTGACTTAGCAGTGACCCAACAAACTATTAGTATTAGTTCAAACCTAAAAGTCCATGCCGCCCAAAAGGAGGCTATCCTACGACCTGGAAAGCCTCAAAGTGGTTACTTCTAAACACAATGAACATCTTATACATACATTCCACACGTTCCCAATTCCCACAATCATAAAGACACAGCGGCAGTATAGATGAATTGCCTTTATATGAGACACAAGCCGTAAAAGCGTAACCTCATACAGTTTACCATCGTCGATAGTTTTTAAAATAAAATCAGCATAGCGTCCGAAAAACATGTGAGCTAGACTCTCCAACGCCCCATGCGCTGCACTTACTTAACTGGGTAGACCACCGCCTCACCCAAATGTTGTGCTAACCCCATGGGCAATGCAACTGCCTTACCAGCAATGGGTTGTCCTTAGCTGCGCTTCACCATCACCCCGGCAACCCTCAAACACCTGGCAAGACTCCCTCAGTAAGGCAACAGACGTGATTGCTACTTCCTGAAAATGTACACTACTCCGTAAGCACGCTAGCGCAGGTGCTTTACTCTAATATGGGATACACCTCCGATGACCTTTCTTCTTACACTGATCCCCTTGCAGCGTGGAACACTGAGAAACCGCACCAGGACGAACACACTTGCTTGGTAACGTTGATGTCCCAACACTCCACTGCATCGCCATCTCCCTGTGTCTTCACTGTGACATCATCAGTCACAATGCAGTACAGGAGACTAACTGAACTCCACTCCGCCAACAGTCACCAGATGGCACAGACCGCTGCGTCCATGTTTACTTAATTTCACTTGTCCCCAGGACAGAGCGACAACACCTTTACAGTCAGCACAACAGGTTGTGTCACCATGTCACAATGGCCACTCAATGGTGCAGGATACTTAACACTGGCAAAACACGTCTCCCTTGCCAGTGACAGAGGGAACACACTCTGGGCAGATTTCTCACTTAGCTCTCCCAGCTATTCATGTCTTAGAGATCCTCAATTGGCAGCAATGATGCACCTGCCCCTCTGGCAAAAACAGTCTCTGCAAATCTCCACAGAAGCCAACTTTAATGACTCTGGCACTGGCAGGACTCCTCTTCCCTACAATCTGAGAAAGTCTTTGCTCCCATGAGCCTCTTCTTACACTCTAATCTCTGCCCAGGAGTCCTTTGGGCCAGACTGCCTCCAGCAACCCTGGAAGGCTACCTCAAACTGCACTGGGGGCTGCCTCCAACAGCCCTGGGAGCCTGTCTCCAACAGCCCTGGGAGCCTGTCTCAAACAGCCCTGGGAGCCTGTCTCAAACAGCCCTGGGAGCCTGTCTCAAACAGCCCTGGGTGGTGGGTGCTTAGAGAGGAGAAGAGACCCTGCTGCGGGGGCTGCAAGCAAGAGGATAAAAGAGACTGTTTGGTGAGAGGGAGAGCCCCTCTCTCCAAACAGTCTCTTTTGTCCTCTTGCCTGCACCTCCTGCAGCAGGGTCTCTTCTCCTCTCTCACATGACATCACACAGGTACCTGTTTCTCCTTATGTTTCACTTGATGTCCACTCCAAGGTCTTCCTTCACCATACCGTGGACCATCCTCGTTGCCAATTGTTATGTCCAGCCCTTGGTCATAGGGTTCACTCCTCAAGGACACTCCTCAAGGACACTCAGGCCAGGTACTCTTAGTGGTTACTTTATTAGCTTCTTAATTACAGGATCAGATGTCATCAGGTAATTGAGAGATCAAGAGGAACAAGGGGCATTGAGCCCACTGGCTCCCACCACCCAGGCTCACATATTGTAACTGCCTGGATTAGAACCCCTTCAACTCCAAACATTCTAACCTCACACTCACAGCCTAAATTCTGAGGATGACATCAATCCTGGCACAGCAGATATGCAGCATAGAGCCAACCCTAACAGGAACCCATGCCCTCAAATGAACCCCCACCCCCTCAATCTCTTGTTCCACTTGAAGCACTGGTCAGGAGCCAAGTGCAGTTAGACTACATCTACACGCCCGGGCATTTTCCGATGAAAAATTTCGCCCCAAAAATAAAATGGGGGTGGGGTTAGGTTTAGGAATTTATTAAGGTGGTGTGTGTGTGAGGGAGTCGGGGGGGAGGGGGGCTTGAGAAAATGGGCCTCAATCAAATTATGAGCTAACATCATGACACCGGTTTCGCTCAATGTGGTGGTGTTGAGGAGACCTGGAAGGGGATCGATCATCAAGTTATCAAAGGCTATGTGATGTCATTTCCTGTGATATCAACTTGGGCTACACGTGTGGCACAATAATTGCATGTTCAGAGGTGTTGAGTTTGGCTTCAGTATCTTCATACTCACGTAACATTTTCACTGTGGCAGGAAATTCTGCATTAACTAAACAAATAAAAAATAATCACCTTCATAATTTTTACTGATCTACTCATCACTACATAGATCTGTGTTACACCTCAGAAATGTGCACCAATCACAGACGTTTTTTTTCCTGTTTTAGAGTTGTGCGTGTGCCTTGATTCTGTGGTGAACAACGTGAAAGATACCGTCAGGGTGCCAAGTACTGTGACACGACAGGACGATACTTGGGGACCCAATTCGTTTTTATTGACGCCGCCATTTTATGTGGAATTTCTTTCCATCCATGTTGCACTTTTCCTCCATGTATTTGTATTTATTTGACAATTGGACAGTCTTCTGCGCGCCCATTACTATCACTCTCAGCTCCACTTTTCTTTTTTCTTGTACTTTTGAAGTGTTATTACATTTACACAGTTAAATAAATGAACCAATGTAGAGAAATTACACTGACATTTTAATATTTTTTTTAATGAGTTGTTCAGTGAACTTGTGCACTCACACACACAGTGTGTTGCCTGATTTTTACTGCACATATCAGGAGATGGGTTTCCTCACTTTTCATTGCTGGACGGGACATTACAATTCTGTGGCATGCTGGAAATGTATCATTTTACCTGCGTGCGTACAAAGCCAGAGCATAATGCATATTCCGTGTCATTCTCCGCCAGAGTTCTCTCCCCAGCTGGGCCTTCTTTCATCCTGCGCGATCGCCCCCACGCGGGAACGCCTGCTCAATTTAGCATGCCCCGCGTGCCGCCGGCAGATACTGGCTCCCGCGAGAAGACGCGTAACCTGGCGGCCGGGCCGCCACTGACAATGCATCAGTCAGGAGCGCCCAATCTTCCCAGCGAGGCACCTAATCATTTCTCAGTAGTCTCTAATCCTCATTACAATGTGAGGCTCCAGCCTGGAGGTTTGATCAGCTGATGCTTAAAGAGAGCAGCTCCAGGCCAGGAATCCTCTTATGCGCCTATTTTCAGAGCATCCCTCCAGCCCGCCAGCGAAATCCCATCAAAGAAATCACTCCGAAGGCTTCACATTCTGCAGGGCTTTATAGACTCTGTCTTGGAATTTATAATGGGTTAGGCACACATCATTGAGGGAATACACTACCCTCTACCATATGTTGTAAGGCTATTGCAAGTCACCAAGGAGTTCTGTGAGTCAATGGAGTAATGTGGGGAAACGTATGAAGCAATGCTGTCACTATTAACCCATGCACGAGTGAGACTTTCTCTCACCGAACTGTACCACTGCTGAGTGCTCCCAATTTTACTAGTTGCATCATATAAGGCACAGGGCGAAAGATGCTCATTTTCCTCGTCATTTCCTGGATCTGCATAGGATCAAATACTCTGTCAGGTGGTAAGCCGAGTTTTGATCGCTGGCTTCCTAGTTATACAGTTTACAATTTAGACAGCAGAGAAGAGAACACCTGCTCATTTTCTGTCTTCAGTTATAGAACCAAAATATGCTTTCATGCCTAGTTGTCTTTCAAGGGCGAAACTGGTTCTATTCAATAAAGCGGACTTTCAAAGCACCTGTTTATAAGATAAAGCAACCCAACGGAACATGAACAAGCTCAAAAGGAAAAAGGTTTGCAAAACAAGGATGATTCACTCCCTGCCTCTTCTACCTGCCAACACCATGATTGATGGCACTCCATGCACAGCCCACTCACTTTTAAAGTTCCTTCCCCTAACATACAAAGCCATCAATGGCCTTGCTCCTCAGGGCCTAGCAGACTTTCTGTCTACTCACCATCTTTCTCCCAGTGCCTCAACTCTGCACTCCTCTAAGCCACCCCCCTGTGCCTCCTCACGCTGCGGCCCCTTCCTAGTTGCCCCACTCCACTGGAACACGCTGCCCATTATAATCTCAGACAAGCCATCTGGGATCTCTTCAAAGGGCACCTTCATGCCAAGTTGGAAGTGCCGCCCATGCCCTCTACCGCACTTTCCTACCCGACTCCACTCCCTCCTCTGCTGTGTAATAATGGTATTGTGCATATGTGTACAGTACACTTCTGAAGTTAGCAGCACTCACTCCCCTAGGTTAATGCTTGCTTTTTAAGTCACCCTTTTTGTGTTTTGTTTTGTCCCTCATCTATGTCTCACTTTGTTCACACACCTGCAAACTTCCTCGCCACGCGTTCTCATTTTTGTGCTATTGGGTAAATGAAAATCACCGGGTTGGCCCCACAAGCATTGAACCAGGTTGCAGATCTCAGCAAAAGGTAATCAACCTGCTGAGCGACCTTTTCCACCTTTGCAGTTTATGACTCAACATTGGATGTGGATCTTGCAAAACTGGCCAAGATTGTTAAGTTATTAACAATGCAGCGCATCTAAATGACTTTACAGGAAAATGGCGTTTAATTTCCCCCAACATTGGCATTGCCCATCATTTAATTTAAGAGGTATAGCCCTAGCAGTGGTTCCCACCCCGTTCCCAAAGAGCAGATGGGCAAGTTGTTGCCTGTTAACCCTTTGCACTTAGCAACTATGGTTGTGGTCTGATCATAAGATGGGAGGAAGCGTGGGTGAAGTCCATGTGTAGTACAGGTGAGGGGTGCTACAAACAGAAGGAGATTGAGTTGGACAGAATAGAAAGAGGACAGTAGGAGAAAGAGAGCAGACAGAATAACTAAAAGTTTACTATGCTCCTTCAATGCAATGGAGGTATTCAGATGGCATGAAAAACCATGGGACAGCAAGGTTTATAGATGCCACTCAAGCTATTCCATGAGACACCAAGGTGTATAGATGCCACTCAAGCTATTCCATGGGACAGCAAGGTTTATAGATGCCACCCAAGCTATTCAACAGCATGTTTGTACTTGAATACAGATTACCTTTTATGTCATTTCTAGATTACAGATTAAAACAAGTCTAAATTTCACAGTGGTTGAAATCCTTCATTTGCAGATGGTCTGCAACTATGTAGCCCAATTACCAAGTGCAAGTAAGCCTAGAATCACCTTAATTTTCACTGATTTACCCAGAGCAAATTTTCTCGAGCTTGCTTCGATAGTCCGTTGGCAGCTCTGCCTCGCGGGTTGTATAGGACATGTGCTGTTGTCGTTTGTGGCAAGTCTTGTAGGCAGAGGTAGGCGATTGCCGGAAGAGTTAAGGGAGAGGAAAAAAAATGAAACAGGATGGAGTGGTTATTTTTTTTTTTTACAATGCCAGAATTCGGAGTAGGCAGCCAGGAGACTACAATTCAGAGACTATCTGCTTGTGCACCATTTTTGAGTCTTCTACTACTACGGAGGTGACCACTCCAGTACCGGCCACCTTGCATGGTACATGCACAAAGGACATCTCTTGTCAGGCAGTGACTAGGGGTGGGGGTCCAGGCATTACCATTTGGTGACTGTAACGCAATGTGCCATCTATTAGTGGCTATTTAGGATAGAATAATCAGGAAAAGAAAATTCCTTGGTAGGTTTGTGGAAACAGATTACATCATGAACGTCATTTAGGGGTCGCCAGGGGTCACAACTGCGACCCCCGAGCTATCACTTGCTACCCCTAAAAGAAATGAGGCTCATGAGCTGTGGCCAGTAGCATATGGCTCTTTGTTTCTGGAGTGGCTAGTTTTCTGATAGCTATAGTTGGGAAGATAGCTCAATGGGTTGAGCGCTGGGGGTGTGTGTGTGTTCTCGTGTGTGTTTGTGTGTGTGTGTTCTCGTGTGTGTTCTCGTGTGTGTTCGTGTGTGTGTGTGTTCGTGTGTGTGTGTGCTCGTGTGTGTGTGTGTGTGTGTGTGTGTGCTCGTGTGTGTGCGTGTGCGCGTGTGCGTGTGTGTGTGTGTGCGTGTGCGTGTGTGTGTGTGTTTTTTGAAGATTGCAGGTTCGACTCCCAGCAAGGTCAACTCAGCCTTTCATCCTGCTGAGGTTGATCAATGAGTACCAACACAGGTTGGGCGATACTGTATGTATATTTGTTCTATATGAAGCACTTAAGCCTAAATGCTATATAATAACACATCATTTTTGTTTGGTCTTGGACATCTGCTTGCATTCACAGTGACTTGGTAATATGGGCCTATACACACTGATATTAACAATACATATAGTGATCCATTCTAGTATGAAATTTATATCACTTCACAGTGATATCGTAACCATATTCTTTGTAGAGTACTTAAACAATGACACTTCCTGTTTTGTTGAAGGGTATAAGGTTATGTTCCCTCACTTCCCGTGATGTCACTGTTGGGTAGGGTCAAATGACATCACTTGACGTGATGTCATCAGAGGTTAAGCGTTGTGTGATGTTACTTCTGCTACCCCTGGTATTTTGGTGAAATGACGTCCATGGATTCCATGCAGCGGCTGTAACAGAATTTGCAACATATGTGCCAGTTTTCTGTGACCAATACTAGGGAAGAAAGAATGCCAGTAAGCACCTTCGATGCAATTCACACAAGTGACATTTCTTGTCAGTGGACTCCCATTTTTGGTTGGAGGCTGTGATGTGCTTTTACTTAACTGGCTACATGTGCAAAACGCACGTGCCAACTTTGTGACTAGGGAGAAGTGCCCATTTTTTGTGCCAACATGTCTGAAATTAATTAAAGATGCCTAGTAAAAGTGGTGGAATGCAGCTAGAGGGTGATCGGTTCCACGATAAATGGCCACAGGTACAATTTAACAAATCGAGCTTTCCTGCGGATCCTTTTCCAGCTGCAGCCACCTATCACCTTCATGTAGTACGTGAAGGTGTGGGGGGGCATACCTATAGCCCCAGGCCATCATGCTGCGACTCTGAGCCCACTACTGTGTTGGAACACCCCCACCCACTCTGTCTCCATTCAATTAACCCCCACCTCTTCAATATGCCACTATTCAACTCCACCCACCTACTCCGCTTCCCTATGAACTCCCTGGTCCTCATCCTCTCAACTCCTTCTTCCCTGAGCTGACCATGCTCCGGAGTCACTACCTACTGACATCACCATTGTCATACTTGGGAACTCTTCAAGACAGGTGGCCTCAGAGGGCTTGAGAAGGTTACATCCCTCCGATCTGACCACTCCCTCCACAACCAGCATACCAGTCTGGTGGAAAAACTCTTGACCTTGCTTTCTCTCCAATTCACTCTCCTCCTCTGTACTCTCCATAGACCCTCTGATAACTCAATTGTTCACTTGAACATCTTTGTCCCTCCAGCCCCTACTTCTCATCACCTCTCTTCAATGACTAAGAAGAAATGCAGGCTCGATTCTTGCCCCTCCCTTTGATGGTGTGAGGACCCCTCTCATGTATCTTTGCCCTATTCATGCCTCTTCCATAGACTGAGATTTCACTGACTATCACTATGCACTTATGACTCAATTTGATCAACACTATCCTGCTCGCACAGACCTTCCAGTCCCCATCCTCAGCCTTGGATCATCTCTAATATTCAGAGGTGAAAACAAACATTCTCTGTGACCTTGCTGCCACAAATTCCCCTGCTGCCCTAACCTCTATAATAGAATCTGTCAGATCCACCTACTTTACAAACCTAATCTCCTGCCTTTACCCCAAACCCCACTAACTTTCATCGACTGTCCGTTCTTTGCTCACACCTCCTAATCCAATATTCATCGTCTCTTTCCTTTCTGCCAATGGCTTCCCTCACTCATTTTCCTCTAAAATCTCTAAAAATTCATGCCACTCACAGCCCACCTTTCTCTTCCTTGCCAAAGCTCATTCAGTCCTCCCGCCCTCCGTACCTCTTGTACACTGGACAACTTCTGCCATTGAACTAGCAGCCATCCCTTGCAGTGCCAACCCATCTTGAACTTCTATCAACTCCTTTGCTCCCCAAATGGTCAAAGACTTAGTCTCAATCACTTGCTCTGATCTCGCTGAGCTCTTTAACCTCTCTCCCCCCGCTGCACTCTTCCCAGCCTCCTTCAAATATGCACCCGTCTTACTCCTACTGAAAATAACCTTTGCCTCCGCAATAGTCAAAGCAAACTGTCACTCAGTTTCACCCCCCCCTTTTTTTTTTTAAATGTCAACGAACAGATGTCTTCAATGATCTCTAAGCATCTTGAGGATAATTGCCTTGGAGATGCACTTCAATCTGGCTTCCTTAATAAACATTCCACCGAGACTGCACTCACAGATGTCTCCAACATTCTCTCTAATGCTCCCAACTCCCAACTTTTCTGCCGCTTTTGACACAGTCAACCAGTTATCTCACCTTCTCACTCAACAAGATAATTTGGAACTCGCACACCTCTGACTACCACCACTCTTCCTGTCGGCATCTCCCAAGGATCAGTCCTTGGACATCTGCTGTACGAAGACTTCTTATCCTTTGGCTTTTACCATCTCCTTTTTGCTGATGACACTCAAATATTGTTCTCCCTCCCCTCCTTTACCCCAGCCAAATCGGGAAACGGATTACAAACTGCCGCACAGCAATTCATCACTGGACGACTGTACTCTGCCTCATGCTGAACTCTTCAAAAACAGAAATAGAAATCATCTTTCTCCGAGCTTCCAATGCCATGCTTCCCATGCCCTCTTTTATGGACTTCACACCTGACCTTCCTGCTCCCTAAACCAAGGTTCTTTGATAGTGACCTACAACTCCAATAATTTTTCTTGGCCTCTGCTGCTCGTATTGAAGTCCTCAACATTCAGAAAATTCATCCTTTTCCAACTAACCACTGTACAAAATGTCTAATCTCCACTGTTGTGCTAGGCAAACTGGACAACTGCTCAAGCCTACTCCATGGCCTTCCTCTCTACTCCTACCTCCCTCTAGACAGTTCACAACTTTGCTATGCTCTCTACAACCTGCCCAGATCCTCCCCCACTTCTACCTACCGACAACATGCTGTTGGCTCTCCATGCAAACCACTCTTTTTAAGTTTCTTCTCTGTAAGGGATCCAGAGAGAATTAGACACAGAGGCATTTTTGGATTTGGGTAAAGACTTTTATTAGCACCAACAGAAAAAAAAGAGAAGATTGGGGAAGTCCTATCTATGCCTAACTCTAGGAGGGATTTGCCTGCCTCAACAAAACTGTCTACATCAGGATGTCTAAATCACTAAGAGCCCTTTGTCCTGTGTCCAAAACCCTATATCTGGCCCTTGATCACTAAACTCAATATAACGTGAAAGTAGGGATGGCTCTTAGCTGTACAGCTGAAGCTTTCTTCCAAAGTTTCAAAACATAAAGTTAAAAAAAGGTGAAGAAAGGAAACCCAAGAAGGTTCGACCCGGAAACAGGTTCTACCCTCCCCTAGATTTCTTCTGTCCTTTTTAAAATGTCACTGATAACTTATACTAAGCTCTCAAGGGTAACGGGTGTTCCATTGTGTTTTCTTCAATCGTATAGTTTTTATTTTTACATACAGTTTCTCGCTTTCTGGACCACAAATGTCCTTTTCTCAAAAAGGAGTATGGTTCTTCCCTTTCAGACTGTTAATTTTCCAGATTTCATAATTGGGGAACACCCCCTGGTTTCTTGTGCCCCTGGTATACTCTCCTGCCAGGGTTTTTATTTCTTTCACACTTGGGTGCAGGTCCCAGACTTGCAGTATGCCAGTTTTACTCTGCTGCCATAGTTTGTGGTTTCCTCACATGGGTGCAAGTCCCAGACTCGCTGCTTGCCTGGTTTCCAGTCATTTCAGGGCTTTATCCATTCAACATTCACTAATGTTTGTATCCAGGAAGTTATGTTCTTAATGTATTGGGTGTTGGGCCCTCTTGCCACAGACTTAATCTCAACACATGTGCCAGCTCCCTTAGTTGGGATCACTCGCCTTGGTAATAGTACGAGGCATTCGCCCCGAAGAGCCCTGGTGTCCCAAACTCCTTCCCTGCTTGTTGACAGCTTCGCCGTCCCTCGTGTCTCACTGTTTCCTTTGCTGCTTGCCTGAGGGATAGGAGCACTTCTCGTCGGCTCCTTGGTTCCTGCTTTGCATTCTCCTTCATTCAGAAGCTCCTACTGTCAGTGGTAACGCTGCAGCAGACCCCTCTCTGCGTGACGTTCCTGCATGTCGCTTGCACCAGCCTCCTTGCTCTGGTCTGCAGCCTGCTGTCCTACGTTATCCCAATCAGCGTTAGAAGATGAGAGTCTAACTTCTAAGTCAGCCTTGCCATTTTAAATGTCCCGCCACTTATTCACCTCTAACTAGAACATGGCATTGGCTTACTGCTTCGAGGGATCCTCTTTACTCCGCCCCTCTTCCTAGTCTCAGTATTATGAAAGCGGGGGATGTAAGCAAGACTGGTTTTCAGAATATCATGGAGATTTATCCACACTATAATATGCCATGCATGCTAGGCGAAAAGGCAAGTGGCTGTCATCAAGGAATCCAGGCAGGGCTAGGTTTGACAGAGTGTATTCACCATGTTTCCACGAGGGTTGTTCTTCCCCATTTGGCCCTCGCACAGATAGCCACCACCAGGGTCAGAATCAGGTTGCTTTGGCCTTTCCCAGGCCACAAGAGGGGATACCTCACCCAGAGAAGCAGTGACGACTTTGCTAGATTTGTCAAATCTCCTAGTAAACAAAGCAACCAATGGTCTCGCCCCTCAGTACCTGTCTGACTGCATCTCAGTTTACTCAGAAACTCATTCCCTCAGATCCTCCAACGCACTCACCCTCACTGTTCCATACTCTCCCTGTGTCTCTCCTCACTTCTGCTAGCCTCGTCTCGGAAGCATAGCTCTGGGGCAACGTGCTCACCTTGGAAGCAAGACAACACGGAGCACCAGAGGTTCGATCCCCGGGTCCGCGCTTATAAACCTTTGGGTATTAAGCGCGTTATAAATAACCTTTCATATCATACTCGCCTTGTATTACTGGAAACCACTGCCCATGACAATCAAAGCAAGCTCAGTTGTGGCTCTCTTCAAAGCTCAGCTTAAACCTCACTGACTTGGTAAAGTGGGAGCTCTCCCTGTACCCTCCCCGATCCTCCCTTATTGTAGTAAGGTTTAATATCATTTTGTATATTTAATGAGTACTCCTCTTTGGTTCGAAGCACGTGGGCCCTTAAGTTAAAATAACCTTTGTAAGTCACCGGTTTTCTTATATACATTTTGTTTATTTGTTTAGTTCTGAGAATATGTCCTAATTTTCATTTTAAAACCTCATAAAACCGTAACACTCCTTGTTCTAAAGTGTATGCTATTGTATATGTACCCTCCATGGTAATGCTTCCACATCTGTACATGTCTTATTAAAATACATTTTTGACAGAAATTGACATCCCTGTTCTTCAAATAAATACTAATACCCTGGTCCATTTCATCCTCCCATTCCACCCAGTTATCTTTTTTCGTTCTTCTTTTTATTACAATGAGCACGTATTGCCAACCTGCAGTTGGCCAAGTTTGTCTGTCAACCAAAAACCTGTGGCAAATGGGGGTTTATTGACATTAGACACCAGCTGGTGTGCACATCAGGAATGCTAGATCTATGCATCAAACATTAAGACACCAATCTCAAAATTCAGCAGCACCCTCTTTTACACATGACTCAGTTGTGCACGATAAAGTAGTCTATGGATAGGTTTTTCACTTGTAGGAGTGGGTCAATTCCCCTGTCTCTTGAGTAGGAGCAGAGGTGTCGCTGGGGGAGGGGTGGCTGGGACCTATAGCCCCCGGGTCTTTTAGTTGTAGCCCCGGAGAGAAGCTCAGGGTCTACAGCCAAAAGGCTAGCTAGCCTCGAGTCCCGACATTAGTGTAGCTCCTGATAGAAGCTCAGGGACTGCAGCCAAAAGGCTAGCTAGTCCAGAGTCCCGACAGTCCTGACATTAGCGTAACCCCAGATCTTTTCCAGACCTGGCAAAACTCTTGAGCAGGAGAATGGAGTACCGGAGGTTTTTCTTTATAAACTGATAGGGCAGAAGAAGCAATGCAAAGTGTAGTGGAGCAGGATGGGGTACAAACGTGGCTCCCACCATTACTCGCATCCACGGATGAGGCGGAGAATGTAATGATGATGAGGAAGATTACCTTCATGACCCATCTGGGTCCATGCGGATGCATGCCATGATTTTGGAAGACACAGACCACAAGGAGGAGGACGACGACAGAGACATTAGAGATAGAGGAAGATAATCCACAACCATTGTGCAGTGGTCGAAGTGTACAAAAAGAAGTAGAGGAACATTGCTCCCTGCTGGCCTGCCCCCGCGCCCCACAAACCCTATCGCCACGCCCCCTCCCATGCGCAATCCAAAGCCCCAAACAAACACACCTGCTCTTTAAGTGACTGTCCAGTGCAGGTTTGAACTTCTTCCTACACTTATTTTAAAATTAAACCATTCTAGAACTGTTTCTTTTATAAAATAATGGTATAGAAACAGTAAAACTTTCATTAAAAAAAACTGAATTGTCTTGTCTTGATTTAAGTTGAATTGTTAAGCATACTTTATTTGTTTCATATCTTGTTTTTTTTTTCTTCTTAAGAAAGTTGTACATCATCACAATGAATTTTAACAAGATTTGTAACTGCATTTGTTGAAAAATCAAAGTTTACTTGATTAAAACAACTTACAATAAAATAATAAATAAAAAAATTGTAGAACGGTTTCTTTTTCAAATAATGGTATAGAAACAGTAAAACTTTCATTTAAAAAAAAAAAAAACTAGAGCAGCACTGCTCCTGCCCACTGACCATTGTACTATATCTTGGAAACAGAATCTTTGGTGAACATGCAAAACATCAGAGCAAAGACAGACATGTCTTTAACCACCACCGAAAGCCAAAGTGTGAATTTGTTCAAGCAGGTCAAAGAAGAACACTATCAACACCTGAACTTGCTTTAATGAACCGTCTGCGTGAATATAGTTCTGCTCTCAGGTAGTACACCACTAGTGCAGACAAGACCTTTTATTTAGACCGTTGCATGGACGGTTATTTTATCAAAATATGATAGATAGTAAATATGTACAAACAGGACTCACTGTCTCCTATTGCCAACACCAACTGAAACTGTTAACACACACACACACACGCACGCACACACGCACGCCCCCTCTGTGGATGGCACCTATCTTCAGCTGGCAAAATGTTAGCTTCAACTTGGTTATCACATTTTTGTGGTCCCTGAATACAGAGAAAGCCTTGCAGGGTCTCATTTCGAACAAATGTCAGCCTCAGAGAAAACTTTCTTTCGGCCAGCAATGCCATGAGAGCAATCAGCAATCCGATAATTAAAAAAAAGAGTCGGCATAAAAACACATATGATGTTCTGACATGCAATCATAGCACTAAAAAAAATGTTTAAAAAAAAAATACCATTATGAGTTTTTGAGAAAAATAACAATACCCAAAAAAGATAAACTTTACTTATTTAAAACTAGAGTGGCAAAAACGACTGTAACAGCATCCACAAGTACCGATCACAAATTGATTAAACAAAAAAAAAAACTATCTTCTACCCTTTTCAACCGGTTGTGTCTAATACCACCCCCCTAAAATCCCCCCTTCCCCGCCCCCAAACATAAGGCGAAGAACCTCAAAGTAAAAAGAGCAAGGCCGGTCAACATGGACTAACACCTAATGTTTTAAAGCTTTAAGGGTACTTTGCCTGGCTAACTGCTAATCTGGCCAAAAAAATAAGAAATGCATTCATGTTTCATGTACTAAATAGCAGAAAGGACAAGTACTGTTATCAGAATATCGGTAAAAGAGACAAGTGCCTTTATAATGATTGTTACGCAACCTAGGAGTCATGTTCAAGAGTAAACAGGTAAAACGCACCTTGGTAACAATAACAAATCATTAAAATAAGGTGAACATAAAAACGAAGTTTTGATGATGTCAGAAAAGTGTGCTTATTTTTTTGTTTGTTTGTTTTTTAGACATTTCCAGGTTTTTCTCAAGTTTTTCAAGTAGCCAATGTGCGCTACAGAAAAATGGAAGTAACATGGTGGTCGACATACGCCACCTAAAAGACACAGCCAGCTCCATCACGCAGTCAAATATCATTCACAATTAGCTTGGAAAGTTGTGCATGGTTGTTGCTAAAAACACTCCAAAACAGCCCACTAGGTGCTCGCGAAAGCATACCCACTATGCGAGTCAAACTCAATTCCTTATGGTCTGCAAAATTAGGGCCGATTTCGGTAAGCCTAACAAACATTTACAGAAACTGACAGTCTGGAGGAATTTCCCACTATAAAGCCCCGAACACCAGCTCCACAAAGGGTCAAGGAAGATACCATGACCTCATAGGCATCTGCTACACATGTAATACGACGGGCTCAACATCTAGAAGGAGACCTAAAAATACCTCTAATGGTCCGTTTCATTTGATGAGATTGGTTTGTTGCTTGGGCCAAACACAGATTTTCATAGATTCTTACACCAGGATAATTAAATTTGTTGACTGGCAGAATTCAACAAGCACCAGTTGAAAATCTTCTTGGGTTCCTTCCCGGTTTCACGGAAGCTTACATGATGGCGGTTTTATTAGCATGAACTTGCAGGCCTGGCTTAACTAAAAACTGATTGTATACATTAAGGGGTGTCTGCAGTGAATTTGGAGTCCTTGCTAATGTCAGAGAGACCGTCCTCAGGGTAGGCAAGAATAGGAATTGGTATCCCCAACAAACTGTGGTACAACCACAAAACCTGAACAAAGTTAATACATTCAATTTGTAAAAAGATTGAATAAAAAAAGTGCCAATACCACAAACCTGTGACACTCCACTGCTCTTTCGAAAAGACTGTTGTTTTACCATCGGAGGTAAGATGTATGAGCACTGAGTTGTCGGAGGGTAATGAAAATAAAACCTGCAAGAGGACTGATGGTAGGCATATCTTGCGTAAGGGGTTCCAAAGTCTAGTCTGATCCTCTGAATCGAAGGCGGTTGGCAAGGCTACATACAAACATTCCTGCTTGATAAAGATTTTGCAGCCAACTGGTATACATTGAATGACTCGTGTTTGGTACAGACTTGTCTCATCATTTATGAAAGTGATTTAGTTGGGTTCATGATGTTAAACATTTTACACAACAATTGAATGCACAAAAAAATCAATTTGATCTCTGTAAAAATCAAAAGCAATATTGTCAGGCCCAGGATTCTTATTAGAAGAAATTGCCTCCAGAATATCCTTAATGGTGAAATGGATTGGTTCACGACCGGTCATAGAGTTAGAGAACATGACAAATCCACTACACTCATGTCATCCGAAATGACCGCCATGTGTGAATACAATGCTCAATCCCAATGCACCGCGCGGATTCAGAACCATTAGCAACTGGATCCCAAAACATCTGTAATTCAAATCACCCGAAGTCATCCCCATGCCATCCAGGGCTCAGTGGCAGCTCCTCCACAGTGGGCAACAGGGCTCTGACCTGCCTCCATTATGGACGAGCCAGAGCCCACTGAAAGCCTGAGTGTGCAAGTGTGTGAGTGATTGTCTATATGTGTGAGGTTGTAATGCTTTGGAATGTGCATGTGGATAAATGCAATTGCACAATGTGCAAGTGAATGAATGCTGCTGATTGCATAGGTGTATGAATGATTTATGATGAATGCGTGAGTGAACACATGCACCATTTACCAGTAATCTTCATTACTCCTAGTCCTACTTTTCCTCTTCACAGTAATTAAATGACGTCAAAAATCTTACAACCGAGTCCTGGGAGGAAAGAGAGGGGCATGGAGGTAATGAATGCTGGCAAATTTGCGAGCCAATGAATTCTACTGCTAGCGCAAGTGTGTAAATGGGGAACGTGCAAGTCAATGCCTGGATTACTTGCCGTAGTCTTCATTACTTCTTGTCCTTGACTCTTAGAGTTACAGTGCTTACATGAGATCACCCATCTCACAAGTAAGTACTGAGACAAGGAAGAGGGGCATGGACGTAATGAGCACTGGGGAATAGGAGAGGGAATAAATGCTGCGGATTGTGTGAGTTTATGAAAGTGAACTGTATGAGTGATTTTTATTTATCAGTGAATGTTGAAATGCGTGCCTGTAAGGGCTGCATGGGTGCTTTTGTGATTAATCGGTATGAGTGAGTAGTGAGTATATGATGTATGAGTGTGCATGTGAATAAGCGAATGAATGTTAGGAGTGCATGGTGGGGGGGTGTGTGTGCGTGTGTGTGTGGACGTATGTGTGTGCGTGTGGTGTTTGTATACATTTGTGTTTGCTGGATTGGGCAGTGATTTTGGCAGGGGGAGAAGGTTGTGTGGCATTTTTTTGCTGGGCATCTATGATAAAGCAAGCATAATTAGTGTTATTGCATGGCTAGTCTAGCCTTGATGGAGACATAAGGTCCTGTTTGGACATGCTTTCTTATTGTAGCATGGAATTTCTGAGAAACCTGAGGGCGTACTCACAGGTAGTTCCAGAGCATCTTTGGGTCAGGTGGCCAGGAGAGCGCCTTCCCTCTTGGATCCCAACCCTGGGGGCGGACAAGCGAGGGAGGATCACCTGGGTAGGGGGTCTTGGAGGCTGGGGAGAGAGCACCTGAAAGTGAGACATGTGTTCCCACTTTCGGTGCCCTGATCCATCTTACCCTCCCTCTACTGTCATGGGCTAATGTTGCACCTCCCCCCTGTCTTAACTCAGGACTTTTCATCAGAGACGATGCCTGAAGATCAGGCACAACACTTCCCCATTATGTTCCCTGAACCAGCCTACCCTCCTGATACTTCCATGGAGGTTATCACTCTAGTGCCATCATACCACAACTATTTATCTTGGAAAAGGGAATGAGAAAACACAAAAGGGAAGTCAAACCATTTTCCAATCCTTAAAAGCAACCTAGTTTTCCCTTCTTCTAAACACAGAGGATGTTAAATATAACTCCCATTCTCCTCTCCTTACTTACTATAAATCCCAGCATTCTTATTCACCAGGACATCCCTCCATTTCTGATGTGTCTGTACAGGCATGACAGGGAACTACAACTCCCATAATTCCCCTACCCCATTGACTTACCCATGTACTAAAACTAGGAAGAGTACCTCTAGTGGTATGCAGTGGCCCTGTCCCACTAATGAGACCAAGCAGGGTCACAGGCTCAATCCTAGTCACATCCATTCTGCCTTTAAAGGACATTCTATCCATCACAACTCCCCCTCCCCAATTCTGAAAATTCTGAAGAATAGGCAACTAAGAAGAATACAGGTTACTCAAAAACACACTGAGAAACAGAAGACAGACTGCCCCATGCTAACACTTGAATGTCCTACTAATAGAGATAGGCAAGGTCAGGCAGCCCCAGCCCTGCCCAAACACCTGCAATCAATTAACAGCTCCCAGGGTCTATAAAAGAAGGCTGCAGGCAGAAAGAAGGAAGTTGCTTGTGGGAAGACAGGAGGGAGACTGCAAGTACGAGTCCGGCAGAGGATCCCTACCAAACTACCAAGCACTCAGTCAGCAGGGCTGGGCACAAGAGAGGACAGCTCTTTCTGGGCTGCTGCAAACCAGGCTGAGGAAATCAAATTGCCAAGAGACTGATCAAAAGCTGAAAAGAGCTAGCGAGAGAAAAGTGAGAGAAATACATTTACAGGAGGCCACAAGGTTTTTATTTAAGAGGCGAGACCCACAGAGTGGATGAGGTCCCTCCTTCAAGGTGCCATACAGGTGCCTGCATTGTGTTTCAAGGACTACGGCGACCCTCCAGGGTGAACGGCAGAGTTGGGGAGGCGAGGTCAAGCCTGTGGTATCAATCGTGACTCATGAACCAAAGCGCAGAGAAAAGAAAGGAATGCACATGACCGATGAGTTAACGAAAGACACGAAAGGCTGATTTGTGTCAAGGAAAGATTAAAGACGTAATAGTGTATCTCACAATTGAAGGTTGCGAGCATGCTGATGAGAAGCAAAAGAAATAAAGCAAACCAGTAGTGAACTTTAAACTTTCTGATAACTGAAGCCAGTGATACAATGTAGCAGAGTAGCAAAAGGAAATAGCCCACTCGAAAGTCTACCAAAATGCTTTGATGTTTTGTTATAAAGCGACAAACTGAACGGACTCTGAAATGCGCAATGGTCAAGATAAATCACGACAAAAATGAAGTTAAAAGGTGAATGCTTTAAGAGAAGGATTTCTTTGAACTTTTCTGATTGTGATATGAAGTACCGAGACCAAGAGACACTGGGTCAAATAACATAAGGGAGAACTGAAGTGAGAGTTGAAGTGAGTCGAAGTGGTCCTGCGGAGGTATATGAAAAAACCTCACACACTAGAAAGTCTTCGGCATCAGTAAAAGGTCCGAACCCGACTGATGGAGACCTGGAATGTGAAATAAGTTAGGGGAAGGGAACCCATAATGAATGTGAATGAAGCTTCGGGAAGGGAACCCCTGCAAGTGCTGTGATTGAGAGGTCAGAATCTGACAGAGGGAGACCTAGGTGAACCTTTGTTGAACTGTGAAAGAACCTTTGGTAAACTGAAAATAAGTGACTTTAACGTGGAAGGCCTCAGCAAGAGTGTGCCATCTGTCTACGAGGGCCACCTTACAAAGTGCTGTCCAACATGGGAAGGAAAGCTGACTGGTCACCTTGATGTTATAACACTGGTTTTCCTTTGCATCCACACACTCCCCTTTAGACAATGTTTGTATAAGATAGGGCAGGCACTTTTCATTTAATGTATAGGCCATTTTAATTTGACATAGACCAACTAGGACTGTGTTTTCTTTATTATTTGATGGTAGAGACTACTCCCATCATAGCTATAGGGCAAAGTAGGAGTTTTTCCAAACCCCAAGAATTTAATAAAGGTTTTGAAACTTGTAGCGCTTGTATCAGTGTCATACTTGTGAAACCATGCATTCTTCAAAGATGATTAATAGCAAAGCCAACGTGAGTATGTTCTCACATGGGAATACTCTCCTATATTGGCAGTGGACATGTCTTATAGTATCATTACTGGAATTATACGCAAAAAAAATAAATAAAAGTGTATGTTCTTATAGGGAGATACTGGCATTTGTCAGTGCAGCCTGCGTGGAATTGTTTGGGCAGAACCAGCTTGAAAATTATTTGTTTATACTGGCATATATTGTGGGGAATGGGATCATGAAAATGCATTGGGAAATGCTCCTTGGCACTATTGGATTTTTTCATGAGTTACCCAATAAAATAGTTTGAAATCTGTATGGATTTTACCCAAGATATTGTGTTGTGTGATGCATCATTTTAATACATTATTCAAAAAAGTTGCTCAGAGAGAACTCGCCCCCAAATTCCACCTTGGATGGTGCAGGCTCCCTCGCTGTGCTCAGTCGCTGTCGCATATTTCTGGAAAATCTTTACATCCCTCTAATTAAAATAAATTCACCAGCCGCCGATGCCGGGCCTCATCTTTTATTTCCTGCGTGTCTCCAGCCTTTCAGTTTATTGTCAAGGAGAAGCAATACATTGTAGACAACGTTAATTTTCGGGGTCATCAGCCAGTCTCTTTTTGCATATTTACAGACTATGTAAACCATGATCCGCTTGTGTATTAGGCATTATTAGAAGCCCTGGATTTTCTAATCAATCTATTAACAAAATTGTTTAGCATTTTTTGATTAATTTACGCATACAATTAGGATCAAAACACTCTCCCTCTAAATAAAAAGTAATCAATTTAGAATTCTTATAGGTAATGTCAGCCAATATGAATGGGTATTGAAGAAAGACCTAGTTGTTATGTTATGTTAATTCATTTGTAAGGCACCAAAGCCCAAAGGCATCCAGGCGCCATCAGCAGGGAGAAACAATGCCTGTATAATTATGCTAACAGAATGGTCTTTAGCTGTTTTCTGAAATCCAAATGATTTGCAGTGTTTCGCAATTGTTCTGGAAGTGCATTCCAAGCCAGCGCAGCTTGAACATGAAAGGCACGACCTTTCCCCCTCAGGCTCTCTTGACGTGATCCATTACTAGAAGACAAGCTTTAGCAGATTGCAAGTTTCTTTTAGGTTCATAGATTCTCAGCCTGTTCTTGAGGTAGACTGGAGCATCACCGAAAACACATTTGTGACAGGTGGTCAGCAGCTTAAACTGAACTCTTGCTGAGACTGGAAGCCAGTGAAGAGCCCTTCCGGCCACCGAGGTAGGCTCAGTGCAGCTCATTTGATATACAATGCACACAGTGACATTCTGAATCTTCTGTAATTTTTGAATGTCTGTGTTCCTGGCTCCCCCCAGGAGCCCATTGCAATAGTCCACTCTCGGGAGTATCACGGCTCTGACCAGTTTTTTAAGGTTGTCTTCGGAGACCAATGGGCCCGCTTGTCGCAGCACCTTAAGATGATAGTTGGTGCCTTTCACAATGGCGTCCATGTGGGCACCACTATCCAGGCTGTCTTCCAGATAGGTACACAGGGTCTTTACTTTAGGTGCTACAGTGATCTGACTTCCATCAATCAGGAAGTTTGTGTATGCCAGACCCAGCTTCTCTCTGGTTTGTCTAAGGCCATATAGCATAAACTCAGTCTTCACCGCGTTAAGACATAGCCAATTAGTAGACATCCAGTTATTGACAATCTGGTAAACTGAATCGAGCACCAGTTGGTCTTTGTCGTGATCTCCACTGATCTCTAGCGCTAATTGAAAGCCATCTGCATAGTTGCAGAAAAAAGGCCCAGATTTTCAAGGTACAGACATAGTGGGATGATGTAGATACTAAAAAGCAGAGGGGAGAGGCAAGCCCCCTGAGGGACTGCACAGGTGGTCATTTCAGCCTCTGATGAACTGACCCCCCAATGGACTTGGGAGCTTCTTTTTTCAAGGAAAGATTTGAGCCAGGTCATAGCATCCACTGAGAGGCCCCCTACGGTGGCCATCCAATCCAGTAGAATATTATGGTCCAGCAAGTCAAAGGCTGCTGATAGATCTAAAAGGATCAGCAGCCCCGACTTGCTAGACTCCAGCCCGGAGAGCATGTATGTCTGCAAATCCAATAGGGCACTCTTTGTGCAATGAAAGCTGCGAAATACTGATTGCTTTTTGTGTAAGATTCCCATTTCTGAAACATGTGTTTGAAGTTGCAGCATTGCTACTTTATTAATAAGTTTTAAAAAGAAAAGCGTATTATTAATTGGCCTTAAGTTTGCAGTGTCATTGGGGTACAGTCCAGCTTTTTTTTTAAAATAAATGGTATAACTGCAAAACATTTTTTTTTTTTTTATCAAGGATGGAATACTGCCGGTTCTGAAGGATGAGTTTACAAATCTGAAAAGGAACGGGGCAAAAATGTCCTTCTGTTCCAATATAATTTTTGATGGGAGGAGCTCAACCGAGCAGCTCATGGGGTGCATCTTCCTCAGAATATTGTGAATTTCTAACGTGGTATGCTCCCTAAATCTAAAGCCAGTCTGGCACTTCTGTGGAGCCTGTTCCCCATTATCCAGGGATTGGGGCCCCGCTACAGGGTTGATGTGTCCTTCGTCATTTTTTCTCCTCAATGACAGTAGTGGCATGTAAGGTTGTCCTGGTTAGTTCTTCCTGAATTGTCCTTTGAACAGTTTTTAATTTATCAGAAAATGCTTTCTGTACACTATTACAATCTTTATTAGTGGGTTTAATGATGGGATTGGTGCTCGCAGGTTTCTCCCAGGACCTAAATAATCTGAAAACTGCCTTGGTTTTATTCCCTGCCTGGAGGATTTGCTGGTAAAAATTGTGCTTGGTTTCCACAATTTTAGCTTGGTAAACCTTTGCCTTTTGCTTCCAGGCTGCCCAGTTTGCTGAGTCTTATCTCTCAGCCAGGTATGTTCCGCCTGTCTTTTTATAGTTTTTTGTTTTGCCAGCGCAGGAGTAAGCCATTTATGATGGTTAGGGTCATCTCTGACAGTTCTGGTTTTCAGAGGTGCTGCATGATCCAGCATACTTATGATCTCATCATTGTAAGTTTTAATAAGGACTCCTGGATGATCAGAGTAATTTGCTTTAGTCATTATAGTATCTAGACATTTTGCGAGAATAGGTGCAGTAACAGTCTTCATATTCCTGTTGAGACTTTTACGCCCAGGTTCATGCTTTCTAGGTAGAAGGGACGGGAATGTCAACTTAAAGGAAATTGAAAAGTGGCCCGACCAGATACACAGTGTGGTAGTTATGTTGTCAAGAAGGATGTTTCCACTTCCCACCCAATCAAGGATATGTCCTTTCACATGAGTAGGTTCACAAATATGTATTTTTATCTGGTGACCATTTACAGCCTTCAAGGTTGAGAGCTTTATTATCTTTAGGTTGACCCTTCCAAAGATTGAAGTCATCCAATATCCCTAAGGCAGAGTTAGTTGTCAGTAGTGGAGCTAGGACATTTACAATCTCCTCATTAAACTTAGAAGATTCACCTCGTGGACGGTTAACATGAACAAGGTTTATGCTACGATTAGAATCTGGGAGCAATTTGATATGCAGCAGGTCACAGTCTATGTATTGTATTTTTACTTCGTAAAATCAAAGTTCTTTTTGCTTATTACTGCCACACCACCACCCTGGCTCCCCTCCCGGTGCTTTCCAAAGAAAACATAGCCGGGTGCTGTCACCTGTTCAATGGTAGGGCCATGAGCGTCTGTAAACCAGGTTTCCGTGATGTTTGTTTGTTTGTTTATTTATAGGGCGCCAGAAAACCCTTGGTTAGCTGGGCGCACAGAGTAGCAAGAATACTTAGAACTTGGTTACAGGTTACAGATTACAGGTTGTGGTTATCATATGTTATATACAGTAATTACATTATATACATTCTTTACTTTTACATGTAGAAATAGAGGGTAACATATTATAAGCAGTAGATACATTATGTACATTTTACATGAGAGTGGATGGGTGCGTATGGTATCAGTACACAATGCCCATGGTCTCAGGTTTCCAAGGTCATTGCGACGGAGCCAGGAGCGGGTATGGTGCCTGAAGCTGTTGTAGGACTGGTCCCTTCTTAGTTCAACTGATAGGGTGTTCCAGTACTGAGCTGCTTGCACGGGGAAGCTATTGCATCCTGTTTTTTTTAGTCAGAATCTTGGGGTTTGGAGGCAGCAGAGGTTTTTCTTATTATTCTGTCCCTGAGGTATGGGGGGCAGCATTGTTCAGGCATTTGAATGTTAGTGTGACAATTTTGAAGGTGATCCTATCACTAATTTTTAGCCAGTTGTAGTTTCTACGTGCATTTGAAATGTGCTGCGTGACTGGGAGGTTCAGGGATATTCTGAGCGCGTTGTTTTGCAGGGTTTGGAGTTTATTGATGGTGTATTTGTTAGGGCCTGCATAAAGTGCATTGCAGTAATCCAGTTTTGAGAGGATCAGTGCATTGGCTAGGATAATGCAGCTAGCTGGTGAGAGGAAGGGTCCGCATGCTTTAATGAGTTTACCAGTATAGGCAGTGGATGAGGCCAGGGAGTTCACTTGTTACCTTAAGGACAAGGTAGAGTCCAAGTAGTAACCAAGGGTCTTCACCTCTTTGGCGATGTGGATTATATTGCCGTCGATATTGAAAGAGCTGTAGTTAGAGTCAAGTTTTTTTAGGTTGTTAGGTGAGCCTAGAATGAGGATCTCTGTTTTTTCGTCATTCAGGCAGAGGCCATCCATGCCTGAATGAGGGTGTACATTTTATTTACTAAAGCTGTATACGTAACAAAATTGTCCAAAAGGGGGATGAGGATCTGGGTGTCGTCTACATAATTTGTGTAGGTGACACCAAGTCTGTCCAATTTGTCGAATAAAGGTTTAGTAAAGGTATTGTACAACGTTGGCGAGACACAAGAGCCCTGTGGGACTCCAAATGTTGTCTGGATAGGGTCTGCAGAGTCTAAAGTGGAGAAGACTTGCATACTTCTATTGTCGAGAAAGGATTGAAACCAGGCTATAGCTTCACTTGAGAAGTGGGCGGCTGATGCTAGGTGTTTGCAAAGTACTGCGTGGTCCACTAGGTCAAAGGCCGCCGACAGACCAAGGAGGAGTAGCATAGATGTGTTTCCTTTGTCACTGAGCTCGTCAATTTGGGCTTTGAGATCTATAAGTGCGGTCTCAGTGGTGTGCTGAGGTCTGAAGCCAGATTGACGAGTGCCAAGGAGTTGGTTAGTCTCCAGGTATTTTTGGATTTGGAGATAGGCCACTCTGTCAATTAGCTTCAGGAAGAAAGGGACAGTGGTGATGGGCCTATAGTTGGTGGGGACGGAGGGGTCCAGGGTTTGTTTTTTTAGCAGGGGGAGAACCCAGGACTCTTAAGTTACTTGGGACTGTGCTAGATGAGAAGGAGACGTTGATAAGTTTGGTGATGAAAGGGGCTAGGTCTGTGGCGGCATTCTTAATTATCTGGGCCGGGCAGTAATCACCTTTGCAGTTTGAGGGTTTTAGTGAGGCAATGATTTTTTCAGTTTCATGAGTGGAAACTTTAGCGAATTTGAAAGGTGTTAAGCTAGGATTGGGAGTGGCCGTGGGTGTGGGCGTACTGGGAGTTTCGCTGAGAGGGAGCAAGGCTTTTTTTAGGGTAGTTTTGGATTGTAATGTTTTCACTTTATTTGCGAGGGTGTTTTGGATATTGGTACACCATTGCTTGTCTTTGGGTACGTTATTCGGTGGTGGTATGGGAGATTCAAGTTCTCACAGGATTGCAAATAATTCCTTTGTATTGGAACATGCGTTGGAGAGTCTATCGTTATAGATGTCTTTTTTAGCCTGAATGATTGTTTTCTTGTAGTTAGTGGCGCATAGTTTGAGTTTAAGTTTGTTTTCAGCTGTAGGGGTGAAGCTTCCTTTTTTCCAATCTCAGTTCTTTTAGGTGGGGGGTGAACCAAGTATTGAGGTGGGATTGTTGTCTACTTTTACAGTTCTTCAGTGGGGCAACGGTGTCCATGGCTATGGCCATGGTGTCGTCGTATATCTTGACCATGGTATCTGGGTCAGAATCTGTTGGCAGGGCATTGATGGTTGGTAGGAGCAGGGGTAAGATATTGTCAGGTGTGATATTTTATCTAGTGGGCACCGATGGTGCCATTATTTTTTCAATCCTGAGCATCTTGTTGAATATTAGGTAGAAGTTAATGAGGAAGTGGTCAGTCCACGGCTGGGGTGTAATTTTGGTGATAGTAGTGGGGCAGTTGGAGGTGGCTACCCAGTCTAATATTCTCTCTTTGTCGTGGGTGGGGGTGAGAACTTTTTCAGTGAGACCGTGTCCCTCAAGCATGGTGGCAATAGTTTGTGCTTGTTTGTCATCTGAGTCATTAAGATCTAGGTTAAGATCACCAAGGATCATTGTCTGGGATAACTTTTTTGGGTTGCTCGCTAAGAGGCTGGATAATTCCTCTTCGAATAGGCCTAAAGGCCCTGGTGGCCTGTAAATGAGATAGATAGTTAGGGTTTGGCATGGGGATATTGGTAATTTAGTGGTCAGGAGTTCGCAGGATTTTAGGGTGGGCGGTGGTGTTAATCTTACATTCAGGTTGGATTTGGAGATGATGGCTAAGCCGCCGTCTCTGGCGTTCTGGCGGTCTAGTCTTAGTAGTTGATACTCCTTGTGTATTGCAAGGGAGATGGCTGGACCTGCTGCGTCATGTAGCCAGGTTTCTGTGACTACTAGGAGGTTGAGGTTGTCTAATGTAAGGAGGTCGGCTATTTCAGTGGCGTGGGCCACGACTGATCTAGCATTGATCAGTGCTCCTGTTATGGTGGTTGTTTTAGGAAGACAGTTGGTGTCAGAGGTAACTAGGATGGGTTCTTTCGTTATGGTGCTAGCAGGTAATTGTGGTTTGGGATGCGTCGAGTTCCTAGTCTGGTTTTTGGGAATGGTGCAACGGTTCAAATAGACGTTGCTAGGTACATGCGGTTCGTAGAGGGTGGAAAGTCTAGCGCGAAGCCTAGCGTTTCTATGGAGAGTAGGACAGGGTACATATTTAAATTGGTCCATAGTTACCAGAAATAGTTGTAGAAACAGCAGTGGGGTGTATGTTGATAGGGTTGATACACATGATATCCAGACTGTGTTCTATGACATAGTCATGGATATCAGTCATGTGTTTCACAAGATATCTGGTGTTAAGTAAAGCTAGCGTTAGTTTTGTCGGGAATAACTCAAACACATGTGAGATGCCAGCTTTAAGAGGAGTTTTTATAATTGGATGTTGGTCAGGAGTGACATTGTCGAGATCCGCAGTCTGTGGGCGATCTACTCTCACTGCATTGTGTCCATTGCAAATGGTTAAGTCATAGGCTTCTCCCATCACCATATCAATGTCCAAAATGTCCTGGGTGTTAGGGGTTTGGGTAATATCTTGGGAATTGGTTAGAGTTTCCTTAAGCTCTGAGCTATGAGCAAGTGATTCTGTTCTAGCATTAGCTATTGCTTGGAGAACTTCTGTAGGGCCCATTAGAGGACAGTTCAGGAGTAGTGATAAAGAAACTTATCAGCCGCTGAACCGCCCATCTACGCACGGACTAGCACAGACTAGCTGGTCCCAGGCGCACTGGCGGGTTTGGGAACAAGAGCGCGCCGAGAACTACAGCTGCCTCTGGGTAGTGTAGTCTCGGTGCGCTAGTGCGTGCAGAGGAGGAGTTTCCTCTGATTCAAATCGCACCAAAGAAGATCGGGTTAGCACAGTTACAGACTAATGAGTGCAAAGTAAAATGTATGCATAGTAAAGTAAAACAGTTGCTAACTTCAAGTAAATGACTTTAAAAAATCAGGCTCAACAGAGTAAAAACACCTAACAATAATAAAACACATGTGAAACGTGAAATTAGGAGCAATGTGCTAGCTTAATCTAAATACAAGCAGCAATCGAGTCATTTCCAACATACCATCTGAGATGAGGAAGATTTGTTTCCCTCTTCAATTCACGCACAGATCAGTGGGTCTGGCTGTTCTGGTGGGGCTTGTGAATTGGTTCACGCTTGTATTGGACTGGTGACTGTAATATTAATGAGTGGTCATTAACGTGTGTGCTACCAATGTTCATCTCTCCTGGCGCCTGCCATTTTAGAAATCCCAACAGAGCCCAGAAGTCCTTTGAGCATGTATTATATTCTCTCTGCTACACCTGTGCCAACACAATAAAGAATTATGCCAGTTCTCACTGCTGCCCAAGAGACGCAATCTTCAAATATGTCTGTGCTTTTCCCTGCTATGCTATACCGTAGCTGCAATAAAACATAATTCACTGACTACCCCTGCTATGCAATAGCTGCAACTGCATATATTTCTCTGGCCCTGCGTCTGCCACTGGCCTGTGGACCCCAGCATACTGGCCTTCTGCGCTTGGACCTTTCCCTACACCAGTGTCTGTTGGCAGGGATTTGGCAGTGAAGCTGCCTTCCCCGCTTTCTATGGAGGCCCACATTGAAACCACCTGTCAGGGAGGATACCTCCAGTCGAAAATTCTGTGAAAAGTCCTGCCCTTTCATGCCCCAGTAGTAGCCTCACTGGTTACGAGTCAGCTTGACTACTGCAACTCACTGTATTTGGCAAAGCCCTTGTTCTTAATGCACTGCCTGCAGCAACTCCAAAATCTAGTGGCTCGAGTGGGACGCATATCACTCATTCTACAGAATATTCACTGGCTTCCAGTGAGGAAGTGCATTGAATTTAAATCTCTGTGTTGGACATTGGGCCGTATATGGTCAGGGAACAAAATATCTCCGAGCCAAATTTCAGAATGATATACCTACTCAGGCTCTTCGCTCGCAGGATGGCTACTTTCTTGTCATTCTGCGTTATAAGCTAGCAGAACAGGGGCCCCCCATTCTCAGTAGCAGCTGCCAAGCTGTGGAATGTGCTGCCATGAGATGTTAGAGTTACAGAAAATCATCTCTGGTTTAAGCGTGATAAAAACCTTTCTTAGTGCTCTGCCCGTATGACCCTCCTTAGTCGGTCCATTAGCACCAAGATGCCTCTGGCAAATGTGCATTTTAGAAATGTCATAACATAGGTCTTCTTAATTTGTGGCAGTGCTGCACAGCCACTTTCTCAGAGCCACTACCATAATTTCCATGCCCCCTTTTCAATTTCCTGGGGTGTTAACGTGATGAACATAAAATTGGTCTTCAATAGCATTTGAGTTGCCTTAGTCTGATAATCATCCCACAACATAGGGAGTGCATGCACGTATGATGGTATAGATAATCACTTTAGAAGTTTGCACAGCCAACCAGTCCCTCCACAGCCTGGCAGGAGACCAACAGGTGCTTTCAAGCTTCAGCCAGTGCCCCGACTGTGGTTTGAAATGATCCTCCCACCATGCTCAATGTTGAGCTGGGGGAATGACCAGCACCTCCAGATGTGCTGTCACATGCTTACACGCTATCTCCACACCACGGTGGAAGCAGTAGGGGTGGCAGACAAGTCTTAATAGTTGCTTCAGGCCTCTGCTCAAAGGTAGTTGTTAATTTCAGCTATGACCAATGACATTGCTCTCTCTTTTTTCTCCCTCAGACTCTTATTGCCAAGCTAGCACACACATGTGCACTCCCCAGCCTGCATCTTCTGCTTTGGCAGGCAAAAGTACTGTCACACCCACGCGGATCACATTCTAGACATCGAAGAGGCCATTCCCAGTCCTTTGTCCACCTTATCCCACCCACAGTAAGGGAACCGCATCAGCGTCCTTGTCCTCCCACCTCCTCAGCCTTCTCCCTTTGCTGTCACACTTCCTCCTCCTGCCCCACATCTGTGTCGTTGTTTGGTCTATCTCCTTCCTGACCTGCATCTGCCTCCTTGTGTTCCTCCTCCTGCTACATCTCCACCGTTTCATTTTCCACTTGATGCCCTCTTCTCCACATAGCCCCCACGTCATGTTCCACCTTCTCCCCTTGTAAAAGTCTGAGAATTGGACCATCCCAGAGTATCCTCTCCCCCACCAAGAAATAAAATAGGGTCAGTAAAGGTAGGGATTTACAGGACCCTTAATTCCTTTTTCCATTTCAATGGGAATAAGCTTTTCTGTTCCCCGTGGAGGATAGTTTCCATTCAGTTATATAGACCTTGTGACAAATCCGTCAATGTAGTCACTTCGCCCCAGAAGGGGTCCCTTCCCATGGGACCAGGGAGGTGAGGCCACTACCCGATAGCCCCCCAGGGGGTGGTCCTTAGTGGGCAGAACCCATGGGATGGGCCCCCCCTCTCTGCGAGAGGTGAAGACTGTTGAGGGAGAATACGTTATGCACACCATCATGCTGTCAAACACGAGGCATCCAGCCCTATATGTAGGTCTCAGATACTCCATCTTCTCTTTCTCCTCTTGCTTCCACTAGTTTCCTTATACAAACTAATTGTGTTTATCAGACAAATAACACTGACAATGAAGAGTAAATATGGATAACTTCGAAAGTACTGTCACGAGGAAGAGCAGGGTGATGCAGAGCCCTGCGTGGAACCGATGCGAGCATGCTAGCTAGTGGAAGCTAGAGATAAACACCGACAAGGGACTCCCCTCAGAATCTGTCCTGCCACAGAGCAGCTTCCCGTCAGGGAGCGGAATGAAGAGGAGAGGCAGGGAAGCACAACAACTTATCTGGTTTGTGGGACCTGGCATCCGGTGGCAGAAGCACAGCCACTCAAGTGGGTCCATGCTAGACCAGACTCTCAGAAATAAACCAGCTTGGTACAGCCACCGAACATGAACAAAGACATTAGAGCCCAGGGGAAGCTGCAGAAGCAGTCTGGTGTTGCCCAGGACCAGAACCCTTGAAGGCCAAGTACACAGGTACACGAAAGGGGACCAGGAAGACAGAGATGCTGTGGTTAGGAAGAACTGCATTGATATTGATATTTCATTTCTATCGCACTCATACACAAGTGTTCATCTTCCTCATCCCAGTAGGACAGAAGAGAGACACACTTCCTCATCGTGGGGCGAGGGCAGGAGCCCCCCCAGCACCCCCAGCCCAGCAGAGGAACCACGCGACAAGCGGGGAACAGGACAGGGCCTGCCTGACCCTGTCCCCACACGGCGCCTGACTCGCCCATGCCGGGCGCAGCGCGGCCTGAAACCGAGGCTGAGCCTCATTTACATCAGCGGTAACCGCCGGCAGGCGGATCACGCCGGCGGCCAGCTCCAAGGCCACTCTAAGGCCTGTTGGGTGCCTGCTAACCCCCTCACTCCACTCTTCCTCATCGTGGGGCGAGGGCAGGAGCCCCCCCAGCACCCCCAGCCCAGCAGAGGAACCACGCGACAAGCGGGGAACAGGACAGGGCCTGCCTGACCCTGTCCCCACACGGCGCCTGACTCGCCCATGCCGGGCGCAGCGAGGCCTGAAACCGAGGCTGAGCCTCATTTACATCAGCGGTAACCGCCGGCAGGCGGATCACGCCGGCGGCCAGCTCCAAGGCCACTCTAAGGCCTGTTGGGTGCCTGCTAACCCCCTCACTCCACTCTTCCTCATCGTGGGGCGAGGGCAGGAGCCCCCCCAGCACCCCCAGCCCAGCAGAGGAACCACGCGACAAGCGGGGAACAGGACAGGGCCTGCCTGACCCTGTCCCCACACGGCGCCTGACTCGCCCATGCCGGGCGCAGCGCGGCCTGAAACCGAGGCTGAGCCTCATTTACATCAGCGGTAACCGCCGGCAGGCGGATCACGTCGGCGGCCAGCTCCAAGGCCACTCTAAGGCCTGTTGGGTGCCTGCTAACCCCCTCACTCCACTCTTCCTCATCGTGGGGCGAGGGCAGGAGCCCCCCCAGCACCCCCAGCCCAGCAGAGGAACCACGCGACAAGCGGGGAACAGGACAGGGCCTGCCTGACCCTGTCCCCACACGGCGCCTGACTCGCCCATGCCGGGCGCAGCGCGGCCTGAAACCGAGGCTGAGCCTCATTTACATCAGCGGTAACCGCCGGCAGGCGGATCACGCCGGCGGCCAGCTCCAAGGCCACTCTAAGGCCTGTTGGGTGCCTGTTCGGAGCCGTAGGAGCCAGGGGCCAGGATCTCTGCCCTTTCAACTCCAGGATCTCTCACTATCAGAAGTTGGAGACGCCCTCAGCTGCATTATACTGATTCTAAACATGTATGGTACATTGGCCATGTACAGCACCATGATACCTATCACCTCAACTGAACTGTTTTGGTGAGTAATGCTTAACTACATAAGACGGCTAAGTTCTTTTAAGAAATAACTGAAGCGATACACCTACATTTGTAATTGTTGATTTTCTAACAACAAAAGCGGCAACAATCACCAGCTGCGCAAATTCTGAGATTTTCTAACGTTAAACAAATTGTACGCATTTCTTAATGTGTGATTGGAGCTCTCTCACTTACTGAACAGCTATCATTCTATAGTACTCAAGAAGCAAGTACAGTAGACACGAATACATGTTTACTCATACACAGCAATGCCCTCAACACCACAGATCCTTCTTGGTATCATGCGCCCCCCGACCACGTGGTAGTCTTTTTCTACTAACTGGTCCAACTTGCAGAGTTATCTATATGTCTGTAGCCATTTCTAGCCCAAATGTGATTACCGAATTTAGGTGAACCCCTTGCCTACTTGCATCTACTTGCACATGCCATTTTTAGCCTAAATGTGATTACTGTTCTTAGGTGAACCCCTTGCCTACTTGCATCTACTTGCACATGCCATTTTTAGCCTAAATGTGATTACTGTTCTTAGGTGAACCCCTTGCCTACTTGCATCTACTTGCACATGTCATCTTTAGCCTAAATGTGATTACTGTTCTTAGGTGAACTACTTGCCTACTTGCATCTACTTGCACATGCCATTTTTAACCTAAATGTGATTACTGTTCTTAGGTGAACCCCTTGCCTACTTGCATCTACTTGCACATGTCATCTTTAGCCTAAATGTGATTACTGTTCTTAGGTGAACTACTTGCCTACTTGCATCTACTTGCACATGCCACCTTTAGCCCAAATGTGATTACTGTTCTTAGGTGAACTACTTGCCTACTTGCATCTACTTGCACATGCCATTTTTAGCCTAAATGTGATTACTGTTCTTAGGTGAACCCCTTGCCTACTTGCATCTACTTGCACATGTCATCTTTAGCCTAAATGTGATTACTGTTCTTAGGTGAACTACTTGCCTACTTGCATCTACTTGCACATGCCACCTTTAGCCCAAATGTGATTACTGTTCTTAGGTGAACCCCTTGCCTACTTGCATCTATTTGCACATGCCTTTCTTAGCCTGAGTTGCGAACTCGGGTAATCCCCCTGTCTATTTACACATGCCAAACCGTACAATGTACCTCAGCAAGAGCCAAACAGCCACCCTACTGTATCTCCTCATACATATATTACACCTTACCATCTTCATTGCCACCATAACCATGTACCCTGCAGAAAATGCACCCTGTCCAACCCTAGAAAGAAACACTAGACTACGAGCCAGACTACCCCGTCTCTACGAGCCCATCTACCACAACAAGAGACCCACCCTGCAACACACCAAAATCCACCCGAGCCACATCACACCCTGCTACAACTCCACCCAACCCAAACTCATCCCTATAACAATCCAGGATACACCCAACACTACCACTATATCCGGAGCTTTGATCAACGCCAGATCGATAATGGCCCACGCCACAGAAATAGCAGACACCTTATCCTCAAACAACCTCGACCTCCTAGCTATCACTGAATCATGGCTGCACGAAGCAGCAGGCCCAGCACTCTCAATAGCCATTCCAGAAAATTACCAAATAATCAGAATGGACAGGCCCAACAACAGAGGAGGCGGCCTAGCCATCATAGCTAAAACAAACCTCGAGCTAAGACCACTGCCTCAAGCACCTCTCAAATCCTGCGAACTCCTAGTAGCCAAACTACCCATCTCCAACTGTCGCACCTTAACCATCCTTCTAATATATAGGCCACCCGGCCCCATTGGCTCATTCGAAGCAGACCTATCCAGCCTCCTAGCCAACAACATAAAAGACACCACCCAAATATTATTGCTAGGCGACTTGAATCTAGGACTAAACGACCCTGACGACAAATCAGCACAAGCTATAGCCAACATGCTAGATGAACACGGCCTAATCCAAAGAGTGCTCACCCCCACCCATAATAAAGGTAGGACCTTGGACTGGATCGCCACTCTAAACTGCGACACCGTCATTACCAAAACCACTCCCCAGCACTGGACAGACCATCACCTCATTGACTTCACCTTATCTCTCAATAAAGAAGTCAACAAAAGAAAAATCATGGCACCACCACTACCCACTAGAGCAAAAAAAAACATAACCCCTGACAACCTCCTACCACTACTACTGCCAACCCTCAATGCTCTCCCCGATAATCTAAAACCAGAACGCCTAGTAGAAAACTATAACAATACCATAAAAAAAGGACTAGACATCATTGCCCCTCTAAAACTGCAAAAAAGCAAACAGCAAGCCCACCTGAACACCTGGTTCACCCCACATCTGAAAGAACTTAGACTGCACAAAAGAAAACTTGAAAGCCAATGGCGCAACTCCCCTACAGAAGAGAACAAATCACAACTCAAACTTTATGCAAACAACTACAAAAAAGAAATTCTACTCACCAAAAAGAAACTATTCAATGAAAGAATCAAAAAATCGAGCTCCAACACCAGAGAACTATTTGCTATACTAAGGGAACTAGAATCCCCTATACCCCCACCAGACAATATAATTAAAGATAAAGTATGGTGCACCAGCGTCCAAAACGCCCTAACTAATAAAATCAAAACTCTCCAAACCAAAATCGCTCTGAAAAAAGACTCTCTCACCACCAATGAAGCATCTCCCAGCAACGACGACAAAACAGCCAACCGTCCAGGCCAGAATCTCTTCAGATTTACCAAAATATCTATCCCAGAAACAGAAAAAGTTATAGCCTCACTTAAACCATCTAACTGCAAAGGCGACAACTGCCCTCCCCAGATAATCAAGGATGCTGCTAGGGATCTAGCCCCCTTTATAACCAAGCTGATCAACGCATCCTTCTCCTCCAACACCATACCAAGTAACCTCAAAGAATCTTGGGTCCTGCCTCTCCTCAAGAAGCAAACCCTAGACCCCGCTATTCCCACCAATTACAGGCCCATCACCACGGTGCCATTCCTGTTAAAGATAATAGATAGAGTAGCATACCTGCAGATTCAGCAATATCTTGAAACTCACAAACTACTAGGCACCCACCAATCAGGCTTCAGACCGAAGCACGGCACCGAAACAGCCTTAATCGATCTTAAAACCCAGATCAATGAGATTAACGACAAAGGGAACACTGCCATGTTACTACTCCTCGATCTGTCGGCAGCATTTGACCTGGTAGATCACGCAGTCCTGTGCGAACACCTGGCCTCAGCAGCCCACTTCTCGAAAGAGGCCATAGCCTGGATCTAATCATTCTTGGACAACCGAACTATGAGGGTCTTCTCCACCCTAGCCTCAGCAGACCCCATTAAAATAACCTGTGGGGTGCCCCAAGGCTCCTGCGTCTCTCCCACCCTCTACAACATCTTTACCAAGCCACTATTTGACAAGTTGGACAGACTGGGTGTCTCATATACCAATTATGCAGATGACACCCAGATCCTCATACCCCTTTCAGGCAACTACGCTTCAGATACGGCCTTGGTAAACAAAATATATCTCATCATTCAGGCATGGATGGCCACACACGGTCTATGTCTAAATGATGAGAAAACCGAAATCCTGCTCCTCGGATCCAATACCAATCTCAAAAAACTCAGTTCCAACTATAAGGCCTTCAACATTGATGGCAACACCATCACAGTGGCCAAAACAGTGAAAACACTAGGCTTTCACCTTGATGCAACCATGTCACTAAAAAAACAAGTTAACTCACTAGCATCCTCCACCGCCTACACATGCAAGCTAATTAGGGCAAGTAGAGCCTTCCTCACCCAAGCTAGCTGCATCATCATAGCCAACGCCCTAATACTATCCAGACTGGACTATTGCAACGCCATGTACCTAGGAGCCAACAAATGCATAACCAACAAACTACAGACACTACAAAACAACGCTCTCAGAACAGCCCTCAACCTACCCTCCAAGGAACACATCTCCAACAAAAGGAGAGAACACAAATGGCTTAAAATCCACGACCGCATCTCCCTCAAAACGGCATCACTCACCTACAAATGTTTAAACAACGCAGCCCCCCCCTATCTCGCATCCAGAATAAAGAAAAAAACGTCCACCCGCCCCACCAGATCGATTAATTCCTACTGCCTGCAGGTACCCAATTTCAGACAAAAGAAAACCGGCGGCAGCAGCTTCCCTGTCTTGGCAGCCCAACACTGGAACGCCCTCCCACTCTACATTAGGACAGACCAATCCTACTATAGCTTCAGGCGAAACACCCTCACTTGGCTGCGGGCCAATGATCCTCACGACTAACCCTGCCATCTAATCTGATCATGCCAGTGCTATAACCTGACTACCATGCACAGCCTTAAATATGTAAATATGTAAATGCAACCGAACTGCCCCTATGCACAGCACTAATTATGTAAATTTGTAAGCTTTCGCTCAATTATATGTATATATGCACATCCCACACAATGTAACTGTAAATGTAATGCTCTTTTTCTCATGCCTATCTTATTCTGTAACCAAGTTTTTATGTAATCCTATCTTCCTGACCTCTGTTGCGCCCTGTTACCTCTGGGTTTTGCGCGCTATACTAAATAAATAAACAAACAAACAAACAAACAAACAAACACTAGTTGAGAATGGAGTGGGGGATAGAGCACCCCAGAGAGAGACTGAAGGAGAGGCTTGGTAAGTGAACTGGGCCTAGTTAAGAGACATTACAGAGTTGAATAAGGGATTTGGAACCCACAGAACGAGACGAGAAGTCCAGGGGAAGAGATCCTTTGGCACAAGTGACGGAAACCCTAAGGTGGAAAGAAAGACCCTTTTGGCACAAATCACGAGAAGACCAGAGGAAGGGAGTATTATCTTTGGCAGAAGTCAGGACTGTGATAAAGAGACTATTGATAGAGAGAACCCAAGGAATGCTTAGGGAAGGGAACGCCTTCCCAATATTGTTTTGGAACTTTGAACTGCCAAAAGCATCCAGAAGAAGGGAGACATCCTGTTCTAAGCAGGGGATAGTTTACTTATAGGCACTATGTTGACGTGTAAGGGATGGTAATAGGTTTAGGGCACAGGACAGGGACTTTATATTTCTGGCAGACATTCTGACATTATCCTTAGTTTTATTTGAGGCAGGGAAACCCATCTTAGTCATATGCACATGTAGGGTTCTTCCTTATTTTCAGTTCAATAAAAGTCTATACCAACAAGCATGCCACCTTTGTGTTCAGAGTCTACTTCTTCACTCTTACACCCTCCCCAGGCCAGAGTATGCTGCCATGGTACTAGATAACCATAGTCGGACCTAGCCTATTCCTTAATCCAATATCCTCATTATATTTTGGGTATGTTTAAATGTTCCTGTTTTCTATCATGCATATTAAATTACCTCGAAATGCTGCATTACCAAGAGTGGCTGGAATATATGGTCAGATAAAGAGTAGGAGTAGAACACTTGAATTTGCAGGTTTTCTTTGAAGTGAGAGAGAGTAGCAGAATATCTCTTAGGCGACAACAGAGCATTCCAGAACCTTGGGCCGAAGACTGAGAAGCATCTGTAGCCTTTGCCTTTGGAATGTTGGGCGATGAGAAGTTTGGCGTCTTTGTATCTCAGGGAGAATGCCTGGAGATAACAAGAGATTGTGACTTGCAAACAAGTTTGTTCAGTTTCATGAACACATCTGTAGATGAGGCAGAGGACCTTCAGTGTAAGTGTATCCTAAAGCAAATGTGGAGCCATTGACGGCAGGTTGCCATGACACCCGAGGAACTCCGTATGATAGGGATCCCCACAAACAGAAACATTGCCCCGCATTGCTGCTTCACAGCCCAGGCTCAATTTGACACGCTGGGGCCAGGAATGCACTGGCAGAGAACGTGCTTCAGCCACAGAGCCCGCGTACACACTAGATTCTGCAAGGATGAGAGCCATACTTGGCAGACGCACCATGTGGATTTGGAGGTTGGGGCACTGGTACCAAGTACACCAACAAGACCCCTGGAGATGTCGAGAGCCAACAGTGATCTGACAATGAGTCGCTATGTTCAGGCAGGTCTATGGTCCAATTCAAAGATGGCTGTCTATGGTAGGCACGGAAGGGGTGCAATAGGCCCGGCCCTCCAGCTTTACTCAGCGCAGGCTAAGGCGGCAGCATTATATGGTGCTGAGGTATGAGACTATGTCAATGCCACACCCCTAACAATTACAGAGAACACATTTCTGAAAGCGGTTTTGCTGCTTCCCCAAAGCCTCCAACTAATATAGTTTGTTGGAGTGTCTCTACCCCATTGGTGAAGAAATAAGTATCAGACCGGTTTATTACTGGCTCCGGGTTTGGGAAACCAGGAGCCAGTGGAATACTGGGCAGCATTGGACAAGTATTGACATGGAAGGGATGGCACAGGATTCAATGGTTTGGTCCATGTAAAAAAATGGCTTGGCCTCTTGCGTCTACCTCCACATTAAAAAATCTCCAGATTTAGGGAGATGATGTAAAAGGGAGAGTCAAGCTGGCCCTTCATAGATAAAAATTAACAAGGGCACGGACAATCACATTAGCCCTGGTCCAAACTACTTAGGAGTTCAAAGCTTTGCAGGGCATGGAGCTGTACCGGAATACAGTGGAGTCAGCCTATGCCTGTGTCTTATACAAGAGACTATGCCTAGGTTGCTTGCCCGTGCAAGAAACAAACAAGTAGGTGGGATGAGAAGGGTAGCTCTGAGTGTCCACTGTGTACCAAAGGTGTAGAAAAAATAGCTCACTTCATACTAACCTGTGAAACCCCAGAAGGATGAAGAACTGAAACCATTGTTCTTGTTATATGGCATTAGCACCGCTAGGGAAGCTCTGACATTTAGCAAAATGTCTAATGACTTAAATGTGGTTTACTTTGTCACCAAGTACATCCATAGGGCTTGGCTGAGGAGGCAAAGGTATTGTGAAGTGTTGTTCGGACTCCCATTGATAGGAGTCGGTCAAATGTTCTGTGAGGGTCTTGTCTTGGGATTTTTATCATTATGCATCATAGTATAGTGTTTTATTTAATAGACCTATTTATATTGTATTACATGTTTTGTATTATATGATGTACCTAAATCTCACGTCGCCGAATAAAGGTTGTACTATGACTATGATAAAAATGCATATCTGAAAAATTCTATAAAATGTATACTATATGAAAAGGATTTTGTTGCCAATTGCTTTAAAATACAGTTAACAATAAAAAAAAACCTTGAGATGCAAAAGCACGTTTAAAGATTTAATAAAGCAAACTGTGGGTAAACAGCACATTTGTTGTCAGTTATTCTAAAAACAGGTATTCCAATTCATTCAGATTTGTAATATACCACATGTAAAAAGAAAGACAATTGATCAATGGCAGATATAAAGTACTATGGAAGACATGTTATACTGCTCTAGCAATGGCTCCACATAATTAAAAGTTACAGAATTGTTCCTGCTTGTGGAGCATTGCTCACAGCCTCACAGGGGATGCCCATAATCTGTGTGGGCCTCCCGGGCCCTGCGATGGCATATGTTGCCTGTGTGGGGGGGTATCCTCATTGGTCTCCTTATTTTGGGGGAAAGAATATTTCACAGCCGTTATTCTCAGCAATCATGCCCTGTGTGTATATCGTGCTATTGCAAACACAAGGCCGCATGGTCCGTTTTAGAAATCTCATGGCCTCAACCTGTGTGGCGAATCCCAGCTTCCCTCAAAACGGGTTTTAGATAGGAGAGTCTCAAGTTTAGAGTCATAGTGCAGATCAACAAAGAATGCGTCAGTTTCACTTACTGCCCCCACACATGGGACACCTCCCCCACCCCCCACCCCCCCCCCGACCCTGGGTCGGTTTATGATTTAGTGAAGGATGCTGTTTGCAGTATCCCCAGCGTCAGGCGTACATACAATGATTGAATGCTGGCACAATCTTATCAGGATAGGTCCTGTGCCCAGCCATTGTTTGAAGCGTAAGATACTCTGGCCCTGAGTTTAGGGACACTGCTTTCACCTCAAGCTGCTCGCTTGCTCTTGTTCTTCTATCCACTATTTACACATCTGTGCCCTAATCTTACATGTTCTCTCAGCCTCTCCTCCTATCTCCTTGCTCCTCCTTTACTCTGCCCTCATCACTAGCCAAATGACCGCCTTGCACTCTCCTTTATAACTACACTCTTTATAACTCTCTAGTTCCCTTTACACTTCTCTCCCTCTCTTTCCCCACTTCGATTTTACACCTTCCCTCACCATTACACTCAACTGGTACCGCTCTCCCCTACACAGAAAACGATTTCTGCACTATCTCAGAACACTGCCACAGCCTCCCCAGCTCCCCACTCTGCGATTGTTCCTTGTCTCTTGATTCCCCCACCTCATCACCTGATCTCTCCCAAACACCTTTCAATATCCTCTGTGTTGATCTCTCCCAAACACCTTTCAATATCCTCTGTGTTAGCTGGGCTTGTGTAGCCCAGCCTTCCCTCTTCCAACACTCGTCTCCGCTCCCATTGGTCTCTTGAAACACATGCTCCCCTTGGCCAATCTCTGGTTAAGCTTTCACTTTGGGGCTAGGGACTCCCCCAGGCAGGCTTCAAGAAGATTTTTAGATCCACCTCTCCAAATATCCATTTGTGGGGTAGCAGCCATCTGCTCTGGCTGCTCGTTTTCCTGTGGGGGTGACTTTTGTTAATCTGGGTTTGAAGAAGATTTCTGGGTCTTCCCTGCTCTCCTGCAGACCCTTCTCACTCTAACTTCATTTTATATTGTTTCACCATTGCTGGTTAGGTCTGTCTGGGCTTGGAGGGTCGGGCATTGCGTGCATCTCGACTGGACAGGAAATCTCCTGGTCCATTCTGTGATGAATCCTGCGGCGTCCTCACAAAAATCCTACCTAAAGTCTCCTCCCAGGTGGCCAGGGGAAGGCAGGCGCTACCTGATCCTAACCCATTATTTATTTATTTTTTGGATTTATAAAGCGCCCAGAGGCCCGGAGGCATTGTGGCGCTATTACAGAGTGTTTGCTTCTTACAGGTTATATAGGTTATAGCAGATATTTCAGAGGAAGAGAATATAGATTAGTACAGATAACTTTCTTAGGCATTGATACAAGTTCACAGACAGCGTTAGATGACAGGGTTGGAAAGGTGTTCCGAGGTTACAGAGGAACAGAGTTAGGGACTGTACTGTGTTGAGGGGTAGTCTAGTTTAAAAGTTTTGTTTTAAGCACCTTTAGCACCCTAGGGGTGGTATTAGCCAGGAAGATCAACTGGAGGAGAAGGGCCACAAGGAACAGGAGGACTCCACTGGGTGAGAAGTGGTATTTGTCTTCCTCTGTCAATGATGCCAGAATTTGTAATGGCGTGTTGTCAGAGTGAGTCTGTGTACTAAAGATATTCACGCTGGGGGTTGTGAAAAATATCCTAATCAAGCATTTATTAGGCGTGAGGCTCCTCATCCTAAAGGTACCCACATTTATAATGATAGGAACTATTATAGCCAAGAAGAGAATGTTAAATGTAGACATCAGACATTACCATCTTAATTTCTGGTAAAGCTAACTCTCCTTTGACTACAAAACAATAATTGAATCATTGACTCCTGAAAATATAGTCAATAATAGAAGGGAAGTAAGTTCATGTAAAAACAATGTTAATCAAGAAAAAGGTCTTTGGGGACTTCAAGTCCCACAATGCCCAAAATAATGGGACAAGGAAGAGGGGTTTGGAGGGATTGGACTGCAATTGTGCAGTGTAACGATTCTAATGACCCACACCTGAGAGGGTCTGGTGAGTATAAAGGACCCCCTCAGGTGCAGGCCATTGCCATTAGGAGAAACAGAAGGTGGAGTTCTGGTCAGACTCCATTTTGAAGTGGCAGCAGAGGTTGAAGGGAAGCAGAGACGACGGGACCGCTGCTAGCTGCGAAGCAGATACCGGTTTTGTGTGGGTCTCTAATCATGATGACCCTGTATGCAGGGGCTGCGATGCACAAAGCATTGTTACAGCAAGGTTTTCCCCTGGTGGCCACGAATGCAGAGGTTGCGGGGCACGAAGCGTAAATTCGAAAGGCTTTCCTGAAATTAACTTGTACTCCGGTGACAGGCGAGCAGCAGAGACACTTGGGAGGAATGCTCCTCTCCCAACCTGCACAAGCCACAGGAAGAAGAGGACTGCAGCTTACTGTGTAGTGGAGAGCAGAAGAAGAAGCAGAAGGCAGAGCAGCAGCGAAGCGAGCGGACGCATATGTGGTAGCCGGGGAGTTCACTAATAGTATGTGGCCCCAGAACACACTCGTAATCGCCCGCTGGCCACTAGTGCAAATGTTGAATACTGAATGAATGCAAAGAAGAGAAGGTGGCAAACTATCAACAATTGCACATGTCAAACTGATAGAAAACAATTAAAGTGGCAGAATAAGAAGTTTGGGAACGGACAGAAAGGTTACAATTGGAATTACAAAGATAGAAGTAATTGGCAAAAGATTCTACAACTGGGAAGCAGAAGCCTTCAGATCGTTGCAGATCTCTGAAGGGGAGATGCCCTTGGAAGTTGGCCGCAAGATATTTAGGGGGCTATACCACACGATATGTCAATAACAGGCAAAACTGCTCAACCACAATCTTGTCCTTAACAGGAAAGCAGGATTGTTCTTTGTGGAAATCGACAGCGGTCGATGCTCAAGTCCTGGGATAACTGGGCAGCCAGTGTCTTGAACATTTTGTTGACTTAAAATGTGGATGGTGGGGCGATGGCAGCACAGGTCCTTTGTTTAATCCCGGCAGGAGGTGATTAGCAAGTTTCAACAGTTGAGCAGTGTTCCTTTGGCAGCAACAGAAGGATTATTTTCATAACAATATGAAGGCAGGTGTCACGACTTGTTTGAGGGCTCACCTGTTTAGGCTTTGTAAGCTTATTTTTTGTTGGATCTAAATGCCCGCATTTCTTGAAGGTGCCGGTCTCGTGTAGGTAAGGACAGGCTCTTTCTGACGCCACTCTGTCGGTAGCAGCTGACCTGAAGTTCAGTGTTCAACAGATGAATAGTCAGGGCCAGTAAGGCGGTCCGAAGGCAACCGCGGATGTCCTGGAGGGAGTGCTGCGGAAGGCGGTGAGTCACAGCCGCAGTCAAGGTCCGGGAAAGCTCAGAAAATCCTGGTAAGGCGGTCCGAGGGCAACCGCAAGGAGCAGTCCTGGATGGAGTGCCACGAAAGGCGGTGAGTTGCAGCCGCAGTCGAGGTCCGGGAATGCTCTGGAAATCCTGGGTAAGAGGTAAGGCGGTCCGAGGGCAACCGGAAGGATCAGTCCTGGGTGAGAGCACCGTGGCAGGTGGAGAGACATGGCTGCGGAGAACCAGAAAGGCACAAGGGAGCGAGGGAATTCCTAGGAGCGAGCACAAGGAACAATACTTGAGCACGGAATTGTGAGTGGATTGACATGCGGCGAACTTCAGGGGCGGGGCGCTTATCTAGGCGACCTAGAAACTATACCGCTGATCTGAGAGTGACGCCCGCCATGTTGGGAGGGCGTGGGAGCATTCTGGCACGTTGTTGAATGGACCAGGAGGTCCAAAGGGGGCGGTAATGAGATTTCATGACAGCAGGTGAAAAGCGGCCTCGAGTGACTTACAAAAACATTTAGCTGAATACATTCCTTATATATAGGTCTGTGTTTGTGCCACAAGGACGCAGCACAAATTGTATCTGCCATTTCAAAGCAGCTGTCCGTCGCCAGCAGAATGAAGCACAGACACAAACACGGAATGGCTGGATTCCAGCAGAGCAGAAGGTGATCAATAAGGACGCCATTTTAAATTGAAAACAATACGCCTCTTGCCAAAATGGGGCCCTTCGAGTCATCACATAAATGCTTAAACACTATCAGGAGCACACGTTTTGATTACATATTTAATCACGAGGCAAAACAAAGTCACTTTACACAAGCAAAAAAATAAATCATCTTCCCAAAAGAGTTTTTAGGATAAGGTCTAAATACTTCTGTGGCAGAAGGAAATGTTACTACTGGGTTTCAAAAAATCTTCTCCGGGTAGCGGATGAATAGTCCCCCTCACCCTGAATGCTAAAGGGATCTCACCAGAGAGCAGTAGGGACCATGGGAGCGCATCAGTGGATTAAGTGGGATGCTAAATCGAGGGGGGGGGTCTCTCATAAGGGGCATGGTCTAAGTATGTGTGGACTTCAGCCACACTCCCCAACAAGAGCCACCCCCTCGCTAATGTGGGGTGGGGGGTTGGTGAAAGTGGGGGAGCTGGGGTGCACTGACATTATTACCTTTGGTAGTCCCAGCGCCTCGGGGCTGGGGGCACCAAAGTTGCGATACCAGTGTGCCCCAGGTATCACACGCAGCAGTCAGCCCTTTCATTTAAGGCACTGCATGGTTAAAAACCACAGGCTCCTTGAATGAAAGGGCTGCCTGCTGCGTGATGACTGTACTCCGAAACAGGAAGAGGGCTGGTGAGCCCAGTCTCATTTTGTTTCCCAGTAAAGAGTCATCACGCATCATGAAGCCTTGTTTAAAAGGCTTTATGCCGCATAATGACTCTTTACTTAGAAACAAAAGGAGACTGGGACCTCCAGCCCTTCTCCTATTTCGGATTTAAGAGTCATGTGGCAGCTGTGTAGCCAAAGCAACAGTTACACAGACTGTCTGCAGATATCCATACTTCCGAAATGCTGACACCTGCAGGCAGTCCATGTAACTGTGCAGCGCTTCACCTATACGGCTGCCTGATGTGTGGATATGGCTGGGGCAAGTTGGGGTGGGCCCCGACAGGACCCTGGCTTGGGAGCCCTTTCTGGAGACACCTGGACTGGGACCTGGGTAGCCCCGGCCCACTTAAAGCCCTGGATCACATATTAGGAATTTTTCATATCCATGGATCAGGAGAGAATACTACAAAAATAACAAATATGCAGAATATAACATCCCGAAGACTCAATAGGGTAATTAGGCTACCCATTGCCTTAGCCTTGGAGACCCTGCAAGTCATAAGAAGTATTTAGAAGGGGCAGCTGTCTGCAGCAAAGTGCAACCTCTGTGATTTGTGACTCCTGATCTTGACTAGTGAGTAGGTTGCCTTAGGCTTTTTTCCCGGCGTGTTTTGAGGTCTGGGCATGTGAACAATTACTGCTTCTCAACATGCTGCTTAGTCCCACTTTCAATGAAGACTGCACAGTATTACAGGGCCATAATTGCCAATGGTCCTGTGTTGGCACTTCCTGTGATGTCATCAAGCGTGACTCAGTCGCTTACATGCCCTCTATGGTTATAAAGGAATGGTACTGCTGTTTGAAACCTTTCTGAAATTGAGCTTTAATTGTACTTTAATCCAGACCTCGCCCACCTGGGGATTCTTAAAATGCATTACCTTGCTACTTACCGGCACAACACCCTGCCCACATTTCCACACCAACTTGTCACTCTTTCCTCCTTGTCACATGGTCGCATCACGCATCCCTGCAACCCCAGGGCAGGGACACACCTTTCACCCCGTATTTCTCTGGGTTCTGGGAATCCCAGGGGGTTGGGGTGGGAGAGGGGGGGGTTGGGGTGGGAGAGGGGGCGGTTGCCCACCCCTCAATGTATTGGAAGGGTGCTGTGATGAACTCCCATGTTTTAGGTAGTGCTGTTGTAACTGAGTTGACGGGGGGGGGGTGTATGCAGGCCCTGGAGGTGGTACGCAGAGAATACCTCCAAGGTCTGCAGTCCATCACTAGCCTTAGATTTATGGGACCATCCAAGCCTCTTAAGGAACCCTGACCAACACGAACTGGCCAGACTGGGAAGGCAATAAACCAGGAGAATGATTCTGAGAGACCCGTCTTGGCAAAGGGTCACAGGGTCTCCAGGCGTTGTACTAAATGGAAGTGATGCATTTAGAAAACTGAGCCAAGCCACAGAAGCCTCTGCTGACGGCTTCTGATACCTGGAGAGTGTGGGAGTAGAATGAATACCCCCACTTATCAGGCAGAAGGACCAAAAGTTCCAAGACACTCGACAGCCCCTGTTTCCCGTTTCCCAATGACAAGAAAGCCAACCAGGCATATCAGAGTAAGACGGACGATCCTGCCTGTAAGAAAACTCCTTATTCATATCAAGGAGGGTTAATAGTGAGGGACTGGTCAGAGAGGACTGGTTTCCTCATGCTGAAAAGACATATACACAAATCAGAATGGACTTGCTGCTAAGCGTCAGGCAGGCCAAGGCAGGGGATTTCAAGAGGTTAGGCATTAGATTAACATCTGTGGGGATTTCTATAGGCAATAGGGGTGATTAACATTTTATTTTAATTGGACCTTGCTGGTTAAATAATACTTTTTAAATTTGAAATTTGGCTCTAAAAAAAAAAGCCTGAACCAGTAAACACAATTGTCACAATTTTTCCAATGTACAGCGTTTAAACATCAGACAAGGTCTGACATGGCAATAATTCCATTAGTGGATAGCACTAAACCAGTTCCTTTGCGATATCGATTTGGATAAAAACCTCCTTTAAAAAATTAACCAGTGCCAATGTCAATGAAATCCTATCGCCCTAGATCAGCCAAGACCACCATTGGTCTGCTGATAATGTTTTCTCGTGTACGAAACTGCCTAGTTTTTTAGTCCTTGTTACAGTCAGAACAAAACTCAATGAGACAATGGTTACTCAGAGTTCTTGTCTTTACACAGGCAAAATATCAGGTCAGTTTTGCCCCTCCCCTTTCTCACTTTCAAAATGTCTCTTGCGGGGAATATATTAAATCGAAAATGCATAAACTGGGTGCAGTAATACCTATCAGGACATTTTGTTAGGTATTTAGGGGTGTGTTGGGTCCTCGCACTTCTAGGTGCATCTTCCCATATAGTTTGTATTTTGCTCCTTCGTTCTGCGTTTTGATCCAGTCATCGATACATAATTTTCGTTTTACCGATCCTAGATTGTTAAGCAGGGTTTCCTATTTTGTCCCCAAGTTAAGTAGAAATGTCGTACAGATACTCTTCCATTCCTGTAATGTTGTTTCTGCGCCATCAAAGATAAATTCCTGCAACGTTTGGCAGCCCCCTGCTGGATTAGGCTGAATACATTTCCTGTATAAGGCCAAGGTCTTCCAAACCACCATCGCGTGTAGAGAGATTAGGCCAAATTCCATCCTAGTGGCCTGAATAGGTTTAACACCCTTTTCCAAATATACCCTCCAGAATGGGACAAACTTCCACAGGTAGTGCGAAGAAGGCCTCAGCACCATAGGTGAGAATAGGTACTACCTTCATATGATAAAAAGATATCATTGGTTGCATTGAGAACAAACAATATCTTTTAAGTAGTATCCATGCCTGGGTGGCCGGATTAACTGCTTTTCTTCATAATGTGGCTTCTCTGGGGGCATCTCCTGAGCTAACGTTCAGGCATGTTCCAAGGTCGGTGAGAGAACTGACCTCTGTTAGTTTTTCATTATTCAAGAACCAAGCATGTTTGCTGCACCTTCCAGTACCAGTAAGCCCCAGAGTCATGATTCATGACTTCTTTGCGTTTATTTGGAGTCCGTTTTGCCCCACGTGAGATTTCAATTCATCTAGCTGTCTTTGATGGCCAATGGGAGTTTGGTCTATAAGTACCAAATCGTCCGCGTAGAGTAGTCTTCCAAGTTGTTCATTTGCTAGTTTCAGGGAGAAGCTTCTGACATCTTTTAAAGTGTTTTGTACATCAGAGATAAACAAGTTGAACAATGCTGGCATAAGTGAACATCCTTGTTTCAGACCTCTGACTCGTTATTGACTCAGAGAGATTTCCTTGCAAATCAAGTCTGACTTTTAGAGATTTGCGGGTGTGTACGTCCTTAATTGCTTCCAAAATGTCCACCAGACAGCTCCAGCTTTTTAGTTTGCCCCAAAGTTTAGAGTGGTCAATTGGATCAAAGGATTGCGCCAAGTCGATGAAGACCATGTAGATCTTTATGTCTTTTTTTCTCCATCGTGCAGACTTTTAGGATGTTACTAGTGAAGACGTTGAGGGCTGTTCCTACTCCTTTTACAAAGCTGGACTGCCACTTGTCACAGTTGTTAGTATTGATACTCCAGCTTGTGAGAGCTTTTAGGATCAAGGCAGCGAAAATCTACCTAGCAACATCCAACATTTAAGTAACCAACTGACGTATTTAGGGTTTCAAATGTAGAATAGGATCAGGTTATTGGAGATTTATGCTTTTTTGAGGGAGAAAATGTGACGTCTGTGTTAAATGAGGAGAATACAATGTAGATTGTATGTTTCCTTATGGATTACATTTTACAAAAGTAAAGTTATTCCATATGTAACCTACGGATTGGAAATTTGGCATCGTTCAGATTGGAGTCATCTACCAATGCTTCAAGCCATGTTGTGGAGGAATGCTCTTCACCTGCCAAACTGTGTTCCATTCTCAGCCTAGCGACATAAATTAGGCCTTAATTCCTTAAAGGTAAGAGTGCAATGGACCACATTGGTTTTATCTTTTAAGATTGTATTCCTTACGGATAACACATTTTTCATAGAACTTAACAGATGTCAGGCGGAAGGTAATTGGCCTAATGTGTTGTCCACAAAATTTAATTCACTTTTAAATTATATTAATATTGATTATGGTGATCATATTCATTGCTCCACATATTCCAAACAAAAGCTCTGGGAAATGGACCAGACTCGTACTCAAGACGAATTGAGCAAATACAATTTATACTAGCTGTTACAAAATGAAAAATGGGGAGTACTACCAGAATATTTATTCAAATTTCCAAGCTCATTTCTCCGGGAATTTTATTTTTTAGATTTTGACCCAACACTTTTAATGGTGACATTATAAAGATACAAACAGATTCCAACAACATTTTAAATGATTAATGTGTCAGGTTGAATCATGAAAACATTTGTTAATTGATTTCATAGGTACACTTCAATTCCAAGGTTTATTTTTTAAGCAATTTTATTAATTTGGAAACATTTCTATTTGATTTGTGCTGGTATGGACTGATTCTACTTCTTTGACCTTCGCTGTTGTGAAATTGGTAAACGTGTTTTACAAAAGCTAGATGAATGATGCATGATTATTTGTTTCTATTACTTATTTCTAATACTTAAGTTTATATGTGTTGTTTGTAGCTCTTCTTGATAAACGTGTGTATGCTATTTTATATTGTGAAAGGTTTTGTAAAACCATAACACATAAAAATGTGTTTCTAGCTTGTTTCAGCTCTCTAGGGAGACACTAGTTTTTATCAATAGTAGTGACCTTAATTTTTCTTACCGCTGCATTCAGAAGAAAGACACAACATGGCATCTTGGTGGACTAGCTCCCAGGCTAGTCATTTCACTAGCATTATTGCCACAAGGCACCAATTTAACTCATGCACAGTTCAAACCACATTTCAGTGCAGTTTATCACCTGGAGCAGGACTGCATAGCCCCTCAGTATTGAGACTTGTTATTAAAAAAGACACAAGAGAAACTATTACGCTCAGAAAGGAGCTGTCAGAGTAATGTAGGGACATTTTATCTCAGAGAACTTTCAGGAAGTGAATGTTAGAATAGTGCATGGTGGGTGATAGTTTAAGGCAAGATCTTTTAGAATGCCAAAATATTGTACTCGTCAGTGAACAGCCAAAAAAATTCACACAAGCTCTTACAAAAGAAAGAGTTTCCTTTACAGTATTCAAAACGAAACAAATTACAAGGAAAGGGCCTTCAGAACGCAAACCAGTGACTGTCATACAAACCCCAAACAATAAGCACTGGAACAAATTCTTTCAACTCTTCAGATGTCTCGATTATTCCAACCCCCCAGACCTGGGAAGAGATTTTGAGGTATCACATAAAGCCCAAAAGTGCACATCCTTAAGTTTAGCTCAGAGGGAATAGAATATTTATTGAACACACTATTGCCTTATTGTTACTCCTCCTCTAATAACTATCCACCTTGCCTCTCTTCCATGGAGACTCAACTCCTATACTCTTCCTTACCTCATCAACTGAGCATTGCACTATGGAATGCTCGGTCTGTATGCAACGAAACCTCGGATTTATCACCGACTACCTTCACTCCAGCTCTCCTCCCCTAGACCTTTGTGCTATTACTAAAACCTGGATTTCACCATCCAACACTGCCATTCTGCCAGTCCTACAAAACTCCAAACTATACTTCATTCCCTCTCCTCGACTGACAGGCAGAGGTGGAGGCATCGGACACCTACTCTTCCTGCCTCAATGCCTCACGAATCTCCAATGCCATGTCCTTTCCTACCTCTTAAATTCACCATCTCTACTATTGCTGAGCCTTACCCTGTTCACATCATCTCCATCTATCGCCCTCCTGGTCCCACTGGCCCATTCTTTGATAATCTTGGGCAACTCCTTGATTCTCTTTCCACTAAACGTCACCTCTTTCCCTTAGGTGACTTTAACCTTCCCTCTCCAAACACTTCTCAGAAATGTGGGACTTCAGTCATTTCTTAGTGACTACGCTCCCCACTCTATCCATCACACACACACTCACTCACTCACTCACTCACTCACTCTCTCTGGATCTATTATTCAACTCCGCCTCTCTCAGCCCCTTATACTAATGTCACACCACCCATATCTGATCACTCAATTGTTTCCACCATCTCATTCCCGCCCTCTGACCTTTCCTCACCACTTGCTTAAACTATTAATAAAAGAAAATGTAAACCTTCTGCCATTCCCTCAGACCTACAGTTCTCACTCTCCTCCTTCACACCAGATGCCTCTTCTACCAAAACTGCCTTCTCCAGCTTTCAGTCCATGCTATATGGCTCATTCTTCTCTCACTTCCCACTGCTTACTTTCAGCCCTAAGTCTCAGCATCCTCAGCAATAGGACACCCCCCCCTCACATGCTCTCTCTGCACAGACATGCGTTGGCTGCTGCGACAATGTAGGCATACTCACTCGCATGAGGACCTGAAAATCTACCTCTCTTCCCTGAACAATCTCATGTCCACTCTTGATAGAGCGAAAAAGGAATTCTACCAACCTACAGATATTGACTCACTCCAACCATCTTCACTGGCTACAGGGCACCCTAAACTCACTTCTCCTAAGTCTATGATTATCAACTCCACTCTCACAGTTAATGACCTAGATGAATACTTCATTGTAAAACCTTTCAAAATTAGAGACTTGCTCTCCTGGCCTCACTCACACGACCTCCTCCTACATTTTACACTCCGCCTACTCTACCATCATCCTCCATCTCTCACTTTAGTCACACTAATACTGATGAAGTGCTAGCGCTACTGGTGGAGGCTAACCCCTCATGTGCCCCATCAGACGCTCTTGCTCCTCAGCTAGTCAAGCCTATTGCCCTTTCAGTGGCCACTCACCTCGCTAAACTCTTCCACTCGTCTTTCGACTCTGTTTGCTTTCCCTCTGGTTTCAAAACAGCCACGGTCATCCCGCTCCTAAAAAAAGCAAGGTGCTAACCCGAACTGACCAGCTAACCTTTGCCCTGTGTCTCTATTTCCACACTACTCTAAAGAGCTCAGAAGGATTGTGTTCAACCGTCTTACAAATTTCTTAGACATCCACAACCCTCAAGACCCCATACAATCCAGTTTCCGCTCCCGTCACTCTACTGAAACTGCTCGCAAGAACTTGAACAACCTCATGACCTCTGCTAAGCACTCCAACCTATCCTTTATCCTGATTCTTCTTGAACCGTCTGTTGCTTTTGACACTGTTGATCACTCAGATCTCCTTACACTCCCTCTCTTCTTGGGATTTGTGATCTTGCCCTTGCCTGGATGGAATCCTACCTTGCACCTCGCCTGTTTTCTGTCTCCTGGAGCAACACCACCTCCCAACTCACTCCTGTAACGGTTGGTGTTCCACAAGGCTCTGTCTTGTGTCCACTCCTCTTTACACTCTACACTTCTGCTCTTGGGCCATTAATCTCCTCCTTTCGGTTCTCATTCCACTCTTCGCAGACAACACCCAAATATTCCCTTTTCCTGAACTCTAACTTTGCTCTCCCTATCAAAATGTCCAACTAACTCTCTGCCAATAAATATTAGATGGCTTCATGCTCTCTGGTGTTAATCTCTACCAGGACACAGGTGCTCTTCTTCCCTGCCAAAAGATCACTCATCCCTTCTTCACCTAGAAACCTCATCGGCATCTATGACCCATCTCATGCCTTCTCTACTTTCATCTCTAAAACTAGAACAGCAGCTTACCTGAGCCTCCTAAATATTAGGATAATAAGGCACCTCTTTTCTTTCAACAATGTCAAGCATTTTGTAACCACTCTTGTCTTCTCTAACCTGGACCACTGCGCCAGCATCCTCTTTGGGCTCCCCAATTAAGATTGGTCATCTTGCCAAGATCATTAACTCCGCTACCAGGACTTGGAACTCATTCACCTCACGGCCACTTCCTCATACTATCAGCAGGCTGGATGGCCAACTATGACAAACTAGGCCAGATTTAAATTTCTTCTCCTGGTTCAAAAATCTATGCACAGTAAGGCACCACTGTATCTATCCTCTTCTATCCAACTTTCACGTAATCTCTGCTCTGCCTTCTTGACTGCCCTTGTGGCACCTCATCCTCCCTGTACTTCCTCTTGCTTCAGAGAAACAGCCCACATGGATTTGTTCAAAACCAATCTAAAAGCCTACCTCCTCGCCTCTGTGTTACCCTCTTAACCTACCTCTCGCCTGCATGCTAGCTAACATTTGTCCCTTGCCTCTAACCTGCCTCTGTCCCTCACTTCCTCTACCTCCATTGTAGTGCTTCACCCATCATGGTCATGGCTGGTCATAAAGCGTAGCTGCACTTAATGTCCAGTGTTCGTTGTCCTGAATATATGTATGTGCACTTGTGTAATGCCCAACACATTCCCTGGCAGAATGTCACTCGAACTCACCCCATTGTAAGAGGCTCACTGCTTACTGTCAAATCAGTTTTCTTATCTATTGTACTTTTTTTTGTGATTAAAAGAGCATTGTTCCTCGTTTATAATAATATGTAATCTGTATTGTAGGGCTCACTCACAGACCAGTCGGGCAGCCTCTGTAGTAGTTCCAGGTTAGTTCCATTTACAGGTCTACAGATATACAGTTCCAGTTACTTGTAGTATTGTACAGGACAGAGATCACACAGTACACCCACCGGCCATCCTCACATCACCCGCTCTGGCCCCCAACTGATAGTCATGGAACACTCACACACACAACACTCACCCAACATTCTGCTGAGCTGTCTATCATAACATTCACCAACATTCTACCAGCATGCATCGTGGGCAGCAGGACAGAACAGGACTAGACTATATCACAACATCCACCTGTATATAAATAAATAAATAAGTGGCGAAAGCCGCCAGAAGAGTGCTGGCAGTCGCTGGATATTTATTACTGTAGAGGAGCAGCTGAATGCCTCTTCAGTCTTCAGGAAATCCCGCCCCCATCCATCCTATATGTTGGAAGCCAGAAATCGCGACATGCACGACACCAGTGATTGTGCCTATTCCACAGAGAGCCCTTGAGAAAAGGTATCCATTGAGAAAACCCTATATGATGTATCCCGCAGAGATGACAATCTCTTGGAGGAGATCCCCGAAAGAATATAAAGATGAGAGCATGAAAGGCCTGGAAGAGCTGTCTGACCTGGTGTCAAAGGATGAAGTAGCCGAGAACTGGTTATCTATAATGAACAGGAACCATGAGACGTTCATCGTCTTCTGTTAAGGTGTAAAGAAAGAACACCATGAGTGCCAAGTTTATTAAGTAAAGACAATGAAATGCTGCAAAACAGGCAGAAATATTGTCTCCTGTCACATGAGCCAAGGATGAAAACAGGAGTTGGGCATGCAGACCAGAAATGTGATAAGAGTGTGCCTGTACTCCCTTTTATTCTCACGAGCAAGATACTTTGCAAGGCTAAGTTCAAATATAATCTGAATGGCATAAGGCATGAGCGATGAGAGATGATTGGCTAATAGCGTGGTAAGACACAGTCCAGTCCACCCACTGACACCTCGGGTACCAGTTTACGTGCTGCTAGTGAGCTGAATGTTCCAGAAGGGTACAAGAGTGCCAACCAATTATAGAGGGCTATATAACAAAGGGCCTTATAGTCTGAGAGCCAATGATATACCGTGTATCTAATAACTGATGAAGATGACTTGCACTAGGGCTGGGCATAAGTTGTCAACCTGACTGTAGAAACCCAATCTCAACCCGTTCCTATATATGATGTATATTTAGGTGTTTCCCTTGAATGTATCACAACATCCAGTAGGTTTCTCTTATTTGCCACAAAGTATGATGTCATGTATGATACATTTTTAGTATATAAAGATCTTTTTTTATGCAAAATGTTTGAGAGCTCGAGCGAACGTCTATCGATGTCCATTTAACACCATTTTCTATGAAAATTGATAGTAAAACAGTGGGATGAGACATTGCCAACTTCCTGAGTGGGTCTGATTATTTGTTGCAAGAGTTATTCTGCATCTCATCCTTTGCATGACATCTTACTGATGTAAGGACCCCTGGGTTCATTACTTTCTCCAATTTCCCTTTACACTTTGAACTGCTATGGGTACAGGACTGAGGCCTTAGTGGGGGCTGGCCAGCAACCATGGAACTTTCGACTTGGCAGCCTGCCCTAAGGGTATGTTTGACACACAAATGACTTCACAGGAGACATACGGAAGAAATATTTGCTCTCCAAGCCCTTATGAATGCGCCATGCCAATGTCCGCCGGTTCTATGTGAAATTTCCGAATATTGAAGGCCACACAACGAAAAGACTGTTTTTTGTCAGCCTATTCGCTGCAGCCTTCAATATTTAGAAATGCCACACTTTCAGGGGGGTTCACCTACCCGAACCCCCACATTCCCCACCCGCCTCACTCTTCCAATAAAATGGGGGGGGGAGTGCCACCCCAAGCACACTGCTCACCTTCGCCCAGCCAAAAACACACATGCACGGGTCACTTTGGAAACTCAGAGCGGTCTTCCTAAAGCAATTTCATTTTGTGGAAATTACAATAAGATATTTTGACTCCACACCACGTTCACATGGGTTGGGTAGGACAAGTGAGCAATACCCTGCCTTGCCCATGCTCACGTGGATGACTGGAGACTGCAGAGTAGCCTCTACAATGAATACAGCAAACCTAAAATGGCGAGACTCAAAGAAATAATCTCAGACGGCAGAGCCACGAACGGGCGCACCAACCACGTAACATAAGCTGGACAGTTCATAGTCCCATGGTGAGAGCTACAACCTCAGCTCCTGCCCACTGCAATGAAACTGATAACATGAGCATCATGAAGGAAAGGTGGAGGAACCAGATGAGAGAATGACAGGAGATGGGCAATGCAGGATAAAGGGGAGGAAAGTCAAACAAAGATGAGCATTGAAGAGGAGGAACTTTGGAACCTCACAAGAGAGGAGTAATCAGGGGAGTTGGGTCTGAAGGGGAGAACATGAACACCAGAAAGAGAAGAGTAGAAGACACGTGAGAGAAAGAAGCATGGAGGAGGAGCAGTTCAAAGTGTGACTTAAAGTCGGTGAGCATAGCAGGAGAAAGATGTAGGGCTGGTGAGTAGGAAGGGGGAAAGTAACAAGCAGGAGATACCCAAAGAGAGTGGCCTAAAAGGAGGTCTGGTCGCGATTTGAGCTCCTTTAGAGACTGGTGGGGGAGCATGACTTTGAATAAAACCTAAGAGTTGGGCTCCTGACCCATGTTTGAATGATCAAACTCATCGGTGGTATTGCCCATTTTTCCTCAAGCCAACGAGGAGCCTCAATATCCTGAAAACGTCTACCAGGGCCAAGTAAACTATCAAAGCAGTCTACAAAGAAGTGTGGGGTACTGAACCACAAAGACTGTGAATGAGTGTCTACCATAAAGGCAGAGTCGAGGATCTAGAGGGAAGGAATGATGACCATGGTAATCCTGAGAAGCAGGAATCCTCCTAGCCAAGTTTCCCAGTTCCATGCATGACACCTCGAACCAGCCCTGCTTACTGCTTCCAATTACATTCTAGGATTTGTAGTTTTGTGTTTCCCATTGCAAGTTTGGGCCTAAACGTCCCAGGATGCGGTGCGAAGAAAAAAAAACAGGACTGGCTAAAATATTCCACATGGAGCTGGGCAACTTGGGAGCTATGAGTACTATTTTATGCTTTGCTATAATTCCACCAAGTGATCTTAGTTACATCTAATCTTATTAGGTGTTGATTGCAATAAAACCCCTTGGATCATAGAACTTGGCTTAGTCGCCTGTGCTGATCCCATGGCTGCGAATGTGCCCAGTCCTCCTTCCTCATGCCACAGCCGCCTTGATGTCTAGAAGTGGTCGGGAGTAGCAGACCGATGGCTTGTGAAGATCATAGCGAAAGGATGAGTCCTGGAACAGGTCACTGTCCTAGGCCCTGACAAATCCTTTAACCACTAGTTAATGAATGGAAGGGATTACCAGGCCCGCTCCGATCAAACCTATCCTTAGCCTGGTTTTACCCAGTAAATGTATGGAGTAAGCTGGCAACAGGTGGCAAGCCTCTCTCATCGCCATCTATGCGGGCATGCCTTTACATTCCCTTTCACCACAGTATCGCATAGAAGGACATTAGTAGGCACTACATACGCCCACCCTCACCCTGCTCCCTCAGGCCTTTCACTCTTCTTTGTCCTGCTCCGATAAAGCTGTGCATTATATTTCAGGGAAGGAGAGGGGAATGTGTGCTGCAGAGCAGAATGCCTTGGGAATAACGCTCGGCGTCCGTCGCTTCCTCACGTTAAAGAGTGAATGGCTCTACAGAGGGGACAGTGTTCTTGAAGATATGAACAGCAAAAAACAGACAGCTTTGAATTAATCATAACCACTGGGAATACCTCTTGAAGAAACGTCGTTCGTTTTTTCAAATAACTCGGATCTTATCCAAAAGTTCATACTCGCAGGGCTTTTGTTTTGGTCTGAATTGTCTATCTGAGCTAGTATGAACTGGATGTTCACAAGGTACATGTTTAAAGATTCTTAAAGATTTTCCAGTCTGCAGTAGTGCAATAGAATGTGTAGCAGGGTAAAGTTTAAACAAGCGTTCCCTTATTTTAAGCACATTTTACCACATAAAGAAAACGCTTTGAAAGTCAAAGTAGAAATTAAAAGCGTGTGCACGCCCACTGAACAGTTCATTAACAATGTAACAATTTGCATGGAGCATCATTGCCGAATTGTTTCCAGTTTTTAGTGCTGTAATAACAAGCGATATGTTATTTAATGGCACACAGTTTCAGAAACCTGGAAGCCTGGCGGGCTGCCTCGCCCCTGCCGGGATTCGAACCTGTATCCTGCGTGATGCATACTTAATTCAGTATTCTCAATTAAAAAATAATCAAACGACAGCACCTCCAAAAAAGCCTAGCCAGTTGCAACAAACTCAACCCATTAGGCTAAGGTATTAGGTTTTAAAGTGGGGGACAATTATTGATTGAAAACATCTATTTGGTGTCAGACATTAGGTACAACATAATAAAACCATTTCTAAAATACACAGCAAACACACTAAATCAAGACAAGCAATAGAAAGAGAAAATACTGCACACCAGCTTCTCAATAAAATCGATCTAAACCTGGTTAAATATATAGTTAATAAACTGATCACATTGGTCGTAAAAAGTGCAGGTGCATGGTAAATGGGGCTTCAGTGCACACCTTCTATTCATCTATTCCTTTTCACCATTCCCGGTGTATGTATTGTGATTAATCTAGTGAGATCATCACTGAGACCCCCGTATGGGCCCCCTCTCATGTGGCCAGGGTAAGGCAGCCGCTACCTGATCCTGTCCCTGGGGGCGGTATTATTTGGGAGGATCACATGCAAGGGGACTAATTGGGGGGGAAGTGATGAACTCTTTAAGCCAAGATTGCCCGATCATTCCTAGAACCCTGATAGCATATTGGAAAGACCGGTCAGTTTGCCTAAAGGTAAAGGTAACCTCAGGGCACTCTGACAGAAAATGTATCAAAAACCAATAACTTTGAATACCGAGCAGATAACGCAATACAAGAGCGTAATTTCCCCCTAGCTGTGACACCAATTGGGGGAAACCTATAACCTGCATTGCCAACAGCCAAGAGGTTGTGAAGAAGCAGAAGAAGAGTAACAAGGGCATCATTCCACTTACTTGACCACCAATTGGGGGAAATCTATAACCCGCATTGCCAACAGCCGAAAGGCTGAAAAGGAGCAGAAGAAAGTCATCAAGGGCGCAACTCCCCTTATCTGGGACTCCAACAGGGGAAGAGTTGTAAGACACTTTACCAAAATTAAAGAAATCATTTAAAAAGAGGCAGATATTGTTCAAATCTCCCCAAAAAGGTTACTGGTAGGGAGAATCTAGGAAGAATCTTTGAAGAACTATTGCCACAAAGCATAATTGTAGTTTATATTCTGGCAGGCGAGTAAACCACGAAAGCTACCAATGTCTTCTGGTCCCCGGATGTTATTGTGTCCAGTAAATTACCATCTAAAGGAGCAGCCATCTCAAGGGAATTGTGGCTGCACCTTTATAATGAAGAATGTAAATTCAATATTTAAAGACTGCATAAGCTGTCACTTTATTGTGATGTAATTTCTTCAAATGCACATCTATATGTATATATACATTTTCATAAGGGGGCCATGGTCTGTGTCATGGGTACTGTTTTAAATGGTTCAGAATTAGTGCCCCACTTGGAGGCACTAATGGAAATGGCTGCTCCTTTAGATGGTAATTTACTGGACACAATAACATCCGGGGACCAGAAGACAAAACACCAGTAACACCGATCCTTAATGTGGCCGAATGCGGCCCCAATCCAAGATGGCGATGACGCCGTGCGTACGCACACGGCTGCAGAGCAGACCAGTTTAAGTACATCCACATTCAAGACGGCGGCTGGATGCACACATTCACCACTGAAGCGCTGCCGTGAGACGAACGCGAAGGGGCACTTGGAGTTATTTCTTAAAATTAAGTCAAGTAGCAATAGGACTGACACAGCTTGGCTTCCAGAAAAGTATTACCACTGTAGGTTGACTAATACCGTCACTTTTGACGCCCAGGAGGCTTTCATTGTTGAAATACACTCTGAATGGAAGGTACTAGCGGACCACTGACACGCGGACCGCCACTGCCTCACTGAATGCAAACACAGCACCTTGATCACATCGCGAGTGCTGCCAAAGTAAGTGTGCATGTCTATATTCTATATATTTAGAAACAGCACACATCACTGGAGAGGCTTGGACTAAACCTTTTTGGTCTTCTCTCTCCTCACCTCATCCCCCTCCCATTTTCCCTCCCTCCCCCTTTTCTTTTCTCCACATACGCCAGTAGTATTGCAGTTACTGACGCCGCTGGCAATTGTAGGCCGTGATTTCTCCTCGCCCACACCTGACAGGGTGGTAGTGCACCAGGAAACCTAACGTACTCCTTACCATGAAAAGGTAATGGGCCAATAAAACATATATGTATAATTATAATATCTCAGATAACTCTATGTAGAACAAAAGAGAGAATCTACATAACCACTCTCCATTTGCTGTCTTACAGCAAGGAATAACTCATTGGGCAAAGTAGTGATGCCGAATAATGAAAATTGACTCCCACACGAGAAAACAAGCTACGCAAGTAACAGGTCAGTGGGGTGTTTAGTCCCTGTGCTGCTTGGTGAAACCACTATGGTCACAAGAATGTGAGGTTTTTAACAGTAAGCCATTTTATTTGTTTGTATTTGCAGGCAGTATATGCTGATCACATGACTGCTTCCTTGTATGTATATTGGATTATATACTGAAAAATTGACAGCGTCCTGAAGAAGGGGACAGACTACACACTTTACATCAAGATATGTCAGTGGTGGCGTATGTCTCTCCCCTGAAACACAAGTTGGTGTAGACATGCCATGATAAAAGATAGGATGTCATGCTGTTTTCAAATCACTCTGGTACTAACATCACAGTTGTTGGAATAAATATTATGAAAGATCTACCTATGGATATGAAACATTTTCAATACATCTCTGTAAAATGCACAAGGCTGATGCCTTGATCAAAACTGTGAAGCTCTTTGAGAAAATATCGATTTGTCTGTATGTTTGTGACCTGTTTTTTAGTCAGACCATCGGTGTACTGGCTTTACAGATGGTTATTTTAATGATCTGATTATGAATTAAAAATTGTTGTTTTTTTGCTAACACTCATGTTCACGTGATCATTGCAGCTAAGTGAAAATAAGCATCACTTATAGGAACTACCACCCTCTTGATAGTGTATAGGGAAGTTGGGTAGCAAGTGGCGTTCTTTGCTCATGAATACGGTTTATTCCTCACACACCCTTGCCCCCTAATAAAAAAAAGAGGAAACAGTTATTGTGCTCAAACGTGTTTGCTACTTGCTCCCCACCCTGACACACCATAGACATCCCACCCTGGCCACCCGACAGTCATGGAAACGGTGCCTGAAAGTAGGCACATCCACAACAACACTACACACAAGTTGCTGGATCCACGACAATGTACATCCTGAAAGAATTTATTTATTTTATTTATTTAACATTTATAAAGCGCTCACACAGCCCGCAGGCATCAAGGCGCTGTTACAGGAATTGTTTGTTTTTCTTAGTTGCGTAATTGTGTTTTTTTTTTTTTTGTCTTAGTTAGGTATTTATAACGCGCTTAAACACCCAGAGGTTTCTAAGCGCGGACCCGGGGATCAAACCTGTTGTTGCTTCGTGTCGTCTTGCTTCCAAGACGCGCACGCTGCCGCTGAGCTATCCTCCCGGGACAATGAGTCCTGATTGGCCAATCGCAAGCCAGGATAAGTGTACAGAATAGTGTAAATCGGTAAAACAAACCACCATCCAAAGGGAATGCCAATGACACATGGCCGAACAACATGTCGCATGCAGATGCAAGGGTCCCCTCATCCAGCGACAAGGGTCACTCCTGATACATCTAGATACAGGTGTGGTGCTAACAGTAAGTAGTTCATCGATCCGATGCTGCCCCTTGCACACCACACACCACAATAGAAGTGACCATATGACAAGTAGTGCATATGTTGACCTCAGACCATGCATGTCCTGCAAGATGCAGTGTGCATGGCAACATAGCAATCAGATAGCAGGACCTCTTCAACACAAACTTGATTCTGCTGCCAATGTCACTATTTACTGAGCCTTGTGCACCCACTGAACCAACCTTGTCCTCATACCTGCATTCCCTCCCCTGCAGGTGATTCACGATGTCCCCAGTACACGTTGCTCATGACCCCTGTGCGTCATCCACACACTCAAGCTGAGCGGGCATACTACATTGCGCATGGGCGTACACATATATGCATTAAGAGGGCATTAGGACTGCTGAAGGCACCTATTGGTGCCTATACCGTACGAGAGGGGCATTGATATATGCACCTTGAAATATCTGCAAACTCGTCCTAACATGTGCCATGCTGCACAACATTTGCTGTTTCAGGAATTTGCCACTGCCCCCGATGCCGATGTGCAGCCACCTGGGGATGGAAGTCAAGATGATGATGTGCCCAAAGCTGGTGCACGTGTACACAGGGATGGGGTAGGGGAGGTGAGCCTGGCCAGACAGGGCTTGATTGATAATTGACTCAGATACTGTTGATGGGTACATGCAACACATCACCTGTACATTAAAGAGCACATGATCACAATCATGAATGTCCATGCTTTGTATGATTTTGGAACATGATTTATTAAATGTTTGACAATCCCCTGTCCCCCCAGTGAACTCCCCAGCACACAATCCCCCCCAACCTCCCAGTGAGCTCCCCAGCACACAATCCCCCCCAACCTCCCAGTGAGCTCCCCAGCACACAATCCCCCCTGCCGCCGAGTGAACTCCCCAAAACAGTGCACGTAGGTGCATGTTCTCAGGTCCACAAAAACTGTGCCATGTCCATCTATGATGGTCGCGGGTGCTTTCCAAGTCTGGGCCCCTCTGGTGAGCGGGCTCTCTGGTGGCACATTGAACAGCACCTAGGTGAAGGCTCCAGGGACCCCTCTGTGGGCCTAGTAGAGGTCGATGGGATGGCTCCGGGGACCTACAGCTGCAGGCGGAGAAGGTTGTTAGATTCCCTTGTCTGCTCTGCATGCACAGATAGTCCCTCGCACAACTCCCGTGCCCTTTGCATGAAACCGGTCAGCACTGCGGTGCATCCCTCCACCACTTTCCGGGTCCGCGCATTGTCTCGGGCCATTTACTAAGTGGCATCCCATATGGCTCCGTTGATGGCCTTGATGTGGTGGCTGTGCACTTTGGCCATGGACTTTATTTTCGCCTGTTTAGCCTCAATTACATCCAGCACCCGTGATCAATGGTACTTCGGGTGTTGAGTGTACCGGGCTGACAGCTATGCGCTGCCTGGAAGGGGGGCTCTAGGGGGACATATTGGCTGCTTGGATGCAGCTGCTGCGGTCTGAGTGCCTATCTTCTGGGGTACCATGTGATGGTGTTTAATGTCAGGCTCTGGTGTGTATACACGACGCACATGTGGGGTATGTGCATCCTGTGCAACTGGCTCTGGGCTTCCCTGAGTTGTGGCCATTCCTTCTGTGTCACTGCGCCTGGGTGAGGTCAACAGTTCAGGTTCTCGTGCAACTGTTGCTGTCTATCGCTCATCAGGATCAGACCCACTGGTGGCTCCCTCTACATCCAGTGTTTGCACGATGGCTTGGGGTGAATGAGGTGCTGTCCCCGTGTGGCCTTGTGGGTGCTGCAGCCGTCTGGTTGGGCATCTGCACTCGACGCTCCCCAGTTATCTTGCGCTGCAGTGCACCATATAGCTCTTCATGGTGGTTCACTGCCTCCTCAAAAAGTATGGCCAGTATGTCCTGGTCACTGAATTTGGGTTTCCTGACCCTGTCCAGGGCTGACTTGCCCCTGGTGCGCTCCCAAGACATTTTTTCAGTCTTCACGGGGGTGGATGGCTTGTAGGGGCTGTGATAGTCACCGGATTGTGATTTCCAAAATGGCTGCCACTTTATTTTCCGTTCCGGCAGTGACATATTTCCCGCGCCCTACTAGCGCTGCGGCTCGGCGGTAGTGCACAGTGCGCTGGATTTATGGGTTTCTGGCCAATTTCTACACCAGGCGCTATTTGCGTTAAACGCCATGCCCATGTGCCCGTGCACGTGAACTTGTGATCTGGTGGCCTTTCCGCTAGGGAGCTTGGCGTTAGCGCAAATAGCGCTTAGCAGGAAATCCGCCGGACTCGTGATGAGGCCACTTGTGTCATAAACTGAAAAGAACTTTATTGAAAAATAACTTCTCCATAGGTATTCCTGTATCGACTCAGGTGAAGGGAATCCAACCCTGGTCACAAGGAGTACTTTTCAAAGCTTATGAGGGTTGAACCTTTTCAATTGAAGACAGCCAAATGTTCCTTGTGTTATTTTGTTGTATGTATTGCTGTGAGGGCCAGAGACCTTTGGAGATGGGTCATCTTTCTTTAATTAGTTTGCTAGGTAGGGACTTTCTTGTTGGGATAGGGAAAGATAGACTTATTACTGACCCTTTTCATTTAATGAAATGTCAAACTCTGAGAAAACGTTATCTTTGTGTCTGTCTCGCATTTCTGACACCTCACAGTATTTTGAATAAAAGAATGCCACATAGTCAAATGTTCTGTTGATCTAAAGAACAACATTGCATCTCGTGTCGTTAGGATGTTAAACAGTCAAAACAACGGTTTTAAGTATCGTCCCCTAAGATCTTTAAAGCCCTCACACAAGAGCATAAAATGAAGGTGGCTTTCAACTGCAGCACCACAAAGGAGACAGCCTGGACCAGAGTTCTTATTCAATGGCACGTGTGAGGCCCTTCAGGAGGCAGCCCATTCTGAATCGGATGTACAGGGCACACACATGTTGGAATAATGACGTCCAAGTACGCTTCATATCCTGGCATATGCTTTTGATTTAGATAATCTGGTCCACAGGCCAAATCAAAACACATTATCATTGCCCTGTTCCTCTTATACCTTAAGTAAGCTGACTTTGCTCTTATTTTTGCATCTTCAGGTATTGTTATTGGAACATCCCAGTAGACTCTTAACCCCAATATCATAAGGCCCTTTTTTATGTGAATGAGCCATTAGATTTTGTGGCTGCTCCTCAATGCTAGACCTGGGTTTCCCCATACCCGTAGCCAATAGAATATTGGTTCGATTGCTGCCTCTTCACCGATATGTCGCACTCCATTTACACTGCCGCACTAGGGGTACTTTGCGGCAGTAAAAAAGTGCTCTTTAGGAACCTATTTTCAATGACAGTTAGAGAGGCAGTGTCTACATAGCCCCACATTTCAGCCCCATACAAGGCTGATGCCTTCACCTGTGCTTGATACATTACAAGAACAGGTTTAACAGCTCCCCCACCATGTTTGAAATAAAAGCTTTTCAGGGCCCGCTGTTCTTCTCCACGGTGGTCTGGGCCTTTAGCAGCTGGTTGACCCAACTAGCACCACTTGCAAACCGCATGCCCAAATAGTCGTACCAGGGCCCTTGTCCAAGCATGGTGCCTCCCCCACACCATTAGATTCAGGGGTTTACATTTTGAACATTTGGGCTGAAGACCATGCACTTAGTCTTGCTGGGATTGATCTCCATTCCAAGTTCATTCCACTTACTTGCGAAACTGGATAGAGCCAGACGCAATTCCATGGGGGTCTGTGAAGAGAAGGTTAGAATTATGTTGCGATGGGGGATAGAGCTTGTCGTACAACCTTCAAACTCAAGTTTTACCTAGAGATTTCCGAGGACCTAGATTGCAAGGCCACCACCACTCCCAAGAAACTTTCCACAGATTTTAATTTCGAATATATTTTTAGTTTACTTTAACAAATAAATAAATCATCCTAAATGCAAACATTTTGAAGCTCTCTTAGCAATCATCCCCAACAAAAGTCGGAATCGCAAGTGGGTGTCTAATGTGTAATCAACATTATTAAGCCACTAACACAATAATGCAACTATTATCTAATGTTTTTGGGAAAATGGACCAACAGCCACATTAGTCAAGAAATCCTTTTCTCTCTATTTTCAGATTCATACAGGCCCCATAGATGTCATTAAAATCATGCATGTAATACCTACAAGTTCATTCATATTTAAAGCTCCTTCAGAAATGATGCTCAGCCATTTTAGACATAAGTCATATGTTCTTATTCATGACTTTGCCACTCAACACCAACCCACTCCATGAAACTTCAAATACCACTGACCACAAGAGGCAACCACAAACACCACCACAAACCACATACCAATCAATCATTCTGTATTCTAATATACACTGACCCACAAGTGCATCCACTTCTCCGTACCCGACTACCTATCCCAAAGAATCCACCTCTCTACTTCCACAAGGCCCAGAGGAACACCCTACGCAAACATGCTCTGCGTACCCTTGATAAAGAGAGCAAGAGCAGGTGGCGCTAGTTTCCCCTACCTCGCTCCCACACACTGGAATGCCCTACCACCTTCCATTAGGGGCGAGGCCTCCCTCAAGGCTTTTAGAAAATCCACCCTATACACACCACTATCACCTGCCCAGCTGGATAAGCCCAAGTGTACTTATAAACCGACTTTGTATCCCAATATATCAATGTAAAAACGAAGTATGTATAAATGCATTTCCTAGCTGTACCTACCCTGTAACTAAGCTCCCCACATGTAACAGCGCCTTGATGCCCATGGGCTGATGTGCGCTATATAAATGTAATATTATAAATAAATAAATAAATAAATACCATTCCAAAACACTTAACACTCAAATTAATAAAAGCAACTAACTTTTAGCATGGCCCTTTATAATACACATTACTGAATAGGGACAATCTATCATTAAATGTCACCTATGCCAGATGTTGGGAACATCTTGCAGATTCATAAAGAGCTAATTTTACAGGTGCAAACTAAGGCTACTGCACTTTGCTCCGGCTCTCGCCACAGAGCAGCTCTAATGTGCATCACCCATATATTTCTTGGTGCTGCTTCGGACATTGACTATATAACTTGCCATGCGATATAAACATTTAAGTGGGACGTTAGTGATTGCAAATTTCACATACAGTCAATTCTCTGTATACCAATAGGACTAGATGCAGATTCGCAGACACCTCCAATCCCATTATCTTAGTTAACAAATTGCGAACCTGCTCTCTGTGGGCGTGCATGGTGGGTGGGTTCCCTAGACTGTGCAAACTCAAACATGTGAGCAAACTTAGGGGCCTGGCGTATATATTGGCTAAACGCAGGATAGCGATGAGTTGGAAGGCAAGCAATAGACCGAAGGCAGAGGCCTGGTGGCAAGATCTCCTGAAATGGGCGGATGCTGAAACAGTGGTGTGGATGGAAGCAGTGGACAGAGCGGGGGAAGAAGAGGCGGGCACACTAACAGCCTGGATACATTTGGTCGCCTCATTGTCGGGGTCTGTTCAAGAGGAACCAGAAGGAGGAAGCTCCTCGGACAGTGTAGGAAGTGTGACGCCTGTAGAACAAGGAGTGAAGGCTTTAGTATTGTGAGGCTCAAGGGGGAGGGGAGGGAAGTTGGGGTGTAAGGGAATTGTTGGGGCATTGTATTTGTGCACTGTGTTTTGGTGTAATGTATCATGAATATGTTGGAACCAATGAAAAAGTTGCAACCCTGTATTGCGCACATTGCCATGTAGTGTGCCTTAAGCTGCTCGTAGTGCTGTTACTCCTAAAACAGCAATTAACCCCTGTTCTCCCAATTTTGTGTAGTTTTTCTTTCAAGTGGCATAGTTTCTGGCAGTTCTTGATTTGAAAACCTTTGAGGCACCTGCTTGTAGCTATTGGTCTCGGGTGCTACAATCCTCCTTGGCATTCTTCGCACACCAGGCCTCCAACATCTTTCCTATCTCTTTCTAAATTCTAACAGCAACCCCACCGAGTAGGTCAATATTGGCTAGTGCAATGTGGAGACCTGTATGGTTTCAACCATTCCCAGTCCCCCAGTCATCGCTATCAGTGTTGCAATCGGCAAAGCAAAGCATACCCAACTTTCGCCATTCAGGTACCCCTAAGCTCAAGGAATCCCCACCAAAAATAACACCACTTTAGGATGTTGCCAACTGTCGTCAACTTCTTCACTGCAACAGCCTAAATTTCTGCAGCTTTGCAGATTCCCTGAAGGCATTGCCTGCCTCTCTGCGTCTACCTGCCTCTCTGTGTGACAGACTGGTGTTGTCAGATTTCAGCCCGGTCTTTACTGATCACACGCAACCAGTGAAGCACAGATATCTTGAACATGGAGTCAGTGCAGTATCTATTATGATTAAAAGTAGAAGGAGAGCAGCATAGACCGAGCCATGCCCTGAGGTGGGAATCGGCACGGCATTTGGAGACATTTTCATTTTGTGCGCCCTGCACGAATGCCGCCATGACACTTGGGTCACACTGTCGGTATGATGGTAGTGAAGGATCACAGATAGGCTTTGTGGGTGGTCCTAGGGTTCTGACGGCTCTGGTAAAGGATGATAGTAACATGCTGCAGCTACCGCACCTGTGTTTACCATCTTCAGTTGTCTGTTAATCATTATCGTGTGTACAGAATTGTGGCAAGTGTACAGGTTCAGCATCACTATCAAATTATTAGTGGGCAACACACAAAATGAAATATTGACGTGGTGCTCACAGAAGATGCAACTCAATTACTACACTCTGAGCCTGCCCCTTTTCAAGAACGAGGGACTTTTGGGAGACAACATGTATCGGCAAAATAATATATTAAGAAATATTTCATTGTACTTGCATTGTAAACTGGATCTTTTTTTAAATTGTACAATGTTGATTTTTAATATTCTCTTCCAGTAGACATTGTAGTCCTTTTACAAAAGGCCTGCTCATCTTGCTGAGCAAACCACCTTATTAAAACCTAGAGTAAACATGTACATTATTTTCTGATCGAAGTTCTCATTACAAGATGGTCCGTTTGATAAACGTCTATTGTATTCTTTTAAAATACCACTATGAGAAAGGGGAAGGAATCAAACACCACAAGTGATGATTGATGACTGATTTGCATAAAATCAATGAGCACTGTGGGAACACATGAAAAATACCGGATGTATATATTTGAAAATGATCCTTGGGATACAAGCTTTCCATGCTTGCATCACTAAATGCATAATGCATTTGTATACAGTGGGGGGAGGGGAATGCTTAAGTTTGATGTGTCTGCTTTTGTGATGTGTGTTCATCATGTTTCGAAGTTAAATCAGAAAGAATAGTTGCCAACTGTAAGACATTGCAGCAAACTAGTGAATATGCTATTCTGCGGCACCAGTAAAAAGAAATGTTTGGTCAAATACTGACTCTTTAAATGAATACCATCCTGCAGCACATGACCCCCGATCTCCTGGCACAGGTTTCACTGGGTAGTGGGTGTTCAGTATTAATAGGCTCAGAAAAGCACATATGATGCAAAAGTAGTTATGCAATTACATGTGAGCTGCCATCTGGTGCCCTCTACATTGGTGCCGTTTATGGACCAAACCTGCTGCTTCTGGTGCCTCGATCCCCGCTTGTGGTGCAATAGGCGGTTGACTGGTATAGGCTGGCTGCAAAATCAATAACTCTTCTGACAGAGGAATGTAGGGAAGAGATACAGCATGTTCACAAGCTTTTTAACATTTAATATATCATGCAGTGTCTTTGCGTTTCAAAGTACTACAACACAAGCCGGGTGTTGCTAGGTCTGGAAAAGATCTGGGACTATGCTAATGTCGGGTCTCGGGGCTAGCTAGCCTTTTGCTTGTAGCCCCTGAGCTTCTATCTGGGGTTACAACCAAAAGGCCCAGAGCCATGGCTCCCTAAGCGCGCCCCAAGCAACTCCTCTGAACTCAAGCAATCCGTAATGGTTTAAGTGCAATTCGTTTTGCTTATGCCTCAGCAAGAACCACAAAGCGACATGGCAAAATTGGAAACAATCTTCATCTGCACCAGCAAAGCTGCGAACTACAATTAGGCATCCATTAAGCTTAGGCAATTGACCGAGTTAACCGTCCAGGACTCACATCTTATGCTCTAAAGCTCCAACACCACAAACTCAAGACGCCACGTGAGCCATCGCACCATTTGAAATCCTTTCCTCTCCTGTCGCTATCAAGGCAAGTGCAACAGATCTGGGAAGAAGCATCGCTCCAGACAAATGAGTTATGGCTACCATTAGGACATAAGATATCAGCAAGCACCTCAGTAGGCCTCATGGCAAGAGTCTACAAGGCCGGTTTCAAGATCAGCAAGTCATACAGGGTTTCATGATGACCACTCTCTGGGTTTTGAGCTTGGAGGGCACATTGCCCTGCACTTCTGTGCCCACAATTTTCACCTGGCAACTTGACCACTTAACTAGCTGAGGTGAAAAAGGGGATATTGGTTCCATGTGATGATATCGCCGGAAAGTTGCCACTTAGGCAAAACAAATTTCCCTGACCACTAAAATTCTTTCCCCAAATATTCTAGGAGGTGTATAATTATATATTATTACTTCCAATCCTACAATATATGGGGAAAGTTATTTTCTGTAGGGTGCATTTTTAGGGAAATGTTGCCACCTGGCCGCCATTTCCCCAGCAACATTATCACTGGATATAAGGATATATCAGTCACAAAACACCCTTATCCAGCCTATCCATGCAGATGAAGTTACTGGAGCATTTCCAGCACTTGAATGTGCATTGGCTGCCTTCCCTCACATGGGAATGTGACTGAGATTAGTGCATTTGCAGCAATGGCCTTCAAGGGCCAACACTGCATATGCATGTCTCATTGTCACCTGTGTGATATCTTATGTTAGTTTGATTAGGTGTCTTCAGCCTTTAGCTCTCCTGATGTTTTGAACTACAACTCCCATCAGCCCTAGTCAGCATATTCAATGTTGAGTGATAAGTGGAGTCAACATCCAAAACACCTGGAGAGCTGCAGATTGAAAGTCCCTAGGTGCTGCAAAAAATATGTTTGTTTTTTAAATTACTCTTTTGAAGCTTATGCAGACTAAAGATGGAAATCACTTTAGATACAAGATTGTATTCAGCGAAGCTAAATCAATAATACAAAATCCCTTCAAATAAATGATCATTAATTATTTTATGATGTAAGCTGGATAAAGATTGACATTTAAAAAAATCCCTTTAGGAGGTGAAAATGTGAAAATGTAAAACATACATGTAAATATTCTTTAAAAAGTGTCATTTGCTGGAAGAAGTTATTGTTATGGAAATGTCTTGTACCTGAAATTAACACTCTTTATCATTATTTAGGGAAAGATATGGAAGATTTATTTATGACTGGCCTTAAGAAAGTATGTGCCAAAAACCTATTTGATCTAGGCTTGTCTATGGAAACTCTTATAAAGAATCCTGGAAAGGTCAAAGAACTGGTAAAAGCATTTGACTGGCTCGAGAATAATGTGGTAATACTAAATTCCCCTCTGTATGCATAAGTAATTTAATTTTGGAAGTGGTATGCAGTCCCAGAGAAGTATCTTGTAAAATATCCCTCGAGATCTTTTCGAAACTTGACTATGAGATTTCGGTTTAACGTATTGAATACTTATGAGATCCAGAACATACGAGCCAAAAATGCCTCAGAAATTAAATACTGTAGGCATTGTAAGGTAAATGGGGTTAAGGAATCACTATTGCATTTGTTATTAATCCCTCCAAATTTGTTGAAACAGAGAATTGAATACTCCTCAATGTTAGTAAATGACATTTCTAGTGTGAATAGAGAACATTTGGTACGAGATGTTACATGGAAATTCTACGGTCATGAAAATATGTGTTAATGAATTCCTGAGAGTTATATGTGAACTAGTATGAAAAAACTATTGTTTGGTATTTTGTCATGCTTAAGGGAAGTACATTTTTTTAGAAATTGATGTTTATAAAAGATTTTTATGTATGTAATGAAAAAGTAATCTATTTGTAAGTTATAAGTAAAAAATATGTATGAGTGTAATTGTTTTCTTTTTTAATGTATCTTAACAACAGTTAATATATTTATTCTCGTGAAAAACTTTGTAAAGTTTTAAACAAACCAAAAACAATAAAGAATAAAAAGAAAATATATGTACATATTCTATATATTGATCGATTACAGCTGCACTGGGTTTTTGCTGCAAGTGAGTCTGCCTCTGTGATGAGCACAGAAACCGGTCGGGGGAGAACATCAGCAGCTGTGGAGGTGAAATGTGCAGGGAACCAGAGTGCACCCCATGCTTCCAGTGCTGTTCATGTTTAAGGTACTCCGGAGAGCGGAAGCTCCAGGGTCCTACAGGGTGCTGCATCGGGGCTATATACGAGTTCCTTTGGAGTGCCACACTGTGGGCTACTCCTCTTCCTCCCCCACTGTTGTTGTTTGGGTTTGAGCGAGTACCCGGCAGACCTGATGACTACAGCTACCATAAGTCCTTGCAGTACAATCAACATTGATTGATTACAGCTGCACTGGCTTTTTGCTGCAAATGAGACTGCCTCACTGATAACGTGATGAGCACAGAAACCAGTCGGAGGAGACCATAAGTAGCTTTGGAGGATAATTGTGCATGGAACAAGAGTGTGACTCTTCCATCCAGTGCGGTTTCTATAATTCTGAGTAAGCCATTGTAGGTCCAATGAGTCAGTTCAGTCTGTCAAATTGTTTTATTTATGTGATAAAGAAGAAATGAAGCAGACAAACACAGAGTGATGTCCCAGTTATTTTGGATGCATTTGTGAATTAGCCCAGACGAGTGCGATGCCAAGTAAGGGTTTCCCTACAAAGTGTTGGAATATATAACAATAGAAACCCTAATTTAAAGATAGTTTAAAGAAAAGTATTTCACTCACGTGCATTTCACTTTGGATTGCGTAATGGAATCCATCAGTTCTCAGTGCCTGTCCATTGATGCTTCTGTCAACGTTAACCCCGCAGTGAGCATTTCAAATGCTGCTTGCTTTGCATCGTACATCCCACTGCACCAGACCGCTTTAAAGGAACTCAATCATCACCTTCTTTAAATGCAATATTTAATCTACAAAGGTGAGAGGCTCAGAAACGTGGTTGCTAGGCAGGGGTTGCCAATCCTCTGATGACTTGAATGGTCTGAGGACCAAGCGTCACTTATAAAGGAAAGAGCTAAAAAAGAAATTAAACATTTTAAATGAAAAGCAATGCTCTATAGATGAAATAAACTCCAAGCAGGCAGCCTGGCCATGGCGACATGGTTACAGTGGAGGGTACAATAATTTTAAAAAAGTGTGCGTGAGGGTCTAGGAGTAAGAGAAAGACACAAGGGTAGCATGATGATTGGCAAACACTTTTATTAACAAACTAAAATGGGGGCAGTTGGAGGAAATCCTAACTAGCCCCAACTCCAAGAGGGTTTTCCCTGCCACAACAAAATCAACTAATGAAATGGTTAGCGTCAGAATGTCCAAAGTTTTCTGTCCTGTGTACAAATCCTAACCTATCCCTCACAAGTGAAACCCAAGAAAAGGTTGAAAGGGGAAATGTCTTTTGGCTGTCCACCTGCAGCCCAGCTTTGTAGTTCAGAATAAAAGTGTAGAAAAGCAAACAAGCTCGACAAGACTCAAGGGGTTGATTCCCTTTCCCCAAGAGTCTGTCCAGTTTAATCAAATTATCTTTGTATCTTCAATACTCAAGGCAGTTCCTTGTCTTTACTTGCTAGGCCTGACTCTCAGGCCCTGCGACAAGGAAGAATGGCCTGGACACCTTTTCCAAGACATCCTGAGGGTCCCAAACCCTTTGGTAGCAGACCTACTCCTAGGTACTGTGGACAAAGAGCAATAGCCTGGTAATTACCCCCCTCCCCTGAAAGCTGTGGTGATGGTCCAGGCCCTTTCTGAGCAGACCCGACTTCCAGATACTGTGATGAAGAAGAATAGCCGTCTTCTCTCTCCCAACCTGTGCCGAGGATCCCAGACACTTTTTCAGTAGCCCCTCTCTGAGGCACTCTCCTGCCAAGTGGCATACTCCATATTCTTGTTCTCACTGTCTTCACATTCACCCGCAGCCTTGGTTTACTCTCCTGCCAAGGTCTCAGAGTCTCATGTATGTCTGTAAGCTTCCTATTTCACTGTATTTGAGGGTGCACTTCCCCAGCATGGGGCCCAGACCTCCTTTATGTGGTTAATTTTACAGTTCACTTTATCAGGATCCTCTATGACCCACAGCCTTGGTTTTACCCCCCCCTCCACTAATGTCTGTGAGTACTATTGGTATGCTCAAAGTTTGTATTCATTCTTGTTATGGATTTCGATATGCTTTCCCACTTTGGGTCCCTAACCCCTTTCACTTAGTATTTTTTCCCTTGTGAAGATTCTGGTAGTGCTTTGCTATGGGCTTCTTGTCTCTTCTGGGTCTCACCAACCCTGTGATTAGTTGGCCTAGTACCTGCAGGCCATCCCCCTCCGGTTGTTCGCCGGACTCCCAGGAGCTTCAGCGGCTTCTACAGTTCACCAGGACCTTCTCTGTTACTCCACGTGTCTCCTCTGCAGTTCAGCGGTGGGTTCCTTGCAGTCCAACAGCTTTGGTCATCGAGGGGTAACTTCCCTCCACTGCGGTCTGCCTTCTGCATCGCAGGCCTTCTGCAAGTGTGTCTCTCCCTCGGACACATCTGCTACTCCGCTCTGCTTGACTGCATGTACTTGGCCGCCCATGCTGTGCCGAAAACGAAGATGCCATTGTTCTCTTCCCTCTCTGCCTTTGAATGACAACTGGCCAATAGGATAATTCACAAGACTAGAGCAGGCACGTTTGCTCTGGTCAGTGATCTTCATTATTCGTGGCCTCTTTCACGCCCCAATAGTTCTTGCCTCAGATATACTCCAAAAACACATGGGGGCATTAGGTAACGTGGAACTGGAAGTTTTTGAGAGAAGGTGGGAGGGTTAGAAGAAATACTGCAATTTCCCCAAGAAGTCACTGCTCTCGATGTGGGTCTTCCCTCCCCATGAGATGCTCCCGCCGAGTACCACCACCAGGGGGACTATCGGGTAACGGGCTTACCTAATGGAACGAGGTGTACCCATCGAAAGCAGTGATGACACTGAGGTTCGTCACACGTTCCAGTTACTAAAACTACCCAAGGCTGTTAAAGTTTGAAGCCAATAATTTTTAATGGTGCCCTCGATCAGCCACTCAACTTGCGCTTAATCGCTAATGAGTTCAAATGCATTCTCAGCCAAAAAAGTCTGTTAATGGATTAGTGCTTGGATGACACTATTCAGCAACAAAAGCAAACATCAAACACCACAATACGCATTATGTAAACAGCCCTGAAGAAGCTCTCGATGAATGAAACACACATGTAGACCGAATAATTGCTACATCTCAATCAATTTCCATATACTGTTCTGACCGAGAATACAATAGAGTTTATGGGCCTCATCACAAGTTTGGCGGTAACCCTTAAATGCGGCGGTAGCACTATTACCGCCACATTTAAGGGTCTGCCAGATCATGACCTTGGCAGATTTCCCTCCAGCTCTGAGCTGGGGGAAATCCGCAGCAAATTTGCCGATTTTCGGCACGTTTACCGCCGGCGGGAAGTCCGCCGGCGGTAATAGCACACATTTTCCCCATTGGGCCCAATGGGGAACGAGGAATTCCCGAATGGGCCCAATGGGGAATGGGCAATAACCGTTCTGCCAAACCCATGATCCGGCACTGATAGCGCCGGGGGTTTGGCGGTAGGGCTATTAGCGCCGGCGCTACTAGCGCCGGCATTACCGCCCAACTCGTGATGAGGCCCTATATATCGCGATTCATGCTGGAGTTCAGTCTCTAAACAGGCGGGGCGGGGGCATGCTTCACACCAGGGACCAGCCTCTAAATGTGGGAACAGGATTTCAGACACTGTTCTTGCTTCCAAGACACACACATTGCCCCCAAGCTATCCTCCTAGCTCAATGACTGAAAGAAATTGAAAGAAACATTTCTCTACTTTATGTTTCACAATTATTTAGTATCTGTGATGAATCCGATGGTGTCATCACTCCTTTTCCAGCAGTGACCTCTCCCCATGTGGCCAGGGGATGGCAGTACCTGATCCCGACCCTACATGGAGGAGACAACACTCAGGGGCGTGACACATCTTCGAACGAGACATGGTATACCCTTTCTCCTTCTAGGGATACCCCTTTATTTCCCATGGCATATTTCAGGGTTGTCCAACTCCAGGCCACAAGGGCCGGATTCATGTTGAGTTTAAATTTGCATACAATGATTCTAAATGTATGCACATTTTTCCTCATGAATATTAATGAGGGATATAGTGAAAACCCATCAGTATCCCAGCCCTGGAAGCCGGAAGTTGGACAGCCCTGGTATTGTCATGACTCCCTTCACCCACCCCCCCAAACCTCTCTGAAAGATACTGAGAATACTTTACCATCGTCATCAAGAATGGAATTCTTTCCCTGGATGTAAAAGTTATGTGCACTCTAGAGGTGGTTAGCGCATACTCTATGCTGGGACATTGAAACCGCAGAGCCATCTGAGGGAAGGGAGATGCTGGCTAGGAGAATCTCGTCCTCTCAGGATTTACTGTGATTTTACGGCAATTGTTTTTAAGGTATTTTTGACCGAAACTATTTTAACAAAAACATACTGAATTTTTTTTTAATTTGGGGAGCTCAACCCCTCCAGCCCCTTGTTTCCCCGTGTTTTTAACCTCTCCCCACTTAACTCTCTCGTGCATATATATATTAAAAACAAATCAAGTATTTTTGTCATTAAAATGTTTCGTTAAAAAATGGCTCTACTAACCGGTTTGAGAAAATCACTGGATATCCCTCCCGGTACTAACCAAGGGACCGCTGTGCTGTTGAGCTGTCCGTGGGGCCATCCGGAGGCCAAGAAGAGCAGGTTGCATGGACGCCATGAGAGGAAGAGAAGGGAAGACTTCCTGGTGTAAGCAGGCACTGAAAAGCAGCATCCATGCCGCTCAAGCACGGAGAAACCCAGAGAAGGCAGGCGGGAGCCACAAGAGACACGGAAGCCACAAAACAGAGGTGGCGAACCCGGGAAGAAGGAGCAGGACACCAAAGAGGTGCTGCATAGTTGCCGCAGGAGTACCGATGCACGCCACTGAGAGCCGATGAGTCTCCCAAGGGAAGCTTGGACACCGTGGCATGTCGGCAAGCCTACCGAAGGCAAACACGAATAAATAAAGCATATGAGGTAGAATGGGACACTCGATATTTCCTAAAGAGACTTAACAGAATGAATACAGATTATTGTCAAGTTTACAAGTGTGCACAGAGAAGCATATGAGAATGTCCTGGCAGGAGAGCATTCCATCCAGGCAAAGTCATGTTGGACAGTGTGTAAAAGTAAATCACATGAAGGAGTCCTGATAAGGATATATTAGGTATAGCCAAAGACTGTTGAATTTATACTAAAGAGGAGAAGAAACCTGCCAGGGGCGTACACCAGATATCCTACCAAAATTAAGACTAAGTGCCAAGTTATTTTGCATACAAGTTGTTCTGCTGACCAAAAGAAGCCCAAGGAAAACTCATATCCTTAAAAGTTTAAAATACAGTAAAGAGAAATCCAGGGGAAGGAGTCAGTCTTTGGAACTATGAACTTTATCCACCTGGAACTTTAGTGCTGGAATTACGCCTTTCCTTTTTGAATGTTTGTGCACTTTTCCCTTTTCACCTTAGAGTTAATTTTTAGAGTGCGAGGCACAGGATAGTGTTTCGGACTCAGGACATTTTTGCTTTGGACATCTTGACATTGGACAGAATCTTTGTTTTGCTTTAGGCAGGGAAATGCCTCCTAGAATAGGGATAGTGAAGCATATTCCAACCCCTTTTTGTTTCAATAAATGTTTATGGCCAAAAACATGAATCCTCTGTGTCCGTGTCTCATTCCTGGCTCCTCACATAAAACAATTATTTGTGTGCGTTGGTGCATGTCTCATCAGTAGCCAGATTATCAGATCAATTTATTGGCTAGAAAACGTCTTTTCTGTAATCACAAAGCGATCCCACAATTCCCCAATCCAGCTATTTCGACTGAAGAGTGTGCTCTTTTTTTCCACCACCGGCCACCTAATTTGAGTCGCTCTACCACCTAGTGAAGTTAATACCTCTATTTGCAAGAAGGTACGACCCAATCCCATTATTCCTTAATTACCCCAGAATGTTTGCAGCCATCGTAGAGAATCTTGCTTCAGTTGACATTTTCAGATGTACAGGGGGTTAGGCAGAGTTCCTGGGACATAATTTGAAATGCCTGGGGTAGCAGAAGTGACACACATGACCCTTGGCCTCTGATGAAATCACAGGAAGTGATGTCATTTGACCCCACCCCCACATGACATCACGGGAAGTGATGGCACACAACCTTCAGATGCGCCAAACACCTGCGTTTCCACCCAGAACATTCAAACACACGCCATCGCATTCCTACTCTCACCCACCAGTCACTCACTCATACACCTTCTCTTACATCCACTCTCACTGCACTCTCCACACAGGCACACACCAACCCACAACATTCAAACACACACACACACATCACATTTCTTATTCACCCACCACTCACTGACCCATAGCACATACAAACATCTGACACGCCGTTCACACATGCAAAATACAAATCACATTTATTTTATTTTATAAAGCCTTCTTACTTGTTTTTCCAGCTTCGGTCCATCACTCCAGGTCACCCTCGGGTCCTCCGTGCTACTCTCAAACAGGAACCAGGAAGCTGGAAGAGCTTCCTTATTCCTGTATATGAGCCACAACAAAGTCAGAGGAGAAGGGGTGGGAGCTGAACATGGCATGTGACACATGCCACATGTCATGGTCAGCTCACCCTGCTGACCACTTCCTTCTCAAGCTGCAAGCCCCAGAAAACATGGTGTGGCAGGGACCCCACTACTCTGGTGGCCAGGAGCTTCCAGTTACAGAAAAAAAACAGGGAAGCAACCGAGACAGGGGTCACTGTTCGGAATGGTATTTCTATTGTATGGTTATTCCCTGCTATGGTGTCCTCCTTCCTGAATGTATGCTGTGTGTCTGCAGGTGTGAGGTCATGAATGGAATGCCTGTAGTGTGACTGACTGGAATGCTGAGTGTATAAGATTCCACCCATGGCAGTTGGTAATGATGTAGCCTGCTGGTGGGAGCCAGTGGGTTTCCCTAGTACTGTACTTCCTATCTCCTTGTGATATGACCGGATTAACGTAACCTGAAGATCACAGCTGGCTACCAGAGTATCCTTCATAAGTATCCTGACTAATGGTCATAACAATTGGCGATGAGCTGGTCTTGGTGAGGACCTTGAAGAACCCAGGAGAAGACAGGTACCTGTGTGAATGAGAGCCAGGGGGAGGAGAAAGGAGACTGCTGCTAGGGGTGCAGAGCAGGAAGCAGAGAGACCAAAGGAAAGGAGAGGGAACCCACTGCCCCCCATGATGAGTCCCACCACCCAGGGGAAAGTAAAGGATTCTTGTCCTGCCAGGCACCCAGGAGAAGTAATGTTGGCAGAGATTGTAAGGGTGCCAAGGAGTTCTAAAGATACCAGAAACTGTCTTGGTTAGCACCCAGAGCTAACAGAGACTCTGGATATCCTTTTGGATGAGTACTGTGTCAGAGTCTCACTTGCCATAGATATATCGGCTTGTTCCCCTGAGAGATACATAAGGAAACTGAGCTCATGAGGAATTGGTTCACCCCAGAGGAACATAGCACCAGAACACCCTCGGAGATCAGTAATGGGGTGACCGAGGTGTGCTGTCGAAATGTTGGAAGTCTTCCTAGATCATTAAATGGTACATCGGATAAAGTGTGCATGTCAGTTTATGTTCATCTGGTAAAGGAAGGACTTTACCATAGTGTCTGGGAGTGCTGGAGAGCGTCTTGCCTTGTGAGGTTGTGAGATCCCTGCGTGGCCCAAGGGAGTGAGTGCTGGCTGGCATGAAGTGACTCTTATTCTCGTGGCCAGCTGTGGTGGCGGTTGGGTCTGCAGAGCCATGTGCAAGTCCACGACCTACCAGCAAGTGGTGACGTCAGTGGGTACGCCTGGAGTGCTGGTGAAGGCATGGAATGTAGGTGTCCTGCCAGTGATGGCGGTGAAGGCCGTTCGTACTTTATGAGGAACCAACGTTAGGGTTAGAGAAAGGCACCCAGTGCTGGGTGACATTTCAGCCAGGAGGCGAGCCCTAATTTGCATCACCAGGAAGCAGTTCGGCTTTGGTCACCGTGGATATCAAGGAAGCTTTTGGTGTGCCTTCGACTTAGTTGTGGCAGAAGAGCCATTGAGATAAGGAAGTTTGAGCTGTGGCGGTTCGTAAGTGGATGGGGGACTGAGCCATGGTGTGCAACTGATGCGGTGTGAGGACATAAGCATTTTGATATGGAGGTCAGGTAACTGTGTTCGACTTCGCCATGGGTGAATGCCGTCCGAGGGAAAAGTCCATGAGTTGTGGCACGATCCTGTTCATGCATCCAGATAGTGTCCCGTCAAGTTTTATTAAAGGAACTATGCAGCACCTTGGATGGTGAAGGGTTTTCAAGTCTAATACTATGTTCATGATGAGGAAAGTGGAATTTAGCATGCAGGGCCTTTATTGCTGGTTACATACTAGGGTAGAGCTTTGCTTAAGCGATGTTGTGGTAATGTTATAGATAACCATTTGAGGCTTTTCAGGAGCAACTAGTATATGCAACAAGATGTCAGCGGTGTGTGTTTGCTTGCTGCTTAAGGTTGTGTACAGGTGACAGTTCATTTGTGACCACGACACGCACAGCGTGTGTGTGTGGTGATAACTTTGGCTAAATCATCAAGATCATTAATAGAAATAATCATTTGGGGCTTTTCTGGATGTTAATTTGCAGTTTTGCAAAAAGGACATTTTAGCAGGAAAAAAAATGTGTGTTGGGTGTGAATGTGTCTTCTCTGAGGTGATGCTGTGGTAAATGTTAGTTCAATATCTTTTGGAGGATTTGCAGGATGTTAGGTTGCATCTCGGAACATGCTACTTTTAGATTGTGCCAATATCAGAGAGTTCATCGTTATGAAAGGTTGTAGATTTTCTCCAGCTCATTTAGAAGGTCATTCTGGATTAGTATGTCTTAGGTTATTGTTAATTCATGTCATTTTAGTATGGGTGAGCATGACTTCATGTTGATTTTGAAGTAGAGGTGAGTTTCATGCTTTTGTCACTGTATTATGGGTGGCTGAGTTACCATTGATGTGTATGTGTGGATGACTTGTTACGAGTAGAAGTAGAGTAACCACCTATGTGTGTAGCAGTGAGCTGCATGTTTTTGGTGTTCCAGTATGGGTAAGCGTGTTTACCCATTGGTGTTGTCTGTGAAGGAGTGAGTTGCATGTTTTTTAAGCACTAGTATGGGCAAGTATGGGTAAGTAGAGTAGCCCATTGAGGTGCGTGCTTATGTTATTTCAGCATGGGTGAGATTAGTGACCCACTTATGTTACTTGGTAGATGATTTTATGTGTACGTGTGAGAAGAGTAGCCCACTGTTGTTGTTGGGTAGGTTAACAGGTGTGGGGCAGTGCACTGCCAGCATGCCGTTTGTAGTACTGGTGTGGTTGGGACGCCTCCAGTTGTTTAGAGTTTTACAGTGTCCAGTGGAGAGACAGTTGGGTTTAGCTGGATGGGAGTGTTTCCATTCCCAAGAGTGGTATTAAGTATGAGGTCCAGAGTTAGAGGATCTAGATGGAGTAGATTGGGGGTAGAGGGAAGAGTTAGCCCCGCCATGTCTACCTAGGCTATCTGATTCCTTGTGTTTTCAATGTGTCCACAGAGAATGCCAATTAGAGTGGTGTATTCCTGTGACAATGGGACAATTTTAGTTTCTTTTCCATCAGGTCAACAGAGGATCAGCCTTTGTGTAGTAGTGTTGGACTTTGTTTGTAATCCTTGGTGTCATGGCTCAGTTTGTGTGGCCACCAAACTGGGATTCGTGAGGGTTTTCTTTTGGTTGGAATCCTACTGTGCGTGTCTGTTGCTCAGGTGCATGTGTAGTGAATTTGGCTCTGGGTATGTGTGCTGAGTGTGTGTGGGTTGTGTGTCCCAGTTGTTCCTGTCAGATCTTCTTGGATTGGTTGTATCTGGAAGTTAGTTAGTTTTCTCATTTTGGTGCAGTAGGACTACGTGCCAGTCCATATAGGGACTGTTTGTGCTTGGGGGAGGCAGCTCCACGATCCATCAGTGGCAGTGGTGGATAGAAGGTGGTCAGTTTTTTGGAAGGGCTTCTGGTTGTAGGTTTGGTCACCCAGAGGGGCAGGCAGTGCTCAAATGTGGCAGGTTTGAGGCTTTCTGGTGGCAACGGTGAGCAGAAGGTGTTTTGTCTTGTTCTGTTGGTTTGGGTTGGGTTGGTAGTTTTGTTGGTGTGGTCCATCTGCCAGTGGGTTAGTTATGCCTGTTTGAGTAACCATCCTTTGTATTTGGAATTGCGTTGAGCATATGTTTTGAGGTAGGTGTCCGTTGTGTGGAAGAAAGGGGGGGTGTTGTGTTGTTTGTCTGGTTAGGTGGAAGGAAGGGAGGTGTTAGGAATGGTATTTCTATTGTATGGTTATTCCCTGCTTTATCCTTCTTCCTGAATACATGCTGTGTGTCTGCAGGTGTGAGGTCATGAATGGAATGCCTGGAGTGTAACTGACTGGAATGCGGAGTGTATGAGATTCCACCCATGGCAGTTGGTAATGATGTAGCCTGGGTGTTAGGAAGGCACTAAGGAAACCCACTTGCTCCCATCTTCTTGTGATGCAACCTGATGAAAGTAACCTGAAGATCACAGCTGGCTACCTGAGTATCCTTCATAGGTATCCTGACTAATGGTCATACCAGTCATGGCTGTGACCCCTAACGAACCCCAAATGACTCACAGTGGAGGTCTACTGTTTAGAACTCTAAAAGAATACTTGATGGTCGAAGATGCAAAGTTTGCCGGTCCCCGTTATCTCTCAGCTATATCATGGCTACTTCATTGTATCCTGAAAGACCAAATGTGGTTTGAGGAAGGGTTGTGAGCTGATTTTCCTTGTATTAAGCTAATGATCATTAACAGGTAAATTGAGAGTAGCTGAACTCAGCAGTGACATCACTGAATCAGGGGTGCCACAAGGTTCCATCTCCTCCCTCACGAAATTCAATTTGTATGTGAAACCACTCAGGGACCTACTTGAGAACTTGGTCATCTCCATTCATCAGTATGCTGAAGGCACAGTCACACCTTTAAGAGTCTTCATTAAGGGACACCCAACATCTGAAACAGTGCTTTAGTGATACTGAGGACTGGATGTCCAAATACTGCCTCAAGTGGAACCTCATTGCTTATCTTGCAGAATTCCATAGACCAAATTTGTTGAGGAACAGTGCAGCTCCGAGGGTGATTTCTAGCAATCTCAGAAACTCGGGTTCAGGCTTGACAGTCATTTTTATAAAAGCCACTGTTAAATGTCCTTTTTTTCAATGTTGTATGCTGTAATACCAGTGACCTGATTGGAGTTCCAGATTTTCAGACTGCAGATAAGGGTCTTGTTTTATCTCGGTCATCTGGAACCAGGGAATGCAGTGCTGGCTTGCCTCCCTAAGTGCTCTCCTTAACCCATGGAGAACCACTTTCATGCTGTGCATGGCTTTGAAGGTGAACATGGACCTACAAAAACATATCTCCCATGCTTCTGTGTTTACCGCTGTTCCTGTGAAAAATGGCCTTCAATAAAATCATTCTTGGATAGCTATCAAGGCAGTCACGCCATGTATTCCACTTGCCTCGATCTGGATCAAGTAAAAATTGCGGGAGTACAAATGCATTTTAAGCATGCTATCAAGATGCCAAGTGGCCTCCACAAAGGATGTAACTCATGGACTCTGTTTAAAAGGATTAATTAGGAATTGTTCAAAGGAATGAGCAACTCAAATGGGGTCAGAATGGCAATGAACGTCTTTCATATCGCAAATGAGATGCAGAGCATCACACATGTGTTTCAGCTACTTCTGTTGTGGTTCAAGGCTGCCAGTGGCACGTTCTACCTGGAGGTTCTATGGGTGTCTGTCCTAGCTTGGGTTCTCCTTTGAGTCTCAGGGTCCTGAACCTATCACTGGCGCTCCCAATCTGACTTGACTCCTTGTTAATATGAAGCTGGCCGGAGCCTGTAGACAAACCTGAAGTCTGGCCCTCACACTGCCTTAAGGCGGTCTTCCTGGCTCCTGCACGACATGCTTTCCACCCCTCCCCATTGCTGAACAATATATAGGCTTACCTTGCCTTTCAAACGCATTCCCCTACACATTCAAATAAACTAAAGTAAACTATGGGCCTTTCTCTCTCCTTCTCCTTCCCACTCCTCTCTACAACATCCCATTCAATCCTCCTCATATGTCAACATTACCTCTTCCTCTGCTCTCATTTCCCCAATTTCTGTTTTCCTCTCCTCTCAAGCCTCCAACCTGTCCTGCTTTAGCACCTCTTCCTGCACCTTCACCTCATCCAATCTCCCCCACTTGTCCACCTACTCCCTAATGCTCCTCTGCTTGCTCCTCCACTCCGTTCTTCATATCCCTTCACTAATCCGAACACCCACACTGCCACTTCACATCCTCTCTCTTTTATACCTCCTTGTCCCCAACCCCGGGACGAGATTTGACCAACACGCTGAACCACGTTTTATATCAGTTTGCCTTTAGCGATTGATTCAGGCTCAGGGGCATTGAGGATTCAGATGTGTTTGCTTTCTTTCCCCGTCATGCCAGGAACACAGACAGAGCCTTCAAGAGTTCAGTCAGCTACCTTTGTTTTCGAGTTTTTGCACATGCATAGCTAAGCTTACACACTAGGTCTGCTAGCGAAGCCATCAGGACCGCGCTCTTCCTAAGTCTACCTGTTCGTCAGACTATACCCGGTAAGCATTTCTAGGCAGCTCCACAATTCTAAACATAACATGGTTCGAAACAGTCGTATTAATAGAGTGGGGCCATGCTGAAAGTGCCTCTGATCTCGAGGTGCCCTTCCTCAGAACCGCTTAATGGACCAGCATTGTAAATGTCACTATCCCCAGCTGGTCAACTCCATGCTGTAGGAGGCTTGTGGGGAGAAGGGAGACCTGGAGATCCTCATCACAATGCCACTCTGCCTCACCTCACATTGTTGATGGTGGAGCGCCAACCCAGAGAGTTGTGCAAATTGTATTTGTGAATGAATCATCAAGAATGCAAATGCCTTGTGCACTAACACCAAAGTAACTGCATATGCAAAACCACTATTTGCCGTGATTATTTTGTAATCCAGCCCCATGATAAGAAAGTGCACAGCTCTGGTGGTATTGCTACTCTAGTCTGATTCTTCTAAGAGAGTAACTTTTCCACAATCAATCAAGGGAATAACCACCATTGTTTAACATTTTTACTGATACCATTAATGAGGGAGGCCACATTGCTGGGCATTAGTCACACCACCACAGTAAAACATCCAATGAAAACCCAGCAAACAAGCATTCAGATCCATGAAAGCTTCCACTGGGAAGTTCTTGATTGAAGACCTTGCCAACCTGCACCTCCACGTGATGATCTATCTCAAAGGAAACAGGACTGCGACTCGCTACTTCATGTACTCATCACGACCCTCAAAGCCAACATTAACTGCCATGCCCCAGTAAAACACTCCACCCTCAAACCTAACCATCACATCCTGGTACAAACAAGGAGTCAACCTCAACAGAAAAACCATCAGAAACCATGGAAAATTTGGTGACAGTCCAGTAGTGCATTCGACCTTGCCATGCCCAAGGAAATGTGCACTACATTCAAATGACTGATCACCACTTTGATGTCAAACTACCAGGACACAATAGCCAAGGTCAACAACTACAGTGGAGCTCTCATCAAGTCCATCAAACATGATGTCAACCCTCTTCCCCTCCCATCCGTTACCGCACTAAATAAAACAAATCCACCACTGTCAACTCTTTCTTCATCAGCATGATCCATCAGCACATAAACACTAACACCACAGCTGAAGGCATACCACACATCCCAAATCACACAACTACTGTCTGGACAACTTTCAAGACACTCACCATGGAAGACATGACTGTCACTATAGCATTGCTGAAGACCACATCATACACAGATGGCACCCTCCAATACTCCATTATCAAGACTCGTCTGACAGAATCACTCCACCCTTACCTAGCAATCATAAACAGCTGTCTTACTCAAGGCATCATACCCTCTATCCTCAGGACCGCACAAATCCTCCCATATCTCAAGAAACCAAGGCTAGATCCTGATGACCTTCGAACCTACCACCCTACAACTCATCCTCCCTTCATAGGTAAGATCATTGAGAAAGCAAGAGTCAAGCAACTCCCCCCCCCCAACACATCAATACAAACATCCTCCTTCACTACTTCCAATCTGATTTCAGATGCATCACAAAAATTGCTACCATTAAGGTCATCCACCCAATTACTAGCTCTACCCATCACGTTTGGAGTCACAGACAGATCCATGCTATGACCCTTGACCTTCAACACTTAAATTGAACTGCGCAAAATCCTACTCATTCTACACAATATCCACATCCACCAATTGGCAGATGGCACGCAGCTCTATCTTAAGATCCCCCCCATTGAAGGCATCAACAGGCTCAAATCCTGCCTCACATTGATCCAGTCCTCTATGTTAAGTGAATACCTGAGGCTCAAGACGTACTTCCTACTGCTGACCAACACCACCAAAAACCCTGAATTTTAAATCTGGCCCTCCGCTATGACACGCAATGGCTTCTCACCCTAGCTGGCCACCCGAGTCAAGACTCTTCGGTTTTACATTGACAGACACCTCTCTTTCAAGAAGTACACAGCAAGAAAGACACAAAAAGCTTGGTACCAACTATCCATATTGTGAAAAATCAAGCTCTTTATCTCAGCAAACAACTTCAGATCTGCTGTCCGAGCCTTGGTCCTCTCCCACCTGGATGGTGGTAATGCCCTCCTGGAAGGTCTTCCAGTGACCCCCCCAGCACCTCTAGGATAGTTCTTTGATGCGCAGCACTTCTCATCAAGGGGATCCTAAAATTTTACTCCATCAACCCAAACCTCATCAATTTACAATTTAGGATCGGTTTATTTTTGTTTTCCATCATTTGCTATGGTTTTATATGTTAACTTTCCTTCCTTGTACATATTTTTTTTTTTTAAAGAATAGCAGTCTGCCCTATGTTTTGAAGTGCCTCAATACAATTCACCATCCCAGGCATTGCTGTTTTGGAGCTTCCCCAGTGAAACTCATACACAAGTCAACACACCTGAAGCCATACTGTATATCCACCTTATGAAAAACATGTAAAGTGGACGTCTACTGAAAATGAACGCGGCCCAATAACCAGCTGAATGGAATGCTACCCACTCAAGAGAGCCACAGTACTGAATTACTTCTCGGTGCCTCTGAGAAATATCAATTTCCCCATCAGCCTGGCCCTGCCCATAACACAGAATCGAAATGGGAGGCAAATCTCTTCTAAACAGGTGCACCAAAAGCAACCCCAGAGGGAATGTTCTCTGTACATTTTGTGTACACCCAAAAGGATCCCCATTTCTTGTTCAAGCAGGATTGTGCTCGTGTTGCATGCACCAATCTGACCTGTTTTCTTTCACAATACTATGCTCTCCTTTTTCTTGTGTGTGTGTAAGGCATTCCTAATTAAGCCAGCACTAGCCTTCGGAGCAAATTAGCAAGGTAGACGACTAACTTCGTCGAGGTAATTTTCTAAAACGGTCTGCATTAACCTGATCTTTCCGAGCAGGACAGTCTGTGGCAATGATTTATGTAGATTGAGAGGGTTTCCCTCCAGAGGCAAAGGTCTTGCAATTCCTTTCTTTTTTCGGTTCATGGTTTCTGATTTCTCAATTTAAGAAGTGCTGCTGTGTTCACCTGTTTGGCTGCCTCTACGGCTGTCCCCCTTAAACAAATTCTCAGTCAGCGTGTTCATCAAAATGTGGAGCTTGACGCCGGGGCGCAGAGTACGACATCTTCATCTGCAGCTCCTCCTGGTGATCCCGGCGCACTGGAGTAGAAGCATCAATCCGGGATCCCGCTTGTTGCAGTTTCTTTTTTAGACAGTAAATCTATTTCTTGAAGGATGATCGAACAAGGGCCTCTGTTACAGAGTGGGTGTGTTACATTTTACCTGCCGACCGGGGAAGACACATAGTTCACACACTGCGCGTTATTGGTAGGACTCATCAAATGCTCACTATTGGACGTTGTTTGGAACTTCCTTTCCTTCTGTGTTTTGTCAGGAAGCCCAGGAGGTCATTAAGAAACATAGGCCAGTGCTTAGGGATGTATGGTGTATTTTGTCGGATAACACAAATAAAGGTCTCAACATGGAGCAACAAAGGAGAACGACTTCTCCCTTGATCTCCCAATTCAAGAAGATAGAACAACGCCCCCTCGAGTCCAATAAAAGAAAATCCAAAGAAAGTTTGAGGGAGTCTTTCAATAGTCACACAAATCTATCCAGGCCCCCTCTCTGACCGTTATGATATGATATATGTTTATTTATATAGCGCCTATACACAATGTGTTTCAAAGCGCTATAATGTGTTGGTGGCTTCCAGTCACTCACAGTCCAAGTGGTGATTTTTCTATGGTACTTCTTTTCAGATGGGTGCTAGACAGGATTTCATACGACTTCACCTTCTCAGTAGGATCCGTTTACCCCGTTTCAGGGGTTGCATGTTGCCTTTATCCATATCTGAGCAGCCACACTGGTGAGGCTGGGAGCCAGTAAGCTTGGGCCCCAAGGCACTTGTCTGGATGTTAGTTTATTGGCTGTGTTGGTGAGAGGGGCTTCACTCCAGCCCAAGAAAAGTCTCCCCCGTTTGTCTACCATCTTCACACCTCCATAACAATATCTTTTCTCAGGGACCCTCTTCTATTCTCCCATCTCTTCCACCATCATCATTTTTCTCATGCTGATGTCCTGTCACCTTCCAATCACCTCACCAGGTGCTCTACCCAATCCTTTCTGGCCCATTAGTCAGGCAGGTGTATAGCCTAGCTGGGGGACCTTCCAGCTCGGTCTCAGCCTTCTCAGGTTTCATCTTTTCTCTACCTGCTCCAACAATGGCTCCAGTGCCTCCTCCTTTTGACACTACCTCCTCTTGCTTCTGCCTCACCAACTCTGGATAGGGCACCACCACCTTGCATACCTGCCCTTCTGTGCAACCCCATCCTCCTGGTCACTCCTTCTACCCCCATTCCCATTTCCTAACGATCTTTGCACCTTATCTAGAAGTCTTGCATCCTCTTCTTGCAGGTTCTTCTTGTCCCCCGCAATCTCCACTTCCGCCTTCACTTTCTCTTTCCCACCTCCTTAATTTCCCCTGCAAGTTACACCCCATCCTCTACTGCAAGACACTTCATTTTCTTTCCTCCAAGTTGTCTTGTCTCCTTAGCATCCAGGTTTCTCCACACCGGCGTCATCCGTTATGCTTCTCTAGCCACAACAATGGTCCTTTCTCCACAGCCCTGCACCATCTGGTCTGACACCTTTCTTCCAACCATTGCCTCCTATATAAGGGCTTGACCCAACCTCCAGGGACCGTCCCTCATCAATGTCTCTCTGTTGTGTGTGGGAAATGCTTGGTTACTGAATACAAAATTGAATGACATTTGGAGTCTTATAACGTTATTTCTTCTATGTGGAATAAATCAACGGTTTCCTAAATTGATGGAAATAAAAATGGGCAGGATAGCCTAACGCGATAGTGCTGCAGTACCTTATGAGTAATGATTGTGGATTTAGAAAGCACACACCTCAAATCTGCGACTGGACAGGCTCGCACATAGTGACGACATCCACTGCACATTATGATGTCATATTAGAATCTCCAAAAAGAGGATCCTTTGGTGGTTTCCTAATTTTGAAAGACCCTGCTTCTGCATCTGCAAAAGGGCATTCAAAATGTCCACCAGATATAATTATGGCAGACACTCCAGGGCAGGGGTTGCTACCTATGGAAACAGCCTAAAAACACAGCACTTGCTTTCATTAAAGAAGACCTTGCTACCTTTTTTTCAGAGATTTGCAGTAAAGTATTCAGCGGACCATTACTGCCTTGAAAGATGAAATTAAGAAAAGTCTACGAGTGGTGTAACTGGAACTTTAATCATTGTGTGACAGAGGATATCAATGAAAATACAATACATGTTTCATGTTAGTTCTTAATCTATGTATGTCCACTCATGTATTGTCCTCAGTGACTGTTCCATTTACTCCCCTCCACAACCTGGTCAGAATGTCCCTCAAACTCAAGCCATTGTAAGAGGCTCACTTCTTCCTGTCGAATCTGATTTCTTATCTAGTGTACATTCTTTTGTGCCTCTAAGAGCATTCTTCCGACCTGTAAATAATAAATAAAACAAGAGATATAGTTATGTTATGTTACTGAATTTGTATCGCACAGCCAGGTACCCGAAGGCTTAAGGGCGCTGAGACATAGACAACCATCAACTTACAATACACAACATCAAAAGTAAACAGGATATCAGGAAAAGTCCCAGGGAGGGCAGATCGCATGCGGCATGCTCAGGGATTATGAGAACGGGCCAGTTTTCAGCCCTTTCTATGTTCTGTTATTGAATGTGTATAGCGCAGCTAGGTACCCGAAGTGTACGAAATGACTATGTTAGAAAGGAACATTGCAGCCTTTAAATCCTTAACCATCCAATTATTAGATAAGTGGGATGATTAGGAGCATGGGTCGCAGAGGAGTAATCTCTGAAGTTTCTCAAGGAAGCAATGGAGGATTTAATTTTGATGCACAAGATAAGGATCTGTTTATATCTCCACTCTGTTGATAGTGGTACTACTATAGACACAAAGACCATTGGTGGGGCCCCAAGTCTGCAACAAATAAGGAAAGGCTTGGTGGAATAAGAATAAGAGTGGAATTTTATGAATAGGTCTCTAATGGGGGAATTTTAGCTTGAGCACTGGATACAAAGTGCACAGAGTTTAAAGACCATAAAATACATGTGTTTCTAGGGATCGCCACACACACTGTAATGTAGTGATGCGAGTTCTAGCCTATCCTTGACCATTTACAATGACATATCTCTTCCAGATGGAAATTCCCTTGTGGTCTACCTTTCAGATACGACGACGTTCAGAAGCATATGACGTCAGTTAAAGAGCGGGGAGATTTGTGATAAAGATACAGCTATCAACCCAAGCAAAGAGCAAGCTAGCCATCAAACCAGGAATAGAGGCTGGTCATGTCTTGACAATAAAGGGAATGCCGGTATAAATCCGGGCTAGAGCTATGAGCTTCAAAGCGTGCTCTGCGCGTGCTCTAGAGTTGGAAGAGCAATATGTACTGGAGGCAACAATAAGGGCAGCGTACATGATATCATTCAAATGTTTTTTTTTCAAGTTACGGCTTTTGGCTAGGTTTCTTCATTTTTATTTTCCTACAAATAAATTAGCCTATTATGGGGTCCAAAGCGGTTCGTAAAAATGCCTGGCTGTCGGAAGCTGGATGCGAAACATGCGGTGAGGGGATGGCAATGTTCCATGTTTACTGGGTTTATTGTGAGTTGGAAGGCGAAGAGAAAATTGGGACAGAATGGGAAAATTGGGAGAGGATGAGTGGGAAGAAAGAGAGCTGTATTCCAACGATATGGGACAGAAAGGGAAAATTGGGAGAGGATGAGTGGGAAGAAAAAGTGCTGTAATTCAACAATATATAAAGGAACTCATGTGTTTTGTAGGGGGGATTGTTTTGCAATACTTTATTTACCATAGAGTGGATGGTTAGAGCCTGAAGACTCAGGTCTTGATTCTGAGCTCCATGTAGAATAGAAAATGTGTACTTTCTTGATGTAACACTTATTTGTTGCTCCATATTCTGTATCTATATACAAATAAGCACATAACATGGAACAAAGTAGGAAAGTGTCATTCTATCATGAAATTACCCTTCTTATTTTACATGGTGCACAAAATCAGACCACCATTTGTTTCCGAAGAAAAAATCTGCCATGACCCCCAACATAGGAATTTCCTTTTGGTAGCACAAGTCTCTTCCTCATCCAAGTGGGCCAGTGGAGTCTCTTTGATCCACAGGTCGGCAAGCTTTAGGTTGGATTCAACTATTTATGACAAGGGCAGGTTTGTTATTCTTACAGGCATCTTGATAATAGGACTAAAAATGAGTGATGATATGTCGCCTAAGGAAAGTGACAGTATATACGTTCTCAACTCTTTCCAAAAAATTGGAAGATATTAACAGGGAGGTAGTTCTGGAAGATTATATAAATATCCTGAGGGCAAGGTCATTACACCGCTCTAAAGGAATACAGGAAGGGGGTAAATTAGCCTCTGAAGAGGAATTAGAAAAATTGTCATCACAATGATTACAAAGCACTTGGAGAACAAATAACCCATGAATTAAAGTGTATACATTTTATCTCCACTCAAATTGGGTCCATACCATAATTGACTTCATTTTGATGAACTTCACTCTCAAACCAATCATATAGGATATTACAATGCAGCCCTATTTGCTTTCAGATCATTGTCCTATTCTCTTAATTGTTAAGCTGTAACTAGCAGAAGAAGGCGATGAGGCGTGCCTGTACAGGACCACAGTATATACTGAAGGAAGAGATATATATCTTATATACCATGCACTGTTGACACCTGTGTAGTTTCTTGGCGGATCTGTAAAGCAAGAGGGAGGAGGGTAAGTTAGTAGGACTGAGTAGGAGAAAAGAGCGAGAGCGCTGTGATGTGCTGCTCGCAGCTTCAGTTTGGTTGACACAGTTTGCTGAGCGTAGATGTGGTTTTAGGTTGATAGCAGCCAAGTGCTGTTGAGCGAGGCTGTGTGTGGTTTGTTTCATTGTTGTATATTATATAATAGTTCTTATTGCTGAATGACACACAGTCTACATTCTGTGATTTTACGGGTGATGCTTTCAAAGCCTAGCTGAGTGGCAGTCTTATTCCTGCTCCCACACATTTTGATAGGGTATAGAGACATTCTAAGGATTTGTTATAGAGTGAATTGAAATATCTGGAATCTTAGTTTAAGCAATCTGGTTCCAGGTGAACCTTTTGCAAAATACTGCATCTTAGAAGACTGAATTCAAGAGTTCAAATTAATATATCTACTGAATCTGGAATGTACAATTTTTGAGACGCTGTTCAGCAATATGATGAATCCATGGGAATCGTCACTGCTTCCATGGGGGAGCCTCTTACTATGAGGCCAGGGTGGTGAGGCAGCTACCTTATAGTCCCCCTGGGGGTGATGGGGAGGGTGCATTCAGGGGGTGGATCTCACGGGCAGGGAAAGCCTTCTTGGGATGGGTGACAATGGCCTGGGAGAATGCAGTATTTTCCACGCCCACCACAGTGAGACCCCATAACTGTACTCCCCAACCTTCCTTTTCTATGCTCACATAAAGCAGGGCACTACCCTCCTGCATGGCAAAGTCGCTCCCAACCCTTTTCTTCTTAAACCTGAGTGGTAGTACTGGTGCGAGGAGGAGGCCCAAGTGATGAAGAGCACTTGGAGGAACTGAGTTGCCATGCTAGTCTTTTGACTGATCCCATTGGTCTAGCTCCATTCAAAAAGAATGAGGGAGAAAAAAAAAGCAATGGAGACCTCCTCTCGGTACGGACCGAGAACTCTGGAAGCTGGATGGAGAGGCTCAGAACTGAAGAGGAGATGGCATCATGGTAAGCTGCACGTCTGTGAAAGCCGCGCTGTGGTGGATTCTAGATGGGAAGATGGAAAGTGCCTTTCTTCCGATTGGGGAAACCAGAGCACAGAGGAAACGCTTCCTGACTGCTGGAGGAAGCCGAGGAGCCGCAGAGGAGCATTGAGGGACCCATACGTTGCCATATAAAGCCAGTGAGCCCACAAGAGTAAGATGGGATGCCAGGGCGCTTGCTGGGAGATCACAAGGCTGGAAAAGTTGGGTCTAGGACCCAAGAGTGATCACAGGCATCATCTCCCTTGGCGCAGTACTTATGAGAAGAATTGTCTGGAAGAGGAGAGGGACTCTCTTGGGGCCTATCAGAAGAAGCGAGAACTAGTGAAAGAGAAAACCTAGCAGGAAGGTAAACCAGGTGTGTGTCCTTGGAGAGAAAAAAAGGGAACAAAGCCTGAGAAAGGCTAGGGGGAGAGAGGCATTCCCTCCCCCCCCCCCCAGCCTTCTAAACTTTCTGAAGCCAGGAGAAGAGAGCTATTCACACGTTGAACATGACATTGAACTGTAAAAGCCTGAGAAAAGCCATAGGAACAACCATAACCCTTGGCACTATGAAATGTAAAAGAAGCCTGAGAAAGGCCAAGGGAAGATCCATACCCCTTTTCATTGCCAACTGTGACAGATGAGAGGCAAATCCTCTTGGCATTGTAAATGATGTGACCAGGGGAAAGGAGTCATTCCCCCTGGTGTTGGTTGATTTTTGAACACTACACAGGGGAATGGAGTCACAACCTCCTCCCTCCCTGACGTTGTTAAAGAAACATGGAAAGCCAGGAGAGGGGAGAAGCTATTGCTCTTTGTGAACCATAAGACTAGGTCTGTCATAAGACTGAAGGGTGTCATCCCCACTGGTTTGTTTTGGAGAAATTTTGTTTGGAGACATCTTGTTCTGATCCGTATTCAAATAAAAACTGTGGATCCATACCCAGAGGAAGGGGAGCCATTCCTCTGAAGTTAGAAGTCCTGTTTTCCTTTTCTTTTGGTATAACTGTAAGGGTTGGAAATGGGCATTTAAACAGGACAATAGACAATTTAGTTTGACAGGCATCCTGACCAGGTCCTTAGTTATTTTATTGAGGCAGGGAGACCACTCTTAGATTTAGGGAAAGGTAGGAGTTTCCCCAACCCCTTTTGACTTTTTTTCCCAAAAAGTTTATGACCATCAAAATGCCACCTGTGTGTCGTTTGCCTTCTTCTGCACCCTTACACCAATCTACGAAAAACTATAGATCAAGTGTAATTTATTCAGCCTATTTGATGTCAATCAGGGGTTAGCCTTTTCTTAAGAGTCACAGAAAAGGGCAGTCTTTGTGGAGCATTATAAATATATCGGTCCACAAGAATGCTGTGTTAAATGACTTACATTGAAATATTGTTAGAAATTTGCATGCCCAATCGTTATGCCCAAAATTAGAGATTGGCTGCAGTCTGCAGACACAAGAGAAGAGGTAATCACAGCAATTCAAGCTCTTCAATAATACACCAGGCCCATATGGCTTCAGCCACCATTTTATTTTTACAGAACATTCTCCAGGGAACAGCTGGGTCCCTTGCAAGGTTGGTGACTCTTTCTGTAAGGGTTGGGCTTCGCAGAGATTTAATAAAAGAGCAACAGTGAAACCTACTCCCAAAAACAGTAAAGACCCTGATCTCTGTAATTTGTACAGGCCTATACCACTCTTCAAATTAGACATTAAATTATTGACACTGATCCTTACTACTGCTTAGACATGGTATTACCAGATCTCATGCACATTGATAAATAAGGTTTTGTGACAGGGCAACAAACCTTCAACAACAAAGAAAGACAGATTAACTAGGTTCTCAATAGGGCCTGCCATTCTACTTACATTAGATGCTAAGAAAGCATATGATAGGGAGGAGTAGACCATCTTTAAGTTGACATTAGAGGCAGGGATTTGGTAGCAGGTTTATTCTTAGGATTCTCTCAAGTTATATCACCCCAATTACAAGGGTTAGAGTAAACAAGGTCAAGTTGGTTCTAATTCCCCATTAGGAGAGGGGCCAGACACTTCTCCCCCCCGCACCGCTTATTCATTCTCTCTATGGAAAAGTTTACAAGTAGAATCAGAGCAAACAGCACAATTAGGGGGATCAGACCTGGAGTGGGTGATTATATGTTTGCAATATTCACCAATGTTGTTCTTGCCTTGCTTTCAGACCCCGCTAAATTCCTAGCCAGACCGCAGCGAAGGGATTGGGATATTTTCAGCAGCCACTTCAATCTCCTAAATCAAACTAAGCATAAAAATGAGTACAGCGGATATTGTTAAAATCTTAAACCTAGTTAAATACAAATAGACTTCTCATGAGGTGCAAGAGTTACAGCAACAGACGTGGGCTATTAAATGAAATTGGTGTTCTCCTGGTTTGGAAGGATCAACATTGTATACATAAATCTCATTCATAGATTTCTGTATTACTATCAGGCTTGTCCACGAATTTTCCTAAATGAGATCTTATTTAGTTTGAAAAAGACATGTTCACATTTATTTTGATTGGCAAGAGTTAGAGGATTGACCATAGACTGGTATTAACTGGGAAAGAGAAATGGATAGATTGCCCGGATACGATTGATTTTATATGGCCTCTCAACCACAGATGTGTAGGGAATGAAACATCAGTCTACTAAGCAATGGCGGGAAATTGACGGTGTGGTTAGTGGCAGGTGCATGTGAGACTCCATCTGGCTGCCGAGAGATCAGACCACCAGCGTTTATATCCGCCGTATTACAAGAACAGTTATGTAAGTATGCAATAATGTTGCTTCTAAAACAGGCCACACTATATTCTCTTCACCCTTTAGACCCATCTCTGGAAATCCCGTTTTTTCCCCACTAGGTTAAAAAAATGCATTGTATTAAATTGGAAGGAAGGGGACTGCTTGACGAAACCATACCTTTTAGTAGGAGAGAGGGTTAAATTGTTTATAGAATTGTAAGTGACTTCAATCCAGCACTCCAACTAAGTCAATGCCTAGTATGGGATGCCCAATGGAAGCCCTTATTTATATATTTGTATGTCAAAGTTCTTTAAATCTGGATGATGAACCCTTATATAACGCCCCTCTCTTTGAATCTCTCTGACCTCACTGAGCCAAGAAGTAGGTTTGTTTTGCAAATTAAAAGGTTTATTTGAAGAACTGAACAATATATATATATCACCCTTTTATGAATAGAATAATGTCTGAATAGCACACTTATGAATATGAACACTGATCAGCAATGGATAATATTACAATATCAACAATCTCTTTAATCAGTTAGGAATAGGAAGGATGCTTTAGCAGAGAATACTTTATATGGATTCAAGGAAATGCAATAATAGGAAAGAATGCAGCACAGAAATAAAACTTATTACGATTTCCACAAAAGACAATATGATCACTCTTTCCCCTGTGACTACTCACTCCCCCCATTATGCAATATGAAGAGATGGAAATGAGGGTACACAGGTTTCACGAATACAATCAATAATGCAGTTCAATCCCAGTTACCCCACCAAGCTTAGAGAGAACAGGTATGATTTTAAAACAGGTCAATCACTTTTAAATGTGGTTTGCAATGAATGGGAAAAATGCTAAAAATGACTTTAATTCACAAAAGAAGATTCAGGATAAGTGAGAGTTACTTTGGATTGGTTCAGGTCAACACTAGCAATGATTTATGAATGATTATCAGAATGAAAACGAAATTCAGCAGTTGCAAACAAGAAACAGCTATTCTGACATGTGGTAAAATTTAACCAAAAATGCAATTCGCTGCAACTTTTCCGCGTGCTGGAAACGCGATTGCAAATTTCGGTTCTAGGACGTGCAGTTCCAAAGTTACAGAGTTTTTTGTGAAGGTAGATTTTTCAGAAACAGAGTCAAGATTTCAAAATGCAAGATGCGCTTTAAAGATTTACCAACAAGGATAGGCTTACACTAAGGAGCTATGAAGCAGCAAGACACTCAATGGGCAGCCACCAGAACAGCGGCGCCTCTGCCCTGAGCCCCGTCCGTCAAAACACTTGTCCCTCTTCAGAAGATATCAGCGCAAAGATGATTATTGCTACAATTATCAAGAATTATGTGGAGGAGAGAAGAATTAAGGATAGACAACAGAGGTTCTGTAATGCAGTTCTGGACAGATCGAAATGGGTGGAATAGTATTACTTTAAACTAAGATTGGTTATGTACAGTTCTAGACTGGATACTCACTCCTATGGCTTTGGAATGGAGGGGCCCCGTCAAAGATCTGGTCAAGTGTTTGGCTGGGGTTTTCTCGCCACCGGACAGGTCTTGGGCACTGGGTTCTGCTCTCAGCACTGCACTGCGGTGTGCGCAGTCTCTTGGACTGGATCTGACGGGTTCTGGATACAGCTCTGCTTTCTGGGTCTGGATCTTGGTTCTAGCACAATGTTCTTGGCTAGAATAGCAAAACCGCACAGCCCGCCTGTTGAATGTGAGAGCCACTTGGAAGTTTAGGGGTTAGAATCAGGTTGCTAGGTTCTGCAGGCCTGCTGAGAAGGGTTCAGCTTTTGGGTTAGGCCTCTCTGCTTCAAAGTTCTAGAGTTGGTTCTAGAGTTTGGTTCTGGATCTATGTCTGGAGCTCTGTCTGGATCTTCTTGCAGGGTGCTTCACCAAGAAATCAGTTGAGTAGTGGAAAAGTGTGTCTCCTGTCTGTCCTCAGCAGTCCCTATTTATGTATTTCCAAAGTGGGTGGGGAAGCCGATTCTCTATGCCCAACCCTCTAAGGATCTAATAGGTCAGGGAATTTCCTATCCCCTGATTGGAGAAAGGATCAGCGTGTCATCCTGTGTCATCTTTATGGGTTAGGGGAAAACCCTCCCCTTTGCCTCTGTACAGAGTATCTTATTTTTCATAAAACACATATTTACAATATACACAAGTTGTTAATATTACATAAATCACATGACAGATCAACTAAGGTACATTTCTGTTCAACTCTCATCTTCCTAAGAGCTTTGGTTCAGAAATGACCACTTTTTGCGCTTTTGGTGGGTTTCTCAATATTATTTCTGCACCAATTTTTAGACATGCATGCACACCCCATCTGAGCACAATTCTGTAATTTTACCGGTTCCTGGCATAAACACAGTAGCTACAATATGAATAACTCTGGGGTTTGGTCTCAGAACACCGCACAGAGTCCAGCTTAGTCTTCAACTGTGAGCGAATTTTTCATTTTAACAATCTCAAAGTTTCACATTTTTGTCAGTTCGGTACAATATTTTATAAGCATTTTTCTAAAACATACATGTGCTTTCTGAATCCACACAATGGTTTGTCTCCGCCTCCAAGGTCTGGGCTGACTCAGGGGTCACATGTCTCTCCTTCCTGCAGGCAATTTGTTGTCAGTCACACTCGAATTATCATTTTCTATTCAGCCCAAGGATTCCTTTGTCTGCACTGAGAGCAACAGGCCAGCGTGCCCCTCCTAGTTCCTATTCACAAGAGCCTGTCAATCTCTTAGCCAAGGGCAGGGGGAAGTCTCCTTTGTCCAGGGAGAAGGTGTGGAATTCATTTGAACACAGTATAGGAAACTTTAACTCTTAACCCAATGTCTAAAAATTGTCTTTTCTTATAAAATAACTCACATTTTTAACACATACATTAAACAATTTCTTGCTTCAAGCCTTTTCAGAATATGGTTTTAAATTGTATCAACCTCTTAGGCTTCTGATAGCAAGTCTTTCTTTGGCATATTTTGAGTTCCATGTTCAACTTTACCCAAAATGGTTGTAAAACGCCGGCTTCTGGTAGAGGTGAGTAACAGTATTACACCCATTTTTGACAATTTTCTTCCAGCAAGCAATCCTCAAAAGTATACTTTGTTCAGATATAGATACACTTCTGTGGACTCTATATTTATGTAGATTCCAGAAGGAGAATGATGTTGACCACCCAACAAGGAGGTTGGATCTCCTTGGGTGGTTTGTAAGCCATGATTTCTACAAATTTGACCCCAAATAAAAACGGATTTTTGAAACCAGCTCCGTTTCTTTTGCAATGATTTTGCTCTGTGAGCAGCCAAATGATGGGTTTCGGCAGTGGTCTCCTGTGTTACCACTGATATAGGCACAAAGTAGATGGTGGCCTATATTTTTCAGGTTTTCACTGCGTACTTCCTGGTGTTTCTGGCGAGAAGCATGCTTTCCGGCGGCCATTATGATGTTTCTGCTGCCAGCAATGCACAGTGATGTTGCAGGGCTTGGAGTAGTGGGTTAAGACATCCCACAGAATGCACGACTTTGCTGTAGTTGAAGCTGATAAGATGGATGATTTACAGATCTGCCATTGAATAATAGACAAGGGGATACAGGCTGGGGTAGTGAGATACATGTATCCAGTATGCCTCTTAATGCCACGTGTCGTGATCATGCCAGATATTTAGAAAATGTTGCCAAGAGGTCTTTCATTTTGTGGTGAATGTTATGGAAGAAGATTTACCATGGGACCCAACGGGTGAGCGTACATGGTTCACCTGTTGCATGCACCAAATTTAGTACTTGGTATATCCATTTTTCTCACATCAAAGTTGTCTATCAGAGCACGCTGGGATAAGAAGAGGGCACCATCATATAGTCTCTGGTGGAATAAACCCTGGCACAAGTTAGTATCGGAAAGACTTTTTGACCACGTCAATACCAAGCTGCTGATCCGTCTCAATATTGATCAGGCTGAGGCAGCGGCATGCTTGAATAAGTGCCTGGCAGCCGTGGGCGAGTAGATGGGCCACGACTGGTTGAAGCTGAATGGGGAGAAAACGGAGGTGATGGTGGTAGGATCTTGTCACGCTCGGCGACCGCGGCCGCGATCGCTGGTGCTTATGGAGACGCTGGCGCTGGAGCGGCCATTGACATGGCCGCTACGCTGCCGCACGTTATCCGGCAGCGTTCTAGCGTTCGGACGTCTTTCCAACGGCGCACTTTATCAGGAGCGCCAACCCGGAAGTCCGCGCGTTGCAACCCATTCGCGTTAGGCTTCCGGGTTAGTACGCTCCTGTCTCTGTCCTCCGTGTTCCACTTACCTCTCCCCTATTATCCCTTAGTCTTGGCTCTTCTCTACTAGCCTTGGCTTTGCTCTGCTTGCAGTCTAGTACTTCTCCTCGTGGTATTCTACTCCCTCTCTTTACCTTACCCTCTTAATCCTCCAAGCTTCTCTTCTTTCCTTGTATTCCGCTTCAGTTTGTCCTCAGCCATTCCCCTGGTCTTCCCTTCCTGGTCGGATGGTCTTGGCCTGCATATCATTTCAATCCGGTATCCAGCCTGCGTACTCCATCAAAAGGGGTTTTTTTATGCCGGTTGGCTTTTTCCCCTGCATTGGTCTGCCCCGGTTCGGGGGCCCCCCTTAGGCCCCGAGTCAGAGGGGCAGGGTGGCTTCCTCTCGAGGCAGACCCCATCTGCTTTCCAGAGAAGAAGCTTTGAGAAGGAGGAGATTTGGACTCCAGACTAAAGAAGAGTCAGCAGGTGAGCAGGAGGGCATAAGGGACACCGTGGTTGGAAAGGAATCCGTTAAGTCAGGGAGCAAATCTGACAGATCTCCCCTGGTCCATTCACTGTTGATTTCCTCCTTCTGGCCCTCTTCTCTGGGCCCACTCCGGTGCCCTCCACCAAAGTTAAATATTTGGGGGTCCTTATGACTAACAACTTGTCAATGGCAGGTCAGGTATCGGCAGTCTGACAGACTGGTCATCTTCAGCTGAAAATATTGAGAAAGACCCTCAATTTGATCCCGCCCACACTCCGTCCTCCTGTGGTAGCCACCATGATTATGACCAAGTTTGATTATTGCAACACTCTCTATCTGGCCCAGCCTAAGGGGCTCTTGGGCCGATTGCAACACCTTCAAAACAGGGCAGCTCAGGTGGAAATCGGGTCCCCTTATGGGGCCCATATCACCCACATACTGTATTCCTTACACTGGCTCCCGGGGGGCCCAGCGCATCCAGTGTAAGTCTTTGTGCATCGTACACGGTGCTCTTTATGACCAGGGAGTGGAATATTTGTGCACTAAAATATGATATCCACTCTGCAATCTGACTCAGTTTTATTTTAATTTTTATTATTAACCTGACAACTACCTAACTATAACCATATTCCCAAGTATGCTTTTTTAATACATGGATGACTGGGGGAGTATGGGAGGAGTTTCAAGGTTTGAGGATTTCAGGTAAAATTATCGATAAGAGAATGTGTTATTGCTAAGGCTTTGATTGGCCTGCATCCTACTTCTAATTCGTGTGGATGAAGTCAAACTTGGTTCAAGCATGTTTATTGCACCAGTAATGCATTTACAACAGCAATTAAGTCATTAAGTCTCAGAACACAGTTAAGAAAGAACATGGGCAGGCCAAAGTTTTGATGTTAAAGCTAAAACAGCAAGATCCTAGGAGGATGTGTTCTGGGTGAGGAGGGGCCAGTAGCGAGTGTGAATGGTCATAGGGATTAGAATTTCTATGGGCAGTCAATGGGTGGGTAAATAACCAAACACCCACAAGCTATGTGTCCCTCCTCTGATCCCATCTCCTTCCTAGTTTTACTTTAATTCAATAGTTTAGGCTTACAGGCGCCACCCAATAGACACAACTAAAAAAGTGGGTGGAGGTCAAGCATGATTTAGAACCTCATTTTAAAAAGTAATGTCTGAATTGAAAATAGGAAGCAGGCCCCCTTGTTCTTGCTTTTTGCCATCAGGTAATTCTTAGAATAGAGAAGAAGTACTGAGACAGGAATTAGAATGGTATGTTATACTGGATGTGTACCAGTATACTTTTTTTACTATAATGTATACACACCAATAGCATTGCACTATCCATAAGCAAGAGTTCCCCTGAAGAAAGCTTGGTAGCACCCCAAGGGCTAAAACATGTCGGCTGTGGTTCCAGCTCTAGTATCACAGACGAGATGAAAGGGTTGGGTGAGCGCGTGGGGGGTAAAAGACAAGACAACACCGACATATTTTTAAATGATGGATGTAAATATTTTATGTCAAAAAATCTTGAGTCTGTGGTGGACACAGAGAGAAGGTGTTCCTTCTTTTGAAAAACGAATAAAGCAGTTCTAGATAAAGGGAGTACATTGGCCGATTTACGGGCACCCCTGGACCTCTGAAGGTTTTGGCCATAGTAACATGGCATAATGTAGCCATGGAGTCTTCCGAGGTTGCCTAAATAAGTATCATTGAGTTTAGTAATATCAAAAGGAATATTCACAGCAGACTTTTACTTTACAAAAAAAAACATATAGTGCTCACCCAGAGTCTGCGACATGTCGCGATTGCGCCATGAAGCCATTCGTCCTTCTTGACTTTTATCAATTGTTTTCACAGCGATAGAGAAAGTCGCAAAGCGATTGGTTCATGCTGTCCTACAGATGAGTGGCCCATCCGCCACCTTTACACCCAAAAAATTGGCAAATACTGCCAAAAAATCAAAATGGGCAGTAAAACACTGACAACAGAATATAGGAAACAGCCTTGTCTTTGTGCCCCTGCTCTCACCCACACAGCCCCAGAGATATGTTTGGCCCAGTGGTCAAAGTGAGCGGGAGCAGTCGGGATCGGTACTCCTCTACTTTTTTTAAATTATCTTTTACAGCTCCTATACTTTTATTTTAAAAAGGAACAGTTCCGGAATGGTTTCGTTTTAAAATAAAAGTGTAGGAAGATGTTGAAACTTGCACTTTCAGTGCACTGCACTGAAAGTTCCCTTAAACAGCAGGTGCAAGTGTTTGGGGTGTGTATTGTATGTGGCAGGGGACGTGGTGATGGGGCTTGTGAGGAGTGGGTAGAGGCCAGCAGGGAACATAGTTCCACTACTTCTTTTCGTACACTTCGACCACTGGTTTGGACCAGTAGTGCCTGCAGTACCACCAGAAGAAACTATCATTACTGCTTGATCGGAAGAAGTAAACATGCATCTTGTCCCGGGAGGATAGCTCGGGGACAGCGCGCTCGCCTTGAGATCAAAACGACGCCGATCCCCGGGTCTGCGCTTAGAAACCATAACCAATTACAATTTAATGCTATGCATAACTAGATACAAAGACATTAGTACAAAAACATTTCTGTTTTCTAGTTAGAAAATGTTTAATCGTTTATAAAATACCCTCACTGGGAATTGGACTTACATTTTTTAACCTAAAAAATTATTTTGCTCACAAATTTAGAAAATAGGGAGTAAACTACTCCCACTTCAAAATCTTATCTGGAGCACCAGGTTGATGGCAGGCGGTACTTTTGTAAGGCAAGTACAATATGGATTTGTAGCGATTATATTTGTGAACAATTATTGTCAAGGGGAGGCAGGAACCCATCCCAACCTGGGGCAGGAGGCAACCTGGACAAAGGCCAGAGCCCTGTACCAGCCAGTGGGAGTTGGGAGGTCACCAGTCCCTGAACCCCTACCAGGTGCCCTGAATGCCGTCAATGGTACGACTCCATCACGTGATGCCTCCCAGTACACTTTCTGGCTTGTGTTCTGTTTCTCCGTTTCAGGACAACAACTCCCAGAAGGCACCTAGAAGCAACCAACTGGACTACAGGCAGGAGAACAGACTGGGATATGAGATGCCCAACACTTGATCTGATAATCCCAGGTGGATCTCAGATGAATGGCGTGGAAGCAGAACAACTGGCCATGCTGAGAGACTGCAGCGGTACAGGAGAAACGGAGGAGCCCTCCCTAAATCCATTTGCCAAAGAAACTCACCTGCACATGAGTAAAGCCACCGGGAGAAAGAGCGACATGTGCCCCTGGCTACTACCACACCATCAGAGGTTGCAAACAAAACTGTGCTGTAAAAGGGGGACTGTCTTAGAGACTTTTCTAAAGCCTCTCACCTGGGTAATCCAGCCCCGAAATTGGTGGATGTTGGGTTGTGGGGAAGGCATGCATAGATTGGCTCCTAAAGTCAGATGAGTGATTTGGCCACTGGACAAGATAGAAGGAGGACCAAACAAGCAGAACCGCTGGTAAAGGCAGTCCGACGGAGAGGTAGTTTTGGGTGGCAGGGGTGAGATCAGGGTGTGTGAAAGGGGACGAGAGACCAGACAGAGGATGGATGGAGAAGCAGAGTTCTGGAGTGCTGGTTGCAAAATTGTAGCAGAGTGCTAGTGAGGTATTTGTAGGAGAGAGTGGTAGCAGTTATCTGTGTATAGTGTATTGTGAGGCTGTGTAAAATGTGTGAGAGAAATATAGGGTTAGAGGGAGAGCAAGTGTAGAGGGAATTCGAGAGAGTCAGAGTGATAGAGAGTAGGATAGGCGGGCTAGAGACCCCAAGATGGTAGTTGATTTATAGGACTAAACAGCAGTAAGACTGAGCTCATGATTTTTGGTTCCACCCAGGCAAGAGCAAAACTTAACTCTGACTATGCCCATTTTAACATACTCCAGCATCAAGTGAAAACCTTAGGAATTTACTTGGAACCCTCCCTTGGAGCAAATTCTCACGTTGCATATCTAAAAAAGAACTGAAGATACTACCAAAGATTACTGAGGCACATAGGACACGTCCTAAATGAAGAAAATAGCACAAGCATCGCTAGAGCCGTTATCCTATCAAGACAGGACTATGGAAATGCCTTCCAATTGGGAACAAGCAAGGGTTGCATTGACCAGTGCCATGTCATTCAGAATGACATTGTTAGAGTCATAAAAAAGAAACCCTGAAATAACCACATCACAGAAGACCGAAAAGCCTTACACTGGCTTGTGGTAGACTACCGCATCAAATTCAAAGCAGTCTCAATCGTCCACCACTGCCTCTACGGCTCTGCCCCTACCTACGTAAAAGGAGCAAATCTCCTTTTATGAACCAGGACGATCACTGAGATCCAAAAATCAACGTCTAGTTGAGATCACCCGGATAAGGCAAGCAAATGGAACGTTCTTTCCCATTTAAAGCATCCCTAAAATAGAACATCCTGCCAACCAATGTTCAGACTAGAAGCCAATTTTCAAATCTTCAAAAAGAAACTGAAAACACTGTTATTTGAATAGCTTTTCTAGTATCTTGACCTAGGCCACGCGTTCCCGTCTTGTTTTACATGTAGTCCTATGTCTTTATAACCACACCCAGATACCTGCGGGCTTTCAGCGCGTACCAAAAATAAAAAAAAATGTGTGTGGCTAGCTAGGCAGAGAGAGGGTGATAAGGAATTAATAGAGAAAACGGGTGTAGTGATAGGTAAGAAAAGGAGAGAGAGAGAGAGAGAGCGGGCGGCAAAGAAGAGGAGATAAAGAGAGAGAGAGATAGAGAGAGAAAGTAGAGGGAGAGAAGGAGAAAGAAAGAAAGAAAGAGGGAGAGAGAAGGAGGGAGACAAAGACAAAAGGAGAGAGAGAGAGAATGAGAAAAGGAGAGGGGGAGACTGGGAGAGCGAAAGGGAGATAGAACAGGAGAGAGAAAGAAAAAGGGGGAGAGAGATGAACAGACAGAGACAGGGAAAAAGCATCTGAGATTGGCACTTTGCCCATCAAACAACATTGACAATATTGGAGATTGGATCCTGGGGAGTGTTATGCTAGTGTCTCTCTAGAAAATCCCTGTCAGGAGCCAGATAGATAAGGCTTATTGCCTTTATGCCCAAATTACCAGCTAGCACTAAGTAGGACTACTCATCGCTAGCTGACGGCACTGGCATTCTTATATCCCAGTTGCAGGGAGGTGGGAACCCACTGGAGACGGGGGAGCAGATGCCTAACAGTGTACCCCTGTTACATCGAACATCTGCGTTTCGTAGTATTTAATAACCTGTCCAATTTATATTGTTTAAAATTAAAAACACTTGAACCCTCTTGTAAACTTTGCAACACACCCTTAATAGCAGAAAAGGCTCTAATCTGTTCAATCGACTTTAAATAAATCTTGCTTAGTCTATAAATGTCATAAAAATGACCAAACTTTTACAAAGCATAGAAGGTTAACTAAACTCAAAATAATTTGGAATTCCAGCAAATAAGTTTGCCCAGTCTTACATAAGAGTGTCAATTGCTGGACACGTTCAACCTCGGTTTAGAAAAGTAATATTTTGATCTACCTTCATCTCAATGGCACATGCAACACTTTCTCGTTGTACCATAGACCGGTCCTGTCACATAGGAAGCATACAAGTGTTTCCTCTTAACTATTTTGCTTAATGTTTTCAAATTCACATTTTGGGTTATATTTTCTTATCCTCTAGCCCTAAAAACAGTCTTGGACTTTAATGGCCACAAGCACTCATGTTTAAATAATGTTAAAAGCATTTACAGCATTTGTTCCCTTATGGTGACAATGGCAGTAGCCTGGCCTTGGCAAGAGGAGAATGGATCCCTTCTCAGATGTGTGTGGGAGCCCTACCACGGAGGAATACAGACCCAGTCCAACACTTGATGTGGACAGTTGCACTTGAGGGGGCCCCACTTCCTTCCCCCCCCCCCCATTCTGCCAGCCTGTTTCTATGAAATACTCAATTATCAAACTAATTAACAACTAATGCTTGCCAGACTCCTGTTTGATTCAGATCCAACAAGGTTAATGTGGAGGAGGAACTACAACAGGAGAGAGTGAAACTCTTCAGCCCCAGATGAGTTCCATAAAATACCGAAGACTGAGCCACACATTAAAGAAATCTACCCTCTGGACGTTTGTACTACAGGTGTCGCGAGTCAGCGAAGAGAGAGGACACAGGCTTAACATGCAGAATGCAGCTACCAGCCGAGCCAAGAGAACCAACCAGGAAAGAGGAAGGAACATAAGGAGTGTCCACAGGAAGCAAGAGGGGTGGGGTGTTCAGAGGTCAAAGGAGGTGGTGATGGGCCAAGAGATCAGCAGGAGGGAGGAAGAAGCAGCCGATTGTGGAGTCAAATTCTGTGTGTTGTGAGCTATCGGACAATGAGTGCAAGTAGTACTGCAATCTGAGTGTGTGTGTGCTAGCGTAGGGCGTCTGCTTAGGACAGCGATGTCCAACTCCAGGCCTGCAGTGCTAGAATCCAGACGGGTTTTCAGGATATTCCTTATTGATATTCATGAGAAAAATAAATTGAATACATTTAGAAACATGTTATACAACCCTTGAGGTCTAGAGTTGGAAAACCCCAGAAGATCTACGGCACGGAGTGATTGTGAAGCATATGGTACTGAGCGGAAAGAGGGTGACTGAGTAATAGTGTGGAGGAGGGAGTGGCAGGAATAAGTAAGATCGCAGAGTAAGTGGTAACATTTAAGGTCAGAGATGAAGCCCCAGAATGATTGTGAAGTGCGAGGGACAGAAAAGTGGTCGGAGAAGCAGATAGAGGTTTGAAGAGTTGGGAAAGGAGAGCGGAAAGACAAGGGAGGAAAGGGAGAAAGAAGCATGAATGTGAAAGGGGAATATTGAATCAAGAAGGGCATCAGCAAAGCACATTCCTCGCATCCCCTTTAGACCACCAACAGCTGGATACAATAGGGAAAGGCAAAGGAAGTCCTGAGGATGGTTTGCCAGGGAAGGCACATTACAGTCTCAGGCAGACCTTACTTATCAGATAATAGGGGAGCTGAATTCCAGAATACACTTCTACAGCTCTCAATAAATAAAACTAACTGTATATTCCAATTACAAAACTACATTGTTTTTTTTTGTTTCATCATATTAAATATTCAATATTTGGTTGGCACAACCTCTTATTCATATTAACCTCTCTGAAAACAGGACAAGGAGATAGAATAGATGTGCAGGTAAATGGTCCAAACTACCTTCAGCTATCCCTCTGCAAATACCTCCCCTCTCTATCTCTAGCTCTTCGCTCCTCTACCTCCAACTCCCTCAGGGTCAGTCGTTTTTCAAAGAAATGAGCTGGGGGTAGATCTCTGTCTTCGGCTGGGGCCTCCCTCTGGAACAGCCTCCCTGCCACTCTGAAACTTGAGGAGAACCATCTCTGGTTCCGGAAGCACCTCAACGCCTTCCTCTTTTCTTCTGCCTTCGCTCCCCCTCTCCCCTGCTGATCTGTTCTCTCTTGGCACCGTGCACCTGGCCACCCTCTGTCCTCCGGGCCCAGGTACCTGCTCACCCTGCCACCCTCCTGCACTGCCTCTGGGCCACCCCTTGCACAGGGGTCTGTATCTGTACCCATACAGCCCCCCCTTTTCTTCCTGCACTTATCAGACCTACCCTGTCAGCTGTGTTAAACCTAGCACTTGCAAATTGCTGGCTGCACTGCCACTGTTTGTTGCCATTATTATTTATTTGTTATTTATCTGTTTCTCCTCTGCTTCGCACTTTCCACTTCTCCCCCTTCCATGTACTTTTCCCCTCCCCTTCTCTCATGCACTTGCGCATTCTCAATGTCACTGGGCCTAGTAAGATCGCTGTTTTGTTCTCCCCTGTTCCCCTCCCTTGCCTTGTCTCGCTCTGAAACACTTGTGTACGAGTGCGATAGAAATAAAATATCAATATCAATATCAATAAAGGGTGAGTGCTGTGCCTAAACATAATGTAAGTGCTCAGAAAAACCACATCACTTTTTGAAACTTCAAAAACTACAAATGCATACATACTCTTGACTTAATCTTAAGATACATGTACAGAAAATTATGAACCTCTCCAACCTATACAAGCACGTTTCAACCCTATCATGTTATTTCAAGGTCTTCATCAGGACGGTTTTCCCTCTTGTCCTACTCACTCATACAATAGTAATAATATATTGGTTGTTCGCCCACAACCCATCTCACATCACTTCTTATTCAACAAATTCCAAAGTGCTATGATTTTTACTAAATCTTCCATCACTGTACAAGTCTCTTCATTTGCCAATCCCTCGCGCTCTCAGTAATGGATACTTCTTCTGAAATAGGTCATATTTGTTTCATCTGGCCATTAGTGTGCCTTCTCAATTGCACTGGTCATTTCTTTGTGACATTCATATTGAAGCTGAACTTCTTTGGCTGAACATTGTTTACGTGACTCTCTCGTTCGGTTGCAGTCTACCGAGATGACAGGCAAACAGCTGTGTACTCGCCTCTCTAGACGTTTTTACAGATCAGTCAGATCTTAGACAGTTTGGGTCAACAATCACCATCTACTAACCTGGAGGACAGAAATGCCTGGGTGAGGGAGGAAGGACTTTATTAGACGAGAGAGAAAAGGGCAGTCATGGGGCCCATTGAAATATCAATCAAACACCAGACAAGCCAGCCAATGCCTTCTACACATTTCACTCTGCAAACTCACATGCAGATTGAAAACAAGCATTTTCCCACTGGGCAGGGCATGGAACACCCTACCTCTCCACATGTGCACTGGATCATCCATCACCACTTTCAGAAAGATTCTCAAAACATACCTGTTTCCCCACACAAAGCCCTGCCCTCCTGCATTGCTAGCACTTGTCTATTCTAATCTTCCTATCCTTTCCCCCCGGAAAACATTGAGTAACCCCTTTTTTCAACTCACACCTTTTCACTATTTGAACCATGTGAGGTGCTCCGAGACTCTCTGGGTAGGACCAGAGCCAAACAAACAACATTCAAATAAATAAATAAACCCCCTTGAGCCCTCAGAGGCTTAATGTAGTTATTTTGCTGGAGTAATTATCGTGCCATCTGTAACACTACATTTCCAAAATGAAAACAGGACCAGAAACTCTATCCTACTCATGTATCACAAACTGTAAAAAGTGAATCAAAAAAAAATTCAAAAATATACGGTGTAAGGGTTTTGAACTAAAACAAGCGGACTTGCCCAGGATCACCTTGTATCTCACAAGGAAACCAAAATTACAACCATGCCCCCCTACAGAATCTAGCTCCGCCTACGAACCTGTGAAATTCACAAGAATTCACCCTTTCGCCTTTCCTGTTCAACATTTACATGGTTCGCCTACTGCACCTCATCGGTTTGGCTAGTCTCACCTACTACAATGAAGCAGACGATGCACAGAATCTACAAACTCAAAAACAACCTCTGAGTCACCAGAACTAAAAGTAAAATGCCTCACAGGTGGACCACTTGAATGACAAACGGACTAAAGCTTAAACCCAATAAAACAAAACTCATGGTTTGCTATGCAGCTGCAGCAAACAACAAGTCCCTCCCTAGGCACGACATCTGACCATTTCAAGTGCACAATCTCTGAACCACAATGGACAAAACATCACTTGAACCACAGATGAGAGTCATTGTCAGAAGTTAGCATTTCCAACTTCGTACACAATGCATAATGCTTTCTATGTTATTTACCCATAGACCATGGTCTTGACAGAATGTATTCCATCAAGACTGGATACGAAAACAGTCTCTATGTTGGCCACCATTAATAATTCATGGAGCAACTTGAGAGTCCAAAATGCAGTAGCCAGACTAATCCTTTGAATGACCAGGTTCAAACGCATTTCCAAATCGCCTCGCACTCCCCATTGGCTACCAGTCAAGAAAATAGCAAACTTCAAAACACTCTGCATCACCCACCATGCTTACCATGGAAATGGCCAATTATCCTTCAAAGGGAAGTTCCAATACTTCTCACACCATTGAGTGCTTCAAAGTTCCCCAACACTGCATTAGAAATGGTTCCCAACATCATCAGGAAAATGCAGGGGAATACCTATTCTCTCAACTGGCCATCGACCTCTGGAACCCACTTCCTAGGCAGATTTACATGGAAGAGGACCACCAGATTGTAAGAAAGCCACCCAAAAAGTGGCTCCTCAACTAATTGCTATAACCAGCTAATGCAATGCTGAGCAAGGAGTTGGTCTACTATACATGCCCATAGACGGCAAACAACTCGTGTACCTTTGTCTGAATGCTTAATCCCTATCCACGGTCTTCAAACCAGACGAAAACTGAGGAAGGACTTGACCTGCATTTGAAGTAGCCTTTCTTTGGCCAACTACCTTTCCATTATTGCCCCTATGTTTCCGGCCTAACATCCTCACTGATAAAATCTTGCATGTTTACACCACACTCGCTCCCCATATGACTGGCCTAACACACACACCGGACTCCTAGCTGCTCCTGCTGCTTCCAACAGCCACCCAACATCCATGGCAGATCTCCCAATCCCGGGGCCTCCCTTATGAGAAACCCACCACCCAGTGCCCTTTCTCCACCAGAACACAGAGCATCCCTTCTGCCACACAGATAATGGCTGCTTCCGACCTGCGCTCACCAACAAGATACTCCCCACCCGTCCTTTTTGCAGATTCACAAGCAGGAAGCCGCCATTATTTTCAGAAGACCACCCTACACTAGAACACTGGCCTTACGCATGCCAAGAGTTATGGTTCCATAAATTAAACATGGACTACTTTCTGCTTTCAGTTATGCAATATGGTCCGATCTGCGACATTCCATCGTTCCGGACAGTCCTCTGCAACATTTTACATTGTTTTTCCTGGGGGAGGGGGGGCAGGCCCCTAAAGCCCCTCTTTCCTCACACCGCCCTCATACTCTCCATTTCACTAGCCCTCGACCTGCTTACCCCTAATTGACACAGCAATGTGCAGGGACCGCTGTGGCCGTTCCAGAATGTGGGGGATACTGTATAGAGTCGACCTTGTTGGATCCCTCGGGTGCCCACAATAATCACATCACCAAAGGCCGGCTGGAAAATACTCCAATGAAATCCGTCTTGGCCAATAGTGTACCTCCGTTCCTGGGCACAACCTTCATTCATCGCCAGGGTTCTGTCACTGAGTTTTTTGCCATAAATATTTGGCTGGAAAAACACATTGAAAAATATAGGAGGTTGGGGGGTAAAGGGATATAAGGGGCAGGGTGTATAACTAGGATGCGTGACTAGGGGGATCCCACTCTATTATAAAGAATAACTCAGCGAAATAAACCTGGCAAATGGAATGACGATAGAACCCCAAAAGGTCACAATGAAGCCTCACACTGTACAGGTTTGCAGCCTCAAAGAATTGAAGCATGTGGGAAATGTGTACCCTGTTTGGAAAGAGTGGATGGGACCCGTTGTGGCAATCTATGCTGAACGAGGCTTCAAACAGCATGATTTGGGAAGTGGTAAGATATAACATTTTGTAAACTTTGTTGATTATAGTTTAGCAAATAAGTTATTTGATGGTTCTTGTATACTTCTTCTGTTTTTATTTTTCTGTTTTTATTCTCGTCCTTGGCACTTAAGGGGTTAATGATGAAGAAAATGCTAGAAGGCTTTGCATGGTGAAATACCGAAATCACCAAAAAAGGCCTTGGCACGGGGGGGTGGGGGGGAACCCATGGCAGTTAAAAGGTTAAATAGACTGTAAAAGGTTTGAATCTGTGAAACCATGTACAATTTAAAAATAAATAAAACAATTCCGCGTTCCAACATAAAATATGCATACATACTAAGCCAGACACACATGGACATGGAGCCTCTCCTCCACCCCCACACTAGACATCAGGCTACTACATCTCTACCGCCAACTTACATATCACACTCCAAGCCAGTGTATCTTAACCCCATCGGTACATGAGGCTCCCATTTGGACATACATGCTTCTAAGCTCTTGACACAGAATACAGTGAAGGTGACCTGCAGATAGAGCTCAGGGTTCTTCCAGTTTGCACACACCAACACAATTATAATAATAATAATAATTTTGCATTCATATAGCGCTACGAACCCTAAAGCAGCCGAGTGCTGCTTATTATTACCCACGGCGTGTGGTTTCATTTATCAACCTCGGAAGGATGAAAGGCTGAGTTTGGCCCTGCCGGGACTCAAACCTGCAACATGCAGACTCTGCACAGATGTCAAAGTAAGTGCTCTACTCGCTGTGCTATCGGACCAGCAAAATAGCAAAGCTAACTTGCATTTTCCCCTCTGCACTCACCTCACCCGCCCCTTCTCTTTCAGATCTGCACCTGTGCCTGGAGACCATGCAAATGGCAATTAAACAGGATATAAATCCAAACGCAACAGAACATACTTTGACTTTCGTATCCTGAGGAACATGGTGACGTTACTGCTAGTCACCGAAACACCTATTTAAATAATATTAATGCTCTTATTTAAAGCCAGTAAGATCTTTGCAGCAGTTATCTTTTCCAATGCCTAAAGCAGAGGGTCCACGCCTAGTACCTAAACTGTACTGTTCAGAATATATGTGAATGCATATAACAGTGAGTGATGCCCATAAAAAAAGAAATAAAAAAACAAAGGTCTGTCAGGGTGCTAAGAACGTATCACACACCCGCATAATTGTAGTGCTGCTCCACTGTGACCAGATGTCAGATGAAGCGATATCACATTAAGTAATAAGCCCACCATGTACTGTGTATGAATTTGTGTGAATGCGTTGCCTCCAGATGGGTCAGTCCACTTGGTGTCAGATTCTGATTGGGGCAGCTCTCTGGCTGTACCAACATCAAAATCAGGAAAGGGGTCACTATCATAAATCTAATGGAAAAGGAAGGATGCAAGGGCGGTAGCAACCTCTAGGAGAATGGGCCACATATACTCCACCATAGCCAAGTTTGCACTCCAACTACAATTATATACTTACATGCATTGGCATGACGAGGGCACCAGCTCATGCCCGAGGAGGGGACCACACTTGGAGAAAAAAAATTCTAACAAATAATCCCCCCCACCCCCAAAAAAATATTTTTGAATTCACTCTGCCTTCATAAAGAAATGATTTCCGTTATGGTTCGGACTTTAATGGAAATAATTTCTTGATGAAGTCAAAGTGACTTCAAAAAGAAACAATTTGTTTTTGAAGTAATAGGGCTCCCCTCAACCCCATGACGTTTGAGAGTGTATGGTGAAAGGGTGCACACTTAAATGTATGGGTGGCTGGGTGTGCATGTGTGCGTGTATGGTGAAAGGGTGCACACTTAAATGTATGGATGGCTGGGTTTGAGTGTGTGTATCTGGTGAATGGTGTGTGTGCTTGTGTTCAGGGACGCAACAAAACCTACATTTCGGGGAATAAACCTTCAAATGTAGGAAGAGACACATGGGTGGTGGGGGGGGCAAACTTATTTGTGTGGGAGCATCGCACTTCTTTATGCATTTTAATGAGATTATTCTAGTGCAGTTTCAATGGGTATCCAGGCATTGTTTTGAATATATAGTTTCGAATGCCAAAGTTTCGAAAAAAATGCATTGAAAAAATGCAGTTTTGTAGGTAAAGGGTTTTTTTAAAACTAAAATGGATGTTTTTTTTAAAAATACATTTTTTCGATGCTTTTTTTTCCGAAACATTGCCATTCGAAACTTTGGCATTCGAAATAATCACTAGGAATGCTTCAATGTTACAAGCAGTTAACTCTCTCCTTTAAGTCTGAAAGCACCCACTTATGGACTGTTGTGAGGATGAGCGGTCTCCTGTTACATCTCTACCCTTCCAATCACTCCTCTGGAATGGAAGTACTAAACCCACATCACGATTGCAATTGCCTAAAAAAATGTGGCATTTGAATGCAGGTACTCGTTAGTAATTGTTGGGCCCTTGTTAACAGCAAAACCCAGGTGCTGTTTAATATCTGTGTCATTTTCTGTCCAGCAACTGTTCTGAAGGTCAGCCAAAATAGCCCAAAATTTCAAGGGGGGGGGGTTGGGCGTGTGGGTGGGGCGGGGGGAGTGCTGAAGCCCAGTCAACTGAATGGTATTGCACCACTAATCGTGTTTAATGCCATTGGTAATCATCATTACTCCTAGCCCTATTCTTCCTTGTCCCAGTACTTGGGTATGAGGCAGTACTTGTGTATTAGGCACTCTGCCTCATACACAAGTACTGGGATGAGGTAGAGGTACAAAGAGGTAATTCCAGACTTCCATACCTGTAATCTTCATTACTCCTAGTCCCACTCTTCCTCATCCCAGTACTTACCTATGAGGCAAGGAGCCTCATTCGTAAGCTCAGGGACAAGGAACAGGGAAGTGGAGGTAATTCTGGGCCATAGAGCTGATTTTGGAGGTTGGGGGTGGGAGAGAGAGAGAAGATGTGTGGGTGGGGCGGGCGGGATTGTGCAATAAACATAATGGTTGTCCATGTCCAGGCTAAGCAGGCATGATATGTGGTATTACATGGCTAGAATGGCATTTGGGCGCTGCCAGTCTAGCCATTTCTTACTGCGGCATTGTATATTTTTCTGGGCATCTGTGAAAAAATGATATATGATCTGATATAAGTCATTTATAATGCGCCTGTACACAAGTGTTTCTAGGCGCAATAAGACAAGGGAGGGAAGATAGAGGGAGGACAAGACAAACAACCTTACTAGGCCTTGTGTCATTCATATCCTGCAAGTTCGAGAATGAGAAGTGCAAGGGGAAAGGGAGGGGGGGTGCATGGGAGAGGGGAGGGGAAAACAGGACAGCAATGCTCTGAGTAAGTGCAGCGTGGCGCTGGGTAGTGCAAGGAGAACAAGGGACTGTAGGGTTACAGTTACAGCCCCTAAGTGTGTGGTAGGCCCGGAGGCAGTGCAAAGGTGACTGATCAAGAAAAGAGTCTGAGGTTAGCCAAACAACAAGTCGTTACAGCAGACAGGTAGGTCAACAGGAAGGGAGAGTGGGAAAGCATAAGAGAAGAGGAAAGTTTTGAGCTGCTACCAGAACTTCAGCTGGTCCGGCTCAAGTTTGAGAGGGGCAGGGAGACCATTCCAGAGGAAGGCACCTTCAGAGTAGAGAGATCTACCACCCACTCTCTGCCTGGCGACGTATGTAACCCTTAGAGAGTTGGAGGTAGCTGAGCAAAGGGCTCGAGAAGGAAGGTATTTTGCAAGAAAGCGTTGGATGTAGTGCGGGTCCCGGCCCCAGAAAACCTTGTGGACTTTGCAAATGGTCTTGAACTTGATCCTTGCAGCCACTAGGAGCCAGTGTAGATATTTCAGGGCTGGAGAGATATGGTCCCTGGGATTAAGGCCAAGGATAAGTCTCACAGTCATGTTCTGGATTAGTTGCAGAGGGCGGAGAGTGGAGAGTGGAGGAAGGCAGATTGAGAAAGAGGCAGTTGCAGTAGTCCAGGCTAGAGTGAACCAGGGCTCTGAAAACAGTGAGCTTCTGGGCGAAAGTGAGAAAGAGAAGAGTCCCTTTGAGGAGGAGCAGCTGGTAGAGGGACTTCTTGGCGACGTATGAGATGTGAGCAGAAAAAGAGTGGAGTCGCAGTTGACACCAAGGTTTTTGCCTCGCAGGAACGCGAAGGAACAGAGCACAGAGCAGACGGCCAGAGTGAGAGGGAAACCATGGGTCCCAATGAGAAGGATCTCCATCTTACTTGCATTAAGGCAGCGATCGTTGGAGGCGCCCCAATTCTGAACCACAGATAGACTGTTAGGAATGAGCGAGAGGAGAGGAGGCTGATGGGAGCCTGAAGGGAAGCAGAGTGTCATCCACATAACACTGAAACTTAGAGGAAACTGTAGAGAACAGGTAGGCCAAAGGGGCAATTAGAGGTGGCAGAGAATAAGGGACCAAGTTGGACCTGGGACAGGCGGTCCAAGAGGAAGGAGGTCAGCCACTCCAGGGCATGATCCTTGATTCCCAGGTTCTCATGGAGTCGATTGACCAGCATGGTGTGGTTGACCATGTCGAAAGCAGAGGAAAGATCAAGGTGTATGAGGACAGAAGGAATGTTGTAATCAAGGTTAGAGTGCAAATCTTCACGTGTGTTCAGGAAAGCAGTTTCCGTGCCTCTGGTAGCTCTGAAACCAGACTGATGGTCCTGGAGACAACCAACGGATTCAGTGTGGAGAGTAAGCTGGGAGATTGCCAGCTTTTCCAAGAGTTTGCCCAGGAAAGGGGTGATGGCGATTTGCCAAAGGTTTGCCAGGCAGGTAGGATCAGCAGATGGCTTCTTGAGGAGTGTGTGCATAAGTGAGTGCTTAAGGGGAGAGGGGAATGTTCCAGTGGGGAAAGAGTGATTACAGAAATCAGCTTAGGCTGGAGCGAGGGTGTCAATATGGACTCTGATGGTTCTGAAGGTGCAGAGGAGCACCTGTTTGGACAACACTTTCATAGAACAGACTTGTTTAGAAACCTTGTCAGGTGCTGACAGAGAGCAAGAGGAGAAAGGAGGAGGAGAGTTAGAAATGGCCAAAGGGGGGCTGAGAGAGGGAGTGGAAGAGGAGATAGAGGACAGGATGTCCTGAGGTTTAGCTGAGAAGTGAGAGGCCAGAGCCATACAGAGTGCCTGGGAGGGAACAGGAGAGGTAGAGACCACAACAGGATTTACCAGGTCCTTGCAGATTTTAAAGAGTTTGGACGCGTTATTAGAGGCTGCAGAGACGCAGGCGTGAATGTATGCTCTCTTCTTGCTGAGTGTTATTGCTGCGACTGGCATTTTGGTGCAACCAGTCTAGGTATGTCTCAATATGGGCTGGCATGCTTTACTGTGATATTATGGGTCTACACTGGTCTACATTGTGCAGCCAGTTGGACGTGTTTTCAATGTGGCATGGCATTTTTAATAGCAAAGCATTAATGTTCCTGTGCACTGTTGGTGACTTGCATGCATTGGATTGGTGTTACCCTACAAATCAATTGCAAACTCTCTGGCTTTTTAGCCAATTGTTCTCAGAAAGTGTGCTTATACATTGCATTAAAACACATATTTATATATTTCTCCTAGTACAGTGTGCAGCATACCCCTTCAGCAGCACGTTCTTGCGTATTGCACATGCGTGATAATCTAGGCAGGCCCAGAGTGTGGCGCAACGCATGATTTGTTGCGAGTTAAATGGGGCCCCCTCAGCATGGCTCGCAGGGGGGCCCTGATATTTTGTGTTACGCTACTGCATTCATGCATATACACACACACACACATACATACACCACACACACCAGACACACATGTATGTATTTATAAGCCTACAGTGCTCCTCGTTACCGAGATTCACATAATCCACCACTGAATCAGGATGAGGCGATTCCATGCTGGCCTTCCAGCAAGAGTTATACAGTTCACAATGGGTCTAACTAAGCAATCTAAAAAATGGACGAATAACTGCACAAGTTCTTGGATTCCCACGAAATGGCCCAAAAGTCAGATATTTTTAGGTATGTTATACTAATCAAAGCTTAGTCATACATGGCTAATTAAAAAAAGGCTTGTGAAAAATAGTTAACTAAAATATAAAATGGATAAATTAGGGCCCGACACAGCTCATCCAGGCCTAGTGCATGCAATGTAAACAGCAGAAATATAACTCCTGAAACCGACCCACCTACTAAAAGAAATCCCGGAGTGGACAATGTATTTTCCCTAAATTCTAGACTGGTCATTTGTTTGCAAAGGTTTGTTCTCAACCCCACATTTTTATCTATGCAAGTTAATTTGATGCGTCTCTTTCTTCGGATGGGATTTCAAGAAGGCATGTGTGTTAGCTATTATTATTATCAATCTATCTGGAGTCTGAAAAATGAAAGCAAGATTTGTTTATGTAAGAACATGTGACTGGACTGGAAGGGACATGCCACTATACCTTTCTGTCTCAGTCCCAAGTCGCATGTTTGACACTCATGAAGCAGTTGGATAGTAGAGATCGCAAAAGCAAAATGGGACCTCTACGAGAAGTATAAAGCAAACGTAAGTGGATATTCAAGTGTGCAAATCTCACTTTGATGATGGGCAGACGCTACGGCAACAGAAGCACCTTTGCACAAACGTAGAGCATAAGGAAATGCTAGGGGACAGAGGAGCTCATCATGAGCTTGCCGCTCTGGAAATAAGGTGCTGGTAACAACGTGTATCGGAACCTTTCCGGAACAGCAAACTCCAAGTCTGCCGGTAAGGGCAGGCCTGCCACGTGGGTAGTTCACGCCCCTACAAGCTGACAATTGCCACAATCTCCATCCGATGGAGTCCTATTTTCCAAGCTATGCTAAACTTTATTTTTAAAATGAAGAAAAAAACAGACTAGTAGGTCTGTGCATGCATAGCTATAAGTATTTTTAACATGCAGGGATGGGAGGGGGTGCACAACCTGTGAAAAATAGAGTGTATCTAGAACACACTAGGGGGTGTATTACCATTGAGCACCCCAACTGCTGCACTGCACATGCACTAACTTCATGGTTGCACACATGCACTTTGCAGGAATTTAATGAGTAATCCCATACTTAATATCAGCTCCTTACCACCAACCATTGGCCAGGCAACCCAGACATATTGAGTCACAAGATTGGCACCTCTAGATCTCATCACGGCCGTCATTTGCATAAGTGCTATCCACAATTCCCCTCTTTCCGCTAGTGGCACACACAGTAGGATGGGATTTCGCTCAGTAAAGGAGGAAGGGTGATGCTGTCCATGCAAGAGTTAGTTGGACCTGTGCTGCCCAATTGGCGAGGAACTGAACGAGAGAAGTGAGCAAATAACTGCAAAGTGAAATGCTAAAGTGAAAGCCCGCATACAAAGGCTAAATGAACTATTTGATTGGCAGTGGGTTGAACAGGGTAGGCTGTATAAGTGGGGCTTGATTATCCTGGTCTTCTAGTCCTTTAAACATTATGTTTTTCACACATAGAATATTGCTAGTCTGATGTTAAACTCACAGAAGGTAGGTGGCTACATTTATCATCCTGGGAAATAAAGGTGTGGGCAGAAAGTCCGACTCTTGCTGGTTAATCAGCCAAAAGTTAAGTGCACATGTGTGTGACCACCGCACTACTGTAGACACTGGACTGGTCGTGGAAAGTGTACTTGCCTTTTTTTAATGCTCAATGTTACCTTTTCCCATAAACAATTTCACATTTAAAATTGTGACCGATCTTTGGGGTTTTTGTGGGTCTATTTGATTAAAAAACAAATAAATGCTGAATTTGTTTCCTTTCTTTCTTTGAGCGTGTTGCAAAAGCCTGCCCCCTCAGATAAATCGGCTGCGATTGTGTTTTCAAACGGCATAAGCTAGGCCAGTGTTAAGTGATGGATCGCAGACTTTCGCTGTACCCTTGGTGGCGAGGTCGGACATCCGTGCACACAATATCAATGAAACAGCCCGCCACATCCCGGATCCCGCGCACAGGCGCGCCGGTCTGAAATCCATCATTAAGGGGCACTCGGAGTGGATTTAATGTCGGCATTCCTCAGGGGAAAACCCACAGTATTGGAGGAGGTGTTTTTCTGATCAAGGACATGCCTAGAATTCAGGGTTGCAGTGCGGGGAGTGAGGTGGTGCAGACACATGAGCAGCACAAGGACCTGTGTGGCAATCCCAGCTCAGGGAAAGCAAGGAACGCATCTTCTTGCAGAGGCCATCTACCTGGTCTATATCATGAACCAAAGGTGTCGCTGGGGGCGGAGGGGAGAAGGAGGTCTTACAGGTACTTTAGCCCCAGGTCTTTTGGCTGTAGCTCCAGATAGATGCTCAGGGGCTACAACCAACAGGCTAGCTAGCCCCGAGTCCTGACTGTCCCGACTGTCCCGACATTAGCCTAGGCCCGGATCTTTTACAAACCTAGCAACACCCCCGTCATGAACATTGATTTCTCCATGGTCTATCATCAATGCCTGTGGTTTGTTCATGTTATTCACAATCATTTTCCCCAGGGTTGCCATGTATGAATAAAAATAGTCACATTCAGGCAGCAAAACTGGTAGCATTTGAGAGTGGCACCCATGCCTATCTGATTATGATATGATAGGTTATTTACAACGCGCTTAATAACCAGAGGTTTCTAAGCGCAGACATCTTGCATGTCAAAGCGGTACTTCAGACACTCCTGAAACATTGTATGCCTAATTGTCTAAATGCCAGATTAGGCACGGGTAGTATAGCTCAGTGGCAACATGTTTGTCTTGGAAGCAAGACGACGCAGTGCAACACAGGGACGATTCCTGGGTATGCATTTAGAAATCACTTCGGCATTAAGCATGTTATAAAAAGAGAATTATAATAATAATATCTAAAAGGAATTGCTTACTTGTGGTACATTCTTTCGCCTGTGAGAAACCAGACTGTCTCCCTGACTAGTTCCCGGGGATCGCTATTGGATCCAGTTCCTGGTGGCGGACCTGTGCGGGAGGATCACCTGAATATGGGGTCCTCGGGGAGTGGAGGTGGGACACCGACAGGTGAGATGCGGTATACCAATTCTTATTACACCTTTTCCCCATCCTTTGTAGGATACTCAGAAGCTCTGCCCCCCCCGTTCCCCTTTCCGATACAAAAATATTAGCACACCACGAAAGACAATGGACTAACAACAATGCCGTTTACCCGACATGCCCCAACACAAGGGTCAGGAAAAGTCAGGCAATTGGCCAGAATCACACACCTGACCGCCCTTTCCCTTCCCCACAGGGATAAAAGGTGGAGCATGAGAACACGCTACGGGCAAGGCAGGCAGCACGATGAGACAGCTATCCCAGGGTGGCAGTTCAAGAGGAGGAGAAAGACAACAAGGACATAAGGGGCAACAAGGAGAGAAGCAACCTTGCCCTTTCTGACCCAGACCTGCAACCCTCTGTGAAAAGAATCATAAAACCGCAAACAATAGCCAGCGTGTGTTGTAGCAGATGTCATTGGTACACAGAGCCCTCCTACACGGACAGGGAGAGACGCTTGCTACGACAGTACTGTCCTTGACTCCACAGACTAGAAAAGCCTAGCAGTTCATCACAACCTGTGAGTCGAGGGAAGAACCGATAAGAAACAAAACTCTGTTGAATGCAAATTGAAAATGGCAAATTAAGGGAAAAATCAAAGAACTGTTAAACTCTTTAGGGGAAAACCAGCTGCAGAAGGTTCTGGCACCACAGGGGTGCTCACTTGAGAGACTCTGATTCCTTGATTGTTGAAACTACCAATACCAGAAGGTCATAGGAGAGCCACGATGAACAGGTCAAAGTGGTCATGAAGGGGTCTAGCAAAACTCCCTGTACAGTCAAACCCTGAAGAAGATTTTTGAACCAAAATGCATTGGCAATTGTACATGAAATCTTAACCAGCATACTTGCTTGGCCTCATTGAATAGGAAACAAGAATATTCAATAAAAGAAATTCAAAGGGATGTGAATAAACAATTCCTTTAAGAAAATCCTAATGATTGGCTAACAAGAACATTTATTACTATTATCATTATTTTTTTTTAAATGTACCCATGTGTGCAGCCCTGTCCAGGGCCAACTGAGAGCACCAGTTCTAACAGTGTGGATTCATTCTATTTTAGTTTTTTGCATTGATTTTTGGTCCTCATGCCATAGGACCTTTTTACAACTGGTAGCCCCACGTTAAAGTTCTCATAATCAGTATTACATTATATGGAGTGTTGAGCATAAACAGAAAAACAGACGTAGTGCCCACCTTCATCCTGCAAGAGAGCAACCTGTAACATCAAGTGTTCTCTATTTTTGTGCCCGACGCAAGCGAAAAATGTTGCACATTATTAGACTCTTTGTGAGTCAGTGAGCAGTTGTTTTTTAACTTTTAAACAGCTTTGCACGTGATGATATGTATTTGCACACGTTACTTTGTATTAATGGAGAGTAATGTTTTTTAGATTTTATATGATTTTATTACTTGTTACTGATTAATAAAATTGTTTGTGTTTCAAATTGATGAGGTTGAGATGATAAAGTCCCTTATTTGTTAGAGGACTGATCGTATGAGTTTTTGTACACCCTAGGAGGTCACAACACAAAGGTCATGAGATTCTCAAGTTTAGAAGTGTCTCACAGGTTTGAGTGTGGGGATGAATCTCAGGGCTGTTAAAATTCTCGCCTAGTGTCTTTTTGGTTATTTTGGGTGCTCCGGACTCCTGCATTCTCCCGTGCTCAAAACGTGGCGAAGGGAGACCCCCGGCTACCACATCCTGACTTCACATTTGTGATCACTTTTTTCTTTTTTTTAACCTTATCCCACACTCTTTTTGTATTTAGTTGTAAGGATTGGCAATAGTTTTTTTTTTAGTATAGGCCTGTTTATTTGACAAGATGCCACTAGGACTGCCTTATTATTATTTGCTGGTTGTAGCTTGCTCCCATCTTACAAATCTAAATTAGGAGTTTTTCCAACCTACCTATATAGTTTAGTAAACACCCTTGAACTGTGATCACTTGTGCCTTTCTTTACTGTTGCCACCATGAGTTCCTTACACCCCCCCATGGAATATAACTGGGCCGTTCTAAGAGTTATGCCATCCTTACTTGGCCCATACCGAATAATATAAACGAGTTACAATTGTTTTTGCTAACTTTGACCAGAGGTTCATCCCGGATAACTCCAAGCTACTAATTGCACTGACCAGGTTATTAAAGAGTCAACCATATTTATGGACCTAGAACACCCAGGAAGCATAAAATGCACAGCTCCGGTTTTAAACTTTCCGGCGGCGCCCCTGTGCTTGCTTTTTCGAATTTTGAGCTTGAATAGCTCAAAATTTTACATAGGAGGTTTTAAAACGGAGGATGCTAGTATATTTTTTTTTATGTGGCCCATCTATTTTTTAAATAAAAATGTTTACTAGACCATCCCTTTAATAATAATAATTAGCGCCCTTATGCCTGATGGCTTGCGTGCGCTATATGAATGCAAAAATGTAATAAAATAAATGAAGAAAAATATAACAAACTAGTAGACATAATATGTAAAATATAAAAAAGATTTCACAAAAATTAGGCTTTTGCATAAATGTAGCCATACCAACAACTATATACCGATCTGCCACCCTCAACAGTATGGCATTGGAAGTATTTAATGGCAGTGAATCTATGCCGCCTATAAATACACACATGCAGTAACGGGTGCATTGAAGAGTAAGCTGCATTCTTTTAAATCGATGCTTTACTCCTGCGATCAGAGCGTTTCCTTGACAACAGAGCAAGAACATGTGCGGAGAGATAATGTAAAAGGCCTTGGGAAAATGTAATTGTTGAAGTCAACCCATGGGCTCAAGCGGCCCCCACTGTTGTTAAAATCCTGGCTCTAAACATCAGGGAACACGGAATGAATCTGAGACTGCTAGTGCCCACAGTAGGTCAGGTTCGGGCTTGGGCAACTACTTCACTTGGTCCATGTCAACCTTTTACTTACCAGTGATGCGGGCTTTAGGAGCTGGAAGGGGTCTTGACTGGCTCACGCGTCTATTGATTATGTTTGTAGCCCCTGAGACTATGTGAGATGCAGTGAACAGCTCAGGGAGCACAGAGGGGAAGAGGGAGAGAGATAGAGTGAGAAAGAAAGAAAAAAGGAAAAAGCGAAAAGAATAGTATGGAGGAAAAAAAACAGAAAACTCAAACAGAAACACATAGGAAAGCAAACAGAAATAAAGAAAGATGAAAAAGACAGAAAAGATGAGCAAAGAAATAGAAAAAAGAAAGAAACAAGGATAGGAAGGCTACAAAGTATAGGAAAACTAGGAAGCATAGAAAGGTGCAGGAGGATAGAAACACAGTGGAATAGGAAGTGTGGTCTGGAAAATGATTTGTGTAGAATGAAGAGTCCAGTTGTCAGACTCTACCTAAATCCTCAAATGTGTTCAAGGAAACCAATGATCAAAATGCCACCCTAAAACATAGTGCAGCATTACAGACCCACTGTGAAGAAGGAAGTCGTATATCCTTGGAAGCCTGCCCCAAAAAGAATTTACATTTTTGAAGGCTTTTCGAAAGCAGAGCGTGCATCTTTGTGGATCCTTCAAGGCACTCTTTTTCCTAATATCTAGTGGAGTGATGTGAGTGTGAAACAATCCTTTTGTGCCTTTGCCACTTGCTGCTTGCTGCTTCTAGAGGATAATGTTCAGGGCCTGTGAGGGGTCGGAATTGTGAGACTGACACAGGTAAAGATTTCTCAAGCTTTGCCATTTATTAAATGAAAAAGGTGGGATAAATATTTAACTTTCCCTACCTAGCAAACTAAAACTAAAGAAAAGTGACCTAATGTCCAAAAACTCTGACCCTCACACTAACACATACAATGAAATTAAACATGGAATATATGGCTTACTTTCAATTCAACAAAATAATTTAACAGTTCTAACTTAAGAGTTCTTTCAGCAATCCTTGTGACCAGGGTTGGATTCCCCTCCCTTGTATCAATTTTGGAATATGTTGAATAAAGTTCTGACTCCACAGAGTTCTGTTTGAGACAACACAAAAATTCTTAGATCCACTGCCTTTCCCCTTGATACCACAAATGTCTTTTCTACAAAAGGTTTGTTCACAGACCCAACAGTTATCTTCAGGAAAATGTTCAACAATAATATCCCACAACTTCAAGTGAGCCAGTTTTGTCAGGATACCATGGCAGTTCCAAAGCAACAACTATTCTTGGTGATATCACAGTTTGTCAAACAAATCCTATCACAAACCTTCTTCAAATCATCTTTCCTGGTACTCTCACCTGCCAGGACTAACCACTATGATCCCTTTCTTGGTGTACTCACTTTCAAGGAAGAACATTCCTACAACTACAAGAAAACATGAGGGCAATATGGATTCCAAGATTCTCCATACCAATATCTTTTGGAAGGACGGCTTGTGTTTTCTTAAAATTTCTTGACTCTTGGAAATGTGTGTTCTACTTTTCCCCAAACTGCAAATTCAATACAGACGTCCTGGTTTCAAATAGTCTATTGGCTACTTCTTGAAAACATCTTGACTGCTGTCAGTGTGGGTTACAAGTCTCCCCCAGTTGATATCCCAAAAAAGGTGAGCTGCGCCCTTGTCACCTCTGTATCATTTCACAGACTCTTTTGCCAATGTTGGTTAAAAGCTTTCCCCAATTGATATCTCTTGTGCAGGGATGTATACTCTGTTGGTAATGCTGGCTGTATGCTTTTCCGAATAGCAGTCCCAAAGAAGGGGACTTGCATGTTTGCCACTCTCGCTCTGCTTCTTTATTTATGCAGTATTTAAAGTTATATGAGTTCTACTTATAATCTTTAATTGTTCGGTGCCTGGGATAACATTGTTCTGACTCACTGGCTTTCTTTGGCGTCTCCTTTTCTCTGTCAACAGTTACAGCGGACCTTGGGCTTCCCGTCCGTCCGCTCGCCTGCCAGCTTCCATGTCCCTCCAGTGGGCTGCACATCTCTCCCACAGCTACGTACTCACCAACACGCCATGTGCTGCATTGTGGGCTCTATTTATGCCACTTTCCGCTGCGCATCCTTTGCAAAGCCGATCGCCTGCAATCTTAGCGACTGCCTTCTACATCTTCACCTTTTACCCTGAGCTGGTTCACATTTTGGGATTTAAATGTCCCGCTTAGGTTCTCTCGTCTGCAACTAGACCGCACTGTTTGATTAATGGTAGTCTTAATCTTCATTGCCTCAGAGCCCTTCTTCCTTGTCCCAGTACGTAAAGCTTTACGGGTACTCTAGTCCATATTATTTAGCACAGCAGTAACATTTACAATAGGCCATCAATACTTTGGGAAGCACAGGTGACTCAAGGGGCAAAGAGGTTACCAACTCCCCCTGGCATGAGCTCCCCTCATGTGATCCTCCCACATGATGCCACCCCCAAGGCCAGGATCAGGTAGCAGCTACCTTCCCCTGGCCACATGAGAGGAGTCCAATACTGGGGTCTTCGTGATAATCTCCCTGTTCATCTCAGGGCACTGAAGATTGTCAATAGATACCTCTCAATGACAGTAATCTTCTGGTTCGGTTCCATTATTTAACCATTCTAGGGCAGTACAATGCTGTCATATAAGGGCACAGGCCTCTCTTCCTCCCTTTTGTAGTGTAAATAGCTGTTAATGGGTGAGGCAGTAGCTTCCTAACTCCACGAGAACCCCCGTCGGGACAGCTCACACCTTGTGCATATGCTGATCTATGACATCCTCTCCCAATTCCTGTAAGCACAGCCTTTAAAACAGGGATGAATACTGCATGGCGGCTTTACCCTGGTTTCATCATTTAGGTGGTGCACAGAACTTTGGCAGATACTCAGGCAGATATCCTTGCCTAGGAAGGGGCAGATAGTCTGCCATCTCAAGATTGCAGTGTAAGGCTTACCGACTCATGGAAGGATTCTCAGGCAAATCGATACAAATCCTTCTCTACAATAGCCCCGTTGAGACTATGAATTACAAGTCTCAACAGGATGATTGAATAGAAGGCCAGATACAGAAGCAGTAAAGTTACAAACTGAACACTTAGCGGACAAAACACATATGAACCCAGTAACCACCCACCACCCCCCCCCCCCCACCCCCAAGTTCTTATGTTGTACCTGATTTAGTTCCAGTAGGAGTTTTGAAGTACAAGACTGGAAAACCCAAAGGAGCACAGGCCAAGTCCTCAAACAAAAACTAGGAAGAAGCTTGCATGGGAGCTGCCCCGAACGGCCAGAGGGTCGCCTGAGGGACTTTAGTATCCAAAACAAAAGGCAATCACAATCCAGGAAGAGTCACACAAGTACCACAATCCGGCTTTCAAGTTCAAAGGAAGTCCGTATCCCATGAAGTAGAAAAATCAAACAGAAGTACCATCAGAAACAATCCACGCAAAGAATTCCTAATCGTGATCCAAAAGCAAAGTCAAAAACAATCCAACAGGTCAGAATAATGCGTTCTAGACAAACGGGCAGAAGGCTGCACAACGAGGTGCAAAGCAGTCTTGCAGCACCAGAGGAAGGCTCACAGCGACTCTTACAACGATGAACATGCAGCCAGCAGTTTCTTGGGAGCGCTGCGTCCCGTGAAACAACATACGTGAGAATGTACAATGGGACGTGGTGCACGGCGCGCTGTGATATCTGGGGTCTGTAGTCCTCTGAGTTACCCGCCGCTGCATCAAGTGGCAAGGTAATATCCAATTGCCGCGCGCTGCAGCATTTCTTTTAACATGCAGTGTTATTAGGTTAGACATCCTTTCCAAATGCCCTTTCTTTCACTTCCAGCAGTTTACGCATCCTCTTTAAGACCATAGGTGAAGCACTTTGATGAACCTACACACCACCTATTTTTTCTGCTCATAATTTCATTGTGAAGAAACATCTGCAGGGTTGATGATCGCTCAGAAACAACCGAAGGTGTGACGTGGTCTCAAAACCTGGTGGAGTTGTGGAATTTCATTTAGGTCTGTGTGAAGAGAAAGAGAGAGAGAGAGAGAGAGAGAGAGAGAGAGAGAGAGAGAGAGGTGTGAGCTAGTGAAATGCGAGCTAGTGAAATGAGACCTGACTGCAAGAGCCTGTCATAGGAGTACAGTGTTTCAGGTTGTTCTGCTATTTTAAGGCCTACTGCCCTCTTCCCTCGACGGTACCATAAACAGTATACTATGCATAAACATTCCTCACAGTATACCGCCACAGGCCTTGCTGTAAGCACATTAACATTCATTAAGCCATGACTACGGTCTCCTCTTTAACCCTTCCACATCAGAAGCGAACCAGACCCAAAGAGCCTTTTTTTCCCCATCAGATCTTGGGCTCTTCCTATGGAAAATACACCTCCAAGTCTCTGGTGCACAGGAAACGGGTACTTCTGACCTCCACCCATCAACATCCCAGGCTTTGCATCTGATCCTCCCACTGCAACACTATTGACTCCACCCCTTCCTTTTTTTCTTGCAGAGTCACACACAGCGATTCCACCAAAGGGCACCTTGCAAGACTAATGACTATCCAGCAACTTTTATAAAGAATCAACAACATCTGGATGACTGAAAGCCTCACATTTCTCAGCTGAAGCTACATACCGTCAAAGCAAATTGAAGGCCACAATCCTTCATTGTGCTAAGCTGACAATATAATTGAAATTGACATTTCAACTTCAGTCCATCACAGAGACGGAAATTAAGAAAGAGACCAAGAGAGAGAGAGAGAGAGAGAGAGTGATAGAGAGAAAAGAGTCAGAGAGACAGAAAAGGAGAGACAGATAGAGACACATCTTGGCCGAGGCAGAAATTGTAAATGGAAGGTCTTTCAATTATATTGTCGACTGTGTGGTTCAGTGATACAATGCGCCTCCCTCGGTAATGAAATGCCTCCCAGCACTTTTTCTATCAAGTGTTCTCTTTTCCATTTCTGAACTCCAACTCCCACAGTGCAGTTTGGAGAAATTCAGAAGAGAAATTCAGAAAACCTATATCAGAGCCATGGCAACGGAGTCAAGAACATCCAGGAAACTGACTTGGAAATCCCTGCCAAACAGAAATTAAACATTTGTCACCAAACCGGACAACTCCAGGAGAATAGGGAGACGGTAGAAGATGAATTGGAAGAGGAGGGTGATTGAAGAGGGACAGGAGAGACACAGAAACTCTCACCATCCGAATTTGCAATATAACTCACCAACTGAAGCAAGCCACAGGTACACTGATCAGCTGGAGCAACTGGTTGCTATCACACCAGAGACTGTTTCAAAACTTTGCTGGCAACAGATTAGTGGCTAAGAAGGCTTTTAAAGCCTCTGACCCGTGTAATTCAGCTCCTGTAGGAAAGACAGGCACTGATTGGTTCATCAAATCAGGTGAGCACTGCACCCAATGGAAGAGGAGGAAGGGACAGAATACCAGTATAAAAGGAGACAGAAGGAACGGCAGAATGTAGTTCACTGCGAAGACCCTGTGAAACCAGCCCTACTGTGACAAGACCACACTGACCAAGAAGAATACGAACCCACGACTACATACTCAACTCAAGAAGATGGAGTAATGAGGCTCAAGCCTCGGTATCCAAAAATCACAGCTGATGGATAAAAATCTATCAGCAAGAAGAAGAACACGTGCACGGCAGAATGTAGCGTTATCTTCAATGCCCCCGTTACTGCATTTGGGTGAGGTGTGAAGTGGCGGCGGCAGAGGCAGACCAAGAGACCAGGAAGAGGAAGGACTCTGCAGGGGGAACATGGAGGTGGATTACTCGGGCCGTGTGCAAGGTGAGGTATTTGTGCGGGAAGAGTGGTACCATTTTGTGAGAGTGAAGCAGTGATTGGGAAAGTGTTTGTGAAGGTGAGGGAAGAGTGAGATATAAGGGGAAGGGGAGTGAGGATAGTATGAAGAGTGAGAGGTGGGTGCTGGCAGAGAGTACGGGTAGCAGATAAGGGAGTAGAGTGGAGTGTGAGGTGAAGGGTGCAGGAAAGAAGTGAGGGGCCGAGAATACTTTGAGTGAGTATAGTGGGAAAGTGAGCAGGGCACCATATCATTGAGAAGGGGGTGATGAGAGTAGCTTAGAGAGTGGGGAGAAAAGGGAAAAGCAGTAGCAGAGAGAGAGCGAGAGAGAAATTTGGGGGAGGAGAGTAGGGGGAGATGAGGGAGAGCGATAGAGAGACAAAGGGAGAGTAAAGTAAGGCTTGGAAGGAAGAAGAGTTGTGGGCTCGAGTGTCTGTAAGGCACAACCGTACCACCTCTTTAGAACTAAGATCAGTAATAGTGTACACCCAGCCTAGGAGGTCCCTGGGGTAGCGTAGACAGATTATGTATTTGCCTTTAAGCTCTCGTGTATTGAAAAGTCAAAACATAGATAGGAGAGAGCAACAATACATATATACTGACCTGTGGAGTATGACCTCCTGAGTTAAGGAAGGTACTAGGGCATTTTAGTTTTGAGAGAGCGGGCGGCCCTTAGCAAACCCCCTCCACCCTCCTTTTCCAGCCTGGAACGTTACACTGAACAATCTACCTATTGCTACATAGAACAATGGGCACCATTGCACCTTAAGGTGTGTTTGACAATCTAAAACTAAAACCCAAACCCTGGAGGGTCTGAGGGATTAAGGCCTTCGGTGACATCTGCTGTGAACATGGATTCCATCCAAACTCCAATACAGAGGTTGCCCATAAAAGCTGAACGCAAACAAGCAGAAGCAAGTCCGAAAGATGAACTCAAGCAGGTTCCTATCAGTACATAACAGTGTCCCAGATCTGGTCTTCCATCCTTTCACCAATCAGGCATGCCCACCAATTCAAAAATGCCTTGGGAAAATGCATACAAGGTCCACATGGCATACTACTATTGTGTCCCAGTGAATTAAAATATCACGACAGAAAAAGATCCAAGGGTGGACCTGCCAATGCATACCAGTCCTAAGAAACTATACCAGGTCAGCATGCCATGTATTTGCTGTAGTCAAGCCAGCCAAGCAACACAGCATTGTCTGGGTATTGCTGATCAACATCTCCCCACCCGAACACAGCTTTAGAGTGGGGAGGCTCACTCTGGAGGGATACTCAATGGTTCACCAAGCAGGACCCAAATAAGGAAAGCACCTCTAAATATAATTGGTATGCATGTTGGGCATCCAGCTATGTCCGCGTGGATGCTACACCTTTCTGAAATAGGGACCGCAAGATTCTGCAGATAGTTTGGCACAGTACATGCTGCCAGGAGCAGTCGAGGAAGAGACGCAGGCAGCGGGTGACCTGGATGAGCCAGAACACTAATATTGGCCCCAGTGAGCCCTACATCCATGGGGAGTACTTGGGAATTAGTCAGAGAATATAGCGGTGGAAGGCTCACCCATCATTCCCCTCTAATCCATCGGAATAGCCTGGTTGGGAGCAAAGAATATGGTTTCCGCAAGAAAGGGAGCCCGTGGGCCAGGATCAAGAAGAAAGTAAAGAACCAGTGCTACACCTGTGGAATCCTGGGATGACGGTACTGGGGGTTGACTTGAAAGAAGTGGAGATAAAGAGGGAGGACCTGCCCCAGGGATAAACCTGGGAAAGGACCCAGCAGGTGGCTGACGGCTCCCCAGAGATTATCCATCTGAGCCCCAAAAAGACCCAATAACCTCAGGGAAAGAGCACACCTTGGGAAACGAAGATAACACCCAGATCACTCTCCCTACCACAAGAGGTTCTCAACAGGGAGGAGGAAGGGACCTCCCAGGAAGACACAGTAGAATGTAGGCAGGTTCTCTTACAGCAATGGCACAAAGAAGAGGACATGGACCCCCCCCCCATCCTTCCAGGGAAAAATGAAGGCAAGGCAGAGGAAATGGTGTGTCTGGTCTATGGGAAGATGGGCCCCATTGCAGATTTATGCCTGCTCCCCAGGTACCAGGAGTCAGACATTGCCCCTGTAGTTAAGCCAGTACCACAGGGGAGGGGCAAGTGAAGAACCACCAAAGGGTGCTTCCACCGCCAACTGTACGTCCAACATGATCTAGTGAAGACACTTTCCAAGTGCCAGTCCTGATCCATGGGAAGTCAGTCTGGGTGCCGTTCAATTTTTGGTAAACACTCAACGTAATGCGGCATGTTTATCTCCATACAGAATCCGGGTCAGAAACCCCAGGGCCCCCCGTTTAATGCATGGGATTGGGTGACAAAAAAATAAAAATAAAAAAAAACAGTTCCAATACAAATGGTTGATATCAGTTGAGACACCACCGTCCTCATAATCTCTAAACTTCCAGAGGATCTGGTGCTGGGCAGTAGTTTCCCTAGGCAGTAATAAATCACGTGACTGAGGTTGCAATCAATGTACTAAAGTAGTCTGACTTTTGTATACTGTACTTCTCCAAGTTCAGCTCTCAATTACAGAAAACATTCAAGATTTGCATACAAAAATAAGTAAACGGGCCTTTAATGCCTTTTCACAAAGTCTCAATCAAATATTTCTTTTTAATTCTCATTAGCGTATTACTACTTTATAAATGAGGCGATTCTATGATCCCCAATTTGTTGTAATTGTATCTTTTAACGTACTCATATCCTGGAAAAATCAGTTCTCTGTATATCTCCCTGTAAAAGACTGACAACCAGGCATCTTCCATATACAGAAGACCCATCTGAAATGACTTAACACCTTCTCATCGACTTCAGCTTACAATGTAAACAGCGATCTGTGAGAAACCTGAAGGTGGCTCACCCGCTACTCCCTGGAGATCTGTCATTGAGGTGGCCGGGACATTGCCATTGCTTTTGGATGCAGTTCCTGGGAGTGGACCAGTGTGGGAGAATCACCTGGATGAGGGGTTTTCGGTGAGTGGAAGAGGGACACCGACAGTGAGACGCGGTATCCCCTACCCTGTAACACCTTTTCCACATCCTACCAAGTGGGATACTTAGGAACTCAACCCTCCACCCCTTTCCCGATGTGAACACTTTCTCACAGACAGCTCACTGTGAGCGAAAATGGACTAACACCCAAGCCATACCTGACATGTCCCAACACAATGGTCAGGCAAAGTCAGGCAATTCCTGATCATTACACACACCTGCAGCTTTTTAACATGACCCAGGTGTATAAAGATAGTGGGATGTGAAGAAGGAGGAAGAAAGCACACTTGAAGCAAAGCACTTGAGGAAACAGCAGATCCAAGATGGCAGTTTAATTTGAGGAGAGAGATGCCATGACCTCAGAGGGTTGCAAGGCGGGAAGTGCCCTTGACCTTTTCAGAGAAAGACTGTTACTTTCATAAACCTTCGATAATAAGAAACATAAGACCTAGAAATAAAGCTGAATAAACCTGCAGCATGTGTCGGAGTTATCTGGGGCTCTCCCACGTCCCAGGTGTGTAAGAGAGTTTGCCACTGTGGTATTGTCCTTGCCTCTAGCAACAAAGCAGTGACAGTAAAGTCAGTACAGCCAGTGAGTCAGGTAAACTGATACCAGACCGTTAGAACCAAGGTTGGAAGCGGCAACATTGTATTGAGAAATCTGAAGAGAACAGTGTGTGAAGTATATGTGACGAGCAACGCAAATATAATTAAAACAGCAGATGAGTGACTGAACTTTTGAAGCCAAGACAGATACCATAAACAGATGTTGTGAGCACACAAGGTTCCTCAATTTTTTGTAAAGGGGGCTGTGGTATATGAGGAAGGATACATCAAACAAGCGAGTACATTAACCACTAGCTACCCACCTCTAACACACCCAAGGGGAAGGCTACTTATCAGAAATTATCCTCACAGTGGAATTTTCATACAATTCTGTCTACCACCACGGTCAAAAAGTTATCTTAAACATATTTTAATCAATATTTACTCCAAACATAACAGTAAAAACAACATAAAAAGCCATATACAGTGTTCATCATTTACGAAAGCCGTAATGGACAAGATGGAGAGAAAACAACACTTCACACTTATGGCTGTAGTTCACATCACAATGTTTACAATCTATCAACATTGGTTATTTAGCGTGATGTTAGTATTAGTGTGACTGAATCACATAGCTATTACACACAAATATGGTATAATGGCGTCATTATAAAACATAACATCCTGACATACCATTTTTGTGAACACTTTCTTTTTCACAAACACTACCCACACGCTATGTGTATTTACAGGTAATGATTGGCAATTGTTTCTTTTTAGTATATACCCTTTTATTTTGATGAGACACCACTAGGACTGCATTATTTTTCATTTGATGGTCGTAGCTTGCTCACATCTGTAGATTGATTATTAGATAGGTTTTTATCATACCCTTGTTGAAGTTCAATAAACACCCTTGAACTTTAGTCACTTGTCTGTCTTACTGTTGACGCCATGCCTTCCTTACAGTTACCATATACAGGAACCCATAATGGAAAATAAGTTTTCAATCATATGTAAGGAACTCATGGTGGCAACAGTAAAGCCAGATAAAAAAGTGATCACAGTTCAATGGCGTTTACTAAACTTGAAATGCAGGATGGAAAAATAAATATACGATGGGAGCATGCGTCGATCATCAAATAATAATAAGGCAGTCCTAAGCTTAGCATGCGCCACATCTAGATGTAATTGTGGATGTTAGCATGTGCCGCACTTAGATGGAATCCTCAAGGTAGCCTGCGTCGCAGCTAGATAGAAATGTTATTAAATTATTGATATACGACTCTCCTGCCAAGCCTAGACCAAAGGTGCAATTATGAATTGATAACCAACCCATTAACAATCTCTCTCCTCTGCATATACCTCTCAAACTCGAACCAAACACAACCACAAGCCTTAAACACAGCAAACCGCACAAACTTCACTACAATGCAACAACAAAACAAACCGCACATAGACTTGCACAACAGCACACGACGACTACCGACCGAAAAACACCCTAAACCCAGCCAACGGAACCACCGGGCTGAGGCTGCCAACAGCATATCACTGCTATCTTGCATTTTTCCAGCTCATTCCGACTAACTCACCCCCCCCTTTTCTTTCAGAGCCGCCAGAGCGCCATGGGACCACTCCGGTGGTGATAGTGCGTGGTATAAATATCCTTTAACGTTAACAGTCCTAGTGGCGTTGTGTCTAATAAAAAGGCCTATACTACGAAAACCTATTGCCAATCCTCACGCTAAATACAAAAAGAAGTGTGGGATAATATTCTTTAAGAAAAAAGGAAATATTCACAAAATGATAAATCAGGATGTGATTGAGGTCTCCCTTCCCCAAATTTTCGCATTGGCCAAGGTGGGACTTTGGAGCATAGCACACGCTCAAGCTATCCCAGCCCAAGCTAACAGTTCCGCTTTCAGCAATCAAGGCATCCGGTGGTTAAGTCTATTCTGTCAAAAAGTCTCTTGCCGCCGGAGCAGGATGGGTTCAAACAAACAAACAAAATGTTCCTTTCCCAAAGTGAGCTTTGGGGTGATGACTTTCCACCCCTGTATCTCCCTCTTTCGCGCTTGGACCTTATTCAAACGTCAGCCTCCCTCCTTTGGGTTTACTATGGTTTTTCTTACTTTTACAAATCTTAATATCTTTTTAAATAATTCTTCAGGCTTTGCCCCTTTTTGTCGGCATTCCTCCACCAGGTTCACTTTTGCCAATGTGTGCTATACAGTTCACTGTGGACATCCCTCGATTGGATTCATCTTGTAAACACACTGTTCATAGGGACTTTACACTTTGCCCCCTTTTATTAGCATTCCTTCTTTGGGCTTACTCTTGCCAATCTTATCAATCAACTTCTACAATGTGGGACTCATTTCCATTAGCTTCACAATTCAGACAGTTCCCAGTAGACATCCCTCCATTGCGCTCACTCCTGTCAAAACACTGTTCATAGGGACTTAAAGTTTTGCCCCTTTTTGTCATCATCCCTCCGCCGGGTTCACTCCTGCCAACTTTTGTAACACTGCTCATTTTCTAATTTCACAAAGCGGGATTCGTTTCCCTTTACTTTATATTCATTTGTTGTTCAAAGACTTTCGACTGTACATAGGATTTTACAAGACGCCTGTATGACCACTTTGACCCCTCTTCTTGCCTTTCCCAGGGCCTTCTGGAGCTGGTAGTTTCAATGATATGATATGATATGGCATTTATAACACGTCTATACACAAGTGTTTCAAGGCACAATGAGGCCAGGTGACAATGAGATCGCGCAAGTACAGGGGAGAGGGAAGGGGCAAGTGCAGGGAGAAGGAGAGAGGGGGCAGTTCAGTACATAGGATAAACAGTAAACTAATAAAATAAATAAAACAATAAATACATTAATAAATAAAAAGTACAGCCAACTGGTGGCAAGTGCAAGGGTGAGGGTAAATGCAGAAAACAAGTGTCAAGTGCTGGGAGGGGGCTGGAGGCATACAGAAACTCCCCCAAGTGCAAGGGCTGCAAGGGGGGCAGTGCAGGTGTCAACTGGCGGGTAGGGGACCTGGGCCCGGAATCAGAGGGTAGACAGGTAACCAGTGCAGTTTCGGTTTTAGCCAGGAGATCAACATGGGAAAGGAGAAGAGAAAGCAGAAGCAAAGAGGCAGGTATTGAGGTGCTTCCGGAACCGGAGATGGTTCTCCTCAAGTTTCAGAGAGGCAGGGAGGCTGTTCCAGAGGGGGGCCCCAGCCGAAGAAAGATATCTACCACCAACTTGTTTCTTGGAGAAGCGACTGACCCTGAGGGAGTTGGAGGCAGATGAGTGAAGAGCTTGAGAAGGAAGAAATTTAGGAAGAGAGAGTTAAAGGTATTGAGGACAATGCAGAGGATTTTGAACTTAATCCTCACAGCCACTGGGAGCCAATGCAGAGATTTCAGTCCTGGAGAGATACGTTCCCTGGGCTTGAGGCCAAGGACAAGTCTCGTAGTCCTGTTTTGGATGAGTTGCAGAGGGCGGAGAGCAGAGGCAAGCAGATTTAGAAAGACTGTTGCAGTAGTCCAGCCTAGAGAGAACCAGAGCTCTGGAGACAGTGAGCTTCTAGCGGAAGGAGAGGAAAGGAAGAATACCTCTGAGAAGATGCAGCAGGTAGTGTGACTTCTTAGAGATGTGAGGAGACAAGGAGAGTTTGGAGTCGAAGATGACCCCAAGGTTTTTAGCCTCCCAAGTGGGAGCAGGAAGGGGGCCAAGAGGCCGGCCAGAGATTGACAGGGAACGAGGGAGCAGGTGTGCCAATGAGGAGAATCTCGGTCTTACTGGCATTAAGGCGGAGATCATTGGCGGCACACCACTCCTGAATAGCAGACAGACCGTCAGCGATGAGAGAAGGAGAAGAGGTGGCAGAAGGGAGCCTGAAAATGAGTTGAGTTATCCACGTAGCACTGAAAGTTGGGGCAGAGAGCGTCAATGCGGTGGGCAAGAAGTGCCAGGTATTGTTTGAACAGCCAGAGAGTTGGACCCAGTTAGACCCCTGGGGAACACCACAGGTGGAGATAGAGATAGAGGAGAGGAGAGGAGGGACCCAAGTTGGACCTGGGAGGGTCAGTCGCAGACAAAAAGAAGTCAGCCAGGCCAGGGCCTGATCAGTGATACCCAGGTTATTGCAGAGACAGTTATCACGGAGATGGGCTAATCGCCCAGAGTTTCCTGCTTGAATACTCATGTGACATCAGACTCCTCTGTTGCTGGTTTTCCCCTTTTTACATCAATAGCTCTTTAAGCCTTTCACAGTTCAATTAGCCACTTGCTACTTTTCTTTCAACACAGTTTGGTTTCTTATCGACTCTCTTCTCGACTCACCGGCTGTGACGAACCACTTGGCTTTCTTCTCCTTCGAGTCAAGGTTGGTACCACAGACACACACGTTTGTTCCCAGCTTGCTTATCAGCAGAGGAGGGTCTCGTATACAGGGGGGCGGGGGGAATCACATTATTGTTAATAGTATTAAATTCATTAGACAATTTCTCCCTCTTGTCTGGATTGCATTTGCGAAGATCAACCGAAGTACCGCCTGGGGTCTAATTTTCCCTCGGCAGAGAGAAGGCCTTTATTCATTACTATTCCTAGTTTGAAGGGCTGAAGCAGGTCCTTCACGCACCCCCCAACTTAAGATTCTGCTTGGATCTTACCCCTTCATCTACTAAACACAAGTACATTGGACAGAATGAGCAAACCGGTCTTGGGCAGAGACTTTTTTCTCAATTTTTTGGTTCATATTAACATTTTTTCCCAAAGATCATAATTGCCAGAACAAGAGGGTTCTCCTCTTTTGCGCCATGGCTGCATTCCCGCGCCTGCTTTACTAATCTTTACTAATTCACTTTTTGTAAGCTTGTGAGCCCCGATAGATGCCCGTTTTATGGTCTTAAGACTACAATAATGTTTCTTGTTTCTCCTCAATGCAAATAGAAATGATATCATCCATTAGACTTACAGTTTACAGCTCACCCCAGTATGCGCCCAGGGATCCACATTTTTTCACACTCTGTAGTGGGGCAAATTAATATTTCCACTTTGACCTCTCTTATGATGGTACCACAAGGTTGCACATGTCCAATCTAATACTCCCCTTAACTCTCTCCAGAATTGCCGACTACAATAGGAAGGGTCTATGTATCCCAGCATGCAGCATGTTCGTACAGGAATGACATTCTCAGAGTTTTCTTCTTCCAAGGTGTTTGGGGGCCTCATGCTCCAGGTCTCAAGGTTCAGCGTGGTCCTCTCAAACTTCATGCTTCAGGCAATCCTCTCACCCTTGATTCAAAGGTTCTACCTTTCGCCTCGGCCCACACAGCCTTCTACTGCTCTCCTCTCGCTCAACTGATTAGAGCATATTTCTCCTAAATCCTTATCTCCGCTACATTAGTACATGTTTCTCACTCTGCACAACTATTACTAGTCATTTGCATTCCACTAGTCGAGTCCTATTTTGCTGGGGCTCTTTCCTCTGGGTCCATGGCAGACAACGAGCAAGCATCTTGATGTCAGCCTGGGATCTTGCACGTTTTTCTAACAGCAGGACAGTGTTTATCAGATTCCACCTTATTTCACTAAAGGAACACCTGGCCTTATTTCACTAAAGGAATATCGGGGACAACGGCTGATGAGAAAGCGTATACGTAGAGGTTGGCAAATCTGACCTAGATGGACATTGGGAGAAATGACAGCCAGACAACTAAGAGGTAAAGACTTCTGTTCGGCCCTGGACAAGGTATTTGTGTACTTAAGTCGCCATTCCAAGATGGTCCCCAGCTTAGACTTGCAGACAAAGGACTACCCTCATTGGGGAGTCCTCTAGACTATAAATAACTTGACTTGCAATAGACAATCGCATGGCAACCTTTTTCATTGGATCTTTTTAATGGTCTGGTGGTAGCCAATTACATTTTTTGGGCATTTACTTCTGGACTTAGTTTGTTGATCCAGGCCGCTCACACTCCCTCTTACAGGGCGGTGCCTTGTTCTACTTCCCTCTCTTTGTCTTTGCAGTTCCTTTATTGTTGGTACTTGCTGATTGATGCTGATATTTAACGTGTGTCCCTTTGTGCTCCATTTGAATCCTGCGAAAGCCTTCTCCTTACATCTTCTTGTTTTGTCTCAGCACCTTCTACTAGGTAGTGGAGCTCAAAAGTCCACCGCTCATTCAGAGGTTCTAGAGTACTTTGGAATGGAAGGAGTTGACATCAGAGTCTACGAAACCTCCATCCTAGTTATGATACACAGGTTCTCCAACAAAGCCGAATGGTCTCACTCCTCCGAATTTTCTTTGTCATTGTGGTCCCGTCCATGAAAAAGCTTGAGAAGGCAGTCGGTTCTTGTATCGCTGTATAGGTACTTTATTACACACTTTTATTTGTATCCACATATTTTTTTCAGCATATTACAATCGGATTCCCTTCAATTGTAAAAGGGTGATTAATATACTGCAAAGTGTAAAATGCAAGAAAAACAAAATTGTCGAGCAGTTTATCAAACACACACTAAATACCTTTAACATAGTCAGTCAGTTAAAGCTTCCTTATGCTTTAAATGAATGCACAAAAAATTGTGCACAAGACAGACATTTCAACAAATTGCTCTTATTCTTGTCTAAAATGGTCTTTTCATCTGCACATAACACGGCGATTGTGTGTCCAAAATCCCTCCAAATATTGTTTTGCCACTAGGTGTTTGTGACATTCAATGGGGGTCATCATGCATTAGGGTGCATCCGAGGCGTAGCCCCAGGATTGTCTAACAGTGCTGTGACATCATCATCTGTAAATGCCCTTACAGTGCTGCAGAGTGGTGTGATGAATACCAGGGTATTGTCACATCTTTCATCGAGGAAACACCTTTCCATGATGCCAGGCAGGTGAGGTGGCTACCGGATAGTCCCCCTGGGGGTGGTGCTCAGAGGGTGGATCTCATGGGAGGGTAAATCCTTCATGGGATTGGTGACAATGGCCCTGGGAGAGTGCCGTATTCATCCACTCCTTTGGTGTCCCCACTTTACCTTACCCCCAGTCCCTCTGGTTCCCCACACCACTATTTGTTATGATTTAGAAGAGTTCATCTTTAAAAGGACTGGGATGAGGAAGAGGGAGACTCACCAAAGCCTGATGCAAAATTTCACTGACGAGGAAAATGAAGCTAGGAGGCGACAGCCCACCGCAGAACAACACACGCGGTACAAATGCCCAAATGCTAGCCTGATGGTAAAAAGGGAATGACTCACTCACAGGTCGAGAAGCCCGCCCTAGAGGAACAGGGAAAGAGACTCTGGTTCCGTACTGAGGAACCCGAAGGCTGGATGCCAGGACGTGCTCAGTCACAGGTACCTGCGAGGTCCTAGTAATGCGGACCTGACCAGTGGCAGACACATAGGAAGCCAGACCGGCAAAAGCCGACCAGTAACAAAGATGTGGACAGCCAAAGGCTAGAGAGACGCCAGAGCTGCGAAACCACAAGACGGAGAACATTGAGTGGGCAGCCGAAGGCGATAGAGACACACTGGAGTTTCAGAGTCGTGAGAAGGAGGAAGCTGAGCGTGGCAAGAACGGAGAAGCTTTGTTCCACCTCTAAAACAGACCGGAGACTGACCAGAGACCTCCCAAATGCTGGGAAAGGGACGGACTGGTCAGGGGACTATTGAGGGAGGTAAGGAACCTCATGAGAATGTCCTGAAGAGCCCAGGGGGTGGAAGGGATCTTATACAATTCAATACAAATGTTGCAAATCTGATAAAACCAACTGAAAGCTAATAAATATGCCTCAAGGAGTAAAAGGGAATAACAGTAGAAGCCTACCAATTAGAGCCAAACATTGAGAGTACATCTAGGTGGGCCAGTACCTGCCAGGGGAGTGTACCGGGTATGCCCAAGTGGACACAAGGTGATGAAGGGACAATGATCCTGCCAAGACAAAAGAACAGGGTCTGGGGCCCAGATGAAAATGGGCAAAGCCCACCAGTGGAAAGTATAAGGGTCGAGGAGCCACCTCAATACAGGAAGAATAACTAGTGGGATAGAGCCCAAAACCAGGAAATAGCTTTGGAATTGAGAGTTGTGGGAATCAAGTCTCGCAAGAGAGTATACCAGACTTGGTGTACCCTTGGAAAAGTCTACAGTGAGGTCTGGCAGATTAGTGAACTTGACCCAACAAGAGACTGGAAAGGATCATTTTGTGGTACACACTGGGGAAGACTAATTCCTCAGAGGATTTTGAGGAACTTTGGTTTTGCGGATAAGTGGAACCAAAAACCCAGGAATAGGTTCCCGCAATAGAGTTGGGAAGTGTGTGATCTTTAAGTTTTGCTGAAATTTTGAAGATTGAACTATATACATTTTTTTTGCTTAAGAACTTCACTCTGCTGTGAGCATTCAGAACAGGAGATGCCGCCTTCTGGAACTAAGAAGACGCCATCTTTTTCTTTAGTTAGATTGGAAGTGTAAAGGATGGAAATCGGTGTAGACACAGGACAGTGGACATTTTTGTTTGACGGACATCCTGACAGGGTCCATACTATTCATTTGTTGAGGCAGAGCAACCACTCATAGTAAATAGGGCAAGGTAGGCTTTTCCTTTCCTTCTTAAGGGATATAGTCTATAGAAATCAAAATGACACTGCTGTGGCAGACCCCTGCTTCTGCCCCCTTACAGTGGGCATTTACATGTTTTGAGCAGTGCTTGCCCGCTCATGCCTTACCCAGTCTAGGCCCTTGGCATGCATGCCCCTTCTACAATGTAGAGAGTCACTTCATTCTCAGCACAGGCATGCTCAGTTGCAAGTCATAGCCAGAGCACCGGGTGACTAGAGGGTAGAAACCTCTCCCATGAAAGCTAGCTTCTGAGAGTGATGCATTTGAGGCACCTTGCCAATGCGCGCCCTAAGATTTTTTTCTTCTAGTTCAGCAATTTTATATCATATAAAATAAGGACTCCATGTCAGCATAACAATATCCATTAAACAGACTTTACTCATTAAAATCACAATACAGTTGGTACTTAAAACATGAGGCAGAGATTTGGACAAAGCATTTGAACTGGGACAGCCGAACTAGTCCTTTAAGACGAGGTAGCAATACTTTGAGGTGAATGGGAATGCAGAAGTTACTCAAACATCAATAATCAAAATGACTCAGGAAGTTGGAAAAGTTGACTGTTTTAATATCAATTCTCTAAAGTACAACGGACATCTCATAGCATGCATGGTCTCAAAACATTTCATTAAAAAAAAAATCATACTTATAGTAAAAACTTGCCATTGATGATGTTAACCTACATATTTGCTGCCATCATCCTGCTTATCGAACGACAAAAACCTAGTGGAAAATGTGATAGGCTTAGAGGGAACATCTATGTATACGTTCCATACAGGTTTAAGAAAGTGATAGGCTCCTTAACTTCATGTGGGGTCACCTAAGCCCTCCTTCAAACAAGTCACTATGAATGTCACCAAATACACGACGTCCCATTGGTTATACAAACTATATGGCTTTTAATTACGCGGCCTCCTACAACTGGTTGGCACTCTTACATCCGTCAGTACCTTTCCACCCATGTGAGCAGCACGCAGGCTGGACTTCCAGGTGCTGGTGAGCTGGTCATAACCATAGCTTCCCACCAATTAGCATGTCATCTATCATGACCTCAGTGGTCTGCACGTCAATTAAGCCTTTGAACTTCGCCTTGGAAATGTTCTTTGCTCTGGAGAATACAGCGGAGTAGAGGCAATCTCTGCCTCTCTGTGTAGGGGTGATTTGTCATGTTTGTCCAGTTCCATCCATCCACGTGACTGAGGACCACAAATTTGAGCTCCGGTGCATTTAAAATACTACTATTTAATGAAACTCTGGCATCTTCCTTGTTTTCGTCCATGCCTTCTGAACAGGAGTTTCATTCTTTCACATGATTGTAACTAATGTCTGCTCATCCCAGTCCGATAAGATCTTGGCTTCTTGGGGCTGATCCAGCCTCGTCTTTCTGAGATTCATTTGCGTAATTTCATTGTTTTTCAACTGTGACACATTGGAAAAGGCCTTCCTTCTCTGGTCCAGCTCTGCTATAACACATTGTGGAACCATCCATTCTTCACTTACTCCTATATATGTATACGTTGGTGCATGCTGCAATCTATTCACTACAAAGCTAACCTCAAGAATATTTTGTCTACTTGTGTTTCTTTGCATTTGTACACATGTAAAATGACTTAATATCTTCATTGTTTCTTTAGCATACATTTCTTCATCTCAAACCCGAGATGTCACTTACCTGTGATACTCTCTTGATGCCTTATAGACTATATTCACTTATCTGGTCTCTGCATCTCTTCCATGTACATCAGTATGGCTTTGTGCGACATCATCAATCTGCTCTTTCATTTATTGGTCCTGCTTCTTCTGGGATTTCATTTAAATGGCCATCATACTGTCTTGTATGCAAATATGCTTTTCTCAATGGGAATCTTTCCTACAGGATTCTCCTTGGCATCAGTATTTTCACTGGTACTGCACGTGTCTCGCACTCTGGCTCCCAACATATAGGCAATATGGGTGAGATGCTTGAGGTAGGGGTACTTGGCTCCTTCTATACACATTGGTTATCTAGAGGACCAGGGCGAGGCGGTGGAATGTAATCATTAGCCAAAACTCATACGTTTATCCAGTTGCATCCCTCCTAAACAATCCCTTCTCAAAGAAGTGCAGAATGATTGCCCAAATTTTTGGGGGAATTCTAGTGGCATGTGACCATGCCCATCTTCAAGGTGAAGCTGACATAACCTATACCATGAAGCTACTGTCAAATGAAACTATTTTCAGGATTGAACTTGTTTTCTGGTTGAGCCCATATATTGTCACCTGCATCCGATAATCTCCTGGCTATAGTGTGTCCTGTTCCTGTACCTTTCCACTTCCATCTGAATCATACTGTAACTACAGTCAACTTTGAGTGACTTTAATGTTGTGATAAAGTAGCTGGTCAACTGGATTCCTTCCCCAGACAGAGGTATTTCAAGGTGCTTCGAGGGCTTGCATACTCATGCCCCATGTCATGGACTTTCATGTATCCAATGCCTTCATTCTCATGGTTCTAATCAGTTCAGGGATGTGGTGAACTACATTATATGAGCAGACATCTTCAGGTGGTGGATTTGAAATTACAGTATTTTATTGTTCATTCTATTCATTTTCAAATAGATATTTTGGATGCTTTTGCATTGCCTTGATACCTTCAAATTCCATATTTGAAAATCTGGTCTCGCCGATAGACCAATGTTCTTTACTTATAGATGCACGAGCCACAAAGTAAGCCAAGGTAGGTGAAAGCTGAGAGGGTAGTCCCAGCATGGATTTGGTAGCCTGGGAGAATGATTTATATATAAACTCAATCTCTGAGATGACAAATGCTACTTTGCTTTTTTTTTTATTTTAAGATTACTTAGGATAAGGTCAGCCAATGGACTGCGAGCCATGCAGTCAGAATTTAGGTGACTTGCTGGTGGTGTGCAAATTTCACGCACAGCTATCCACGGTGATAGTGGTCTTGAAAATTAACTGCTACTTGGCCCTGTTTTTCAGATCTGAACAAAGAAGGATAGAGGGTGCACGCTCACAGAATTAGAAACTAAAGGTAACAAACTTTAGGGAAAAAGTAACAATGATCTCCCATTGTCCTACTATTCATGTTATACTGTTTGTAGCCTGGTGCTAATAAGTGTCAGAGAGATCATCTCCACTTCACACATGGCATCCTGTAGTCTAAGATTCAATCAGTAATGTGCAATTCCATCTGGCAAGGTACACTATTTACTTCACCTTCAATGCGCCATCATGCACGTTACACAAGGCTAACACATTATTCCATAGGCAATCTGGGACACTATCATACAGCACCAGTGGGGAGATTCAAACCCTGCTCACAAGGCCCCTTCCAAGTTGATTGCCTAATTGTGTGTATTACCAAGGTTTGAAATGTGAAGCGGGTACAAGCAAAAGATTAAACACCAACACAGCTAGATCTGTACATGTAATGGGAATGAGCATACATGTGGTATTTGTGGATCTGTCTACTGCTTTGCACTGGGTTGTTTGCCCTGTGTTATGGTCAAGACTATGATCTATTGCACTTCCTCCAGAGCTGTTTCACTTAATACAAATTGTTCATAAACTAAACGTAGTAGAAGTCTGATGTAGGAGAGGAGGTAAGATGATCCAATTAATATATATGTATTGGGTGGAGGGTCAGACAAGGACCCATCTTGTTAAACCTATATATTTAAATGCACTATAAAGAGTCCTGTGGGAATCGAAGGGAGACATTGCAGGCTATGAAGTTCAAATGCTGTCTTATGCTGATAAGAGTTTTGATAACAAGGACACCTAATGCAATACAAAAACTGATTTACAACTATGTGCAAGAGTTGGGCCTGAAAATGAAGTGCTAGCAAATCAGTGATGTCAACATTTACTAAATAAAATATAGCTAGTTTGTGAATTGTTTTTCCTCGATTGAGGGGGTATTATCTTGATTACTTAGAAATGTGTTTTTCCTCTTGCTGGACTAAAGTTGGCCACGTGGAAAAGAAATCTACAAGAATGATGCAAGTAATTGGTTACATTTTATTCTAACTGCAAAATTCCAAACATAACCTTTGGAGCACATCATGAGTATACCAGGTAAAATCAGTCACATTATATGATATGAGGAAATGGGCTTTGGTAATGTGCATCAATTACATTTGGCCCAAAACAAATTATGTACAAGATCACTACATGTTCCCTCATAAACTGTGAAATTTACATCACATCTTGAACTGCGCCTGAACTATTTCGAGGACCAAATAGCATGAACACCAGTCTCAGCACTTCTAAAAATTCTAGCTAATGAGAAAGATTATCTGTTTAAGATGCTGTTAGATAATTTCTTGAAATCTTATAAGGTCTGTAGTATCCCCTGCCTGAAGATTATAAAGGAAAGATTTATTAGTAACCAAGGGTTAGGAATAGAAGTGCTTTCTGAAAACTTAAGAAATCTATGAAATCTAAACCTTTATAGGATTTCTCTACGCGATGACATCTGGACAGAGGAGAAACTGACATAACCAGGCCAACTAACTGAGTCATATTAGCAATATCGTAGCCAACAGAGATTCAACCTTGTTTGACTTGGAGCCATTTATTGCAATATTGCATTCCGATAACAAGGCTCAGATTTGATCGTTTGATGAGAAATTCTATGTGCACCAGATGGGGATAGGAAGCACAACCATACCTCAAACAGCATGTCAGGTTTTATTTTTTTTGCAATAGATATACACTCAGAAGGAGATTACTTTTCCAATCCTAAGACTCTACCAACTGAGGCAGTGCTGATTGCCTTTTATTTTTTCTTCGTCTCCTGCGCCCTTCTAAATTTTCTAAGAGGTTGTATGAGAATTAGAAATAAAATATGTCAGTATTGACACATGTACACGATATCCATGAATGTGAACACTCATGACACAAAGGTATAATTCATATTTTATATCCAATTGCATATACCTGGACATATTTCAATGGAACTGTAAAAAACGACTATATTTGGATGTTCACGTGATGCAATGTATGTGGTTTTATATTTGGTATTAGTTTTCATTTCCTATATCTGTACTTGTATAGCGTGTTTTAATCCGAATAAAGTATTTCCAATACAAAGAACAGTATATCGCTCTCTGCCATAATTTGCTTTCTCCGCGTACTCCGCTGGACAACAGATTTTGCAACATGTCGAGTATGGCTGAAACTCCAGGGTGGGCAGTGCAGTGGATAAAAAGGATAGGTGCTGTTAGTCAATTATGTGGAAATAAGTAAGCGTGTAGAGGCAAATCTGCAAGATGCAGGAATCATAATGGGGAAAATGACATATCACGCCCTACGTACAGTTACAAATGTCAATGGTACGTTTTGTGGAAATTAACCACCTCACGTTTTCCTAGCTTTTGGTCATACAATTTTACTACAGATAGTCTAGAATGAAATGAGGAGGCCTTGCAACCCACACAGGGCAATTGGTTCATCTAATCCCAGCTGTCCACATACTTCCACAAACCAACTAATAATACCATGAGTAACCTCTCAGCATTCCAAATATACAAATATTTTTCTCAATCTTTATTACCACATATATGAAAAATATAAAAAACTCCATCAATAAACACATCATATCAAATTAAAGTGCTCAGGGCGTTAGTTAAGTGCAGTGCTCTGAAGTGGAACGTCAATTAAGATTTTTCCAAAAACATAGTTGTGTTCTTTCATGTAATTTAACAAAAATACAAAAAAGAAATGGACCGGTCTTTGTTTGACATTTCCATCAATAACCCGAGTGCATTTGAATTACTGTATTTCAACGTCACTAGAGGAGAAGCTGCAAGTGACAATCTTAATATTTCGATAATATCAAATCCAGACTCTGTCACTGGTGTAAACTCCTAATCACTGGCCTCTTCAAAAGCATGCAGAATCATCGACACATTGGGCCTCATTACGAGTTTGGTGGTAGCCATGGAGCTATTAGCACCATGGCTGCCTCCAAACCAGGCTCCATTACCGGGTTCCTTCACTGAGGAATAACCGGGTCATTCCAACATTGGAGGACCCGGTAATTCCTCCTTGAAGGAACCATTCCCATTTGAGCCCCCATAGGGCTTAATGGGAATGGGGAGGGAGGTAATAACTGGCACATTACAAGTGGCCCGTTATTACCTCCCTCTTCCCCTCACGAAACCCGGAAAAGACGTCTGGTTTTTACCAGACGTCTGTTCAGGTCCCGCAAAGGGAACCTCGTAATCAGCGCTCCCGTAAAGAAGGGTGCCGGTCCCGTACCGGCACCCTTCATTATGGGACCGCAAGGGTTGTAATGAGACCCATTGTGTTTCAGCCACACAACAGAGGATGCCGTCACCTCTCCATGTTCCGCATCATGCTGCTATTAGTTGGTTTGTAGATTACCGGAGAGCGAGTATACATTTGTTTGTACCGGTCTCCTTTTATTTCACACATCGTATACTCCCAGAGACAGAAAGCAAACCCTAAATGAATTCAGTTCAGCACAGGTATAGGCAAAGGTAAAATAGGGGCTCCCCTAAGGCTTACCAGCCTATCGACACTGAAGACACTATAAACACACAGACACAAGCCCTTTTAACAAAATAAAACAGGAAAATACGTCACCAAGAGGACTCTTGCAGCAGGCTACCGAAATAGAAGGGCAAAGGAGTAAGACTAGTATTGGTGTTTGGACCTGGACATATCGAAATAAATGGTGTGACATGGACATCAGTGGAGACCTGTGCTCTGGCCTATGACATAAGGGCACAAAGCTCAGGACTTGCAAACTGTGGAAACAGTGGTGGAATGTGGAATTCAAGGAGCACAGGGCTTGGCAACTAGGACATCCTGACAGCAAGGGGCGGTTTGGGGGGCACGTGGTATAAGAAAAAATGGCAATTATTGAAACAAGTTGCTCAACGCTTCAAAAGAGGCTTTGGGTAAACCTCATTTGCACTGCAAAGATTGTAACCCCAATTTACCTAAAATCCCCACTAGGACTTCCCCACAATGCACTATCACACATGAATACAGTACCTCCATAGCTATGTACGAAGTCGTGAAGAATTGGCCGCCGCCCTTACGTGTTTACCTTTATGTAAGAATGGTCGAACTTCAAAGAAGGTCTTGAAACATGAATAAAGTCCACACGAAGCCCATAGCATTGGAATGATGTTATTCAGGTTATTGAAGAAGTTGTATACTATTAGCGCAATGTATATTATTTGCAATGGTTCTGTATTGTATAGTTAGCACTGATGCACATTAATCACATCAATAATTATAAGATAGTGTGGACCTCTTTTCCATGTGCGGTTCTGGTAAAGCTCACACATACCAAATTAAAATACATCTGTGCAGAATAAGCCAAGTGAAAATTAGAGTGGAGTCCCAGATATGCATCACACGTTTCTGGGAATCTTAACATCTAGGATAGCTTGATTCCAAATCGGCCACATCTGCAGTCACTTGAAACATGCATGATCTGTGCTCACTTTAAATGTCAATGGCCTCATTCATCACACGTGGGCCAATTATAAAGAACAGATGAGAATTAGAATCATATGGTTTTATTTGAATACATGTGTACACAATCAGGCACATTCAGTAAAAATGAAAGAAAGAATCTACTCTGAGAACAACCTTAATGGCCATACTAGGTACCATGGATCTATGGAAATGTATATTGCGGACAGAACGTAATTAGGTACGAAGCATATAGTCATTATGGAATGTCAGGCAAGGATGTGAAGTTGTTCGGGAGGACAAAACAGTGTTTTGACATTTGGCTACCCAGTTCTTCCACTGCAAACTATTCTGAAGAAGCAAAGCTGTGAGGTCCCCCTCAAATGCCGGGCCTTTGCAGGTGACAGACTCCCCGGTGTAAGGACCCAGTATTTCAAATCAAACACTTAAGCAATACCACCCCTCCTATAAGAAATGTACTTGACCCTCCCCAATCCTCACTTTGACTTGGAGTCCCTCCGCAACTGAATTCCCCAGCCCCAGGGAGAGTCATCCAGGAAGAACTCAGGACCGTCTGGCTGCTCCCACTGCCCCTTGAGACCTCCTCTGGGAACACAATGTTGAGACCACTACTAGTGAAGATACTTTTCCCTTAGCGGGAATGCAATTTGGTCACATTAGCAAGCTCTAGTCTGGGGACAAGTCGGGGTCGTGGGGACGAGGAATCCCTGCCCAAAGTGCGATGTGCTATTGGGGAGTTTTAGATTGAGTATTTCCCAGAGCCCTTCATATCCTAACTCTCACCTCACTGCATTGGTTTACTACCCACATCCCCTGCTTACCAAGGGGAGGAACCACACACCTGTGGAGCCTCTGGGTGCACCCATGTATGAAGCCTTCCCATCCCTGGAAAAATTATTGAGCTGTCACCTTGGGAAGCATGGCCCTGTGCATTGTAGCATCTGGATGAACATGAAAAACCAACATCCAGAGAGAAGACCATTAAGGAGATACGTGTTTTAGAGGTGCCATGGAGGTTGGGGGTGAATGAGAACAGATGATCAGGAGATCCTCTACGCTGAGCCATGAGGGTTCTTTAGAACCCTTCAATCTAATTTCAAAATGACACCCACATTTTGAAGGTGTGGCCCAATGAATGGCAAGGCCCAAGGAAAGCCAATTAATGGGTAGTGAGGAGGGCTATAATACAGGCTCCAAGCCACACGATGGTAGTGGAGAGCTAGGGAGTGAAATGGCTGGAGAGCACCACAGAGAACCAAAACACAGCAACAAGATAGTATAGTCCTTAAAAGCCAATTCGGAAGCGATTATCCAGAGCTTGCTGAGAGCTAAACCTCAGATACTGGAAGATACCGAACCGGAGAAAAACATCCGACTTGGAGGTCAGGTACCAAGCAGGGTGCTATATCACCAAAACGGTCAGTGAAAAACAGATTTTAGCCCAGGAAGATGAGAATATCTAAGCCTGGCTCAGACCCTAGGAAAGATGAGAGAAATAATGTCTAGTACATGGTTAAGAAGAAACAAGTTGCTATAACCCTTGTATTGAGACTGCTAATAAAGTTGCGTTGCCTGCGCCATAGGGCAGGGGTGCACAACCGATTTTGATAGAGGGACGAAAGTACCTTACATGATAACTCTAGTTGGCCAAAAAGTAAATGTGGGTGAGGCGGTAGGCGCAGTAGGGCATGGCGTGGCAGGAGGCCTTTTCAACCCCCCTTTTCATTAAACACATGGAAAAAGAATACATTTTTGAGGTGGAACGGTTTTATTTGTATTTCAAACTTACATTTTGTACTACACATTTTCCATTGTTATCATTTATTTCTATTTAGTTATTGCATATAGTCTGTTTAATTAAAATATATATATTTTATTGACCCTTAATTGGACATTCCGTTATTTTGAACTGCTTTACTTTGCTGATTGGGTTGCCCAAGAGGAGTATGGCCTTCGTTGAGTCAGGTTTCCACAAAAAGCAAAGGAGGTACATCTCCTAACTGTGCCTGTTTTAGCTTTATTTTTGGGTTCACTCTTGGAGTGCGACACTATGCACATGGCCCCACCCCTCAACCAAACACTATTCCCCATGACCCCCACCCCTCAACCAAACACTATTCCCCATGACCCCCACCCCTCAACCAAACACTATGCCCCATGGCCACCACCCTGACCAAACATCTCAAAATACACAAAGTGACATACATGCAGGCAAACCCGGCACATCGCCCCCCACCCCGCATCTCAACACACACACACACACACACACACACACACAGACCCAAGCACCCCCCACCCCCCGCAAACCCCTCCCCTCTCCTCTCTTTTTCTCCCCTCCCCTCTCCTCTCCTCCCCTCCCCGGCTGCAAATCTTAAACTTTTTGTAATTCCTTATAAAACCAAGTGCTACAAAATGTGTTTGACCCCGGGATGTGTTGGGCTGGTAGCTTGCTAATATTCAGGGCGAGGGTGGGGAATTTTGCCCACATGGTGAAAATCAAAAGTTGGCACCCATGTAAGCGCAATAGAAGCATTTATTTGTGATTAAGCAGTTTGGCAAGCATATGACAGCTTTAGAAACATAACTTGTGAAAATACACAAAGAAAGGGACACAAAAATCACAGGGTATTTCTGTGACAGTCGACAAAAAAAGAAACTGATTTCAAAGAAAACTAATGAAAGTTCAAGAAGCATGTTTAAGTTTGAAAGATGTGTTTTTGTTCTAAACAATGTAAGCTGCACAGTTGGAAAACAATAGTGTGTCCACCATGGAGGTAGCCTGCTTTTATCACTGATTGCATCCACTGCAAGTGATATTCATGGCCCATTGCTTCCAGAGTTATCCCTTTCTGGCCAGAAGAAAGAACACAGACCATGCAAATCAGCCTGCTAATGCGCGCGAATGACAGCTGGTAAAAGGAGCAGCTGTGATGCTCCTGGAAAGAATTCTTTGCTGGAGAGGGAGATTTGAGTGGGGGGTGGGGCGGCAGGCAATCAATTAGGGGGGCAATTAGAGCCCTCTAGGGACGTTTTTGTCAGCAGCATCTCAGGCAAGGAAGGCTTTTGTAATGAAGTGTGGTCCGCTTTGTTTTTTTACATGGCTTAAAGTGGGCCGCACTTCACTATGAAAGTTCTACCCACTGGGGGGCCGCAAAGCACAATAGGGCGGGCCGCATATGGCCCGCGGGCCGTATGTTGTGCACCCCAGCCATAGGGCAATAAAGCCTCCTATGTGACTGCAAGCTCTAACTATGGGTCAAGTGAAGCAAGGCCGCCTAAGCTGGCCTGAGGGCGACAGGAGAGGCTGCATTGCCCCTCTTGCATGGGCAATAATGCCATTAGCACTTGGGGCTGGATGGGAACAGTAACTAGGGGATCCTCGTGACATCTTCCTTGAGCCTTGCTCCCTTGCGGCTCCATCTCCAAGTTGTCGAAATGAAGAAAGGACTATTTTCTTGTCTTCTGAACTAATCAAGTCTTTTATTCATAGCCACAGTATTGAGGTGGAGCCACATAGAGAAGGGAGTGTATGTCTAGGGGCTGCCAGGCAAGAAGGGAGCAGGCAGCCAGGACGTACGGGGCTACCGCCACCGAAGTGTGGGAGAAGGGGCAGGGGAGTAGGGGGTGGGAGAGAAGCGAGCAGAGAGTACTGGTTTCTAGTAGGGCATGGTAAAGAAGCAACAGGTTGCTAAAATCGTGGGATTGAGACTGCTAATACAGTTGCGTTGCCTGCGCCAGAGGGCAATAGAGGCGCGTATGTGACTGCAAGCTCTAATTATAGGTCAAGTGAAGCTAGGCCGTATACGCGGGACTGAGGGTTAAAGGAGAGGCCTCTTTGCCCCTCTTGCATGGGCAATAATGCCATTAGCACTTGGGGCTGGATGGGAACGGTAACCAGGGGATCCTCGCGACATCCTCCTTGAGCCTTGCTCCTCTGCGGTTCCATATCCAAGTTGTCAAAATGAAGAAAGGACTCTATTTTCTTGGCTTCTAAAGTAGTGCAGTCATTTATTCATAGCCGCAGCATTGAGGTGGAGCATATGTCTAGGGGCTGCCAGGCAAGAAGGGAGCAGGCAGCCAGGACGTATGGGCCACCGCCACCGCTGAAGGGAAAGTGTGGGAGAAGGGGCAGGGGAGTAGGGGGTGGGAGAGAAGTGAGCAGAGAGTACTGGTTGCCAGGTAGAGTGGTGGAATCCCGAGAGGCACCAGGAGCCACGACTAGCCATGTGAATATTGCCTGGAAGCCCTGGATCCTGACTGACAGGATTCCAACATTCTATCCCTCATGCTTAGAGTTACTAGGTAAGGAACCCAGGAGAAGACAAGTACAAACTGTTTCAAAAAAGGTAGCAGGCGCTACTCTCCAGAAAGAACATGGCATGATAACCTGTTCTGAGGTGAGAGTTTGCAGCACACGCTTTTCGCCTACTGTGCCTTTCACAGATGGGAAATATCCATTTGCATATCAGTCTTTGTCCCGCCCACATGTGCAGTCCAGCACCGAAATGCTATGGCAATTCCTCTCAGAACAAGAGTACCAAAAGCACATCTGAGCACAGTGAGCAAGGAGTCCACGTCTGGTTGCTCCCAGGTAACTCAGGGTGACCAACCCCAAGTTCCTTACAAATATTTCAAAAAAGGTAGCTGGCGGTGTGCTGCAAACTCTCATCTCAGAACAGGTTATCATGCCATGTCCTTTCTGGAGAGGAGCGCCTGCTACCTTTTTGAAATATTTGCAAGGAACTTGGGGTTGGTCACCCTGAGTTACCTGGGGGCAACCAGACGTGGACTCCCTGCTCACTGTGCTCAGAGAGGCAAAGCTTCACTTCACTGATGAGGCCCAACAAGGCTGAAACAGGTGTATGGGGTTGCTTTTGGTACTCTTGTTCAGAGAGCAATTGCCACAGCATTTTGGTGCTGAACTGGCCATGTGGGCGGGACAAAGACTGTTATGCAAATGGATATTTCCCATCTGTGAAAGGTACAGTGAGCAAAAAGCGTGTGCTGCAAACTCTCATCTCAGAACAGGTTATCATGCCATGTTCTTTCTGGAGAGGAGCGCCTGCTACCTTTTTGAAATAAGTACAAACTGTTGTTGACCAGTCCTGGCAACCGTGTTTTAATCACCCATATCAATTCTACCTTGATAATTATTAGAATTATAATTGTTCTTTTATAACACAGATAGTACCAGTGACTAATTTCTAAGCACAGGCTCGGGTTTCGATCCTGTGTTGCGCTGCGTTGTCTTGCTTCCAAGACAAACGCGTAGCCCATGAGCTATCTTTCCTCGCCCCTTGGACATACAGGGGTTGCACAAACCCATAATGATAAAATGAATATCCGTGCTGACTCATGTCTGATCGGTTACAATGCCAATGTAATGTGTGGCAGCTGGCACAGTAATTGTGAAAAGAGGCGAGTATCCCTTTTCAATCGAAGACTTGTGCCGGAAAATGTCAACTCTCAGCAGGGGACAGGTTTTCCCTTCCTGTATTACTGGTAGTCCAAGGGTGCACACAAAGCTGCTCCATTAGAGACATGTATTGATTGCGCTCTATATCAAATTGAGGGAATTCATCCCTTCTCCCCAAAGGGGGAAGCCTCCCCCTTGTCTGGTTAAAGAGGTGAGCCCACTCCGCAATACACCCTCCCTAGGGGTCAAAGCAAGTGGGACTTCACTGGGAGAGATCCCCACCCCCATTTGAGGACAAGGACTTCTGTTCCTGTGAGGAACACTCTGATGGCCTCCAAGTGATGGCCATATGAATCTATACAATATATCAAAATGTTCAAACTCATGAAGATAACGTAAAGTTACATTTTGAACGACAAGAAATGAAAGATATCCCTTTAAATACAAGTCTCCAATACATGGCAACAAGGAGGCTGAAAAGGGATGCAGGACCAGCAAGTGAGAGAGAGGAGGCAGAGAGCAGCGAGGGCTGAGAGCCGGGAGAGAGCAAAACTTGAGACACATGGAAAGCACCCTGTCCATAACAGAGTAGAAGTAGGTAGGGTTCTTGCAGAACGTAGGGCCGATGTGCGACATAGCCGCTCCAGCGCAGAACCGGAAATGCCTAGCAAATGGCATGCAAGAGTGGGAGAAAGACAAGCAAGATGGAGGAGAAAGAGCGGTGGTGGCATGACCACAGAGCCAGAGTGGTGGGCAGTCTGCCTTTACAACAGCACCGAGACCATGCAGGGGAGCAATGAGCTCCCAGTCATTGTAACGATCCCGGTGACTTTCCAAAGGCAAGAACGGCAAAGCAAAGAGAGAGCCGCTGAGGAAAGCAAGCTGCTCAGTGGCATCAAGAAGGAAAGAATCCAAGATCCTGCAGGTACCAGTGATGTTGCCGCGGAACTCAGAAGGTAAAATGGGGAATGGGAACACCGGCAAGCCAAGCAGGACGCATAGGTCGAGCAAAACTTGTCCCAGTACTATTCAGAAAACTACTGGAAATAATCCAGTGAAACAGAACTGTTTGAATGAGTTGAGAATAAATGTGAAAACCATAGAGTGAAAAAGAAATCAAATTGGAGGCTCATCACTTTGGGGAAAAGGGAAGCCCACCCATATCTCAAAGATAAGAGAATACAGAAAAGAGACATTTGGGGAAAACAAACCTGTGAAGCCCGGATGCCCAAAATCATACATGAAACTGCACCCTGGGAATGGGGGGGGTATTGTAAATGGAAATTGAACTACCATAAAAGAGGGGAGAAGAGTAACAGAGTTTCAGGAACCCTACAATGAGGAAAGAGACCTAAAAAGATGTAGCCTTTGATCTACTGAAAGGAATAAAAGTAGTAAGAAGAAACATTTGATAAAATACAAGCACTAGGAGAAGGCAGTCATTCTCCTGGCGTTTGTTGGTTTCGACAGTTGCAGGGTCAGAAAGCATAGATTTGGGCAGAGGACGGATTTGTTTTTGGACATTCATCCTGACTGACAAGCACCTTAGTAGGATAGACAGGGAACACCCCATAGTTAGAGAGAGATGGGACTTTACTTTAAATAAACTTCACAGTAAGAAAATGCCTTTACTGTGTCTGAGTCCTTCTTCTGATCCTCCACAGCTCTTGAAAAAAATGTATGCAATCTGGCTCTTAAATGTCCATCTGTGCATGCAAATTCATGGCTTGCTGTTTTGGCACGGGTAGTATAGCTCAGTGGCAACGCGCTCGTCTTGGAAGCGACGCATAGCAACACAGGTTCAAATCCCGGGTCCGTGCTTATAAACCTCTTCGGTATTAAGTGTGTTATAAATAACCAATTATAATTTTGCACAATAGCCTTGCGGCTCCGTGTATTCAGGATCCCCATGCACAGCCCTAGCTATGCATGCTGGTGCTCGCTGTTTTCTCTTTTTTCCAATTATGGAGTCCTGTAGTGCCAGAATTCAAATAAAGTGATATTGACTGGTATTGTTGTCAGCGGCCTTCATTCAGACTAAAAGCCTTTAAAGCACATATGTAAAAACAATCAAATACATTTATATAGACATGATAATAAATGAAACAATTCCTTACACCAGTGAAAACTCACAATACAAACTTGCATTCTGATAGCCAAAAACAGAGTACATTCATTGTCCCTACACTACAGGTGTGTGGTTCAGATCGCTTTCTCTTACTATTCATGCTTTTCACATGAATGTCATTACTAATCCAAAATGATGCAGTAAGAAAGTTTGAAAGAAAGACTTGCATCTCTCCTAGTGCTTCTGCCTGGCCTATTCCATACTGGCTATAACCATCGCAATCAGAGCTTATACAGCGGGCATGAGAAGAAATGCATTTCATCCTCATGCGAGGTGCCAGAAAAACCACTCCGTTGATGAATCCTTTGATCATCGGCTGGTGTATATGTTTAGAGGGAGACTACGATAGCCGAGTTTTCAAAATAGAACTTTGCAATATGTATCCATCACAAAAATCAAGGTATCTCTCAGTTCCTAATAATTTGGCTCAAGTAATTTGAGGCTAGATTTTTCCTCAAGCAGGTCCCCAATTGATCTTGAATTACCCAATCAATAAAAGCTGGGATTAAAACTGCTTTATACAATTTGCCATATTCACATGGGTCGTCCAAAAGACACAGGAGATTTAAAACCCATTTACCAGGTGATATTGACTAAAAGGTCGGGAGGGGATAAATTGATCTTGATAGTATGGAGGTCAATTATGAAGTGGTATAGATGGCGGCTCTGGTTTGGTATCAACATTGTGAACAAGGTTAGTTAAGAACTAGGGATACATTTGCAATACCTGCAAAAGTATCAAACATTACTTGTTCTCTTTTGGAATATGAAGTCAGAACAATATAAATGTATGGCTCTACATTTGCAGAGTAGTGACTTTTGAGCTAAGCTCCAGTTGCATTTGTGCTTTGTCAAAACATTATGGGACAGTTAAACAGAGATGTGGATCTCACATTGTTAGCACCAAGAGGGATGTGACCTAGCAAACTGGGCAGGATCGCCCTTTATGGAGAAAGATCAGTGTTGATTTGCATTTGGTTCTTTGCCTCCTTAAATTGATGTTTCCCCAGACTAAATGGTAATGACTATGGCTGTATCCAAAACCTTAAGCCATTACTCCTCTGGGTATTCATGATGGGGTTCTCGAAATCCCTGTGCCTAGAGACCCCCAAGCTTCACCTCACTTTTAACACCCAATGAGGTCAAAACATGCCAAGGTTTGCTTGTGCCCCTGTGAAGAAGTGAGGTGATCTATATAGGAAGGTTTTGCAAATTATAGAAGTGGCACACCAAATGTGCGTCAACAAGGTTTAGATTCTGAGTTTGGTCCAACCCATTCTATAGTAAATAGACACAGTTCTACACAGTGAGGGAGTACCTAGTGAAAGCTGTCAGGATTGGGACAATACAAAGTGAGAAATGTTCTGGCGTATCCAACACCTTCAGTGGGATTCTCACCAGACAAGGTTTGTGACCCATCTTTAAGTTGGGGCATCCCTGCCCCTATATCCATAAATCAACAAAAGGTCAAAGGAATGGCTAACCCAAAGTTCAAAAACCGACTTTTAATAAGTATTAGAATAATGCACCCTAATGGTGTGCCGGGCATCCCAATATGAGCAATAAAAAGTTGCTGATTATGTTGAAACACACCAAGGTCAATAAATGTATTTTATGGTGGACATTTTATTTTGTACAGTCTCCATTTACAAGAATGCCCATAAGTGACACGTGTTTCGGCCTGGCTTGGGCCTTTATCAAACCTGGGCTATACATATCAACCAAGTCACATTAGGTTTAGGAAAAAAGAAATGTTAAAAGTATCAACCCATATCAAAGAAATCACCAATAGAATATGTTGTCCAAAGAAAGTAGGGCCAGATCATTAGGACCAGTTAATACATGTAAGTGCACAAAGTTATGTTGACACACAGATAAATCGGGCTTGCAAAAGGGGGGATTGTGAGGGAGGGAGAGGGGGATATAAGAAAAAATAGTTCAATGGCGCGAGAAACCCGAGGGTGTCTCATTGTCTGAACCCTGGGGATCCCTTTCTCTGGTGGCCAAGGCACAGTCATCGCCCTTGGATCCACACCTTGGGGTGGACAAGTGCGGGAGGATCACCTGAGTGATGGGTCCTCGGGGAGTGGGGATGGGACATCCGATGGCGAGACCCCGTTTTTTTTCCCCCCTTTCCGACACTTCTTCCACCTTTATAGGTTATTCTAAATCCTGTCCTGTTACCCCCTCCCTAATTCCAACAAGTACCAATTTAGAAATGAGGCGTGGGAAAACGGGAGAAAGAAATTGCATATATCACCCTGTGTATTAAAACAGCAGGACTGCCCTTTTGTCTCAGTTATGGCCCTAACCGACATTCCTTCAGCTGAAATAGAATATTGTCAAACCAGTTCCATTATGACCCGGTACCTTTCTGTGAAACCACACAAACATTTAATTTACCATCAAACAATCACCCTGTTTATTTGGGCAAAACCCCACACAGTGTTTCCCTAATTAATCAGAAAAACTACTCTTCCCACCATCCCCCCAAACTGTTTTTTTCTACAAACACTGAGACGAGGATGAGGGGAGCTGAGACAATGAAGATCTCTCAAAACACCACAGAGACAGAAGACAGACTATGCCATATTAAGACTGGACTGTCCCGCTAATGAGGCCAGGCAAGGTCAGGCCTCCCTTTCCAACTACTCACACCTGACTCCACTTGAGACTCCAAGAAGTATAAAAGCCGGATCAGGAGAGCACACTTCAAGTGAGCAAGGGATTCTGGAGGGTGCCAGGATGTCAGAGAGAGACCTGTGAAGCTGAGAGGAACCTGGAAGGCCTGAGAAAAAAGAACTACCCAGACACTGAGCCTGACTGCGTCGGCGAGGCTGCAGTGTGGAGTGAAAGCTGTGCCTCAGGGTAGCCTAAACTAGCAGCAGCTGGGTTTACCTGGTGGCATCCACAACAAAAGCTCTTTCCCTGGGCTAAACAGGGGAGCCCAGGACTCTGGGGGCAGGTGGCAAGACCCTAACCCCAGGTAAAATTCCCTTTGTGCTCTGTCAACTCCCAAAGCCAAAGAATGCCGTTTTGGGGAGCTGTGAAATGGGAGCAAAATAACAAAGTGCATTCTGGGACTGAGAGTCCAAAACTATTTATTTTGAAAAACTGAGAATGGTCTGAGTCCGACTGGAGGGAGACCCTTTTTCAAACATTGATGAAGGAGAACCCTACAAACTTTTGGGGAGCAAGGCGAGAATGGTTTACCAGCTGCAGAGCAAAAGTGGCTGCAAACTTTGAAAGGGAAAACTCCTCGCTAATGCACAAGGTTAAGGCTGCACCTCTTTTGGGTGAAACGACAGAGTTGGAAGGAGGCGAGCCATGCTGTGCCAATAACCTTGACTTCAAAGGAACATTTGATAAACTGTATCGAATGCTACCGGTGAGTGGAATGAGAGAACGGCTTGCGTTAACGAGTGAAAGATACAATAGTGTTTGAAGGGCTCAGTCGGTTTCATGAAGCCGCGAACGGAAGTACATTATAGCAAGAGTGAGAAATGCAGAGGCTGCGCGTATAATGAGAAGCGGAGGGAGAAGCCTGAAACACTGTGATTGTGACAGAGAAAAGAGTATTGAAGAATAACAGAGTGGTCTGGTATTTAAGAATTACCTTATTGAAAGGCTCTGCATCCAAAGTGAAACTGTTAGATTGAAAGTAAGGTAATTGGAAAGACTGCAAATACCAGAAGGCCTTAGGAGATGCCAACCAAAGTAAAAGAAAGTCAAAGTGGTCATACGAAAGTGCAAGCAAAATCCTTGTACAATCTAAAGTCTTTGACAAGTGAACAACTGTAATAAACTAAAGTCAACTACGTTGCAAAGGTAAGGGTGAACCGGATGCCAAGAGAAAGCTAAGGCCAACAAATCCAAGAGAAAGCTAAGGGCAGTGAATCCCGCATTGTGATAAAGCAGATATAAAGTGTGAACCCGACAAAGGGGATTCCTGCATGGTGAGAGCTAGGGAAAAGTCTTGTGATGTCAGGCAAAAGACATTGATTCAAGGTATCCTGCCTTTCTGAAGAAACTGCTTCCTGATGCCAAAAGACTCAAGGTGTGCACACAATCATGCCACTGTTCCGCCATGTCCCGTGATTAGTTCAGCAGTCCGGAACTACTGAAGCCCTTTTGGACATTTTAGGCTGCACTGCACTCTTCTGTTATACATCTCATTGTCCCACACCCTTTTGTTATATAGAGTAAGGATTTGGCAATAGGTTTATTAGTATGGGCCATTTTGTTTTGACACAACACCACTAGGACAGGGTTTTCTTTACTGTGGTGGTTGTAGCTTGCCCCAGTCTTAAATTTAGGTTTAGCTTAGGTGTTTTCCTCACCCATACACTGTTCAATAAACATCCTTGGAATATATGCCTTGTGTCTGTCATACTTCTGGCAACCATGCCTTCCTTACAATGACAAAATGGATTACATTCATCAATTTCAATTCACTGTTATACTTGCAGTACCTCTGGTGATTGAGAAAGTGGCATTCTTTGCATATCCATCTTCCTCTTCTAATAGTAATAAGTAGTGCCTCATTTTTTAGTGATATTTAGTGTTTGAATTGTCCATACCATAACGGTTCCTTGCCATGCATATTCCCAAATAAGTCTAGCGGGCCTATCGCTAATTGCCTGTTTCATGCATGTACACTCTCCTTTTCCTGATATCAGACACCTTAAAAAATGCATGCCGTATTAGTATTGAAGTACTGCCAAGGTTATGTTGATAGATCAACATGCAGGCTCATCTGGTTGTTCTTATACAATTATAGACTTCCTTCATTGGAGTTAAACCATTTAGACTCTGTGGGATAGTTACCAACGCCCTAAAACAGTAAATATATACCAAAACTACCATAATGCATCCACAAGTGTAGTCCTTCCCTATATTATTCTCATATATAGGATAGACGAAACAAAAAAGAGTTTCTGGTGCACGTATATACTCAAGTACTGTGAATACAAATCTGATTTGGAGTGATGAATATTTGATGCTAAAGTGTTCTGTATTTGTGTATTCACCACAAACGCTGGTTCCAGATCGTTTTTGGTATATACTGTGAACATTGTATTACCTTCGAGTTTAGTTTCAGACTGCCCTGTGATCATTATAACATGCCACCATCCTTTAGTTGCTAGTCTATATTATTCGACAAGGTCCCACTTACCTTCTTTTTACTGAAGGGTAGCTTGATTGAAGAGCGACCTGCGTGCAGGTGTTCGCCACGGGCGCCATTATTAAGTTAAATTGTTTGCCCATTTCAAGAATAAGGCATGATCTCAGGCTCCAGTCCTTAAGATCGATAGTCCTGTGTAAGACCATCTCATTCTACAGGAAATATATCCTTGACTTGCCTCCAGCCCCTTTTGAGATCATGGCAAAAACAACGGTTGGGAAGCGGGACAAAAATCTCCAACTTTGGAAAATGAGATGTCAGGAAGTTATATCGCATTATAACATCAAGAGACACTAAGGACAAATCCTGATAAGCAAGGAAAATCTTGAGGAAATGATTGGGATGAAACTAGCACGCTAAAGCAAGTGAGTAAATTCTGCTATAGCATCATATGGGAGTGCAAAGCAGTGAATGACCTGCCTCCGTATATGAGGACATTTCCATCATCCCGGTATAGGGATTTACTAACGCGATGTAGGTTAAATATCCTACCAACTAAAGAAGTACAACTTCAAAGAAAACAGATTATGCTCAAAGATGCAGGCTGTCGATATTGTGGAAATCCTATCATCTTGATAACAACCAGGCACTTGACATTGACCTGCCCAAAACTCCTACCTCAAAGGAGAAAGTACCTGGGAACCTATGTCTGTTTAATTGATTTGGATACGGAGGAGGAATATTGGGAAAGGCTGTAAACTGTGGAAAGTATTGGCAGGACACTGGACGCTCTAAAGTTCATAGAACAGATCCTATTCCTTAGTATTCCCTAATGGGTCATAGAACTATGGAAGGTCTAATAGGTGTCTAGGGTTGCTTTCCGTCTCTGGCTCGACCTGAAACGGACTGAAGACTTCCTAGCTCCTCCTTTAGCCTCCTCTGCTCCAATTCCAACATAGAAGGAATAGGACAATAGACGGAAAACAGAGGGAGGCCTCTCTCTCTCAGGATCTATGTCTCGTCATGTTCCAGAGGACTTATGTTTATGTTAAAGGTTAAAATGTCTTATTATTTAACCAATAAAACATGTAAATAATTAAAAAAAAAATATTGTTATTTATTATGCAAACAACAAGGGACGTTGCGTGCACAACACATGACGTCCCTCGTTGTTTGCATAATAAGTGTGTCCCAGTGGCCATCTTGAATTACCCTGTAATCACTGCATGAATTAAAAATGTTTCCTTTCAAAAATCTAGTTAAGGCTGGTGACTTGACATACAGTCCACAACTAGATTTTGCAGACTATAATTTGTTATCAATGTTGGGTCCACCAGGTCAATGCTGTCACTTAACATACATTACATTTTAAATGGAAAATAATAATTTTATAGTTTTTCTGAATTTATTTTTTGGTGAGAAAATAGCATCCTTCCATGCCCTGTTCCCATGTTCAAGTACCCACGCCCATTATGTGAGGCTAAGGTTTCCTTATTTTGACAATGGCCTCATTGGTTAGTGCAGGTGCCTTCTGACTCAGGCAAATTCCGAAAGTTTGAAAAATTAAGGTGTACATTTCTAAGAATTGGAAAGTACACAGTTGGGATGTACTCACCATCTGCTTGGTCAATGGGCTAAGACACTTGGACTGTGGTTAGAAATTCTTATTAGTAATTCACCTGAATATATGATATTCACAATACATCCTGCTTTGAACACAAATTAATAGGGTTTCACCCACTATTGTTTGATATGATTAGACAAAAAGATATTGATGATCTACATTGTCCCAACAGAACTCGTCTCAAATTGAATCTAAAATATGAAATATTGATAATGTTCAATGCCCATTCACTATTCGAGTGATCTTCACAAAAATAATCCCATCTCATGGTCTCATTCAATCAATCGCATTTTACATATTAATTTTGATTCCATTTGTCGAAGTTAAGGTTCTGTCTCCTCCCCCTTTTTACTAGGAGACTTGTTTTATACCAATATATGGCACATTTTTATTGTCGTCCATTTGGTGTGCAGACTGCCAGTGCATTGCTAGTGGAAATGTAAGATCCTGACTCACAATTGTTGCTATATGTTCACAAATCCCAATTCTAAGTTCGCGGATTGTGCTTCCAATATTGATCTGTTTGGAAACACATTGAATTGCATAAACATCATGCTTAGATCTACAGTGATGATATGACAAGTCATTTATAACGTTCCTGTACACAATTGTGGACAGGCGATTGCCTTTGGATCCAGACCCTGGGAGTGGACCAGTGTGAGAGGATCACCTGGGTGAGGGGTCTTTTGGAGTGGGACGCATGAAGGTGAGCATCAGTATCCCTCTCTTCCCCGTCATATCTTTACCCCATTCTACCAGGTACGATAAATGGAAACTCTACCCCCCCCCTCCTTTCCTGCATGAACACTTTCACACAGACAGCCCACTCTGGAAGAACACAAACTCACACTCGAGCCATGTACCAGACATGTGCCACTACTATGGTCATGCAAGGTCAGGCAATTACTAACAATCACTCACAACTGACTGCCATTAAACTTCCCCACAAGGATAAAAGGCAGAGCCCACTCTGAGCAAGGCAAAGCACACAATGGTACAGCAGTTTAGAATGGGCAGCTGAACAAGGGGAGAAAGACAGCAAACCAAGAATAGTTTGTAAGAGGGGAACTACCCCGGACCTTTTCAGCAAGATGCTGATACTTTCAAGAATCCTTCAAAGCAGAAAGCATAAGGCCGGGAAACCAGACTGAAGAATCCTGCATTGTGTGTTAGAGATAACAAGGGCCCCCCTGCGTACCTGACCAAGGCAGGGAGGAGCAACTGATGCTGTGGTATCGTCCTTGGCTCCAAGAATAAGGAAGCGATAAAGAGCTCAGCGCAGCCGCTGAGTTGGGGAGACAGATGCAAGAACTGTCTGTGTTGAAGTCAAGGTTTTAAGCGGCAACATTGTATAATGAGCGCTGGAACGAAAGATATAATACCGTTGACAGAGTGGTCCGGCACCATAAATGTGCTCAATCAAAAGTCTCTGTAAGGTATCCCACCAAGAGAAATTAAAGTAGAACATTGATGAGAACAATTGTGTGAAGTGAATTGAAGTGGTCCTGCAACGGTTTAAGCAAAACCCATTGCACATTGGAATGTCTTCAGTTTTGATATCAAAAGGGTCTGAGCCCGAACGAGGGAGACCTGTGTTGTGAACTTGCGAATGTGAAAACCATAACAAAAAAAAGGAACTTTTGTGTTTTGTTTGTTACATCAGGCCCTCTGCAATAAGAGACTGCCATTGGGAGAGAAACTTTGGCAGAAGGCCCTGATGCTTATGTTTTTTTTAAAAACTTTATTTTTAGGTATTTAAACCTCAATACAGCTTCACACCCACATTAGGGTGGACTTTAAACTTTGCGCCTTGACCCAGGACCCACCCGGTGACCACCTCCGCACCCCTCCAACATCCCCGCCCCCTAGATACAGCGTCCTCTTTTGCTGCATGTGAGCTACTTTCAGCTCTCGCTCCGAGGATATGGAAATACCATGGGCCAGCCCTCACCGAGGGGTGACTTCCGAGTCAGAGGAGTCAGACACGTGGTCTTCCACTTTGCCTCTCAAGAACAGTGTCAGTGGTCCCCAGATGTCTTGAGGCTGGACGTGCAATGGGAAGAGTTTGATGAAGTCTGTTTCAACATCTTGGTAATAAAGCAAGTCTCTGCGCCAGGCGGCGACTGTCGGGGGGGCCCCGACCCCAGGCCATGGCAACCCTCCTCCGAGCCAGAGTCAACAGAACCCCGGCGAGTTTTCTTATTGGAGATGAGAGCAGCCTAGTCATGCCTAACAGGGCTGCTGTATGGCTCGGTTGTATTGGTTCTCCCACAATAGCAGCTGTCGTCTCCAGGACTTGTTTCCAGAAGGGCGTTAGCTCGGGGCACTGCCATGCTAGGTGAACAAAGTTTGCTGAGGTTGTCCCGCATCTGTTGCATTTCGCTTCTGCGCCTGGGTGATGTTTGTTGGTTTTTGCCGGTGTGTGATAAGTTTGATGGAGGAAGTTGAAGTGTATAAGTTTTAGGCGTGAGTTAAGCGCCACTTTTTGAGTTTGTTTCAGACTATAACACCAGTCTTAGTCCGATATGTTAACGTGCATGACTTTTCCCATCTGGCTTTTGCACCTGTGATGGCGGGGGTTGTAGTGGGAATGAGAGATTTATAGATCTGAGACACCAGCCTACCTTCGCCTTGTGGTTGGATAACACTATGCAGCAGTTGCCAAGTTGGTGGTTGACGCGGGAAGTCTGGCAGCAGCGCCTGAATGGTGTAGCGGGTCCTGAAGTGAAGGAATACATCCAATGCAGTGTTGCCCCCTTTATTTTTGGCTTGTTCTGGAGTTAGAAAGCCCTCTTCCGTGAAGAGATCCCCTAGGGTTTGTATGTTCAGTTTGTCAACCCACTGGTGGAACACCGTCTCTGAGGTCAGTGGGACTCTGGGGATAAACTTGACAGGTAGGAGTGGGGAGTACCGTGAATGCACTCAGAGTTTCTGGGCCAGAGTCCTCCAGACTTTGTACATCGTGAGCATTACGTTCATCGTGGAGCTGGGAACCGGCGTGTGACTAAGGACGACGGCGGTTAGAAAGTTAGGTGTTGCGAAAGCTCGTTCGACTTGTACATGTGGTCGGGAAGCTGGAGAGGCGTACCAATGGCTGAGGAACTGTGCTTGAGATGCCCAGTAGTATCTCTCGAGGTCCGGCAGCGCCAGTCCCCCATTTGTGACCGGGAGTGTCAGCGTGGAGTACGCCACTCTGGCTGGTTTGCCCGCCCAGAGTAGTTCAAGGACCAGGCTTTTCAATTTTTTAAAGAAGGATTGTTGCAGCAACAGAGGGATATTGTTGAATAGATATAATAGTTTTGGTAGAATCACCATCTTCACCAGGGAGACCCTTCCCCAGAGGGTTAGTGGAGGAGACTTCCATCGAGAAATCCTGTCTTGCAGAGACTTGACCGCCTCTTCGTAATTATCACGAAACACATCCTGACACTTTAGAGATAGTTGTATGCCGAGGTACCGGACCTTGGGGAATTTCCATGTGAGTTGGAAGTCGTCTGGAATCTGTTTGGTGGCTGGGGTCAGAGGGAATACAATGGATTTTATCTGGTTGATTATTAGGCCTGACGCTGCTCCAAACTTGATGACTTCCCTCATGACTGGATTCAGATTGTCCTCAGGGTCTCGGATGAACAGTGCAACGTCGTCGGCATAGAGAGAGATGATGAGTTTGTGAGGGCCAATAATGAGTCCCCTCTGCTGCCGCTGTTCTCGAAGTTTGGAGGCCAGTGGTTCCATCACCAAGGCAAAAATTAAGGCCGATAGTGGGCAGCCCTGTCTCGTGCCTCGTTGCAGATCTATTGGAGCTGATTTGGCCGTACCCACAATGATACTGGCGTGTGGCTTGGTATATAGGAGGGAAACAAGGTTGATAAAGCGGGCTCCCAGGCCCATCCTGGTGAGAACCATAAACAGAAACGGCCACTCCACTTAGTCTAAGGCCTTTTCGGCGTCGAGAAGAACCGCCACAGCCTGTAGCGAGGGGTCCAGTGCGGCGATGACCCTGAACATTCTCCTGATTCCGAAAGTCGTGTTGCGGCCAGGTATGAAGCCGGCTTGGTCTGCCAATACGAGGGCTGGCATCAATGGCATCAACCTCCCCGCCTGCACCTTGGCGAGAATTTTATTGTCAAGATTGAGGAGAGAAATTGGTCGGTAGGATGAACATTCTTCGGGGGGCTTGCCAGGCTTGTGCAGCAGAATGACATTGGCTTCACAGGAGGTGTGAGGGAGGTGTCCCCTTTCCAGTGCCTCTCTATATACTTCCGCCAGGAGGGGGGCCAGGGTGCTCGCAAATGACTTGTAAAATTCTCCTGTCAATCCATCAGGGCCCGGCGCTTTGGAGCTGGGAAGGGACTTAATGGCTTCTATAATCTCTTCTTGCGTGATCATTTCATTTAAGGGTTCACAGAGAGACTGTTCGACCCAGTAAAGCTCTGTATCTTCCAGGTACTCCAGTGGGGTGGTTGAAGACTTGCTGAGTTTAGCACTATAGAGATCTTGGTAGAAGTTTCGGAACTCCTCTGCTATCTTTTCGTCGGTGTGAACCGACCCACCTAGCTTGGTCCGAATCAGATCTATTTGCGCGTGCTTGCTATCAGCTCCGATTAAATTTGCTAGAAGGGCACCAGGTTTTTGACCTTCTCCGTATTGACGGACTTGGCTGTTGCGATTCAGGAATTTGACCTCTCGGTCTGCTGCGAGATTAAATGTTAGCAATTCTTCTTTCAGGGCTGCTGTTATTTTGGGATCCGCCCCGTTTGTGGCTTGGAGTTCAAGTGCTTTTAGCCTCTCTTCGCTGGCTGTGAGCTCGCGCCTGATGAGCTTTAGGATGCCGTTTTCCTTGGCGTGGCAGATTCCTCTGATAAAGCATTTTAGGGACTCCCAGATTGTGCTTGCTGAGGGAACCGATCCTACGTTGGCTTTGAGAAACATGTTGATCTCCTCCCTTAGTTCAGAGGAAAACACCTCATCTCCTAACGCGCCTGTCTTGAAGCGCCATCGCTGTAGTGGTGGGGTAGGAGTGGCAGGCGTACAGCTGAGGAAAAGAGGGGAGTGATCGGAGAGCGTTCTCGGATGTATGCAGCAACGATCACTTGAAATTGGACCGCTTGCTGAGACGAAGAAATAGTCGATTCGGGAGCTCGTGTTGTGTACTGTTGTGTACTGGTGAGTGAAATGTGAAAACTCGCGACCCGCCGTTCGAGACCCTCCAAATGTCTAGCATTGCATATTTCTTTTATTTGGAGTCCCGCTTTGGTAGGAGGTTGTGGAGAAGCTTTCGATCTGTCTCTTACTGGATCCAATACAGTGTTCATATCCCCACCCCAGATTATGGATGCTGGGTCCTGCATGGAAAGCTGGGTAAGCACCCATCCGAAATTGTCTGGGCCATCCGTGTTTGGAGCGTAGGAGTTCACAAAGGTCCCTTTCTGGCCTGCTATTATGCCGCTCACTAGGATCGCTCTCCCTTCTGCGTCTTTCGCCGTGCGTATCATGCAGAAGCTCATCCTCCTGTGTATGAGAATAGCGACTCCTCTGGAGTAGGTTGAGTAGGAGGAGTAGTATCTGTGACAGCCCCAGCTCTTGGCCCACTGGTGGTCCTTCCCTGGGAGGAGGTGGGTTTCCTGAATCATAGCCACGTCAATTTCGTGACGCCTGAGGTATTGCAGTATTTTCCTGGTTTTAGCTGGAATGTTGCCGCCTCTTATGTTCCATGTTAGAACGTTGAATGGGTCGGGTATATCTTTCTATTTGACCACAGATCTTCACCTGAGGTTTGCCGTGGTGTGGCATCGGGGTGGGTTTTGCTGGAACTGATGCTGAGAAATTGGATCATTGCTTGACCAGACGACACTGGTATCTGATTGGGAGACGGAGAGCAGGGGGGTGATTGAGAACTGGTGGCGCAGAACTTTCCTGATAAACTCTGAGGGCACCGGCTATGGGTAGACCCCGAATGGCCCGTGGCGTTTCTCTCTTTGAGGTGGGCAACCCCCAACTGGCCCACAGGGAGAACCCTCAATAACCAAATAGAACAGAAAGCGAAACATGTGGATACCATGTCGCTGTGGGAACTGTACCCCCAAGGAACTCAGCTTAAAACAAGAAAAACTAACTGGTCGCTGAGTGAACTTTGGAGAATGAACTGGTGCTGTGCTAGGGGCGCCTGGGGCTTTCCAAGCATCCCTGCCCCGCGCTGTAAACAATGAGAATTGTACCTGTACTTATTGCAACTTATTGCGAGTTTGTAAGCCTACTCTGGTAGCTCCGGTTTATGGTGGATTCCTGAGATTTCTGTCTCTTTGGGGCCTTGGGCTTTTGGGGTTCGGATCAGGGCAGCCTATCTGGTCGAGAAACATGCATGCATCCTCGGGCGATTGGAAAAAATTGACCCTCTCCCCTTGCTGTACTCTGAGTCGTGCTGGAAAGAGCATCGAGTAGGGAAATTGATTGGCTCTGAGTATTTGCTTGATGGCGGTAAAGGATTTCCTCTGGGTTTGTACTGTAGGAGAGAAGTCTGGATAGATATGGATTTTGTCACCATCATGGAGCAGTTCTCCTTTCTCTCTAGCTAGGCGAAGGATGGTGTCTCGGTCCTTGTAGTTGAGCAGCTTTGCGATGATTGGCCTAGGCGGAGCTCCGGTGGTAGGCCGGGCAGATGAAATCCTGTGTGCTCTCTCTACAATGAGAACTTGAGACAGTGCATCTCTACTTAAGAGTGACGTGCAGAGAGACTCCACGAACTCCTCCATTCTACCTTGCGGCTGCTGTTCCCTCACCCCGATGATTCTTATGTTATTCCTCCTTGATCGGCCTTCTAAGTCTTCGCATTTGGCCATTGTCGTTTTCATTTGAGCTTCGAGCTGCGAGACTTTGGTTGAGAGGGTCGATGCGCCATCATCTAGATTTGACACTCTTTGCTCGACCTCATTTAAACGTTCTGAGTGTGTGTCCATGCGTTGTTGAAGGAGGTCCACTTTGGAGGCGAGGCCGTCCATTTTGTTTTTTAAATTTCCAATGCCAGCTTTCAATTCCAATAGGAGTTCTTTGATTTCAGATGAGTTACCCTCTGATTCCATCTGGGGTGAGTTACTGGGGGCGGGAATCTGGTCCTCTCGTTGAAGGTGTCGCACCACCCTCGAAAGTCAACTTCCTCTGGGATTTGTCGTTTTTCCCCATTTCAAACGTGGATCTGGGGATCTTTGTGCGAGTCCAGCTGTGCTTTACTGTGCTAGGGGTGTTCCTTGGACCCACCCAGTGGTGATAGGATTTGTCCGCTGGACCAATTTGGAGGGCTTTCGGTTGTATGGCGAGTTAGTTCCCCTCTCCTGTGCTGTGTTTTGTGCGCTCTGCGGAGCGCTCTGTGGGGACCGACTTTGGCTGACCAGAGGGGGAGGAATGTATTGCACAATGTGTTTTCTTTTTTGAAATGGGCGTTGCTGAAGTCACTGTGATGGGATGGAAAGCGCTGTTATGATGGAGCTACTTTTGCCTGGCAGCAGGGTGTGTGCAGAGAGGCCCGAGTGGAACTATCCGCCGTCGAGTTGGGTGTAACACCTGATTTAGAGCCAGGGAGGTGGGGGGGGGGGGTGCGATCTACACCCCGAGGGACGCCGGATTTGATCTCTCCAAAGCCCTTCAATGGGCCCTCAGTGCGCTGCTCTGAATCCCCATGAAGCAACTGTTCTGGAGTGCCACGGGGGACCCCACACTCCTTCTGAATGCCTCCGAAGCTCCCCGACACCCGGAGCCGTGGCAGGGATCCGAAATTGGCCTGGCGAGGCAAGGGGGAAGGGTGGGGGGCGGGCCGGCTCGGGAAGGCCCGACTATATCACGGAGCGCGACCTCCCCTCCGTACCTGATGTCTCGAATTATCCCTCCGCCTCACGTCGTCGGTCGCCGAGGATGTCCGCTGCAGGGGAGCTTCACCGCGGGCACGGCTGCTCCGGGTGACGGGGCGTCCCGCAGGGCGGGGAGCGGGCTCTGGCGAAAGCTGCATGCTGGGGGGGCGGATGCTGGGCCTTCACCTCTGCCGAGCCCCCGCGGCCCACCACAGCGCCGACGGGCGACTCCCCGGATCCGGCCACTCCACCAGGCAAGGCTCGGGACGTCGCTGGGGCGGCCCCTCACAGGCGCACCGCGGGCAGACCCCTTCAGTTCTTCCAGCACACACCACGCCTCACGCCCGCCGCTGGTGCCTCTTCGGGGGCCTGGTGCACGGTCTTCGAGCCGGAGTGGGTCTACAGCGCAGGACCAGCTGCCACGGCGGGCCGGGCCGGCCGCGCAGATCTCGGAGCCCAGGCCACGCTGGATCCCGTACAGGCAGGGAATGGCGGATTTTTGCCAGGAATTCACTGGCAGTCTGCTGGGCAGGTCGGGCGACCAGGAGTCGAGAAATTGGGGATTTTTCGTACAGGAGGTGGGAGGATTATGCAGGATTGATGCGGGACACAACGGGAGCTCAGACCATGGTGGCCATCTTGGTTGGCCCTCTAGCACCCTCTCTCCTGATGCCTATGTTTTGAACTGTTACCTCATGGCCAAGAAGCCAGAGTGGGTGCAAAGCTTGCACATGCCGCCTGGCCCCGTGCTGAAAACGTGGGGTAGGGAAGCCAGCTTCTCAACCATCCAGACATATTCTTGCTTTAACTCTTTTGCATTAATTGTAACCCCACACCAATTGTATTTAGAAATAAGGATTGGCAATAGTTTTATTAGAATAGGCCCTTTCATTTTGACAGAGACTCCACTAGGACTGCGTTGCTTATCATTTGATGGTCGCAGCTTGCTCCCATCCTTAGATGTAGGTTTAGATAGGCATTCAACCAACCCATTTGAAATTCAATAAACACCCTTGAACTGTGATCACTTGTGTCTGTCTTCACTGTTTGATACCATGCCTTCCATACAGTAACCACTATGCGCAGCAGAACAGGGACATCAGCAAGGGAACTGGAGAGAGAAAGCAGAAGCAAAAAGGAAGGTCTTGAGTTGCTTTTGGAACCTTAGGTGGTCCTGCTCAAATTTGAGAGAGGCAGGGAGGCTGTGCCAGAGGGAGGCCCTAGGCAAGGAAAGAGATCAACCCCTCATTCTCTGTCAAGAGAAGCAGCTGACCCTCAGAGTTGGAGGTGGATGAGCGGAGGGCTTGAGAAGTAACATGCTTAGGAAGACAAAGTTGAATGTAGTGTGGTCCCCGGCCCCAGAATGCATTGTGGACAATGCAGAGGGTCTTGAACTTGATACTTGCAGCCACTGGGAGCCAGTAGGGAGAGATTGCAGGGCTGGAGAGATGCGATCCCTGGGTTTGAGGCCAAGGACAAGTCTTGCAGTCCATTTCTGAATATGTTGTAGAGGGCAAAGAGTAGAGGCAGGTAGATTTAGAAAGAGGCTGTTGCATTGGTCCAGCCTAGAGAGGACCGGGGCTCTGGAAACAGTGAGCTTCTGAGGAAAAGTAAGAAAAGGGAAAATACCTCTGAGGAGGTGCACTGATAGTGTGACTTCTTAGAGACGTCAGAGATGTGAGGAGAGAAGGAGAGGGTGGAGTTGAAGCGGACCACAAGGTTCTAAACCTCACTAGAAGGAGCAGGTAGAGGGCCCTAGGTGGGCAACCAGAGTGAGAGAGGGAAGGTGGGAGCAGGAGTACTAATGAGAAGGATGTCAGTCTTACTGGCATTATAGCAGAGATCGTTGGAGGCACACCATTCCTGAATATCGCACAGCAAGTCTGGTATGTGAGAAGGAGCAGTAGAGGCTGAGGTGAGCCTGAAGGAGAGCTGGGTGCTATCAGTATAACACTGAAAGTTAGAGCAGAAGGTAGAGATGTTGTGGGCCAGAGGTGCCATGTGGTAGTTAAATAGCCAAGGAGAGAGGTTAGACCCCTGGGCCACCACAAGTAGAGCCACCACAAATCTCTACACCACAAGTAGAGAGAGATAGAAGAGAGGAAAGACCCTAGTTGGACCTGGGAGGGTCGATCAGTGAGAAAGGAGGTCAGCCAGGCCAGGGCCTGGCCAGAGATGACCAGGTTGTCTCAGAGGTGATTGAGCAGGCTGATGTGGTTAACTGTGTCGAAAGCCGAGGATAGGTCAAGGAGAATGAGGAAAGAAGGAGGTTTAGAGTCAAGACTGGAGAGCAAGTCTTCACAGGTGTTCAGGAGAACAGTGTCCGTGCTTCTGGCTGCTCTGAAGCCAGACTGGTGGTCATGGAGACAACCAACAGATTCCGTATGTAGATTAAGTTAGGAGATGGACATCTTTTCCAGGAATTTGCCCAGGAAAGGATTGATGGAGATCAGGCAATAGTTTGCCCGAGAAGAAGGATCAGCAGAAGGTTTTGTAAGAAGGGGGTGCACAAGGGAGTGCTTAAGGGGGATGGGTAAGTTTGAGTGGCAAAAGAGTGATTGCAGAAATTGGTCAAGGCTGGAGCAAGGGTGTTGATGCAGTCCTTGATGGTTTTGGGTGAGCAAGGGAGCACCTGCTTTGATGAGACTTTCATAGATGAGGCTTGTCTAGAAACATTGTCGGGAGTAAACCAGGGAAGGAGGGGAAAGGAAGAAGAGAAACGGCCAGAGAGGTAGAGGGAGAGGACTAGGAGGTAGAGTGAGAGAGAGTGGACAGGATGTCCTGAGTTTTAGTGGTGAAATGAGATGCCAAGGCCGTGTAGAGGGCCTGGGAAGGAACAGGAGAGGTAGAGATTGCAGCGTTATTAGCCAGCTTCTTGCAGATTTTGAAATGTTTGGCCAAGTTGTTAGAGGCCACCAAGACATTAGCTTGGATGTAGGCTCTCTTCTTGGAGAGGACAGAGTCTGTTTTGCCTTTGGAGCAGGCCAGTTTGTCAGAGGTGTGCTTGATGCCCTCCACTTCCTATCTGCCACCTTAGACTTGGCTTAAGAGTGGCATGGTCAGAATCGCACCAAGAGTTGCACTTGGATGCAGGCCTTAAATGGATCCTCATGACAGGGGCAAAGACATCAAGAGTGTTAGAGATAGAGAGATGAAGGTTGGAAAGGGCTGTGTCAGAGTGCGAGTCAGCCAAAGGAGTAGGAGGAGGAGAGAAAGTAGCGGTGAACGCATCCACTGACACACACTTCATGGGCTGGATGACCGAGAAGGTTGGTGGCAGTCCTGGCTATGGCTTAGCCTGAGGGGAAGGGAGCAACAGGTAAGAGGAGAGGAGAAAGTTGATGTTCGATGTAATCACTCCGTTTCCCCTGGAATCAGTGAATTTGTGTATTAGCATGAGCATACTTGCACATTGTGCACATTCTGCACTTAAAAAGCCCTTATTGAAAGGTTTGAACCAATTTAAAATCAAGACCAGTGTCTCTGCTTGATTAATTCATTCTTGAGACTTAATTCATTCTTGAGGGTCGGTGCCCTGGTGAAGATTATTTTTGGTTTGTCATCCAAAAACTTTGTTAGGGCTTTGTCCAAATGCAAGAGAAACCAATGTTTTCTTAAGATTTTTGTGATCATATTGTTGTCTTTGCAAAATTGCATGATGAATTTAATAGTCTGTAACCAGTTATTGTTTCCCCTTGATTTCTGTTCAAGTGTGCTGCTCCTTTCCATTCTCTGTGCTTTTCCTTGGGCTTTATCAATACACATTGCCGCGTATCACCATTCCCGAAACCTACTGGCCAGAAGGTAACATACCATTTCCAACATTGTTGTGTCTTGACAGTTACGTCGGGCTCTAATGAACTCCCCAGTTGGTATGTTGTTAATCAATGTTTGATGGTAGCAGCTTGTGGCATAGAGGGTTGCGTTGACTTCTGTAGCCTTTCTATATGTTCGTGTTACCAGAGATGCACCAGCTGCATAAATGGTGAAATCCAAGAAGCGTATTGCCTGCTGGTTGCTGATGCAGGTGAATGAGATACCAAAGTGGTTAGTATTTAACCTTTCAACAAATGCCTCTAAATCGTTCAGGTTGCCTTTCCATAGCAAAAGGATATCATCTATGTATCTATGCTAGGCAATCATATTTTGTGACTATTCCTTATCTGTAATTACTCTAGTATCCCAACATAGCCCTATAAACAAGTTTGCCAAGCATGGGGCATATTTAGCTCCCATTGCAACACCCTTTGTCTGTTGGCAATATGTGTCATCAAAGATGAATTTGTTGTGCGTCAGGCTGACTTGTAAAATTTCCTTCAGCTTCTCTAAATGTTGGTAATATGATGCTGAGCTTTCTCTGAATGTGTAGTCTAGGGTCTTAATTGCAGGTTCATATTTGATTGACATATACAAAGCCTTCCAAAAGATAATCCGGTTCCCATTCAATTTCTGCTTTTATATTCAAGACTTGTGTGGTGTCTTTCAGATAGGAGGGTAGTTTTAACACAAAAGGACAGATATTATCCAGGTATTCCGATATTGGTTCTGTTGCCCACCCTGTTCTACTGAGGATAGGCCTTGCTTCCGGAATACCTGGTAAATTTTGTGCATCTTTGGCAAGAAATTCATGGTAGGTATAGTTGGTTATTTTACTGTAAGATAGGCTTTCTCTGAGTCTGTCCGTAGACCCTGTCTGTGCCATTTCAAAATTTGCTCATTTAAGCCTGTCAGAAAATCCTGTCTAGGATCTGTCCTAAGGGTTTTTTTTTAACAGTCAGGCGTCTCCAAATGTGTTTTGATCATTGTAATAAAGTATTTATGTTTCATTATTACAATATTTCCTTCCACATAAGCTTCCTTTATTACGATTGTTTTGTCATTTCCCAATTGTTTAATTCTTCAGATTCCATCCTTGATGGGTTGTCTGTAGGTTTGTTTCTCCTCCATTTTTGTATCTCAATTCCTTTATTATCATCAACTACTGCCTTCTGAAAGGTGTCGATAACATTTTCCTGTGGCATTTGCGGAATAAATCTAGATTTCGGTCTCAATTCTTTCATCTGCAGATTTATGGGCCTGATATTGTGGTCTCTCTCTGTCAGGAATCGTCTTACGGTGCCTCCAAGAGTATCATCCACCTGGTCTGTCAAGAATAATCTGCCTGTATCCTGGTCTCGGCTCCCCCTTGCTCAAGGAAATAACCATGTTGATAAGGCAAGGCATCCAAAAACTTCACAAGTACATGTCAGTGTAAGGAACAAGCATCAGCATTCCAAACAGAAAGCGCCACTCCGGGCAATTTGGAAGTTGCCATGGAAACCCTGCCATACCTTATGTCACACGCACCGACAGGGATACCATGGCTCTCCTCATCACGTGGAACGGAAGACTTAAGAACTGCCTTCAGCATTGTTTGGCGCTTCTGATTACAAATGTTTTCTGAAACACATGTGTGTTGCTACATCGTGTTTATTCGTCTTGACCGCTGCTTCGCTTTTGACCCTGCCTCTGCGTGTCCCTTGTCTGCTGATCTACATTACCCCGACCTGCTCCGTTACTCAGACTGCCTTGTGTCATGTTTTGTTTACTGCCACCCGTACTGGAAACTGACCTCGGATTTCATCTGACAGACTGCTCTTCTTGCTCCTTTGTGCCTGGATCTACTCGCCTGTTAACTGACCCTGCTTCATACCTTGGAATTCAGACCCCACTCCACGGTTACCTTCTTGGAACGCTGCCTCAACTATGCGGCACTCTGACTAGAGACTTTCTTCATTGTGCACCGCCTGGAACACTTAGGCATCCTCATTTTGTCGGGACAGGATTGCACAGTGCATGGACTAGAGCCGCTTCCTGCCCCTGCACTGGCAATTTGCTACTAGCGTCCTCATACCGTCGGGTTGGTTTCATCCCTCTCATTGATTCCTTGACATTTTGGACTGCCTGATTATGGACACATTGCCTTTCTTGACCCCAAAACTACTGGTAAGAGGTGTTTTGTTGCTTTTTCTTATAGCATTGTCAATTCCCCTAGTCCTGCAGGCACACCACTCTTTCTTTCACTGTACTCATTTTGGCATTATTGTTGCAGGCTCATACTGCCGTCAGCCTCCCGAAGATCTCCCACTGCTGTACCAGTCATCTGTTCCAATTCAAGCAGGGGATTCTTTCACAAAAGATCAGCCCTATAACGTCTTTGTCCTCTATCTGTACTTATGCCAGATTTGGGTACTGGTTGTGTGTCCCCATCTTCCGATTAATAGATCCCTCTGTTGGTTAACCAATTCGACAGAGGGGTTCATTGGTAGGAAAAACTTGTCTACATTTCGAGTTCTGCTATCTCCATTGGTTCTTTCTGCTTCTGGATTATTCTCAGAGACGACCCAGGTGATGAGTCCTGACACTCATTACAAAATTTTCCGGTTCTTCCAATGATCTCAATATGTGTGGGTTCTCAATATCACAGATACAAAAAGTACTCAATCGCGGTCTAAGGTTGCACCTCTAATTGCTCTGCTCCAATCGCAAAAAACGTTGAGTTTTAGCTTTCTTGTAAATTTAAATAGATCTATTTGACACCCGTTTCGGCCTTTCTTGGGCCTTTATCAAACCTGGACTGGTCGTTCTTATATAATTATAGACTTCCTTCAATGCACTTAAACGATTGAGACTCTGTGGGAGAGGTCTCTTGGCCTTTTTTTTTTTTACAGAAATCTAGCCTGATTGAAGCGTGTCTGTACTTTGCCTCCTGGCTACCCTAAACTAAAATGTTCAAAGTTTGCCAAACCAAAGAGTTACCAATCCAAAGTCCAGCCCTGCATTCTATGTATAACAAAGAAATGCTGTCTTGGGAATTCTTTCTAGTGCTGCTCACAGTCCTAACACCCTGCTGGTCTTTCTGCTTTCACAATGCACTTTAGTTCTTTGCAGGCCTCAGGATTCGTTGGCTTCTCATTTAGGCTCTTCTTCGGATTCAGTCGTCCTGCTTGTGCTGGGATTTCCACCAGCATCTCTCACACTGCGCTGTTGGGTTCCAACCCACCTCCGGGTAGCCTCTTACAGACCTTTGGCTTAATAATGCTTCAGACCGGTCTCTACCAGATCTCATGTTACTTAGCTTTTCTTTTTGTAACCTAGATCTTGGTTCTCCGCATTGATCAATTCCTTCTGTTAAAAACATGTTCAGCCTTCATCAGCATAGTTCTTTCAGTGGACCTCCACTTCTATTTTATTAGGTCGCCCCATAGTCATTGGCTCTCAACATTTATTTGGAAAATCCCTCACTAGAGCTGGTTTTTCAGTATTCATTGGTGTGGGTCTCTCTAGACTGGTCTGCCACAAGGTCTCCGTTTCCAGCACTCATTCATTGATCATGTCTCTCCCAAGAGCTTTGTCTCAACCAACAGTCGGTTCTTCTGCTCTCCCATAGGCAGCTGATTTAATCAACATTCAGGCCTCTTCGCAGACCTATAATTCTGAGCATACAGGCTAGACGGTTTATGGTCTTTCCATCTAATGCCATTCCATCAAATTTTTTCCATCTAACAACTTTGCATCTAATGCATTTTTTTTGTTTGTTTTTGTTTTGTGGTGGGTCCCCCACCAAACCCCCGTTTTTTACCCTTAATAATGCACCTAAACAAAAAATTAACCCTTTACTCACCAAAAAATGCATTAGATGCAAAGTTTTTAGATGGAAAAAAAATCGATGCAATGGCATTAGATGGAAAACCAGATAGCAGGCTCGACCTATAGCAGGTGTTACACTCTGGTATCAGGGCCCAGGTCGACCCCAGGAATGTAGGCACCTATACAAAATAATAAACTCCCATTCTTCGCAGCGAGTAGCCTGGCACACGACCATCTGCTCCCAGTCTGCGGCCCTTTGTGCTCGCCTCCCCCCAGACCTTTTCCTAGTAACTTGCTGCTCCATGTGTGTGTTTCACTCTGATTGGGGTGGCTATCCATTTGTGCCCTGCACTGCTCTGTTCCCCTGGTTCTCCATAATTGCTTCTGAAATGTGTAATCAGTACCTTTTCGGCGTTGGTTATATATGGGACAAAGTGCACTTGGTTGATGCAAAGCTCTATATTTGAAGCAGGCCGTCAGCACCATTGTGTAGTATACTGTTAGCCATTCGTCGGCTACGTGACATTTCGTGATCATGTGTTCAAACAGCGCCATGCACCGGTCTCGCTGCCCGACTGCGTGGCTCACGATTGCTCCAATTTCTTCTTCGCCTCTGCTGGTAGGTTTGAGACGCATTCTGCTGACAATTCACTACATTTGCAGGTCCATCAGCGGTCCTGGGATGGTTTACTACAGGTAGCTGTTGAGTTTCCCACTCGTGTATGCCGGCTTGAAGGGATAGCACAACCATGTTTTCAGTTGGGTTTTTGGTTGGCCATATGTGGAAAATACTGCACATTAGATAGACTGGAGAGCCTAAGGGATACCTCAATTCAGCCTTCTGGGGGCACATCAGATAGCTAACCAGTCCCTTGTGGCCCATCTCCATCACATAAACGATGGGTACGCTCTGGCAACTCACTAGTGCTAGCAGTGTGGACTGGACTCCCACTTTTGGAGTGGAACCAAGCCCCATATAAATATGGCCTTTCCCCTTCTCTGTTGGTATGGCAGAAGGAAAAACAATGATTTGTCAGGCTGCACTGTGCAATGCCAGTCTTTATCAGTAATTCTAAATGTTTCATCACTCTTCAAAACTGCATTTACCTATTGTCATTATGCAAAATAGATAACCACATATAAAAGCAATCCAGTATCATACACAATGTTAAGACCAATTCACCCAAACAAATGTGGGCATCCCATCCCAATTATATCTGCTGCCATCAACAAGAGAGGGGGCATCAGATATTTCAGCCCAGGAACACACAAAGTATGCATGGCAAGGTTGAACACGTCGAGCGCAGTACATAAGCCAGACACTGCATCTTTTTTTATGAGAGGTGTGGTGATGCCAATGCAGAGGAGCATGGGCGACTGCCCACCTTCAAAAGACCCAGAGGTGTTTAATGCCCTCTTATGATCCAAGCCATTATCAATATAAAACCTTCTTCTAAGCTTTCTCTGCTGATCTAATGCATCAGAAGATAGCATCTATCGCTGCAAGAGCACTTAGAGGCTTTTGATTTCAAGAGCACTTCACGGCCATCACCATTAGAACACTTAGAGGCTCTTGATTTCACCACTAGTAGTTGCAAGAAGCATTGGAGGCGTAGGAGTATATATGTATATTATCCATGTACCTCCCACGTCAGAGATACACATTAGAGATCATTTAAGATATTATTTTGGATAAAAGCTGCATTTAGAAGCACTCCAAAACGAACATGCATTAAAAAGCTATATTGCATGGGGAGTATTCCCAAAGAACAAGGAGGGGCACCGGCATCATAAAAACATTTTATTTTCATTTCGGTGAAACAGTATAGGCCAATCTGCCAACTCTAAAATAAGGCTACTTCTAAACCAGGGATCTGCAAACTTTCAGTTCTCTAGATGTTTTGTTACTCCAAACCCCATGGTCCCTCACCATTAACCAAGCTAGCCAGAGCTGTAATCAAACACATCTGGAAATTCAAAGGTTGAGCATTGCCTAGACCACGGGGAGCCCTTACTAGCAGCCATCACCTTTGTATCCAGATCCTGGGGGTGGACAAGTGCGCAAGGATCACCTGGGTGAGGGGACCTCAGGGAGTATGGGAGGAACCCCCACTGGTGCGACATGGTATCCCCCCTTTCCAAATACCCCTGCCCCATCCTATTTTGTAGGATATGCCAACTTCCCAGACCCCACCCTTTCCTACACAAACAGTGAGCCAAGGAAGAGGAGGTCTGAGGCTAAAAGTAGTACCACTCATGCAATACATTGGACATCTCCCACTAATAAGATCAGGCAGGATCAGGCACTTGATCCTAATTACATACACCTGGTACCTATTAGTTCTCCCCACATGGTTAAAAGGTGGAACACTGAGACACACTCTGAGCAAGGTGAGCAAGGCGATGCACGAGAAGGAGCAGTTCTCCCAGGGCGACAGATGGAACCAAGGGACGAAAAACCTTGGACACCCCGGCAAGAGATTGTTACCGCTGAAGGGCTTTGAAGGTTGCACATGGAAACCCAGCTAGAGAGAAGAGACAACCCTCTTTTGTGTTTTAAGGATACCATCCACCCTCCCAGGTGGACGGCAGAGTTGGGAGGTGCAGCAGCAGTTGTGGTGGTATCATCCTTGACTTTAGGATCAAAGCTGTGAAAGACAAAAATTAATTAACACAGCCGGTGAGTTGATGAAAGCAATGAAAGTCCACTCTATGTTAAATTAAACTTGATGGCAACAGTATCCGATGAATTAACCTTACGCGTGTGCCAATAAAACGCGAGAGAAAGCAAAGCATTGTGAAGAACTGTAAATTAAAGATACACAGAAGCAAAGCATTGTGAAGAACTGTAAATTAAAGATACACAGTAACAGTGGTCCGGTGAGAGAATATTGCCCAATCGAAAGTCTTTGTTAATTGTCTAATGCTGTAGAAGTGGCGGGAAGAGAAAGAAACAGATGCACGATTTGAACTGTTAGGTTTGATCCTGGCAGAGGGTACCTGGATGTGAGAGATATCTTTGAACTTTGAAATAAGTATTGTGCTTGAAACTACAATTACCAAGAATTTTTTCAGGGTTTGTTCGGGGTACAACTTCTTCTGTTGGTGACCCTATTAATGAACCATTGGGAAGTGTCGCGTTGGTGTGGTAATCGTTGGAGGAACCAGTACCCCCGCCTCCTTGGTTACTGAAGAAAATGGTATATTCGACACATTGACTGCGCCACACAAGATCCAATTTGATTTCAAGTGGTTTGTATTTATAAGCAGATCAAGCTAAACATACATTTTTATCATTGTTGTGCCCACTGATTGATAACACGTGTTTCGGCCACTCAAGGGCATTTATCAAAACAAAACGATTTGGGCAATTAGATCATATCCATTTTCAAGTCTGAATTCAAGTAAGTCCCAGGATAATCCCTTCCTAATCAGAATACAGCGTTCCTCGCGTCGGCAGTGGTCCAAGAGGCTTTGCTGTAGGATAGAAAAAGTGGTGTTATAAGAAAGAAGGTCAAAGTGGTCATTGTCAGGGAGAATTAACATTTTAGTGCTTAATTCCTCTCACCTTAGAGACCCCCGCTCTTTTGCTGGACTTTAGGACTTTGAGTGAGTGAGACCTTTTTCTCACTCTCTCGTGTGTTTTGACCTCATCTGGATTATGTGCTTCCACTGTTTTTGGAGTCTGACAAACTCCCTAGGCATCTACTTTTTGCATAGTGACACCCAGCACCTTCAGTGCAATGTCAGAGAAATCCTTTTAGATTTCTCCTAAGGTTTAAATATCTTTTCTTGCCTGAACTAAGGTTTCCGAGAATAATAAAGTGAAATTGACTTTACATACCTTTTCTCTTTGTAGGTCGAGCAAACACCATCCTATGTGGAGTGCGGGGGGGGGGGGGGGGTTACCTAGTAGCCCCTTATCCACAGTCTCATGAAACATTTGTATTTTACCTTCACTATTTTAAATGGCTGGTGGCAGTGGTTACATTTTTCTACCATTGTGCTTTTCTACCGCAGGGTGAATCCTCAGCTGCAGGATAGCACCCATGGGTGACCATTTCGTCAAAATGGCCCTGGTCTTTTTTTGCCATTTTCTTTTTGTGAGGTCTTTCTTGGGTTTTACACTGTGCGTTGAGACAGGTTTGAGCCTTTTGTTAATTTTACCTTTGGCAGGTTTAAGCCCTGAAGCCCGCCTCTGGCTCCAGTGTGTCTGGAAAGGCAGGATGTGAGGGATGTTCCCGAAACTCCCCTGTGCTTTGTCTCTAGGAATGCCTAAATGCAACCAGTCCTGATTGGCTGGATGTCCTTTAAGGACAGCCACCCTGCTGTGTGATTGACAGCTTAGGCTGTGCATGAATGGGAGAAGCCTGCTTAAAAGGTGAGGGTTTTGAAACTGGAGGCAGAGTTGACCACTGGGAGAAATACCAGTCGAAGAAACCATGAACGAGGCTTACTGCATCCTCCTGGACTTTTGAATTGCCCAGTGAAGCCCTGGTGTTGTGCTGAAACAGTTTTTTCAATTCAACAGAGAAACTCTGGAAGGGACAACTTCTTCCCAGGGGTTAGTAGGACCAACTAACCCAGAAATGAACTCCACTGCACCATCTTCCCTGAGTGGCTGTACTTCTTCGCTGCTGCAAGAACCGAGTGCCAGGGGTCGAGTATTCCGTAGTCGAGTGCAACATCTGAAATCCGGCCAGAAGCTCCAGGAGTCTCCTAAGGACCCTCCAGAAGCAGGACGACCAGAGCTTGAGTCCCATCACCAGAGTGCAGGACTCAAGGAGTGAAGGAAGCCCAACCAGTATCTGAGATCTGCAATGGTGCCGTTTACTAAGCTCTGAAACCGCAAAGTGCTGCTGATCCAAAAAGAGCCCGTAAATGCCCACGATCTCCCAACTACCACCGCAGCAGCCCTCCAGACGTCCTCTCTCTTGTCCCCATGACTGAGGCTCAGGAACATGGGGACTGCACCATTGTAACAGGACAGAATCCACCTGGACCACTCTTTTACAAACCAAAAGGTACTGTTTAGACTTGGGGTACTTACCTCATTATCTTTTCGCTGTGCTTTTCTTAGTTGGGAATTGCAGTGGCTTACACAGTGTGACTACACCAATTCTTACCTACAGTTATTCCGAGGTAAGAGCAAAAGCTTCGCAGTTTCAAACGTCTTTGACAGCAGAGGAAACGTAAAAGGAGGCGTGAGCCCGACAGAGGGAAGCCTAAGAAGGTGCGACTGAAACTTGGGCAAGGGAACCCCACACACTGTGATTGAAAGGCTTGAGCCCAACTGAGGGGAGCATTTGTGGAGTGTTGTAGGCTTCAGCCCGACTGAGGTGAGCCTAGATGAAGTGGCAGGCGTGGGCCTGACTGAGGGGGGCCTGTGAGAACTTGGGATTAAAGAGGAAACATTGCAGCCAAGCCAGATTGAGAAACTGGTGACTTTTTTCGTGGAAGGCCACATGGGCCCTGATCCATGAAACAAGCTGAATTCTTGTGTCTGAAGCCAGAGTGTGTCGCAAGGTCCAAATGTGCCAGCTTCAGTGTGCTACAAAACATGGGTAACAGAGTTTACTCAGCCATACTGACATTGCTTTTGAATGCTGTGTCCTAATATGTATCTGAGGTGAGGTGCTGACATCACTGTTACATGAATGTTGTGTTGTCAGAGTGAGTGGAGTGTTGGGGATGTAATGCTCTGAAAGCTGGGTTCTAAGATTTACAGTTGAGAGCTATGCTGGCTTAAGATACATGCCAATGTTCTTCCTGGCAACTTACATACAATAAACCTACAAGTAACTTACCTGCTAGTCCGGGTGTTCTTCAGGTACCAAGATTTTACACTGGCGATGAGGATGGGATCCTGTCGAGGAGGGGACAGTGCAGAGCCAGGAAACATTGCCCTCCATTGAGTACTTGTCCCATGAATAAGATGTCAGCAGGTTTGGGTCCAGTGCTGTTTTAACTGGGCTTCTTATACCTTCTCAGCAGGCCGGGCCGGTGCTGATAAGAGGATTTTGTCGGCACACAAGTCGGTGTGCAGTGATGGAGGGGCATCTTAGCCAGTGCCCCAGCTGAGGAGGGCCTCAGTGCTCCAGTCTGTTTATTGGCATTGGGCTTGTGTTCGGAGCGCACCGTGGCCTTTGGCCTTGCTTGGCTGTGGAGAGCCGAGTGGCTGGCGAGCACACATGCCGGTGTGCAGACTGAGGAAAGGTGCGATGAAGCGGGCCAGCAAGCCGGGTGGTGCTGGTGGTAGTGGTAGTGGTTTCGCTCTCGCAGTTTTTTCCAGCCCATGTCCGCTACAAGGGTGGCAGTGGAGGCGGACAGTTTCAGGGATGAGTGTTCCCTGTGTGCTGGAGGAGGTAGAGTTTGCCTCCCAGTATGGGGAGCTGGAGTGGAAGCTACAGCGGTGTCCTAGCTGTCGAGGAGGTGCTGTTGTCAGGCGGCAGCGTGTGCAGGAACAATTGGTGCCTGAGAGCTTTGCTAGTGGCGTCAAGGTTTCAGGAGTCAGCTCTGTATGCATATGAAGGCAGAGATGTGACTCCTGTGGCGACCAGGACAAAATTATGACGTTGGTTCGTCATCATCATGCATTCCAGCATGAACAGCTGGAACGCGGAGAAGAGTTATAACACGTAGCGTGTTCTGCATCTCTGCATGAGGAGTTCATTGGAGTGCCGCACATTTGTGGAGCTGCGGATGTTGAAGGTCCATGGAGATCACAGAGCACGCGTGTGCTCAGCGAACCTAGCATCGGGGACGATGAGGTCTGTAGGACTGGCAGACTATTTAGAGTGAGCGGACACTCCTTGGGGTTGCGGGAGCTGGAGCTGCACATTCGGAGCCGTGGAAGGGTGACTGACGGTTCCCTGTCAGCAGCGCCCCGGGAGAAGGACTGGTGGTATTTTTGCAAACTTTAGTGTGGTGTGTACATGTTGTGGCCGGTTTGCATGTTCTTGTTAGTAAATATGTGTAGGGCTAATGCGTGTGAGAGAGTTTTTTTTTTGTTGTGGCCCATGTTACTTCAAGGATGTGTTGTGCGAAATAAATGTTTATTTCCATCTAATGGTTGTATTTTAGAACTGATTGTTTTATTAATGACAGTTTCTCTTGCAGGTGGACTCTAATATGTGGGTTTTGGGACTCGTGGGTGTGGGTTCCAGCATTTCAGCGTTGTATTTTTTAATTCAGATTGTGTTATGCTAACATGATTTTTATTACAGGTTGCAGGAGGGTCTTAATACACAATTTGTTTTAACATGGACTCGCGGGTGGGTTTTCTCCAGTGAGTTGGACGTTCACCCAAAGACTCGCGGGTGGGTTGGTTTTGGGGTAAAGTTCAAATTGCCCATAATTGACTTGCATCTGGGAACCAGAACTTTTGTTCCAGTGATGACTTTCAGTTACATTGTCATTTATGTATTCCTTTACTGTGTCCCTGTCGTATGTGCAAAGACTGCGGCGGGAGAGTCATGGAACTAGGTGACACATTCCTGTGTGTGTGTGGGGGCTCTGTCTGCCAATCTTGGTGTAACATGATGTGTCCAGATTATAACCCATTGTGTTTCGGGTTTTCCGTTTGGTTAGTGACTTGGTGTACTGCTAGTGCAGGTTGGTTAGGACTTGGTGTCCTCTGTGGTAGAGTTAGGTGTGCTGCATGGTGCAGTTTGGCAAGGACTAGGGGTCCAAGGTGTGTGAGTGAGTGTGCTGCGGTGGTGCAGTTGGCTGGACTAGTGGTCCAAGGTGTGTGTGTGGGTGTACTGCGGTGATGCAGTTGGCTGGACTAGTGGTCCAAGGTTTGTAGTGTACTCATACTGTGTTGGTTTAAGGTGGGTGTTTTTGGCGCAATACTGTCGGATTGGGTTTTCTTCAGTGTTCTTGTTGTGTTGGGGTGCCGTGTTGGGGTGCTTTGTGGACTGATCGTGGGATGGTGTGCATGTTGTTGCTCTTGTTGAGCTGGGTTTGTGCCCGGGGGTGGCAGCCCTGGTGCCCTAGGGTGCAGACTAGGGCAGAAGGTTGTTTGTGCACGGATTGTTTGGCGCATTAGGTAGTGTATCTGTGGGAACGCTGGGTCGTGGCAGGTCCTAGGTTCCAAGGGAAGCTTGGAACAGGTGCTAATGCTTAGTTTATTGTTATTGTTATTGTTTCTCGAGGGTATTTCCATTTCTGTTTTATGGGAGGAGTTAGCCCTTATTAGATTGCGTTGGGTTCCTCATTGTTGTGTTTTTAGAGAGAGGAGTAGAATTGGAGTGATTTTGGTGAGTTCTGTAGTTGGAGTTGGGTGTCTTGGTTGACACGGGTTGGTTTTTGTTGTCCAATTTGTTGGTGGCACAGTTAGATAGAGTATTCTTGGGTGCCATGTAGGTATTGTTGTCCCATGGTTTCATGGTTAAGCACTTTTCCCTAGTGTCATAAATTTGTAGTGTCGAGGGTCATAGGTGTGCTCCGGGTGGCAGTTTTCTTGTCGTCGGTGGAGTCTGGCGAATGGTGCATTATGTGCTGGCCACACGTGTATGTAGGGGTTTGTGTCAGTGGTGGTTTTAGTGGAATTTCTCCTTGTTAAAGAAATGAAAGGAGGGAGAGGTGTTGTAATGTGTATCTGAGGTGAGGTGTGACATCACTGGTACATGGAATGTTGTGATGTCAGAGTGAGTGGAGTGTTGGGGATGTTATGCTCTGAAAGCTGGGTTCTAAGATTTACAGTTGAGAGCTATGCTGGCTTAAGGGACATGCCGATGTTCTTCCTGGCAACTATACTACAATAAACCTACATGTAACTTACCTGCTGGTCCGGGTGTTCTTCAGGTACCAAGATTTTACACGTTGATTTTCCTTTTTTGCATTACACATTCCCTTTACACCTTTATTGTATTAGAAAGAGGGCAGGCATTAGGTTTATTAGTATAGGTCATTTTATTTTGACTAAGGACTGACTAGGACTGTATTTTCATTTTGTTTGATGGTCGAGAATACTCCCATCTTAGTTATAATGCAAGATAAGGGTTTCCAACCCCATTTTAACCATCAAAGGTTTTGAAACTTGCAGCTCGTGCCAGTGTCTACTTGTGATACCATGCATTTCACACAGAATACATGTTTTAAATCAACATGTTACAGCTACAGTACAATCTATTTTTTGGCAGGATATTACACAAAACACTGACCTTGTTGGGGCAGCCTTCACAGTCTGGATTCCACAAAGTCAGACGTTTGTTTCCAGCATTCAGACCGCAATCCTGCCTGTCAGGGCAGGAAAAAGAGGCGGGCTGGTGGAGTGACACAAGAGTAAATCTGTGGTCAAGTAAAAGCTTTGATGAGTGACAACAAAAGATGATGGAAAGTATAGGGTAACTTCAGAATGACATCGGCCCCAGAGGGAGGGGTGAAACAGAAGCACATTTCTACTATTGAAAAATGTGCTCTCATAATGTGGCGACACAACATGGAAGGACAGATCTTAAATGTTGCCGATCACAAATAGATCTTAAGGCTGTGCAATCCGTTAACTTAATCTAGACCATAGAAAAACTCTGGGAACAGCAGGAGAAACGTTGAGGTGCACAATGGGGGCTCTACCCTAAAGAAGAGGGCAATCTGCTTCAGCCCACATTAAGGCTAACAATTTGAAGTAGTCTGTATGTGGCTTAGCAAAATAATGTAGGGTTGTTCAAATGTCAAGTTCAATGAGGAGAAAGCCAAACCATTAAGGTGTACCCTGGAGCAGAGTTCTGCAACACACAGCTCTTCAGATGTTTTGCAATACAATTCCCATGATCCCTCACCAATTAATGTGCTGGCTAGGGATAATGAGCCCTGCAGTCCAAAACCCCCGGAGAGCCAAAGGTTGCCGATGCCAGCTCTGGCAGAAAGTAGGGCGTGGGATGCAAGAGAGATGCATAATTAAGACATGCAAACATATGAATGAATTAACTCTGCAACTGACTCAATGTAAAATGTTGACCGATGGATACATCCATTGCGATACATTTAGATCCAGAGCGAGAGAGAGAACGAGGAAGAGAGGTAGAGGGAGTGAAAGAACAAGAGAGGGAGAGAGAGAGACCAAGAGAGAGGAGGGAGAGAGACCAAGAGAGAGGAGGGAGAGAGACCCAGATAGACCCAGAGAGGGGAGGGAGAGAGAGAGAGCAATAGAGGGAGAGAGAGAAACCCAGAGAGAGGAGGGAGAGAGACCCAGAGAGAGGAGGGAGAGAGACCAGAGGGGAGGGAGAAAGAGACCCAGAAAGGGGAGGGAGAGACCCAGAGAGGGAGGAGAGAGACCCAGAGAGGGGAGGGAGAAAGACCCAGAGAGGGGAGGGAGAAAGACCCAGAGAGGGAGGGAGAGACCCAGAGAGGGGAGGGAGAGAGAGAGACCCAGAGAGTGGAGGGGAGAGAGAGAGACCCAGAGAGTGGAGGGAGACAGAGAGACCCAGAGAGTGGAGGGAGAGAGAGAGAGACCCAGAGAGTGGAGGGAGAGACCCAGAGAGGGGAGGGGAGAGAGAACCAGGGAGAGACCCAGAGAGAGGAGGGAGAGAGACCCAGAGAGGGAGAGAGAGAAAGAGCCAGAGAGGGGACAGACCCAGAGAGAGGAAGGAGAGAGACCCAGAGAGAGAGAGGAGAGAGACCCAGAGAGAGAGAGAGAGAGAGAGAGAGAAAGAGCCAGAGAGGGGACAGACCCAGAGAGAGGAAGGAGAGAGACCCAGAGAGAGAGAGAGACCCAGAGAGAGAGAGAGAGAGAGAGAGAGAGAGGCCCAGAGAGAGAGAGAGACCCAAAGAGAGAGAGAGAGAGAGAGACCCAGAGAGAGAGAGAGACCCAGAGAGAGAAGAGAGAGAGAAGAGAGAGAGAGAGAGACAGAGAGGGGGAGGGAGAGAGAGCCAGAGAGGGGAGGGAGAGAGCCCCAGAGAGGGGAGGGAGAAAGAGAGACCCAGAGAGGGGAGGGAGAGACCCAGAGAGGGGAGGGAGAGAGCCCCAGAGAGAGGAGGGAGAGAGCCCCAGAGAGAGGAGGGAGAGAGCCCCAGAGAGAGGAGGGAGAGAGCCCCAGAGAGAGGGGAGGGAGAAAGAGAGACCCAGAGAGGGGAGGGAGAGACCTAGGGAGGGGAGGGAGAGAGACCCAGAGAGGGGAGAGAGAGACCCAGAGAGTGGAGGGAGAGACCCAGAGAGGGGAGGGAGAGAGAACTGGGGAGAGACCCAGAGAGGGAGAGAGAGAAAGAGCCAGAGATGGGACAGACCCCAGAGAGAGGAAGGAGAGACCCAGAGAGAGAGAGAGAGAAAGAACCAGAGAGGGGACAGACCCAGAGAGAGGAGAGAGAGAGACCCAGAGAGAGAGAGAGAGAGACACAGAGAGAGAGAGAGAGAGAGAAGAGAGAGAGAGAGAGAGAGAGAGAGAGAGAGAGAGAGAGAGAGAGAGAGAGAGAGAGAGAGAGAGAGAGAGAGAGAGAGAGAGAGAGAGAGAGAGAGAGAGAGAGAGAGAGAGAGGGAAGCCAGGGGAGGGAGAGAGAGCCAGAGAGGGGAGGGAGAGAGAGCCAGAGGGGGGAAGGAGAGAGAGCCAGAGAGGGGAGGGAGAGAGAGCCAGAGAGGGGGGGGGGAGAGGGAGCCAGAGAGGGGAGGGAGAGGGAGCCAGAGAGGGGGGGGAGAGGGAGACCCAGAGAGAGGGGAGAGAGAGCCCAGAGAGGGGGGGGAGAGGGAGCCAGAGAGGGGAAGGAGAGAGAGCCAGAGAGGGGAGGGAGAGAGAGCCAGAGAGGGGGGGGGAGGGAGCCAGAGAGGGGAGGGAGAGGGAGCCAGAGAGGGGGGGGAGAGAGAGACCCAGAGAGAGAGAGACCCGAAGAGAGAGAAGAGAGAGAGAGAGAGAGAGAGAGAGAGAGAGAAGAGAGAGAGAGAGAGAGAGAGAGAGAGAGGGAAGGCAGGGGAGGGAGAGAGAGCCAGAGAGGGGAGGGAGAGAGAGCCAGAGAGGGGAAGGAGAGAGAGCCAGAGAGGGGAGGGAGAGAGAGCCAGAGAGGGGGGGGGGAGAGGGAGCCAGAGAGGGGAGGGAGAGGGAGCCAGAGAGGGGGGGGGGAGACCCAGAGAGAGGGGGAAAGCAAGAGCTGGAGAGTTCTAGTTTAGTTTTAAATGCGCTTGTATAGCACAGCCGGTATCCCAAGGGCGCCTTTACCATTGGCAAGCAGGCCATGCACAGAACTCGACCCAGGATGTTCTAATACAAGGAAGAAAACAGGGATAACATCATGGAGACGACCTATTGCTTTTTAGAGAAAATATATGTTTAAGTTTCTTTCTGGATAGCAGATGATGGCCCCCGGAGGTTCAGGCTAAGTAACTTCCTGTGAAGAACTGTAGCTTCCTGCCTGTTTTCTCTAGGTGGCATTTAGGAGGCACGTGTAGAGATGCATTTGAGAACCAGAGAATGATGGGAAACGTGTTTGCTTGCCAGAAAATCTGGGCTTACTAACAACTATCTCATGTATGAGGAAACATGGGATGTACAATGTCCTGGTTTAATGCAACCTGTTGCAGCTTCTACAAGAAAGCAGCCACTCCAGGAACTTCCGGACATGATGCAGGGAGGAGGGGGTTCAGGAGTCACTTTAGCTAGGATTCCTCACTCTGCAGGTACTGCATGTGTGCAGCAACGTTGAGGAAAATGGGGGAACACCGGTACAATAGATGGTAAATGAATTCAAAGAGGTATGCTGTGGACGCCAGGCAGTCATTCCATTGAAAAACAGTAGAGCCAGTGTGGGACCACGTGGGGGTACCTATGGGGAAGATATGCAGGTTGTTTGGCATCCTTGCCTGGTGTCAAATTCTAGGTTTACAAGAGTGACTCCAGAGTTAGTTTTTTTCTGGAGCATCAGTGCTGAGCTATAATATTTGAAACATTTATCCCACGGGCTGGTCAAAGTTTTCAGATGCAACCAGAGCACGTGATAACTATCTCTTAGGAGCGAGGGTAGAGCACCTGAGACGCCCCACACAATGTATAGTTGCACTTTGTCATCACTGCCCCAATGCTGGTCTCCCCCAGAGAGATACTCGCAGCTAAACACACCTTGCCACTGGCCTAAACTTGAATGGCCCTTTTTAGTGAGGGTTAAGGGATAAAAAGGGAAGTTTGTCTAATCCCGGTCTATGGCATGTTTTGGGGACTGAACTCAACAACAAAAAAGTCCCACGTTGCAGAAGGCAGCTGTGAAGGTTGGCCACGAAAGGTCAGTTTATTGCCTCCCCCCTCCATCTTCCTGTCCATTTTAGGGGGCTCCCCGTGCAATCCCCCTCCGTGCCCGCTGCCACGCCCACTACCTGATTCGGGGCCTGCTCTGATGGTCTCCATGCTGCTGTCCCGGAAACCCGATGCACTGCGTGGGGATCAACATGGCCGCCTAGCATGTAAAGAAGTCAGGATTCGGGGTAACAGACTAGAAACTGCAATCGCTCTGACAAACACGCTTCCATTCACTTGGGGATAACGTCAAGTAGTCACAGTTGTAACTGGGTCCATTTCATCCCGCTTTGCTGTCTCACTTTGTTGTGCATGCGCTCATTTCTCCATAGGGGTATCAGGACGGGCGGGCGAGCCCCGGGAAGTAATGAGGGCGAGAAGAGGTTCCGGTGTTCCAGCACACAAGGCCAGAGATAAGGAGGGGGCTGGTAGAAAGTAAGGAGGGGTTTAGCGGTGACCCCCGAGCCCAGAGGCAGCAGAGGCACGAGGGGGCAAAGTGTGGTCACCGGGTCTGTCCTCCTTAGAGGGGAGTGTAGGGGTTTGTGAGGGTAGACACATCTTTCCACGGCTTGGGAAAGAGGGAAAAAGGAGGCAGCATGTATGGCTGCGGGAATCCATCGTAGATCCACGAGGAGGCCTGCCTGCAGACTGAGTGGGCTATACATGCCGTTTAGCACCTCAAGGAGGCCAAGTTCAAGGTCCGTGGCAGTATACAGCACGTTTGGACGCAAGTAGAATTGCCAAACCTTTTCACAGATATAATATATGATATGATTGGTTATTTATAAGGCGCTTAATACCCAGAGGTTTCTAAGCGCTTCCAAGGCAAGCACGTTGCCCCGAGCTATCCTCCTGAGATAACCTAGACCTTGTACAGTGAATTAAAACCGAGTTTTTGCATAGCAGTTCTTGCAAGTCACTGAGAAGATGATCATTGAAACTGAAAACGGACAAAGGTATTGTCACAAAAAGCCCTTGAAACGCTCACAAGGAGTCAAGACTAACGCTACAAGTTTTTTTTAAAAAAGAAAAAAAATCCTACTCCCCTCACGAGTAAAAACAAGTTCACAATGTGGGAAATGTTGGTGCAACTGTGTGTTAAAAAATAAATCAATGAATAAATAAAATGACAAAAATACTGTTCGCTTTTCCCCACTGCAACCTGTCTGCACGAATCCTTTTTCGATCTTCATTACATGACTGTTATGAAGGCAAAAACACAGACCTGCGTGGGTTGGTTGAGGCTTAGAACTCAATGGCAGAAGAACGTTTTCATGTTTCCCTTTTCAAACAGTGTGGCCAGCAGCCAGTTTGAAACGGAAGCTTGTACCAGTTAACGCAGCATGCCTTGCAAGCTCATGGATTGGCTGGCTTGTCCAGCCTGGGTGATCATCTGATAAAAGCATTGGCAATGCCAACAATTTTGACTTTTGTGTAGACATGGGAAAGACGTTTGCCAGGCACTGCCCTAGTCGTATTAGCTGGCCATCGATGGTAAAGCTGCACAATTGTTCAAGTACCTGGGCATAGAATAGCAGTTCCTGGCAAATGCCTAACACGTATACACAAGTCAAAACTAACAGGACTTCTTTAAAGGTGCTAATGGAGTGGTTCAAGGCAGACCTGGTTAAGACATTTGTATTACACCAGTAGCGTTTACAGCTCCCATTACTGCTTTGAAAAACCACTGGTAGGCAAAGTCTGATGGCAAGACTTGATAAAGCTAGCTCTAAGTGATCCCAGAAGGATGCGTTTTGGCAGGGGAGGGACATGAAGTGTGTGGGAATTTCCATGGGGATAAGCATGGCCGTGGGTAGTCAATGAGTGGGAAATCACCAAAAGACATACAAGCTTCGTGTCCCTCCTCATTTGCCACTTCCTAGATGTTCTCGAATGTAATAATGTCCGTGTATGAAAGGCACGTAGCACCAGCTTATAGCCAAAACTAATAGGAGGGAACTACAAGTAACCACAAGCAAATCTGACACAATTGAACCTTTGCCAACATCCCTATAGCAGCTTCCGATTTGCATTCGGTCACAATGCACTCAAGTCAATCTGAGAACGTATGCCCTGCTTGGTGTACCCTCTTTGCTGTTAGGATTGGTCCTCTCCAACGTGGTTGTTATTGTTTGGGCTGGCCTGCTGTGGTCTTGCAATGGCGACCCAGTTATGTTCCCCTCACGTTTACTGTTCCTACGGACCATATATTCAATGTCACCCCGCCTGTATTCTTTTTTGTTCTCTTTTCTTTCTCTTATGATCGGTTTATTGGTGTGTCATATTGTTTGCACTATCTCCTAAATGTGTGTAAAGCTCTTTGGCATGCGGTGCTATAGAAGCAAAATAACAAAACCAAACAATGCATGGTACAGGTTAGGCACATTCCAGTCCCACTCTGGTCCAGATCACTGGCCTGCTTAAATATCCACAGAGTCATTTTTAATTTACATAATTTTTGTTACTTGAAATATAGTGTCACGGAACACTAAACATAAGCATTATTCTAAGATACCAAACTTTATTTTTCTTTAGTGCATTTGAGTATATTTAATACATTTTTGTGGATGTTAGAACATTCTTCTTGTTTTCGGAAACCCCCTTCATCTCTTGAATTTTTTAGAATGTTGTTACGATTCCTCTTGCTCAACCTAGTAAATTCTGGTATGAAGCAACTTTATCATTGTATGTTGGCATCCCTGGAACTGCTTCCCAAATGATTACTAGAGATTGCGTGCATGCCGTTTCTTTACAGCTAATGCCATGCTTTGGGCTTTTGGCCAGTCCAAATTCAACTCCAAAGGTTTCATAGTCGACTTCAACATCCACAGCTAATATCCCACCTACACAAAAGGCTCTTGCCTACACTTAATCTTCAGCCATGGTGTTAATTTGACCAATCTGTTCATCATACTTCCCGAGACTTGACCAATCAGTTCCTCTAGTCATTCAACATCATCCTCCACAACTCCAGTTACTAGAAGGACTTCATAGATGCATATAGATCCAAAAAGAAAGATTTCTCAGCGGAATTCAGGAAGGCTCTTGTATCCTCACTCTTGAACCTTCCAAAGCAATGTTCAGCATCCCAATCAAGGTACGATCACAGCCTATGTCCATCATCAACACTACTGCACCTTCTAAACTGAAATCTAGGACAAGGTGATGAAGCTGCTTCAACTGAGACCTATCTGCCAGTAAAGCCAACACAAAGTGGTGCAAAGATCCTTCTTCACAAAACATGCTTGAACTTCAATGGGCCAGAAAGCTTTGCTGCGAAGACATCTTTGTTGACAACAAGTCTTTTTTTTCTTATTCCATCAAAAAGTCAAGAGACTACTTCGTACTGTCAACTACCGGAAATCTCCAACTTGCACTCAAACAAGTTTCCACCTTCACAGGAACTGTGCAACAACCTCAATTCCTTCTTCTGCAGCAAAAGAGCCAACAGAGTTAAGATATCTGCATCCTGCTCAAACAAACCCAACCCTACCTCTGGCTCTAAAGAGGACACAGGACGTGCATTCTCCTTCAGAAGATGACTTCCTGAAGCTATTCTACTACAAATGATGAAGATCAAGCCAGCCAGAGTCCAATCATCTCTACCCAGTAGCCGTAGCAACCGAATGTGCAGACAGTCCAGTGAACCTGTAGCTGCTTCATTAAACGCTCCTCATTTCAATGATCAGTCCCACACATGCTGGTGTGTCGTGTCATCACACCACAACTCAAAAGCTTTTCTTTTCCATGAACATCTAAAATCCTCAAACAAGTCTTCACGAAATATCACCAGGCGCATGTGAAAAGTAAAAAGCTCCTAGACGCCAGGTTAGGACCCAAACACAGCAATGGATGGATCATGGGAAAATCATGATAGTTCAGGCTCTATAGTCAACCAGCTCCAATAGCAGCATTTTACAACATCAACCACCCGGGTTACCTGGTATGGATAGAGCAGATTACAGGTGCTTAAGGACTCCCCTGCACTGGTTCCAAGATTTTATGACTGATTGCAAAAAACAAGTTAGAGTAGCTGGCTTCAGCTCTTCCTGTTCCACAGTCTCTTATGGCGACCTGCTTCTTAACCACATCCACAAATGTGTCACCTTCAAAGATGACGATCAAATGTATCTCCTCGTAACCAATGATGAAAACATCTACCTCGACTGTCAAGAGGGCTACCAATGGATCTCAACAACTCACGCCTCATCGCGTTCTTTGGATTCCCCATAGACACCCCCACAAAAGCCAATAACTTGAGTGCCATCTGGGACACTGACCTCGATAAACTCTCTAATTGATGGAATGTGCAAATTATTCTTTTACCATCTCAAATCCCACAAGAAAATCCTGCCCTTCATACTGTAATCCAAATAAGCCGCAGTTGTTAAATCTCTCATCAATGGCCGCCTTGGCTTTATACCATTGGTCTTCAAACTGGGGGCTGCCCCCCCAGAACCTGAGTCCCCATTGGGCTTCCTTTGAGCCTCCTAGGGTGGGGGGACCAGAAACAATGTTTGTTTTACTCAGTGGGTGCTGGTTATAAAAAGGTTTGAATACCACTGCTATACACCAGCGTCCTTTAAGTCAACCTTTCTGCTTAAAAATCCAGAACTAAATACCAACTGCACAGGTGACCCATTTTCTGCATCTGACCCACCCTCTTGAACAGGTGTCCCCTACTGATTTTCCATGCAAAATCTGATCCCCGGTACTCAAAACACCTACATACCAGGCTTTTCTCAACTTGCTGATGGCCTTTATTATAACTCCGAACTCGGTTTCGCACCTTCATAATCACCCTACCAACAATTAAGTCTGTGGCGTGTGCTATATAAGCTTTTATGATTAAATACATATTTATTTATTTTTCTAATTATAAACTGCACTCAGCCAGCGGGTATCAAGGCGCCATTACCGTACTGGTTACACAAAGAAAAGACAATTGGGAGCATTCATTGGGGGTGGATCCCCCTTCGGCTTTACGCAAATAGCCATGTTTTTAGGGTCCTCCTCAAGGGCCAGTAAGATGGATCCACTCGCAGGGCAGGAGTCAGCGAGTGCCACTTTTGTGCTGTGATCGTCGGGAAACCGGTTCCTCAGGCTTTCGACCTTTTGAATTTGGGTTGGACGAGTCAGTGTGCGTAGGCCGACCTGGTCAGTCTGTAGGATTGTACTTTCCGGAATATCTCTACGAGGTACAGTGGGGCAGTGTTGGTGAGGCATCTGTGAGTAATTGAGAGGGTCTTAACCACAATCTGTGCCCGAACCCAGAGCCATTGGGCATTTCTTCTTGCAGAGGAGATGTGCTCTAGTTTGGGAACATTAAGTACTACTCGCCGCTCTTCAAGGACATCACAGTCTCAGTCTGTGAATGTGGTTTCTAGATAGTGTGGAATTGGCGATTTAGGCTCTCAACCCCCTCCCATCTTAATTTAGGCAGGCACATCCTAACATCAGTGGCCCTTAGGCGGCCAAGTTTCCAATAAGAGACCGCCTCTGTAGAAGTAGTATTCACCTTCTACGTGCAGACAGAATTCTCAATATAAGGAGGTCAACTTTGATGCCCAGGATAATGGCTTGGTGTTAAAAACCAATGTGGGACCAACAATGTAGACGTGCCATAGAGCAATCCACCTCTACTGCATTCCGAGCTCCCTGCCACCGCATGGTGGGCACAAGCCCTTTTTCCTCACCCCCTTCCAGAACTACCCATTTGCTACATGCAAATGGAAATTAGTGTTCCTTCTCGGGTTCCTCCTTTAGAAACATGCCACTTATACTATAAATCAGAAAATCATAAATTACCATTTTATAAGTATCCAAATTATTGACTCTAATAAACTCCACTCTGATGACCCGCAGCCCCCTGGTGGGGGCTTGCCTATCAAAAATAGATCAGACAAAGCGGTTCATGGAGCAAGGGACGACAGCAAATGGCAAGAAGGATAATGAGCGAAAATATGATTCCCCTATCTCTGCTCTGTGAGCCATTTCCTTAAAAAACTAATTAAGAACATTTGAATGCGGCTCCCCAGGAAGTTAAGGCGGCAGAGAATCCCCAGGTGAGGTCATTTGCATTCTATTTTTATTAAAAAAAGGGAAAAGGTTGGAAATGTGCCGATGAGAGGCCAGGCTATTCTGCAAAATGACTTCCTGAATCTTAACGAATATTGGCTCTCCTGCGGGGAGGGAGATATCAAAGGCAGGAAATAGGTTTCTGTCTGTTCTCCGTTACCATCACTTTCAGCTATGATTATTAATACAGCCAGGCAGAGCAGCCTCCTTGGATCTACTAAAAACCCTTTCAATGCCAGAATGACGATGCTTTCCTATGAAAATTAGGTTGAACGTGTCGGGGCTAAAATGAGAGGTCAGGGCTAATAGGGAAAGGTCCACCACGTCTGAACACGATCCCGAAATCTGATTGGCATGCAAGGGCATGCGATAATGTGGTGGATCTCAATATACTTCTCATGTGCTGAAACATTCTAGAGTTGTTTGATTATTCTGTTAGATAAGCAAATCATCAAATAAAGACACCGCCATTTAGCACCAATTGATTTTGGAAGGCGACCAGTACAACACTGAGGGAAAGACAAGCAAGGCTTCCTAGGGCAGCTGCATTGAATTATGGCCTGGTGACCAAGAAATACTTTCCTTAAGAATTTCTCAATGATTGCGGGTTTTGGCCCATATAAAATCGGTGGACTATGCTTTTATCAGAACGTCTTTTTTACAAAAATATTTAAAAAGAAAATTCAATTGAAGTTTTGCATTGTGCTTCATGGCCTATGCGTGGGACCAGCAATCAACCCCATGCTGCTCTGTGTTGTCTTGCTACCAGACAATCACGTTGTCCCTGAGCTATCCTACCGGCCCCAAAAAAATAGATCACCTAGAATCACATTGACCTTCTTCCTGGCACCAGCCTTGCCAACAGAATGAAAGTGGACCCCTTGAGAAGGCCTTGCCCACAGAATGTCCTGCATCGGGAAGATAGCTCAGAGTCAACATGCTTGCCTTGGAATCAAGACAGTACAGAGCAACACAGGTTCGATCCCCGGGTCCGCGCTTAGAAACCTCTGGGTAGTGAGCGCTTTATAAACAACCTATCATATAATTATCATATGATGTTGCCAAGATAGTCATGTCGGAGGATCAGCGGCTGCTGCCGCCTTTAATCGTGCATAGGATCATTTTCTTCTTTATATAATGATTTTGGAATTTTCAATCTCGCTGGTCAGTAAAATGTTCTTTCTGTACGTCAGCTACAGGACATCTTGCTTACTGCATCATGAACTAGCAACGCCTCACGGGCTGGCCTCATGTGTGCGCGCTTTGGTTCTTTGCCACATTTTTCCAGGCATGGAATCCTGCGGTTGGTGCAGTCCCCTCCCCCGGGGTGTTTCCAGTGCCTACTATTACTTGAGTGTTCATTTGTATCCTCTCTAATCGACATTTTTGAACATGTGTCTGTGTGGCCTCTATAGAAAGTAATGGGGAACTATCTAGAGGGAGCTAAAGGGTCTAACGCGGGTAACTTTTCACAAGGAATCTAATGGTGTGGTTTTAAGTTGCTAAAACTAGCTCCTGATGAAAAGAAATCAAAACAAGTGCTTTTTCTGCTCAATTTAAATTTGCGGAGGTGGATGAAATTAGAGCGGATGCTCTTTTTGTTTAACGTACGACCACACCCATTTTGCTTAACAAAAGCTAAAAATCTGCTTAAACAAACATGATAAAAGCTCAAAATGAGCCAGAAATTAGTATAAGTAATCCGGGAAAAGTAATACAAGAACATCTGGGAAATAAGCCTTACTGAGACACAAGACGTACTCATCCCCAGTGACAAAAGAAAACTTTAATTCAATCATCATGCAACCCAAGAGACCATCTACTTTTGGAAAGTTGTCTGATGCTCGCCGTAAAGAGACCTACACAGGGCAGCAGGGACAGTTGAAAAGCGTCATCAAACACTGCAAGAACAAGCAAAGAGGCAGGGAACACGGAGACAGAAAGACACACCAGAACAAAGACAAGCCAGGCAACCGTGTATACAAGGTTTAAGGTACTTTGTAGCCCGGGCAATGCTGCATACATCTCCTAGTTTACCTGTGACTTTTTTCACTTGCATCTCTCAACCCCACTGTTGGGGTAGGACGCAGAATGGAATGTGGTTTGGCCATGGGTGACTCCAATTGCATGTAGCGCAGGCGTAGGTAGTTTTGGTTTTCCTTCTTGGCAGGCAATGCTGGACTGTCGGGAAAAGCTGGCTTAATGCAATGTGTTTCTTTTTTCTTATGCCCCTTCCACGCTGCAGTACTTTTCTCACAGACGGCATGCACACCCATCACCTGGCGTAGATGTGTCGTGGGTGGTGGTAGTGGTGGATTTCTGCTAATCCATGCTGCTGTTGAACGTTTGGACTTTTGTGTGTGTTTTTTGTGTGGCAAAATAGGCAAGGTTTTTTCTCTCTACCAGTCCAGGGCTCTCCTCTGGCCAGGCCAGCTATGCTCCTATTTGGGGGCATTGTTTTAGCGCCTACGGCCTGAGGTCTGACGCAGTGGTCGTAACGCGCCTCCTTGTGAGCCTGACTTGATCGCTGCAGAGTAGAATCCAGACTGCTTCCAAGATCCGCTCCTCGGGGGTTGTGGACGCGGGTCTGGGCCAGGCACTTCTATTCCCCTCTTGACCGCTTCGATGACTGGCGGCTCAAACCCTTCTGCCTACAGCCATGGTTAGGAGCAGGCGGAGGAAACGAGCATCACTCTCGAAAGGATTCTCACATGTTACACCTTGCATGGTAATGGGGCACTTACTATTCAGAATATGAAAGCCAAAGCTGCATCAACTTACAGCTCAGAGCTTTGGGGTCCTACTAAAGCCCTGTAAAAAGGAATGTAGGTGTGTAGAGGGCCTGGCTGCTTAAGAGCAAATACATAGACCCCTGACTGGGAGGCTCTAGACTTGGCTGCACTTTAGTTCTAAAAGAACTATGAATGGGGATCCAACGTGTTAACGACATTGGAACGTGTAGACCATATCAATGCATTTTAGAGACGATTTTACTTGGAATCTTTGATGTATTAACAAAACTTTATAAGTCATTCATTATTCGGGTAATAATATATCTAATAATTTGTTAGTCATTTCATTAGCCGGGTGCTTCTTTTTAAACCGTTTTATATATTTGAAATGTGGTTTAATTGAGGGTTATTAACATTGTTTTATATTGCATTTTATAAATTCTGATGTATATAATAATAATAATAATTTTCATTTACATAGCGTTACAAACCCATAGGCATCTGAGCGCTGCTTATACCCACGGCGTGGATGAAAGGCTGGGTTTGGCCCTGCCGGATTCAAACTTACATCGAGAGACTCTGCCTGGATGGCTCGATTCGCTGTGCTATCTGACTGGCTTTGTGTTCGTAAGTTTTAGTGGTGTAACACAAAATGTGGGGGCCTCCCTGCGAGCCATGCTGAGGGCCCCCCCCAACTTGACAAGAAATCACTGGTCGCGCCTCACTCTGGGCCGGCATAGATTATCATGCTTGCGCAATACGCGCAAACGTGCTGTTGAAGAGATATGCTGCACACTGCACTAGGAGAAAGATATAAATGTGTTTGCAATTGTTTTGTAGGGTAACACCAATCCAATAGATGCAAGTCACCAACAGTGCACAGGAACATTAATGCTTTGCTATTAAAAATGCCATGCCACAATGGCATGGCAATGTAGACCAGTGTAGACACGCAATAACATTACAGTAAAGAATGCCAGGCCACATTTAGACATACCTAGACTGGTTGCACCAAAATGCCAATCGAAGCAATTGCACTCATCAAGAAGAGAACACACATTCAAGCCCATGGCCTCTAACAACATGGCCAAACTCTTTAAAATCTACAAGGAACGGGTCAATCCTGTTGCAGTCTTTACCTCTCCTGTTCCCTCCCAGGCCCTCTGTAGGGCTCCCTCATCTCGCTTCTCCACTTAAACTCAGGAAATCCTGTCCTCCATCTCCTCTTCCTCTCCCTCTCCCTCTTCCTCTCTCGGACCCCCTGAGGCCATCTCTACCTCTCTTCCTCCTTTCTCCTCTTTCTCTCTGACAACACCTGACAAGGTTTCTAGACAAGTCTGATCTATAAAAGTGTCATCCAAACAGGTGCTCCCCTGCTCCTCCAGAACCATCAAGGACCATATTGACACCCTCGCTCCAGCCTTGGCCGATTTCTGTAATCACTCTTTCGCCACTGAAACTTTCCCCTCTCCCCTTAAGCACTCCCTTATGCACCCACTCCTCAAGAAGCAGTCTGCTGATCCTGCCTGCCCAGCAAACTATCACCCAATCTCCATCACCCCTTTCCTGGGCAACTGTTGGAAAAGCTGGCCATCTCCCAGCTTACTCTCCACATGAAATCTGTTGGTTGTCTCCATGACCTTCAGTATAGCTTCAGAGCTGACAGAGTCACGGACACTGCTCTCCTGAACACCTGTGATGATCTGATCTCTAACCTTGATTCCAGCATTCCTTCTGTCCTCATCCTCATTGATCTTTCCTCTGCTTTCGACACGGTCAACCACGCCATCCTGATCAATCGACTCCAAGAGAACCTGGGCATCACGGATCAGTCCTTTGAATGGCTGACCTCCTTCCCCTTGGACAGCCCCTCCCAGGTCCAATTTGGTCCCTTTCTCTCCCTCCATCCTCTCACCCTGGTTTTTCAACCCCTACTTGGCCCCTTTGTCCCACATGATCTCTACCTTTTCCTCTAATTTACAGTGTTATACGGATGACACTCTTCTTTCCTTCAGGCTCCCCTCAGACTCCTCTCCTCTCTCGCTCATTCCTGACTGTCTATCCTCGATTCAGGATTGTTGTACCTCCAACGAGCTCTGCCTTAATGTCAGTAAGATGGAGATCCTTCTCATTTGGACTCCTGCACCAGCTTTCCCTCTCTCACTCCCTTGGGACCTCTTCCTTTGCCTTCCTGTGAGCAAACAACCTTGGTATCATCTTTGACTCCACTCTCTCTTTCTCTCCTCACATCTCAGACATCACCAAGAAGTCCCACTAGCAGCTGCACCTCCTCAAAGGGACTCTTCCCTTTCTCACTTTCCCCCAGAAGCTCACTGTCGCCAGAGCCCTGGTTCTCTCTAGGCTGGACTACAGCAACAGCCACTTTATCAATCTGCCTTCCTCTACTGTCCACCCTCTGCAACTAATCCAGAACAGGACTGCAAGACTTATCCTTGGCCTCAAGCCCAGGGATCGTATCTCTCCAGCCCAGAAATCTCTCCACTGGCTCCCACTTGCTGCAAGGATCAAGTTCAAGACCCTTTGCATTGTCCACAAGGCTTCCTGGGCCTGGGGCCCGCACTAAATCCAATGCTCTTTTCCAAAATATCTTCCTTCTCGAGCCCTTCGCTCAGTTCTGCAACTCTCTAAGGTTTAGATGCTTCTCTAGGCAGAGGGTGGGGGGTAGATCGCTCTCCTCTGCAGGTGCCTCGCTCTGGAATAGCCTCCCTCCCCCTCTCAAACTTGAGCCGACCACCTGATGGTCCGGAAGCAGCTCAAAACGTTCCATTTCTCTGCTTTCTCTCTCTCCCTCCCCTGCTGGCCTACCTGACCTACCTGTCTGCTGTACCGACTGGTTGCTTGGCTAACCTCAGAGTCTCACTGAGTCCAGACTCTTTCTTGATCAGTCACCCTTGCACTGCCTCTGGGCCTACCACGCACTTTGGGGCTGTAACTGTAACCCTACAGTCCCTTGTTCTCCTTGAACTACCCAGAGCCCCGCTGCCCTGGCTGCACTTACTCAGAGCATTGCTGCCCTGTTTTTGCCTCCCCTCTCCTTGCACTCCCCCACCCCTCCCTTTCCCCTTGCACTTCTCGTTCTCTCACTTGCACAATCTGAATGACACAAGGCCGTAAGATTGTTTGTCTTGTCCTCCCTCTATCTTCCCTTACTTGTCTTGTCGTGCCTAGAAACACCTGTGTACAGGTGCGTTATAAATGACTTAGATCATATAATTTGATCACAGATGCCCAGAAAAATATACAATGCTGCAGTAAGAAATGGCTAGACTGGCAGCACACAATTGGCAGTCTAGCCAGGTAATTCACTTAGCAGGACTGCTTTATCAGAAATGCCCAGTTAAAAAAAGTCATACCAAACTGAGGAATGACTAGACTGGCTGCACCAAAATGCCTCTCTAGCCACTAATACCACATATCATGCCTGATTAGTCTGGACATGGACAGCCATTATGATTTGTTGCACATTCCTGCCCTCCCCGCACATCCCCTCTCCCTCCCAACCTCCAAAATCAGCTCCTGGGCCCAGAATTACCTTCACGTCCCTCTTCCTTGTCTCAGAGCTTACGTATGAGGCTCTTTGCCTCATAGTTAAGTACTGGGATGAGGAAGAGTGGGACTAGGAGTAATGAAGATTACAGGTAGCTAAGTCAGGTATTACCTCCATGTAGCTCTACCTCACCCAAGTACTTGTGTATGAGGTAGCGTGCCTTATACACAAGTACTGTCTCATACACACTGGGACAAGGAAGAATAGGGCTAGGAGTAATGAGTAATCAAGGCATTAAACAGAAGTATTGGTGCAACACCATTGAGTTGACTGGGATTCAGCACTCCCCCCTAGCCTCCTGAAATTTTGGGCTATGATGACTCGACCTGACTGACCTTCAGAGCAGTTGCCAGACAGAACAGGACACCGATGTTAAATGGCACCTGGGTTTCGCTGTTAACAAGAGCCCAGCAATTACTAACAAAGCATTTCACTATTAGTACCTGCATTCAAATACCACATTTTTTAGGCAATTGAAATCGTGACGTGGGTGTAATACTTGCATGCCAGGGGAGTGATTGGAAGGGTAGAGGGTGAACAGGAGACCACTCATTCTCACAGCAGTCCATAAGTGGGTGCTTTCAACCTTAAAGGAGAGAGTTAACTGCTTGTAACACTGAAGCTGCACAAGAATAGTCTCATTAAAATGCATAATGAAATGTGATGCCCCAAACAAATAAGTTTGCCCCTCCCCCACCGCAAATGATGTTAGCGCCTCTCCCAACATTTGAAGAGTTAGCCCCTGAAATGTAGGTTTTGTTGCACCCCTGAACGCAAGCAAACACACCATTCACCATATGCACACACACGCGCATCCAGCCATCCATACATTTAAGTGTGCATTCTTTCACCATACAGGCACACCCAGGCAGCCATCCATACATTTAAGTGTGCACCCTTTCACCATGCATGCACACAGTCAGACACCTATACATTTAAGTGTGCACCCTTTCACCACACACTCACACATGCACATGTCATGGGGATGAGGGGAGCCCTAATACTTCAAAAAGAAATTGGGCCTCATTACAACTATGCCGGTCTGGAAACAACAGTGCCGGTAAGTTTACTGGCAGCGCTGTTTCTGGACCAGCATAATTCAGCTCTGCGGGCAGTTGCCGTCCCGCCTGGCAGGTCAGACCTGCCGGGCAGAACGGCACCCACCCGCAGAGTTTTCACAGAAGCACCAGCACCGTTATTAATGTGCCGGTGCTTCTGTGGTCCCCATTCCCATAGAGTCCGTTGGAAATGGGGACTTACCATTTGCCGGCGCATACTTCCCGGACCACCGGGGTTGTACTCACCCGGTATTACCGGGAAGTCGGGCCCCAGTAAAGTATTACGGGTCCGGTGGCAACCTGCCGGTAGCACCGGCACGGTTACTGCCAAACCCGTAATGAGGCCCATTGTTTCTTTTTGAAGTCACTCTGTCTTCATAAAGAAATTATTTCCGTTAAGGAACAAAACATAACGGAAATAATGTATTTGTGAAGGCAGAGTGACTTCAAAAATAAACTATTTATTTTTGAAGTCATAGGGCTCCCCTCACCCCATGACATGGAGACCTCCAGCCTAGGGTCTTCCATGCCATGGGGAGGGATGTGCCCTCAGGCTTCAAAAAGAACGTTTCTTTTTCTAGTCTCTCTGCCTTCATAAAGAAGTGATTTCTGTTACAGAAATCATTTCTTTATGAATGCAGAGTACATTTTTTAAAAAAATATATATATTTTTTTTCCTCCAGTGGGGCCCCTCTCAGGACATGTGCTGGCGGGGCCCCATGCACCGCAGGGGCTGCGGGGGCCCCTGTTACGCCAGTATGATGATGATTCGATCCATACACTGCTGTTCTTCTAGGTACTAAGGCAACGAGACACTGATTGCTGGAGTGTAGCCTGTTTGCAATTCATATATGAATGGGGGATTTATTTTTTTTTGTATTGTTTGCACAAGTTGCACTTAATAGTCATGGTGCGGATTCTTACTGGACAATCGCATTGTCACTTTTGCGTGAATGACGTCATCGTGCTGCGACAGGCTGGCATCATTATGCACATTGTGCCTTCTATGGATTCTGTGTTTAAAGGTGTAGGGAGAGCCTCTCCATTCGGCAGGATTAGTGTTTCTTTGTGTGTTGCTGGAAGCTCTTTCTGTGCATCTATTTTACACTGGGCAAGCTATGGAATGTTGTACCATTCGGTTCTACGTTTATCAGAGGATGACATGCATTTATATATTGCTATACTTGTGTCAGAGTTCTTTTTCATCATTGCCCCATCCGGCCTCCTACCACTGGTGCAGGAGGTTCTGCCATTATGTAGCATGCATGTATGTATTCATGTTGTGAAAGTTACTTCTATTCAGTATTAATTGACTTTTAAATCACCATCGTAGATGTTTTTTTTCAGAAATGGTATTCGCTCTCACTTCAGTGGAGGACAAGAATGTGCAGAAGTGATTTTGTGATTTTCCTATATTGTGTTACTTCTGCTGCTCGAATCGAGAGGCACTCCCTTGTCTCGCTTTCCCCTGAGTGATGAAATATGTTTCTCCGGAAAAAGGGTTTTGAACTACAAGTTCCAGCATCCCCTGAGAATGACACCTGTAATAGGGCAAATGCTGATTTGAAATCCTTCTCAAGTAATAACAGAGTGACATTAAAGGCCCACAATGTTGACAATCGGTGTCGTGAAATGGAACCTCACCATATTACTGTAATCAAATTGGACCCCGAAGACAAGTTAAAAGGAACGCTAAATCTAAAGTGAAAATAAACTGCAAGGATCGCAAACACTTTACCCTCCGACGAGAACCAGAAAACCTGCAGTCACTTGAAACAGCAAACCATGTGCCCTACAAGTTCGCTGGACACCAAGAAACGCACAGACAGACACACACAGCTGTTTGCAAATCCAACATGGTGCAGAGGGCTTGATTTCCGTTTAAGGGCTCGAGCAAAACAGTCTAAATACTGGTTAAACCCCAAACAACACTCAAATGGAGCTAATAGGAGATCGTCCATACGTCCAACGAGAACAGCCAATGCCCACACTCTGGAAACGCCTCGATTTAAACGTGCCACAGCTGGAGGATCTAGCTTCCCAGTCATTGCAGCACAAACGTGGAACGCTCTACCGCACGACCTTAGAAAGGAACAACCATATCCGAAATTTAGACTCAATATAATTAAATGGCTATGAACAAATGACTGTTAACTCACCTTCCAAGCACCACCTACTTTTGTCTCTGCTGCTTGTTTTTTAACTTGCTTTTCCTTTGCATGCCACTAACTATCCTGGCAGCATATCCTTCTAACTGTTTTGTATATTATATGCTTCTTTGTACACATTATGTAACCAAGCTTAAGCGGTCTTGACTTCTACTGCTCCCGGCTACCTAATGGGTTTGGCGCGCATTATCAAATAAATAAACAAACAAACAAACAATAACAAGCCACAGTTTCAAATGCAACGTTATGAGTGAATGGACCAATCGGGAGGAGTAAAACGAGACCTACAATGCAAGAACCAATCCTGGTATCTGGCTTATGAAATCTCCCACCAGCCTAGCCCAGCCCTATAAAAGTAGGTGAAACACACTAGTCAGAGGAGAAGAGGGGGGGTCGTTGGGAGCAGACATGCTTTCATCCACTTCCTGGATACACAAGGAGAACACTATCTGGCAAGAGTTAGTACTTTTGCTAATTCATGTGCAAAGGTTACTCTGGCGAGGAAATGCCAGAGATTCAACCCGAGGAGCAGGAGCTGTGGCAAAGGAGGACCTAGGACTGGTCCTATGTTCCTGAACCAAATACCAGTGAAAGTTCAGAAGGAGAGGTGCATTCTTGAGGAGTCAGAGAAGAGCAATTCCTTGAGGTAGAGTCAGAATATGAAAAGGACCCTGAATGAGAGGTGCCGAGAAATACCTGTCACTTCCGAGAACGTTGCGTTAAATGAATCCAGGGTTGATGAGGGATCTGAGAGAGGTTTGAGAGATTCCAAGAATGTGAGGAACCCAGAAAGATATTTTGGGAGGATCCAAGTAGTGGAGAGATGTAAGAGACCTGGGGAAAATCAAAAGTCATTGAGAGCCCCAAGAAGGATGACGAGTTATGGAAAGTATAGGCTAGTGAGAGACCCAATCCGTTTTTTTGACCTTCCATCTGCAGGACCTCTTAACTGAGCAACCAAATGTGGGGACTGCTCAGGAAAACATTTAGAATATATCTGATGGGCTTGCAAAGGTAACCATTATGAACACGTTCTTGACCATCTAGAACTTGTTTGTGGTACCTTAGGGTTATCGCTGACGGCACTTTCTGTGCCCATCTCCTTTTGAACAATGGTTGTTAGAATAGGGCGTCTGTGGAGGGACAGAGACTTGGAAGAATGTTTTCTAGACTTTGAATCTGATCTCCCTGAGGTACAGGGAACATCTAGAAAAAAATAACTTCAAGTTATCCCATCCTTTGCACTAATGTATTAAGGATTGCCTTGTTTCTACAACAATCCCCCCATTCTTATAGGTCTTCATCCAACTAAAGACCTGATATTGTGAAATCAAATAAAATATTTTAAATTGAAAATTGTATTGGACGTTGTGTACTTGCTCAAAATCCCTATAAAGGATTGCGTTGTCGGTTCTGGTAGATCTCAGGATACGGTTGGATGGAGACGGTGTTGATGCTTTGCTGCTTCTAAATCAATGCAGCATGTAACGCTAGCATCTCAGAGATAGAGGTATTACTGGTTCAATAAGCTGGTCTCCTTCGACCTCTCGAATCGGACTCTATGGATTTGTCTCTGTCCCTTTACCGGTCGAGTACCTGAGGGGGTCTACAATGTCGGCACTCTTAAATGTTTATCTTTCACCTCTTAAATCTCTGGTTCGAGCCGATAAGCTTCACATTTTGCATTTATGCGTTTGGTGCCCAGATAGTTTTTAAGGGAAGATCGTTGCACTGAGCACCTTGAGGGTAAAACTCCCTCCATTTGTTGGCTCACAGTGGATGAATGAACAATATCTGCAGACATTATCCCCCGGCCCGCCGCACGACCACCCAAGACAGGAGTCATGATGGGGACAAAACTCCCCAGCCTCTAGCTAAGCCTTCTGACCATCCTCTATTGGGCCCTGGTGAAAGACCTCATGGTCTTCTCTGAATCCGCTCATACTCCTGGAACCGAAGCAGTGCAGCCCTAGACCAGTCGAGACTTAAGCATGCAAATAGAATTTACTTTAGTCTTCCACCTTGGGTCATGTAGGGGCTACTGTGCCTTCAAACCTCAGCAGCAAAGCTACTGGTTGATTTCCTCAATGTGGGCAGATCACTGCTGCCTTGCACATATTCCATTGACTTCCTGTCGGGACACAATTCCCACTCACGGCTCTAAACCTCACGCCCTCAGTGGTCCCACCCCCTTATCGCCACAATAATTTATTTTGCGATGTCCCTCAGAGGATCATAGGGTCTGTCAGACATCGACGTCTGGCTTCTCTCAAATTTGGCACAAGGTGTATGCGTAGCAGTCTTTTCCGCACATGTGGCAACCATTTGGCACACTCTTCCTCTCCATGTAGGTCATTCACCCGGCTTATCCTTGATGTCGCTGTGCCATCCGATCGTTTGTGGAGAAAAGAAACCAGCTACCCTCGTAGACACTTCTAGGCACTATGCACAGGCTACCATCATGTCTACTAAGCAAAATAGATTGACTGTCCTTGAACATCTTCTAGGTGATACAGACAGTCTACCATAGGATCAAGGATAATAGGATTCTCTGAACGCAATAGACAGGTTACCGTATTAGTCATACTACATATTTTGCAAGTTCTATAAATGCTATCAACAGGAATCTACTAATGCGATATCAAGGATACCTGCATCCAACCACTGTGCATTACAATGGCTGACGTAAGGATCACCAAGTGCAATGGAGGGTTACCAACTAATATCTTTGAGCATAGCGGGTGGGTGAACATTATAAAGTGCTACACGGGATGTCCACTCCCAGATCCATCTAATGCCACACACTTCCCACTCTCCAATCCATACAACTAATACAGTTTGTCTAAGTGCAATACGATTGCCAGCCTTCAAAGTTCTTCAAGTGCAATAGGTGTGACCTTCACAATACTTTAAGAGCAGTACAAGTGTTAGCTTTTACAGTTCTTTATGTGTAGTGTGTGTGTCTACCTACCCAATTCCTTCTCATTGCAATAGAGGTGCCAGCCCACACAATTACTTCCAGGTGTAACCCAATCCGCAACCATCACAGTTCTTCAGGTAAAAAAACACATACTAGACATACCCACATTTTTCTAAGTGCAATGCATGCGTTAACCCACCCAATTGCCTCCAAGTGTAAAACAGGAGCTAACCTTTGCAAACCAAATAATCTGCTAACATACAACACATGTCTAAGCACAATAAGTGTGCTGACCTACAAATATCTACCAAGTGCAGCACATGTGCTAATCACAGTTGATCCATGTGCAGTACATGTGTTGATTTACACAAAATGCTCGAAGTGCAACGCATGCGTTAACCTACATGTGCTAGTCTTCTAAGTGCAATAGCAGGCTACCCGCATATCTAAGTGCACGGCAATGGCTGGCCTCACTGATATAGAAGACTAAAGGCAGGCTAAGATCAAGAATTTGCCAGGTCCAATACCCAGACTGTGTGCACTGGCACGCTATCCTGACAGATGTTTAAGCCCAGGGGACAATCCTAATACACCTTCTAAGTGCAATAAACAGTCTGTCCTCAAAGGACTTTGGGCACATTGGGCCGGTTCTCCCTAGGATCTTCGGAGCGCTGAGGACAGGATATCATCATAAACATCTGTGTAAATGGACAGGCTAAGGAAAGAGTGCAACCCCTTTCCAACTCCCACCCCCCCTAAAAATCTATCTAAGTGTAACACATTTCCTACCCCCAACAATCCATCTAAGAGCAACATGGTTCCGACCCCCATCAATCCATCTAAGTGCAACACATTTCCTAAGTCTGGGATTTCTACACAGTTCAACAGCACATGTTGTGAGATACCTTTCAGGAAGAAAAAAAAAATGTATTAAATACTTTCTAGCATAAAAGTTGCACTTCAACATCTTGGCGGTAAAGCAGAATTGCTGAAGAATAGTCAGCAAAAAATAGTAATCACTGAAGCTTTTATCAGCAAAGATAGTTTAAATCATGTTAATGTCCATTGAGGAGGATAGAAAGAAAATGCCACAGAAAAGCATATGGGGAGGACAAGGTTGCCATTTGAGAAACTGAGTATATTGCTCTCACAAATCCAGAAATGGGGGGCAATTAGACAAACTGCATTGATGCAAGTGCAGTTAGCACGAGGGCAAACACATCCCTAGTCCATACGACAGTCTTTAAATGCAGAGGACTACAACTAGAGAACACACAGCCCTGGTGCAAAAATCCAAAAGGATTTCTTTTTCGCTAGGGATATTTTTACAGTAGGGCTAAATACATTTGAACCTGTGCAAAGTGTCTGTAATAACAACGCTGGACTTTTGCAAAATCTTTGCCAGTGTAAACCAAAGCTGGCACCTCTCCAGTATTTTCCTCTCAGCGTACGAGTGCCACACGACTCAGAATGTCATCCTTGATAATACCCGTTAGCAGACACGAATTACCGATGCAACACTGCAGAGTGTGCGAGTATTAACAGGCTTCGGGGTGAAGGATAGCGGGGGGGGGAGCATTAGTAGCGTGCAAACGGTTTGGTAAAAGGAAGCCAGCACATTGTGAAAGGGAGAGAGGAAACTTAAGAATAAATCCTGCTGAAAACGCGAAGGTGAACATTGCAGGTGAAAAAAGTATGAGAAGGGGGAGGAACGAATGGCTGAGGCAAAGTGGAGCAAGGCCAGGGACGGCTTTTAACGCAGCCGTATGAGCAGTGTCATCAAAAAATGTTAATGGAGCGATTCCATTTAGTGAATTTAGATGAAACACTGAATTAAAAGGTAATGCATTGATGGGAAATTAAAGCTCTGCTTCAATTAATCTCTTCCAATGAAACATGTTACAGAACATTCATGCGTTTAACCTTTTTTTGGTCCACGGTTGAATGGTAAACACTCAACCTTGGGCTGTGGTTCTTCCTTTATGAGAAGTCGGCAGCAGTGCTATTTCACTGGCTAGCCAATCAGACCGCGTGCCTCAGTCAGAGGGCGTGCTACGCCACGGCGAGAACTAACAGAACGTGTGGCTGCTGTTGCCACGTGCTCTCCCCACAGAGGCCGCAGGCCCAATGGCCTGTTCTCAGCAGAGCTGCGCGCGGGCCAGTGCGGCTTTCAAAGGTCAGCATGCCCGGCAGAAGAATAGTGTTCCATATTGCGCATGTATCCTCATGTCCTGCCGGGGGACTCTCCGTGCAGACCCTCCTACAGCAACCGTTTGCTTCTAATTTCAGGCTGCGCTATTGTAAGGTTGTGACTTCCGGATGAGCCCGGCGAGTATCTGTGGCCTCCTGCATTCTGGCCCGTTTCTGTCTCTTTCCCCCTAATTTGCCACCAGGGTCAGACAAAAACGTAACATTATCACAGCGACACTGAGTTCACGGAGGGTGACGTTAATGCATTTAGAAACTAGCAATATCGCGTTATTTACCTCAAGTGCTGTACTTACAGACAGCTCACCAATTACATTTTCAACTGGGCACAGCTACTCTATAGTTAAGTGAATAATTTGCAGCCACCGCAGCATAGTGGCGTGCTAATGTCAAAGCGGAGGAAGCGAACCAATTTGCTGGAGTGGATCAATACACTAGAGCGCAGCTAAAGTTTCACACCCCATGGAAGCAGGTAACAGATTCATTTTTTGGACTAGGCGACTGTAGTCCGGACTGGGCCTACTTCAATATACACAAGGACGCAAAGCCGGAGAGGATTAGGAAACACCTTCCTCTATTAACATACAATATCTAACTAACTCTTCACCCCTCAAACCTCCTCCCTCCAGCATCTCGTCACAGGGACGCCCCCAACAGGGAGGCCTCTGCCTTAAAGGACCAAGGGGCTTCAACATCACCCCAGGACAAATATTCAAACCTCTGGGTTAGCATTCTTCGACCCAGCGTAACAGCCTCCTTGTTGCTCGCTGGGGCCGGGCTTCTCTTGTACCCAGGTCATTCCCACCTGGAGGGTCAGCCGGTGTCCTCCCACCCTCGCTGACCTCCCTCGGCGGGACCCAAAGATTGTCTCGTGGTTCTCGCAGCTCTGGATCTGGTTCCAGCGGACGTGGTTCACAATCTTCTCTTTTAGCAAAGTGTTTAAATAGGGAACTGTTTCTCGTAACCTCCTTGTCTTCATTCTGAGTATTCACCATTGTTCCTTTTACGGCAATGACGTTCATGAGTTTCGGGGCGTAGCGAGGATCGGTCTTCCTGACCATGGGCTGTTGAACTAAGACTTCATCCCCAATTCGGAAGTCCCTGGGCACCGCATGGCGTCTCACGTCTGATTCTTGCTTTGCTTTTTCTTTCACCTCCGCATCTCTCTGGGCAATTTCAGCTTCTGCTTCTCCCAGAGCCGAGGAGTCTTGCACGATATGTGTGTGGAAATCGTACCGGACCATCAGTTCTGCCAGTGTCTTGTTAGTGGCCTCGTGTGGGGTGTTGCGATAGTCTCGTAAGAGTATACACAAAGCCCGAAGTGAGTTGGTGGCCTCTATGCAAGCCCTCTGTAGGGTTTTCTTTATTGACGCCATGAACGGCTCTGACATGCCATTTGCCTGCGGCCACTGCAGCATTATCTTCAGGTGTCTGAAGCCTATGTGCTTTGCCAACGTCACCGAATTTGAGGCTGTTGAACGGCGGACCGTTGTCTGACTTTATCACTCTGGGGATGCCCCATTCGCGGAGCACTTAATCCAGGATGACCGCGACTTGGGGGAAAGCCGTGGTGGCGACTCTCTTAACGATGGGAAATCATGAGTATTCATCGATAAGAAGAAGATATTCCCCAGACTCGAGGGGACCATAGAAGTCAATCACTATTCTCTCCCAGGGCCTGTCAGGGATCTGGGTCGGCTGAAGCGGTACTGCGAGGTCCACTGGTGCTGTGCACTGGTAGGCAAGGCAGTTCTTGATCCACTCGTTGATCAGTGCATCTAGAAATGGGAACCAGATGCGGCAGTGTAGTTGCCGTTTGGTGTTCTCGCGCGCACCGGTGTCCCTCATGGGCAGTCCGGACGACATCAGCCCTGAGTGTCACCAGAATGACAATGCAGCAGCCTCTCAGTAGGATTTTGTGGTCTTTTGCGGCCAAATTCAGACTGCACGCTTGCCAATCTGTCCATTTCCTCGTTGCACACCCCCGGGTGGACCAAGGTTTTGTGACGGTGATCCCTCCATCTGTTGTTGCTCGTTAGGCTGATGGCCAGGGAGATTGTCGAATCGGCGGCTGATGCAGCCGCTACTGCATCTGAAGACAAAGTCGGTGGAAGCGAGCTGGCTGCAACGTAATCAATGTATGCAACGTCACCCGCCCTCATGACTGGAAGGCCTGCCTGGTGGCGGGAAAGGTAGTCCGCGGGGTTCAGCTTGCCTCCGGGCCTGTGTACTATCTCATAGTCATACTCTTGCGGTCTGATGCCCCAAAGTTCAATCCTCCGTGGCGTCTTGGTGCGTGGGTTGCCAAATAAGGATAGCAATACCTGATATGCAATTAAAGTGAACCTCTTGCCAATGACAAAGTTGTGGAAATGTTCACAGGCCCAGACAGCAGCTAGGCTTTCCTTTTTCGACCTGCGAGTAGGCGGACTCCATCGTGGACAGGGCCCTGCTGGCGTATGCCACAATGTTTTGTGGATTGATGTCTGCTCCGCTTGTTTGTTCGAGGATGGCCCCCAACCCAACAGGGCTGGCATCCATGGTGATTTCTGTGCGCCAGGAAGGGTCAAAATAGCCAGGCGGTGGGCCTCTGTCAGGGCCTTCTTGATGGAGTCGAGCGCCTGCTGGCATGCAGGTGACCATTCAATACGGCCTCTTTTTGTAGCAGTTTCCTTAGTGATTCATTGATGGAGGTGTAATGAGGGATATACCTCGCGCTGTATCCAGCCATTCCCAGGAACAATCTAATATCAGCTGCATGCTGAGGCTCCTCCAGGTTGGAAATGGTGTTGACCTTATCCGTGTCTGGGGACATGCCGTCAGACGAGAAAATGTGTCCAAAGAATTTCAATTTGGCCTTACTGAAACGACATTTGTCGATGTTGAGTGTCAGTCCAGCGGCCTGGACCCCAGTGCAGGTGGCAAGGAGCGCGGCGTCATGAAATTCTTTGGATGCCCCAAAGACAAGGATGTCATTGCTGTAGTTTAGCTCTCCCAGAACTGGTCCGATTACCTGCCATACTGCCTCCTGGAAAATCTCCGCCGCTGACGAAATTCCAAAGTTCAATCTCCTGTAGTGGAACAATCCTTCATGGGTGGCAAATGTTGTTATGATTCTTGGGTCGGGCTACAGCTCCAACTGATGGTAACCCAATATCAGGTCGAGCTTGGAGAACATTCTGGTGTGAGTTGTACTATCATGTCCTCGATGAACGAACCCGGGTGCCTCTCCGTTTGGATGGCGATGTTTGCCATTCTCATGTCAATGCATAGGCGCAGTCTCCCGTTCTCTTTTGGCACGAAGACCAGGGGTGAGACCCATGGGGTGGGCCCGGTGGCTGGTTCAATGATGCCATCTGCGAGAAGTTGGTTGAGTTCTCTGGAGACCGCCTCTTGGAGGTGGAATCCGACATGCTCGTGTATTGTGGGACGGGTCTCACTGATGGGTCAATGTGTAGCTTGATCGGTGGCCCTTTTAGTTTTCCGAAGCCAGTGCATAAGTGGGGAAATTTCTCCATGATGTTATATTTGGTGATGAGCTCTTGGGGCCCTCCAGTAGCGACGGCCCTCACAGCGTCCTACCACTCTGAGGCGACAGCTTTTTCTTTGAACTTATAGCAACCTCAGCACCAAGTGAATGTCAATGAGCCCCAGGCATGAGGCTATGTAGTAGCTGAGGAGGCATCGCCCCTTGGTGGGGCCCCGAATGATGTGGACGGTCATGACGGTCTGTCGTCCTTTGAGGAACAGGCGTCGCTTGAAATTGCCAATGATGTGCAAGGACTTTACTGCCCCCCACTGGAAGATTCGGGACGGTGTTGTCTCTAGAGCTGGTTTGTTTGGGATCCTCAGATATTCCTGCTACCCATTATGTTTACAGTGGTGCTGGAATACACCAGCAAGTGGAAGAGACTGTTTCCCATCTTGACATGGATCTGTGGGGCTTCCTTGGCTTCCTCGCTGTCCTGGATAAGGTTGACGTATTCATCCTGTGCTGGTTGGTCGTACTATGGAGCGCCCACATTGGGCGCAAGTGCATAATAGTTCTCTTCTGCTGGGTATCCTTTAGGTGGCTCGTCATATTCGTCCACCAGGTGAGATGGCTGATCCGGATATCCATAGGCTTGTGGAAAGTCAGGGTATTGGTGTTAGTCAATGGCTCAGACATACCGCCGTTGAGGGGGTTGGAAGAACCTCTGCTGGAAATATGATGTCTGTGGCAGTCTATACGGCAACCAACCTGATGGGCATATGTGGTCTCACGGTAGGTAATGGCCGCCCTTCCCTGCCAACGGACTGGAAGTGTCCCTCTCTTCCGCAGTTGGTACACCTTTGTGACAACACTGGGCAGGACCCCGAGTGGGGGAACGCCATGCCGCATCTGTAGCACGGTCTCTGTTGCCTTGGGCCAGGTTGGCTGGGCTGACTATATGGGGTGACTCCCCTCTCACTCGGCCGAGGTCCCACCTGCTGAACTGCCACGATGAGTTTGGTAGGGTCATGCTTCAGTGTTGTCGTGCCCTCCATCGAGGTGACTTAGATTAAGGCACTATATAAATAACACATCATTATCATGATCATTGAGCGTCAACCCTCTCGAAAATTCTGGCGAGTTCGCTTACTTCCGGTATTGTGAGGGGCTTTTTTAGTAGTTGTTTCTTCAACGTGGGTGACAGGCACCCTTCGATGGCTCGCAGACGTATGGCTTTGTCCATGGAGAAAGTCTCAAACTGGCAATGGGACCCTTGTACTCTCATGCGAGTTATATATTCGTCCACTGTTTCTTGTGGTTTTTGGGTGTATTGATTGAATAAGTACCTCTGATAATCTATATTGGGTTCGATGATAGGTAGTCTGTCAAGAGCGGTAATTAGAGAGGCAAAGTCGGATTGGTCCGCTGTTGGGATGTTTTTAACAATCGTTTTCACCTCCCCCCACCAAATTGAGGAACACATCTCATAGTGGGGGCGAGTCGCCTTCTCCATATCCCCTCACAAAGTGGTAGAAGCCCTCCATCCATTCGGTACACGGAGAACGGAAGGGGAATACGCAGCTGGACAGACTTCATGGTGTGTGCAGGGGGCGGTGACGCAGGTTCACCCATGATGGTGTGGACAACTTCTTCGTGGGCTATACTGCAGTTGAAATGGTGAGCCCGCTCCCTAGGTTGTGTGTCTTCCAGTGTGAGGGGTACCCAGGGGTCTCAATTATGGTGCACCCCTTGGGGTTTCCTGGTGTAGGGCTCTCACTGGAGACTGGTGTGTGGAGGAAACCCCTGGGGGACTGCTGCGAGTGCAACTCCAAAAGTCCAGGGCTCTTACAGACACGTGGAGCGTTGTGCAGGCCTGTGGGGGAGGGGCGTGCCAAGCACTGCAGCTCAGTGTGACAAAAGTGGAGTCCCACTGACCTTGTGTCCATTGTATGCGGATGTCTGTGCAGGCCCAGCTTCCCGTGGGCCGTCGCACCGCCGGATAGGACGTCCCTTGGTAGCTGCTCTGGCGGCTGACACCACAGGTGTCTTTCCCTTCTTGTTTTTCCTCCGTTTGTTCCCTTCAGGCCCAGTTTCCTGCAGTGAAGGTACGCATACATATGTAATGTTGTGCTCACACTTGGAGTTTGTACTAATCATCATATGCGTTAAAAGAATGTACCCTTTGTTAAAAGAAGAGGCATTCTCTTTATACAGCGGCGTTTAAGACCTGCTGACCTGGCAAGAACTTGTTTTAACAGAAGAATTGTGTTTGGTCACTGTATGTCGAAGCATGTTGAGCCTGCTAAAACTATCTGCAGATTACGGGTGGGGAAGGAATGAGTAAGCACAGCCTCGTGCACAGAGATAAGGACACAGAAGGGCACGAGAGAGAGCGAATAACAGATAACAGGAAACCACAATAGCAGATGTTGAACTGTTGACCGTTGATGCAAAGTCATGACTGGGAGGAACCGCCTTGTGGTGGACATAATCTATGTGCAGCAATGTATGACAATGTAAAACAGATGGGTATAAAAGGACCACGATGTGCAGGGCAAAGGGCGGCACTTTGACGACTTGCTTTGCGAGACGTTTGAACTTGCTGCCCATTCGCGAATGCTTGTGCATTAATAAAGTAATGTTAACTTGGCTCTTTTCTGTCTGAGTTATTGCAGGGTCCCTCTTGTACTGGTTATGGACGGCGAGAAATCGCACCCACAATTTTGGTGTCAGAAGTGGGACGCGAAGGAGCGACAGTCCGTCACTGGGTGAGGAACGCCGCGGCGGAACCGGAGAAGGAATTGATCACGGGGCCCCAACAACTGAATCCGCACCTTTGATTGCAACCAACGCGTCATCCTTGTTTTTCCGGCTCCGTTGGCGGTGGAACAGCAGGCTGTCGCCCTTCGGGTCCGGAACACTCTGGCGGGACCCTTAAGATAAGTGGTATGGACGGATGCATGATGGAATAAGGAAATAATGATTCAGGGTTTGTGAAGAGGACGGTGGTAAGTCCGTCTATGAAGAAGTAATGTTGAAATGATGATATGATATGTTAGATACGCCAGGAGGATGTATTATTATTGTTAGCCAATAGGTGCATATTTGGGAAAGGTGAGTGTTTTAGGCAATTGTGGTATACCAACAAAATGGGTCAAGCGGCTTCCAGCAAGAGTGGTATAGGCAAGAGACACTATGCCCCTCTTGAAGGAACCCCTGCATTTGATATGTTGATTAAACATGGATTGAATTCAACATTGTTCTTAAAAGAATGGTCCGAATACACAAAAGATTTGATTGAGCATAAATGGCCAGACACCGGGTCCTTTGATGTGGACCGCATATCCAAAGTAGAAATAGAATTAGTAAAAAGACGGGTTAGACCCGCACAGTTTGAGGCTATACGACTATGGAGGGTAGAAGCAATGCGCAGGCGCAATGCTCAGAATAAACAAAAAGCAAAGGAGCAGAAGAGAACGGTAAATCAAAAATTACATGATCTAGAGATAAAAGAGAAGGGTGAGAGGCTAGATCAGTTGGATAGACATATGATGATTAAGAACAGTGGGGGTATGTATCCTGCCGTGCCGGTGCCTCGATATGAAGATGTGATAGGGCTAGAAGCAGAACAAACAACGACTGAATTATTGTTTCCAGGAGCTACAGCTCCACCGGCAGACAGTGAGGGTGAAAGGGTGGAATTCCCAATGAAGTATGGAGACCCAGATAGGTTGATAGACCATAGGAGAACGACTACTGTAGAAAAGGATAGAGATGGAGACTTGCAAATCCTTATGACCGGGCTGTATGGCACACCCCTCAATGACAGCCTACGGGACCAATTGGGGCGTTTGACACCTTTGGAATTTAGGACAGTGGCCACTAAACTATATACCTTTTATGAGGGTAACTGTAAATTGAGAGGACAGAGTACTGCGGATCTGCCCTCAGCATATCAGGACGCTGTCGCGTTACTACCAGTGACTGCGTCCAGTGTTCAGTTATGGGGATGTATGTCCGACATAATAGCGGAAGTCATAAGGGGCGGTGTTGAATGGGAGAAGGAAAAGAGGGCATGGGAAAGAGAGGTGAGGGAAAGAGAGGCTAAACTCAAAGATGCAGACCAGGCGGGCCAAAACGTAGCTAATCGTATGATAGCATCCATACACTCACAGTCCATGTCCACCCTGGTGAGTCTGATGGAGGGCCTTGGCTGGCCTATACAAGTAAACGTAATTAAATATCTTCTTATTAGGGTGGATGATATAGAAGAGGAAAAGGAGCCTAGATATGTGTCCCAGTGGAATAGGATTAGGACGGAATTGGATAAGAAACTGCTACCTAATATAAGAGTGGATGATTCAGGGGCGGAAGAATGGAGGATGGCTAAGGTGGAGAAACTATTAAAAGATTATAAAAAAATAAAAGAGAAAACTCTTAGTCACCAGTCCTCTGCTTCATCACCAGTGCAGGCCCTTGTGAGTGAACAAACAAATACAGAAAAGTCACTATTAATGCCAATGAGAGAGTGCCAACCCACCATAGAGGCAGCCACTGGTAACATGATGCGCACCTATGTGTATGTCCCTTTATCCCGAATTGAATTAATGCATATCACCAAGTCCATCCCCGACCCCCGTATAGACCCGGCAGGATTCTACAAAGAAGTGGGAAAGTTATTCAGACCAGGGTTATTTACCGTAGAGGATGTAGATAACATATTGTTAGCCATTGTCCCAGAAGAAATATGGACCCCCTTTCGTGCCAAAGACAATGAAACAATAAAATGGAAAGATGTAATGGATGCGAGCAAAAATAGAAAACTGCATGAGGAATATCCTGAACCCCTAAGGGGGCATGGCATGGCAGTCCTGAGGGCTCTAGAAAAGGTGTTACCCCCATTTGATGTGAATGTGGAGAAACTGTCCGCTGTGATACAGGGTGCAAGTGAGGAGGTAGCACAGTACTTTCTGCGTTATGAAGCAGCATTCAAAGCGCACAGTGGGCTAGAGATAGGGTCTGAAACGGGCCAACGGTACTTTGCCACAAACTTTGTAGAGGGGCTCCACGGGCCAATTCAGGAGAACATTAGGAGGGCAGAAAGTACATGGATGACTAGGAACCCCCGGGATCTCCTCGAAATGGCTAGGTATTACGAAAGAGGGGAAAGAGTGAAGGGACAACAAAAGGCACGACAAGAGAAGGATTTAAAAACCAAAGTGTTGATGCAACAGTTGCATCAAGGGCCCCAAGGCAGGTATAACTACAATTATAACGGCCCGTCACAGGGCTATAGTAGCAACATGATAGGGGGCCAAGGGACAGGAAGAGGTACAGTGCAAGAAGGTGCGCTATATGGGAGGAGGGATGGGCTACCCCAAGATGTATGTGCCTTCTGCAAGAGACCCGGACACTGGAAATCCCAGTGTCCCCAGAGTGGTGGGAGAGGAAGGGGCGTACGGCCCCCTTCACAGACAACATTTGCCCCAGGAAATAGGACTGGTGGGTACGGCAACCAAGACAATAGAATGTTTAAACCCCCTCAACCCAATGCCTTTGACGGGCAAGCAAGAGGGGATGTTCCCTGGCCGGCCCCGCCTCCCCCCAATCTACTGTATCAGCCACAACAAACGACACAAGTACAAGGTGTATGCCAGGGTGAAGAATGTGGAGAAGGGGTATACTATAACGTTGATTTTCAGGATAACACAAGCGATATGTCCTGAGGATGCCGGAATGAGATAGCGGGAGTGGTGCAGGTTCCTATAGACCAAAGGGGGCCTTATGCCTCTATTAGGATCGGCCCCCACCGAAACTTGAGATGTCTGGTAGACACGGGAGCTGGAAACAGGCACACCTGATTATACTAAGAGATTTTGCCTTTTTGTTGATGAACAGGAAGGTTGCGCTGTGTCAGTCTTGACACAGGAACAAGGGGGTAAACAGAGACCATGTGCATATTTTTCTAGCACTCTGGACTCAGTAGCTCGAGGCCTACCCCCATGCATGAGAGCAGTAGCTGCAGCAGCGACAGCCCTAAAACAAAGTGCAGGTATCATCCTAGGGAGTGAAGTAACAGTAAAAGTTCCACATACGGTAGATGTTCTTCTGAATAGAGTGCATACACAGCATTTGACTACAGCTAGACTCACACAGTATGAGATGATCCTGTTTGCCAGTAATGTAAAAATTGAACGGTGTAACACTTTGAATCCAGCGACACTGCTTCCTTTGCCCACCTCACCTGATGACATTAGGCATGATTGTGTGATCCAAATGGAAGAACACACTAAGGGTAGAGCAGACCTGCAAGACACCCCGCTGGTTGATAATGAGGGTATATTATTCTGTGATGGTTCCTGTTTCAAACTGCCAAATGGGGAGACAACAGCAGGGTATGCAGTAACTACAGGGGAACGGTTGATTGAGAGTGGGAAAGTGTGTGAAAAATCGGCCCAGGCAGCAGAATTAATTGCGCTAACGAGAGCATTAGTGTTAAGCAGCGGTATGAAAGTGACAATTTATACTGATTCAGCCTACGCTCATGGGGTGGTTTCCAGTTTTGGTAAACTCTGGGGAGAGCGTGGGTTTTTAACCTCCCAAGGTGATACTATTAAACATGCCCGATTGATTGCTGAATTATTGCAAGCCCTTACGCTGCCCAAAATGGTGGCCGTAGTGAAGTGCTCAGCGCATAAAAAAACACTGGATTATGTCACGCAGGGAAATTCTTTGGCTGACCAGATGGCTAAACTAGCTGCCACAAGGGACACTCGGTGGGAAGCCCGACAGCTCATAGTGGGGAGGGATGTGACTATGGAAGGGACGAAGGAGCGCGTAAAGGAAATCCAAGCAGATGCAACCATTGAAGAAAGACTATCTTGGCACAAGGATGATCAATATGAGGAGACGGTAGATGGGCTATGGGCACATACCAAAACGAACACCTGGGTACTACCTGACGCATACTTACCTGTGATAGTGAGCGTGGCTCATGGTCCAACCCACGTTAACGCAAGAACTATGGAAGAAGTTTTAAGTACTGTGTGGTACAACAAAAGATTGGGAATGTATTGTCGCCAATGGGCAAAACAATGTGAAATATGTGTTTTATATAATGTGGGGAAAGGTGTACCGGCCCCGGCGGGCCACAGTAAGTTACCCACCTGCCCTTTTGAGGTGGTGTATATGGACTTTATACAGCTGGAGCCTGTAAATAAACATTCCTACTGTTTGGTGATGACATGTGGGTTCTCAGGATGGGTGGAAGCATATCCCCTGCGGGACAATAGTGCCACCTCCACAGCACAATGCAGATTGAAACACTGGATGCCCTTGACTGAAATGGCCGGATGCATTGTCTATTGCATTATTGAGTATGCGTACTATGCCTAAGCGTACACATGGTTTATCTCCTTTCGAAATTGTTATGGGGCGCCCACCAAGTATTGGGACCCCCATATCACCTAAGAGATTGTCTGAGCAAGCATGGCCTGCATTACAACAGTACTGTATTGGGTTAACTAATAGACTGATTTCTATTAATGCACAGGTGAACGCAGTAGCTCCATCTCCTCTGATAGGAGAAGGTCACGACGTGCAGCCCGGTGACTGGGTTGTTATAAAAGCCTTCGATCGCACCAGCGGACTGCAACCCAGATGGAGGGGCCCGTTTCAGGTTCTCCTCGCAACACAAACTGCGGTAAAAGTTGATGGCAAACCGCACTGGTACCACGTGAATCACGTCAAGAAGACGCTGCCACTATTGATTCCTCCAGAAAAGGGAACCGACAAACCGCAGGTTGCAAGTGTACTGCCAGATGCCAGTGACAGGTGTGCCCATCGCCTCCGATCCCGTGACGTGTATGTGCCAAGCAACGTGTAAGGACACTGTTTTGAACTTTGATCATTAGGGAGATGAACATTTGGACTCTCTTGTTGGTTTTAGCAGAATTGTGCCTTACTGAAGACGACGGGCTTGTAGCCTGAAGGGCCTTCGGCGTTCCCCTCCTGGGACAGGCACTACGAGACGTGGGACAGATCGGATGAAGGTTTTCAGTGAGACCTACCACTATTAGAGTAATAAGGACACTGGTGCTTTAAATAGGGGATATTGCTATATCGCTAGGTTGCAACTGATATACGCTGTATACTGAGCCATATACTGAACTATGTCTACACCCGTGTATGCTGGTTTAGTCCCTGAACGGATAAGTGTATGCTCCTCAAACACAGAAGGTAAGAGGAAAATACCAGTTTGTACCACAAGAGGCAAAATTTTGTTTTCTGTATGCACGATAGTAGTACTAATAGCATTTGCCATAATATTCTGGTATCTGGAACATCCATCTAGATATGAATTAAAGAACCTGTTGCCCGAGTCAAATGAAACAGGGAGAACAGATTGGGTCAAGAGCAGGAATCGAGATGCCTATGACCAACACGACCCGGAAGACTATGCTAAAAATGAATACGTGAAGATAATAAACACAACATATGGGGTAGTGAATAAAACTGATTGCTGGATCTGCACCCACATGCCCCGACATAGCAGTGAAGGCATCCCAGTGTACGCATCGCCAGTTACTGAGGATGCCGGGTGTACATTAATTTACATGAGAATAGTGTCAGCACAGCAATACATGATACCAAATACCGCTTGTTATGTTAGAGGAGAGAACAAAACCCTTCTAAAGGAAAAGATACGCTATAAAATCAAAACTGAGGGAATCGGGCTTGCACCTGCTATGGTACAGATAGTAAGAGAACCTCCTCCCCCTATCACCATCACAAGGAGATAGCTGGTGGATGAAGCTCCTGAAAGAAATTGGATGGCAACTTCTTACGCCTATACTGGTTCTAGCGGCAATAGTTGTAGGAATTTGTCTCTGCATCCAATGTTTCCCGGTATGTGTGTCGTGCTGTGTTTCCATGTGTTCTTCCAGCATAACGCGCCTAAATCCAATGGATAAAAGCCATGTACAACAGGAATTTTTTGACATGGGAGGCCTGGAGAAGATTATGGTACATACAGTATGTGATGATGTTGCTTTCCTGCCATCTGCTTATGCTAGGACTGTTTAGATTGATGCTCAAGTGTGAGCAAAGGGTGGATTGAAGGTACGCATACATATGTAATGTTGTGCTCACACTTGGAGTTTGTACTAATCATCATATGCGTTAAAAGAATGTACCCTTTGTTAAAAGAAGAGGCATTCTCTTTATACAGCGGCGTTTAAGACCTGCTGACCTGGCAAGAACTTGTTTTAACAGAAGAATTGTGTTTGGTCACTGTATGTCGAAGCATGTTGAGCCTGCTAAAACTATCTGCAGATTACGGGTGGGGAAGGAATGAGTAAGCACAGCCTCGTGCACAGAGATAAGGACACAGAAGGGCACGAGAGAGAGCGAATAACAGATAACAGGAAACCACAATAGCAGATGTTGAACTGTTGACCGTTGATGCAAAGTCATGACTGGGAGGAACCGCCTTGTGGTGGACATAATCTATGTGCAGCAATGTATGACAATGTAAAACAGATGGGTATAAAAGGACCACGATGTGCAGGGCAAAGGGCGGCACTTTGACGACTTGCTTTGCGAGACGTTTGAACTTGCTGCCCATTCGCGAATGCTTGTGCATTAATAAAGTAATGTTAACTTGGCTCTTTTCTGTCTGAGTTATTGCAGGGTCCCTCTTGTACTGGTTATGGACGGCGAGAAATCGCACCCACAGCAGGCCGGTGTGCCACAGGGGTAAACGGTCCTTAGACAGCGGCTCCGGCGGCTGTGGCTGCGTGTGTCTTATTTGTTTTCATTTTATTTTTCACGCGCGCCTCCCGGCGTTTCTGGATGTAGGAGCTCCGGAGGCACTGAACGTATGGAAAATGGGCCGACTGCCCACCGCGGGAAAGACGTGCTCTGGCGGGATCGCCAAGTACCAATGCGCAGACTGCGACACCAAACAGCAGGAGGAGGGGCTCTGGCAGGATCGCCAAGCCGTTTGTGGAGGAGTATTTCAAAAAAGGTAGCAGGCGCTCCTCTCCAGAAAGAACATGGCATGATAACCTGTTCTGAGATGAGAGTTTGCAGCACACGCGGCCGTGGCTGCGTGTGTCTTATTTGTTTTCATTTTTTTTTCTTCAAGCGCCTCCCGGCGTTTCTGGATGCAGGAGCTCCGGAGGCGCTGAACGTATGGAAAATGGGCCGTCTGCCCACTGCGGGAAAGACGTGCTCTGGCGGGATCGCCAAGCACAGGTACGCGGACTGCAACACCAAACAGCAGGAGGAGGGGCTCTGGCAGGGTCGCCAAGCCGTTTGTGGAGGAGTGCACATTGGGAATCACTCGCTATAACGACTCCGGTCTGTCGGAGAGCACCTTCGTCGCCAGTTGTAGCCTGGAGACTGGTCCTACTTCAATATACACAAGGACACAGAGCCGGAGAGGATTAGGAAACACCTTCCTTTATTAACATACAATATCTAACTAACTCTTCACGCCTCCTACCTCCTCCCTCCAGCATCTCGTCACAGGCACGCCCCGAACAGGGAGGCCTCTGCCTTAAAGGACCAGGGGGCTACAACAGCGACACAGACGATTTGCAATTTAAAGTAAAACCATACACAAAACCCAGAGATGCAATTGCCTAGAGAATTGAGACAGTTTTTATCCAAAGCCATAATAGAGAATCTACTAAAATAGCACAGGTGCAACGTGTTTGTCTTGGAAGCAACCCAAGTTCGAATCCTGGTGCTGCACTTAGAGACTGGTCTTCAGTATGGATCGCGTTATAAAAGAGAATTTAATATTTAGACAATTTCTGCGCCTTCAGAGGAAAAATTCTGATAGAGTAAACTACGAAGAAAAATTTTAGAAAATGTCACAAAATCTGACAAAATATACCCAAGAAATGTAGAGCTCATGAAAAAGGGCATGTAACAATAAATTAGGGGTGCTAAATGGGCCCCACAGGAAAGTGGAGCATTTCTGGGCGGTTTCCTGCAGCAAGTATCACAGCAGGGTTTGAAGTCCACCGTCCAACTGCCAGGCACGAGACTCTAAAGGCGAATTTGACTACCCAATCAGCGACCCTCGGCTATTCTACAATGGGTCTGAGGGCCTTCAAAAAGGCCAACTTGCTTCATGCTTCCTTTGTGGGTCTATTTTGGCTGTTGGGTCAGGGGTGGGCAGATCGAGCTCACAAATCGATTGTTTTGGATTGCTTTTGCAGAGTTAAAGTGAGATTGAATATTTTTTTAGGAATTGATTCGTTATTTTTGGTCTTCCTTGATCACTGTTTTATCCCCTTTTGTTCTGTTTGTGAGCATTTAATAGTCTCGCTCCCGAAAATTCCCCCTTTACCCTTACTCCTTTTTTTTGTAGAAAAAGTTACTCTTGTGTTTTTCCATCTTCCTTTTGTGCCATGCAAAATTATAAAACAAGTGTACTAAAAACATTTATTTCCTGCGCTTGGCGAGAAACCTTTGTGTGTGAACCGCAGAAGTCTACTGGTGCTACGCTCAGTCGCTTTCCCAAATGTTTGCGCGTCTTCAACAACTCCTTCTAGGCGTGCGAGTCTTGCAAGAATCTCTTTGTCAGTCACTTGTTTTGCGCTTCTCACCTTTACACCATAGGCACAGGTTTGTTTTGCATATTGGTATCCAAGGCAATAAATGCTTTTATATGGAGGGAGTGTCTGGGGAGAAGGCGATGAGCTGCACTCCTCCACCATCTCAGAGGCTGAGGGTGCCGGCCAGAAGTCGAAGGTAGCACGAGAAGGTACAGAAGGGCGTTTTGATGAAACATGAGATAGGGAGAGAGTGGTTGATGGAGGCGAAGAGTATACTTAAGGAAGGGGTGACAGGGATGGAGATTGGGAGACCGAGGTTCGGGAGGGGAAGACAGAGCATGAGCAGGCAGCACAGTGGGAGGAGGAAGAGGAGGGGGAGGAAGAGGAGGAGGGGGAGGAAGAGGAGGAGGAGGAGGAGACAGCATGCGGTGGAGAATATGGCTACCAAGCTAGAGGAGGTTGTGGAAGTGGTAGAGTCACTCAAGGAGTTCCTGCAGAAGGTGGGAAGCAGCTAGAATTTGGGATTGGGGGAGAAGAGGCGATGCTCCAGGAGAAGCAGTGAGAGAGGTGTCACAGATGCTATTAGTGCAGCACCCATCTGCAGGTTTGACGGTGTCCACAAGGGAGCATCAGATGATACTGCAACCTGCCACGCTCTAGCAAGTGACCCCCACATCCTCCCCCGACTATGGGCCAGCCCAACCATCTCCCTGACCCCCACCCCCACATCTGGAGCAGCATTGCTGGACCCACCGGCACCATCGCCTCGCATGGCGTCTTTACCATCACTTGGAGCACAGCCTCGTTTAGGTGGTGGTAGAAGTCAGGGTGTGGTGTCATATGGGCAGTACAGGCAAGGCAGAGTGAAGGCAAAATGCACATACTGCATGTATTGCGTGGCCTCTGACAGTCGCTGTGAGCTGAATGATGAGGCAGTGGTGGATGCCTTGGAAAACATGTCCTGTTCCAACCTACCCTCTTCTAAATGACTGGGCAAGATTATACTAAACCGGGGGACATGGTACAGAGAGGGTGCTTAAAAAGGTATACGTGGTTTTGCTGATGGGCTGAGACAACTAAACTGAGGCATATCCTTCAGTTCGTGAGCATTGCACTAGGACCCAGAGAGGCCCAGCTGATAGAGCAAAATAAACGGAGGATGGGAAAACAGAATATTTATTTTTGCAATACAATAAACCGCTACCGTCAGAGTCCAAGGGTCCACAAACGTTCCTTGTGCCCCTCGATCAGTGTGACCATAGTTGGTGAGCGCAGAAATGTTCATTTGAGTAATCTGTTGTGTGGCCTTCCAAGCAATGGGACTGTTTTTATCTTAACCCATAGCTACTGAGTCTCCTCGCATATTACAGCACAAAGCATTGTTTTCTCAAGGGCATGCTGCTTAAATGTTGCCATATTGACTTTGAACCGCGGTTGAAGAAAAGATGCCAGCAGGTGGTACCCCAACATTTACGTGGACAAGCTTACCCTAAGAGTGGTTCATTCCCACTGTTTCCACAGCACTGTCGCACAGAGGTGGTATTGAAGTTTGAGTGAAGTAGGGCTGATTCAGAATTTCCAGTGTGAACCAACAAGGCCAAGGAGCCGTCTGAGTACAGACTTTTCTGCAAAGGGCTATAGCAGAAAATCAGTTGCCAACATTACAGCAAGGATGTCATCAAACTAAATAGTGTCTATGCACTCAAAAGCATCAGCAAAGGTGGTCTGGCACATTGAGTGGGAAATATGTTACCTGCATGCAGAGGATCTAGAGGCAAAGATGGTGTTCCAACAGTGCTTGTGAAAATCTGTAAATCAGCAAGATTCTCTGTTGCAGTAGTGCAGTATGTAGTCCACCTGTGAGGAGTGGTGGGCAGCTGCTCTGCCACGTTTACCAAGCAAGTGGGTAATGCCACCTCAAGTGGGCCCAGATCGTTGAGGTACGCAAATTGGTACATGGCTTCCCATCGCAAGGCTTTTTGTTTGCATATATGTAGCGGGTGGCAAGTTGAGCGTGTTGATTTTCTGAAAAATATCTCCACACATTTTTTGGGAGGGCTAAGTAAGGCCCTTACCGCTCCTCCTCTGTTGGTGTTTGCCCAGTGTACTGTGCAGTGGATGCTGTGTGGGTTCTGATGACTGACAGGCTGGAGCGGTTGATGTGAATGACTTTAAAGTTATACTACAACTGGGATGTTTCTCTCCTAAATCTAGCAACTAGTAAAATGCCCAAACACCCGGGTGCCCGACAACTTCAGGATCCCAGTTCAAGCCATCACCGTCTTATACAGATGCCCTCATTTCTAATCTCCACCGCACTTCACTCAATCAATCAATCTCACACACACACAACGGATATGAACCGGGAGAAAAGCAGAGTCGATGTTAACAGGGAGAGGAGTCAAAACATCTTTTGAAAATAATTTAATTTGAAAGATGGATACTTATTGTAATGACACCAGCCGTATAGCTCCGGTCATTATTGGTAATCAAGAGGACAGAGGGCTCTGGCATGGTTTACTACTTACCATGGCCAAGTGGCAAAGACATGTCAGCAGAATCCTCAAGGACTGCTATTGATGACTGGCATAATCACATCCATGAATGATCTTTGGGCCCCAGGGGGGTTGGCCTCACTAGGGTGGACCTGGAGGATGTCCAGGGAGGCACAACTCTTTCAAAAGGAAAGATGGGGATTGCTCTTAACAGAAAATATATGAAGTGCTAGCCTATGGGAAACCACTGCTCTTGGGGCGTTGTTAGATAGTAATGCATAGGATAAACAACTCAGATTCAAGCCATTAACTATTTTATCTGTTCCCAATTTCTCAAATATCCCATGCAATCATGAATCATATTTTGTTTTCAGAAACGGAAGGTATTTCAAAATACCTTGTATTTTAATCGTCATAAACAGACTTGCAATGGGACTGCTGGTGAATTTCAGAGTGACACATTTACTGCAAGTGACTTTAGGTTTGTAGTCTCCTGAAAAATGTAAAAAAATGTAAATGCCGTGGTAAAGTGGACCGTGAACATACCGCAGCATTAAGAGCCCTAGTTCGCAACGCCCAGTGAAGCCATCATTCTTCTCCCATCTAGATCCTGACGCATTTATTGAACACTCCCATTAGACCAATCACATTTGCTTGAAAAACAGATATACTTCTAAGCACCATACTGCCAAAGAAGTGAACAGTCCCACCTAGATTCATTCAAAGAGCAGCGGCAATGGCACTGGGTATGTTTGCAGAAAAAGTGCCAGTATCCAGTTTCTTTACAAGGTAGCCATGACCAATGCCATGTACCAGACTGCCCAAAACCCCAGCAGAAGGTTACACCTGTTTGAGGGTCAGAAAAAGGGTGTCATTCCTTAGAGTACCCATAAAACAGATGTCATCAGGCCAGTAATTCAAGGCATCCGATGCTTTGCGCCAACTCTTCAGTGCAGATAGAGTCGCAGTGTGCATTTTGCAAGTATTTTGCGTTCTTATTTTCTGGGTGTGCTATTGAGGGCAGCCCTAGAGAGAAGGTGGGAATGGAGCAGTGAAACGTGGTTCCCATTTTGGTTGAACACCCTAGAGGTCTGCAAGCCGTGGCTCTCCACATGTTCTGGACTAAGACACCCATGATCCCTCACCATGGACTATGCTGGCTGGGCCCAGAGGAAAACATTTCCATTAAGTTGGGCCTACGCCCATGATCCCTCACCATGGACTATGCTGGCTGGGCCCAGAGGAGACCATGTGCAGTAAGTTGGGCCTACACCCATGATTACAGAGGAGAACATGTGCATTACGTTGGGCCTACACCCATGATCCCTCACCATGGACTATGCTGGCTAGGCCCAGGGGAGAACATGTGCATTACTTTGGGCCTAAACCCATGATCCCTCACCATGGACTATGCTGGCTAGGCCCAGGGGAGAACATGTGCATTACTTTGGGCCTACACCCATGATCCCTCACCATGGACTATGCTGGCTAGGCCCAGAGGAGAATATGTGCATTACGTTGGACCCACACCCATGATTACAGAGGAGAACATGTGCATTACGTTGGGCCTACACCCATGATCCCTCACCATGGACTATGCTGGCTAGGCCCAGAGGAGAATATGTGCATTGCGTTGGACCCACACCCATGATCCTTCACCATGGATTATGCTGGCTAGGCCCAGAGGAGATCATGTGCAGTAAGTTGGGCCTACACCCATGATCCCTCACCATGGACTATGCTGGCTAGGCCCAGAGGAGAACATGTGCAGTATGTTGGGCCTAACTATCTGCCTTTCTTAAACTGGAGATTAGGATATGTTGTACGGTAGGCAGAGGATTCAGTAAATGGGATTATACGCAGTCTGTCTGAAGAAATAGGGATACAGACGTTTTTGTCCTTCATCCAGAGCAGGTAATAGTAGGGATGCCGGAAGGGTGCAGAACTGGTTACATGAGTAATCCATCTTTACTTCCCATCACACAGGCTCTCAACCCCTTACAGGATCTACAGGCTACCCTTGATGTCCAGGCAAGAGTGATGCATGTTTGGTCATCATTCGGGCGTGCCAATGAACAAGGGACAAAGCGCCTGGCTCAATCACACACAGGTAAGACCAGCTTAATGACCATCACTCTACTCCCAAACCATGCACACCCTCCCCCACCACAAAGAAAAGACACGCAACACCCAGGATTCCTTACCGCTTGCAACATTATCCACACCCACTCTTAACTAACCATCCATTCCAATCCAAGTAATCATGAACCTTGACGCTCCTTAGGGCACAAACCACAGTCCTTCAAGCCACAGGCATTGCTAGTCAATCTCATTGTAATCAAAAGGGCATTTACAGTGTGATATTTAGACACCTGGCTCTCCCCAACCACACACACATCCTTACTGTTGACATTCCTACAGAATACAGCACATAAGAGCGATTGCATCAGAAAGATTTCAGGAGTCCTCATAGACAGCCATAATTACTTTGGGGCATGCACGCTCTTTCACAATCTCCTCCATCAAACTCCTCACATGCCACTTCTCAAACAGGAATATGCCTTCCGCATTATTTACTGATTGCCCCTGAGACAAACAGGTACTTTCCTCAAAACAAAAAGGCCTCATCACGAGTGCATCCATCCAACACTGTTCAATGCACCAGAAATCCATAAAACTAGAACATCCTCCTAGGCTGATAGACATCGAAAATCTCTTCACCAGACCTACTTGGATGAAAGGGATCATGTGAAACCTAGTTTTCACCGGTTCCTCACACACCAAAATGTCAATCCCATGCCGCTAGACTGAACATGCCATGAGAAAATGCACAACCAACTTCTCCAGGACACCTAAACAACTAACTCAACCCATTCCCTGCAAGATGCCATACCACTCCTACAGGAAGTTCTCCCTAGCTGTACCTGTCCTTTTCGCCTCAACCTGTGATCGAATGAAAAAAACATCAACAATGTTCTATACATTTACTAAACACTCCTTTTGGTCGCTGTCGACAACCTTGCACCAGTGAAATGGCAAAAGTAGACATAAACCATTTGCAACCTGGTACTTCGAAGACATTAACAGCACAGCATTAAGACAAGTTCTGGTAGAATGCAGACATGCAGACCAAACATTTCTTCATGAAAGACCCAGCACAGCTTTAAGAAACCTGATCACTAGCACTAAAAACAGAAAATACACATCCACCACAATAAAAGCATACCACACCGGACCATCAAATGATACCTTAATTCCTGAACCAAACATTATCAATTAGTTCTGCACTAACAAAATGGCAGGATCTGCCCCGACTTCAAAAACCCAGCCAACATCACCAGCATTCCTCTATTCCTTCACATGCGCTACCCAAATGGACTGAATGTTAGACAGCCATCCAGGAAAACCCAAGCACTAACCTTTGGGATATCCAAGCCATCTCCTACAAAGAATATTTCCTGCATGTGTTGCCCATAAAATCTGAAATGGAAGCCATATTCTTCACCCTTGACATTCAGTACAGAGGGACCAGTGCCTACTGGTCCCCACTCCCCCAACTCCCCTGCCACATCCAATGCGAACAGTCTTGGGAGTACAGCTTAGGGGCAACAGGCTCACCTTGGAAGCAAGACGCCACAGAACAACACAGGTTGGATCCCCGCATCCGCTCTTAGAAACCTCTGGGTATTAAGCAGGTTATAAATAACCTATCATATCACATCATTGACTACAAAGCCCACCTAAACATCCTCACCACATACATGAGCTTCCATGAACCCGTACTGCTCTGGGTTACTTTGTACCTCACTAATAAACTCTTTCTCATCCCAATGCTTACCAACATATGGCCAAGACATCTCACTTGTGGAATACCCAAGAGGTCCATAATCTCATTGTCTACATGGAGCCCAGGGAGGATCTCCTTACAAAGCTTGCCATCAAAAGCCACAACGGAGAACTGAAGGCCCCGCTCTTCAATGAGCACCTGTCTGAAAGATGTCCGCCAACACCTCAAACTCTATCCACCCACTTGAGATTACAGGGCCACCCCTCCCCCTCTATTCCACAGTGCTTCATTGCTTGCCAAATAGGTCCATGCCTTACAAATCTCTATACATACACAAGTGTAGGTTTTCGCTCACGCCTGCCCGTTCATGCACTGAACAAAGCCTGGCCGGGTTGCCTCCCAATTAGGTGACAGAGGCTGCAATTTACTGGATGCACAAAGCAGAAAATGTTGACTCGCGTCCACCTCGCCTACTGGTTTCTATTTTAATAGCAGATTCTTAACATTGGCGGGAAAGCTCAGTGTGTTTTTTTGTTTCGTTTTCTCTTTAGTTGCCAATGAATCCCATGATACTACTTTAAGTAACTACTGTTTCACTAAATGACAGGTTTCCTCTTTGTGTGGTCTGAAAAGAACAGGCACAAATAATGGCATTCCATGGGAGAGTGCTGCACGCGGCTTCCTCCAATATGTCCTGAATAAATCCTGTTAATCTTTCATAACTCCATTTATCACGGGAACGTCAAATTGCGGCCCCGCTGGTCCCATTGCAAGAGTATGATCGGCTTCGATGCATAGGAGTTCACTTGTGGTGCCTTGAAACACTTGTGTATAGGCGCGTTATAAATGCCATGGTTTATAGTGACTTTTTCGAATGGCATTTTTTCGAATGCTATTATGTGGAAAAAATGTCACCGAAAAAAAATATTTCGAATGTCTTCTTTTTTAAAAAAAAATTTTTAAATGGAGGGGTTCCTTCCCCCTCAAACCACCTGTTTTTTTTTAAACACTTATTTTAACTTTCAAAACCCCCAAAAACATTAAAACCTATTGAATAAAAAAATAATACATTCAATATATTTTTTTTCGGCAAAATCTTTTCGACATAATTGCATTTCGAAGAAATGCATTCGAAAAAAAAAATGACCGGATACCAAATGCTATATATAATATCACATCATGTTAGCATGTACCGTCCAGGGGAGCACGTACTGGCCTATGCATCCATTGTAGTTATCATCTACATTCTGCCATGGACAGTAGTACAAACTCCCAGACCCCAAAGTTTTCAAGGGTCTATCATTTTCAAGTAGAGAGAAGTATGTCTTTTACTGAGGTCGGGTTACTGACTTGAATCAATAAAGGGCTTCTCATCTTCCTGTGTGCTCACTCCTCCCTTACCAAGGAGTCCTATATAAAGCCAAGGTTTTCCAACTAGCGACTGGTCGCACCTACTATCCAAGGCTAGCTATTGGCGAGTCAAGGCCTTCTCTGACTCTGTTCACGGTTCGTCGAAGGATTCTGAAGAGGAAGTGCCAAGCACCATCCACACTTCGAAGTACCAGGTACGATCACTCTAAAATATGTGATGTATGGATCACAGATAAACCAGCAAAGAGCCGCACTTGGGCTCTGCCCAGTACCTACCAGAATAACAGCACCTATTGAAGTACCGACACCTAAGAAAATGTGGACAGTAAGGTACCCATTGAGAAAACCATATCTACAGGCAAGACAAAATGATGGTTGTCAGAATGTAATACCCAAAGAAGCTAAGAAGATACTAAAGGAAGACGAATGGTGACGTCATGAGAAATCGGACTGACGCACATATAGAAGATATAATGACCTAAGAATACTGACAGAGACGAAATACTATGGATAAGTGACATCTTGAGCTTAAAGTGAAACAGTTGATGTCAGGATGAAGAAACGTATGCCAATTGCATGATGAAGATATTAAGTTAGCTTAAACGTGTAAAGATGTAAGAAACCGCACGAAGCAAAGAAATTGTGAAGCTTGCTTATGCTTAGTCGTAAAATAGATTGCGGCAAGCGCCAACTATACATATATATATATATATATATACACCTCAAAAGCACTTTATAGATGAGTGTAAATCCAATACGCTCATGAGCAGAATTGAACAAAGGTTACTAAAGGTCTCAAGAGGAGGGTGCTGCAGCAAACAAATCGAGAATTAAGGCGGAGAGAAACCCAGCTGAAGGTAACCATGCCAAGAAGCCAAGGTCGTATCGGGCTGGAAAAGGCCAACAGTGGATACAATTAAAAAGAAAATAACAGAGGATCCTGCTCAGAAAGGCCCAGATAAGCCACAGATGGTCGACAACTGGCAGAACTAAATCAAATACACGAAATTGCATGACGAAGAGGTTGATTTCACAGTGTCTAAATCACGTGACAAGGCAGGCAGGGAGGGATGAGACTTTCACTCCAACGCATGGATCCCTGCCATACCCATACTCCTTAACATTCGCAGACCAAGAAGCAGACTCGAGGCCAAACTACAAAGAATTAATTGACACATGACCACTGGGGAGATGAATGATTGTAACATAATTGGAGGGAAGCTGTGGTGCAGACTAACCTGGCTGGCTGGCTATTCTGCATGTTGCTAGACGGGAGTGGAAAAGTATGAGTGGGGTTGATGCCAACCCAATCATAGTGGACCGTGTAATCTAGGGTCCTATATTGAGTAGACCCAATAAGACGTCGTACTTTTAGTGATGTTTATAGTGGCCATTTTGAAGGAAGGGCTTAGTTGCCCCACCTAACATTGATTATACAATCCCCTCTCCCTGTTACCACATACAGTTATAGTACATATGTTAAAGTTACCTTCCTATAACCAATCACGTTGCATGTTAGGTTCTTAAGATTACGCCTAAGTGATGAGTTTTTGATATAAATATTGTGTTTGTCTGAAATTAAGTGGAGTTGAAGCGAGAAGGAAGATCGAGTAGTTGCTGATGTTCATTGAACTCCCTGTTTTTTGTACTTGTCATTAAACGGACTCCCTTTGCCAAACTATTGAGTTGTCATTATTATTTGGTGCAAGAGTACAAATCTGCATCCCCATCCATCTCGAAAGTGCTGCTACTCATCTTAAAGGGCTGTTTGGAGCCCCCAGTCTTATGGGCCTGCTGGGGTCCATCCAGTTCACTTCCCTAAACTACCACTCCATGAGACATCTCCACAATAATAGTGAAGGTCTTTAATTTTGTAGCAATGTCAAACACAATGGTCCTTTCTCCTTCAGTCGCTCACTTTCTCTCCCTCATCTTATTACTCCCTTTATTGTACTCTCCCTCTTCCATGCTGCTCCAGTCCTTTCTCGGTCCACCCAGTCTCACTACAATCACTCACGCACTCCTGCATGTTCACAGCATAAACTCACAACACAGTATGGCTCTGTCCCACAACTAAAACTCACTTGCATCTGCACCAACTCTGCAACCAACTCCTCAGTATCCCCACTCCACAATTCTTCCTCTGGTCTGGTCTCGGTCCACCTCCACTACTCCCGACCTCACCCATACATCCAACATCCTCACCTTTATGCCCCTTCCCTTTATACTGCTCAGGAAGTTCTTCCTAGCTGTACTTATCCTCCTAGCTTCAACCTGTGATCAAATGTGAAACATCAGCAATGTTTTAGAAATCTACTGACAAACAATGTTGACAACCTCGCTTCAGTAAAATATTTTGTTTTTAATAAAGACCTAAACCATTTGCACCCTGGTACTTAGAAGACCTTGACAGCAACGATCACACCATTAACTTCTAGAAGAATACAGGCCTAAATACTGACCTATTCATCTTCAAATTTCCCAGCACAGCTTGAAGAAACCTCATCACCAGCACTAAAAACAAATATACATCCACCAAAAATGAATCAGCCAACAAAAGCATAGCATACCGGATCATCAAACCATGCTTAATTCTTAAACCGTTTAGATGGTCTTTCCTCTACTTCTATCACTCTCATCTCCCCCTTTCCATTGGGTCCAACCATCACCTCACTCTCCTGGCCAATCTATAGCGTTCCTTTCTCTAGGAGCCGGGTTTCACAGATGTGTTGCTTCAAAACCCCTTGTTAACCGCCCCCCCTTTTTACGCACGGATCAGCAGGTTATGTGCTTCAGGTTCTCCCGCTTGTAGTCAGTACTTTGCCTTTTATCCAAGCGTGGGATTGCTTTCCAGTATTGTGGTGTATATCTTGTGTGTAGCATCCCACTTTCTGCTCACTTCGTTCAGGCCTCACTGGCACTTCAGGCATTTGTGAGTCCTGCAATGCAAAATCGAGCACTCTGGCCAGAAAAGGCAATGGGAGGCATTGTGTGGGGAAGTGGTAAGGGTAATTCAACCCAAGGCACGTTAGGGGGTTTCATGTACTAGGCCACCCACACTTGGACTCCATGCCTCTGGTAGTGCCGAGGTTGGGAGGGATTCCCATTTCCCCGGTCAGTGTCCATTACCGGATTCAGTCAATTCACTTTCACTTAGTGTTGAGTGATGGACCAGTTTTGGTGGAGGGACAAGCCAGCAAAGCCGGGTCCCTGCATCCTTTTGCTCGCCAGATGTTTTGGACTACAACTTCCATTATCCCTAACCGGGACAGCAAATGATGAGGGATCATAGGAGTTCTAGTCTAAAGAGACGCTGCTTTGAGCAGCGGCTATGGTAGACCTGTGAGTCACTATTAACATTGTGGTACAATGGTTGCAGAGAGAATGGCTAACCTCAATGGCGGGAATAGTACGGTGCCATCAGCATGCATTCTTGTGCATTCTATGGGAGCCGGTTGATGTGTTGCTAGTTCTTTCCTAGCACATTAGATACTGTTATTTCTGTGTCAGTCTTAACACTTACTTGTAGTTCTAGGTTAGCCCGAAGAGGGCCATGTCATTATCATCCAAACACCATCACTCACTGTACATTTCCTTGAAGCCACATAGACCCAGGGCAGTTCTGTGCCAGACCCATCCCTCATTGCTTGGACTAGGTCATCCTAATGGGTTCATTTTGAACTTGTTGCCAAGTTTAGCACCAATTGGTAGCTCTAGTTTAGCCTCATGAATCCACTATGGCTGTTGCCAGCTCCATCACTCACTGGTTGTTGAAGGGCACCATTTGTCCACGGTGGCACAATGCTAAACTGAGCGCTCCCTGGTGTTAAACGGGATATCATATTGTGCCTCCTTTATTGTATATATTGGCCTAAACCCAGTCAATCTGCGAAGAAAACTGCGTTGCAAAGTTCCGATTCTAGATCGACTTCGCCGCCATTTTAGGTCCATCTGCCATTTTGAGTTCTATCCCAAAGTAATTCTGTGTTCTAAAATGGTGGACAGTGTTTCCCGCTTGTAACTGAGCCATCCTGAACCTTGTACGAAAGTTAATGTATAAACTGTCCGTTGGCCGAATGTTTGGGTTGAGTAAAGAGACCTTGGCCCATGCCTGACTTATAGACAGAGGATTGTCTGCGCCAATAAGTCTGATCCTCGGACATACATCGACTACAATGTCATACAAATGCTGAACGGGGACACTAGCTGAACTGCATTGTATAGGACATGTGTTAAGGCTTATTGTTAAATCTGAGAACACACTGTTGCCATTGTAACTTGTTTATATGTAAACTGAGGATGATCCATGAGCATATTGTTGGACAAGCCAGAAGTGAACTCGGCACAAACTCTAGACCATGGATTATTAACGTGTAGAGCGGCTGGACATTGTAATTGGAAATATATAAAATGTACAACTGTTTAGACGTCCAGTACCTCTTACTTCTCACACCGAAAGGGCTGGTCTTCGCTGTGATGTACTGAGGGCCAGATAGCTATCTGATACTTTGTTTCTTTGTAACTGTACAGTTTTAGAATAAAGATCTGTGAATCTTTACAAGCCCATGTTTGGTGTATTTCCTTTTGGGGTACTCAGCCTCGATATTTCCTTTTGCTATTACACTGGTAGTTCTTTGGCAGCCTCTTCACTCACAAGCAAGTTATAAAAATTGAATTATACGTTTTTGGCTGTTCTGTTTCAGACCTCTGCACGGATATGATGTTATTTCTGTGACAATTAAGCCAACATCATCTGGTGGGGGCAGGGGGCGGGACTCAGGTAAGTCTCAAGTCCGAGATGCAGAGAGGACTTTGCTCCAGCACATGAAATGGGTCAGATTAAATAAAAAGTCTCAACCCAACAGCAGAGGTTTTGGAAGTGCAGTGTTTGAGGCAGAGTTATGCCGATTACGGCTCAACCTCTGGTCAGGAAGTTTACTCCTCTAAAATACGAGATTGTGGAGTGCCTAGCCAAATCATAAGACAGATTGAGTGCCATTTCCTAGTGGTATCCTTTATGGATGGTTTAAAAGAAATGTGATAAACATGAAATGTATGTCAGCAAATCTGTCATACATATAATGACTGGAACTACTTGTATTTAATATATCTTTGATATATTTCAAAGACTGCATGTATGCACACTATAGACGGATACATTTCAATTGTATTGTAGTGTATGGAGAGTGATCAAGAAAAAGGTGTCGGGCATTGCACTCATCGGAATAACAAAATGATTAGCCCAATTATAAAAGGTATGTGGACTAGTTTCTTAAAATAACTGTGCAACTTTTTTTGTGATAAATATGTTTGGAGCGGGGATGTCGCACATTTTAATCACTGTGGTTCACATACGTCTAATGCTAACAGCAGGGTTGAAGGGGGGGGTCGACCAACTGGGTCTTGGCCCCCTGTCACTTATTATGGAAGAGCCAGCCCAGTGAAATACAAGCACTCCCTCAGCTGGAAAAAACAGCTGAGGCAGTGCTCGTAACTGTCAAAGGGAAACCCTTTTAAAGTTCCCTAGCTGTGCAAGCTCAGTGAGCAATGCATGGCTGGGGGCGTTTGCTTCCTCAACCTCGCATTGCTCATTGGAAATGCTGGCTGGGGAACTGCATGTATGTATGTGCAGAGGGGGGGCTCCTGCGCCTCCTCGCACATGCAGACAGAGCAGGCTGGAGTGGGCTGTCTCCTCACCCACGCTCCGGTCCGTCTATGCATGAGCAGATACCAGGAAGCTTCCCGATTCCTGTTCATGCTAGCAGGGGCCTGAGTGCTGGTGAGGAAAGACCCACGACAGAAGTTGAGTTTGCTTATGTTCTGTTTTTTTTTTAATTAAAATTATGTGTATGGATGTGTGCATGCTTGTGTTAGGTGAATGAATGTAAGATGATGGATGCTGGTGTGCATGAGAGCATGATTGCTGTGTGCATGTTGTATAAATGTGTGTGTATGTTCATTTATTTATTATTTAAATGTGTATGATGCATGTATGCTTGTGTTATGAGTGAGTGCATGATGGGTGTTCATGACTGAATGAGACAGCGAGTGCTTGCTGTATGTATGTATGTATGTATGTATGTGTGTATGTGTGTGTGTTTGTGCTAGTATGAGATGATTGTGGCGACTGGGGGGTAGGAGATATGTACAACAAAAGGCATTTTAAAAATGCCTTTTTTGCACAACCCCTCTCCCCACCAGCCAAAATCAGCTCTCTATCTGGGGGTGCTCTGGGGCCCAGGGGAAATGGATGGTATTTTTTAGTGGACATCTATGATAGAAGTCTTTAAAATAATTACCATACCCACCGCCCCAGGCCCCCCCCAGCGCCTTGCATACACACATACTTTGATTGTGTGTGTTTGGCGCTGTGGGGCCCAGGGGACAGGCATGGTATATTTTTTACTGGACATCTATGATAGATGACCAGTAATATAAAATATATATACACATACATACATACATACATACATATATGTATATATACACCATTCCTGCCCCGCAGGCCCCCACTGCCTGGCATACACACACAAGCACATTAATTCTGTACTTGTGTGAGGCGCTCGGGACCCAGGGGAAAGACGTGTCAATTCTTTTACTGGGTATCTGTGAAAGATGCCCAGTAAAAAATAAAAAAAGTTGTGCCTTACCCCAGTGCCCCCCAGCGACTCGCAAACACACAATCACATTCATCGTGTGCATGTGAGGCACTGGGACCAAGATGGCAGACGTGGCCTTTCTTAGGGGGCGTGCCAGTAAATAATGCCAGCCCAGTCCGCTGGAATTCCTAGCGCCTCACATGCACATGCAATGTCAAGTCTGACCCCTAGGCCCCTCAGCATCTTGCATGTACACACAGTTGATTATCTGTGCATGTAAGGCCCTGGAGGGCAATGAGAGAAGGAATGTCACATCGGATAGATGCCCAGAAAAAAAATACCATGACTGGGCCCCCCAGCACTTTCCATGTACACAATTAATGTGTGCCTATGAGGCACTCAGGTCCTCAGGGGGGCGGCATGGCAGTTTTTTCTTGGCATCTATGCCCAATAAATGCCATGACTGTACTTTGCGACCCCAGCTCCTGACAGGCATCTGCCCCCTGGATCCCGCAGCACTCACAATCACACATATTTCATACATCATTAATGTGATTGTGTCTGACTGCAAGATGAAAGCACACCAAGGAGCAGGCATGGCATGTTTTACTGCGCATTGTTGATAAAGCAAGCATGATAAGTGTTATTATGTAGCTAGTCGTGCATGATAATGCACCTAGTCTAGCCATTTCCTATTGTGGTATGGCATTTTATATTGGGCTGCTTTGATAATGCAAGCATGATCCTAACATTTCGTAGTGGGCATCTTTGATAAAGCAAGCATGATAAGTGTTAATATGTAGTTAGACTGGCATTTCAATGCAGCCAATCTAGCCATTTCATATTGTGGCATGACATTTTTTATCGCCCATCTTTGGTGAAGCAAGCATGATGTGTGTTATGAAGCAAGACTGGCATTTTTTAAGCAACGCCTCTAGCCATTTCTTACTGAGGCACATCATTTTGTATCGGGCATCTGTGATAAAGCAAGCAGGATCAGTGGTAATATTCCTACTGTGGCATAGGCATCTTTGGTAAAACAAGCAAAAGTGTTATGTATATAGACTGGCATTTCAATACAGCCAGTCTAGTCATTTCGTATTGTGGTATGACATTCTGTATTAGTCATCTTTGATGAAGCAATCATGGTATGTGTTATTATGTAGCTCGGCTGGCATTTTAGTACAGCCAATTTGGACATGTTTTCATACTTTGACATGCATTTTTAATGGTAAAGCCAACTGGAGTATGTTCTTACATGGGGATGCTGCCATATAGTGGCTGAACAAACATTGACATGTTTTCTTATAGTATCATTACTGTCATTATGCACAAAGAAAACAGGAGTATGTTCTTATATGGGAATAATAGGGTATAATTGTGCAAATACATTTCCATGCTGACTGTACTGCCAGTGTGAAAATGTTTTATACTGACACATATTGTGGGAAAAGGCTGCATGACAATCTGTCGGAGAAATGCTTGTGTGGACTGTTGATGATTTGCATCTATTGGATTTATTTTCATGAGTTACTCTACCAAACCAAATTACAAACTGTGGGGCATTTTACCCAATTTCTTATTTTAAAAAGTGTGCTGTAAAATGCACCCTTTTCACCCATTATTTAACAAAAATGTTTCAGGGGAATGAACCCCTGTGAATCCCACTTGAGTGGTACAGGCTCCCTCGCTACGCTCAGTCACTCTTGCATATCTGGGACAAACATTTACACTCCTCCAGTTCAGAAATTCCCCAGCCGCCACTGGCTAGCAGGCCTGTGCTCGACACTGAAAGACACTGAGAAGGTGCTCAGTTAATCACGATACAATAAATAGCCAATAAGGTTTTACAAAAACAGGCACTTGGTTCTAACAGTCTCGGCGGGGTCCCGGTGCATCCTTTTCCTTAACTTTTAAGGGATCCTACCTCCCTAGCTCAGTTCCCCTCCAACCACAGAACATACTGCAGTGCCAATTCACTAAAACTAGGTTATCTCCTACAGTCTGCTCTATCTCAGTCCTAAGGGGACCTACAGGTCATGACAACCTTTCTTGGTCTCCCTCAGGTACTTCCATTGTGACCTAGTGGGGTAATCAGGTTTCTCTGGTGCGCATTTCCTGCAAATTAAGCTCTCAAAATCTTATCACTTGCCTGTCTCTCAGTCTCTCTGTCTCAGTCTCTCTATCTCCACTCTGCCTGCGGTTTTACTGTTCTCTAATAATTCTCATGTCTCCACCCTCCAGCTTATCTGCCCCCCCTTTACACTTCTTCTCCCGGTCTTATCCTCTGCCCTCCTGCCTCTTACTTGCCTTTCTCTCTAACACACCTACTCTCTACCCACTCCCCACTCCCCACTCTCCACTCTTCACTCTCACTCCAAAACTACTGTCATTCACTCTCTCCTTCTGTATTTAATTATCGGGTATTTTTAATGCGCCTATACAACAAAAGGTGTTTCAAGGCGCAAATGTATAAGCATAAGGATTTATAAATCTTCATAAAGACCTCTATCCCTGCTCCCATTTCAAACTATCTTTGACATGCGGTCCACATGATCACTGGTCATTTGTTCCGTTCTCCTTCACTAGGTATTTCATTGGACCAACAGGGCTTGCTCAGGGAGGGTTCAAAGATGCCCCCTATTTTTGAGCATTCTCTTACAAGTTCCTGCTCCACCACAACTGCATAACTGTTCCCCTGAAGCAAGGCTGTGGCTTGTGGGATAGTTGTTGGGTCTGAACAAAGTAGGGTGTGGGAGGCACAACAATGTCGTAGTGTTCACTAGAGCCAATTGGGCCAAACTGTCTTTTGAGAGCCTGTGTAATTGATTCAGGTTAAATTTCAGGTGCAACAGGGAGACTCTCGAGGCCACTCGGGATTCAGAAAATGAAAGTACAAGACACACACCCGCCGTTACCAGCTGGTAGCCCTAAACTGCACCCCTAGTGGGACCTTGTCCCCAATGTTTTTTCAACCTCGTAAGTCCAATTCCTCTCCCAATAGGAAGTGTTTTGACTTACGATGGCTGCTTCTGTAACTATGTTTCAACGTAATACGTTTCTCATCATTTACATGGTATTCAATTGATTAGCAATGCATATCAAGCTCTGTCAATCTGCTTGTCTACAGCCAGAAACCACAAGGCTGAGGCAAACCAGAAGTTAGACAGATAATGTATGTTATATATTGACCAAACAATTTCACACAGCACTATTAAAGTATTGTGTGGGATACCACTTCAGCAAAATTATATCTTCAAACAATTCAAAAACAATGGCAGTAATACAATTGAGCTGAAAGCAGCACTCACAAAAACCATAAAATATAAAGAAGCTTATACACAATATAACTCATTAGTATAGGCAATTAAAGAAGGGATTCATTTGTGGCTAAAAAAACACATTAGCATGTTTATCCTTCTGGGCAGTATCATTCACTCTGCTCAGAACTTCCTAAAGACACTCCTATAAAATCATGTGTGCCAACGCGTTTCGGATTAATCAAAATCCATCTTCAGGGCAGGGCGTGTTTTAGTTTCAACAGTGTTCAATTTGAATTCCTAAAACGTATAAAGATAAACTAATTATACCTCTATGGTAACAGGGAGATTTATCAAGTTGCTCACATGTAAGCTGAAGTACACTAACCTTGATTGCTGTGTAACTAGAAAATACTGGCAACTACCTGCAGGGTTAATGCAAAATAACACAAATTGCAAGTGTCCATTCTAAAGCAAGAGTCTCACTCTCAAGTGATACATATGTCGTCTAATCTACTTACCCGGTGGGAAGACCAACTCCTCTCCCCGGGTAATGTGAAGGTGGCAGACTGATTTCCAGTGTAGGCGGCTAAAGGCAAAGTATTCAGTTCATGTCTAGGGAATATACACCATAGCTTCAGAAAAGACATATAAATAAAGCCTGTGGATGAATAGGAATCTAACTGGAATCAAAAACGAGAAAGCTTAAGTACTTAAATACAGCTACTTAAGCTTTCACATTTTTTATTCCAGTTAGATTTCTAGCATGTACGGTATGGAAGTTACAGAGGTTTAGTAGAGGTTGATTTTTCTCAGAAAGAGTCAAGATTTACAAATAAAAGATGCGCTTTTGAAATTACAAACAAAAATGTTCTGTATACTAGGGAGACTATGAAAATGCAAGATACCCAACGGATAGCCACCAGATCAGGGTGCCTCGCCTCTGCTCTGACTTTTGCCCGCCAAGACACTTATCTTTCTTCAACAAATATATTAGCGCAAAGATGATATTATCACTACAATTATCAAAGGACTATATGGATGGGGAAAGATTCAGAAAAGACAAAAGAGATTGTACAATGCCGTTCTGGATATGATGGATTGGGTTGGATAGGATTACTTAAGGATAAGAGATTGGCTATGGACAATTCTATGCTATAGATACTCGCAACTATGGTTTGGAATAGGCCCATCAAAGATCTGGTCAAAGGTTTTGGACTGGAATTCTGCTAGCCCACCGGACAGGATTCAGGCACCCAGTTCTGCACTCAGCACGGCACTCTGGTCTCTGCACGGCCTCTGAACTAGATCTGACGGGTTGGTTCTGGGTTACAGCTATCTGGTTACAGCTCTGCTCTACTGGTTTGGATCTCTGGGTTCTAGCAAGAGTTCTTGGCAAGAAACAGAAGCAGAAACAGCACAGCCAGCCTGTTCAATTTTTGGTGTGCCCCTTGGAAGTCTGGGGTTAAAATCAGGTTTCAAGATTTTAAAGGCCAGCTGAGAAGGGTTCAGCTTTGAAATTGGGCCTTCTGCTTTCAGAGTTCTGGAGTCTTGGATCTGGGTAACTCCTGCAGAGTTCTTTGCCAGTAAGTCAGTTGATGGGTGAATCTCTGTCTCTAGGTCCTAAGCAGTCCCTATTTACATATTTCCCAAAGGGGTGGGTAGGCTGAATTATACTAAGCACACCCTCCAGGAATCCTATTGGTTAAAGTATTTCCCCTCTCCTGATTTGAGAAGGAAATCTAGTGTCATAGTGATGTTGCATTTTTTTTTAATTGTCTTTTCTAAAATAAACTTTACATTTTCAACAAATATAACCACCGATCTCTTCATTCCAGTCTTTTTAAAACATAGAAATTGAATTGTAGCAACCTATATTGCTTTTGATGGCAAGTCTCTTCTTTTCCACAATTTGATCTTAATGTACAAGTTTAACTAACAGTATAAGGAAATGACAGCTCTGACACAGGCGAGCGGTGGTACTGAGCCCATATCTGACAGATTTTTCCAGGCAAGCACCTTTTTTAATGTGGATTTTCTTGTGATGAAATGTGCTTCTCCTGACATTGTGCTTAGGTGGATTCTTTAAATAAAGTGATGTTTAACACCCAACAAGGATGTTGGATCTTTTCTGATGTTTGGGAACCATGATTTTGCACTTTCAACAGCCAAGGAAAAACAGATTTTAAAGCACTTCTGGGTTTTCCTTGGCAATGCAGCCCTGCCTTTTCAGGTAATTCTATTTCACTCTGTGGGCAGCCCAATGACAGGTTTTGGTAGTGTGGTCTCCGGTTCCACCACTGACACAGGCAAAATGGATTGGCAGCCTATTTTTCTGGTTTCCCTGCGCACTTCTCAGAGATTTTTAGCACATACAGTTTTTTGGCAGCCCTCCTGTTTCTGATGAAAGCAGCACACAGTGATGTTGCAGGGCAGAGCCTAGAGCGTCAGAAAATCCGACAACACCAAAGAGACACCAAGAACTAAAACATCCATCTGCAGGCCCACTTAACGATGTGCATCTGCCGGGTTCCGATCTTGGGTTTGGATTTAGAGTTCCAATATTCTGTAGTCAAATGGCGAGCCTTGAAGCGTGTGGGGAGGAAATCCTTCTGTATAAGGTGAATCCCAATGGGCTGGCATGCATGGAGTACTGCAAGGAGATAGATTCCTCAGTCTAACACCCGTGAACCCTGCTCTCACGTTTTCACCTTACCATGCTTTTCCAGTCCTGTTTTAATCTTTGAATTCTGTGATGGCAGATCCAAATGTAAAACGGGAATGACTAGTACAAGACCTGAATACAAAATGGAGAAAAAACTGAACAGGAAGGATGACATTTTCACGCATGGCACGGGGAAACTTACTTAAATGCTCTGCATCAAGAACAAGAGAACAGACCAGTCCATAAGCGTCCATGCACACGCTTGGGTTTAAGAAAATACAATGAGTAGCCACCCTCATAACCACCGCCAACTCTAAACCTAATAAACTACCACAAAGAAACCAATGGCACATATCACCACTCTTCCATATGCAGCGTCCGTAATTACAAGTGGTAACGTGTTTTAACAATCTAGCAATAGGTCATGCGTTAACATGCAAATAAATAATGTTTTTTTATTTTAGTATTATTACGTACTGTTGTGTCTTGGAGTAAGGAGTTGGACAAAGAGGTGGCATGTTTCAACAAGTTTTATTTTGAATAATCAAGAAAAAAGGTCCTATCTCTAAAGGGTTATCCCAGCCTAAATAAATATAACTCGGATGCTCGTCAGGAGGTTTGTACAGATGAAGTCTGTCCTGTGTCCAGGCCTACTCTAAACCTACCACTAGTCTACAAAAGGGTTCAGCATTCAAATGACAATATTGCCAGGAAAATAGCTCCTTTCGCCTGGTAAACTGGCACAGTCGTTATCCCTTTTCCATCAATCTTTTGCTCTAGTTTCTAAGTCAACAAAGAGTATGGTCAGGAGAAGGAGACCCTTCTCCTGACCCACCTCGAACATCCTGAGGGCTACCTTGTGATATTCTTTAATGCTAGTCCTCTAAAGGTCTCTTCACTTCTTCCCAAGGACTAGAGGCAGTTCCAGCAATTCTTCCCTATCTTGCAACCTTATGGGGGATTATCTCTAGACAGCTCTTGTTGTCTGCGATCCTCTTTAGTTCTACTGTGATTATCACTGTTAAAGGGGGAGATGCCTACTGATGCACTCCTGTCTCTTAGAATTTTTGAATATCATTATTGTGATGAGGGAGATCACTCCAGCGATTCTTTTGGCTCTTGGTTTATTTGGTTTCACTACTGTGACAAGGAAGATTACTCCAGTGGCTTTCCTAACTCTCTGGATAGCACCACTGCGACAATGGCAATTACTCCCAATGTAGCTTCCACTTTCTGTTCTCCCCGGACCCCACCCGGGTATCCTGCAGTTCCGGTTGCCTTCTTTGCTTTGGCAACACATGTCCGGTTCTTCGTAGGGTTATGGGTGGTTCACTGTTCACTCATTGCTTCCTTCTGGTTCACCCTGTGCGGCTCTGCGAAGGCTTGGGGCTGGTGGTCTCTGCATCATTGTTGGACCAAGCGATCCACCTGCCAGAGGTCACAACACCACCACAACTTCCATGCCACTGGAGTGAGTCAGCTCACTGGATTCTCCTGCTGCTTCCACTCATCTGCATCCTATCTTCCAAGGACCAGCTTCTCTGCACAGGTGACCGGTCCCCGGGTTTGAATGTCCGAGGCATGGCTGGCTCCTTGCCGGCTTCTCTCTCTTTCCTTCAGTCCATTCTCAGTTTTTATCTCTGCTAGCTGGGCCCACCCCAGCGAAGTGTCAGTCTGTTGGTTGTTTCCATTATGTACTCTTCATGCATCCTAGTGGTCACCTCTTCCCAGTATTCTTAAAAAAAAGGTTGTCAATCATTTTTGTTCTTCCCCGTTTCAGTGGTGTCAAGTCTAAAGGAAGGGAGGGAATGTTACAGTAACACACAGTTGCACTCTCTGCAGACTTTAGAGGTTTTGTAGGTTCAAGGCAAGAGGGTTAGGGAGTTTCTCCATGTAACAAGAGTCCTTATACCCAGAAGGGGAGCCTCGCCCTGTGCGGTCAGGCATTCCACCACCCCTAGGGGGACTATTAGGTAACAGCTTCACCACCCTAGCCTCACAGGGAAGGGCTCTGCTCCTGGGGAGAAGTGACGAGATCATGTGAATCATCACAGTACATGACGGTTTATATAAGACCCTCCATACGAAAATATATCCATTCTCGTTAGTAATATATTATAAACATTAGATGGACAAAGCCCTAATAACAAACATCCAGCGAGTATTACAAATGCCATCCAGCAGCTCCCATAACACCATCATATTTCATTACGAAAAGTTAACCTTTCATCCGACAACCTCTATAACATTAAAATAAAAAAAATACTCTTATCAAGAACCATTATAACAGTTCATCTAATTGGCTCCGATCTTCCCTATGTATCTACTACTCTCTCCTAAGGCAAAATATCAGCCAAAATCAGGCAGATTAGCTGGCCCTAAAATATTTCATACACATATTATTCCTCAGTTAATTTGGTGCACTACAAAGAAATTAATTATAAACCCACTCCGGGCTGGACATTCGAAATATAGAGAGGTTTCCAACTTGTAATCACTCTTTAGGCAAAACACCGATAAACCAGGTTTAGTCTGCGAATGAGTGATTTTAAGACAGTCTGAATAGAACTCTTTAGGCAAGTCCTGTAGTTACAGTGACTAGAGAAGTCATTTGTTAAGGTGCTATAAGGGAGCCACACTTAAGAAATGTACAGGCCTGTCATGTTTCAAGGATCTGGAGATAAGGGATGGTTTAGGATCCTGAAGAAGAGACATCATTATGGCCCTAATAATAATACAAATAATACATATATTATTATTAGTGGTGTTGGTATATAGCCAATATTGACAGGTTCTTTCAGCTTCTAAGTGCTGCAGTAACCGCTGTTATTATTTTCCCAATTTACCAGTATTCAATCCATTGAACAAGGAAAGTCCATGCTTCAGCATAATCAGACAGCCGATGTAACAGTGCTGGACGTGGCTTATCTGCAGTGAGACGCCATCTTTGAGTAGTATACAAATAAGGCAGTGTTTCACGCACTGCAGGTAAACCAGGCTCTAACAGCCTATACATAAAGCATGTTAAGCGCGGAGCAGATAAGTCAAGATTTAGTAGTGTGCACATACGCAATGTTTTAGAAGAGTGCAGATAAGCAATGCTATTGTAGCATGCAAGTAAACCATGTTTTGTTAGCCCCCCACCCAAAGAAAACTAAAGGTTAGCCATCATGTGATCAGCCCTGTTTTAGCAGCCGGCAGATAAGCCATGTTTAGTAGCAGGCAGATAACCCGTGTTTACATAAGCCATGTTTTACCAATAGTGGCATGTGAGCAATCTGCGGATAAGCCATGTTTTAGTGGCCATAAGCCATATTTTGTTACCATGTACAGATAGGCTTAGTGGCGTATACACATAGCCATAATATGCATTTAGTGCAAAATTCATGTGTTAGCGGTATCTATACAAACCATATTTTAGCATGTTTTAGGTCGCCCGCTTGGATTTTGATATGAGTAAGTGCATATTTATAGAAACCTAAACATACAAATGTGACTTTTAATCACAGCCTTCAGAGTGTAGGCATTTAAAAAAAAAAAAAAAATATATATATATATATATATATATATATATATATATATATATATATATATATATATATATATATATGAGAACAGTATAATGGTTAAGTACATTTTAAGAAAGCCATTCATCACTAAAATGGTATAAACAGCACGGGTGAGGTTAGGACTATGTAAAAGGAAATGCTGGCCTTAGTCCAATGGAGTGGTGCCCACTTGAAAACCGCATCAGCATGAAAGCCCTGCTGGTCAGTCTGCACAGAGGCAAAGGATGTACATACATGAAGCAGGTGTGACCCCCACAAACTCCTGGATGGGTCTTACTAATGGGAGGCTGATGCACATTTGGGGAGCAAGTGTGGTAAAGATATAGAAAGCCGATGACTAGGTGCTCACCATGATAGCTGGTAAGAAAAGTCATTGGGTGGCACAATGGGATGCACAGCCAACTCTGAGACATTGCAGGTCATTGGCCAACCTCCAGGAAGGAACAATTCCGCCTTTGATATTACCAAGGTTTTATATATGAGTACCAAGAACGCTGACACCTAGGGTGTGAGCATGGTACACTGGTGCACTCGCAAAGAACATATACAGAGGTGCAAGTTGTCAGGAATCGGCCCGGGATCCACAGGAGTCTAAATAGGCTACCGCCGTCCCCGCCGTCTTAGAGAAAACAGGGTCAGGCTACATTGCATCAGCGGTCACGATCCATTCGGTTACCTCGTATTAAAGGCTTGATTCACGGCCATAAGAACTTGGTACAATCTCGTCCTTCAGGGTTCTTGCATTGGCGGTTACCATGGAGATTAGGGCAGCGACGTCGACCCGCACCACGGCTGCCGCACGTTCAGGTCATGTGATCGCAACTAGATAAACTCTAGCCTGCAGTAAACTCGTTGCTTCTGATTTTGAATTTGGAGTCTGCTACGTGCCTTGTGAATATCCTTGTTTCCCTTTTCCTTGAACCCTTGTTTTCCTGTCTTGCCCTGCTACCTTGCACTCTGAGTATCTCTTGTCGGTGCAATTCCCCCTCGCCTTCTGCCTACCTGCTCCTTCCATCTTTCCAGCCTTCCCGCGGAACTAACCCCGTTCTGCCCCACTGCTAAATTGTTGCCGAACCGGACCACGCCCAGGATTTCCCTTTGTCTCACGTTTTGTCTTCTGAACTTTTCTCAGCTACTGACCTGGATTGCCTTATGGATTGCCACTGCCTCTCAACTTGATCAACCTGGTTTATACTCACGTGTGGACTGCATAGAATTACCTCCGGCTTCTTGGGATCCACCTGACCAGTGCTCCTCATCAACACTGCCGGTACGCTACTCCTCTCCGTTCCCCGGTACGGACTAGAGACTGCCGTGGTACCATCAGGGGCGGAGGTAGGAGCGTCCTCGTTTTGTCGGGGATTGTACTGCCGACCCTTAGGCGTACGCGTGCTGGCGGGAATAGTTCTACACCCCTGTACCTGGCGGTCTTACTGGAGCATTGGTTGCCTATGGAATTCTTGTTACCAGTCCCATGGTAAGAGTGTCTGTCCTATTTCATGTTTCTGTTTTTTGATGTCCCTTGTGTAAGCATTAAGGATTCTTGTTTTTCTTATATATTGTAACAGTTATTTCTGCTCCTTGTGACGTCGGCATAAAAAGCATTACTGTTTTCAACTGGAATACGGTCGCACACGAAGGAGTCTCCTGCCACGCGCGTTTGGGTCCAGTCTTCCAAACAATTGATCCCTGGTGCTGGTTTATTTTATATCCAGACACAGGGTTACATTGTAGGCTAGAATTCTTCTTCTACACTACGAGGGCAACCTAAGAAGGCAATCTTGACATAAGTACTGTTTGCTGATGTGCAATTGGATCACTGCTATGCAAATGCATGTGTATTGTACTGCACTAGTTGCATTTTCTGCATTGCTCACATTTCGTTATTGCATGGTCAATTGCACCATAATCAAGATCCCAAGACATAATTCAGCTTGTTGTAATGGGGCAGATAAAGGCACAGGTAGTACCCACTGCCCCTACTCTAATGAATGTGCAAGTACCAATTCCTGCCCCTCGCCAGCATCGTCAAGATGAGAAAAAATATCAACTAAGGCAGCCCTATCGCCCCAAGAGCCATGCAGAGAATGATTAAACCAACTGAGACCATGGAGTTGACGTTATGAATAGAATATGTAATTCAGCAACCATATTGTGTAATATACTGTCTACGGCAGTGATTGATTTGAAGAATGCTTTTTTTCCTCCATTCCCTTGCATGAAGATTCTCAATATTTGACCCTGTTTACTTATAAGAGAATCAGATAACAACATAGTCACCTCCCACAGGGTTACTGCAAGTCCCCCCGGATTTTCAATCAAGTGCTGGAAATTGACCTGTGGAATGTCCAAACTGACAGCACGGTCATGCAGTATGTGGGCAACTTATTAGTTTACAGCGCCACACAGGAGGAGTGCAGGAAAGACACAGCTAAATTATGGACAGTTTTGGGCCGAAAAAAGATACAAAGTGGACAAGGAGAAATTGCAATAATGTCAGCAAGAGGTACTGTACATAGGTCAGAAAAGAAGGAAGGAAAGCGATACCTGAAAGAGAGGAGGCGATCAGCAGATCAGCCAAACAGACTACTGTAAAGGAGGTGCAACCATTTTGGGGACACTGCAATTACTGCAGCGTGTGGGTCTTTGAATACGCACATATGTGAGGCCACTTTTAGAAGAATCAAAAGAAGCGCAGAAAGACGGCAGAGATTTGGCACGGACACTTGAAATGTAAATGCATTTGATTAATTGAAAAAGCAATCAGCAGAGCCCCTGTGTTAGGGATCCCTTATTTTAATGAAGAGTTTTTCTTGTTCTCCCATTCAAATGGAATTATGATGACAGCTGACCTCACACAAAAAACATCACTGGGACAACAACAAAAAAAACGTATTATAATGGGATCTTATATCCAGTAATGAGAGCCCATTACCTATGTGAATTAGCATTGGCTGCAGCAGCCTTCACTATTGAGAAGTTAGCAACTATTACAATGGGCTACATTATATGTGGAACATTGCTCTTTCTGCCATATACTTGAGAAACCCAAAAGCACATTGACAACCCAGAGGGCATCAGGTTCCGAGGTCATAATATCGAATCCATAGATGAAAATTGTTTGCTGTCGCACAGTGTACCCAGCAAGGTTCATAGCTGAACCTATTAAAGGGGGAAATTATGTACATGACTGTAGTACTTACACTGATTTTCATGATGACATGCCTTGTGTCAAGGAAAACACCCTAGGAGTGGGAGAGATTCTCTTCATTGATGGATCATCAATGACATAGTAGAACAGCAGTAATGAAGGCAATTGTACAGGAGCACCTCTGGAGGAGAGCCCGGCCCCTTCCTCCCATACTTTGGAGAAATGAGACGTACCATGTATGACACCTGCTGTTGTGCCAATACTGCAGCGTGTGCCCGAAAGAAAATGCCTGTTGAGATAGCCCTACCAAATGTATACCCAAAGTGAGGACAACCTAAGGGAGTAATTCGCTGCAGGAATATGAGAATGAGCAAAGAAAGAAGTTATTGACATCACAAAAGACATACACGACATCCCGGGACACTGGCTGAAAAAGATGTATGGATCCTACAAGAAACTAACGACGAACTAAAGAATCAAGGGAACTTTTAAATATAAAAAAGAAGATTATACATGCACGAAGTGCCACAGAGAATCAACCATTCAATAATTGTACAGAGACTGAAAGGCAAGGTAGACCAAGTCATCATAGAAGCTGGCTATACACAGTGAATAGAGAGCAGGCGAAGCCACCTTTATATAGAAGCTGGACATCGGCATCATGAATTTAGTAAGCCAGGAACCATGAAGAGGGAAGGGAAAAACTGTTGCAGCAATAATAATCAGAACCGTGGAGCTGCATGACGAGGTTGTCTGTCCTGGAGTCAAGACTCAAGCAGCCAAGGTCAGCTATCTATCTTGAAAAGGAGAAAACATGCAGAGGATGAATCATCCCTTGTTAAGGTGCAAAGAAAGAACACCAAGAGTGTCAAGTTTAATTCATTTAGAACATTTAAAACCTACAAAATGGACAAAATCATGGTCTCCAGTCACGTGAGCCAAGTATGAAACTAGAGTTCAAACCTGGAGTGCCAGAACATGATAGTGAGGGCTCTCACTCCCATGTATTCTAAAGACAAGGACTGTTTGCAAGGCCAAGTTCAAAGACAATCTTCAAGGCAGAAGGCATGGGCGATGAGATGCTGGGATACTTGGGTGGGGAGGTAGTATCATGCCCCATCTCCTTGCACCTGGGTCTGGGCTTACGTGCTGCTACGTGAACTGAATGTTCCAGGCATGGCAAAAGCATGCCAACCAATTGTAGTAGACCATATATTGAATGACCTTATAATTTGAAGACCAATGAGTAATTGTGTATCTAATGTTTCTGAAGAGGACATGTTTTAGAGCTATGCACATATTGTCCACCTGATAGTGGACAGCCAATCACAATCTTAGTTCTTATAGAAAGTATACTTCGATGTTCCCCTTACGCCAATCCTGACCCTTGGTATGTTTTTCATTATTGCCTCATAGTATGACGTCACCTCTGACGTATTTCTGATATATAAACTATGTTTTGTGTAAAGATCGCTGAGAGTACCTGAGCGTACGTCCGTTGATGTTTGTTGTAAACTCCCTGTTTTAGATAATTGTTAATAAAACAGTACTTTGCCACCTTCCTGAGTTGGTTCGGTTATTTGGTCTCAGAGTTATTCTGTGTGATGCCATCAATTACATGCACGTTCTGAAAGGGCTCTAAGCTCACAATAGAAATTTTGAGGTTGTGAAAAGAGTGAGACTGCCAGCACATTTTTTAGGACAAGAAGCAGAATAGGTAGAAATGATTTTAGCACTTGAGGAGCATGAAGATGAGGCAGGTGACACGTAGTCTGGCTCTGCCTACATAATGAAAACAGTACATTACTGGTTGACACGGTGGAAAAGGAGGGGATTCCAGCCTACAGACAGCACACCAGTACAGCATGCACCATTGTTAGCAAGACTGTTAGAAGCCCTTGAACGTCCATCAGCAATTGCTGTGTTCAAGTGTGCAGCGCATACGAAGGGAACCACCATGAGTGCTTGTGCCAACGAAGCCACACACACACACAAATGCCAAAAGGGCGGCATATGTTCCTGAGATTTTAGACATTGCAAATGCCCCAAACAAATACATGCGTACACTCAATATGGTGATGACAGAAGAGTTTAACACACTGCCAATAATGCATATTGTCTAGTTACAGGGACATGTCCCACAGGAAGAGCAGGATTTATGGAAAAAAGGGCGGGGGGTGTTTAATATCCTCATCTGAATTAGTCTGGCACCAGGATAGCACAGGGAAACCCATTATCTCACAGTAGCACTGGAGGAGCTCCATTTTCCAGCACAGATTACCAAAGACTGCTTTGCATTTTCGATTTCGGATGACTGGTTTGTCACAAATCTAAATGAGCATGTGACAAATGTTATCATAAACTGCATGACATGTCAAATGTTTAGTGCTGGCCAGACACCTGAACTGTGAGAGGAGCAATACTGGACCATATCGGCATTTGCATATTGATTATTTAGAAATGCTCCAAACCTGCAACGGCTGCAAATATATGATCGTAGTTGTGCGCCCTTTCTCCCGCTTGATTGAAGCAGGTCCATGCATGCATCCAGATGCCATCTCGGCTGCAATATTCCTTGCATGGGTGGTGTTCCTGAGATGGGGTGCATGCAAAGTGCTACGCTCCGATAATGGCTCCCCATTTTGTAAACGAAGTCTATGAGCACAAAACTTCCCTATTGGGAATAAGAAACAAATTCTTATCTGCCTACCACCCACAAGCAAACAGACTTTGTGAGCACCACAATGGCCTCTTGAAGGAACACATTGCAAAAATAAAAGACACTCTCCATAAGAGTTGGCTGCTTGGCCTTCCCCTGGCTCTTTCTGTAAGTAATGTGATGATTCCAACGGATCCCTCTTTAAACCCCTGCCTAAAGCCTCCACCCAGGTGGTCAGGGAGAGGCAGACTCTTCCTGATCCTGACCCTGGTGCGGTGTAATGCGGGAGGATTACCAGGAAGGAGACAGTGCCCAGGGTGATGAGATCATCCCGTGGGATGAGACACAGTATTGGTCTTTTAAAAGGGAGAACCTTTTACAGTTACCAAAGCAGGTAATGGCTTATTGTCATTATGATGCATCTGAACCATACATGAGATCTGTGGCTCTGGTCACACATACCATCAAACCTGAACCAGTCTTAACCAAAAGAACATTCTCATTACTCCCAAAGGTATAATGGAAAGCAATTTAGAAATATTGCCTTAAATAAACGGTGTTCCTCTGTAACAACAAATGCTAGTGGTTCATCCTTAAATAAATCTAAGGGAAAAAAATCTACTCTTAAAACTAAGAAGTTACTAAAAATAACCGATTTTATTGTTGAAGACTACAAGTGCCTTAATCCCATAAGTACTGGGACAAGGAAGAGAGCGGAAGAGTCATGCTTTAGTAGTCAGGCAATTAAGCCCGATGGACCACACCTGGGGAAAGCTGAGTGGCTTAAAAGGCCCCCTCAGGTGCAGGCAATATGAAGGAGCTAGAAATGTGGCTGGAGTGTATGCAGTAGTAGCAGAAGCAGAAGGAAGAAGGCACAGTGTTGGCAATCCATGCAGAAGTGGGAGAACCAAAAAGGGAGTCGGGTCTCTAAAGTAACCTGCTTGCCCTGTGAGGGTCCGGTTTCCCCAAACTCTGGTGCTCAGTGTGTGAAGGGTCAGTAATGCAAGGTGGATGGGTCAGTAATGCGAGGCAGACAACTGCTTGTAGATTTCTCAAAATATTTTATTAAAGAAAGCAAAATACATTGCTGGCCGTACTCTACAGAGGAATTCCCTGCATAGTCTAACAGCTAAGGGAACATTCTCAAGCATGGAATAACTGGCCCTCACACTAAACACACATACAGAAATTAAATGTATAGCAATACAATATTGTAAATAACATTAACACAATGTCTGAATGGCCTTTTACTGTCCTGGGAAATGTCCCTTCCCCAGGATTCAAAGTTAACACAAAAGGTTCAACAAAGTAAAGAGAAATATTTTGAACCAGCTCTAGATAGTTCCAAGTCAAAGAATAAAGTTCAAACATAAACCCACTGGTAACAAATCCTTGTTCCTGGATGAAAGACACTTCCAACTTCCAGGAAATAAATGACACCAATGACAATCCAGGTTCTAATACATAGTCTCTTCTTCCAGATAATTTGTCACAGTAAAAAAAAGGAAAGAAAGAAGATGTAATGTCCCCAATGTCAACAACACACAGTTCTTTATCAACAGTTAGGCCTTTGGTATTTACAACTTTACATTGGTATATTGGTCAGGATGTTTTCTTTGTGCTGCTGCTTCCGCTTCAACAACCACACTTCTACTGTTGGTACTTTGAGAACAGCCAGCTTTGTCCTACAGTACCTTACTGGTTCAGACTACTTCAATGTTACATCTACTGACAACTTATTATACCACCTGTCAGGAAAGGAAGAAGGCGATGGATATGGCAGGGGAAATGTGCACAAAATACACAGTAAACAACCTTGAATCTAACAACGTGCATTCAATACCCAAGACTCGTGTATACCACTATATGAAAAGGAATGTAGGGTAAGCACTTAGAACCTCCTTATGACTGAAAGGAAAGTCGGCAAACTCCTTACCCACTATGCTATTACAGATACTGACAGCGCTAAGCCCACGTAGAGGGCAAGCAGGGACAGAATCTGTAAGCTGACACTCTAGACGGTACTGAATAAAGAATTTGGAAACAGTACTCACGAGGACCGGAATGACCACATGAATGCCAGTACTCACGAAGACCGGAAAGACCACTTGGATGTTCGTACTCACGAGGACCGGAAAGACCACTCAAAAGTCTGTACTAAACCCACAACCCTGTAAATCAAACAAGAACCCAGAAGGCAGTAAAAGCAAAGAGTGAGGATAACTAAATACCTAAACCCAAGTCAAGAGGCAAGAAGGAATAGAACAGTGAGGAAAACAAAAGATAATCACACAGGAGCTAGTTACAACAGCTTCCCACACCTAATAATAAAATAGGAAATAAATGCAAAAGTGTAAAGGAAAACATGGCATGGATCCCAATAGAAGGTAAGGATCAGGAGCAGTGAAAACGATATCAAAAGGGAAACCTTCCCACCCATCCAAGGTGAAAAAGGCAGGAAACTAAACCTGTAAAGGGAAGATTAATGCATCAAGTCTTTCAGTAGCAAAGGACAATTTCTAGGAAACAGTGAACACAGGCAATTGGGCTGCAGCAAAAGGAAAGCTCAGAGAAAGGCTGCCTGCAGACAGAGAAAGAGAGAAAGGGAATTCCAGAAGGCAGAAATCAATTAAGCATACAAATACGAATTCCAGGACAAGGAACAAGAAACACTAACTAGAACTGGGCACAAAAAACTAGGAACCAGGAACAAGGGACCAGTCACGACAGGAACGCTGCAACAATGTCCAGCGCTGGACTGAAGCAAACTGAGGCTTTTAAAGCTGCTTAACAAGCACACCTCTCAGGTGTGCCGCCTGCTGCACCTGCAGCCACAGGTGTTGCCTATCCTCCACCCAACCTTGTCCTGCAAGGGAGGAGGTGAAGCAGTGAGCCAGGCATTCTGGGAAGCATAGTCATTCTGGAAAGCATAGTCATTAGATTAAAGTAGCATGCTGGCTGCCAAAAACCTGGAATGGATCCGGAAGGGAAGTAACTTGGAAAATAGGGTTTTAGTGCTCCTAATTCATCACAGTACTGTAGAGTAAGGTTCGGAGGAAATGTCCAGTAGGGAATAAACCCCAAACTATGCCCCCAAGTGGCGGGAACGGGAGCGAAGGGAGCGAGCCGTGACACCACCACAGTTTGAGCACTACTACCACAGCTCAGTACTTTGAATTGTTAGGTAGGTTTTGAAAAGACTCTTCAACCTTTGCAGCAGAGGCATAGCCAGGATTGCCCAACAAGTGGGGCCTGAATCTAATGTAGTTGGACCCACCGCAGTGACATTCACATCTTTAAATGCCCAGACAGCGATGCTCAGTGGGCATTTACAGATTTTGGGTAGGCCTTGCTCGTTCAGGCCCTACCCTGCCTACACCTCTGGTCTCCAGATAGGGCAAGGAACTCTTCCTTTAAATAACTTTTTCAAAGGGGCAACCTCTTTGCCTCTCCTGTGTCTGCCATAATAACAACCTGATTCTGACTATAAGACTCACTTCTCTGGGGTTTCCGCAGTCTTTGGCACCAGAGATTGTGTCTATTTTCAGAATATTCTTCACAAGCAATTATTGCCCCTTCTTCTGCTTCACTCACACCCGTCTGGTAGTTATCAGCCCCAAGTAATTACCCAAAAGCACTCTCTGTATTGTATACCACTTCAGTGTTAACAGCTTCACAGTACAGTTGGATGCCTTTAACTGTTAGAAAGCTCGGTTTAGCTATAAAAACGGGTTGCCTCTTGGCTTGGGAAATGCATGTTCTTGTCAATAATTTAAACTCTTTACTTCGTAGAAATGGAAATAATCTTCTTTCTGGATACAATATCAGATTCAGTCTTAGTTCAAAACACAATTAGGCACACGCAACCTCTCTTTAAAGCAGAATTCAAGGTTTAAAGATGAAGAGAGAATTGTATTCCCGTGTAATGGCAAAGGACAAAGTTCTGACTTCCTTAAGGAATCACAATTAGTCACACACGACCTCCTTTTGTTTTAGTTTTCAGATGTTATACATTGTAACTCGGGTATTGTCAAGATTAGGTTTTCGGTAATGGTTTCAAAAGTGTTCCCTCCTTTTAATTAGGGCCACATGGCCACTCCGTTAGGCAGCAATAGCCAGTAGTTCATCAATGGATTTCAATGACTTTAGCTGTCATGCAAATTTTAGGTCTTTCACTGTATACATGAGTGCTATCTTTTCATTGTGAACAGTACTTTGGATATAAGGAACAGCTTCTGCTAGCATAAAGTTATACGCAACTCAATTAGGAGTTGTAAACAGTTACCGGAAAGGCTCGCGAAAAATGTTAGAACGCTGTGCTTCACTCACTGGCTTCTCAGACACTTGCTTTACGGGTTGTACTGCTTTCCCGACTTCCACTACCACTTCTGGCTTGCTTGGGACCCACACCCTTCTCCTGCACGGATGTCCCCAGTCAGGCCACTTGAATTGGGAGTTCCTTCACTTCCTGATACCCTCGGTTTGCCTACTGCCTCTGGCCCCAATCTCCTGCATGGTCACAGCTCTGCAATCACAGCAATAAGGCTCACATGGGGAAAACTCAGGATCCTGCATGCCTTCCACTGCGGAGCCTCTGTTTTAAGATTTTGGGAGAACAGGACTATCAGAACAGGCAGGTGAAATCTGCTGTCTCCATGTTCCGGAATCCCATCTCTTTTCCCACTTCTTTGGATCTGCCAGCCTTGGGCTTCTTCTCTACTTCTACTGCTGCTGCTTGCCTTCCAGCTCTCGATCCAGCTCCTTCTACTCCTCCTTTTCTGTGTGAGCCTTTTATGCCTCCCAGGTTCAGTAACAATTTCAGGTGTAGGTTATTAAGATCAATTTCCTGACTACTGCAATGAACACTAGGCTTAAATGCCGGACTGCTACATCTGCATGCCTCTTCAATCCTCTTCCTCGTCCCAGTACCTCTGGAATCCTGTGTCTTGTGATCCCCTTCAACAAATTTAGTTCTTCTGGCATTTAATTCTTTTTACAGGCATTTAATTTTCCTGTACTCTTTATGATAAAGTCTTTTAGAATTAGTTGTTATAGAGGAAGGTAATTTATTTAAGACAACATTTCTAGATTCATTTACAGTACCCTTGGGAGTAAGGAGGGTGATTGATTTGGGATAGCCCAAAAGATAATTCCTTTGCTAAGGCTTGTTCCATTTTTTGAAGACTTGTGTCCACATTTTGAGTTTTAACAAGAAGAGGCTGGTACATTACACTGGCAATAACCCATTACCTCTTTAGGTACATTGGGATGAGTTTTCCTACCAGAGGAAAAATACTGTGCCTTATCCCACGGAATCTCCTCACCATCCCGGGCCTTGTTCTCCTTCAAGGTGATCCTCCAGGAGTACACCACTGCCAGGGTTAGGATCAGAGGCTGCGCAGCAGAAGGCATGCAGGAAGGCTGCCTTTTCCCCATGTGAGCCTATTGGCAGAAATTGCGCAGCAAGAAGCGTGTTGGAGACCGTGTAGAGCAGCAGTTGTGAAGCAATGGGTCTCAGGAGCGAGAGGAGCTCCTTTGACCAAGGAAGGGTGTGGGTCCCAAGTGAAGCCTGAAGTTGTAGATGTTGTGCAAGATGCGGAGAAAGGAACACAGAAGCTGGCAAGATAAGCCCGGCATTCTGATTCCTTGTGCGAGCCTTGCCGGCAACAGAATCCAGCATAATAATAATTCGCATAAGAGTAGAAGTGATGTGAAGTTGTTTGTTGAGTCTTTAACAATGGGCCACTTGAAATGTAGCACTCGCTTGTGATTGGGTGTTCTCTCTTTCACTCACGTGAAAAGCAAACACTATGAAAAGCAATTGCCAAACCTACAATGTTTTAAAGTACATGAAGAAGGGTTGTGTGTGCCTAATTACGATTCAGAGAGGAAAAGTGACTTATGTATCTTTATGAAAGCAGTCTACAACTGCCAACGAAGAGAAGTCAAGGGTTTAAATATAGTTATTTGATTTTGGAGAGAGAGCTAGCATTGCCCAAACCAAGAGCGAACATGGTGATTTGGGAATTCTTCTCAACAAGAGAAGATTTTCTGCTATTGGAACTTTGGTTAACTTGCTTGAAACCATCAAGAACTGGATTCACACTGCATTACATACATGGATTTCCTTTTTTTTGTCGAACATTGAATCTGAGTTTACCTGGAGTCCTGGGGCAGAGGAGTTCAGCCAGGTTACTAAGTGGTTATTAAGAAACTCTGAATATCATTGTTAATGTTATATGAATTGCCATATATTTTTCTTTGTTTATTTGATAGTTAAGTGCGAGGCCCAGGCCTCCTGTGTTCGAGTGTTTTCCTTTAGTTTTGATAGGCAGGGAAAGCCTTGTCAGAATATGGAAAGTGAGGAGCATATTATAATTTAATAAAATGGAAAGTTTTGAACAATCATCCAAATGTTTTCCGCCTCACATTACTGACCTGTCACAGTAATCAGCCAGGCTCTGACCACCACCTGACACCTCATGAGCTGGTGACAGGACGCAGAATGACTGCCCCAATTGCTCTTCCCACTTAGGCTCGAACTGATGCATAGAATTCAGCCAATGTACCTGGACAAGAAAGGCATGACTGTTTGATGGCTATGACTAAATCTCTGAAATGTATCTCCAGACAGGTGCATACAAGGCACAGGGGCTGGACAGAAACAGAAGAAGCGGGTGGGCACATCAATATAGAGACAGTTTTACAGCCTCCCAAGTTATACCCCAATGATGAAGTATTACGTAGACATTTCGGCAGGAGATGGCATAAGCCCCGGTTTGATGGACCCTATGTGTTAGAAGCAGGAACAGCTTCTGCAGTGAAAGTACAGGGGATGAGGGCATGGATCCCCCTAAGCAGCATTAAGAAGTATTAATGTGAAGAAGTCCGAAGACCCCAGAAGCTGGCGTATCGAGACCCCGGAGCGCTCCGTAACTGGCCGCTGGCCTGGGTATTCATGAGTATCGAACTCATGAAAAAATAGCAAAGTGGCAGAAACATATGTATTATGCATATTGAACCGATGTTAAGCAGAAAGATAATTATTTTGCATATCAAGCAGTTACAAAGTGGATACAGTAAGAACTTAGTAAGCAAGCCAGTACAATGTAATTATGGTTTAAAAGGTCAGAACAATTGCCAACAGCATGAGGGGGGCAATTTTGCTAGAGACAAATATAAACAACCATTGCCAAAGTCAAAAAGAGTGCAATAACACATACTGTTAAAAAGAACCAACATTGCCAAAGCCAAAAGGGGGCAATTAAGAAGTAACTTCTTTATTGACCCTATTGTCAGGGGAAGAAAGAATCAATAGTGGGAACTGACCTAAATAAGCATTGCCAAGCAAAAGAAGAGTAGGAGTGAGAGAAAACCATTATCAGCACTTTGTTAATGCAAGAGGGGGGAAAGAAGAGTGACAGGAAGGCTGCCCTTCTGTCAGAAGGTTTTCAGGAGGAGAGGAGCATAACCCCTGCATTACATGTGCAATTAAGGGTCTGGAACAAACCACACCAATGTGTCTTAAGGTTTACCCGAAGAAGTAGAACAAATGTATATATATCGTGAAGAGTCAGTTGTGTGAAGTAGAACTGTGCCACAGAAGTACTTGTAGTAGTTCTGAACGCTTTATTAGTCCTGGCAGAGGAGTACACCGGGACAAAAGGACCTTGCTGTGTAGGTGAGTGGACCAGGCAGAAGTCTTTGAAGTTCTGGGGCGTGGTTGTGTTAAAGAAGAAGTTGTAAGACCACAAAAGCTCATGGTGAATTGTTACGGAATCATCCTGACAAAGTACTATTGCAGATTAAGTATTTTGTGAACCTTTGCAGAGTTATGCAGATGGAAGTATTTTAGTTAAGTACATTTATTTTCTGAGAAGCAGTAGTGTGGAACTCTCTAACACCAGTGGAGAGATAAAAGACTTACTGAACATTCTGAACTGTTGATCAAGTACAAGTGAGAGACTGACTGAAGTAAGAAGAACTTTATTAGGACTTTTTTGCAAGACGGAATATCCTTATTCTTTTGAACCGCTGATTTAAATCCTGATTGAATCCATTCACCGAGGCTACAAGGATGAACAGTTACCAGGCTTTGCATACAAATGTAATTATTTTTTTTTTATATCTGAATTGCCAACTATCTTCCTGTTGAGTTTGTTGTGAGTACAAGTGTGAGGGACAGAATCCTTTTGTTAGAGAGTTTTCTTTAGTTATTTTGTTAGGTAGGGACATCCTTGTCAGGGTAGGGATAGTGAGGCATTTATCAAACCTTTTGAGTTTAATCAAATTGCATCTTTTGAAATACCTTCACAAAGTTGTCCCACCACCCACATTACTGACACCTCAAAATACGCACAGATATCTACAAAAGGCAGACACACTAGCTATCCTCATTATAGCAATCCTTTTCTCATTTTGTTTGCATTTTATAATTTGCATTGCCGTAAAGGAACTTGTGACTAACATTATAGCGAAGCTAGTAGTTAGTAAAGGTAACATAAGTATAGTGACTGAACAGGTGACAAGCGAAACGACACACAAAGAATTCCTTGACTCAAGTACCCTACTTAAGAGATTCAAAAGAACTGTACCCCAAGATAGCAGCCACTTGAGCAAATATTTTGATAAGTCCCTCCATGTCAGTAATAACATGTGGTACAAACACATGAGCAAAGTGGGGAGAGAGAAATCTCATGAGAGCTGCTTTGTGTGTTCTCTTATCCCATATGCCACGAGTGCCTCCAGAGTATTTGTAGCAAAAGAAGTATCCACAAACGCAGCACATTGCCTAACACATCTTGCACTTTATATGACTCGAGGCCAATTCCAAGGCCAAGCGGCCTTCATTAGGTGGGTCACAAAGACAAACTCTCCACGTGAGGATAGTTTTATAAAACAAATGCCCCTGATGATCACTACCAAAACACAACATAAGACAATGAAATGCATACTGTAAGGTGCAAATTTATTTATTGCTTATTTATATAGCGCATATACACAGGTTAAGTGCTTCAAATCACTTAATAGGGGAGAGATTAGAAAAGGAGATCACAAACTACGACAGCACAATGATGCACGAGGAAAGAGAATTCCTGGTTGTTGGGATAGAGGCCAACTGCAAATCAAAGGAAGTGAACTGTGAGGGGTCAGAAATGAAAGCCAGAAACAAAGTGGTCATGTTTTCGGCTAAAGACTTTTAATAACAAACAGGTTGGGAAAATACCTCTCTGACGCTGATCTAAGAGCAGTTTCCCTACCTATAATCAAAAAGTAATGATCTGTCTTCGTCAGGGTGTCGGAAATCAAAACCGTCATTGAGTCCAAAACGTTCTATCCCGACCCTCATACTGCAAACAAAATAATGAAGGTAGGGGTGGTGGATAGGGATCCTGAGGATGTTAGGGGGGCGCAAGGGGTGTGGTGTAAGAACCCTGGTACCACTTATTGCTATAAGGTGGGGCCCATCCAGAGGGGCTATTGAAGCTCAAATAACCAAAACCTTGCAATCCTTTTGGAAGGGATATGAAACAAAATCGACTGAATGTAGGCACATGAGCACTCAGCCCAGGTCAATCGGAGACACCAGCAGGAATAATAGTGACAGAGGGCTATGAAAATGATTTAGATTATGTCTTTCCAAATCAGAAAGGGCTCTGCACACCAGGCAACGGCTAGTAATATTAGTGATTGCAGCCCTCCACCATAGTTGGAATTAAAATGCATCTGCTGTGTGCTCAATTTGTGGAAATGGGAAATAAAACATGGTCCACTTCCTATTGATATGCCGAGTAACACTTCCATCGAGGGTACAATGCTGGAGGCAACTATTTTTGGCCTGAGGTTGTCAGACAATCGGTGAGGCCATTTTTACTTGCCTCAATTCCAGTGATGTGTTAGGGAGAGGGAGACTAAAGAGATTCAACCTCACGCAATGTGAAGCGGGGCCATCTTGATTTTATGAGATCCACGAATTGTTTAATGGCTGCGATTGCTAACCTTTTATGCATTTTACTTTTGAGATTCTTCCCTTTTCTGATGATTTTATGTAATATTGATTTTTATGGTTGGATGTTGCCTTTATGACTAAGTCAAACTAAAGCATCATGAAATATCATAATGAAGTGAGAAGGGTAATGTATTTAACCTGATGTTTGCAAATGTGTTCACAAATGAAAATAGCACAGCGACAACTCGGTGTTTCTCTTCCCCTGGATTCTTCAATGGTATGGCAATGTTTCTTGGTCTATTAGTTATTTGCATCTTGTCTTTGCCCACAACAATTCTGTTAGCTACAAAGCTGCTTAGCCTTGTAATTTATTCAACAGAAAGTTCCTATTCTGCTCCAACGTGAATGACTCTTGGTCTGACAGTTCTTTGTGCTACAAACATAGTTCTCTCTTGGGACTTCCTATAGATTTTACCAATGCCTGGCATACTCGCCTCTTTGTGCACTTGCAATTGCCTCATATATTTTTCATACCAGTACTTCTTACATTAATAAGGAACAGTTCCTCTTACTTCCACAATTTTTATTCCACAAACCCAGTCCTTCCATGGCAGTTCCTGTAGGTTTGCAATTGCTTGCTGTACTCTCCTGCCAGGATTTCTTATGCACTTCCAACTGCCTGGTTTAATCGCCTGCCAGGACTTCTTACTTCCATACTTACCTAACAGCTTCTGTTTGCATCCAAAATTGCATATATCTTCCTTGGTATTTGTATCAGTTTCAATGTTTGCTTGAAACTTTCCCCAAATATTAATTTCATGCACTCCTATCTTGTTAGGGTTTGTATTTGTACTCTGCCTTTTTGACTCACAAACAAACAATCTACTTATTGTTTCTGTCCCTGCAGCTTTAGAAAGTTAAATCTGTGTTTGGCGCATCACCGAAACGTCCCAGGGTACCCACTTCACTTGGGCTGACTCACAGTCTTTTTCTAGCGTCATCGGTCCTGTTTGCATTTATGTGACGTAGCTTTGCCACCTGTTTTCCCCCCTGGAATGCTCCAACATCTCTCCGGCCTCTCTCGCAGCACCGCTCCTGCATGCCTGCTTGCCTTCAGGTCCTGATGAGGGTAACACTGCTTCTTCCAGCTGGCGAATGCCCAGGAACCATCTAGTGGTTCTTGGCATCTTCACTGCATGCTCTGCTCGCACAACGTTACTGTCCCTCTTAGTCGGTGAGCCCTTTGATTCCGCCACACCGGCTCATGCCTCCAGCTTCTGCTCACCTCTGAAGGAGATGCTGTTCAAGAGAATACATTGCAGCAGCCACTGACAGTTTGCTCTCCATTTTTAAATGTCCTATGCTCCGGTGCTTTCTCAAAACTAGCACGCTCATTGAGCTTGAGGTCTTATAGTTCTATATCATTTCCTTAATCCTCCTTGTCCCAGTACTTGGGTGGTTGTGGGAATTGTAGGCCACTGATGTCAACTGATGCAGGGTTTGGAAAGTCCCTCTCAATGGTTCCATATGCATAACCAGTTCTATGAGAAGGGGAATTGGAACTGAAAAAGGTATTCTTGGAGCTTGTACTTTTTAGAACAGCGATCAGAGTTTGGCCAAAAGGGTGTTGGGAAAAGGTTAATCTATATTCCCAAAAAGGGGGAGGTGAGAGGCATGACCATAGGCTATTAAGGTTTTGGGTATCCAGCGGTCTTCCATGGGCAAATGGGTGATACTATGCCTCATCCAATGAAGTCATGACATCTCCTCGGTAGTGGTGTCCTCCAACATGATCCTCCTACATATAGCTGCGCCCAGGGTCAGGATAAGGTAGCGGCCGCCGTCCCCTGGCCACATGGGAGGTTGTCACTGCCGGGGAATCCGAGATGACTCCTTTGGATTCATCACAGTACTCACCACCCAAGGGTGGGTTGATGGGCTGATCGTGTGCTAAGCACTAGGAGTACTAGAACAACATGAGGCAGTTGTTCTGAATGCAAACAAAGAGCGTTTTGAGTAATGCCCTAAATACTCAAAACTGCTCAGCAGGGTAGAAGATGAGGGAGGCCCAGTAACGATAATACCAGTGAAAATGCTACCCTGTTCTTCAGAATTGTAACGCTCACCTGACTCCCACGGAGGCGCTGGACTGGTTCGCGCTGCTGTGACCTCTTCTAAGGTGATGCGCAGGGTTCGGAAGACGGACTGGACGGGCCCCCAAATCTGGCTTGTCTGGCTCCCAGAAGTATCCTTCTGTAGGCGAAAATAGGGGATTAACTGTCTGCGGGGTAAAGCAATCAGCCTCCCACTTTCCCCTCTCACCCTCCTCGAAACCCTTCTGTGATTCCTCGTAGCGTCTCACCTTAGGGTCTGGAAGGACGAGCTCTCCGTCCTGCTTCTGATGCAGGGGCGCGTTGGTATCCAGTTACTTCACTGGATTTTCGGATTGGTGAGAACCAAACTTGCTTGGCTTCCAGGTAAGTTTTTTGATAAGAGGTTCCCCTTGAGTCCATGCATTAATGTACTAATGCTAGTGTCTTTTTCCCCATAGGGGCCGGGGTACGGAATGCCGGGGAACAGGCACCGACCCGAGATGAGAGGTGAAATCCTTGTAGAAATCAGGTAAGTCTTTAATGAGCATTTTTTGGTAATGTCTTTTCATTCGCTCATTAACGCTGATGTCTCTTTTTACCCTTAGGGGCCGGGGTCCGGAAATGCCAGGATGCGGCGCGGACCCGAAATGAAGAGGGAATGAATCAACAGGTAAGTCTTAACATGGAGATTTAGCTTTCCTTATTCCCTTCTCTCTCTCACCTTTTGTTCTGGTCTTTTTCTCCCTAGGCGCTGGGGCGTGACTGCGAATCCGGATGATCGCTGCTGAACATGGAGGCGCCCTGTAAAGGTGAGTGGAATGCGGCGCTGCAGCGATCGACGCTATGAGCTTTTAAATAAAAGTCTTCCTTTTCAGGATTGTCGGCGAGATGTCTCCGGGATGCGGATTTAGCAGGTAAGGACTTTTCCTTCTTCTGTTCTCTTCTTCTCTTCCTTTGCAGGTGATCCAGGATGCTGGCAGGCGTGGCAGAAGTCAGGTTGCAGGAGCAGACACGGTGAGCGTCCAGCTGCTAGATGCAGAACAACCCGAAGCACGTGTGGCTGTTCGGGTGGGGTTTAAATAGCCTTGGAAGAAGTTCCAGGTATGTATCCTTCCTCCAATCAGGTATGTATCCTTCCCCGACCACGCCCGGATGGTAAATTAGTCCCACAGGTAAAGTAGTTCCTTTCAGGCCTCAAGGAGGCCGGGATCCTGCAGCATGGTCTGCATCAGGTAAGTGCACCCAAGCACTTCCATAATGAGCCTGGCGCCTATGGCGCCAGGACTGATGTCTTTTATGAGCCTGGCGCCATAGGCACCAGGACACTGTCCAAAGGGCCCCTATATGGGGTTGCTGGGTCCTTCCTTGGGGACTGGATGTCCGCTTTCGGGGATGCAGGGCTTGAACCGGCTCCCTGGGAGAGGGCATCATGACAGCACTCTCCCCCCCCCAAGGCCCCTCCCAAGGTTGTCCGGGGGTTTTGGTTTGTCTGGGAAGAGTCGGTGGAATTTCCCGACTAATCGAGGTACATGCACATGGTCGCTGGGTTCCCACGACCTCTCCTGAGGTCCGTACCCCTTCCAATCAGTTAGGTAGAACAGTTTTGACCTAAACATTTTTGAGTCTAAAATGTTCTTCACTTCGAATTCGGGCTCCCCATCTATTAGAATAGGTTCTGGAGGTTTGAGTAGTCGGGTTCCGGGTACCACTGGTTTCAGAAGTGATACATGAAAAACAGGGTGAATTCGCATACTAGCTGGTAAATCAAGTTTAACAGCACTGGGTTAATTATTGCCGTAATAGAATAAGGTCCCAGATATTTTGGGTTAAAGGTTCGAGGCCCTTTGAGTGGTAAATGTCTGGTAGCTAACCACACTTGATCCCCAATCTGATACGGAGGTGCTTCACTCCGATGTAGATCAGCATTCATCTTGTATTTTTTCTTGGTTTGTTGTAAATGCGTAGTTGCCTCTTTGAAGGCTTGGGTAATTGTAGAATGCAGATGTTCTACTGCAGGCATTCCGAGGTTCTGAGGTGAGTCAAGGTTTGAGGGTCGAGGGTGATGCCCAAACAAAGTATAAAAAGGACTGTGGCCAGTTCCAGAGTGTACCGAATTATTATATGCGTATTCGGCTATCCAAAGAATGTCTTTCCAGTTGCTTTCAGATTGCTGTAACATACACCGTAAGTATTGCTCAAGGGTCTGATTTGTCCTCTCGGTCTGACCATCGGTCTGAGGGTGGTGACTGGTCGATAATCTTACGTCGATCTGCGCCATTTGACAACATTTGCGCCAGAAGTGGGAAATGAATTGGCTTCCCCGGTCAGAGATTAGTATAGATGGGAATCCATGTAGCCGAACAATATTTTCGAGGAATTCTTTGGCTAGGACAGAAGCTGAAGGTAAACCTTTCAAAGGAATAAAGTGGGCCATTTTGGAAAACAAATCCACAATTACCAGAATAGTATTGTACCCCGAACAAGGAGGCAGGTCCGTAATAAAATCCATTGGTAGGGTGTGCCAGGGTGCTGGCGGTATGTCTAGAGGTTGAAGGAGACCGGCTGGTCTTTTCTTTTGACTTTTATTTTGGGCGCAAACACCACAGGACATCACAAAAGATTTAACATCTTTTCGCCAAGAGGGCCACCAAAATTGTCGTTTCACCTTTTCCTCTGTCTTGGCAATACCGGGGTGTCCCTCTATTAATGCATCATGATAACCGGAAATAACTAGTTCGTGTAATTCCTTATGTGGCAGGAATAAGCGTCCTTGGAAATAAGGTAAACCATTATCTATGGTAAAGTCTGATCCCTTTTGTATCCAATCCTGTAAGGTTGTAGGGTCCAGGAGTTGTTTCACTCTGGCTTGAATGTCTTCAAGCGTCTGTAACGAAGTCATGCCTAGAATCCTCTGTTCGGGAATTATTGGTACTGGTTCTGAGTTTGTATCAGATTCTCCCATTCCAATTCGGGATAAGGCGTCTGCTTTGCCATTCTTGCAGCCAGGTCGATAGGTAATCACGAAATCAAATTCAGCGAAAAACAAAGCCCATCGGAGCTGTAGTGATGACTGAGCCTTGGCGGTTTTCAAATACTGTAAATTCCGGTGATCAGTGATCACTGTGATGGTATGTCGAGCACCAAGCAGATAATGCCACCAGGCTTTAAAAGCGGACTTAATGGCTAACAGTTCTTTGTCCGTGATTGCATAATTAACCTCGGGTGCCGAGAATTTTCTGAACCAAAATGCTACGGGATGCAGTTGGTTGGTTTCGGGATCTCTTTGGGACAGGACAGCTCCCATGGCTAGGCTGGATGCGTCAGTCTCGACGACATAAGGGAGATCTGGACGCGGGTGTTTCAATATAGGTGCAGAGGTAAACTTAGCTTTTAAATCCTGAAAGGCCTGCTCGGCTTCTTCAGACCATTCAAAACGTTTATTTTTCCTCAAGAGTGCAGTAATGGGTTGTACCACGCGTGAAAATTCCGGGATAAAACTGCGATAGAAATTGGCAAAGCCGAGCATGCTTTGAACCCCTTTTACAGAGCTAGGTGATGGCCATTTGAGGATGGCATCCACTTTTCTTGAGTCCATTCGGACTCCTTTGGGTGTCAGGATGAAACCTAGAAACTCGACTTCTATGGTATGGAAAACACATTTCTCCAATTTAGCAAATAGTTTGTGTTGGCGCAGTTTTTCAAGTACTGCCCTGACGTGTTTTCTGTGATCAGATTCCGAAGAGGAGTACACCAGAATGTCATCGATATATACGACACACAAACATCGATGAGTTCCCGAAGGACATCATTCATGAAGTATTGGAAGGCAGCCGGCGCGTTACACAATCCGAAAGGCATCACCTGGTACTCGAATAAACCGTATTTAGTACGGAAGGCAGTTTTCCATTCGTCGCCTTCTTTAACCCGTACCCCGGAGATCTAACTTGGTGTATATGCAAGTGTCCTTCACCTGGTCAAGGAGTTCAGGGATCAGAGGCAGAGGATAACGGTTTTTAACCGTTATCTGGTTCAATGCACGGTAATCGATACAAGTTCTAAGGTCGCCTTCTTTTTTGGGCACGAAGAACAAAGCCGAGGATGCCGGGGACTTTGACGGGCAAATAAAACCATTAGCTAGGTATTGATCCAAATATTGTCTCAAATGCAGATTCTCAGGTTCAGTAAGGGCATAAATCCTGCTACAAGGGGGTTGTGCACCGGGCAACAGATCGATTTGGCAATCGTACAATCTGTGAGGAGGTAACGTGTTGGCCTGTTCCTTTTGGAAGACGTCCTGAAAGTCTTGGTATTCCGGAGGTAGTTGCATGGAGGCAGAGGTTACAGATGCTAGATTAATCTTCAGGTTTTCTGGGTAGCAGGTTTGTGTACAATCCGGGAAGGTTATTCTCTTAGCTCGCCAATCAATTCGAGGATTATGTGTCTCTAACCAAGGGATTCCAAGAATAACCTGAAACTGTGGAGCCTTGATTACATCAAACACAACACCCTCCCGATGGCCGTCGGGACCAATAAGAGTCACCTCAGCAGTGGAATGTGTTCCCGGTCCAGAGGCAATTTCAGTTCCATCGACTGTGGTGATGACATCTTTGCTGGTTTTAGGACGGAGAGGGAGGTTAATCCTAGAGACCAATTCACGATCCACATAGTTTCCAATAGCCCCACTATCGATGTATGCCTTTATTGCATGCAACCGCTTAGGCTGTTCTGGATCTACGAGAACCATTGGCACAATGAAATGCGAGGTCTGAGAGTTAGTTTTCAAGCTCGGCAAGCGGACCCTTACACTTGTCGGGCGGAGTCGTTTCCCGAAACAGAGTCTTCATGGTTTTTATCAGCGGCTCCTACCGCCTTTCGGGGCGGTTTTGCCGGGCAATCTCGTAGAAAGTGTCCAGAATTCCCACAATAAAGACATAATTTTAACTGCCGCCTCCTTTCACGTTCCTTTTGAGTTAAGGGTCCTTTAACCCCTCCAATTTGCATAGGCTCAGAGACATCAACTCCCTTGGGATTAGCATGGGTCTTGACCAACACCCGAGTCTCAAACCTGGACCGATCTGCTTTTCTGTTTTGAAGTCTGTGATCCAATTGGACCACTAAGTCTATATACTCTGTGCATTCTTGGGGCGGATTTACAACTTGGGCCAAGACATCTTTAAGTTCTCCGCATAGGCCTCGATAAAACAACGTGACTCTTTTATCCTCTGGCCATCCGGTTTCCACAATTAGTCTATTAAAGGTTGCAATATAGGATCGGAGGTCCTGATTGCCCTGTCGCAGGGATAGAAATTCGTCATCCAGAGCCTGCCCCTGAGAGTGTCGAGCAAATAACCTTTCCATGCTTGCTTGAAACCTTTGAAAATCACAGAGAATCGGGTCATCTTGAGTAACCAGTGGAACTGACCAATCGGCAGCGCAGCCGCTTAGATACGACAATACAAAGGCAACCTTGGTCTGATCATTAGGAAAGGCCCCAGGTCTGCATAGGAAGTGCAAACGACACCGATTCATGAATACGGCGAATCGTTTGGGGTCCCCAGCAAAACGTTCGGGTGGGGCCAACGGCATGTTTCCAGGTAGATTAATCTGCACAGGGTTACTGGAAACCACAGGAGCGGGGTTCCCTCTGGAACCGGGTAGAGGAGTTTGCCCAGCTTGACCTTGCAAAAGCTGTCTGGCCAGGTCATCAGTTATTTCCTTTGATATTATTAATTCCCTCCTGAGGGCATTAGTCTCTTGACGAGCGGCATGTACTTCGGCCCGTAATTCCCCCAGTAATTGGGCCAACTGATCAGTCTCAGAACTTTCCATAGCGCCTGGGTGGGAATTTGTAGGAAGTCTTCGCGTTCTGTAACGCTCACCTGACTCCCACGGAGGCGCTGGACTGGTTCGCGCTGCTGTGACCTCTTCTATGGTGATGCGCAGGGTTCGGAAGACGGACTGGACCGGGCCCCCAAATCTGGCTTGTCTGGCTCGCAGAAGTATCCTTCTGTAGGCGAAAATAGGGGATTAACTGTCTGCGGGGTAAAGCAATCAGCCTCCCACTTTCCCCTCTCACCCTCCTCGAAACCCTTCTGTGATTCCTCGTAGCGTCTCACCTTAGGGTCTGGAAGGACGAGCTCTCCATCCTGCTTCTGATGCAGGGGCGCGTTGGTATCCAGTTACTTCACTGGATTTTCGGATTGGTGAGAACCAAACTTACTTGGCTTCCAGGTAAGTTTTTTGATGATAGGTTCCCCTTGTGTCCATGCATTAATGTACTAATGCTAGTGTCTTTTTCCCCATAGGGGCCGGGGTACGGAATGCTGGGGAACAGGCACCGACCCGAGATGAGAGGTGAAATCCTTGTAGAAATCAGGTAAGTCTTTAATGAGCATTTTTTGGTAATGTCTTTTCATTCGCTCATTAACGCTGATGTCTCTTTTTCCCCTTACGGGCCGGGGTCCGGAAATGCCAGGATGCGGCGCGGACCCGAAATGAAGAGGGAATGAATCAACAGGTAAGTCTAAACATGGAGATTTAGCTTTCCTTATTCCCTTCTCTCTCTCACCTTTTGTTCTGGTCTTTTTCTCCCTAGGCGCTGGGGCGTGACTGCGAATCCGGATGATCGCTGCTGAACATGGAGGCGCCCTGTAAAGGTGAGTGGAATGCGGCGCTGCAGCGATCGACGCGATGAGCTTTTAAATAAAAGTCTTCCTTTTCAGGATTGTCGGCGAGATGTCTCCGGGATGCGGCTTTAGCAGGTAAGGACGTTTCCTTCTTCTGTTCTCTTCTTCTCTTCCTTTGCAGGTGATCCAGGATGATGGCAGGCGTGGCAGAAGTCAGGATGCAGGTGCAGACACGGTGACCGTCCAGCTGCTAGATGCAGAACAACGCGAAGCACGTGTGGCTGTTCGGGTGGGGTTTAAATAGCCTTGGAAGAAGTGCCAGGTATGTATCCTTCCTCCAATCAGGTATGTATCCTTCCCCGACCACGCCCGGATGGTAAATTAGTCCCACAGATAAAGTAGTTCCTTTCAGGCCTCAAGGAGGCTGGGATCCTGCAGCATGGTCTGCATCAGGTAAGGGCACCCAAGCACTTCCATAATGAGCCTGGCGCCTATAGAGCCAGGACTGATATCTTTTATGAGCCTGGCACCATAGGCGCCAGGACACTGTCCAAAGGGCCCCTATATGGGGTTGCTGGGTCCTTCCTTGGGGACTGGATGTCCGCTTTCGGGGACGCAGGGCTTGAACCGGCTCCCCGGGAGCGGGCATCATGACAGAATTAATGGCTCAGTGATGGGGAGGATGAACATGGGTTATGATGTGTTTTTGACAGACTCAAGGGTCTGGGCGAGTAACAAATGTAACAAAATAAAATAAAAATACCAGGTATGAAAGTAGGTACAGCTGTACTAATGGACCACTATTGGGCTTGTGGTTCAAAAGGCCCACCTGCAGCTTCCCCCGGAATCGGCGAGGTCTCTGTTCCATACCTATAATAAGTGCTATAATATCTGTTCCATACCTATAATAAGTGCACCATTATAACTCTAAGGAACGAATGTTCCTTAGAGTTAGGTATAGATTGGTGATTTTCCCCCGATGAGTAAACATTTCAGAGATAAAAAGGTCTCTTGCCCCAAAACATATCAAAAAGGGAAAACTACTTTTTGGCAGCATCAATGGAGGCTTATAATGACATGCCAGACAAACGTAATATGGTCGACAGAGCAACAATGTTCTTTACCCCATCTTGCCCTTGGCTTGCAGATAGGGGTCGATGCCAAATGGTTACAGATAACAAGATGGGGGCTGTTGCAAACAATAAATGCAACTGTAAGATGGTTTAATGCAATCAGAGAGCAGTGAGGCTATTGACCCTCCAAAATAGGTATGCCCTTGATCTGATAACGGCTATGGTGGGAGAAGTTTGTGTATAAATTGGGCATTCTTGCTGTACTTGTATACACGCAAATGATGACGAGAATGGGACCCTTTCGGAGGCTAGAACAGCATTACAGGGACCACACACTAAAATGGTGAAAGAAGTAGAAGACATTGAAAATGATGATTGGCATGATCATCTGTTCTCTTTCATACCCACCTGGTTGGCAAAAGCATTCAAAATATCATGGTCATACTGGTACTGGTCCCGACAGCTATCTGTGTCTTGAAACTAGCACTGAGCCAATGTAAAAAGGCGGGCAAGAACCCACTGGAAAGGGCCATAATAATACATGTGGACACTCAAGTTCATGAGTATACACAAACAGATGGAATACCTACAATGACCCCCAAAGACCATCTCATTCAACCTCCTGGGTCAGTGTCCGAATGTCCCGTGGACCCCACAATTGCACCGAACAGTGGGTGAATTGTGAATCTGATGGGGATTGCCGCTTCATGAATTGTGGTCCTGAAGAATATGTGGCACAAGGAGGCAGCTTGAGGGGGGTGAGAAAAATATGGATACCCAAAGAGGACCATCATGGAATGGGTGAAAATATGGGGCTGGACCATAACTGGACTTAGAGGGGTGGGGTGGAATGGGGCAGATAAATACACAGATAATACACACTGGCCATACTCAGATGAACATGAATTTACCAATTCCAATCTCTGGCCCTCACCAGTATCGTCTAGGTGAGCAACGAAACCAAATAAGGCAGCCCTATTGCCCCCAGAGTCTAGGAGAGAAAGACAAAACCAACAGACCATGGAGTTGAAATTATGAATAGAATATATGATGTAACAAATAGGGCGACAGATAGTTGTTACGATATTTACATATAGAAATAGAGGGTAACTAGATGACTATATATATAAACACAAAGTACACATATTAGACATAAGTACATTTAGATATGAAGAGCACATAGACATGAAGAAAATATATATTCATGCATGCAGGCATGCAGATGTGAAAGACATTTGCACGCATACATGAAGAACAACTTGACGAAGAATAAACCAAAGTGTAGCCATTTTCCTAAACGCAGATGCTGAAGTGAAATTTCAAGATAAGGAAGGCATCAAAACTCAATGTGTTCAATGTGCAAATAATCATATTTGGGAAACTTGTGCGGTGGCTTACGATCAGAGCAAAGGTAAAAAACCAAGAAGAGAGTAGTGAATGAATAGGATGCTGGCACAAGAACGGTTCCCAGGTTCCCCAGTTAATCAATTTTGATAAGAGCACAAATAACCTTTGAAGTCCAGGTGCACGAGAACAGTAAGCCAAGAGTACTAATAGAAAATAACTGACTAGCGCCATGAGGGGCCATAATGAAAACAGCATGCACATTAGAATTTGCTAAACTCTTAACTAATAGAGGGAAATCCATTCCCAAACACAGTACCCCAACATGTGACCCAAATATGGAAAACAATGGCTATTCATTATGTGCCAAAAATATATGGGAGGCGTGCAGACACCAGGCAGCACACACAGTTAAGTCCAAGGGATAGGGAAAGCCTTGTTCCCTTTGGATGAGAAGGAGTATTCTTTAATTGGAAATATGGCAGACTACAGAGTTCTATTCTCCCACTTATGTCTCGCTCATACTTTAACACCTTTGTCAGGTGTCCAAAGTTGGTGAGCTGGATGCCAATAAATGAATAGTCCCCTTGCCACACTGCCCATGATGGAAAGTGCCAACCAATCAGTTATCCCTATAATGAGGTATTAGACATAGTATCTGTGGTAGGATGGGCCCATGTAGAGCCATCCAATAGGTATCCACTAATTAAGTAACACAACTCTATATGCATATAGTTTGAGCCATTAACCAACCCGGTTTCCTCTTAGGTTTTGTAAATTGATAAGTGTAATGGGTTGTCATTTCTGATGTAATTTTGTAACAAAACTGGCCTGCAATTGATGGAAAGATGAGAGCTATGAGCGCAAATGCTTTTATGCGGTCCTGGCTTGTATTCGTTGTTTGACTAAAGCATGGTTTTGACGTGCAGCCGAGTCCTCAATCATTGAGTATTTTTCCTGACTGATGGTTTGATCATCGGCGCCCCTTAACACAGAGCACACTACATAAGGGATATGCTTGATCCTGCTCTGTTGATGCAGTTAGCAGTTCAATTTTCAATGCTAGCAATCCTGCATTTTTCAGAAGCAATGCATTCATTTACTTATGAAAGGGTACTCGAAACGTCTTCTCTGGTCGACAACCAGCTCTTGAGATCTTTCTCTCAACACCCTCTCAACACCTGATGTGAATATTGATAGATCTTTCTACCTCTGGGAGGCTGCTTCGCAGTCACGATCCAAACACTTGACAATTCAGGCTGCACGCTCTTCCAGGCGTCGAAGATCACGATGCGTGATGATTAACAGGGATCACAAGTGAGAAGTGTACGATAGTTAGGGCTTATGACATGCCTTCTCCTCAACATTCAGGGTATATAATCTGCCTGCGATTGCCTCAATTTATGAATCGAGTTCCGGCAGGAAGTAGTCATATATTTCTTTGGGGCTGGTCTCTGGTTTCAGGTCTGGATAGAACATGGTGGATGGTCGTTTCTGGGCAATCTAGAAATGTAGCACTGTATTCGCACAGGGGCAAACATTTCCTTAGCTCCAATGCATATTCTTTCAGTGCATTGTGCACCGGGGCATGGTTTGCTCTAGTGCTATTATTGTGCACTAGTAGCACTAGGGCAAACATTGCCCTGATGCAAAAATAAAAATTGAAGGCATACCGCTTTTGCACTAGGAACATTTTTGCCCTTTTGCTAATAGCATGCAAATGTTCACTTGCAGCGGCACAATGCAGTTGTAACGAGGCTCTAGAAGTAATGCAAGGCCGGTGTAGGCCGGATTAATGGGATTGCATGCTGCTGCAATGAACCTGGTCTTCAGAAACAGCTCCACGTGCAGAAAGCAGAGCATAGACGAGAATGTCTCTCAATTTCACAGCAATGTGAATGCCAATGATCATTACTAAACTTCCCACCCACTCCCTGGATCCCACGACAATAAATACTGCATAATTGGCGTAATGAAATTTAAACACTGCTGTGTTCATGTTGAAGTGCCACTTATAATCTGAAAAAAATACTTCATGTGATGGGTGTCATCTGCCAGAAGCCTGCTATAATTTCAAACCATCCATTAGATTGCTTTATACTGGCTGTCTTGCTTCCTCCCACCACCTCCCTATCATTCACTGTTGAATGATCTTTAAATATAATGTAGCCAAGCACTCACCCACAAACAAGTGAGTGGTTATGGAGCGAAAATGGGAATTGAATGTACGCATTTTGGAAAATTAAGTTACTGCTTGCCTCTGCCATAAGAAAAATTCATATCAAATACAATGTCTTGTATGTGCTGTCCAGTGACCTTGACTCCAGGTGCAGGCATCCCTTGTGGGTGCCTGGCTAGGTTGACAGGAGGAAACTGAGCAATTAAGCAAGGATAATCTCATCAAAAGAGGAGTGACAGTATTGGGACTTGGAGAGGACCAAGCCCTCAACATTAAATGTATTGACAGTAGGGTAAGGACAGTTTTACTGATGCGAAGGAAGATTATCTAAGATGTCCCAGTATCTTGATGTATTAACTGTGAGAACCCAAAGGGTGTCTCACCCACTAGTCCCCGGGGATCTCTCTCTCTAATGGCCAGGGCACAGCCATCGCCTTTGGATCCAGACCCTGGGAGTGGGCCAGTGCGGGAGGATTACCTGGGTGAGGGGTCTTCAGGTAGCGGAGGATGAGACCAATGGTGAGGGGTCTTTGGGGAGGGGGGAGCATCACATGGTGAGTTCCCCTTTCCTAGCCCATCTTATTTTTTATGATACTCCAATGACGCAACCCCTGGCCCCTTGTCACACAAACACAGGGCTGAGGAAGAGGGCGACTGAGACTAAACAGGCTACCCCTTACGCATCCCATCGGACATGTCCCACTAATCGGGTCAGGCAAAGTCAGGCACTTGACTTTAAGGGCATACATCTGACACCAATTAGCTCTCCTCACACGGATAAAAGGCAGGACAGACACACACTATGAGGAAGGTGGAACACGAGCAAGAGCAGATGATCGTGGGACCAGAACAGGAAGACCCCAGGAGTTCCCTGCAGGAGGTTGTTGCCTCCAAAAGGCTGTGAAAGACATGTGGAGAAGGCCAAGTCCCAAACAAGAAGGCTGCATTGTGTTTCAAGAATGCCAGTGACCCTCCCAGGAAAATGTCAGAGATGGGGAGGACGAGGCCAAGCCTGTGGTACTAACCTTGACTCATGAATTGGAAAACTGGAAGACAAGAAAGAAACGCACACAGCCGGTGAGTTGGCAAGCGACATGAAAGACTGGTGTGTGTTCAGGAAAGATTGACGCTGCAACATTATATAGCACAATTGAAGGCTGCACGCGTGTGGATGAGACCAGAAGAAATGCACACCTGTGAATGAACTTTGAAGTAGTGATAGCTGTGAAACCAGCGATACTGAGTAACAGAATGGTCCGGTGAAAGGAAGTAGCCCACACGAAAGTCTCAGTGAAAGGCAAAATGGTTGTAGCGATAAAGTGAATGAACTGTAAAAGCCAAGTGGTCAAAATGAACCCTGAGGAAACGGGAGAGTAAACTTTGGGGCTTACAACATTGAACTACCCAGGCCAAGAAGCACTGGGGCAAGTAGCACAAGAGTGTGAGCTAAAAAGGAAAGTCGAAGTAGTCCTGCGGAGGTCTGTAAGGAAAAGCCATGCACATTTGAAAGTCTTTGATATCAGGAAATGGTCTGAACCCGACTGAGGGAGGCCTATTGTGAACCTTTGCTTTGAAAGGTCTGAGCCTGACACACGGGGACCTGTGTGACCTTTTTGTTGAATTGTGTTTTGAAAGCTGGAAAGAGACTTTAACGTGGAAGGTCAGGCAGGTCTCGATCCACGTTTTGAACTGTTTTTGTGTTAAGAACCTGAGCCAAAGTGTTTTAGCCTGCCTACAGGAACCGCATTATTCCGTGCTGTCTAACATGGGGAGGAGAGCCGACTCAGCCATATTTATTCTTTATATTTAAACACCGACTTTCCTTTGCATACAAATTCTCCTTTACACACTTTGTGTACAAGAGATAGGGCAAGCATTAGGTTTTGTTGGTATAGGCCATTTTGATTTGACTGACTCAACAAGGAACATTTTATTTATTATTTGATGGTGAACACTACTCCCATCCTAGCTATAGGGCAGAATAGGAGTTTTCCAAACCCTGAAATTTGAATAAAGGTTTTACAAATTGTACCTTTTGTGTCAGTGTCATACTTGCGATATCACACCTTGCCTTACATCACCCATAAAATGTTTAAGTTATTTTGTTGCAACCGTGGTGCATAAGGTCAGGAGCATATCAATGTTGAGGAAAAATGGAGTGTTGAAGGAAGCACATTATTAAATAGAGGAGCAAATCACTGAAAATACTGAAGCAGCCCGATGGGGTTTTCCCCCGTGAAATTCCCAAGAAAAGTGAACAAAAAGTAATAGTGTATGCAGATCAAAGACCTTTAAACCTCAACATAGGGTGGGTATATCTGCCTTACCATATATTCCAGAACTTCTCAAAGTAATGAAGGTTGCCATTGTTTTTACTCAACTTCATTTATCTAAAGTGTGTCAGTGTCAATTCATCCAAACTAAAAGGCACCTGCCTCATTTGTAATACTATTGAGTTGAATAGACACAATATAATGTCTTTTGGGTAAGCATATGTAACCCATATGTAACCACCGCTTTCCAATATCTAAAGCAAAGTGTGCTAGATGAAGCAGCTGGAACATTAGTCTTACAGGATGAAATTCCAATTTATGGAGGAAAGAAACTTTAGAAGAGCAAACACAATTACCTGGGCCACACAACTTCTGTTAATGGGATAGCACAAAGGACAATGACGTAGACCTTTGAGCAAAGATGAACTGACATCCTCTCTGTGCCTTGAAGAAAACCAAGGTTAATTCCCAACAGAACTTTTAGATATCGCATTTTCATGGAGATTTGAAGAAGTGTATAATGTTTGAAAACGGAAGGGAATGTGAGAAAGCCTTTCATAAGTTTTATGAAATATTTTAAAAACACTAGAATTTGATTTCAAGGCCAGGTCTATTGTTACTCCGGACATCAGTGTAATTGGTTTTGCACTGATTGTTAGGTGCACATAGTGGATAAAAGCATTTGCGTACTGGGTGGCAGAGGATACCAACTTACGGTATTCAATAATCCTGAACCTTTGACTCTTCAGAGGTTTTGGACTTCAACACCCATCAGCCCTAGCCAGCATAGTCAGTGATGAGGCAACAGATTGGTTGTCAGAGGCAGTACATCTGAGTAAGCGAGCTGGGGTTGATGACAGACTTTCAAAGCCCATATTTGGGTCTAAGCTTCATCTTGATTTATGGTCTGGGAGCAATGCTAATGTTTGTTCATTCGAAGTAGTTTCATTATTTGGTTTCTTAGAAACAGTAATGGGTGGCGCCGGTTTAAGTCATCATACTTTATACAATTGAATGGACCAAGAGCAAACATTACAGAAACAGGCTCTAGTTGGTTCCGTCATTGGGCCGGACAAGTGAATCTTTGGAGGTCATGTCCATCAAACAGAAATGTGTATACAACGTGCAGGTTCATTTTTCAAGATCCTGATTCACTGATGATCCAAATCGTCTCTAGAACCTAAACAATTGGGATATCCAGAGTGTAAAAAAATAACAGCAAAGGAAGCTCTGGCAATTGTTCAAACGTGCATGCACAAGGAATATGTTGTTTTGATGTGAAGTGTGAAAAAGATGCAAGGACTTACGTCACTGAGGAAGTCAAATGCCCAAGGAGATAATTAGGAAGATCTGAGGGAAACATGGTTCACTGTGTGAGAACCCTGAAGGTGTCTCCCTGCCTAATCCCCTGGGATCTGTCAACTAGGTGGCGAGGAGATGGCCATCACTTTTGGATCCATTTCCTTGAGGTGGACCAGTGCGGGAGGATCACCTGGATGCGGTCCTTGGGGAGTGGGACACCGACCATTGAGACGCTTTATCTCCCTTCTTTCTTCATCTTTTCCCCATCCTATTCTGACACTTCAACCCCCCTTTTCCAACACAAACACTTTTGCACACCAAACAACAGACTAATGTGAAACATGTTTACCTGACATGTCCCGACGCATCGGTCAAGCAGAGTCAGACAATTGACCTAAATCACACACACCAGACAGCTCTTTCCTTTCCCCACAGGGATAAAAAGGTGGAGCAAAAGAGCAGAGTACAAGCAAGCCAGACCCCACAATGAGACAGCTAATCAAGGCGGTGAATATCGAGAGGCTGACAAGGAGAGACATGACCTTGCCTTTTTCAATGCAGACCTACAACACTTCTTCAGAAGGAATCGTAAGACCGAGGACAATTTTCCAAGTGTGTTGCAACAGATGTAGATGGAACACTGAGCGTGTCGACGCTGATAAACGGGAGCAAGGGAAACCCCTGCTACCGTGGTACCGCCCTTGACTCCAGTTACGAGGAAAGCAAAGCAGTTCATCACAGCCAGTGGGTCGGGGGGAGAGCCGATAACAACCGGGCTGTGGTGAATGAAAGTGACAAAGTGAAAGAAGTTCAAAGAACTATAAAATTATAAAAGCTGCAAAAGGGACCGGCACCACGTGGGTGCTGTTCTGAAAAACTCTGGTCAAGTCCCACCTGAGTGAAACTACAGATACCAGAAGGCCGTATGAGAGCCACCAAGACAGGTCAAAGTGGTCATACAGGAGGTCTAGCAAAATCCCTGTACAATCGAAAGCCTTTGACCTAGGAACTCTGGAGAAAGCAAGGGAAGTGAATCACGCATCATGAGAAAGTAAGGGAAGTGAATCCTGAATATATTGAAAGCAAATTTGATTGTAAAGCTGCCAAGAGTGAACCCAGTAGAGCGAAGCTGACAACCAAGGGCAAACCCTGATGAACTGTATAAAAGACATTGAAGATTGGCAAGAGTGAACCCGGCGGAGGGATGCTAATTAAAAGGGGTGAAACCTGAAGTACCTATGAAGAGTGTGTTGACAAGGTGAACCAAATCAAGGGAGACTCACACTGCATTGTTTGAAAAGATATGAAGATTTGTGAAACAGGAAATATTGCAAGATACGGGGAAGTGAAGTGGCCCCCCCTTGTCATTTGGGGTCCGAAACAGGCCGAGGGCGATCCAGGAGTGGAAAGTCATCACCCCAACAACCGTATGAAAAGAAAAGTTAAATTGAATTGTCGAGGAAGGACTGTGAGGGGTATGCACCCGGAAGAGGGGGACACAGGGGTGAAACCGTCACCCAAAGCCATACGAGTAACAGAACTTTTGTGTTTTTTTGTTCAAATCTATCAGGCCCTTGAGGGCAAGAGACTTTATCAAGAAGAGACTTTAACCACCGAAGAACCTGATGGCTGATATGGAAATGTCATTTAATTTGTGAAGGGTCAGTGCCCGGAAGAGGGGGACCCTGGGGTGAGAGAATCACCCGATGAACATTTGGAACTAAACTTAATTTGTTCGTTTTTTTCACCCTCTAAGGCTAGAGACTAGAAAAGAGACTTGGCCATCGAGGCTCCTGAGCTGAAAACAGAACTGTTGGCTCGTGCTGAGAAAGCTCTGGCGTGTTCTGTGCTCCAAGGTCCCACCTTGCCCTGTGCTAAAAACGTGGGCAAGGGAGACCCCTGGCAATCACATCCTGACTTATTATTTGTGAACACCTTTCATTTCTTGAAAACTATCCCAAACCTTTTTTGTCTTAGTTGTAAGGTTTGCAATAGGTTTCTTAGTATAGGCCCTTATTATTTGCACAAAGCCACTAGGACAGCCTTATTTTTTATTTGATGAAATGCTCGCTTGTTCCAGGTCTCCCCCAATTGGCATCTCATGTCAGGAGAATTGTAAACATCTTGCTTCTTTATTTCTCTCAGAATTTCTTTCAGCTCTTGGCAATGTTGGTTCCAGGTTTGTCCCAACTAGCCTTTTAAGTCGGGAGAATTTTGCCATATTTGCATCTGTTGTTCTTTAGGCAATGTCCTTTGGCTTAGCCAATGTTGGTCACAGGTTTCCCCCAACTGACATTTCATGTCCGGAGAATTTCACCATATTCGACTTTTCTGTTTAATTAGTAAAGCGTAATATAAATTCAATAAACAAACAAACATATTTGATCGGTATACAAAAGTACTTTCACAATGCTGTTCAGCATGTTTACATGTCCGGGGACCCCATTCAATATCAGGCCGACTCACTGGTTCACTGTGCAGCGGCTGAGATGTGCTCACAAGGGGCCAGCTTCTCCATGTGGACAGTGTCTCTCTGGGCCTCTGCATCAGCCCTCCTGGCTCCCACTGCCAAGACCCTCGCAGGAGCATGTCTCTCCATCCTGCTGCACGTCGTTGGCTCTCCCTTTCTCCCGGAGTTCCCCTACAGTCCTGAGCGATGCCAAACTGCTTTGGCTGGGCATCTCTCAATCTCCCCACGGTGTTCTGTAGGTCTTCCTCAGCCACTGGTCACGCTTCCTGCTCTGCGCATTCTGCAGCCTTCTTTCTCTCTCTTCCTTCATTCCTGACGTTCTCCCTGTCGTCTCGATTTCCACAGCTGATCAGGGATTTAAATGTCTTCCGTAATTGATTGGGCTGACAACAACTAGACTGCACATTGGTTTTTTAAGTCGCATTTCCTCCATTGAACTCCTTGTTCCTCCTCCTCAACCCAGTACTTAAAGCTTTCTGGGACTTGGAGTCCCCATAAGTTACAAATGATTTTGGATCACCTTGTTGAACTACATTCAACAATGTGATCCATTCAATGTGTTTGAAATACGATCATTAAAGTTATCAGTTGTTTCATATACTATGTTTGTCATGCACATATGGAGATTGAATAGGGTTCTGTTTAAAAGTGGTTTTCAATGTTTTACCATCGGAAGATTTTGAGTAATGGCAGAAAGCCATCAAGAATTAAGGGATTTTCTTTACAAGAAAAAATTGACTGCTTCTCACTCTGTGCAGTGTCACTTTTCCCTGACAGCCATCTCCTCCCATGTGATCACTGTCGTAATACCACTTCCAGGGGCAGGATCAGGTAGTGGCTGCCTTCCCCTGGCCACATGGCAGGGGACTTTAGGCTGGGGATCAGTGAGGAATCCGCAGCATTCATCAAATAACCCTTACTGAGACATTCAAAGAGTATATGAAGCAAAATAGATTAGACTCCATACAAGTTGTAAACAAATTACTGAGAGATTTAAAAAAGTTTCATCTGAGGCAGATCGGACGTAACATTTTTCCAAGACATTGGTTAAGTTACTCTGCCAAGGGTCTATCACAGGGGTCTAGGACCTTTGGCTCACCAGATGATGTGGACTACCACTGTCATCAGCCCCCGCCAGCATAGTCAATTTGTATGGACCGGGGAGTCACAGGTTGCCGACCCAGGATCTATCACAATGCAGAGAAAAACCCTATCCTCAAATATTTGCTTTAAGTTTAGTGGAAAGAGAAGTTTTTACTGAAAACACGTGTGCCTCATGTAAAGATCATCCATGTATCCCATAGCCAAAATAATGTTTAATGCTCTACCCAAAGACCTTGAGATACCGACATGCTAGTGGGACAGCGCGCCCCTCATCCACAGAATGATAATAAAATGTTGACACATTTGCAACAGGTTATGAAATGCAAAAATGTCAATGAAAAAAAGAAAAATCACTGTAACGTCCCCACTCATCAACCACATCTTTGAAGGCATAATTAATGGTGTGTGTTTAATCACTATGGGTGAGAATAAATCTCTCGGATTTGAAGCACCAGCAGAGCTACGCGAGGGAAGCAGACACTTTGGGAAATAAACCTCTTCCCAAATGCACGTTTTCTCCTTCGTGCATCAGTCCCCTGGTTGTCTCATGGGAGCACAAAGTGGGCTTCATTCAAAGAAAAATGGAATAGCAGGATCAAAGTGTGGCTTCTGGAAACCGTGTCCGTGACCAACCGGTGCATCCACCGTGGTTTTTACATAATCCCATACACCCAGTAAGCAGTTTATTTGTATTTATTTATTATTTGTATTGCGCACCTAACCCTGAGGTAGCTGTGTGCTGAAAAACGGCAGCATGTTACAGGTATAGATCCATAAGACATCAATAGTTAGGTTGGCCAAGGTTACAGGTAGGTCTGGCAGTCAATACAATACAGAACAGTGAAGAAATTACGAAAGTAAATACAGATGGCAGCATAGAATCAAAAATGGTGAAGAGAAGACTACAGGGCAACTGGAAGCATCATCTTTAGTAGTAGTACCAACGAAGGCTTCAGATGTTAGACTTATCTGTGCGCCAGCTCTTTACCTTAGTTCTGAACGCACAGAAGGATGGTTCCATTCTGCTGAAGGGAGACAAAGAGTTCCAGTAATTGGCAGCCTGGACAGGGAAACTGGCACCTCCTGCTCCTTTATGTTGCACAATTCCCTTTAAAGGGCATCAGGATTCACAAATAAATCTTAAATTAAACAGGAACAAGTGCCTGAAGGGAACTGGCTCATTGGAAAACAGCATTTGATTTTTTTTTTAAGCGCATAACTATACGGACAAAAGAAAAAAAAGAAGAAAAAGAAAACAAAATAAATCAAGCCGCCCTTTCAGATTGCCCCACTTCCAAATCTTACTATGCTCCAACAAGGGAAAGTTGCAATTTGTATAAAAAAAAGCAAATGGGTCTTTCTGCACAGACCAGCCTGGAAATCGCATCTCTTAGCCCCCACGGAAAATCAGATCTTGCCCCACTAGACCCTCAGCTTCAATCTACAGGCCAATGTGTGAATCCCTGCCCTAAGGCTGGGCACATGAAAACCATGTGAACAAACTCCAGGGAGTGTCGCAAATCCCTCTTCATCAGCCCCGGAACCTCATTCTGTGTGGATCAGCAGAGTGTTAGAATGTGGCTGGAGGTAACATCCATCAGTGCCCAGGACCATCAGCTCGCTCCTTCATGTACACTCCACCTTACCCCATCAAACACTGCACCAATGTCGGACACAGCTTGAGGCCCACGTGATGTGGCTTCGGCCAACGCAAGGCTCCCAGGGATGCGGACATGTCAACCTTTTAAAATGAAAAAGCGGCCGGGTGAAAAAAAAGAAGAGATTGTGGTTTTGTGAGTGAACTCTCCATTAGCTCCTACAGATGGGCAAGGATTGGGTGGTGAGGGAACTGAGCCTATGCCAGTTGTCGCCTGCGAAAAAGGGTTCGACGGGCATGGAGGATGTATGGGAAAGGGCATCACCTGTTGCCCAGGATCACACATGCCTTGCACAGCCATTAAGCCATGAACAACCAACTGTGTATAAGCGCCATTTTGGCTGGCAATAATTTTGCCTATCGAGTGTGGTAGGTCCGAAGGGGAAAGATCCGTTTTTGGCATATTTCCCTACCTAACAAAACAAACTGGGGTGCTTGTCGTCAGCAGTGAAATCCAAAAAGTAAACAGTCTGTCCTCCGTCTCAAAGCTGATCTTTGCTGGCCCTACCACTAACAGAAAACAACAAAAGTCCAGGAGAATGACTCCCTTTACATGGATATGCTTTTCCAGCCCTAGTAGAGGATGTGTAAATAGGTCTTGGCTATTTCTTTGATTCAAATGTTCAGTTCCTCTCTAGAACCCCTTTTACATCGGTCTAGAAAAAACTTCTTCACACAGTTTTTAGTTTTGATCCCTTCGTATTTTGATTTCTTGAAGTGTCTCTATAAAGTTCCCTTTCTCCAATACTTTAGGGGGAACTGAAATTCCTCTTTACTAGATATTGGTTCTCTGTATTCCTCTGGTTCCTTACTTCCTCTTTAACATGTTTCATATTAAAATTCTCTTGGTCTGATGAACGACTCTCTTTGAGACGATTATAGCAGCCCAACCAGCGGTATTTGTTTCTTTGTTCTGTTCCTGTCTTGCTGTAATGAGTAAGACAGGCTCCACTGGGATTCTCCTTCTTCTGGGTATTTGGCCCTTCACTGTTACGAGTATACAGAGTCCCAGATTTATTCTCCCTCCGATGGATACTTGTCCATTCCCTGGGACAAGTAGACTGAGTGTGCTCTTGTCCCAGTATTCCCTCCCGGGTCCCTTGCCTCTCCCGTTACTTTCTTTCTCACAGGTTAGCATCACCAGGTTTTTCCTCTAGGATCAGGGTGACACAGAGTCAGAACAGCACCTGAATTCAGTACGAATCTTCTTGGTTCTTCCGTGTGGCTCCATGGTGCAAACGCTGTAGCAGTCTTGCCGTTGTTTCAGGACTGCACTGTCAACCTCCCACGAATCACACCATTGCTTACTGTCAGAGTAAGACTCCCCTTTCCAAAAATACCCAAAGTGTAACTACTAAAAACCCTTATGGTCAGCATGGGAATAGAACATAAGGATCAGAATATCAATACATGCTATTCCCTTTTATTTGAGCTATGAAATCAAGAAATCAACCATTCATCACTCTAAAGCCCTTTTGTAAAACTACCTTCTATAAACAGAGTGAGTTGGATGAGGTTAAAATCTAAACCTTTGATAAAAAGGGGAAGAACATTAGGGACTTCAACTCCCATAATGCCCTAGGCACTGAGACGAGGAAGAGGCTCAGAGGCACAGAACTGCAGTATGGAGTATAGTGTTTCCAATGGCCCACACCTGAGAGGGACTTTTATTATTGAAAGTATTATGCTTGGGATACAGTAAATAGGATTAAAGCTACAAGATTGCATGGGTTTCGGCAATGAACCCCCAAATCTGAGAAACAGCAAAACTGGCTCCTACCTTAGGATGGAATTTCAGGCTATTGGAACTGGAAATAATAGACTCAATCTCTTCAAACATGATGAGGGAAAGGGAAATATTAGTAAGGAGCTAAACCCTTACGGCACAAGGAATGCACTAGTGTCGGGTTGGAGCACCAAAAAACAGCAAAGCGTCTGTAAGTCCCGTGCACAGGAGAAGCAAAACAGATTCCGGTAATTAAGTGTCCCAGGTCTCTCACCAGGTCAATGTAGACAATCCTTTAAGAAAGAAAAGGTGGCCTGTGACACCTATAGCTGCTGATAACCAAAAGTTGTATACAACTGGGAGTAGCTTGCCCTTAACTGATAGGCAACTAAGTTCAGATTTGGTCAGCCGTGGACTCCAGGCTTGCAAAAACGCCACCAGCATCCTGTGATGTGAGAGCTGCAAATTGGGTGCTCCCTGCAGCGTTAATGGACTGAACCACATGATTATGAGCAACGTTAGCAAGAGTTATGAGCCTCAGTTCAGTAAAGCGTTGAGAATGCTGGGAGCCACGTAGTTGGAGCGGCGTGGGAATAAACAGTAAGCCGCGGGCATGCGGCGTGGATGTTGCTGAAGACCGCGTGGTATGGAGCGGCTTGGGAAACTGCAGAGAGCCACGAGTACCATGTAGCGTTGAGCGAGCTCAAGCCGCGTAGATGTGGAAGAGGGCTGCAGCTGCAGAATAATGTTACCAGCGGCGTTGAATGAGCTGAAGCTGCGTGGATCTGGAAGCAGGCTGCAGCTGCGGAATATTGTCATAAACCCCCCTGGGGGCCACAGCCTTTGAGCAAGAAAAGACTGGCGACAACCCCTGCGAGGGTTCAATAGAATTCGCATGAAGCCGAAGGGAACGGCTACGGAACAGCACTATTAGCAAGCTGGAACAAGCGTTGGGGCTAAAAGCCAAAAAACAAAACTGCAATCGGAAGAACCGGATCAGGGCACCACAGGGCTTAAGTAGGAAAAATCACAACCCCAACCATGTGACCCCATCCCAGTCACGTGTTTACCTAACAACGTTTCAATGGAAATCTCCCAGTAATTGTGTACTGAGAGTAGAAAGGTCTTGCAGCCGTTTTGTTAGCAAACTTTCTCTAGACAGGTGATTGCACAGAGGTGAATGGATCCTGTTTGGGTCTGGCAGGCATGACAGTACCATCCCCCCCAAAGGCCCCGCCACTGCCCTCGAAGCATGAAAACAGCAAAGCAAAACTGGAGCATGGATGTTTGACAAAGGTTCCCAAGTACGATCCTCCAGACCATACCCCTTCCAGTCGATCAGGTAAAATGGCCTACCGGCCCAGAAACATATGTCCAGAATTTCCTTGACAACGTATTCATCGGAACCCCGAACTGAGACCGTCATAGGGCGCAGAAGTATGTGCGTAGATGAACTACAAGGTTTGACCAATGAGAAATGAAACACCGGATGGACCCTCCACCTGTCTGGTAGCAACAACTGTGCAGCCACAGGATTAATGACCTTAGAGATTGTGTAGGGCCCCATGAATTAAGGCAGAAGTGACTTTTTGCGTGGGATTTTCAGGTTCCTCGTAGACACCCATACTTTCATACCCACTCGACAAACTGGAGCCTGGACCCTGTTTTAATCGGCATACTGTTTGGCTTGCGTCTGAGCCCTCTGCAATTGTGCCTTGATCTTGTTCTGTACTGAAACAATATTCCTGGCACAGGAGCCTGCAGCAGGTTTGGTGGAAGTCAACTGTGGATCCAATGGAATGGACCAGGGATGCTGAACATACAGCGCGAAGTAGGGAGAAGTACCAGTAGCAGAATGCAACAAGTTATTATATGAGAATTCCACCAATAGCAGAACTGATAGCAATGTTGACTGATGTTGCAGACAAAGACAACAAAGGTATTGTTCCATTGTTCGATTGGTATGCTCCGTTTGACCATCGGTCTGAGGATGGTAAGCACTGGAACACCTAGCATCAATGAGAAAGGCTGAACTCAATGCTCTCCAAGAGTGTGATGTGAACTGAGATCCCCTGTCAGTAATGATGACCGAGGGCAGACCAAAGAACCGAAAAACCTGTCTCAAACAAATCTGCCAGCACAGGAGCAGTAGGCAAGCCGGTACATGGAACAAAAAGGGCCATCTTTGTAAATGAAACAACAATCACACAGATGGTGTCATAACCATGATCATTCTACAACAAAATCCATGGACACCATATGCCATGGTTTGTGAGGCAATGGCAACGGATGCAATAATCCCACTGGTTTACTGGGTGTGGTCTTGCATTGAGCACAAATATGACAAGATGACACGTAATTCACTACGTCACGTGACATGGAAGGCCACCAACACCATCTATGGAGTAACTCGAGTGTTTTCTTCTGACCAGGGATGTGCAGCACCCAAGGAATCGTGCCCCTGCCTAAAAGCTCAAAGTCGGTGTTACGCTCACCTTAGCTCTGCAGGAGTATCAGGAACCTCTGTTCGGTATCTTTCTCTTGTCCTCTCTAGAATGTCTGCGTCTGTGGTGGGATCAAGGAAACAAGTGACTGTGAGTATGGGACTGGAAGTAACTAAATCTCCCTCTCTTCCCCCCTGTGAACACCTCCCATCTGTGTGTAAGCTCACCTGCAATAGTTGGAAAGTAAACTCTCCGTCCTGCTCTCTTTCTTCAGCAGGGGTGCAATAGTTCAATATCACCAGTTCTCCACTGATGTATGCCCAGCCCAGACCTGCTGTGGCTTGGAATTGGTTGCAGCGTTGCTGAGAGCATTGTTTTTCCTGCACCACTGTTTTTACTGGCTTGGCTTGCTCTTCTGCAGGCTTGGCGCTTTGTTTGCTAATGTCCCTATTTCTAACCGGCTAATTCTGCCAATGTCCTCAACAGGCTTCTTGCCTTGTTACTGAGTCCTTGTGCCAATGTCCTTAACAGGCTTCCTGCCTTGTTACTGAGTGCTTGCCTTATGTTGCCAATGTCTTTCCTAACATGGTCCTTGTCTTATCCTCTTACCGTATCCCCCTTTGCAGAATGCAGGGCAGAATGCCGCTCAAAGATGAGCGGGTGCGAGAACAGAGAAGCAGCGGTGACTGGATGCTGTGAAGAGCCACGGGAGAGCCGTAGTAGCTGGAATCTGCAGAGCTGTCGCGATCCAAACCCACGGGGAGGAGCGTGGGCCGTCGTGTAGGAGAAACAGGTAAGTAAGGAGGCTGTGAAGTTCCGCTGATGGTAGAGGGGCTCCCTCTTGAACACGCTGCTGCGGGATGGTTAGGAACACGGTGAGCGTTCCGCTGCCTCCAGGCAGAGTAACGCAAAGCGTGGCCGTATGCCTGGGTGTGGCTTATATAGCCAGCCATACCCAGGGATTTGAACAGAGACTGGACTGCTGCTCACGAGACCCTCTGGATAGTCCTTTCTCCATGTTCAGTGAACACTGCCCTATGTACTTGAATCCAGGAATGCCATGCTCTGGACCAGCTAGGCCCTCTTCTGTAAACTGTTCTGATGGGATGCTGGGGAGACCCGTGTGTGTGGACATGTTTCTGGATTGGGGAGGACAGGGGCTATTAGGGCAGAGGTTGTGACAGTCGGCTCTTCTCTGTCGGCAAAAACAAAACCCCTTGGATGAAAGGCAAACCATTGAGTATATCCAGATTATACTCCTGGATTTCTGTTGGACCTTGATTTACCCAGTCCTGCAGTTCTTTCTTCAGTATGGGTTGTACCGTACAGCTGCAGACAACATGATCAGACAGGACATTGATTTGCGCAGGTGATTCCAAGGGTGTACCTACATCCAAACGGGAAAGAGCGTCTGCTTTAGCTATGTGGTGAGGCAGTCTGCAGGTGATTTGGAAGTCGAATTGTGCAAAGAAAGCATGCCATCAAGCAAGTCGTGCAGTCAAACACTTCATAGTTTTGAAGGCCTGCAAATTGCAATGGTCCGAATACACCACCAAAGGTTGTTGTGCTCCTAGGAGGCGATGCTGCAGTTCCTTGAATGCATCCTTAACAGCAAGTAGCTCCCTATCTGTGACTGTATAGTTTCTCTCATAGGGAGTAAGCTTGCGTGAAAAATACGCCACAGGATGCACCAATTTGGTCTCAGGACATTCTTGAGAACGAATAGCACCCACTGCTATACTAGAGGCATCCACCTCAACCACAAAAGGCAGTTCGGAATTAGGGTGCTGTAGTATTGGAGCAGAAGTGAATGCTTCCTTCAGGAAGGAAAAAGCCCCCGTTCAGCATCATTCCAACAAAAAGGGTTTTTGGTACTGGTCAACGCAGCTAGTGGCTTTAACACTGCCGAGAAAGAACAGATGAAGCGCTGATAAAAGTTAACAAAGCCTAAAATTTACTGCAATACCTTAACTGAAGTCGGTATAGGCCATTCCAGGATAGCCTTTACTTTGGAGCGATTCATTCGCACCCCCTGACTGGTAATGTTGTAACTCAGGAGCTCTACTTCTGGTGAATGAACAACACATTTCTCCACCTTGACAGATGGTGGTCCCGCAAAAGTTGGAGAACCGTTGTGACGGGACCTACATGTTGTTGATATGAAGGAGAATAGATCAGAATGTCATCCAAGTAAATGACGTATTGATGCAAGAGGTCACTGAAAATATTTTTCATGAAGTATTGGAACATCGCCAGGGCATTCCATAGGCCAAATGGCATCACTAGATAATCGAAAGGCCCATATCGTGTTTTGAATGCCATCTTCCATTCGTCCCTTTGACGGATCCTCACCAGATTGTACGCACCACTGAAATCCAGCTTTGTAAACACTGCTGGAGAATCCAATTGATCCAAAAATCAGGGGTAACGGATATTGGTTCTTCACAGTAATGGAATTGAGAGCCCTATAGTCAATACAAGGGCGTAGCTCCCCTTCCTTCTTGGGAACGAAGAATAAAGGAGAAGTGGCCGGTGATGTAGGTGGGCGAATAAAACCCATATGCAATGCTTTATCGATCTACTCTTTGAGGAACAGATCTTCTTTCTGTGTCAAGGAGTAAACCCGATCTGCTGGAATCTTGGCCCCGGGACTAATTCAATTGTACAATCATATGGTCTCTGTGGAGGCAACTGTTCCGCCATGCCTTTGTCAAAGATGTCTGAAAAGGAAGAATATTCTGATGGTACCATGTTTTCCTTGCTCGATACCGAGCCGACCATAGGAGCCTGATTAGCCAAGGCCAAACAATGTGACTTCCAAGTGACTCCTTGTTCTTGAAAACAAAGATCATTGCGGTAATTGGAAGGGAACTGCAAATCCCGATTCACCCAGTCAACAGCAGGATTATGTAACGTTAACCAGGTTAACCCCAAAGTCACCTTGTATTGCGGTGCTGCAATGATATCGAAGACTATGTCTTCTGAACGTCCTTCCTGGGTAACCATGCACAGTGGAATTGTCTCCTCTGTGACCATACCAGAGGTTAACACTGTGCTGTCTACTGCATTCACTGTCTCGGGACGATCCTTAGCCTGTAAAGGAATTCCCAATGACTTAACATATTGCTGGTCCATATAATTCTTGGTAGCCCCTCAATCTAGAACGGCATTGACCCGCTTAGTATTGGACGCAAAGGACAACATGACTAGCACTACAATGGGTGAAGACGAGACCAGGGAGACTGAAACCAAACCCGGAAAAGAGACTCAAACTATTGCCGGGCTCTGGCATTTCCCAACTTCTTAGGTTTCTTGGGGCAAGTAGCCGGGTGTTCTGCGGAACCACAATACACACAAAGATTGTTCTTCCTACGATTCTCTCTTTCAGCCATGGACAAATGGCCTCTGACTGCACCGATTTGCATGGGTTCTGATTCAGGGAACGCAGACACCAGAACTGGCATCTCCAGCCTGGGAGACAATGCCAGGAGTAGCCTCTTTTCCCCATTCCTAGCAGACCTTCGGGCGCCAATCTGGAAAACCAGGTCTACTAGTTACCGAACTCCGTGGGAACCACGGGTACTGTGGAAAGCGTGTCCTTCAATTCAGACCTTTGTAAACAAATCGCAGATTTCTTGCCCTCAAGCCAGTCCATCTCAGCCGCCAATTGGTTAAACTTGGCCAAATAACTCAAAAAGGATTGTGTGCCGTGTCTAGATCTGTTGCTTGCGTGGCATACCGCATGTCAGACACCTTACTCATAACAGTAAGCAATGCATCACAGTCATATAAAAATGGACTGTTAGTCTACAACAATGGGTTTGCCCAAGAGGCAGCGCTACCCCCCCCAAGTAAGAAAGTACAAATGCTGCCATGGAAACTAAGCCAGACGACAAAGGAAATGCAGCCTATATTGGTTCACAAAAGTCCTATAGGATTTAGGACCCCCTGTAATCCTCTCAGGTGGGGCCAACGGGAATTGCGTAGGCATATAAACAGGTATTGCCTCCTGTTTAGGTGGCAGTAACCTAGAGCCCGAGGCCACTGCCTAAGGAACAAAACCACCTTGATTATGTGCACTTACGGTATCCTGAAGAAAATCAAGTGTATGATGCATGGAATTGTGAGCCGTGGTCATGTTGTTCTTCCATTCTGCTACAACATGTAGCAGAGATGTCAGCGTTTCCTGTACATCCATCTTTTGGCTTCTGATTCGGTTATGCTGGGCACACAGTAAATAGGATTAAAGCTACAAGACTGCACAGGCTTTGCCAATGAACCCCCCCCCCCCCAACTCTGAGAAACAGTAAAACTGGTTCCTACCCTAGGATGGAATTGCAGGCTTTTGGAACTGGAAATAAGACTCAATCTTTTCATATATGATGAAGGAAAGGCGAATATTAGTAAGGAGCTAAACCCGTACGGCACGAGGGACACACTAGTGTCGGGCTGGTGCACCAAAAAACAGTAAAGCGTCTAAGTCCCGTGCACAGGAGAAACAAAACAAATTCCGATAATGAAGTGTCCCAGGTCTCTCACCAGTTCAACGTAGACAATCCTTTAAGAAAGAAAAGGCAGCCCATGACACGTATAGCTGCCGATAACCAAAAGTCGTATACAACTGGGAATAGCTTGCCCTTAACTGATTGGCAACCAAGTTCAGATTTGGTCAGCCGTGGACTCCAGGCTTGCAGAAACGCCACCAGCACCCTGTGACAGGAGAGCTGCAATTTGGGTGCTCCCTGCGGCGTTAATGGACTGAACCGCATGATTATGAGCAATGTTAGCAAGAGTTATGAGCCGCAAGTACCATGCAGCGTTGAGTGAGCTGAAGCTGCGTGAATCTGGAAGCGGACTGCAGCTGCGGAATAATGCTCCCTGCAGCGTTGAATGAGCTGAAGAGATCAGAACATCCAGAGTGTGCCCTGCAGAGTGAGTCGGGAGAGAGAGAGAGAAGAGAGAAGAGAGGAAGGAGAATGAAAGAGTCCAGTGGAAGGACAGGAAGCATCCAGGTGGATGTTGGAATCTCCTAGAAGGAGGGCTTGAGTGGTAGAGACCAGGTGGGAAGAGCAGAGGTCCGCCCACTCAGAGAGGAAGGAAGAGATCTGACTAGGTGGCCGCCAAATGGTAGACACAGTAAGGGAGTGGCCAGGAGAGAGAGAGACCCTGCAGACGAGGCATTCAAAAGAGGAGTCGGTCTGCGTAGGAATGACAGAGGCAGGAATCCACTCAGGGAAGATCAAGGCTACACCCCCTCCGGAACGGTTTGATCTGGGCACGGAGAGGATCTTGTAGCCATCGGGTAGGAGATTGTCACAGCTCATGACAGAGTTGGACATGACCATGTCTCTGTGAGACCAAGGACATTGAGGTCAAGTTCCTCCAGGAGGCTGCAGATGTCAGAGATGTGTTTGACAGCTGAGTGAGAGTTTAGAGTGGCAATATATAGAAGGTTGTCGTCCTTGAAAGACTTCCGGGGAGGGGATGTACGCCCTGCGGTGGTGTAGAAGAAGCCCAAGGGGGGGGCAGAGGTGGAAGGAGGCGAGGGCAAGGTAGCCAAGCAGGAGACCGCAGTGGGAGGCAAGGAAGCCATGGGTGGAAGGGAGGGGACAGCAGGAGAAGATAGGAAATTGATGAGGCGTCTGAAGCGTCTATCAAAGAGGAGAAGGTTGGCTTGAGGGCCTTGGACCAAGACAGTACCATTCTGGTAAACATTAATGATGACCTTAGAGGAGTGGAAGGAGGCCAGAAGGGCCTCCCACCTGGTGCCACCATTAATGGGAGAGGAAGAGAAGGGAGAGAGCACAGAGACCATGCGTAGAATCCATAGGTCAGGCGAGGGAACGACAAAGAGGATGTCAGTGAAAGTTTACCTGGAGGAGGCACTGGTATAGGTAGGTGTCAGCGATAGGGAGGCCTGGGTTGGAGACCAGGATGTCCTTTTTAAACTTCTTCCTACTAGATTTAGTCAGGAGAGCAGGATAGTCGATGGAAAAGCAGTTAGAAAGGATAGGAGATACAGAGAGCACCATAGAGTAGGTGGGGAGAGGAGAGAGGAGGAGGGGAGTGGGAAGGGGTAGGAGTAGGGTAGAACACTAGGGTAGGACACAGGGCAGGGTGTAAGCAGACGCGACAGAGAGATGGGATAGCTAGGAAATTGGACAAGACGACAGGCACTTAGTGGTAGAAAGGTTCGCTAGACGAGTGCTTTGCTAGGAGGCAAGTCACAGAACGGCATTCCTCTCACTAGCACTTAGCCCCTATTGTCCCACTTACCCTTGCACTTGCCACTAGCTGGCTGCACTTTTAGCTGCACTTTTATTTATTGTTTGTATTTATTTCACTGTAATCATATGTACTGCACTGCCCCTCCCCTTTCCCCCACACTTTTCCCCTTGCCCCCTCCCCTGCACTCGTGTGATCACAATGTCACCTGGCCTAGTAGGATCGCTGTCTGTCTCCCCTCGGTTTCCCCCCCTTACCTCGTCGCGCCTTGAAACACTTGTTTGTAGGCACGTTTTAAATGTCATATCATATCCTAACACATTGACGACTATTAAAAAGTTTTACTTTGCTGTACAATTCATTAAAATTAATCTATGCATAACTTCACGATTTTTTTTTAAAGTTAAATTACCTCTATAAATTATTTCAAGAAAATTAATGAAAACAGCCTGATATTAAAGGCCATCAGTATGTTTAAAAGCCCATAATTCAATTATGCCAACAGCACAACAGCATCCCATTCACTGCAAAATCATCCAGGTGTATAAAGCAGTCAATTTATCGTTAGAGATTGCTGTGTGCATACCTTCGTGTACACCCCACTTATGCACAAAAACTGGCCCTGCTAAACTTAGAGATGATGTGCTTGAAATCATAGCGAAGATAAGGGGGCAAACGCTGGCCATCCCTCGCGGACCAAGGAGAAAACACAAATAGCCGTGGCTTGATTAAAATAAGAAAAAAAAAAAAAAGAGTGCCGACTTCATCAAATAAAAGCCAGAACAATGTCAATATCGGGCATCTGGGGGCATATTTGAATATATATGGTCTGCCCGCAGTGCTTGTCATGATTTTGCAACAAATCTACAATGAATGCCACAGCAAAGTGTGCATGCAGTGTTGGGTTGCTCCACTTTGAAGTTTTCAGTACCTTCCTGGAATTTACTGTAAAGGAAAAGATGAAAGAAGGTGGGATCTTGCATTATCTTGATTTTCTTTTCCTTGGAAAAGAAGGGACCGGTGAGTGCAGGGCACTCATGGTGGCATTTCAGGGGCAGATGTTGCACATGGGGGTCCCACTGGCGGCAGGGAAGACAGGAGGTCCAGCCACTACATTGACATTCTTGGGGATATAAATCAACTCAGTCAAGGGTGAATGCAGGATCACTCAGGTGCAGAAATTGAAGGACATCATAAAGGGGTTGAAGGGTCTCACTGTTTCGGGGCAACCCTGGGGGTCAGGTGGTGTGGCATGGCATGGCCAGCAGAGTGGCATAAGAAGGGAATCGCAAAGGACATCACGCTGTTGGAACTATTCCCCATTGTAGTAGCATTTAAATTGTGGCGGGAACACCTGGAGAACAAAAAAGTGTTGTTGTGGTCAGACAATTTGGCAGTGGTTCAGATTATTAATCTGGGGTCATCAAGCAATCTAAGGGTGTTGAAGTTGCTCAGGGATCTCACTAAATTCCTGCTGGCTTTAAACATCGAGGTCAAGGCCCGGCACATTCCTGGCGTCAAAAACACGGCCGCTGATTCTCTGTCTCGTTTACAGTGGGAGAAGTTCCGAGACAGCTGCCCAGAAGAAAGGAAGGTGATGGCCCCATTCAAGGAGCATTGGTGGGGGATGATTGGGGCGATTTGAGCTCTCTGATAGACACAGCTCTGGCGCCAGGCACAGCAAAACGGTACAGGGCTTGTTGGAAACGGTTCACAGCATTTCAAAGGGACATACGGCCTGAATGGCAGAGAGAGTTACCGGTGCGGGCCTTTGCGGGCTGGTGCTGGAGGATGGGGAGAACCAGAGCTTGGATGACCTATCATTTGGCTGCAATAGCTTATTATGCCAAACTGCGGGGTGAAAGGGACCCCACCAAGGAGCACGACATCCCATTGGCCATGAGAGGATGGGCCAAGCAAACAGTAGTGAAGCCTGATGATAGGCGGCCCATCGACGTAGTCAAACTGCATGGTTTCATTAAATGTCTGAATACACTATGCAGCAGCAAAATGGAGAGTGCTATTTACAGCTGCCTTCACAGTTGCATTCTTTGGGGCTCTCAGTGTGAGCGAGCTGGTGCCCGAAAACAAAGGTGGCAAAGGGAATGGCTTCCTGCGACTGAGGGACATGTAGTCAAGTAGCACCCATGTGATCATTTAAGTGCGTAGGTCAAAGACTGACCACAAGGGGAAAGGGGTGGCATTGACACTTCAGGCCATCCAAGCGAGTCTAGTATGCCCAGTGGCAGCCCTGGCCAGCTTCTTGCAGCAACGTCCGCCTTCGGGTCCTGGGGCGCCACTGCTGTTACATGGGGACTAGTCCGCTTTGAGCCGCTTCCAGTTCAAGAAGGTGATGCAACTGGCACTGGCAGAGATGGGGTTAACAAAGGGGCAGTTCATGACCCATTCTTTCAGGATAGGGGCAGCCACGTCCGCAGCGGCTGGGGGTTTAGGGGCGGAAGACATCAGGAAGTTGGAAAGATGTTCTTCAGGGTGTTTTAAAAAGGTACATCAGGCCAGAGAAAATGTAATGTAACATACCATCTCATCTCCTTCTCATTACCAGCTTCACAGAGGAGGAAGAGGTGCTCCGTTTGGGTGGTGGGGCACTCGTTTATTTCAAGGGCCAGGGCTGGCTGGACACCGCAGCAGGAGGATCTGATGGCCGGCAGTTCCGGATCTGGTAGCATGGGGTGCCAGGGATGAAATGGGCACAGTTGCAGGGGCTACTGCAGAAGTTGCTGGGTAAGCAGCAGAGGCCAGATGGGCTGGTGATCCACTTGGGGGGGGGGGGGCGATTTGACCAACCTAGGGAGGGGGGGGTCTTGTTGAGCCACATGATGTTCTCATTGCAGGAGATATCAGCGCAACTGGGGGAGATGGAGATTGTGTGGTCGGAGGTAATTCCCAGGCCGGAATGGAGTGGGGCCAAGAGCCACACGGCAGTGAAAGATCAAGGAAGAAGTTGAATGGCGCCATGTCTAAATTCTGCAAGGGCAGAGGCTTCCAACACATCAGACATGGCCCGATCAACTTAAAAACCCTGAATATTTTTTAAAAGATGGAGTGCATCTGTCGGCAATGGGGATGGAGCTCTTCTACTGGAATGTATGTACAAAGCTGTTGGAGCTGTAAAAGGAATCAGGAGAGAGGTGGAGCCACGGTAGGCGGTAACCCACCAAGTGGCGTGGCGGTGTTTGGGTGACCAAGCACAAAAGAAAGACTCCGAATGAGCCGGAAGGGTCTTCGCTCTTCTCGGACCAGAGCCTCTTGGGAGCCCAATGGCAGGAGCGTCTGGTGGTAACAACAAGGGCTCAGCTTCCCCCAAAGGAAACGGTGGTTCTCCCCGTCCACGGACACCTGCAGGGGCAGGGTGGCTCAGGCACAAAGGGTTATGAGAGTTGGGCCTACTATGGACTTTATGCAAAGGAATAGGGGGAAGCAGGTGGATTGGACACGGAGGAAGCGCCACACTTACAGACTGAATTTCACTAAATGTGTGCAGTGATTCTTTTGTTGTGAAAATAAAACTGCGGCCAAGTTTGCCATTTTACAAAACTACTGTCTCATTCCGGCTAATTGTCTTAAAGGGGAAAGAAAAGGAAACGGAAGAATGAGCAAAGTTTGGCTTATTGGCTAGGGGTACAAATGGACAAATGCAGGGGTTATTGGTGCATGCATCGGAAGCAATGGGTCTAATTGCCAAAGCAAAGTTGCCAGAAACCGGCACAAATAGCGCTCGATTCAAAACACTGAAAAGGGGGAGTTGCTGACAAAGCGCCATTAAAAGGGGCTCTGTGACAATGGGCGGGAGGGGGTGTAACTGGAGACCTCCCCACTCGGCAATAGCTGGGCAGTGCGACTGGATAGGCACGACTACATGTGCAACTGTTATAATCCGAGTAAACGAAACCAAGTCACATGCTCTTGAAGCAATCCCCTTGCCAACCTTGCGTAAATCGGCTTGGGGAGCTGGCCTAATCCACAGTAGCAAACGCAAACCTTACTTTTATTTTAACATGCTCTCATGAACATGGTTCTCCTTATCAACGTTTGACGCCTATTACAGTGTTTCCTGTTACACACAGTGTTTTTTGTGTTTAAATGTTTGACGGCCTGGATTATTTCTCACAGCCAGAGACCGTTGCTGGTGTTCAGTGCATTTAGTGCAGTGGTGGCATACTGTGCGTCTAAATCACCATCCGTGCTCAATTTCCAAGTGGCCCCTGTTGTGTGTTGGTCTAGTGTGTGGATGCGAGAGAGCATCATGACAATGTCATGACACCTCTCTAATAAAAGGGGCTCTGCTGGCACGCACAAGGCAGTGCAGCAGAGCCCCATGAAGCGGCAACTCGTGTCTATATCACTGATTGGGTTGACTGTTCATGCGTGATCGTGGCCTGGTTCAGAAGCGTGGCCCAAGTGCCCTGGGAGCAGTGACTGCTAGCATTGGGGTTACCCCAAAACTGTGGAGCTCCGGCCCGGTGATCTGGGCATTGTAGGGTGTCCCCTACTCTCGGTCCGCTGGGTGCCCCCAGCGTGGCTGCCGCGTCGGGTGACACCGACATCAGTGGCCCGCCCCAGTGACCGGAGGCGGGCCCTGGCAATGAGGCGGTCCGGGCCCTGCACTCCGTTGCAGTGTGTAGGCTGGCGGTAGCCCATTGTGTGCAGTGACACGCAGCGTTGGCTGTGAAGCACAGCCAAGGAGGAGGCGCCGCATGTGCCTGAGGCGGTGAGGCACCTCAGCAAGAAGCAGCTGCCGCGGTGGTGGCCGCATGAGGCTGATCGCTGTGGGATACGGCGTTTGATCCCCAGTGCGCTGGAGCACCTCCGAACCCTGTGGGCGAGGCCTGGTGACACAGCCTGTGCCCCCAGCGTGGCTGCCGATTCGGGTGAGCCCGACATCATCAATGGCCCCCCCGGGTGACTAGAGGCGGGCCACCACAGCCCCTGACACGATTTGTTCCTACTCCACTTTTCACCCCAAAGTGCCAATATTTTTCAACTTCCCCATTCAATAGGAAGTTGATGCTTTTTTATTTACCCTGCACTTGGAGTTCATGGATTCCTTTTATTTAGAAATGCCTATGGCCCAGCAGTAACCTGGACTCATCGGGGCGTGGAATAAAAAATCATAACCTATTTATAGTGCGATGGGTTATGAAATGATTAACAGTTCCATGGAACTATTGATAGCAACCTCCATTGTTTTTTTTTTTAATTTTTTTTTTTAATGGCCAATAAAAGTTACACATGTCTGCGTATTCAAAATGAGTGGCCTCATAAAACGGCTGCAGTTTCCTAGTCGGTTGATCAAAAGTGGCCCCACGCCACCACCATCATCATTATTACAGGGTTGTCTCGGGAGGATAGTTCAGGGGCAACACGCTCGTCTTGGAGATGCGGAGCAACACAGGTTTGATCCCCGGGTCCGCGTTTAGAAACCTCCGGGTATTAAGCACGTTATGAATAACCTATCATATCATATCACCGGTGGTCTCTCACCACTGCCTGGATGTTCCCGCTGCTGGGAAAGGTGTCCGTCTGCAGCGTCCATATGCAAAGTGCGCCACTTAAACAGGCGACATTTCAACCCCTTGCATCAACTCTTCATCTGGCAATTAATCAGGACGGCATTTGCACCTGTCGGCTGCTCCCTTTATTGCGCTGCTTTTGCTTGGTCATCCTGCACCAATTACTGCTTTCGCTGCATCCGCCATCGTAACGACGTCATGTCCATTTTGTAAAGCGCTCGGGAGAAGCACGTTAAATGAACAAACACGTCCTACTTTTTAATAGGACGACACACATTTCTTGAATTCGTAATTATTTTTTTTTCAGCATTTATGTTAAGCCACTGCGTCCACTGTTGGTTAGAACATCTTTAAAAAATGTAAGATAGAAAATAGCGCCAAGGAGCCACCAACATATCCAAAGGTTGCGCTATGCACGACCAGTTAATGTCGCATTATATTGCATTACACTGCAAATCGCTTGCATACTCTGGCAAAACGTCCTACAAATTCATTTGAAAACGTTTGCAGTCATCATTTCTGTCTCTTGATGTCAATCCCATTATTTCTGATGAATCTCCTGCGAGACGTTATGTTGACATGCAAACGAATTGTCATCGCAGACATGATTTTGCAAATTGCTTCGGAGCTCGAGGATATGTGCATTGGACGTAGTGGCTGCACCTTTGCACTGCAGAACAAAATGCACCCTTCAAACAAATTAAATGGGTGCCTCAAAGGCCATCAACCATCATCAGCAGAGGACCGGAGTCAACAACGGACTTCCTGGTATTGTAGAAGACCAGCAGATAATGCGCCACAGTAGACAGAATGTCCTCCATGTTCAAAATGACCCACCAGCCTCTACATCAGGAACCATTCCGGGGATCAAATAAAGAACGCAGCCAGTGAGGGGAGACTTGCAGAGCTCTCAAGTGTTCCGTTACCCTGTGTGAGAAGGTGTGCGAGTCAGAGTCTTATGTTTTTTTTTGTTTTCCATTTTAAAATGAGGAAAACTGCATATCCCAGAATTCCAAGAAGAAAACAAGGACTGGGTTACCTGCTCACGCATGGAGAAGGGAAATTTAAGAGCTCTGGATTGCATCTTACCATGGCAGATCACTTTACGGTTGGGCTTCTATCAGGGCACCATTTATTATTTTATTTATTTCCTTGTTTAAAGCTCAGACGTAGCCGGAGGACAGTGTAACACTGTACAGGGTTGTGAGTAGCCAGCGTTTGGGATGGCATGGTAGAACAGTAGTGCAGTACTGTGAGTTGGAGGCTGTGCCTCATTGGGATTAGTCCATGGTGTAAGGAACTCGTGGTGGCAACAGTAAAGCCAGGCACGTGTGATCACAGTGCAAGGGTGTTTATTAAACAGTAGAATGGGTGAGAAAAATGCCTAATCTAAACTTAAATCTATGGATGGGAGCAAGCTACAACCATCAAATAATAATAAGGCAGTCCTAGTGGAGTATTGTCAATAAAAGGGCCTATCCAAAACAAACTACTATTTCCAATCCTTACAACTAGGTTACAAAATAGTGTTGGATGATGTTCTCAAGTAAAGAAAGAATTGTTCACTGAATCATGAATCAGGATAGTCTGGCTGTGTCTCCCTTCCCCACGTTTTTAGCATGGGACAAGGCAGGACTTTTGTCCACAGCACACTCCTGGGCCTTGCCTGCACGAGGTTACAGTTCCTTTCAATGATGCCAGGACCTTCCATGGCCAAGTCTCTTTCCTGTAAAATTCTCTTGCCTTAGAAGGCTGGCTGTACCAAAAACAATAAAAAAACAAACAGTTCTTTTAACAATCTTTTCACGTTGGGCGACTGCTCTTCGCCTCTTGGATCCCCCTCAGCCGGGCTCTGATCCTTCTTACAACGTTAGCCTCCCTCATTCAGGTTCCCTACAGCCTTTCACTCAAAAACTATTACTTAACAGTCTCAATGTCCTTTTCATCAATTATCCATTGCAGACATCCCTCAGTCGGCTTCAAACTTGTCGTCACAATGTTCACGGGTATATCACTATTTACCCTCAATTGGCAGGCATCCCTCTGTCGGGTTCACATTTTACAGTTTCACAGTTCAATCAGTTTTCTCTCATGTGTCAGACTTTCTAGTGTATGAGGGGTTTTGCTTGACCCTAGTAGGACCACTTTGACACTTTACACTAGTCTCTCCTAAGGCCTCTTGGTCTTCTTAGTTTGAAGAACTCAACACAACCCAAAAGGGCCTCAGACAGAGTCCTTCCAATGAGCACCCCCACAACGCCTGACCACACTGCTCCCAAACCTTTTACTAGGGTTTCTTTAAAGTTCAATTACACAAGTTCTTTGTTCAGCAAGGTTGCCGCCTGCAACCTTGGGCCCAGCACAGTTCAGTTTTACTGTCTTCTCTGACTCACCGGCTGTGCTGAACTGTTGGAGTTTCTTGTCTCAAAGTCAAGGACAGTACCATGGTGGCAAGTGCTTTTCCCCGCTTTGGCTATCAATGCAGGAGGGCCCTGTGTGCTGTTGACACCCGTCACATCACACGCCAGCTGGACTTCCCCGGTCTTAGGGTTTCCCTTTCGGAGGTTTCGCAGGTCTGAGTGGAAAAGGGGAAGGGCAAATGTATCCTCGTCGTCCCTCCAGGTGTCTCCGCCTTTCTTCTCCATTTGAACTGTCAGTCTGGAATCGCTGCTTCCTCGTGCGTTCAGACTTGCTCGAAGTGTGCGTTTGTGCTCTGCCTATTTTCCCTGTGGGGAAGGGAAAGGGCAGTCCGGTGTGCTTTTTTATTGTCAATTACCTCACACTTGTGTTGGGACATGTCAGGTAAAGGGCTAGGGTGTTAGTCCATTGTCCGTCACAGTGTAGGAAACTGTTCATGTTGGAAAAGGGGGCGTAAAACTTCTGAATATCCTACGGGGTAGGATGGGGAAAAGGTGTTTTAGGAAACAGGGTACCCCGTCTCACCCATCAGTGTCCCACTGCCAGTTCCGAGGACCCCTCATCCAAGTGATCCTCCCGCACTGGTCCACCCTCAGGAACTGGATCCAATAGCGATGGCCTTGTCCTGGCCACCTGGATGACAGATCCCCGAGGACTAGCGGGTGAGACACCGTTAGGTTTCTCACAATGGGTAGGTGTTGAAAAAGCCAGGATTTGAGAGATTTACGAAACAGGAGAATTGTGTCAGCATCCTAAGCCAATAACCTGGATTGAGTTCCAGAGGGTGGGTGCATGAAAATGGAAGGATTCTCTGCGGGTACCCTCTTTGCGGACGATTTTTAAGATTTGAGCCAGTTAGTCAGTCTGCTGTTTGTGGAGTATGTGCCATCAGATATGTGGTACACTGATGTATTTGTGACTGCTTTTTGGTTAATCCATGCAGTCTTGAACAGAATCCTGGCTTGGAGAGGAAGCCAATGTAGAATTTCCACGCACCTAGAATAAGACGGGCTGCATTGTGGTGGACTGCTTTTAGAGGAGTCAAATGAGTGGCTGAGATCTCTAACAGGAGGGTATTTCCCCCATCAAGGTGCAAGACCGCAAAGGCCAGCACTACAGTCTGGAAGTCCTACAGAGGGATGAAGGGTTTGATTTTGTGAAGGGTGGCAATTTGGAGCCAGGCTGATTGATCCTTTTTGGCTTTTGGTTTCTTGAAGGACAAGCTGCTGTCAATGGTGAAGCCTAAGGATCTAGCTGAATCAGAGAGCTGCAGGTCATGTCCTTCTAGGCACATATCATGAACCATTGTTGGGCAAATTGTTTTTAGCAGGGGGAACTGATGTGGACAATATCGGTCTTGGATAGGTTAGATTTAAGATAGGCTAGGTAATCGTAGAGACAACTAATGTCGTCTGGGATTTTTACTCATGTACAACCAAGTATCATCTGCATATTGGTGGATGGATTTTTTGGGAACTTTGAGAGGTGTGCCCAGTTGATCCAGTAAAGATTAAAAATGATCAATGAGAGGGTGGAGTGTTGGGGGATTCAGCAGGAGACTGGGAGACAGTTAGAACGCAACGTGTTCATGTGCTCAGCCTTGTCTGCCTGAGTGATAGGAGGTCAAACAATTAAGGACCGTACCAGAGAATCCCTTCCATCTCCTGGTTGTCGTCAGTCTGAGCGATCCATGCCATTCCCATTACCAGCTTCTGGCTCCTATGTGCCATGCCCAAGCGTCTCTCCATTATCCTTTGCTCCTGGGTTCTTCCATTATGTAGCAGACATTGAGGTGCCATTGCTTTCTCACTTCATTCCTTTCTGTGTTGCACAGGTTGGGGGGTGCTCTGTTGGCCTTAATGCATGGGGATTGCCTTGTGAGCATTTTCTTCTATTTCTATAGGTCTTGCCACCTTCTGCCACAGCTCAAGTGTCATTCCGTGCTGCAGAACCAATTGCTGCATCAACACGCCCATCCTAAATACCGTGGAATGCTGATGGGATCCCGTCAAACTACAGACAGACACAGTAAAAATGCAAACCACTTGTGATCTTTTGGGAGAGTTATAATGGAGGTAATCTGTTTCTCCTCCCCGACTATAAATGACCTTAATCAAGCCATTATTGACACCAGCACTAACAGTATTGGTTTTCCTGTAAACTGTGGTCAGATCGTCAGGCAATTTATTTGAATCATTAGCTCCCTTCGGTAAGTTGAATGTTCCCCCAATTACTAGGACTACATTGTTAACTGCTCAGATTAGCATCCATAAAAGTCAACCCATGTGAGACTGGTTGGTTTTGTGTAAATATATTAACGCTGTGTGAGTTGAGAACAAAGCCCTGCTTCCCTTTCTTTGGTGGCCATCTTGGAAAGGGATTTTCCTTAGTACACGGGATGCCACGTGCGTCCAGTTGTTAGAAGGAAAATCCTTTTTTTTTTAGCACCCCCGTTTACCGCTTCGATAACCCTGGAGTGCTAATAGCCTTAACCACCCCTCCCAACACCCTTGTTCCAGCCACTTCAACGGGGGATTAATGCCAATGCCATATAGACAAACGAAGATGGATTCTTCACCAAGGTCAGCAAGGATTTGTTATTAGCACCCTGGCGTGGAGAGCCAGCCAACCAAAAGGCTAGGAATGCAGGCTTGAACCAGCAGTACAAACCTGCGTTCCATGTCGCCTGACAGCCAGCTACCCCCGCCACCATCTGACTCCCGCCAGCATCCGACCCGTACAGAGCCCTGCTTCCCCTTCTTTGGTGACCATCTTGGAAAAGGATTTTCCTTAGTACACCGGATGCCACGCGCGTCCAGTTGTTAGAAGGAAAAGCCTTTTTTTTTTTTAGCACCCCGGGTTACCGCTTCGGGAACCCCGGAGTGCTAATAGCCTTAACCACCCCTCCCCACCCCCTTGTTCCAGCCACTTGAACGGGGGATTAATGCCAATGCCATAAAGACAAACGAAGATGGAGCCTTCACCAGTCAGAATGAAGCAAAAAGTCAGATGGTCAGTACTGCGTGCATTCTTGCTGCGATAGAGACGCCTACATGTTTGTAGAGTGGATAAAGAACCTAAGGTACGAAATGGACACAAATAATCATGAAACTACCCAAGACCATTACATTCAACTACCCGGTTGCATGGCCTGCCTCCCATCACAGACAGGTAGGATCAGGATAGGTTGGGATGCCTACTTATGTATGCACAGGGACATATGCAATAGGGACTGGGCACATTTGAAAAGGGTAGACAAGTGGCGTCTTCTTGGGTCAAGGGAAATGTGTGTCATTGTTGCCCATCGGATGGTCGAGGGTGTCAAAATAGGGTGGTACCAAATAGAGGTTGAATTCTGTAGTGCAGCAAATCTAATCTCCCAATTCTCTTTGCAGTGATTGTTTCTTATTCTGCCTCCACACAGCACATGAAGTAGGTAGGAAAAGACACACAACCCTCTCGGTTATGTTTTGTAGCAAGTTTATGAAGAAGTCTAACACCAGACGTGCTCGCCTGAAAGTGCCAGTCCTCCAGCAGGTGGTAAGGGAGTCTACTAATGACCCGCTCAATAACCAGAGAGAGAGCTGGCAGGGAATGTTCTCTTCAACTTGATGGAGGCAGTGCTTCAGTGAAGATGTCGCGAGAAGAGGTCATAGCATTTACGCCCATGCAAATGGATCATTGAATACATTCAAAATACTTCTATCTTTGGAATAAATGTCTCCTGTGACTAAGCACATGGAAGCTATAGCTAGGCAAGGTGGGAGCTAGAACGTGCCTGCCTTCCATGTTTTAAGTCTGAGAAAGACGAGGTAGCAATTGGATTAGAGAAAGTCCTGGTCTGGCTGTATGCGTTGGTGGCATGGACCCTGGGACACATTCAAGGAGAATCACAGTATTTCTGGCTCCACCACTGCTAGTCACATTTGTAGCACTGTCCCATCTATGCAGGTCTTTGTCATCCAGCATCTGATATTGGGATTATTTATATTTTTTCATTTTCTGGACTTCTGACCAACGATTAACTGAAGATCTGGCAGGCAGGTAGTCAGGATATTCGATAGCCGATAGGTCAAGGAAGGGAGCCTGCCATAGGCTCGCCATGCTCACAGTAGAAGGGCTGACTTCTTTGTCTATTGGTTTGATGCATACAAGGAAGCCCCTCCCTCTCGGGCCCTCCCGGCTCATGCACGCATTCCACGCTACTGATGTTTGGGGAGTCGCGTAGCAGGATTGGCATCATTGTTACTGTCCAATCCAGATTTTACAATAACACTTTTTGTTTCCATTAACAAGTCACATTAAAAGAACCATCTGCAGAGGTTGGAGAGACTCTGGAGACTGGGAATGACCACACGTGATGCAAAGTCTCATCAAGAAGAGGAACCTGAGTGGTGAGGGGGATCTACTGAAGTCCCCCCCCCAAACTCATATATTATGTAGAGCACACAGTGAACAGTGATGAGAAAGGTTTTAGTCGCTATGCCATACCAGGCATATCTAGTTGAGCTGTACATATGGACAGAATGGTTCCTGAAGCAAGGGTCAGAGCACTCCAACATACCAACCCACAAGCCGGTTACTCCCTGTTCTCTTCAGTGACATCAAAGTGGAGAACGGATTACGTTGAGCTCTGCGATGGAGATGAGGAAAAAAAATACACAGATGCTAACGCACCAAGATATTCAAGGGTCCCACAGGCTTACCTTCACCTATACCCATAGTCAGAGGTGCTAAACTGTAGACAGGAACTGCTAAATAACACAGCAGTGCAGCACACACACGTGTCATACTAAATATGTGCATGCGTGACCTCAAGATGATGGACCACGATTCAAATCCTTGCTAAGAGGAATGGTCTTCAGGCCAGTTAGACTAGGTGAGACCAGGATGGTCAGCACCTATGGTTATTAGTCACTCAAAAAGCTTTTATTTGCCATAAAATCTTCAAGTCAACACATACAATACACAGTGAATAAAAAGGGGATACAAATGTAACACTGCTTAAATAATACTAACATAAAATTGCCAAAACTGAATGATTAGACATTTCTCACCCCATAAAAGTGACCCACTTGGCAGTATCAAATTAATCTCCAATGATCAGGCTACATTTATGATCATTTGGGAGAGCTCAGCGTGCAGCCCCTGACCCTATTTTTAACTACCCAATTTCCATAACGGTATGGTGCATAATCTTTTAGCAGCCATGATCTGTGGGTGTATCTAGCAACTGCAAAAAGAACATTGCCGCAAAAACAGCATTGTTGTTTTGGTCGCTCTTACCCCTGCTTCCGTTAGTATCGGCCTTAAATATAAATTCCTCAACTGTTTGGTTTTTTTCACATAGCAGTATAAAATGTGTCATTGATTCAGTAGCCTGCCCACACATCTGGCATTTATTGGTATTCGTCTCTTTCCAGGTGTACGTGAAAGCGGCCACTGGTAGGGTACCACAATCTCACTCACATGTAAAGGGATTTTTCATATTGAGGGGAGATAAAATCATTATATGATTTTCTGCTAGGCATTAAAACTTCAAGATAGGCAAGGCCCAGTTTGAGCTTCAAGGCATCGGCAACCAAACAGTCCCTTGCTCTTTGCACTGCCCGGACCCTTTGGGCTTTTCTAATTCTCAACAGCTGGTTTTGAGGTTTTTCCTATAGATCAATGACCCTATTTCCAAAAGGGTCTTTTTTATGTGGCGGACCGTATCTATTGACTTTGCCCTATTTAAAGACATCAAATGATTTAAAGTGCCTATATTTCTCTAACCTTTCCTGGCTCCACAGTTTTAACCAGAAAAGGGCAGGGCCAACAAGCGCTATAGTTGCCACGGAGGTTACTTCTAACACCAGAAGGAACAGTGCAGATGGAGTGCTCGTCGGCAATGAAACACGTTTCTATCAAAATTTTCGTTCAATAGAGAAGACTTTTCCCAAGTTGGCATAGCCCCAAAGTTCTACCCCACATAATGCTGCCAGAATAGCCTGCTTTACGTGAATGTCTAATGCTGGCAAAATTGCCCCTTGGCCATGACTTGCATGGAACACGTGGGTGGAACCCCCATATTTTTCTAACCTAGAGACAGACCGTTTTACCTGGGCTACCCACCCCTCTAATTCTTGGTATCTTACCCCAAGGAAATCAAAGTTTTTGACTTGCTCTAGTTGCTTTCCATTCACTTTCAGCACCTGGGATACAGAATTTGAAAATTGGGGCTTGAACACCAATCCTTTTGAATTTCCAATATTTAGGTTCAGACCCAACTCTTTACACTTGGATATGAATATTGCCAAGGAATTTTCCAAACCATGCAGGGTTGACGCCAATAAAACTGCGTCATCTGCATAAAATAACGCAGGGTACTGGTCTGTGGCCAATTTAGGGCAATCCTGGCAATCTTTTAATAGTCTATCATTTCTTCAATATAAAGATTGAAAAGGAAGGAGGCCAGTGCACAACCCTGCCTCACCCACTTTACTACTGTCTGTGGTGTTCACACCTCCTAAACCATAGTGAACTGAGGCCCTGTTTCCAGAATAGAGGAGCCTAATGATCCTAATCAAAAGTGTCAGTACTTCAGGTGTGGTTAACACCTTGCATAACATTTCCCTAAATACCCAATCAAATGCTGTCCTCAGATCGAGGAAGGAAGCATATAGTTTAATTTGGTACAATGCTGCGTATTTCTGGATCAACATGAGAAGTAAAAAACAATGACTCCTCAATTCCTTCTGAAGCCACCTTGAAGCTCGCTTATAATGTTATTGCTGTCAACCCACTCTTGTTGGTCTTTCCAAAAAGTTTACCTGTGCCATCAAGAAGAGATATTGGGTGGTAATTAAGCGAGTATCCCTCCGCCCTTTTTTGTACAAGGGTATTATCGTCGCTCTGCACCAAGATACACGGATTTCAGCATCTTTTATCACTGCATTAAATACCCTGCATAAAACGGGGTACCAGATAGCTACCTCGTCCTTAAACAAGTCCACCGGGATGAGGTCAGGCCCAGCTGCCTTAGCGCCCTTTTGTGGGGCAATCGCTTTTTCCACATCTCTCATAGTTATACACAGAACAACTAAGGTCTTGAGGGAAGCCTCATCAAAAGCTGCACCTGTAGGCGCGCCGTCTTCCATTTCTGTATACAAACATTTGAAATGCAGCCACCACTCGTCTGGACCTATACAACAGTCCAATATCTCGTCACCTTCCAATTCCTTTTCAGGTACTAGTTGCCAAAAGAGTACATTGTTCTTATTTTGTAGAGCCTCAGCCAAACTCTCCCATTCGGCCTTCACAAAGACATTTTTCCTAGAGCGTACTATTCCTTTGTAATGTGAACCAGTCCGCCGTAATCTGTTTTTATCTATATTCCCCTTTGACTCGCTACAAGCTAGGTTTTGTCCTTTTCATCTACCCACACTCGTTATCATACCACTCATTCCTACGCATGGTTTTCAAGGAGGGATGCCGAATCACCGGAGAGTAACGCCAAGCCCAAGAGACAGTGGAGGTGATGGAAGTGGGCAACCTCTTCTGAGGATTCATTGCCTGGCACTATAAAAAGAGACCAGTGTAAGAAAGCATCACATCCAAGATGGCATTTCAAGAGGAAAAAGGGAGAACCTTGAGAGCCACAGAAAGAGAGAGGGAGAGACACTGATTTTGTAACTCAGCTTCTGGAGGATACCAAATCCAAAAAGGTAGCTCAGCCATATCTATCTCAGTCCATGCCAAGTGCCAGAGACAGAAGGAGAACATCAGGGATGGATGATCAGCACTAGGGCAATGAGCGTTATAGCGCAGGAGCCCGACACTAGAAGAAGAAACCCAGAGGAAAGATGCTCAGTACTATCCCACCGAGGGCCATAGCTCCGAACCCAATGGTACCGGACTCTAGAACTAGAAATCCAGGAAAAGGAACATCTGAACTAGCCTCTCAGGACTAGATCTCAGACCCTGGCAAGTGCCAGAGACAAGAAGGAAAATGCCAGAGAAGAAAAGAAGATCAGCACTAGCCTACTGAGGGGTATATCTCAGAACCGGACAGGTGGCTAACCCTAGGACCCGAAAGCCAGAAGGTAAATCTGAACTAGCCCACTAAGGACTAGATCTCAGACCCTGGCAAGTGCCAGAGACACGAATGAAAATGCCAGAGAAGAAAAGAAGATCAGCACTAGCCTACCGAGGGCTAAATCTCAGTGCCAAAGGACCAGCAAGAGAAAAGCCAAGCCTGGTGGGGCTCAAACCCAGAAACATGACCGTGGGTGGTGGGGGGTGATAACTTTAGCCTGACAAGGCCCTTGGCTGGGCAGGGGGTGGGGCAAATACTCTTTCTGGTAATACCCCACCATACGGGGAGGATATTCTTTCTGGTAAGGTAATCCCCCAAAGGCAGAGGAAAGTAAGAAGTGTTTGCTAATAGGTGTGTGCAGGCAGAACACCGAGGAGCGTGAGAAGGGCACCTGTGGCCAGAAGGTAACACCATCTGTGCCAAGGATGTGCTATATCCCAAAGGCAGGCCAAGAGGAGTGCTAGGCGCTACATCCCTAAGAATCTGTCTTCTAGAGCGGAGCAAGCCAGGCTCAGGCTAGCTGCCAATTCAGTAGGTCCCTAGACCAAAGCATTTCTCCACTTTGAGCCGGATTATTCCCTCTTTAGTTCAAAGTAAATTAAAGCCTACACATGTTAAGCATTTATCCAAGCCCAATCTGGTGGCTTTAACAAAAACAAAGGGGTTGAAGTACCTTCAACGCGTGTCCGGTCTTCTGTTGGTCCCATGTTACCATACATCCTAGGCAAGCAACATGGGACAGAAATGCTGACCCATGTAAATTATCTTTCTCAGGCAAGAGCGGATACGATGCTGGCGATACAGTGATGCCAGGAGAGGACACAGTGCTGCCAGGAGCGGACACAAAGTTTCAAGCCAGGGCTAAGAAATAATAAACAGAACGCCACGCCAGTGCACATAAGAAATGCACTGTTTGTGACCCACCGCTCACCTTGTGAGCATTTAATAAACTTAACAAACAAGGGCAACACATGCCTATTTGCGATAAGCACTAACAGGTTGTCTCATGTGTGCACTCAAATGACACTTCCCAAATTAGCATACCGTGGTTACTATGGTAATTGGGAAAAACATCTGTAAACGAGGGCTGTGGCATATTCTGAAACGTAATCGCCCGCAGTTTGTGCTTTTGTTCCCGCGCCACTGGTTACATAGTACAGACATCGCTGAACATAAAACAGAATCACAAACCGCTTTGGATCAGACCTTCACCACGGTTTCCACTAATGAAACCAAGAAAAAAAGGCGACGTAGAGACTGCAAGGGGAAACCAGCAGTGGCAATGCCAACAATTGGGGCCTTTGTGTAGGCACTACTATAGTGATTTTAACTGGCCATCAATGGTAGCAGCTGCAAAATGGTGCGAGTAATTGAGCATATAATAGCAATGTGCAGCAAATGTCTAATACTTAGACACGAGCCGCAATTGTTGGCTTTGCAAATGCTTGTTTTTAACAGGAATTCAGTAAAAGACATGCGCACAGTGCTTATAAAATCAAGTGGCTGAAAGCAGACCTGGTTAAGACATTTTTATTACACCAGTAGTAGGTTTACAGCTCCAGCTAAGTCGTTAACCCCCAGATGACTGCTTTGAATAAACACGGACAAGCACTTTAAGCAGAACGTTTGATGCAAAGGCTTGAGTAAAGCTAGCTCAGAGAGATCCCAGGAAGGTGTGTTTTGGGCAGGGAGGGCCCGGAGCTGGATGGAAAGGCAATCGGGATTAGCATGACCATGGGCAGCCAATGGGTGGATAAATAACCAAGAACACCTGCAACATTTGTATCCATCCTTATGTGCTGTTTCCTTCTAGCTGTACTCCAATGCAATAGTTTCAGCTTATGTGTGGTCCTTTAGTTCCACATAGAAGCCAAAACTAAAAAAGAACATTGTACTTTTATACAAGTAACAAAAAAAATGTTTATTTTAATTGTAACAATAAAACGACACAAACCTGTTCAGAGGTGCTCGGTGCACATGTTTACGTCTGTGTGTTGAACTGAAGTTGTCCTTAAGTAAAGTGACAGCATCATGACCCGACAAGTTTTTTAATTCAACATTCAATACTATATCCAGAATTAACCAACTGCCTATGGGTATCACGCGTCCTCACACGACCCGCCAAAGTACGGCTCAATTATATAAATAAGCATCTGCACTTTGAGCTTCATGTCTTGCTCTTTACAAAATACGGGGCATGTGTGACATCCCTGCAAGCGCAGCGCAGATTGTAAGTGAGCAGTGGAATCAACTTGTTTATTAAAATCAGACCCCAGGCTCACTCAAGGACAGTCATCGCATCACAGCAATTCCCCCGGGGGTGCAACTGAACAGCAACATGATGCCTTTCTTGCCCCCTGAAGCGATTGTCAAGAGCAGAGCCTGAAAATAATCTGATTCAATATAAATACATCCAAAAGTGCACTGTTAAGTGCAGTTACTGCAGTCGTCCAACTCCCAAGACTGCTCCCCGTGAACGAACCTGGGCGATCAAGCCCAATCCCTAGTGCCTGTATATATGCAGAAAGGACTACCTAGAGTCCCTCTTTCATTTCGTGAGCACCGATCGATCGAGGAAGTAAAGGGGCGGACCTTTAAAATATCTCCTACGACGCAAAGTGCCCACTAAGTGCACTTACTGCAGTTGGTGCAGGAGACCAGGAGCCAAGATCCTGGGATAAGTGCAGCTAATAATAGGTCTACTTATGCATTTAGGAGTAAGGCCGCCCTTCTACACTTGAGAGGGTCTGTAAGAGAAGGAGCAATCAATGACAAGGAGTCTAGTAGATCAGCACCCTCTCTCCCTCAGTTGGGCCGTAGTTAATCTTTCACCTCCTTTCCCGAATACCATGGTCTCCCAGAAATCACCAATTTGTTTTCCAAAATTGCTTCTAGCCGCCCTAGGGCTAATGATGGGAGTCCCTGCACTCAGGTGGGTCCTGAGGTGGGCTTGGACTGCTTTGTGACAGAGGAGCCGTCTCCTTCTAGGGATCTAGAAATCACCCTATTGCCCTCCTGAACGACCCTGCATGACTCCATCTTAATTGCGTCAGCTACCCCGACGAGAGGGAACTGGGAGTCCATTTCTTTGGTCCCTTCTAACAAGGTTAAGAATGGAACCACGCACACTGGACAAGGAAGACTCTACGACTGCTACTAACAGGCTCCTGCCGATTCACATATCCAATACGTATAAAAAAAAAAAATCACCAGAGCTGTGCAGAGCCTCATCAACCTTACATGAGGAGGAAGATCGTTTTGACTTTTCCACAAACTAGGTGGAAATCAATAAAAAAAATTGCAAACTATCCTACACTCCTGGAGCTACACCAGGCATCTTTGATTTCAGTGGTAAGTTTCATGTAGAATTCTCTGGTCCAAGAGCATGAAAATATCGATAATGACATGAGAGATGTGAAGGACTAGTTAAAATCTATGAACACAACCATCTGCTTCATTGAGAGGTTTAGAACAGCTCAACAAAGCCGCGGAGACGGAGGCCCAGCTCACGGGCAGCGTACTTGTGGTCCAGGCTTGGAACTGGAGCTAAAGCTGGAGGAATAAAAAAAAAAGCAGACAAGGCAACATGATTGACCAAACCGACAGCCAGACTGACTCCTGCCCGCAAGTAGATATTGCCCGGACCTCCTCACAGCATGATTATGAAACGCTGGATTCTGTTCAAGCGAACGCAGTGGAAAAGCACGTCTCTGGCACTTTTGGGGAAGAGATAGTGGTTTCTCAGCAGAAAATGGACTCAGCAACCTTAAACTCGATCTCAGTTGGGAAAGCAAAAAAAGAACAAGTCAAAAATATTCCAGCCAAGCAAAATAGAGGATCAAGAAAATTCTTGATAGACTTTTGAGAAATCAATTCATGTCCCCACAACCAGCTGACATACACCTAGTAACACAGGTGCCTTCCAACGCGATAACTAAGAAAAAAAGAAGGAGTAAACACTTGCCTCCACAGGAAACGGACGTGCAACAACCTCAAAGCTACGGAGGGGAATAAACTGCATTTTCTCCAAACAATGGATATGCAAAATACCTCTCAAGGGTTAGTAGATCTTTCTCCTCATAATAAGGAAGCCCCCACCATGCAGACCCCGAGGCTTCGATCCCCATATGGGCTCCATGACACTTCAGCTTTGCTGGACGAGGGCCTATTATGACTTACATACTATCAGCCCCCATTGTGCACAGTTGTTGAGATACGCAGCACAACTTGGTTGCTCCCAAGGGAGGTCCAGGAACGTTGTTTCTACTACGAATATGGTACAGGAAGAGAGTAAGGCTCAACCTGGCTATATTTATGTAGGGGTGCATGGTGCTTTGGGTTTAGAATATATTTTCCAGAACAACGCTAACGTTGTGCTTAACTGGAGCAATGTATTGGATTTGTTTCAGAATATCCTAAGCCTGAGAAACGTTTATTCTAAGGACCTGCTCCAAGTGGAATTTTGGGATCCTGAAAAGAATGACATGGTTTGGCTCCATATTCGCTCTAAATTTGCGTTTGATCTCTTGTTCTCCGACAGAGCGGCCTTACTGCTTCTGGGTTACAACTAATATAAATATAACTATAGTCCAAACGATTACATCAATGAGGAGGGGTTTGTAGGAGCACTCCTGGGAGAGAGCAAAAGGAGGTCTTCAACCACGTAGGATGCTTCCATTTGACAAGTTCAGAGATGGGTCGTTATGCGATCCTGACTGGACTTGGGTACCAGCAATTCTGAGGCCTGACAAAACTGCGCGGGGAGGGCGGATTAGATTTGGAGTATAACATTCAAATTTCCTCGGGAAATACACAAGGACACAGTCATCTCTTCAGGGATGGGAAGGAGCAACACAAAGAAATTTCATGTTATTAACCTACAAGAGGTATGGCTGACGGAGGCACCCATTATGGATGGGCCAACCAGCCAGTCAAGTGCTGAGGGGTTGGCCATATGGGGGTCTCATTAGAGCCATTATTAAGGACATTGGAGCGGTTTATCATATATGGGCCACCTCTCACCAGATATCCTGGCAGGGACTGCGGAAAGACATTCGGAAAGTTTCTTTAGAGGGTGGTGGTGGAGGGGATTTGCTTTAACTAAAATGTACTGGAACAAAAGATTTAGTTGACCATATCGCTGAGCTGCTAGAGGAATGGTTTGGTAGGGACAATTCAGTTGAAGTAATAACTGTGGGTAATTTGAATTTGCAACCTTCTGAGACCGTATTCTTACTGTACGAAAGGGCAGGTCAATCTTACTAATAGTTCTGGTCTTAGATGCGCGGAACATGTGAATATGTGGGAGTTGCCATGTCTAAACCCGGAATTTTGGAAATTCTGATCTCAATTCACACAAATACAGAGATAAAGGTATGGGGTTAGGCACCAAATGAGGCCTTCGTCAAGGATGTGTCCCTACCCCAGCATTTTTTAATTTATATATTTGTCAGATTTAGGGGAGTTCAGGAAAAGGGCAAGGGCATTTCTTCCTCTTATTGGTACATTTCCGCTCCAATATTTGGCTATTTGGACCAGACGCTAATTGGTCTCGAGCATCATTTGGATGCTATTGACAAATTGACGTGGGAACACAAACTCAAAATAAATATCCAGAAATCTAAAATGATGGTCTCCTCAAAAAAAAGGGAGAAGATCAAGTTTAAATAGAAGACGAAATGGGAGAAGATGGAGATGATTGATCAATATATCTTACCTGAGGTATGCAACCTATAATCGACCGCAGTGGGGTATACATTTTAATACAGTTATTAAAAATAAATGTGGGGTATTTATTGCACAAATGACAAAGATAAATACTAGCTATGGCGTTTCTCTCTCTTGACCACAATTAAGTACAACAAGGCAAAAGTTATACCAGCTTTGCTCTATGACGCAGAGATACGGTTTATCGCCAAATAGTCAGAAAGGCAGAAACTGGAAGGCCTTATTTTATGAAGAGTTCTTGGCCTTCCAAATTGTGTCCCAGTAGCAATACTAATATATGAACTGGGTCTCCTCTCGCTGGTTTGCATGATGAAATGGAGCACTCTTTTCATGGGAAAGTCATTCAGCCACCTAAAACAAATCGCTATTCACTATCCTGAATGGGCTATGCAAAGGAAAGTTTTAGCCACTTCACCAATTGGGTAAATTAATGTGAAGATCAATTATCAAAATAGATCTTACAAGTGGATCCCTTGTATCCGAGCCTATTTAAGTGAAAAAACTCTGGGAATATGATTAGTGTGCAACTAGAGATGCTATTAATAATGATGCACGTTTTAGGTATCAGGCACTTCTGGGGAAATGTCTCAATTATATTGAGGCATACACCTGGACATTTCCATTTCCTAAATGGAAGTCCAACTTTGGTAGACTTAGACTAAATCTGCTACCGACAATGGAAGTTGTGGGAGCAAGGTCGAACGTACCCAGAAAAGATTGAAAGTGTAGGGACTACGTGAGGATGGGAAAATAATTGAGACATTGGAACATCTTCCGACAGAATGTCCTAACACCTTCCATTGCAGAATTAAACACTTTAAGGGATTTCTTCAGGGTATGTCTATTTATGCACAGCCACACTTCTGGAATATCTAACTTTGGATACTTTTAGATATATTAATGAAATATTCAATCATATTTAGGGGAAAGCAAACATTTTCTGGGGATGAATGTATAACTTTTATAATATTTTATATTTTATGTATTGTAAGATGATGTTTATAATGTTTTGTGTGAGGGTGTAAAGCAAATAAAAATGTTGTTTCACGGTTGGAAAGATGATGTGCTTTTCAGCACTACTGCATATATTTGGAGAACGTGAAATTAAACAATTATGCACAAAGACCAATTTGCTCCGGCCCATGTCCTCCCCATTCCATTGAGGAGGTGCTAGTCCAGTCCTGTTTTTCTAAATTCTGGCAAGGTAGTCCTGGATTTAGTACAGGCTAACTCAGGACTACAATAACCACAAGTGGACAAGAAGCTCGGGAATGGAATGAGGCATGTTGTCATGTACACATGCCAGGGGATAACAGCCATGACGAGGAAGAAATTCTTGCATGTATGATCAGAGAATTCCTGGGACTCAGCTCCTTGGTGGTGTGGTGCGATGTCCTATAGAAAGCAACTGGAGTCTCTCACTGGAAGGCCTTTTAATAAGTACCACACTCTTTGCACCCTTGCCCCCGTGCCTTGCCCCCTTTTTTGTCAATGTCCACCAAAAGCACCTTAAGGTTTTTGACAATTCTAATTCCTTTACCAAACTCTTCACAATGTGTAGGCACTGTCTGGTTAATTTTGGTGTAGGCTTGTATTTGCCCAACAAAAGCATACACATAAAGGTGGACGTCTTTTTTGACATGTTAAAAGCCTTAAAGTGGCATTGCAGTATACATGTCACTTAATTGCTTGTGCTAATATTTACTATTCTCAACTTTAAACTTTTGCCCAATACCAGCATTTCGCAATTTGCATGCAGTATTTATTTGCAAGGTATATGATGCAGATTTTTTTAGGAAAAAGCACTTTCGATCCCCAAGCCTTAAAGTCTTGTCTGACTAATAGTTTGAAAAAAGAAAACTGAACTCTAAATGGTTACCCATCAAATAAATATTTGCGACTAGGGACGGATGGAATGGCTGAATATTCCACGCATTACACTGGGTTAGAAAGGGAGTGACAAAGGAGTCATATGCCCTGGAAGAGAAAATACCCTAGACAAGTCCCCAGTTGCCCCATTACCTAGAACTACTTAACCAGCCAAGACCTAAAAGGAATCTAACACAAACCAGGCTCCATTCGCCACTCTATGTCCCCACAAGCACCCCATCTCTTCTGCCACTAACATTTAAAATTATTCCCAACTCCAAGCTACATCCCTTAGCCAAGTCCCCCTTTCCCTGTCACACTACACTTTTTTTTATCTGATCTCCTGGTCAAGTTTCAGTCATGATGGCTGCACTTCACAGCCCTACTGAGTTCTCAATATTCTGGCGCCATTGATGGGGTGGGGGGACATCGTCTCGGGAGGATAACTCGGGAGCAATGCACTCGCCTTGGAAGTAAGACGACGCGGAGCAACACAGGTTCGATCCCCGGTTCCGCGCTTAGAAACCTTGGGGTATTAAGCACTTTATAAATAACCAATTACAAAATTACGATTTGCATTTTACCTAGTCCCTGGTTACCCTTTTGCTTCCCTCTTTAAAGCATATGTCGTTGTTGGGGCCAGAACGGACAGGTCTGGCTCCCTAAATCCAGGCAAATGCCGCTACGAGGGGTTTTCTCTGCCAGATATGTGAAAAGGTGGCCAGTTTACTCAAAAGGTCTATACGGAAGTCATTAACCAATAGTCAACCTGTCCAGGCACCTATAGAGAAATTACTGTTCATAATACTTCTAGTCGCAGTTTCTAGCAACAGAACATTGCCATTTTCTGTCCTGTGTTCTATGATCACTTGGCAATTCTTTCCAGAGGTAGCAGCAAACACAGAAACCGTCAGCATCCCTGTCACGCAGGAATGGTGAAAAATAAAAGGTTTTGATTTGACAAACGTTCATTTTTAAAAAGGTAACGGAAACAATGTGCTCAAACGCATAAATTGAAGCATAAATTAGTCTAAATGGAAAACGGGGATGCCGTGCAACCTCCAATTTGAGGATTGGATCATTCCATGATAAAAGCATCAATCACTCCAATGAGACAGTCTTTTGCAGACGCAAATATCTGGATTCTGGAAAAGATTTTGAGCTCTGAATTGTCTAATCAGAATCCACACATCGATCTGGAAAATTATACAAGAATGCATCGTCGAAGGAAAATCAATGCCGGTTTTGAATGAGTAAAATGCATTCCAAAGCCTCCCAAAAAGAGAAAGAGAAAACGGACTCCTGGTGTGGTTTCTGCTCTCTTTAGAGATCTTTTAAGTAGTATGGTTTAGTCTAGATATAAGCATGGACCGCCAGGAGTGGCAAGACTACGTAGTAGAACTCGGAAGTGGTAATTGTTGCCAATTATCTATATGCCACCAGGGTCAGCTTTGCCGCGTTCAGGCTTTTTATCTAACGGCGCTTTCATGGTAGGCAGGCTCTGCTCTGTCTTTTAGTTGTACGGGAATGCAATTCCAAGAATGCTCTCTTAATCAAAGGCCTGGGACAGTCTAAAGGGCAACGTGACGCAGGTGGCTTTCCTCAGTGAAATAAGGGAAACATTCTGATTATGTCTCCAATATAAATACTGGAAGTGATCATTAGAGGCAAACGGGTCACATTTTTAAAAAAGAGGCAGTTTATAATGTTATTATAATTAAATAATTTGCTTTCCGGACCTGCTCCTTTTTGGGGCAGGGGGAAGCAGTCTCCCTTCCCAGCACAAGAGTACACTTGGTTTCCTCTGGTCAGGCAGCTGTCGGCAGCAGCTGGAATGGCTCCAGCAAATGTGCAACTGACAACAAGACTCTCACCCACACAGACTGAGTGAGAGAGCGAGACAGAAAGAGCGTAAAGAGTGGGTGAGAGAGTGTTTGTTTGAGCAAAAGAGAATGTATGAGTGTGATATGGAGCTTGTGATGAAAGACCGGGAGCGCGGCGAGTGCGAGCAAGAGAGCAAATTAGCAGGAGATCAAGCTACGATACACAACGAACTGCTAATAATAATAATAATAATATTGTGAAGGATTCTAACCGGGCCTCACACACGGGGTCAGAACTCCTGCCCTTAGCCTAGGATGTAGCGCTCAATTAGAATACTTTGTTTATTTTCAATGAATTCGAATTGAGTCGATACCCGACCCATCTCACACCCCCTTTTACAAATACCCTGGGTCACAATAGACCATGAACCAGGCAGGTTGGTGGGAATATAATATTTATTTATTTTAATTTCAAAGACTATAACGTAATTTTTATATGGGCAGCAACCACCAATGGGGTGAGAACAAAGAAAACTACTAAAATATACTTGGGCAACCTTCTACAATAACATATCCAAAGCACCAATGAATAGGGGCACTTTTTCAATAAGGATAGATAGCACCCAAGTTAAGGTTTCCCCTGCATTGTTCCCTCAGCCCACAATTGCTCGAATTCTGAGTGGATAGAAAGAATCAGCAGGTAGTCAGGGATATGAGGCAGCAATCAGCCTTTGCAATGGCCTAAAATGACACTTGGATTTTAACAAATAATTCATGATATGTGTAATTAAATAATGATGTACATATGTTTTATCACTGTATCAGGGATGTTATACCACTAGCAACTATAAGGTAAGGTATCACACAAGACATACAGTTCACAAAGCAGGTTGAAATTGAAAACACAGTACAGTCAAATCACACATGGAAAAGTTACGTTTTACACATTTGCAGTTTTAAATGTCAAAACGTTTTCTTTTTCTAAATGGGTGAAAAACACAGAATCGGAATGCGTTTTTTAGGCTGGGTGATAGAGGCACATCAGAGCGACAATATAGAAGTGAAAGAGTGACTATAGCTGAAGAATTGGATGAGATTTTCAAAGTGAAAGGAGGTTCGATTTTAGGAAAATAAAGCAGTTAAAAAGAGAACATCGGTTTTGAAAGACAAAGGACGCGTTTTACTTACACTAGATTTAGTGGCTAGAAAAGAGGAACGCCACCCGTGAATATAAAAGTTACGCTGCAGTTGTAACCCTTCACGCAGTGTACCCCTTTCCTTCAGGGAAAATTCATTTATTTAATCAAAATATTGCTAAGGAGTTACAAGATGGGATGAATGAAAGGATGGTGCCAACACTAGGAAATCAAGGACAGGGTGCACAGAGCATTCTAACAGTTTTAAACAAGGAATCAAGGTCTGGATAGGATTACTCAAAAAGTGGAACAAAGAAAGTATAAAGATAGGGTAGACTATGTGTGGCTATGGGATGGAAAAATGCTCAATATACACACTAGAGTTTGGATTTGGACAGTCAACCGGATTCTGGACTCAAAAGGTTTCTGGTCACAGGAAGGCGGCTCTCCGAACAGCAAACAGCTGGGCAAGTCTGGTCACTGGATGATGGCAAGGAGACAGCGGGCATGCAGGTTGTGGGCAAAAAGCTGGTCTGGTCACAGGATGCTTCCAAAAGGGTACCACAGCTTTTCCCCTTTGTTATTGGGATTTTAGTGGACTTTCTGGATCAATGGCCTTGCTGGGATAGGGTCAGCAATGCCTTGGTCTTGCTGGGATAGGATCAGCTCTGCTTTGGCCTGGCAGTAGTGTCTAGAATCTAGCAAAGGTAGATCTGGAATGTCAGGATACACAGGGCTAGAAATTCTGGAGACCGTCTCTGTCCCTGTGAGCTCCCACCACTTATATAAAGCAGGTGACACCAGCAGGTTTATGGTTGGGCAGAACTAAACTAGACCTACCCCCAAGCACCGGATAGGTCAGCCAATGTTGGTTGCCTCCTCTAGGAGGGGACTCAGTTTATGGGGTTGTGTTTTTGTGAGGGGCAAAGCCTTCCCATAATCCTTTTTGCCAAACATGATTCTTAACATAAATGACACATTTGTACAATAGTGGGACTTCAACAAATTACATAGGCAGATTACATATTTCACACAGAGCATGGTAGTCCAATTCTCATGTTTGTACGCCATTGTTTTGCCCTTCTAATAGTTTTTCGTGATTTTAGTAAGAATCGCTTTATCCAAAATCCCACAATTTTAGGTGTGTGTTCACATTATCATAGAGCATATTTCTATTAATCTTTAATATTCCACCATATGTACTTTCCCCATGATTTACATTCTCCTGGTGTTTGTGTCCCATACATGCTATGGACGGCTGCAATATCTTGTTTAGAAGCCATAAAATCACATTTAAACGGTACAACTTTTACATTGCTGTGCTATCCAGTTAGAAAATTAACAGTCTTAAATGGGTATTCATCAAATAGTATTTTGAGACAAATGGTCAGCCTTTGTCCTTCAACTGGGACAATTTTTGTCTTCAGCTACCACCAACTGTCAGTTTCAGCCCAGGGTGGCCATGGTGGGTTCCCAGTTTGATTGAACGTTTATTGCCACTTCCCCCCACTTCACACATAGGTGTCCCAGATCTATTTTCTCAAGCTGAAGCACAAACAAAAGTGTGACGAGCATGCCATCTTTCTTTGTCTTGGTCCAATCAAAGTTTCCAAAGGTAGCAATAACCATGAATATGTCCCAGAAGTGTTATGGTGCCTCCTTTTGGGGGAAGGCCTTAGTTGAGCCGGCAGAAAAACCTGTTCTGGAGCTTCCTCAGTCAAACCAATGCATTTAATTCTTTATTTTATTTTGTTCTGAATCAGAAGCAAGCCTATTGAAATAAAACATCCCATACATGTTTCCCAGCAAAAACCCCTTTACATTGCTAGGCCAGGACAGGGCATTATCCAACATACACTTTTGAAACAGGTATTTTTCTTATTTTGCAAAAGCACATTTAAACATGTGGTGACGTCTGTTGATATGTCCCTTTCAAAAGGTTTTCTCTCCCATCTGAATTTCCCACATGGTTTTGCAGCCCTAGTCAGTTTCTCTGATACAGCAATCTGTTTAAGACACAGATCCACTGAAATTGACATAGGCCCTCAGAGCTAGGGTTTCTTTTGAAGCAGTGATTTTTTTCATTTTGTAGCCCAATAGTTAAGTGTTTTTCCGTGCAGCTGAAATGAAGTCTGTTGATTTCCCAGATTTGGTCTGATACAGCCTGCCATTCAGGAATAATGCTCTTTCCCGCTGGGGCACAATCTGAATATGAATCGGCATGGAAGGTCCTCGCTGATAGAAGCAGACTAATGTAGAACAGATGAAAAGAGCATAAGACCAGCATCATTTTAAATGTAAAATATTTCCCTTTTTCACTGCAAAACTTTGGACTAGCAGCAAAGCAGCACAGCTTTTCACTTTGCTTCCTTAGTTTCAACTTGCCCAATGGTGCTTGGCAAAACAATGCTGCCATCCTTTTGTAGCTGCAAAACACAGTTTTGAGGCAAGGCTCAGCTGCTTAAAGGAGCCATCACAGCCATTTTGCTGGTTCTGCTGAAGTGCAGCTTGGTGATGTGGGGAAGTACCGCTGAGTGGGTAAATATATACCACAATGTTCTAAGGTGTACACACCTGCCTTCTCTTTACCCATGTGACCAATGGCCCGTTTAAATAATTTGTTTCATAGTCATATATATAGTCCAACACTGCAGAACGTGTCTACAAAGTGCTATGTCAAAGCTCAACCCTCCTCAAAGCCCCCGTCAAAGCTCCCGTCAAAGTGCTCCATGGAAGCCACTATGGAACACTAGACTTTATATGCCCATGTTTATTGACACCAAGATTGGTAGTTACAGCCCCCAGCATGGCCAGCTCAGTCTCCTTCTGCCAACTGAATTAGACATCACAGCATTTTCCAAACATTCCACTACCAACATTACACTACCACATTCTAAATCCACTCCTATCTCTTCAGAAACATGTTGCATATCTCCTTGCTTCCCAACCACTCATTCATCCTTATCCATCACTCTCTTCACGTTTGCCACTCTTCCCAAATTCCACACCTGACCACCTTGAATCCTCAGAGCACCCTTCAACACCTTCTCAACTTGCACAGGATTACTGTCTAATAAATCCCCGTTCTTCTCAACAATCCTTTCTTTATCCTCAACCCAGTCACCCACACATACCTCCGTGGCCTCATGGACTCATTTTGTTAATCGTCGAAATTCTCCTCTCCATTTTCAAAATCATCTCTCGACCTCACATCCTCCACTCGAATATTTGAAGAGCTCGTCACCAATTTAATCAAGTCGCTATGACGCAGTAGAGTTTAAACGCCAATGTTTGACACCAAGACTGGTAGTTGCAGCCTCGAGCATGGCCAGCTCAGTCTCCTTCAGCCAACTGCTGAATCCTGGAACATTAGACATCATAGCATTTTTCCCGGTGTCCTGTGATTTCACCAAAAACTTTTATTCGAGGCATTTTTTTACCGACACCAATTTTTTTTTCCTGCAAGATTTATTTTGGAAATATATACATATGGGGGCGGAGGGTAAGGCCTTAACACAGGGGGAGGGTTTGGGTGTTAAAATATGGGGAAACGGGGGACTTGGGGTGTGCATATAACAGACATCATCAAAGACCTCCATCATCAAAGACCCAATATTTCTAATTTGGTCATAAGGATGTGTAATAGCCCATCTCTTGAAAGGGGGCAAAAAAAAGGGAGACAACAGGAAATTTGAATGGAAGCTTACTTTTCAATTTCTACGAATGTCAAATGTCAAGCTTTTTTGTTGCAAGCATTTGAAGTTGAATACTCCATACTTGGAGACACTTGCAACAATTCCAACTTTATGAAGATCACTGAACACACTTGATGACATTTATTGGAAGAATTAACCTCTTTAGGCACCCTTCAAAAGCTCTGTAAGAAAATGTTTAAAACATGTCGCTGCACACCATATAGGGGATAATGTACTTTTGTAATCTTAACAAATCTTTGTTTGATGTAAGGTTCTAAAAATAAGCTTTGTTACATGTGTGTAAAAACCATACACATTACTTAAGAATTATTTGTAGTGTTTGGTACACAAATGATAAATAATTATAGTAACTTCTAGAAAAGACGACATTGTTATAAGCGTAGCTCACATTGTTATCGTTCAACCCAATAATAACCCATCATAATTAAACTTTTTTTAAAAAAACATCCTAAATAGCTGTTATAATTTCAGCTTGTCACATTCTATTTACAAAGTAAGGGAGAATTGCTTTGGCCCCTCGGTTAGGATATTCTCCATGTTTTCTGACGGCAGGATTCTGACTTTGGATTGAGGTTGTTCTTTCATGTGCATTGCCTTAGGCCATATATTGGGAATTTGTGGTAAATTAAACTGGATTTGATTTGTGGCATCTTTTCTTTTCAACCATTGAAAACTGAAAAAAATACTACCTTTCCAAGTGCAACTATACTGATAATTAAAGTGGGGAGTCCAAACGCCCTTGACCCAAGTGAACACCAAATGCCTTTAACATTAACGAGCATTGAGATATGAGGACTATTCTTTTTTTTCCAGAAAGTGGGGGGAAACCTCCTCAGTGTTGGATGCAGAGAGCAAGGGACAAGCACTACTATAGTTTCAATACAGAAGTATTCACATAACACAACATGTTTACAATAGTTCAAGGACATAGAATACCACTTTGGAATGTGTCGGCATCCGTGTCTTAAATTAATTGGAGACATCCGACAATGCACACTAAATTTCGGACTAACATGATCTTTCATCAGAGCGATATCTGTTAATTACATACACGTGCAATAGTCGCCCCCTCTTAGACAGGGTATCATAAGTACTTTGTAGGTATGTTTCTTATCACAACAAACTCATTTGGTGTAAAGCGCTATGTAAACAAATAAATAGAAATACAAATAAGGCATACCAGTCTTCAGGATACACATAAAAGCAACAGAGATGGTAGAACAGGAGGAGAAACAACAATCAACGCAGACCGCATTAAAGGATGAGGATCAACAATCAACAGAGATGGCATAAGAGGATGCAAAACAATCAACACAGACCGCATTAGAGGATGAGGATCAACAATCAACAGAGATGGCATAAGAGGATGCAAAACAATCAACACAGACCACATAAGAGGATGAGGATCAACAATCAACAGAGATGGCATAAGAGGATGCAAAACAATCAACACAGACCACATAGGAGGATGAGGATCAACAGAGATGGCATAAGACCCGGAGAAAGAACAAAAAGAGGTATAAGGGGCTGAGGATCAATACTCAACAGAGGTGACATAAGGGGATGAGAATGTGGGCAAACAGTCCAGAGAGAACCATGTGCATGTGCCTTTTTTCGAAATAAGGGCGTCTTAACCATGTACAATGTATCTACACATAAACAAACATTACAATGAAAGACAAGGGATAGGTTGATGGTTTGCCCACTTTCTCATCCGCTTCCACCATCTGTGTTGCTTGTATGATGTGCATTACTAGCCAGTGCGGTTTGGCCTACCAGCAATCATAACCACTGGCCCTGGTGAGGTTAAAAAAAAAAGAGGCCAAAGGATTGTGCCGGATGGTTGAAGTGGTCATGCGAGAGTAGAAATGTCAGCGGCATGATGGCACAAGGATTCCGTACACCACACCTGCGGTTGGGAGAGCTGGAGAGATGCAGGGCATATGCACTCACAGGCACATGTAAAAAACTATTACATGGAGGGGGAGAACAGAGGGCAGCTTAAAAACAAAATGGGGGGTCCATGGCATCCACGAGAAGTAAGATACGTAGGTAGATAGGAGAAATAGATTCCATGAGCAGTTGTAGCCCCCCTCATGAACCTACTGATTGGTCAGTACTCCTTTAGAGGTTGTGAATAAGTATAGTTCAAACCTAGCTCCAACAACCTTGGAGTGCTATACTAAACCTTTAGCTACCCAAAAATGGGGTGCTGTGCACAGAACAGCATAGTGTTGGTGTCACGTATAGACCAGACAGGGGAGAGGGGATGGTGAGGGCTTGGGAATAGGCCACACATACAGCACACACTATGGAAGCTTCACTTGGTTTGGTTAGGCGATAAACACAGCACGACGTGCCGAGTCGCCATGGTGTAAGATCAGCAATGCACCCATCCTTCTCTCGCTCCTCCTTTTCACATGGTCCTTCAGAAGTAGACCCCCTTAAAGCAGCTGTATTGGAAATCTGGACTGTCACAGAAAGAGGACAACATGGTCACCGAACGGAGGGCAATGTTGGTTAAAAGAACCTTAAGAAGCAGGTCATCGAGACATAGTGACGTTAGCAGGTTTGGCTTTTTCCCACCCAGTTTCTGTGTTGTTACGGTCGTAGATAACATCTGGTGAAATAATAAGTGATGTCATTTAGGTTTTCTTCAAAAATCACTTGGGGGCAGCCGAGTTCACAGTAATATCCTGCCCATCTTCTCCTTCGGTTCTCCAATGACATCAATTATGTAGACTGCAGCCTCTGTTCACAGCATTTTCCTTAACATCTTTTTCACCTTAGGAAGAGCTCTGCATGTTGGACTGTCCCGGATTGCCAAGACTTTTATGGAGTCTGCCACAGGATATTCCCCCACTACCAATATGCCAAGAATCCTAAAGCTCTTCCAGCGTTTAGCATCCCCACCATGCAAGGTTTGCACTTGCACCTTTACTCACCCAGTGTGTGGGTTTGTGCATCTCTCTCTGAAGGTTTCAATAATCACTGAAGTTAGGGTGTTCAAAGACTGAACAGCAGCTTTAAAGGAAGTACAAAAGGAGTTATGAGAAACTTCAGGGCTTGTAGAACATAAATGCTCAGAAGGGTGGTGTGTAGGCATCATGACGCAAGACACCGACAACAGATTCACTTTTCTTAATAAAAGTATTTTATATGTCAGGATTGAGTAAGGTCAAATTTGCCCTATGCTTAGGTGGGATTTCCCTACCTAAAGAATGTGAGGACAGACTGGGTCAGCAAGTTCAACTTAAAAGTCTGTCTGTGTCCAAAACCTATGTGTGCCCTCACAACTAAAGATATACAATGCATAGGGATGTCAGCACCAAGAGAAACAGTGTGCAAAATAAAGTTCTGATTTTCTCCCAGCTATGGCTTGTTTTCAACTTCTCCTTCCCCAAGTTCAAGTGGTTCCACAAAATGGCTTGGGATTCCCGTCCCCAAGTGAAACACAATTCAGGAAATCTCAGTGTTCCCTTCCCCAGTCAACACAGTTCTAGGAAATCGTGGGGTTCCCTTCCCCACGTGCAACACAATTCAAGTCTCTTGACTTTCAATGATGCTTTCAGTTTCACTTTATAATATTTTAGACCTTGTAACAGTTCAAACAGATGTTTTCTTTTACTTCGCCATTTATACCACACAGCCTTTGTCTTCTCTTGGCTCTTTTCCAAGTCGGGCTGCTCAGTCTCGGTGCAGTTGTCGGTCCACCCATTACAGGTCACGCAACCGATAGCCCTTGGCACTTTATGCTGCTTGTGGTTTATTTAGTTTGTTCCAAAACAAGAGGGCTAGTCACTTGATCTAGGCGTAGTTGTTGAACCACATGGTTCACCCATTACAGGTCATGCAACCAATGACCAGTGATACTTGGTTATTAACTTGTATATATCTTGCCAACCTGTATCATATGCCACCATGTAAAGCCACTTATCTTTAACAGTTTCCTTAATTGGCCTTGATATAATTAATATTTCAGACACTTGGTTCTCCCTCTCTCTCGTTCTCGCTCTCACACACTCTCTCTCCATGCCCCCCCCCATCTTGGCAGTCTTTTGGCTTTGCCACAACATGTATTCACTTTCTTCTGTGGTGTATATCCACTTCTACCACCTTGCTTTCACATTGTCCATTCAAGTTCCTAAGTATTAGTTACAGGCTTTTTCTTTGTTCATCAATGCTTCTGAGCAGTTTTCCATACTTTGACAATGGCACAATGCTGGCTTTCCACTCGTGCTGTATTATCACAACATTTCCACATCTTCTCTTAAGTTTGGTATTCAATGTATGTAGTTGTATTTCCCAAAATAATTGGCAACTAGTTTGTGATTCAGTGTTCTTTCATTCGGGTTGCAAAACCCATTCTCATAAGTTTCAGTTCAATCACTCTTAAAAAATATTTGATTGCCACCCCTGGAGCGTCCCAGTATGAATTTTCTGTCTCGTACTCACTGAGGCTTGTCTGCTTCTCCGGGTATCTTTCTTCTGTTCTCTGGTTGCCACTGCACTCTCAGGTAGATGTTGGGAGATCCATGAGCAGTGCTCGCCACCCGTGAACCTCACGGCAGCGACTTATTGCGCTTCATAGTCTTCAGCGGCATAGGGTAGTGCATGGCCTCTGACCTCCTCACAGCCCATTCGGGTCATTGTGCCTCTCACCCCTCTGCAATGCACAGCGTCCTCTCGACCAGCCCCTCTAAAGCCTGTTCCTCGCTTCGCAGCTGTGTCCTTCTCACCAGGCAGGTTCTCCTTTTCATGCTGCTGGCCTCTCCTTTTAAGCATCTATGGCCTTTCAATAGGTTGCGGGTGCGAGCCATTGCTTGGCCACACTTGTACCAATTAACTGGACATGCCTGACCCTCCATAGTTATCTTCCTCTTCTCAGTACCACAGTGGTGAAATTGACTAGGTGTGTGCATCACTCCTAGTTGCCCCTTCCTCGTCCCAGTTTTAAAGGCATATGATTGTGGGACAGTGTGTGTGGGGGGAAGGCATAAAGACTGACAATACCTTACGAAAGCAGTCTGAGGGGTGGACTCATTCTCATATGGAAAAGGTGGATACCAGGTCTCTCCTGAAGACATTCGCAACCCACTCCCCAAGGACTCTCCACCTAGGTGATCCTCCTTCGCATATCCACCCCCTGGGTCAGGATCCAAAAGTGATGGCCTTTCTCTGGCCATATGAGAGGAAGATCCAAGGGGAGTACATGGGAAGATTCCCTCAGATTCCTCACAGCGGATACAGTGACAAGCACAGGCTCTCCGCATATTCATGGTTCCCCTCTTGTGACAAAGTTGACACACGGCCATTGCGTAGACATTGACTATGCAACTGTGGGAAAGGGCCACTGGCACAGGCATCTGCTGTATTTTTACAAGGGTTCTGGAGGACATTTAGAAGTGGGCACACCCCTGGTACTGTAACCTAAATCTACCTTACAACCCCAAAGGAACATTCCAAAGACAGTGCAACTTAAGACCTTTCGTTAGTAGGGTTTCAGTTGGGCATTGTTTTGGGGGCTGCCCCAAGTACTCACTGTACCTGCCGGGGACTGGGGTGGAAGGGCTGAACTCTCTAGGCCACCACAATCTCGGATCCATATTAAGGTCCCTGAAAAAAGGACTTGGAGTGGGTCGCCCTTCTCCGTGACCTCATTTTCACCTTATCTTGCACATTTCTGGCTGCAAATGACTTGGCTGGAAATCATTTTGCAGATCCGTAAGGCACGAAAATACTCATATTTTTCTGCTTGAAAGGGCAGAGCCAGACTCCTTTTGGAATCAAATATAATGAATGATTTGAAAATAGGAGGTTATCAAAAGGACCACTTTGAGACTTTCTATCGAGCCTCATCTATAATGCTGCAAATGCTTTTTGTTAAAAAGAAAATTAATACTGTTAACACTAATCTATTCAGATTTATTTTTTACTACAGTCAATTACAGGAGCTCGATTATTTACAAGATACTTAAGAATAATTGGCATATTCTTGACTTGATAAAAAGTTATTTCCTTCTATGGGTTGTGAGAAACCTGAAGGTGTCTCAACTGCTAGTCCCCAGGGTTCGGTCATCCATGTGCCCAGCACACAGCCATCGCTTTTGAATCCAGTTGCTGGGGGTGGACAAGTGCGGGTGGATCACCTGGATGAGGGGTCTTCGAGGAGGGAAAGTGGGACACCGGATGGCTAGATGCTGTATCTCCTTCCCTGTAACACCTTTACCCCACCCTACCAGCTAGGATAGTTAGGGATTCAACCCCACACCAACCCTTTTCCAACAAACACTTTCTCACGGACAGCTCACTGTGAGAAAAAAACAGACTTACACCAGAGTCATATACCCGATGGGTCCCAATACAATGGTCAGGCAATTACTGATCATTACACACACTTGACTGCCGTCCCAATTACGCACATGGCTAAAAGGCAGAGCACGAACGCAGACTCTGAGCAAGGCAAAGCACATGAGGAAGCAGCAGTTCCAAGATGGCAGTTTAATACAAGGCGGAAGACGGTGAGACTGAAGAGGATTGCATGGAGGGAAGTGTCCTTGACCTTTGCACCGAAAAACTATCTGTCATGAGCCTTTGAGAATAGGAAATGTAAGGCCTGGAATCAAAGCTTAAGAATCATGCATTGTGTGTCGGAGAGTCAAGACAGGGAGAATCGGTTGCCGCTGTGCTACTGTCCTTGGCTCCTACAACAAAGCAGCACCAGTGAAGGCAGTCAGCTGGCGAGTTGGAAAAACTGATACCAGACCGGTCTGTGTGGAAATCAAGGTTGCAATCTGAAACATTGTATAAAGAATATTGGAGAGAACTGTGCATGAAGCATATCTGATGAGTGACAACAATATAATTAAAACAGCAGATGAGGGATTGAAATGTGAAGCTAATACAATACCATAGACTGAGTTGTCATGCACCACGTGGGTGCTCATACGAAAGTCTCTGTTAGGTAGCCAATGAAAAGGTGACTATTGTTAAAACAAGAGGAATTCTGAAATCAAAGTGGTCCTGCAATGGGTCAAGCCAAACCCTGTGCACATTCGGAAGTCTTCGATCCTTGAAGTAAATTGAAATTGGCCTGGGCCCGGCCGAAGGAGACTAATTGTGTTGAAAGGATCTGAGCCCAGCTGAGAAAAGAATATCCTATGAACATTTTGCTAAAGGGATCTGAGCCCAGATGAGAAAAGAATATCCTATGAACATTTTGCTAACGGGATCTGAGCCCAGCTGAGAAAAGAATATCCTATGAACATTTTGCTAACGGGATCTAAGCCCAGCTGAGAAGAATCCTGGGTTAATTGTGAATCACCCGAAGTAAATACTTGTTCAAATCTAAGGAGGAACATAACTTGTCGTTTATTTGGTTGCATCAGGCCCTCTCAATGAAGAGACTTTTAAAAGCAAGGAAACTTGCGCACATAAGGCCCTGATGCCAATGATTGAACTGTATCCTCGAGCTAAAGAAGCCATAGACTGTGCTATGCTTGAGCGAACCGCCTTGTCCCATGCTGAAAAGATGGGGAAGGGAGACCAACGGCCTGAAAAACCTGACGGATCATTTTCATAACATTGTTCCCCACATTATTTGTATTTAGAGGTAAAGATTGGCAATAGGTTTTTTAGTATAGTCCCTTTATTTTGATAAGACACCACTAGGACTGCGTTATTATTATTTGATGGTTGTAGCTTGCTCTCATCTGTAGATATAGGCTCAGATAGGCATTTATCAAACTCTTTTTGAAGTTCAATAATCACCCTTGAACTGTGGTCACTTGACTCTTCTGTTTTACTGTTGATACCATGGCTTCCTTTCCAAGGCCGCCCTTATAATGTTGTGGCACAGATGGCAGAATGCTCGTATAGGTGGCACGAACAAGGTAAATGGGTGAAGCTGCATGGGGATGTCAGTGGAGGGTAGAGGTGTAAAGGAAGGTGTTGGGGGAAATCCCACCCCTATAAATCAAAGGTTCCACAGTGTTGTGCCGGTGAGAAAATCAGTGCCTGGGAGCAGCTAGGAGCGGGCAGCCTATCATGTGCAGTGTTGGGGCAGGACATTACAAGCTGGTACAGCTTGGTTCACGAGTTGTAATTGCCATATTAGCACATGGATTCCGTTATAAAACTCCTCTCAACCAATCAGAATGTCGTCTATAAACTCTGGCATTCTTTTACAGACATCATTAAAACATTCTGACATAAGAAGCAGCCTCAAATCACCTGTTCTCGATTGCAGATGTGCCTATAGCCTTCTAGACCTTCGAGGGGTCACGACCAACCCCACTTTTAACAGTCGACTTCCCCATAGGAAATAACTTGGGGGTGGGTCAACATTATGACCACTCCTTAGGTCTATAAGGTCAAAGGGACATCTTGTATTCTACTCTTTGTATAACCGCTTTAGTTGCCAATGCCAATGTATCTTTGTTTCTCGATTAATCCCCCAGTCATTGTGCAAATTCTCCTCTAGATGCAGGCAGCAAGAGTGAATTTATCTTCATGTTCCTTTCCTTTCGCGCCTTGTGTGATGCCTTTGGTAAGTTCTCACTACACATTCTCTCGAGATCTGACTCATATTTTGGAAATATGCAGAACTCAAGTTGGTCACAATGCAGCTTCCTTCCACATGGATCCACGCTCATCCAATTTCCTCCCGCTTCACTACTTTTACATATCTCGGCTCCTGTAGTTCCATTTCCTTGGCAACCATGTCTGGTGTCGCACTTGGCAGGTTTTTTTTTTCCCATCTCACACTTGAGATTCACAGCCTTGTAAGTTTTACATAAATGATAGTGCTACCGGTGTCCTCCGAAAGAATTGTGCACGCCACAGAGAAATATCGCGCCCTGTCTCATCACGAAAACTATACTAGGGATCTATTGGCAAAACAGGACTAGTTCGCGCTTCCTTTAAGAAAATGTGATCACACTATTACAAGAACATCTTTCCAGCGGTCTTTGTTGAAAGACAGAGAAAGTGACAGGCACTTGTAAGCATTCCTCAGTAGTGTGGTTTATTAATGAGATTGTAGCCAGGTTTACTTAACACTGTTCAAACTAAGCCAATGGATGTTACACTGTCCAATAAATTCAAAATTAGAAAACCACATCTATAAAAAATATATACTAAAATCATAAACATCAGAATTGTACTTGACGACATGTCCTCTTAGCACTACTTGTAATTCACAAACATCTATTACTTCAACGGACGTGTGTGAGAGAGAGAGAGAGAGAGAGGGGGAGAGAGGGAGAGAGAGAGAGAGAGAGAGAGAGAGAGAGAGAGAGAGAGAGAGAGAGAGAGAGAGAGAGAGAGAGAGAGAGAGAGGAGAGAGAGAGAGAACGAGAGAGAACAAAAAAAAGACTTCTTGTAAAATGGCCTAATGATTGATCTGTTTAGCTCTCGTGGAAGCGCAAACTGCTTAGCCATTTTGTGCTGGGAGACTCCAGCCGAGAAGCGTACATATCTGCCGATAGCTTTTGTGAATCCAAGCCCTTGTCTGAGATCTAATATTTAACATTCCTAATTTAAATTCAATAAAGCCTTCTATTTGATGCTCAGAGTGAATACATTGAATTAATTCCTGAATACCAGCATCCCAGTTACACTCAAACCATTGTGGTTTTAGCCTTGAAGCAGAAATGTGTAAAGTTTATGAAATCAGACTTGGACTTCTGCATTTAAATGTTTTCTTCAAATAGAATTCGACAGACCGACAAATATAAAGTTTACACTCCCAAGGCTCCTTTGTTTGCAGCCAAGGAAAGGCGCTCAGCCAATCAGGTGGCTGGAAATGCAGGCGACAGACAACACACAGTGTACCACCCACAATTTGCAGCCACCACATGTCCTTCTCCGGGTGGCACCATCTTGATTGTGGAGAGGCAACAAGGCCTCTTCCTGTTGCCTCTGAACGTCCCCATCATCTCCCTACCTCAAAGAGATCCTGCTGCTTTTTTCCAACACCTCCCTCCCTCCTTCCTTCCTTCCCTCCCTCCCTGCATACCTAATAGACCAAAGTTTTGTGTTGCAGTACCAGCACTCCTCTTGCCCACTGCTGCCGACATGGAAATGGAAAAGGGACAGTGTCCTTTTTCCTATGGCGGCAGACATCTTTTTTTAACTGGAGATTAGGCTCACGCAATTTCACCCCATGCGAACCCGGGGGTGCAAATAGTTATCACCCTCTTGCTGGGGAGCAGAAATGCCCTGTATCAGCCACAGCCCTCGCTAAGGCCCTCACTTTGCTCTGGCCTGCCTAGGCTCGGGCTGGCGGGCCGTTATCAGCCATATCTGCCCCCTCCCCCAACACAGGGATGATTGCTGGAATTCATCTAAACCAGGGATCTGCACGTTTTGTTTTTCCAGATGTTTTGGACTGCAACCCCTAGCTATTATAGTCAAAGATAGTGACCTTTGTGAGCCATGGAAAACACTTGGGGGGTAGGGAGGGGCAATGGAAGAAAATGCAGGGAGTACTAAAAGGGCAGAAGGTTCAATGCTACGTGGCATGTTCAGTTCAGGTCAACGGAGGAGGATGACAGTGCTTTGGAATTTGGATCGAGATTGTGAAGAGTGTGTGCAAAGTGAGGTATTGGTTGGTGAGAGATAGTGCTACTTGGCGTGGGCGTGAGTGTATGGTAAAGTGGTTGAGTAAGATTACGTGGGTGAATAGGGGTAGTAAGGTTGAGTAAAAGGAAGATGAAACTGTAGGGTGAAAGCAGGAAGGCCATAGAAGGCGGTGGACTGGAGTTGGGAGAGTAGTAGAGTGGAGTGGGAAGCAGAGAGCAAAGGTGAGTAGGAAGGACATTGGAGGCACAGCAAGAGGAAGAGAAAGGGTGAGCAAGAGTGGAGAGAGTAGAAGAAAGGAAAATGAAGGTTTGAACATCAGGCTGTGGGGTATGCAAGGAAAGGACAGATTGAAAAACGGGTGACTGGAATGCACCTCTTCTGGATAACATTCGTATTGTGGGAAGCAGTTTAGGATTCACCAAGATTGTTCCCAAAGGAAGTGAGATATAAAAAAGTGCTTGCTTGTAGGCCATCATGACCAATCAGTCAGTGATGAGATAGTGGGGGCTACCAATCTCCATGTTGGAGCTACGGCAGGAACAGCCCAAGGTAGACAACCGAAAAAGGGTTGGCCCTTAGTGAGCCCCTTTTCAATCTTAATAAAAACCCTTGGATTTTGAAGGTTGGTGTGTTCTTGAGGCCATCTGTCACCGGGGGAGAAACAGGATCAGAGGACTGGCCACATTAGAAAAAATCCTATTTGAAAAACATACTGAGCCACTGCAGGACACACCAACTATTCTCTCTGGGAAGGAGGGTTTGAGAGTTTATAAAAACTCCGACAATGGTTATATTCAGGTTCTCAATGTGGAGTTCCCAAAAACTGCACAGCTATAAAGAGGCTCTAGTGGGCAATAAGGAGCACTTGCAGATACTTAGGCTTCCATTGGTCCAGGAATTACAAAAATAATGTTTACTGACAGGGGTAAGCAGATGCTCACAGCATCCTGATCATGTGACAACTCAAAGCAAGCAGGAAATTAAGCAAGCACACCTGGACTGGGGGATGAAAAACATTGCATGCAGAATGACAGGTTCCAGATTGGTGATGGCATACCTCGGCTACAAACTCTTTAAATGCTTAAAACCTCACCTCGATTAAACCTCCTAGTTATTTAAAAGAAAAAAAAAGGCTTCTTCAAATTCAGGTTAGGTACTTGCCCCAATGTAGGGGTCTTCTGGAAACTCAGAGCAGTGTGTACAGGAGCACACAAAAAACATTTTTAAAAAACACCCACTGATTTTATTGACCCACCCCTCATATGACAGACTGAAGAAACACTGGATTAAACCGGTCTTCAATAATACAGGTGAAGGTTCATGGAAATAAAAACACAAAGCGTTACATGTGCTTGTTTTTGCGTCCGATTTGTGGATGGAGACCTGGCCAATGACACCGTCAGAAGTTAACAGTTCTTCTATGGGACAAGGGCAGACCGGCACATCGGTAACGCAAGCTCTACTAATACTGCAATATTTCAGAGCTTAACAAGAGATGCACTTTAGCTACACATGCCACGCACTGTGCTATCCGAGATGGTCAGGCTTCGGTTAACGCATTAGAGGTGTGGTACAGTCACTCACATGCAAGGCCAGTGCCTCCGACGGTCAGCAAGGGCAGGAGCAGCATCAGTGATAGATCGTGGTCATCTTATCACGGGCAACTCCAGAGATCCTTTCTACCCTCTCCTGCCCACACCTGCAGGTGTGCAGATCTCTTCCTTTTGGACTTTGTCTCTTTTCAAGGGTTGACCTCCTAGAGGACCTCCCCTTTTTTCAATAGTGCGGTAAGGTAGCCCCCATAAAGAATTCTGCAGTAAGACGACATAGCATCTCAGCCCCCTGTCCAGCTGGTGCCCCTGCAAGAGCAGATACACAGACTGCCAGATGTTCCCACTTTATTGGATTATGTTCCGTTGGGAGTATTTGAAATCGGTCCCGTTAACAAAAGTTCTACTTGCCGTATGAAAGGCAATGGGTTCTTGATCGAAAACAGATGTTATGGCAATAAGCACCACCACACATTCAAAATATTAAGACATTTCTGAAATACACTAGCTGTTTCCCTTCGTAACATACGGCATTCTAGCAGATCTTAAAGGTCTATTTCGGTCAGTATTTCATAGCGTCACTTCTGTCCCCCTTCTTAAATATCGGAATTACCACTGATTGCTTTCAAGAAGGGGGTGAAGGTCCCTGTCACTTATTAATGGTCATTGAAAAGGCTAAACGTATAGGAGACAGTCTTCTTTTGAATTTGAAAGGTATATTTGTATCCGATGAAATGAGAGGTATGAACGGTATAAGAACAGTATCTAAATGTAATCCAATGATTACACAGGCCTCTATGTTGTGTCTTTGTTGATACATAATTGTCAACCTTGTACCATTGCAGAGTCCCTCTGGTGGCATAAGATTGCATAGTAGCATAATTATAGCACCTACTTTCAGTTTTAGCTCATAAGGAGGCGTTCGTCCTACAGCGTTCCGCTCTTTAGAGGCTGAAGCGTTGAGCCGGGAATTCAATGTTCATTGACACTGGAACCGCTGTGCCTTGTGTGAAAGGAAGTGGGGGTGGAAAGAAGTAACTTGAAATTATTCCGAATGTTTGCAAAGGTGGAAGGTGAAGGTGACCGCGTAGAACCGTGCTCATTCTGTTTGTGAAAATTATAGCTGTTGTTTAAGTGGAAGGGCACAAAGAGGTGCAGCTTGCCATTTGGACAGCAGAGGGCAACCTAACACTGATAAATTGCATCAGCCGAGTATGACACATTCCTAACCAGACAAAGCCTGTGTAGGGTGAAATGCATTGTTTCTCTGTGTTTTGCTGCCCTCCTGTTCATAAAAATGCTTTAATAAAAGGTCACACCTGGGATCAGGTTTGTATTTTTTCTACAGGTTTGTGTATATTTCTCTCTCAGGCTTGGCGGCGTAAAAACGCTGTTGTGATGTGCAGCACTCCTGCGATGATTCCCTTTTGATTCAAGGTCCAAGGGTCAAAAAAGTTCTTTACAATGTTTAGAGCTTTATTGTAGAAAAAAATGCCATTATTTTTCAATAAATTCTCGCATCTTGCCCAGATTTGTAGTAGCCAGCTGAGTGCAGGCAACTGCCGCGTTTCGCCACTGTCACGTGGCTTGTTCATATACATATGTGAGAGAGAGAGAGAGATGTTACGGCCTTAAGGAACTCTAAGCATTCTGTAAAATACAACCTACAAATTTAAAATAGACAATGGTTCTGTTGATGCAAAGTTTAAAGGACAGGTGATATGAGGCACAGCAGCAATGTGTTAATCCATGCATATTTACTGATCATCCTCTGTTATTGGGGGGGGGTAATAAATGCAAAAAACCTTTTCACTATGTAAACTTATAAATCATCACTGCTCTATTAAAACGATCAAATTATTCTCATTTGGAGCAGTGATCGAAGTGTACAAAAAAAAGTATGTAGTAAGGTAGTAGAACAACGTTCCCTTTGCCTCTCCCCCTTTTCTTCCCTGCCCCCTTCTTTCACCCATATTCACCATAATTTCTCCCCCCTGCAATTCAGCACCCCAACCAGGGTCCTTTCTTTCATCCCCTTCACAACCCACAATGCAGTGTTTTACAACAGTTTGTAGCAAGACTGAAGAAAACATGGGGAAAGAATGTGCATTTTAATGACTACTATTAGTGTGTCATTGCCCCCCCCCCTGCATATCGCCTCCAGCTCCAATCACCCACCATTCGCACCTCTTAAAGGGACATACCCAGGATTATATAGCCACTTACACATCCCTCCCATGGCTACACAAGCACCAGTGCGCCTACAGCAGTCCCCAGATCGCTGCCTGACTGCTTGGGAATGGGCTTCATGCGCGAGCAGTCCATTGAAATAGCCAAAGCTCCACCAGCACATGAGACGGCACAATGACATAGGATTGTTACCAGTTGAGCCTAAATTAAAATCTCCAGCAGTGGGAATATTACATTAAAAACAAAAAAGGGTCCGTTCCTACTTTTTCTCGGAACGGTCCTCCAGGACACAAAGTAAGGGAACGACGACAGGTTTCCCTGATTAGGTAAGTGAACGTCGTACCCTTTAGTTCCCTCCCACTTTGACCTCCGATTTGGAGAAAAAAGGAGGACTTCCAAGGATGTTTGCCAGGTGGCACTGTGACTTTGCCCGTCTATTCTACTCACACATTGCATGTTTTTTGCTTGCATTATATAAACCCAAAAGAGTACTGATGATGTTTAGCAAATATGTCCCAGCGCGACCATCGCATGGATGTGAATTGCACAACAATGATGAGTATGATATGATATGATAGTTTATTTATATAGCGCCCATACACCATGTGTTTCAAAGCACTTCAAGGCAAGAGAGGGAACAAGGGAAAATACAACGACATTTCTCCAGGCCATGAACAGTAAGCATGTGAAATTAACTATCGTACTCGGCCTGACGGCATTTCAGATAGTGCAAGAGCTAAGACCTAGATAAGGAAGGGAGGTGGAGAGTGGGAAGGAAATGGAAACAGACAAGCGACTAGCGTACTAGGCCTGACAACATTTCTGGTAGAGCCGGAGGAAAACAAAAGAAGGTTGAGGGGTGCAGAAAGGAAGGGGAGGAACAAAACAAGCGACTATCGTACTAGGCCTGACAACGTTTCAGATAGTGCTGGAGGGGGGGGGGACAGTAAGGGAATGCGGGATCGAGAGACGAGGTTGCTATCATACTAGGTCCAAGGACAATTCTGATAGAGTAAGCGCATAGAATAAAGTAAGGGGAGGAGGGGAGGATATAGGAAAAGGGAGAGGGGAGGGGAGAACAGAGAGTAAGCAGTCAAAAAGAGTGGAGAAGCAAGAGGGGAGAGTGAACACAATTGCAGAAGTCAGTAGTAACACAATGTTGCAAGCCAGGATACAAGATGATGATGGGAACAGCATGATTCAGGGCCACCACGAGTACAAGATGTAAAGGAAGTCCAGCATGAGAGTTGAGAAAGGTTGATGCACTGTGAATCAATGAAGTCCATAAAAGTAAAATCTAGCATTGGCCACAAGACAGTGATGGTGAAACCAGAATGTATCAGGACAGACTCCTGTGTGCAGGAAGGGGGCGGGGCATGTAAGCAATATTCAATCAACACTGCAGCAAAGTCAATGACTAGTCTGGGATGCTGAGGAAAACCCTTATTAATGTATTTTTATGTCCAGTTCAGTACTCTGGATGACCACCCTTGTATAACACCCCCCTCTTAGAATCCCCCTGACCCCACTGAGCCAAGAAGTAGGTTTGTTTTGCAAATTAAAAGGTTTATTTGAGAATTTAAACAAAATATATATATATCACACTTTATAATAAATTAATATCTGACAGTACACTTAGACATATGATGTTGATCAACAATGGGTAATCTGGCACTAGCACACTTCTTTACAATCAATGAGGAGTTAGTATAGGATGGATAAATTAGCAAAAATACTTTTATGATTTCAAGGGAAAAGCAATGAGGAATAAAATGCTGTACAGAAATACTTGATATGGTTTTAGCAAAAGATAAGATAATCACTTTTTCTCTGGCAATTCACCCCCATCCCCTATGCAATGTAAGAAATGGAAGGAGATGGAAAGAGGAGCACACAGTTCTCAGGAATGCAACCAAATGCAATACGAAATTCAGTTCCCCCCCAGCAAGCTTACAGGTAACAGGTAGGAGTTTGAAACACAGGCCTAAAATGCTTTTTAAATGTGATGGCAATGGATGGGAAAATGTGCCAATGATTTTAATTCCCTCTAGAGATTCAGGGTGAGTGGGAGATGCGTGTTGGTATTAGTTCAGGCTCACTTTAGCAATGCTCTATGAGTTATTACCAAGTTGCAAACGGATTTTAACAAAAAGAAAGAATGGAGCTGCTATTTTGACAAGTGGAGAAATTGAGCCAAAATCGCAAATCGCGGTAAATTTCGTGAGTGCGTGAATCGTGATTGCAGAAAAAGGAGTAGGACGTCGGTTCTAGGCTTGTTGGGAAGCTTAGATTCTAAGCTTTCAGAGGAAAGTTAAATCTCGTCCCTAACCCAAACGGTTCCAGAGATACGGACGATTACATAAAGGTAGTTTTTCGGATTTAAAGTAAAACTCAAAATGACAGGTGACAGCTTGCAGCTGCAGAATTTACAGGTGACAGTTGTGCAGCTTTAAAAATGACAGATGACACGATTTCTAGGAGGCAGTTCTACTTAGGTTAAAATAGTTTGGATTAGATTATTTTAACTAAGAGATTGGTTCTGCGCAGTTCTGCTAGGTACTCACAATATAAATTTGAACTAGGCCTCGTCACGGATCTGGTCAACACGTCCGGCTGCGGTTCTGTCTGCTCGGCGGGTGAATCAGGCACCGGTTCTACTCACAGCGATCTGGGTCAGCTCTGCTCTGCTGGTCTAGCCTCTCTGGATTCAGCGGCCTCTGGTTCTGGATACTGCTCGGCTTTCTGGTCCGGATCAAGTGGATTCTGGATGTAACACTGCTTTCTGGGTACTGGCAAGAGTTCTTGGCAAAAGAATTCAGACAGCTCGCCCGGCTGTGGAATAGTTTGCAAATGATTTTGAGGCCTGCTGACAAATACTTTTGCTTGCAGTGGGCCTTCTTGGTTCAAAGTTCTGTAGTCTCTGTTTAGCTTGGAAGTCTAAGTGTTGGATCTCTGGATGTGAAGTCGTCGGTCAGCATGCTCCGCAGCAAATGGAATTGAATGTCTCTACCTGCCCCAGCAGTCTCTTTTTATGTGTTTTGAAAATGGGTGTGTGCCTGGGCCTAGCTAAACCTGCCCATCTCTACTTGTCATTGGCCCAATTCTCACCTCTCCCATGATTGGGGGAAGGAAATGGATTGTCATCATGATGAGGTCTGTTTATGGGTCAGAGGATCCTCCCCTGGTCAGTTTGCCCACAAATCTATATTTGATTCAAATACATCTTTCCCAGATATACAATTTGTTGAAATTACATGTGCACATTATATATTCCTTATGGTCCATGCTTGTCCGCCTCTGATCTTCCTGGGGGCTTGCATTCAAAAATGACAACATTTTGCGCTTTTAAACTGGTTTTGCAATATCGGACATTTACCCAAAATTACACACATGTGCGCAAGGAATATGGACATTAATTGATGAAGTGTCAGATTTTTAACATGCAGACATTTGGAGTGAGACCCTATTTTCCGCTAGCAACCCCCCAGAATACACCACAGGGTCCTAACGTCTCTCAAAATGTTCACAGAAAAATCACAAAAATAATGATATTACTTATATAATTCTGACAAGTCCGCACTATGAGTTATCTATCTTTTTAAAATTATGCTCTGGTCAAAAAGGGGTGTGGCTTCCCACATCACATGGTGGAATAACTGGTTTATCCACTTACCCCAAGCCAGCTTGTTCACAGAGGCACAGCTGCCCCCCAGTTTCTCCCAAGAGGAAGCTATTTTACGACGCCCCCAATATAACATTTGCCTGAGTCCAGGACAGGCCTTTGTTCAACTCCCTGTAGTGCCCAGCTGCTCCACCCCTAATCTAATCAGAGAGGTGTTAACTCCTTTTGGCCAGGGGCAGAGTGGCTGAGCATCCAGTTTGAACTCCTGTCGGGGGTAGTTGTCAGGCATAATTCAGTTTCATTAAGCCAGCTTTCAGCTAAATGTCACTTTCTGTTCCCAGTTTTCTACATTCAAATCAAACTGACAATGTTTACCTATACATTAAATAATTACTTCCTTCAAGTCATTTCAGAATATAGTTTTACATTGTATCCACCTCTTAGCAAGTCTTTCCTTGGTCTGGTTTTGTTTCATTTGTTCAGTTTTACACAAAAGTCTGTTGGTTTTAAAACACCGGCTTTCTGATAGTGGGGAGTACTGGTAATGCAACCATTTTTGGGATTAAGAAAATGAATTCCCCACAGTTCTGGGTTGCTTTTGGCAATCAGCATTGCCATTCCCAATGGTTTCAGGCTACTGTGTGTGTAGACCAATGGTGGTTTTAGGCAGTGCCCTCCTGTGCTCACAACATAGGCAAAAATGGGTGGCAGCCTATTCTTCATGTTTTCCCTGTGCACTCTCTGGGGAGTTCTGGCCATCATGATGTTTTCCATGCCAGTACTGCACAGTTTTATTGTAGGGCTTGGATGCATGGGTAAAAACATCCCACAGGCACAAGGGAACAACACGGGGGGACCAGAGAGGGTGGGGATGGCCTGTGGGGACAGAGGGTGTAAACACATGTTGGTGCATGCTTACCTGCTGTTTTAGCAGGGGGTTGGGGGGGGGTCGGACCCTGGATCCTCCTGGTCCGAACAGGTCCAAACAGGAATTTGCCTTTTCTTTGACTGCCCTTCACTTTGGACGCCCGGGCGAGAACGTAGATTTATTGGGCGTGTCTCGCGGATGATAAAGCTGTGTGTAGGCTTGTGCTATGAGACAATGGCACTGATCACACCTGGGTCGACATGCAAGCATTCAGTTTGCTTTGCTCTGTTATTCTGAACTGGGGGTCAACTTGCAGGGGTGTCTAGAGGCTGGCGCTTTGGCATGTGCGATTTAGCGACTGAAATGACCTATTCAGAACCCAACTAGAGTGAACATGTAATGGATTCTAATTGTATTCAACTTTTTGGCAGTACCTTAATCCTGAGTTCCCACTAGGCCACGAAATAAAGTCCAAACTGATAAGATAGGTAGGGAATGAATGAACAGGCGAAATCCTGAAAGGAGGAGAGACGAGTCAATGTGTTATTCTTCATTGAATTAAGACAGCATTGCCGCCAACTAATAGCAGCTGTTAACATCTGATGTAGTTTGGAAATGTACATGCATATATTATTATATGGTCATTGGATATATATTATTGTATGACTAATTAGATGCAATGGAAAAGAAGCCCAAAACTCTAGGTCCTCTTGTAAAAAGTTAAGAAACACGACTAGAATTAAACTTCACCTAGTAGACTCCCAATGTGCGGGTAGGAAGGAAAGCCAAGAAGGGCAGTTCATAGAAGGAGGCATGTGCTGCAAAGTGCCCTCTGCATGCCGAATCCCATCACTCTGCAAGCAAGTGGGCACACAGACCTGCGACTCGCCCCTCCACACGTCAAGCACATTCCCAAATGCTGGATATGCACTGGGCTACTGCACATGTAGTGTGGGGGGGGGGGGGGCGGGTGACCTTCTCTCCGCTACATGCAGATGCTCAGTTGCAGCACCCGTGAATTCCAGGTTTACATTTACATCCCTGTGCCAGGGGCGGAAATGTATCCATCACGGGCAAACCGATGCCTGGTGATGTTCATACCACGCCACCACTGTGCTTGCCCCATGAACGAGAAGGCCGGGCCAAGCGGGAACTGACACGGTGACTGCATCCCTCCATGAAGCGCCTAGATACCCCCGGGTTATATGCTCTTTATAAATGACTAAATAAATAAATAAATAAAATAAAAATCAGGCCTAGGCCCTGGGATACGGCTGTGGCTCGCCCCTTTCATGCACATTCTGCTGGGCCTGGTCAAACGGCACATGCTGCTCAGAGTCAACTCCTGAGAATCACCTGCGGAAGGCACACTGACGTTCGACTCGTGTCGCGAGGACACTTGCTACTCGAGAGCGGAAACATAGGAGCAGTTGACTGGCATAAAGGGGAGCTCTGGGGGCTAAAATACATAAAATGGAATGATACAATTGTTAAATACTTTTTCATCTCTGTAAAAGGGGCACATTACTTGGGCCCATCTTTCCAAATGCACATGGCCAGAGAACCACTCGCACCCTACTTCATGGAATCGGCCTTGCTGGCCACATTCGCTTGCACGGTGTTAAGGCCACTTTTGCTTCACAGGCCATCCCGGATATAAAATGTTTGCTTGATGGTCTATACAAGAATAAGAAAACAACCTAAAGTGGACACTAAACTAAGGAACTAAACTGAGGGCACATCATTCTAAAATACTCGTGTGTACAAACATTATCAAAACATAAAGCAAAGTCTTTCCCAGAACGGGCCAATAGGAACATGAATATTTGCAATAACAGATAATTCGATTCTACTCAAATAAGGATTAACATTGCCAGAGATGTTGGGGATACAATGGTAACTCTGGGGTACAATGATTGGCGACAAGGAGGAGAGCGGGGATTTCAAAGGGCAGAACATTTTAGGAGTTTGCAGACGGCCCACCGTGGGCCAGACTACCCAAGCCGGAGGCTGCAGCTGGCCCAATGCACACCAGCTCGCCTCATGGTCTCTGCTCCTACTGTTACGTTGATCCTACTTTGGGGGAGCAGAGCACCTCCAGCGTGGGGTGCAAACGCGGAGGCTTGATTGGCAGAGCTTGGTAATGTTTGTTCATTCAGACGTTCTGCTCGTCGATCAGTTTCCCTTATTTACACGGTGCTTGCCCCATGCAAACGGGGAACACCCCATTATAAACTCAAGCCTGCCTAGGAAGACATGTCCTTGGTATTGTGGGGAGGGCAAAGAGTACCCTTGTGTAACGCCCGACCGAATGTGGCTCGCGCCGCTGGCACTCATTCCTCAATCGAGCCTAGCTGGAGAACAAGAGCGTCCATATAAAGAATGGTGGCTTGAGACAAAAGAGTTAAGCGGGCAGCCAAAACAGCCTTCCTGCATGATCTGCCCAGGTACAAACGCTCATGCTAAGCACGAGCACTTTGATTTTTGTGTTTACATTCGAATTGTACTAACAACATGGTTTTAGGCGACTAATCGGTTAATTATTGTATCTCAACTAATACAATCTAAAATGTTTTAGATGACAGGTAAATGAGTATAATTAGATGAATTATGTAATTGTTAAGTAAAAATAACAGTAATTTAGCATTTATATAGCGCGATGAACCATCAGGTATTAGAGCGCTACATATTACCCACAGTGTGGTGCTCATATATGGACCTCGGAGGGATGAAAGGCTGAGTTTGGCCCTGCCGGGATTCGAACTTACATCAGTGGGCTCTGCACAGATGTCAAAGCGAGCTCTCTACACGCTGTGCTATCCTTTATGTATGCGTTTGTGGTAGACTGGATTGCCTTGCTGATCATTTTTGACGCAATGAAACTAGCATGGAAGTAGGAGCTGTGTAGTTGTGCCCATCTTTTTCCTCAATGCATGCACACCATGACCTTTGTGCACAACTGCACTGGAGCCTAAATTGCCTGGTCAGAGGTGTGGGACATCCTTTGAGACCAGGATGATACAGGTGTCCGGGGGCATCAGGACTAAGATGGTGCCCTAACTGGGTGAAGTATAGACAGACATTATTTCACATGCTTTAAAAAAAAGCTGACTAATCCATGCAAAATAGCAAACTGAAAATGCCATAGTCATAAAATAAAAAGTGAAACCTACTGGTGAACCGACTATCAATTCTTACAACTTAGCTTCAGGAAGTCAGTCAATTCACTTTGTTCTGGACAAATAATGCTCTTCATAAAAGTACGTGAACAAATAAATCAAGTGATACGAATACAAAAATATATTTAAAAAAATGTAACATTTAGTTCTAAAAAGAGCTATTTCAGATATGTAGCTCAGATTGTTAGCACCAGTTTGGTATAGAAAAGTACATCAAGTGCTGCATGTGCATCATAAAGTGCCAAAAAATGCAGAGCGGCTTTTGTAACCAATGATAATAATGTGTCATGTATATAGCGCTTTTGCCAAGCGCTGTACAGAGAACCAATTTGCAATTATCCCCTGTAAGGGTGCAGAAGTACGAGTGGTGGCATGTTTGTTGGCAAAGACTTATTTATAGAGGTGACAGGAAAAGAAGTGCCCATCTTGCCCTAGATTACTTGGAGAGGTCGCCCTACCACAAAAAAATACTAAGGGCTCTGTCAGATGTCTGTACAGTAAAATTCCTACCCGCCTCTGTCCAAACCTATTTCTGTCCCTTACACTTTAAAAAAAATGAAGAAAACTAGGTGGCCGGAAGAAGGCACCTCTCATACTGGATATATACTCCACGGCTAAGTCCTCGCTAAGTAAGCCTTGTAAAAAAATATTTAGCTTCCATGTTAACTTCTAGAAAGTTCAATCCAACTTTGATAGAACACAGTTCCCCAAGCTTCTGGGGGGAACCTCTTCCTCTGTCTGTACTTCAATTCCTAAATGTTTTCTCTGGTCTGGTACACTTTCCTGCCAGACTTGACCGTGGCCTTCATTTTGCCCCAAAACACAATGTACAATTATCTCCAGATCACCAATGGTATCAAGTCTGGTTCACTGTACTGCCAAACTTGACTGTATATGTTAAGAGTTCCAAAATGTCTTTCTCTTTTTGACAAAGGGTTCCTGGCCCCTTCTTCTGGTCCCTAATACCTCTTTTCCTTTACTCTGGGGTCCAGCCCATTCATTATATGTTTTTTCGCACTGGTGTGGGTTCTTGACCCTTATATCTATCTATGGTGGGCTTCCCCCCTTGCATATGGGTCCCACATACTGCTCTTCTGTTTTTGTGGGTTCCCCATCACTGTTTCACCAAATGCCCACTTGAACAGGCCTGGTATACTCTCGTACCAGGCACTGTTCAATATAGGCTTACTCACAAAGTTTGAATCAAGTTGTATAATTACTCTGTAATCCCCTTTGGCTTCTCGGGATATATGTTTCACAAAGTTTGTAGCAAATTGCAGAATTCCTCTGTTATGCCAGTTTACTTTTCACAGTGTATTTATTTCCCTTTTAAATCCCTTCTGCTCCATCAGTCCCCCAATAACCGGTCCAACCCTTTCCCTAACTTTGGGAAGTCTTGGTGCGCTCTCAAGTTTCTCCTGGAGGCAGAGCTGAGCTTCTGAGTTGGTGTCGTGCTCGGCATTCTGCCGTCTGTGTCTCTGCAGTGTTATACTCTCCCTCATGTCTTTGGCTGCTCACGTGCTTGTTCTCAGTATGCTTTCACTGGTCGGGCTTCCCTTCTCTCTGCCACTGCCCAGGCCCCTATTGCTTGGAGCTCTTGGAGAATCGCATCTCTCATGGACCGCATCTCGGCTTCCAGCCTTTGGGTGCCTGGCTCCTCCAGGAAAGGCTTGATGCAATATCCAGTCCTTCCCTTGTAAGCTGTACCACATGCATTGGTTCCGCAGTGGGCATTTGCCTCCTTGCTCTCTCTTGTTCGTGTCAGTGGTGATTTGTATTTTATCTGGGTAAGCCTCACTCTTCCTCATCCCAGTATGATTAATGAAACCCTCTACTCTACTGTAATACATAAAGGTATGGGGGACCAGAGCGGACAGAGTGGGGTATAAGGACAATGGAGACAGCAATGGAGGCGGTGAATACCACATTCTCCCAACGCTATCACTGGTCTGGTTTTCCTCCCCATGAAATCCACTTGCCGAGTAGCACCCCCGGGGGGGACTCTCGGGTAGCGGCCTCGCGTCCCTGACCTCATGGAAGCAGTGACAATACCCTTCACACACTCAACCAAAGTTGGCACTCATTTAATCAACCTCTGAAGAATGAATGGCTGATTTGACTTTGCAGGGATTTGAACCTGCGGCCTGCAAATCGCAGCAGTGAGTGCTCAAATAGCTGAGCTATCTTACCATCAACAATCTAAAGATAGGCTGCAAGAACTTCAGTCTCCGTTTTTTTTTAAACAAAACAGGCCACATGGATAAGAAATGAGGGAGAGTTTCCAAGGAAACAGCTGCCAAAGATAATAAGAGTCATTGCCATTTGTTGCTGGAATGGATCTTCGTCTAGGTTTTACAATCCATGCTAGGTGCTCCCCATACCCAGAATCCATTTGTCATAGTAGATCAGATGGAACTCCGGAATCTCAAATTGTGAAATGCTTTCATTATTTTCAGTCAGAGTTGAACAACAGCTGGAGAGACCTTTCTGGATCTCTGCAGTAATTATATAAATATTACTAAAAGGCATCCCACATCAAGTCACAGCAAAGACAATAAGGACATGTTTTAAAAGACACATTGTTTAAGAGATCAAGGCAACCTGACCCTTCCAAAGATGTAATGTATTGGTTGTTTTGTATGTTATCCACAACCAATGGGATGGATTTCACTAGGATCAGATTGAAACTTCACAATAAATCCAGCCAATGACCTACACTGTGTGCAAAATATGCCTTTGACTACAGGTGTGGAAAAGCAAAAATAAGTGAGGGCCGAACTACCCCAGAGTACACATCGAACGAGGCTGCAGAAGTGGAGTGTATGATGCAAGAGCCTGCAGCTGGATCATAATGCAAAGGCATTGTTGGTAAACCGAAATAGACAAAATCTTAACCCCTTAAGTGCCAGGCTATTATGCAGGTCTATGCAAAAATAGTGGCTTCTTGGCACCAACACAAACGGAGATCTCGGCCGTCAGTGCACCAGTGGGCTTATGGAAAGAGATGGGGTTCAAATGTCTTGCTCAAGCTTTGTCCTCGGCCTCAAGCCCTGGGATCGTATCTCTCCAGCCCTGAAATCTCTCCACTGGCTCCCAGTGGATACAAGGATTACATTCAAAACCCTCAGCATTGTCCACAAGGCTTTCTGGGGCCTGGGTCCAAAATACCTTCAGCTATCCCTCCGCAAATACCTACCCTCTCGAGCTCTTTGCTCCACTACCGCTGACTCCCTCCAGGGCAATCGTTTTTCAAAGAAACGAGCTGGGGGTAGATCTCTATCTTCAGCTGTGGCCTCTCTCTGGAACAGCCTCCCTGCCAATCTAAAACTTGAGGAAAACCATCTCCGGTTCCGGAAGACCCTCTAGACCCTCCTCTTTGCTTCTGCCATCGCTCCCCTTCTCCCCTGCTGATCTGCTCTCTTGGCACTGTGCACCTGGCCACCCCCTGTCCCCTGGGCCCAGTTACCCGCTAACCCTGCCACCGTCCTTCACTGCCTCCTGGCCACTCCTTGTACTGGGGACTGTATCTGTACCCTTACAGCCCTCCCCATTTTACTTCTTTTTCTGCACTTATCAGACTTACCCAGTCTGCTTGCTGGCTGCACTACCATTGTTTATTGCCCCCATTTTATATTTATTTTTTATTTATTATTTATTATTCATCTGCTCCGCACTTTCCACTCTCCCCTTCCATGCACTTTTTCCCTTTTCCGATTCCCGTGCACTTGCGTTTTCTCAATGTCACTGGGCCTAGTAAGATCATTGTTGTTGTTGTGTTCTGAGGTGTTGTGTTCTCCCCTGTTCACCTCCCTTGCCTAGTCACACTCTGAAACACCTGTGTACGAGCGCAATACAAATAAAATATCATATCATACGATGGGTGGTATTTCCGAGGTCTTCATGTAGTGAGTTCCAAACTTTAAGGGCCAGAACGGAGAAGCAGTGGCCTCCAAACCAAGAGAGTTTGGACCTCTGCACATCCTGTTACGATGAGGTGTGCCATTGGAATACTACACAATACAATATTTGGACTAAAGAATACTAAGCACCATGGAATATTTAAAAGGTAACAGCATTGTTGAAGGCACAGGTTCTGTGGGGTACCCCGTCAACATTTTGAATTAACACAAGTGAGCAACCAAGCACAGCTAAACAAATTATAGGGCCGTACCCTTAAGTGCCAAGGACGAGTATGCTCGTCCTTTTTGCAGAGACTTGCATAATAGCCTGGCACTTAAGGTTTTAATACTTTATTTTGCCCATTTAGCGATAGTATATCCGGTGAACCAGGACAATTGTCGGACAAAGCAGCAATTAAATAATGAACGAAAAATTCACGCAAATAAATAAAACACTCAACATGTTCCCGAAAGGAATTCTCAGACTATAAATAAAATATGAAATAATAAACTATTAAATGAAATGAAACTGAAAGAGGGTTTAGAGCAGGACTCTGAAGCAATCTGCGCATTGGCAGGGTTCATAGCAAGTTGGGCCCAGGGGGTTGTAAAACTGGTTAGGAAGACAAGTCTGGGGAAAGGTCCAATGGTCTCCGGAAGGTGGTCCCTAGACGGGAACGAGGATTCCGAGGGTGGGCTATGAAAATGGCAAAATCGCTGAATTTCTAGCCGCAGAACTAGTGCACTCCCTAGCCACCAGCAGGGGCCAGATTACAGAAACGTTGCACATTTGCACGGTATTAGCAATAGGGCAAAGCTTGCCCTAGGGAAAAAATGAATTGTAAGGTAAATGTTTGCCCTAATGCTCGCACCATGCAAAATTCCACTTGTCATGGTGCAAAGGTTTTCGAATATGTCCCCAGTGTTTTTAACACCCCTAGTGACCGTGAAACTTTGCAATTGCGCAGGTGCAACGTTTCTATAAACTGTCGCACACTGAATGTTTCTGCGTTAGCGTCTTTTAGACCAACGGGAGTGCTGGCGATGAAGCAGGAAGTTTTTCCAACGCCTTCCGTTATTACCAGCCATCCCCGTTACGGGTAGGGCGGCATTTACCTCAGGCAGCAATTCTGGAACATCCTGGACGGTGAATAGCTCAGTCAAAGCAGGGACATTTCCCCATCACTCTTCCTCCAATAAAAGGTGGAGGCTTTCTGCCCCACGCACGACAAAACCTATTGCCCCGCAAGCTCCACCCTTTTACTTTTGGGACTAAAAGTTGCAGGGGAACATCAGAGGTTGCACATTTTATCATCTACGATGTTCAGATTTTCACCGACTTGTGAACTCACAATGCGCAGAAAGGTTAGCACTGACTTCTGACTGAGTCTCTCTGCAAGACTGCAGGGCTGTAAACTGTCGCTGCTCCTGCCAAAAGGAACGGAAATGTACGATAAGAGACGTGGTGTTCATCTGAAATCCCACGAGCAACATTAAAGCCATTTAAACAGCCCCATACAAAGAAAGCTTATGATTGCCATACCAACTTCAACAGAAAGGAAACAAATTAGATCAATTTTCTTATTATTGAGTATCATTGAAAATATCTATCATCATCAAATTATTTATGTAGAAAATAAATCCATGTTTTCATCACACGAATTACCCCACTAGTGTGAGGGGAGCCTGCACATATTTGAATTATCAAGTTTGGGAGACAGACAGACACACACACACACACACACACACACACACACACACACGAGAAAAATAAGGCCAACTAAAATGCAATTTAATAGTTTCCTAATGATTGGGAGTCGACATGTTTCGTACAGCGGTGCTACTTCAAGTGTGATGGTGTGTGATTAACGGAACACTTGCATGTCAAATTCAAGTTCATCTCCTTTATTGTAATGCAATGAGACAGTTTAATGAGAAGACACCCTCAACACAGGCAGTTCCTTCCCTCCCCTCTGAAGTGGTTATGCAACAAACTATTTCACAGATTTCCTTTTAGCACCATCTCAGATGTATCATGCCCCTTGGACCCTCGCCCCTGACCAAAAATGAGCCAAGAACCAGGCCGGTGTATGGGAAATATATTGGTATTTGTTTAAATTAACAGTAATAGAAATTAGCACAAATATTTCAAAAGCACCACACAATCAACTTCTCTAAGCATAAATAAATCACAAAAGTGAGTTAGAAAAAACACAGACCCAATCCTTAATTTCTGCAAAATTCACTGCACCAAATAATTACACTGATCAATAACAAAGGCACTTATGTAATGTGGTGTGAATTTGATTTTCCTGCAGGATTAAAAGGGTAGCAGTAGGATTTAAAGATTGGTAAAAATACATATGGCAATTACAATTTTGCCCAATTTTGGTTTATAATAAACACAGGGTGATTTACCGCTTTGTTTTTCAGATGCCAACCCCACACCCCCTTGCTTTGGCCTAGGTTGGGAAGTCAAACAGAAAAATTGGAATGCTTTGGGGAATTTTGGATTTCAGACCCCCCACCCTTACTGAAAAGGTCTGTGTTGGGGAAGCTGGACAAAACGGTTGGACTGATTTAAGAACAATAGACATCCCTTTCCTTAAATAAGTCGAGTCACTGGACAACAAGGATTACCCAATTAATGTATAGGATATCGTTTTCAGCACACACTGGGAAGTGAGCTGTGTTAATTTCAAATTTTAACAAAATTCACCCCACAGTGTTCTGCCAAATGGGGAATTAAATTAATATTTTTGGTTATGTAGGCTAAGGAGCTACACAGATTTGCCCCCCGGCCCACTATAAAGGGAAGGGATTCAAGGCAAGCAGACTCCCCCCACCTTTTGGTTTCCCAGGTCCCAGTTCTACTTACATAGCAAGCCTCCGTTTAAGGTTCAGGAAAGCCAGCTGCATCTCAGGACACTCTGGAAAGATAGGGCAGGGATCTGGTCACTCCACTTTCAAAGGTGGCCTCCCGCTCTCCAACACAGAACCCAGTCCTCATTGAGTCCTTCCTAGAAATAGACAGCTCCACCTATATAGCAGTGATGACACCACCAATTTTATAATCTTGGGGAAGTACCCAGCAATAATCCCTGCCACTAGGGTTGGACAGTTACCCTTCTCTCACCTCCCAAACCCAGCCTCCAAATAAGGGTTGGTTTAGGGGTTTGGAGCAACATATGGCAATTCCCATTGGTGACTCAACAGAAATAGGAGAACCCAAATGATCACTCAACGGTGGTGAACGTCTACTTCAATTTTCAGATTTATAAATATTTCAAAAACAGGGACCACTCGAATGGCTTCAGATACATTTTATACCTACATTTCATCTAGACAACTAAATTTTGTCTCAAAATAAATTAGCATCAATGGCTGACATTTTGCTTTTATGTGTAATTTATCAACAGTGATACCCTGTACGTTTAAGTTTGTACCATTGAAAGAAGATACAGAGTTGTAACTATGACTATAGTCTTTGGACATAATCACTCCTGGAGAAAGTCCCTTAGGAACAGAGAGGACTGAAACATGTTGAGTTAATGTCTTTGGATACTAGCGAAAACAACTGACCTAAAGGACCATATATAGGTCCACAGAATTTAATTAAAGGAAGGGTTGAGCTCTTGTAGTTTAATTCTCTGCTCTTAAGGAATGGAAGCAGTCTAGATGTCCCTTTTTTCAATGTTTGTTTGAAAATTATGTATGTCATTTATATTTGTATATGCTGCTATGAGTAGTTGTACAATTAAATATTAAAATGTTGTTGGTCTCATATAAAGAGATTTTTAATTGAGAGATTTTGTACTTTAATAAAATAATGAAAAATTCCTCCTGGTGTGAAATATTAAGGGGTTAACGGTTGATAAAAATTCCCATTGGTCATCATCCCTTGTTCTCCTTTCAACTTTTTGGGAAAAACTAGTTATGTATCACAGCTTCATAATTTTACTAGCAACTGCCAGACTAAACACATTTTCTGTTTCCGCTAATCAACGGGAATTGGATGAGCCGACCACCAAATCTGTATCATGTAGCATGGCCATATGGCACCTTTCTGCCGTTTCCATAAAAAGCACAGCTTTTATGAATACATAGGTTATTAAGCATACCCCCAATTTCAATTGCCACCCGCTCACCAGCTCTCACATTTGGAACATGTTCAGATCAGACGGGATACCTAGTTTAACTGGCCCTTACAGTACCCAGAGTTACAGGAAAATGAATTTCATATACCTAAAATAAACTGGAAATTACATAAAAACGGCACATAGATGAAATCCATCCGCTTTAGGATTGCTGAGAAAATGGCCTAAATGATAATAGTCCTTTTATATAAATTGTGGATCTTCATGTGGGACAAATGGTCCTGCGCCTGCTTTCGGCCATTTGTTTTCACTGGTTCAGCCTGTACCTTTATCAGTCTCCTTTGTGTTGGAAGCTTGCTCTTTGAAGTGGGTGCCCCATTTTCACACATATTAGTCATGCTGCAGCCAAGGATGACTTTTCTTGAAGTCCATGCTTTCAGAGCCAGCAGGTCTGTAGTACACTGAATTTCGATGCCTTTAGCAGGACATTTTTATTGCAGTTGTTCATTAGATGGGAGATGTGACCTCCAGGCTGGTAGTAGGGGGTGCCCTTGTGAAGTTTTGACTACAGCCAGCAAAAGGGTCTGCATTGGGCTAACATTTGTTTCATGAAGACAAAGTGGCTCTTCAAATGTTACTGGAGTTTTGTGGGTGAAACATAATATACATTGCTATTTGTCAACCCACACATCATGTTTTGTTTTACCGATTTTTCTGTGAGCAGTGTTATTTCTTTTACTTTTACTTTTTCAAAAACCGTTTTTATTTGCACACACATGTGCAGGCCGTTTTTGTTTCCAATGTTTAAAAATGATGTTTTCCATGTGACAGGAATCTTCGATTCCTCCTATTGTAAATGAAAATGCTGATTATCCACTGCCAATGACAGGTAGGCTCCTTTCCACATGCCTCTTTAATTGTACTTGAAAAACTAAGCTAGGCCATTTTTGTTTCAGTGTTTAAAATCTTGCTATTCATGTGAAAGGGACTTCTATTTGGTGCCTTTAAATGCACCCCACAACAAGGAGGAATGCCAAGAGTTTTGTGGAAACTCAAGAGTGATGGCTGCGGAGAATAATCTCAGAGCAGAGAGAAAACTAAAAAAGATGTGAACTGGGATTCGTTCTGAACTGGACCCAATGTCTAAGTCAAATAGCACTCGCTCTCAAAAGCAGTACCGATTTTCCAAGGCCCATATCATCAAACATGGCCACTGTCATAGTGCCAAGTTTCCAATTAAAGAGTCTTGCAGTAAAGATTTTAGCTTTAATCTTTGGTCTCCTGCATGTTGTCTCGTGGAGTGCATTCAAAGGCCCCAAACTGAAGTCCCTTTCACATGAACAGCAGGATTTTCAACACTGAACCAAAAACTGCTTGGCCTGGATGTTTTTTTCAAGTTAAATTGAAGAGACATGTGGAAAAGGAGCCTGTCACTACCACTGGAACACAGCATTTTAATTCACAAAAGAAGGAGGAATCGAATATCCTTTTCACATGGAAAACAGGATTTTTAAATCATGACACAAAAATGACTTGCATAGGTGTGTGGAAGCAAAAGCAGTTTAAATGTGAACATGTATCACTGCTAACATGGAAATGTCGGGAAAAGACATGATTTGCAGGGTTGACAAAAAGTAATGTAGATTATGTTTCACAGACAAAATACTAGTGACATTTGAAAATCCACTTGCCATTTGCAAACCCTTTTTGCTGGCTCTGGGCAAACGTCACAAGGAAATCTCCCACTGGCAGTATAGATGTTACATCTTCCATCTAATTACCAACTGCAATAAAGTGTCCTGCTAAAGGCATAAAAAAAAACAGTGTTCTGCAGACTGGCTGGCTCTGAAGACAGTGACTGCAGGACAAGTTCCCCTTGGCTGGAGCATGACCAATATATGTGAAAATTGGGCCAACAACTTCAAAGAGGAAGCTTCCAACATAAAGGGACTGATAAAAAAGAAAACTGGGTACAGGCTGACCCCGTGAAAACAAATGGCTTGAAGGCAGGAGAATGGCCATTTGTCCAACATTAAGATTCTCAATTAATTTTAAAAGGACGGTTATCATGTAGGCCTTTCTCTCAGTAACCATATGTTGTAGAGATTTCATGTATATACCATTTTCTAAGTAATTTCCAGGTGATTGTAGTGATATCAAATACCTCCACCCTGTGACTCAGGGAACTAATGGCCAATTAAACTAGGTTTCCGCTGATCAGAAAATGTTCCAAATGTGAGAGTTGCACGGGTGGAGAATACATTTAGGGATATGGGTAATAACTTACATATTCATAACTGTTATGCGTTTTATGGAAACGACAGTAAAGTGCCACATGGCTGTGCAACATGGTACGGCTCATCTAATTCACCATGATTAGCTGAATCAGAAACATATATTATGGCAGTTGCTAGTAAAATTATGAAGTTGTTATATACATAACTAGTTTTTGTCAAAAAATTGAAAGGAGAACAAAAGGTGATTACACATGGGAATTGCCATAGGTTGCTCCGGACCCCTAAACCAAACCGGATTTGGAGGCTGGGTTTGGGAGGAGAGAGCAGGTTAGCGGTCGAATCCTAGTTGTGAGAACTATGGCAGGGTTCTTCCACAAGATTGTAAAAGTGATGGTGTAATTGTTGCTATATAAGGGGGACTGCACTAGGAGGAGGGGACAGACATACAGAGCTGGTGAAATCTACCACCAGGAGGGCAGCAGAAACTTACCATCTGCCAGCTGTAAGGAAACACCAGAGGAGATTGCCGAGAGTGCATCTGGGTGGCGCTGTCTATTTCTAGGAAGGCTTCAAAGCTGACTGGGTCCTATGGTGGAGAGCGGGAGGCCTTCTTTAGGAGTGGAATGATCAGACCCCTGCCCTATCTTTCCAGAGTGTCATGAGAGGCAGCTGGCTTTCCTGAACTTTAAACAGAGGCTTTCTATGCAAGTAGAACTGAGCCCTGGGAAACCAAAATGTGGGAGAGTCAGCTTGCCTTAAATCCTTTCCCTTTATAGTGGGCAGGGGCAAAACTGTGTAGATCCTTAGCCTATTTAACAAAAAATATTAATTTAATTTAATTCCCCATTTGGCAGAACACTATGAGGTGAATTTTGTTAGAATTCAAGATTATAAAAGCTCACTTCCCAGTGTGCACTGAAAACTATAGCCCATAATTTAATCGGGTAATCCTTTTTGTCCTGCTGACCACAACATCTTTAAAGAAGAGGGGGTTCTTTGTTCTTAAATCAGCCAACATTTTTATCCAGCTTCCCCAGCACAGGCCTTTCAGTGGGCGGGGCTCTGAAACCCAAAATTCCCCAAATAATTCCAATTTTTCTGTCTGACTTTCCCAGCAGAGACCAAAGTGGGGGGTCGAGTGGGATCTAAAAAACAACCCGCTTAATCACCCTGTATTTGTTTTAAACAAAAAGTTTGGGCAAAATCATAATTGTCATATGCATTTGTACCAATCTTGAAATCCTACTGCTGGCCTTTTAAGCCTGCAGGAAAATCAAAATCGCACAACACTACTTGATAATGCCCCCCTCCCTCCGCAGTGTGCTTCTCAGATCAAACTGCTTGACTCGCTCATTTGCTGATCAGAAGCAGTAAGTGTGATAAATATCGAGAAAGGGTGGACAATCAAACACGCTAACAGAGGGAATATTTCCCAGTGCACTGTACCATCATTTGAATTTTGGGAATGTACACACTCTTCTAAGAGTAGAGCAAAGAGGTAGATTGTGGCAATATATTCTGGTACCGGAGGACTGGTATACTGCCACCACTTCACAACCAGGAGTGGTGCAGCTTTACAGTGGACATCTTGGATCATTGGCCTTAAACTTGTGTATGTTGGAATGAAGAGCAGCCTTTGCACATCCTCGGAGAGGGATGTAGTCCTAGAACATTCTCCTAGCCAGAAGTAGGTGTTCAATCATTTAGCGAACCAGAGTTAGGGTAACCAGGTGGGTATTGTACATTTATGTGTTCAGCCTTGCACATAAGTCACTCTGTGTCCGATCAGATTTCATGGGTACAATGCTGTTCGAGAAGAAGCGTGTTCTGGGTTCTTCAGGAACAACCAAAAAGGACTGAGGGCCTTTCAAGTGAAAGTTACTCCTGATGTAGTTGTAAGTTAGACTTCAAAAGGATACTCCGAGAAATGAGAGGTAACTTACTACTGGCGGAAAAACACTGCAAGTTGCACCAAATGCATTAAAGATGGTCCACATCCAACAATAAATGGTGGTCTGAGACTAGCTTGCTCCAGCGTAACTTACTGCACGTCAGAGAAGGAAAACATGTTTTTAAAATTATTGAAACTATCTCGTTGCAAAATATGTGTCCATCACATTTCCCTTCTTATTCTGCACACTCCACACACTTGCATACACTTTCACACCTCATTTCCAACACCTACATCTTAATCGGGTGTCACAAGTTGTAACAAATCAACTTGCGTGGCACCAGTGGTCCTGAACCCCTAAAATACTTTCCCCAAATATTCTAGTAAGGGTATCATTTTATAACAAGCTCCAATCCTAGATTATTTGGGGAAAGTGTTTGATTTTACTGAGGGTGAATGTTTTGGGGAAATGTCGCCCCCTGGTAGCCATTTCCCAAGTGATTATCACTGGACACCCATTTTATGAGCAGCTCAAAGTGCAATTTGTTGTCCAGGATAAAACCAAGCGACTGTTTATGAAATACTACGATTGGGGAAACACCCAACTATTGTGACTGCTCTCATTGAAGTTTTAAATGATGGCATGAGGTTGGGAGTCAAACAAAGCAAAAAGAATTCTCTCCGTATTCAAAAGAATTACACTTTGGACAATGTTAAAAACCAAATTGTGGTGACTTGATCCTATTCCATGAGCCCTTTGTCTTATTATTACTTTGGAACGCTCGTGTAGCTGGGAGAGTGCTCTGATCCTAGGGGTTCTGCGCTGGACAGTTGGTCCAGGCAGTTGGAAGGAGAGTTGGCCGAGGGTGTGGGGGAGCCAATGTTTACTGTACCTACTATCTATTTCGCTGTGATGTATCCATTGTACTAACCCACGTGCATAAACGGACCTGAGCACTAAAGCAGCACTTATCTTACTTACCTGGAGTTCTGGTCTTACCTGAACCAGAGGGATATCACCACACAAAGCGTTTATTTTATCATAAAGTTGAAGGCGTTTATGGACAAGTTATCAGTGGGTTGTTATAAGCATTCTTTGCTGCTCGGTCTCCAGATGGTTCCGGAAAAGGAATCTTTATCCAATAAGTGTGTATAGGATCAGCCCTGCTGCTGGACTGCCAAAACAAGGCAATTGTTTTGGGGAGCTTTAAGAGACAGCAGATTGATTTCTTGCCAGTGTGCTGGAAATGGGGAACGCAAGAAAATCTAGGACCATTCCCAGACCAAACTGATATCGTCAGATCAATAAACTAAACTAGACACTAGGTGGAGCGACACTGAAAAGAAAGAAAGAAAGAACAGGCCAATGTGTGGAAATTGACGCGACTCGAAATCTGTATGTCAGACATTTGCATCACCCTGGAATGCACTTTGGCTTCAACTCCCCCCCGAGAGGTAAGTCTGCCTTTGTGTATGTATTACACTTTATTTCCATGTCTGCTCCTTATGACTGAATAACTAACACACACACACATACGTTTCCTCAACGATTTGTCAAACAAGCAGTGGCTGTTCGAGCAGGAAGCTGTAAATGGCCAAATGATGAATAATTTATTTAGGCGTCACATTGGATTCTATTTTCGATGCTACTGAGTAAAGGACGACAGCTGATGCTGTACGGGGTGTTACATCTGCAAGTACTCCGCCATTAAGCGTCAGTAACTGACTGTATGTTGAATATGGCTAATATGTATAGGACATATTGTTGAAGTTGCATATGCTTAAATCCTTGCAATATTACAACACACCTTTTAAACAAAGTAATAAAGAGAATGCGCCTGGAAAATATAGCAACAGATTACAAATGAAATCTAATTCATGTTATCAATTGGCCCTACCAGAGATGAACTGACATTTCCATTAAAGAAACCATTTTTTTACAAGATGTATGTATGTATATATTTATGAGACATCTTATAGTACATCATTAAAAGCTGTGTACATGTTCATCTTTTGTCTCACATCTGGATGGTGTGTTAATATAATTTCTGAAGCTGCATTTCCGATTTCTGTGTCTAGGTATTTATGCTTTTATGAATAGTGTTACAGAGTGACCTGCCATTGGGGCATCATGCAATGGGATTTCCCACAAAAGCATGGGTTACAAACCTGAATTACAAAATACTGTATTGTACAGTATTTAATAGGAGTGGCTATGTCTTAAAATGCTGGTATGGTACGTTTAAAACAGCTGGACGCCATTTTGTTCTTACATATGCAAGACTCTTCCTGCCTTCTTACTTCTCCATAAACCATGGGTCTGCAACGGTAGGCATTCCAGGTATTTTCTAATACAACGCCCAACAACTCCTAGCAGCATGGTCAATGGTGAGGGATCATGGGAGTCAGAGTCCAAGGCATCAGGGGAGCCACAGGCTGCAGAAACGTGTCTGAAACCCACAACACCAAAGTATGGAATAACTGATAGGTCACTGTGCTCCTCTTTTTACTAAACACTCCTTACAGCCCCTTAAATTCCAGTCCATATCCTTTCATTTAAAACATTCCCAATGCAACCCAAAGGAATAAATGTCTCTAGAGCTTTAAAGATTTGGCCGATTACGCTCCTTTTGAAGAAATCCATTTAAGATGTACAAAATGGCGGACCCTTCAATGCAAAATAAAGAGGTGGTGGCTGAAGGTTTAGAATTAATCTTAAACCTCTGGTAATTGCTCTGGGCAACCCTCTAGACCATCGTTCTTCACTTAGCAAGCCAATTACAAAAAGGGGAAAGACCATATGCAAATCAGGCTTGGTCCCACCCCAAAAGGGCAGTCCAGCCCAAACTGCTCGGTCACATCCCTTTTGCATGAGACCACAAGCAACCCTAGACATGTTTCGGCCTCAATGGGCATCATTAGTGAGGAGTAGCATGGGTCTCTAGGCCCAGCTGGCATAGGACTCAGGTCTGCGAGTACCCGTCCCACTCGGGGTAACGATGCAAAACAAAGAGGTGACGGCTGTAAGGTTCAGAATCAATCTTAAACCTCTGGCATTGCTCTGGGCAACCCTCCATACCATTGTTCTTCTCCTGCAAGCCATTGCAGAAAGGAAAAGACCATATGCAAATAAGCCTCGATTCCATCCCCAAAGCGGGAAAGCCTCCAGGAAATCTTCCTTTTTCAGGCAAGGTATTGGCAAAATAGTTTTTAGATGGGAGTAGCTTGAGAAATACCAGTTCCGCCACCAATTATCTCAGATTTTGACCCATTTAGGAGGACCAGGACAGCGCGCCCATCCGTCTGACACGAAGATCTGATGGCGACAGATGTTGGCAGATAGTGTGTGCTGGGGTTTTTGTAAGTCAGTGCTACCTTCGTAATGGTAGATCATGAGATTGTATTAATTTGCCTGCCAGAGTAAGCAGAGGTAGCTGCAGCAGGTTACTGTTTTTGTCCTTTAATCATGGGGAGTAGGCTCCGTGTTAAGTCAAACTCTATGTTGTATTTATTACCTCAAATTAATACTTCCTGTTTAATTGATCAAAATGCCAATTTATGGAAAGAGTTATATAGAATTATTTTTGACCCCTTTTTGTTTACCAAATGGCTCCCCATTCTCCAGGGTCTGGAACCTGCGGCTTGCCAAATGTTTTGTACAACGACTCCCTTCATCCCTCACCATTGGCTATACTGGATAGCGACGAGAGTTATAGTCCAAAACATCTAGAGAGGCAAAAGGTAGCTGGCCCCTGTCCTAGATCCTCCCAGTTGTCCCCGTCCATTCCTATGGCTCCCTATTCCAGAGCCTTGTTTTCCTTTCCCTCACTTTTACTAACCTTTATCTATTCCCGGGTCATCCCTAGGATTGTAATGCAATTCGTGTTCCAAGCGGTTGCCGAGGTAAGTTTGTCATTTCTTTTTTCATCATTGTGACTGAAAAGGCTACTCTACTCACTTGCCCGGCTCCCCCTAGGGTTCCACTTTCACCATTACGAAGAGCGATGTGAACCCTCTGCTTAAGTGGACAGGAGGATGCTTTCTCAGAAACTTCCTGAAATAAATAATGTATTGTGTTGTCTGAACCCATACAAAATATTCAGTGCGGACTACACGCAGCTGGTGGAAGCTTGTAGCCTCTAAAACACAGGATATATTATTCAGGACTCTGGGCAAGCAGAGAAAATCACTGTTTTAAGAGACCAACCCAGTGATTGAAGTGAGCAGGAGCCGTCGGGAGCGGAGTTCCACTCCCTTTATTTTGATCGGTTTACCCTTCCTCTACTTTTTACAACCATATTCACTATTCTTATACAGAGGATGTGTCCACTCACGTCCCCGTGCAAGTGTAAAGTTGCAATAGGAGCCTTAGTTATTTGACTATTGCAAAGCCCCGGCTGCAACACTGTTGCACTAGTCTTCCGTCCACCAGTTCCCCTGCTGAAACCACAGTTCCACTACTGTGTTTGGTGCACTCCTACCACTGGGCTCACTGTGTTTGATGGGAAATCAGGCTCAGTCAAAACGCTGAGTTAAAAACCTGCTGGTGTGACTTGACATGGGTACGTTAATGGACTCTCACGTTAGAGCGAATGTTAAAATAATCATGGAGATCATTAGTCTTTTGTTGGGAACAGCCATTCCAGTGGTATTTCCCAAAACAAACAAAAATCATTGTCAATGCCAACAGTTTGGGCTTGGGCATGGGAAAGGCACTTGCCATGCACAACCATAGTGGTGTTAACTGGCCATCGATGGTAGCTGGTGCAGAATGGTATGATATTTTGTCATCTAATAGCCGTTCCTGGCAAAAGCCTAATTCTAACTGTTGGCTTTGCCAATGCTTGTATTTTAACATGACTTCAGTGAAGGACACGCATAGTGCTCATAAATAGAGGGCTTATAAATCGAGTGGCTGAAGTCACACCTGGCAAGACATTGTTATTATGCCAGTAGTTGGTTGACAACTCCAATTAAGTCATTAACACTCACAAGACTGCTTTGAAAAAACACTGGCAGACACTTCCAGTGCAAAGTTTGATGGTAAGGTTTGATTAAAGCAATCTCAAAGAGTTCCCATGGGGAGGTGTTTTGGGCGGAAAGGGGCACGAACTGAGTGTGAATGGTCCTAGGGATTAGCATGGGCATGGGCAATTGATGGTTGTGTACATAACCAAACACAACCTATAGGCTGTGTGCCCCATCTCTTATGCGATTCTGCCGTATCTGTACTTAAAGGCAATAGTTTTGGCTTATAGATGTCGCAAGCAATATTTAAAAGCCCAAATAAAAAATGGATGGCATTACCATCCACCTGAATCATGGTTTGTGGTAATAAATTCAGGCGGAATTACTTTTTAGAGGACTTCATCATGAGTTGGGCGGTAGCCCTTAAATGCATCGGTAACGGTATTACCGCTGCATTTAAGGGCTTGCCCCATCACAATTCTGGCACATTTACCCCCAGCTCAGAGCGTGGGATAAATACACTGACAAAATGCCCATTTTCGGCACAATTACTGCCAGCAGTATTACCGCATGGTAATTACGTAAAAAATTCCCAAAAGTTGGGTGGTATTACAACCCAGATACCGCTCAACTCGTGATGAGGTCCAATGTCACCAGATTTACAACAATGTCCACTTATTTTTTCTTATGCTTAAACGCGGTAACATTTTCAAAATGACGCCAAAAAACAAAATGCATTTTCTTTTACTGTATAGAAGGCTAGCACAGGCGCTTTCCTTCAATACAGTAAACACACAAAAACAAAAACTACTTCTAACATAGCACTGGGGTAAAAAGGAGGGCCCTTTGATATCACCACTGACATCACCATAACCATAAAATGCACACACAAAAAAGTGTCAGTAAGAACCGTTTTCTGCATTGAAAATATGCATGGCTGTGCTATGAACCATTGCTGTACACTATCCATTTCCACCTTCACAATGAAAGCGAAAATACATAGGAAAAGATAGGTTAAAATAAAAATCAATTTTAAGGTTACCGCTAATACCAATAATAACACCACAGCCACTTCAAATAGAGGGGATTTATAGAACTACCACTGGCCATATTTCTGCTCAAAAGTCCACACAACTCGTTATCAGGTCCTAAATCTTGCAGCAGGTAAATTGGCCATTAACAAGTTACACATTAAAGCACATCTGAAGCTTCTACAGTGGGCTGGACAAGCAGAAAGGCTGGAGACCCCTTCAGGGGTGCCAGAATGCAGAGGTTAAGGCTGATTTGTGGACTTTCATAAAGATGGTTTCTCGATTTGAGCTCATTTGCATTCTCTGGGCCGGACCTAGTGGAAAGATGAAAGTGCCCCCCTTACCTATAGTGGAGCGTGGTGATCCCCTAAACAATCCCTGCTGCTGTGCACAGGCTTTAACATTGCAGTCCTTTAACAAGCCAGTCGTGGATGGCTGCACACAGCCTCTGCCTCAACGCTGGCAACACAGAGCTCCTCATCACCGGCCCCCCTATCCACTTGGCCAAACTCAAGAAGGCATATAAAACCTTCATCATAGACGGCCAAAAGCTATTGTTTTCCCCCTCCGTCAAAATCAGGGGAGTATATCTGGGCTCTTCACTTACCATGACCCGCCTGGTTAACAATATCATCTCCTCTTCCAGTATGCTACTAAACTTATCAATGCCAGCAAACCTTTCTTCTCCTCCCAGAACCGCCTTGAAATTGTCCGAGCCCCAATAGGATCCAGACTGGACTATTGCAACACCCTACTGTGTGGCACGCCAGAAAAAAACGTGCACACGCTTCAAACAATCCAAAACAATGGACATTGGCAGACATGCTCACATATCGGTCCAAAACAATGGACATTGGCAGACATGCTCACATATCGGATGCTAGAAAGTCTGTCCACAGGCATGCAGTCAAGTACAGAATTAAGTTCAAGACATTATCAATCACCCACCGATGCATTGACAATGAGGCCCCCTAGCACCTCACCAACACAATCAAAAAATGCTCTTTGACTAGACTGGTCAGAACAGCATACAAATATTGTCTTGTCAATATTGTTTAAACAGGAAAAGAGCGGGAAGGGCAAGCTTCCTAGCCCGTGCATTGGCTCTCTGGAATGAGTTCCCGCCCACCTGCGAGACGAACCTTCCCTACCATGTTTTCAGGAAAAAGCTGAAAGCATTTCTCTTCATCTGATGCGTCTCGTCTCTCCTGTACACCTCACATTTTCCTCCTTCCTCCGTTCTCTCTCCTATTTCTGTAACTAGCACCTGGAGGCCCCTAGGTTATGTGCACTTCTTATACATGTGTAAATAAATAAATAAAAACATGCACATCTGAAATCGTGGAGGTAATTGCCTCCACAGCTCAGGGAAATCGGATGCAGATGAATCTCTCTGCAGCCATGGCAACCAAATTCACGCCTGTAATGTTAAACGTGAAACCCACCATTGTTTACGCCCTGTACACAAAACAGATGACGCTAATCCCATGAATGTAGAAGAACAAGGTGTCCCACCTCTGCAGCCGATCCTCAGTCTACTGCTACAGGCAGTCAGAAAGCATTACAGTTCACTGAACTGTCTGGGGCTTCTCCTGGCACTTTATAAGACATGTTAAACACGTTGAGTGGTAATGTAAACAGTTTTTTCTATCCACCTTTCCCCAGAGTTACCCTTGAACGACTTAACAGAAGCACTGCAAGCAGTCAGTGCCTCTCCTTCCATTTGTAGTCACTTGATGCTGAATGTGGGACTCCGGGAAAGTGTAGAGTTGAAGGTCACACTGCGAATCCTCCAGCCAACAGCAATGTATGGTTGAAACTTTGCAAACATGGAATTAGAAAAGGTCTGGCGGGATAATCTCTGCATAAAACCTCAAGCGAGGAAATGGAAAAGGAGAGATCAACTTACAAACCAATCGAGTGACAGCGTGGCAAGGTATCTTCCTTGGCATGCCACTTGTTGGGAAGGAGCGAGGGTCTCCCCACCCCCCTACGCACTACCGAATTAGAAGCAAACACTAGAGAGCACATCCAGGGAGCAGGGGGGTGCACACAGAGGATGGGCATGATCACCTTAGTGCATGTATTAGAGGCAATATAGTAGATGTGGGTGTGAACGTCCTCTTAGCTAATGGCAGCCATCTTGGAACTTAGGCACAAGCAGAGTGAAAAGCATTGTGTGTGTTAGTATCAAATACCTTGCATAAGCACAGACATTTACCCCACCCTGGCCAAGCTTCAGAGCCCAATATATCCTCCATTGTTCAAGAAGTTACAGGCCCTCGTGCCCTCAGAAGAATGTACCTTGCAATGTCATGAAAAGGGAGCAAAGCACTTCTCGGCAGTACCATCCCACAGAATCGATGGCAAAGTCCTCCTGCCTCCAACTATCCCACATGAGAAATACAGCTTTGATCCCAAGACCCCTGCATGCCAGAGTACCATCCAAACTGAGACCACTGACCATAAAACTTTTACACCCTTCGATTAATCACTAAGATAAGAAGGCAAGGCTATCGCGCCTTCAGAAATGGGTCACGTGATTTGTGCAGCGAGCTGCAGGGTGGCATCAAATTATAGCCTAAAACTAAGGTGGAGGACCTTAGGAGTTGCTGATGTGTCTGAGAATGAGTGGAGCATGCAAGTTAGTGTGACCTCAGCTCTCCCCCTGGGCTCATCCCAGTGATCCACCCACTCTGGTCCACCCCCAGGAACTGGATCCAACAGCAACGGTCCTGTCCTGGCCACCAGAATGAAAGATCCACGGGGACTAGCTAGGAAGACACATTCGGGTTTCTCATAAAAGGGAAATGAGGTAGATACACACTACCACTCTTTAGGGTCCTGGGGCAATTTCCAAGCATCAGATAGGTAAATCCAATAGCAGAGCCCCTTCACCTTAACCGCAAGAGGAGTAGAGAATACTACCTCAAGTGGTCCATTGAATCTGGGGGCTGTTCACCTGTGGACAATGGACCGCAAGTAGATGAGTTTTCCTGGCAGCAGCGGTTGAGTGGTGGGGAGTCCGTTGTGAAGACGGCTGTTGCGCCTGACCTGTCTTCTGAACTGGCTGGTGCAATCTGTCAGGAAATAGTCTTTGAATTCATCACCTAAAACGGCTGTAATGTAATGCCTGTACAGAAACTTTGACACGTGATGCATCTAATTACCATACTTGTCAAATGTTCCTGAATGTTTGGAATTAACCAGTTCTTCTGGATGTTAGGAGCTATGGGAGGGGTGATGGACCTGATCAAATGCTACTACCAGCTGTTTGCGTGGCATTACTGCTTTTCCCAGTGCATTCCTGCCTCCACAATAAATCAGTAGGCAATTGTTTGCACCCTCTTTTGACCCACAACTCTTTTTCCTCTTTCGGTGCCCTTCCTTGTAACTCAATCTGTGCTATGGGCAGGGCATTGTATGTGACAGGTGGCTGGTCAGTGGCAGGTGTTGTGACTACGTATCCAGCTACAGCTGGTACTAGGAGGTTTGCTGCAATTTTGGCTGCAGTGTCCCTACTGGCATTTCCGAGTGACACCTCATCAGTGTTGTTATTCTGGGCAGCACATTTGAAGACTGCAACTACAGAAGGCTGTGAGTGCGAAAATATGTTTTCCGAATAACACGGCATGCTGTACTGGGACCCGTACTCCCTCCTAAAGCCCCTCCTGTTCCATCGCAAAAGACCACGGGCACTGTCATAGTGACTTATGCCGAATCAGAATAAATGGTCATGCAACACCCCTGTGATGATTGCAGTGCTTCAATAAGCTCAATGAGTTCTGCTGCCTGTGCTGAATAACGCATCAGTAATCTGTTTAGGATCAACATCTCATATTTCCTGTCCACAAGGTGCACCACTGCTGCGTCAGTAGGTCTAAGGCCTGTGTCCTTATGAATTGTCACTGACCCGTCAACGAAGAGGATCCACCCCGCCGCTCTCGAGTGGGCTGTCCTTTGCCTTGGGAATGGCATCCTCCTCCCCAACGTACATCACACAGTCGTGTCTGGCCAAATCGTCATCCGTGTACATTTCTGTTCAGAACATTGCGGGATTCACTGGTTACTGATTTACACCGTACAATATGGATATTTGGGTTGGAGAGGATGATATCATAAGTAGATGTCCTTTGGGTAGTTGGAGTAGATTTTGATCTTTTCCAGAATGGCAAAAATGGCATATTCCACGTACAGTGTAACGGAGCAACCCTTCACAATGATGCACATTTTCTCAATTGAAAATGCTCCTGCCGCAAGTGCCTGCTCGCAGGCAAACAGAGTCTAGCGTGCCACTGTCGTAGGCCAATGGCTTGTGGCCCATTATGCTTTTCTGCGTCAACAGCAGTCGTGAGCTGGCCATTAAATTGCGCGAGTAAGTAGAATTCCTGTGGATATTCTGGGGTAGTAAGCACAGCGGCAGTCGAAATGACTTTGGAAGTCATTGAAATTCTGTAACATTTCTCAAAAGGGTCAGAGAAAATAGAAGGGTAGTTCATTTAGGGGAACTTGGTCATCAAGAATTAAGAACTGCCTTTGCAAACTCCACACAAACCTTAAAAGGCAACAGTAAATTGAATGACGATAATCCAGCTCTTGACAAAATGCTTAGCACAAAGATATATTCTAGCCCTCTGCATTTTTGAGAAAGGGAAACTAAGCCACAGAAGAGATTGGCCAATGAAAAAAAGAAAAATGTGATTTGGTCAAGTTGTCATTTTTCAGGGTAAGCAAAAGCACAATATCGTCCACCTAGTCATAGAATCTCAAACTGTGAATGACTGTCCTCAAGGGTCGCAGGTACAATAACAGTGCTGATAATGCTGATCATCGAGGACCTGATACGTAATATGCCATGGCTCAGTGGAGAATTAAACTATAGCCACGGTCTGTGGTGTCTCATCCAGGAAAGGTTGAATCCGAGAGGTTGAATTCTGATTCGGCCAAATACCTGCATCCTTGGCACCAAGAGTTTTTGTCAAAAAAGGATTATACACGGAATCCGGAATTATTCAACGTTTCTATTATCGCTTTGCGGGATGTCTTGACCCACCTTTGCTCTGCCATGCGGCATCCCTGTGTTCCGATGTTGCCAGAAATATCAAAATGGCAGCAAAACCCTTGTGTGTGCCAAAACCTTTAAAAATTGCGCTTTGCAACACAAAAAGATGGCTGCCCAATCTACCATTCATGTTGTCAGTGGTGGAACAGAGATCTCACTCCTGAAACATGTCACTGGGCTGCCCAACAAGTGAAAATGGAGCACAGAGGGAAAAGCAGTGCTTTGCTGAAAGAAATCCAAAATCTTGCTTTTAAATCCTTTTTTCTTGGTTGCTGAAACTGCAGAATGCTGGTACAAAACACCCTCAAACATCCAATATTCTTGCTGGGTGCTACAATTCACTTAGTTCAAGAAATCATTATGAACATACAATGTCCTGAAAAGCAGAAAGTTTCAAAGAAATATCCACAGCAAAAGTTGCCTGCCTGCCAAATCTGTCAAAATCTGTGTGCAGTACCCTCAGCCACCTGAATGACAGCTGTCAGAAGCCTGCATTAAAATGTAAACTTGTACAACTGAAATCTAATGTCTGAAATCTAAGTGGCCTGTTACCGAGAGTAACCTATGTTGTAATTGTTTAATCCCATGCTGTAGAATCTGGAATACGTGTTCTAGCTGCTTGTTTTTAAATTACAAGTTTTTTTGAAGCAATGGAAAAATGCAACAGAATAACATTTGAATTTAAGCCTGACTAAAAACAACCAAACCAGTATAACAGCTTCCCCCACAGAGGCCAGGCCTCTCCCTTCTGCTTCCCTCCACCAGGAAATCACACCTAAGTGATGATTATAGGGTGGGAGGAGAATTTGGTCTGCAGAAGAAAGGAGACAATGGACCTCCTCCAGCTACAGGAACTGCCAAGTGGGAAGGGTCGTAAAATGGCCTGGGCCCAGGAAGAACTGGGAGGAGACTGCTTCTGAGCTGCAGGGAGATAGGAGGCAGAGACAAATAACCATGTGTTGCTTAACAAATACCAAAGACACATTTTTTAAAGTCTGATAACTTACTGTGTAAAATTGTTAAAAACAAAAAAAAAGCATTGTTGATGTAAATTTTGACTGCACATTTTAAAAGGCGCCAGAACTCTGTGACATGTTCTAGGAAGAAATGGCGGAAAATGTGATATTACACAAAATTTATTTTTGATAGACGCATGAAACTTCATACACTTATGCCCATGTTTAATGCGCACATTTGTAGAAATTTGCTCCGAAATTGGACATTGTGTTCTGGACAAAAAGGGCATAATTCTGTAAAATTCAGACACAAGATCTTACAGCGACGGGGTTTGGAGTAGTATCTGCTACACAAAATATGTAATCTATATATATTATTATTATAGAGGTTACACTCATGGAAATATGTATTGTACCAAAAGTAGATTTTGTGTTCAAGAGGCTAGTGGTAGACTCTAAGCCTCATAAACCCACGTCATAAAGATGACACACTGTTTTTCTCCTCCTATCAAGGAATAGAGGTGACCCTGACCAAACCCTAGCAAGGGGGCACGCTTAGGATAAACCAGCACACACAGCCCTTTTTCATAAGCATAAATAGAGACAGCTCAGCACTCAGAAAGGACAGACAAATTCATGCACTAACCAATTGCTGGCGGAGCACCCTGCAGCAGAACCATACATCTTCCTTGCTCCAGACTCCAGAATATTGGAAAGCAGAAAGGCCCATTATATAGCTGAAAAAGGGTTTCTGTGTCCATCTATTACTGCGCCACAGTGAAGTTCAGGTATCAACCAAAACCAGTTTTTCTTAAATCATCTTATATTTATTGATAGCCCAGAAGGATGACATGTGTTTCGGCACCCTAAGTGTGCCTTTTTCAAATCTGGGCATTAAGGGTTGCTTGATAAACTATATACAAGATAGCAGAATTTAAATGAAATTACAAAGCAATTTTTGTGATGTATAGATAAAACAGATTCCCCGGGGTTCCCAAAAGACCAAATGCATATCAATCATATTATCCAGCATATGACCAGAACAGATCAGCATTTTTATTAATAACACAAAACAAAATATATCACCCGTTTGTTTCCACACCATTATGATTCAGAGAAAGCATGTGTAAATCCATCAAAACATAAAAACATAGAACATACCATCATGGCGCCCAAACGTAGTGACGGGGCATGAGCAATCACCGTAGGAGAGGAAGGGGAGGGAGGGAAACATCATTGGTAGAACAGGAAAAAAATAACAGAAAAGGACTAAAGATTAGTTTATATTTCACTTGCTAGCTAAACTAGCAAATGAAATATAAACTAATCTTTAGTCCTTTTCTGTTATGTTTTTACTGTTTTGATGGATTTCCACATGCTTTCTCGGAATCATAATGGTGTGGAAACAAACGGGCGATATATTTTGTTTTGTGTTATTAACAAAAATGCTGATCTGTTCTGGTCATATGCTGGATAATATGATTGCTATGCATTTGGTCTTTTGGGAACCCCGGGGAATCTGTTTTATCTATACATCACAAAAATTGCTTTGTAATTTTATTTAAATTCTGCTATCTTGTTTATAGTTCATCAAGCAACCCTTAATGCCCAGATTTGAAAAAGGCACACTTAGGGTGCCGAAACATGTGTCACCCTTATGGGCTATCAATAAATATGAGATGATTTAAGAAAAAATGTTTTTGGTTGATACCTGAACTTCACTGTGGCGCAGTAATAGATGGGCGCAGAAACCCTTTTTCACTTTTTGCAAACGGAGTGGGGGAACTCTATGTCTCCGTTCTCTGCTCCCACCGGTGCGACACTAACACTTTTATGCTGTATCAGGTCGCGGAGGTCCAAGAGTGACTGCACAAAATGTTCCCAGAGCTTCATTAATTTGAATAAATCACTCACTGCGCTGACTAAAGATCTGTGCCAAGTATAATGGCTGAATATCTAGAAAACCGAGAAGAGGAAGCAAGTAACCTGTTCACGCCTAAAGGAAGCAATGTCCATGCTTTTAAAACCAGCACACCGAAACGTGAGGACCTGAGATAAGTTTATCAAGCTGGAAAGGATTTCCAGGAAGGAGATAGATAAATATTGGGAAATTGTCTCACTGAAGAATTACCTCAGCAAAAAACAAATACCAAGAAGTTTATGAATCTAGATCTTTCCTGAGTTTAACAAAGACGATGACCGAGACCTTGCGGAAGACTGGGAGAAAAACCTAGGAGCATGTTCCATACGGATGTTAGAGATGTTGGTGGAACTCGCGAGCAAAAGAGAGCCAGTGAACAAATAGAAACAATTCAAAAGGAAATTGCAGACGCCAAGGCACTAGAGGTAATGAAAGAGAAAAACGACCTCAAGATGTATGAGGTACTAAAAGAATACCAAGAGGACAACAAATTGCGCAAATTACGAAAGATTTTCAGAGACAAAAGAGATTATAATGAAGACCGAGTGTACACATTTCAGGAGAAATATAACAAATTTCATAAATCACAATCTAAGGAGAGTACACCAAACACATCACCTACCAGCTCAGGACCGAGCTCAGATGCAGAAGAAACAGCAGAAGGAGAACCAAACACTGAAGACGACGGAAGTAGAACTGGGAAAGGCTTCCTCAATCAGATACGTAGATATAAAAAAGGAAATCGGATCCAAACACCCAAACAAGTCCGTTTTCAAGTAACTAACCTATCTACCAAGAAACAACCTTTACTTGGAGAAGAGGAAGGAGGGGGTCGGATAGACTTCGGCAACCCAGACACCTTAGAAGATTATCGAAGATTAACAAGAGCTGCAACAAGGGAAGCAGCCAAGAAGAGTCAATAACTAACCTAGTGATTAACCTATCAGACGTTGAACTAAATCAAGATTAAATCAGACTGCTGAATAAAGTAATATCATTTGCTCCTACAGCATACCTGGAATCCATGCAAGTGCATATTGATCTTTTAAAATTTGTGCGCAAACTTAAACTCAAAACGTTTTTTGCGACTCATGTAACCGCATATAAACAACCAAGAGATGTAACCACAAGGAGCTAAGTTATAATTGAAGAACTGGGTAATATTCATCTCTTAAGATCATTACAAGAGACAGAAACCTTTCCAATTCACCAAACAATGCAAGAACTAACAATTGCACCAATCAGCTTAACCCAAAAAGAACTCAAACCAACTTCTAAATTCCTACCTCAATTTTCGCCGGACAACATGATCGATGTCTTCTATAAATCAGTGACGAAAGATATACAAAAAATAGAGTAGAATCAGAAGAGGATAGGCAGAAAAAACGAACGGGAAAATCTAAAAGCTCAGGAGAAAACCGCTTTAAAGAAATTGGAGAAAGACCATACAATTGTTATCAACGAAGCCGATAAAGGCGGAAATATAGTCATCATGAACCACCCAGACTATATTAAGATGGCTCAAAACCATCTGGACACACCAAATTGCTATGAAATACTACCAGGCAATCCCAAGATTCAGATTGTTCAAGACCTTAAGGACTCAATAGATGGTTGGTACAGACAAGGCCACATCACCGATGAGGAAAAAATGATTCCTCTTTATACCAAAACCAATATTACCTACGATCTATTTTCTTCCTAAAACACACAAACTATTCACAACCATCCCGGAAGGCAGACCCATACTGAGTAGAATAGGCTGGGCCACGGAATCCATTTCAGAGTATATAGATAATATACTGAGACCCAAGGTAAAAATGGTACAGGTATATCTTAAGGATTCGACCTCAGCAATCAACATTATCGAAAGTATACAATGGCATCCGTCTTATTATTTAGCAACATGGGACGTCAGGGCCCTGTATACCTCCATCGGCCATGACCTTTCCCTGGACACAATTGACTATACATTCAAACAAGAAACGGCATCACATTTCCCGTTCGTTTGTATGCTTAAAGAAATGCTCATGACTACATTGAACAACAGTATTTTTACATTTAATAACACCTTCTTCATGCAAAAACGTGGAGTAGCCATGGGTGTGAAGTATGCACCTGCCTTAGCAAACCTATTGATGGGCATGTTCGAGGACTTACAAATTTATACTAAGGAAACATACAGTCAACATGTTGTAAAATGGACTCGCTATATTGACAATGTCCTGTTCATATGGAAAGGCACACCACAAGAACTGGAACTGTTCAGGCAAGAAATCAACAATAATGACTTAGGTATTGAATTTTCAGGAGAATGCAGCAGTACAGAGATTAACTTTTTGGATTTGACAATCTGTGTATCAGGAGACCATCTCGAAAACAGAGCGTACCGGAAGAGTACAGAAGTAAATTCAACATTACATGCCACCAGTTGCCATTATGAACCCATAATTCGGAACATCCCCAAAGGGGCATATATTAGAGCAAGGAGGAACTGTTACGATCAAAGGAGTTTCAAGAAAGAATGTGAAACTTTGTCTACAAGATTTGAAGCCAAAGGCTACTCTAGAACAAGCATTATAACAGCCTACAACAAAGCGAAACAGACACCTAGGTTACAAACACTTAGCCAGCAAGACAGACCAACCCAAGAAAATAAGGTTCAATTTATTACAACCTACTGTGCTAACAACCATGTGATTAGGAAAACCCTTAAAAGACATTGGGATATGCTTAAACTGGATCCTCATATAGGACCATTTATCAATGACTATACTTCATTAGTTTACAGAAGGGCGAGAACTCTGAAGAGGAGCCTTAGCACTTCATTATTACCTGACGACAACAAAGAAACGCCAGGTACTTGGCTTCAGGAATCTCAACCAGGTTTCAGGAAATGTGGAATGTGCTCCATGTGTAAACATGCAGTTACTATGACAGATAACTTCAAAAACAAGAATGGAATTCAGATGCAAATAAGAGAACAGATCAATTGTCGTACTAAGTACGTGATATATGCTATCATGTGAACCTGCGGGAAAATGTACATTGGAAGTACAATTCGAGAACTCCGTACCAGGATTCGGGAACACTTACCAGCTATCGGAAGCAACGACAGAAATATGCCACTAGCTGAACACTGGCGAAGGCATCATCAGATGGAACTCAAGCAAAACGTTACATTTATTGGACTCAAGAAGGTGACCCTGGGATGCAGGGGGTGGGGGCATCAAGAATTGCGACTTCGTCAGGAAGAAGCTAAACTCAAACGAATTTAGATGTATAGAAACTGGATTGAACACGGACAATCTAATGTCCAATTTTCTGTAAAATTGTTTTGAACTGTGAAATGGAATGTCCTAACTGATTTTGCACCAACTGTAATGTACATATGAGAATAAAAGTACCCCATAGTTATAGTTGCATTAATATACATACACGACATGCATTTCAAGATTTTTTTACTTAAAATAGGGTATTAACCTTGCCTGTATTTATATATATGACACTACATCTTCCACAAGGCATGGAGCAATGACTAGTAGGACAACAAACAATGTGCACAATTAAATAAATTAACTATGAAATAAGTGGATAATAAACCTCAGAAAAGAGCACAAATAAATGTTAACTAGACTTAGAGGACATATCTAGAGTCAGATACACGGTTTGATATCACCTTAATTTGTCTCCCCCTCGGTGGAAAACTACACTTCCCATGTATCCCTGGGAGTATTTCTTCCTAAATACATGTGGCACTGGCAGTAAAATTACGGGAGCCCATTTCTCACCCGTGCACCTCTGGTTCACCCCCCCCTTTTTCCTTTAAATATCAAAAGGACAAGTGTATGCTCAAATGGTAAAGAATAGATTGTGACTTAACGCAATTTAGACTCTCACTGAGCTTTAATCCCAAAACATGGCCGACAGACTTATCAAGACAGAAGTGAAAGTAGGACAACGCAGTTGCCTAGGCAACACTACATATACGCTCCGCGGCTGCCGTAAAGGGCTCTTAGTAGAAGCCGACGTGTGAAGCAGGAAACCAGAGTGTTAAGGTAAGCACTGAAGGGCAGCGGAAGCCCACCCAATGAGCCTCCCAATCACAAACAGGTCCGCAGCTAAACAGGCGGGTTTACACATGCCGCTTTGTTTTGTGGACGCTGCAATATACATACGCACGGAACACTCGTTCAAAGTCCTGGTGTTCATTTACTACATGAACGCTCATCCACCTGAATGAGGAATACAGGACATGCATGCTTTATGAATATACGTCTCTTTTAATGACCAAGTTTAATCGTTATGCTGGAGTTTCTGCTCCTATTAGAAACCTGGAGAAAACATAACCTAGTTAAGATTTAAATACAACATCTCCAGGTCGGGCACTGTAGTATGAAAAATTAATTAAACATTTTTAAAAAAAAAAACAGGAGGATTGTCAGATACCCGAATCCTGATAGAAATAAAACTCTAACATAAAAATTAAAACTTCGATACGGTATCAAGCAGGGGAAATTAACATTCTCCAACTGTGTTCTTTTTTTCTTGTTGAAGTGCTCGCAGTGCTTATGAGTCTGCTGGGACTCTCTCTAACAACACGAGATCAGTGCACGCATTTCCGACTATAGGAAAACCCTATCTGGAGACAGATTTATTTTAAATTTAACTAGCAAGTGAAATATAAACTAATCTTTAGTCCTTTTCTGTTATTTTTTTCCTGTTCTACCAATGATGTTTCCCTTCCTCTCCTACGGTGATTGCTCATTTCCCGTCACTACGTTTGGGCGCCATGATGGTATGTTCTATGTTTTTATGTTTTGATGGATTTACACATGCTTTCTCGGAATCATAATGGTGTGGAAACAAACGGGTGATATATTTTGTTTTGTGTTATTAAAAAAATGCTGATCTGTTCTGGTCATATGCTGGATTATATGATTGATATACATTTGGTCTTTTGGTAACCCCGGGGAATCTGTTTTATCTATACATCACAGAAATTGCTTTGTAATTTTATTTAAATTCTGCTATCTTGTATATAGTTTATCAAGCGACCCTTAATGCCCAGATTTGAAAAAGGCACACTTAAGGTGCCGAAACACGTGTCATCCTTATGGGCTATCAATAAATATAAGATGATTTAAGAAAAACTGGTTTTGGTTGATACCTGAACTTCACTGTGGCGCAGTAATAGATGGGCGGAACTCTATGTCTCCGTTCTCTGCTCCCACTGGTGCAACACTGTAAGACTATTATGCTGTATCAAGTCGCAGTGGTCCAAGAGTGACTGCACAAAAAGTTCCCCGAGCTTCATCAGTTATATAGCAGAACCATTTCAGCTAGACCTTAAAATTCGAGAATCAGAACCCCAGAAACCTAAGTAGAAATAGACAGCCGGGCTGTGCTGTATTGCTTGCCTACTGAAAATAATTATCATCAGAACCAAGAGATCCAATCCAGTCCTGTGCCGAGCTGTGACCAGAACCATTGCAGACCCGATCCAGTTCCGTGCCGTGCTGTGAACAGACCCAGTCCAATTCGGTGTACCCAGCTGTTTGTCCTGACCAGAATCCATGACGGTTCCGTTTAAAAACATATCTAGTGAGTATCTATAGATAGAACTGTGTCACTATCATATGTACTGTCCATAGTCAATCCCTATCTGAAATCCATCCTGTTTTATCTTCAGAACCTGCATTGTTAGGAGTACTTTTGAATTGCCTGAACTCTCTATCTTATCCCTCCTATGTTCCTCCTGTACTAGTGTTGTTAAAATTATCTTTGCGCTGATATTTTTCATCTGAAGAAGGCAAGCTCCTCAGCAGGCAGTCACCCTGATGAAGTGGCTGTGCTTCTGTGTGGTATTTGTTTCTTCATAGTCATCCCCTGGTGTAAGAAATCCATTTGTCATTTTAAAAGCGCATTCCTGTTTTCCCATTCTTGTGCCCGTCTCTAAAAACAACCTCCACTAAAACGTCCATAACTTTTTCAATTTTTGTGCTAGAAATAAAATTTAGCTACCATCCCCAGCTTTAATTCGCATATAAAACAAGTTCTCACGTAATTGCGTTTATCGCGCACTGAAAGGTTTGATGCAAATTTCGTTTTAGGGAAATTCTGGACACGTGTAAAACAGCTTTTGATTGCTTTTGACCTGAATTTTAAGATTTCACATTGTTCCTTAGTATCAAATCATTGCTAGTGTTGGTGTCTAACTATCTAATGCGGCTCCCATAAGAATTTAAACCATTTCAGCCATTTAAACCATATTTAGTTTTTTTGCACATTCCATTCTCAAGATAGCTTTAAAACCATTTTGACAGCTTGCCAATCGATTCCGTTTCTCTTTTGTGTTACTGGGGGGGGGGGGGGGGGGGGAAGTGGGATTGATATTTTGTTTGAATTTTGCCATTCCTGAAACCTGTTCTCTCTCCTCCCATCTCTTTACATTGCCTATTGGGGGGTTGAGGAGTGTGCAGGGGGAAATAGTAACCACACTGCTATCTGTTCTGAACACACACAAGTATTATTTCTGTGCAGAATTGTTTTGCTCACTATTGCTCCTTGTGCATTAAAGAGATTGCTTAGTGTTTTACTTCACCTCATTGGTGATTATTGTATACCCATTAAACATATTGTGATAATTTGTAACTACATTAATAAATATTTTAACTTTGCAAACAAGCCTGATTCCTGGTTCAGTGTGACGGGGGGGAGGGTACCAAGAGAGGGGCGTGATATGAGTGGTACATCGTTCAGAATAAAAGAAATTTTAGACACAAATAAATAAGGATTTCAGTTCTGCATTACACGCTAGGCGTTGACTTAGGTGAAGTGCCGGATTGAAATCACTTACAGCTTACCTCATAAACATGGTCAAATGTCACATTTCTTTTAGAAATGATTGCTCCTCCACAGTGGCTCCCGGCCCCACTATTGTGTCAACTGGCAGAACGACCGTCGTCGACAATAAAACAAAAGTTAATGCTATCGAATCTATACTGTTCAAGATACACCAAAAGGACTGTCATTCCACAAGTTAGTGCTCATCACCTGTGGGTCTCATTTGTGACATGCCTTAGTTTAGGTGGAGAATAAAATATTAGCAACTGGTTAGGATGCATCCCCCAAGCAATATTTAATCCTGGCTAGTGCCTCATCCCCAATGCCAACATGGTCAAGAACCTGCAGAAGTATGGGATGGTTGATAGGCTCAACAAAATTGGTGCCCACCACCATCCACTTCCAATCTTAAGTCAAGAACTATCACAGTAGAGTTCCATTTCATAAATCCTGGGTGGGAATCTGCCCCAGCGATACCCAGATTACTGTTGATAAGTACTTCCAAAGCTACAGTCCATTCAAGTAACTGAGTTGAAATGGTAAAGTAAATGTAGGCCGGTAATCCTAGATGCTTCTATAGCGCTTCCCTAATGCCAGTCACTATTTGTACATTTTAAAATGGCACTTTGTGTGTGGAAGTTTAAAACATTCCAGTACATGCATAATGGCCAACATGAACCATTCCAATCAAGAGGTGATTAACAAGTTTGTTTATTTGCTTGCATTCTGTGACTTATAATACCACTTCTCACATTACACTACAAGTACCAGGATGCAAAGAAAACACAGGACTGGAAGATTCGAAAGTGTGACATTTATATGGAATGAAAAATGCAAAATGCTCTGCATTTGAAAAGTTTTCTTTTTAGGAGAATTGTCATTAAAGGTATGAAATGCATATTTGCATTATTAGCAGCACTGTGTGCAACTTCTTTATAAAAGAAAGAAAAAGCAGATGCAAAAGATGTGTATAACATGGTTAAGTGCTACTTGGTGTGTGGAAGTTTAATATCTTGGCAGTGGATACATACTTGCTAACATGGCCCATTCCAATCTGTAGGTGCTTATCCAGTCCTAGTTCTTTCTCTGCATTCCTGCACTTCTAGTCCATGCTTTCTAATGGCAACAGTGCAACTCTCTGAATGCAAAGAAAAAAGCAAACACTTGATAAGCACCTACATTCTGCAATAGAACATGTTGGCAAATATGCATGTACTGCCAACATGTTAAACTTCCACACACTAAGTACCACTTACAAATGCTCTACACATCTGTTCCATCATCTTTCCTTTTCAAAAATATTACACACAGTGCTGCTATAAATGCACATATACATTTTTTAACTTTCATGAACATGCTACGAAAAAGAACCATTTTTACACGGTTAGAATTTTACATTTTTGATTCCATATAAGTCAATTTCCAACCTCACTCATTACATCCCTAACATTGCCACCATCCTCCACCTGCTCACACATGTGTATACTGCCATAATATCTATATACAACACTTCACCTTTCATATAAAGAACTCTTCTTTCCCAACCACTACTATAAAACACCAAACACCTGCTGCAACAACAATCCACCATTGCATTAGCTCTATGCCACAGATTCCTTATTCTTTTAAAACACTGCAACACATTACAAACACATTACACCACAAACACAGCACTTTTTTTATTAGAATTAGCAGCACAAAAATAACCTAGATATGCACCTTTTTCCACACACCCACGTTTGTCCTGTTCCTTCTAATGTGCCAAATAGCACTACTCCAATTGTTCTAACATAGTGAACACATTTTAGTACGCCATCCATAACACAACTTTTTTAACTCTTTTCCCCCAACAACTCGCTTACTAAAAATACTTCACCATTACCACATATATCCACTAACTTTCTTTTACAATTACAGGAAATAAGTAGATTGCAGAAGACAGCTAGCAAAAAAAGAACACTTCACATCCTACAAAGTAATTAATATAGCATGTATATCTTTTTAATTGTAACAATGTTCTTTGATTATATATTAGCCTAGAGTATTCTTTTCGAATCAACATTGATTTCACTCTGACTCATTATACTGCAACATTCCCAACTCTTATAACACCCACCGTTTTCCTCAAAACATCATAATGTCCCTGCTTATTCAATCATATCACCACTCCCTGACTCACTAACCCAAGCCCATCATACCTGCACACACTTACAGCCTTTCCAACCACACCCATCATCCCACTACACAATCTCACAGCACTCTATTCATCTCTACAATCATACCAACACACCCATGCACAATACATGCATATATATTCCACAACTTTAAAACTCAAACTTTCTTTTTTCCCCCACAGACAGAACAGAATGCCTACTAAAAAGCAACTCTTTAGAAAACAAAAAATAGCAGATAAGAATAAAAGCAAGCCACCTCTAAAACAATATTAAAACAAAAACTGCTAGCAACCTCACTCAACAAAACAAATCCGGCCACTACAAAAAAGGCAAGTCCCCTCTTGCAAAAACTAAAAGTAAAAAAACATGCACAAACAAAAGCAGACCTACAACAAAAAAAAAAACAAGTGACAGACAGTAATGACAGAGAGTCTCAAATGGTAGGAGACACCATTTCGGCAAAAGAAACCCTTGCAGAAAAAAACATCCACAAACTTTCAACCAAATGTTCCTTTCCCACCAAACAAACCGTCCAGTGTACAAATGGACATGCAGCTCAATATGTAACGTACAACAACAATCCTTCAAATCTTTATGACAGTTCCACAATCACTATGTGAAACTAAAAGAAAAAAAGTAGATTCAAAACTTTACAAACCATAAACTACTGCCCATTGCGCAGCCACAAAGGACTGAGAGGACATTCATTAGCCTGCCTGTCAGGAACTGCTTGCAAAACCACCTTCTACCACATCAAAATGTTAGCATTACACCATTCCGCTATACATATTCTTATGCATAGACTATACTATGCAAAACGTCCTGCTCTAGAACTCCAAAATGTAAATAACTTTCTCCTACACGGAACAGCCAAAGAAATCCTTTGACAAATAGAACCCATCCAAAGTAAATATATGGGAACTGAAGTTGACTTATAAAATTCAGTAACTTCAGAAAACATCAGCAAAAGCCTCACAAACTCCAACCTCCTAACAAGCACATACAAAAAAGAAATAGCTAAATTTCAAAACACATCTGCTGAAATACCAGATATGGTATGTGTCTGTTGTCGCAGAACTTTTTTAATAAAAAGACCACAAAAATAGTAGATATGGCCTCCAAGATGGACGACAATGACGAATCCCAATGATTCCCATTAGCTTTATATCGAACAGAATAATATAACCAACCCCTCAATAGTTTGCACATACTGCTATATAAAGCTTGACAATAACCAAATGCCATCATGTGCCATTACTATAAATCTTCCTACTTCCAAAAGCGCTCAAAGAACTTAACTTGTACAAGAGCATTTTAATCCAAACAGTACACCCATTTCAAGCTATAATACACCTTCAACTGAAAATGTCCAAATTGCATCCGAGTTACTAAAAGCCATTTGTGGCAGAGTAGTATATTTGCCATTAGATCTTAAAGAAAGTGTTAATACAACAAAGATAAAAGCATAGAGGAAACCATAAGAGAAACCACCCAAATAATTCAAGATTCATCACCAACTAGCCAATTTGAACGTGTAAATCCTGTTACTGCAGCCAACATTTTAGACCAGTCTACAATTCACCCACTACACTCCAAAGACAACATAGAAGATTCTGAGAAACCTGAGGGCATTCTCACAAGTAGTCCCCGGGATCCGTTGTTCAGGTGGCCAAGGAAGAGCCATCGCACTTGGATCCCAACCCTTGGGGCGGACAAGTGAGGGAGGATCACCATGGGCAGGGGGTCTTTGGGGACTGTGGGGCGAATATCAGAAGGAGAGACATAGTATTCCCCCATTCCTTGCCCCAATCCATCCTACCCTCCCTCTTTGTTCATGGTATATTGGCATCCAAGTCCCATCCTATCCCTTGACCTTCCCTCAAGAAAGGGAAGATAAAATCTTTGGAAATCTAGAGAGACCAACCCCTTTTTCAACTCTTAACACTAACCTGGTCTCTCCTTTCCCAAAACCCAGAAGAAATACTGGGAACCCACCTTTTTCCTCCCAGAAATCCCCCTCCGGTAAACAAGGGGATTTACCATCACACCCTCACCTTAATGGGCCCCAACAAGTCCCCACACCTGGTACTGAAAAGAGGATGAGAAAGGTTCAGGCTCCCTCAGTCTGTTTGGGGTATTTCCACTCTCACCCCATCTCCCCCTCCCCATTTCCAATAAGTGCTGGGATGAAGAGACGATCGGGGGCAATGAGGATTGCCCATAGAAACAACATAGGAATACAAAGTGAGGCCTACCATTTGACACCTTGGACTTGTCCCACTAAGAGAGTCGGGCAAGGTCAGGAACATTACTCCAACTGTGCACATCTGACTCCAATTGACTCTCACCTCCATTATAAAAAGGGTGGTCCTGCCAAAAGCATTAAGAGAGCTTGGGATGCTGGCTGTGCCAGAGGAGCCAAGTAGCAGGGAGCTGCAGGAAGGGAGGCCTGAAGTATCTGGAGGAGAATGGCATGCCGGGACGCTGGCAGAGTGTTTTGAGGGGCTGCAGCATGACTAGGGAACCTTGTCTCCAGGGAGCAGAAGCGAGGCAGCCTGTATCCTGCCAGCAGTGTTCAGGGAAATACTTGTTCCCTTGAGATGTGTGCAGGTCCCAAACATGTCTGAGAGGTAGGTGGTGAGACCCTGACCTCAAACTAAATCCATTTGACCTGGTCACCAGTGCAGCGTTACTGTTGGTGATGTGTATGTGGCTGAGCAGGAGCGTTGCTGAAAGAAGAGCCTGGTGAGCGAAAGAGGGACAAAAGCAAGCAAAAGCAGGAAAGCGGTGAAAGAAAACAAAAGCAAAGCAGGAGAAAGGTAAAATCAAAGCAAAGCAAGCGAAAGCTGGAAAGCAGTGAAAGCAAAGCAGAATGAAAAAAAGGTGTCCTAGAGGCGCGGATGTAATGAAAGACAGCAAAGTGTGAGAGCGGTGCAGAAACAGCCAAGAGTGGGTGCAAGAGAAACCCGAAAGTAAAGATAGGGTTTCAAGCAACCCGATACCAAGAGAGCCAGCAAAGAGAAAGTGAGAAGGTAACCAGACAGTCAAGAGACGGTACAAGTAACCTGAAAGTGAGAAAGAGGGTGCAAGTGGTCCAAACAAAATACAGAGAGGGCAAGAGGCACGTTAAAGGGCAAAGGAAGGTGCAAGAAAGCATGGTGAAAAGTAAGAAGTGTGCAAGAGGCACAGAAAGGTGGAAAGAAGGTGCAAGTGTGCATGACAGAAAAAAGGTGTGCAGGATACACAGTACAGTGGAAAAAGGACAGAGTGAAAGAGAGACAGAAGAGGAAAAGGCGCCAGAGAATAAAGAGGGGATCGAGGTCAGAGTGGTCGCACCTGGGAGGTGCAAAGAACCCGGCATGCTCTAAAGTCTCTGATAATACCCCCATGAAAGAACTGTACATCATTACAACAGGAACCTTTTGTTTGTTGAACTTCGTAAAGAGGGGCCTAAACTTGGGGAAGGGAACCCTGAGAAGCTTAACAGTAACTGTGTCTTTTTGTTTAGAACTGGAAGGATTGAAGCTTGGGGAACGGAACCCCAAGAGACCCAGAAACATTGTGAGCCCTATTGATTTATGGCAAGAGCACTATGTGGAAGGTTCCAGGGGCAACCCTTTTGAGTTTAACTATTTTGAATTGGCAGACCCACACCTATTCATAGGACTACCTGAAACCAGCTTTGGTTTAGATTTCCTTTTTTTGAGTCATCATTTTTCCTTTAAGAAATCCCCTATCACATTTGGTTTAAGAGCAAGGTCAAGCAAAGGTTTGTACACACACTAACCTGGTTTTGGTTTTGGACATAGAGACATCAATAGCCCTTGAAAGCATGAGTTGAGGGAACAATCCCATCAGAGTTAGGGCCAGGTAGGTATTACACTGATAATAAAAGGTTGGTTTTCAAACTGTTACCTTTGAGACTGTGTCTCTCTTGATACCATGCCCATCTCACAAGATGCATTGGAAACATATCAAATGCGTCACGCCAAAGGATCCCCAATGAGCATATGGGAGAATAGTGTAGAAGGACGTTATTGTCCTCAACTCTTTCCTACAGGAAAAGGAGGCGGATAGGATGAAAGATCCATACAAATCACTGCATCAGAATATCACTCTTTACAAATGTATTCTGAAGACCCCAGATACAGACAAAATGTAGTATAAATTTTCCAGCTCCTGTTCAAAAGTGACCTAGCAACTCTAAGTTATGGAGTTGCAGACACATTCAAAACAGGCTCTAATTTATTTAAAACATGTCCGCTACCCAACTTCTTCAAACAATAAAACACAAAAGATGAAGTTTTGCAGTCAAGTATCACAAATCTCTTGGCAAACATGTGTGGTACAAAAGAATACTTGTTCTGAGGTCACAATGATATATGTTTTGTGTTAAGGAACATAGGCCTGTGCAGATGGTTTGTTACTTTAAGTTGTGCAGAATACGCTTGGGATGACTTGCACGACTTCTTACGCATTGCAAACCAAAATAAAGAGGAAATGGATATAAAAACACCAGGACAACCAACTCTGTACTCTTGGCCCTGTCAATGTATCAAGGCACTTTCACCATCACTTAATTGCCATGCTGCACTTCATCTGCAATAAAACTACCCCTCCACACGGGAGAAGTAGAACACTTTTTTGGGAGGAAACATCAATCCAGAGGAGCAACACACTTCCACATGCTTTTGTGGATAAAATATGCTCCCAAATGTGTCCATGACAGTGATGCCACTGTTCTACAATTTATTTAAAAAATATATTACCTGCGACATCCCTTCAGGAACCACACAACCTGCGTACACAAATCTCACGCTTCCAAAAACGTAAGTGTGGCAAATACTGCCAATGCAGATATATAAACAAAGATCACTTTGCCGTTCCTAGACCAGTTGGCAAAAAGGGACAAGCAAATAGCTTGAGGTCTTCTGTTAAAGACAATGTAAAAGGCGAATCCCCTAAAAACCCATACAAAAAGGGACGAAGCATCCAAGTACATCAATGATTACAATGCAATCATTGCCCTCTTGTGGAATGCAAATATAGGCAGATAATAAATAGCAGACAATTCCACTGCAGTTGCAAGATATTTCACAGCCTATCTCACCAAAGCTGAGAGAACAGAGCTAAAAGATCTCTGGGATGACATATCATCTGACAAAACACTGACAAAAATTGTACAGCTTCGGTATGAAAATGCTCTCCCATAGAAAATGCAGGTACTACGAAGCTGCAGACAGTTTAACAGGTACACCCTTATATGAGAAATCTGAACACATTGCCTGGCTAAAACTTGGTCCAGCTTCATCCTGAAAAATAGTACTAAATTCCTACCAAGAGATAGAAACAATAGCCACAAATGATCCCTACAGCCAGAACATTTGTAAAAAAGAATGACATTGACACATACTACCCAAACAGAAGTACTGCTTTGGAAAACATGTGCCTGTACAACATAGCCCAAAACTACTACTAAAAAACAATGTCACGCCAGATGAAACAACTGTCAAATATTCAGTCTCAACTTGTGAAGAAAGCCTAGTGAAACTTGCCAAACTGTCATGCCCTCTTCGTCCGCCTCCACCCCCTCAGCCCCTTCCTTACCTGCCAGGTTGGAGCCTCGGCGCTCGCGCAGGCCGCGGATCCCTTCCGCTTGGCCTCCGGCGGCACTTCGCCACTTGTGGTGTCCTTGGCGCCTCTGTCCTCGCCTGTCCTGGGGCTTGCCTTAGCGCTTGGGGGCACACAGGGGTGCCCACCAACGACACAGGCACCCCAGGAATCCAGCGCCCCGCAGCAGAGGGTAACGTGAACCGATTAGCAGTCAGGTGAACCAGAAGATTTGTACAAATCAGTCACGTGACTAAGTGGGCAGTCACGTGACCCGGAAGAGACGCGTAAAAAAGGAGCGTCGGCCCATATTCTCATTGCGTCTCAGCTGTTTTTGCTGGCAAGTCTCTATCTGGACCTTTTCCTGTTGGATTTATGGTATGTGGACCTTGTTTTTCTGCTTCCCTGGATTTTCCCACTGAACCTGGTATACTGGAACTGTGCTGACCACTGGACTACATTATTGGACTTCTACCTGGATTATCCTTTGGTTTGTTTGTCTTGGAACTTGAAGATTCAAGCATTCAGCCCCACCTTTACCACCTTGATTACCAACATCCCACCCTGCATTCCTTCAGACAAGAGCAGTTAGGTTCCACGCTAGCACCCCTGCACTGTCCCCTGCACTGTGGGACTGTCACTGTATCCCTACAGCCCCCTTCCCAGCACTTCCCAGCACTTGCTCTGCACTTACCTCGCACTTGCCACCAGCTGGCCCTTTTTATTTATCATTTATTATTTATTTTTTATTACGCTACTTACCTTGTACTGCACTTTCCCCCCACCTCCCCCCCTGCACTTTCTCCTTTTTCCCCTTACCTCTGCACTTGCACGATCTGAATGACACCTGGCCTAGTAGGATCGTTTGTCTGTCTTCCCCTTGTTTCCCTCCCTCCCTGCCTCGTCGCGCCTTGAAACACTTGTGTATAGGCGCGTTACAAATACCATATCATATCATATCATATCATATCACTGTTATCCTTGGGGTAGGTGTTTATCAGTTTTTCTCTTCACCATTAGTCATTGCAGTGTTCTGAGACTTGCATTGTAACTTTGCTTTTCTTTTCAGCCACCTGGGGACCCGGTGCTTCCTGCTCCTGCCTATCTCCTGCGGCCCCAATAACTGGTCAGCAAGTACTTTTACTCATCTGCGACTGGTACTTGGCGACAGAGGGATTATAATCTATGTGGAACTCAAGCCATAACAGAAACCCAGCGTAATGAATCATATAAAGTTATCATTTAAATCTCTGCAAAATAGAGAACTTTATTACATGGCCCAACTGCAACTTTTGAAACCTTTGAGTAAAGAAGAACAATTATTAGGCGACCATGGTTCATTTGAAGCTACATTCGAAGTAAATGAAAGCAGTATAACAAATGTCAATTTCAAACAATACAAAGAAATGTCGAACAATTAACGCCAACAAGAGGAAGAAATTAAAGCTTTACTAGATAAAAGACACTCATGAGGGCAGTCAACCTTTCCTTTAAGGAAGCCAAGAAGCACTCATTCTAAATGAGGCAGAAATAGCCATGACTGAGGTAGAAAATACCATGTATCAATCTAAACAATCTGCAAAAGACTTGTCAGTGCTCAAATCACAGCTAAATGATGAGCAAATCACCATTTGTCTAAAAGCACTGAAAAAAATAGAGCATGGTTTTAAACATGAAACTAAAACTTGTAGCTGTACATATTATAAACCTCTGCTCCTATATATAAGTGGTAAAGCTGGTTCTGGTAAAATGCTCTTAATTAAAATAATCCGCAAACCTCTACAACACTTTACAAACAACAACCTTTCATCTGTTTTAACAGCCCCCACAGGTTTAGCTGCCTACAACATAGGAGGTGTAACTTTACACAGACTACCGTGCCTCCCAGTAGAACACCAAAACAAATTAGCATACAACAAATTATCAGCTGAAGATACTACTGAAGTACGCAGGATTCTGAACAAACGAAAGTGCTCCTGATAGATTAAGCAAGCATGGTTTCCAACCTCATGTTAGCTTTAATTCATCTCAGAATGCAAGAAGTCCTAAAAACCGACCACGAAGAACTGTTTTGAGGAAAACACCTTCTTGTTATCGGATACCTCATACACGTAATACCAGTAAATGGTCAACCTATTTTCAAAACATTAGAACACAAACAATGCCATAACACACCCAGCAGCATTGGAAATGTAAATCTCTCGCAACAATTTTGATACAGAGAACTAACTCAAAACATGTGTCAATCTGCAGATCTCAACTATGCTAACATTTTTAAAATCATTAGCACTTGCCTGCTTACTAAAGATGCTAAATCCATTTTAAATAATAGACTAATCCATGAGCTATATGGGCAAAACACATCTTCTCCTGATGTCAATGAACAATTCACTCAACAAAATATAAAATGCATGTCCTTAATACCAACCCATGCAATGTGTAGTCAATTCAATGATACAATGTTGAAAAAATAAATGCAACCCATACTCCAAAGGCAAACTAGAAGTGCACAACATGACACTCCCTATGTGTCAACAAGCAACAGCATGACTAAATAGCTTAGAAAAATGTATCTCCAACACAGCTGGATAAGAAAAAGTATTAACTGCATGTCTAAATTGTAATTCTGAAATGTAACCTTGATGTAGAACAAGATTTAGTCAATGAAGCAATTGGTACAGTTGGTGGCTGTCAAACATATCCACATGACAACATTCAGTTTGTCAACATGTTCATACACAGAGAACAATTCTCTATCTCTTGCATATGCTGTCTATTCACAACCCAAAATGTCTAACCCTAGATCACACACTGATTGACATTGGCAGCACAGTCTTTAAAGAAAGTATGAGTTACGTAGCACTTTTGCATGCATCTACACTCAATGGTCCATTCTTAGTTACCTATGAAAAGTCAACGCTGACATTCCTTGCATCCTAGAATACAACAGGCTACATGCACTGTACACCCCCCCACCATCTAGATCTGTACCCTGGAGCTCAAAAAAGAAAATCTTTAAAAAGAAAACTAATGCAAACATAACTTCTAACAGATCTCCCAACAATACTGCTAAGAAACAAAGACCAAATGCTGTTCCATCAAATACTACCACCACAAAACTGTCTATTACAAAATCAACTGCACATCCATCAGAAGACCGAGACAAATGTCTCTGGTCAAAAAGCAACTGCAGCCCCATCAAAGGGTGCAAAGGCACAACTCTCTGGTCCATTTAAATTCAGAAGCACAACTGTAGTAAATTGCTATGCAAATGGAGCAATCATTATTCGGTTCCAATTGTGACCAAGTGTTCACAACATTTACTTAAACGGCTCAGACCAGTTGTGTTTGCAAATGGATAAGAATTGGACTAGTGTACAGGAATGGTGAAATTCACCATAGACACACAGGAAGATCCACAATAATTCTTAATGTTATTACTACAAGTACTGGAAACCAAAAACATCCCTATAAATAAAATCTTCCAGATTCCATACACTTTGAGACATACATGCACTCGCTGCAACCAGGTTTCATCCCCATTGAACTATTTGTGTATGTATCCATACCAAATTCTAAATCCAGTCCATTTCAGCAGCTTTTGCAGAATGCAAATCATAGCATATTATGCCCTTTTTGTAATTCAGACAATCGTTTCAACATACAAATAAACTCACATGGCCAATATGTGATACTAATGCTGAAATACTCCAATGCAGATAGTAACAAAAACAGTTGTAAGCTTACTAGCTTCACACATGGCCAAGTATCTCTTGGCAAGAAAACCTTCACAACAGTGAGCATAATCTACCACACTTGTGCTACAACCACTTCAGGCCACTATACTGCATATGTCAAAAAGATAAGTGGTTGGTCTGAATTTAACGACACCTCTATTACTCCAAAACATGGGTTATGATATAAGTCAGTCAGAAGGTTAACAGCAAATCTAACAAATGCCTATCTAATATTCCTTCAAACCAAATTTAGTGACTAAACTGTAGCACAATAAACAATTACAATACACCAACGGGTATCGAACTACATCCATAATACTACAATAGTACTTTTAAAAGCCAAGATAGTTAGAATATGTCAACAGGTATCTAATTACTTCTAAAATACTCTTCATTGCAATACACTTCAAATATGGCATCAGTTATTCCTACCGCAAAAAAGTCTCGTAAAGTCCAATATGGTTGAAATACACCCTTAATTACAACACACTTCAAACCAACATACTATCACAATTACACTCACATAACTACAGTAGGTTTCTTTTTTTATCTTCTGTGGATTTTTCCCCCATGACCCAATGATTATTTCATGTCAGTAACACAGTGTAGCACACATTAATGTTGTACCATAGTACACAGAATGTACTGTTTGAGGGTCAGAAAAGTAAATGCATATGTAAAGTTGTATGCAATTAAATCTTTAAAACTATCCTGCTTAACAAATTATACAGTTTTTCCCCACAGAAAAGAACCAGAGATTCCAGCTTTATTACTGTATGCAACTAAGTAACCATACCACGTATTATCCTATTTGTTCTCTTCACAAAGAAACAAATACATATTCCATATGCACTATCCTCCATTGTACTATAATCATAAATACCATATACACTTCAATGATATCATTCCACTGTATTACAAATACTGTATACTTCCCTATAGTACCTATAATTACTACACACATATTACTATTCTATGCATTCACAGTGGCCAGTTGCTATGGCCATGCCTCCAAGAATATGACCACAGCCACAACCACCACAATCGTACAATACACCTTCAAATAACAAGACTCAACCTGATACCCCAGCAATCCAAATAATGTCCGCGGACACCAAGATTGACTGCAGACCCACGGCACCTGCACACATTTTTCCTCACCTATAGAAGCAGCTCCTTGTCAACTTTATTCCACTCTCCCAGCCTTTCTAGACCCTCTTTGAACCACCAATTAACCCCAAATATGTTTTCCAGACTTTCTCGCCGCCCTGTTTGTGGTCAACGGCTCCTGCAAACCATTGTTTCACCTATGAAAACTGCTCCATATTAACGTTATTCCACTCCCACACCCTTTGCAGCCCCCTCTTTTGGCCACCAAATAACCCCAAGTGTGTTTTTTACACTTTTTGCTCACCACGGTCAGCGGCGGCTTACAGCAGAGCTAACACAGCGACTGTTTCAAAAATGTTGACGCACCTCACATATTTGAACATCCAATCAGCGTGCGTTTTTGGTGTCAGCGGACACCAAGCCAGCTCCTGCTTGATCCAGAGGCATCTGCGGACTCCGAATTAGGAAAGGAGTCCACGGCCCAGACCCAGATATCACTTTCTTTTTTACCAAATTTTTGGCCATTTAAAAGATAATTAAGCTACTGGACAGATTTACGCTTTCAGGACCAAGCTGCCACTCCTGGTGCAAATTTGGTAAAAATCTCTCCTTCGGTTTGGGCTTTAGGCATGAGCAAATTTATGTTTCCATTGAGTCTATGAAGACATCCACAAATTTTGGGACCCCCCCTATAACTTTATACCCCCACCCTGGACGAAGCCGCACCAAACTTTGCTAAATCATTCTGAGGGGGGTCATATACTTTTTTTGCAAAGTTTGGTGAGGATTCGTCTGGAAGGGTGGGGGCTAAGTTATAACCCAGCCAAAAAGTGCTCTTTCAATGAGTGGAGCAAATATATATGTATATATATATACATACACACACACACACACACACCAAAACCTGTAATATCTTACATTAGATTAAGCAAGAATCCAGGTATTAAAGTGCTTTGCAGTCTGTTCCCAGGTATTCGTGGTCTTCGGCCTCATTCCTGTATTTGGTCATTTAAGTGCTTCATTCCTTGAACCATCCTTCGATAAACATATGATAGGGAAAACTTTATTATCAATATTATAACTAGGTGTTTTGGATGGCATTGTTCAATGAGAGGATAGTTAAAAGGAGGGATGACAGCATCAAATTAGGGGTGTGAAGCAATACATTATAAAAGGACGAGAAAACTACAATTGGTAAAACGGATATTGCACATTATCTTGTACTCGGAAAGCCATATAAAGACACTCTGCGTGCACCCTTATACCCGTATAGTCACAACTCCTTAGTACCTTCAAATATACTTATAATGTATTCAGTTCATACTCTTTGTTTCAAGATTTAGCACATGCTTGAAGATGGTAGATCCTGTCCTTCAATTGCCTCTACTTTTACATTGTCCTTTCAATGAAGGAAACAGTGACCCATTGCCGGCAGTGACCCTCTTTGGAAAATGTTGTCCTGGATATCCGGGAGTGTTCCTCTTTGGGAAATGCAGTCCTGGATAGATCTGGAGTCAGGTTTATGTGCATCATTGTAGATCGATCCTGATACAAAATGCCTCTTTGCCCGGTCACATAAATTCACTCTTTCTTGAGTAAGATGTACAACGTTAGTTAGATATGTACTTATTACATGTTGATGGGTGACTGTATCCTTTACATTTTGATGCCTGCTTGTGATGAATCAACTTCTGGGGCACCAGTGGGCGAGGGGTGAATATTGGTTTCTAAACCATCAAACCGCCCCACACCTCTAGTACACAAGAAGGGATCTAATCAGATTGGAAACACAAGCAAATTATAAACCTCCTTATCCAATGTTTGTAACAATGACGGAATGCCAGGCTTATCTCTGAAAGGTCATGGATCGTTGGTTAGCTGCAACACAGCGAAAAAACAATCAGTATCCAATGATAAAAGGGACTCTTCAGTCAAGGTTTTATCAAAATTATCTACTTTATCAGAACATGCATTTCTAGCAACACTACAACATACAACCCACCCTATAAAGGAATGCAGAGTAGAGACCATTTCAAAGAAGGAAAAGGGATGCACTCTGCATACTGACAGGAGAGTGGTGGGTATAGTAAATAATCACAACAGTTCAAGGATATTTGGTTTCAGCACAAAGGGAGCAATGGGTCTTAAAATGTCTCTAGGTGCCTTCGGAGAAGGACAAGGGGGACAGAACCACAATGTACCTTGTGTTTTTAGGTGTTCTTGGTGCTTGATAGGGCTGTGCCAGTTTCAGGGCGCTTTGCAGCTTCTGTGACAGAGTTCAAGATGGGAAACAGCTGCAAGTATCAGGTCTCAAACAGTACGGCAAGCAAAGATTGACGTGAGGCTGCAGGCTGCCCTACATGGCGGCTCAGGTCAGGAATCATTGTCTCAGTGCTGTTTGGCGGTTCTGAAGCACTGGTCGAGGTGTTGTTGAATTGTTTAAGTGACTGTGGCGTAACAACGGTCAGCATTGTAGTTGGTTGCAGCTTGAGGGACTTGGTCGAAAGGGTTCTTTAAGGCAGGTGTTCGGTAGGTGCTAGTTGATGTACTACTCCCAGATTTTTCACTGGGCTCGTGTCGTCCTTTAAGGAGGATGGCCCAAATCTGTAGAGTTTGTTGCAGGCAGCTGCCTTGTCCTTGGTTTAGCGTTCAGAGACTCTCTGGCATTTCCCACCTAGGAAGTTTGCTGCAGAGCATAGCAGGACATTCTGTGTGTTGGCTGTGTACCGAGTCTGGAGCTGCTGGAGGGTCCTCTGGATTCGGTATATCCCTCTGTTCCCTCAGAGATGTTTATGGGTGGGATCTTGCTTACCTTTACGAGGTCCTGGCCTTCCTTCATTGGCGAAAGTTGTAAGGCAGACTATACCTTCACCCAGGGTCTAATGACGAGTTCTTCTCCTTTCGAAGTCTTCAAATGATCTGCCAAAAGAGGGTCTCTGACCCCTTTAAAAGCCAAATGGACCGCAGTGATTGATGTAAATAATAATAAACATTGTCTAAGCCTACCTTAATTAACCAATTCTGGGTCTCCGCCAACAGTCTCCTGTATGCATGACGTCATAACCATAGAGCTTTGCAACAGAAATGGTAAAGGGGTGAAAACATGTAATACTAGGTCCCACCCATCTTCCTGTCTGTTGCAGATCAATGGGTCTCTGGTTAATGGCGCTCTCTGTGGTTCCTGATCAAAGCAGCAGATCTCCCTTGAAGCTGCGTCGAGACCCGACATTCTGGCTCCTGCAAACCACACATACCTTATGAATGGGGTCTCCCTGCAGGGAGGACTACTGTAAACATGCAGTCCCAGACAGGACAGTTCACTGTCAATTGATACTGAGGGCGCAGCTGGCTTCAGGTTGACACACTGCATATGAAAGGTTGTTGGGATTTTCTGTCGCCTTTGTTAGCCTCTGCAGCCAGGCCACATGTGGACCTGTTTGGATTACCCTATGAATGATATGCAAATTGCTGGCACCAGCTGCAGGCCCCAACAAATGGACAGGGCAGATCCATGGAGCCTTTCTTAGTTAATCAGGCTGGCCATGGCAGGGGGAAGGTTTGTCCTCTCCTTTCTGGAGATGCACTGTGTACTCCTCCTGTCATATCCCAACTAAATACGACAGGGGAAATGTAGGCTGTGTCCACCCAGAGTACACAGGTCTATGCGTATGTCATCCAGTGAGCAGATTAGCCCCACACATTTTCTGGAGGTTGATCTACCATCATTCAATTTCATTTAAAAAATGTCAACTAAAAAGTACCAGGCGAAGCACATCCACCGTGCAGATGGTCGAATTCCTCAAACTGCTATACTGGCTAAAGATGCCCCTATTTCAAGCTACTTATTCCAAAAAAGCATACGACATTAAATACCACCTGTGCCCTGGTGAAAGTATTGTGCAGTGCAGAAAGCATGTAATGAAGAGCGGTTCTGCACCGGACAAAGCCCGGCACCAAACACAAACTTCTTATAATATCATATTGAGAACAATAGAGAATTAAATGGAAAGGAGCATACAAAACAGTGGTCCTCATTAAGAATATGGGGATGCGGCTACAAAACAGCAATACAATGGCGGTAAATCCTCTTTACCAAATTACCACAGTAACCCAGTGGAGGATTGTTCAACAGCATCAGTAAATCCTGCACTTCACCTTCAAAAATTGTCGGAATTACCATTCGCTGCAATTCCCACACAAAAAAAAATAAAAACACAGAGTCCCACGGACTCCAAAAATTGAGATTTGGACCTTTTTGCCATCACTCGTACTCCTGGGGTTATTCCAACGGAACTAGTAACTTTTTTTGTTTTGGGGAGAATTCCAGGAATTGACTGCTAAATTACTACCAAATTAAGCCCAATGTCTTTTTCACAAATACAAGCGAGCCATTGAATCAGACATTTTCCCGTCATGAAGTTAAAATTCTTCTACCTAATTGGGAGAACCTTGGATGAATATTGGTATGGGTGAGCATAGTTGCCGACAGACATGGCGCTGGAGCCAGAAAGGGAAGAGGTAGGTCTTTAGAGCACATTTAAAGGCTAGAAGTATGTGAAAGTAGCAGACTCCATAAAGTAGGGCCAAGAATTGAAAGGGGAGGACCACCCAATTTAGAGCAATCGGAAACGGGAGAATAGCCAGGAGTAGTTTATTAGAATACGGAAGTATACTGGATGGATGGCGCTTCACCTAAATTTCACTACATGCTCTTTCCATGAGACCGTGTTTGTGAGCGTAAGCTCAATATATCCAAATAAGAGGCATATACAGTTTCTTGCCATCTAAAAAAATATGTTTGTCCTTTTCCAAGACCCCAACCATATAGCAGCAGATTTCTTAATTCTGATCTTCAACTTCCTACTGTCCATATAACCTGCATGAACTGACATTAATGTAAGAGTCAAGGGAGTACAAGTCATAAGAGTTACATCATCTTAGATAATGCAGAAGTTGAAAGAGCCTGAAGCCTAGCATTGGAATATTGACCGGTGAATTTAACAGAGCTGTTTCCAGCCCATTTATATGCTATGTAACCAACAGGGGTGCCAGGAAACACGCCGGTTTTAAATACTGGCATATAGTAAACCGCTTCATTTTTTCTCATCTACTGCCATGCGTTACGGTGCTCCACAAATTACTCTCAATTGCATAATGATTTGGAGCAGCAAAAGAATGTCTGGGAGGAGTCCCTCTACCAGCACGAACACAGCCAATTGACCTGTTCTTGGTTGGATAGCCCCCGGGAGAGTCTCATTAGGCTCTGTCCATGCTCGCAGTGGGACGCCCGTACCTCTTTCTATGATATGGAGCAGCACCTCATCGAGATGCTGTAGATCACTCTAAGTTTCCCATTCAAATGTCCTCTAGAAAAGATCAAACCCATTGCCTAGATCCATAAATGCTTGATCCAAGATGCTTCCCCACTTTCCTGGGTGACTTCTCCACACTAAAGTGATGATTTAGGCACTGCTCTGCAGTGGCCATGTGGCGGTGAAAGCCACACTGCACATCTGCTGAGATGTTTCCAGTCCGGCATCAGCCCATCATCTGCAGAAGGAAATTCTCCATGATCTATTCAGTTAATTCAAACAAGTGTATGAGTTGGTGACTGTAATAACTTGGAAGCTAATGAACACCCGAGCCAGCAGGTAAGTTATTAAGTAGGTTTATTGTAGTTCAATTGCCAGGAACAAAACATTGGCATGTCCTATCCAAGTCAGCATACCTCCAACTGCCAAGCATAGAACCCCCTTCAGATCACAACACACCAACACTCCACTCCCACTGACCTCACTACATTCCATGTACAGTGATGTCATCCCCTCAGCTAGCAAGACACATTACAACACTTCTCCCTCCTTTCCTTTGTTGAAACAGAGAAAGTTCACTCCAAAACCACCACCAGACAAAACCCTTACATGTACGTGTGACGGTGTCCAGTCATAATTTCGAAAACATAATTTCGAAAGTCAAAAATGTCGAATCAAAAATGTCGAAAAAAAAAATGTCGAACTGTTTTTTTTTTCGATATTTATTTTTGGGCTCTAGTTTCTGTGAAAAAAATAGGTAAAAATAAAAAAAAGGGGGGTTGGGAGGGGGAACACCCCCATTTCGAAAAAAAACGTCATTAAAAAAAAATTCGACATTTTTTTTCGACGTTTTTTTTTCGACTTTTTACTTTCGAATATTTTGTATTCGAAATTATGTCTATGAACCACGTGTGACCAGCACGTAATGCACCAACTAGCAAGACCACTGGCGACAAGAAACTGCCTCCAGATAACACCTATAACCCCGAACACTCCAAGGAAGATCTACGAAACAGGAAAAGTGCTCCACCAGAAGAATAAGAACCCAATAATACTTACATGGCACCCCCAGGATACTAACAACCGTGCCAACACATTGGGCAACATGACACCCCGTGTCAACCAACACCCAACACCAACTCCAACACCCAACTACACGCCAATTCCACTCCTCCCTCTAAAACCAAAACAGTGAGGAACCCAACGCAATCTACTAAGGGCTAACTCCTCCCATGAGCAGAACTGGAAAACCTTTGAGAAACCAAAAATAAAAATAAACTAAGCACCTCCACCTGTTCCAAGCTGCCCATTTGAACCTAGGTCCTGCCACGACCCAGCGTCCACATGAAAAACAACCTAACCATCTACCCTAACCATCCACATCCCTCAGTGCACAAACCTCCTTCTGTCCTAGTCTGCCCCCTAGGACACCAGGGCTGCCACCCCCAGGCACGAACCACACAGCTCAGCAGAGCAACAACAAGCACCACAACGTAACAGTTCACCACAGCACCCCAAAAGGGTACCACAACACCACAAACCATGAACATTTGAGAACACAACCCACAAGAATTGCGGAAACACAACCACCACAACCAGACACATACACTATACTCAGACCCCTGGTCCAGCCTACTGCACAGCGCAGTGCACCTACTACATACCATGAACCCCAGGTCCAGCCTACTGCCACCCGCAGCACACCTACTACATACCTTGCACCCCAGGTCCAGCCTACTGCCACCCGCAGCACACCTACTACATACCATGAACCCCAGGTCCAGCATGCTGCCACCCGCAGCACACCTACTACATACCTTGCACCCCAGGTCCAGCCTGCTGCGCGAACGCAGGACACCACACTACTAACTTTGGACCCCTGGTCCAACCACCTGCAAAACAGCAGGACCCTTCACCAAACATGGGACCTACCCAATGGCCCCACCTTGCAGGTTGCTATTGGAACCCCAAACAGAGGCATACAGAAACAATAGCACACCTCACATACACTCACGCTAAGGATTGAGTCACCTCCACGCTCCATATGCACCTTCACACACCATATGCATAACTGCAAAAAGATAACGTTATCCTGCATACGCATATTCAGTGCTACCAAAGATTAGACATAACATAACCGAACAATTAGGATGAGACATGTCTTAAAGCACTTTTGGATTGAAATGACTGCCCGATAAACCATAATCACCCGCGGACACCCCCACCCATGAGTCCATCCAAAACCAAATGGCACCCAACCTGTAAAAAAATATGTTAGGCCTTTGGCAGATTAATGCAGACATTACTGTGATAATAACATGTGAGTGCCCCCACCCACAAGTCCAAACCCTAAAAGTTCAATGTTCAGTCCACCTGGAAGAAATTGTTATTCACAGAAAAAAAATACATAGCAATTTTCAGTACATTAACACAACAAAATATCACTAAGTCTCACTCACCTGTAGCATACAACAACCACAACCCTAAGAGACAGCCACTCACACTCATACAAAACAACCAGCGCGCAGCATTCAACTTCACTCACACAGGCCCATGTTACGCACACACACTATAACCCCACAACCGGCACACCAAACGTTAATTCCGCTGGTGATCAATGTTCCCATAAACAGAAACGTTCCCCCCATCGCAGCGGACAGCAGTGATCCAAATCATGACTGCTTCCCAGCCCGCGCAGCACGCAACATCAGTCACAGGGCACAGGCAATTTCTCCACTGTACCTGCCCAGACGGACCTGCAAAAATCCAACTTCCGTACTGCACCAAACCCGAGCCATCAGCTTCAGGGTCTGACCATGCAGGTAGGTCCGCCTGTCTGACAAACCACATCGTCCTTGATGCATAAGTCGCCATGCTTGTGCACGGTGATCTCCATAACCCACAAATCCTTGAACGCTTGCAGACACTGTTCCCGGATCACCAACAAAACTCTTGCGCAACCGTGCAGCACACGCAACACCTTCAAATTCCCTTCAACAGCATCCCATCCTCGTCGCCAGTGTAATAACTTGGAAGCTGATGAGTACCCAAGCCAGCAGGTAAGTTATTAAGCAGGTTTATTGTAGTTCAATTGCCAGGAACAAAACATTGGCATGTCCTATCCAAGTCAGCATACCTCCAACTGCCAAGCATAGAACCCCCTTCAGATCACAACACACCAACACACCACTCACACTGACCTCACTACATTCCATGTACAGTGATGTCATCCCCTCAGCTAGCAAGACACATTACAACAGTGACCTTCTGCATCACTTCACTTGCCTTCTTAAAAATGGTGCAGTTGAACCTTCAAACCAAGATTTTGGAATTTACTGGTATTAAATATTGCCTTAATCGGATTGGCTGTCAGACATGAACATAATTGTACATTCTCTTTGAATTGTTCAATAGGAGTCCAGTCCATGGCCGAGGCGATTTTTCTGGGTAGAGATTTTTCCATTACTGTGTGGACCAAAGCAAGTCATGTCTAATAGGCTTCCCTCCAAAGGCCATTCTTTTGTTTTGTATTCAAGTTCGGGTGTTCATTGAATATGACATTCCCAGCCCTGATGCGGCCATTGCGCACCAATCAACTGCTGGTGCGATCGACAACAGGACCACGATTGGGCCTTCTGGCTGAGAATAGATACCGCCGTATTTGCGGCATTACAGATAAGCCAGAAACCATTAGACATGTGCTCCCGCAGTGTGTTAAATTGAGAGACGTATATACGTACAATTTGGGGAGCCTTGTGCATAGTCATGAGGGAATCCTCACAGACTTCTTCGGGGACTACTGCTTAAATGCAGATTCCATTGCCACGCAAATTGCACTGCTACATGTGTGGCGTCATGTGCAAGTTCTGCTGGTCGATTGAGGGGGGTCCACTCCCTGGCTTCCCGATTTAAATAGCTATGAGGGGATTATGATATCTCACACATGTTATGGTTGAGATGTGTGGAATGGCTCTAGTAGTGAGTTTACAATGGTAGGTCAGAGCTGAGAGAAGCTCAGTGGGTGGCAGCTGGTTTGTGTTTTATAAACTGACGATTGTGGAACCTACGAACCTGTGAAATTGAAACCTGATCATGGATCCAAATCTGTATAATATATATATATATATATATATACACATATATATTTTGTGTAAAGTTTGTGATGGAACTAAATCACAATAAAGAAATTATTATTAATAAATGACCTTTATCGTGACCCGATTTAGAGGCCCAGAGCACCACAAGGCAAGGGCCAATAACCTGGGCTTCAGTCAATTATCTCATGATAACGCCCTGTGATACTTCATGAAATTCCCAATGTCTTATGAGAGCACCCTGTAGTTAGTTCATGGATGCGATTAAAACCTGCTCAGTCAGTGCAGCCAACTCCCTCTGCTGCTGTCAGGGTAAACATGCTAATGTAAACATTGTCTTTTGCCCCAGGCAATGGTAGTTGGCAAGGAGTGAAGGGTGAAATGGTGCTTCTTGGAGTGGGTTATGCAGTATCAGGAACTGTTAAGAGTCCTACCCTAGATGCCTGGTGGAGCATCATTCAAGTCTGTGACTCTAAGGCTTAATATTGGTTGGGCTTCTCATTTACAAAAGCAGCTGGTCCAATCACGGCGCCATTTTCACGCTCCTGCGCGCATGCATGAAGCACAACTGTGACACACTGAAGATCAAGCTCCACTTTCAACAAAGCCAGTGTAGCACAGCCGGTCATAGCAACTGCTGCCATGCTCCAAATTACAACAGGGCGGCAGGAAAACTATGGCTGCGCCAATTGTTTTTCCTCCCAATTTCTCAATTCCACCACCCACATTTTTTGGAAAAATATGTTAATGTTACCATATTACATTTTTTGGGGTGGTGTGCCCTAAAAATGAAATTAGTTAGGATAACACAGCATCCTGTATTTGTCGTGCAGAGGTGCTAGGCCAAAAGTAGTCACTTGAGGCTCAAATGCAGATTAAGGGGCTCATTAAGAGTATGGCGGTGCAGGAAAAAAGTGGCGGTAACGGAATTACTGCCACACAAGTTTGTCCCTGGAGTGGGGGGATTTACCTCCACCGCCATGCTGGAGGTAAACCGTCCCACTTTCTCCCTGGGAAAAAACAAATCGGCTGAATTACTGCAGTAGTAATTCCATTGAAATCACCATTAGAGTCCTATAGATTCCACATTAATGGGGACTAACATCCCCACTTGTAATGCGGCTGTAAATTCGTCAGTAACGCTAATTCTGTTGGGCAGTATTCTGGCGGATTTACCACCAGACTACCGCCCAACTCGTAAGGAGGCCTAAAGTTTCCCTGAGAGCATCTAAACAACCTCCCCCTCCACCACCCCCCCCCCACACAATATCTGCCCGTGCTCCCAATAATGGAAGGAGTTTATTCAAAAAACACAGTTTTATCGAATGGGAATAGGTTTCAAAGGGCCAGCTTCTATGACTCTGGAAAGCCCAGTCATAGAAGCTGGCCCTTTGAGACCTATTCCCATTCGATAAAACTGTGTTTTTTCAGTGTGACTACGATTTTGGGCAACACACAGTTGGTAATCCCATAAACAGTCCTTTTGTTTTGTTTAGGAGTTTATTCAAACCTGCACCAATTCCTTGGCAGGAGTGGAGAATGTCCCCGGTTTCTACTGCTCTTACGCATCTCTCCTTGCACCCTGCTACGTCCCATCTACCCTCCTTCTCCCCATCCCTTTCAAGCAAAACATGTGTTGCTAAACCTCGGCTATTCCTCACTTTTAGCAAATGTTATGTGTTTGTGATGGTTTAATAGGTTTACTTTGCAGCTCTCCAGTTCAAGCGTGAAATCTATTTTTGGAAACTGACTTATTTTTTTAAAACTAATGACATTCGATAGCACCTGGAAATCTATTATGAGCCGTAGGCAGACGCCTGTGTGCATTGCCACTTCGAAATGCATATCCGAGATGTTGGAGTAATATCGTGTTTTTTCTAGATCTACGTAAAGTAGATGTTTTGCTTCATGTATTTTATGCTTGATGTTTTGCGTTCAAAGGTTGATTACAAACCGAAACACTTAACTAACAAATAAAAAAATACTTTCTTATCCCCAAATCACTATTTGGAGCAGTTTGTTTTGCAAATTCTCTGCGGGGTGAACCCCTTCTTGGATGTTTTGGCTTGCACGCCCGATGCAATATGGGGGGCAAATTTGAAAACCATTTGCAAGGCCACTTTGGCTCCTAGTCCAACCCGGTTCCTTGGAAGATGGAGGCAGGTCAGAATCGACCCTCTAACCCCTCACGATCCCCCGACCCCACGCAGCATTCCCAGCCGAAGCTGCGGCCAGCAGACCTCCACCCCCAATTAAAGCCCTCATTTCAAGCATTCCGGTTGGTCAATTTGTTTAGTCCAATGTGTAATGTTAGGTCAGGGTTCCCCTGTGTCTGCAGATTGAGGCGACGAAAGGAACGTTAACCTCAAAACTATAGCAATATTCCCATGCTCCGCTCGCTATCAGTTATCGATGCAAATCCAGAGCGTGCAGACATTGCCCCCATTTTCGGAGCACTTTCTTAGCGTCGCAAACACTTAGGGACACTTGATCTAGCGTCTAAAAACGAGAGCGTGCCCTACATTACGCAAAGCACCCGAGCCTCCTTGGCAGGCGTTCAGGTGTGAGATCATCCTTTGCGGTGATAAACATGCGACGCGAACCGCTTCTCGTCTCCCGGAACGTGAAGCCTGCGTGCGAAGCGCAGACCCGGCTGCACTTGACGCGCGTGGCCCGGGGGAGGCCAGCGGGAGGCTTGCCACCTGCGAGTCCAAGGAGGACGTGCGCCGGGACCCATTTCCGGCGGCGCCCCGGCCTACTAGCCGGCTCGCTGCTTCTGGAAAGGGCAGTAGGGATGGAGGCGAGCAGGTTATAAACGTGCTATGGACCTTTACTCAGCCCGCGGCCTTCCAAAAGGCACCCGCCTTTCCTAGAGTCTCGAGATGGGGAGGATGAAACCACATTTCTGGTTCTACGTGATATGCAACTGACTCTTCTACAGCCCTGCGGACTTCTCAGTTATGCAACACGCAAGTATAGCCCAAATACTTCCACAAGTCCACAAGTTATATTTCAATTAATATCCCTATAGACATTTTTGAAAACATTCTAATTAACGCATCACTCAACTTAACCAAACTGTAGATCCAAATATACTTTTTACAAGAAGGATAAGTAAATTAACACACAGAAATAAGACATTTATGATCAGAAATAACTAATATATGATTTTCTACTATTATTTTTCAAATCATGCATGTTTCTCTTGTGTACCAACTCTAAAGACTGTGTGCATTGTAGTGTATATTAATTCACTATCCCTTTTAAAAAGATTAATTTTAGGACCCAGAATTTTCTTCAGTGGATTGTTATGATAATTAATATGACTACCAGCATTGCAGAGGCGCGCGTCTGGCGATCTGTCTACATATGACCTAGTAGCAGGTTGGCCATTCATCTTAAGTAACAGACTGAGCATGGCGGAGCCATATAGCGCCTGGAGAAGAAGCCTGGACTAGGTGCGTGCATGTTCCACCTGCATTCATCCCAGCCTCTTATTCACTCGAATGCCAAGATAGGATAGGGTGGCCGGAGGATAGGGTGGCCAGAGGCAGCAGCTTTGAAGTTTGTTCACTACCAAGTCCTGAAGGTCCAAAGGAGCAAATAGGACACATTTGAGAATTTTGGAACAAAAAAGTGGCAAGGAGTGACCCTCCGCTCCACAATGCGAGACGGCTTGCAATAGAAGGGATATTACGCGGCATATCATACGGCGATCGATATCACTCTCTGTAAAATTCTACGATGCAATCTCAGTTAGGTATTCTTGGAGTGCGTTTGCTAGAGCCACATCTAGCTACTGGTGACAGCAAGCTCGCACCGCCCCTCCACCCCCCCCACCCCCCACAAGAGGACAAAAAAACACAGGGGGCCGTGTTGCATTTCAAAATAAGCTATTAAAAGGTGTGGGGGGTGGTTAAATTGTACTCACATTGTAAAGTAGCTTGGCGTGTCTTACCAGCAAAGCTCATTTTCAAGTCCTAGACTAATCAGGTAATCATTACAAGATGCTAATCTATAGTTGTACACATACGCTCATTTATCAGCGATAACCTCTCAATTATTTTATGGTTTTTGTAGCTAACGCTCAACCCACAGTATTGTGTCTGCCCAATGCTCATAAATTGGTTCTAGAAGTTATAAGAGTCGGTTATTGTGCAATAACCGACCCTTATAACTTCTAGAACCTATCATTACAGGGTGGATGGGTGTCTGGAGCACTCATATTGTTCTCTTTTGAAAAATGCTATGGGAAAGGGGAAGGGGGCACATACACTCAGTAAATGTTCCTGGATGCCATGTATGAATTCAGAGTATTTTCAAACATAAGAATGACCACAGACCTTGACCACCATGTCTCTGATAAAAGGGATATATGCTTGAATCACAAAGTACTCAGTGCATACCAAGCTTGGTGCTCATTTCATTTCTACAAAAACCATGCTTACATTAAAATGTTTGCAACCATGAACCATATAGTCCCATTTGGGCGCCTCCTGATTTGGATGCAAGGATAAAATAGCTACGCACAAGACATGCCATACGGGTCCTTTGGCTGCCATGCTTCTGGTTACCTGACAATTTGTTGAAGAAAATGGGGCTGGGTATCAGTGCAAGTAAGCCCAATTCCGATAGCAGAGACCGTCTTAGAGCAACACACACACAAGAAAGCGGCTCCCTAAAAGAGTGTCCTCATTTGGGATGGCTGGATTCCTTTTGCAGTGGCTGGAGTAATCCCAATCCCTTAGCTATTTAGAGTATTCCAGGGCCCGTACTTCATGTGTGGGGTTGTTTGCTGTCAGGAATCCAGACGGTCTTTCCTGCCCTCGTTCACACCCATTTATGGTTAAAAAAAACTCCCTTTGTTCCCAAATTAAACGCACAATCAAGTCTACGGCATTAGTCTACCCGTTTCAGACATTTCACCTCGTAATGCTTTTCGCTGCTTGAACGTTACAGCAAACAGAAAATGTATGCCTGTCTATTTGCGGTGGAGGTTGCCATGGTGATTAGGTCATAAACAATAAACATGACACCGTACGCTCATTCAGTCATGTGACTTATGGCCTTTTTAGCTCCGCCTTGCCCCTTGCTCACTGCTTCTGATTCTGGCTGGTGTGTTACATTTCGTCCATGCTGCTGTGTATTTTCATGGTTTTCTGACTCCTAGCCGGCTTACTGGATTTCGTTTGGTCTTTCCTTGACTGCTGTTGAGTCGCTGTGATTTACCTCCTTACTCCTTGATCCTTGCTGTCCCTAAACCCCTTTTTGCTTCCACAACTGCTTGTCTCCATTTCCCGCTAACTGGCTCTCCTGTTGCCGACTTGGACCGCTCTACGGACTCCCTTTGTTCACCCCTGGTTGTCTCTAGAACGTTGGTTTTGGAACCCAGAACTCTACATGGACTCCGATTGCTTTTTCCCTGGATTGATATATGCCCGCCACGTTGCCGATTAGGATTACTCAATGGGCTGCCTGACCTGGACCCTTACCTTCTTTCAAGCTGCAAGAACACGTCTCTCATGAAGAAAGCTACACTGTAGCCCGGAAGCCATTCTCGTACTTCTAGCCCGGCACGGACTAGAGACTTCCTATGTGCTCTGTGGGCAACAATTAGGCACGTCCTCGTTTAGTCAGGTATTACCAAAAGGACTTCCTGCCCTTAGGTGTACGTGTTCCGGTGGGAATAGTCCCAACACCTTTCAAGTTCTTCCGAGGCTCCCCGCACATCATATCTACTCTACTGCTACTTCATAGGAAACTCATCTTATCTACATACGGTAAGGCTTGTCTGATAATGCTCTTTTAGACTTCTAGTCTCCTTTCTTTTGGTATCTATCTTGAAATTATACTTTATCATTAGATACTCCTGAACTGATCTACCACAGTTGCCTCTTTCTCTGTCGCTGGTATTACATCAATGCCGTTAGTGGAATCGGTTCAGGTGGGTGTTTCGAGTTTCTACACTCGGGGATGTATTGACCCACTATGCTATACTATGCAGCCTCACTCTGCTATCTAGAGAAACAGTAAAATGGCGGCACAACCCTTGTGCGTGCCAAAACCTCCAAAACCGCATTTTTTCAACACACAAAAAGATGGCTGCACAACGTGCCACCCATGGTCCATGTGTGGTGGAACAGAAAAAACGCTGCAGAAAAAGTGACAGTGAACTCCATGACAAGTAACAGAGTGCAGAGGGAGAAGCAGCACTTTGCAAGTGAAACTCCAAAATTTGCCTGTAAATGACATTTACTTTGCTGCTGAAACTTCAAAATGCCTGTACATAACACTTTCCAACATTCAACATCTTGCTTGGCGCTAAAATTCATTTAATCTAATGAAGCACTATGAATTTACAAGGTCCTGAAATGTTAAGAGCAAATGACCTTGTCAGCAAAAATGGATTGCCTGTGAGTGACAGCCCCTGTCAAATGGGCTCTCCTGATTAAACTTTAAAGTTTTCTAAAGTAAAGGTCTGCCGGATTAGTAAATATAAAAGGACTGTTGCTGAAAGGAACACGGATCTCAGTGGTTTTGATCCCAAAGGTTTAAATCATATATGTCATCTGATGCAAAGTTTTTTTTATGCTGGATTTCAGGTCAAGAAATTAAGAATTAACCTAGGCTGGCGTGGCCTGCAAGGGATTTACAAACAGGTTTCCACCCAAGGGGAGGGCAGTGGTCTCAGTAGATGCTCACTGGCACATGATAACTGTGGGGTATGCCAAACTTGTGTCTGCTGCCAGGGACTGAACAATGGCATATTCTCCAGGCCAGGAAATGGACGTGTGAAGAGTCGTACACTAGGCTTGCAGAAGGAAATCCCAAAGGTGGGGGCTGCTCCTTGCCTCCAGAGACAGACAAAAGGCTGACCATTTGCTGCTAAGAATATGTAATGAACATTTTTTAGAGATTCATAACTCGCCATCAGAAGTGGTGAAAAATATAAAACGGGCAGATTTGTTAATCTAATTTCTGGCCCTACATTTGCAAATTTAGTGGAAATGTGTAACATATTCTGAACAGGAATGGAAATATATGTTGTTTCATGGGAACTGTATTTATGCTATAATTGTTAAACTTTGCACACACTTTCGTATGGTAAACATGCATATTTGTGGAAATTTGGAGAAAGTTTGGAAAAGGTTTTCATGGTGAAATGGACAAAATGCTGCAGAAAGGCGAAACAAGGTCTCACAGCTGCTGGATTTTGATGAACAGAGACTCCATAAAATATGTAATCCGTGTATGTGATTTTCGTAGAGGTTACAAATGTATAAATATGTATTTAGGACAAAATTCAATTTTGATACTAGTGGCTAGGGGAGGTTTCTAAGGATTGTAAAAATCAAACCATAAACCTGACATCATCTGTCTTTGATCTAATCACTTGGATGCAAGGCAGAGATGAGGCTCTGATCCAATCCCAGTTCACAGGGGCAAGTTTAGTTGAGCCGGCCCATACACCCATTTTTGTGATGTCATTTGACAGGATAAATAGGGCCATCTGACAACACATAGGGACTCTCTCCTCCGATTCCAGCGAAGCACTTTGATCCAGTATTCAACATCCAGCCTTCAACATCCTTCTAGATCCAGATGCCAACCACCAGGCCACGCAGTAGCTGAACCATTTTCAGCTAGGCCTCAATCCTCAACTTATCCTCACAACCCAGCGAAGCGCTGTGGTGGGGGGGGCATCCTGAAACTAGGTGGCTTGCTACCATAAATGCTTGCCTGCTGAACTCGCCATCCCGCTGATCTGAAATATCCAGAAACAAGAAGGGCAGATCCCGTGCAGTTCCGGCGACCGGCCTAGCTGATGTGCGGTCCTTCCCCGATAGACCCGATCCATTGACCAGAACTTTGACTGTCCAAAAATTTTAAATCCCATTGGATTGTGAGTATTAACAGGATGCTAGAGAACTATTGTAACCTTGCCTTAACTTGTTCCACCCTAATCTCTGAACTATCCTTACTTTCATAACCAGTAACAGCGTCAAAATCTTTAGTGCTATCCTATCCTGTCTATTTGCTAAAGCGTCATTTTCATAGTCATTTTCATAGTCATTTTTATTTGTGTAACTCTTATCCATAAATCCTGCACCAAGTGTTTGGACTGGTTCCGCCGGGGAAGGCGCTGAGGATCTGTTACTGAAGTCATGAATCAGTCTCAGAGCTTACTTCATCCCAACCTGGTTGTCTATCCTGAAAACTCAAGTCTTGAGTAAAAGCACAATCCATATTTTCGGTTTTAAACTGAAGTTCTTGTCCAAATTCGTGTCTTTAGTTTCAAAAAACACCTCTCACTAAAACCTCTATAACTCCCTCAGTTTAAAGCACACCCCTAACATCCTTAGCTATCTCCACAACTAAAACATTGTATTTGACCCGTTTTTCTTCAATATTGCATAAGTAAAAGTTTGCCGCAAATTTGCAATTTCAGCCAACGTACACTTGTCTCATGCCCATTTCAAAGTGCTTTTTCCATCCCATCATGATCTGAAGTGTATATTGTGGTTCATATTATAGCCCATGCATGTTAGGACCTGATTAGTGTCGCTTTCTTTAGAATGTGTCTCCACTTTAGCATTTTGACCATTTCTGCAGTATTTCACCAAGCCATTTTCACCTGTCATTTCAAAGTGTCATTTGCCCAAATAAAGTTTTCTCTCTTGTGTTTGAGGGAGGATTGCCTTTAAATCTAGACATTGTATTTAATTCGAGAAAACCTGCCGATTACTCACATTGGTGTAGGATTGCTCCTTTATATTCAAACAAAACGTTGCAGGGGGAACATTAACCTAAACGCTATATGTGTGCAAAACAAGACTGTTCATTTTCTCTGTGTTTTCTATATTGCCTCCTTATAAGTAAATTCAATTGCTTTGCTTATTTCTGAATTGTATTATCACCCTTTTGGGTGATTGCTGCCCAATATATACCCTCTGTGTGATTTGAATATTAAAATAAATATTTACCTTTACAAACTAGCCTGATTCCTGGCTCACTGTGACCTGGGGGTGGGGGGGTATTTTGAGAAGGGTGTGATATGAGTGGTATATCATTCATAATATTGAACTTATAGACAAAAATAAATAAGGATTTCATTTGCGCACCACATGCTAGGCGAGACCTGGGTGTGTGCCTGATTGAAATCCCTTACAACACTATCTTGTATCAATGAAGATAGAATTGCGGCTAATGCGTTTCATTTCCGGTTTAGGAGGTCTGCTGCATCGCGTTTTGGGTCCATTCTTCCAAATAATAGACCCTAGGTATCGGTTTGAGATCCATACACAGGGTTATATTGTGGGGTAGAATTCTTCATCTACACTACGTGGGCAACATTCAAGGCTACAACTGACATTTGCCAGGGCTCAGCCCTAGAACTTAGCACTTATTTTTGCGCCCCGTCACTTATTGTCGCAGACTCACTTTAGTTATGAAGTGGTGATAGTCAGTGCATCCATCAACCAGCATGAGCAGGTGCAAGCTGTAGTGTAACCCAAAATATGTCGACATAGTGGGGAGCGGCCATGGGTGGTGGCAGCAGTGGTGGGGAACTGCCCACCCGCAGTGTCACAGGAGTGCTAGGAAATGTTTGGGCCCTTGCACTTATTATGGTTTTATTTTTTACAAATCAAGCACTGTACAGGGCCCTTATATCTAGTGGAAAGACCAACAAATAATCAAAATGCGCAAAATACTGGAGTATGAATGGTGTTTGGGGGGGGGTCAGACAATCCATACCCATCATTGGGTTACGGTGTGCTCTCTCCCCACTGGTAAGCAGTGGAGGACAGGATCAGGTTTGAGATCATTGGCATGATATACTAAAGTGTTAATAACTTGGCTCTGGCATACCAGACTGAAAAATAAGGTGTTATCAGCAAACACAGGCCCTCCGATCCCTGGACGTTACCCTTGACAGTTCCCTGCCCGGCCGTCATGTGTCTTCAGAGGGAACCAGGGATTTTCGGGTTTTGGCCCTAAAGAATGGAATCATCTCCCATTGGAGATTAGGAAGCTGAAATCCTTTCTCAAGTTCTGCAAAGCAGTCAAAACATACTTGTTTAAATAATTATAGGAACTGCTAGATATCTGTTTTTGAACTGGTCTGTCCATCAGCTTATGAGTGTTTAAACTTGTTGCATTGTATGTCATTAGGGCCTAGGTTCCATTCTGTTCGTATGGAGCGAGTTATAAATGTCTCAAAAAATTAATCAACTTCTTGGGAAATAAGACACATTTCCTGTTCCAATTTGTCTCGCAGACACCTAGGATTCACAGCAGGGAACTGGAAGCAAGTTCCCCAGTAGCGTGGAATGTCCTCGACACCACTGTTGAGTGCATATACTTGGAAAAGATGTGCTTTGTCCAACTTCCTAGAGGTCTTTATCGGGCTGATTTTTGTTCTTTGGAGGTATTGATGGGTTAGTTTTGGTTGCAGTGTTAGGAGGTGTATTTTTCAGATGTTTCATGACCTATTCTTAATGGGAATTTTTGGAGGTGCTCACCTCAGCGAGAAAGGCATCGTTATTATTCTGCATTTGAGCTAATTGTGCTTTGTAGCCTCATTCTGCGTTTTGGCCTAATTGTGTAAGGTAGCCATATATTGCATAAGCTTTTTTCTAAAATCAACTACACATTATCGGTCCATACATTTTTTAGGCCCTGCTTCCCTTTTAAATCTAGGCCTTTTCCTAATTTTTTTCTCATTTAGTCTTCCTATGCATTTTAGGCCCTTGGTTCCCTTTGAATCTTGGTGAAATGCAACACTGCTCTTTGTACATAGACGGAACCAGATATAAACACTGTGTGTACAGCCATCCCATTACTCCCATCGCCAGGGGCAGAGCCAGCCACAAAACATTTGGTGGGCTGGATAGCAGTTTTGATTGCTGGTAAAGAGTCAGGCCATTAAACCGATTTCACTGTTGATCCCCACCTAGAGCCCAGTGGGCTGAGTGGATATTGCACCTTCCTTTGGCCCATTAGATGCATCTTTCACCCCCAACTCACCAGGCGTGTAGCCAGGATGGTGTAACAAGGGGGCCTGGAGCTAATGTAGCAGCGCTCGCCCCAAATGGATCCCAAAGTGGGAACTGGGGTTGTTCTGCCCCGACCCGAACTGTAGGCGCTACCAAGCTTAGCAAGGGAGAGTGAACCAACCCAGGTGGGTTCAGAGGGGTTCTCTCCCAGAGAATGTATTTAATAAAGGGCTGAAATGGGGAATTTTACAGTACAATTTCTGTGATACATTAGGTAAAAATGCACACAGTTTACAATCCGTTTAGTAGGGTAAGAGTAAGACATGAACAAAGTCCATTAGATGCAAAATCATCATCAATGCACAGGAGCATTTTCAAGCACATTTTCATAATGCTGTTTCCCTCTCTATGCAGTACCTCACAAGTGTAAAAAACATTTTCATATGGATCGTGCCCAAACATGTCCATTCTGCTACTCCTCTATATGCCAGTATTCCCACATCAGAAAATACTCATGCTTGCTTTGCCCATGATACCAGTAAGGATACTATAACAAAACATGTTCATGTTGGCTCTGCCAATGTATGCCATATCCCCACGTAAAAACATGCTTGCTGGCTTTGCATTAATGGTAGTAAAAAAATAAAAAATATAAAAATACATGCAACTGTAAGAAAACATGCCCTTGTTGGCTAGCTAGTACGATAGCTTGTGGGTTGATCTCTTGTGTGATCTGCAAGTCGCAGTTTCAAATCCCAGTAAGGCCAACTCAGCCTTTCATCCTTCTGAGGTCGATAATGGAGTACTAACTTTGGTTGAGTGATCATTACACAAATCCCCCATATAAGAACACTCATGTTGTATTGCCCTCCTAATGCCAGTAAACAATTCCATGCATCAGGAAGAAAACATTGCCTTGCGGGATGCACAAATGCTCCCTAATACCCAATTTATGTAAGAACATTTATGTTGACTTTGACGTTCACATCATAAAACAATTCCATGCCACAGTAAGCAAACATGCCCTCCCCCATGTAAGAACACTCACTTTATCCTTAATGAGAGTAAACAATTCAAAGCCACAGTTGGACCCAGCCAGACCCATTGCAGCACCCTTCCCCTACTGCAACCCCTCCTTCACATAATAACTCTCAAGTTTGGTTTGCTTTGCCCAAAAATGCCAGTAAAACATGCCATGCTGCTGGCAAAAATGTTCATGCTCCAATGCAGGTACACACACCCACACCCATGCAGACATTGCAACATTCACACTGCATTCTCATTCACACGCACACTCGCACCCATGTACACCATTCACACTGCATTTATTCATATGCATGCACTTAGACAACCCCTCACATACATATATAGACGCACTTGCACACATCTTCACATGCATGCATATATATACACACACACACAATCCACACAAACACAAACAAAAATGTTTTTATTTCTCTTAACTGTTTCCCTCTGGACCCTCTCAGGCCCTTCCTTGTCTAAGCCACTGCATGTCACAGGCTATTTAGTTTAACAAAGGAACGCTAATCATTGGGGGTATGGGACAACTAAAGGTTGAGCCCAGCAGTTAAATCTTTAGCTTCCACATAGAGGGTCTTTTGATATCATCCCCCGGCAAAGCTTGTCCATGGCACGTTTGCTGATGCTGCAATCACAGCAAAAGACTATTTTCTCACCTTGGAGAGCCCCGTATTTACTTACTTTTAAAGTTTAAACTTACGTTTAAAAGTTAAGTAAATACACTGCTCTCCCAGGTGACAAATGTGGCAGCTTTTTTCCGTCCGAGCCAGGGCTGGGCCTCACAGCATATCAATGACTGCTGCATCAAAGTGGAAGGGCTTCAGCCCTCCCAAACCCATGCCTGGCGCCACCCATCGTACCTTCATAAATAAACAGAAGGCACAGGCTCATTCCAGAGACGCTACATTCACATATAACACAAACACTATTGCACAACACCTCTGCCATAAGAACGAAGCTACTTTTACCAAAAAAAACCACACAAAAAACAACAAAAAAATAAAATAAAACTGCACCTTAAACACAGCCCACGTTTTTAGTTCATAGTATACGCCACTACACCATCCACACGCCATTCAGACATGGGTGACAAACAGGGTTGTGGCCACCCTCGCATAACTTTAATGGCTGAAATGCACAGGGGCATAATAGCACCTCCCGGTTTTTCTAAATTTGAACTCCCGCCCCTCCAAGGGCATTAAATCATCAGGTGTGTTGGGACCATAATTATGGTGAAAGGCACTATACAAAACGACAAAATAAATAAACAAATGAATTAGTAGCAAGCCACAGTGCCAATCATGAAGCAAACAAAAGCAAAAAAAAAATGTAAATAACAATTACGGGATCGCTGGGTTGGCCGGGCAGGGGGAGGCCAGGGGAGAAGGAGCAGGCCGATGCCCATTGTAACCGGCTAACCAATGGGGGGCCAGTGGAGGCGGTTTTGCAGGCTTTGGAGCGGCAGGGGAGGGGGCGCATCAGTGTCAATCATGGAGGGCTTAAAAAGAGCCCAGGGGTTTGGGGGAACGAGGTGAGCATAGGTCTTCACCTCATCCTGCCCGATTGTCGCCGCCGTGCCTGCACCGTGGCCTGGAGCCCTTGAGTCACCCCAGAGTTCTTTCCTGCCCCAGACTTGGAGCCTGATTGCCTTTGCCGCTGCACTGTCCGCGGACGTGGAAGGAGCATACCTGGAGGAATTTTCTTTCCCTCATCTCTGTGCCGGGGACGGTGGTGCAGCAGGGTAAGGAGGTTTGAGTGGGGTGGGGTAGCAGGGGGAGAGACTGAGAGTGGTGTTGTTGGGTTAAGGCTGGAAGGTGCAGGGCTGGGGGTTTTGTTTTTTTTTCCTTTTGGGGTGCACGTTTGATTTCATGCAGGCAGTAACATTGCGGATGACTTGTGGGGAGCTTGGTTTTGCTTTGAGAAGGGACACGTTTTGATTACTTGCATGAAAAGGTCAGGGAGTAAAAAGCAAGGTTTGTTGGTCGTGTATTTCCACTGAGACAAGGTGTATGATTTTGCAGGACGAGGCAGCTCGCAGTGAGACAGTTAGGTTGGCTGGTGTGAGAAACCTGAAAGCGTCTCCCTGCTTAAACCTCGGGGATCTGTCATTGTAGGAATCAGGACAGGAGTTGGTATTGGGCAGCCAAAAATACTTTATTTTCTTATGTTCTTACTGTGTCCATAAACAAGTAATAGTCCAGACTTAAAGGCAGTAGCTTCACTGTGTTCAAAGGCTGGGAGTCAGGCTACTCATCTTGAGACTCCTCCTAGTCAATCGAGCCCGGGTAGGCCCACCAGTCGCTTCCTCTCTCTTCTCCAGCTTCCTGAAATGAACCAACACAGGAGAAAAGTTACTCCTTTTATCCCCTGGGCTAGGCTTGATTTTAATCCAATCAGGGACAGGTCACCCCCACCCTGATAGGCTGGTATTGTGAAAGCCCTCCCCTTACAAGAGGAGCTGTCGTCCCCTCTCCCTCTCTAGCTGCACGAGTGTGATTGCCAGGACCTCCCCTTCTGCTCCCGAGCTTCACGTGTCTTTTACGCTCCTCCTGCGCACTGCAGTGCCAGGGATCTGTGTAGGCCCCGCCTCTGGCGTGCAGTGGGCCGGCAGGAGCCTCCCATCTCCTCCTGCTTGGGGTGGTCCAGTCTGGCCTCCTGTGTGGGCGCTCCTCCATGGGTGTTGCGGCAAGGGAGGCCGCGTCCAATGGCCATGCAGGCAAGAGATATTGCACTGGGTATGGTCAGCACTGCAGGGCTGCTCTGGAGACACCGCCCTCCCGGTGGGCTGAGCATGGAACAGGGTTTCCCCTTGCACGCCGTCGGATGGCGAACGGAACGGGAGGACGATCCCTATTGAGCATTTCGCGCCGAGCGCGCCATGTGTTGGCCCAGCATCACCGGCACGGAACTCGGCCTGTCATGCTGGCCCTGTACCGCCGGCTCATAGGGCGACACCATACTATTTCCAGGAGCCGGCGGTACTTCTATAGTCCACAATGTCCTTGTGCCCCCTAAACCCCCAGCCGCAACCATGTCCGTGCCTTCGCCTCCCTCACAGTTATCTAGGCAGCCAGGACATGGCCATCGCTATTGGATCCAGTTCCTGGGGGTGGACAGTGAAGGAGGATCACCTGGATAGGGGGTCCTCGGGGAGTGGACACCGACGGGTGAGATGTGGTATCCCTCAGAACGTGGGGAAGGAAGACCCTGACAGTCTCATCCTGACTTGTCATTTAAGAACACTTCTTTCTTTTCATAAGAAATATCCCACACCCCTTTTGTATTAGTTGTGAGACTTGGCAATCGGTTTCTTAGTATTAGTTTTGACACAACGCCACTAGGACTGCCTTATTTAGCATTTGATGGTGGACACTTGTCCTCATCTGAGATCTAGGTTTTAATTAGGCGTTTTTTCCACCCTGAATTTACAGTTCAATAAACACTCTTGAACTGTGATCACTTGTGTCTGTCTTACTTGTTGTCACATTAAGTTCCTCACACTGGGCACAGGAGACATTCGTTTGGGATCAAGTGGGTTGCTGCAGGAGGTGACAAAGTGCTGTGATTAGCTTAGCAGCAAATGCGTGAATTTGTATACTTGAGAGGCAAACGAGGTGGTCATTATGTGCAGGCATAGTATATCATGAGGGTGCAATCCAAAAAAAATAGAAAATAAACAAAGAAAAATATATAAATAAATAAAACAAACCGTTAAGGAGGAGATGGACCGAATACAATTGGCAGCCATCATCGCCTTCCTGCAAGGCAAAGAGGTGGGGGCAGCGCTGGGATCTCTCCCAGGTAGTGGGGGGGAATCAAAGGTGGGGGGGTAACACAGTGGAACTCTGCCCTTTAGGCCACAGAGGAAGAATGTGGCCCCCAGGGCGGCTTTCCCGCCAGCAACAAAGAGGAGGGGGGGGCAGTATGGCTACAACACCTGCAATAAGAGAAGCAGTTGTGGCATCCACTCCCACTCAACCACCAGGCTTTGGGGGATGCAGCAGGGAGCACAGTTAATATCAGTGTGGAACGGGGGGCCAGGTGACTCTGGCAGACAGCACCTCCGGAGCAGGGGCAAGTAACCCAGCACAGATCGCTTGGGCCAATGGTAACATAGGGGTTGCAGGGTCTTTTTGGGGCCAAGCGATTAATAATATAGGTAGGGTGAGAGCACAGGACACAACAATAGTGGGCGCTGGAGCCACATTGGCGGGGGGCAGGCACGGCAAGCCTCCGCCCCAATCCAGGCAAATGTCACGGGTTCACTGACCTGGCACATGCCTCTGGAAACCAAAGAGAAAATATGTAAGAAGAAATACATTGATATATTCTCACTCTTGGACTACGGAAGGGTAGAGGAGTGCAAGGAGATAAAGAGTGAGGGAAGGACAAAACATTCTTTGTAGAGAGATCATTGGCCAACTGGGCGACTGTTTTTTCCGATATTCGCAGTCATACTATTGGAGAAATGTCCAGAGCTTAGTCAGAAGTTGTGGTCATACAATCACTTAATTTTGACAATGCATCATAACTGCATATTTGGCGCATGACGAGAGATTCAGAAGTGCAAAGGTAGTGTATGCTGCACTAGATTGGGATCTAGGGCCATGGACTTATGGGATAGCTGCACAACAGCACACCCAGTCAGCGGTAACAGATTTACACTGGGGCGACCGGTACAGCCCTTTCGGAACAGCAGGGACAAAAGGGGGCATGCTAGGAATACAACAAATCCTTGTGTGCTAGCCAGTCTACATTGTCAGCACTTCTGTTCGTTCCACGGGATGGGGTAACAAAATGCATCAAGCGCAGCAAAGAGCAGAGCTAGGAGTGTGGGGCTCGGTCGGACTCTGACGGGACTACCCTCATCCGTACATGGGGAAGTGTTGAGGGCATGGGCAAATGGGTACCCTCGTGTGAGTGATACAGGGCGGTTAGTGGATGGGTTTTCACAAGAGGCTTCTGGATACTGGTGGAGGGGTTTCAAATACCCCCCCCCCTCGGTGCCAGAGAACCAGAGATCGGCCAGGCCACAACCATCGATACTGACGGACAAAGTGGCAAAGGAGGTCAAGTTAGGGAGATTTGCAGGTCCATTTGCCTCTGCAGGGGTTAGTTTGCTCCCCATTGGGGACTATCCCAAAGGAAGAGCTAGGGACGTATAGGCTGATACATAACTTTTCTTTCCCAAAGGGGGCGTTAGTTAATGATGCCTTTGGCAATGATTTATGTTCTTTAAGGTATGCCTTTTTTGACTCAGCAGTGGCACGGTTGCAACAAATGGGTAAAGAGGCACTATTGGCAAAGGCGGACATTGAGGCCGCCCTCCAGCGGGTGCCGTAACAGCCTGAGGACTATCACTTGCTGGGGGTCCAAGTAGACGGACAATTTTACCATGACAGGTGATTGCCAAGGGGGTGCTCTATTTCATGCGCTTACTTTGAGAGGTTTAGCAGGTTTCTAGAGTGGGTGGTCAAGAAGGAATGCAAGGGGGTAAAGGTACTGCATTACCTGAATGATTTCCTGCTCGTTGGAGAGAAGCGGACTGAGGAGTGTACCAAGGTGCTGAGAACATTTCAGGAGGTGGCAGAAAAAAAAAAACGGGGGAGCCCTTGGCAGTGAAAAAAACAGAAGACCCCACCACCTTGTTGTGTTTTCTGGGCATTGAGATGGACTAAGAGGCGGGTGAATGAAGTTTACCCAGTGACCAATTGCAGGACTTCCGGGGAGCAGTTGCTGCCTGCCTAGGGACCAAAAAGGTGATCCTTGGGCAGCTGCAGAGTTTGGTAGGTAAGTTAAATTTCATCTTCAGAATCATTCCAATCGGGAGGCCCTTCTCCCATTCCATACCAGGGGCAATGTCAGGCCAGACTAAACCACATCACCACGCTAGGCTGTCCAAAGAACAAAAACAGGACCTGCAAATTTGGGACAATTTTCTGAGAGAGTTGAACAGGGTACGGGTCGACCAGAAAAAACAGAGTGCAACGGCCAGTTGGGCCTATAAACAGATGCAGCGGGGAGTGTGGGTTTTGGGAAAATCTTGGGCATCAAATGGTGCAGTAAGAGGGGCCAGACAGCTTGAAGAGGGAACTATTGTTTAAGAACATTTTTGGAACTCTTTCCCATCATCGTAGCACTGGCAATATGGGAAAAGAGCTAGGGGGAATAGACGTAGTGTTTTGGTCAGACAGTATGTTGGTGGTTTGGTCAATCAACAGCCAGAGTGCAACAAGCCCAATGGTGTTGAGGTTGCTAAAAAGATTGGTGGTACTGTGTTTGAAAGCAGATATTCGCTTTCGGGAAAAACCTGTTCCAGGTGTCCACAAAAAATGCGGCTGATGCTTTGTCCTGTTTTAAAATGCCTGAGTTACAGAGATGGTTGCCTGCGCCAGACCCAGCAATGGCGAATTTTCCAGAGGCTCTTTGGGAGCTGGGTTCCCGGAATTAGCATCCCTGATAAATGTATCGGTATCAGGGAATACAAAGGGGGCATATGAGAGAACATTGGGGGAATTCAGGGATTTCTGCAGGGGCAAGGCCTTGTTGACATTTTCCACAAACATGCTGCAAGATGTTTTCTGGGGTCACTTGCATGCTGGGGGTGGGGGGCGACAGTAGGGAGTAGCCAAAACAAAGATAGCAGCCATTGGTTTCTTTTCACGGCTACAAAACAAGTCCCCGCCTTCCACCGATTGTGCAATAAAAAAGGCATTAACCGGTTGGAGAAGGGCAGTGGCAATGGGGGTGGGGTTGGGGGGGGAAATAGTAGGAGACCTCTGGTGATATGTTCTAAATGCACTGTCTTTTTCTGTCATTTTAAGGGAGGAGATGGTGAAGCCAGTGGTATGAGTCGTGGCACACTCGTTCGTGCGAGAATGGAGCATTGGCTGCAAGAAAGACCGTGGTTGCTGTCAAGGTGGCGGTCATGGATATTCACTGATGAGATTGGGCAGAAAGGATCTGATCAAACATTTGACTTTGTCGTTTGCCTGGTTTGGACGGGTATGCCCAGGGGCGTTGATCGATTGGTCTCAGATCATTCCCAGACTGTCCTGGGGTGCCCAGGGTCAGGGCGCTCGTTGAACATGTCGGAACAGAAATTAAACAGTGAATTAATCCCAGGTTAGCCAGTCGCCTGGGGGAGGGGGTTCTGCATATCATCGGAATGGCCTATTGAGGGGCCCGGGAACTTCTCATCAGGATGGAGTGCATGTCACGGAAATGAACCATTGTGGCAGAACTTTGTGGCCTGGATAAAGAATGTTGCAGGTGTTGGGGTGGAGGTGGGGGATGAGGTACAGTACAGTGGGTTCACTCCCCTGTTGCAGGTTGGGAGGGCCCATGGGGACTCCAGAGCCATAATGTGGCATGGTGATCAGAGGCTCATGGCAGGGGCGGCTGGACCGGGTGCAGCTGGGCCCGGTCGGAAATAGGGGTTGCCTCCCGGTAACGCCACCTGTTAAGGGCATAGTGGGGAGGGGACAGGGCCTCAGCACCATGCATCGGCGCGCGGAGAGCCATGGATCGCCTGGACCAATTGCCAGCAGAAAATGTGAATTATGTAGGAATTGTTAATAATATATATTTGAACCTTCACTTTTTTTTAATGCATTGATGATTTGCTGTGAGATTAAAAATGTGACTGGTTTGCTATCCAAAGAAGATGTGTCACGTGTGTTCACTCTTCACCTATGCATGCCTCCTTGCTCAGCCCATAGAGCGGCATGCAATCTTTTCTTTCTGCACACCGGCATGGCAATCACATGAGACGATCACGTGCATCGACATCAAATCTTTGCTATCATGCTCGAGTTGTTTTACACCAACACATTTCTGAGTTTGGAGGACTTGCCGAATAGTTCCACATTTTCTTTTCATCAATTGACGCCCATTTGTGAAAATTGCTGCCTAGCAAAACAAAGTACCGAATTAATGGTCGTCACCCAAACGCCATACATCATAGCGAAGCTATAATGAAAAGGTTAATGCTCTAGTCAAAAATAAAACCGATATGTGCACTTATAGAAAAAAGTCAGGAATTATCTGTCGCCAAAAAAGACAACACCAGCGTGATCAGCGCCCATTTGGTCATCCTGATCCAACTTCTTAGATGGTTTCACCCAGGTGGCACGCACCAAGCGAAGGGTAGTGTTGCCAATGGCCAAAGGCACCTAACATCTGTATGCAGTGGCTCATGACAAAGGCCTGTCATTTATCTCCCACCGTGGGAGGTCGGTACTAGACCCGTTCACTTTCATCAGCACAATGGGAGGGAGCGCTGTCCAATCAGGTTGCTCGGAACGCAGTCTGTATTCTCTATTACAAACCTGCGTACGGAGAATCTTGGGTGGCCAGTGCCTCCTTCCCTCCCCCGCTCACCCTTTACCACTTAACACCCACCTAGTTTCCTACACTGGTGTTTTTTAAAGAAAAAATCCAAATAAATGTGTCTTTCTTACGCCGTCTGGCACCGTGCAGTGCAACCATCAGCTTAGTCTGTTTTCCTGTTGATGACAGCACAGTCATCACCATGGAAAACTGACATGCTGCCAGCAGCACAGTAAGGTGGCGGGCCACGCAATCAGGTACATTTTTTATTTTTTTTAAAGACACCATTAGCACCTGTGTAGAGAACTATGTCCCTCAGCAGCATACCAGCCCTTTCTGTAATACCTGCGCTTGGACCCTTAACTTTGGCGGCAGGCCGTTACCTACAGGGTCGACCCACGCCTCACAGCATATCGCCTCAATATACCATTGGAATATTAGTGTGGCCTGTGTGAACAATGGATCTGCAGAGGGCCGTAACCGCGGTTACAAAGCTTCAGGTTTCTCCAACAATGTTCTACCTCATTACTTAACATTTTGCTAAGCCAACTTCACGTTTCTGTACATCAACTGTTTTATTTTGTTTCTAACCTACTTTTTAACCTGTCTTTGGATTCTCTAGCCTTGGGATGGAGGGCTGTAAGAGGGGCCCCCATCCCTTACCCCGATCATGCACCTTGGCTTCACCTACTTAACTCAGATGTGGGCTGATAACACCTGCTGGAGGCCTCTAGCAAAGGCTGGATGGAGTGCCCCGGCATCAGGTGAGGGGAGCAGAGAACAATAGGCTTATGCCAATCCCCCTTTAACAGCAACTAGACAGATGTGAGAGTGCGCTGAGCAGCTTTTCACTTTCACGCTGGCGGCAGGTTAGAAGCAGCCAGAGAGCCTGCACTCCACAATACTTTGGGGGAAAGGAAATGAGGTACAATTACCCATGTCTGAAGTCGTGGAGCAATGCAGGGCAAGTCCCGCCTTGCTTATAAGGATATGCCGCAAAGAATATTCATAACCCACAGCAGTGCTCCAGGCAACCCCTTTTTTGGATCATTTTATGTCCAGAAAAAGCCAAAAGTCGTCTAAACAAAATATGAGATAAAATGTCAGAGTCTTCCAGGCCCCCAGATAAGGGGTGTACCAGGCCTTTTTACGCATCAAAATCTTGTAAATATGACAGCTTTATTATTTTCCTGTGTACATTTACACATGAGTTTAGAGCAGAGGGCAGGCAGTGCAAAGGTCAGGTTACTTGACAGAAACCAGAAGGCTTCTTTTGATTTGTATAATTTTGATAACTATGTTCTACGTACAGCGCTTTGCCAAAAGTGCTATAGAAATAACCATTTGACCATGAGATTAGGTGTAGAATTTAGCACAGAGCACTTGCCTCTCTGCACTGTTGTATCATAACATTGGCCTAATAGCTCCATTAGGTAGTAATAGCTCCAGGAAATGAGGACTTTCATTAAACATCAAAAGAAAATGTTGCCATCGAACCTCACAACACACAATACAATGCATGCTTGCTTTACTATGTAAATGCCTAGGTTTTTGTAAGTTCATGCATTTTACTCTCTTGCAAAGGAGAAAAAGTAATTTTTACAATTTCACATTTAGTCTCCAAGTTTACAAAAAGGGAGTAAAAGACTCCCACCTCAAAATCTTACCTGGAGCACTGGAAAAATTACCTTGGCAGAATTCTTAACTCTTTAGTTGGTTTTGTTTCCCTTTGATTGCCTACCAATTCGCTCCTACCCATTTCTGTGGCTAACCGCGCACATGAACACAGCAGCAAAGCGGTCTTGCATTTGCCCGCCCTCTCGCCGCTAACCTCACCCAACCCCTTTTGTGCAGGGCTGCCGGAGAATCAGGTGGTGGTGTGCAGTGTGAATCCAAGTAGCAGAACATGATAGAACATCTTGGGACCTTTGCGTATGCAGTTGCGAATTTGCATTCTGCTTCTCTGAGTTGACACATAGAAGGCAGGAGAATCAAGTTTATTTTCAACTTCAGAATCTGCTTCCAGTCCCCCCTTTATTTCGGACAGAAAGTTAAGCCTGGAAGTATCTCAACCTTAAAAAAAAAAACATGGCAGGAGTTCACATCATTGGGCTTGGAATTTGATGAAATTCACGCCTAAAAAGTTAACTGGAGGACTGCCCTGTGCACCTGAATGTTGATTTCCTGGTCTACTTACATATTGAAGAAGCAAACGCGGGAGGCCAGGCTGTCTCAGTGCCAGATGACGCCCTTTACATCACTGCACTAAAGGGAGAATCACTTGCGATCCAGGAAAGCAACCAATGCACAAACTCTATCAGTTGTCAGCCTTCGGCTGCCGGCCCAGTACGGACCATTAGGGCACCCTTGCGTCACGCCAAGCGACACCTTATAAATCTCCATGACCTAGAAGAGAACTTTTATCAGTACAGTTCTAGATGTGTGGGTGGCGATCCTTGCGATAAGAAAATTCCAACGCAGGTTATTCCATCGAGGGAGAATTCATGGCATTTTTTCCACTGCATTTTACAGCAACTTTATGTGAGGGTGGGTTAGGGTAATGATAAAAAGCTAGTAAGGGATTGGGAGGGTTGCAGGGGTCTCCCCCCCACACATTTGCAATAAAGTGTCCTATTTGAAAAAATACATAATAATTCAATTAAATAAAACTGAACCAGTCAATAGATAAGGCCATATAGGGACCAAACACAAGTTCTCAATCCAAAGGTGATGACCCACGTGGGATACAGCAGATCACAGCTAAGGAAGGAGAGGGGACCCAGGTCGCTTAGGGAGGGGCAGAGCCATTGCAAAGTAGGCAGCAGCCAGTGCACAATCACATCTGGGACTCACTTTAGGACACGGCCTTCCACTTGATCCTTGTCACCAAATAGGTCTAAAAGCATCTACATCAGAGGTCCACTTTTTCCTGGCCATCTATTGGAGCAGGTTTGGTGCCCTGGCTAAGGAGCGGTGAGCACTAAACGGGGACATCGCATGTACCACCTATTTCACTGCCTCCTTTTTAAAGAGAAAACAAATGTTTCAATGGCGGACATGTCACCCAAAAAAATGCACACTTTTCATTTAAAGGGACAAAGGAGGCATTGTAAAATGAAAACTATAATGGAGATCTTTAACAATAAGCCTGTAAATGGTATAAAAACAAGGAAACTCGAAGTAACAATAGCAAAACAAGCATAAAAATGGGAGTAGTCAGTGGGTACAATAAGGTATAAATAGGGTACGACGTTCATGCATCGCCCGGTTATTTATTTTTTCTATCCACTGCACTTTTTGCTGACAAAAAAAATATTAAAGAATATGGGGGTTTCTACGCGCTGACCCGGGGAATCGAACCTGTGGTGCTCCGTGAAGTCTTGCTTCCAAGCTGAGCACGTTGTCCCTGAGCTATCCTTCCGAGACGTTAGCATTTCCGACAGACGTAGCTAAGAAGCTAATTTCATGTGTTGGCCCATAATGGAAGTCCCAGCCACTAGTGACGTGGAGCGGCGGTCATGGCTTGTAACATTGAAGCTGCACTAGAACAGTCTCATTAGAATGTGTATAGAACTTAGATGCCCCCACACAAATTAGTGTGCCCCTCTGAAATTAACGCCTTTCCCAACATTTGAAGGTTTACCCTCCCCCCCCCAGCCACCATAGAAATGTAGGTTTCGTTACACGCCAGACAGACCAGAGACATTTAACATGCAAGACAACAGACCTACCACGCTGGGACAGAAACGCATCCCTTTCTAAACGTCGCTCTACGTGAGGCAACACAGGAAAAGTATGCCGTGAGGTGTCAAGTGGCGTTCCATCTCACACAAACACAATAAATATAGTCCATGTTGGCCCTGTTAATACCTATTAGTGCAAGAGACAGACCCCACAAACAAAACCAAGAGAGAGCAGATCTGTATTTAAAACCCATGCATTTCAACAATATTCATGCCAATAAAGAAATATTAGTCCTGTCCTTGTTTCCTGTGCGTTTTGGCCCTTGTAGGCCTGGATTTATAATGGAAAAATCCCAAACAATGCCAGTAAGATAGCTCAGCAGGTTGAGCGCTCGCTGCTGACATCTGGAGGGGGGGTCATATGTTCGAATACCGTCAATGCCATCTGAGCCTTCCAAAATCGATAAATAAGTGGCAACTTCGGTTGGGTGATAATTGAATGAAACATTTTCTATATGCAATGCTTTGGCGAGTTGCTATTATAAGTTCCAGAATGCCCGGGAAAGAACTGGTATGGCATCTTCCAATTTGAATGGGGTTGTTCCAACTGGTGTTTCTAGGTATGGAAAAGACCTGGGGCTACGCTAATGTCGCAACTGTCGGGACTGGGGGCTAGCTAGCCTTTTGGTTGTAGCTCCTGAGCTTCTGTGCAGGACTAGAACCAAAAGACCTGGGACTAAAGTCCCCTCAGCCCCCCCCCCAGCAAAGCCGCAACAAAATCATTGCAGTCCTGCCCCTCTTGCCCCTCATGGGCAGTGTAGGATGCTCCAATCCAAGTTCCAACTTAGAGGAAAGTCAAAAGCACTCAAGGAGCCGTTTTGTATAAGAGAAGGGTTTGACGCCGTTTCCTGAAACATGGTTGATTTTTCTCAGGCTCCGTGTCAGGAGCTAGAACGTTCCAGGCGGAGGAGGCGGCCGAGTCCAGGATGTTTCACCAAGTCCTCCTGACCAGAGCAACTAGTAGCCTCCTGGAAGAGGAGGGTCTTAGGGCTCTTGCCGTGGTGTAGCTCTTAGTTTTGGATATCAAGTGGGCGAGACCGATTCCCCAGAAAGGGCAGAGGGATTTAAATTATTTTGGGCTGGCACTGGCCGTACAATGTGATCAATGCGTGCGTAACAGTGGCATGTGGTTTGGTGGTAAGGACCAGCGGAGCTGCCTTTTTTTTTTAGATTAGTTGATTTGGGCCAGTTACCGGGGAAGGTGGGGTGGACCCCTCATATGAGAGTGGAACAGACCCCACCTGAGCCATCCTAAACAGTTTGGGGGCCCGGGGTACGGACACCTCTGGAGCCCCCCTCCAACAGACCAAAGGAATTAAGGAATATAGAATATCTAGTGCGCCGCACCACATGTGTTAATTAAAACCCATAGCTTGATATGCTGCCTCGCAGATATCAAAATAAGCATGGTAATCTCCCTTTTAGATACCTTACAATCTTCATTCATGTTGTAATCAGAGTGATAAACAAGTACATTAGCAGTCTACGATGAGGGTACTTGAGCTCATGCATAGGTACAGCAAACATTTCATCAATAGCAGCCACATGGAAGATATACTGGACATAGTATACTAACTGCAGGACACAGATTTTATGACAAAGGTACACATAATCCAGAATAGTAAAAGACTCAGATTAGCCGCCTCAAAGACAGCAAAAGTGTTCAAGTATGGATACAAATGACCAACGGCAAGCAAGGATAAAACTACACATAGCATAGCATAGAGAGTGGATGATGACTTGAAGATACCAGGAAGGTGTCTGTATCCAGACAGACTGGGATTAGAAGTGGGAGATGGTTTTCAAGCAGTGTTGCCATTCGACAGCAAAGAAACAGGTGTGTGTGGTGTGCAATTTATCAATGCTCACTATCATTCTAGAGGAAGCAACACTATATATAGCTAGTGAAACCATGAGCGAGTCTTTTTTTAAAGATCATACCCTGAGAACAAAAACACTCTGAAGGGCTGACAATTTTGAAAGGTTTAGGGACTTGCAATTTTGACAGGTGAGGAAATACAAGATTACATGAGATACCCAGGATCACACATTGGTTAAGGAGTGAAGCTGGGATTTGTAACCACTTTACAATTTCTGCTCTTTACCAATTTCGTTTCTAGTTTTTACCCTGAACTAAAATAATCCCATTTTACAGAACTGACTTGGAAAATATGAAAATCACATAACCCAATATAAACATTTAAAAAAACAAAATGTTACAGAAACATATCATGCAAAATGGGGAGAATTCTAGCGTCATTTTCTCCATCATTAAGAAAAGTTTATAAATACCAGCATACTAATGGATGTGATCTTAAAAGATTTCAGATAGGTTTCTCTTTTGTAATTTAAAGCTTTAAAAACACCCCAAACACAGGCTTGTGCAATGGTATTTATAAACGTGCAGAAAAACCTTTTAATTGTACAAAAAAGCAAACAGTTTTTTGTCACATAAGCAGACCTTAAAATATGCTTGTAAGAAGCCTGAATATCTGGTCGGCTCTCTTCTCTCTGGAACTCCTTCCACTCAAATGGCCTACATGATAGGAAAGATCAGGTAATTTGCAAAACAATGCTACCAGTATGTGAGAAGCAAACCTTTTCATAAAAGGCATTACAGTACCGTCAGTGATATAAGATACAAGATTTGTCCAGGATCACTGTATGGTCTGCTGGCATAGTCAGGATGCACTGTTTATCAAAAAAGGGCACCTGGTTGATGTCTTGTTCTACCCAGGTGGGTAGTCCCGTATTATAGAGCAAAAATGAGCAAGGTCATGGGATACCTGGCTGATGAACAAAGGGTGAACACACACCTATGGGGGTTACACAAGATACAACAGTATTTACACATTTTTCCAGGTATAGTAACCAGTTTGTAAGTGACAAATTTCAAATATTTGTAGTGTCTTTCCAATGCTTACACATCCACTGAGCGGTCCTTGGGAAGGAGACCAGTGGATTTAGTGAGGTGATAGCATGTGATAGTCAGCACATATGCATCAAAACAATGCGGAGTTGAACACGGACAACGCAGACAATATAATATTAATATGTGTAAGCATTGGAAAGACGCTACAAATATTTGAAATTTGTCACTTACAAACTGGTTACTATACCTGAAAAATGTGTAAATACTGTTGTATCTTGTGTAACTCCTAGTTAAGTGTATCTACAAACACGTAAACTGCAGTTTCATTAAAAATCTGACTGCAGTACTCAGAATTTTCCTGATACATTTTTGTCAGAATTCATTTACAGTAACGTGTACACACTTACCAAGGTGTATCCCCCATAGGTGTATGTTCACGAATGTTCCCGCTAAGGTGTGCGCATGTGCACTTGCGTAGCTTCCTGCTGGGTGCCGCTCAGAAGATTTTTAGCAGCGCACACAAACAATTCTCACCTATTCAAAAAGATTTAATAAAGGCACAAACCACAGCAATTACCTGACATTTTCTTTCTCTTAAAATAACAAACTAGTCTTGATATTCCAGCTCAAATATAGGATACTGGCTGTAAGTATTCAGACTACATGGATGTGTAACCTTATCCCACACTTTGTCTTCTTAGTACATATGATACTCAAGTGCTTTGAAGCAATCCTCTTGCAAGTTAACGCATTATGAAAATCAAATATTAATTTCCCCTCTAAGGATTTTGAGTAGCCAAATGTGATGTAGAGTCTCCTACTTTAGCATTGCTACCGTTACCCTGAAAGTGGAGAGCAACATAGCAATATCATTTTCTTGGCCTAGAAGCGAATGAATGGGAATTTGCATAAAAAGCGAGGTTTTTGGGACTAAGAGCAAAGTCGACCACTGGAGGACAACATCCAAAGCAGAAGACGGAGGAAGACGCCAGCAGTGCCCTCCTGGACCATTAAGTGCCCAGTGAAGCCCTGCAGCTGTTCTGTTTTTGAATCGACAGGGAAGACCCTTAAAGGACAACTTCTCCCTTAGGCTGGTGGAACCAACTAGCCTCGAGACAAACTATTTTGGCACAACCCCTGACTTGCTGCGACTTTCCTATGCTGCAGAAGTTCAATACCCATACCCGGGTTACATCGACCACTTGTGGGTGCATTGTCTTCTGAAGTCCAAATCCGGCCAAATCTTCTTGGGCATCCAGAGGCAACCAACTGGAACACTTTCATCATTCACAAGCCATGAGTTGGCGGTAGATCTCTTTATTCGGCTGCGGCCTCCCTCTGGAATAGCCTCCCTGCCTCTGTGAAACTTGAGCAGAACCATCTCCGGTTCCGGAAGCACCTCAAGATCTTCCTCTTTGCTTCTGCCTTCTCTCTTCCTCTCCCCTGCTGATCTCCTATCTGATACTGCACTGGTCACCCGGCTACCCTCTGAATTTAGGCCAAGGTTCCCTGCCCGCCCAGTTGCACACCCACACTGCCTCTTGGCAACTCTTGCACTTGGGGTCGTATCTGCAACTCTACAGACCGCTTACCTGCACTTACTGGACACCTAGTGTCTGCACTTACCCTTTCACTGCCAGGTGCTGGCCGCACTACTTGTTGTTATTTGATCCTTTATACAGCACTTATCCTTCCTCCCCCTCCTCATATTGTTGTACTTTTCCCTCCCCTCTCCCCTGCATTTGCGCGATCTCAATGTAACTTGGCCTAGTAAGATCACTTGTCTCTGTCCCTTGCCTTGTGGCTTGAAACATCATATCAAGGTACTGTGGTGCTTGGGGTATTTTATCCCTTTGCCATTTGGGGTTCTTCCTATCTTTGGGAGTGTGACTTAACCCTACACTAAGTTGACCTCAACTTGAATGCACCAGCCTTACAGCTTGTGATTTCCAAAGAGGACTTCTCTTGAGTTGCTGTGATTTCTCTTTTGAACACTGACTAAGAAATATTTTCTAAGAAGGGCATCAGAACTTTGACTTTGTCCATTGACTTTGGTTGTCCTGGTTCCCTAAAGCCTCCTTCTGAACCTATTGGCTGTGGCAGTGCTTGTTCCCTTACAGGTTTTAAATGTTGAACACTTTAATGCTGGTATAATTGACTGCCTGCATCCCTTCGGGAGAATCTAACTTTTCTTATAACCTATCAGTCTGTTCTGATCTAACCCTAATCTTTCCTTCCTTAAAAACGCAATATTGCAACAGTGATACTATATACATGCTATAATGACGTCGCCTCCGGGTGCTGGAACATGTGTAACATAAGAATGACTTATTCACCTGCTTTATTGTTCACTGTTTGAATTTAATCCTAACTTGGGATTAATGTTACAGTTAATTAATGCTTTTTAAAGAATACTTTAAATATCTTTGTGTCCAAAATAAATAAATATTTACAATGTAACTAAGTGTGAAAGTGTTTAATTGGATACTTGTATTTACTGGTTTCAATGCACCGCTCTACAGCTCACCTTACCCCTCTTAAAATAAGCCTGGTTGCTCAGTCACTCTACCAACTTGTGTAGTACAGGCCTATATTAAAAAGGTGGGTTACCTAATACCAACGAGATAAGTCGTTTGTAGTCCCACACCAGTTGCACTGCACTAATTCTTACCTAAAAGGCACGTTTTCCTTTTTGGGGGGGGGGGGGTAAAATGGATAGTGTGTATATGTCTCTTAGCTGTAAGATTGGTGTTATACAATTCACAGGACAACGTAATGTGAATAGTAAGCAGAGGCACAGGAATTTGGATCATCATATTCAGAGGTGCAGTTATTCTGATGCAATTATCATTCTTACACAAATTATTAGCAGAGTGTTCTTCTGGCCCTTGAATTACTTCATTAAACTGGCACTGGAACTCATATTGGCATGTTTTTTGACATATTGCTTTTAATTGCCATCAATGCAAATGTTGTATTATGTCTGAATTGACAGCCAGATTGTTGTGCATTACCAAAACAAATATCTCTTGTTGTGTTTTTCCATTGACATAAAACACACATTTTTTTCTACACAGAGGTACATTTGCAAGTTACTCTAGCAGATGTTGAAGTCTTGGATTGGTTGATGAGTTCTCTTTATAAAATATAACCTATTTTTTTAACCTTTGTCTTTGGAAAATGCACCCTTTTAGACAGATTTGTAAAGTATTGCGGTGGTTGGGAAGAGGAAACTCCTTTCCAAACTCTCTTCTGAGATGGTAGTTCACAAAATATGCATGCTCAGAAAGTGGCTTACCTCTTTGCGCACATGGAAAATAATGTGTACACGACAGCCAACTGATTCCGCACATAGAGAATAATAATAAGAGGGAACATTGGTGTTCTCCCTTCGTTCATCAGCCAGGTATCCCATGACCTTGCTAATTTTTGCTCTTTAATACATTGTCAGGATGCAAGCATTTGTATTTGTATTTTATTTTATTTATAAAGCGCCTTACGCCAAAGCGCTGAACGCTTTGGTTCCGCAGTCTGGAATTTGGATACATAAACACCTCTAACACTTTATTGTCATCATTGAAGGTGCTTGCCTAGGTCTTACAACTCCCCATCTAAACAAACCAATTTGTAGACCTTCACCACACTGACGCTATGTTAGTTTCTATAGCAACCGCTATCTGGTGCAGGTAAATTGGTGATGAAAATTACATATGCATGCAGGCTTAACTTCATAAATTCAAAATGCTGAGTTGTCCTTGCTGGAATTTGGTATTGTAATCTTGCATATGAACGCATATCTCTGCATTGAGTGCTTAACACACTGAGCTATCCCCTGAACCATTGGGGCACTCAAATGTTCAACTTTGGCTATTGCACATGATCAATATAATCCCCACAGAAAGGCGAGAATTCTACAGGCGTTGTGCCACGCAAGCTATGTATACCACAGTGAACATAGCATTACAGGATGAAAAGATCAGAACAAAATGTACGTTTCAACAACAGAGAGAAAATAGGTTTAGCTTTAACAGCACACCATACAAAATCCTGATGTGTGATACTTAATTTTGTTGAATTAGGGAAACTGGCTTTTTTTTTTTTTTTTTAAATACGGCTCCTTCTTGGGGGGCCCCTCCAGGGTGGGGGTCCATGGCAAGTGCCCTTGTTGCCCTCACATAAAGACGTCTCTGGACCCCACGGTACGTCCCAGATTCAATGCTACCTCTGGGGCCTTCTTGTAATCCCATGCGTGCTTCTGCATGTTCAGCGCTCTGTTGCCCCCCAGCTGGGTTTGAGCTTTATAAATCCCACACATATAACACACACACACACACACATACATCCATGGCAACAGGTGCTCAAGTCCAAGCTGATGAAGCGGCAGTTTACAAAAGGTTCCCGGTGAATGTGTTCCGCTGATCTGGGACTGCTCCGATATGGTTGCCAACATGACCCATTCCAATCTGTAGGTGCTTAGCCAGTCCTGGTGTTATCTTTGCATTCTGGGACCTGTAGTCTGAGTTGTATACAGGGAAAAGAGGAACTACAAATCCCAGAATGCAAAGAAGAAAAAAAAGAACAGGGCTGGATAGGGAAATGTTGGCAAATATGCAGTGGAATCAAGCGAACCAGAAGCTGCAACAACCAACAGCTGCCTTTGTGGACCAGTGCTTCCTTAAACAGCACCAGGGCAGAAGCACATGTCAGGGATTTTGGCCATCGAAAGAAATAACAACGGTGTAGCATGGATGGTAGGCATTCGAACGCCGACTTTCAAAGAAACTGAACATTTACGAACATTCCAGCGCATCTAGGACACAGTTAAGGAAGCAGAAGAGACACGACTGCCTTTTAATTCATTTAACAATTTAAAAAACGTGTGTATTATATGTAGTAAAAAAAATGCACAAAAGCCATGAAAAGAAAAAGCGTTTTGCAACACAAAAGCAGAGCGTGGCTTTTCTAAATATCAAACGACAACATGCTTCAATCCGTTGGCGATAGGCTCGCCCAGTTCAGGGTTTCCCTTTGCATTCTGGGATTTGGAGTCCTGAATTACACCATTAGAAATCCAGGACTACAAATCCCTGAATACCAAGAGAAAACGGGACTGGACAGGCAACGTACTACATGAATGCTTAAAAGGCTTTGTTGAGTTATAAAGGATGCAATCAGTTTACACAGGTGGACCCCTCCGAGGCATCGGTAGTAGCGCTACTCACCCAGACAGGTTTTTTTGCGCCCAAGCACATGCAGTTGGGTCTTCTCGATTGCCAGTACCCGGTGGGCACAGGCAGACAAGCAGTGAGCTGCTCAAACTGCCAATGGGCCACTAGGGAGCCATTTGACCATCCCCACGTAGTCACCTTATGCACAGCGTTGAGAACTACAAGTGCTTCGAAGACAGCCTTCAGACACATGTGGCACAATAGTAACATGTATAAAAGATAAGAACGTGCGCCTAGTCATCGCGATACAGCCCCATAGTGCACACAGACAAGCGTGCTCAACGGCTCAGTCCGGGAACGTGTGCGTTGCTCCGATAGTCCTGGATTTTAGCATTCTGGAACCCGTGTTTCAAATGTCAGAATGCAAGAGTCGGGGGTGAGCAAGACCTTAATTAGGGAGTGTAGGCCAGGCAAGTGTATATCCAAAAACCGACATTCTGATAAGGTACTTGGTGCTTCCTAACCTTAAACCCTCAACAACGCGCGTCTAAAAACCTCCAGGGATGCATTTAGCGACTTGATGAACACTGAACGCCGGCTAAGCGCTGCACATCGGCCCATGTATGTGCCAACACCCGCTAAACATGCCTTCAGAATGTGCACACATTTTCTGTTTCAGCTGACGTGTTGTAGTAATGTGCAGGGTACCTGTTCTGTTTTGGGGTCGCCGTGAAGATCCATGCAGCGGCGACCCCGGGCTTCACAGAGGCACCTCCTGCAGCACCGGCTGCAGGGGCTGGACTTCCTCGGTGCACGGCACACCTGCCGCTGCCTCGGTGATGCTGCCAGCAACCTCAGGGATGAAAGAGGCGTGCCGCCGGCTCCCTCTGCATCTCCCAGCTGCAACGGGGGGTAAGGCACGGGCAGAAGCCCTCGGTCCTCCCCGGTGCCCTCAAGCAGTCACCGGCCCTCGCCCCAGGGGTCCACCCGAGGTTCCCAGCGCTGTCAGAAAGGATAGCAGCCTACCATCAGCTTCCCCTCAGCCATGATCGGAGCCGATGATGTGCGTGCAGGCTGGAGGAGCGCGCGCTCTGCTGCTGCCCCAGGCTCAGCCAGGCACTGCTGATGCATTCTGGGAGCCAGGGAGAGTGGCAGCACTGACTGCAGGAGCGCCGCCTGGGTGGCAAGAGGAGAGCGCACACTGACTGCACACGCTGAGCGGTGGGACTATGCCTCCAAAGCAGCCCTGGAAATGGACATTCTTTACTGTGGGATCTCACCCCCCTCCCCAATAAATAGTAGCCTCTCAGAAGATACATTATGAAGAACTAGAACATAACCCCTAGAGAGGAACCTTTTTTTATAATGCTGCTATCAGTGTTGAAAAGGTGCACACTTTTTAAACCCGAAAAGCTGTATTTTAACACTTCCAGAAGAGTGCACAAGCATCCGGGTCGGACTGTCAAGCGCTCTCGTTTGCGAGTGTCTCAACCATGGTCCTGGATTAATCCCGTCTGCTTGAAACATTCCAACACGCTGAACTCATGGAAAGGGCAAGTAGATGTGTCCAGGTGTGGACTGTCACTGGGAACCAAAAGAGGCCCTGATTTTTTTTGTTTCAAAGTGGCCCCCATATTACACATTTTCTGAAGGTTCCTATGAGAAAATGTGGAAATAAAATAAGTTACCACACAAAAGAGAGCCAGGGAGCAGAGGTCTACCAGGCAATCTCCAGAGTTCAATATAGGCCAGTCCACCACTGGATGTGTCCGATCCCGGAGACATTTTGTGTAAGAGAGAGCACACAGGCTGCAGGAGAAGGGCCAGGATGACAATGTGCAGTGCCATAAATGGCACTGTAACATGAGTCGGGGCTCATCAAGGGGGCATGGCCTAACAAGGGAGGTCCCCTGCCAGCTTGTTAGGACATGCCCCCTCCCCGCCCCCATGATCCCCAGCACAATGGGCTACAGGCACCTCCGCCAGGCAGCCTTTTGTACAGATGAGCTCTGCTTTTATTTGCTAAGGATGGCCTGGCAGGGGACAGCGCCTCACTTTTTCAGCCTTAATGGTGGTTCTGCCCCCGCCAGGCTGGGGAGGGACAGCAGCACCATTAAGAGTCAGAAGTTGAGGCTGCTGGAAGCAGATAACTTTTTTCCTAAAGCCTGAACGGGAGCTTCAGGCTTTAGATCAAAAAGGCCTTGGCTTCCTCTGCCTCTCCTTTTCTTCGATAATGGTGGTGCCAGCCCACAGTATCTCTTGATTGAAGCGATGCCTCGCAGGTGCCCAGCCACCATTATGGGTTAAAGTCTTTTTTTTCTGAAGCCTGAAGCTCTTGCACGTGAGCAAGAGTCTCAGATTTTAGTGAAAACGCCTTGTCCTCTAGCGGCCGGGGCCGCCAGGGGACATTAGTGAGCCCCGGCAGGGCTCTGCCTCAGAACGATATTTTTGAGCCTGCCGGGGCTCAAGCCCGACTAGCCCTAGCCTACATATATATAGAGAAAGAGCACATGGGCTGCAGGAGCAGCTCCTGGGTTTAAATAGGCCGTAAAAGAGAGCTCACGGGTTGCAGGAGTAGAGCCTGGGTTTATATAAGAGAGCTCACGGGCTGCAACAGTGAAGCCTGGGTGTATATAGGCCATAAGAGAGAAGTCATGGGCTGCAGGAGTAGAGCCTGGGTTTCTATAGGCCATATAAGAGAGCTCACGGGCTGCAACAGTGGAGCCTGGGTGTATATAGGCCATATGAGAGAGCTCACGGGCTGCAACTGTGAAGCCTGGGTGTATACAGACCATAAGAGAGAGCTCATGGGCTTCAGGAGTAGAACCTGGGTTTAAAGAGGCCATATGAGAGAGCTCATGGGCTGCAACAGTGGAGCCTGGGTGTATATAGGCCATATGAGAGAGCTCATGGGATGCAACAGTGGAGCCTTGGTGTATCTAGGCCATAAGAGAGAGCTCATGGGCTTCAGGAGTAGAACCTGGGTTTAAATAGGCCATATGAGAGAGCTCATGGGCTGCAGCAGTGGAGCCTGGGTGTATATAGGCCATATGAGAGAGCTCACGGGCTGCAACAGTGAAGTCTGGCTGTATATAGGCCATAAGAGAGAGCTCATGAGCTGCAGGAGTAGAACCTGGGTTTAAAGAGGCCATATGAGAGAGCTCATGGGCTGCAACAGTGGAGCCTGGGTGGATATAGGCCATAAGAGAGAGCTCATGGGCTGCAGGAGTAGAACCTGGGTTTAAAGAGGCCATATGAGAGAGCTCATGGGCTGCAACAGTGGAGCCTGGGTGTATATAGGCCGTAAGAGAGAGCTCATGGGCTGCAGGAGTAGTGCCTGGGTTTATATAGGCCATATGAGAGAGCTCACATGCTGCAACAGTGGAGCCTGGGTGTATATAGGCCATAAGAGAGAGCTCAGGGGCGCTGGGGCGGAACCTTTGGTTTAACAAGGCCATATGAGAGAGCTCACGGGCTGCAGGGGCAGAACCTGGGTTTAAACTAGCCACAAGAGAGCTCAGAGGCCGCAGGAGTAGAGTCTGGGTGGCAATTTGTAAGGGATTACTCATTGCAGAAGTAGAGAATGGATGAGAAATGTGGCACAGAGAGAGCATTGCCTCCGGAGCAGGCAGTGCTATAAATGGGCCAGTCCTATCTGGCTCTCAGCATCGGCGCTTCTCTTTGTATCACTTTTGAGCACCAGGACTTCTCAAAGCTGAAGGGGAGTACCAGTACTCAAGTGTATGGCATGTCGGAACAGGGCCGGCCCTAGGATCGGTGGAGCCAAGTGCTGCAAATTAAGTGCAGGAGTGCAGGCCCCTTAATTTGCATTTGATAACATCACAGGAAGTGACAACACAAGATAAAGATCACTCCGTATGCAGGGAGCAGCGAAAACATGGTAAAATATAAATAAATATATATATACATATATAATCTGAGATGAGAATTTCCAATAACTACACTAGCAAATTGTAAAAGGTGCCTACCTTTTAAACCCAACAATTTATAATGAAAGATTACAAAGAAAAAAAAATCCAAATTTGAGACGTGCGCTTTAATGGCACTTTTATGTGTTCTTGTGGGTAAGCGTCTGCATTGGAAACATGACAACCTGGTGTGAAATCCTAGTAGCTGAACACTTGAGCAAGCACATTTTTTTAATGTTGGCCTCAAAAGCACAGAATGGGGTTACGTCCACCCGTTGAAAAAAGTGGGTGGACGCTGTCCACCCACATGTATCGAATTGCGCCCTAAAAATCAATACAGGGCCAGAACCAGAGAAAATATCCCCTCCAGTCTCCAGGACGACAACCTCTCGTGTCACATCCTTGGTAAACATTCATGGCTCACTTCAGATACAATGGGCCTCATTACGACCCTGGCAGAATGGGTTAACGGGTGCCGCTAATGGATGCGGACCCGTTATACCCATTCCGCCTGATTACGAGGGTCCCTTTCGGGACCCGGGCAGGACGCCTGGTAAAACCAGGCGTCCTTACCGAGTCCCGCGAGGGGAAGAAGGAGCTAACAACGGACCGGTCGTAATCGGCCCGTTGTTAGCTCCCTGCACCCATTCCCATTGAGCCCTATGGGGGCTCAAATGGGAATGGGGAAGGTCCGGGCCTGGGTTCCCTGAAGGAGGAATTACCGGGCCCTCCAAACTTGGAATGGCCCGGTAATTCCCCATTCAGGGAACCCGGACCCGGTTTTGGTGGCAGCCATGCCCTTAAGGGCATGGCCACTGTCAAAGTCGTAATGAGGCCCTATGTGTGGAAAATGTTACATTCTACTTAAACGCTTTTTGGTAAATATAAACATGTGGAAATAAGGCAAATAGCTAAAATGATTTTGTGCAATATGTTTAATTGTGCTGGAGGAAGGCACAGATTTAAGCAGATAACTGCTGCTTTGCATGTGCTTTCAAAATAAAAATGCCCCTTTGCAGTTCTTAACACAAAAATGGTCTCTTAAATTGACCATCAATAGTAAATTGCACCCACTTTAAACGTGATCAGCTGTGCTTACGAGGCCCGGAGCACCTATTTGGTCACTGGGAGGGGGCGTTTATCTGTCCAGAGTCGCAGCAGGAGGTTGACAGGTGACAAGTTGCCTCACCTGAGAAACAAAAGGGAGCCAAACTTCGAGGGAGACCAGCCGCATTTGAAAAAGATATTCCGGCAAGCTTCCCTGTCATTCGCGAGCCACCAATGTGCTCAGGTACTCTGAGCACGCGGCACACACTGCAGCCTGCAAGAGGGAGTCAATGGCACCCTCTGCACAGGGCCCTAGCAGGCGCGGGGCCAAGTGCAGCTGCACATGCTGCACATGCCTTGTGCCGGCCCGGCGTCAGAAAACGAAAGCCTTTTAAATACTGTGGTGGGAGAAGGTGCAGAGGTGCCCTTTTGCGCCCTTCTCTCGGGAGCAGGGCGCATTTAATAACAATAGGGCACGGATGCATTTGCATCAATGCATATTGAAAAATGTGCCCCGGCATGACCAGAGGCACGCCAGGGGCACCACGTTTTTTTGTTTTACTGCGGGGTTCTGCCACGTCTAAGGCCATCCCTGTTGTTAGGACGCCAGGTTGTAATAAAGGCAGCACCAGCCTGGGCATTACAGGAGGGGCTGACACCGTGAAACAGGAGGCCCCCTGCTCGGACTTCCTGCCATGGCCCTTTCTCCTTCTCATCTCTTACGTCTTCATGGCGCACTGGCCCCACTTGATGGACAAGCTGTATACCAAAACCTGGAAGTAGCATAGCTGCAGCCCAATTCAACAGACCTTCCACATTCAGCCTGGGGCAGGTTCTTCGCAAACATGCTCATTGGTTTCTTATCGGGCCCATTATAACCAACACTAAATTTTTTATTTTATTAGTTTTATTTGTGTTTGGTTTCAAAAACAAAAGAAACCTTTACAAAAAGAATAATTTCAATACAATAAAAGAATAAACATACGAAACATGATACAAAACAGGATACAAAACTAACAATCGGAATAAAATTGCATAGGTTTACATTACATCTTTTTACAAAATATACTTTACACCAAATTAAAATGAATCTAAAACTAAGAAATACTCTACGTTCTTAACTAAACTATACGGCCACAAACATTAGATAAAAATCGTATGATTGCTATTTTTAAAGAAATCGATTTCCCACGCATCAGGTTCCACCATACTACCTCTGGGAAATATCTTTCTGTTTGTGATACAAATTGACCAAAGTAAGTTTCACGTTCCTCACGAATCAACTCACAATCCAATAATAAATGTCGCAGTGTCTCCTTTACAATAGTGCTTTTACAAAAGCGACATGGAACATGCCCTTTTCCCAATTTATCTCTGATTTCATGGATTTGCCCAGTTGGCAATACATTAAAAAGGAACCGCAGAAGATTATTCCTCCAAATCCTATCAGGAAATTTGCTTAAATATGGTTCCAAAGTACCCACCAGCTTCCAATCTGATACCATTTGACCATACAGGGGTGAGGTCTTTACTTTTTTGTTAGTTTCCATCCAGTCAGCCCACCTTAGTCAGGTCTTTACTTGCATTGGTTTCTTAATTAGAAGTTTGAGGTCTATACCAATTTTTGCAAGCAATGTTCTAGAAGAATCATACAACCACAGTAGGAAATTCGATTTGGTTTTGCCCAATCTCAGAGGCAGGCCCAGCATTGAGTATAAGTTATTACCTGTTCCCAGTAAAAGTTTTCTTAATAATGCCATTTTTTCCCACTCAATTAGACTTTTGAGTGATTGGAGGCCTAATTCGTACCTAATAGATGACAAAGGGATACATTTTGGGAGAAAGTAGAGTATGCTTTTCCAGAACTTAGATTCTATCCTTGCGATTGTGTTTTCGGCACACCTCGGGACGAATTCAAGAGCATAAGTGAGCTTGGGGATAACTTTAGAGGTATAGAATCGTATCAGAGGGATCATAGAAAATTTACAATAGATCTTGTCAATTCTTTTAGTCTGTGCAATCAATCTAGACATGCGCTCTTCCAAAACATTCCCGTATGCACATTTATTTATATTTACAAACACAGGGTAACCCAAATATACAAATGATCGTCTGATTTCAAGTTTGTGGTTGTTTAAGTAACAACAAAATCTTGCTGGTATTTTAGTTGAACCCAGGATAAGGATTATAGATTTCCCTTCATTTATACTTAGGCCGTTGACATCAATATACTCTTTAAATTTGTTTATCATTCTTTGTAATCCTATCTGTGTTCTGTCAATCAATAGGAAATCATCGGCGTAAGAGCAGCAGTTTAGTTTTATTCCTTCTAATTTGGGGGAGATAAACGAGGCCGCATCCAATGGGGAACCCACATCGCAGACAAAAAGGTTAAACAGGGTAGGGCCAGGGATACAGCCTTGCCTCAGGCCGTTCCATGTGCATATTGGAGTTGAAAATTTGCCTTCCTGGTTCAGACGGACTTTGATCACAGATCCCTCATGCAAATGGATAAGGAGAGATAAAATATTCCCTGGCATTCCTAGCGATACCATTTTTGACCATAGTAGAGACCTAGTCACCCTGTCAAAAGCTTGTGACAGGTCTATACTAGCCACATATGTCAGGGGAACCTTGTCCTTACAACGATTATCCTGTAGGAGTGAAAACCTGAGACCTCCCAATTCGGTCCCCATACACTTTCTAAAGCCAAATTGCTTAAAATCATATATTGCATCTGTTTCTGCCCATTCTTCTATTAGCTTCAATACCAAACAGGCAAATATCTTAGAGTCTGCGTCCAATAGCGCTATGGGCCTGTAGTTATGTGGGTCGCCTCTATCCCCCTTTTTGTATATGGGGATAACATAAGAAATTCTCCAGGAGGATGGAATGTGTTTTGTTACAGCAATATTCCCAAACAACAGGAACAGGACATTTGCCGACTGGAGCGGGTTTGCCTTAAAAATGACGTTTGCCAAACCATTCGGTCCTGCCGTTCTAGATGGATTTGATTTTTTTATTTGGGTCAGTATCTCAACCTCTGTAAAGTAACACTCCCAGTCAAGTTTGTGGATACCAGGGGTAACTGAAGGAGAGATCTTATTTGCTGCATAAAGATCCCCAAAGTGTTCTACCCAAAAGTCCTCTGGGACACTGTTCACTTGTGACATCATAGGAGGAGATACATTGAGTGTATAAGCGTCCAAAAATTTCTGGAGGAACCATCTTTAAAAGCTCCTAGCATAGCCTCGCCGTTTGAATGTAGCATCTGGACCTTATATGAGTGTAGCCATTGTTTTAGTTTTTGTTTTTCTTTATGAATTTGCTTATTTTTCCCCTCCCAATCAAAAGGACGGGTTTTAATTTTCCGAATATTTTTATTGCACATTTCTTTATGATCTTTAACTAGATGGTCGAAAACATGTGGATGCTTAACGCCTAGGATTCTCCTCTTGGGGCTAATAGAGCTAGTAATTATTTTCCCTACGTATGTACTAAATTCCTCACTCGATAATAGCTTCCATCTTTCCTCTAGCTGTATACTTGGCAATCTAAATTAAGAGCTGTGTTTATTTTCAGCACATTACCAGTGTGCCAAGTTATTCTGTTCCTTGTTGTGTTCACTTCTATTTTAGTCTTATAGTGTTTCCTTTTTTGCTGTAATAATCTGATGTTCATTTGTATTAGAAGGAATCTGTAATCACTAAAGGTGTTGTTAAATAGGTCAAAAGAGTTACATACTTTGAGTAGTGTACCTGACATAAATATGTGGTTGATTGTAGAACTATAAATGCCGTTTGACCATGTGTAACTGGAATCCAAACTCTTTGTCAGTTGATTCGCGTGAAGTAAACCCCAATTTGAGAGGAATGTGTATCGTATGTGGCCTTGGAGTGTTTTCCTAGAACAGCCCGATAGGCCTCCCTCTATTGTTTGGGCTTCCTCTCCTCAATTGAAAGACAGAATACCTATATTAGATTCCGATTTCAAACTCCTATTGTCTAAGATAGGAATTTCGGCAATCAAATCTTCAGTGATTACTACTTGTAAACCTTTGTATTCGATGTTCAGGTCAACCCGGAGGGAGTTAATCGCCTTGATTTTATTAGATAAATTATGAAGGGGTTAGAATAAATATTCACCACCAATATACACATTATCCCCATGTGCTGTGTCATTTCCAAAATCACTGCCAAAACCCCAGGTACCGGGGAAACAGTCTCAAGGATTTTTAAACCTTCTCCTATTCTTACTGAGATAATCAACCCCCCTGAGGGATGACCCCCTACTTGATTTAGATGCCAATTGAAACCTTGAATCGAACCCATCAATATGGAATTTGCATGTCATCCAAGATTCCTGTTTCCAGGATCAACTGGTAATAGATTTGGTTCTTTGTTGTTCTCCTGAGAGCTCTTAAACATGAACACACTTTCCACTCCTATTGGTCTCAACTGAACCGGTGTGGAGGGACCCAGGAAGAGGCGAATGCATCTTCCCAGTTCCGCTTCTATGACTGGGGCAATTAAGGAGCTGTCCGAGATCTTATTTCTGAACTGTTCATGTAATGGTCCCTCCACATAGGAGTCCCATACTCCCTTGTTCCCCCCCCCCCCTCCCGGGTCACTTTCCACACTGACAACCTGATGCATGTCATTCATTTCCTTTAATGAGTAAGTTGGGAGGGTACTGTCACCATCAGCGTTCGTTTGGACACTCTTCGAACCATTTTCATTTTTTTCGCTTTTATTATGCTTAACTTCCAGGCTACCATGAAGTTGTGCTGCTACCTCAATGCCCATACAGTCCGTGCCTTCGGTTAACTTTTCTTGAGTGCATGAGATTTCCAATTCAACTATGTCTTGCTCATCCATATTTACATATGTAGGGGTGCCCGTGAGCTTTCTACCGCTCCTTAAACCATTAACCATTTTGATCCTTATTTACTCTTTTACAATGCCGGGATTGTTTAAGGCCTTTTGTTGCTTCGTCTACTATGTATGTAGAGGGATTAGGACGTAAGTGTTTGAACAGTTAAATACGGTAGAGCCAACATGTCAATCGTCTCCCTTACTAATACATATGTAACATTCTAATTAGAGCGTGTTTCAAAAATACCTGATTTCTTATCTGCAAACTTGAAGTCCCGGCCCCCGCGCCTCCACGCCTCCACGCCTAACAGCTCAACAGTCCACTTGTAGCCACTTGGGAGCGCGCGAGGGTGCACATGTCAGTGGATAATTGTAGGCTTGCCGGGAGGGCGGGGGGCGGGCCAGACGACGCAAGGTGGCGCTGCAAAAGAACAAGAAACAACAGGTGAGGCACACTTATAAAGAAGTCCTTTGGGTGAGCAACAAGTCCTCGAGGCAAAATAGCAACATGTCCTCAAAACGAACTAGAAGCCAAGGACTACAATATAAAAGTGAGAGTATAAAGTATTTACTTTGGTCCATGTAGTTTACACGAAACAGTCTGTGTTGCTAGCCATAACAGGATTCCTCTTGTGGATGGCAAAGGCAAGCAAAGGCGGGCAGAGAGGAAAACAGCAGCAGCTCAGCCCAACAGTCCACTTGTAGCCACTTGGGTGCACGCGCGGGTGCGCATGTCAGTGGATAGTTGTAGGCTTGCAGGGAGGGCGAGAGGCGGGGCCAGAAGAATGCAACATGGTGTTTGGTCCATGTAGTTTACACGAAACAGTCTGTGTTGCGAGCCATAACAGGATTCCTCTTGTTGACGGCAACGACAAGCAAAGGCGGGCAGAGAGGAAAACAGCAGCACCTCAGCCCAACAGTCCACTTGTAGCCACTTGGGTAACCAACCCTAAATAAAATCAACAGGATTGTAGTTTGCTTTCACTGCTCTGATAATTCTGTGTTCATTTTGATCAGCTGATTTTTGTGAGGGTGATACAATATCCGCCATTTGCTTTGCTTGTTTCATTCCAGCCGTGATCTTCATACTCCTCTGGCAGAAAAGGCGTTTTAAACATATGAGTTCCATGCACATTTAGGTTATTCCCCCACCATAAGCACATCTTGTCCAAAATAGAAGCTGCAAGAATCTATTTTTACCATACATGTTTGACCATGGGTAGGTCTCTTTTTGGTCTTTGAGAATATGTGCTGTGCTATATGTTCAAAAACGCTGATAAGGAGAATTATCTTTTTGTTAAATTTTCTGTTTTGTTTGTAACGTTGTCAGTGCACGCTACGAACCACACACAATGCTTTAATAAAGAATAATAATCAAGATGGAACCTGCTAGAGGTTATCTCTCAGCCGGGTCCCTGATTACTTACCAGTAATCTGCATTACTCCTAGCCACCCTCATCCTCATGCCAGTACTTCAATTACTCTATGAAGATGTGTCACCTTCCTGACAACCTTATCCAACCAAAAATCCCAAGTTTGATGTAGGTTCCACGCCTTCCTGCCCTGCCCCTAAAGGAGAAGCCTTCATAGAGTAACAGAAGTACTGGGATGAAGAAGAGGGACGTGGAGGTTAAGTCTTGCAAAACAGGCTCGGCTATGAACGTTGTTATGGCAAACCTCTTGAGATCCCCTAGTGGTATGGGCAAAGTGCATTACGTTGCTTGTGTCTGAAGTATTTCCATGCTGTATGAACATCTTGTCCCATACCGCCTCCAGCGTGCTTCACACTACTGCAGAAAACAGTAGCTCTGCCCAGCTTCTCTACACCTTTCACCACATCAACAGATGACTAATTGTTACCTGTCATTAACCAATGATATCATTATGTATCACTGTTCTGAAATTTGCAATGTTTTACCCACTGCCAGGTGTACATGTGTCTGGTGGTGTGCAAAAAGGTAATATGCAATGGAGAGGCAGGGGAAAAGGGTTGAGAAAAACAACTAGAAAGGGGCACAAACAGGGTCAAGAAGAGCGAGAAAAATGTTGGTGGGAAGGCCTGCCGGGCTCAAGCACAAGAACAATTATGGACCATGTCTGAGCTGAGGCCCCACCCACTTAAACCTAGACTGGTGAGTACCTGCAATTCTTTTTTTCATTTAAAGCACTGGAAGCAGGGCATTGGTGAAAATATGAGAAAAAGCACTGACTGGGTGGATAAACAGTAGGAGAATTGGCGAGAACACTTATTGTGCAACCACAGAGCTCTCAAATTGTCCCAGGTCAAGTGTGAGCAGCTTATTCAGTCCAGGTTTTAGTTGCATTGTGGTCCCTGTAGTTTTGCTGCATTTGCTCTCATAGTGGCCAAGTGGTCCTAGGTCATGCCTGGCACGATGTGCCAGTCCTGGGTTTTGACATTGCATGCTGCAATTTGTAGGTCCATTGTTATAATGGGGAAACATGGAATTACAAGTCACAAAATAAAATAGAAAATATAGGACTAGCTCACAGTGCCATGTCTAACATGGAGTTGCTTGGAAGCCATGCATTATAAATGCAGAACAATAATTACCAGAATGCAAACTTAAAACTAGGACTGAATGAGCTGATTGCACACAATGTGGGATAAATCGGGAGCTCTGGCAGTGAAGCCTGAGTAGACATAAGAATGAAAGGTCAGGGATTGCAGGAGAAAACCCCAGGTAGTAGTTTGAGAGTGTGGGAAGCTGTGGAAGGAATATGATACCACCAGAGAATATGTGGATGGAGTATGAGAGAGAAAACTGGTTGGGAATATGAAAGAGAATGCAGGAACAGAGCCTGTGTGCAAGTAGAAGAGAGAGAGCAGTGACTGCAGGAGAAAAGACTGGTTTGGAAGACGAAACAGCTCAATGGTTGCAGAAGCAAAGACAGTGTGATCATATGAAAAAGCCCCGACAGAACTCTCAAGTATTCTATGGCCATGTGTGAGAAGACCATCCAGTCATGTTTTTCCCCTTTGGATTCTGAGACTTGTATTTTTTCATTCCCATTTGAAAATGTTGGAAAACCTCAAGTCCCAGAATCCCAAACAAAAACTCAACTGGATGGCCTTCTCATGAATGCCCAGAAGACAATTGAAATCTTTTCAATGACTGCACTAGCAAAGTCTGGGCAGAATTATAAAAGAGCTATGCGTGAATGCAGAACGGAACACAGAAATGGAGCAATGAATCCTTCCTTTGATTACTGACACATTCTGGGATGCTGTTACTTTTTCATCTACCTACCCATTAGAAAAGCATGCAGCAGTAACGACCATTGGTAACCTAATGGGTTCCATCTGCTTATATTAATACTGCTTGTACGGTGATAACAAATGATGATTTAATCAAATACCAGTAGCAGTATTTCAATCTGCAGATATTATTGTAACCATTCCGATCATCATGAAAGTGGATTATGTACAGAAGCAGATCCTACTACTAGTAAACATTTTTTAGAATGCAGAGAAGAGTCATTGCATCACTGTATATAAGGTTATGGCACAATTAGTGCATTTTTTTTTTTTAAAGAAAACAATCCTTAAGTCCCAGAAAGCACAACACAATACAATGATTTTTGGAATTTTGCCATTTACTTTTCACAATAATATGTTCATCTTCAATTCTAAAATATACTACCAAACACAAGGAACAGCTATGGGTGCAATATTTGCTCCACTGTATGCAACAATTTTAGTGTTTTGATGTAAAAAAAAATGTATGTTTCATTTTTAAACAGGACCTCTCATGTAACAATATTTCACAGGGACATAGGCTGCTACTTTATGGATACCTATTATGTGGAAATACTTGTGAGAGACTTAAAGACCAAGGCATTGGCTTGGGATAGACTAATTAATCTAGAGAATTTTGCCAATAAGAAACAATATTCATAGTCTATTAGGTGGTTTCCCATATTTAAAGCTGTCTGCTTATATTTTGGTTATACTTGATGATGAATTGAGGAGATCCATGATGAAACTGCTGTTTAGTGTAATGTCTACCCTTTCTCACACTGGTCCCTGATTGAGTTTATTGAAAGAAGCAAGGATTTATAAGTTATGTAAAACATTCTTTGAAACCTCATCACATATATTGACAACCTGGACTTATTAATTATTATGTAAAGAGGTATAATAAATTAGTGAATAATATATACCATAAACAGACTGATCAATTTTGGTCTTGTTTATTCATGGCTAACTCCCTGGTAATTACTGCAGCCTCTTACTACGTAGGCAAGAAATGTATATTGCATCAAATTTAACTGCTTAGTTATATTATGATTCATTATATGAAAGGCCAATTGTTTTAATTGACCTAAATGAAACTAGACCTTGGCCTTCTAGAAGTATGTAGGAGGATTTATTTAAAAATATACCTAAATATAATATTCTCAGGTACTCCAGGTGGTCTATTATAGGTCTGTATCTTAAATAATAGTAATATTGTATTGATACATTTTAATGTAATGATGTTTAATGTAGATATTAATGTCACTAACAGAATTCATGATCATTTTAGGATTTTATGCTTAATAGATATTACGTAATGTTGTGGAATATTATCTAATGCTGATGTTTCCTTTGATTTGATATGTTTCATATTGATAGTGTAAACTGTTTTAATGTAAACCATATGCACATTAAAAATAAAAAAAGTAAGAATGTCTCAGGTAATTTGACTATCCATATAAGCTAATGTGGCTGTTCATTGATTATATTGTAATAATTTAAAATGGAACCGAAGAAAAATGTAGGTTCTCTGAAAAGTTAAAATACCTCTCAAATATAATGTCAATGTTGCAAAAGTGTATTCATTATGGTGATTGGATGTTGAATTACACATTCAGAATTTGTGAATACATTCAAGACTTTGTTGTAAAATAACTGCATGCAAAGCACCTTTACATGTCACTAGTTGCTAACCAAAAGGACCAACATAGGACATCCTTACATGAGAATTTCAGATAATATGACAAAATGACTTTCTTTACGAAGCTTTTCAAATATCATTACACATATCTCTGACCAAATTCAGGAAATAAGACACAAAGTAAACATTGTTGGTACCTAAACAAGAAATAATTATGTTATATAACTTCCTTTAACATGGTTAGTGGTAACATGTATACATTGTTTTAGCAAACACTGGGGGAAATCTTAGAATTGAACATGATTTGATGGAATTTTTACCCAATGACCCATCAGTCTCATTCAGAAGTGCACCCATGTTAAAAACTATCTTGCCCCATTTTTCTCAAATCACTTAAAAAGGAATCAAGGATGCGGCTTCGAGATTCATCACAAGGATTTCATAAATGCAGTGACTGCATCGCGTGTTGCTTGGCAAAAACATTGTACTAAATACCTTTTGCTGCAATAGATTCAAGTCCTATGAGATTGGAGCTTTTATAACGTTCAGATCTGCCTTTCATTTTTAGATAGTAGAAGGTGCCTGTTTCTTAACATGTATTGATAATACAATCTGAACAGTTAATGGCTGCATTTTAGAGCACTTAAAAGACATTCATCACAGGGTGGCTCACACTTGCTTTAAAACACTGAGCAGGGGAACATTTTATAATGCAGTATTTCGGAATAGACCAACATAGGTTGCAACCCCACCGTTTTCAAAAATACTTCAATTAAGCTGTATGTGATACTCGGGTAAAAATTCTAGTCTTATGGAAATATCATTTGTTTTATTTTCACCCAAATATTGATGTTCAATCTTTACAAGAAAGGCTACGTTCTACCTGATGTGGCAGCCAGGGTAATTTTGCCAGCTTTTCAGGGTTTTTGACTTTGTTTCCTCCTGGTCAGGCTTGATCCAATGTTTGACAGATAGAGACTGTAGCTCTGTTTTTGTGTGCTCTGCCCCAAGTCATGATTCCTAACATAGGGGTACCACAATGGTACCCCATAGGGTAACAGAGAGGGTACCCTCTCTCTTTAAGTCATGTGACTAGGCTGGTCGTCACTTTTTTGGCTGCCTAAGATGTCTACAATTTAACAGCCCAGGTCCTTTTTGACACCCTCCTCATTTCTCAAAATGGAGGTTGCCTTTGTTTGCCTCATAGACACGAGGGGATACATGAGTTTTGCTTGCCCCCCTTGTTGTGTGTGAGAGGAGGTGTCCATTTGTGTTCGCTTGATGCCTGCATCTCAGGACTGAGGGTTGCAGTCAGCCTGAAACTAGTTCTGCTTGGGATACCGTATATTCACTTCCTTCTATGAGAGCCCTTCTTGAGTGCCTGTATGTGCTTGGAGGGGTGAACAACCACTCTGTTTGAATAATATGTTGTATGCTTGGGTTCTGTAGTCACTCACATCCTCCAGAGGGGGGATAAAAGCAGACCCCTCTTAACCACTCACCGTGTCTCCTTCTGTAATGCTGTACCCACACCCTAGAACCCTACTGCTCAAGGAACGTACAAAGCTCTGCAGCAGCATTCTTTGACACTCCACGGAATCTGATGGAGCAGCTCTGCCTCTCCAGAAGAGCAGAATGTATGGAATGTGGCAATCCTTCGCCCTTACCTGGAGATAGGAACCACTGGAGCATCACTCATGCTCTAAGGCCCCATCTCCCTAATGCTCCTGACTGTTCCTGCATCACCCTTTCCAGAAGTGGAAGCCCTTTCACTAGCCGGACCATGAACACTCTACATACCTGACCAACCAGAGGTCCATCATCCCAGAAAGTCTGGTAAGTGTCCTGGTTCTATCTCTCTTGTCTGTAACTCTCCAAAGCCTATGCTGCCCTCTGTCCTTCAACCATACTGCCAATCATGCCTCCGGAAACTTCTTCCATGCCGGGTTCCACTCACTGACACTTTGCAAGAATATGTCTCCAGTAAGCGTTCTTCCATGGGGTCTTCTCAAGCCATCCCCAGTCTCACATATTGCAGCAGAATAACTGCATAACTCTGCACCAACCACCACAACAAAGGTGCTGCTTCACCTCTCACCTCCACTGGCACAGACCATTGACCCGGGAACCACTGAATCTTGAATAAGAGTCTACCCCAAGGGTCTTTTGGGACCTACCTGAACTGATGTGTTGTTCGCTGGAACCTATGGCGGCGAGTAAAAAACGTGCACAGTGACCGCCTCTGGAAATTGCAAAAGTGCCTGCTGCACAACTACTTTTTCAGACCCAGGGTACTGCTCTGCTAACGTACCACTGCTGGCAAGTCTTTACTTCACCAGTAGCTTCATTTCTGCCTCATCTCCTATGGCTTAACCTCGACCGAAACTCTGAATAGTGCTCCTTGTGAAACCTTCACAAAAGATGACTCTATCCCACAACATTCTGCCCGAATCTGCCATAAGAACTCTCTTGATCCCTTCCCAAACGTTCTGGCCTGGATAGGGAAAGCATTTGTACCTAGCATTATTGCCTTTTCCCTTAGAGGAAAGACATGCTGGGCCAGATTCTCAAAAATTTGAGCAAGTGAAAAAGTGCAGAGGACAGGCTTCTTTCGTTTGGACTCACTGCTGAAATGCGCAGGTCACTTTATTCTTAAAGGTGACCTGCGCATTTCAGGAGGGGCTGGGCATTGGAGCAAAGATGTGCTGTCGAGCCCCCTTGATTAAACTAGTGTCAGTAGTGCAGTTGCAACATTAATGTATGACAGGCGCCCAGCCACCACATGGTTCCTGGGAGCCTGTCTGGTGAAATGCTTGGAAAAAAATCCCTGTTTGGGAGATGGAAATGCAAGTGTGACAGCCACGGTTTAACACTTAAAATAAAAAAAATCATGACAGGTTCTTGTTTGTGAATTTGGGTTCGTCTTTTAACTGCCCAGAAATGCCTGTGATATGCACAAAAGATTGAAATGCTGAAAAAGGACTTCTACGGTGCACTCATTCAGATGCCCTTTGAGAATGGGCCTGCTCCTTTTTTGGCGCAAGTGATGAAATGCACATTTCATCACTTGAGCCAGAAAAAGGTTTAGGAATGTGGCCCTTCATTGAACTCCTGTTGAAACTGCTGCTATTTACTTGTTACATTATTGCATTTTATATTTTACAAAGTTTAATTTACTGTTAAGTGCAGTGTTTGTTTGCCTCTTGTCTTTTTGTACATGAAGATTGTATATTTATAAAAATATAATGCATGGAGATTCACTCATTTTGTGTTAGTAACATGTGCATATTCTACCTGTTAACCACCCCACACCATCTCCCGAGAGCCAGCCCCATCTGCATTGCCACACTACCACTTAGAGGGTCTGGTGTGGTGAGCTTGAGGGAATCACTGGCACCCCTAAGTCAGGAAGACATACCTGGAGATCCCAACCAGCTTAAGGGCAATGTCCACAGCAGCAGGAAATGCCATTCATGCATCCCCTGAGTGGTTAGGAATGTTCACTTTAGGATCCAGTATGTGACATTGACCCCCGCCCCCCGCTTTCTCCCAATGTCTGGGACCTTTTGCTACACACTTGTGGACCCTGACTTTTCTTAAATGTCCAGTAACTGTCATTGTGCATGAGTAGCCCTTCTGTCATGACAATTTGAATACATTTCCTTAAACAAGGTACAGTTTGAATTCTTTAACTGAATGTTATGCATAATATGAGATGTGTTCATTTCCCAACTAAATGCCAGATACAAAAGGAGTTTGTTTGTGAAGCTAAGTATACGAAAAGAATACAGACGTAAAAATATTATATTTTATTGTTCTGGAAAAAGATAAGAGGTCAACATGCTTTGTAAATTATATTGATTGATTTAAACATGTTAATAAGGCCAACTTTTATTAAACTGTCATTACCAGTAAGAATTGTACAGAACAATTTGATTTCTACATCTAGCTTTCAAATGCTCAATTCAGCTGAATTCTAGTAAACCTAGCTGGGCTGTGTTTATCCATGGTTCATCTCTCAAGACAAGAAGTGCAGAAGTCTGCTTTCTGTGAAACAGGCCTTCCCATTACTCTTAACAACAGTTTTGCATTGGAAATGTCAGAGAAATAAGATAATTACATTCTAAATGGAGGACTTCTATGAGGCTAAATGTCTTACAAGGTGAGCAAGGGCATAGTTCAGGATGCATGATAAGTCGGTAATGGCCACTTCAGAGGAACAGATGTCCATATAAAACCCTGAACCTTGAGCAAAGCAGGGAACTAGGGAGTCATCCATTATGTCTCTGCTTCATGAAAAGCACCATGTTAAATGCAGTCCATGTTCACAGGCTATCTACCAGTACATAGTGTGGTGGGTCAGAAGGAAGAGACAGACCAATAGGTGCCATTTTCAAATGGTGTATTTCCAAAACAATAAAGAGAATGCATACATTTCCCTATCCTAACGGGTTCCCTACCTAACACAACTAAACCTCTGTACAGGCACGTTAGAAAGGACTTATATCATATAATAACTAGGGTGCTAGTCACCAGGATTAAAGTCCAAATGAAAAATCTGTCCTCAGCTCTAATTGACCCTACCACTATTACTACAAACAAAAGAGCTAGGAGTATGACTCCATTCTCCTGGCTGGGTTCCCAGCAAAGTTCTCAATATGAGATTTTTAAATAGTCTCTTGCTATTTCTTGCAAGAAATTCTTAAATTCTTTCAAGTGGTTTTCCCATGACCCTTTGTCCCATTTTCCTGGATTCTTCAGTCTCCTTTCAGTGTTCTCTCTGGTTATTGCCTGAGACTCTGAATGTCCTATCCAATTCACAATTTTATTTCTTCTTAATTATTCACACACACAGGGGTTTCGCCCAACTTCTCTTCTTTGGTTAGCTTTCTCCTCGCTGAGATATCTAGGTAAAGTCTCTCTTTGACTCTTGTTCCTCTTATGATTTTGCTATTCACTGGTACAATTATGATAAGTCCCTGAATAGGTTTCACTCCTCTGATAATCTCACCTTTCACTGGGATGAGTTTGATGAGTCCCTGAATGTGCCTCACTCTTCTCATGGTTTCGCCATTCACTGGGACGAGTATGATGAACTCTTGAATAATTCTCCCCCTTCTGACTATGGTACCTCTCACTGGGATGGGGGGTCTTTCTCCAATTGTTATATCCAATTTGTTTATATGATCTAATATCTCCGTCCCTGTATACATCTGCGCCCTGTACCCCGGTTCTCCCACTCTCCCCGTTACTTGCAGTAAACGGGATCAGTGTCACCGGGTCAGCATTCCCCCTTCCTTCTTCGTGTTCGATCCAAACTGCTCTCAGGTTTTGCTCTGGCCACTCTTCTGACATGCTACATGTCTGACGGTGGTGTTGGCGATGAAAGGGGTTTTACCTGTTCCCTTCCAGGCCACCACCTTTCTGCTTTGGTTCTCTGGTCAGTTTCTCATTCCCTGGACATACTTCCTTGAGTCTGTCTTTGACGTCTCAGTTCTCCGGCATGCCAATATTAGGGCTCCACTCTGGCCCTGCTTGTGCATCCCTCCTGGGACTTAGACAGGCTTCCTCCAGTCTTTCGGATGTACTGCAGACTGCTGGTACTTCTCCTTGACAACTGTTCTTTGGCATATGAAACAGCAACTTCCCTGGTCTCCCGACCTCCTCGATCCGGCTGGGTTGAAACTCCTAGTTCTCACTTCCTTGTTCTCCTGGCGCTCCTCTTTTTATGACACATTGCTGGGGCTCCCCAGCTTCTCAGGAAAGTCTTTCCTTTGTGTTTCAGCCATGTTCATCATAACTACTCCTAGCTTCTGCATCTCAGTGATTAACAGACAAGCTTTCTTCATTCCTTCTAGGTTCTTACTCTTCACAGTACAAAGCTGATATTTTTCCTCTGTTGTTATTTCACAATAAAGTCAATCAATGATATTGTACATTGGAGGATAATGAGAAGGGTGTTCCTCACTGGAAAGGGAGTCTTAATCCATGTGAGGCCCTGCTTACCACCACCATAAAGGGGAACTTTGCATAGCAGGCTCACCTCCCTAGACTCACATGAAGGGTCTCGCCCCTTGGTGGAAGTGACTAATCCCTTGATTCATCACAATAGTTTTGTTAAGCCAAAACCTCAACAAGACATGTAAGGCACAGATTAAGTATGAAGTACATTTAAAGTCACAAAAGAATTTAATACATTACCGGTTCTAATATTTGATCCTTTTGTTCAATTAAAAAAACTAGACTGGATTTAAATTCAGCAAAGCAGCCATCATCACATGCATATACAAATGATATATTAATATGCATGAACCTGTAGGATGTCTCTGAATTCAGAATGTTCTTTTTATCTGAATATTTTGGCATTAGCAATGGCAAATTTCCATGCAAGACATTAGAAAGGAAATATGTAGTTCAGTCACATTCGATCATAATTCCTGAAGGTTGGAGTTCACATCATCACCTTACAACATGGAAAAACACATTGGGCCAATCCAAGCAAAGGGGAGGATTTGGGTTAGTGTGAGTATGTTAAATTAGTTGAGTTCTTGGGAAAGCAGCAGAGGAAAGGAGTCTGTCCACCAGGAGAAGAGCTGATAGGGTTCTATCTGGACATAGATCATGGAACACCTCCTTAAGAAGTCATTTTCCAGTGGGAGCTAAATGCAGAAGCCTTTCCTAAGACAGAACTAGATTGCCTGAGAGGGATTTGGGAGTGGGGACGGACTAAAACGAAGAGCTTACCTGACAGAGTTGCCTGGAGCAGTTGATGTCCCTACCTGTGCTGGTCTTTAAAAGTCTAACTAAAAATGAGTACAATAAACCTAGCACACTTAAATATATATCCCAAGAATTAGTTAAATGCCAGGTAGCAATTGAAAGAAGTGTAGGAGAACCCTGTTTACATAGCTATGGCACCGAACTGGGACAGGGCCTGTGAATTAAACTTTGTGGAAATATTTTTTTTAAATGGAAGGCCCTACAATCTAGCATTGTGCTTGAAATATTAGTCTAAAAAAGCAGCCAAGAGTTAATTTTTTGCCTCAGTTTTCACAGGAACAATGTATGTCTGAGTTTGTGAGCATGGTGTACAACGTGTCTCATAGACTTTCAAAGATTGATAGACTTCTCGAATTCTGAAAATCATAGTTTAAACAAAAGAACAACCCCAAATAGACTTTCTACCCCTAAGAGTGGGAAAAGAAGGAGGTTATGTGCTCCCCTTAATTTCCGTGAAATAAGGTCAAATTAAATAACCACCACAATTTAGCCAAATTCCATTTAACAGAAATAAAATGATTCTGCTTTAAGCTGACTCCTAATTCCAAGTAAAGTTAATTTCCTGAATACATTTCTACTTTGATAATATGATTTTGTGTGTGGGTGTGACCGATTTAATACATCAAGATATTTTGCTTTCGAAAATAAGAGCTTCTGACCTGAACCTAAGCCTGTAAAATATAACCAAGAAAACCCTAGAAGACATTATTGTATCTATCTCCAAGCTAGAAATCAATAGTGTGCAACATTCAGATGTCATTTTATACAAATGGAGGTGTGTGTGCACCGTGAATGTAAACATTAGCAAGATATTAGCAGGCAGGTTGTATTGCTTTTCGGGAGACAAGCTGCCTGTAACTATGTGGCATAATTTGGGTGAATTCCCCACTTTTCAAAGTTAGGGGGCAACCTTTAATTTTGTCACTCACCGACTGCAATTGGAGGTGTAAGCCAGGAGGTGAGGTATTGTTTCCCTGAATCTTCCGACTTGATTGAAGAGCCTGGGTTATTCCTTAACCCAGGCCTCCTCACTTGAGGGGGCTCTTCCTCTCAATACACCCCTCTGCTGTGGTCAGAGTCAATCAGGCAGAGGGATTGATTAAGTGAAAGAGCGAGTAACAACACCGCTAAGGACCCAAGCTGTAAAGAAAGAAGGCAAATGATTAGTAACAGTCAAAGAAAAACCAGGAAAAATTACTCTTGTTCTATTAATTAACCTGAGGGATTGGATCTCGGAGGATGAGGTGATGGAAACTGGAGGACCTGTTCTGTAGGATATAAAGGTAGAATACGAAGAATCAAGACCCTGATGTGGAGCCCCTATACTATGACTAACTCCTAATAACCAGAATCCTTACCAGGTTCATTAGAATGGTGGAACAAGAAGCAGGAGTTCTGTGTCAGGAGGGCCAGGAATGCATAAAAGAAGAAATAGAAACAGTAGTATAAAATAAAAAATAAGGCAAGGTTAGTAGAGGGAGCTAACCTGAACGGCACAAGGGTCGCTCTAGTGTCGGTTCGTTGCAACTTTCAACTGCAGGGCGTCCCGGATGCACATACAGGCAAAGTGTTGCTCTGATGATGGATGGAAGTCCACTGGTACGAGGACTAGTACAAGTAAGTAAGCATGCACAAGTTGTAGTCGGGAGGTGGAGAACTGAAGGCAGTCGGAGCAGGGAAAACAGTATCTGAATGGAACACTGCAAGAAAGCAACGTTCGGAGCAGTCAGATTGATGAGCAGAATCTGCACGCATAAGAAGTCCGGAAGAAAGCAAGGGTCGGCAACGAGCGGGATAATCCAAGGCAAAATCAGCAGAAGAGGCGGGTCGGTGTCACATGCCGGGTTTGTCAGGATGAATGGCAGGATTCGAAGAAAGAGGTAGCATTACTAGAAGGAATTGGATTCAATCAGAAGCACCCATTAGAAGGTCAGGCCGTTATTTATGCTTCCTAATCAGACGTGCCGAGTTGTGTGCGCCTGATGACGCAGTAACGTGAGCGTCCCAAGCACAGCGGCCCTTTACAGAATGCAGCGCGGCTGTAGTCCATCGCCAAGGCAACCGCCAGCATCGTAAGAAAGGCGAGGCCATGTTCCGATAAGGAAACAAATGACATCTCCGGGGAGTGTGGGAACCAGAGCCCTGAATTGCAACACATTTCTTGATTTTAACATTTTAAATAAAACAGAATAGTCAGTTTAAAACGCAGCCTATTTCTTGTCCTAACTTTGGGGTGAGATGTTCATGGTGGTGGGTGGCATATTAGAGATATTTCTTTGTAAATAATTCATATGTTAATTCCAATATATGCCACAGATTAGTGTCCCTGCACTTGTCTCCAGGTTGCAGCATGCAATGGGTTGTTCTTCCTCTAACTAATATGATCATCCCACAGGTGCCAGAATATAGAACCACTTGCTTGCTTCTCTGATAATAGTCAGCTACTTTTTTGCACTTGTACACTTTCCCTCCAGATCCCTAATAGCCAGTTCATGATTTATGCCTTCTTATAGTTCTCAATAGTGTGTGGTTTCACATCGGAACAGTCACTGCAAGTTCTATGATGCAGCACAATTTCTCTCACGGGATGCTCACTGGTAGGTGCCTGACACATTTAGTAGAGCTTCCAGAATGTAGCATAATTGATCCCTCAAAATTCTCACCAACATCTTCAACTTCAGAATGTTCACTGCAAGATGCAAGATGCAGCATAGTTAGTATCTTACAAATCACAAAGGTAGATTGCTTGCATTTGGAAATGATGGCATACTTGTTTTGATAAACACAAAAGAAGAACTTGATTTATTGAAGGAAAGTTCTAAATGGTGCTTTCTTTAAAGTCTATTTTTGCTTCCTTGCCTAAAAGGGTCTCTTAGTTCAACAATTTTGGCACCTTCCCAGTATCTTGAACCTTCTTGCCATGTTCTCAGATCGCATATGTAACCAATAAGACTCCAATGACAACATCCAAGCACCTAGAGTACTTCTGGATTGCATTTATTTCAGAATCTGCTTCTGTTGAACACCAAGATTCACCTAGCGTGGTTATAGGTTAAAGGATTGAATGAAAAGGATCGAATGAGAAAAGGTTTGAGTCAAAAGGACCGAATAAAAGGGTCGAACACCAGTTTTTGGTGTAAAAACCACTTTTTTTACCTATATGGAAGCCAAAAAAAATATATACATTTAAAAAAAGGCATTCAACCTTTTGACTGGAACCTTTTGTCATTCGATCCTTTTCATTTGATCCTTTGACTGGACATGATTTAGCATTTATTTCATGTGATGAATCTGGGGAATCTGTCCCTTCTTCCTTTGGGGGAAGCACCCCCTTTGAGGCTAGGGTGGCAAAACAATCCTTAGGGATTTTGGGAGTGTCTCCCCTTTAGCGAACAAGAACTCCCAATCCCATGGGGAACTCCCTATACACAAAGTATTATCTGCCAACATGGGAGTAAGAAATACTGACAACACATCTTTGTGTTTTGCACAAGGGAAGCTGAACCTTCCACCTGCTTGACAACCTGTTGTCAACAATACGCCCCTTCTGAATAATGACAAGAAATACTGACAATACCTCTATGTGTTTGGCTCGACATAATACTGGCAATACCTCTATATGTTTGGATCAATGTAATGCTGACAATACATCTATGTGATTTGTGCAAGTTAATGCTGCAAAATACATCTATGTGCTTTGCTCAAGGGATGCTGAACTTTCCACCTGCTTGACAACCTGTTGTGATCAATACACCACTTATGTACAAAGGAGAAAGAATACAGGGCCAACAACCCTTGAATGGAGTATGAGAAACCCAATGCTGACATGAGAGAGAGGGGAGGAGCCATGCAGACATTAGAACCCAGAACCAGCTCAAGCACTGAAGGTGTGGCACCAGAGTGATACGATGTACGCCAGACGTGGAAAAGTGCAAGGCTGGAGAGGCATAGGCCACAGATAGCGAACCGGAACTGGATGCGCAAACACATACAGAACGTGGTGAGCATGAAACCTGTAAGCTCACGCCAAGTCTACAGATAAAGCGAGGCCCTCTGCTCTCAGACTGAGAGTCATCGAGGGGGAGAAAGAGAGAGAGAGAGAGAGAGAGAGAGAGAGAGAGAGACAGAGAGAGAAAGAAAGAGAGAGAGATTGAGAGAGAGAGAAAGAGAGAGAGAGAGACGAGACGAGCGGAACGCAATGAATGCTAGTATAAAATACGTAAGAGCGGCAAGCCGTGGAGATCACTGCCATCACTTAAGAGACAGACTCTCACTGGAGAAAGCACTGCAGCACAGCGGGGAAGAGGGAAGGACTATGCTAGCCCCATCCAAGGGTCACAGAGACCTGAGAGAAGAGAGGGAACAAGTCAAGTCGAAGGTTTATGGGAGCCTGAGGAACCCGAGCAGCATAAACTTCGAGAAGGGTCACAGGGAGCCAAGAAAACTAGAGAAAACTAAGAGAAGCAGAGAGTGATCATAGAACCCTAAATAACTAATTGAGATATTGGGGAAAGGGATTCCAAATGAGCCACAATCGCATAATAAGCAGAGTGGCAAGAGAGAACACAATAAGTCAAACGGTTATGGGAGCCTGAGAATCCCAGCAGCTTAATACTCCAGAAGAGTCCCAGGGACCCAAGAAAGCTAAGGGAGCCAAAAGCAGAGAGGATTCAGAGAACCCCTCATGAAATAACTGATATATTAGATAAGGGAACCCCAAAGGAGCCGAAGGGGCAAAGTGAGCAGAGTGAAGAGCATCTATTAAGGGAGTACAGGAGCAGCCGAAAGTTGGTTAAGTTGTGGAGTGATCGTCCAAGTTGGAGAAAAGAGAGCAGGGGAAATTTCCCTCCACTTAAAGGCATTTGTTTTGCTAGGAACTTGAGACTTTTTCTGAACTTTGGGGTATTTTCCTTTGAGTGGAACTTTTGTTTACTTCCAACCATTGGAACCAGACACAGGAGGGATATTCTGGACTGCCAGAGATATGTCTGTGTTTATACAATTAATGTCCCTTTGGTGAAGTTTACTATTTACAATTCCAAATAATTCAGGGTTCACATCATTTCACTTTGCTTGAGTCTTCCTCCATGATTTTTCAATTAGACAATAGCCTGTAATTCTATGTTTCCTTTCTCCTTTAATGTATTTCATAGTTATTTCATGTATTTTGTGAACAAGTGTTCAACACCTGATTAAGTCTTGTACAATTATGCACTGCAAAATCTCAGAGGCGTAGCCAGGATTGTCTAACAATTGGGCTCTGGAGGTAATGTAGTTGGTCCCACAGCAGTGACATTAACATCTGTAAATGCCCACACAGTGCTGCTGAGTGGGCATTTACAGATTTTGGGTGGGCCTTGCCTGCTCCGGACTACCATGTCTACGCCTCTGCCTAATCTTAATACTCAATAATGTGAAGAACACTTACAATTAGGAAATATTCAGAGTTCTGTAGATACCTTTAACTACCTAGCTCGTAAAATAGGTAATCCTGTCATTGTCTATTGTATCAGGTAGGGCAAAAAAGGAACCACTCTGTCAAAATGTTCTTAACTACAATGACAGAGTCTGCCTTTCTGCATGAGTAAGCTCCCCCCAACCCGGAAAACATATCTACAACTCTCATCGATATTATTGTGTGTCACAGATGGCATCAAGAACTCCATAATTCTTTTAGAATTTTTGATGGGTTTATTAGAAGTTTGCAGACATTGATAAGTACTGGATTGCAGGATGGCTAAACGAAAATGATTCCCTGACCTAAACTCAACTTCCTGTTTGCTTCCTTTGCTGGGGGTTGTACATCAGGACTAGAAACAGGTAATCCCTACTATGTATGGCTAAACTGTTCTATAGGTGATGGACTAAAGACTGCAGCCTTCTCTTCATCAGTCCCTCTGGGAATTCCTAAAGATCTAAAGCTCTGCTAATATTCTCCTCAGATGCTGGTGGACAAGATATGCCTTTTCCTTCTTGCACTTCTCACACTCTCATGCATTCTCACCCTATCCTCTCCCCGCTCTCTCGCTCTCTTCTTCAACGCTGACCCCACCTACTCTTTACTTTCTCTCCCCTATTCTCTCTTGTACCCACGCTTCGCTCCTATATTCCCTCTCTCTCTAAACTACGTCTCCCTACATGGAGCTAACTAAGAGTGTGAAGCAGGGGGTGGGTCAGAGAAAGCCAGCAGGGAATTGGACTTGTAGGGTTATGTTTGTGGTAAAAGGCACCAGGCACATGCGCTCAATGACATGGCAGACTCAGGGAGGAACGTGCAAGCCAGGATGGAACATAGTCCTCAGCACCTGATTGGCATGCACCTTCTCCCCAGGAGCTAATAATAATATTTCTTCCAAAGCTCCACCCTGTATCTTGGGTTTACCAATGAGCTATGTTCCACTACTAAAGATATTTCCCTAACCATTTCGTTGAGATGAAAGTAACCTGATTGGAAAAAGCTGAATCTAAGTGTTCAGTATCAGGCAGTGTAAATGTGTTAAATTGGAACTTATAGGCATGTTTCTATAAAAGAATGTTAAAATGGCCAATGTGAGAAACCAGAGGTTTTCTTACCCCCTAGTCCCTGGGGATCTGTCATCCAGGTGGCCAGGACACAGTCATTGCTTTTGGTTCCAGTTCCTGGGGGTGGACCAGTGCGGGAGGATCACCTGGGTGAGGGGTCTTTCGGGGAGTGGGATTGGGACACTGGTTGATGAGATGCGGTATCCCCTTCCCTATAACACCGTAACCCCATACTACCTGAACGGATATATAGGAACTCTAGCCCCCTCTTTACAACACAAACACTTTCTCACAGACAGCTCACTGTGAGAGAAAACAGACTAACACCCGAGCCATGTACCTGACATATCCCAATATTATGGTCAGGCGAGGTCAGGCAATTATCCACAATCACTCACATCTGACTTCCATTACACTTCCCCACACGGATAAAAGGCGGAGCACGGGCGCACACTCTGTGTGAGGCAAAGCACATGAGGAAACAGCATTTCCATAGTGGCAGCTGAGCAAGAGGGGAGAGACAGCAACACCGAAAGGGGATCGCAAGGAGGGAAATGTCCTTTACATTTTTCGACAAGGAACCATTACTTTCCAGAGACTTCGAGAATAGAAAGCGTAAGAGCAGGAAACCAAGCTGAAGAATCCTGCATTGTGTGTCGGAGATACCCGGGGCCCTCCCATGTCAGTCATCAAGGCAGGGAAAATCACAAGCCGCTGTGGTACTGTTCGTGGCTCCAAGAACAAAGCAATGTCATTAAAGTCAACAAAGCCAGTGATCAGGGGAGACCAATACAAGACCAGTCTGTGTTGAAGCCAAGGTTGCAAGCAGCAATATTGTATGGCAAGCGCTGGAGTGACCATTGTTAAAACGCGTGTGACGTGACAAGAGACGCGAGTGAAGTTAAACTGCTGATGTGTGATTGAACTTTAAAGTAGGCTACAATACCTTTGATGGAGTGGTCCCGTGGGTGCTCAATCAAAGGTCTCTGTAAGGTATCCAGCTGAGAAGTAATTACAACAGATGTATTTGGTCCGAGCTTAGTGGGGGGAGACCAATTGAAAGAGAATGAATAAAATGTGAATCAAAGAGATCATGCGACGGGTCAAGCAAAATCCCGGTCACAGGGGAAAGTCTTTGGTTTTGATGATATAGAAAAACTTTGGGAAAGTGCGTGAATTCGGTCCGAGTCCATCAGAGGGAGAACAATTGAAGGTTTTGTGTTAAAGTGGGTCTGAGCCCAGCGGAGAGGGACCTGGGGTGAACAGAAAATCTCCAGAGAATTTGTACATGTGAAATCCTAAGTAGAAAGGAACATTGATGTTTGTCATGTTGCATCAGGCACTCTGAAATAAGAGACTTCGAATGACAAAGAGACTTTGGCACAGAAGGCCCTGTTGTTGAAGTCTTGAACTGAATCCTCGAGCTAGAGAAGCCAGAGAGTGTGCTAAGCTTGAATGTGCCGCCTTGTCCCGTGCTGAAAACATGGGGAAGGGAAAGCCAACGGGTTGAACACCCTGATATATCATTTCTTGAACACATTTCTTTTGCATAACATTGTTTTGCACACTATTTGTATTTAGACGTAAGGATTGCCAATAGGTTTATTAGTATAGGCCCTTTTATTTTGAGAAGACACCACTAGAACTGCGTTATCATTATTTGATGGTCGTAGCTTGCTTCCATCTTTAGATTTAGGATGAGATAGGTGTTTTTAAAACCCAATTGAAGTTCAGTAAATACTCTTGAACTGTGATCACTTGTGTCTGTCTTACTGTTTGATACCATGCCTTCCTTACAGCAGCTACTGTCTATTTATTTTACACCTGTTTCTGATCAATTCATACTGTGAGGAACCTGAGAGCATCCTCACCTCCTTCTCCCAAACCTCCTCTGCTCAGGTGGCCAGGAAAGGGCCTTTGTTCTTGGATCCCGACCCTAGGTGTGGAAATTTAAAGGAGGATCACCTGGATAGGGGAGACTTAGGGAATGTTAGACAATGTCCTTGGGTGAGACAGGTTATCCCCATTTCCAAACTATGATGAACCCTCCATCCCAGCTGCCGTTATGGGATATTGTTATTCTGTTCCCTCTGGCCGGCTTAACACCAGAAAACATTATCAATCTAAAAACATTAGGAAGAGGGAGATAAAGAGGAGGTCCATCGAGAAGACCTGGTATCCCCTTTTCCTTCTGAGAGCCAACCTCCCCCTCCCTTTATAGGCTATTCCAAACCATTTCCCCTCATTTCACCTCATTCATACCATTATAGTACTGGGACGAGGAAGAGGTGGCTATTAGTAGTGCACACTAACATGTAATTTCACCACTCTAGTAGTGACACCAGGAAGAAGCCTACAAGCATGTCCTGAGTACTCCACTAACTATGATCAGGAAAGTGGACTTGAGGACCCACACCTGCAACCTGTCAAATGCTTGCAGGGTTTATAAAAGGTGGAGCTGACGAGGAGAACAGAGAGACCAGCAGGTGAGATGCTGGGCTGAGCGTTGTGAGCCTGAGGTGAGAATGTTGTGCAGAAGGAGTTGGCCTCGTATGGTGCTGTTGGGAGGTCAGGCCACCTGCAAGTATCCAAAAGGAGCTGTGGAGCAGAGACCCGGGCAGGTTGTGAGAGGGCCACAGCAGTGGGAGCCTCATTGGTCGCGTGGCCATAGCAGGAGCTGCGAACATGGAAGAAATCCGATAACTGCAAGCTACCAGCAGCGTCAGCAGCAAGCAAGCAGAGCTGCCGGCAACCCACAGAGACTGGAGCAAAGTGTGAGCGGGGCTCTCAGTACAAAGGAAACCTGTTGGCAGAGCAGAAGATGAGAAAGCAGCTGCCCGGAGGAGATGCCAGGGACCGGTGAGTGCACAAGAGGAACACTTGAATGCAAAATATAGTGAACCCAACGCGACGGGTTGTAATGAAAATTACAAATAAGATGAACTGTGAGGAACAGAAAAACACTTTTAAACCTAGAGGGTCTTCTTGGACAAGGGAACCCCGAGATCCCTTTTCACTTTGGAACTGTGTTGTCTTCTTGGGGAAGGGAACCCTGAGACTTTGTGGTTGTCTTGAGGAAGGGATCTTTGAGATGCCTATTTTGGAACTATGTTGTCTTCCTCTGGAAGGGAATCCCGAGACATTGTGAAACTGTCTTGAACTTGGGGAAGGGGAGCTGAAAAGTAAGCCCAGAGCTGGAAAAAAGCTCTGAACTTTATTTGACCATTTTTGTTTGAACTTTGAATCTCTTGTCTGTGACTTGCTTAATGATGCCTTCACAATACACGATAGAGTCAACTTGCAGCAAGGTATCTAGTTGGATTGATGTCACTATTTCATGGCACACTTTTCTGCAACCATAATTTGTGACCTTTCCCCGATGCCCCGTTTACTGTTTGGGGGCTCGCCTGTCTGACCGCCCTCCCATTGCACAGGGGACACGCACATGACCCCCTTGAAGTGGGATTCAAAATCCTTTACCACAGAATCTTTTCCCTCGTAACCTCATAATGAGGCCCCCTCTCTCTTATTTGCAGCTCTGTAAGTGATTCACTTCATAGCTCATGTTAAAATATCATACTATTATTTAAAAAAAAGCTTGACTGTAGAGATGCTCCATATATAACAATAATGCAATATAGGTATTTTGCACCACAAAGTTATTTTCCACTTGGCTTACGCATGGCAACTTATTCTAAAGTCACTTCCATGGTGCCTCCACGTATCAAAGACTGATGAGGCTCCTTGCAATGTGCTTTTCTGCAGAGTTATTTCTGTTGGTGCAATCCATATGCAAATTATGTTTGTATGTGTTTTGCCCAGAGCGCCTGGACAGATGAGTTCCCTGCATCTGTAATGATTCTGCAGTTTTCTTTTTTTTTGTTATGTGTTAAAATGCTGTCTGCCACTAATGTTAACAAAAAAGTAGATTGGGGCTGGGGTGGCTAGTTTGTGGGCGCGAATGAGACAATGTGGAATTGTGCACCGTGCATTTGGGGGGAAAGTAGCAGGAATTTTTAGTGGCTCGTCCCCCCACTCCTGCAATGCTGGATATTCCCTTGAATGGGGAATATCCTGCTAAGTGTACTTCTTCCATTTGGGGAAATGTCAGACTCAGGGATGTCATTTAGGGGTTGTCAGGGTTCTCACCTGCGACCTTGCTACCCCTGTGGTCTCCTTTGCTACCACTAAAAAAATAACATTTTAAAAACTTTCTTAAAAATTATGCAGCATGCGGCTCTTTGTTTCTGGAGTGGCTAGTTTTCTGATAGCTATAGACGGCAAGATAGTTCAGTGGGTTGAGCGATTGCAGCTGCAAAGTGTGTTTGATTTGCAGGTTGGAGGTTCCACTCCCAGCACAGTCAACTCAGCCTTTCATCCTGCTACGGTTGATAAATGAGTACCAACACAGGTTGGGTAATATTGTATGTATATTTATTCTATATCAAGCTCTGAAGCGTAAGTGCTATATAATAACACATCATTATCGTTCGGCCTTGGAAGTCTGCTTGCATTCACAGTAATTTGGTAATATGGGCCTTTACACGCTGATATTAATGATACATATGGTTATCCATTCTTGCATAAATGTATATCACTTTACAGTGATATCATAACCATAATGTTCGTAGTGTACTTAGAAACAATGCTATGTGATGGCACTTGCTGTTTTATCAAGGGGTGAAAGGTTATGTTTCATCGCTTCCCGTGATGTCACTTTGGGGTGGGTTCAAATGACATCACTTCCTGTGATGTCATCCGAGGTCAAGGGTTGTCTGATGTCACTTCCGCTACCCGAGGCATTTTGGTGAAATGACGTCCCTGCTTTGACTGTGGCCCTTAGCTATTGAGATAGTTTTGTACATTTGAAAAGAAGTATTCCATGAGCGGCTTATCTTTCTCTGCCAATTTTAGACGTGGCTTTGCACGACAATGCGGACGCCAAAGCTCATTATTTCACGACTTCGTATTGGAAAGTTGTAAAGAGATGCCTCCTTTTTATTCCAATAACGTGCTCTTTGTATGTCTAATTTGAGGATAATTCATGTTTTCTTTTGCAAAGCACTACCAGTCAGAGCTGCCAGGCTTCTGACGGATGTCCATGCGCCTGCCAGCGCGCTTCAAACATGAACGAGTAGAGTAATTAGCAAATGTTCTTTGCTTCTAATGATTCTTTCTGCCACTACGTCGACGCTGATGGCATTATAAAATAATGAATGCACTGTTAGGAATTGTAGTAATAAGGACCTGCAGATTTATGAGGTAATGGCTACTGCGTTCCAACCTCATTTGCCTGTGATGTGGACGGCACACAGTATCATCTATTTCTGCCAGCATGGACCCTCTGCCCGCGATTACCCTCTCTACCCAACACACTTAGAACTCGATTTTGACGTTGCTCTTACAGTTGTTAAAATGTAAAGATGCATTGTACAGTGACTTAAATCTAATTTCCTAATGTCTAGTTGTTTCTATCGGTTTCCACACATTTTGTTTTTTTGTTTTTTTAAACTTTTGTATCTTACTGTCGAATTTCTGATTATTCTAGTTTAAAGCATGTAGAGGTTACTTTAGTAACCCATTCTACGGGCTACACAGGTAGGTAACGGCCCGGCAGCCAAAGGTAAAGGCCTGAGTGAAGCGAGGGCATTTAACGAGGGCACTGGGACATTACACTCCCAGTGTAGCAGGTGGAACGGGTTGCTAACGTCATTAGCACCCTGGGTTACCAAAGCAGGGTCTTTTCTATGAATGACAGTTCCAAGATGGCCACCACGGAGATGGACGGCGGGGATCCTTACGGAGCACCTCTTCCATTTTCCATTGCGGCTGGCAAAGGGAGACAGAGAGAAGCAGCGGCAGCAGTAGGCCACGCCGCTGCCACAATCAGGTAAGTCAGGCTGGGCAGGGGAGTTGAGAAAAAAAAAGGAAAGGTGGGTGTGAAGAAGATGGTGGTCTGGGGCAGGGGAGGTAGCCTGCGAGTTCCGTGAAACATGGGCTGAGATCAGCGGTTCAGCTCACGATAGGTGGAACCTGATTGGCTGCTCCCCTCACCCCGGGTGTTAATAATCTTCATGAAATGGATATCGATTTTACTTTGCAGTATATTAGTGGTGCTGTAGTGAAATAGATGTACTCCAAACAGGATGCAGCATTGCAAGAGCTCAAATATGAGACATTACTGTAACAGCTTAACTCTGGAGGCAGTGGGAAGGGCACACAGTCCAACAGTTCAGCCCTATTGTCGCTTTAGAAGACTTGAGAGTGTCAATCAGGTGCCATGACTCTTAACTATGCATCAAAAGTGGTAGATTTGGTGCAGCAATCTGGATATGGTGGGTGGCTTCAAAAGGCACAATCCGCTGGTCCAAACAGGACATCGGGACTAGCTCTCTGAGCAGGCTGTGGAAGCCTAGCGGGTCTAAGTATTCAGAAGAAAATCAGGTGTCAGATGCTTCTTTATGTGATGCAGAGCAACACCAGTGGCAGAGATAATGGCCCTGGTCTCAAAAGAGTGCTGGTGTTTTAGTTTTAGTTTAGTTTTATTAATTTCTACCACGCTCCAGGTACCCAGGGGCTTAAGGGCACAAAACGTAGAACAGAACTGGACAAGAAACACATAGAAGAAGGAGGAGTCAGAGATCATGCTAGAGGGTGAAGGTGCTTCGAGCAGACCAGCAGATGAGAAGTGTCATCAGCTTCTTCTTAAACATGTCTGTGGACTTAATAATCCTGAGGTCGGAGGGCAGGACATTCCAAGCTAATGGAGCTGCTATGTTAAACGCTCCATAGCTGGCATTATTCGTTTTATAGCAAGTTGTTTTTAAATGGTTGATATTATTGGATCTTGGGGATCTGGAGCTATGCTTTTTTGAGATGGCTTCTGCCAGATAGATTGGCATATGACCCATAAGACATTTATGTGGGATGAATAACATCCAGAAATGTACTCTCGCTTTAACAGGAAGGCAATGCAGGCTCCGTCTTGCTTCAGAAACATGATCATTAGGACTCAGGCCCTTCACAACCCTCACTGCGCTATTCTGAATCACCTGGAGATGGTGAAAATCCACTTGAGTAAGGCTGTAACAATAGTCAATTTTGGATCCAATAATGGCTCTGGCTAAGGTTTCTGTATTTATTTCCGATATCAATTGGCGAAGATGTCAAAGTAACTTGATATAATAAGATGAAGTGTTGAAACAAGGCTGTTCACTTGAGCTTTCATATTCAGATTCTTATCCAAAATGATACCTAGTCTTTTTGCATTATTCTTCACCTCAATGTTACAGTTGGCGATGTTTAAATTGTTAAACATTGTACCTAGTTTTGCAAGTTTAATGTCAGTACCAATGATCATGAGCTATGTTTTCTCGCTGTTCAATGCCTGGCCATTCAGGACCATCCAAGTATGTATCACATGATGTGCTTTATTGATGTTTATTTCTACAGTGTCATGGGACCCTGAGATAGGGATGACACATTGTGGGCCTCATTACGACCCTGGTGGAACGGGTTAAACAGCGCCGTAAAAGGCTGCGGTGCCGTTCAACCCGTTCCGCCACATTACGAGGTCCCCTCGCGGGACACGTTAAGCACGCCTGGGAAAACCAGGCATGCATACCGGGTCCCGCGAGGGGAAGAGGGAGCAAACAACGGGCCATCTCGTAATGGCCCGTTGTTTACTCCCTCTCCCATTCCCATTCAGCCCTATGGGGGCTGAAATGGGAATGGGGATGAACCATGTCAGTGTCCTCGAGTGAGGAATTGCCGGGCCATCCGAACTCGGAATGGTCCGGTAAGTCCTCATTCCGAGGACACAGACACGGATGCGGTTTTGCCAGCAGCCATGCCGCCAATAGCGGCATGGCTACCGGCATACCTCGTAATGAGGCCCTGTGTGTCATCTGCGTAGTTGTCGAATGGGATCCCCTCTTGTTATAACATATGGAAGAATGGCACCATGAAGATATTATAGAGACATGGTGATACACAGCTCCCTGAGGAACCCCATACAGCAAAGGAACTGGTTTCACCTCTGCTACCACACTGGCAACTCTCACCTGTCTACCATTCAGGAATAAGGTGATCCATTGAGTGGCCTGATCAGAGAAGTGGGCAATATACTTTAACCTGGTGGTCAAGATGGACTGATCCACCATGTCAAAGGCAGCCGAGAGGTCTAAAATCATAAGCAGGGATGTTTGACCGTTGTCCAAAGATTGAAGCAGCTGGGATTTTAGCACTAAAAGAGCAGTCTCTGCCCCACGATTCTGCCGAAATCTGGATTGATATTTATGCAGAATATGTGAGTTATTTAAGTGGTTTGACATCTGATTAAAAGCGACTCTATCCAAAATGTTCAAACAAAATGGGGTATTGGTGATGTGTCGGTAATGAGTGGAGGCCAAAGGGCAGATATTGGGATTTTTTAGCAGTGGAGTGATCCAGGCGTTGTTGAGGTTGTTTGGTACACAGTTCTGAGCAAAGGAAATGTTAACAAATTTAGCGAGAGCCGAAATAAGCATGGGTGAGCATTCCTTGATGATCATGACAGAGCAGGATCCCCTTTGCAGCTTTTAATTTTAAGCTGTGCAATGATCTTGGTTAATTCTATTTCAGAAACGGGTGAGAGGTTAAAGGTCTGATGCCCTTTGGCCTTTGCTGGGATAGCATAGAGATTTGCTTCAAGATCTTTTTTTATTAAAGGATAGTTGTATTCCTTCAATATTCTCTTTGATTTTTTCCAGTTTGCTAAGCATAGCTGTTTGAAAATGTGTACACCATATCTCGTTTCTTAATATAGGATCTTTATTGGGGGCCCTTTGGCTGTTTCTGTTCCTTTAATATTTTAAAAAGCTCCTTGCTGTCCGATGTTGCATTCACAAGTCTGTGATGCATTGATTGCTTTTTATCTGAGAGGAACGCCATTTTATAGGTTGTTGCTGCTTTTTTATTTGCATCCAGGCTAGGCGAGTCTCAGCTCTTTCGCCATGCATAGAAATTTTAATTTAGGTTAGCATTAAATAAGGGATTGCTTCTGCATTTTACCTGGCAGCATTATTCCTTTAAGGGTGCTGGATCCTCCGTAACGTCTCAAAGATTTAACGAGAGTGTCAGTTATATCATCTAACCTTCCAGAATTACAAATCTAGGCATTCAGGGTCAAAGCCCACAGTCTAAGGGTCTCTAAAGTCAGTTTCTTATAGCTTCTAACTGGTATTAGTACCTTGGTATTATCCAATCTCTTATTGAAATAGTTGATGCAGGTCTGGAAATAAATGCAAAAATTGTCAGACCAGGAGCAAGGCATAACTTCAATGGCCGATAGGTTAAGATTATGGGAAGTGACCCAATCCAGGCTATGTCCCTTTATGTTTGTGGGCTCTCTGATAAATTGTAAAAAAAAAAAACGAATGAATCTAGTGCATTCTCCCTAACCCTGCAGTAGCATCTGTGTCTCTACCCAACCAGAGATTGAAATCCCCTAATAGAATTAATTTGGTGTTTGGTTTGAGCAGAGATAAGAGATAATTACTCAGTTCGGCCGGTATATTTGGTGCTGATGTTGCGGTCTTGTATAATAGCAGAATATTAAGAGTAGATTCTGCACTGATGCCAATTTTTACTAATATAAGTTCTGTCCCTGGAATATCTTCAACCTTACTTTCCCAGATTTTTAAGTCGGATTTAAAAATCAGAGCTACTCCCGCTCGCTGCTATCTGAGCTGCCCTACCTCAGCATACAATATCCTTCTGGAAAGGCCAATGCCAAAGATGGGCCTGCTGCCTCATTGCTCCAGGTCTCAGTGAAAGCGCAAGTTGAGCTCTTTGATGTGCGTAACAACATCAGTTGCATGTTTAAGATGTGATCTGTGTTCAACAACATATATTTTAATGTGCAAGAGAGAGGTGCAGCTAGGACCTCATTTTCACATAAGATGCAGGCTTGATTAGGAAGTTTCCCCAATGGTCTCTTAGTCCTGTCATCTGAGAGTGTTCATGGGTTTCAAAACAGTATGATTAGCCCCTGTCATAGGGGCTAGCATGAATTGACCAACTTGCACACCATCTACCAGCTCCTCCTCCTCGTGGACCTTGATAGCAACCTCACGGGGAGGGGGAGTGGAGATTTGAGTATTATAGATGCTATTATCATCCAGGACACTGGAAGAGTCACACACCAGCTTGGGAGATGGGAGGGAGTAATGATAAGCAGACTGTGGCAGACAAGTGGCATCTAGTCACACTCTGGCAGCCTTAATAGCATTAAGCACCTCCATTATCCCCATGCTGATTTAAATACTTTATAAAGAATTCCAAAGATGCAAAGGATCGGCCTGCCTCCTGCCTCCCTTCACGAACCGCCATAAATCATCCCCGAAGCGCCAGCGCTGACGCGACTGGCGTGTCAACTTGTAGTATCTTGGAACTACAATTTCAAAGGGAATTGTAGTTTCCAAGACCTACTTTGCCATGTTGTACATGAAGGAAAGGTTTAAGTGTGCAAGATAAGGATTTTTGCCAGTAAAATGGAGGACAACTTAATTTACATGTTTGCCTGAGTAGCAAGTGATTTAAAATACAATTAAATCAGTGTTGATAATCACAAAGTAAAATCACTAAAACACAGATAAAAGCATACTGCCACTAATCCAGAGAAGTACAAATATAAATACTAAGATTAAAATGGTCCTAAGCTATCACATATACAAAATGATGACCAGGCAGCTAAACATAATAAGTTTTTTATAGATTTGGTGTCTATAACTCTAAACAGCTGTAACGTTTTTATGTCCAACACAAGGGAAGTGTGCACTGTGAGGAACCAAAGGCTGTCTCACCGACTAGTCCCTTGGAATTTGTCATCCAGATGGGCGGGGCACGACCATCGCCATTGGAGCCAGACCCTGGGAGTGGACCAGTGTGGGAGGATCACCTGGATGGGGGGTACCTCGGAAGTTGGAGTGGGGCACCCGGTGGAGAGATGCACTATCCCTACACACATTTCCCTCTAGAACACCCTTATTTTATATATTATCTAGGAACCTTATCCCTCGCCCCTTTTCTACACACATTCTGCTGCACGGACAAAGCGCTTCAGCGAAAGACAGACTCACACACACCAGTTTGTTTGACATGTCCCAATATCGGAGTCAGGCAGAGTCAAGCACTTAATCTTGATGACTCACACCTGAATCCCGTTTCCTTTCCCCACTGGGCTAAAATGCAGAGCAAGAGCGCACCTGTAAGGCAAGGCAAGAAAGGCGAGCAGAACAGCAAACTGTCAGGAGAACTGATCCTGTGAAATTGGAGCGACTATGGGAGCAGGGCAGAAGGGGCCAAGAGGCGAGAGAAGGGCCGTGGTCCAGCCAGCTGCAGAGTGAAGATCACAAAGACTTTTCAAAGGAAACCTCCCTGCTAATGCTCAAAGTGAAGGTAGGCCTTCCTTCGGGTAAATGATGGAGTTGGGAGGAGGCGAGCAGTGCTGTGCTGATAGCCTTGGCTTCAAGGGAACGTTGGACAAATGGTATTGAGCGCTATCAATGAATGAACTATGAGACCGGCTGGCATTATCAAGTGAAAGATACCAAAGCACTTGATGCCGCGACAAGAGTACATTGTAACCATAACAATGAATGCAGAAGCTGCGTGTGTCATAGGAAACCGCAAGGGAAGCATACAACATTGCGAATGAGTTTAAGAGCGAAATATGCTAAGAATAACGGAGTTGTCCGGTAATAGAATATTACCTTCTTGAAAGGCTACGCATCCAAAGTGAAACTGTTAGATTGAAAGTAAGATAATTGGAAAGTCTGAGAATACCAGAAGGCCTTAGGAGAGGCCAACCAAAGTAAAAGAAAGTCAAAGTGGTCATACGAAGCTGCAAGCAAAATCCTCGTAAAATCGAAAGTCTTTGACTCGTGGGAAATTAAGTAAACAATTGTAAAGTAAAGCTAAATTAACTATGTTGTAAAGGCAAGTGTGAACCCGACGGAGGGATGCCAAGAGAGAGAGAGAGAGAGAGGAGAGAGAATCCCACATTTTGATAAAGTTGCGAAGGCAAGTGTGGACCCAACGTAGGGATGCCAAAAGAGAGTTGAGGGGAGCGAATCCCACATTGTGATAAAGTTCTAAAACAATTTTGAACCCGACGTAGGGAGGCCAAATGAAAGCAAGGGAAAGTAAATCCCGCATTTTGTTAAGGTGAATGAACAGTGGTGCAAAAGCAAAGGTGAACCCAACAAAGGGGGTATCATGAGGAAGCTGGGGAAGAGGAGAATCTCGCCTGGTGAAAGCTTGGGAAAGTCTTATAAAGCCAAGCAAATAACATTGATTCGAGGGATCCTGCCTTTTCTGAAGAAACTGCTTCCTGATGCCAATAGACTCAAGCGGTGCTCACAGTCATGCCAATGTTTCGCCTTTTCCCATGATATAACATGGGGAAGGGAGTGCACTAGTTCAGCAGCCCTGAACGATCAAAACTCTTTTGGACATTTTAGTTTGTACTGCACACTTTTGTTATACATATCATTGTCCCACACCATTTTGTTATATAGATTAAGGATTTGCAATAGGTATTTTAGTATAGGCCATTTGTTTTGACGCAACACCACTAGGACATCGTTTTCTTTATTTTGATGGTTGTAGCTTGCTCCCATCTTAGACATAGGCTTAGATTAGGTGTTTATCTCACCCTTATACTGCTTAATAAACACCCTTGTATTATACTCCTTTTGTCTGTTGTGCTTCTGATAACCATGCCTCCCATACAGCACTCGCATACAGGAACACTGTCGCCACTCAGGGCACTTAGAGGCCCAGAGCAAGGGATCTTTAATTCAGTCACGCTTCAATGTTCCTCCAGCTGGGGTCCCTTCTAAACCTCAGGATATTGGCGAAAGGATCACCCTCCTATCTCTGATATGTCTTCAGCCTATGGAAGGGGGCTTTAAGTTGTTAACATCTCCAACAAGAATTAACAGAGTAGTGAGGGACCACTGTATTTATATCATAATAATATCAGGGGATTAGTGCATTTTAAAGCCCTCTCCTATACTCCATTAAGCATGACTTCCTAAAGAAATGACACCCTATTTTACTTTTACCTTTGATGTTAGCACCTAGTGAGTCACTTTAAGGCAGAGTAAAGCAAAACTGGATGTCATCCAAGATGTCAGCAACAAGATTTCCCTGATCGTTGCTTCTGGACAGCCCTAACTCTGTCCATATGCTGCCTCCTGAAGAACAAGGAGACCCTATTGTAGAAGCGTTGGTGGGGAGGTGGGGACATGAGGGAGCTTTAGCCCCAGATCTTTTGGTTGTAGCCCTGGATATAAGCTCAGGGGCGACAACCGAAGGGCTAGCAAGCCCCGAGTTCTGACAGTCCCGAAATTAGCATAGCCCCGGATCTTTTCCAGACCTAGCAACACCACTGCCTGTTGATAATTATCTTTGTCTTGCCCCTCACTGGAAGGCTTCTATTGAAATGTTTATGATTCTACACAGCCTTTGTACAAGGAAAGCCCCACAACATGTTTGCAACATGTATCCAAACCAAGCCATACCATGCAAGGCTGCTTACTATTCATGATGTTTCCCTTCTGTGCCATCCCGCTTGACACACATTGCACAGGTGCCTACTTCCTTTTCCACGATAATGGCCTATCCAGAGCAGCCTGCCCCCGTCATCATCCCATCCCATGCCCCACACCCTTCCTGCCCCGCACCAATCCATTCCACAACCTGCACCCCTCGATCAATAGCCTAATAGATCACAAATGTATCCAAACGTTACTAAGCAACAACACACCACATTTAGTACCTATAACAACCACCCCAATCCTCAGTGCACTTAGACGCACTAGACTCAGATCACGGACTCTCACAACCTCCTATCTCACAACCAGAGGACTACCCAAAGTCAAGCAACCCAATCATATCCCAATTCTAGGCACATTAAGAACCCTAAGACTCAGATCTAGAACCTCTAACCCTCCTCGAAATATCACTCTTACCAATCATGCTAACACAGTAGGCATACCACCATTAAGAACCCAAGATAAACACTCCAAAAGTCCCATCATATTCAAACAACAATATAACGCTATTGAAACTACCAACATTCACCTACCCACCCCAATCCAAGAGCCACCCCCAGCCACACACCTCAAAGCAGCCCTCATCAACGCGCGCTCCATACCTGCTCATGCCACTGAAATTCATGACCTCATTACTGAGCAAGAACTTGACTTATTCATAGTGACAGAAACCTGGCTCCACCAAGCGTCCGGCCCCTCGCTCTCCATCGCCATTCCCCCAGACTATACCATTCTCAGAACAGACAGAACAAAATCAGTAGGTGGAGGAGTAGCCATTATCTCTAAAGCCCACCTGAAATTAAGAACCAGCCCCATCGAGAGCCCAGTCGGTTATGAAGTCCTGCTAGCTAAACTAGCTACGGACCATAAAACCACTATAAACTTAATAACTATCTACAGAGCACCTAACACCTCATCTCAACCAGAACTAGACATACCATTATTGTTAACGCCACTTATAAAACCAAACACAAAATGCTTAGTCCTAGGGGACCTGAATCTAGGCTTTAACGACCCCCAAGACCACAAAGCAGAGGCACTACATAGTGCACTTAAAGACATGGCTTTCACGCAACTCGTGAACACCCCTACCCACATAAAAGGGAGGTCTCTAGATTGGATACTATATCTTAACACTATATTATCCATAGACTCCATCTCCCCGGTACCATGGTCAGACCATCACTGCATAAACTTCACTATTCTGCATAAAAATCCAGATGTACCCAAAACGGCCATCAAAGAATCATATGTAACAAGAAACATCCGCAAACTCACAGCAGAAAATATCAACCCTCTATTAGCCAAAGCCCTCAATAACAAAATCATTAACGCCAAAGAACCGTGTGCCCTGGCAGACCTTTACCACAACTCTCTTACCAATACAATAGACGCCCTAGCACCCTGCGTTAATAAAACCAAACGTAAAGACAAAAAATCCTCCTTCTGGTTCAATGAGGAACTAGTCTCCCTTAGACGAATCAAAAGATCGCTTGAACACCGCCTAAAGAAAAACCAGACCCCAGAAGCCCTGGAAGATTTCAACTCTGCAAACAAAATCTATAAATCAGCCATCATCGCCCATAAAGCAGATGCCTTTAACACAAGAATTAGTAATGCATCCTCCGATAGCAAAGAGTTATTCACCATACTCAAGGAGTTGGAGAACCCGATCCCCATAATTAACCCAGTCAAACCTAGCAAAGAATGGTGCACCACCATCCAAGATGCCCTAGACACTAAGATTAAACTATTACAAAACAAAATTACCTCTAAAAGAAACCTCCTGTCCGACAAACACTCCACGGCCAATCAGATCTCCACTACCGTAGAAAACACTGCCCCTCTCTTCAACTTCACACCAGTCTCTCACGATACAGTACTCAAGACCATAGCCAAACTTAAAGCCTCCAACTGCAAAGGAGATAACTTCCCAGCACGCCTAATTAAACTCTGCGCCCCCACCCTCACGCCCATAATCACCAACTTTGTAAATGCCTCCTTCTCCACCAACCAGGTCCCAGTCAGCATTAAAGCAGCCTGGGTCACCCCCCTTCTAAAAAAGCCCACGCTAGACCCATTAGTGCCTACTAACTACCGGCCCATAACAACTGTCCCATTTTTACTTAAAATCATTGATAAAATAGCGTATAACCAATTACAAACTCACCTAGAACAAAATAATCTGCTAGGAGCCAGACAATCAGGCTTTAGGCCTAATCACAGTACTGAGACAGCACTCTTGGATCTAAAAATCCAATTAGACGCTATCAGAGATTCAGGCAAACTAGCTACACTACTGCTACTGGACCTATCAGCAGCATTCGACCTAGTAGATCATGACAAACTATGCAACACTCTAAAAAAAGATTTTAATCTTTCCAACAACGCCACTTACTGGATCAAATCCTTTCTCACGGACCGTACATCCAGAGTTGCCATTGGGAATTTTGCAGCGGACCCCATATTAGTGCCCATAGGTGTCCCCCAGGGATCCTGCCTATCCCCTACACTCTATAATGCATACACCAAACTCTTATTCTCAGCCCTAGACGATATGGGTGTCATTTACACCAACTTCGCAGATGACACACAGATTCTCATCCCTATCTCAGGTGACTACACCCAAGACACCCTCACCATTAATAAAGTTTATTCCATAATCCAAAACTGGATGGCCCTGAATAGTCTTTGCTTAAATGATGAGAAGACGGAGATCCTCATTGTGGGCTCCCAAAAAAGAATAAGCACCCTCCAGCCGGACTACTCTCACATTAACATCGACGGTACCCAGATCACAGTACTTAAACAAGTCAAAACGTTAGGTGTCTACATCGATGCCAACCTCTCCATGCATAAACAAATAGCAGCCCTCTCTTCATCCACAGCTTACACAGCAAAACTTATTGCTCTCAGTCTCCAATTTCTCACCCCTGCAAATTGCATCACTCTGGCTAGAGCCCTGATCCTAACAAAACTAGATTACTGTAACATCCTCTTCCTGGGAACTTCCAAAACCAATATAAACAAAATCCAACTACTACAGAATAAAGCCCTTAGAGCGGCCTTAGGGATAAAGAAATCAGAACATATATCTAACATTAGAAGAGAAAATCACTGGCTGCCTATTGAAGCAAGGATCATATTCAAAACCCTTAGCATTGTCTACAAATGCACCACCAACAAAGCGCCCAGCTACCTCAATAATTCCATCAAAAACAAAATGGCTTGCAGGCCGCTGAGATCCAATAATCTGGCCCTTTTAGAAGTTCCCGCATTCAAATATAGCAGAGCAGGAGGAAGTAGTTTCAAAGTTTTAGCCCCTTTGCATTGGAACGCCCTACCTCTAAGCATCAAAAAGCAGGAATCATTACACAAATTAAAAAAAGCTCTGAAAACCTGGTTATTCAATAAATTTTGAACATAAGGTTATGGACTATCCCACCAATTGGAATCTGATTTAGGACCATATCTGCTTTGTAACGTCGGTATAAAAAATGTATTATTGCTTTGAAACTGTAACATTGTTTAATAATTGACTACCTTCTGCAGCCTTCGCCGTGATACCCCAGGGTCTGGGCGAGTAACAAATGTAATAAATAAATAAATAAATAAATAAATAAGGTATTAAAGTCTCACTTGAGGCTCACAAAGGTGTTTCCTGGGTGGGGCCTTTGGCTTAGACCTTGGAAGAGCATAATGCTTTCAGCAGATGCACCTATCATCTAATCAGCCAATGAATGGCAGAACAGGTTTTGCTAACTTTGAAACAGCAAAATCAGAATGAACTGTAACTTTATTGTCTGCAAACCACACTGTTCTGCTTTGGTAGACAATTGCTATCTCCTCTGAACTGCTCATCATTCAATTTGTATGATGGTAGAATTCTCACACCAGATATCAGAGAGCATTGTAAAAGCCCATGGAAGTTACTATGGGCTGTACTATTGGAATATAACCACACTGTTGCCAGACAAATGTATGCCATAGCAAATAATCCCCAACACTATCTTTCTGTAGTGATAGCCTTAGCAATGACAATCAGCATGTGTATAGTATTAGCCTCGAGTCCCTCGTGCATGCAGGCTCTTAAGGGGTTTTATAGTGTTTAAGTTGTGCATGTGCCCATTTGAATGTGCACGTAACGTTTGTAGGTAAAATGTACCCAGTTCACCCTTTAGCTTTTAGCTGCTGATTTGTCTTGAACAGTGCCCAGCAGACCTGCACATATATCAACTATATGACTGCCATTTTATGTTACACAATCGCGAAGCCCGAAGTCAGCTCAGGTGCACCCAATACCACAATCTTTTAGAAGAAGTGCAAATCTGGCAAATGAATATGTTCTGTACAGCACGCTTTCCTGGAGAGAAACACCTTCACTTTGGGTCACAAAAATACATATTGCTCAGGATCGTACAGCTTTGCAGATGGCAGTCTGTCATAGTCTAAGTGACCTTATTAGAGCAGCTAAAGGACTGATATTTATACGAAACTTTGCAGGATTGAGGAGGCTTCAAGTCTGCTGGTTGGAAAGCAAAAGTATATAACTAGTGCAAGTATTAATCCAGTGCATGTTAGTGAAGGCAACACATATATATGCACTTGCACATTGTGTGTTGCACATTTCGGTAAGTTGTTGAGGGAAGGATGCCATGTTGTTAACATCTGAAGTAAGTCTAACTTTGGGCATTAACGCCCCTTTAATGGCCATTTGAGTTTCATTTAATTGTGTTATTATTTGGGTGTTTTGTAAAGTGGTACAGATCATCTTGTGATTAGTTCAAGGCAATTGTCCGCCATATGGGCATTGTCAAGGTGTAACTTCGGCCCTTATGTTGATTAATTGCTGTGATTGTCTAATCAGCCAGAAGGTTACAGTGTGAACCCTGGCTTTGTCTCCGTTCAGATCAGATAAGGTTTATACTTCTGTAGTCAATTGGAGTCTTACCTGCCTCAGTATATGGTCTTCCGTTTCACCCTTTCCCTGAGTACAGCAGTCTCTTCAGCACTCCTAACATGGCGCTGCTGTATGACAGTGGTTAAGAGTATCTGCTGCTAGCGATCCCAAAGGCTTTTCCTAATCCCTGGAGACCCCTTATCATATATCAGTACACCCTTTATTCTGATGAATCTGTGTTGCCCAGTTTATTTGCTTGCCTTTGCTTTCTCTCTCTCTCTCTCTTTGCTTACAGCCAGCTCGGCCTCTGTAGTTCCTTTGAATACCTGTTACAACTCATATCAGCTTGGTATGTACCCTGTTTATGTTATATGCTTGCATTACCTAGTGCATCTCACCTAATTTACAGTGCATACTCTGACATATAGCCTTTGCCCTGTGCCCGTCAGCCAGACTCCTGACAGTGTACTAGGAATTTTTTTGCCGCTGTCTGCAAGTGTGCACCTTTTAACTCATCTTCCCATAACGGAACTGGTCCGGTAGTGAGCATGAGTATTTTGGACCGTGGGAGGAAAGCGATACCAGTGGTCTCTTCATGATTTATCGCATTGCGTCTGGACAGGACACATGCTTTGGTGTTAGTATCACAAGGTTTTTATGTGACCACAAAATCCAAATGTGAAACAAAATTGATCCAGCTGCTCTATCTCTGGTTCATTGCTGTGGCTGTCCATAAAAATACGAGATTTCTATGGCCAGTGATAACCGTGATCTGATGTCGGGCCCCTTCCAACAAATGCCCCCAAGTAATGAAAGCATCCTTAATAGCTACGAGCTCTTTTGAATATGTTATATTTTTGTTCAGCTTGGGAAGGAGTTTTAGATTGGTAAGCAAGAGGATGCATTAGACTGTTTTCAGGGTCTTTCTGTAAGGTTAAGGTTCCTATTGCAAAATTAGAGGCATCTGCCTCCAAAATAAACAGAAAGCAAGGATCCGGAAGACACAAGATGGACGGCAGACATGAATCACCTTTGGAGATCTGAACAGGCCTCTTGGGTGTATTGATTCCAACGTAAAGGGGTGATTTTCTTGCGTAGGCCAGTGAGAGGGATGAGTACCCGGGAGTAGTCCAGGATAAACTGCCTGTAAAAATTGGCAAAACCAAGAATCTTTGTAGGTCTTTCACTCTTCAGGGTACAGACCATGTAAGAATGGGATCAATCTTTGCAGGATCCATCTCTATTCCTCGAGTGGATAGGATATATCCAAACAAATAGATTCTCTCCCGGTGGAAGAAACATTTGGCTATCTTGGCAAATAAGTGATGGTCTCTTAACCTTTTTAGGACTTCTCGGACATGGCACACATGTTTCATGAGGGTCTGGGAATAGTTTAGTAGGTCATCCAGGTAGATCACTACGTAGCCATCTAAAATGTCCTTGAAAATATCATTGTGGGAGTGCTGGAAGGCAACGGGGGAATTAAACATCCCAAATGGCATTACGAGGTGCTCGTAATGACCGAATCGGGTTCGGAAGGCTGTCTTCCACTCCTCTCCCGAAAATATTCGAACCAGATGTAAGCACCCTTGACATCTAATTTGGTGTGTACACTGACGTTCCTTGCTTGGTCTAACAGGACTTGTATCAAAGGCAGGGGATACCTATTTTGAAGTGTAATGGCGTTCAACCTTCTGCATTCCTCACAAGGTTCGACTTCAGTTTCTTGTTTCTTCTGAATAGAAATGATAGGATCCCCTGCTGAGGATGTGGAATGGCGTATAAAACTTTTCTTAAGATTTTCATCGATGCATGTCTTAAGTGTCTGGTTTTCTTTTTCTGATGCAGTGTAGGTTCTTCCATATGGTATACTAGCCCCAGGAATCAACTCAATCTGGCAATTTTATGGCCTATGAGGCGGACGCCGGTCTGCTTCTACAGGGTCAAATACAGTATGGTAATCATGATATTCCGAGTCACAAGGATTGTATTTACCTAGGAAGGGTCCGGGTGATCTGGTCTAGGAACGCAATTTAGTGTACAATTCGCTTGGTCTGCGGTGCAATGTTCTTGACAGAAAAAATACTTTAATTCTACTTCACGGTTCCTCCAATCGATTTAAGCATCATGGCGTTCAAACAGGGTATCCCCAAAATACTTTGATGATTCTGATGGTATGACATAGTGAGGATAGTTGTTGAAAGGGAAATAGGTACAGATACTAGATTAGAAGCATCTGCTGAAACAATGGGTTCTGGAATTGGTTTGGGTAACAGTAGTATGTCTTATTGTTGCTCAAACGTAATTGTCAAGAATCAATATTTTCAACAACGGCACAGGTTTTAGTATTCCACTAACCTGGTTTCCCACTCCGCAATTAGGATGTAATGAAAAGCCTTGCAAGCTGCTCTACACCCCGAATCCTCTAGTAGAGGCAGGGAGAATGAAGAACAACTCGGGAAACCCTCTGGGGAAAAAAACCCTGAACTTCTTTGTTCTGTAGACGACTGTAGAAGACTCGTCCTGGGGCGTCAGGGCTTCTGGAGCTGTCTTCGGAATTGGCTAGTTGGCAAATGGGCACCTCCGTACTGTTGGCTGTCCTTGTATATAATGGAAATGAGGGACTATAAGTGTCAGGATATCGAAAGAGCAATTCTTAGATAAACACTACGGTGTAAGGTACCTGTTCGATTGCAGCCATGTCTTCTGAAGAATTAGAAACTATTCCGTTCAGGAATAATAAGGAGCCTAAATGAAGAAGCTGAACAGATTAGATTAAGAGATTATCGATAAATTTGGAGAGCAAGGAAGGGCCAAGGGATTAAACTAGAGGGCAGAAGGAATCTACTATATACTAATCTCACTATTCAAATAATACCTCGGCAGCTGGGCTGCGATGTTCACATAAATCAGGAGGAGTTTGTCTGGTCTCAGAGCAGCAGCTTGTTCTGACTTTGCCAAGGACTTTGAATCTGGGATAGTTCTGCGTAAACAATCAGAGCAGATTACCCCGTGAATCTATTGCGACGTGCGGGTTGCCCTGTTAACTTAAGCGTCCTACCCGGAAGGGAGAAGGAAGTCATGAAAGCGGATAGCATTCTTTCTTTCGGCTAAAGTTTCCGGGTACCTGAAAAGAATCCCAATTATCTATGAATGCAAGCTTTGGGGAAAGATTACACTCTGCGAGATTGAATTACGGGGAATATATATATATATTGCCTACCGTGTGGCAAGATCGGAGACCCTCTCTACGGTGAGGCGGGTCCTCGGGGGACGTATCCTTTGAGAGGAGGTAAGAGTTGCAACTGCTACAAATCAAGAACAGATTTAAATGCTTTCAAAAGGGATAGATTTAAGGACATACAGAGAAAGGAAAGGTTCGAACTTACGAGCGTTGTGTGCTGAGAGTAGCAACGCGAGGCGTCCTTCTATCGGCTTGTAGATGAGGAGAATGCAAAGCAAGGGGAGGAGCCTCCCACCCTGGAAGACACGAGGCTAGGCAAACACCCGGGGCTGTGGCGGCCATCTTATGAGTAGGAACAGATAACATGGCAATGTGCTGCCATCGATGCCATAGGGACCATCGGAATCGGCGTCTTATAACAGTAATGTTGATAAAATTCCCATAGCTCCCCTGTCTATTAGGCCCGTAATATTCTTCCAGTCAATGTTATGTTTGCATAATTCTACAATGATAAACATGTTTGGGCACGAATTGGTCCTTAGATCTCTTTGATAGCAGGATTGGTGATAGTTGAGCTCGTCCCTGGTTTCTGACAAGCAGAATCGTTTCTTGCTTTATCCAAGGGTCTCTTTGACATTGGAAGTCAGTGTGTCCACTATCCCCACAATAGTAAGAGAGGTTTAATTTGCATCTCCTCTCTCTTTCATCAGGCGTGATAGGACCTCTAATGCTGCCTAATTACATGGGTAAGGGTCTCAGTTAGAGGCGGGTTTGGAGTCTATTTCAGGTCGGCAGGTATATCTTCTGTTATCATAGGACCTTCGCTCACGTCTCCATTCCCCCATATGTTGGTCTATATGACAGCTAGGGATATGTTTTCAGATAGAATAACCAGGGGGCGGGGGTGGTCGCTACCTGATTCATCGCATCTTTAATGTCATCTTTGAGTCCTCTATAGAAGAGAGTAAGCAGTACATATTCTGACTGCATGGCTTGTGCAGCAAGAGTCCTGAATTTGGCTATATATGCCAAAAGATCTCTACTGCTCTGTCGTATCTCTACAAGGTCATTACGGACCGTTTGGGTGTCAAATTGCCTGTGAGACATATCCAAAAAGAACTATAGGAAGGTCGTATTAATTCTGGAGGATTCTATCATTGCTATCCACATAGGGAGTGACCCAGGCTAATGAAGTTTTGTTGAGATTTAGTAATACGAAAGCAACTTTAGCAGGATCAGAGGCATACAGGGTAGTACGATTCAGAAAGGGAATCCTGGACTGTGTCTAAAAGGCTTTCAATTCACATGGATCACCGCCATATTTAAAGGGCATTGGGGGTGCTGGAATGTTCAGACCCAGGGTTGAGGGTGGTAAAGTTGTAGGTGTTAATATAGGGCGAATATCAAGGCACGATACTTGTGGACTGGAAGATTCGGCCACCCCTCCCCCCTAATGCCTCAAGGGTTTCCTATCATCAGAGATTTAGGGGACCAGGACGCCATTTTATCTTGTATGCTATATATTGTTTGATACAACATCACATTTTCCTGCTTTGAGGCAGCAACTTCGGACTGTAGTTTCTGTAAAGCAGCGGCCAACTCTTTTACTACATTCGCCATGACTCAGAGGAGTAAAGTAGGGTCTGGCAATCTGTCAGAACCGCAGGCTTTGGCAAGAAGCAACAACCTCCAGGGAGTCACAAAGAAGGGTCTACTCCTTATTGGAGGTCAGAGACTACTCCCCTTTATGACTTTGACAGGGGGGAAACTTTGACCACCAAAATAGAAGCAAGATTGGATAGACGCTTCAGGTAGGTATTCTGGCACCTCAAGACAGGAGCTGTAGAGGGAACAAGGACAACAATCAATAGCTGTAGTGTTTGATAATCATGTAATTCCTTCCCCCGGCCCCTATATAACAGGAATGACCTTGTACTCAAATCTTGGGGCCCAAACCAGCAGGGCACCTTGGAAGGGCTATTAACTCGGTTTCAGGTTAATGGGAATCTTGGAACCCTATTTCCAAAACTGAAGGGAACTAAGACAAGGACAAGTAAGACTCAAATAGAAAAGTGGTCCATGCAAAATAACAAAGGCTAAATACCTCTAATCTCAGAATGGCATCGCTCTGGATCTCCTTTGCAAGACACTGCATACTGCAATCATCCTGCTTTTATGATGTCAGCTTTCCGACAACAGCGGTACGCTGAGACGTGATGTCAACAGCCATCTTGGGTTGGGCAACATGACTCAACCTGAAGGCCATTTTGGAGGTGGCAGTTTGTTCATCCACGAACAATGTGGAACAGGGAAACCTAGTGCGTGAACATGTCACTGCATCCATCGGCGCTGCCATATGCGGTCCAGAAGGAGCGGAACATGCCACGGATGGACCAAGTACTAACATCCAGGCAGAAGAAGGGCAATGCTGCGAGAAGGGGAGGTGCTGCAAAGATATCGGGAGGGCGCACAAGACACAAAAAGTAAACCCTTACATGCAAAAGCCCAATCCAATAACCGGCGTGCTGAAGGGAAGCTTTGGGAAACTGAGAGATACAGCGAATGCAGTTGCAAAGAGAAAACAGGAAGAGTATCTTCACTGAGTGACTGTGGAAAAGTCGGAAAACGCCAACAATAGCCGGTGAGTCAACCCAAAGATTGTGGGAACCCTGGAGCATATCGGCAGGCACACCAAATGCAAACAAAAGTATAATAGATTATAGAACAAGAGAAAACACAGAGGCTATTTATAGAAAGGGAAACTGAATTGAAACTAAAGCCCTTACCAGTAAGAGAGTGCATCAAGTGTAAAAACATGTACAGAACCGAATGGTATATCAAGAGGATATATTGTTCAACAAAGTGGATGTACACTTATGGAATAGGATACATACAAGAAGTCCTGGCATAAAAGTATACCAAGCAATTTCAAGTGCATGAAGATAGAAATTCCTGGCAGGAGAGTATGTGGAAACAGAGAAATTGATATGAGGCAGGGAAGCCCAAATGAAACACACCAACACAGGTTACAAAGAACATACAAAGTGCTTTATTCAAAAGCTAGAACAATTACCAAAATGTCAATTGACAAACGGATAGCTATTCGGCCCTCAGAGTAACAGAACAAACTATCAACGGTAGTTCGCTGTGTTAGTGTGAGAGACCGTACATTGGGATACTTGTGCTTTTATACTTTTTATCCAGCTCTGGCCAACCCTCTCGTGGGTTAACCATTCTTAGGACCAGGCCTAGAGTTCGTTGCCAGGTCAATCCCATAATGTATGCATTTCGATCAGTTTCGCTGATACAGTTGTTCATTTACACATAGGTCAGGGATAGGACAAGGTCTCAGTTCGTGACCCCAACAAGTGGCCTGCAGGCATATTATTCATTCATGTATGCAGAGGTCACAATGGCCAGAATCCCACTCGAAATATCATTCGGCCTCCATTTTGATGTTCAGGGTGACTTCCACATTGCAAGAGAACCTAAAATGGCGGCTAAATCCAAGATGGCGATTTACACAGTACATTAAGGTCAAGACCTTGCCGCGGAATCTATTTACACAATGTTTTTAGACAACTTGGCGTAGGCCAACACACATTCAAACAATGGGATAGGAGGTATAATATTATTTTGATTCCGACAGACCCTCCTTTTGGCCTATGCCAAGTGCTAAACATCATTCCTAATACTTTTGAAAATATCTCCATGTGCTATCATCCATAGATTCCGCATCATTGTCTGTAATGTCTACAGCCATAAGGTCGTTCATAAAAACCTCTTGTAACATAAATTATTTAGATGCTGTATCTGGGGCATATATTTTATGCCCTATTGCGCTCACTGCTTGGGCACAACACCCCCCTATCATTCCACACATACTTGGGATGCATTGAAAACAGCAACAAAGGAATAACAGGATCCCCAAAATAACCAGAATAACGGAAAGCACCTTCCAACCCCAAGATCGCAAAGAATCCCAGAACCAAGTACTAAGGTTCCAGTCTCCTACAGGGATATGGACTTCAGAACTGAGAGTATGCAAGTTCTGTATTGCTTTAAAAATTGTTGGCGAGGAGTCTGGTACGAAAACACAACAAGCGGACCCCACTACTTTGCATACTCCACCTCGTTCTGCCAAAATGACATCTAATGCCATCTGATTTTGAAGTGCTACCAATCTTATTGCCTTTTGCTCTAAGGTCATATTGTAGAGTATGTCCGTGGTCCGGTTGATCGTTCTCTCCAGTACCCTTGCTAATCCCCTAATGTTCTCTGAGTTTGTTATTTGTCCCCAAAAGGGCACAACTGATTTCGCTATGTCCCCCAATACTTGCCCAGGGGTATCTCCGTTGTCGTCTCGCCACGGGCGAGCCTTAGAAATCTCTAATGTACTTGCTACAAATACCCCGGGTAACAATATTCCTAAATAACCGGTTCCCTTCCAATCCTTGGGCAACCAGGGAAATGCTAAACTACCACAAACAAAATAAACAGGCCCCCCTACATACAGAGGCCTGTTTTCCCCAGTCAAATTTACAACGTTTTTACAAGCTTCAAAATCTCCCATTGGCCTAGTGCCATTTCTCTGTACACAGAAGGGAACCGAGTCAAGACTATGATTTATAGAATAAGAAGGAGGTACAGCGTCCTTATTGCCTATCGGAGCCATTTTAAAGGAAATCAGAGTTTGAAAAGGAAGAGATAGTTTGTCAGACGGCCTAATAGAAGCGACGTTAGGTTTACTTCTATTTGCGAAAAGCGAGCATCCCAGGGGAGTCATTTCACGTTTCTCGAAATCATTTAAATTAGTTCCATCAAAGTTCCCTGAGATGCTATCATTCCATCGGCCAAAGAATAGTGCTCTAAGAGAGGCATAGCAAGCAGTCGTTAAAGGTAGAGGATGTATATACCATCCCAGTCCCTTGTTCCCATGTTGCGGTAAATGAGTACAAATCCAACAATTACTCTTATTAAAAATGGCATGAGTAGCATTCATTACTATCATCAGAGTGTTATTATGATACTTTTGTCTATGTTGGGAGTCTCTAGGGGACAGAGTGTGAAGGTGTACAGAGGGAATCAAAACAGTTGGTACAATCTCGGTCGGTAATAAAGGTTTCAGAGGATAGATTTCTTCAAAATACCAAAGTCCTACAGCAGCAGTTGCAAAAATAACAATTATCATTATCAGCACACAACATTACGTTTTCGGGGCCCAGGCACATTGTTCAATGTCCAATTTGGTCACCCCCTTATTCACAAGTCCAATACGGGGGGCAGCAGCGGAGGTGGCAGGTATCGTAGTTCCTCAATCGACGACCCCAATGTTCGTTGCTGGCGACGCTACGTTCGCGCGATTTCTTAGTCCTTCCCAACCCTAGCCAGCAGAATCCCTTTTGTTCAACAAAACTTTCTCTTAACAAGCGGATTTCAATCACTTCCTTTTTCCGAATGCACGCAAAACTCGTGCTGTAGTTCTATTTCCTTGGTCGAAGGTTGTACCTGGTGGTACCCAAAATTGACTGGTCTGGAAGTAAGGTATCGTCACTTCCTGAGGGAAGCGACATGTCGGAGGCGACGGAAGTCGCAGAGCTCGAAACAGTGTTTTCCGGAAGTGATTTTTCAAGAGAGTGCGGAGACGAAATGGACTGTTCCCCAAGCTCCTCAGGCTCAGAGAACTTCTCCGACGCACTCACAGCGCTGTTTGCTACTCCAAGATCAGAGACTGTAGCGTCAGCGAGGGGTTCTGCTTCTTCTGTAGCATGTGGCGTCAGGTGAGGAAGTTTCTTGACATGCATCGCATGAATCCAGTTCTTCTTTCTAGCCACCCGCACTGCTGTCCTGGTGACCAATAACACCTGATGGGGTCCCCGCCAGCGAGGCGCGAGACAGGAAGACCTCTCGTAGGCCTTCACTAGGACCCAACTTCCAGGCTGTATATCGTGTACTGGGCCTGTGAACCGTACAGGTAAAGCAGAGTGCACCTGGTGATAAATGAAATACAGGTTTTTAGTTAACTGGTTACAGTAGTCTACAAGCAATACATTTTCCACCTCCCTCAGGGCTTTAGGTTTCGGGAGACCCCAAATGTTAGCAGGTCTCCCCATTACTACTTCAAATGGAGAAAGCCCAGTCCTAGTCTGAGATGTGGTACGCATAGCTAATAACACAATAGGTAAGGCATCTGGCCATTCTAGTTTGGTATCAGCACATGTTTTTGCAAGTTTATTCTTTAGAATACCATTGTGTCTTTCCACCAACCCAGCGCTTTGAGGATGTCTAGCTGAATGAAATCGTTTCTCAATACATAGGGATGTACATACTTGCAAAATTACTGCTGCGATAAAGTGAGGGCCATTATCCGACCAGATTATCCTCGGGAGCCCAAATCGAGGAAAGAATTCTTTTACCATAATCTTTGCAGTGGTCATGGCGGTAGCATCTTTGACGGGGAAAGCCTCGACCCATTTACTGAAGGCACAAATAATTACAAGAACATATTTAAGATTATTACATCGTTCCATCTCAATAAAATCAAAGTGAATAACCTCAAAGGGAACAGAAGGGGGCCCAAAGCTTCCCCTTGGAGTCACTGTCCCCTTCCCCACATTGTGCTGTAAGCAGATCATACAGTTCTAGACGTGCCTCTTAGCAGTCTCCAGAATCTTGTCATTTACCCAAACTTGTTCTAGTATTTTCGTGATCTGCTGGGCACACACATGCGTAGGACTTGTGCCATCGTAACCATTGCCAATACATATGAATCAGGGAGCAACCACTTTCCTTCAGATGTATCCACCCAACACCCTTCATCATCCAGTTTCCCCACTCCTTCAGCCCACTTTTTAGATTCCTCTATTGTGGCATCAGTTTGAATATCTCGCACAGACCCAATACCTTCATCCATTATGTAAGCATCTCTCATTTCCCTCGAGGCATACATGTCCGTGCTAAGGTCTGTGGCCGTTTGTCTGGCTATCAAATCCGCAAAAGCGTTCTCTTTGCCCACATCATCTATAACTTTCCGATGTGCTGCACATTTTATGATCGCTAACTGTTTAGGGAGTGAGAGCGCCGAGAGTAATTGCACTATCAAGGGGCCATGCTGGATCTTGGTCCCATGTGAGGTCAGGAACCCTCTTTCCGACCAGTGCTTTCCAAAGTTGTGAGCCACCCCAAATGCGTACTGACTATCAGTATATATATTTACTCTATGCCCTTGGGAAAGTTCACAAGCTCGGGTCAACGCTATAATCTCTGCGGCCTGCGCTGAGTTATGCGAAATTCTCTTAGTTTCGACAACTTTGCTCAATGTAGTAACTGCATAAGCAGCTGTAGATGTACCATCCGAAAGTTTGAAGCAGGAGCCATCGCAAAACAGCTCCACTTCTGCATTCTCCAAAGGAGTATATATGAGATCTATCCTGCCCTTCGTTTCTTGTTCAGTGGTATACAGGCAGTCATGTAATTCTTCGTCACCGCAAACAGTGTTTTGCGGGAAAGGTAAGAGTTCAGCCGGATTAAGAACACAACACCTCTTAATTTGAATATGAGGGGCAAACAGAATTAGTTCATACCTTGTTAACCGCGCAGAGGTGAGGTGTTGCGTTTGGGTTTTGTTCAATAGAATATCAACAGAGTGAGGTACCATCAAAATCAAATCATGGCCTAGGACCATTCCCTCACTCTGTTTTACAGACGCGGCAGCAGCAGCGACAGCGCGCAAACATCTTGGCAAAGCGCATGCGACAGGATCAAGGGCGGAGGAGTAGTAGCCGCACGGCCTATTCTTCCCTCCATGTTCCTGTGTTAACACAGCCAAAGCACATCCATCACATTCATGCACAAACAACACAAAGGCCTTGTCATAATTTGGAGTACCCAGAACCGGTGCCGAACATAGCGCGGTTTTGAGAAGCTCAAATGATCGTTGATGTTCCGATTCCCATGGCAGTGGCAGAGAAATGCCCTTCTTCGTCAAAGCCAACATCGGTTTTATCACTAGTGAGAAATTCGGGATCCACAACCTACAGTAAGAAGCCATACCTATCAGGGCTCTGACTTCCTTCTGTGTAATTGGAACAGACATGCCAGAAATGTGTTTTATTCTTTCAGGTGTCAATCTTCTCCCCTCCTTTGACAGGAGGTAGCCTTGATAGGCAACCTCCTGACAACAATATTGAAATTTTTTAAGCGAAGCTTTGTGACCATTTTTAGCTAGATGAACAAGCAACAGTACAGTGCCTTCTTTACAGGCACTCTCAGAGTCTGCAGCCAAAAGCAAATTGTCAACATATTGAAGCAGCGTGCAAGTAGGTGGCAATTCAAGGGTGTCGAGCTGCTCTTTAAAAGCTCTACTATAAATGCTGGGACTTTCAGTATACCCTTGGGGTGCCCTTGTAAATGTAAATAAGCGTCCCCCCAAGGTGAACGCAAACAAATATCTGCTTTCTTTATGTATAGGAATACTAAAGAAGGCGTTTTTTAGATCCACAACGCTAAAGTGCGTAGCCATAGCAGGGATCATTGTCAATATCGTCGTCACATCGGGCACAATGGGAAATTGTGGTGCGAGCACTCTGTTAATAGCACGAAGGTCGATTATGAACCGGTATGGAATTGCATTGTCGCCTTTCTTATATACAGGCAAGATCGGACTGTTACAAAAACTACCTGTAATCTCCTCGATCACCCCACGATGCACAAAATCGGAGACAATGCATTTCAAAGCACGTTCGTCTTCTACTGATATTTTATACTGCAGAATGCGTGGCAGTTTCACTCCATGTTTCAGAACTATTTTAACAGGCTCAATCTGTAACATTCCGACATCATTGTCGTCCACTGCCCACAAACATTCCGGGACAATGCTAAACTCGAGAGGTAAAGGTCGAATCGAAAACTGAGAATTAGGAAGTTGCTGTGGTGAAACCGTCAGCCGTACTCCATCCGAAGAACAATGAATTACTGCGTTCAATTTCTTTAACAAATTCAACCCCAGCAAATTCTCTCCACAGTTTGAAGTGAGAAGAAAAGGACAATGGTCCGTAAAGGGACCCAAAGAAACGGATACCGGCGCAGAATCCGGACAGACAGTTGGTATACCAGAAAACCCTACAGAAACATTTGTTTGCCCTGACAGTGGGATGTTTGGAACCCGAGAATGATCAATGGAGCACTTCTGTGCTCCAGTGTCAATCAAAAACTGATGTTTCCTATTCCCTACTAATAATTCAACGTAGGGGCCTTTCTGATTAACGGGAATAGGCGAAGGTTCCAAACCCTGCTTCGGGCAATCCTAATGGAACAGAGCCTCGTCAGAAGGAAGCTCTTCAGAAAGGTAGGCAGCAGAAGGGTGATCAAATATGTTTCTCGAGTCCATACTCGAGGTCTGATTTTCCCGTGAAAAAGGTTGCTGAGGATCTTGTAAAAGCTGACCTCTGTCAGGGCCCCCTGCTCCGGGGCGGCCCCTAGGTCGTCTACCCACACCCCCAAACGCACTGTTTGACCTCTGGCGAAGGACAGGGCACTGTGCTCGCCAATGACCTTCCTGGCAGCAATAAGCACATTGATTAATATTCACAGGACTCAAAGGAGCATTTCCTTTTGGGACGTACTGACCTCTAGTCTGTGTCGTGCCTCCTCTGGGGTTTCTAACAATTTGCTGTAATAATACTTTGGTTTTCAAATCTCCCTTTCTCTTTTCAATTTTTTCCTTCTCATTATTAACACGGTTCTCATAATACTGGGCCATGTGCAAAACCTCGGATTGAGATTTTGCCTGCCAAGCGCTCTCAGAAGACATAATCTGTGACTGGATGTCAGGTAACAATCCACGTACAAATGTGTCCACGAACAACCTTTTCCCCGACTCTGTACCTAAATCCTGTCCACTGAAGTCAGAAAATACCTGTTCGAATCTATTACAAAAATTCGGTGGCGCCTTCAGTTTTCCCTTGGACACAGGCCGTAAGCTTGTCCCAAATAATCCTTTTCTCTGGAATTATAGTTTTTAGTTTAACGACAATTCTATCAGGTAAAGTAAGTATTACCTGTTGTGGTTTCTCACCAGCTGGTCTTTCCCCATCAATTCTAATCATATTAGCCCACGTATCTCCCAACCCCGGCACATCGTCTATTGTCCGAACCTGTTTCCATACATCTACGGGTAGGAGTACAGGGAATAACAAGTCGATGTCACTCAAGGTGAACACTGAGGACTGTAAAACGGACTCTATTTCTTTGTAAAACCCCGTCGGGTTTTTCCTAATATCGGGAACTTATTGTCTAATTGTGTTCACTTCCTGTCGTGAAAACGGGACGTGAACAAATTACGATACATAATGTGCAGGGATATCCACAGCGGGGGCACCAGTCCCAGCATTGGCGGGGATCTCAACTTTTGGGACAAAGGTCGGAGGAACCTCTCTCATAGGCAACTGAGATATAGGTACCTCCGGCCGCTTACTAAGCAATAGAGCCAGGTCGAGCGCTAAGGCAGCTGTAGAAGTATCGGGCGAGAAAGCCCTTTTACAAATCCCCAATAATTCTATGGGGCAGCTGACCCTCTTCCTTACATATTCCTCTTGCAGGTGCTGTACCATCACCTGAATTACCTTCCTTTGCATTTCTACTGTATACTGACTATACGTGTCATATACTTCATCTGGCGGTATCGATGAATCCGAGATCCATCGAACCGCATCTTTAGTACAAATTCGTACTTCCTCAGGTGCCGATCTACAGCACGGAAGAAACCGTGTCTGTACATATATTCTATCATCTTCGTCGTCCTCATCTCGCGACTTTTCAAAATCTTTCCTAAACTCAAACAATTTTTCAACATGTCCATATACCTTCTGCTCCGTGTCCCTTGAAAGTGCCAAAGCATTCAGATCTCTCACCCCTTGTGGAAGATCTGAATTTTGTAATCTACCCCACATCACACACAAATGAGTCCCCAGACCTTCGATAAAAACATTTTTCTCGGGAAAACTATTCAAATTAGATAATGTGGAAAAAACATTAACTTGATCACCTTTCTCCATGCAATGCTTATCCATGCAAACAATTCCTGTTTCTTATCTGCAGAAACAGTACTACGAGTCACAATCTTTGATCCTGCACCTGGATCGACTTCAGTCAATATGGGGCCACTCGGGAGCGGAGGTATAGGTAAATTTAATAAAGGTGCAACTATCGGTGCAGAGGGAAGGGGCGGCGCGATAGGCGGAGGAACAACAACCAAAGGACTAGAAACAATAGGTTGCACAGGGGGAACAGGAATAACAACAGGAGCGACAACAGGGATGGGCAGAGCGCCCAAAATAGGAGGATACGGAGGTGGCGCTGAGGCATCAGGCCTGCGTTCATTTAATAACTTCTCAATAAATTCCTCAGAAACATGGAAATCTTTAGAGGGGTAAATTTTCTGCATCCCGAGTGAAAAGGCTCTATCCATATTATTAACTAATTCTGAACGCTTTTCTTTATCATATAATAATGCTTTTTCGGCGTTTGTTTTATGACGACGTGCATGTTTATCCCTACTTGTAAGCTGCTGTAATGCTTCTTTCTTCCAATTCTGTAACACATCAAAGGCTGCTGGCCTGGCCTTTTTCTTTAACAAGAATCTAAGTATTCAATACGGGGGATCTCAAAACTACCGTTGATTGGCCACTGAAATTCGGAGGCATGTCTGGTCTATCTGTGCCAAATATCATTAAATACTATACTTCCAATGCCATACTTACAGTACATAGTACACGCCGGCGACCCCTCCTGTGGTGCCGGGCGGCTAAATTCCAAGGATTGTCGATCGCTGCGGAACAGAGTCCTAAAACAGCTAGACAATTTCCCAGGCATTTCACAAAAAAATGGTGTTACCTGGTCAATAATTGTGTCTGCAGATACAATACGCCAAATTCAAATTGTCAGGGTTAAATTAAGAGCCGGGTCACGACTGCACCTGACCAAACCTAAGGAGGACCGTACGGTTTACCAAAGAACTTACCTAACGAATTTTACCTTGTGTTTGGTGGTTTCGGCAAATCTGCCCGCCTCAAAAATTGGACCCTCGTCAAGATGCCGTGTCAGACCACACGACTATCGTCCAAGGATCGGATCGTGCAGCGCTGCCGAGGTATCGCGTCTCGATCGGTCGGGCCCGCAGAATCACACCGTCCGATCCCGGTTCGATAGTCTGCGTCAACCTTCAATGATCCGGCATCAATCTTGAGGGTCCCTATTCGGGCGCCAACTGTGGAAACAGAGAAATTGATATGAGGCCGGGAAGCCCAAAGGAAACACACCAACACAGGTTACAAAGAACATACAAAGTGCTTTATTCAAAAGCTACAACAATTACCAAAAAGTCAATTGACAAACGGATAGCTATTCGGCCCTCAGAGTAACAGAACGAACTATCAACGGTAGTTCGCTGTGTTAGTGTGAGAGACCGTACATTGGGATACTTGTGCTTTTATACTTTTTATCCAGCTCTGGCCAACCCCCTCGTGGGTTAACCATTCTTAGGACCAGGCCTAGAGTTCGTTGCCAGGTCAATTCCATAATGTATGCATTTCGATCAGTTTCGCTGATACAGTTGTTCATTTACACATAGGTCAGGGATAGGACATGGTCTCAGTTCGTGACCCCAACAAGTGGCCTGCAGGCATATTATTCATTCACGTATGCGGAGGTCACAACGGCCAGAATCCCACTCGAAATGTCATTCGGCCTCCATTTTGATGTTCAGGGTGACTTCCACATTGCAAGAGAACCTAAAATGGCAGCTAAATCCAAGATGGCGATTTACACAGTACATTAAGGTCAAGACCTTGCTGCGGAATCTATTTACACGATGTTTTTAGACAACTTGGCGTAGGCCAACACACATTCAAACAATGCGATAGGAGGTATAATATTATTTCGATTCCGACAAGTACACCAGGCAAAGACAAGTGAACAACAAGTCCTGGTAGGAGAGTACACCAGGCAACCACAAGGCTGAAGAAATAAGAAGTCCAGGCAGGAGAGTATACTTGACAATTTGTGTGAAACAAAGAGCTCGTAAGTAAGGATATTAGGACTGTGAGGGTCAGACAAACAGGAGCAAGGTCCTGGCCACAGAACTTTGAAGTGAATAGAATTATAGAGCTGTGTGTAAGTAACAGGGCCCACAATACACAAGGAATTTCTGTATAAAGAACTTTTTGTGATAAAGAAGAATCCAGGGGAAGGCAGTCACCCTCTGGAACAAGGATTATTTATACCTGAAGAACGTTTGAGTTGGAACTACTTATATTTTCTTTATGAACACTTTTTCAAAAGGCACCAAAGGTTAAAGACATTTCCCTCCATTTTAATATATTGCGTGAGGGTCAGAGTATAACTTTTGGACACAAGGACAGCTTGAATTTAACATCCTGACACAGATTGATCCTTAGTTTTGATTTAGATAGGGAAAATCCTCTAAGAGCAAGGTCAGAGAGGCCTTTTCTCAACCGCTTTTTGTTTGTTTTAGTAAACGCTTATAACCAAAACCATGACTGTGCTTTGCAAATTAAAATCTATAAAACTGGATAATGTTTTAGTTCATGAAAGTCAAACATTCACAAATGTTTGCATCTTGCACAGATAATCTACCAACTGGCCTGAATCACACCGCGTCTGCAAAGAGAGGACCCACAAACAATCCATGTTTGTTTATTTGTTTGTTTATTATTTGTATTGCGCACCAGACCCGGCGGGAAATTCACAGCTTGAGATACATGCAAAAATACATCTTGTATTTATATCTTGTCACTCACCCACACTTTGGAACTCGATCCCAATGTCAGCTCAGAATGCCACCGCAATTGACCAATTTCGCTAATCTCTCAACAGGTGGCTTTTTCAACACCTGATCAAGGATTAATCCCAATGGACACAAAGACTGATACACAAACCGCAACTCACAGTACTGCGCTACTGTTATAAGATGCCAAACCAAAAGCTGGCCCCTGCCCTGTACAGCACTTCACTCCTCTTGATCTAGGTCTGTGCTTTAAACAATACAACAAGAACTGGAAAACAGTTTGGTCAAGTGCAGAAATCACACATTGGGCTCAAATCCCAGCTTCACCTCTTAAATAAAGTGTGTGTGATTCATGGCAACTCTGTTAACTTCTTATATTTGCCACTCCTTAAATATTTCAACATTTTCAGCCTTACTCTTCAAAAGCTTCACTCATAGTTTAACTGACTGTAGTGTTTCTTCATATCTAATAATACTGACCATTCATTATCACACACTCCAAGTCATTTGCTTCTTTGCTCCCTAACAGCAATACCACTTGACACTCATGTCCCTCTTCTTATTTCAGACTAAGGCCCAATATGTGCACCTTCCTGGTATCTTCTAACCTGTATCTGATATCCATGGTGTGTGTATTTGTACCTTTCTCGTTGCTTCTGGTCTGCCTCCTGTATCCATGATTCAGCATCTTTACATTCTGTGAGGCTAGTGATCCGAGTACTGGGTCTATGCTGAGGTATATGTTCCTTTTTCATACTACTACTGATCTTTGTTCTGCATTTACACTACCGCCAGTATACCTTCATCAAGGCTGCTATTGGTAAATAGTGACCTGTAGCTATGCTAGAGCACAAGTATCCCGATCGTGAATTGCTAATTATGATTCTGATTCCAATGAGGATGAAGCAGGCGAGTGGACTTTCAGGGTAACCAGAGATTATGGATGCTTCATTTCTTAGGTTTGAGGGTGCCTCGAAGGTGACTGTGCCCAGAGTCCCGAATTCCCTAAGATCACCTAGGGGGCCAGCAGGAGCTAAATGCATGTCTGACCGCATGTTCGGGATCTAGTCAAAAACGGTTTTAATTACTTCACCATGTTTTGGTTATTTTCGTGTCTTCTCCGTGTCTGTTTTTACGGAGCTTTTACAGTCTCGATGGTATATCTCAGGGGCAACGTTCTCGCCTTAGAAACAAAATGACAGGAGGAATACAGGTTCGATCCCTTGTAATTGGTTATAAATGACCAATTACAATTACTGCCATTTTTACTTTGATAGCCGAAATGGCGATTTTTGACATCCTTATGTAGGAGGGGGCTCACGGGGTCTCTGTTGGATACAAAATTGAAAAACAGTCGACATTTTGGGCTGTCGCAGAAAAACCGGCGCATTAATCAAATAGATCCGTTTTTATGGTATCAGGTAATATTATCCCAATATATATATGGTCGCTGTAAATAATATCGCTGGGAAAAGGTTGTGGCGATATTATATGGGTGACCATATATATGGGGACAGGGGCAAAAAACAACAAAAAAAAAAATTCCATGCAATAATGTCACCACAAAAAACAGCCATTTGTCGGCGATATTTTTGCATGGCAAGATTTATGTGGCAACATTATTACATGGAACCGTTTTTATATCCCTGCTTTGAACTGTTTCCGTCACTTGTACTTCCTCCCAGGGCCAAGACATTGGCTTTGCACCAACATGGCGCTCTTTACAACAACAAAAAAACACCAATCAAAGAAAAGGGTATTTACCACTTGGGATTCATGGCTATAAACTGTTGCACAACGTATGCCAGCGTAACGTACTAGCAGACCCCAAAAGGGTGGGCAAACCTAACAGTGTGCCAAGGTAGCAGCACGGACTTGACCTTACACATGTTGTTGAACACCCACCACTTACATGGGTATTCACAAAACGGAATCATGATCTCCTCGTGTAACTTATGCATGAGTGATCCAAGTGGCCGCTGGGCACGCGAGGCGGGAGCGGGCGTCACGCAGTCAGGTGGAAACTGCATCTGGAAGATGAGATGAAGACAAGAAGAATTCATAGTTTTGCATTGGCATGCCTTTCTCACCCTTCAACGATGTGTGATTTATGTACATTAGTGTCATGCATGCTTTGCAAAATTTGGATATGGTTCCATGCCAATATCATATATCATGCCCAATCGTAATAAGTCTCAGAGCACTTAAGAGTAATGTCCACACCTGCCTGGCGATCTTTGTGAATCAGGCCCACAATGCATTCAGTCCTCTGAATCCTTTAGAAATGAGCCCATTTTGTGTGTTGACTCCACGCCATAAGGACGTGCACATTTGTTCACACTTCTGAGGAAGTCAAGGGCTGGTTTAAGTGCTTTCGGCAGCGATTCACTGCAGAGCAGTGCCCTCCAGTCCAGAGAGCATGCAACTGCACAGTAGTCTTGTGGTGTGCTGTATTTAACCCTTGGGCCTGCCTACGGGGAAGAAACTGAGTGGCACAGGAATCACGGGTGTTTCAATTCATCATTGCCAGGTACTCGCACATATGGCCACGAGACAAGAGCAACTAGCACAACTTACTAATAGAATGAATCAGGTGATTCTTTTTCTAGAGATTCGTATAGATAAGTGGTCTTCAAACTTTTTTGGCCTGGGCCCCCCTGAGCAAAGTTTGGGCAGGCCGGGGCCCCCCCAAAAGTGCCAGATGGACAGTATGTAGAAATCGCTATGAACGTTTGCGTGCCGTCACCGCACCCTACTCCCAGTACAGACCCTGGGCTCTCCCCACCCTACTCCCACCACTATCCCAGTGCTGCTGCCCATCCTGCTCCCACCACAGTCCCATAACACAAGCATACACACATCCATACACATTTAAATAAAAAATAAATCGCCATAAACATACCTTCTGCGGGGGCCTGCGCGTGGTTGCTAAAATGCCCCGCTCCAGGTTGCTCTGCCCGTATGTGTGAGGAGGCGCAGGAGCACCCCCTCGCACATACATACATGCAGTGCCCCAGCCAGAATTTCCAATGAGCTATGCAAGGCTGGCGAAGCAAAACACCCCCAGAGTTGCATGGCTCAGTGATCATGTGCGGCTGGGGAAATGAACTGTCAAAGGCAAACAGTGTTTCCCTTTTACAGTTCAGCTGGTCCAGGAGCACTCCCTCAGCTGGAAAAAGCAGCTTAGGGAGTGCTCAGTGTTTCGCTGGGCTGGCTCCTCGGCTCCTCCATAATGGGTGAGGTGGCCAGTGGATGGACGCCCCCTCAGCCATTATGTATGAGCCGGCCAATGTGGGCCAGTTTGAGGAGTTACTTCACTATGCAGCTTGTAGTTTTCACCATTGTTGCTGAATAAACATTCTTTAAATATCACAATTTGTTTACATTTGAATAAAAAACAACCCCTTAGGTACTATTCAAACAGGCTGTGACTAAAGGACTGAATATCCATTTGCAACTGCTGGCCATTTTTTCATTGGTGTCTAGGTCCATTTTATGGTCCAGTCTGACCATGTGAGCTGCCCCTTCCCATTTCCTCCAATCATATATATATATATATATATATATATATATATATATATAGTTTTTTTACACATTTCATGCTGGGCTCTGGGGCCCCCCCTTGGGATGCGGCACGCCCCACAGTTTGAAGACCTCTGGTATAGATCGACCACTTCTAAGCTCTGTATTCATTCGTGTTATTATTACTCACTGACGGTCCTCGGATTCATCGATGGTGAAGGGCCTACTCGGCCCAATCAGGGTTTCCAACCTATCCCCTGGCATTGCCCCATTCCCAAAATAAGCATTTCCAACATGAGCTATCCATCTGGCATGCAGTTCTTTGCCCAGAGTTAACATTATATGCCCAGGTACTCCTGTCAGCAGCTGTTGCCATCACATGCCTATCTAGTCATGCTGTTTTCTAGACATTGCCATATTGTACTCCAGGACTCTCACCTAGTTTTCCCATTTAATTGCTTTTGCATTCACGCCATTTTGCAGATATTGCTATAATTTGTCTAGTTATTCTAATCATATGGCAACCAGACTACTTGTCTGGTCTTCCCCTTTAGCACTTTGAAGTATCTTCAAAGCACTCTTTGTTACCTCACCTTATTTATTATAGCTCGAAACTGCCTCCTTTTCACCAACCAGCACCAGCTCTTTCTCTTTGCTGCAGAACCATCTTTCTTGCTGCTGCCGGGGCATTTGGAGCATCCTCTGAGCGCTGTATTCGCCGCTGAAGATAGTTTTTGACTCTTGCTACACTTCAATTGAGAGTGAAATAGACGATTTTGCAGCAGCAACATCTAGGAGAGTGCTCCAGAAAATGAGCACAATAAGGGGATAATGAAAATTCGTTTTTTGTTTGTTATTTATGTATTTATTTACATTTGTGTTTTTTAACCCAAAAATAACTTTTCACTTACTTAACAATCTTTAAGAAACAGGTACGGAAATAAGAAAGTTTTCAATATGAAATAAAATCAAATGTCATGTTTAAATTCACATTTCTGTATTAATACATATTGTTAATTGAACATTTTAAATTACATAACCAGTCATCATATCCACGTACTCCATAAACTTTTATAAGCACACTATCACAGGTTAAGCATGTATTCATTCATTTCATCGTAACTTATATAAATGATTTACACAACATCTATAGACACGATCAGGTTCCCACCAAATGATCCCCTGCGATTAAACCAGTTATAGTGATTATGCCCTTACATGTCTTCTATTTTAAATACCCTTTAGTGTAGCAATTTGAGTTCTAATAGTCACCAGATATTAATTAATGCAATAATTATTGAGAGCACCTTTCCTTTTATACAACGCTTCCAGAAATGTTATCCCTTCTGGATCATCTACAAATTTCTGCAAGTAGTGGTTATGTGCAGTCTCGAATTTTTGCCAGCATGTCACGACGTGTCTTTTTCTCTCTAAAACATACACATTTACATAGTCGACACGTCCTTGATGTCCACTTAATACCTAATCTTGGCCCACTCACTGATCAAGTTGGCAACTGGTTTAATCGCATCAGAAGCATGAACCTCCTGAGTGCAAAACCGAGCACACAGACAAGAGTTGCCACTTCCTGGGGCTCTGCTGCACTGCCTCTCACTTGCCACAGAGCCCTTTCTAATTGAGGAGCGTCATGACAAGTCAAAAGTTAAAAGGGCAACAGGCCCACAATTAAATGGGTCACACACCACAATAGCAGACCCTAAAAGCTCATACATTTCTGTTGTACTCAGTCATAGTTTTTAACTTTTCTTGGTACATGATTCCTATTCCAATCCCATAGGCACATTTTTTAAATAAATATTTTGCTAAGCGTAATATATTCATTTTCCCACTCAGGCATCCAATCGATTCAATTTCCCAAATTCTCTCAGTGAAGGCGCTTTGTTTTGTGTCATATTATTTGAGCATCTTTAGGAGCATGCAGCGTGGATTCTTTAAAACTTTGATATCTAAACGGAGGTGTCAGGAATAAAGGTTGGAGCAGGAAAGGAGGATGTAGAGGACTCCGAAAAGGCTGGGACATGGAATACGATGGGAAAGCTACAATTCCCAGCAACACTTGGGAAAAAGGTAGTTGTTCCGGCGCGCGCGTGCGGCCAGCTGACGTTGATTGAGTACAGCTTATTAAGGGCCAATGGCATGCGGCAGGTGTGGCTTATTTTATTTTCAGCAGGGAGCGGGTACTGGAGGACAACGGCAAGCTGCAGCCTCGTAAGGACTTCAGCATCGGAAGAACATTATGCAGCGGCAGCGGGCGGAGTGTAGGCTGTAGGCTGCTGTTGGCGTGACACGACTGCGTCCGGGACGGCTCGTGGACCTCCCGGACATAAGATAAGTGCGGAAAAGGCTGTTAGGGTTGGCACGGTGTAGGTGCTTGTAACAAACACATGAACTTGCCACTATGGATGGGGGCATGATGATTAGAGCATAACAGGAGCAGTATTTCTACAATGAACTCTGTGTAGTCTATTTTACAAGCGGTAAAGGTTTTCGGATATGAAAAGATTCAATCCTGTTCGTATCTAATCCCTCCCAGGGGCTCAAATCTGTTTTGGTCACAATATACCTCTAACCAGTGCAGTAACTGGGTTTTGGGGGTGATTTCAGGATAAGAGTGCACATGCTACCTATGTTTATATTACATGTCCAGGTTCTGTCCTATGTTTGTGCTCGTTGCTTTTGCTTGCCCTGAGGGCCATGTGTATTGTTTATCATTGGCTACTGAACAGGAATGGTTATGAGTGGAAATTACATGTATAGAGTAATTACAAGGTACTATGTTTAAGTGTTAGAATTTAGGGTTTTTCCCTGTTGCTTCCCCTGTCCTATCCAAAGTAGGTGTTCCCTAACCCTCTATCCAGTGTTCCTAAAATCCCCTACCCTATCCACAACCTCTTCCTAACTCCTCTTTCCCCCATTGGCTGCCACGTGATGACCTGTTTATACCTATCAGGTACCTGTGCCAACCACGGTGGGAGGGTCGAATTTATTCAGCTTCTGTGGTTCGGGGGAGAGTGTTGAATTCTCTTCCCCCTTATTGTATGCACTTGACATATTGATAGCACACGGGCTACACGCTGGTCTTGGAAGCAAGACTAGGCAGAGCAACCGAGGTTTGAATCCCAGATCCGTGCTTAGAAAGCAAACTCATGTACGGTAGTAGGCGCGTTATAAATTAATATAATATTGCACGTTTAAGCATTCGTGTTCCAACCATTGACATGAGCCCCAGCTTAAGTGTTACAGCTTTTATGGAAACACTTTGAGCTAGACCCAATATACGACGGCAAATTTTGGCCTCCAAAACATTTAGCCATTTTTGTTCCATTATAAAGCTTGTTTGTTATATTGTTCTATATGTTGTGTACTTGCTCATTTAAAGTAGACATTAATGAAACATTATTTAAATTGCAATTTAATGATTTTGAAGATGGAGTGCAGTGCAGAGTAGCAGAAGAGACATGGGAGGGCGTATTTTGATGTTTCACCTGGGCGTAGTATTGTCCAGAAACTGCCCTGACCCTAACCATCCTTAGTGGTCTGAGTCACTTGGACTGCTTATCTCGGTCTTCCAGGTTTAGAGATGCTGGTACAGTCCATCACTGTGTGCTATAGACTACATTAGACATAGAGATTGTTATTGACCTCTGCACAGGCAATCAGAATGTTCAGAGTGCAGTCTATATCTACTGGTATTGATTGCATTCTAAAAATGTTATCTTCAAAAGAAAGCAGGGAAACAACAATCTGACTTCCAGCCAAAATTATTTTTCTAACAAGACACTTCCCCTCTGGAAAGAGGTTTTTATGCACTTACATCCTATTTAACAAAACAAAGACAAAGGTAAATCATTGGAAAATGCTTTCACTTTCTTATAGAGCAATTGTTTACTTGTACACATTGTGGGGTACATTTACCAGCCTAACAGAAATCCCCAGCATCACAAAACTGCATTTTAGCAGTTGCAGAAATAAGGGCTGTGTTGTGTCTGCTGAGCACATATGGGGCGAGATAGAACAATGACCCCCTGAGAATGGCTGCATTTTATTGTCTTTATGTGAATCCAAAGAGAAGAATTCAAAGGCTGAATGGCTCAGTGCTGCTTTGCTGTCATCTCAAAAAAGCTTAAAACTGCATGAGAAAATGTCCTGTGTTTAAAATGACCTTGCACTGGTGCTACTTTCATCTTTAAACATCACACAGTTTTGTTCTGGTAAAACACAGCCATGTCCATCTATTTCAGGTTGAACACCATCAAATGAGGGCCATCCCTCCCTGAACGGCATTCTTTTGTCAAATAAAGTCTGTGAAAAGCAGGGAATTTCATTTCAGTCCGCACGGCTCGCATTCACTTTGGAAACAAATGAACACACACAAAGCACTTCAAAAGAAGCTCTCTCTCTCTCCTTTGCAGCCTGGTGTAAGTTCCAAAGAACCTATTTCCCAAGCATAACCCTGTGTATAGAAATTGACCAGAGCTATGAAAGCCTTCAAAAAGTAAATTCTAGGAAAACTGCATTTTGTCAAATGAACATGAAATAAAATGAACTCGTGTTACCCTGCTTTGCAAAGCAGTGAAGTTACATTGTGAAAGCTAAATGGGAAATAATACTGTAAAATGCACAGAAAAACAATGGTACATTTTGGGAAGAAGGGCTGCAAAAACATAGGTATATTGTACTCTGTATTTTATTTTTCCCCACAAAAAGAACATAAACAGCCTGGCTGAGGCAGGCATTCCTGTTAGACCAGTTTGGCTTAAAGGCCAATGTTGCACCTCCCGTGATCTGATACTGCCAGGGCAAGGGGTCCTGTTCTATGGACTGACTAGAGTGATAATTACAGGTTGCCTCAGACTGCCTGGCAGAGATGCTCCCAAGGACAAAGGAAGATTCCAACCGATGTGTTTGCTTCAGAAGTGCGAGCTCCCCGGCATTCAAACTGTTGGACTTCAAAAGGAGGAGTCATGGCAACCCCTGTCGAACCTGACCAAGGGAAGACATTTGGCTGGGGGGTTGGAAATACCACACACATTTGGGAACAAATCCAGCCCATTTCAATTAAAAGATGTTTTACATTAAGACATTTATTGCAGTAATCTGAATAAGCAGTAATATGAAATTATGACAGTTTTCAATGTAATTTTTGTATACGCAAGATGAGACTATGTGGGTCTTCCTGGCATGTGGTGTACTTGAATGGCATTAAAGAGGCATTTCTGGGCAAAGTGTACATGACACAGATGTAAAATTTGAAAAGAATATGCCAGAAATGATTAGGCTTATATGCAGCATTTGTAGAATTTTAGGTAAGATGTTTCCTGTGAAAAAATGTGAAATGTTGCTGAAAGGCAAAGCAGCATCGCACAGACTTGGCATTTGAAATGGCATATTCCTTGTAAAATATGGGATCTACCTATCTGATTATCATGATGATAATGATTGTAAATATAAGGGTTTTGTTTCATAACTTATTTTGGTAAAAATAACTGTGGTGAAACAAAACATGGCATAAACCACACACACTAAAACTGATGTCCCTTCCCTGGAACCAATCCGCCTACAGGGAGGTTGCGACATCCACATCCTGACCTATCCCATCCGAGAGGTATGTCCAGGTTATTTCAGGCCACATAGTGAAAATTATCTGATGTCAGAATGCTTATATAAGGAGGAGGCATAGGGAGATTGAGAACATTCAAAATCCAGACCTTCAGAGATTCGACATTCAAAAATCCACCCTGCAAGATTCCAAGATTCAGAACCACTTATCCTGATCCAGATCCAGGCTGAACCACCTATCCATAACCTCTTATCCATGCAGAACCACCTATCTAGAACTAGACCCCTCAAAAATCCCAATAATTCAGGGAGAAAGGAGGAAAGGCTGCTGATGCCTTTGGGAGAATCAAGTGACCAGGCCTGTCTTTGCCCGCTGATGCATCCCGCTGTCCACAATGACCAGACCTCTGTTGCCCAGCTGTTCCGTTAAAGGAGATCCCAGCCGCTGCCCAGGTGACCAGATCCTTGTCTCGCTGTCCAGAAACCTGGTTAGCTGACCAAACTATCCAACTCAAGTACATTTTGTAAGTATCACACTTCCCGAGTCCCAAAAACTGCATACCCCGCTATGTTACCTTGCATTCTTTCCAAATCCTATACAAATTCTATAAGAACCCTAATAATTTCCTAAATTGTCAGCATCCTTTGTGTATCCTCTCCTTAGAAGAATCTGTGTTAGTCTCCATGTGTTTGTATAATTCTTTTCAAATCACTTCAGTCCTTTGTGTAAGTCTTTAGTACCATTTTTGAAATAAATTAATTAATTTCCCATAAGGATGAACGCAGCGCAAATTGGTTAACATTGCAAATTAACCTCCTTGCGTGCAGTGTCTTTATTTAATAATTTAGCCACTAAAATACAGTTGCAGTAGGACAAATCATTTTGCTAAAAAAAACCGAGTTTGTGTGTGAAATTGTTTCCATTCTAAAATCTGATTTCCCTTTCCTATAAAGAATCCCATACTGTCATCCATAAAAAGTCATCCTTTCACTTCAGTCTCATACCTGTTATGTGCCTTTGTACCTCATTAGAAAAACCGATTTCAGATTTTGACTGTTTAGCTCATTTCCTAAACTGTTTGCTTGTTTTAAACCCGTGTAAAACAAGAAATTGCAATTCTGCCACCTGTGATATTTGCTGCACTGAGTTTTTTTTTCTCCCAAAGTCGATTTTCTCACCTGTATTCATGTTGTTTAGTGCCTTGCCTAGTAGCTTGTAAGGTTTCTTGCCTCTTTAGCCCAGCCACACCAATTCCTGTCTTATCCATTATACCGCACATGTAAACTGACCTTAACTATCCAGTGAATTCTGCGTGCCATTTTGCTCATTTTTCAAGGGTTTTAATTACGTTTTGGCCTCCCATTCTGGGGTGGTAGATCGAATTTAAAATCCAATTTCTCCCTCTTAAATCTGACTCCTTGCTACTTCTTTCCACCCACACAAAACTTGGTTAACAGGGGTTTGGGGGAGTGTTGCAGGGGGAATGCATAACTGTTGTGCCATCTAAAAGAATGACCAAAAAGTGATCTTGCTTCCATTCTTGTTTGTATTTATGTATCTGATGTCAGAAAGTTCAATTAAGTGTATCATATAGTTTTGCTGTGTAATTATCACCACTTGTGATTGCTGCCCTATATTAAATCTGGTTGATTTTCATTCGAATTTAAAAAATAAATAAATATTCATTATTACATACTGGCTTGGTTCATGGGCCATTGCGACACGTGGTGTCTCAAAGCAGAATCCGAAATTAATAACATTGAAAGTGTTTTTATTGTCCGCCAAATACCTTGGCAGTGGAAAGAGTCCAGGTGTGGAGTGTGCCGTGTCTTTAAATCCATTACAACATCTCCTATTGCGTGCTCCTCTTTGGAGCCAACTTTGTGTTTTAAATGCTTATCTTTTGAAGTAACCTTATTTAAATACTACAAAATAAACAACAATTTAATTTACTAAGTTTGTCTATTTACTTTACTCACTATTAAAGTAACATTTTTACTTCACCACAAAACTATGACACATGTATTACTATTACAACTATGTGATAATACCCTTGTAGAGCTCGGAAGAGGTAATTATCGCTTGGGATAATGACCCCCCTCCTTGGTCTATGAGGCTATAATATTAACTCCTTCAGGTGTCACGTCTGCTCTGAAACAGCATGGGCCTGATTAATGAATTATTTGCGCCAAAAAAAACGGGATTTGTGCGCCATGCTGCCCGCAAATCCCCATTAGTTAAACAGGGATTTGCGGGCAGAATGGCGCACAAATCCTGTTTTTATTTTTTTGCGCAAATAATCCATGAATCAGGGGCCATATGTTATTGATTCTCTCAGAGTTGGCGATGGCTTTCCACCTATCAACGAGAGATACCATTGCCTGTCATAGCTGAGTATGTGACCATACTGGGCTCTGCCTTGCAGCCATTTGCTCTGCACCCTGAGGAGCTGGGTTGGCAAAGAGGCCTCATGTGCAAGCTGGAACCCACTCTTCTCCTGATACAGGGATTGCCATATTTACCTCCAGGATTACACCACGGAGGCAGGACCGGCCCTAGCCCTGGCAGCGCCCGAGGCGGAAATAAATTTGGCACCTTTACCCCAGTCAAGGCTGGGGGACAGGGTGCCAAATTTGGGGTTGCGCTGGCGCTGCTGCCACACCAGCACCGGCAGCGCTCTATGAAATTGAAACGAAAAGGGCCCTGCTCTCGTGCTGGAAAGCCTGGTGCCAGCATGAGAGCAGGGTGCTTTTCATTTTAATATATGCAGGGTAATTCATAGAATTTCGCAGAAAAGTGTCGCAAGCGGCTGGCGCAGAGTGTCCGCGTGCGATTGACTGCGCCAGGCACGTGCGCTAAAACCGATTTCCGCGCACAGCGTATTCATGGATTTTAGGCTCCCAAACCAGCCGTGGCGCAGAGTATCGCAGCGACCCTGCAGCAGCGCCAGTAACGCCCCCAAGAACGCCCTCGCGCAAGGAAAAGCCATCAAAATCGCTAAATCATCGCAAAGGGCTGCGCTAACCCTGGACCAGTTTACAGGGCTGCCAAACAAGGAACGCAAAGCGGGTAACGTGCATATCAGGGGTACGCGTGAAGTTACACACGCGATTAGCCAGGGTACGTGTATTACAGGGGTACGCGGGAAGTTTAACACGCGATTGGCCAGGGTACGTGTATTACAGGGGTACGCGGGAAGTTTAACACGCGATTAGCCAGGGTACGTGTATTACAGGGGTACGCGGGAAGTTTAACACGCGATTGGCCAGGGTACGTGTATTACAGGGGTATGCGGGAAGTTTAACACGCGATTAGCCAGGGTACGTGTATTACAGGGGTACGCGGGAAGTTTAACACGCGATTGGCCAGGGTACGTGTATTACAGGGGTATGCAGGAAGTTTAACATGCGATTAGCCAGGGTACGTGTATTACAGGGGTACGCGGGAAGTTTAACACGCGATTAGCCAGGGTACGTGTATTACAGGGGTACGCGGGAAGTGTAACACGCGATTGGCCAGGGTACGTGTATTACAGGGGTATGCGGGAAGTTTAACATGCGATTAGCCAGGGTACGTGTATTACAGGGGTACGCGGGAAGTTTAACACGCGATTAGCCAGGGTACGTGTATTACAGGGGTACGCGGGAAGTTTAACACGCGATTAGCCAGGGTACGTGTATTACAGGGGTACGCGGGAAGTTTAACACGCGATTGGCCAGGGTACGTGTATTACAGGGGTATGCGGGAAGTTTAACACGCGATTCGGCTGGATACGTGTATTACAGGGATGCGATTTGGCCAGGTACGTGTATTACAGGGGTGCGCAGGAATTATCACACGCGATTTGGCTGGGTACGTGTATTACAGGGGTGCGTGGGAATCATCACACGCGATTTGGCTGGGTACGTGTATTACAGGGGTGCGTGGGAAGTCACACGCGATTAGGCTGGGTGGGTCCTCACAGGTGTTCCCTGTACACCCTCCACGGCCCCTGCAGGCAGCCTACAAAACAGGGGACTACCCTGCACACCTGCTCATGTCCCCCTGCACCCCCACCCCCCAGCAGTGCAGGGGCAGCCTCCACCAGGCCCCCACTCATGTCTCCCACCACCCCCACCCTCCCGCCACCAGGGGCAGCCTCCACCAGGCCCCCACCCATGTCTCCCACCACCCCCACCCTCCCGCCACCAGGGGCAGCCTCCACCAGGCCCCCACCCATGCCTCCCACCACCCCCAACCCCCAGCAGTGCAGGGGCAGCCTCCACCAGGCCCCCACCCATGCCTCCCACCACCCCCAACCCCCAGCAGTGCAGGGGCAGCCTCCACCAGGCCCCCACCCATGCCTCCCACCACCCCCAACCCCCAGCAGTGCAGGGGCAGCCTCCACCAGGCCCCCACCCATGCCTCCCACCACCCCCAACCCCCAGCAGTGCAGGGGCAGCCTCCACCAGGCCCCCACCCATGTCTCCCACCACCCCCACCCCCCCGCCACCAGGGGCAGCCTCCACCAGGCCCCCACCCATGCCTCCCACCACCCCAACCCCCAGCAGTGCAGGGGCAGCCTCCACCAGGCCCCCACCCATGCCTCCCACCACCCCCAACCCCCAGCAGTGCAGGGGCAGCCTCCACCAGGCCCCCACCCATGTCTCCCACCACCCCCACCCCCCCGCCACCAGGGGCAGCCTCCACCAGGCCCCCACCCATGTCTCCCACCACCCCCACCCCCCCGCCACCAGGGGCAGCCTCCACCAGGCCCCCACCCATGCCTCCCACCACCCCCAACCCCCAGCAGTGCAGGGGCAGCCTCCACCAGGCCCCCACCCATGCCTCCCACCACCCCCAACCCCCAGCAGTGCAGGGGCAGCCTCCACCAGGCCCCCACCCATGTCTCCCACCACCCCCACCCCCCCGCCACCAGGGGCAGCCTCCACCAGGCCCCCACCCATGCCTCCCACCACCCCCAAACCCCAGCAGTGCAGGGGCAGCCTCCACCAGGCCCCCACCCATGCCTCCCACCACCCCCAACCCCCAGCAGTGCAGGGGCAGCCTCCACCAGGCCCCCACCCATGTCTCCCACCACCCCCACCCCCCCGCCACCAGGGGCACTCTCCACCAAGCCCCCACCCATGTCTCCCACCACCCCCAGCAGTGCAGGGGCACCCTCCACCAGGCCCCCACCCATGTCTCCCAACACCCCCACCCACCAGCACTGTGGGGCACGTGGCCAGCAGGCAGTCAGGCAGCAGCAGATGGCAGGTGGGAGCGTGCTCAGGGCTCTGGGGGGCAGTAATTTGGCCTCCTGGCCAGGAGCGTGGTCTCTCGTGTGTGAACGCATGGACAGCCTGATAGGGAGTGAAATCCCACACGTCAGCAAAGGCCCTTAGCGCGTAAACCCGTCAACAGCATATGCGCGCCTATAGTCACCTGCACGTGCAGGAAATTGTTGCGTGACACGTCCCGGCGTCAAAGCGTGTGATTGGTGAAAATGGATCTACACGCAGAAGTGACAAAGCGTGTGATTGGTGAAAATGGATCTACACGCAGAAGTGACAAAGCGTGTGATTGGTGAAAATGGATCTACACGCAGAAGTGACAAAGCGTGTGATTGGTGAAAATGGATCTACACGCAGGAGTGACAAAGCGTGTGATTGGTGAACGTACACGCCGCATAAGTGACGCTGTACGTGTGGGCCTGTATATAAGGTACATGTAGAACACCATTTCCTTGTACGTGCTTTTCGTGGAGAGCGAGTGGGTGAATTCTGTACTTCTTGTCGTTTCACACGCGATTTACTTCACGGCGTTTCCAGTTCGTATTCCCTGTTACCTCTGACAGCTTTTTCTCTTTTTTCTCTTTTACTGGTTTACCTGGGCCTGTTCCCTCAAACAGTGTCCCCTTCTACTGTTGTCCTGTCTTCTCAGACAGCGTACACATCTTCTTTTGGCGGGGGTTTAGCCAGCCAAACGCGCTCATTTTTCACGCTCTTTTACCTGGCAGACGGTGAGTCACGCACGTATCCAACTTCTGTGCTTGCCCCGTGTGTAGCCTACACCTTCAGAGGTCATTCTAGGCTGCGTGTGACACGCATACGCTCATTCTTGTGTTACTGGGTGCCACAGCGTAGTGCAGGTTTTTCTTTCTGCACACGTGGTCTAGGAGGGGTTGCGTGCACGTCATCTCCCTTTTTTGGGCCTCCTGTGCGTTGCGTGACCCGTCATCTTTCCCCAGGGGTTACAATCAGCCGTGCTAGAGCACTAGGGTACAATTACCATCTGGTACCCAACCCCTTTGACCCCCAATTGCCCAGGACAATTGTCTACAGCCACTCCCATACGCACATTAATATCAGTGCCATGGCTGGGAGGCGAGGATTCCGTAAGGGTGGCAAAGGTGGAAGAGCCACAAGTGGTGGCCGTGGTGGATCCGGTAGGGGACGTGGTCGTAACTTGCAGGGTGAGCCTGTCCCCCCATGTGTGGAGGACCAGTCAAGGGCACCCATCATCCCCCCCTCCCCCCCTCCCCCCCTCCCGTTGAGGCTGAAGTGGCTGACACCATTCATGCTCAGCCCTTGTTGGACCAGCCCATTGTGGCACCAGACCTGGCTGACCCCATGGCTGACTTCCAGGTCAGCAGGGCTACGACACGTGCGCTGGTGCACGTTGATGCCATCATGCCACGTGGATCTGGGGCAGCAAGGTCATCTGCTGCACCAAGGAGGCAGGGCGGAGAGGCTGCAGGGGCAGCTGCGGCTCCATCCACCCCAGCCCTCACACACCCAGCCAGGACAGTGTCGGTCCTAGTCCATGCTGCTGACATTCCCCCTGACACCATCACACTAGAGCCAATGCCTGCACCAACTCCCATGCTGAGTGTGCAATCCCACACTCCTGATACAGAGTCCACCAGGGCTCCTGCCCCTAGTGTCCAGAGCGGCGCAGGACACTCAGGATCACCACCACCTTCCAAGCGGAAGAGGAAGAGTGCTCGTCCGGCACAGGCTGATGCCCCAGACACGGCTACACAGTCCGGCCCGTCCAGGAAGCCCAGCTTCACGGATGACGAACTGAATGCACTTGTCGAGTATGTGTCCGGACATGACAACGAGATGGTCATTGTTGCAGGATCCAAGACCACACCTGCACAACGCCAGGCACACTGGCAGACCGTTGCGGACATCGTAAGTGCCCTTGGAATCGTGAGGCGCACAGCCAATGATTGCTATAAGCGCTGGAATGACCTAAAGCGCAGGGCAAAGAGTAAGCTGGCCTCAAGTCATGCCGCAACTCTAGTGACTGGAGGTGGGTCTCCAGTAGTAGACATGGAACTCACTCCACATGAGTCAGTCGCTGGGACCTACGTCACGGAGGAACAGATCCAAGGCGTGGGAGATCTGGCTGATTACGAGGCATTGTCCGGTGAGTGCACATGCATGTGTGTGTCATCCATGTGCATGGTGTGTGTGTGAGGGCTTCTGTTCGGGTGCCAGGTGAGAGTGTGTGCGCCTGAGTCGTATGGGTCAGCCATGTGCTTCATGCAATCCTTCCTGCGCAGCTGCATTTGGCCATAGCAGTATCCCTTCTGCCAACAGTAGACATCTAGCACAACTGCACGCCAGTTGCCCTTGAAGTGTCACCTTGACACAACATATTTGCTTCTTTTTCACTGTTCATTCAGTCAGTTTGTTTGCATTCCACCACTTTCACTAGGCATGTCGCTGTCCACTAGTCACATGTCTGACATGGGTATGGTAAAGTGGAGTGACTTTGTTACCTGGATATCATTTGTACACACATGTCCCTGTGCAATTTGACCATTTCAGACTGGCAGCTCCAGGTGAAAAATCTGACCTGTTAGAATTAGAAAAGCTATTACATGCGGGAACTGGACTGAATGAATAGGTGCTGCCCTCCTCTCCATCTTCACTCAATAGCAATGGTACATGCCATCTGTGTGATGGCATGTGTGTTTCACCTGCCAATCACAGGCCAATGTGTGATGCCACTGCCAGGCAGCATGCAGAAAATTTGTTCATCTTCCATCTTGGTGTCATCAGTGTGTGCCATTTGCCTGCACTTCATACGCAGTGAGGGTGCATGCATGGGAGGGTTTTAGTCATGTGGGACATGTGTCAATCAAGTACTGGTTCTCTTGCTTCTCAGCCCTCAATGTGTGCCATGGTGCTAATGCCTGTTTCCATTTCTTTGTTTTCATGTCTTTGCAGGGGAAGACGCACCTGATACTGCTGGGGTTGTGGAGATGGTGCAGACCCAGGAGGTGTCCCAGGGCTGACCAACCACCAGTGAGGGACGTGGTGTGGTGGTGGGGGAGAACCCACAAGTGCTGCAGGTCGTGCTCTCAAGGGGTGTCTCTGGCTGCACCTCCCCCGAGCTGTACTCAGGTGTTGATTCGGATGAGACCTACGTGCCGTCGCAAGTGAGTGTTCCAGGGAGGGATTCTGTTCTGTCTCACCCACCTGCACCAGGGTCAGTACCCTCCATGGGGATGTCAGTGTTGGCAGCTACGCCTTCGGTGGTTACGGATGCAGGGTCACACTCCGCGACATCTGATCCTGTTCCTGGGCCAGCAGATCAGAGGGGGAATGCAGTCCTGCAGCCTCAGGCAGTGCCGGCACAGCAAGGCGCAGTTCGCCTTGCCCCAGACAGGTGTGGTGCCCGCCGACGTGGTGGCCGTACGCCACCCGGCAATACCGCATGGGAGCAATCCATTTACGGTATGGCTACCCAACAGGCTGCATCATCCGAGATGATGGCTCAGGCCATGGATAGGGTGGCCACTTCCATTGTCCCCCCAGGAAGGCTGATGGAGCGACTAGAGCAGGCAACCGACTCCATCTGCCAGTCACACAGGGAGGACATGTTGGGGTCCAACAGGGACAGGCGGGCGGCACTGGCGACTCTGCAGGAGGCCATCTCCATTGAGTCCCCGGGCCACAGGGAAGCCCTGAGGCAGGAGCTCCTACACCTCAGGACGACTCTTGTTGAGCTTGAGGCTTCAACACACCAAAGGACAGAACAGCAGCTGGAGCGTCTCACCCGTACGCTCTCAGCTGAGATGCAGGCAACGAGGGCGGAGGTCCGGGCATCCCGTGAGTTGTTGCATGGGGACCTCCGCACACTCATCCTCCAGAACCAGACCTACCACACCCGCATGCTTGCAGCCATGGAGGAGCAGACTAGGGCCTTGCGTGGGCTGCCTCCCATAGTGCAACCACCTCCGGATGCAGCTGCTCAGGGTGATAATAGTGACAGCAGTGATACTCCCACAATAGGGTAGCCGTGTGGGCCATGAGCCCATGGAGGTATTTTATCTTCCCAGGATCCACGCAGGTGGGTTCTGGTGTGCATCCTGTCCTTGGACCTCCTGGGTGGCCTCCCCAACCCCCCCGGGCCCATCAATGGCCATTTTTGATTGTTTCTTATTTTTATTTTTATTTTGATTTCTTTTATTCCCAATTTTTTTGGGACGATCTGTTGGCTTCGATCTGTTGGCTTCGATCTGTTGGCTTCGATCTGTTGGCTTCGATGTGTTGGCTTCGATCTGTTGGCTTCGATCTGTTGGCTTCGATGTGTTGGCTTCGATCTGTTGGCTTCGATCTGTTGGCTTCCGTGGTTCCTGTGGGCATACGCTGCATTGTGGCTGGGCACATGCAGGCTTGTAATGTATTTGGTTCAGATGCTTGGGTTTGAGTCACACACACCCCTCCTGCTTCCCGTTTCCATGGGCTTGCAAAGGGTGTGCCCAAGTGACAGTGAATTACACAGTGACGTTGGACTCCCATGAGCTGTGTGGCCAGTCTGTAGTCAATACTGTGTATACATTCATAGTGCATATTGCTGTTGTGTTGTACACTGCATGTTGCATTGATGTGTAACTCTTCTTCTGTGTCTACCTCCCAATTTGCAGGTCCCTTCCTCAAGTCCACACAAGGACCTCTAGTCTGGAGATGGGGACCATGTTGGCAGCAGTGCACCTACAACTCTACATGGCGCCAACACTGCACAGTTGGTAGTGGTGGGAGTGCAGGCATTTCCAGGTGGTGAGACTACTAATATGTAACATTTGTGATGTCATGTTAATGGTACTACGTGCTCAAGTATGTTGTTGGTCCGGCATTGCTGTGAGCATTTCAGGTGTTGCAGGTTTCTAATAGTGCCACTGTACATAGTGAGAGTGATGTCATGTTGTGGGGATTACTTTGTTTACCTGCAATTAGCATGACATGGCACGGTGTGTCGTATGGCAGTGCTGGGGTTGGGTTGGCTGACATGGCACTGTCCTCTTGTTGCATTTTGCAAGTGGGTATTCATTTTAGCTGCTTCAATGTGTAACTTCACAAAACTGCATTGGTGGTGTCTGTGTGGGTAGGGATGCACACATTGTGACACTTCCAGGTGAACAATCTCAGGCTGACATGGAATTCCCGGTTCATTCTCCAGACATTCAGGATCAGTGTCAGGTTGAGTCATCATTGATTGTCAGATGGAATGTGCCAGGGCAGTGTGCACTCCACAGGGGTGTGATTTCTATGTGAAGTAATTAGCCACTAGCTGTGTACGGGCTGCCTCCCCCGTGCCCTTTCCCCTCCCATGCGCAGCGGCTGTGCATGTGGTTGGGGATGTGGGGCCACCACCATGTCCACGGCCAGGCCCCGGCGTGTTGCAACGTTGTGCAGGACACATGCTGCCACTATGATCCTGCACACTACTGGGGGAGCGTATAACAGCTGCCCGCCAGAACGGTCAAGGGAGCGAAAGCGTGACTTTAGCACTCCGAATGTGCGCTCCACTATGCCCCTGGTTGTAATGTGGGCTGTGTTAAATCTTACCTGGGGTGGCGTGGTGGGGTTCCGAATTGGCGTCATCATGTGGGGGCTGAGAGGGTAGGCACTGTCCCCTGTGGAGGTGGGGATTGGTATCATTGGTGAGGTTGTGACCTTGCTCAGTATCCAACATGCATGCATGTGCAGTGGCATACATACTCACCAAGCAGCCATGTATCGCCATGCCGCCCAGCTTCTAGGTCCCGGCTTAGGGTGGACATTCGGTAAATGAAGCTGTCGTGGGTGGAGCCGGGATAGTTGGCATATACTGAGGTGATGATTCCCTTGGCATTACATGCTACCTGCACGTTGATGGAATGCCAGTGCTTGCGGTTCCTATAGATGTGCTCAGATGCCCTGGGGGGACGTAGAGCCACATGGGTGCAGTCGATGGCACCTAGCACTTTGGGGAATCGTGCCACTGCGTAAAAATCCAGGGCGGCAGCATGCCTTTCTGCAGGTGTTCTGGGCAGGTATATGTGCCTGCGGACTGATGGGCGTGCAGTCATGATGTTCAAGACCTGGTGTAGGCAGCGTGACTGGGTGGCCTGTGACACCCCACCCACTATGGCACTTGTCCGCTGAAATGATCCAGTGGCTAAGAAGTGCAGTACATTGAGGACCTTCTCCAGGGGGCTGAGTGCTTGGGAGCACAGGGTGGGTGATGTGAGGTCATCCTCCCACTCACTCACCAGGTCCAGTATGTTGTGTGGTGGAAACCTGTACCTCCCATACACCTGGTCATCAGGCATCCCGAAAAGGCTGGTTCTGGGTGTGAATATTCTGGCCCTGACTATCCTCCTCCTCCTCCTTTGGTAGCCCACTGCCACTGCTGCTAGGAACGGTATGTTCATCCTGGCGTCTGAGCTTGTTATTGTTAAAGTCCGCAATTTTATGCTTTGCGCGTGTTCTAGGCGAGCGTGTGACCCGCGCACCCCTGGAATCCAGTTCCCAGTCCAATAGCGTGTGGAAATTCACACGCACCACGGGATACAGCGTGTGACCCGCGCACCCCTGGAATCCAGTTCCCAGTCCAATAGCGTGCGGAAATTCACACACACCACGGGATACAGCGTGTGACCCGCGCACCCCTGGAATCCAGTTCCCAGTCCAATAGCGTGCGGAAATTCACACGCACCACGGGATACAGGTTCGCTGACGTACTTGCGTGTGTAAGTGGCCACGCACCCATTAAATACACGTACATAGGCCAATCGCGTGTACGCGCACTTTTGTCCAATTACACGCGATGACACTCTGACGTGCAGTATCTCCACGTGTGCCCCGTCATCACGTGCTGAGTGGGGAACACCCGTGCGGGTCACGTCACAGACGCGCTTACGCGCTGAGGGACTCTGGTCCAATAGAATCGCGTATGCGTGCTGACGCGCTTACGCGCTAAGGGCCTTTCCTCGGATTTCACGCTGACGTGCAGGATATTCACGTGCCAAATCACTCCGTATCAAGCTGGCCACGCGAAAACACACGGAAGCCCACGCTCCTGCCCAGAAGGCCGAGTTACTGCCCCCCAGTGCCCCGAGCAGCCTCCCACGTGCCATCTGCTGCTGCCTGCCTGCCTGCCTGCCTGCTGCCACCGTGCCCTGCCATTTGGTGCCTGCACATCAGCCATCTGCAGGGGTCCAGTTGCTGTGTCCACCCCTGCTGGAACTGAAGACTCCCGACTGGGATTACATCGCTCCACAGCCCAGCCCCAGGACCCAGTTGCCCACCCACACCTGCCTCTGGGGTTGCCATGTCGGGCACTTCCACATCTGGCACCAGTGGCAACCCCAGGCCAGAGGGGCAGAGGGGCACCAGCTTCACTGTCACCGAAGTTGGTGTCCTGGTGGAGCATGTCCTGGGGCAGTATGATGCCCTCTTTGGATCGTCCCGCGCCAGCAAGGAAGGACGGCAGAGGATCTGGGCCGACTGTGTGGTTGCCATCAACGCGGAGGGGGTGGCAACCCGCGACGTCCTGAAGATCAAGAAGCGCTGGGAGGACTTGAGGTCCAGGACCCTTGTGAAGGCCCGGCGCCTCGTGGAGGGGGGCCGGGGCCGCATGAGTTCCATCCAGATGAGGGTCCTGGAACGCGTACGCCCAGCGCTCCACGCCCAGATCCTTGAGAGGGAGGCCCGTCTGGAGTTGAGCGGTAAGTGTCCATGCATTACTGTGTGAGACAGGGCATGTTGCGGTGTGCTGGTTCTATGATACTTGCCTGTATGTGTGCCATAGGCCATGTATGCATGTATGTGTGCAGGGACATCATGGTAATGCATGTGCGACCAGTGATGTGTGATGCACATGGTTGTTGCATGTGTTGAAATGCCGCATGGGGAGCCCTATTCAGATTTTGAACATGAGAGCATGCCAGTCTCTGTACCTGGACATGGGTGGGGGTGAGGGATGGGTGCTGATGCCAGGTACATATATGGTAGCCATGTCTGTGTGCCTGACCTGCGTGTCTGTGACTTGTGCATGCCATGGATGCATGACACATGTGTGTGACAATGCAGAGATTCAGTAAAGCAGCCAAATTACCCTTGTATCCGCTGTGTTTGGTGTGTTTGGGGCCAGATGGATGTGACTGAGGTGAAGTGTGTGCATGTGATGGGCATGAGCCATGATGCATGTGAGTTACATATCATTGAATGTTTCAAGAGTCCATTGGACATGCATGGAAATGTCCATGGCATGCACCATGCCTGTTACTGTGTGTGTTTTGCCTGGACTGACCCATGTGTTGTGGAGGGACATGATGGAAGTGTACTTTGACAGTGGTGCTCATCTGCTATTGCTTCCTGTCTAGGGGACCATTGTACAGTGCCCTGATGCTTGTGTTCTTTGTCTCCCTCTACGCAGCGGCTAGTGAAGAAGAGGGCGGAGACGGCGCTGTGGAGCAAGGCGGCGGGGATGCCCCCACGGCTGCAGCGGAAGGTGTGGGTGAGCCCCCACAGGGGCCTGCTACGGTGGGAGACGGTGAGGAGCCATCCAGGTTGGTGGTTTGCACAGAGGAGGAGGAGGCCGCCACTGGGGCACACATGGGGCCTGGTGGGGGCATCCCTGCTGGTGCAAGTGGTGCAGTCCAGGGCCAGGGGCAGGAGGCAGCACAGGTCACCGTGGAGGGGCCTGTGCATGTCGCTGTCCCTAACCCTGTGAGTGTACCACCATGCACCAGCAGGGATGCCCCGTCCCAGGCCTGTCCGCAGGTAGAGGGGATGTCCATGTCACCTGACTCCCCTCCACCTGCGGACGTGGGAACCCCTGGCCGTGCGGAGAAGGTCCTGATTGGGGTCGCGATGCGCACGGCTGTGATTCGTGATGCCGTGCGTGCTTCCCGGGAGGAGCACGCACGTCATCACGAAGTGCACCGTGCCGACGTGGCCCAATTGGGATCGGCCATGTTCGGGGGTTTCCTGCATGTGTTGGCCAATGTGGCGGCCCTCTCCTCCTCTGTGCAGGCTATCCACCAGTCGTTCTCCTTGCCGTCTTCCAGCCCAGATGCCACCAGGGCCCCCTGTGGACCTGCCCCGACCAATGCAGCCAGCTCGGTGGGGATCCCATCCCTGCCACAGTCGGGAGTCAGAGATCCAGCAGGGGTGGACACCAGAGCAACTGGACCCCAGCAGATGGAGGATGTGATGGCATCATCGGGCAGGGCACGTGCACGACGGCGTCGGTGGTTTCCATCAGCCTGGATGCCGTCGTGCTGGCACAGGCAGTTGCGTCGGAGGCAGCAGCAGGCTCAACGTGGGAGGCATCATGGCTCGGGGCCATCAACATCAGGGGTGCAGGCATCGGCCGGAGGGCAGGAGAACCCTGGAATGGGAGTGGCTTCCGTGTGGGAGAGGTTGTGCCAGCGGATAGGTGCGGAGCGGCAGCGGGCAGAGGAGGAACGGCTCACGATGGTCAGGGCGGAGGACTCCATGCGGAGGGCGCTGAGGCGGGCTGAGTGCCTCGAGGGTCTTCGCAGGGAGTTTGAGCTTGACACTGCGTTATCCCTGCGGGACCTCGGGGCCAGGGAACATGCCCGCCTCCAAGCCATTGACCAGGAGTTCGATGATGCCCTGGCCCATGACAACAACCAGTGAGCCGTCCGAATAGCCCGCTGCCTTTGTATATAGTTGTATAGTTAGGGTTAGGTTTCCTTTGTTTTTTTGATTTTTTTTTGGTTGCGATTGGACAATGCACCACTTTTTTGTATATAGTTCACTTTTTAGTTAGTAGTCAGTTAGGTTTAATTTGGTAGGGCTCATGGACCCAGGATGATCTTCTTCATTGGCTTATTTTAATTTTTCAGATTATTTTCTTGGACATTCATCTTGTTTTGTTTGATTTGCTTTGTGTTTTTTCTTATTTCATTTCCATTCTACTTGCTGTTAAATACATATTATTTTTTTAATCTTCAATGTGTCGTATCATCTCATTGCTTTCAGGCATGTCATGTTGGGTGTTTTGTCATTCACTTGCAGCCATTGTGTGTGACAGACATGTGTTAAATTGCATTATTTAAATTGGGGGTGTAACATGTAATTGCCTTTGATATGTGGGTGGGTGTGATAGTTGGTTGGGCCTTTTGGCAGGGGAGGATGGGCATTACGGACATGATTGGGGAATGTTGGGACCCAGGTGCAGGGGGGCATGGATTGGACATGGGTGGGGGCCTGCTGGCAGGTGCCCCACAGTGCTGGGGGGGTGGGGGTGGTGGTAGACATGAGTGGGGGCCTGGTGGAGGATGACCCTGCACTGCTGGGGTGTGGGGGTGGTGGGTGACATGAGTGGGGGCCTGGTGGAGGGTGCCCCTGGTGGCTGGGGGGTGGGGGTGGTGGTAGACATGAGTGGGGGCCTGGTGGAGGGTGACCCTGCACTGCTGGGGTGTGGGGGTGGTGGGTGACATGAGTGGGGGCCTGGTGGAGGGTGACCCTGCACTGCTGGGGTGTGGGGGTGGTGGGTGACATGAGTGGGGGCCTGGTGGAGGGTGACCCTGCACTGCTGGGGTGTGGGGGTGGTGGGTGACATGAGTGGGGGCCTGGTGGAGGGTGCCCCTGGTGGCTGGGGGGTGGGGGTGGTGGTAGACATGAGTGGGGGCCTGGTGGAGGGTGACCCTGCACTGCTGGGGTGTGGGGGTGGTGGGTGACATGAGTGGGGGCCTGGTGGAGGGTGACCCTGCACTGCTGGGGTGTGGGGGTGGTGGGTGACATGAGTGGGGGCCTGGTGGAGAGTGCCCCTGGTGGCTGGGGTTTGGGGGTGGTGGGAGACATGAGTGGGGGCCTGGTGGAGGGTGACCCTGCACTGCTGGGGTGTGGGGGTGGTGGGAGACATGAGTGGGGGCCTGGTGGAGGCTGACCCTGGTGGCTGGGGGGTGGGGGTGGTGGTAGACATGAGTGGGGGCCTGGTGGAGGGTGCCCCTGGTGGCTGGGGGGTGGGGGTGGTGGGAGACATGAGTGGGGGCCTGGTGGAGGCTGACCCTGGTGGCTGGGGGGTGGGGTGGTGGGAGACATGAGTTGGACATGGGTGGGGGCCTGCTGGCAGGTGCCCCACAGTGCTGGGGGGTGGGGGTGGTGGGGGACATGAGTTGGACATGGGTGGGGGCCTGCTGGCAGGTGCCCCACAGTGCTGGGGGGTGGGGGTGGTGGGAGACATGAGTGGGGGCCTGGTGGAGGGTGACCCTGCACTGCTGGGGGGTGGGGGTGGTGGGAGACATGAGTGGGGGCCTGGTGGAGGGTGACCCTGCACTGCTGGGGTGTGGGGGTGGTGGGTGACATGAGTGGGGGCCTGGTGGAGGGTGACCCTGCACTGCTGGGGTGTGGGGGTGGTGGGTGACATGAGTGGGGGCCTGGTGGAGGGTGACCCTGCACTGCTGGGGTGTGGGGGTGGTGGGAGACATGAGTGGGGGCCTGGTGGAGGCTGACCCTGGTGGCTGGGGGGTGGGGGTGGTGGTAGACATGAGTGGGGGCCTGGTGGAGGGTGCCCCTGGTGGCTGGGGGGTGGGGGTGGTGGGAGACATGAGTGGGGGCCTGGTGGAGGCTGACCCTGGTGGCTGGGGGGTGGGGGTGGTGGGAGACATGAGTTGGACATGGGTGGGGGCCTGCTGGCAGGTGCCCCACAGTGCTGGGGGGTGGGGGTGGTGGGGGACATGAGTTGGACATGGGTGGGGGCCTGCTGGCAGGTGCCCCACAGTGCTGGGGGGTGGGGGTGCAAGGGGACATGAGTTGGTGTTCATTAGTTCAAGGAGACATGTGCCTTTGCTGGGGGGCATGCCCATGGTGGGTGGGCTGCCTGCGGGACATGACCAGGGATGCAGGGTAGTCCCCTGTGGTGTGGGCTGCCTGCAGGGGCCGTGGAGGGTGTACAGGGTACACCTGGGAGGACCCACACTGTCAAATCACATGTGGAACTTCACGCGCACCCCTGATATACACGCGCCCAGGCTATTCGCGTGTGGAACTTCCCGCGCACCCCTGGAATACACGCGCCCAGGCTATTCGCGTGTGGAACTTCCCGCGCACCCCTGAAATACACGCGCCCAGGCTATTCGCGTGTGGAACTTCCCGCGCACCCCTGAAATACACGCGCCCAGGCTATTCACGTGTGGAACTTCCCGCGCACCCCTGAAATACACGCGCCCCCAGCCTATTCGCGTGTGGAACTTCCCCCGCACCCCTGAAATACACGCGCCTAGGCTATTCGCGTGTGGAACTCCCCGCGCACCCCTGAAATACACGCGCCCAGGCTATTCGCGTGTGGAACTTCCCGCGCACCCCTGAAATACACGCGCCCAGGCTATTCGCGTGTGGAACTTCCCGCGCACCCCTGAAATACACGCGCCCACAGCCTATTCGCGTTTGGAACTTCCCCCGCACCCCTGAAATACACGCGCCTAGGCTATTCGCGTGTGGAACTTCCCGCGCACCCCTGAAATACACGCGCCCAGGCTATTCGCGTGTGGAACTTCCCGCGCACCCCTGAAATACACGCGCCCAGGCTATTCGCGTGTGGAACTTCCCGCGCACCCCTGAAATACACGCGCCCAGGCTATTCGCGTGTGGAACTTCCCGCGCACCCCTGAAATACACGCGCCCAGGCTATTCGCGTGTGGAACTTCCCGCGCACCCCTGAAATACACGCGCCCAGGCTATTCGCGTGTGGAACTTCCCGCGCACCCCTGAAATACACGCGCCCCCAGGCTATTCGCGTGTGGAACTTCCCCCGCACCCCTGAAATACACGCGCCTAGGCTATTCGCGTGTGGAACTTCCCGCGCACCCCTGAAATACACGCGCCCAGGCTATTCGCGTGTGGAACTTCCCGCGCACCCCTGAAATACACGCGCCCCCAGCCTATTCGCGTGTGGAACTTCCCCCGCACCCCTGAAATACACGCGCCTAGGCTATTCGCGTGTGGAACTTCCCGCGCACCCCTGAAATACACGCGCCCAGGCTATTCGCGTGTGGAACTTCCCGCGCACCCCTGAAATACACGCGCCCCCAGCCTATTCGCGTGTGGAACTTCCCCCGCACCCCTGAAATACACGCGCCTAGGCTATTCGCGTGTGGAACTTCCTGCGCACCCCTGAAATACATGCGCCCAGGCTATTCGCGTGTGGAACTTCCCGCGCACCCCTGAAATACACGCGCCCAGGCTGTTCGCGTGTGGAACTTCCCGCGCACCCCTGAAATACACGCGCCCAGGCTGTTCGCGTGTGGAACTTCACGCGAACCCCTGATATACACGTAGCCCGCTCCCCCAGACCCGATCGCGTGTGAAACTTCACGCGAACCCCTGTGATGCACGTACCCTGCTGAAATCGCGTGTTAGACTTCCCGCGCACCCCGGTATACACGCACACGTATTTTTTGTCAGCGGGTGTCCGTGTTTGTGGGTACCCCTTTGCACGTCATTTTTCCTGGAGGGCCACAGTATGGGACATTCATCATGGCAGTATATAGGTGCGATTTGTTGGCGCACCTTTTGGCGCACATTTCTTACAGCCGCAGAGACGCTACCGCCTGCTTTCTTGTGGCGGTCGTGTTTGTGCCTGTGCGCTGGTTTGAGCGTGCGCTTTTTTCCCCTATTCTATTCCATGAATACGTGTTGTAGGCGAGCGTGTGGGCGTTCCGCGCACTTGTGCCCTGTACTTCCCCCGTGACGCCCACGTTTTGGCAAGTTGTTCCCCATTCCGAGTGTTACGCCCGTGTTCCGCCTACTTTTGTTGCGTGCGCCGCGCTATGTGCGATTTTCGCTGTGGCCTGTGCGATTTTCGCAGTGACCTGGCGCACGCTGTTAGATGGCCTGTGCGCCAACGTGCGCCGCGCACTTTTTATCGCACATCCGCTGGTTTTCTCGCACACGGCCTTCCATGAATCGACGTGTGCTGCTTTTCGTGCGATTTTCGCAATTGCACTGCGATTTTCGCTATTCCACTGCGATTCGCACGTTTTTGCCCACTTGCGCCGCGCTAATTATTCCATGAATCGGCCTCTTAGGGCGTCTTCATCACACGAGCTCGGGGGAGCCCTTAAATGTCTTACCGGAGCTGGCGTGGTAGGGGGGCTAAAGTGGCACCTCGGGTGACCACCCGGGCTGCCCACGCCTAAACCTGGCACTGCACAAAAGGAAGCAGTGAACTCAAGGCAGGCCTTATATTGTCGTAATTACTGATCCGTCTGCCTCCACTTTTCTGATCCTCTTCAACACTCTCCTTAAATACATCTTCTTGCGACACGTTTCATATCTGCGCATGTTTTGTCCTTTCCGATTTATTTGTGCAGGTGTGTGCTGTGTAATGATAGATAACCCTTCAAATTCAATTGATGGTTTAATTTAAACGTCAATTAAAATAAATAAAAACAGCTTGATTACTTCAAACCATTTTACGATTCCTCGATATTTGAGTTCTTTGCCATGCCCTTTTCAGCAGCAGGTCAATAACAGGCTGCCGCCGACACCGCTAGAGCGCAGCAGTGCGGCACTACAAGCAAATGGCGTCATTTCAAGTGGCGAACCAAAGTGTCAAATGGTCCCTCGGTCCTTACTCATTTTTAATGCATACAAAAGAGCAATTCTTGTCGTTTTCGTCTTTAAGTAATTCTTTATACGCGTTCGTCAAAATAAGGCCCTCGTCCAGGCTGTTTCAATATCGTACTCTCGTATTCCAACTTTTTCTAACACCAACATTTCACAAACTTCCCTTCATCCTTCTATTTATAATCACATGGTTCTACGCCCCCCTTGGGATGAGAAATAGCGCATAACCCATGCTGCTGCGGTTATTGGAAAGTCTGCTTCTTTATGACTCCCCATTAATAGGCATGCCCTGAAGAGTAAACAAATTATGTGAAATGCCATTTGCGTTCATTAGCGAGTACTTCATTATCTTTTTTCTTTAAGTGATTTCATTTACAATGTACCTGTTTTCTTCGCCCCCCCCAGAACAAGCCAGGGAAATGAGTGCAGAAACCGCCTTACTACCGGCACGTTATTTCACTGGCACCATACAGATAGCGGAAGTGACATCACACATGTTATGTTATTTTGCATTTATATAGCGCCTTAAATACCATTGGTATGGTCTGAAGGCGCTGGTAGGTTGGAACGCCCTTGGGAACCGAAGTTCGGGTCAGTAGAGAGAGTAGAGAGAGTCCAAAGGTGCGTGTGTGCACCAGGTATGTGTGCAGCTGGTGCGGATTTCATGTGGTAGCTGCTTCTTAGTGGTAGGTGTGGTGGTTGAGAGATCAGGAGTATGTGTTCGGTCTGGCAGGATTTATCCAGACCGAGTGTGGCTGCGTTAGGCCTGAGGAGAACGCCTGGCTGGGGGTGTGAAACCAGCAGTGTTTACTTAGAGTGATGGGGAGTGAGCGGGAGATGTTGATATGAGAACAGTTATACCGAATGGTGTCACAGTATCTCTGTGTTCTAGTTGAGTGGTGGTATAAAGAAGAGAGTAAGCGTGGGGTGTGGTATGATATATGCTCTTAGAATTCATCCGCCCCTTATACAGTCATCTGCTCTACATACACTCATCCGCTCCTCATACACTTATCCGCTCCACCTACACTCATCCGTTCCACATATACTCGTCCGCTTGACGTACTACTCGTCCGCTCTACGAACTCATCTGTTCCACACACTCATCTGCTCTACGTATTTATCTGCTCCATACACTCATCTGTTCCACACACTCATCCGCTCCACCCACTCATTCGTTCCTCATTCACAGCGAGGCTATTGTGCGCACTTCTAAATGCAACTTTCTTAGAGAGGCTATTGGTCACATGTTTTGATTGAGGATGGCAAGACGGGAGGTGACTTTACCTGGACTTTGACTGTGAAGCTTGAGCACTGTTTAAATCAATCTTTATTTTAAACTCGTTTGGTAAAATTTTAATGGCCAGTGTTAACAGTCATCCACAATGTAGGAAGGGCTAAAGGGCACATTTTCATGCTTACATGTAATTGCTTACATATCAGAATGGTTTAGTGTTGCAATTAAATCTTTGTCATATTACTGGGATTTATACCATACACAGCTGCCATTTGCATGGTGTGAGAAAACCAGAAGGTGTCTCACCCACTAGTCCCCGGGGATCTGTCATGCAGGTGGCCTGGACATGGCCATCGCTTCTGGATCCAGTTCCTGGGGGTGGACAAGTGCGGGAGGATCATCTGGGTGAAGGGTCTTCGGGGAGTGGAAGTGGGACACCGAATGGTGAGACGCAGTATACCCTTTCCTATAACACCTTTTCCCCATCCTACCAGGCAGGATATTTAGGAACTCTACCCCCACACGCCTTTTTACAAGACAAACACTTTCTCACTGACAGCCTGCTATGACAGAAAACAGACTAACACCCGAGCCGTATACCTGACGTGTCCCAATACAATGGTCAGGCAAGGTCAGGCAATTACTGACCGTCACACACCTGACATCCATTAAGCTTCCCCACACTGATAAAAGGTGGAGCATAAGAGCACACTCTGAGCGAGGCAAAGCACATGGAGAAACAGCAGTTCCAAGATGTCAGTTTAACGAGAGATGAAAGAAGGCAAGACAGAAGGGGATCGCAAGGAGGGAAGTTCCCTTGACCTTTTCGACAAGGAACCCTTTTCGACAAGGAACAGTTACTTTCATGAGCCCTCGAAATTAGAAAGTGTAAGGCCAGGAAACTAGGCTGAAGAATTCTGCATTGTGTGTGTCGAAGATACCCGGAGCCCTCCCGTGTCAGTAATCAAGGAGGGGAGAATTACCAGCCGCCGTGGTACCGTCCTTGGCTCCAAGAACAAAGCTGCGTCAGATAAACCAACACAGCCTGTGAGTTGGAGAGACGGATACAAGAACATTTGGTTGCAAGGTTGCAAGCAGCAACATTGTAGGGTGAGCGCTGGAACAAACATTGTTAAAACGCGCGTGATAAAAGCCGCAAGTAAAGTTGAACTGCTGATGAGTGATTGAACTTTCAAAGCAAGATACAATACCTTTGACAGAGTGGTCTGGCACTGTAAGGGTGCTCAATCGAAGGTCTCTGTAGGGTATCCAGCTGAGAAGTAGTAAAAGTGAAAGTGAGAAAGAAGTTATATCAAGAAGAGAGCGAGACATTGTGAATCAAAGTGGTCCTGCGGCGGGTTGAGCAAAATCCTGCGCACAGTCGAAAGTCTTCGATTTTTGAAATAAAGAAAGCTTGTCAAAGTAGATAAAGTTGGTCCGAGCCGAGTAGAGGGAGATCATTTGAAAGCTTTGTGCTAAAGTGTGTCTGAGTGCACGGGGTGAAGCGAAAATCACCCGAGAATTTGTACATGTGAAATCCTAAGAAGAAAGAAACTTTGATATTTGTTGTGCTGCATGGCAAAGAGACTTTGGCACAGAAGGCCATGATGTTGACGTTTTGAATTACATCCTCATGCCAGAGAGGCGGGAGATTGTGCTAAGCTCCAGTGTGCCGCCTTGTCCTGTGCTGACAACATGGGGAAGGGAAACCAACTGTCAAATTCTGAACCAGCCAGGCAACATGTGACGGTAACACGGTGACAGTATAAGAATACTCACCAGGAGACCCTGGAATACTCACCAGAAGATCCTTACAGACTCTTTAGCCAGTATTCTACACTGTGATACCTTGTTCATCCATGACGGTCTGGGCCCCCTCTACACAAGGGGACCTTCCCAGCAATATACCCTACTGCCCTAACAAACAACCAGGTCAGATGAGTCTATTACTTGAAAGGGCGTGAAACCCTGGTCCCATACATTCCCACAGCAAGCTGAGGAAGCAAGTGGAAGTCCTGATCAGGAAAGTACACCAGAATAAGACTGAGGCAGCACAAGAAGTAGCGGGAAGGTAAGGCACTAACCTGAGGAAAAAGAGCTAAGATGCCGGTGGCACCCAGGTGTAGTCCCAAACGATCTGCTGCTGAAGAAAAGCACAATACCCAAGATTAACCAAAAGGAATACCTACAAATGAATTCTAGATCAAATATAAACACTAGCAATAGGGAATGTGTTGCACTTACCAGATAGTGCTGTATGGTGAAATCAAGGAAGTCCAAATCCAAGAGGAAGAGAGGATAAACGAAGGAAGGAAGATCAGTAATGGGACTAACCCGGTTGACATGAGGGCCGCACTAGAGTTGGGTTGTAGCACAGTTTACACAGGGTAGCATCCAAAGTCCTTGTGCCAATGATCCCGTGGTAGTAGGTGAGTAGGGGTCCTGGGAAGGAGAAGGCAGGAGGTCAGGCAGAAAGCATAGTATGAGTGCAGGCAGAAGGAATAACTCTTGAGGTATGGAAATGCACAGGGGATAGATAGTGTGCGAACGAGGATGGTAGTGTGGAAGAAACCAACCTCTGTCAGGGAATCAAAGGCAGTCCGGGTGGGTACACAAGCAGGCCAATGATAGTGATAAAACAAGAGACAGGGACATTCCAGGTAACACGCTGAGTCCGGTAGCGGTGCGGTCAGAGTCAGAACAGAACGTAATCCAGCGGGAATCCAAGTAACAGGCAAAGGTCAGCAACGAGTACCAAAGGTAAATGCAAAACAATAGGCAGAGGCGTAGTCCGTAGCACGATGCAGGTTCAGAAACGAGGAGTTCAATGATGGCAATCAACGGCGTGATACAAGGAACAGGAACAAGGGTCAGAGAATCCAGAAATAATCAGAAGCGCCGACACAGCGTTTCTTTTATTGGCCCTTTGGAATAATGTGTTTGCGCCGCCGGCTCAATGGAAAGATGCGGTTGCAGCGTGAGCTGGAAACCGGTGTCACGTGACCGTGAGTCTTGCCAATTCGCCAGGAAGACAAGCCATGCTGATGGGAAGCTTAACATGACCATGGCAACCGCAAGGACGCCATCCAAGCCTGGAACAGAAGGTACACCGCATAATGAAAATGGGAGAGCCTCCGAGTACGCAGAGCAGCTTCTGTAGTCTTGGTCAGAGAAGGTGAAACTTGCTTTGGTATAATGACAGTTCCATCCCCCAAAGGTACCCACCACCCCTCTGGAGGCATGAAAATGACAAAGCAACAGGGGGGCATGGATGTGCTCCAGGGGCTCCCACGTCCGGTCCTCTGGGCCATAGCCCTTCCATTCCACCAGATAGTACGCAACCCCAACCTGGAACTGGTAATCAAGGATGGCAGCTACCTCATATTCCTCAGAGCCACAGACCTGGATCAGGGCCGGGTGGACAGGTAGAGGAGTTCCAGAAGGGCAGGATTTGAGAAGCGAAACATGGAACACCAGGTGGATTCTCCATTGAGATGGAAGAGTCAGGCGGACAGCCCCAGAGTTGATAATGGCCAACACCTTGATTGGTCCAACAAACCGAGGTAAGAGGGAGCTCTTACCAGGGATTTTCGGATGCTTAGTTGACAACCAGGCCCGTGACCCCGCCTGGTAATCCGGGGCCGATGAACAGTGAACGTCAGCGAAGCGCTTCATCTGTGCCTGCAGCAGGTGAGTTCAGATATACTTGTGCACAGAAACCAAGTTACGGGTATAGTCTTGGACAGCGGGATTGTTCAAGTCAGTCGATGGGTCTAATGGCAGTGTTCTGGGATGCAGCACATACATGGCATAGAAAGGTGAGGAACCAGTGGAGAAGTGCAAGGAGTTTTTCTAGGTGAACTCCGCCGAATGAAGCACCACCAACCAGGTATCATGGTATTGAAGGCAAAGGCAACAGAGATATTGCTCCAAGGTGCTGTTGGTGCGCTCCATCTGTCCATCTGTTTGTGGATGGTAGGCACTTGAGAACATGTCATCAATCTGAAAAGAAGCACAAAGAGCCCTCCAGAACAGCAGGGTAAACTGGGGACCCCGATCGGAGACCAAGACAGAAGGTAGACAAAAAGAAAATGCTACACATGCCACAGAAACAGGTCTACGAAAGCGGGGGCCATGGGCAATCAGGTATAAGGAACAAACAAGGCCATTTTTGAAAAACAGTTGACAACCACCCATATGGTGTTATAGCCCTTTATAGTGGGTAGTTAGACTATAGATTCCATTCATAATGTGTGTCAGGTTTGTGCGGGAGTGGGAGAGGCTGTAAGAGACCCACTGGCCTACCAGTAGCATACTTGCATTGTGCAAATGTGGAACAGGAGAACACGTAGTCCACCACGTCCCGATTCATACAAGGCCACCAGCACAACCTCTGCAGGAGATCTAGGGTCTTCCGTCTTCCAGGTGTGCTGCTATCCGTGAGTCATGGGTCCATTCTAGCGCCCTGGGGTGGGCATCCCCAGCTAGAATGTATAGCTTGCACTGTATGTAGGGTAAACCATTGGCAATGTTCAGACTGAAGAATGGATTGGCAATAGGTTTATTAGTACAGGCCCTTTTATTTGACAGATTCGACAAGGACTGCCTTATTATTTGATAGTTGTAGCTGGCTCCCATCTTTAGATTTAAGATTAGATAGATGTTTTTCAAACCGAATTGAAGTTCAATAAATACACTTGAACTGTGATGACTTGTGTCTCTCTTACTGTTTCATCCCATGACTTCCTTAACATTCTAAGAGGCACACGCATCTTCATCCCTACCAGCCTACAGGACTGAACTATTGCCCTGGTGCATGAGGGACATCAGGGGATAGTGAGATCCAAAGCCAGGATACGACATAGGGTGTAGTTTCCCCAAATAGACGCAAAGGTAGAGAGCATCATTGAGTCATGCCACCCCTGCCAAGTGACCAGTGCCTCCCCCCCACCAAGGCCGGAGCCAATACAATCCACAAAAAGGGGCTCAGCATGATGGGAGGCGATCAGTGTCAGCTTCTGGACAGTGCAGGAAGGAACATACCTTTTGGTCACCATAGACAGCTACTTGCGATACCCCAAAGTGGAAATTATACAGTCAACAATGGCAGAGGCGGTGATCCCAGATCAGGAAAAGATGTTTGACACACATGGGCTGCTGAAATACATCAATAGCGACAATGGGACACAATTCCAAATGAAAGAACTAACAAAGTACATGGATGATCTACACATCCGTCATCACCCCAAGGTGGCCACAGGCATTTGACGACGCTGAACGGTTTATGAGGACCATAAACAAAGTGTTATGCATAACAAAAGCCTTAGACAGCCTGTAGAACGTGGACCTGTACCGGTTTTTGCAAAACTACTGGGTGACCCTGCATAGCTCAACAGACATACCCCCAGCATATCTAATGTATGGAACAATTCTCAACTCATCAATACTGCACCACCCCAGCAAATCGGTAAAGAAACTAAACAAGGAGCATACTCACTCCATGCGAGTGGCAGCCAATTAGCACATGTGCACCAAGCAATGTGCAAGTGAATCAAGACACAAGGTGGGGGACATGGTGTTGGTGCTCATAAATGCAGCAAAGTCCAAGCTGTCAACCTGCTATGACCTTGGACACTGGAGGGTGATCAGGAGAGAAGGGACAATGATAACAGCTTGCCGGGCACAGGAAACCATCTCAAGAAATGGCTTGTGGTTCAAGCGTGTCCCAAAATACATGTGGACGGAAGATCCGAACCAGCCACATGTGGAGAGTGAAGACGCACAGACCTGCCTGATGCAGCAACATGGGGGGAGGGGCAGAACGGGGCCCTTGGCCCATTGACAAAGCAGAGGAAGAGAAAACGCCCCCCAGCCAAGAGGGCGAGGGCGACGAGGATGAAGATGCAGATGCAGCACCACGTCAACACTACAGTGGATACAACCTGAGGGTTGCCCCGCAGCCCCCGGGTAAGCCCAGAGACTATGTGTGTTAATATGAACTTTATGTCAACAGAGGTGTAAAGTAATTGGTAAGATCTGTGAGTGCTTATGTATTTTTGTCATTATGGAAAAAGAGGGATGTTGTGTGCGCGTCACATCACCACGCACGCGAGACATGATGCACGTTCAATAAAGAGGCAGAAGGTAATTCAGTTCCGTGCTAACTCCAATTCGGAGTGGACGTGTCTTATTTGCATGTGCCTCGGCCCTGAGGCCTACTCATGGAGCAGCAGAGCTCCCTCACACCACGGGGAGCATCAGCTGAGATCTAACAAAGGGAAGTACCATATTAAAGACACGTTAGTCTTCATTAGTGGTTGTGTATCCAAACCCCTTGGTATATCTTTTATCCATGTTAATAATATCCTAATAATAATAATATGTTGAGTGGTTCAAGGAGCGGATGATGCTGACATGTTTCATGCTGTAGCTTTCCTGAGAGTGAGAGCATATAAAGATCATTGGATTCCAGCTACCAACATTCACCAGAATTCTGGAGCCACAGGAATTCCTGCCGTGCTTTATCCACATTTAGGAAGCAGCCGTTGAGGAAGCGTGCCTGCAGCAAGAAACACATTTCGGCATCATCTGTTCTTTCAACAAATCACCATAAATTAAAGAATTACCCAATAACTATGGGTAGACAAGTACTTATGGAAGGAGACTAACATGACTGTAGACCTTTACATGGGCGTGCAAGGGCTCATCTCCAACCAATATATGTGCTCTAAGTCATGGATCACAGAGCCGTCTTAGGTGAAAAAAAATACCCTCACTTGCCCCAGGAAAAGTTTAGAGAATCTGCCCCAGTGAGATTAAATGATTTGCCCAGGGCCACAGCATTAACCGGTGAAACCATGATATGGGCCCAGTCCGCGATTGAAACACTTGACCATTGTATAGCAATGAAATATGCAAATCACATAAGAAAACAACCTGACATAGTATACATGATTACTTAAACATGTTGGTAAAAAAGAACATGCTTATAGCTTTGTTTCCCCATTCCTGTATGGAAGATTACAGTACGAGCTTGTAAAGTTATGCTCGCCTAAACATTCTCTCTGGGTTGTATACACAATGAAAAATATGTCACTCAATATAGGGTCATTGGGTCATTTCACACAGCCTGTGGCATTACGCCCACCTCCCATTAGTATCAGCCACCATTCGCACCTCTTAAGGAATATTATTATTATTATTATTATTATTACTATTATTATTATTATTATGGTATTTATTGAGTGCGGACGTAGCTTCGAGAAGCATCGGAGCGCTTTACAGAAGAATACAAGTTATAGTCCTTCCTCACACACCCCCTGTAATTGCACCATCAACCTGTAATCACACTTACAGGGTAATTCATGGAATTTCGCACAAAAGTGTCGCACGCGGCTGGCGCACAGCATGCCCGTGCGGATGTCTGTGCCAGCCGCGTGCGCTAAAATCGATTTCCACGCACAACGTATTCATGGATTTTCGCATCCAAAACCAGCCGTGGCGCAGCGTGGCGCAGCGACCCTGCAGCAGCGCCAGTTACGCCCCCAAGAACGCCCTTGCGCAAGGAAAAGCCTTCAAAATCCCCAAATAATCGCAAAGGGCTGCGCTAACCCTGGACCAGTTCACAGGGCTGGCAAACAGCAAACGCCAAGCGGGGAAGGTGTATTTCAGTGGTTCGCGGGAAGTTCCACACGCGATTGTCCTGTGTACGTGTGCATCAGGGGTGCATGGGAAGTAACACACGCAAAAGCAGCAGGGTACGTGTATTTCAGGGGTGCGCGGGAAGTTTCACACGCAAAAGCAGCAGGGTAAGTGTATCTCAGGGGTGCGCGGGAAGTATCACACGCGATTCCATCAGGGTACGTGTATTCCATGGGTGCGCGGGAAGTATCACACGCAAAAACAGCAGGGTACGTGTATTCCAGGGGTGCACTGGAAGTATCACACGCAAAAGCAGCAGGGTAAGTGTATTTCAGGGGTGCGCGGGAAGTATCACACGCAAAAGCAGCAGGGTACGTGTATCTCAGGGGTGCGCGGGAAGTATCACACGCGATTCCATCAGGATACGTGTATTCCAGGGGTGCGCGGGAAGTATCACATGCAAAACAGCAGGGTACGTGTATTTCAGGGGTGCGCGGGAAGTATCACACGCAAAATCAGCAGGGTACGTGTATTTCAGGGGTGCGCGGGAAGTATCACACGCGATTCCATCAGGGTACTTGTATTCCAGGGGTGCGCGAGAAGTATCACACGCAAAAGCAGCAGGGTACGTGTATTACAGGGGTGCGTGGGGAGCACCATACGTGAATTGCATGTGTGGGTCCTCCCAGGTGTTCCCTCTACACCCTCCACGGCCCCTGCAGGTGGCCCACACCACAGGGGCCTAACCTGCACATGTCCTGCAGGCACCCCATCCACCATGGCCATGCCCCCCAGCCAACCCACATGTCACCTTGCACTACCGCCCACCAACGCATGTCCCCCTGCACCCCCAGCCACCAGGGGCAGCCTCCACCAGGCCCCACCCATGTCTCCCATCACCCCCGCCCCCGCCACCAGGGGCAGCCTCCACCAGGCCCCCACTCATGTCTCCCATCACCCCGACCCCCCATCAGAGCAGGGGCAGCCTCCACCAGGCCCCCACTCATGTCCGCTATCACCCCCACCCCCCAGCCACCAGGGGCAGCCTCCACCAGGCCCCCACGCATGTCCCCTATCACACCCACCCCCCAGCAGTGCAGGGGCAGCCTCCACCAGGCCCCCACTCATGTCTCCCATCACCCCCACCTCCCAGCAGTGCAGGGGCAGGCCCCCACTCATGTCTCACACTATCCCCACCCCCCAGGGGCAGCCTCCACCAGGCCCCCACTCATGTCTCCCACCACCTCCACCCCCCAGCCACCAGGGGCAGCCTCCACCAGGCCCCCACTCATGTCCCCTATCACCCCCACCCTCCAGCAGTGCAGGGGCAGCCTCCACCAGGCCCCCACTCATGTCTCCCACCACCTCCACCCCCCAGCAGTGCAGGGGCAGCCTCCACCAGGCCCCCACTCATGTCCCCTATCACCCCCACCCCCCATCCACCAGGGGAAGCCTCTACCAGGCCCCCACTCATGTCCCCTATCACCCCCACCCCCCAGCAGTGCAGGGGCAGCCTCCACCAGGCCCCCACTCATGTCCCCTATCACCCCCACCCCCCAGCCACCAGGGGCAGCCTCCACCAGGCCCCCACTCATGTCCCCTATCACCCCCACACCCCAGCAGTGCAGGGGCAGCCTCCACCAGGCCCCCACTCATGTCCCCTATCACCCCCACCCCCCAGCCACCAGGGGCAGCCTCCACCAGGCCCCCACTCATGTCCCCTATCACCCCACCCCCCAGCAGTGCAGGGGCAGCCTTCACCAGGCCCCCACTCATGTCCCCTATCACCCCCACCCCCCAGCCACCAGGGGCAGCCTCCACCAGGCCCCCACTCATGTCCCCTATCACCCCCACCCCCCAGCAGTGCAGGGGCAGCCTCCACCAGGCGCCCACTCATGTCTCCCACCACCCTCACCCCCCAGCAGTGCAGGGGCAGCCTCCACCAGGCCCCCACTCATGTCTCCCACCACCCCCACCCCCCAGCCACCAGGGCCAGCCTCCACCAGGCCCCCACTCATGTCTCCCACCACCCCCACCCCCCAGCCACCAGGGGCAGCCTCCACCAGGCCCCACCCATGTCTCCCATCACCCCCGCCCCCCGCCACCAGGGGCAGCCTCCACCAGGCCCCCACTCATGTCTCCCATCACCCCGACCCCCCATCAGAGCAGGGGCAGCCTCCACCAGGCCCCCACTCATTTCCGCTATCACCCCCATCCCCCAGCCACCAGGGGCAGCCTCCACCAGGCCCCCACGCATGTCCCCTATCACACCCACCCCCCAGCAGTGCAGGGGCAGCCTCCACCAGGCCCCCACTCATGTCTCCCATCACCCCCACCTCCCAGCAGTGCAGGGGCAGGCCCCCACTCATGTCTCACACCATCCCCACCCCCCAGGGGCAGCCTCCACCAGGCCCCCACTCATGTCTCCCACCACCTCCACCCCCCAGCCACCAGGGGCAGCCTCCACCAGGCCCCCACTCATGTCCCCTATCACCCCCACCCTCCAGCAGTGCAGGGGCAGCCTCCACCAGGCCCCCACTCATGTCTCCCACCACCTCCACCCCCCAGCAGTGCAGGGGCAGCCTCCACCAGGCCCCCACTCATGTCCCCTATCACCCCCACCCCCCATCCACCAGGGGAAGCCTCTACCAGGCCCCCACTCATGTCCCCTATCACCCCCACCCCCAGCAGTGCAGGGGCAGCCTCCACCAGGCCCCCACTCATGTCCCCTATCACCCCCACCCCCCAGCCACCAGGGGCAGCCTCCACCAGGCCCCAACTCATGTCCCCTATCACCCCCACACCCCAGCAGTGCAGGGGCAGCCTCCACCAGGCCCCCACTCATGTCCCCTATCACCCCCACCCCCCAGCCACCAGGGGCAGCCTCCACCAGGCCCCCACTCATGTCCCCTATCACCCCCACCCCCCAGCAGTGCAGGGGCAGCCTCCACCAGGCCCCCACTCATGTCCCCTATCACCCCCACCCCCCAGCCACCAGGGGCAGCCTCCACCAGGCCCCCACTCATGTCCCCTATCACCCCCACCCCCCAGCAGTGCAGGGGCAGCCTCCACCAGGCGCCCACTCATTTCTCCCACCACCCTCACCCCCCAGCAGTGCAGGGGCAGCCTCCACCAGGCCCCCACTCATGTCCCCTATCACCCCCACCCCCCAGCCACCAGGGGCAGCCTCCACCAGGCCGCCACTCATACCCTTATCTCCCCACCCCCCAGCAGTGCAGGGGCAGCCTCCACCAGGCCCCCACTCATGTCTCCCACCACCCCCACCCCCCAGCAGTGCAGGGGCAGCCTCCACCAGGCCCCCACTCATGTCCCCTATCACCCCCATGCCCCAGCCACCAGGGGCAGCCTCCACCAGGCCCCCACTTATGTCCTTTATCACCCCCACCCCCCAGCAGTGTAGGGGCAGCCTCCACCAGGCCCCCACTCATGTCTCCCACCACCCCCACCCCCCAGCCACCAGGGGCAGCCTCCACCAGGCCTCCACTCATGTCTCCCACCACCCCCACCCCCAAGCCACCAGGGGCAGCCTCCACCAGGCCCCCACTCATGTCTCCCATCCCCCCACACCCCAGCAGTGCAGGGGCAGCCTCCACTAGGCCCCCACCCATGTCTCCCATCACCCCCACCCCCCAGCAGTGCAGGGGCAGCCTCCACCAGGCCCCCACTCATGTCTCCCACCTCCCCCACCCCCAGCCACCAGGGGCAGCCTCCACCAGGCCCCCACTCATGTCTCCCACCACCCCCACCCCCCAGCCACCAGGGGCAGCCTCCACCAGGCCCCCACTCATGTCCCCTATCACCCCCACCCCCCAGCATTGCAGGGGCAGCCTCCATCAGGCCCCCACTCATGTCTCCCACCACCCCCACCCCCCAGCAGTGCAGTGGCAGCCTCCACCAGGACCCCACTCATGTCCCCTATCACCCCCACCGCCCAGCCACCAGGGGCAGCCTCCACCAGGCCCCCACTCATGTCTCCTATCACCCCCACCCCCCAGCAGTGCAGGGGCAGCCTCCACCAGGCCCCCACTCATGTCTCCCATCACCCCCACCCCCCAGTAGTGCAGGGGCAGCCTCCACCAGGCCCCCACTCATGTCTCCCACCATCCCCACCCCCCAGCCACCAGGGGCAGCCTCCACCAGGCCCCCACTCATGTCTCCCACCACCCCCACCCCCCAGCCACCAGGGGCAGCCTTCACCAGGCCCCCACTCATGTCCCCTATCACCCCCACCCCCCAGCAGTGCAGGGGCAGCCTCCACCAGGCCCCCACTCATGTCTCCCACCACCCCCACCCCCCAGCAGTGCAGGGGGAGCCTCCACCAGGCCCCCACTCATGTCCCCTATCACCCCCACCCCCCAGCCACCAGGGGCAGCCTCCACCAGGCCCCCACTCATGTCCCCTATCACCCCCACCCCCAGCAGTGCAGGGGCAGCCTCCACCAGGCCCCCACTCATGTCTCCCACCACCCCACCCCCACCCCCCAGCAGTGCAGGGGCAGCCTCCACCAGGCCCCCACTCATGTCCCATATCACCCCCACCCCCCAGCCACCAGGGGCAGCCTCCACCAGGCCCCACTCATGTCCCTTATCACCCCCAACCCCCCAGCAGTGCAGGGGCAGCCTCCATCAGGCCCCCACTCATGTCCCCTATCACCCCCACCCCCAGCCACCAGGGGCAGCCTCCACCAGGCCCCCACTCATGTCTCCCACCACCCCCACCCCCCAGCAGTGCAGGGGGAGCCTCCACCAGGCCCCCACTCATGTCCCCTATCACCCCCACCCCCAGCCACCAGGGGCAGCCTCCACCAGGCCCCCACTCATGTCCCCTATCACCCCCACCCCCAGCAGTGCAGGGGCAGCCTCCACCAGGCCCCCACTCATGTCTCCCACCACCCCACCCCCACCCCCCAGCAGTGCAGGGGCAGCCTCCACCAGGCCCCCACTCATGTCCCATATCACCCCCACCCCCCAGCCACCAGGGGCAGCCTCCACCAGGCCCCACTCATGTCCCCTATCACCCCCACCCCCCCGGCAGTGCAGGGGCAGCCTCCACCAGGCCCCCACTCATGTCTCCCACCACCCCCACCCCCCAGCAGTGCAGGGGGAGCCTCCACCAGGCCCCCACTCATGTCTCCCACCACCCCACCCCCACCCCCCAGCAGTGCAGGGGCAGCCTCCACCAGGCCCCCACTCATGTCCCATATCACCCCCCCCCCCCAGCCACCAGGGGCAGCCTCCACCAGGCCCCACTCATGTCCCCTATCACCCCCACCCCCCCAGCAGTGCAGGGGCAGCCTCCATCAGGCCCCCACTCATGTCCCCTATCACCCCCACCCCCAGCCACCAGGGGCAGCCTCCACCAGGCCCCCACTCATGTCCCCTATCACCCCCACCCCCCCAGCAGTGCAGGGGCAGCCTCCACCAGGCCCCCACTCATGATTCCCACCACCCCCACCCCCCAGCCACCAGGGGCAGCCTCCACCAGGCCTCCACTCATGTCTCCCACCACCCCCACCCCCCAACCACCAGGGGCAGCCTCCACCAGGCCCCCACTCATGTCTCCCATCACCCCCACCCCCAGCAGTGCAGGGGCAGCCTCCACCAGGCCCCCACTCATGTCCCCTATCACCCCCATCCCCCAGCAGTGCAGGGGCAGCCTCCACCAGGCCCCCACTCATGTCTCCCATCACCCCCACCCCCCAGCAGTTCAGGGGCAGCCTCCACTAGGCCCCCACCCATGTCTCCCATCACCCCCACCCCCCAGCAGTGCAGGGGCAGCCTCCACCAGGCCCCCACTCATGTCTCCCACCACCCCCACCCCACAGCCACCAGGGGCAGCCTCCACCAGGCCCCCACTCATGTCTCCCACCACCCCCCAGCCACCAGGGGCAGCCTCCACCAGGCCCCCACTCATGTCCCCTATCACCCCCACCCCCCAGCATTGCAGGGGCAGCCTCCATCAGGCCCCCACTCATGTCACCCACCACCCCCACCCCCCAGCAGTGCAGGGGCAGCCTCCACCAGGACCCAACTCATGTCCCCTATCACCCCCACCGCCCAGCCACCAGGGGCAGCCTCCACCAGGCCCCCACTCATGTCCCCTATCACCCCCACCCCCCAGCAGTGCAAGGGCAGCCTCCACCAGGCCCCCACTCATGTCTCCCATCACCCCCACCCCCCAGCAGTGCAGGGGCAGCCTCCACCAGGCCCCCACTCATGTCTCCCACCACCCCCACCCCCCAGCCACCAGGGGCAGCCTCCACCAGGCCCCCACTCATGTCTCCCACCACCCCCACCCCCCAGCCACCAGGAGCAGCCTTCACCAGGCCCCCACTCATGTCCCCTATCACCCCCACCCCCCGGCAGTGCAGGGGCAGCCTCCACCAGGCCCCCACTCATGTCTCCCACCACCCCCACCCCCCAGCAGTGCAGGGGGAGCCTCCACCAGGCCCCCACTCATGTCCCCTATCACCCCACTCCCCAGCCACCAGGGGCAGCCTCCACCAGGCCCCCACTCATGTCCCCTATCACCCCCACCCCCAGCAGTGCAGGGGCAGCCTCCACCAGGCCCCCACTCATGTCTCTCACCACCCCCACCCCCACCCCCCAGCAGTGCAGGGGCAGCCTCCACCAGGCCCCCACTCATGTCACCCACCACCCCCACCCCCCAGCAGTGCAGGGGCAGCCTCCACCAGGACCCAACTCATGTCCCCTATCACCCCCACCGCCCAGCCACCTGGGGCAGCCTCCACCAGGCCCCCACTCATGTCCCCTATCACCCCCACCCCCCAGCAGTGCAAGGGCAGCCTCCACCAGGCCCCCACTCATGTCTCCCATCACCCCCACCCCCCAGCAGTGCAGGGGCAGCCTCCACCAGGCCCCCACTCATGTCTCCCACCACCCCCACCCCCCAGCCACCAGGGACAGCCTCCACCAGGCCCCCACTCATGTCTCCCACCACCCCCACCCCCCAGCCACCAGGGGCAGCCTTCACCAGGCCCCCACTCATGTCCCCTATCACCCCCACCCCCCGGCAGTGCAGGGGCAGCCTCCACCAGGCCCCCACTCATGTCTCCCACCACCCCCACCCCCCAGCAGTGCAGGGGGAGCCTCCACCAGGCCCCCACTCATGTCCCCTATCACCCCACCCCCCAGCCACCAGGGGCAGCCTCCACCAGGCCCCCACTCATGTCCCCTATCACCCCCACCCCCAGCAGTGCAGGGGCAGCCTCCACCAGGCCCCCACTCATGTCTCTCACCACCCCCACCCCCACCCCCCAGCAGTGCAGGGGCAGCCTCCACCAGGCCCCCACTCATGTCCCCTATCACCCCCACCCCCCAGCCACCAGGGGCAGCCTCCACCAGGCCCCCACTCATGTCCCCTATCACCCCCACCCCCCAGCAGTGCAGGGGCAGCCTCCACCAGGCCCCCACTCATGTCCCCTATCACCCCCACCCCCAGCCACCAGGGGCAGCCTCCACCAGGCCCCCACTCATGTCCCCTATCACCCCCACCCCCCAGCAGTGCAGGGGCAGCCTCCACCAGGCCCCCACTCATGTTTCCCACCACCCCCACCACCCCCACCCCCCAGCAGTGCAGGGGCAGCCTCCACCAGGCCACCACAATCTAGATCCCTGGCCCTTATGGTCAGCCTCCAAATGCCAAACACCCACCCGAGTATTGCATCCACCCACTTAAAATGGCAAAAACATGATAGAACCACAATTGCAAGTTTGCAAATGAACACATGTCCCTCACATACACCCAATGGGTGTAAGTGAATGTCAAAACCCATATCATGATATGCATGAAACCAATGAGATGATACTACACATTGAAGTTTGAAGAAAAAATAGGTATTAAACGCAACATAAATTGAATCAAAAATAAAGAAACAATAATAGAAATGTTTTAAAAATAAACCAGCAGGTACGTGAAATAATGCAAAACCACAAATCATAATGCAAACGAAAGGTGTCCAAAGTCACAGTCCACAAAAGTTAATCCAATGGAAAATTAAAATCGAAAACCATTGCTCTATGGCGAAATCCTAAAAAAAATGAAAATCCAAAAGTCAACTATATACAGATAAACAATCCAGGGTCCATGATCCCAACAGAAGAAATGAAACCTATCCAATAACACTACCTAAAAAAATAAACTATATACAATAATGTGGGCCATTGTCCAAAAGGTCCACAAAAAATGCTAAACCAAAGGAAACCTAACACTAACTACAGAACTATTTACAAGGGCAGCGGGCTAGTCCGACGGCTCACTTAGGGATGTTCCGGGCCAGGGCATCATCAAACTCCTGCTCAATGTCCCGGAGGCGCTCCTCCTCCATGGCCCTGAGGGTCCGCAGGGCCGTCCACATGTTCCCCCCAAACTCCCTGCGGATTGCCTCGAGGCACTCGGCACGCCTCAGGGCCCTCCGCATGGAGTTCTCCGCCCTGACCATCGTGAGCCGTGCCTCTTCCGCCCGCTGCCGCTCCGCATCCATGGCGTGGCCCAACCGCTGCCACACGGAAGATGCTTCCCGTCCTGGGTCCTCCTGCCCTCCGGCCGATTCCTGCCCCACCGATGTCGAAGGCCCCGAGCCATCATGGCTCCCACCACGTTGCTGCTGCTGCTGCGCCTCTGCCCGTGCACTGCCTCCTGCTGCCTGCACATCCTCCGCTGGCTGGGGTGCAGTCGTTGACTCACTGCTGGACGTCCGACTCCCGACTGTGGCAGGGATGCCTCCTCCACCAACCTGGCCGGACCGTCTGAGGCAGCTCCACAGGGCACCCAGGTGACTGATGGGTGGGAAGATGGCACAGAGGACGACTGGCGCATAGGAGGTTCAGTTGAGGAGGGGGTCTGAGCAAGCCCCATCAAACGGAGGAATCCTGCCTGGGTGACCTGTCCCAGTAGGCCGACGCGGTCAACGAGCCATTCGAGATGACATGCAGTCTCCTCATGAAAAGACTGCAGGTCACCTCGCATGGCCCGTTGACGCAACGCCACACCAGTCAGGACAGGCTCAACCTCGACCCGGATAGCCACGTCCGCAGGCAGAGGAAGGCCAGTTGTCGTGAGCTCATCCCCTGCCTGAAAACGGGTCTGGACGTAGGCATCCCTGCTGGTGCAAGATGATGCAGTAACAGGATCAGGGACAGGATTGCACACAGGCACCTCGGCGGCGACCTGTGCTGCCTCCTGTCCCTGGTCCTGCACTGCACCACTAGCACCAGTGGAATCCCCACCTCCAGACCCCGTCTCTGTTGCTTGCACGGCCTCCTCCTCAACCAAACCCCCCACCAACCTGGATGACTCTGTGCCATCTTCCCCCGTTGGGCCGTGTGGTGTCCCAGCTGCCCCTACTGCTGCCGAGGAGTCCAACTCCGACCTCCGCCTCTTGGACCTCCCCCCGGCAGCTGCGGCCTGGGACGCGGCACCGGACTCCTCACTCCCCGACGAGATCACAACCTGGGAGGGGAGCCGGGCCTTGCGTCTCCGGCTGGCGGTGCAATCCCCGCCGCTGTGCTCCACAGCACCTTCTCCGCCCTCTTCATCAGTTGACGCTGCAGACAGGGAGAAATGAAACACATGCATCAGGGCACTGTACAATGGACACATACACACATGACAGTTGCACATGAGTGGCATTGGCAAACCTCAGACATGGCATCACAATCGGCAACACACATGTAATTTCAACTTGCACACATGAGCCATACCACAGCCACATCGCAACTGCCAGCACCATCCATACCCATACAACAGCATGAGCAGGCAAAGGTGAGTCAGACATCACATGCAACACAGGGAGTGCACTACACATGCACGCACACCACCACACTCGCATGCATGTGTACACCTCAACCAACTGTTGCAGTTTTCCGATGGGCATCCATGTCACATCTGCCAATCAGGCTTCCACATCCCGCTGTCACATGCATCCATGTTGCATCACTGTTGCAACCTTGTCAAATTCACACACATGCACATGTACACAGTGCTGATACATGCTGCTGAAAACAACATACATGCCTGACATCACGACCATGCCCACTTACATACACATTCATCCAAACATGTGTGCCCACGCAACTGCATTTGGCATGCAAGCCTACACACACAAGCACCATCCATGTCTCACACATGACAGCCCTCGCATGTGTTAGCCGCATGGCCCTGTACACCCCACCCATACTCGGCCCCATACAAACATATGTGCAACTGGCACACTACTGGCACATCACCACATGCACAGCTTACAATCATGATGCATGTAAACTTACCGCTCGACTCCAAACGGGTCTGCCTCTCAAGGACCTGGACGTGGAACGCTGGGGATATGCATTCCAGGACCCTCATCTGATCTTCCGACAAGTGGCCCCGGCGCCCCTTAGCATCCGCTGCCTTCAAGAGGCGCCGGGCCTTGTTCAGGGTCCTGGACCTGAAGTCCTCCCAGCGCTTCTTGACATGTTGGAAGTCGCGGACTGCCACCCCCTCCGCGTTGATGGCAGTCACGATGTCCGTCCAGATCCGAGTCCGTCCTTCCTTGTCGGCGCGCACACTTCCGTAGAGGGCATCATACTGCCCCGGGACTTGCTCCACCAGGACACCAACTTCCCTGGCACTGAAGCTGGTGCCCCTCTGCCTCTCTGGCCAGGGGTTGTCAGTGGTGCCATATGTTGCAGTGCCCGACATGACAACCAAAGAGGCAGGAGTGGGTGGGCAACTGGGTCCTGGGGCTGGGCTGTGGAGCGATGGAATCCCAGTCGGGAGTCTTCTGTTCCAGCAGGGGTGGTCACAGCAACAGCACCCCTGGCTGATGTGCAGGCAGCAAATGGCAGGGCACGTGGGCAGCAGGCAGTCAGGCAGCAGCAGATGGCATGTGGGAGCGTGCTCGGGGCTCTGGAGGGCAGTAATTCGGCCTTGTGGGCAGGAGCGTGGTCTTGCGTGTGCTTACGCGTGGCCAGCTTGATACGGAGTGATTTTGCACGTGAAAATCCTGCACGTCTGCGTGTAAATCGAGGAAAGGCCCTTAGCGCGTATGCACATCAGCACGCATATGCGATTTCATTGGACCAAAGGCACTTAGCGCGTAAGCGCGTCTGTGACGTGACGCGCGCAGGTGTTTCCCTCATTACACGTGATGACAGAGCACACGTGGATTTCCACCATTCGCGTGTGAAACTACCTGCGCACCCCAGAAATACACGTACCCAGGCCAATCGCGTGTATGCTCACTTTCCTCCGATTACACGCGATGACATTCGGATGTGCAGTTTTACCACCTGTGCTCGCATATGCGATTTCATTGGCCCAAAGGCCACCATGCGCAGCTGTGACGTCACGCGCATGGCCGTAGAGAATGGCGCGTGTAAAAAAAAAGAGATACACGTCCGAGTGTCAAAGCGCGTAATTGGTGGAAATGGCCTCATCGCGTATAAGCGTCTCTGATGTGTGTATAAAAGGTACGTGTAGAACGCCATTTCCTTGTACGTGCTTTTCGTGGAGAGCGAGTGGATGAAATCTGTACTTCTTGTCGGTTCACACGCGATTTACTTCACGGCGTTTCCAGTTCGTACTCCCTGTTACCTCTGACAGCTTTTTCTCTTTTCCTCTTTTTCCTGGGCGTGTTTCCTCAAACAGCGTTCCTTTCTACTGTTGTCCTGTCTCCTCAGACAGCGTACAATTCTTCTTTTGGCGGGGGTGTTGCGAACGCGCACACGCGCATATTTTTCACGCTTTTGTTCCTGGTAGACGGTGAGTCGTGCACGTATTTAATATCTGTGCTTGCCCCGTGTGTTGCGTACCCCTTCAGAGGTCATTCTTGAGTCTCTGGGTGTCACAGCGTAGTGCAGGTTTATTTTTCCACGCACGTGGTCTAGGAGGGGTTGCGTGCACCTTTCTTTCCTTTTTTGGGGTGCCTGTGCATTGCGTGACCCGTCATCTTTCCCCAGGGGTGACAGACAGCCTTGCTAGAGCACTAGGGTATGATTACCATCTGGTACCCAACCCCTTCGACCCCCAATTGCTCAGGACAATAGTTCACATCGACTCCCATACATCAGTGCCATGGCTGGGAGGCGAACAAGCCATAAGGGTGGCAAAGGTGGCCGAGCCCCAAGTGGTGGCCGTAGTGGATCCGGTAGGGGACGTGGCCGTGACTTGCAGGGTGCCCCTTAGCCCCCCATGTGTGGAGGAGCAGTCAGGGACAGCCATGCCCCCCCCCTGTTTGAAGTTAACGTGGCTGACACCATCCATGCTCAGCCCTTGTTGGACCAGCCCACTGTGGAACCAGACCTGGCACAGGGTGATTCCATGGCTGACTTCCAGGTCAGCAGGTCTAGGCCACGTGCGTCGGTGAACGTTGGTGTCATCAGGCCACGTGGATCAGGGGCAGCTAGGTCATCTGCTGCCCCGCATAGGCAGGCTGGGGAGGCTGCAGGGGCAGCTGCGGCTCCATCCACCCCACCTCTCACACAGCCAGCCAGGACAGTGTCGGTCCAAGTCCATCATGCTGACATTCCCCCTGACACCATCACACTTGAGCTAATGCCTGCACCAACTCCCATGCTGAGTGTGCAATCCCATACTCCTAGTACAGAGTCCACCGGGGCTCCTGCCCCTAGTGTCCAGAGCGGCGTAGGGCACTCAGGATCCCCACCACCTTCCAAGCGGAAGAGGAAGAGTGCTCGTCCAGTAGAGGCTGATGCCCCAGACACGGCTACACAGTCCGGCCCGTCAAGGAAGCCCAGCTTCAATGAGGCCGAACTGAATGCACTTGTAGAGTATGTGTCCGCACATGACCGCGAAATGGTGATTGTTGCAGGATCCAAGACCACACCTGCACAACGTCAGGCACACTGGCAGACCATTGCGGACATCATAAGTGCCCTTGGAATCGTGAGGCGCACAGCTACTGAATGCTACAAGCGCTGGAATGACCTGAAGCGCAGGGCAAAGAATAAACTGGCCTCAAGTCATGCCGCAACTCTAGTGACTGGAGGTGGGTCTCCAGCAGACGACATAGAACTCACTCCACATGAGCAGGTTGCTTGGACCTAGGTCACGGAGGAACAGATCCAAGGCGTGGGAGAACTGGCAGATTACGAGGCATTGTCCGGTGAGTGCACATGCATGTGTGTGTCATCCATGTGCATGGTGTGTGTGGGAGGGCTTCTTTTTGGGTGCCAGGTGAGGGTGTGTGTGCCTGAGTGGTTTGGGTCACCCATGTGCCTTTTCCTATACATTCTGCGCACCAGCATTTGGGTATAGCAGCATCCCTTCTGCCAACATTAGACATCCAGCCCAACACCACACCAGTTGCCCTTGGAGTGTCATCTTGCCACAACATTGTTGCTTATTTACCTCTGTTTATTCAGGCAGATTGTTTGCATACCACCACTTGTACTCTGGATTTCTCAGTCCTATTGTCACATGTCTGACATGGCTATGGTACAGTGGACTGGCTTAGTTTCCTGGACATGATTTGTTTAGACATGTCCCTGTGCTATGGGACCATTTTGGACTGGCAGCTGCAGGTTAAACATTTGAACCATTTCAATGAAGAAATCAATTACATTAGCAAACTGGACTGAATGAACAATTGGTGACCTCCTCTCCCTCTTCACTTCATGGCTAGGGTACATGCCATCTGTGTGATGGCATGTGTATTTGACCTGCCAATCAGTGGCCAATGTGTAATGCCACTGCTAGGCAGCATGCAGCAAATGTGTTCATCTTCCATCTTGGTGTCATCAATGTGTGCCATCTGCCTCCCCTTCACACGCAGTGATGGTGCATGCATGTGAGGGTTTTAGTCATGTGGGACATGTGTCAATCAAGTACTGTTTCTGTAGCCTCTCAGCCCTAATTGTGTGCCATAGTGATAATGCCTGTTTCCATTTGTTTTCTTTTATGACTTTGCAGGGGATGACGCACTTGATACTGCTGGGGTTGTGGAGATGGTGCAGACCCAGGAGGGGTCTGAGGGCCGACCGACCACCAGTGAGGGACGTGGTGTGGTGGTGGGTGAGAACCCACAACTGCTGCAGGTCCTGCTCTCAAGGGGTGTCTCTGGCTGCACCTCCCCCGAGCTGTATTCAGGTGTCGATTCGGATGATGAGACCTATGTGCCGTCGCAGGTGAGTGTTCCTGGGAGGTATTCTGTTCTGTCCGACCCACCTGCACCAGGGTTAGAACCCTCAATGGGGATGTCAGTGTTGGCAGGTACGCCTTTGGTGGTTACGGATGCAGGGTCACACTCTGCGACATCTGATCCTGTTCCTGGGCCAGCAGATCAGAGGGGGAATGCAGTCCTGCAGCCTCAGGCAGTGCCGGCACAGCAAGGCGCAGTTCGCCTTGCCCCAGACAGGTGTGGTGCCCGCCGACGTGGTGGCCGTCAGCCACCTGGCAATACTGCATGGGAGCAATCCATATACGGTATGGCAACCCAACAGGCAGCATCATCAGAGATGATGGCTCAGGCCATGGATAGGGTGGCCACTTCCATTGTCCCCCCCGAAAGGCTGATGGAGCGACTACAGCAGGCAACCGACTCCATCTGCCAGTCACACACGGAGGACATGTTGGCGTCCGACAGGGACAGGCGGGCGGCACTGGTGACTCTGCAGGAAGCCATTTCCATAGAGTCCCAGGGCCAAAGGGAAGCCCTGAGGGTAGAACTCCTTCACCTCAGGATGACTCTTGTTGAGCTTGAGGCTTCAACAAACAGAAGGACAGAACAGCAGCTGGAGCGTCTCACACGTACGCTCTCAGCTGAGATGCAGGCAACTAGGGCGGAGGTCCGGGCATCCCGTGAGTTGTTGCATGGGGACCTCCGCACACTTATCCTCCAGAACGAGACCTACCACACCCGCATGCTTGCAGCCATGGAGGAACAGACTAGGGCTTTGCGTGGGCTGCCTCCCCTAGTGCCACCACCTCCTGATGCAGCTGCAGAGGGTGAGGAGAACGACAGCAGTGATACTCCCACAATAGGGTAGCCGTGTAGGCCATGAGCCCATGGAGGTGTTTTTTTTTTTTCGCAAGATCCACACAGGTGGGTTTTGGACTCCCCTACCCCCACCTCCCCCAGGCCCATCAATGGCCATTATTGTTTGTTTTTTTTTTTTTTCGTTTTTTTTTGGGGGGGGACAGTGTGTTGCCTTGTGTGGCTCCCGTGGGCATATGCTGCATTGTGGCTGGGCACATGCAGGCTTGTCATGAATTTGGTTCAGATGCTTGGGTTTTTGTGACACACACCCCTCCTGCTTCCCGTTTCCATGGGCTTGCAAAGGGTGTGCCCAAGTGACATTGACTTACATGGTGACATTGGACTCCCATGAGCTGTGTGGGCAGTCTGTAGTCAATACTGTGTATACATACATAGTGCATATTGTTGTTGTATTGTACACTGCATGGTGTATTGATATGTGCCTCTGCATCCATCTCATCCTCCTAATTTGCAGGTCCATTCCTCATGTCTTCACAATGCGGTCCACCTTGGAACTGGAGCCCATGTTGTAAGCAGTGCACCTACACTTTTGTGTGGCGCTAACACTGTATACTTGGAAGTGCTCGGAGGGCTGGCATCTTCAGGTAGTGAGGCTAGCAAATTTTTAAGTCTGTAATGTCATGTTTAAGGTAGGTTGGAGGTTGTGTAGGTGATTGGTATTCTTGGTAAGTATTTGGTAATGTGTATTGTAGGTCCTGCATTACTGTGAGCATTTCATGTGTGGACATGTTTCCATTAGGGACACTGTAGCTGGTGACACTTGGGGCATGTTGTGGGGATTAATTTGTTTCCTTTCACATTGCATGACATGCCATGGTGTGTTGTGTGGCCGTGCCGGGGAGGGGTTGGGTGACATGGCACTGTTTTCATGTAGTATTTTGCAAGTGGGTATTCATTTCTGAAGCATGGAAGTGTCTTTTGATGACACTGCATTGGTGGTGTTTGTGTAGGTAGGGATGCACACATTGTGACACTTCCACATGAACAATCTCAGGCTGCTATGGTTCTGACAGTTGACTGTCCCTTTGTTCGTCTTAATTGTCAGGTCGAGTGATCATTGCTTATCAGATGGTATGTGCCAGGGCTGTGTGCACTCCACTGGGGTGTGATTTCTATGTGAAGTAATTAGCCACCAGCTGCGTACGGGCTGCCTCACCCCGTGCCCTCTCCCCTCCCATGCGCAGCGGGCGTGCATGTGGTTGCGGATGTGGGGGCACCACCATGTCCACAGCCATGCCCCGGCGTGTTGCAACATTGTGCAGGACACATGCTGCCACTATGATCCTGCACACTACTGGGGGCGCATATAACAGCTGCCCGCCAGAACGGTCAAGGGAGCGAAAGCGTGACTTGAGCACTCCGAATGTGCGCTTCACTATGCCCCGGGTTGCAATATGGGCTGTGTTGTATCTTACCTCTGGAGGCGTGATGGGGTTCCGAATTGGCGTCATCATGTGGGTGCTCAGAGGGTAGGCACTGTCCCCTGGTGAGGAGGTGATGGGTATCATTAGTGGGGTAGTGACATAACTCTGCATCTGGCATGCATGCATGTGCAGTGGCATTCATACTCACCAAGCAGCCATGTATCGCCATGCCGCCCAGCTTCTAGGTCCCGGCATAGGGTAAACATTCGGTAAATGAAGCTGTCGTGGGTGGATCCTGGATAGTTGGCATATACTGAGGTGATGATTCCCTTGGCATTACATACTACCTGCACGTTGATGGAATGCCAGTGCTTGCGGTTCCTATAGATGTGCTCAGATGACCTGGGGGGACGTAGTGCCACATGGGTGCAGTCAATGGCACCTAGCACTTTTGGCAATTGTGCCACACCGTAGAAATCGAGGGTGGCAGCCTGCATTTCTGCAGGTGTCCTGGGCAGGTATATGTGCCTACGGACTGATGGGCGTGCAGTGATGATGTTCAAGACCTGGTGTAGGCAGCGTGACTGCGTGGCCTGTGACACCCCACCCACTATGGCACTTGTCCGCTGACATGATCCTGTGGCCAAGAAGTGCAGTACATTGAGGACCTTCTCCAGGGGGCTGAGTGCTTGGGAGCACAGGGGTGGTGATGTGAGGTCATCCTCCCACTCACTGACCAGGTCCAGTATTATGTGTGGTGGAAACTGGTACCTCCCATACACCTGGTCATCAGGCATCCCAAAAAGGCTGGTTCTAGGAGTGAAAATTCTGGCCCTCACTATCCTCCTCCTCCTCCTTTGGTAAACCACGACCACTGCTGCTAGGAACGGTATATTCATCCTGGCGTCTGAGCTTGTTTGTTGTTTGCGCACACTTTTATGCTGCGCGGGTCGACGTACGCCTGCTTCATGCTGGCGTACGTGTTTCAGGATTGGACCATTTATATTTCGGCGCGTCGTAGGCGAACGTGTGAATCTTCCCGCCCACCCCAGGAATACACGTAGCACGCTCTCCCAGGCTCAGTCGCGAGTAAATATTCCCGCCCACCCCTGGAATACACGTACCCCACTCTCACAGGCCCAGTCGCGTGTGGAACTTCCCGCGCACCCCGAAGTACACGTACCCAGGCCAATCGCGTGTGGAACTTCCCGCGCACCCCGTAGTACACGTACCCAGGCCAATCGCGTGTGGAACTTCCCGCGCACCCCGAAGTACACGTACCTAGGCCAATCGCGTGTGGAACTTCCCGCGCACTCCGTAGTACACGTACCCAGGCCAATCGCACGGCTGGGGGGTGGGGGTGATAGGGGACATGAGTGGGGGCCTGGTGGAGGCTGCCCCTGGTGGCTGGGGGGTGGGGGTGGTGGGAGACATGAGTTGGGGCCTGGTGGAGGCTGCCCCTGGTGGCTGGGGGGTGGGGGTGGTAGGAGACATGAGTGGGAGCCTGGTGGAGGGTGCCCCTGCACTGCTGGGGGGTGGGGGTGGTGGGAGACATGAGTGGGGGCCTGGTGGAGGCTGCCCCTGCACTGCTGGGGGGTGGAGGTGATAGGGGTCATGAGTGGGGGCCTGGTGGAGGCTGCCCCTGGTGGCTGGGGGTGGGGGTGCAGGGAGACATGAGTGGGGGCCTGGTCGAGGCTGCCCCTGCAGTGCTGGGGGGTGGGGGTGGTGGGAGACATGAGTGGGGGCCTGGTGGAGGCTGCCCCTGGTGGCTGTTGGGTGGGGGTGCAGGGGGACATGAGTGGGGGCCTGGTGGAGGGTGCCCCTGCACTGGTGGGGGGTGGGGGTGGTGGGAGACATGAGTGGGGGCCTGGTGGAGGCTGCCCCTGCACTGCTGGGCGGTGGGGGTGATGGGAGACATGAGTGGGGGCCTGGTGGAGGCTGCCCCTGCACTGCTGGGGAGTGGGGGTGTAGGGAGACATGAGTTGGACATGAGTGGGGGCCTGGTGGAGGCTGCCCCTGGTGGCTGGGGGTGGGGGTGGTGGGAGACATGAGTGGGGGCCTGGTGGAGGGTGCCCCTGGTGGCTGGGGGGTGGGGGTGGTGGGAGACATGAGTGGGGGCCTGGTGGAGGCTGCCCCTGGTGGCTGGGGGGTGGGGGTGGTGGGAGACATGAGTGGGGGCCTGGTGGAGGCTGCCCCTGGTGGGTGGGGGTGGTGGGAGACATGAGTGGGGGCCTGGTGGAGGCTGCCCCTGCACTGCTGGGGGGTGGGGGTGATAGGGGACATGAGTGTGGGCCTGGTGGAGGATGCCCCTGGTGGCTGAGGGGTGGGGGTGATAGGGGACATGAGTGGGGGCCTGGTGGAGGCTGCCCCTAGTGACTGGGGGGTGGGGGTGGTGGGAGACATGGGTGGGGGCCTGGTGGAGGCTGCCCCTGGTGGCTGGGGGGTGGGGGTGCAGGGAGGCATGAGTGGGGGCCTGGTGGAGGCTGCCCCTGCACTGCTGGAGGGTGGGGGTGGTGGGAGACATGAGTGGGGGGCCTGGTGGAGGCTGCCCCTGCACTGCTGGGGGGTGGGGTGGTGGTAGACATGGGTGGGGGCCTGGTGGAGGCTGCGCCTGGTGGCTGGGGGGTGGGGGTGATGGGAGACATGAGTGGGGGCATGGTGGAGGCTGCCCCTGCACTGCTGGGGGATGGGGGTGATAGGGGACATGAGTGGGGGCCTGGTGGAGGCTGCCCCTGGTGGCTGGGGGGTGGGGGTGGTGGGAGACATGAGTGGGGGCCTGGGGGAGGCTGCCCCTGCACTGCTGGGGGGTGGGGGGTGGTGGGAGACATGAGTGGGGGCCTGGTGGAGGCTGCCCCTGCACTGCTGGGGGGTAGGGGTGGTGGGAGACATGAGTGGGGGCCTGGTGGAGGCTGCCCCTGGTGGCTGGGGGTTGGGGGTGCAGGGAGACATGAGTGGGGGCCTGGTGGAGGCTGCCCCTGCACTGCTGGGGGGTGGGGGTGGTGGGAGACATGAGTGGGGGCCTGGTGGAGGCTGCCCCTGCACTGCTGGGGGGGTGGCGGTGATAGGGGACATGAATGGGGGCCTGGTGGAGGCTGCCCCTGGTGGCTGGGGGGTGGGGGTGATAGGGGACATGAGTGGGGGCCTGGTGGAGGCTGCCCCTGCACTGCTGGGGTTGGGGGTGATAGGGGACATGAGTGGGGCCTGGTGGAGGCTGCCCCTGGTGGCTGGGGGGTGGGGGTGATAGGGGACATGAGTGGGGGCCTGGTGGAGGCTGCCCCTGCACTGCTGGGGTGTGGGGGTGGTGGGAGACATGAGTGGGGGCCTGGTGGAGACTGCCCCTGTACTGCTGGGGGGTGGGGTGATAGGGGACATGAGTGGGGGCCTGGTGGAGGCTGCCCCTGATGGCTGGGGGGTGGGGGTGGTGGGAGACATGAGTGGGGGCCTGGTGGAGGCTGCCCCTGCACTGCTGGGGGGTGGGGGTGGTGGGAGACATGAGTGGGGGCCTGGTGGAGGCTGCCCCTGCACTGCTGGGGGGTGGGGGTAGTGGGAGACATGAGTGGGGGCTAGGTGGAGGCTGCCCCTGGTGGCTGGGGGTGCAGGGAAACATGAGTGGGGGCCTGGTGGAGGCTGCCCCTGCACTGCTGGGGGTTGGGGGTGGTGGGAGACATGAGTGGGGGCCTAGTGGAGGCTGCCCCTGCACTGCTGGGGGGTGGGGGTGATAGGGGACATGAGTGGGGGCCTGGTGGATGCTGCCCCTGGTGGCTGGGGAGTGGGGGTGATAGGGTACATGAGTGGGGGCCTGGTGGAGGCTGCCCCTGCACTGCTGGGGGGTAGGGGTGATAGGGGACATGAGTGAGGGTCTGGTGGAGGCTGCCCATGGTGGCTGGGGGGTGGGGGTGATAGGGGGCATGAGTGGGGGCCTGGTGGAGGCTGCCCCTGCACTGCTGGGGGGTGGGGGTGGTGGGAGACATGAGTGGGGACCTGGTGGAGGCTGCCCCTGCACTACTGGGGGGTGGTGGTGATAGGGGACATGAGCGGGGCCTGGTGGAGGCTGCCCCTGGTGGCTGGGGGGTGGGTGTGGTGGGAGACATGAGTGGGGACCTGGTGGAGGCTGCCCCTGCACTACTGGGGGGTGGTGGTGATAGGGGACATGAGTGGGGCCTGGTGGAGGCTGCCCCTGGTGGCTGGGGGGTGGGTGTGGTGGGAGACATGAGTGGGGGCCTGGTGGAGGCTGCCCCTGCACTGCTGGGGGGTGGGGGTGATGGGAGACATGAGTGGGGGCCTGGTGGAGGCTGCCCCTGGTGGCTGGGGGGTGGGGGTGGTGGGAGACATGAGTGGGGGCCTGGTGGAGGCTGCCCCTGGTGGCTGGGGGGTGGGGGTGGTGGTAGACATGGGTGGGGGCCTGGTGGAGGCTGCCCCAGGTGGCTGGGGGGTGGGGGTGCATGGAGAAATGAGTGGGGGCCTGGTGGAGGCTGCCCCTGCACTGCTGGGGGGTGAGGGTGGTGGGAGACATGAGTGGGGGCCTGGTGGTGGAGGCTGCCCCTGCACTGCTGGGGGGTGGGGGTGGTGGTAGACATGGGTGGAGGCCTGGTGGAGGCTGCCCCTGGTGGCTGGGGGTGCAGGGAGACATGAGTGGGGGCCTGGTGGCGGCTGCCCCTGCACTGCTGGGGGGTGGGGTGGTGGGAGACATGAGTGGAGACATGAGTGGGGGCCTGGTGGAGGCTGCCCCTGGTGGCTGGGGGGTGGGTGTGCAGGGGGACATGAGTGGGGGCCTGGTGGAGGCTGCCCCTGCACTGCTGGGGGGTGGGGTGGTGGGAGACATGAGTGGGGGCCTGGTGGAGGCTGCCCCTGCACTGCTGGGGGGTGGGGGTGATGGGAGACATGAGTGGGGGCCTGGTGGAGGCTGCCCCTGCACTGCTGGGGGGTGGGGGTGCAGGGAGACATGAGTTGGACATGAGTTGGGGCCTGGTGGAGGCTGCCCGTGGTGGCTGGGGGCTGGGGGTGGTGGGACACATGAGTGGGGCCTGGTGGAGGCTGCCCCTGGTGGCTGGGGGGTGGGGGTGGTGGGAGACATGAATGGGGGCCTGGTGGAGGCTGCCCCTGGGGGGTGGGGGTGGTGGGAGACATGAGTGGGGGCCTGGTGGAGGCTGGCCCTGGTGGCTGGGGGGGTGGGGGTGGTGGGAGACATGAGTGGGGGCCTGGTGGAGGCTGCCCCTGGTGGGTGGAGGGTGGGGTGGTGGGAGACATGAGTGGGGGCCTGGTGGAGGCTACCCCTGCACTGCTGGGGGGTGGGGGTGATAGGGGACATGAGTGGGGGCCTGGTGGAGGCTGCCCCTGGTGGCTGGGGGTGATAGGGGACATGAGTGGGGGCCTGGTGGAGGCTGCCCCTGGTGGCTGGGAGGTGGTGGTGGTGGGAGACATGAGTGGGGGCATGGTGGAGGCTGCCCCTGCACTGCTGAGGCGTGGGGGTGATAGGCGACATGAGTGGGGGCCTGGTGGAGGCTGCCCCTGGTGGCTGGGGGGTGGGGGTGGTGGTAGACATGGATGGGGGCCTGGTGGAGGCTGCCCCTGGTGGCTGGGGGTGGGGGTGCAGGGAGACATGAGTGGGGGCCTGGTGGAGGCTGCCCCTGCACTGCTGGGGGGTGGGGGTGGTGGGAGACATGAGTGGGGGCCTGGTGGAGGCTGCCCCTGCACTGCTGGGGGGTGGGGGTGGTGGTAGACATGGGTGGGGGCCTGGTGGAGGCTGCCCCTGGTGGCTGGGGGGTGGGGTGATGGGAGACATGAGTGGGGGCCTGGTGGAGGCTGCCCCTGCACTGTTGGGGGTTGGGAGTGATGGGAGACATGAGTGGGGGCCTGGTGGAGGCTGCCCCTGCACTGCTGGGTGGTGGGGGTGGTGGGAGACATGAGTGGGGGCCTGGTGGAGGCTGCCCCTGCACTGCTGTGGGGAGGGGGTGATGGGAGACATGTGTTGGTGATCAGTAGTGCAAGGTGACATGTGGGTTGGCTGGTGGGCATGGCCATGGTGGATGGGTTGCCTGTGGGACATGAGCAGGGGTGCAGGGTAGTCCCCTGTGGTGTGGGCTGCCTGCAGGGGCCATGGAGGGTGTAGAGGGAACACCTGGGAGGACCCACATGGCCAAATCACGTGTAGCATTCCCCGGCACCACCGAAATACACATACCCTGCTGAAATCGCGTGTGAATCTTCCTGCGCACCTCGGAATACAGGTACCCAGGCCAATCGCGTGTGGAACTTTCCGTGGACCTGAAGTGCACGTACCCAGGCCAATCGCGAGTGGAACTTCCCGCGCATCCCGAAGTACACGTACCCAGGCCAATCGGGTGTGGAACTTCCCGCGCACCCCGAAACACACATACCCAGGCTAATCGCGTGTGGAACTTCCCACGCACCCCGAAGTACACGTACCCAGGACAATCGCGTGTGGAACTTCCCGCGCACCCCGTAGTACACATACCCAGGCTAATCGCGTGTGGAACTTCCCGCGCACTCCAAAGTACACGTACCTAGGACAATCGCGTGTGGAACTTCCCGCACACCCAGGAACACACGCACCTGCTATTTTTCACACAGTGGGTGTCCGTGTTTGTCGGTACCCCTTTGCACCTCATTTGTCCTAGAGGGCCACTGTATGGCCCATTCATCATGGCTGTATATGGGTGCTTTTTGTTAGCGCACATTTTGGTGCACATTTTTTTCAGTCACAGGGGCGCTACCGCCTGCTTTCTTGTGGCGTACTTGTTTGGCCCTGTGCGCGTCTTTGACCGTGCGCTGGTTTGCCCTATTCGATTCCATGAATACGGGTTGTAGGCGAGCGTGTGGGCGTTCCGCGCACTTGCCTCCTGTACTTCACCCGTGAGGCCCATATTTTCATGCGTTGTTCCCCATTCCGAGTGTTAAGCCCCGTGTTCCGCCTACTTTTGTGATGTGCGCCGCGCTATGTGCGATTTCGCAGTGGCCGTGGCGCACGCTGTTGGATGACCTGTGTGCCGGCGTGCGCGGCGCACATTTTTAGCGCACATCCAATGTTGTTCTCACGCACGGACTTCCATGAATCGCTGTGCGCTGGTTTCCCTGCGATTTTCGCACTTTTACTGCGATTTTCGCACTTTTACTGCGATTCACACGTTTTGGCACCTCTGCGCAGGAATTTTCGGCGCACATTATTTCCATGAATCGACCCCTTAATGTAATGCTTTGTTGACACAAAGCCTTACTCCGGGAGCCAATGTATGTCCCTGTGCTTGAACAATCATAAGAAAAAGTGTGAATGTTGCTTCAGAGGAGCAAAGTCGTGGCTTTACCTGCACAGGCGGTGTGCGGGACGCTGGACACACCCCAGAGGCCTTGTAATTGGGGAAGATCCGCAAAATACGTGAAGTTTGGGCACCCTCTTCACAGATGTGTCGTTGGAGCACATTACAGGAAGAACCATCTCACTGGGAGCCCTTGTTGTACCACTGAAAGGGCATCTTTCAGTGTGATGTCCCTTCACCTGATTAACAGTGTCAGTGTTTTTATTGTACCAGCATTTTGACTTTTTGAGCACTTTGATATCTTGGAAGGAGAAGCAGAGAAAAAGGGCGGGAAGGAAAGAGGACAGCGGGGTCATATAGGAATGGGTAGCACGGAAGACAGAATTACTGGAGGGTTTGAAGGAACATATAGGACAATGTGGAAGAAAAGGAGGAGTGGGGGAAAAGTGAATATGTTACATTGACAGAGAGTGGGACTGGTGATGAAAATGTATTTATTTGTTTTCATTGTTGGAGAAAGAGGGAGAAAAGGAGACTTTACAATAGGACGTCTTCAACATTCACTTAACTTTGTACGGATTGTAGCACTTTGACTGTATGGAAACTCAAAGCAAAAAAACATACACCAATTTCTTACTGATTTTCTTATAAGTCTTATCAGAATCTTATATGATCTTACACAAATCCTATTTCAAACTTATACAAGTTAATAAGAATTCAATAAGTATTTGGGTGTTATATAACTTCTTAATGTTGTTCCCAAAATCCCACCAGTTTCTCACAAGTTCTTATAAACTACTTATAGGAATCTTATGGGTCATTTTTGTAATGGATGGTATCAAAAGTACATGGGCAGATGATCTGCGGCAAATTATATAGAATAGGGTCCTACCGTTGCATTGTAAGCAGCAACAATGTCATTGTAATTCCACATTGGTATTATTATGGAAGCTACACATACGCATAAGCTCATTGTGTTTTGGCATAGCAAGAAACACTGACTCCACACTGGACGCGGAGGGGAGCTCTGCAAGTGGAAATTTACTGCACAGGTGTCCTACATGACCACATGCCACATAAAGCTGTTGCAAGAGTATGAGTTAAGAATGTTTTTTGAGCAAAACTCACACTTCTGATTATATACCTGTTGCGTCCTTGATTGGCTCCTGTTCTGGGATCGAACGACGACAGAATGTGATGAACTACTGGGAGACATGAATGTGCTGTGATGAGTCCTTGCTCTCATCCCTTCTCCTATAGGGAGAGACCCCTCCAATGGGGCCAGGGCAGTGTGGCTACAGTCCAATAGTCCCCCTGAGGGTGGTGCACCATGGGAGGATCACATGAGAGGCAAAATCCCTTATGGGACAAGGGGCGACATTACCCGGAGAATGCGGTATATAAATACCCCCTTACTCACTCCCTTACCCTCTTACCCTATTCAGGGCAAGCCAGTCCTCCCGCCTCTATGTATTATTGTAAGGCAGAATATACCAACTCCCTATACTACACTGAGACGAGGAAGAACAGGGACTACCCATGTGAGCATTGTAACTTGAAAACTGAGACGAAGAAGAGGCGCAGAGTAAGGCAGAACACTTCACAGGTCCAACCAGAGTGGTCTAGCCAATGTGGAGAATCGGAAATACAACAGAGTATAAAAGTAGAATGAGGACTGGGAATAACATTAAGCCGTCTCTGGAGGAACTACAAGAACAAGCAGAGACCCAAGAGAAGGAAGAAGGCAGACGAAGATGGTGAGGCGGAAGTGATGCAGAAGCAGAGCTGGTCCCGAGCAGAAAGACCGCTCAAGAAACCTTGAAGAAGCTCCTGGCGTCTCAGCAGACTGGAGAATGCGAGAGGGAAACATTGTGTTCCCCAGAAGAAGATTTTGACTGTGGAGCTGCTGCAGACCACAGAACGACCATGAAGATTGCCGAAGCCCCACAGCAGACTGCAGATGCTCGGTAAGACCCAAAGCCACCGGTGACCCAGTAAGAAGGTACGCTGGTTGTCAGGGTGGTACAGGGGCCCCAAGCAGGTGGTGGAGAACCCAGAAGGGTGTGCAAAACCCAAAGACAGGGTCTGGTACCCTGACACAGGCCTGAGAACTTTGACAGATCAAAAACCATGCTATGATACTTGCCAGGGGTGTATACCAAGTATATCAGAAAACAAATTATAATTCGGAAGGGAGAGCCTGGGACTAGCACCCATATGAGAATCAGATCATTGAAAATCGTCATAGTCACATTACCAGGCTGGTTCATTAATCACATTGCCTGTGAGAGAAGCTAGAAAGAAAGCAAGGAAAAGGGAGTCTTTCCCCCTGGATTTAGTGAACACTATACCAAGCCAAGAGAAGGGAGACATTCTCTTGACACTTTAAAGAAACTGAAGAGAAACCCAGGGAAGGGAGTCATTCCCCCTGATGTTTGGGAACACTTTGGAAAGCCAAGGGAGACACACCCTTACAGTGCATATGATCCCCTTACTGGCTCTAGGATAGAACAGCATGGTGATGAACGCACAGGAGTCCCACGCTCCCTGACCACCTGACCTACAGCAGTCACACAGACAACTGTTTCCCAACCTACTCTCTAATGATGAGCTGCACCCAACTACCAGCATGGGGCACACTGACATTTTCCATGCTGCCCTCTCCACCACCCACAAGCCCACTCCACTGCTGGGCTGAATATCAATTATGGGTGACACCAATGGTGCTCCTGGGCAGGATGGCCCATACTGCACACAAGCCCACCCTTCCTCCTTCCTATGCCAGTCCCCCCATATGAACCCAATCCCCACAATGACCTCATACGACCCTGGGGTGACTGGTCTGAGGATTGTGATGCTTTCATTAAGGCCATGGGAGATGTGAGTCTGCAGGTCTAGCTAGTAGCGGCACAAATCTTGTGGGGAGAGAAGAAAAAGTGTTAACCGTACCGGAACCCGACAAACTCTCCTACCAGACGTTAATTGCTACAATGAACATTTCATTTGTGGCTCAAACTAACCAAGACTACAAATGCTGTTTATTCAACCAGTGCAACGATCTTACTAGGCCAGGTGTCATTGAGATCCCCTGCACTTGCGCGATCTCAATGTCACCTGACCTTGTAGAAAGGATCAAGAGGGAGAGAATAATAACCTGCATTGCCCATGACAAATTAATGCAATGTAAGAATCATTGTCCTTCTGTGCAACATGTGTATGAAAGAAATTATAAGCCAATGGTGCTACCAGTCCAGAGACTTATCCCAGAAGCTGTTGTTGGTTTAACTTTCCCCATTGAGGAGTCAAGAGTGGAAAGTTGGGAACACACCTGAGTATGAATAATAGTCATATTAGGAGTTTTATCCTGGCAGGAGAGTATACCAGGAAAGGGACAAATAGTGGTTAGTCCTGGCAGGTTAGTGGAACAGAGAGAAAAGAAGTTGAAGTATGCTACATGTGGTACAAGGTTGTAACTGATTGTGGTAGAAAAGAATTGCAATTCCACTTCTGATTTTTATGAACTGTGGTGTAACCATTCTGACTGAAGTAGCATTTTTGAATGATCCATTCTGATCAAGGTATTATTTGTGAAGAGACATAATGCGATGAAAAGGGATTGGTCTCCTGAGAAACGAATCACTGAAGTAGAATTTCTAAATAATCTGTTCCGATCAAGGTGTTAATCGTGAAGAGACATGATGTGATGAAAAGTGATTGGTCTCCGGAGAAAAGAATCTCTTTTTCATTAACTTTTCAAACAGCTGTATGAAGAATAAGACTTTTTGAACTGCCAAGTCGAAGCTTTAACAACTATTTTAAGAAAGAGAAACCTTTTCGAATTGGGAAGTCACTTTGCCAAGTGAAGGATATATTGGAGATAAAGAACTATGTATTCCACATGAAGTGGAACCAGGCAAAAGAAAATAACTTTCCTGAAACTAACTTTGGTTTATATTATTCTAAATTGACCGAAGGTAAGGGGATCCAACCCTGATCATAAGAGTTTCTGTTTTCTGTATATTTGAATACATGTTGAATACAAAGTTGAAACTGCCAATTGGTTTCGGTATGATTCTGCTGTAGGTAATAGTGTGATGGACAGACATTTTTGGACACTAGGTCATTTTTCTTTAGTCTTGGTTGTGTTAGGTTAGAGAAAGATAGGCGTTTGTCTCACCCTTTATCATTTCAATAAATGCCGATTTGTGAGAAAACTCAACCTATGTGTCCATCTCGCATGTCTGACTCCTCACAGTTCCCTACTCTTACAAAACAACAAACGGGTGCTTTTCAGGAAATCTTACAAAGAAAACTCTGTCCTCTATCATAGCCTACTCCATCCTAACATCTTCCCTGCCACTATGAAAAGAGAAGGCCATATACGTTTTAACCTAGGAGAGGGTTATTCTCCCTTAGCTAAATTAGAAGTGACTCGTTTTCTGACCCTCACCAAAGAGTTCTTAAAGTATTTTCCAGCCTCTGGCCTGTTATAGTAGTCGCAGCAACAAAAGAAATATGTCCCAGTTTTCCTCTAGGCCAAAACAACAGCCTTCTCTGCCTGTTGCAACAGTTATTACTTTATCCCTTCTTATGGGGTGTATTCTCCTTGTTAGACGAAACAGGTTCTGCCGACCTGGGTGTGCTGGTATTCACAGAAATAAGTCTCTCTTTCCCCCTCACGGGGTACTTATACTTCCAGCCTCATGTGGACTACAGGCCTGCTCAGACCTGATTTGATTGTCACTTCTCTCATCCCCTCAGGGGGTATTCAGATTCCGAGCCCAGCATGGACTTTGGCCTGCTCGGACCTGCTTTGGTTGTCGTTTCTCTCACCCTAATGAGGTACTCGGATTCTCAGTTTGGCTTAGGCCACAGGCCTGCTCAGCCCTGTTATGGTTGTCTGTTCTTACCTCCTTTCATTGGGAGTGCAGATTTGCAGCCCAACGTGGCTAGGTTATGACCCTCCCCCCTCTCATCGTATGGTCCTGCATAACGTCTGTCCAGCGGCAGTGCTCGATAGTGGAATTAGTCTTTCTGGCCAGGATGGGTTTGTGCTCTAAACCTGGCTCTGATCTGCACAGTTGGCTTTCTCACGTCCCCTCTTGAACTTGTGGACCTCGGTGTCAGAAACGCAGGATGCTGGTAAATTTCTTCAGGTTTGGCTTGGCTTCCTTCCTCTGTGGGTCTGTGCTCGTCAGCTCCCTGCCTTCATTGAACCGGCAGCTTTCTGCAGTCAATGTTGGGTCTCCACCCACCATCCTGACTGTGTGGATGTTTGACTCAGCTTCTCCTGTGAGTGAGAGTCCCTCTCCTCACGCACACTTGCGCAAACTGACGTTTCTCACTCTCCGGCTGATTCTATTTCTATTTGCATCCAGGTGTCTTCATGTCCCTCCCTGGAATGGGAGGAGGGATTCCATTGGTTCTGGCCTTCACAACAGGGTGGTAACACATTTAGTCAGAAACTAAGCCATCCACTTTAACAGAGCCCTGTACCTGATTACTCTGTTCAATTCCTACATAGCCAACACACTTCTCACTTTGAAGTAAACAGAGGTGGAATGAAATCCTTGCTTGAATGTTTCTTGTTCCTAGAGGGAGGCACCCCCCAGTGGTATCCCACTTGCCCTGTGCCCTATGGAGGGTATTTAGTAGCGGGCTCACCTCTTTAGTCCCAAAGGTTGTGGCACCCCTTAGGGAGAAGGGATGAATTCCCTGGATTTGTCACAGGACATAGACTGATGCAAGAGAGGAGAGACAAGGAGGAGGGAGATCATGTATACATTTTAAGACAAGAAGAATTCTTGATTCAAAGAGAAGACAGGAGATGTATTGAAGAGAAGCAGAAATAGAAGTGCATGAGGATAGAGAAAAGGGTGTGTAAATGTCACAGTTGAAAATAGAATGCAAGGGAGCAGGTTGAAAGGCTGGAAGGCCAATTAAGAGTGGAACAATAGTCAAGGCGAGTGAAAAACATTGTCAAAATAAGAGATTTAGTAGCGTGAAATGAGAGGCAAGGGCAAGCTTTGCAAATGTTGAGCTGTATTCGACAAGATTGAACTGGATTGTAGATGTGTGTTGAAAAAGAAAGTGTGAAGTTGAAATCCACATAATTTCAAAAACATCTCCTGAAGAAGCCTGCAAGAGATAACTGGTCTTGCTAGAGTGCATTAATGTGTGGACACATAAGTGGTGGCGATTGAAGCAAAAGCATCTAAGAAACATGCACAAGTCAAGGCACTGTCACCCATGCCTCACAAATACTGTAAACTTGACAGGCCTCCAACGAAACCTACAAATAACTCTCCAGCTCGCCTATGTTACAGGCGTGGTTTCTCCTTTCCACATTAAGGTCCTTTGGGCTAATGGTGCATCAAATGTGGCAGGGCAAATTTTTAAAACAGTGAAGGAGCCAGAGAGGGCGGTTGCCGCCCTGGCTCTCCCGTGGTTCCCAGAGTGTCTCCCCTGGCACCAAAATCTGCCTCTGCTACTGATTCAAACCATAATGGCCCACAGGACTCAAGCTGCCTCACTCACGCCTATTCTGTGCTACATAGCACAAGAAGAGGTTGATGCCATACTAACCAATGAGGAAGAAAGCTGCCCTCACCCCATAATGGGTGAACATCTACATCATGAGAGAGTCAAACAAAAGAGAGGCAGCCCGTGGAGTGGCAACAGTGAACATCATGAGGGAACACCAATTCCAAAAGTTACAAGGGGCACCTTGACTGCGTCTATCCAAGGAACACATGAAACAATGAGGTCCCTTCCGCCCCTCCTTTCCGCCCCCTTTACCATTTAATTTACACCCTGCACCAGCGTCATGCCACAGTGACAGAAACGATACACGTACCACTGAGCTCAGTGACAAGTCACTGCCAACTATGTTACTGCAGGGCACGCACACTCAGCCTGTATGAAATCACATGTCAGAAGGTGATCACAGTATGATATGTTATGATTTATAATGCGCTTAAGCGCGCAACCTCTGTCGTCTTGCTTCCCAGGCAAGCACGTTGCCTCTGAGCTATACTCCCGATTACCCCTCAATAGTAAGCAAGGATGTGTGATAGCAATCCTTTATAATCTTTATTTAAATGTTTTGGAGGTAAACTTGCTTATTTGTACATCAGATGTTCCACAAAAATCTGGCAGGTATTTTCTCTGTCGCACACTGAAGACATAGTACTCATAGGACGGCCCCCCACTGTGCTACAAGCACTCCATAGAGCCTTACTAATTTAATCGTTTCTAGACTGGTGCCTGTAAATGTTACAAGATCCCAAATTAAGATCTTTTGTTGTAAAAAGGGAAGAATATCTCATTCTAAATTGCTGATCAATATCTGAAAATAGGTAATAATTTAAGCTATTTAGGAGTAAGTATTCAAACTAAGAATAACAAGTCATAGCACATAGAGAACATTTGCTGTTAAATTGAAACAAGCAAGTTGAGGAAGTCTATACAAAAAATCATGGAGGTGTTTCAATACACACCGAAGGTACATGAAGATACATTTTTTGGGATAACTAGATATACGAGTGGTTTCTGGGAGCTAATATCTGTTTAATCTTTTTTATGTAATTGCAAGCTGATTTTTGAATCACTATTGGGGGGTCGATAATCTATGGCTAAAGAATTATTATATTTAGGGCCGTAGACAACTCCATTCTCAGAAAATGTATCCTTGATTAGAGCTATTTTACAGTGTTCAGTGTGGCTTGATAAAAAAGCTGTTTTTTGATCGAGAGATTTTGATTTATATAACGTTTTTGGAGTTTTAATGCCATTAGATTCCGTACTACTGTTAAGAGAATTTTTTCACATGTGGGCCTTTCAAACGTTTATCTTTTATCTCAATGCCTCTTTAAAAACTCTTCTGGATAAATTGACCTGGAAATGTATGTATGCCAAGAAAATTCTTACCTTTTCATGGCATTAAGCCAGATGGAGTTGAAGTCCTTCCTCCCTTATGCTTACGCAGTAAATGATTTTCCTATTTTTCTACCATATGTCTCTGAGTCACTCTCAAGATGATATATTATCCTTTTTTTGTGAGAATCAATTACCTTTGACAACAAATATAACAAAACGTTGCCTTGGTGGAGAGAAGCCCTGCCAATGCAACCCATCAGAGGGGGAGGATAGGGTGCCCTCTTTTTTGTCACCTTTATTAAGTTTCTAGGTATCGCAAACCATTACTGAGACCACTTATGTTTACACAGTGCCATCTTGCATTGTATTATTTATTACAAGCCAAGAATCTGCAGGAATGTTTTTATTTAACAGTTGTACTGATGATAAGAATGAAGCTTTGAATGTGTATATAAAAGGATTTTGTGATATTTAGTAGTAATAAATCTAATTTGTATATGAACTTTTATTCATTGATTTATTATCTTCTATTTGGATTGCTGACATCTGCTCCAAGCCAGGGAGCTGAACCCTGTTTGTTACATGCAATGGCTCAGTATGTCTGCACCCACACCACCATGTCTGAACCCCTTGATTACCTTCTGAAGCATCAAGTCACATTCCGTTGGACATGGCAATGCAAACACCCCCTTTCAGAAGCCCTACACCATGCGTGTTTCAACCCGTCATGGCAAGCAGAAGCTACTTTGGATGGCTGCCCCATCAGTCGGAGACATCCTGGCCCAATACGCAGATGACAACTGCTACTCCAAGGTCATTTTCGCATGTGCTTTCCGGGGACTGGCGCACACTGAGCTCCCAAAGGAAAAGGAAAGCCTAGCAGTGGTTTGGGCATGTGAATATGCACACCACTTTCTGATAGGAAAACATTTCACACTTCTACAGGACTACCAAGTGCTTCTAGCCATGTTCAGGAACCCCAAGACAAGAATGTCCCCTTGCACTGAAAGTTGGGGGATGCCACTACAAGAATATGACTATCAAACCGGGGTGTTGCTATGTCTGGTAATGATCAGGGGCTAAGCTAATGTCGGGACTGGCGGAACTCGGGGCTAGCTATAGCCTTTTGGTTGTAGCCCCTGAACTTCTATCCGGGGCTACAGCCAAAAGACCCGGGGCTATAGCCCACAAAGCCCCCCCCCCTTAGCAACGCCTCTGCTATCAAATCATTCAGAGGCTGAGGAAAGATCTCTATCTAGCAGATTACATTTCATGCCACCTCCTACCGGTCCTCGCCACTGCAACAAAGAGAGCGAGAGAACACTTGCTGCACTACATGGATTTCAATGAGCTACCTCCAGCCCTGTCTGAAAAGCATGATAATAACAGCACCCCAAAATGATCCCACACTTCAAATGGCCATAGAGCTCACACAAGACAGCAAACCGAATGACCTCAGTCATCCCAGAGTCTTATCTAAACACAGATGAAAACATGTAGATGGACTGCACATGATATTACTTGCATGCTAACTAAAACACTATTAATTGTAATACAATCATTCTGTCATACTATGCCCAAGCATTGAAGAGGTCACTGGTATGGCTTAGTGACACTAGCACTCACAGTAGGGCAGGACAAATTTGTTAGGATTGTAAGGTCTGTGGTTATTGCTTGGTTATTTTCGCACGTTGTGCTTCATATTTTAACGGACTAGCCTTTTTGGAATGTTGTGATTTCTAGAGCAACTAGCAAAACGTACCATACTCCGCACGGGTTCTGTAATCAGACATGATAACACTCTCATCAATTGTTGAAAATCAATGATCCTGTGGGTTGCTGTTCTGAGTCGCTTATCGCTTGAGGTGCTTTGCACTCTGAAGTGAACTGCACTAAGAATGGGCGTGTGTGGCTGGCTGACATACCCCGGAGCAAATGTGGAGGGGAGGTGAGAGTTGGTGTGCTGCAGCATACTGGGACCTTTTGTGCACTTAGCCGGCCTGTCGCCTCACCCTGGCACAGTGCAGTGCATTGTGGTGCAAATATCTCAGAAATGATCCATCCTAGAACCTTGAAACATGATTTTCCAGGTCCGACAGAGGTCTTAAAGTTTTGTTCCTCGAGATGAGATGCTTAAAATGAGCTTTGTCTGGTCTTTCTAAAACCACATTGATGTTTCTTCGTGTTCAGGCAACCGTCTCATTTGTGAAGGGGCAGAAATCTGGAGAAAAGAGTGGGATGTCCAAATGTCATGTAGCCATTAATGTCCAGAGGATCCTAACATGTAACTATGAAAGATTTGGTGCAGACTGGTAGAAAGGTGTGGAATTGTATAAGGAACAAAATAACAGATGTTCAGCTTTATATATAAACATATTAGAATACCCATCAATGTTAGTCCCATAATGGCCAGCCGTATGTATTGTAGCGGGGACCCTTTGGCAGTGCCATGAGAATGAGACCAATTGAAGACAAGGAATTTGAAAAATATCCATTCAGTCATAGCTACCAAGTGGCCTCATGACATGCGTGACACCTTCAGCCAGTCCTTGTTATGCATGCTTTGCTGTCCCACAAGCCATTTCGCAAACTGACGGTTATGCCAAACCAAACTTTCACCAAATGTTTTTTCCCATCAGGACGACTTTGGCGAACAAAAGTCTGTTGAGAATTGAAGCATGAGCCAAGCGCATGTGTGCAGAGGCCCAGGAATCATTGTGACATCCATGTTAGGTAACAAGCAGGGGTTGGGCAAAAGAGCCATAGACACAGTTAAGGGGGACATACGAGTGCTTGTGGTGGCCCCCTGCACATCTAGAGGAAGAGGGAGATGGCGGAGGATTCAGGAGTCTCACCCACACACACACTCATAGTACAGTGGTAGTGGAAGAGGGTGCAAGCGTGTACTCAATATTTAGCAGAAAGGGAGGATACAAGCGGGACATGCAGGATCTTGGTGGTGCACCCGGCATGAAGCACGTCAGGGCATTGTGACATGGACAGCAGACCATGGAATAAGGATTAGTTAAAGCTGGACTGTAGGAATACCACATTGATCTGTTTTGCACAATACATTAGAGACTACTAGGCCCAGATTTTCGATGGAAAATTGAAACTACAAGACCAAGCATGTACTGCGCAAAACCAAGGCTAACTGAAGGTGTGATGCCTGAGACGTGACCCTTGCCAGCTATGCTCATGCTTCAGATTGTCAACTTACAATGCCAATCAAAGATCTTGACATAGTCTCAAATGGTTCCATGTGATAATGTTGCTGTGAATAAGTCACCAGGTAGGTGGCTTTTATTTTCCTCACCCCCTAAAATTCTTTCCCCAAAAATTCTAGGAGAGATATAATTATATATTATTACCTCCAATCCTAGACTATTTGGGAAAAGTGCTTGATTGCTTGGAGGGGGCATTTTTGGGGAAATGATGCTACCTTAACTCCTGAGCTATTCTAAAAAACGGGCCAGGAACACAAACCGGGAAGCATTATTACTACCCAAGGAAGCAATAACCGAGGAAAGTAATGATCGTCTTACCTGTGTCATCACACACGGAACACATACCTTCCAGGTAAAGAAAATCACCCAGAAATAATAGCCGCTGGCTCGGCTAAATCTACCTGAGGAATCACTTCCACGTTTCACTTTCAAACGGGCAAGGAACATTCAGGAGCATTTGGCACACTCACTATACAGACAAGATACCTCGAACACTGGCCTCTGGAATCTGCGCACAATAAAAGGCAATTTTCCATGTGCCACTTGCGTAGCATGCAAATATACATCTAAGATACAAACGTTCTCAATTGGAACAAAACTATGGGTACTAAAGGATTTAACCAACTGCAAAACTAACCAAGCAGAATACTGCATACAGTGCCCCTGAGGACTCAGGTACATAGGACAGACCATGCTAGTGGTCAGAACTAGAATGTCGGAACACAGATCCAAAATTCATTGGAAAAACAGCACAACGCCCTTCGTGGACCACTACATCAAGGCCCATCACTCTGCGAATGATGTCCTTTGGTGGATCTTGGAAAAAGTAGAAGGAGGACCCAATGTACAGAGGAGCCTCTTGGAGAAGGAACCACGTTGGATCCACCGTTCAGATACCCCTAATCAGGGTCTGAACGAACAATTTCTCACAAATTTCTTGCAAGTGCTGCGACATAAACCGACACATAACCTGTGACGTAGTGATCCCCGACCCCCGATCAGGACAATCAGGACAGCAATCCTTTACTTGCTTACCCACAGTTGCGATGTACATGTCACGCCGGCTTCATTTTCAGTTTCTGTTATATCAGTCTTTTTCAATTTCATTTCCATTCATGGACATCTCATGACTCATAAACATGGCTACAGCAGCAGGCGAGTTTCTAGCCCACCAAGAATACTTCGATTATTAATATTATTAACAACATGGATCCTGCTACCGGGACGGACATCCCTTTACTCTCTGTATCAGAACCGGCGTCCGGTTACCATGGCAATGACGCACACAACATGCACAGCGTCTACACACTGCACCAACAAGAATTAGGAATGCACCGGTGGTGACGGTTACCTTAGCGACCGCCCACAACCCTGCACAGAGCTTTTGGAGCAATAGCCGACATCGGAGACCGTTTCACCCACCCGCCGAGCCCCACCGCTAACCGGACAGGTAATGCCAGTACAATATAACCTGCAAATCCCCTATCTGCTTCGTATGCCCGGCTGCAGAGCAGGACATCGTGAACACGGCTATGCGGATGCCGACGTAATTTGTACACACATCCACCATATCTGCCTTTGGTAATTCCCCAACAGGCTTCACTCATTGACTTAGGAACGTTCTATTCCCTCTCCCGTAGGAATGAACCACGAGGGACCATTAATCACTTTGTGCAACTGACTAAACCGAGACACGTCAGGAATGGCTAAATGATATGCCACCAGGGTTGGTGATCGAACACAGATACGGCTGACTTGTGCTTGCAGTGTCCTTTGCCCTCAGCTGGAGTTAAGATATGGATGGATAACCTGACGTTAACTGACCTGGTTACAGAGGCCCTGCTCTACTCTTACTTTATTATCACCTGCATTGGCACATCTAATGCACACATATGTTTTTCTCAGGTTCGTCCAACTCGTGCGCTGAAGAAGGTGATTTGCACTGCGAGGACCACCAAAACCTGAATCAAACGGGGGACAAGTCACGCATTGACAACCAATCCCCGTCAGACAATTTAATTTATCATGCTTTTTTCTCACGTTGGCAGACGACATACCTTTTTCTCAGTCAACCCCAAAAGAAGGACACCCATTGTGCTAGGGGTGCAATGTCTAAATAAATATATATTCGGAATTTCTTCACTCAATAAGGCCATAAGGGACTCCATGGGTTTATAGTCAAAAAGTCGAAAACATAATGTCGAATAGCAAAAATGTCGAAAAAAAAATGTCGAATGTAAAAAAGTCGAAAAACATACATATAATAGGAAAAGTCATAATTTCGAAATAAAAATGTCGAAAAAAAAATCGAAAACCCAAAACACTTTTTTTTTTTTTTACCCAGATAGTAACATTTATTATGGGGGGGGTCCCCCCCAACCCCCCCATCCCAAACCCCTACCCCAACCCCCCCCACGCCCCATAGATATACCTTTAATTATTTTAAAAAAATCTTTAGTATAATATTAAATAATTAATTAATTATTTAAAAAACCCTCCCAAACCCCTATCCCCACCCCCCCCCCCCATCCTCCCCATCACCCCCACCCCCCATGGAAATACCTTTAATTATTTTTTTAAAAAAGTTTAATAAAATATTTATTATTAACACATAAAATCGAAAAATGTCGAAAAAAGTCGACATTTTTTGTTTTTTGACATTTTTTTTTTCGACTAAATATTTTCGACATTTTTACTTTCGAATATATTGTATTAAATAAATATATTTAACTCCATGTTAAAAGAAAACCACGATAAGAGAAGATGTGACAATCATTCTCTTCGTCACACAAAAAATGAGTCCCTAATGGCATCACTTTACTTTGCATGATCTGATGTTACTTTTTTTCTAATTCTTTACCTCTCTCCCTTCCTGCTTTCCCCTTTCTACAGAATTTTATGACCAGCGTAAGGAATATAGCTAGATGGTTTCCCTACAGATAGACTCTTTTTTCTTTTCTCTTTAAACCACGTAGGGTCTAATATTACAGATGAAAATGCTTTTTTCTTTTTCTGTATTCTCTTATTTCATGTTTGTCATTTTCTGATGTTTTAAATTGACATATTGTTTTGTGCCCACTGTTTGACACACAAGACATCCTTATAATAAAGTAACAACTAAGTACTGCTATGAACCTCTAATATTGTTTGACCTTTTTCTTCCTATCACTTTCCTTCAGAAATATTTCACTAATGTGATATGGCAACATAATGTAGCAGTTGACGCAAAACATATGGGTGCACAAAATGCAGGTGATTCAATTTGGGACGATTGAGACGATGAGATTACAAAATCAGTTACCTATCCCCAGGTCAAACGGTATAGCGTCCTTTCATCGACTGGTGCAATTTCGGTGGGTTTTTTTATGAGTACATTTTACCGAAAAAAACTCATCAAAATATATATATGAGGGCGTGGGGGGTTGAAAAATATATATAAGGGGTTGGGGGGTCGGGACTAGGTAAAAAAACAATTGCGGATGGAGGGATTGGGGGAACCATTTCCCCTGCGACATTAACACTGGATACCCTCACAAGCCCATACAGACTTACAAGATGACACACACGCTCGTTTGCCAGCAGAAGCTGTCCGCAGTGGAACAGTCTCAGAAGATTCGTACCCGCGGTTCCCGTCTTTGCAGTACCTTATCTAAAGTCTCTTAGATTTCCCCTCATTATGCTAATTCATCCTCATATTAAACCAAGGAGAGCCATTAGGTCTGTGCTCCAGCCCTCCCCTGCTGAAAACATCAATTACGAACATTGTGCAATGCCATTTTGTGATTCAAATTGCCCTACTGTGATCCGAATGTGATGCCTAAGGCAAAATATGTATTTATTTCCAAACCTTTCATTTCCGCTTTCTCTGCCCTGTTATAGCCAGATGGCTGTTCTTTGTGAAATGCCAACGAGAGCGGTGCGCAGACCGATATCCGTGGGAGTGTCTTCGGAGCAGAGGCGTAAAGGTGCTTATATGCCCCTTAGCACCTCTTAGTTGACAAGTTTCCACTACTAATGGTCTGGGCATGTGGAGTAGTGAAAGTTTCCACTACTGATGGTCTGGGCATGTGGAGTAGTGTAAGTTTCCACTACTGATGGTCTGGGCATGTGGAGTAGTGTAAGTTTCCACTACTAATGGGCATGTGGAATAGTGTATGGCCTATCATGACCATTGATATACTACATGCATTGATACAGACTCCTGTCTGGTACATGAATAAAGATGTGTATGTGTGTATTGTGGTATTTATGCACTAATATACTCTGCTATGCTGTATTTGACACAAAAATGATGTTTACATAGGAGATTATTTAATGTTTTGTATATGAATTGTGATTTGTAGGTGTCCCGATAGGGACTTTTATTACTGCTATGATGTGTTGTTTAATAAAATACAAATAGCAAATTTGATATTAGGATTTATTACAAACCTGTGGTGCCACTATCCTCCTTGCTCGTTTTTCAATATGGTTTAATAAGTCCCATATTGTAGTATCTACATAGGAACTTTTTTTCTTCTCCCGTGAGACATCCCCCCTCCTTTTGTTTTTGCACATATTTGGCCCCTGGTGTCTACGAGTTGCGGGGTACACCCATCCATAGTTTTTGTAGATAGGGCAGGTCCCCATTCAAAATATGTAAATGCCCGCACAGCCGTGCTCTGGGCATTTACAGATATCAATGTGCCTGCCGTAGGCCAAGCTACATTAGCTTCAAGCCCCACTTCTTAGACAATCCCGGCTACGCCTCTGGTTGGGAGTGTGGCCTCAGATCCAGTTCTTATTCAGGCTTGAGTAGGTCAAACCCTGGTTTCTTCAAACAAGGATTACCTATTAAGTTACCTATGATAGTCTGTGGACAACAGCCAAATTTCCTAAAGCCCTTTGCAGAGTCAGGATCTTGTGCCTCGACACAAATATGTAGGGTTGGGCAACTGAAGTTGGTTGAGTCAATGGGGTGTTGATCTCTTATACAGTGAGTATGTGGCAGCTGCTCTCATAAGAGGTGAGGTCTCCGGTGTGTTGCAGTAGGACAGCAGTGGGAATCAGTGAGCAGTAACCGGTGCATAAGATCCTCATGCTGGTGAACAACCCAAGGTTTAAGAGTAGCCTAATGTTGCCTCTGCTTGTACCGTTCTTAGTAGGAGGAGGGTCTTTGATAGAGCTGTGCCAAGGAAAGTTGAATTCATGGGCACACCGCCACCTTCGACCATAGTCCTTCTCCAAGGTAAAACCACAGGAATCACGGCAGGTGCATGGGCCAACAACGGCTAGATTTAGGATCTATGTTACTGGGGCCTCTGATGCCAGTGATACTGGGGATCCCAATGCTATGAAACCTGAGTGTCTCTGAATGCATTGATGTTGTGTTATGTTGATTTGAACTGTGCACCGCTACCATCCAGGGGCAGTCTCCAGGCGCTCACGTGTCTCTGAATGAGGGCGGTGTGTTTAGTGGGGATAGGATGATAGGATAGCTTCAGAAACAAGAGAAATTGACATCTGTGTGTGTTGTATTGCGTGTGGGTTGGCTTTGAGGCCCGTCTTGTTACTGTAAGGGTAAGACTCAGTGCCTCGGATATGTACTAGTGTTTATGTTGGGTGTGTTAGTAGTATGCAGTTAGGGTGGAAGTACAATTGTGTTCACTGGCTTGCTGTGTCCATAAGGAGGGTCTGCAGTGTTGTGGTTGTTTGTTAGGGGTTTGACAGAGTTGTGTTGGTGTGCGTTTGTGTGTGGTGCGTTGGGTTTATGGATCATGTGCATTTGTAGGTTGCGTCTGAGGTTATGTGCAGAATCTCTGAAGGTTTGAGTGCAAAGACAATTAATGCTAGGTGTGTCTATGTCTAGTGTGGTTAACCCATAGACGTGTAAAGTGACCTGGATTTTGTTGGAGGGATGTTGGGGGTTCTGTAGCAGCATAAATACTGGGGACCCCAGTGGCATTTCCCCTACTCTTAGGCTCATTATAAATCATTAGAAAACATTGAGGCTGATCGTTTAGGTCAGTGCATTGCACAGACATTGAAGGTAGTAGGTAAACATTGTGGGAATTCAAAAGATTTAGTCTGTTCTAATTCTACTTCAATGGTTGCATCATGTTATTTATTTATTTATGTATGTATTTACCTATTGAATTAGTTAATGTATCAAGGTCCTCTCCCTGGGGGCAGTGGATTACACAGAAGTGCATATAAAGGTTACCTGCAAACATGGCCAAATACATTACAAAGTTGTGCTGTGTAAGTCTCCAAAAGCTTAGGAGGGTGGACTTTCCTGGGAGTTTGGAGGAATGATCCAGGTGGGTTGGTTTTTAGTTCTTTTCTGCCTGAATTGTTGAGCAAGGTATCTGCAAGTGCGGTTTTCAATGTCAGGAATCTTGAAAAGCAGAGCAATTCAAAATCGTGTTTGTCTTGCCCATCGGCACCTAAAGATGTGGTGGTGCAGAAGAATAAAAGCGCTAGGAGGAGGCAAGAAGAAACCAGCATTAGCAAAGCCAACAGTTTGGGCTTTTTCGTAAGCCCGGGATAGGCATTGAAATGGTGTGAGTACCTATACATATGACAGAGCCTAGGAATATCGATACACAAGCCAAAACTGTTGGCTTTTCCAATTCTTGCTTTTAATAAGATTTCAATCTAAAGAACAGTTGCAAGGACACATACTGCTTATAAATCCTGTGGCTGAGGCCACACCTGAACAAGCCATTTTTATTACACCAGTATTGGTTTTACAGCTACAATTAAGCCATTTACTCTTCAAAAACTACTTAGAACTAACACTTACAGCACAATGTTTGATGTTACCGCTTGGTAGAGCTCGCTCAAAGAGTTACCCAGGAGGATGTACGTCAGGCAGGTAGTGAGTAAGAATGGCCATAGAGATTTGCATGGATGGGGACTCAATGGGTGGGTAAATAAACAAATAACAGCCAGAAGCTGTGTATCCCTTGTCACATGTCATCTCGTAGGCCCTAGGCCCAATGTAACAGCCAAAACTAAAAAGGCAGAATGAGCTTGATGGGGTAACATAAAAAGATACTGTAGCGAAGGGGGAACAGCAAGCGTACAAAAGTGGATAACATCTTCATTAGAAATGATAAATGGATAGGAAGCTAATCAAATGCCCGACGACGTCTGCCATTAAAGGTAAAGTAAATGCACAGTAATTGCTTATGCCATTTCCTCGATCAGCGTGGATGGTATTTCACCCATCCAGTCCTTAAAATGTTTGCCAGGGTAGACATTTGAATGGGAAATGACGCTGTTTTACTGTGATTGGTGGATCTGATCGTGAATGCGTTCCACCTAATCTGACCTACAGCTCTGTTGCCTCCGGAGACTAATATAATAAAAAGGACGGGACACACGACAGGATTTAGAACTGGAGCCTTTATTTCATGCGACTCCTCTTCAAGACGCACTATGCCAAAACTGGCGTATAACCATAACCCCCCCCTGCCTCCCTCCACCCACCTGTTCCCTCCGACGGGGTCCTAGGGAGGGTGCGGGTCCAGTTAAAGGGCCAGCGTGCGTTGCTTGGTGCAGCATCACCCGTCCCACAAATGTCCTTAGGTCTTCTCAACACTCTTGTACCAGGCACAAGGGTTTCCTGATAATCCTCTGCAGGCGCCTCCTCGCCTCCTGCTGTTTCTCATTCACTCGGGAGGTCGGCTCCTCCATCTGTGGCGCCCTCTCTTCCTCTCTGTGTGCCTCTAGGTCATCCGGGAGATTTCCTTCCTGTCTCCCTCCCAGGCAGGTCCAACTCTTCTGTCTCAGGTCTGAGAAGGTGCCTGAAGTACGATGCATTTCTGGTGAGTTGTCGAATCTTGCTCTTGGCTGTGACATTAGGGCCTTTTACTTCCACTAACTTGGAAGGGATAGGAGCATATCGGGCATCGGTTTTCCTCATGACTCTCTTTTGGACGAGCACTTCTTCTCTGGGCTGGAACTCATTTGGCCGTGCCCCTCTTGTACGATAATTTCTTCTCTCACTTGGCATACTTCTCCTTGATATCATTGTCTTTGTCTCCTCGGTCTGCTGGCAGGCTGACCAGCCTGGTGTTTACTTGGTAGGCCATCATTAGTTCTGGTAGCGTCCTTCCTGTGGCCTCATGGTGCGTGTTTCGATATAGTCTCTTAGCATCCAACAGAGGGCCTGGTGGCTGGACGTTCCTTCCATGTGTGCTCGTTGTATAGTTTTCTATATGGAGAACATAAACTTCTCCGCCATTCCGTTGGCTTGGGACCATAGCGGTGTGAATTTCTGGTATGTGAACCCCGTGTGTCTGGCAAACCTTGCAACATTGTGTCCATTTAATGGGGTTACCCATTGTCGGATTTGATAGTGTGGCGGATTCCCTGTCTGTGGTCGTTTTTTCCATTTGTTCTGGCTTGTCAACTGTATGGCCATTGCCATAGTTGGATTTCTTAGCAACTCCTGTGTTACCTTATCTTACTTTATTGCTAGAGGCATTGCATTTGCTGTGATGTACCTGATATACTCTAGGTCCCCTTTCCTCATGCTTGTTTGTTGGTCATGCGGATGTCTGAAGATGTAGTCCGCGGGGTTGCGTCTCCCCTCGGCCTGTGGACAATGTTGTAATCATACACTTGTACACAGATTCCAAATCTTTCAATACACTGGGTCATTTATGTGTGGGGGTCCCCAAACAGCGACAAGGGGGCTTGATGGTCGGTAATGTGAGAAACCAAAGGGTGTCTCACCCGCTAATCCTTGGGGACCTGTCATCCAGGTGGCCAGGACACAGCCATCGCTTTTAGATCCAGTTCCTGGGGGTGGACCTGTGCAGGAGGATCACCTTGGTGAGGGGTCTTCAGGAAGTAGGGGTGAGAAGGCTGATGGTGAGACATGGTATTCCCCCCATTTTTGTTCATCTACCCCATCATATTTTGTAGGATTTTCTAAAGTCCCAACTCCCCCCGCCTTTTAGGTTGACCGAGAGCAAACAGACTAACTCTTTCACATCGTACTGGACATGTCCCGTTAATCGGGTCAGGCAAAGTCAGGCACTTTACCCTAAATTCATACACCTGATACCAGTTAGCTCTCCTCGCATGAATAAAAGGTAACACCTCAAGACATACTCTGAGCAAGGCAGAACACGAGTACAAGCAGAACTTCCAGGATGAACGCACACCTACTGGAGCAGAGCAATGGACCAAGGAACAAGAGCAGCGGGCCGAAAACCCCAAGGCTTCCCTAGTGGAGGTTGTTGCCTCCAGACCGTGAAAGACATGTGGAGAAAGCCAGATCCCACAAGTGAAGATTGCATTGTGTTTCAAGGACACCAGCGACCCTCCCAGGTAAACGGCAAAGTTGGGGCAGCGAGGCCAAGCCTGTGGTACTAAGCTTGACTTATGAATTGGAAATAGTAAAACAAGAAAGAAGCGCACACAGGAGGTGAGTTGGCAAGCGACCTGAGAGATCGGTGTGTGTCAAAGTGAATGAAGTAGCAACATCATATCACAAGTGAAGGCTGCACGCATGTGGATGAGACGTGAAGAATGGTAGACCTGTGTAGGAACTTTGAAGTAAAAGGCAGCTGTGAGATCAGCGATACTAAGTAACGGAGTGGTCCGATGAAGGGAAGTAGCCCATCTGAAAGTCTCAGCGAAAGGTACATTGTTTCAAACTATAAAGCGAAACTGTATTAAGCAAGAATAAACATGAACTTTGAATCAAAATGGTCCTGTGGTGGTCTGTAAGAGCCACACACATTTGAAAGTCTTTGACTTCTGAAAGGGGTCTGAGCCTGTTTGAGGGAAACCCGAAGTATGTAAAACTTGGGGAAGGGGGTTCCGTCCAGTTTGTGTTGTATTGTGACGTGAGAGGTCTGAGCCTGGCAGAGGGGGATCCACATGAACTGTGTGCTGTAAGGTTCTGAGCCCAGCAGAGGGGGACCTTCTTGAACTGTGTGCTATAAGGACTGAGCCCGGCAGAGAGGGACCATTGAGAACTTTACGTTGGAATATGATTTTTGCCAAGAACAAGACTTTAACTGTAAGGCCAGGCAGACCTCGATCCGCGGCTTTGAACTGCTTAGAGTGTTAGAAACTGAGACAGAGTGTGCCATCCTGCCTACAAGGACATCCTTACTCTGTGAGGAGGAGAGCTGGTTCAACTACCATTATTCTTCTGAACACTGATTTTCCTTTTGCAAACATTTCTCCTTTTTACACTTTTTGTACAAGAGATAGGGCAGGCATCAGGTTTTGTTAGCATAGGCCATTTTGATTTTACAAACTCCACTACGACTGTTTTGTTTATGTTTTGATGGTCGAGACTAATCCCATCTTAGTTATTGGGCAGAATAGGACTTTCTCCAACCCCAACATTTTCGATGAAGGTTTTACAAATTGTATCCATTGTCAGTGTCATACTTGTGATACCATGCTTGCCATACAGTAACCAAGGTGAAACGTTTCCTGATAATGAAGTTGTGTAAATGTTCACAGGCACAGACGGGCACAAGGCTTTCTTTCTCTGCCTGTAAGTAAGCCCTCTCTGTGAGCGAGAGGGCTCTTCTGGCATGGGCCACAAAGGGTTTGGTTTACCCATGTTCTGCTTCAGTCGGGGTGAGTATGGCCCCTTGCCCCACCAGGCTCGCATCAACAGTGATCTCTATGTGCCAGGAGGGGTCAAAGTATTCTAACCACCTGGCTTCGGCCATGGCATTCTTTACATCCTCAAATGCTCTTTGGCATTCTGTCGACCACTGGAACATAGTATCCTTTAGCAGTAGGCGTGTGAGTGGCACTGTTTGCCTGGCATAGTTCGGGAAATATCTAGCGCAGTATCCCGCCATGCCGAGGAACGAGCAGATGTAAGCATGGGCGGCGGGAGACATGCTATGGTGCTCACCTTGTCGGGATCAGGGGCCATGCCCGCATCAGAGAACACATGTCCAAAGAATCAAAGCTTCCATTTGTTGATATTACACTTCTCCAGATTTAAAGTGACTCCTGTGGCCTGCAGTGCCGCACAGACATCTAGTAGAACCGCCTGGTCATGCTCCTTCTGGGAGGTGCCATACACCAAAATGTCATCGCTGTAATTGAAGGCAGATTTGATGGGGAGGATGACTTGACGAATGTCCTCCTTAAAATGGAGAATGTGGTGATGCCTATGTAGTCTGGGTGTAACTGATGATACCCCTGGTTGAGGTCAAGTTCAGAGAACGTGGTGGCTCTATTGAGTCGGACGATCATGTCCTCGATGTCGGGGCCAGGGTGTCACTCCCGTTGGATGGCGGTGTTAGTCACTCTCATGTCGACACATAGTCTTATGTGACCCCCTTCCTTGGGAACTATAACCAGCCGTTAAATCCATGGCATGAGGCCTACGGCTTTCTCAATGATGTCACTTTGCAGGAGTTGGTGGAGTTCTTGTGAGACTGCAGCCTGGAAATTAAATCCCACTCTGTGGGGAGGCTGTGGGGCTAGCCACACTGAGCGGTCTATGTGCAACTTAATAACGACTCCTTTGAGCTTGCCAAGACAGAGGAATAGCTGTGGGACCTTGAGATTGATGGCGTCTTTGGAGAGTGTAAGCGATATTCAATCAACACTACAGCTAAGTGAATGCCTAGTCTGGGATGCTGAGGAAAACCCTTATTGATGTATTTTTATATTCAGTTCAGTACTCTGGAGGACAACCCTTGTATAACACCCCCCTCTTAGAATCCCCCTGACCCCACTGAGCCAAGAAGTAGGTTTGTTGTGCAAATTAAAAGGTTTATTTGAAAAATTAAACAATATATATATATATATCACACTTTTATAATAAATTAATATCTGATAGTACACTGAGACATATGATGTGGATCCACAATGGGTAATGTTACAGTGGTACACTTGATTACTTAGGAGTAGTATAGAGGATGAGGTAGCTGAGAGTGCATTTATGGCTTCAAGGACAACGCAATGATGAATGAAATGCAGTACAGAAAATAACTTGATACGGCTTCCACAAAAGGCAATGTAATCACTTTTCCTTGACAATTCACCCCCCCTTTGCAATACAAGAAATGGAAGGAGAGCACACAGTCTTCAAGAATCCCAACAAATCACACTTTATAATGCAATACACAGTTCCAGTTCCCCCAGCAAGCTTACAGAAAACAGGGATGAGTTTAAAACACAGGCGAATTACTTTAATGTGGTTTGCAAGGAAGTAAAAAGGTGCTAAAATTGCTTTTAATTCCCTCTAGAGGTTCAGGGTAGGTGATGGCTACTTTATATTAGTTCAGGATCACTTTAACAATACTCTATGAATGATTAGCAGATTGCAAACGGATTTTAGCAAAGAGAAGCAAAAAGCTGCTGATTTCTACAGATGAAGAAATCGGGCCAAATCGCAAATCGCGGTAAATTACGCGAGTGCGTGTCTCGCGATTACGGGAAAAGTAAAGCAGTAGGAAGTCGGTTCTAGGTTCGTTGGAAAGCCTAGATTCTAGGCTTTCAGATGAAAGTTAAATTACGTTCCTAGCCCAAACGGTTCCAGAGATACGGACGATTAAATAAAGGTAGTTTTTCGGATTTAAAGTAAACTCAAAATGACAGGTGACAGCTTGCAGCTGCAGAATTGACAGGTGACAGTTGTGCAGCTTTAAAAATGACAGATGACACGATTTCTAGGAGGCAGTTCTACTTAGGTTAAAATAGTTTGGATTAGATTATTTTAACTAAGAGATTGGTTCTGCACAGTTCTGCTAGGTACTCACAATATAAATTTAAACTAGGCCTCGTCATGGATCTGGTCAACACGTCCGGATGCGGTTCTGGCTGCTCGGCGGGTCAATCAGGCACCGGTTCTGCTCACAGCGATCTGGGTCAGCTCTGCTCTGCTGGTCTAGCCTCTCTGGATTCTGGATGTAACACTGCTTTCTGGGTACTGCTACAGGTTCTTGCAAAAATTCTCGGCAAAACTTCAAACAGCTCGCCCGGCTGTTGAATAGTTTGGTTAGTTTTGAGGCCTGCTGAAGAGGATTCAGCTGGTGGATTCAGGCCTCTCTGCTACAAATTCTAGAGTTAATTTCTGCTACAGGTTCTGGAGATTGATGGATTTGAAGTCTGGATCTCTGGATGTGAAGTCGTCAGTCAGCATGCTCCGCAGCAAATGGAATTGAATGTCTCTACCTGTCCCAGCAGTCTCTTTTTATGTGTTTTGAAAATGGGTGTGTGCCTGGGCGTAGCTAAGCCTGCCCCTCTCTACTTGTCATTGGCCCAAGTCTCCCCTCTCCCATGATTGGGGGAAGGAAATGGATTGTCATCATGATGAGGTCTGTTTATGGGTCAGAGGATCCTCCCCTGGTCAGATTGCACACACATCTATATTTGATTCAAATACATCTTTATCTATCTACCATTTTTCTAATATTATAGGTCCAGTTAACATATTTTCTGTAGCACCAAACCATCCGATCCCTGTCTTTGTACGATGTTGTGTCCACTGATGACAGAATTCTCCCCTTTTCATCCAGATAACGACCTCTAAACCTTTCCAGATTTTACACAAATGTGCACCAGGGATATGGGTTACAGATGATAAAGTGTCAGATTTTTAACATGCATACATTTGGAGTGAGACCCTATTTTCCGCTAGCAACCCCCCAGAATACACCACAGGGTCCTAACGCCTCTTAAAATGTTCACAGAAAAATCACAAAAATAATGATATTACTTATATAATTCTGACAAGTCCGCACTATGAGTTATCTATCTTTTTAAAATTATGCTCTGGTCAAAAAGGGGTGTGGCTTCCCACATCACAGGGTGGAATAACTGGTTTATCCACTTCCCCCAAGCCAGCTTGTTCACAGAGGCACAGCTGCCCCCCAGTTTCTCCCAAGAGGAAGCTATTTTACGACGCCCTCAATATAACATTTGCCTGAGTCAAGGAAGTTGCATTGTTCGGTCCCTTCCAGTTCCCAGGTGCTCCACCCCTAATCTAATCAGAGAGGTGTCAACTCCTTTTGGCAAGGGGCGGCAGGATGCAGCTAGGCCTGGGACGAGTGGCTGTTGATCCAGATTCAACTCCTGTCGGGGGTAGTTGTCAAGCAGAATTCAGTTTCATTAAGCCAGGTTTCAGCTAAATGTCACTTTTTGTTCCAAGTTTTCTACATTCAAATCAAACTGACAATTTTTACCTATAGATTAAATAATTACTTCCTTCAAGTCATTTCAGAATATAGTTTTACATTGTATCCACCTCTTAGCAAGTCTTTCCTTGGTCTGGTTTTGTTTCATTTGTTCAGTTTTACACAAAAGTCTGGTGGTTTTAAAACGCCGGCTTTCTCATAGTGGTGAGTACTGGTAATGCAACCATTTTTGGGATTAAGTGACTCTGAGCTACACCCAGCGGCCAGTTAGCAAGCTGTGTGGAAAAGGAAGGAGAGAGGGATAGATCGGAGAGAGAGGTTAGCACGGTAGAGGGAGAGGAAGGAAGAGGAGAAGAGGAATGTCTTAAGGAGTTTCCGAAAGGAGATCAGGCTCAAGACGTATTCTCATATGAGAACATACTCATGTTTGCTAATGATACTATAGGAAAACATGTATATGTTTGTTCTGCCAATATATGGCAGTATCTCCATGTAAGAACATACTGCAGTTGACTTTACCATTACAAATGCATGCCAATGTATGGCATGTCCACAATGGCTGCACTAAAATACCAGTCGAACTACATAATAACGCTTATCATTCCTGCTTCATTAAAGATGCCCAACACAAATTGTCATACCGCAATAAGAAATGCCTAGACCGGTTGTATAGAAGTGACAGTCTTGCTTCAAAATAACACTTATCATGCTTGCATTACCAAATATGCCCAATACAAAATGTCATACCACAATAAGAAATTACTAGACTTGCTGCATAGAAATGTCAGTCTAGCTCCATAACATCACTCATGCTTGTTTAACCAATGATGCCAAACACAAAATGTCATGACACAGTTAGAGTAATGCCACTGTTCTGCTTGCTTTTTCAAAGATGCCCAATACAAAATGGCATGCCTCAGTAAGAAATGGCTTGACTGCTTGCATAATAAATGACAGTCTTGCTTCGTAATAACACCTATCATGCTTGCTTTATCAAAGATTCGTAATACAAAATGTCATAGCGCAATATGAAATGGCTAGACTGGCTATCATAGATGTGTAGTAAAAAATTCCATCTCAAATACCGGCCAGTCACCAGGTAAGAGTAGAAACACCTGGGGCCAGATTAGAGAAACCTTACACATGTGCAAGTGCAATTTTGCGTGGTATAAGCACTAGAGGAAAGTTTACTCTAGCACGAAAACATTTCAGCCATATTAGAAAACCTTGGCCTAATTCCAAGTGCAATTTTATATAGTATTAGCACGATGAACAAGGTTTGCCCTTGGTTAGAAACATATTCCTCCAATGCATTTTTGCACCAGGGCAAAGTTTGACCTATGGCTAATATGGAATGTTATTAGCACTAGGGGAAAGTTTACCTTACTGCTAACATGGAATCGTTCAGATTGCCTGAGTACTAATATGGAATGTGTGATGCTGGAAATGCATCAGAGGGACAGGGCCTCCGTATCCTTGTCCTTTACTGCTTTTTATCATATGTTCTGTCGTGTTTTCCGCACAGGAGTTCATGTGGGACTCCTGGCGTTGCAGCTCTCTCTCTTTTGTTTTGGTGAACGGACCTGTGGGATACCCTTATGGCACCCATGGGTGGGGGTACAACCCTGTGCCCCTAGTGTATATTTTTGGGCACCTGTGGGTGGCCCGCAGAGCAGGATATGGGCTGGTGGCAGCTCCATGCTGAATGTGACACGTGCGCGGAGTATCCTCCATTTTGGGGATACCCCGGCCCTGCCATTAGGATCAGTTGATTCCTGATGGAAAACAAGATGGCCCCTACCTATTACCTTGTTTTCCCAAAGTCCTGGGATGCCCTGACTCTGTCCCTTCCCCCTGACTGGCTGTTGGGTGGAAATGCCATATATGGTGTTGTTGCGAAGGCCCGGCCAGACTAGCTGTAGCCTTCCCAGTGATGTATGTTGTGGGTACCTCCTGTGGGTGGGACCCGGGTGAATAGAGTGTGTGACGAATATGCATTCTGTGTTGTGGATGTCTAGTATCTGGTGGTTGACACAATGACTGAGACAGCCCTGCCCGAAACCGGTATGAATGCAGTTTGGAGTGTTGAATGGCTCGGTACTTGTCCCAATACACAGAACTTGTTGTGAGTGTCTGGAGAGAAGTGAATGGCCTGAATACCTTGTGTGCCTGATTGGCTGCCTGCCTGCATGAATGCCCTTAGTCGTGATTGGATGCCTGAGTTTGACCCAGCGGAATGAATGGGAGATCAACAGTATATCTGGGGACCTCTCACTGCTAGGAATCATGTTCAGAAGCTGAAGTCCACTATGACGAGTAACTGGAGTAACTGAAGCTTGACCTTGAAGTCCCACTGGATAAGAAGAAGTGCTGTTGCTCTCCTTCACAATCTGAAAGCTGCTGTGTCTACAGGGACTGACCCAGAGAGGACCTGGTAAGGCACCCTCTTCCCGAGCTACGAGGGACCATCGTGCACAGCTGATCTTTGCCAAAGCTCCCTGGTAGACAGACCTTCGACAGGCTGCCGACCAGAGACAGGGACTGCTGAGGAATCTCAAAGAGAAGCACCCGGACTGTTGTCCGCCCCTGTCGACGAATGTTTGCCTAAGAACTTCATTTGATCATCGGACGCTCTCGTCTGCATCGTCGCCCGCTTTATCCCGCTGGAGAAGGCCCGACTGTCGATGCGCCAAGGAGCATCCGCCGGTGGGTTTCCCGCCACCTAAGGACCACAGAGACGCCGACGACTCGACGCCCTTGCTGGGCCACAGTTCTTCCTCATCTCGTTGCGGTCCAGAACTATCATCACCGAGGTGCCCCGCACACCTCTTCCTTGCAGGATGCCAATGCTCTGTCGTCAACGAGCACCTCTAATAACGAAGCTGCCACTTCACGGCCGTAGTTCAACCTGTTCGCCATCGGACGTTCGACGACCCGTGACTCCTGCCTTAAAGGGAGGGCACTCAAGAAGGGCTGTCAATTCCCCGACACCGAACGCTGAGTTCCTCAACGCCTCTCGACGATCCGTGGCTCCTGCTTTAAAGGGAGTCACTCAAGAAGGATTGGTCGACGCATCTTCGGAGAACTATACTCCACCAGGTACATTGGGGGGTAAAACCTTAATAGGAGGAAATAAGACTACCGTTTCAACCATTTTACGTTCCTGTCTATCTCTATTGCTGGTTTCCTCGTTATTGATCTGTGTGACATTTTAACCGTACAGTTGATGCACTTTAATGAGATTCGATAACATTGGTGGTACCACTTTAGAATTGTATATATTTATCATTGTTGACTTCCGAGTACAAAGTGCATTATTGTGATTGTGAACATACCTTTGAATATGAATTATTCAATTATTCAGTAATACAGTGTGTGGACATTCCTTTGTGGGGGTTCGGGGACTACACTGCACTTAAGAACCAGCCCGCATCACCTCCTGAGAAGCTAGGCCTTGATTGCTCGTCCATTGCTACCAAATAGAGAATCTTGGCTGGGGTCCTCTGTGCCTCTCCTCTACCATATAGAGAGCGGAAGTGCAGACACCCCCTACCAGTCTTTACACTGGTGGCAGCGGTGGGATGCTTATGGTTTTAAGAATCAGTGTATAACCGTGCCACTTACAAAATATCTGCACTTTATTAAATTAAGGTTTGGGTGTGTACAAAATAACTGCATTACAAGCAATGGAGTCTATTGCAAATGGTAAATTGACTCGGATGAGCTTAGAGGCTCTCCAGAGTGCTTGTGAAGTCTGGGAGTTAGACTTTGTGGATAAGTCTAGGGCAGAGTGGTAGCTGCCCTGGTGGACTACCAGACCGATGGTGAAACTCTTGTTGCGGGGGGAATGCAACCAATGAGGACTCTGCCCCTGGGGTTTCTACTGAATCTGTTTCTGGGAATGCCACCATTTCTGCTGCCTCTATTCCGAACCCCAGCAATTCCTTGGAGCTTGAGATATTAAGGGTGAAATTGGCCTTTGAATATCGCAAGTTGGAAATAGATACTGAGCTTAAGAAGGAGGAGCTGGCTCAACAAGTTGAACTCAAGAATAGGGATCTTGAACTCAAAGACAAGGACACTGAATGTCAGAGAATCCAGCTAGAGAAAGCTAGAGTGGAGACTTCAGCGAAATCCAGTGAGAGTGTCAGGTCCCCAGCAACTAAATTCATGAAAGATTTGGTTGGTGTGTTTGTGGAGGGTTCAGATATCCTCCAATGGATTAAAGTGTTTGAAATGGCTTGTGCAATTCATGATGTTGATAAAAGAGATTGGGCTAAGTGTTTGTTAAGCAGAGTGCCTCAAACTGGATATGACTGTATTCTGAAGCTGAGTGTGGAAGAAAGGGGTCAGTATGAGTGTATGAAATCTGCTTTGATTGCCAAGTTTGGCAAGACACCTACCCAATACCTTAAAAGGTTCAGGGATTTTAAGAAAAGAGAGAATGTGTCTTGGGTTGACTGGGTGAGTGCTGCGCACATGAACATGATGGGGTGGATTGATGGTTACAAGGTTAACACTTTTGTTGAATTGTCTCACCTCTTGCTTACTGAGCATTTTTCTGAAGCCTGTTCACCAGAGCTGCGTCAGTATGTTGCTGACCAGAACATTTTGGATCCCTTTAAGCTGGCTAGGTTGGCTGACAATTGGGTCACCCACCGGGTGTCCCCTAAGGACTCCAGTGGGAAGGACAAGGACAAAGAAAAGGGGGCCTCTCAGAAAGCTGAGAAGTCCCAAAAGCAGTCACAGTGGGGTCAACCTAAACCCTCCTCTCCGAAGACCCAAAAATCTAGTGGGGATAAGTCATCTGTGGGTGGGAATAAGAGTAGTGGTCCACCTGCTGCAAAGCAGGCTCCCGGTGGTTCCAGTACCGTACCCCGCACTCCCGGCACGTGTTGGGATAGTGGGGCTCTGTATCATAAAAGGGGTGACTCCAAGTGTAAAGGTAAGGCACTCGGAGTACAGGCTGTCAGCCTGACCTACCCTTACCCCATGTCTGAGGTAGAGGCCACTGTCCTCCCCTCCTCTGCAGGAATCACATTTGGTGCTCCTGTAGAGGTTTCGTTAGTGTCCCTTGGGGCCTGGGACCAGTACGCAGAAGTACTGGCGACTATCCCCCAGAACACCCGTAGGTTTTTGAGAAGTGTCCTCCTGAATGGCCAGCCTTCTACTGGTTTGAGAGACACTGGGACAAGCATGACAGTGGTGGACAGGACCCTGCTCAAGCCAGAGGACTATGTAGGTGCTCCACTGAGAACCACCAGGTTAGCTGGTGGGCCTCCCAAATTATTGCCTGTAGCCCGTGTCACACTCATAATTGGAGACAAGACAGCAAAGCTTCCTGTCCTGGTTCAGGACAATGTCCCGGCTAACATTCTGTTAGGTAATGATCTAGTGGAGTTGGGATTGATCGCGGATGGTCTTCCCATGACTGCTGCTGTGGTCACTAGGTCACAGGTGACACCGGGTCTGGCTGTGAGTCAGGTACCTGAGCTGAAGGCGCGGCCTAAGGCAAGACGAAGGATGAGCAAGAAGGCCACCTCTGTGGAGGGAGCTCCTTCTCTTCCTGCTGTTCCTGCAGCACCCATTGGGATCCATGCTCCAGACGGGCTGGGTCCAGTGGTTAACCCCTTCTCAACTCCTGTGGGAGAAGAGCCAGAATACTCTCCTGTGGGAGAGGTTCTGAACCCGGAGGATCATCCCGATCTTCAATGCTTGTTAGCTGAAGGGGGACCCTCCCGGGCAGACTTCTGTAAAGGACAGAGAGAGTGTCACTCTCTCGAGGGTCTGAGAAAACAGGCCCTGTCCCAGGCACAAGGAGAAGTGCCTAGGACATTCTGGATTTATTGGGAGGGTGAGCTCCTTGTTAGTGACCCCACTAAGCCTGAACCTGGTGCCCTCAATAGGTTGGTGGTACCCCAGGTTTACAGGCCCTTCCTACTGCAGTTGACGCATGAGGTGCCCTTAGCTGGTCATCTTGGTACCAAGAAGACTAAGCAGAGGCTCTCTGCCCATTTCTACTGGCCCCGGATGGGAGTTGAAGTGGAGTCCCACTGCAGGACCTGCCCAACTTGTCAGTTGTCTGGCAAGACTGGAGGCAGTGTCATTGCCCCACTGCAGGCATTGCCAGTGGTTGGCACACCATTTGAGAGGGTGGGCATCGACATTGTCGGTCCCCTTGACCCTCCCACGTCAGGTGGACATCGGTTCATCCTGGTTTTGGTAGATCATGCCACCAGGTACCCTGAGGCTATACGCCTTCGGACTGTTACTGCCAAGGTAGTTGCCAGGGCTCTCCTGGGCATTTTCACCTGTGTTGGATTCACCAAGGAGGTTGTCTCTGACAGAGGATCCAACTTCATGTCTAGTTACATGAAACCCATGTGGAAAGAGTTTGGGGTAACATACAAGTTCTCCACCTTTCACCACCCCCAGAACAATGGTCGGGTTGAGAGATTTAATAAAACTCTCAAGGGCATGCTAGGTGCTTTGGAAGAGCCCCTAAGGAGGAAATGGGATCTCCTCCTGCCTTGCCTGCTGTTTGCTTACAGAGAAGTACCTCAAGAGGGTGTTGGTTTCAGCCCCTTTGAGTTACTCTTTGGACATCCCGTGAGGGGGCCCCTTGCCTTGATCAGAGAAGGTTTGGAAGCCACCCCTCCCGGTCCCGCCAAGCAAGTGGGGGACTATGTGTTAGGCCTCAAACGGAGGATGACACAGATGATGGGTCAGGCAACAGCAAATCTCAAGGCCAGCCAGGAATTGAACAAATACTGGCATGACCTTAAAGCATCGCAAGTGGATTGGACTCCAAGACAGGAGGTCCTCATGATGGAGCCTACCAAGCCTCGGGCATTGGCAGATAAATGGACTGGACCCTTCAGGATAATCTCCAAGATGGGCAAGGTCAATTATCTGGTTGACATGGAATCCCAGGGGTAGCCCCTCAGGTATTCCATGTTAATAGGCTCAAGCCTTTCCACAGGCGAGCCGAAGTGTCATGCCTCTTGCTGGCTTCCGAGCAAGAAGAGGATGAGAGTGAGCCCCTTCCTGATTTGCTGCATAGCAAACCTCAGGATGGCTCAGTGGAGGGAGTGCATCTCTCTCCAGATTTGACAACAGAGCAGCAGAGGGCCTGCAGGACTTTGCTCCAGCAGTATGCCTCTCTGTTTTCGCTGACGCCAGGCCTTACACCATGGTGTAAGCACGAGATTGACACTGGTTAAAGTTTGCCTGTCAAGAGCAGGAGCTACCGAATGTCAGATACGGTTAAGAACCACATCCAGGCTGAGGTCACCAAGATGTTGGATCTGGGTGTTATTGAACCCTCAACCAGTCCCTGGTCCAGTCCCGTGGTCCTTGTCCCCAAGGCAAGTTCCCAGGCAGGTACCAAGGATTGGAGGTTCTGTGTGGACTACCGAGGAGTCAATGCCATCACCAAAACTGACACGCACCCATTGCCCAGGGCTGATGAGCTCGTGGACACCATAGGTGCTGCCAAATTTGTGAGCACCTTTGACCTCACCTCAGGCTATTGGCAAATAGCTCTGACGGACCATGCCAAGGAAAAGACGGCGTTCTCAACACCAGAGGGACTCTATCAGTTTAGGGTCATGCCTTTTGGGTTGAAGAATGCCCCTGCCACCTTCCAGAGATTGGTGAATCATGCTCTCAGTGGGCTGGAAGCCTTTTGTGTGGCTTATTTAGATGACATTGCCGTCTACAGTTCCACTTGGGAAGAGCACTTGACACATCTGGGTAGAGTGTTGCAGGCCTTGAAAAGGGCTAACCTCACTATCAAGGCCACCAAGTGCCAGATAGCTCAAGGGAAAGTCACGTATCTTGGTCATGAGGTAGGAGGGGGTCAAATCCAACCTCTCCCCAGTAAGGTACAGGATGTACAGGACTGGGAGACTCCCACTACTCAAACTCAGGTGAGAGCCTTCTGGGGCCTCACTGGGTATTATCGCAATTTCATGGCGGACTATGGAACCACAGCTGCACCACTGACAGCTCTGACTTCACCCAAACAGCCTAGGAAGGTTAATTGGACTGAAGACTGTCAGAGGGCCTTTGATGGCTTGAAAAAAAGGCTGTGTAGGGCACCCGTGTTGTGTGCGCCTGACTACAGCCGACCCTTTATCGTCCAGACGGATGCCTGCGACACCGGAATTGGAGCTGTCTTGTCCCAGTTAGATGACAAAGGGAGAGAACATCCTATCATATTCATCAGTAGACAACTCAAGGGTAGAGAACTTAGGTGGGCTACTGTTGAAAAGGAATGTTTTAGTATAGTTTGGAGCCTTAGGCGTTTTAGGCCCTACCTTACGGGGTCTACCTTCAAGGTCCAAACAGATCATAAGCCCCTGAAGTGGCTTATGCAGATGAAGGGTGAGGATCCGAAACTGCTCAGGTGGTCCATTAGCTTGCAAGGGCTAGACTTCACCATAGAGCACAGACCAGGGAAGAGTCACGATAATGCAGATGGTCTTTCCAGAAGGTATGTTGACCATCTGGATGAGGGTGTCTATCCCGTGGGAGATTAGGCACCATCCACCTGAGTCTGGGGGGGGCGACTGTGAGGCTGGAAATGCATCGGAGGGACAGGGCCTCTGTATCCTTGTCCTTTACTGCTTTTTATTGTATGTTCTGTCATGTTTTCCGCGCAGGAGTTCATGTGGGACTCCTGGCGGTGCAGCTCTCTCTCTTTTGGTTTGGTGAACGGACCCGTGGAATACCCTTATGGCACCCATGGGTGGGGGTACAACCCTGTGCCCCTAGTGTATGTTTTTGGGCACCTGTGGGTGGCCCGCAGAGCAGGGTATGGGCTGGTGGCAGCTCCATGCTGAATGTGACAGGTGCACGTAGTATCCTCCATTTTGGGGATACCCCGGCCCTGCCATTGGGATCAGTTGATTCCTGATGGAAAACAAGATGGCCCCTGTGGCCTCTTGCTTTCTATTACCTATTACCTTGTTTTCCCAAAGTTCTGGGAAGCCCTGACTCTGTCCCTTCCCCCTGACTGGCTGTTGGGTGGAAATGCCATATATGGTGTAGTTGTGAAGGCCCGGCCAGACTAGCTGGAGCCTTCCCAGTGATGTATGTTGTGGGTACCTCCTGTGGGTGGGACCCGGATGAATAGAGTGTGTGACGAATATGCATTCTGTGTTGTGGATGTCTAGTATCTGGTGGTTGACACAATGACTGAGACAGCCCTGCCCGAAACCGGTATGAATGCAGTTTGGAGTGTTGAATAGCTCGGTACTTGTCCCAATACACATACCTTGTTGTGAGTGTCTGGAGAGAAGTGAATGGCCTGAATACCCTGAGTGCCTGATTGGCTGCCTGCCTGCATGAATGCCCTTAGTCGTGATTGGATGCCTGAGTGTGACCCAGCGGAATGAATGGGAGATCAACAGTATATCTGGGGACCTCTCACTGATAGGAATCGTGTTCAGAAGCTGAAGTCCACTACTACGAGTAACTGGAGTAACTGAAGCTTGACCTTGAAGCCCCGCTGGACGAGAAGAAGTGCTGTTGCTCTCCTTCACAATCTGAAAGCTGCTGTGTCTCCAAGAACTGACCCAGAGAGGACCTGGTAAGGTGCCCTCTTCCCGAGCTACGAGGGACCATCATGCAGAGCTGATCTTTGCCAAAGCTCCCTGGTAGACAGACCTTCGAAAGGCTGCCGACCCGAGACGGGGACTGCTGTGGAATCTCAAAGAGAAGCACCGGACTGTTGTCCGCCCCTGTCGAAGACCACCGTCGCTGACCGGAGCTGCCGTGTTCCCGTTTGCCTAAGAACTTCATTTGATCATCGGACGCTCTCGTCTGCATCGTCGCCTGCTTCATCCCGCTGGAGAAGGCCCGACCGTTGACACGCCGAGGAGCATCCGCTGGTGGGTTTCCCACCACCTAAGGACCACAGAGACGCTGACGACTCGACACCTTGCTGGGCCACAGTTCTTCCTCATCTCTTTGCGGTCCAGAACTATCGTCACTGAGGTGCCCCGCACGCCTCTTCCCTGCAGGACGCCAACGCTGTGTCGTCGACGAGCACCGCGAGGAACGAAGCTGCCACTTCCCAGCCGTAGTTCAACCTGTTTGCCGTCGGACGTTCGACGACCCGTGACTCCTGCCTTAAAGGGAGGGCACTCAAGAAGGGCCGTCGATTCCCTGACACCGAACGCCGAGTTCCTCGACGCCTCTCAACGATCCGTGGCTCCTGCTTTAAAGGGAGTCACTCAATAAGGATCGGTCGACGCATCTTCGGAGAACTCTACTCCGCCAGGTACATTGGGGGGGTAAAACCTTAATAGAAGGAAATAAGACTACCGTTTCAACCATCTTACGTTCCTGCCTATCTCTATTGCTGGTTTCCTCGTTATTGATCTGTGTGACATTTTAACCATACAGTTGATGCACTTTAATGAGATTCGATAACATTGGTGGTACCACTTTAGAATTGTATATATTTATCATTGTTGACTTCCAAGTACGTTATTGTGATTGTGTACATACCTTTGAATATTAATTATATAAAGACTTTGTTTTCAGTAATACAGTGTGTGGACATTCCTTTGTGGGGGTTTGGGGACTACACTGTAAGAACCAGCCCACATCACCTCCTGAGAAGCTAGGCCTTGATTGCTTGTTCATTGCTACCAAATAGAGAATCTTGGCTGGGGTCCTCTGTGCCTCTCCTCTACCATATAGAGAGCGGAAGTGAGGACACCCCCTACCAGTCTTTACAGAATGGTATTAGCACTAGGGCAAAATTTGCCCTGGTGCAAAAATGCATTGAAAGTATATGCTCTTTGCACTTGAGCAGTTTGTATCCTAGTGCCAATACCATGCAAAGTTTCACTTGCCATGGTGCAAAGGTTTTCCAATTTCGCCCCAATGTTTTTTGCACTAGGTGTTAATAACGTGCCAAATTGCACTTGTACCGTGCAAAGTTTCTGTAATCTGGCCCCTGTACTACACATAGATGATTATTCCGCTCAACCCCAAATCTCTATCCCTGGGGCCCCCACGTTTCTCCTAATCCCCTCTATCTATCCCAGCTCCTTTGCTACCTCCACACCCTTACTTTTAATTCCCTGAATGTAGCCCCTATTTACAGTACTTTGATGCATCCTATCTAGCTTCCTGCTTTATAAATGCAATGCTATCTTGCATTTCTATAGCACTCCTGCCATAGTTCATGGTGTTGCATGTGACAGTTAAACATAAAAACCTACAGCACATTCCATCCTAACCTCAACCAATGGTGGGTCTTACAAGGGAGAAAGAGGTTGAGATGCCATACATCTCTATTTGACTCACGTTCACAACTACATCAGCTGTAGGAAGTGTGAGGAGTAAGGAATGATACTCGGACACAAGTAAGACATGATTTTGGCTAAAAACTTTTATTGCATTTTGGCTAAAGACTTTTATTAGATCATAACAGGGTGTTTGGAAAAGGCCTCACTGTGCCTGCACTGGCAAGTTTCCCTACCTAAACTCAAAACTAAGGATCTGTCAGTATCAGAATGTCAAAAATAAAACTATGCTTTGTCCAAAGTACTATTCTGACCCTCAAATTCTAAACAAATTAATTCTAAAATGAAAACAATAATGTCTTTGGCCTTCAGTGTTTTTTAAATGTTCAAAAGAAATTAAATGTGTATAACTTCCACAAAAAGAAGTCTCTCAAGGATAGATAACCTTGCTGCAGAGGTTTCTCCACTTCCCTGGATTCTTCGTCACTTTCTTGTGTTACAAATAACAACAACAGTTAACTTCAAGCTGATTGTCTTTCTTTTATGTGTGATCAAAATACTTGGTGTACTCTCCTGCCAGGATTTCTAGTTCCCAAGTCTCTTAAACCAACACAGCCTTCTTGCTATTTCTTATCTTATTAACGCCCAACTTGCCTGGTGTATTTCCCTACCAGGACTTCATTTACACATTTGCAACTGTCTGGTATACTCTCCTGCCAGGCTTTCTGGATTCACACCCGTCCAATTGCCTGGTATACTCTCCTGCCAGGGCTTCTTGAAAGCACACACTTGTAACTGCCCGGTGTACTCTACTGCCAGGCATTTCTGTAATCCTGTACTTGGAACTATCTGGTTTACTTTCCTGCCAGTGCTTTTCATGTGTAAGCTCCTGCTCACTCCCCCCCCCCTCTGATGGGTCTGCCACTTAGCCTTCTTATCTAAAATAGGTGGCTTCTTATATATGGGCTCTTTATTGTCTCTCTCTTATACTTGCAACATGCATTGACAAACTTGAAAGTGTCTCCCCTTAGAAAACTGCTCTTTCAGTCTTTCTCGCTCCCGTTTCATAAACCATTCCTTTTCTCGCTTTGTTTCCCTATTTGCAATTACTTCAGTTTGGCTTAGCCGCCGGTACTCCCAGGTGCTCTCTCTCTCCCTTCACGGACTCACTGGTTCTTCTTGGCATTTGTTGTTGCTTCTGCGGTCTGCCGGCGACTGTCTTCTGCTTTCTGCTTTGTATGCGTTTCTCCAATGTTTTCCGGCTTCCTGGGGCTTCTGCTGCACTTGTCTGCTTCCCATGGAATTGCAGTGAGCAAAGTGTTGTTCTCCAATGCCAGTGAATGTCCAGGAGGCCTCCACTGCCTTCTCCCTTCAGGATTCTGAGCCATGTAGCTCCACAGACTTCCTTTAACACAGAGAGGAGCAATCCGCTCTTGCCAGCAGCCTCCCTCTATTTCTTGCTTTGGTGATTTATATGTCCTGGGAACCGGTGTGTGCTTACTGCCACTAGAGCGCTGCCTGTGCTCGTGGAGTCCTGTCTTCTGCATAACTCCACTCCTCTTCTTCGTCCCAGTGTTGTAGGGATTGTGGGAATCGTAGTCCCTTCCTGAAAACAGTGTATGAATATGTGCAATGGGTGTTAAATGCAAACTAGGTTTGGAAGACAAGTATGTGGTGTTGGGAAAGTATCTTGCACAATTTTACAAGACAGGTCAGATTCTGAGAGTTGGCCTTTGGAATGTAACAACAGATTCTTACTATTCTCCATGGGCGGAAGAGGGGAGGTATTTCAAAAGGCTATTAGAGCATGGGGAGTCAGAGAGGTATCTTCAGAAAGGAAAGGGAATATCAGGTATCACCCGATGATACCACCACCATCTCCAGGAGGTTGTCTCCCCCGTTGTGATCCTCCCTCATATAACCAGCCCCAGGGACAGCATCAGATAGCGGCTGCCATCCCCTGGCCACATGGGAGGAGTTCACCACTGGGAAACAAGTGATGATACAATCAGAATAATCACTGAAGCCTCAGTCACTGGCAACATAGGGCAAGCCTAATTTAAAGTTTTTAAGGGAAACAATCAGTATAACAGAAATGGCAAAAGTCAAGTGCAATTACTTTAACAGATGCTCAGCCCCAAGTGTTAGAGTAGTGAAGGCCATATCAATGGCACAGACTCAGGTCTCATGTGTCCTCAGGAAGCCACAACTTGCAGAGGAGCAACAGGCAAACAAAAGAATCAGGGTGGGCTGTTCAAATGATGGATCCGCTATGCTGCACCTGCCTGCCCAACCTCCTAGCTAACCTGTCCCTCCTTTCTGATGCAAGTCTTTTCCCCCCATTAAACCCACTCATTGGCTTCTAACGGTGTTGCTTCGAAAGGACTTTAGAGAGTGACTCCAGCAGGAGTCTCGTGTGTTGCAGAGGAAAGCATGGGTGCTCCCAGGCTGTATGTAGCCTATGTTTTAGATGGCGCTCTCAGGAGTGACTCCAGGCTGATGCAACAGCACTGAAGAGCAAAATTGAATGATCTCGGGCTGTAGCACATGCTATAGGTAGGCTTTAGGGAGTGACCCCATGCTGGAAATATTGGAGAGCGAAGTGTGACAGAACTGCCTTCACAACCCACCCCTAAAACCTCATCAAGGTGCCTGAGTATGTGCAGGCCCGCTCCCTACCACTTCTAACCTCAAAATGTCAGCAGCAGGGCCAAGGAGGACCATGACAAGGGAGGCTGCAGTACTGTGCCGGGAAGCCGGGAGAGTCAGCAGCCCCCTGCTGCTACAACACGAAGGCTGTGGAGCTGTGAGCCTATGCAACGAATCGCACAACACCAGCTGCAAGAGAGAGGGACACAACTGGGATACTCCACAAGTCAACTCAGTGTCCAGGCATAGAATGCGGCTCCCACAGCACAGATGATATGATAGGTAATTTACAACAGGCTTAATACCCAGAGATTTCTAAGCGCGGACTCGGGGATCGAACCCGTGTTGCTCTGTGTCCTCTTGTTTCCAGGCAAGCACGTTGCCCCTGAGCTATCCTCCCGAGAACGAGGAGGAGGTGGATAGTCCACTAACGCTTCAGGGGTTCATTTTTGTAAAGAAAGGCCTCCAGGAAGGCATGCCAACAATCCCAGTAAATCACCAGGGATTTGTAAAAATTGCATAAAAGGAGACCCAGACATGCGAGGACAGCAGTCCCCGTGAAGAACTTTGCTGGCCGTACTAGAAACACAGCAAGGCTATGTGAGAAAGTGGCAGAGCGTACAAGCCCTTATCAGCCCTCCCTAAGCCCTTCCCATCCCGTGTTACACCCCTCTGGAGACAGGTAAGCTATTGGATAAGTGGACCAATCCGGGGGTTGAGGAGGAGCCTGAGTGAAAGTTGGTGTGGGTTGTAGTTGATTGAGGCAGTAGACGGAGGAGGCCTTCCACCCAGAGGAGGATATCATGGAAGGGGTCTGGAGTTTACTGGAGAGAGGGGTCTGTGGAGTGTTTGTGCATTGGAGTGAGAAGTGAGGGTAGTAGGAGAAGAGTAAGAGGAGTTAGTAGTAGGTTGTGGTAGTAGTAGTGGTAGTAGAGGGTGGTGGCAATACTAGAGAGAGAAGGGAAGTAGTAGTAGAGAAGTGGTATTAGTGTTAGAGGGGAGTAGTATTAGAGAGAGGTGCTAGTAGTTGTAGAGAGGCAGTAGTAGGGGGAAGCAGTAGTGGAGTAGTAGTATCAGTGTTAAGGGCAGAGAGGTGGTAGTAGTAGCGTGGAGGTAGTAGTAATCGGGAAGCTTAATAGTAGCAAGGAGGGAGGCAAAGATAACAGGAAGGGGGTAGTAGAGTGATAGAGGTAGTAGTGGTGAGATCAAGAGTAAGAAGAAAAGTAACATCAAAGGGTGTAGGTACGAAGGCGGAGTGTAACATCAGAGGGACAGTAGAGCCATGGGGGAACGTATTGGGGCGCATTATAGGAGTGGGTCAGATGAGACAGCCCCTAGGAAGTTGGACAGCCATTGACTCAGAGAGAACACCAATAGATTAAGACAGATAGGGGTCACGTGGCGGTAGTAGTAAGCCCCTCCTTAGGACGCCTGGGCTAGGGAAGGGGAAAGCCAGTGGCGAGTAGGCAGAGGGCGACAGGCCTTGTGCCCAATTAGCCACTATTTTTGTAAAGACCCAAATAAACAGCCTTGGACTTAGAAAACAGCATCAGAGTGGTGTTTGTGGGGGATGGATGCCCCATCACAGTGGTGGATAGAAGGGAAGGTGAGACCCGAAGCTGAAGCTCATGTGCTGCATGGTGAGCATTCCAGGGGCACCAAAAATAACGACATGCATTTTTAGTGACACCTAAATAACGAAAACATTTAACATTTTATTTTTTAATTTTATTGGAGAGGGTCCTCCCCAAGCCCACCATTCCCCCCACTTTACTAGGCCCCCAAACTCCCACCCCTTTTTTGTATCCCTTACCCCACCCCCAAATATACTTTTATAAAAAAAAATCGACATTTGTTTCGTTCTTCAGGTGTCACTGTCATTATTTATTTTTCATTATTAACACTGCATACCCATTCCAGGTGATGGCTAATGAGCTGGGAGTAATATTATCAGTATTATTATTATTATTATTATTATTATTATTATTATTATTATTGTTAATATCTCTCATAAAATCCACACAACAAAACAGTGCATGCTGTGATTTATTCTTTATTAGTATATTTTCAGAATTAAAAAAAAAAATATTTAATCTTACAGTTGTAATAACCAGAGATGCTGGAACATAATCAAAATAAATGTGCTAGTCTATAATTCTGTAAGTGATAACGATCTCATTATATACAATATATTAGCAGGCACGTTTAAGCAAGACTCGTTATTTATTGTCATCATAGGATAATCATGTCTTCTTCAGGAGAGTTACATTGCTTAACTGCATAGAATTAGAATGTGTCTATCCAAAGCTGGCTATTAATACTTTGTGATATAAGCTGCACTGTGCAACAGTATTGCGTGGTTAATGGATTTAATCAGGTGTGCTCTCAGGTGGGCCATTGCCTCAGTGCTTAGGAATACTGTGCAGAAAACCAAGGGCAGTGGTGGGAGGCATCCTCCTTACTGCCCTGTGGCTACACTAATGTATAGTGCACAAGAGAATTACCCCTGTGCACACAGTGATTGAAGGCCAACAGGGGCAGGGCTGTTCAGGTTAGAGCCCATATGCTTCATGAGCTTGGATTCATAATAGACCTTTACTTTAGGACCATTACTATGCCTTGACCATAGTTCTGTGTCAATCTGATCCCATTGGCTGAAAGTGAAAAGTCATTTTATTGTGGTGAAACATAGATGTGTAAGAGTAATTGGAATCTAGAGGCCTCATTCCACAAATGCCGCCGCCGGTGGTAAGAAACCACCCCCTCAACCCTCATATGGCTCTGATAGTGACACAGCATTGTTAAGGGATAGGGGAGTTTTTGCCACAGTAGATTTCCTCGAAGTAGAAATAATCGGTTTTCTTTACAGCGGATTTTGCCGCAAAAATATGTGGGGTGTGGGTTTGGAGGTCTAAGGGGGACTGCGGTGGGTCTCCCCCCAAATATATTTGGGGTAACACCTTCCTGTAAAAATGAAATCGATGGTTTCTACTTTGATAAAAAACAATCGCATAGAACCAACTGTTAATACTGGCATTCCAGAACACCACTGACATTGCACGTTTCCCCCTAAAACTCATCAGACGGTGAAATACTTCAGCATAGTGCAATGAAGGTGGGGCGTGGCCAGCACGCATGGAGTGAGGACTGCTCTCCACGAAGCTCCTGCCCATGATCCTGAAGCGCGAACAATCGCGGCCGAAATAATGCACATTTGACGCTGAAACTCAGCTGAGCCATAGATGAACCACCTCTGGGGGACCGGCGAAAATACCGGAGAAAATCGGAGCAGATAACACCGAGAACGAAGCGTCCCGAAACTCCCCCCAAGACGTCCAAGATGGCGGCCGGACCATGGGACCCACGACGCTACGGCCTGCCGAGAGCGTAGGATCGAAGGGCGGACTGCGGCCATAACCACACTCCTCCACCAAGCACAGGAAGCGGACGATTGTCGGGCCCCTGCTGCATCGCCCCGAGGAGGGAGAACCTTGCGACAGCCAGAGAGCGAGGGGACCCGGCGCCGCCGCTAGCTGTCCCTGCCGGCCCGCCGGCGAGAGCACACGCGGAAGCGACACACCCGAGCATCGGTGTGGGCCCCAGCTGGAAACCCACGGATCACCCAGCCCGGGACAAGGCCTGGATTAGGAGAGGCAACCGCATCCCCGACCAGCACACCAGAAGTAAGTGCCTGCCATTACGAGCGGACACACGGCCACCCACCGGTGGGGGCCGCCGACCGTCCCATCAACTGCAGGGTGCGGCGGCGACCAACGCTCGGAACTGCTTCACACCACCTAACCCTGGGGGGAGCTATCATTCACCCAGCTACCCGAACTGCAAGCCCACGGACAATCCGCTGAGGGTCGCGCCTGGGGGGGGCGCCACGGACGGCCGATGACGCGGTTATAGCGGGACTGTGGAACCATCTAACCACCCCCCACGGCCAACGGGGGTGAACACGAGCACCAAGCCAGGGTGTGACTCAGCTCTGAAACGATCCCCAGAGGAGAGATCCTCATAACTCAACGTGGCCACTATCCATAAACTGGCACCGGTAAAACCAGAACCATCAGGCGGTGTAATGTCTCCTCCCAAAGGCAGATCAAAAAACATAACGATGGACGCATTTACTACCCCCAAACCGAAACAACAGATATCAAACGCGGAGAACAACATGGCCGAGGCGCCAACACCGACGGCAGACCCTCGTGACTCACAGATCCTTCAGGCAATCGCAGCACTGAGAACAACGGTAGAGGACATGAGGGGGGAGATAATATCAGACCTCCAATTAATAAGGCAAGATGCCCGAAACCTGGCTGAAAGAGTCACCGCCACAGAAGCCACTACACGTGAGACCTCAGAGGCGACGCAAGGACTACAAGCGAAGGTCAAAGCGCTAGAAACAACGGTGGCAAGACTAGAAGCAAGATCTGAGGAAGCAGAGGGCCGGGCACGACGGAACAACGTTCGAATCTTGGGAATCCCGGAGGGCATGGAGGGCTCAGACCCCACAGAATTCATAGAATCATTGCTACTACAGGAAATTGGGGCAGGCAACCTCACCCAGGGGTTCTCCGTGGAACGTGCCCACAGATCTCTCCAGAAACGCCCACCCCCAGGGTCTTACCCGAGACCTATGATTGCAAAAATTTTGAATTTCAGGGACCGAGAAACTATACTGAGGTTCTCCAGAGAAGGGGGAGAGATCAAAAGAAATGATGCATTAGTAGTCATGTACCCTGATTACACGCCGGTGGTGCAGCGAGCAAGAAATTCCTTTGTACCCATAAAGGCCAGACTACGCAAACTAAATCTTAAATACATGCTGCTGTACCCAGCAAGACTTAAAATAATACACAAAGGGAAGGCGATCTTCTTGGAAACCCCGGACGCGGCAAACTTATGGCTCGAACATAATAACCTAGCGGAAGACACAGAGGAACAGGCGAAAAGCAGCAAAAGCTGACCCCGCAAGAGTCCAACGCAAGCGAAATAGAAAGTAATGATTGAACCCAGATCCGCATCAAGGAAACAGAAAGATTGGGCAGGAAGCAGGAGCCCCAATCACAAGACAGCTGCTGAACCCCCCCAACAGACAAGGTGTAGTCAACGCAGCTACACACCGCCCGAACCCGAAGACCTGGAGAGGTATGGAAGGCTTGGGAGCCCCCGAGCGTTGTGAGTTTGAAACAACTGCTGGGGGCAGTTTCTTCTTGTTGTTTTGTAATGTTAATCCATTCCCCGGAATGATAGTTGAAGTAGTTAGTCAGTCTCCAAAGGAAGAAGCACAACTGGAGGGCCAGGGGGCCAGAACGGTGGCTGGGAGGGGCAGGAGTCCACGAGCAAGGGTCGACCTTGAGGCCCCAGATGAGAACGCAGACACACCAGGGAGAAGTAAGACCCTCCCGCACCTCCAACATAACCCAGATGGCAACGCACATTAAGATACTGACCTGGAACGTAAGGGGCCTGGGCACCTACCTTCGTAGAAATAGAATCAAATCCTACCTAAGCAGGAAGAGAGTGGACATAGCCCTGATACAAGAGACACACTGCGACAAGGAAGCAAACGCAAAGCTTGATGAGTACTGGGGGGGACAGGGCTTCGGAGCACCTTACTCTAAATACGCCAGAGGGGTTTACACTTGGATCAACCCACGAACACCAATCCACCTGCATAAAACGGAAATAGACCCAGAGGGCAGATACCTCATAATATGGGGCACCCTTGAGCACAAAGAGATTTGCATAGTTAACTCATACTTCCCCAACAACAACATCCCCAACCACCTGAAAACACTGGGTTCCAAGATGGTGCAGTACAGGGAGGGCCTCTTTTTGTGGGGAGGCGACTTTAACTGTGTTCATGACCCAGAACTGGACAGATCCTGGTCCCCACAGAAGGGTCCCTCCGCAGCCACTCTATCCTTAGTCACCTTATTAAAGGAACTGGATCTGACCGACACGTGGAGGGAATTACACCCAGCCGAAAGGGCCTACTCATACTACTCATCACCCCACAAACTCCACACCAGGCTTGATTACTTCTTCATAAGCAGAGAACACCTACCCCAAGTAAGTGACACGCAATACTTAGGGAGGACTATCTCCGATCACTCCCCCCTACTGCTAGACTGGCGACACAATAGCCCCAGACCACCCATCCCCATGTGGAGAATGCCCACCGAGGCCCTAATAGATCCAGCTTTCAGGGAGGAACTACATGAAGTTATAGAGAACTACATAACTGAAAACTCAGGTAGCGTCGAACACGCCAGTACATTATGGGACGCCCTAAAAGTAGTTACGAGAGGGGAAGTTATAGCGAAAGCCGGAGGAATCAGGAGAACCCTAAAAACCGCCCTTGAACAGAAAGAATGTGAGATATTAACACTTGAATCCACGCCAGTGGATACCCCCGGGAGGGAAAATGACCTCAGAACTCTTAGGGAGGACTGCTCAGGGGCATGGGACAGACTAGCCAAATTTGATTTCATAACTAGAACAAACAGAACACACTTAGAAGCGGACAAACCTGGCCGGCTACTAGCCTGGCTTTGTAAAAGAGAGCACCCTAAACACATAACCACGACACTACAGGATGAACATGGTGCAGTGCATGGTACCCAACAGGGCATCAATGATGCCTTCAAAGCTTACTATGCCAGACTATATTCCCATACAGAAAAAGTCCCGCAAGAACAAATCTTGGACACCATAGAAGAAATAGGGCTACCCAGACTATCGCCAACACGATCCGAGACCCTAGACTCTGACATCACACAAGAGGACATATCAGAAGCCATTCGCTCCCTAGCCACATGTAAAACCCCGGGGACAGATGGGCTCCCCCCCGAGTTCTACAAAGCATTTGAACCTTCCCTGACCCCCCTACTACACCAGGTCTTCTTAGAAGCCTACGAAGAAGGCATCCTACCAGACAGCATGAGAGAAACCCTGGTGATACCAATGCTCAAGCCCGATAAACCTCCCGATAAATGCGACTCCTACCGACCGCTCGCTATGCTGAATTATGACGTCAAAATATTGACGACGGTCCTAGCAAACCGACTCTCCAAAGTGATTGGAGACGTCATACACATAGACCAGAATGGTTTTATACCCGGCCGAAGCACGTCCCTGAACTTGCGAAGGCTCCAACATATAATAGCCCAAACCAACGCATGTGACGAACAACTAGCACTACTGTCTCTAGATGCCATTAAGGCGTTTGACTCCATATACTGGGAGTGGCTCATAGCGGTTATGGAGGGATTTGGAATTGGCCAAAGGTTCATCAGATGGGTTAAGATCCTATACAATAATCCGAGGGCTAGGCTCAAAACTGGGAAATACGTGTCGGAAGCCTGGGACATCCAAAGGGGCACTAGGCAGGGCTGCCCACTCTCTCCCATGCTTTACGTTCTGGGATTAGAACCCATAGCAATTTACCTTAGAAACCAGTTCTTTGATGCAGGGATCAGACTGGCAGGAATAGACCACATCATCTCATTATATGCCGACGACGTCCTGATATACGTAAATAACCCCCATAAAAATGTCCCGACAATATTGGACGTCCTTGACAACTATGCCAAATACTCTGGCATTAAGTTTAGCAAAACTAAATCCTGCTTGTTCCCACTAGCAGGACTAAAAAATAGAAGCACTGATGAACTCCCCAAGGTGGGCGTCGAGTGGCGGACGACGGCTTTCCGTTACCTTGGGATCCAAGTAATGCATACCCCGGAGCTGATGCATGAGCATAACACGAAGGCAGCGGTTCCCATACTTAGGAAATCCATAAAATTCTGGGCAAAGCTTCCATTGTCTATGCTAGGCAGGGCCTCAATAGTTAAAATGATCATCCTCCCCAGATTCCTGTACGGATTTCAAAACGTGCACTTCTACATTACAAAACCCTTTTTCCAACTCCTTGACGCAACAATCAAGGAATTCCTGTGGGGAAACGGCAGACACCGGGTGGCCCTATCTACGTTGGTCCTGCCGTATGAGCAGGGCGGAATTCAACTACCAAACTTAGAAAAATACTACCTGGCGGCCCAACTGAGCCATGTATCCAAATGGCTAGCAGACGATGTCACTTCCGAGTCCCCTCTGCTGCAAGGGCTGATAAAGCCGCTTCGGCTGAAAGAATTGATCTGGGCCCCTAAAAACCTTATGTCCAAACCACCATTCCTGGCAGACCTAGGCAAGAGAATATGGCACAGAGCTATGATGATCCAGCATCTGAAACAACCATACTACCAAGAAGTGCCGATATTGGCTGGCCTGGGCGAAACACACGTTAACCTGAACAACATCAGATCGTGGGAAAGGAAAGGGCTATACACTTGGGGCGACCTCTACATGGACGGCATATTTAGAGAATTTGCCGAAATACGGGAGATGGAGGATATCCACGCCGGACAATTCTTGTGGTACCAAAAGCTCCGGAACATAGCCCGATCTAGATGGGCCACCTGGCCCGAGGAACCGGAGGCAGATCCCTTTCTGACATTGATATACAACCTGAACGATGGCGGGAAGGTAGTATCGCAGATATACAGCATCATGCGCAACATCCCCAACCCTCGAAGCGAAGCAATGAGGGCCCGCTGGCAAATGGACATGAGGCAGGAAATGTCCGACAACGAATGGCTCAGGGCACTGTCGTTCCCGAAGGAAGTGTCAAGGAACCAGAGATTCCGATTAATACAAATCAATGTGCTCTACCGCACCTACCTGACTCCAAGAAAACTAGCAAAGTTCAATAAGAACAACCAAGCACAGTGTAACTGGTGCGGGACGGAAGGAGCAGATCTGATCCATATGCTATGGAACTGTGTTAAGACACAAACTCTCTGGGCAAAAGTGAAGCAGACTTGCGAAGTAGCTGAAGTCACGAGATATAAATGGACCCCAGCGGAATGCCTCCTGGGTAGCTACCCCAGGCTAGCCAAACTTAAACATGCTGTGAAACTGATGGACCTGTTGTGTATAACAGCCAAGAGGACCATCGCCATGGCATGGAAAAAACCTGCGGGTCCGAGCTGTAAAGCCTGGCGCATCGAACTGGAAAGGTGGGCAAATGCTGAAACCAAAGCCTGGGAAGACAGCGTAGCCAGATCCACCGAAGAATCAAGCACGGCACTGGAGGCATGGAAAGACACTATGGCTAAAATATTTCGATCCTCCGATGATAAACCCCCTTGAATAATGAACTCGAACACCCTACCGACCCACTGAAACGAATAAACATTGGAATACGGCCCCCCGTCAACCAGGCCATCCTAGAAGGATTCCCGACGGCCCCCCCAAAGCCGTGCCAACCGCCCACCCCCCCCTCCGAAGACGGACTAACCTCCAGCTAACCTGTCATGATTACGGGGTTCCCTCGCAAAAGAATTTCCAAGAGTTCCTGGTTGGCCGCTTACAGTTGCTGGTCTAAGAATAGGCAGGTTGACTCTTCCTCATCACCCAACATGGCTGCCTGTAGTTACAACCTCTAGGTGGGCCAGCAGTCTAGTTTTCTGTTACTCGGGAGTATTTAAGCCCCGCCCCTTTGCTCAACGGCGCTTCGCGTCTTCAGCTGTCTCAGCGAACGCTTACCGCGGTTCAGCCCTCTGACAGGAATTCCTCAGCTTCCCTAGTATTCCATGGAAACCCTTTTCTGTAGTGCCCTGGAATAGCTTTTCCCGTCCAGTCCGCTGTCCCAAGTTGTGAATTCTGTGTAAAGTTGGCTTTCTTCAGTGCGGTGTTGGCGGTTACGCTTTTCCAGTTGGCGTTTATTGTGAGGAGAGTTTTCGAGGCGCACCTCCCAGTTCTGTCGCCCCTGTTGTTTTCACAGCAAGTATCTTTCCCTTTTAGTTCTCGCTATAGATTAATGGTTCCTATAGTAGCAACTGCTTTTCACACATTAGTTCTTTCGCACAAGTGAATGTTCAAACCATATTCACCTCACAGAAGTTAAGACGTTGTGTGGAGAATTGTTTCTAGGAACATTAGTGTTCGTTTTTTCTGTCGTCATCAGGTACACTAAGTTTACGCATTTTGGAACCAAAAATGTTGCGGGTTGTGCACTTCAGTTTTTAGACACATTAGGGTGTTTCTGCATTTAGAGGGTTAGTGACACCATTCCGGTCTGACACTGTTAGGAAGTGTACCCCTTTAGACATTTCTGGAAGTTTAAGGATAATTCCATTCTCCTCACGTCCCTTCTTCAGAACACGCACCCCTGCGCAGAAGCAGGATGGAGAGCTAACCAAATCACCAACTAAGGTAACCGAAGAATACAGTTTATTTTGAAGGTGATTCTTTTTTCCCTATTTTAGGAATCGCTTAGTTATTGAGTGTGGTAATTGTTTTCATGTATAGATAGAGAGTCCAATTGGGATAAGATAACAGCGCACCCTGAGAAGTTTCCGAATATCAAGTGGTGTCCCCGAGGAGTCTAAGGTAAGCGTTACAGAACGCGAAGCCAGTCATAAAAAATACTCCGCCTGGGCATCATGGGAACTTCTGAGGTAGATCAGTTAGCTCAACTACTGGGAGAACTTAGAGCTGAAGTCCATGCAGCCCGGTCCGAAACCGGCGCTCTTAGAAGGGAACTGGGAATCAATAGGGAACGAACTGAAGAGTTGGCTCGCCAGTTATTACAGAATCAGGCGGGACAGATTCCCCTTCCCCAAGGTAATGCCCAAGCTTCCTCTTCTACATCGCCCTCAGTTCCGTTCCAAGTGGTAATTCCAGGAAATATTCCCTTAGCCCCTCCTGAGAGATTCACGGGGGACCCGAAAAGGTTTGCCGTGTTTTTAAATCAGTGTAGACTACATTTTTTGTGCAGACCTGGGGTTTTCTCCACTGACCAATCAAAGGTTGCTTTCGTGTTGTCTTATTTGGGTGGTCATGCAGCAGATTGGTCCATTCCTTTGGTTAATCGGGATGATCCCGTGTTGCAGAACTTTTCAGAATTCCAGAGAGAGTTAGAGAAATTGTTTGCTCGCCATTCACAAGGTCAGGCATTGGACAATGAGTTACTGTCACTCAAGCAGGGCAATCAGGAGCTGCTTGCTTACGTGGCTACTTTCAATCGATTAGTGGCAGAAACTAATTGGCCTACAGAAAAGAGAGTGACACTGTTTTATCGTGGTCTGCGCAGTGAGCTGAAGGATGTTCTCGCTCAAGTTGTCAATCCGCCCGAATGTCTCACAGAATTCATAGACCTGACAATCCAGTTGGATCATCGTCTTCAGGATAGGAGAACGGATCGAGCTCGTCAGGACAGTCGACCCTTTGTAGTCCGCTCCCGAGAACCAACGTCGAAGTCAGGATTAGATGTTCCCAATGAACCCATGCAGTTGGGCGGAATTCGAGGCCCAATTTCCCAAGCAGAGAGAGAGAAGAGACGACAGTTGCAGTTGTGTTTGTATTGTGGCAAGGCCGGTCATTTTTTAAAGGATTGTCCAGTAAAACCTTCACGGAGGCCTTTAGGAGGAATCAATCCGGATAAAAAAGAACAGACGGCGGAAAACTCCAGTGCCCGACAAGTTTAGAGGTCCGCTTGTCGAGCATGGAAAAGGTTGCAGCGACCTCACACTTCGTGTGTCCTATTGTCCTTTCTTGCCACAATAACCCCACACAGAGGCATGCATTGGTTGCGTACATAGACTGTGGGGCCATTGGCAACTACATGGATCAACATCTGGCTAGTAAATTGGGATTCCCCTTGAGGAATAAGTTGGAAGCTGAAAACGTCTCCGGAGTGGATGGTACACCTTTGGTGTCAGGTCCCGTGACCCAGTGCACTGACCCCCTCTTAATGCTTTGCCAGGAAGGACACAGGGAGAGGATCTCTTTTGACCTGATTCAAGCTCCTCAATTCCAGATCATCTTGGGAATACCTTGGTTGGAGAAGCATAACCCTGTGATCGATTGGTGTTCCCGGACATTGAAGTTTGACTCCAAGTGCCAAAGTATGTGTTTTTCTGCAGAAGGTCCAAAGGACGCCAGGCAGTCTGAGATGACTATCTACACCACCTTGGGTCTCATAGGTTCATTACCAGTAGAATACAAAAAATTCCAGGATATTTTCCAAAAAGAAAAACAGGCAGAAATTTTGCCCCCTCACAGACCCTATGACTGTCAAATTGATCTCATTCCAGGGGCTCAGCTTCCTTGTAGCAGAATTTATGCCCTCACTGAAAAAGAAAATGCTCATCTAAAGGCTTATCTGGATCAATACCTGGCCAATGGGTTTATTAGACCGTCCAAGTCACCGGTGGCATCTCCTCTCTTTTTTGTGCCCAAAAAGGAAGGGGATTTGCGAACCTGCATAGATTACAGAGCACTGAATCAAATCACGGTGAAGAACCGCTATCCTCTTCCCCTTATTTCGACCTTGCTGGATCAGGTGAAGCAGGCACAAATATTCACCAAGCTTGATCTAAGAGGTGCCTATCATCTCATTCGAATTAAGAAAGGTGAGGAGTGGAAAACCGCCTTTCGGACACGATTCGGGCTCTTCGAATATCAAGTCATGCCCTTCGGGCTTTGCAATGCTCCTGCTGCCTTCCAGGCCTTTATGAATGATATCTTCAGAGATCTACTGGACATCTGTGTGGTGGTCTATGTGGACGACATTTTAATTTTCTCTGCAAACCTGGCGGATCATGTAAGGCACGTGACATCGGTGCTTCAAAGGCTCCAAGACAATTCTCTGTATGTGAAATTGGAAAAGTGTCATTTTCACGTCCCTGAGATTGAATTCTTGGGGTTCATTCTATCTTCTAGTGGAGTCAAAATGGATAACAGAAAGGTTGATGCCATCCTGTCTTGGCCTGCTCCAACTTCTGTCAAAGGAGTTCAGAGTTTTCTGGGATTCGCGAATTTCTATCGGCGTTTTGTTTCTGATTTCTCTGGCCTAGTTCATCCTATCACCTCACTACTTCGAAAAAACAGGAAATTTGAATGGACTAATGAAGCTGATGAGGCATTTAAGAAATTAAAAGAGCAATTTACTGCTGCACCTGTTCTACAACATCCAAGACCTGATCTTCCGTTTGTAGTCGAGACTGATGCCTCTAACGTGGCTATGGGAGCCGTATTGTCTCAGCGTGATCCTGACACCCAAGAATTGCACCCCGTAGCTTTCTGGTCAAGGAAGTTCGCTGCTGCAGAATTAAATTACACCATTACCGATAAGGAGTTTTTGGCTATAATTTGTGCCTTGAAGGAATGGAGGCATCACTTGCTGGGCGCACGACACACGGTGACCATCTTCACCGATCATCGGAACTTGCAATACTTACGCTCTGCAAAGGCACAATCTTCAAGACAGCTACGATGGGCCCTCTTTCTAGCGGAATATGACTTTGTTATTACTTTCAGACCAGGAGTGCGAAATGGTAAGGCTGATGCCTTGTCTCGAATGGGTAATGGAGAAGAAGCCTATGTGCCAGTGAATCCAGTGGAGATCATTTCTGGAGAAAAGATCCTGGGAGTAATGAACACAACGGACTCTGCCTTTGAAGAGTTAAAAAGGGAAATTCAAAACCATCTTACGCAGGATGAATTGTTGAACTGGGAGTCCAGAGGAGTAGGCTTTACAGTGCAGGAGGGTCTTCCCTTTTATCAAGAACGGTTATACTTGCCCACGCCTCAACTACAAGAAAGAGTGGTTACCAACTATCATGACGCTCTTTTGGAAGGTCACCCCGGAATCAAAAAGACCATGGAGAAAGTTAAAAGATCTTATTGGTGGCCTACCTGGAGAAAAGATGTCATTCAGCATTTGAAAACTTGTGGTAACTGCGCTCAAAATAAGAATCAAAAGAGAAAACCTGCAGGCTTGCTTCTTCCATTGAGTGTGCCACCAACCCCCTGGCACACCATCTCCATGGACTTCATCACCGATTTACCTCCTTGTGAAGGGTTTGACACGATCATGGTGGTGGTGGACTTGTTCTCCAAAATGGCACATTTTATCGCATTGAAAGGATTGCCGTCAGCCTCAGTTCTGGCAAAAACCTTTTTGGAGAATATTGTGAAGCTGCATGGCTTTCCTGCGGTGATAATCTCTGATCGAGGTAGCCAATTCGTCGCCAAGTTTTGGAGAAGATGTTGTGAATTGGCCAAAGTTGATGTACGTTTGTCCACCAGTCATCATCCCCAAACTGACGGTCAAACTGAGCGAACCAATCAAACTCTAGAGCAATACCTCAGATGTATGTTGCATCAATTGGAGAACACCTGGCTAAATGTTTTGTGGATAACCGAATATGCATATAACAATTCTGTTCATTCCTCCACTGGTTTGAGTCCTTTTTACACCTTACATGGCCGACATCCACGCACCTCAGCTTACGATCCACCTGAACCGTTAGAAATGCCAGCAGTAAAATCCCTGCATGAGAAAATCACCTCAGCCATCGCTCAAGCTCGAGAACAATTATCCATGGCCAAAAAATCCCAGAAAAAATTTGCAGATGACAAAAGAAGTGTTGCACCAGAGTATGAGGTGGGGAATTTGGTTTGGTTGGCCACCCGAAACCTGACCTTGAAGGGAGCTAGAAAGTTCCTTCCCCGCTTCCTGGGACCTTTTGCAATTGAAAAAATCATCAATCCCGTGGCCATCAAGTTAACCCTTCCAAAGAACATGAAAATCCATCCAGTATTTCACGTCTCTCTTTTAAAGCCTGTTAATCCAAACACACGAATCTCCGAAGCACCAGCCCCTGTGGTCGTTGATGATGACCAACTAGAATACGAGGTCAAGGCCATTTTAGATTCCAAAATTGTGCGTAATAGGCTATTCTACTTAGTGGATTGGAAAGGTTATGGCCCTCAAGACAGAACTTGGGAACCCTGCGAGAATGTTCATGCCCCTAGGCTACTCAGAATGTTTCACCGCAACCACCCATCCAAACCAGGGAGAGGGAATTTCAGTTTTGGAGGGGCCTTGGGGGGGAATACTGTCATGATTACGGGGTTCCCTCGCAAAAGAATTTCCAAGAGTTCCTGGTTGGCCGCTTACAGTTGCTGGTCTAAGAATAGGCAGGTTGACTCTTCCTCATCACCCAACATGGCTGCCTGTAGTTACAACCTCTAGGTGGGCCAGCAGTCTAGTTTTCTGTTACTCGGGAGTATTTAAGCCCCGCCCCTTTGCTCAACGGCGCTTCGCGTCTTCAGCTGTCTCAGCGAACGCTTACCGCGGTTCAGCCCTCTGACAGGAATTCCTCAGCTTCCCTAGTATTCCATGGAAACCCTTTTCTGTAGTGCCCTGGAATAGCTTTTCCCGTCCAGTCCGCTGTCCCAAGTTGTGAATTCTGTGTAAAGTTGGCTTTCTTCAGTGCGGTGTTGGCGGTTACGCTTTTCCAGTTGGCGTTTATTGTGAGGAGAGTTTTCGAGGCGCACCTCCCAGTTCTGTCGCCCCTGTTGTTTTCACAGCAAGTATCTTTCCCTTTTAGTTCTCGCTATAGATTAATGGTTCCTATAGTAGCAACTGCTTTTCACACATTAGTTCTTTCGCACAAGTGAATGTTCAAACCATATTCACCTCACAGAAGTTAAGACGTTGTGTGGAGAATTGTTTCTAGGAACATTAGTGTTCGTTTTTTCTGTCGTCATCAGGTACACTAAGTTTACGCATTTTGGAACCAAAAATGTTGCGGGTTGTGCACTTCAGTTTTTAGACACATTAGGGTGTTTCTGCATTTAGAGGGTTAGTGACACCATTCCGGTCTGACACTGTTAGGAAGTGTACCCCTTTAGACATTTCTGGAAGTTTAAGGATAATTCCATTCTCCTCACGTCCCTTCTTCAGAACACGCACCCCTGCGCAGAAGCAGGATGGAGAGCTAACCAAATCACCAACTAAGGTAACCGAAGAATACAGTTTATTTTGAAGGTGATTCTTTTTTCCCTATTTTAGGAATCGCTTAGTTATTGAGTGTGGTAATTGTTTTCATGTATAGATAGAGAGTCCAATTGGGATAAGATAACAGCGCACCCTGAGAAGTTTCCGAATATCAAGTGGTGTCCCCGAGGAGTCTAAGGTAAGCGTTACATAACCCCCATAAGGAGACAGTTAATGTTTTTATGTTGTATTAATGTTGTTAACCTTTGTGAATGTAATGGCATGTTACCTGCAAGCAAGTCAGTCAGCCTGAGCTAAAGACCTGACCAATGAAAATGTGTAATGCATATAACCACAAATGCCAATAAACAAATTTTAAAAATAAATAAATAAATAGTGCAATGAAGGTGAAATTCTGCAGAATAGTGTAATGAAGGTGAAATTCTGCAGCACAGTGCAATGAAAGTGAAATACCCTGCAGCATAATGCAATGAAGGTGAAATTCTGCAGCATAGTACAATGAAGGTGAAATACCCTGCAGCATAGTGCAATGAAGGTGAAATTCTGCAGCATAGTGCAATGAATGTGAAATTCTGCAGCATAGTGCAATGAAGGTGAAATACACTGCAGCATAGTGCAATGAAGGTGAAATTCTGCAGCATAGTGCAATGAAGGTGACATTCTGCTTCCATCACATGGTAGAAAAAGAGGTTTCCTCATCAGCGAAGGCTTTAGAAAAAAAGTGAAGACACAACATGGGCGTGGGGTAAAAATACCACTGGCGGTAAAAAGAACACTGAGATAGGTCAAGATTAAATGAGTTGGTGTGTATACATGTGGAAGCAAGCACATGTCTAATACCAGACCCGCTCTCTTCCCAGCAGGCGTCACATCCAAGAGATGAGGAGCAGATCTATTTAATCACCTTGACTTACTCTAAAGCAGGTATGTGTTCCGAAACACAGCACATAGCAGAGTTTGAGGCAATCTGTGCCGGGAGCTTTGCAATAAGGGCCGAGAGCAATAGACATAGCATGACCTTGAGCGGCCACCGTACAGCCAATGAAATAATGAAAACATTTTCATGACAGGCAAAGTTGTACATGCAAAATATGGATTGGGGAAGTGGAGAGGATTAGGGTAAAGGCACACTGCCGTGAATTAAGGAAGAGTCTCCTTTCAGGGACAGGAGAAGTAGTGTCAATGCTGGGCTCATGCAGGGGTCGTGTGTGTGCGTTGAAATTCATGGCAAACCAACATGGGTGAGCTTGCATGTTTCCTTTGAGCTGCCCCTAGAACTGAGCCTGTAGTAGTAGTCTAGATGCCCAATGTGTACATTGCCTGGCCTAGATATCCCGTGAGGCCACAGAGTGGAACATGCATTTCCGTCACCCAAAGAAGACAAAGGGGGTCATTACGAGTCGGGCGGTACGGGATACCGGGCACCGGTAAGAAGACCGGTGCCGGTAATCCCCTACCGCCCGATTTCGAGATCCCTTGGAGGGAACCGTAAGGAAGGTGTGGTCCGACCACACGTCCCTTACGGGTCCTGCTAAGGGACCAGGGCGCTAATAACAGGCTTGCCATTCGCGAGCCCGTTATTAACGCCCTCCCCATTCCCATTGAGCCCTACAGGGGCGCAATTGGGAATGGGGAATGGTTTGTTCAATGGGGACTTACGGATCCCACCAGGGTCGGACTGCACCGGTAAGTCCCCATTGAACGAGACCGGGCACGGTATGGGAGGCAGCCATAGTGCGAATAGCACCATGGCTACTGCCCATCTCGTAATGAGGCCCCAAAACCTGGAAATGAAGCTAAGGGAGAGCTGACAATGAACACCAACCTCCGAGTTCACCTGTGTACAATGTGAGGGACTTGACCCTGAGCCCAACTCCTAGCCATTACAGACCTAAAAATCAGGCACCACGCTCACATGTCATGCCTGTCGGGCATGAACTGGTGACAAGGCCCCCAGCATCCGCACTAGTCTGGGCACTGCGCCGGCACTGTACCAATCCACATCTACAGATGTTGTGAAGTGAGTGTGATCAAACATTCAAACAACAAAAATACATGTTTCGTTTTTTTTCTCCAGAAAAGCGCCTATACTGAGGAGAGGTCATTTGTTAACTTCAAAATGTACCAACTTAATCCCATTTGACACTACGTTGGATCTGTTCATTGATCCTAGTCCCCAGTGCCTACTGGTTATGGGAGTCCCTACATTTGAAATGTGTATGTTTACTCAGCCACAGGCCAGTGCTGTAGCTAGGATTGTTTAACAAGTGTGGTCTGCAGGTAATGTAGTTGGGCCCACCACAGTGGCATTAACATCTGTAAATGTCCCCACAGCACTGATGAATGGGCCTTTACAGATTTTGTGTGGGCCTTGCCCGCTCAAGCCCAACCCTGTCAATGCCTCTGCTATGTGCGGCCCTGCTACATTTCTGATGTGGGCCTTGCAGGAGCCCACAGGGAACTCTTGTTTCCTAGTGTTAAGGCCTACTTGCAGGCCTAATTTATTTCTGTTATAGATCACTGGTGGGCTAGTGGTGTGTTTGCTGCTAAGGCCTTCCTGCAGGCCCTTGTTTAAACACAAAACGTGGTGATTTGTAGTCACTCTCTGCTGGAGCTGCGCTCCTCTCTCGGAGGCCGCGTGTGGCTTTTCCCCCAGCGTCCTGCTGGTGCTGCAGCTCCCGGGGCAAGCCCAGTCAGCCTTCCGGGTGGCCCGGCCTGCAGCTGCCTGTTCCGTGCAGAGCCTTCTCCCTGTCTTGAGGCAACGCCTGTGGCCACGTCTCCGGCGGCCTGCACCTCCCAGCTAAAGCTTGAACTGAAAGGTAAGGTGGGCCTGCGGTGTGTGGCTGGCTCGGACTGCCCATTCCAAAACAGAAAATGCGAGTATGGGCCAGTGTTTTGGGTCAAAGTGGACCACTTTTCTGGCCCATGTGGGCCAGGTTGATGAATACATATTGTTTAAAATGCACAATTTGCATCACATTTTATCAAACAACTCCCCCTCGGGTACTACTCAGTCTGTCACGAAAGGTATGTTTTCATTGGTGCCAGGGAACAGTTCATGACCCAGTCCAGCCTGCGGTGAGGGTCCTCACAGCGACATCAACACTGGCAAAGCTGTTATGGATTGGGCTCCCTCCCTGAAAGGCCCTGTCACACTGAAAGAAAGTTCAGATTATTGATATACAAAACAAACTATGATAATTGCTGAGTAAAATTCGCCTTCTTGAAAATGTTGGCAATATTGATGCAAACATCCTGTATAATAAAAGCTTTACTCCCTTGAGACCAAAATCGACTTTTGTGACCTCCCAATAATTCTATGTATAAGGATGTTGTGACTTTTGAAAAAGCTGATCCAGAAAGCGTTGTCAGCATATCCAATCACAGAAGGACACTTTATCAGTACAATATCAACTTGCAGTAAAAACAAAGCCGCATTGCCCCCTCCAATTCTCAGACCATTGCTATCAAAAATGCAGACTGTGGAGGAGAAATAGTCATGTTGGATGGAGAAGAATAGGACACTACATTTTTGAGATCGTTTCACAATGAGGAACATTAATGCCCTCTATATGGGGATCCTATTAAATTATTAAAGGGATACATTGAGCAGATCACTAAAAGTGGTTAGGATGGGGCTTTTGCGCCAGAAGGAATTGAATAATGTCATTGAATGTATGTTATTCTTCTTGTTGTAAAACCAATTTAGAAATTTGGAGGGAAAAAAAGAAAGAATTGGCTTTTATCAATCCCAGAAATCCTTGTACTCCATTGTTTTATGTTTTGCCCAAAATACATAAGAGTGTTCGTAATTCTCCTGAACACCCAACGGTGTCCTTTTATGGTGTTATAGTGGAGTCCTTATGTAAATACATTGATTTCTTTCTCAAACTTTAGCCACTAATACACAATATCCTCTGGCTGACTCGTGAGACGTCATCACTGCAGTTGAAGGAAAACCTTTTGATTACCAAAAAGATATGCTTGTGTCTCTTGACATTGAAGCTGCTTATACTAAGATTCCTCGTGGCGAGAGTCGCAAGAGATTTCCCTGATTCAAGAGATGGAGTTCCAACTTCATTTTTCTTAGAACTGTTAGAGGCCGCACTAAGTAAGAACTATTTCAGCCTCAGAAATGCATTCTTTATGCAAATCTAAGGCATTACTACATGGGTGGCTTTCGTCTAAGGATTTGTTAATTTTTTCCATGAACAATTTCTTTGTTACTGAGAAAAGGTTTTTTTAAGAGTTACATTGACGATATCTGGATTATTTGGAATATCCAATACGGCATCATAGAAGAATTTACACAATGCATTACAATTTTGAATCGTAAACTTAAATTCGCAAGACAGTGAGTGATACATAAAGAGCTTTTCTTGATTTAATGATTAAAGCCAATAGTGGAGTATGATAGTTGTCATCTTTCAACCTTTGAAGGAGAATATAGTGTTAACGACCTGTTTCAAGGACTGGACAAGGTGTTAACGGCCCAGCAGCCCGAGTTAAAGGCACGAGCGAAGCAAGGGCGTTTAACGAGGCACCGAGTCATTAGCATTAGCCTTGTAACAGGTTGTTAACGCCATTAGCATCCGTCCAAAGGGCTGGGACGGGGCCAAGACAAAGTATTTTCTTTATGTGACTTGGTCGCCTTGCAGCCTCCCTTTCACAGAAAGAAAATACTGTTAAAAGATGGCGAGCCATGGAATGGGAAGGCGGGGCTCCACAGGGAGCCCTTCTTCTCTTTCCATGGTGGCCAGCCAGAGCGGACTGATGGAGCGGCAGCAGCAGCGGTGGCCAATGTCGCTGCCGCAATTAGGTAAGTAGGGAGTGGGGGCGATAAGTAAAAAAAAAAGGAAACAGTGGGTGGGGGGGAATGGCAGGCGAACCGGCCATCAGGCGGCTAGGAACACAGGCTGAGATCACCAGTTTCAGTCGGCATTCATTGCCTCCTGATTGGCCAGCTCCCCCACTAAGGGTGCTCATATTCCAGTTCATGCAGTATTTAAGACCAAGAAGGAAATGCACTTCATCATATGAATTCAAATTACAGGCAGGGATTATTACCAATCATCTACTAGAAAGAGGTTGTCCTAAGAGTTGTCCTAAGACTTTACACACACATTCTAAAATGCTAGCACTGGATACCTGGCTAGATCTTCATTATTACAACCAGAATGCAGTAAAAAAAGATTCAGCCAACTTTGTCTCTGCCACCACATATAGTCGTTATAGTTATGACCTCAAAAGGTGTATATTTACAGGCTGGCACATTTTACAACTCAATAAACCATGTTTGCCATGACCCATGTTTGCATTTTAAACAGGAAAAAAATTAAGACAAATTCTAGTACATGCTTATTGGAAAATGATAATTCAACACATAACTTGTAGACATCTTGGGAAATGCAGCCCATTAAAGGCCACAAGCACTGTATGCCGATGTACAATATTGAAAAGAGAGCCTGACTTTCTTAGGAAAAGAAGGGAAGTTGCAAACTCATACTACATGCAAAGTTAAGAAGGTAATTTAAATCATACAATGCCGGTGTAAAAAAAATGTATGTGGACAAACCATTGAGAAGCGTTAACAAAAGAATTATAGGGCACCGATCAAATTTCTTTCTATCTATCTATCTATCTATCTATCTATCTATCTATCTATCTATCTATCTATCTATCTATCTATCTATCTATCTATCTGTAAAACGCTTAGTTATATTTCCGTAGTCAGGTTATGCAATTTATCAGGGTTAGGTGGCCCTCTGCTGTCAAATTGGCAAATTGCACCTCTGTGGGCCATTCCGCTTTAACAACAGCTATCATTTTAACAAACAGAATGAGCATGGTTCTACGCGGTCAACTTCACATTCCACTATCACAAACATTTGGACTATTTCAAGTTACTTCTTTACAACCCCACTTGACTTCACACAGGGCGTGATGGTTCCAGTCTCATAACATTTCAGTCTCCAAAAGAGCGTAACGCTATAGGACGAATGCCTCCTACCGAGCAAAAACTGAATGTAGGTGCTATAATTGTGCACTGTAATTATGCTACTACGCAATCTTATTCTATCACCGGGACTCTGCAATTGACACTCTGCAATGGAACAAGGTTGCCAATTACGCTTCTACAAAGACACATCATAGAGGCTTGTCTAACCAATAGATTAAACTTAGATACTGTTCTTATACTGTGCATACCTCGGTATACAGTGTTAATAATGACACAACAAATGTCGACATCCTCTTTAACAAATTTATTATAATGAATAATCAATATGTAGATTAACGTAAATAACTAATTTTTAAATAACTAATAATTGAATTGTGTTTTAAAATTATATATATTAACTTTTCAAACTTTTAATAATAGAACATTTATTCAGTAAAGAGCTATATCTTTTTTGGCCAGTAGGTGTGACTTTGTCGACGGCTTTTCCTCATTTCCATAGACCGGATACTGTGAGCCATTTTTTACTTCGTCTTTGGACGTGTATGGAGTGCATTCTTGGTGTTCCTATTTTGGAGGATATTTCTTTTTTTCTCAACTTTTTTTCTGGGTTTTCACAAAAGAACAACCGTGGATTATAGATAGAGACTAGATGCACATGTTTGGAGAGCCTCTTTGGTGTTCCTGGCATTGTGAATATCCCTTTTTTTCTCCGATTTTCGCTTTTGGGGTGCTTCTTTGGTGTTCATGGATTTGTGGATTTCATTTTATTTCTAGGGTTTAACGTTATTTTTTGTGTTTTTTCGACGGATTGAGACTGGATTTCTCATGTTTAACATCTGCATTATCCTGGATATGGTTTTTCTGCTGGATTTAATTTTAATGGGTACAGTATTTTATCGGATTTGTGTTTCAGTAGTTTAATGGATACAGCGGATTTTGAGAATAAAACTGTTGTTTGGTTCAGTCTTTGTTTGTGTTTTGTTATAATCACACTACATTGCTTTTAATACATTTCGTTTTTGGTGTTTTCATTATTTGTAATTCGCTCTTATGAAATGTCGACATTTATTTTTCATTATAAAGACATTTAACCGCATACCTCTCATTCCATCTGATACAAGTATGGCTTTCAAATTCAAAAGAAGACTCTTTCATATACGTTTAGCTTTTTAATGACCTTAATAAGTCACAGGGGAAGACTTTTCACAGAATCTGCCTATACCTTCCAAAACCTGTATTCAGTCACAGGTTGCTCTCTCAAGAGTTCAATCATTCGGCTTGTTAAGTGTGTTATCTGAGAATAACGAGATGTTAATTGTGTTTACAATGAAATATATGAATGAATAAATAAATAAATAAAAGTGTGATGTGCTAGAATGGCATATGTTACGCCGAGTACAGCTAGTAGTTAGAAAATTGTAACACGATTTATTGGTTTCATTTTTTGTCATGTATGGTTGAAGCAGATTGTTTTAATATTTTCTATTTTGAACTCTATTGTATTCACTAAATGCACATCTAATAACTAATAACATCACACGTAATAACTTGCTCTCAATATTTCAGGTAGGCTTTAGAAAGCTCATTGGCTGTCCCTTGAATGCAACTATTCTGGCACATCTCTATGCACACATGGGGCCCGTGTATATGGCCAGTCTGGATCTGACAGCTGCATTTGACAGTGTAATTCGAGAAATTCTCTGGGCCAAACTGATCGAAATCGGTATCCCTTATTCGTTGGTTGCACTGATCGCCATGTTGCACCGCAAGACCTCTTATCAAATTCGCTTAAATCGTAATGGTGCCTTAACCAATCCAATCAGCACCGAAATTGGTGTTAAGCAAGGATGCAATATGGCGGCAGTCCTATTCAACTTATATCTTTATGGGATTGACTCTCTTTGGAAAGATCAGCATGTATTTCCAGCTAAGTTAGGTGCACTTAGGCTTGATTGGATCGGTTTTGCAGACGATCTTCTCTTTTTTGATCGCACCCCGTTTGGCCTTCAGAATAAACTTGATCTATTTGCAAAATTTACTCACAATCTGAATCTTATAGTTAATCCAACTAAATCTTCAATTCTTACCTTCTATGATGGGCGATGCAAGGTAAATAAATTTTCATGGCTCTTGCAAGGAGTCGAACTTTGCTACACTTCATCCATCCGCTATTTGGGCTATCCACTGATGGACTCTTATTCTTTAAGTATGTGGCAAACATTTCTTAACAATAAAGCCAAAATTTTAGCTGCTCAGATGAAAATCATATTCCACAAATATTGTTTATTCTCTTTATTACCTCTTATTCATTTTTACTTACTCAAAGTTGAACCCTGCTTATTATACCCTTTGGATATATGTTTATATGAAATCGATTCTTTTCTTGATACAATACAGGGAAAAATGTGGAAGTCTGCCCTGGGTTTAGCCCAGTCCATACCAAATGTTTTTATATGCCACGAAATCAATCTGCTGCCTCTGTCTGTAAAAAGAAATTGGCGAAATATAAAAAACTATATTAAAATGCTGGACCCTCCGGCAAACTCTTTATATGTTAACTTGAATAAATTACTTGAGAATTCAAGTATTTACTCACTCAAAGTATTCACAAACAAATTAAATGCAATTTTAAATGCTATTAATGAAACCCCTGAAAGTATGACCTTGCTGCTTCCTGCTCAAAAAAAAAATATGAACTCTACTTTTGGTGTAAGCTTACAGATAAAATGGGAACTTACCCATCGTATTCTGAATACAACCAATTTCGCAGAAAGTGGGGTGATCGTGCATTTTATTTGACTCAATTTCCCTCTGCGGTGGGTAGAAATCTTCTAATCCGCTTTCGTTTGAATCAATTTCGAACTCTATCCAAAACAAAAAATTGGAACACATCATTTCAGACCGGCTTTTCTACTGTATGTCGATTTTGTGAAGCTCCGGAAACAGATGAGACACTTAAACATGTGGTCACTGCTTGCCCCTTTTTCTCACCATTCCGTAAAAAAAACTTCAATTTAAAGGCTCAATTCCAAACAGACATTAGTATGGAAGCACTTTGGAACCGTTGTATGTGTAGTAATAGTTTGTCATTCAATTTGAAATTGATAGAATTATTGTCAATTATTGAAGTTAAACTAAATGAATTTTCTACACTTTCAATATGAGAATTCGAATTTGATATATTAAGCATAAACTGTGGTATGGAAATATTATCCTTACAAATGTCATGTATGTTTTTAACTCATTGTTAAATTGTTATTGTGCTGGATGTTTTAATCTTTATTTTTTTTATATTTTAATGATTGTAAAGGTTTGTATAAACCAAACACAATAAAAAAAATAAATAAATAAATAAATGCACATCTATTTAATTCTGTACATAAACGGAAAACATACTTTACTACAATTCTTTCAATGTTTACATTGGGTCCAGTAAAAATATATTTGCTTTTGTTAGGAGTACACAATTCTTGTGGGTTTTCAAAATAAGAGGGGTTATACCCAACTTTTCCCACACAAGAATCGTGCACAAGTCAGCCAGATAGGGTTTTGGCACAGAAAAGATCCAAGAGTAGAACCCAGACTAAGCTCTTTGCTAGAGGCACTAGTTTTAAGGCCTTGGTCTGCAAAATATTCTCGATTTCACCCAGAAGGGCTGATGACCCTGATTAGCACAAGGTGAAGCCTATACTCACAACTGGCAGTACCCAAGGGGCAGGGGTGATGGTCCTCTAAGCCCCTACATGAAGGGCTCTACAGCAGCTTCCTCCTCCACGAAAGTGAGGTGGGATCGAACAACAAATTCACTTACTGGACTTTTTGGGGGCTGCATAGTAAGATCCTGAAGCATTTTAGGGTTGTGAGAAAGCACTCTCATACCTGTCTGTTTCCTATGCTGAAGGCTAGGAGACCCGTCGTGTTGCCTTGCCTTACAATCCTGGTCTCCATGAAATCCAGCTAAGGTTCCTGAGGTGAAGTCCAGACGTGGGTTGCTTTGCCAAGATTTAGACAGAGCCTTCTTACGTACATCGCTGTCACTATGCCACTACCCCTCAACCTCCTCCAGCCTACTTCTGCAGGTGTCTGTCCTGATACATTGTGGTTTCACCATCACCGTCTTGTGGCCAATGCTGGATTTGACTTTTATGGACTTCATTCATTCACGGTGCGTCACTCTTTCTCAACTCTCATGCTGGACTTCCTTTGCATCTTCTACTCATGATGGCCCTGAATCATGCTGTTCCCATCTTTCTCTTGTATCCTGGCTTGCAACATTATGTGTTACTACGGACCTCTGCAATTGTATTCACTCTCCACTCTTGCTTCTTCACTCTTTTTGACTGCTTACTCTCTGTTCTCTCCTCATTTCCCTTCTCCCTTTTCCTATCTCCGCCCCTTACTTTCTTCGATGCACTTACTCTATCTATCTATCTATCTAAATACAATATTAAGGCTTTTACACCATGCAAAGAGAAATACACCACCATGGGCTTGTAAAGATTCCCAGAATCTTTATTGCAACACTGAACAGTTTACAAAACAAAGTACACAAATAGCTTTTTGGCCGTCAGTACTTCACAGAGACCACCAGCAGGTTCAATATGAGCAGTGAACAGGAATTGCTAGCTGGACATCAGCATATTTATACAGTTTCTTTGTAACAATGTCCAGCCTCTTACGAGTTAATCATGTACTGGGCTAGGGTTCGTGCCAGGTTAATTCCTAATTTACATATCTCGTGCATGTGGTTTACTTCTTAATAGATTTACTAACAAATACTATTATTCTCTGGGGTTAACTTTACACTCTTTACATATTCGCTTCAATGTAGGTCAAACAGATGTTTGACATATCATGTTTAAATAGCATTATTATGCTTGTATACTTGTAGGTTAACATCGTCGATTCAAATAATCCCCTGATCCCGAGGTCAACAAAGGACAAGGTCTCCATGACCCTAACATGTAGCCTGCAGGCAGGTTGGACATTAACTCGCCTACAGAGGTTGAAGAGGTTAAAGTAAGAACAAGAGAACACAGGTCAGCCATTTTAGGCCACAGGGTGACTTTGCGCGACGAACCAAAATGGCGGCTTTAACCTAAAATGGAGGCTTGATTAACTTAAGGTCACGACCTTGCAATACGGATTTCCTCGCAAAGCGACTGGGTATAGGCCAACATATACAATGGAGACGAAACAATATTATATCAGTTTCGACAAACCCTCCTTTTGGCCTATGCCAAGCGCTAAACTACCTTCGATCACTTTACGAATAACTCCACATTTCAACATCTATACACCCCGAATCATTATCAGACATATCTATTGCCATCAGATCAGACACTAGAGTTTCTTTACACACGTACTCCTTGGAAACCTTATCTGGGGTGTATATTGTATGCCCTAATACATTTGTTGCTTGCCTGCAACATCCCCCTAATACCGAACATATACCAGGAAGACACGGTATACAACAACAAAGGAACAGTAAACTTCCCAAGATAATCAGCAAGGCTGAAAGCAGCTTCCAACCCCATGACCGTAGGAGGTCCCAAAACCATGCACTAAGTTCCCAGTTTCCCTCAGGAACGTGTACTTCTGAACTAAGAACATGTAGATTTTGGATCGCCCTAAAGATCGTTGTAGAGGAGTCTGGTACGTAAACGCAGCAAGCGGACCGAGCTAAGTTACATACTCCTCCACGCTCAGCCCGAATGACATCTAATGCCATCCGGTTCTGAAGAGCTACTAATCTTATCGCTTTCTGTTCTTACGCCATATTATAGAGTATGTCAGTGGTCCGGTTGATGGTTCTCTCCAGTACTCTCGCTAGTCCCCTGATATCTTCTGAATTCATAATTTGCCCAAAAAATGGCACAAAGGATTTCTTATGTCTCCTTGAGTTTGCGCTGGAGTATCCCCCTTCACATCTCGTCGTGGACGAGTCTTCGAAATTTCTGCAGTACTAGCAATAAATACCCCAGGTAATAAAATACCTAAATAGCAAGTTCCTTGCCAATCCCTGGGCAACCATGGAAATGCCACATTACCGCAAACAAAATAGAAAGGTTCACCTTCATACAAAGGTCTGTTCTCACTAGTCAAATTCGCAACGTTGGTGCAACTTCTAAAATCACCCATTGACCGTGTTCCATTCCTCTGTATGCAGAAGGAAACTGAATCGGGGCTATGGTTAACAGAATAAGATGGAGGCGTGGCCTCCTTATTGCCGATAGGAGCCATTTTAAAAGAGATCAAAGACTGAAAAGGACGAGACAATCTATCAGAGGGCCTAACAGAAGCAACGTTTGGCTTACTCCTATTTGCAAAAAGAGAGCATCCCAGGGGCATCAAAACACATTTTTCAAAACTATTCAAATTTGTACCATCAAAGTTCCCTGAGATGCTGTCATTCCAACGGCCAAAGAATAGTGCTCTAAGAGAAGCATAACAAGCAGTTGTCAAAGGTAAAGGATGAATGTACCAACCTAGCCCCTTATCCCCAGTAAATGCGAGCAGATCCAGCAGTTGGTCCTATTAAAAATTGCATGAGTGGCATTCATTATTAACAAAAGAGTATTATTCTGTTAGTGCCGTCTATGTGAAGAATCTCTAGGCGACAAGGTATGCAATTGCACGGAAGGAGTGGGTATAACAGATACATTTTCAACTGGTAAGAAGTCCTCTAGCGGATATGCTTCCTCCAGATACCACAACCCAAAACCAGTAGTTACTAAAAACCCAGTTATTATTACAAAAAGGCAACAATACGTTTTCGGGGTCCCCTTAGACGTTTGCTCATTGTTTCTGCTAGTCACATATTTATCTAAAAGTTTGGCACGAGCGGTAGCGGGTGCAGGCATCATAGTCTTCAATCGAAAAAACACCAATTGTTCATTTGCTGGCGACTCCAGTCGCGCGTCTTCTTAATGTCTTTCCCACAACCCTTAGCCAACAGAATCCTTTCGTATAGTTGGGCCAAAGGGCAAGCCCTCAAATGATTTCTTCAATCGCACAGTCAAACCGTGCCGTACGTCTACCTTCTAGGACGTAAATTATATTTCACAATTTCAGGTGCCGAAGGATCAGAAAGAAGTGTGTCGTCAATTTCCACTGTAGGTGGCGAGTGAACGGAAATGTGATCAGAAAATGGATGATCCGGAAGTACCACTGTTGGAGAGTGCGGAGACAAGATGGCCGTTTTGTCTGGCCTTACGAATTCTGGAACGGTCTCCAATACTCTCTTGTTGGTTGTTGCTGTTTCGGGCACGTTGGTTACAGCATTGGAAAGGGATTCTGTGTCTTCTGTATCGTATGGCACGGGCTGCGGGATCAGTTTGGTGTGCGTTGCGTGTATCCAGTTCTTCCGCCCTACTACCCGCACCGCAGTCTGGGTGACTAGCAGGACCTGGTAGGGACCCCTCCACCGAGGTGCAAGGCAAGACGACCTTTCGAAAACGTTCGTGAGGGTCCAGTCCCCCGGTCATAGACTGTGACCGGGACCCTCGTACCGTACAGGTAATGCCTCTCGCACCTGGTGATTAATTGAAAATAGATTTTTAGTCAACTGGTTGCAGTAATCGGAAAGAAGCACATTCTCTACATCCCGCAATGAGCGACTCTTTGTCATACCCCAAATATTAGCAGGCCTCCCCATCAGCACCTCAAAGGGAGAGAGCCCAGTCTTAGTTTGAGGGGTTGTTATCATCGACAGCAACACGATCGGTAAGGCGTCCAGCCATTTTAACTTGATGCCAGCACACGTTTTAGCGAGCTTGTTCTTTATAATGCCGTTATGTCTTTCCACTAATCCGGCACTTTGGGCATGTCTGGCCGAATGGAACCGTTTATCAATCTGCAATCCTTCACATATTTGTAGGATTACAGCAGTGATAAAGTGTGGCCCATTATCCGACCAGATGACTCTCGGCAGCCCGAACCTAGGAAAGAACTCTTTCAACAGAGTCTTTGTCGTGGTTATGGCCGTTGCATCTCTAACAGGGAAGGCCTCAACCCACTTGCTAAATGCACAAATGACAACCAACACGTATTTATGATTGTTTCAATGTTCCATCTCAAAAAAATCAAAGTTGATGACCTCAAACGGAACAGAAGGTGGAGCAAAACTTCCTCTATGAGTCGAGGTACCTTTTCCTACATTGTGCTGCAAACAGACCATGCACCCTTGGACAAAGCGCTCCGCAATTTTGAAGATTTTATCATTGACCCATAAACTGTGTAACATTTTAGTCAATTTACGCGCACAGACATGGGTCGGAACATGAGCCATAATGACCACCATTGTAATATAGGCGTCAGGGAGTAACCATTTTCCTTCATCATTGTCCACCCAACACCCATCACCATCCAATCTCCCGACACCCTCGACCCATTTCTTGGTCTCCTCTACAGTAGCATCTGTTTGAATATCTTTTACAGAATCAATACTTTCACCAAAAGTGCAAACATTTACAGTTTCCCTTACGGCATACATTTCTGAACTAAAATCAGTGGCAGTTTGTTTAGCTATCTGAGCAGCGAAAGCATTCCATTTTCCTATATCATCTGTAACCTTCTGATGTGCTGTACATTTTACAATGGCTAACTGAACAGGGAGTGCGAGCGCTGAAAGTAATCGCACTATTAAAGTGCCGTGTTGTATTTTTGTGCCATGTGAGGTCAAGAAACCTCGTTCTTTCCAGAGTCTACCGAAGTTGTAAACTACCCCAAAGGCATACTGACTGTCGGTATATATATTTACCGTAAGCCCTTCAGAAAGTTCACAAGCTCGAGTTAATGCTATAATTTCTGCGGCCTGCGTGGAATTATGCATAATTCTTTTGGTTTCCACAATCGTGCTTAAGGTAGTGACGGCATAGGCAGCCGCGGATGTACCATTCGGAAGTTTAAAACAGGAGCCATCACAAAATAGCTCTCCTTGTGGGCTATTCAAAGGCATATGTTTCAAATCGATTCTACCTTTAGTCTCTAGTTCTGTAGTGTAAAGGCAATCGTGTGATGTTTCGTCACTATCAACAGTATCTTGCGGGACAGGTAAAAGTTCAGCCGGATTTAATACACAATACCTCTGAATTTGAATGTGGGGAGCAAACAAGATCAATTCGTATCTTGTCAATCGTGCGGAAGTAAGGTGTTGCGTTTAGTTCTATTTAACAGAACATCTACAGAGTGAGGTACCATTAGGGTTAACGCATGACCCAGGACCATTCCCTCGCTCTGTTTTACAGACGCAGCATGACAGCTCTCAAACATCTCGGCAAAGCGCATGCAACAGGATCAAGGATGGATGAGAAATAGCCACACGGCCTATTCTTCCCTCCATGTTCCTGCGTTAACACAGCCAAAGCACATCCATCACGTTCATGCACATACAACACAAAGGCCTTTTCATAATTTGGAGTTCCTAAAACCGGCTCCGAACACAGCGCGGTTATGAGTAAGTCAAATGCTGTCTGGTGTTCCAAAGTCCATGGCAATGGCGAAGAAATGCCCTTTTTGTCAAAGCCAGCATTGGTTTAATCGTTAACGAAAAGTTAGGGATCCACAATCTACAAAAAGAAGCCATACCTATCAGGGCTCTAACTTCCTTCTGCGTATTTGGGGCAGATATGCCAGAAATAGTTTTAATTCGTTCAGGTGTCAACCTTCTTCCCTCCTTTGACAGGAGATTGCCTAAATAGGCGACCTCCTGACAACAATATTGGAAGTTTTTGAGTGAAGCTTTATGGCCATGTTTTGCTAGATGACAAAGCAACAACATGGTGCCTTCTTTACAGACACTTTCAGAATCAGCAGCCAAGAGGAGATCATCTACATATTGTAGTAACGTGCAAGTAGTAGGCAACTCGAGAGTATCGAGTTGCTCTTTCAATGCTCTACTATAAATACTTGGACTCTCAGTGTACCCTTGTGGTGCACGAGTGAATGTGAACGAGCGTCCACCTAGGGTAAACGCGAACAAATACCTACTATCCTTGTGTATAGGAATACTGAAAAACGCATTTTTGAGGTCAACAACGCTAAAGTGAGTGGCAGAAGCCGGACTCATAGTTAGTATCGTTGTTACATCAGGTACAATGGGAAATTGAGGAGCCACAATTTTGTTAATAGCACGCAAATCAATTATAAACCGAAAAGGAATCGCATTATCACCTTTTTTGTACACCGGCAAAATCGGGCTGTTACATAAACTACCTGTAATTTTCTCAATTACTCCACGATGTACAAAATCAGAAACTATACATTTCAAAGCCTGTTCGCCTTCAACTGAAATCTTATATTGTGGAATGGGAGGCAGTTTTACTCCATGTTTCAGAATAATTTTAACAGGTTCAATTTGAAGAATGCCCACATAATTATCATAAATTGCCCATAAGCATTACGGAATGTTACTGAATTCTGGCGGTAAAGGTCGAGTCAAGAACTGAGAGGCGAGTGATTGCTGAGGCGAAATTGTTATCGAACACCGTCCGAGGAGCAATGTATGACCGCATTCAATTCCTTCAACAAATTTAACCCCAGCAAATTCTCCCCACAGTTTGTAGTAAGTAGAAATGGACACTGCTCCGTGAAGGGACCCACTGTTATCGGTACCGGGAAAGATACTGGACAAACTACTGGTGTGCCTGAAAACCCTACGGAAATGTTGGATTGCCCTGACAAGGGAATGTTTGGAACCCGTGAATGGTCAATGGAACACTTTTGTGCTCCCGTATCTACTAAAAGTAGATGCTTCCTATTTCCCACCGCCATCTCAATGTAGGGACCTTTCTGATGAACGGGAATAGGCGTTGGTTCCAAATCCTGCTTCGGGCAATCCTAACGAAACAGAATGTCATCAAAAGGAAGTTCTTCAGAGAGGTACGCGGCAGAAGGATGATCAAAAATGTTTCTATTATCCACACTCGATACTTGTTTATCCTGTGAAGAAGGTTGCTGTGATTCTGGCGCAAACTGGCCTCTACCAGGGCCCCCTATACCAGGGCGACCTCTGGATCTTCTACCCATGTTCCCAAATGACCTTTGCTGCAAGGTCGGACCTTGTGCGCGCCAGTGACCTTCCTGTCGACAATAGGCACATTGGTTAATGGTTACCGGAGCCAGGGGCGTACTTCCCTGTGGAACGTATTGACCTCTAAATTGTGTATTACCCCCTCTAGGGCTTCTAACGATCTGTTGTAATAGTACTTTTGTTTTCAGGTCACCCTTTCTTTTCTCAAGTTTTTCCTTTTCATTATTCACACGATTTTCATAATACTGAGCCATGTGCAATACTTCTGATTGAGACTTCACCTGCCAAGCGCTTTCGGAGGACATAATCTGTAACTGGATGTCAGGCAGCAATCCACGTACAAAACAGCCTTTTCCATGACTCTGTGCCTAAATCTTGTCCACTGAAATCTGAAAATAACTGTTCGAACCAATTAAAGAACTCGGTAGCACCTTGAGACTTTGCTTGGACACAGGCCGTAAGATTGTCCCAAATGATTCTTTTTTCAGGAACTATAGTTTTTAATTTTACAATAATCCTATCAGGCACTTGAGGCGGTCTCTCGCCAGCTGGTCTTTCTCTGTCGAGCCAAACCATATTATCCCATGTATCTCCTAAACAAGGTACATCATCTACAGTCCTAATCTGTTTCCACAAATCAACTAGCAGGAGTACGGGAAATAATGAATCAATATCACTTAAGGTGAATACTGATGATTGTAAGACCGACTCTATTTCTTCATAGAACCCCGTCGGATTCTTTCTTATATCAGGAATAGATTGCTTTATGGTGTTCACTTCCTGTCTCGAGAACGGGACGTGAACAAACTGCGATACGTAATGTGCAGGAATGTCCACAGCTACTATACCTCGTGCAGCACCGGCCGCAATCTCAACTTTTGGGACAAATGTCGGAGGGACCTCTCTCATAGGCAACTGAGAAGTAGGTAGCTCCGAACAATTACTAAGCAACAGAGCCAAATCAAGCGCTAAGGCAGTCGAAGAAGTATCAATCAAAAAGGCTCTCTTATAAACACCCAATTATTCTGCGGGACAACAAATCTTTCTTTTTACACACTCATCCTGCAGGTATTCTACCATAACCTGTATCACTTTCTTTTGCATTCCTAACGTATACTGACTATACGTGTCATATACTTCGTCTGGAGTTATCGACATATCCGATCGCAACCTTTGTACAAATTTGCGCTTCCTCACCTATCAATTCACGGCGAGGAGAAAAACGATTCTGTAAAAATATAGTACCTAAACTATCACCATTAGTTTCTTCATTCTGTACCTCTTCCAACTCCTTCCTATACACAAAAATCCTCTTGACATGCTCATATACTTTCTCTGCAGTATCCTTAGACAATGCTAAGGTATTCAAATCCTGTAACCCTTGTGGGAGATCTACATCGTTTAATCTATTCCACATTATGCTCAAATGAATTCCTAACCCTTCAATAAAAACATTTTTCTCAGGAATACTTTTTAGATTTTCGAGTGTGGAAAAAACATCATCTTGTTCACCCTTCTCCATACAATGTTTAGCCCAAGCAATTAATTCATTCTTTTTATCTTGGGACACACTATTACGAGTCACAACCCTTGATCCCGTTCCCTGGGCTACTACAAGCGATGCGGAATCACTTGGAAGAGGGAGAGTAGGCACATTCTGAATATCAATAAGTGGAGGCAAGGGAGCAGGCAAAGGAGCGACGGCTGGAGGAACAACAGGAAGAACAATAGGGAGGACCGGAGGAACTATAGGAGGAGGAATAATGACAGGAAGGGGCAAAGCACCAGGATGAGGGACGTACGGGGGTGGCGCAGAGGCATCGGGCCTTCGTTCATGCAAAAGTTTGTTCATCAATTCATCGGACGTATGAAAATCTTTCGAAGGATACATTTTCTGAATGCTTAATTGAAACGCTCTGTCTGTGTTCCTAACTGATTCCAATTGTTTATTTTGATCATATATCAGTGCCTTTTCGGCATTTGTCATATGTCGACGCATATGTTTCTCTCTACTCTTTTGTTGCTGCAAACCTTCTGTTTTCCAACTGTGCAATGCCTCAAATGCTGCAGGTCTAGCCTTTTTCTTTACCAATGCAGACTCTAAATATTCTATACGAGGGATTTCAAAGCTACCATTGGTTGGCCACCGAAGATTAGAGTTATGTCTGGTCTGTCTGTGCCAAATATCATTAAATGCTATACTACCAAAGCCTTTCTTACAGTACATAGTACATGCCAGGGTGACTTTGCACGATGAACCAAAATGGCGGCTTTAACCTTAAATGGAGGCTTGATTAACTTAAGGTCACGACCTTGCAATACGGATTTCCTCGTAAAGCGACTGGGCATAGGCCAACATATACAATGGAAACGAAACAATATTACATCAGTTTCGACACCTGGACCTAATATGATAGCAACCTCGTCTGTTTCCTCCACCCTCCATTACTGTTTTTTTCCTCCCCACCTCCCTCCAGCACTATCTGAAATGTCGTCAGGACTAGTATGATAGTCGCTTGTTTTGTTCCACCCCTCCCATTCTGCACCCCTCTCCCACACCTTTTGTTTTTCTCCGGCTCTACCAGAAATGTCGTCAGGCCTAGTACGGTAGTCGCCTGTCTGTTTCCATTTCTTTCCCACTCTCCCCCTCCCTTCCTTATTTATGTCTTAGCTCTTGCACCATCTGAAATGTCGTCAGGCCGAGTACGATAGTTCATTTCACAGCCTTACTGTTCATGGCCTGTAAGAATGTCATTGTGTTTTCCCTTGTTCCCTCCCTTACCTTGAAGCGCTTTGAAACACATTGTGTATAGGCGCTATATAAATAAATTATCATATCATATCATATCATATGCTTGACTTTTTCTGATTAAGCTCTTCAAATGTGGAGCTGGGAAAATGATCAGTGCAAATCGAACATCAGGTCTAAAACCTTATTTTACACTTCCTGTGTAAATTTTGCGGTGCAAAGTCCCCAAACACTTCCCGCATGATGCCGTGTTCACTTGATGAGCAGCAAATTAGAGCATCTTTCATGATAACGCTTGCACCAGCAAGTCCCTCCCGACCTGAATTGGTCAACTTTATTAGGAGAACAGTCTCAAAGTCATCAATCTTCCAATAGCGTTATTGATTTGCTGCTGACAGTTGGGCATCGACATTAGCCTGCCCAACGATGGAGGCTGGAGTTTGAATAAACCTCTTTGCCCACTGCTTCAACCAGCCTGCTGTCCTTGGTCAGAACAAAAGATGCCGAAATTGAGGGGTAGGACCTGGAGTAAAGGGTGATCGCAGCATCAAGAGATGGCAGATGAGGGATGGGGTAGGGTACAGCTTTTCAGTGGAGAAAGGACAGTAACAGCTCCATATTTTGTTCACAATTGTAATGAGGGTATTTTAGAGCAAAGCACTTGGGCTTCAGACAGTACATCACTTCACTTAGGAATTCCTGACTTTTCTGGGGGTGGAGGGTGATAGCTTCATTAAAGTCTGTTGTTTATTTGGGGATCATCCAAAGGTCTCAACATTTCTAGGATCTATACAGCTCTAGCTTGTAATCATAGGAGAGTATGGCAAATTTCACACCAACCTCTACCAGGAACTACTGGCATCACAAAAAGATACCTATATGATATTAACTTTGTATGTTTGTAAATGTGTAGAAATGAAAATAAAGGCATGGCCAAGGGAAATTTGAAACATGGATCATATGCAGTGGACAGAAAGTTAGTTTGCATTTTGTGGCCAAGTTAGATTTGCACTGCGTACTCTACTTTCTCCTGGTTCCCCAGAGGTAGCTCCTGGCTACCATGTGATTCCCAATACCCAGGAACTGCTTTTAGCTCCGGCTCATCAATTCTTAATGTTGATCCCTGCAACCATAGTGTCGGTGGGTTCAAATCTGGGCACAGCGGAAATGGCTAGAAGATGGCAAAGGATCGGCCAGTTCAATCAATTCTGGAGGAGCCAGAGGCAAGTAAGGAGGCTCTAAATGGAGGAGTCAATGTTGAAGTTGGCACAACAGAAACTCACCAGTTGACAAAATAGGAACCCACCGGGTATGGTACAGGAGCTGGAGATATGACCGCAATCAAACCCCTAAAATAAGGCTTTAATGAGGATGAAGCCAGAGTGCACGAGGTTCTGGAATTTTGTAAAGAACCCATATTCTGCAAGATGGCTGAATGACTGGTTGAGGTGATAGCAGAGTCACCGGACACTGGTTGATGTGAAAGTTATGCCACACGACAGTTGTCCATAAACCGTAAAGGAAAGGACCACCGGGGCAAGGAAAAATGTGGGTGATAGACAATCTGGCCAGAGCTGACCACTTGTCAGGGGAATAAAGGGTTTCTCTGCAATAAGTAATTGGAGAGAGGACGGAGGTCAAAAGCTTTACCGCGTTAATGGTGACAGGGGTGCTAGCAGAGAAACCCAAAATGTCAGCCTCTCTGTGCTGTGCATGGTCACTCTATATGCAGCAAAACAATTGTACATGTGTTGTACCCACCGAGATAGTGTAAGGCTTCAAGTCTTCATGAGTGAACATTTAGCAATCGGCTTACTAGCCTTTGAACAAAAGTCCACTACTTGCAGAGGATTGGGCCATGAGAGATATGCAGTGCCACTATGACTGAAAAACCACCCATCTTCGCTGACTGGCATTTAACCTCCCTCCACTCCTAAAGATGGAACCTCAGGGCAGGCTGTGGTATTAAGATTTGTGCAAAAACCTATGGGTCACCCCCAAAATAAGCACCTGACAGGGGATCCATGGTTGAGAGACTAATTTCATCAGATTAAACCCCTGGCTGGGTAACTTTGGTTGAGATTTTAGATGTTATTAGTAGACTTGGGTTATCAGTGAGGAATTAGCAGGGTTAACTCCCAACACAGATAATGCATGCATGTACACCCCCACCTACTCCCCAGTCAGAACCAGCTCCCCTCTGGGAAGAGGTTATCAGCTTAGAGAGCTCCATACCCAAATCACTTATCCAATGAGGATTTTTTCAAATGCCTGGAAGTGGCCTGGTGGACTCTGCTGAACACTTCTTACCTCTGGGGAAGATGCCAAATTAGTGTTCATACAGTGTCACAATAGAGATACACTATTAGGATGGATTTCTAGAATATGGCCTTTGGACAGATTTTAGGAGGCACCCTAATTCTAGAACATACTATAACAGTAATAGCCCTCACAGTACAACATTTTATTGAACATGGACATGGACCAGATGAACTTCTATGGTGCGCATTAAAAGAAATTGATAATGCAGGGAGTGGAATCCTGGAAGACAAGCTGCTATGTTATATAGAAAATATTGTACCTGTTAGTATGTGGAAGATTTTGGAACTTTTTGTTAATACATTAGGATGTATTATATTTGAGAACAGTACTGCTGATTACAAACTTTATACAAAATGTGAAAATTAATCGGCGTCATTATGAGTTAGCTGGTAAGTGGTAAAATTGCAGTAACTGAGCTACCACCAATTTTACCACTACGCCACATTATGAGTTTTGGTTTTGAGTGGAGGATTTATCTCCTGCAAAATCCTGGAGGTAAATCTTCCCAGTCAATGCCCGAAAAACAGCAGAATTGGAGTTACAGCAGCGGTAATTCGGTCGTAGTTATTTCCGCAAAATTAGTCCCGTTCGGTCCAGTGGATCCGAAATAAATGGGGAATTGCACCGCCACCATCACTTGAAATCAGGTGGCAATTATACCCCAAGTGGTGGTAACGCTAACTCCTCAGGGCTATTTTTTGGAGGATTTACTTCTGAATTTCAATTTAACTCGTAATGAGGCCCAATCTGCTTCATGCCTAAAAAGCAATCCCTTTGAGTTGACATGACAATTCCCTACACATTTGTTTTAGATGAAAAACTGCTTGCAGATCAGCGATATAATATTTTGAAAGAAGAATGTTTATAATTCTATACTCAGAAGAAAACATCTGAAAATTCTAGAATACTCGACCATCATAAGGAGATTTACTTTTAGACGGGAGAAAATGTAAACTGCTGATTAGCTGCACTAAGGTTATTGGGAGGATATTGCACATTTAATTCATTTGTTTGTATCATAGCATTATCCTCTAGTGACAATCATTTGGCCAAGGAAAACCAAAATCCTTTTGAAAAGAAAGGTATTCGGATTAAACATGCATTAGCGGTACCGTCATCCATGTAATTAAAATGATATTCCTAAATATTGCCATTCTTGGCTTATGAGTTTAGATTGACCATGATAATCTTTGGTGTATGGCAGATTATGTATATTTATTGCCCTGAAGAAGGTGTGGCCCCATAATATCTGCGTGTTTCGTCTAAACTACTCAGTGCTGATAAAGACATAGCCCCAAATCAAAGCGCATTCTGTCTTAACCGGTGGCCTCAAATGACTGGTGGCCTGTTTATATTTCTGTTTCTGATATTTTATAATTTTGCGTATATACGCATTTTTCTAGTATTTTCTTTCACTTGATGGGCTAAAGACTTTAAAATTGGTTATATATAGATTGTATTGTGCTATTAATGTGTTTTATTTTTATCTGTACTGTTGTAGGAATTATTGAAAATAAGTTCCTCTTAGATAAGGGATGTTTTTGTATTTCTGAACGTGTTACACACAGAATAATGTCTGCAACAAAATTATTATAATTATAATTATGAAAGACACACTATTTATATATATTTTTTAAATTCATGTTTCAGTTATTCTTTGGCCAAATGCATCCACAATCAACCAAGATCATTCATTGACTTCGAAGTTAATGAACTTAATTTGGTTTAGATTTGTCCCATTTGGCACTACATATCTGCTGTTATTTAGGCATTGGGACAGATACCGGGCACCAATGCATGTGTGTGGCTCCTTCGATGTCTTGCGGGGAGCCGGGAAAGGGTTGCTATTCACCCCTCCACACACTTTCTGGAGACCTTTGCTGCCTTGACAGAGTCAGACCTATGAGTTGTAAGAGTGTGGACGAAGGAAACCGGGGCATACAGGAGGCATGTTTCTAGCTATACACCTTTATTAGTAATAAAATAAAAGAGAAAACCCTGTCTGACCCTAGTTCTAAGAGGGGTTTCCCTGCCTCAAATAATACTAAGGAGTGTGGCAGGATGTCAGTCTAAAGACAAAAGTCCACCGTCCTGTGTCCGAAACCTATTTCCGACCCTTACACTATATACATAACTAAAGAAAAGGGTAGGTCTTCTTGATTCAGAAGAATGGGTTCTTTCTTTTGGATGATAGCCAAATATTAACTTCTGGGTGATTAAAAATGAGGTTTCAATAAGGTAATTAGAACAGAGTCTCATATTTCATAATGTCAAGAGAAGAACCCCTCCTCTTGATACTTTTAGAATGTCCGCAAACACCAGGGGATATGTCTCCCTTCCCCAGGTCCTGTCCACGATGCTCACTGTGTTCACAGCCTACCTCGTTGATTATCCTGCCAGACATTGTGACTATAACACATTTTTTGGGGGTAGTTTGTTATTGGGAGTGGATCCCAATTCCTTCTTGACATTTACTGATTCTTAACAGTTTGTACCCAGTTCACTATCCTGCCAGGTCCTTTTGTTGTCCGGTCCCAGACCCCTGTGGTATTGGCTTCTCTTTCTTGGGTCCCATACCCCTTCGGTTTCTTCCTCTTGGGTCCCAAAGCCCTTTGGCTTCTTTCTCTCGGGTCCCAGACCACTTTGATTTCTTGCTCTCGGCTCCCAGACCTCTTTGGCTTCCTGCTCTCTTGATCCAGGCAGGCCTGGTCTTCCATGCTCCCAAGAACTGCCACAAAGATGGCTCTGGAGGACGCTCCTTCTTGAATGCGGGTCCCCAACACGTGTCCCACTGCAGTATAGCCTCTTGGAGTTCCCAGCAGGCCTCCCAGTATCCCAACCCTCCTCTGGTTGCTCAGTGGTTTCTGTCAGCTGCTTCTGGTTCTCTCGCCTCGTTCAGAGACCTGCGTTCGAGTTCTGCAGTGGCTTCCTGCTTTGGGGCATCACATCCCAGGTGGACCACACTATCCAGCTGGAGCTCTCTGGAGAGTCTCTGCTGACCAGTACGCATCTGTCCTTGGCTGCTTCGTTCTGCTACTGACTGCTGGCTCTGCAGCTTCCGGTTCTTCCAGAGAGGATCTCTCTGATTTAAAATGTCCCTCTTCTATTTCACTCGTGTCTAGGCCAATTGGAAGTCTACAAAGACTAGACTGCTCAGTATGATTCACAGAGGTGCTCTCTATGCTTCCGACCCTCCTCCTCGTCTAAGTACTGATTTCTAGTAAGTCAGTTGGATTCTTCCTCATGCCACTACTCTCTCCCTTACTGGTTTTAAGGAAACCAATAGGAGCACTAGGGATGGTGTTGTAGGGGGTTAGAGAGCAGGGCTGGTTAAGGTTAGGTGGGTTATGGGGTTACAATGTTCTCCCCGGATTATCACGAATCCCATAGTGGGCTTCCCTCCCCATAAGATCCACCCACTGAGTGCCACCCCTAGGGGGACTATTGGGTGGAGACCTCACCTCCCAGGTCTTATGGAAAGACGCTCCTGTTAGGGGAGAAGTGACGACATACAGGGAGTGCAAGGGATATTTGGAGAGCTCAGGGCTGGTCTTTCTAAGGGTGGTTAGTTTCATACAATAGTTAATTAAAAGTATTGTCAATTCAAAGTGTGTCTTTCCCTTGGAAAACAATAGCATTGCAGGCTCCTTGGGTCAGGCCCTTCAAACTCATAGTCTAAAGAAAAAAAGTTATTCTGGCTCTCAGGTCATCAATTTAATCGACACTTACAATTCTTGGGGTATTGTTTGGTTGACCGAAATACATATTGGAGCAGCTTTTGGCAAAGCTTGGCCCTATAAGGCCATATCTATATCTTCACTGTTGACACTCTGTCTTCCCTGTCTTTTGCGATTGAATTTTCATGTGGTCATCAATATAGCCCTGCACCAATCTCTCACTAGCACATTTCCACTTCTCATGTGAGCCTGTCGAAGCTTCTTTCTTCTACTGGATCCTGCACACCCGGTCACAGCCTTTCAGGCACATACCTGATACCTAAAGCAGCCTCTGGCTCATGGTCAGTAGCTCTGGAATGGTAGGCAAGTGTTCTTTAATGTTGTTGGCTATATATACAACAGTCCCTCTGAAGTATGGGTCATTAGAGCTATTAGACTGCACCTTGCAGTCCAGTGCCTCTGAATCTCTCTTCCTTGTCTCAGTAATTTGGGCATTGTGGGACTTGAAGTCCCCAAATTACCATTTTTGTTCTGAATCTTATCTTCAACTTCACTCTTATCATCAATTATCTGGTTATTTTTATTTTTTTTACAAGGAATTAATGCTTGGTTTGTTAAAGGGAAGTTGACATCATCAGAATTTACAATGTTAATGTTCTGAGTCCACAGCTATTATTTTCCTGTTTATCACAAGAGATTGTATTATCATAAATGTGGATACATTTTGTGAGGGGAAGTCTTTCTCTTGAAAAATGATAGATTCTGACTAAAAGGAGAATCAAATTAATGAGTTGCTTGAGTATTAGTTTCTTTTTCTCATGTGAATTAGGACAGTTTTTACAACCCTCTCTATCTAACGATAGATAGCTTTGAGAAAGGAAACTTCACTCATGATAAAAAGCCATTACATGGCATGAGTGAAACCTCTCCCTTTGAGGAAGACAAATGCAGCGGCTCTCCAAATGGAGTCCTCCCATTCCCTTGGGCCTTTCTTCTCCCAGGGTATCCTCCCGGCTAATACCCCCTACCCCCAGGTTTAGGGTCAGGTAGCGGCTGCCTTCCCCTGGCCACCTTGAAGGAGACTTTAGGTAGGGTCTTTGTGAGGACTCTGCAGGATTCATCACACACCAGTAGCATGTTTACAACTAAAATTACGTCAATAACGCTCACAAGTCTGCTTTGAAAAACATTTTCAATTCAGAGGGGCTACAAGTATTTGCAATGGCCTGTACTCCATGCATATTCTACTTTGTTACCCCCTTTTAGTTTTGAGAGGACTGCCAGTGTGACCCCTGTATCTTTTCTTCTTTTCCCTACTGGGTCATTGCATTGTTTTGCATTCATATTGTAAAGGGATCTCATATGCTAAGAAGTCTTCCCTTGTTTTTGATTATATGTAAAGGTTTAATACATATACATAAAAAGAAAGAAAAAACACTGACAGGCGCTTTTAGTGCAAAGTTTGATGGTAAGGCTTGAATAAAGAAAGCTCTATGGGTGTTTTTGGTTGGGAGTGGCAGGAACTGGGTGGGAATGGCCAAAGAGAGTAGCATGGCCATGGGCAGTCCATGGGTGGACAAATAACCAAATAACACCTACAAGCTCCACATATGCCATTTCTCCATATCTGTACTCTAATGAAATAGTTTTGGCTTATAGGTATATCTGCTACCTAATATCCTAAACTAATTAGATCCCTGTGATACGTTCTTCTTTTGCCCAAAATGGAGTTAATCAGCTCTTATTTCAATAGTCTTACCAAAAGAAGTAAAATAATGTAAGCCTATTAGGTTCTTCATAAGAGCCTGTCAAATGTGGACTTGTATCTTATGTGATGAATCGAGGGAATTCGCCACTGCTCCCCAAGGGGGAGGTCCCCCTGTGAGGCTAGGGAGGTGAGACTGCTCCCCAACACCACCCCTAGGGGTCAAGGCAAGTAGGACATCACCAGGAGAGACTCCTCCTTTGGGGAGAAGGACTCCTGTTCCCATGAGTAACTCCATAGAGACAGCCACATCATTGCCTACATGATGTGTTCCACAACCATAGAAACTCCTAACTAGGGCGAAGAAACTCTGAATAGATGTTAGAATCTTACAGGCAGGGAACATGTTCTTTTAAAACCTAATATCCCATACACTTGGGCGAGTAGGTTACATAATGGACACCCAATGTACAGAAACGAGAGAGGCAGAGTCAGCAGAAGCTGACAAGTCTGTGAGTTTGAAGCTCGCTTGAAGTAGGAGACGGGAACACCGAGAATGAACCCAAGGAGAGGCTCTGGGAAACCAGAGAAAGGGTACCAGCTGCGCACGAGAAACACAGGGAGGAGAGACACAGAGAGAGATACTGGAACGTCAAAGCCAGGGCACCACGGAGTACAAGAAATCTGTAGGGCAGGATACCAAACTGAGGTGTTGGCAAGACCAGGGGAACCCTGTTGTGGACAGTTGATCTTTCCAATGTCACTGATACCACTATGCATCAAAGAACACAAAGTGTCTGATGTCTTGTCAACAGACAAGAGTATCCCAGCAAGGAGAGAAAGCCGAAGGAGAAGCATGACGCCTAACTGCAGGCTACGACGCAGGAGACCGGAGAAGAGGTCCCAAAAGAACAAGGCTCCCGGATGCTTTTCCCTGCATAATAGACGGTAGCAGGGAGAACAAGTACAACTGGCTGCCAAGAAGTAATCAGTATGTTAAGCAAATAACCTGTCTCACTAGAAGTCACGAGATAAAAGTCCCTTTTTAGGAAATGACTTTAAACTATGGGAATATAAGATAAAATAATAATATAAGAGGAAAATAATAATTTCTCGCCTTGGAAGCAAGACGACACGAAGCAACGCAGGTTCGATCCCGGGGGCGCGCTTAGAAACCTCTGGATATTTAAGCGCGTTATAAATACGCAACTAAGACAAAAAAAAACAATTACGCAGCTAAAACAATTCCTGTAACAGCGCCTCAATGCCCGCAGGCTGTGTGAGCGCTTTAAAAATGCAAAAAACAAATAAATAAATAATTCACAGAGAAATCAATTGGGGATGAGAATATACTGAGAAATGGGGAGAGTCACGAGCCAATTTATACAAGAAGAATAGAATATACAAAGGAGACATTATGGTGAGTCTGAGTTTAGAGAAATCGAACAAATTAAGCTAAACAAGAGGTCAATAGACCAAAATAAACCAAACCACAATTGGCCAAGAGAGAAAAGCTGTTCAGACATAAGGAACCAAGAAGGGAGTTCTGAAGATAAGTGAAACAACAAACCGCACATGAGAAATAACAGAGACGGATTCAAGACATCACAAGAGACTATTTGAGGATTTCCTATTAGCGAGGAATCCTACAGAATGGTACTAGAAGTGCCCTCAGGAGAAGGGAATCATTCTTCACCAATAAGTTAGTTTATATAGTGGTAGGGTCAGTCATCGTAGTTTTTGGACAGCAGATGTTTTCCTTTGGACATTCATAACTGATGGACGAGCACATTAGTTAGAAATATAGGCAGAGGCCACCCATAGAGACAGGGAAAGTTAGGCCTTATCTTACGTTAACAAGACTATCATCAACCATGTCTGTGGAGTGTCCGCCTCCTTCTTGTCAACTGATAGAAGTTGGGGGCCCACCAAATTCACTAAATTGAGTGCCAAAGACAAATGTCCTACAGTGGCCACCACTGAATCAATAGACTCTGACCTGCAAAGCACTGAAGAGGTTGAAATACCCTCTGGAGAAAAACAACTGATCTCCACTGGCTTAACCTTAAACCCACCTAAAGGAACCTATATTAGGATAACATCTAAATCTGGTTTATCTTGGAGATAGGGGTTAGATGTGATGGATGGAGTCATAGACCCTGATTTGCGAGGGGACATTAAAGTTCTTCTGCATAACCATGAGAAGAGCACATACACATTGAGAGAGGGTGAAAAAGTGTCTTTATGCTTTTTAGAGAAGCCTGTATTTGCAATTTCCCATGAAGTTGCAGAACAAGAAGAAACAGAAGGAGGGACTAAAGGTTTCAGAGAAGCAGATTTCCCTGTGATAGAGAAAACACACAAAGAGCCAGAGGAGATCGCCCTCTTACCCGATCTGGCTTTCACGCAGAGGAATGACCCCATCTTCACAGAAACCTTTAAGAAGCTTATACTTAGCTGAATGTGATGAGGCCAGTCCCTTCTTTTTCCTAAAACAGGGGTTACTGTATAGAGGCAATGTGACACCTGAGGTGGTACATCAAACTCAGTTGGTGGTACTGCAAAACCATAGGAGAACTATATTAGAACAAGCCCACTCACATCAAACGGCAGCACACCAAGGAATAGCTGGGTGTCTTTGCTGATGTTTAGAATTGTATAGCCACTTGTGATATATGTAAAGAAAAAACTGCCAACACTCCCATAGCCCCTGCACCCTTACAATCTTTACCTATAATTAAGGTCCCATTTTCCAGATTTGACATTGATATAGGGGGCCCGCTAGAGACCTCAAAGTTGGGGAATCGCTTCATCCTTGTCACCCTGGACTATGCAACTTGTTATTCAGATGCCTTCCTCCTGCGTAACAATATGACACAACACATTTTGAAACACCTGTTGACTTCCTCTCCAGAGTAGGATTCCCGAAAGAAATAATAACAGACTAAGGTATTACGTTTATGTCTCATCTGATGAATGAGGTAAAATAGATATTAAACATTAAAACTCTCAGGACATCAGTGTATAATTGCCAGACCAACAGTCTCGTTGAATGCTTCAACCAAACCTTTAAAAGAATACTAAGGAAATTGGTTGAAGCTGATAGAAAGAATTGGGATGTGAGGATACCCTGGGCTCTCTTTTCGGTCAGGAAGACTCCCAAGACTCCTTGGGATATTCGCACTTTGAGCTTCTGTACAGAAGAGAACCACAAGGTGTCCTAGACATGCTGAAGGAGACCTGTGAGGAAAGAGAGGAAGCCCTGTTACCCATTTCTCAGACTGGTCAGAAATTGGAATCTCACATTAAAGCAGTACAAGAGATTGTGAGGAAACATCAAGGGCAGGACCTGGAACAACAGCAGACTGTCTATAATAGGCGTGCAGTCTCCTGTGCTTTTTTTTTGGTTGGGCAGTTGGCATTGGTCTTTCTGCCCACATCAAGAAATAAAATGATTTCCAGATGATATGGGCCATATAAGATGCTAAATCAATAAAAGCCATTGAATTACCTTAAATCATGGCAAGACAGAGGCCATAAAATGAAGGTCCATCATGTAAATTTACTTAAGGAGTGGAAAATAGATTCAGGTGAAACCCCCACCATTACCATGGCAGCCCTCCTTACTGACTCTCCTAGTTAAAATACCCGAATCCCTCCTGATTTTTCAGCCTCCAAACAGTCTGATATTAGAGATCTGTTAGAATAATTTCTGAAGTGTTCTCAGACCAGCCGGGGAGAGTTACACATTTCTTTAATTTCATTAGCATTCTGGCAGGAAAAACCATAAATCTCAAGCCGTACAGGCCGTGAGGGCCATAAGGCCTGCAAAAAGAGCGTTGAACAAGAGGTAGAAGACATGCTCAATAGCAACATAGTATAGCCTTCCGAGAGCCCTTGGTGTTCCCTGATAGTTTTAGTTGCCAAACCAGATCAGTCTTGATGTTTTTGTATTGACTTTCTGGAAACTAAAATCAGTATCCGTATTCAACAAATACCTCATGCCAAGAATAGATGAACTAATCGAAAAATTAGGTTTAGCTAGGTACTGTGATGAATCTGAGGATGCCGTCCCTTCTCCACGGCACTATCACACCGAATTCCATACACTTGGCGTTCCCAGATCTGGAGTAAAGTGAGTGTGCCGAACCGGAGTATACATATTTACCGTGTCTCCCAGCCGTGGTGACAAACTTTGCAGGTGCACTGCATTTGTGCCCCTCTTGCCCCTGAAGCCTGCTGCAGTGAAACTGGCCTAATCCATCCATCAGGAGTGGAGAAATCGCCACTGTCCCGTTTGGGAATCATCACTGTATCTTCATCGGTGAAAGCCGCAGAGCCGCCAAATTGCAGCACTTGAACCTGCAACTGAAGTGGACTCGACTGCCGAAGTTTGGTCCGCAGTGTGCCGGGGGTCTGTAAGTAATCGCAACCCTAAGCGGTGGCCCCTAGCGCCTCCATCCATTTTTATGCATGAGTGGCCCTGAGGGCCCCTCTCCTTTCGACTGCTAGTGTGAACTAGCGAACTATTCCCAACTCTTGGAATCGACTCTGCCCTCAAGTGGAGGCTCTCCTCGAATAGTGGGAACCTATTCTTCATCACCTCACCCACCTTCCTGAGCTGCTACAGACCCTTGAAGAGACCCCGTTTTGCCCATCTGCATTACCGTGTGCGCCAGCATTGCATGTACATTTGAGCAATAGGCTCCACTCTTCTTAGGGATTGGACTGCCTCTTAGATAGGAGTGTGTTGGATGCAGAAGGGACTAAAGACTACTTGCACTGCCTGTTTCCTTCCCCTTTTAGGTTGTGGACCCATTTTATGCAACAACTTTAGACAACATTGGTCTTGTATATATGTATTTAGATAGGATTGTATTGGCTTAATAGTATTAATGTGATTTCATTTGTGTGTTGAAACTCAAAGGCCTTGAAATAAATCTATTTGTATTTTTAATATATCTACACCTGAATGGGAGTGATTTGTAAGTGTCCTTTACTCTGTGTGCTCATTGAGGTCTTTCAGTCACCCTCAACCCTCCTGAGACCTAGTCTTGATAGCCACCAAGCTACCCTGATTGGTCTGGCTTGTCCAGAAGGTTACCCTGTTCCAAGAAACTAGGCTGGCCTTCTGAACCTCTGCCCACAAGGGATGATTCAACTTTTCATGTTCACTTGCCTTTAAGAATAGATAAACGGCCTTGGCTGCCTCTGCTTTGACACCAGGCCAGACAGCCTCGCCCTGCGTTTCCACGATCTCAGCTTATTCTTACTGTGACACAGTTCTCAGCCTTTCTCTCCTTGGGTCCTGGCTTAATAAATTCATGACACCAATATCCAACTGCTATACAATGGCAGCTTAACCTGCAGTCTATTCACTACATATAGCCAGCTTCTAAGATCAATTTTTCTACTTGCATTACAGCTTCTGTACATTTATTGAACAGCTTGTATTTTACGCAGTTCTTTGCACACGTGTAATCTTCTTTTCGCGTATGAAAGTTTACTCGATTCTTAACTTCGTCATCAGTTTCTGTAAGATCCATGCATTCTCTTCAGCCAGTATTCTCAGGGCGTTACACTCGTCTTTCGTGTGACGTCACTAGCTCCGCTTCTTGCTCCTTTTCATATTCCTTCAGGGAGTTCCTCCATCAGATTGTCATCTCTTTGGGGATACATTTGATAGGGTTTTATCAGTGGGTACCTTCTTTCGAATACTCGCAGGGGAATGGTCACAACTGCTGGTGTCAAGCATGGCACAATCTCAGGCTTCCAATATGTAGGTGGTAGAGGGGTGGGATTTCCTGCAGAGGCATGTAACTGCTCCTCTACACACCTATGCACAGGACCTTTAAAAATGGTAACCTAACTATGAGAAAGAGCTCAGGAGAAGACGTGGCATCTCCATTAGAGACGTGTGGAAGCTGGAGGCACGAGTCAGTGTTGCGGAGCAAAGGAGCTCACCAACAGAGAAGGAACGCAACGTGGTGCGAGCAGGGCATGCTGTGGAGAGGCCAGGAACTGCAAGAGGATTCTTGGCCATCAACAGCTGGGAGAAGCAGCGTTATCCTTACCAGGAGCTGAAGGAAATCAAGCAGCAGGAGCAGAGGCGCAAGAGAAGCCACAGAGACATCAGAACTGCCCAGAGTTGGAAGCAAGCGCAAAGGCAGGGGTGGCTGGCCCATTAGGGCATTAGTGGCTCTCCCACTAGATAGAAATCCCCCCTCCGACCAGCAAGGCTCAGGTCTCATCGCCCCCACAAGGGTGTAATGCTGGACGAAACGGTATGTGCACTGGGGAGCGCTCTATTGAGCCATCGCCTTTGCACATGCTCAGTACAGTTTGGAACAGGTGGACAAGAGAGACTCACCCCCAAGGCATAGATTGGCATTAATCCCTCTGTCTATCCTGTCTCTCACACAGGCTAGGGTGGGCTCGGTGGCTTGCTGGCACCACACCCAACCTGTGTAGGGACAGGATAGGGGGTGGGTTAATGCATGATGCTGTAAAATGGAGCCGGGGAAAGGCGAGACCTGCTGCTCCGGTTTCCTCCCTCAATGCATGACACTGTGGTATGTTAAACTTACCTCTCTGACCCGGGATTGCACCCCCCAGTCCACTGAGTAGCATTCCAGAATAAACCACTGCACGCACGTGAACGCGCGCACAGAGGATGGGCCTGTGTACCGACGTTGCAGGTAAGGAATGTTGTGCCATGACATATCTGCCCTCCCTGTTCAGCCGTGATCTGCTAAGAACACGCCTGTCCCTTCCCTATTTTTGTAAGGAATTTAAGCAAAAGGAGCATGGACCCACTGGACCGCGTACCTTCCTATTTTGACAGAAAGCAGCACTGTCAGGACTGGCCTGCTGCTCTTCCATCTGCGAGCGGCTGAAGTCTGCTCTTCTACGCTTCCTTGCAAGGAGAAGTTGGACATTTCTTAATGACAGAAACAAATGAACACTGGCCGGCTGCATATATAACTGTTGCTGAAATGCTCACCGAAATGGCATCTTTCTCCATCTTCTTCACTGGATGCACGTGCACTCGTAAAGCTGCCTGCCCTTCTTTCAGTTCTTACATTCAGTGACAAGTCATCTATTCTCTGACAATGACCTTTTTCAGTTGCTTTCTACAAGTAAAAAGTACATGACTAAGAAGAGAGAATGAACCAGCAGCTACAGTACTTCATTGACCAGAATATATTGTTTTCACTACACATGCTTAGTTATTGATTACTCATTCAGTTATTATGAGTGCTAACCTACCGAGTCTCATTAGATATTGACAAACAATTTTGCGAGGGCAGGATGTATGTATGGCAAGAAGAATGTTTCGATAAGAAGAGTGCAAATTAATGCTGCAATGCATTCAGTTGCAACTTGAGACTTCATGTGCACTGGTATGGAGGGGGCACAATATGTGTGCCTTATGTACAGTATGACCTAGATTGACAGCTACATATTTTATGACGCTGTCGGTATCAGTTACCTGCTGTTCACTTCTCATTATGTTGCAAACTGCCTGTCAGGATTGTGTACACTTGCCGTGTCCCATGCTGTAAGAGAGTGCATGTGTTTCACACTTCATAGTTTCACAAGCAGTGGCCTGCACTCTCCTTGTAATGGCTGTTGCACTGATTGATCAGTCGCACTGGAGGCCCACGTGTTCATCCTGGTGTTTCTTTCACATTGCCTGGCTGTCTGGTGGTTTGGCTTTGCCTCTGCTGTTGTATGCATTGCTGTTATGAGCACTGTCTCCTTCACATATATACCATGGTGCGCCTACCTGAACATCTTGCCCTGCTAAGGAGCTTTATCTACTATCCTTGCTCTGTACCACGTGATGGCAAAGTACAAACATGCCTGCCCTTTCTCGTACAGCTCATGGTATGTGGCTCAGAGGGTTCACTGCTGGGACTCAATGCTAGTTGGAATACTCTGAACGTGTGTGTATAATATTCACTCACAGTGCCAATGAAATAATACTGTGAGGTGTGTTACTTTACCACAGGGTCTTTGTGAGGGGGTCGTACTTAAAATGTTTAGAGTAGTAAGACATTGGGTGATCTCAAGTACCCTTCAATTGTAAGCTGTTCAGGCAATCAAACGAGTTTGCTTTCTCACGTTTGTCTTATGCTTACTAACAAGGAATAGCAAAACTGCAATCCCATTCAAGGATTTAAAAATGACATGAGCTGAAATTTCTAGAACATGACTTGAGGGTGCTATAAACTTCTTAACAGTAGATGTGAATTCTCAAATAGTGACTTTAAATGGGAGAAAATGGAAAAAGGTTTTTTGTCCTACTGCAACTGTAATTGACCATTTCCTACTATGAATGACCTTCCATTCAGTTTACTACAGGGTGGTAGAAGAGAAAGCATGTGTTAGTGCCAATTAAGGTAATGTATCCAGTGCGGTCATGCACACCACGAGTACCTAAAAGATGCTGAGAGGGACTTCCCTTGGTGCGACTTCAAGTGCTCTGGCAGTAGATTTGCACATTCCAAAATGTTAATTAGCCCCCCTCTTGAATATTCTGCTTCTCTGTATGAGCAGATAGTAATGAAAATATCGCCACAGGAAAGGAGCAGCTTGTTGGGATTCTAGTGGGACCGTTGACAACACCATGATCCTTGTGAGATGATGTGAAGTCTGTTGTGTTGCTACATCAAATTGCATGATTATGATATTGAAATAATGACCACATGGTCCTGGCAGGGTATTTGATAGTGGTATAAAATATATGGGTCGTTTGTACTTCAGTGGTGGTAGTGGTAATAGTTGCACACATAATAACTGCTTGCCTCAGTGATATGGCACAAGCATGCATCCATCTATCGTAAGAAGTTTGAAGCATTTTCTAATTAACTCATCCATGATTTCCTGCTACAATATTCTCTGGTCTACTGATGTGACCTGGTATTTGAAGAATATGACGTGTGTTTCTCTTAGAAAGCTGCCTGTAAACCTATTGAATATACATTACATTTTTTCTCTAAAATTAAATTGTAAAAAGCACCATTCCCATGACTTAAAAAAAAAAGAAAGCGGGAGAACACTATCCCCATATGCCCCTTAATGGTGTCATCTTAATCACTTTGCTTGCTCACGTTTTACGCCCCACCACTTTTGATGTTCACCAGCCGACAATGGGCAAAGGTAAGCTGCGTGAGTGCGAACAAGACTGACGACGCTACACAGAGCTGTTGAGTCAGACCATGCAAAGTGGGAACCCCGGGAACTTCAGCGACCACGCCAAAGACAATTTGAACATTATGAAGTTACAGAAAGTGAAACAATAAGAAGATTGTTTGCACATTGAAACAGCAGATTGCCAATCCGTACCCCCAATAACAAATGAGTGCATGGAATGCAGTTGTGGGGAAAGCTTAAAACAACAGCGAAACAAGTAGATCTACCAAGCTAAGAAAGGTACATGCTGCTTGGATGTAAAGAGTGACTATAACATATGAGAAGTCCTGGTAAGGGTATACCAGGCAGTTGAAAGTATAAGAGAAGTCCTGGCAGGAGAGTAAACCACGCAGTTGTGAGTGCAAGAGAAGTCCTGGCAGGGAAGTATATCAGACATTTGGAGGTGCATAAAGAGTCCTGGTAGGGGAGTATACCAGACAAATTGATAACCTAGAAGGAGTGTCAAGCAGACACAGTATTTGTTGAACAAAGAAGGAACTCGTGTTAACTAAGAAACGTTTGGTAAAGAAGGACTTACAAGGCTAAACAACTTTGTGCCTAACAGGATTCTTTTGGGTCAAGAAAGACACCAACAAACCGTTATACTAAGAGACATGTGTGATACCAGTAAAGAATCCAGGGGAAGGGAAACTAGGGTCTTTTCCATTTTGCAGAACATTTACCTTGGAGCTGTTCTATTTTTATTTAAGAACATCTTTTTGCAAATACCAGGTTAAAGATATTTCCCTTCTCACTTTATTATTTTGTTTGTAGTGTGAGGGTCAGGATAGAACGTTTGGACACAAGGACAGCTTTTGATTTCTGACATCCCAACAAAGACAGATCCTTAGTTTTTGCTTTTAGGTAGGGAAACCCCTCTTAGAGCAGGGTCAGCGAGGCATTTTCTTAACCTGTTTAAATGAATAATTACCAAAACCATGACATCTGTATGTCCGGCTTTCATTTCTGAACCCTCACACAAGACAAGTTGAAAAACGCTCAACCACAGCACCCCTCCGATAAAGGTCAATTTCGTGAAAGTCCCTAAACTTACAATGGGGCTTTTTTCTTTGCTGCCGCCCTCCACAGCCCCCACCGGGAAAACCAAAACTCTATGCCCCTGCTTTGTAGCAAGCCCATATTTAAGATACCAGACTTTAATGAGGATCTCCTCGTATAAACGGACGCTTGCAAAGTTGGCCTAGGAGTTGTACTATCACAAGAATATGAGGGAGTTGAACATCCTATATTGTATACAAGCCGGAAATCTTTCTCCAGGGAACAGTCTGATGTTATTGTGGAATTGGAAGTCTTGGCCATAAAATAGGCTCCAGCACACTTACGGTATTACCTCACTGGCAAAAAATGTAGATTCATTACAGACCACTCTAACTTGACCTTTATGAGTTTATGGAAAGATACCAATGCCAGAGTAATGAGATATTTATTGGACTTTCTGTTTTTATGGAACATCAAAAAGATAAAAAATGAGGAAATGTTGATTTCTTGAGTCTGTTAGGAAGGCATGGTATCAACAGTAGACACAGACACAAAATATGCAAGTTTCAAAATCATTTATTTTGCAATTATTCTTAACTTGCCCTAACTCTAAAATGGGAGTTATCTCGACCATAAAATAAACAACAAACGAGAACAAGTTAGTCTAGTCAAAATGAAAAGGCCTATCTGATTGGTTATTTATAACACTCTTAATACCCAGCGGTTTCTACGCACGGACTCGACCTATGTTGCCCCGTGTCGTCTTGCTTCCAAGGCGAGCACATTGCCCCTGAGCTTTCCTCCTGAGACTAAGAAAACCTAACCTTTCCCTCATTCTCAAATGCCAATTGTGTGAAGGGAATACAAAGCGGAAAAATAGTGTCTTAAAAGAAATGTCAGAATGGCATAGGTAACAACTCCCTTCCCCACGTTCAGAAGCATGGGGTCTCAAGAGTTTCTTAAAAAAAGGATAGGTGGATGGCACAGTTCTATTATTCTTGCACACTCTGCTTGCTGGTACAGTTCAACAGTTCAGGCTTGTGCTTCAAGCTTTTGACAGTCTAATCAATTCTTTAGCCGCTGCCGCCATACAACAAATACACAGTTCTTCTCTTGGCTATCACTTTCCCACTATTCAACACAGGCTTCCCTCCACCGGCTCAAGCCTGTCTTTCTCTTTGTGGCAGTGCCCATCCCCACATTCTGTCCTTCATATTTAACTTTCACTCTACCACAGTTCAGCATAGGCTTCCCTCTGCCAGGCTCGAGCCTGCCTTTCTCTTTTACTGTCGAAGACTTTCAAAACTGCAAGGATTTTACGTTGGCCTCTGCATGACCACTTTGACCTCCTTTTAGACAATTTGACAATCAACAATCTTCGATGCCCCAGGGCTGCTTGTGCGCTTTATAAATGCAAATAAATACAAATAAAATAAATAAATAATCTTCACAACACCAATGCTCCTTGGTACTTGTAGTTTTATTTTTGCCCTATTCGCCGCTTTCAAAGTTCACACAGAACACCAATGCCTCTTGGCACTTGTAGTTTTACTTTTGTCCTCTTGGAATCTTTCAAAACTCATGTCCTCTTTACTTTTGCCCTCTTAGCGGTTTTCAAAGTTCATGTAGATTGCTTTTCACTCAATCAACTCTCGTTCGGGATCACAGTTACTTTCTTGCCTTCATTTCCCACTTTCCATTACTCATAACATTTCACAGAGACTTTTGAATGTGCGATTCCACTTCGCAGGACCACTCTGTTACTTTGTATACGTTTCTCAGCATTCAATCATTGTTCTCTTCATTAGGCATTTTATCGGCACACGCATAACCTTCAACTCTCGTTACATGCCTCTTTTCCTCTTAAAACAAACCAGGCTTTTGCTTGCCTTCGATAACTCACCGGTCATGTTAATTGGGCTTCTATCTTCAATGCTTTTCCCATAGCAGTCAAGGCCGTTACCAACAACTCCTTTGCTCCTCCCCAACTCTGTCATTCACTCAGAGGGGTAGCACGCCAGCTGGAAGAACTTTGAAGGTTTCTCTTTTCCGCTCACTCGTTTTCAGCCATGGAATGCTTACGGCTTCTTGAAAAGAATGGAATTGTCGTCTGGCTCTCTCTCGTTCTCTGGAGCAGCTGATCAGCCCCTTGGCCTTCAAAATTCCATAGCATGGTTCCCATCAGCCCCGAAAGAGCTGTTCCTTCTCATACCCAGCCTCGCTCAAAGTGTGTCTGTGCACACCACCTTTTACACTGACAGGGAGTGTTAACAAGTGGCAGGTGTGTGTAATTCGTACTCCGTGCCTAACTCTACCTGATATCATTAGAGGGACAGAGTCATTGCAAGTCAGTAGAGGTAATCCTCCTGGCCTCATTCCTCATCTTCCTCGTCTAAGTAGTGTTGTCAATTTGAAGTGGGGGGGAATTATGGGAGTTGTAGTTTCCCATAAAATAAGCAGGCATAGGTGTTAGATGGGTTAAAGAAAGAGGGGAATACCATGTCTCCCCATCAGGTGCTTCACCCCCACTCCCTGAGGACCCCCTACCAAGGTGATCCTCCCTCGCTTGTCCATGCCCAGGGTCGGGATCCAAAAGCGAGGGCCTTTCCCTGGCCACCTGAGTATGGGATCCCCAGGGACTAGTCTGTGAAACACCCTCTGGTTTTTCACAAGTTACTTTCCTATCAGTCCAGAAGGGGAAGCCACAGAGATAAGGGGAGGAGTATGTGACAAATCGAAGGAATTTGCCACTTCTCTCCAAAGTCCCCCCCTCCCTGATGTGAGGCTTGGGAGGCTAGCCCACTCCGCAACACCCTGCTTAGAGGTTATGGGAAGTGGGACCTCACTGGGAGAGATGCCCCCTTTGAGGACAAAGACTCCCGTTTCCGTGAGGAACTCTTTAGAGACAGCCACATCAATGCCTACATTTTGTGTTCTATAACCACATAAACTACTTACTACTGGGATGAAGGAACACTGAATAGATGATCTTACAAGCAAGGAACATGCTTCTTTAGATCCTGATATCCCATACACTGGGACAAGTAGGCTAAATAATGGACACCCAATGTGCAGAAACGAGAGAGGCAGAGTCAGCAGAAGCCGATAAGCCTGTGAGTTTGAAACTCGCTTGAAGCAGGAGAGAGGAACATCAAGAAGAAACTTAAGGAAAGGCGCTGAGGTGCCAGGGCACCACCTGAGCACGCGAAATCCAGAGAGGAGGGACAGAGAGATAGAGAGAGACCCTGGAACGCCAGAGCCAGGGTGCCAGCCGAGCACAAGTAACCTAGACAGAAGAGACACAAAGAGACACTGGGATGACAGAGTCATAGCGTCAGCCAAGCATGAGAAATCCGTGGGGTAGCAGCCCGAATGGAGGTGGTGGTGAGACCACAGGAACCCTATGCTGGAAGGTTGGTCCCTCCAACATTGCTTATACCACAGCGTATCAAAGGACGCTGAGTGTCCGACGCCTTGTCAATGGACTAGATTATCACATAGAAGAGAGAAAGCTGAAGGAGAAGCACAATGCCAAACTGCAGATTATGACGGCAGGAGACCAGAGAAGAGGTCCCAAAGGAACAAGGTCCACAGATGTGTTTCCCTGCATAACAGAACGTAATGGGGAGAATGAGTATAACGGGCTGCCAAGCAGAAATCAGTATGTTAAGCAAATAACATGTCTCAGTAGAAGTTACGAGATAAAAGTACTCTTTGGGGAACTCACTTTAAACCAAGGGGATATAAGAGAAAATAATAATATAAGGGAAAAGAAAAATACACAGAGAAACCAATTTGGGATAAGAATACCCTAGGAAATGGGGAGAGTCACAAGCCAACTTTTACCAGAAGAAGAGAATATACAAAGGAGGCATTACAGTGAATATGAGTTTAGAGAAGTCAGACAAGTGAAGCTAAACAAGAGGTCAATAGACCAAAGTAAACCAAACCACATTTGGCCAAGAGAGAAAAGCCGTTCTGAGATAAGGAGCCCAAAAGGTTACAACCGCAATTGAAGAATTACACAACATCACAAGACACTATTGGAGGATTTCCTATTAGTGAAGAATCCTACAGACTGGTACTAGAAGTACCCTCAGGAGAAGGGAGTCATTCTCCACCTATAAGTTAGTTTACATAGTGGTAGGTGTTCTATTGGAGCTTGGGAGGTTACAAATGTTGCACATGCACTCATGTAACAATGCATATATATTAACTTTCGTTATTGTATTATCTCTCGTCATTACATGATTTATATAGTGGTTAAGTAGATAGGATCTGCACTTTATAGAATGTTAGAATGTTAGAGACTGTGAAATGTTTAGGCCCCAGCTGGAGAGACTTAAAATGTTTGGCTTTGAAATGAAGAGAGGCTTGAGGCAGATAAGTTGACAGGGGCTGCTTAAGCTGTAACTTAAATAAACACAGTGTTACAGACTAATGAGAGCGTAACCTGTTTTCCTGTTAATGGACTACATAAGATTGGGGTCAGCCAGGGTGATTCTTGGACAGCAGAATTTTTCTTTTGGGCATTCACAACTGACAGACGAGCACCTTAGTTAGAAATATAGGCAGGGACCACCCATAGAGACAGGGAAAGTAAGGCCTTATCTTACGTCAATAAAAATATTATGAACCATCTCTGTGAAGTGACCGCGACCTTCTTCTGTCCCACCACACTGCATTCTGGTTTTTCCAATTTTTAACTTAACACACTTTTCCAAATACACATATACTCCTGCCAACTGTTTCCTTCCCGGCTTCCTCTTTCCCAGCACTTACCCTACTGACTGAACGTTTACTGACTCCACCACACCTGCCTAGTGCCATCTCCCGTTTGTGCTTCTAGTTTTCTCTGCTCTACCCAATCCTTTTACTCTCCTTCCCACCTACCCCATCTTGCCTGTTGCACCCCTCTTGATACTTCCTTTTCCCCCTATTATGAGTTGAATTATTATTATTATTATTACTACTGTATTTATTGAGTGCAGAACTTGCTCCAAGAAGCAACAGAGCACTTTACAAAGGTATACACCAATACAGATACACAAAAGTGCGCTTTTCAGGGGTAACAACCAAACAGATATGCAGCATGGGAAGAATACAGCAGGGCGCAGAGGAGAGTTACAGCTGTACAGGGTGGCAGGGATTAGAGGGGTGGACGTCATCTAGCGAGACAAGTGGCGAGGGAGGTGACGTGATGGCCTAGGTGATGAGTGAGTTGATCCTCGTACTCCTTGTAACACCAACTTCCCACAAGCCCCTCACCATACGGGGAACATTTCTGCCTACTCTCCTTTCACCCACATTGTTTTTTGGGGAGAACCCCCGCTCTCTCCACCCTGACCATCTTCACCAGTTTGCAGTGCTCTTCCATGCCCCCACTTTCTACTTCCATGCTTGTCATTTCATGGCCCTTACTGCAGCTCAGTGTAGCTCTATTGTTTCCGGTAATGGAAGAGGAAATGGGACAATCGACGAGACTTTGCACCAGTCCCTTTTCTCTCCCTGGCGGCGCTGCTCTCTTGTGAAGGATCATGGTAGGCAAGAGACTACTAGCAGCAGTTCTGTTAAACATTCTCGAGATGCCATTTGCAAACTGTTTTTTTCCTTTCTCCATTTGAGAAAATACAGTTGCGGCAAATGCTGCAACTCTAAAAATTAGTGTTTTCATTGGAGCGGCCTGCTCTATAGGCGCCCAGTGGTGGAAATGGAAATTCTTAACTGTGAAATCCCATCAGCGCCAGGGGGGAGTGTGGGGGATTTAGTTGGCGAATGCTGGATCTTTTTCTGAGCCCCCCATAAATAAACATTCCATTTCATCAGATGAATTTATTATTAACACCTGGAAAATAGCCCATGAGAAGGAGTAGTGTTTCCTATGATGATGCAAAGTATAAAAGGTGCACACCTTTTAAACACACAGAACTTGCTTAAATATTTTCTGCAGCATGCAATCCTAACAGGCATTTCACAAGTACCCTGAAAAGATGCTCAAGTGGTCTAGTGGGTAAGTCTCTCAACCATCGTCCCGAAGACCTGTGCTCATCCTGGCGTTGGCAACAAAAACAAATTAAAAACATCAAATCTTCTGAAGGCCATTACATTATTTTCCAGGATTCAGGGAGACACATTTTGCTGGATCTTAGATCTGGGGAAATCTGGCCCAATGAAAAGTGCTATATACAACATGTCTAATTTATCTTAACGATGTGGGCTAAAAAAGTAACCTTTTGGCTTCAATCAAAGCTGCCAAGTAATTTGACCTTCAATGCCATCTCTTATTTACATAATGTGCAACTGATCCGTCATACATTGAACAAGTCTAAGCTTGAGTTCCATGACACCACCCCATGAGAAAAAGGGGTTTCTAGGATGCCCTAACCGTTTTTCATATCCCACGATACCGTCGGTTTAGGTCTAATTGGTTGAAAATATTTGACCGTTCCACATTTTACCAAATTTGTTTTGGTCGTTTTTTTGTCTAAAATGTGGGGGAAGATCCCTGCAAACCGCCCCCCTATTCCCTTACCCAAACCCATATATATATTTAATTAAATTTGACTGAATTTCGACCAAGAAAACGATTTAAAAAATTCGGTCAAAAGTAAAAGGTCAAATGTGTCTCGAACAAGTAGGCTAATACCTCCTTCAGGTCTGTAGATGAACTGGGGCTAGTATAAAGCGCCTTGTAGTGAGCCTCAGTGTAGATTTTTGTAAAGGAACAGCCTTCTTGAACCAGTTTGATTTCCAAAGACGCCCTTTTGCAATATCCATATAGTTCATTTTACAAAGGGCTCACCTAACTCAGGGGCTACGAGGGCGTAATGTTCCCTGGGGTGGACTGGCCTATAGGGAACGCTGGAGATTTCCTGGTAGGCCTCTGCACCCGGGGCCTCTTTTGTGGGGTATTTCCAAATGTTCTCATAGGAAAAGGGTTAGGCTTGCTGAAAATGTGTAGTATGGGGCTGATTTAAAAATGATTTTTGGTTCCCAGTCTATCCCTTAATGTTCCCAAGTGTGCTATTTCCAGCCTTCATCCTGGGCACAGTGATGGGCTGCGCCCCACCCCCCCCCCCCAGATCCCTGGACCCTTTGCTGGCACCTGGGATCCCGACGGCACAGAAGAATAGAAATGCCAGCTCACCCCCTCCCCCCAAACCAGGGAAATGAATCACTGCATTCTCACTTGGATATTTATATCCGCTCCGTGGGAGTTTATTTACCCACCTGTTATCCTATGCGCCGGTCGCTATTTTAAGACTGAGCCGTGGTCCGTCCTGTTTACTCCGGCTCGGAATTGTGAGTTTACGTGGAGGCGTGCGCTTGGTGATAGCAGGGTACCCTGAGCACATGATCATTAGGCTGACGTAGATTATATGGTGTGCTATGTGTATTAAACCCATGGTCTGCACTTTTACACGCAAACTGCTCCTGCTTCTGTACCAAGCATTCCACTCATTCTTGCCAAGCAAAGTTCCAGCACAAAGGGACTCGCTACAAGTGGAAAAAGTGGCGCTAATTACGTTGCTGCCATTTTTACCACCGTGTTGCCCACAAATTATAATCTTTGATGGATTTACCACTGGCGGAATTACCGCATGGTAAACCCGGCAAAATATTCCCATGGAGTCCTACGGATTCCGAAATGGGGACCTACCACCACTTGCAATCCTGTGGTGGCCCCACAGGACCAAGTTGAGGAAATGGTAATTGCATTTGGAGGTAATTACCACCGAATTACTGCTGAGCTCATAATGAGGCCCTGCATGTTCTCATAAGCACGCACACCTGCTACCACTATGCATTTTAGCCTTTCACTTATTTTTGTGCTTTTTATAGAGTAATCATCTCTGCATTAAGGACTGAACATTGAAAATTAAATCCCGCCATTAATGTCATAGTGATTTTCACAACCTGCTAAGAGCGGGTGTAAGGGGCATCTGTGTAAACTCTGATATAGCGTGATGGAGGTTGGACAGCCACCTTCGCTGCCAAGAACCTGAAAATTAGGCGTTCTTGCCCCGGAGGCTCTTTATGTTGGGTACCAATTTTTAGGGTCATTGTGTAAAGATATGGTCAAGTCCTCCAACTCTAGCCACTGGTGGTCACCAGCCTTCGTTGCAACTTGGCGATCGCAGTATCATATGTCGCCCCGGCCCCACAGAAAAAGGTAGAATTTACGCCCTCTACGACCGTCCATTTTGCTCTAATGTACAATAGAATTGCATGAATTTACCTGTATTTCTTAGTCATAGTTATCAAACAGCGTTATAAACATTCATAGTGGGTTGAGTTTTGATACATCAGCACAGGGAATGTTAGTTGGTCGTGGCTGGCAAGACAAGACAGTGCAGTATTTAAATAATTGCTCTGCCATTGCTCCAAGCAAGGGTTGAGGGTGCTAGCAGACACCACAATAAAGAGCATAACGTGTTAGTCGGGAGAAGTGATTAGGTGGAGTGTGGAATCAAAGTGTTGAGGCTCATTTCCTGACTTTGCTGGCGGACAATACAATGATCCTGAACAGATCACCTTATCCCGCAGAGTACTCTGATGGCTTCTGTCAGAAGGTTTCTCACACACTGGAACCATTGTTGAGCCCATTGCCTGATATTTCTTTTTATGTAGGCCATTCCAGTCAAGGTGTCATATACCGAGGAGAGCCGACCAACTGCCACCGGTCCCTGGCGAGAATATTTTCAGGTGTGCTTATTGAGAACAAGAAATGGGTTGCTATCATCTTATACAATTCCAAAGGTACTTCTGCACACCATAAATAACAGTCAATGATTCAATGTTTTGGTTGTATTTAAAGCTTTACAATACCATAGAAAAACCCTGATTAAATATTTTAAACCCACACCCATTAATAGTCTGGGACTTGGCTACATGCCCTCATGATGGAGCACATGATGCCAGAATCCTCCTTTTGCATAACATGTTTCTATAAAGTGTTCTTTTAAAATATTGTCAAGTTGGCTTAACATGTGCTGTGTGTAATTTCCAAGTCAGTGCCACAAAAAGTCAAATAATCACAAATAAGTGTACCTTGCTCTATGATAAGACTAGGGGAACAATGTGTCAGGTTCACAAATTGCAAAGTGTCTCAAATTCCAGCTTCACCCTCTAAACCAACGTGTGTGTTCCTGGGCAATTCATTTAATTTTATGGTGCCTCATCTGTCAAAATTGGTCTTCTCTAGAGGTTTATGTTTTTAGCGACTAAGAGTGATTTAGTTATCGGGGTATGCTCTTCAAATTCTCACTCATTTTTTAACTAGCTCTAGCGTTGCTTCATGAATAATACTAATGGCCTTGGCATATTGCACAGCACAAAGTAATTTACTTCTTTGGTGAGTAGTATCAATAGAGGCTGAAAACTATACCTCTCTTCCAATCTCAGTCTATGTTAGCATACATGCACCTTTCTGGTAGCTTGTAATCCACAGCATATACCGCTAAACTCATTGCACTCAGTCACCAGTTCCTCACTCCCACCAACTGCACCACTCTGGCTAGAGCGCTGGTCCTCACCAAACTTGTTTACTGCAACGCCCTCCAACTTGGAACCTCCAAAACAAATATCAGTAAGGTTCAACTACTGCAAAATAAAGCCCTGAGAGTGGCTATAGGCATAACGAAATCAAACCACATCTCAAACATTAGGCGAGAGAATGATTGGCTGTCTATCGAAGCCAGAATCATTTTCAAAACACTATGGGCCTAATTCACAGAAGCGTTTTATAATGGCAAAACCCCATTGGAAAATGCTCTGTGAATCAGGCACCCAGGTACCTTAAAAATACTAGCAAGGATAAAATCTCCTGCAGGACCCTCAGATCAAATAACTTGGCTCTCCTGGAAAAATCCACAATATAAATATAGCAAAGCAGGAGGTAGCAGTTACAGAGTCCTCGCCCCGACTCATTGGAATGCACTTCCACTTAGTATTAAAACCGAGGATACTTTCCTAAGTTTCAAAAAAGCCCTGAAAACCTGGTTGTTCAATAAATACTGATGCCTACTAATCTCCACCAATCTGGGCACGAGAGTATCCTCAACCTATTCGGCTGCAACATTAAATGAGGGTCCCATCGTCCTTATGTATGTCTTAGCTGCTCAGCTTGTCTGTAACTAAAGTCAAAAATTGAAATGCTATAACTTTCTTCATTTATTTGTAACATTGTTTAAGTAATCTTATAAGCTATCTGTAACTTCGCCGTGATACCTTCGGGTCTGGGCGTGTAATAAATGTAATAAATAAAAAACTAATTAAAAAATATCCGCTATCTCTTCTGCACAATAGTATGTGTACCTTTCCCATGGCTTCCAATCTGTCTGCATGCTTGAAAACTTACATTCTGCTAATATGAGTTCACAGTCTATGCTGGGGTATGTGTACCTGCTTCATATGGCTACTGATCTGTGTCCTGCATCTAAAACTAAACTCCTCGTGGCTGTTATTTTTAGTTTTAGCTATTAGGTGGTATTCAAGCGCCACCTTTAAGCCAAAACTATTGCATTGGAGTACAGCAAGAACGGATATGGCTATGGGAGGAATACACAGCCTGTGGGTGTTTGGTTATTTACTCACCCATTGATTGCACTTGGCCATGCACATTCTTACCACTACCGGCCCCTCCCGGCTCAAAACACATCCTCCTAAACTTTGGTTAGCTAGTGTTCTTTCTAGAGACTAGAGGCTTCTGGGTGCTAATGGCTGAAGTGTAGTTGTAAATGTGCTACTGCTGCAATAAACATGTCTCACAAGTGTGCCTTCAGCCACTTGAGTTGTAAGCAGTATCCATGTCCCTGCACTGATGGCCTATTACGAGCAAGCATTGGCAAAGCCAACTGTTTTGGATACATATAGTTATTAGATAGGCATTTTCCAGGCACTGCAATCATATGCCCAGGTACTCAGACCATTTTACAGCTGTTTCCCTTTAATACCCCTGTGGTACCATTATGGCAGTGCATGGCAAATGCCTATCAAATGCTGACACAAAATCCAAAACTGTTGTGTCCTGTACCCTCGTCAATGCGCTCTCTGCTCCGGAAGGACTCACAGATTTCCCCCACACAGTGTGGGGACACCGCCTGCAGACTTCACAAATAATGTGCAGGGTTCTTACAACCCGCAGGAAATTGATGGCAAGAAGTTCCCATGCATAGAAAGGCATTGAAGACTTTAATGCATGCATTTTCGGTTCTAACCAACATCTATGATGTGGCTGTAAATGGGATTGTATTTGTATTTGTATTTGATTGTTGCCGAAATTTGCATTGATAATGGAAGGGCCCACAGTACCAACAAATATTTGTCTCCCTTTACTGGTTTGCTCCTTTGAAAGGTGAATAGATTTGTGTCAACACGCGTAGGGACATCCTCCTATTCCTTGCATGTGCCATGCAGAATCCCTCAGAGGAGAGTTCTTGGAACACTATTACACCAGGGTCAAGAGAGACTACCACTTCACCTAGGAGTAGACAGATACCAATGTCCCTCCACTTAACACACCAACCCAGCCATCAGATGTGCACACTAGCACCACAATCTGCACGGTAGGCACACATGTGGACCCAGCAATTGAGGATGTCGGACATATTAGAGGTGTTAAGCCTGGAGGATTTTGTGGAGATGCCACCTCAAATGTCTTCTCCTTGACCTTTGAGGTAAGACACGCAGCTTCAGTGTCCGAGGCACCTCTCACTCACACCTGATGTGACACCAGCCCCAGTCTCACTAAAACTTGTGGTACCTGGATCTCCTGTTGGCTTAGATGGTGCGGTGCTGCAGGATATCCTTGCAACGGAATCAGCCATGGAGGCCGGGATGAAAACTTGGTGCTGTCAGTGTCATCTTAAGGACTGTTGGAGCCCAGGGCATAGACACCTCTGCGGGTCCCCATCGAACTAAAGAAATTAAGAGATCTAGAATCTGTGATCATACATAAGGCAAGGGTATGCCATTGAACTCCATGTTGCTTTGGGATATTAGGAGGCAGAGAGAGACATGGTATATGAGAAGGGACACACAGTTTTTAGGTGTTGTTTGGTTACGTGCCCACCCATTGACTGCCCATGGCCATGCTATTCTCTATGGCCATTCCCACCCAGTTCATGCCCCTACCCGCCCAAAACACCTCCTCATGGGAACTCTGAGCTCCCTTTAATGAAGTCTTACCACCAAACTATGCACTGAAAGTTCCTGACAGTGTTTTTTCTAATCAGTCTTCTGAGAATGAATAACTTAATTGTAGCTTTAAATGCCCCCAACCATCCTCCCTCAACCCCCCCGCTACTGGTGTATTAAAAATGTCTAAACCAGGTCTGCCTTCAGCCACTCCGTTTTATAAGCGGAAGTCCTGTTAAAAACAAGCATTGGCTTTTGGCTACTGTGTAAGAAGTAGGCTTTGCCAGACACTGCCATTAGATTCCCAGGCACTTGCACCATTTTGCACCTGCTACCACAATGGCCAGTCAATACCACTACGGCAGTGCTTGGCAAGTGTCTTTTCCATACCAGCACAAAAGCCCGAATTGTTGACATTGCCAAGCCTTGTCTTTTTGGGAATCTGAATAACTAACAAGTGGCATTTTAAGGGCTCCATTAGCAGTTTATGACCAGGGTACTTGTGTGCAAGCATAGCTACAGGGCACTTTTTAACAATAGCAGCCACGATGAAGGTATGTCGGCCGTATTATCAATCCAGACCCAAGATCAATTGCTGTATCAAATAGTAACAAATACCCAGAATAGATACAAAACTCAGGCTAGCAGCCTTACAGAGTTTAAAAGTGGTCAGGAATGGGCACAGGAAATAGTCCGGAAGTAAAGAGAACTGTACTATACAGTGAGCAAAGATGATTTGTTGGGGTACCCTGTATTATCTGGTGAAACATCTGGAATGTGAACCTCAACACTTTGATCCGAAAGTCTTGAACTTGGCTGCCTAATCACCTCCCAAGACTACACTCCATGCTCTACATTGGGGTTTGCCACCCAATTCTTACAACATTCTTCAGACAGAACATAGCTCTTGAAGGGCACCATACTCAAGCAAAGTTAATTTGTAAAGCTATCTGATGCAGGTACTTTATTGTGTAGCAAAGTAAGTGTTTCTATCCCCAAAGAACATGTACATGCAAGCTTACCAACCTCAAATAAACTTCAATTCTGGCAGGGCAGAATCAGCCTTGCCAGATTTTGTTACTGTAATCTGGCATATGAATGAAGATCTGGGTAACAAGTGCTTCACACGCTGAACTATCTTCCGTACCATAGTGTGGCTTAAATGTATTGATATGCATCTCAACTTTGGTTTTGCAAGTGATAAATATATTGTCCTCTTTAAGGTGGAAATGCTCCAGGAGCTGTATTGTATAAAACACACTGACGGCATGAGCTACATGGAATATGGGAAGCATTACATGAACAATTGGTCTGAATGGAATGTGCGTGTCAGCAACAGCTAGGCAGCAGGTGTATAACTTTACTACTGCACTATAAACCAACCTTATGTTATGTATGATTACATTTTTAAATGGGAAACTTTTCCTTGCATCAGGTAGCAATTTGTGCTTACCCCTAAGGTGACGACCCACATCACATGCCCCTTTTGCCCTCCCTTAAAGATGCCTCTGGGTGCAGCAGATCAAAAGATATCAGGTAAATGTCCAGTTCACAATATGACGAATCCAGTAATTTGTCCCTTCTCCATAAGAGGTAGCCACCCCTTTTGAGACAAGGGAGGTGTGAGAAACCAGATGGTAACTCACCCACTAGTCCCCAGGGATCTTTCAGGTGGCCAGGACAAAGCCATCACTTTTGGATCCAGTTCCAGTTCCAGGGGGTGGACTGGTGCAAGAGGATCACCTGGGTGAGAGGTTTTTCGGGGAGTGGGACTGGGATACCAGATGGTGAGATGTGGTATCCCCTTTCTTGTAACACATTTAACCCATCCTACCAGGTAGGATATTTTGAAACTCCTCAACCCCTCCCTTTTACAACACAAACACTTTCTCGCGGCCAGCCCGCTATGAGAGAAAACAGACTAAAACCCAAGCAGTATACCTGACTTGTCCCAAAACAATGGCAAGGCGACGTCAGGCAATTACTGACCATCACACACACCTAACTTCCATTACACTTCCCCACACGGATAAAAGGCGGAGCACGAGAGCACATTCTGAGTGAGACAAAGCACGCGTGGAAACAGCAGTTCCAAGATGGCAGTTTAATGAGAAAAGAAAGACGGCAAAACAGAAGGGGGTCGTAAGGAGGGAAGTTCCCTTGACCTTTTAGACAAGGAACCATTACTTTCATGAAACCTCGATAATAGAAAGCGGAAGACCAGGAAACCAGGCTGAAGAATCCTGCATTGTATGTCAGAGGTACCCGGGGCCCTCCCGCGTCATTAACCAAGCCAGGAAGAAGCACCAGCTGCCGTGGCACTGTCCTTGGCTCCAAGAACAAAGCAGTGTCAGTGAAATCAACATATCCGGTGAGTTGGGGAGACCGATACAAGACCGGTCTATGTTGAAGCCAAGGTTACAAGCAGCAACATTTTATGGCGACCACTGGAACGCGTGTTATAAAGGACGCAAATAAATTTGAACTACTGATGAGTGACTGAACTTTTGAAGCAATGTATACTAGCCTTGACAGAGTGGTCCAGCGCCGCTTGGGTGCTCAGTCGAAAAGTCCCTGTAAGGTATCCAGCTAAGAATTGGCAAAGTGAAAATAACAAAGAGAGCATATCAAGAAAAGAGAGAGTAATTGTGAATCGAAGTGGTCCTGCGATGGGTTGAGCAAAATCCTGCACACAGTGGAAAGTCTTCAACTTCTGAAGTAAAGAAAGCTTGGAAAAGTAGAGAAAGTTGGTCCGAGTCCGACAGAGGGAGATCAATGGAAAACTTTGTGTTAAAGTGGGTCTGAACACGGCAAATGTGGGTCCAGGGTGAATCAAAAATCACCCATTAAGCATTACATGAGAATCCTGAAGAGAAAGTAACTTTTGAATGTTTGTCGCATCAGGCCCTCTGAAGTAAGAGACTTTGAATGGCAAACAGACTTTGACACAGAAGGCCCTGATACTGAGATTTGAACTTGTAATTGCAATGACTAGACTACCCTTATTCATCTTGCTATAACCTGGATTTTTCACCCTGGATCTTTCACTCTGGACTTCTTGATGTTACCCTTCTGGCCTGATCTCAGGTTTCCTTACTTGTGCACACTGAGGCCTTCAGGCGTATTGCGCTCTATAAGAATGACTTAATAATAACAATAATAACTGCATCCTCGTACTAGGGAATCCAGAGACTGTGCTAAGCTCGAGTGTGCCGCTTTATCCTGTGCTGAAAACATGGGGAAGGGATGCCACTGGCTTGTATATCCTAAAATATCATTTCTTGAACACTTTCCTTTTGCCTAACATTGTTTCCCACACTGTTAGTATTTAGAATTAAGGACTGGCGATAGGTTTATTAGTATAGGCTCTTTTTATTTTGACAGACTCGACCAGGACTGTGTTATTATTATTTGATGGTCGTAGCTTGCTACCATCTTTAGATTTAGAATTACATAGGCGTTTTCAAACCCAATTGAAATTCAATAAACACCCTTGAACTGTGATCACTTGTGTCTGTCTTACTGTTTGATGCCATGTCTTCCTTACAGAGGTGAGCCCGCTATGTAAAATACTGCTAGAGAACAGGGCTAGCGGGACCTCATTGGGGATGTTCCCCCTAAGGGGACCAGAACTCCTCAGTGAACAATTCTACACCATCTCGCTTAGTATCAATGTCCCAAGTATGTTCTGCCTATTTGACAATATAGTGGGATCTTTAACTGTGTTGGTTGTGCTGCTGACCCCTCTTGGAGGCCTCTCCCACAGGACCAATGGTTTTGTGTCTCTCGTTGCAGGGAGAGGTCTAAAAGGCAGGGACCCCTACCTGGAGAAGAGGAGCCGCTGGAAAATCCAGGCCACACTGGGAGAGGGCCAGCCCGAGCAATGCTGTGCACAGTCAGAGTTTTGGCTTCAGCATAGAGTCTGTAAAGCCTGGAAGCAGGACCTTTTCCCATATGTGGGGGGTGTGAGTCCCAAGCTCAGATGTCTCTGGGGAAGGGCGACAGAGCCACAGCAGATACAGCACTCAGGAGCATTCAAATCATGATGCCTGGCTGAAGAAGGAACAGCAACAAGCCAACAAGCAAATAGGAACGTGTAACGCTCACCTGATTCCCGCAGAGGCGCCGGTCTTGACTGGGCGAATACCGTATCTTCAAAGGTGATGTGTAACACACGATTGGCTCTTTGGGCTGGACCTCTGTGCACTGTATGTCTGACTCGAAGAGTAAGATGTCTGCAGATAGAAAATATGGGATTAATGAACTGGGGTTATTGGGTGTCTCTCTCTTCTTCCCCTTCTCTTCTCCTGTAGAACCCCAAAGGTTAACGCTCTCACCTTAGGTAAGTGAACGCCGAGCTCTCCATCTGCCTCGGGGCAGGGTGCCGTAACCAGTTTCTTCACTGGATAAGGGTGCAGGCCTCTTGACCTCAGAGGACTGCTGTCCGTCGTTTACTGCATGAACGGTAAGTTCCGAGTATTTCAAATGTCTTTAAAAGTCTTTTGTAATGATGTCTCTTGTTTTGCAGGGTTCCGGCGATGGCGGATGACGGGCTGAAGTGAGTTGAGGATGGAACCCGTGTGAGGAATAGAAGCGCCTGGAAGCACGTAAGTAAGTGCTTGTTGCCTGCTTCACGATGCGCACTAACTGTCCTTTTATCTTGCAGGTACAAGTTCGGAGCTGCTGAAGGGTGCCGGAATACCCACTGGGTTCGGCGTGGGAAGGAGTAATGGCACGTGAGTAATAAAGTTACCCAATGTCTTTAAACGCACCTTCTTTTGTCTTCAGATGCGGGATGCAGCGCCGAAGGCCTCCGGAGTGTGCGAAGAGTTGGTAAGCTTTTGTCTTTCAGATGCCGGAATGCAGTGCGAAGACCTCCGGAGCACGCGAAGAGTAGGTAAGCCTTTGTCTTTCAGATGCCGGAATGCAGCGCGAGGCGTTGGTGACAGCCGATGGACCCGATGGACCAGGTAAGAGAAGCGCTGTCACTGAAGACCGTAATGCTAACCTGTTCTTTCTTGTCTTTATAGGTGTTGCTGAAGACTGGATTCAGGATGGTAAGCCTTTTTCCCTTAGGCCCAGGATCAGCTGCAGAAGACACGATGAGCGTTCTGCTGCAGAGGATGCAGAATAACACAAAGCAAGATTCATCCATCGGGTGTGGTTTAAATAGCCTCCTGTGGTGCTTAGGTGTCTCCTTCCACAGCCACGCCTAGGTAAGAAAAGAGTTCCTGCTTTCCAGAAGAGTTCCAGTGTTCTGAACCTAGGGAGTGGCTCCTGCCCCACCCAACAGGAAAAGTAGTCCCAAACAGAAGAGGATTAGAGGCTCAACTGGCAGGTAAGTAAGCAGCATGGTCTGCTGCAGGTAAGTCCACCCAAGCATTATGAGCCCGGCGCTTCCAGTGCTGGGACTGGGCATATTTATGAGCCTGGTGCCACTGGCGCCAGGACAGGGTCCAAAAGGTCCCAATTGGGACTGGTTGGCACTCGGAACCTGGGTTATGGGTCTGCTTCCAAGGGAGTTGGGTAAGTCCTGACCTTTTGGAAGCAGAGATCATGACAGCACCCCCCCTCAAGGCCCCTCCCAAACCGGGCTTCTCCGGGGGTTTGGGCTTGTCAGGAAATGTTCGATGGAATCTTTTGATTAGACGAGGAGCGTGGACATATTCTGCAGGTTCCCAGGATCTTTCTTGGGGGCCGTAGCCTTTCCAGTCAATTAGGTAAAATAGTTTAGATTTGGAGATCTTGGAGTCCAGGATGCTTTTGACTTCAAACTCGAGTTCTCCATCAACTAAGATAGGTTTTGGAGATTTAGTTAGTCGGGTTTGAGGTTGCACGGGTTTTAATAGAGAGACGTGGAAGACTGGATGTATCTTCATGTGAGGGGGCAAGTCCAACTTGACCGCTACTGGGTTTACTATGGTAGTGATGGAATAGGGACCAAGGTATCTTGGGTTGAATGTGCGTGGTCCTTTTAGAGGTAGATATTTGGTGGATAACCAGACTTGATCTCCTACTTGATATTGGGGGGGCTTCCTTCCGATGTTGATCTGCTCCTTTCTTGTATTGTTCCTTAGCCCTTTGAAGGTGAGAAACGGCTTCCTTAAAGGCTTGGGTGATTGTAGAATGCAGGTAGTCTACTGCTGGTGTTCCAAGATCTTGGAGTGGATCCAACTCCGAGGTTCGAGGGTGACTGCCGTATAGAAGAAAAAATGGGGTTTTCCCAGTTCCCGAGTGGACAGAGTTATTGTAGGCATATTCGGCTATCCAAAGGATATCTTTCCAAGTTTTTTCAGTTTGTTGCAGCATGCAGCGTAAATACTGTTCCAGAGTTTGATTGGTCCTCTCGGTTTGTCCGTCGGTTTGAGGGTGGTGACTGGTCGATAGTCTCACATCAATTTGAGCCGACCGACAGCAACTTCGCCAAAAATGAGAAATGAATTGACTACCTCGATGCGAAATTAGAACTGAAGGAAAACCGTGCAGTCGGACGATGTTTTCGAGAAATTCGCGGGCCAGAGTTGTTGCTGTTGGCAAGCCTTTGAGTGGAATGAAATGCGGCATCTTGGAGAATAAGTCCACGATTACTAGGATCGTATTGTATCCGGAGCATGGAGGTAGATCGGTGATGAAGTCCATAGAAAGCGTATGCCAAGGGCGAGGTGGGATGTCAATAGGGCGTAAGAGGCCGGCTGGTTTTTCCTTTTGACTCTTGTTTTGGGCGCATACTCCACAGGACATTATAAAGTCTCTGATATCTTTTTTCCAAGACGGCCACCAGAAGTAGCGCTTGAACTTTTCTGAGGTTTTGGCCATACCGGGATGTCCTTCCATTAAGGAATCGTGATAACAAGAGATTACCTTTTCTGTAAATCTGAGCTGGGCAGGTATAATCATTCTTGGAAATACAATAAGTTGTCCTTCACTGCAAAGTCCTTTCCCTGCAGATGCCAATTCTGTATGTCTGCTGGAGTTACAAGTTGCCTGGCTTTATCCTTAACTTCCTCTATGGATTGTGTGGCGATTACACCCAGAAATCTTTGTTCGGGAATGATAGGTACAGGTTTAGGGTTGATCAAGTGTTCTTCCACTCCCATCCGAGAAAGGGCATCAGCTTTACCGTTTTTTGTACCAGGTCGATAGGTAATTATGAAGTCAAACTCGGCAAAGAATAGTGCCCAACGGAGTTGTCTAGAGGATTGGGCTTTTGCGGTTTTCAAATATTGCAGGTTTCTGTGATCCGTAATCACAGTAACGGTGTGTCGGGCCCCCAGAAGATAATGCCGCCAAGCCTTAAAGGCAGATTTGATAGCCAGAAGTTCCTTATCAGTAATAGTGTAATTGATTTCAGGAGGCGAGAATTTGTGGGACCAAAATGCCACGGGATGCAAGTGATTGGTTACTGGGTCCTTTTGTGATAGAACTGCCCCCATGGCAAGGCTCGAAGCATCAGTTTCCACGATGTAGGGGAGTTCGGGGCGAGGATGTTTTAAAATTGGTGCAGAGATAAATTTAGTCTTCAAATTCTGGAAAGCTTGCTCCGCCTCAGTAGACCATTCAAAATGTTTGTTTTTCTTTAACAAGGCGGTGATGGGCTGGACTATTCGAGAGAATTCGGGGATAAACCTGCGGTAAAAGTTAGCGAAGCCTAACATGCTTTGAACACCTTTTACGGAGGATGGTGATGGCCATTTGAGAATTGCATCGACCTTCTTTGAATCCATACGCACTCCGCTAGGTGATAATATGAATCCCAAGAACTCAACTTCAGTCACGTTGAAAACACATTTTTCCAACTTGGCGAAAAGTTTGTGTTGACGCAATCTCTCGAGGACCATTTTCACGTGTTTCCGATGTTCAGATTCCGATGAAGAATAAACGAGGATGTCGTCAATGTAAACAACAACACACACATCTATGAGCTCTCTGAGGACATCGTTCATAAAATATTGAAAGGCGGCCGGGGCATTGCAAAGTCCGAAGGGCATGACCTGATATTCAAATAGCCCATACTTGGTGCGGAAGGCCGTCTTCCATTCATCGCCCTCTTTTACTCGTACCAAGTGGTAGGCTCCTCTAAGATCCAGCTTTGTATATATGCATGCTTTTCTGACTTGGTCTAGGAGTTCAGGGATCAAAGGTAACGGATATCTATTCTTAACGGTGATCTGGTTCAGGGCATGATAATCTATACAAGTTCTAAGGTCCCCTTCTTTTTTTGGAACGAAGAACAAAGCTGAAGAAGCAGGGGACTTGGAAGGACGAATAAACCCATTCGCTAGGTATTGATCCAGGTATTGTCGGAGGTGAAGGTTCTCAGGCTCGGTGAGGGCATAAATTCTACTACAAGGAGGAGTAGATCCAGGTATCAGGTCTATCTGGCAGTCATAAGACCTATGAGGAGGTAGAGAGTTAGCCTGATCCTTCCGGAAAACATCTTGGAATTCTAGGTATTCGGGAGGTAACTGGGGAGTCTCCGAAGAAATTGCTGCCAGTGCAACACCAGGTGGAGGGTGACAAGTAGAGACACATTCTGGAAACTGAACCGTTCTTGCTCGCCAATCGATCTGAGGATTGTGTTTCTCTAACCAAGGTATTCCTAGAATAATCTGGAACTGAGCGGCCTTGATCACATCGAACACGATCTTCTCATGGTGTCCATCTTGACTTACTAGCGTCACTTCTTGAGTGGTATGCGTTACTGGTCCGGAGGCTATCTCCGTACCATCCACCGTAGTAATGACGTCCTTTACAGCCTTGGGACAAAGAGTTAGATTCATCCTCAAAACCATTTCATGATCCACATAATTGCCGATGGCACCGCTGTCGACGTAAGCTTCAATCACATGTAATCGATCCGGATGATCAGGGCTAATGAGGACCATAGGTATCACGAAATGCGAGGTCACGGAACTGGTTTTAACACTCGGCAAGAGGACCTCTATTCTTGTCGGGCGAGGTCGTTTCCCTGCTCAGAGTTTGTGACCTTGGTAACTGCAGCTCCTACTGCCTTCTTGGCTGGTTTCACCGGACAGTCTCGAAGAAAGTGCCCTGAGTTTCCGCAATAGAGGCATAATTGCAACTGTTTTCTCCTTTCCCGCTCCTTTTGTGTGAGTGGTCCTTTCAGGCCCCCTATTTGCATGGGTTCCCCGGAGTCTACTCCTTTGGAAGGAGTTGGTGGTTTGGAAAATACTCGAGCATCAAACTTGGAACGATCGGCCTTCCTGTTCTGCAGTCTGTGATCTATTTGAACGACTAAGTCTATATAGTCCGAACAGTCTTGCGGGGGATTCACTACTTGGGCTAACACATCTTTGAGCTCTCCACGTAGACCTCTATAAAACCACGTAATCCTTTTGTCCTCAGGCCATTGAGTTTCCACTATCAGTCTGTTGAAAGACGCAATATAAGCCAAAAGGTCTTGATTACCCTGTCGCAACGAAAGAAGCTCATTGTCCAAGGCCTGCCCCTGTGAATGTCTTGCGAACAGTTTTTCCATACTGAGCTGAAAAGCTTGAAAATCATGGAGAACCGGATCATCTTGATTAACTAGAGGGATCGACCAGTCTGCCGCATTGCCACTAAGGTACGAAAGCACGAAAGCTACTTTAGCTTGATCAGTTGGAAAGGCTGCTGGCCGGCATAAGAAATGCAACCGGCACTGATTAATAAATACTGCAAACCTCTTTGGGTCACCAGAAAATCGTTCGGGCGGAGCCAGAGGTACATTCCCAGGTAGGTTGATTTGCACTGGATTCATAGAGGATGTTGAAGGAAAATTTGCCCCTGATGCGGGTAATGGGGTCTGTCCGGCTTGTGACTGTAGCAATTGTCTAGCGAGATCGTCTGTTCGCTCCTTGGAAATGATCAGTTCCCTTCTTAGAGCGTTCGTTTCCTGATGGGCTGCATGCACTTCTGCTCTTAGTTCCCCAAGTAACTGGGCTAGCTGATCGGTATCCGAGGTTTCCATAGCGCCTGGGCGGGAGTTTTGCGGTAGGCTTTGTGTTCTGTAACGCTCACCTGATTCCCGCAGAGGCGCCGGTCTTGACTGGGCGAATACCGTATCTTCAAAGGTGATGTGTAACACACGATTGGCTCTTTGGGCTGGACCTCTGTGCACTGTATGTCTGACTGGAAGAGTAAGATGTCTGCAGATAGAAAATATGGGATTAATGAACTGGGGTTATTGGGTGTCTCTCTCTTCTTCCCCTTCTCTTCTCCTGTAGAACCCCAAAGGTTAACGCTCTCACCTTAGGTAAGTGAACGCCGAGCTCTCCATCTGCCTCGGGGCAGGGTGCCGTAACCAGTTTCTTCACTGGATAAGGGTGCAGGCCTCTTGACCTCAGAGGACTGCTGTCCATCGTTTACTGCATGAACGGTAAGTTCCGAGTATTTCAAATGTCTTTAAAAGTCTTTTGTAATGATGTCTCTTGTTTTGCAGGGTTCCGGAGATGGCGGATGATGGGCTGAAGTGAGTTGAGGATGGAACCCGTGTGAGGAATAGAAGCGCCTGGAAGCACGTAAGTAAGCGCTTGTTGCCTGCTTCACGATGCGCACTAACTGTCCTTTTATCTTGCAGGTACAAGTTCGGAGCTGCTGAAGGGTGCCGGAATACCCACTTGGTTCGGCGTGGGAAGGAGTAATGGCACGTGAGTAATAAAGTTACCCAATGTCTTTAAACGCACCTTCTTTTGTCTTCAGATGCGGGATGCAGCGCCGAAGGCCTCCGGAGGGTGCGAAGAGTTGGTAAGCTTTTGTCTTTCAGATGCCGGAATGCAGTGCGAAGACCTCCGGAGCACGCGAAGAGTAGGTAAGCCTTTGTCTTTCAGATGCCGGAATGCAGCGCGAGGCGTTGGTGACAGCCGATGGACCCGATGGACCAGGTAAGAGAAGCGCTGTCACTGAAGACCGTAATGCTAACCTGTTCTTTCTTGTCTTTATAGGTGTTGCTGAAGACTGGATTCAGGATGGTAAGCCTTTTTCCCTTAGGCCCAGGATCAGATGCAGAAGACACGATGAGCGTTCTGCTGCAGAGGATGCAGAATAACACAAAGCAAGATTCATCCATCGGGTGTGGTTTAAATAGCCTCCTGTGGTGCTTAGGTGTCTCCTTCCACAGCCACGCCTAGGTAAGAAAAGAGTTCCTGCTTTCCAGAAGAGTTCCAGTGTTCTGAACCTAGGGAGTGGCTCCTGCCCCACCCAACAGGAAAAGTAGTCCCAAACAGAAGAGGATTAGAGGCTCAACTGGCAGGTAAGTAAGCAGCATGGTCTGCTGCAGGTAAGTCCACCCAAGCATTATGAGCCCGGCGCTTCCAGCGCTGGGACTGGGCATATTTATGAGCCTGGTGCCAGTGGCGCCAGGACAGGGTCCAAAAGGTCCCAATTGGGACTGGTTGGCACTCGGAACCTGGGTTATGGGTCTGCTTCCAAGGGAGTTGGGTAAGTCCTGACCTTTTGGAAGCAGAGATCATGACAGAACGGTTCTCATGCGATCCAAGCAGCTGCCTTTTTTGATGAACACCGCAGAGACACAGGTACGCAGTACATGTTGAGGAGAGAGAGGAGGGTGGCTGAGCTCCAGAGCGTTCCAAAAGGGATGCTTGAAAATCTTACAAATCCAAATTGCCAACCTAAGTAATTTCTTTTTGAACTGTTGCAGTTAGTCCATACTTTTATGAGGTGTGAAGGAGTCTACTCTTTTTGTATATATTGAAAAACTAAGGAACTTCTTGGTTGTGAACTGTACGAATAGGCAAAAACCTGAGAACTCCCGAGGAACATTTCAAGAGACACTTTGGGGAACGGGTCTTGCACCAGCCAACACAAACCAAAGAAGGGGAGTAAAGAACACTTCTCTAGGTTCCATTTTGATTTGCTTTATTAATGGTAGGGACGGTTAATACCACAGTACATGTCTGGATGGAGTACAGGTTTTGATTTGTGTAAGACATCCTGATGAGTACCTTTTATTTTATTTTCTAGACTAGGTAGCCTTCATGGTGGCAATAGGGCTAGGTGAAGCATTTTCTTTATTCTAATAAAGTGAATCACTTTGCACCATGTCTCGTTCGTCTCCTATGTCTGACCTACCACAAGTCACAGACTGATGCAGCTACAGCAGAATCTGTGGACTTTCAATATCCTGAGGAAGGCGTTGGTTGCCAAGGCACATAAGGCTAAATGTGAGGTGGCAGAAGCATAACTGGAGTCCACTACCCAAACCAGGACTAACGCAAAGGTGGCCCAGGCAATGCCAGGGCTGACAGAGAGGAGGACAAGCCCAGTCTCATGCTGAAATTCATCTATCAGGGTTTCCTTCCCTTGCTACTCCCAGCGAATCAAGGTTATTGACAGATTGCATTTGGCAACCCAGAACAACTTGGCTGTATCTCCAATGAGCCCAATATGGCCCCCATCCAAGATGGTGGAAGCAAACTGACCATGATACCCATCAAAAATGGCAGAAGCATGTAGGCCATGCTGCCAACCCAAGATGGTGACGCCATTTGGCCCCAGAAGCATCATCACACCCTACAATACTGACACTGTTCAGGCCAGAGAAATCCCCAGATGATAAAACAGAGGCTCACCCTCCAATCTGCATCTCTCATCAAGTGAAGTCATGGAACACTGAAGAACAAGCCGATCCTAAAGAACCTGTTTAGGGAATTAAATTGGTTTCCCCTTTGTCCATTGCAGTACGTTCACATATCAAGATCCTGACAATGAAGTCAATGGCTTCTCTGTCTGAAGCTTTCTCAAAGCTAATGCCTATGTTTTAAAAGTAGCAGATTATTCAGAATAAACCTGGTTACCCCACAATTTGAAAACCTTCCAAGCTGGGGGGCTCTTGAGTTAAGATACAACACTTCTCAAGGGGAGGGGTAAGAGAAGATAAGAATCATCCACAGAATATGTATTAATAATATTCCCTTTGTTGCCTATGCAGCATAAATATTCCTGGAACATCCCCCCACCCCACGAGTTCTGAGAAACTAACATATCCTACAACAATGGCGCAGGCATAAGACACTCTTTCCAGGAAAGGGGGAGGAATGCTAGTTATACCTTGAAATCAGTTCTTTCTTCCTACATGTGTTAGAGGTGTACTGGCTTTATTCTTACCTGAGGGTGATCTGCTGAGGTCAAGATCTGACAGATTGGGACACCACATTTACCCTTCCGAACCATGGAGTTGGTAGGTAAGGAATTGACCACAGCTCTACAAAAACTGCCTGCTGATGTCATGACATCAAGTCAAAAGAATGTAGTATTATTTGAATCCCTTACAGCACTACAAGGGTAGGTAGACAACTGGACAAGCAAAGGTCCTAAGGTGGGAAAATCTTGGGGAGCAATAGGAGGAAATGGGGTGTGCGCATCAACATCTCGAGGCCCATCGGGATCCAATAGCAATACAGCTACATGACCACCCCAAGGAATAGGATCAAATATACCTGCACCTTCCATGCCTTCCTACGGAGTGGACCCTAAGGAATTTAAACACTTCATAATCCATTATAGAATACACTTCCTTAACAGACCACAACTATATGCCTAAGATCAAGCAAAGGCAGCCTTTATTTTATTCACTCTAGAGAAAACCTCCCTGGCCTGGGCTACCCTCGATATAGAGACTATTGAACCCATTTTGACCAGATAGGTTGACTTCAACACTGCTTTTCAAGCCATGTTTAATAAACATTACGATGGCCAGTCACTCATTTATCTCCAGCAGGTTAACAAACATGTTTTGTCTTATGCAATGATGTTTAGAAGTCTTGCTTCTCAGACCTCCTGACCAGAAGATGTGCAATTAACGGATCTATATGATTTTTCTGCAGCGGAATAACCTGTGACAGAAATGTTCTCATGGGAAATGTACACACTACAAAATGTACATTTCCCATGCGAACATCCATTACAAAACCAAACAAACATACACCCCCACCCCTACCCACACCCACAACAAACCCAAAACACAGGAGTAGAAGAGGAGTCAAATATCCCTACCAGATGCTCCGCCCCATGTTGGCTATATGTTGAGAACCGGAAATTGCGACACGTGCAGTACCAGTGAGAATGTCTATACCGCAAAGAATTCTTGAAACAAGGTATCCACTGAGAAAACCCTACAAGCATGCATGAAGAAATAAAGTTCTTCTGGAAGAAGTATGAAAATGAGCAAGAAAGAAGACAGGTGATGTCACGCGAAGCAGAACTGACACACCCTGAAAAGATATGTAAGACGAAAGAACATAAACATTCCATAAGATCTGAAGAGGGGGTGTCGAAGATGAGCAACATTTCAGGCTCGAGAAAAGATCCTCATGCAAAGAAATGCTGAAGAAAATGCAGTCATTTTACACTTGTATAGATGCAGTAACACAAGTAGAGGAAGTGATCTTAAGGCTGGCTATGTAGTGAATAGTTTGTGGCGATGCGCCAATGTATATACATAGGAATGTATAGAACCTGGATGTTCCACGTTGCACTACAGCAAGGCTTGAAACCCCAGTTACCTATGTGATTAAGGTTACTTGAATCACATCAGATTGATCCAGTCTTCCATGTGTTTTTCATCAAACCATTCCTGTACTCCTCCAAGATCTCTAATGGTCACTTCCCCAAGCCTCATTAAGAATATGACCTGAAAAGTGTTCTAGACTCCAGACGAATTTGATGCATAAATCTGCCTAAACCCTCCACTTCACCTCCCAACCCGGAGTTCGGTAGTACAGGAAAGGGGCAGTATTCTGTTGCTCTATTTTACCTCAATTCTTTCACATACAGTCAACCCCATAATGAGGCTATGGGCTTCATTCGAAGTGTGCTGGAGACAATGGTGCCGCAAGCTTACCGGCACCGTTGTTACCGGACAAACACACTACAACTCGGCGAGCGGGTGCCCTCCCGCCCGCAGAGTTTTCACGGGAGCACCACCACCATTGGCAACAGTGCCGGTGCGTCCATGTCCCCATTCCCATAGAGTCCTATGGGACTCTATGGAAATAGGGGACTAACAAAATGACCAGCGCCTGTCTTCCCTGCTGCCAGACATGGAATAACCTGGTGGCACCGTGAAGTCAGGCGCCAGTAACTTTTTACAGGTCCGGCGGCAACCCGCTGGTAACAACGGCAGGGTTACCTCCGGAACCGTAATGAGGCCCTATTTGTCTTTTACTGAGACAATATGGTGAGTCTGATGAAACTACTGGCGAAGACCACCAAGCGCACATTTGGCATATGATTGAAATGCCTAGCATGTGTTAGCAAATCCTGCCATATGCATCTGAGTACCTGGGCATTTTATGGAAATACATGGCACTACCTACCCAAAAGTTGCAATTGGACTTTACGTTTTGTCATGTTATGTTATGTTACTCAGCTTTTCCAGTGCGCCAGTCACCACCTAGTGGCCATAAAACTCTGAGGCGCATCCGAAGTATGGTTTATTGTGTCCACCAAGCGGTCTCTTGATCTTAGTCTGCAGAGGAGTGTAAAGGGGAATAGGAGAGGAGTTTTAGGAGTAGCTTTTTAAGCTCATATGAGAGATTTGTAACGTCCAGAGGGGAAATGAAAGGGAAAATGCCATAACTGTTGACTACCAATGCATATCCGCCCCCGGCCCCCTCTCCCGCTCAATTAAAATTGGCCACCGCCTCCTGGTTGGCAAGCCTTTCCTTTTGAGCAGCTGTCAGTGCTCTGCTTCCATTGAGCTTCGTGGCCCGCTGCCTCCTACCCTTCCCTGCAGTACTTCCAAAGCATGCATCATCGTGCGCCAGGCTTCTGTGTCCAAAATAAAACTTCTGGCAACCAACTCTATTTTTATATTGAAATCCCACGATGGTGGTTGACTGTCATCAGACCGCGACCGCCAATTGTCAACACAAGGATATTGGATAGACAAATATTTCTACTGAGTGGGGTGTTCTAATGAGACTCGATTATCTTCTATTCCAGTCACTTTTGACGGGCTGGTTTATCACTGCTCTGACGGGGGGAGGTGGGGCGCCTCCCCTGAACAGGATTTGTTCACACATACTCATTCCTTAGCAACAGGAAAGCGTACAGCGAAATTGAGTCAACAGAACATTTATTATAATCTATGGTTTGAATGCACAGCTGAGCTCAATGTTCACTGATGTAAATCCCTCTGTACTTATGCACGGTTTCCATAGGAAGCCATTGGCACCTTTAGAGCTGCTAAATACGGTATCCTCCTGCAACAGAATGACATCACACTAGTGTAATATGAAAGTCATCAGAGATCGATCACCCAGAGAACCTGACCTGGGACCAGCCCTACAGATAAGGGGTGTATCTGCCACTTTTACTCCCTAAAAATTAGCAAATACTCCCCAAAAATAAAAATAGGGAGTAAAAGTACTCCCAATAAAAAATGAGAAATGGACACATAGGAGCTTGTACTTCTGCTTTCATCCAAACCACTTCATGGATGGGTTTGGTCCTGTAGTGCATCTAATACCACAGGAAGAAACTACTATAATCACAGAAAAGGTCAAATGTATCTTTTAATGTGCATGAATATATTGGTGCAAATAAGTATTTCTCACAAAAACATTTCTGTTTTACAGTTGAACAGATTTTTACTTGTTTATAAAATACTCCATTTGGGAACAGGACTTATATTTTTACTCCCTAAAAATGATTTTACTCCCAACTTTCAAAAATAGGGAGTATAATACTCCAACTTCAAAATCTTATCTGGAGCACTCCCTGGGACCCTTTTCTTGTGACCAGGGAAAGGCAAACGCTTTCTGATCCTGACCCTGGGGGTGGTGTTCTGCGGGAGGACCACATGAGGGGAGAAGCAGGTTCAGGAAGAATTGGAAAGGCCCTTGTATAACTTTCACCATGACCCCAACATTCTAATGGCCTATTGTAAAATAGATTCACTTGAAAAGGCCAATTTTGAAAGATAGGGACTTCAAGTCCCACAATTCCCGAAGTGCTGGGACGAAGAAGCGAACTGCAGAGGCACAGAACTGCAGGTTAAAGCCTATTCATAATAATGACCCACACCCGAAGGAGACATGAAAGGCCCCCTAAGGTGCTGGTCATTATAATTGTTCTTTTATAACATGCTTAATACTGGAGACCAGTTTATAAGCAAGAGTCTGGGATTCGAACCTGTGTTGCTACGCATTGTCTTGCTTCCAAGACAAACGTGTTTCCCCTCAGCTATACTCCCGACATAGGAGGAAGGAGAGGAGTAGTAGCAGAAGGTGGAGTAGTTTTGTAGCCTCCACACTGCAGCAGAAGCAGACGGTAATGAAGAGTTGAGAGGCCGGGAGCATTGAGGTGTGTGAAACTAATGCCGGTCCTGAGAGGGTGTCCTATGTTGGAGTTTGCAGCAGCAGAGGTTGCACAGTGGAAAATTTACCTTTTTGCAGTCTTCCCCGCTGTCAGGTGAGCACTGGTGGCAGGCGGGCACCAGATAGCTGTGGGAGCCAGGAGGGCTCTGAAATTGACAGACACGGTCCAGAGGACACCTCAAAGAAGAGGATGCTGAGCTGCGCAGGGAAACTGAAGCAGCGGCCCATGAGGCAGCGAGGCAAATGGATGCGTATGCCAGACCCAATGAGTTCACTGTTACATTGTGACCCCTGAGCACTCTGTAAACACCCGCTGGCCAAGTCCAGTGATGTTAATCTAAGAACTGCGATAAACAAAGAAACTCAAACAAAGAGGTTTTTTGAATAAACAGAACTAATCTAAAGCAGGTTAATTAGTCTGTTGAAGACAGAGCTGATTTAAAAGGGAGCCGACAGCAGAGCAAGAACTAATCATACTACAAGGTGTCAGATAGCACAGCGAGTAGAGCGCAGGTTCGAATCCTGGCAGGGCCAAACTCAGCCTTTCATCCTTCTGAGGTCGATAAATGAGCACCACACACCGTAGGAAATAAGCAGCGCTCAGATACCTCAGGGTTCATAGCGCTATATAGATGCACAAACAAACATTGTAGGTTATATAAAAAGCCAACTACAAGAAAGGGCAATAAACAGAGAAGAAAATAAAAACTACTATTGCCAAAGCCAAAGCCAAAAGAGAATCATACCAAAACAACTTAAACAAAACAAATAAACAACCATTATTACCCAAGCCAAAAGAAGGCAATTGAGAATATCAGAGTTTATAAAGACTATTGCCCATATGTAAAGTAGGTTATAAGTGGAGAGGGCTTAGCCAAGGAAGTGTGAAAGTGAAAAAGAATCACTATTGGCATTTAGTGAATGACAGAGTCTGGAAACAAGAGGGGCTGGAAAACTGCCCTTCTGATAAAGATATTTAGGAGTAGTGAAGCATAGTCTGAATTACGTGTGGTAATCATATAAACAGCACCAGTATGGTTCTTGTTTCCCTTGAAAACATTCTTATACTTGATGTTGTGAAGCAAGAGACATTGCTAAATTATTGGAAGTTGACCCTTACCACATAAGCACTTGTAGTTACTAGTTGTTCTGGCCTGGCAGGAAAGTACACCAGGTCAAAAGTCTTTACAACAATTTGATCTATTCTGGCAGGAGAGTAAACCTGAACAGAGAACGCTGTAGTAGTAGGCAAGGCAGATGAGTAGTTGAGGTGGAAGTCAATTGAAGTACTGAGTTGTGGTTTGTCCACCTCACATTTCTGACCCCTCACATTGTCTACTGGTGTGACCTCACACCAGATGTACACAGCATTTTCTCAGGTTCCACAGGTCTCCAGCGGAGTGTGATGGAGGGTGACACTAGAAGAAGGTGGATAATGCATGCAGTAACTAAAGTGTTTGTGTTTGGCACAGTTTGTCTACGCACCCTACATGATGTCCTTATGCACCCCTCTACTATTGATACATGGAAACACCAAAGAATGTGGGAAATGGGCCATTTCCAACATACATCTGTAGATGGTGTAAGGAAGTCATGGTATCAAACAGTGAAGACAGACACAAGTGATCACAGTTCAAGGGTGTTTATTGAACTTCAATGGGTTGGTAGAACGCCTATCTAAACCTAAATCTAAGAATGGGAGCAAATTATGACCATCAAATAATAATATTATAATAACGCAGTCCTAGTGGAGTCTGTCAAAATAAAACGGCCCACACTAATAAACCTATTGCCAATCCTTACTTCTAAATACAAAATAGTGTGGGATAACAATGTATGCAAAAGGAAAGTGTTCAAGAAATGATATGTCATGATAGTTGAGCAGTTGGCTTCACTTGCCCACGTTTTCAGCACAGGGCAAGGCGGCACGTGCAGGCTTCGCACACACTGTGGCTTCTTGGCTAGAGGTAACAGCTCAACACATCGGAATCAGGGCCTTCTGCCAAAGTCTCTCCCGTAATGACAGTCAGTTAGCCTGATGCAGCAAACAAAACACAAAAGTTCCTTTCCTTTTTCAGGGTTTTCACATTCACAAATTCAAGACTGGTCTCCCTCCTCCGGGTTCAGACCACGGATCCCCCTTGTGCAGCCTCAGACCCCTTTTCTACAATGTTTGCAATTCACAATTTGGTCTCCCTCATCTGGGCTCGGACCATGGATCCCCCTCCTCTGGGCTCAGATCCCTTTTCCACAATATTCACAAATTGGTCTCCCTCAGCCGAGCTCGGACCATGGTTGCCCCTTATCCGGGCTCAGATCCTCTTGAGAGCAGAATCAAAGACTTTCAAATGTGCAATGGGTTTTGCTTACACCATCGCAGGAGCACTTCGATTCACTTGTCACAATTATATTTCACAAGAGTCTCTTTTCAGGACACCATACAGAGACCTTCGATTGAGCACATTCACGGTGTTGGACTACTCTGTCAACGATATTGTATCTTTCCTTTTAATGTTAAAACGTTTCCCAGAAAAGTAGCTTTAGTCGCGTCTTTCATCACATTTGTTTAGAAAATGTTCATTCCAGTGCTTCTTTTACAATGTTTCCGCTTGCAACCTTGACTTCAACACAGACCGGCCTGGCAGCGGTCTCCCCAGCTCACCGGCTTTGCTGTTCTCTGTCGCTTCTTTGTTTCTTGGAGCCAAGGGCAATACCACAGCGTCTGCTGCTCCTCCCCGCCTTGGTCCGTTATGTGGGAGGGCCATCGATATCACACACACACAATGCAGGATGCTTCAGCCTGGTTTCCTGGTCCTACGCTTTCTGCCTTGAATGTTTCTTGAAAGTTACGGCTTCCTGCCGAAAAGGTCAAGAGTGTTGCCGTTCTCACAAACCTCTCATGCCTGGTCATCTCTCTCCTCTCATTCAGCTGCCGACTCGAAACTGCTGTACCTTTGTGTACTTTGCCTCACTCAGAGTGTGAACTTCTGCCCCACCTTTTATCCATGTGGGGAAGTGTAATGGAAGTCAGGTGTGAGTGATTGTCGATAATTGCCTGACCTCGCCTGACCATAGTATTGTGACATGTCAGGTACACGGCTCGGGTGTGAGTCTGTTTTCTGTCAGAGCGGGCTGTCTGTGTAAAAGTGTTCATACAGGAAAGGGGTGGGTCTAAATATCCCATCGGGTAGGATGGGGTAAAGGTGTGAGAGGGAAGAGAGGGATACCGCGTCTCACCATCTGGTGTCCCACTCCCACTCCCCGAGGACCCCTCACCCAAGTGATCCTCTCACACTGGTCCACCCACAGGAACTGGATCCAAAAGGGATGGCTGTGTCCTGGCCACATGAATTGTAGATCCCCAGGGACTAGCGGGTGAGACACCTTCTTGTTTCTCACATAGGGCACCTATAAACAATGCAGTTAATTTCAACTAAGGTTCTAAGGGACATCCTAGACAGTGAGAGCAATCTGAGGTTACTCTGGACCCTCTGGCGCAGGAGTCTGCAATCTGTGGTCCTTCAGATATTTTTGGACTATGACTCCCATGATGCCTCACCATAGAATTTTCTGGCTTGTGCTGAAAGGAGTTATAGTACAAAACATCTGGAGAGGCAAATATCACAGACCCCTGCTTTGGTTGTTTATAGTCACATTCTTGATAGTTACCCAGCTGCAATTCGATATGTCTCCTACAGTAACTTGAATTATTGGATACTTGTAGAGAAAGATTTGCATTTATGGGTAATTTTACCTCCAGTTGTGAACCCCCTCAACGTTTTGCTGTGTCTGACCATCCTAGCCTAATTTTTACACTGGATCCCAGCCTTATGCTGTACTCCACTGGGCTTTTGCTCATTTCTTTATGGGGAATATGACATGCCCTTAAGACTGTCAGTACCGGGAGACTTTGTTTCACTTAGTCTTTCACTTTGTTGCTATTCTTTATGTAACATTTTATCAGTGCACAATGTACCTTACTGTACAGTGAGCTGGGGTCTCTTTTTCATTTTAAGGCCCTATACACCCTCCAAGGATTTTTAGTAAATGTACAAGTGTGCCCAGAACAGAGCTTGTGGCAGCAGTTACTTTTAAAACATTTTTGACTCATTTTTTATGGTCCATACTGTGTTTACTTTGTTTGGCTCATGATAGTGCCTAGTGCCCAAAATGCCCATGCCACGAGGTACATGGCTCTGTCCTGTGGCCATATTGTCCCTTTCCCTTCCCCAGGTCGAGCCGACCTGGGAAATTCCTTATTTGGTCATGCAGACTCCTGTGTAAACAGAAGCTTTTGCAGGCCAGGATGTCTGGTGTGCTGGGATGACTGGGACCACTGTGGTCCATGTTTGGTCCACGTCTGGGTTGGCTGAATGTGAGCAGATCTCTTATTGGTTTCTCTTTGTTTTGGCACAAAGGAGATTTTGGATTAAGAGAAGGCACCTTACACCCATTCCAGGTCAATCTTCTGAATTCACACCAAACATGGTAAGGAAGCCAAGTATTTGAATAGTGAAGAAACAGATCTGTGGAACCGCTGGTGACCCACTGGAAGGGTTGGCACCCTGACCCTGCTGTTGTCCCGTTGGACCCCCTGTTTCTGATCGAACCTAGAAGGCCTGCAAGGGCGCTTTGACCCATTGGAATGGTGGGACCAATTATTCTCGGCACCTCCTGCTTAACCTGTGAGCGAGCCTTTTCAGAAGTGTTCCTGGACTGCCCAGTGGACTGACCAGCTTGTATGGGACCTTTACCCTGGAACCACTGCTGTCTCGAGTTTCGACTTGAGCCTTTGGAGACTGTAAGCTCTGGGTATAAGGCACTCCCACTGAGTTTCCTACACCTAGCATTCCTAGGTCTGGAATTAGAAGAGTACGCCTGAACCCAAGCATACGTGGTCACTGTGTCGCACAGTTGTGGTGATGATCTTTGTGGTGTCTTGCTGCTGTGCTGTGCTGCTGTGCCCCCCTGTACCCTAAGACTCGCTGCAGTGGAACTGGCCTGATCCCTTCACCAGGAGTGGAGAAATTGCCACTGTCCCGCCACAGAATCATTCCCAGAACGCAGCCCCTGAAAGCCTCAGAGGCGTGCAACTGCAGGATTTGAGTTTGTGAACAAACTGGATTTAACTAGCAAAGTTTTGTCCTGAGTGCTCCAAGGATCGGTAAGTACTTGAATCCCTTACCGGTGGCCCCTGGAGATCCATAGACTTTTACGCATGAGTGTCCCCTGAGGGCCACTCTTCTTTACCGAGGTAGCATGTGCTACTGAGCTATTCACAATTCCTGGAACCTGCTCTGCCCTCTTGGGGAGCCCCTCCTTGTATAGTAGGAAGTTATTCTTCATCACCTCACCCACCTTCCTGGGCCAGTACAGCCCCCTCAAGAAAACCCATTTTGAACTTAACCACACGATCGAGTGCTCTGGCACTGAATGTACTTTTGAGTGCAAGGCCAAACACTTCTTAGGGACTGGACTGCTTATTAGTTAGGGTTTGACTTGTTCAAGGACTGCCTAAAAGATATTTTCACTTTGTGACCCCTTTTTTGCAGATTGTGGATCTCTACTGTGTAATGCTCATTTGGGCCACTGGTTACTGTATATATGTTTCATAGTAAGTGTTGTGTTGGTTTTGTTACGTTAATACTGCTGAAGATTTACTTTGTGTTTGATTTGAAAGGCCTTTATTAAATGTATATGTATTTTTGATATATACACCTGACTGAGAGTAATTTGTGGTGCCATTTACTCCTGAGACCTAGTCTTCACCGCTGCCATTGCTACGTTGATTGATCTTGCTTGTCCAGAAGGGTACCCCGTTCAAAGAAATTAGGCTGGCCTTCTGAACCTCTCTCTGCCCACCCTGTCAGAGTTCAGAAATCCATCTTATCGATACTGTAATCAGCAAAATGGGATTCCAGTACTCGAATATGGCCCACAGCAGCATGTGGCCCTTTTTTAATACGCACTGCATACATTATTTTATTTGTATGCTCTATGCATCATAATATGGACAATCACCAGTGTCCCTATTATCTTTCAGCGTACAGTTCACATTTGCCTATCCTGTACCTTGGGAGGTCTGGGGTGAAATTAACAAAACGTTGCACCCGAGCAAGGGCAATTTTGCACAGCATTTGCAAAGGGCAGAAATTGTGCCATTGCAAATATGTATTGTTTCAGTGTATTTTTGCAATTTGTGCTATGGGGCAAGTACTGTGAAAAATGACACTTGCACACGTACAATGTTCCTGTCATGTGGCCAAAGATTTTCCATGGGCTCGTATGGTCAGAGGTTATTTCTTCGCTCAAAGTTTTGTGGTCCGAGCCTAGTCAACTCTTGTTGCCTGCTTGGCCAGTGTTGGCCTACGTCATTCTGTGAATTGACTACTGTGATAAATCCGATGGAGTCATCAACTCTCTTCTGGGGGTATCCTCTTCCCATGTGGTCAGGGGGAGGCAACAGTGACCTGATCCTGACACTGGGGGTGGGTATATGAGGGAGGATCACGTGGGGGAGGCAGCCCTCGGGAGGGTGTTGTGACTTCATCAGATGATACATGGTATCCCCCCTGTCTCTTTTGAGAATACCCCAGCCATTCCCTATGCATTGATGGCTAGTTGTCATATCTCCCCTCACCAACCTAGGAATGACACTGGGAACATTCTCTTTGACTGTGTGCATTCATCAAATGTGGATGGGCCTTTTACCACCATTAGAAACGAAACACTCTTCCAGACTGTGAATCCAAACTGTCAAAACCAAACTGCCAGTACCATAAACCCCAGAATACTGGGATGAGAAAAATTCACTGAGTAATGAGGATTACTGAGAGCCCGAAGCACACGCTGCGCTCTAGTGTTTAGGAAAGTCATCCTGAAGCCGGGAGATTTAAACTGGTGAAACACCTGAGAAGAAGTCAACCTAACTGGCTGGAGAAAGCAGCGTCTCTTGATGCGGAGTGAGAGACCGGAGGCCTGGAATAGCAACCGTGGAGTGAAGAGGCTTTCCAGAAAGGGGAAAAAAGCATACTGTAGGCGATCATACATGGTGAGGACACCAGAAGCAGATGGTGAGCTTCTGGGCGTATGCTGATGCTGCAAAACCGAAGCCCGGAGAAACGTAGAACCAAAAGGCTGGAACCGTGAGAAGCCATGAAACAGTGCAGAGGCGGTGAAAGAAGGCAAAGAGCTGTACCACCTCCATAGGCTGGCAACAGGAGAACTGACACATGCCAACCAAAGCCGGTGAGTCCACCGAAGGGACAGGGGTACCCCGAGGCATGTCGGAATGCCTATCAAAGTACAACCAACATAATTAAAGCAAATTAGAAATGACAAGCAAGGGGATTTCTCATGAGAAAGCATAACTAAGTATGCAAAAGAAGCTACCAAGTTTGTGAATGTATGTATTACATTTGTGTGAGAACCCTTGGAAGGATAGTGCACCAGGCAAGTTAAGGAAACTGAAACCAGCATAAAAGACTGAAATGTTTGCGGGTGAGCACAGAGCAGACATCGCAAAGTCCTGGCAGGCGAGTATAGCAGGCAAATTGAGACACAAAAGTACCAATGAGAAAAACCCTGGCAGGAGAGTATACCAGGTGAATGCAAATTACAAGTGTGTTCTTAGCAGAAAGCACTGGAAGGAAAGCATAACAGGTAGTGTTAAAGTTGAACGGTGTATATTATAATAGCTTCCAAGGACGACCTGAGAATATATATATATATATATTTATTCACTGAAAAAACTTTGTTAAAGGGACATTCTGGTTAAGTTTCACTAATAAAAACCTATGAAATTAAATGAAAATAACTTTGTTAAAGGAACATTATGGTTACAAGTAAAAGTGAAAAAGAAATTCAGCAGTTATGGTAAGCTAAGCAGCCATTACTCGCGCCACCACCATACACTGCTAAGACTAACACCCAGGACATCAAAGATGACATCACAAATGTCATTGATTACATCACTGATGACATCAGATATCTGGGTCACTTGTTTTTGTTTACTGACATGATTAGACTATTTTGTTGTTTTTACTGACAATGAGAATTTCCAAAGTTTAAATGGTGCTATATATCTACACATTAATATCTTTACATGTTCTTAATGTACTTTCCTTAGGGTTTGGTCTCAGCACATGGTGCACATGCATGGGGCAATAAGCAGCCTCAAACAAACAATTTATTTGGATACATGAAGATAAACTTTAATGTTATTGATATTTTATGGTGATGCTGTTCTTTCTTCCTTACTTTAGTTTCCCTGTATGTGCCTTTGATTTGTATGCATTGTGGGTCTTGATATGTATTATTTGTACCAGCACAAGTCTGTAGTAAATCTTGAATTGGTAGCTAGTTATTACATGTTTAACATTACTTAAAGATCTAATAAGGTAGCATTCATTATTTCACTATCCAAAATTACAAGATTATAAATATTGTACTTCTATGGTGCATGCTGCAGCCATTGCCTATGTTCACATATGATTAGGTCTTGTTCCTGTATTAAAAGCAACACTCCAATCTAATGTTTTGTTTAGATGAGTACAATCGTTAATAGATGAAGTAGTTCATGATAGGTCTCCCGATCACCCCTGACATGTTTTTACCAACATTATAAACACAACCCCTTGTAGGGACTTTTCATCTAAATTAAATTCATATGTGATGTCATCAGTGATGTCATCAGTGACATTTGTGATGTAATCTTTGAAGTCCTGCATGTTAGTGTTAACAGTGCACGGTGCTGGCATGAGTTATGGTTGCTTAGCTTACCATAACTGGTGAATTTCTGAGGTTTTTTGGTTTTACTTGTAACCATTACGTCCCCCTAACAATGTTTTTTCAGTGAATTTGATATGTTTTTAACCAGTGCATCCTAATTTCCTACAACTTACTAATACCATACTTACCCCAATATAGCAACATTATTGTCCAATTTACAGTTTCACCTTAAACCTCTGCCATTTCCTACCTTCTAGCATAATTTTTAACACTTCTATACACTTTTTGCAACTTTTTCCACTGTTTTTGTGTCCATCGACATTCACGAATATCTGACATCATCGGGGACCTTCCGGACAGTATCACGTGACCACACGCTCGCACGCGGCATGATGACATGTCCGCAAACACATCCGCACTTCACGAACGGGTCCGTGGTTCGCGGACAATTCAGAACTGCATTTTCTACTGATCTGGGAACTTTCAAGCTAAATATGTACCCTTGCACAGCTCCTTCACCTAATATTACTCATTATCCATTAACAATCTAGTACACAGCACATACATGGAGGAATATTATCAAAACTGCTATTTATCTTCAAAATGGCATCAGCTTTTGCCATCCCTCCTCCCCAAGAGCCACCGCCACCACCAGCTAGAAGACCTACACAACAAAAAATTACAGTACTTCCAAAGACAATGAAGAGGACCAAGAAGATGAGTTAGAAGACGTGCCTACCTCTAGCACCCAGAGAGAATCATGTGTGTGGTAGTTCTTTAACACTGTTGGGAATTTACGAAAGGCTAAAGCTACCAAAGTGAAATGCACTGAGTGCAACGTAGTACTCATTCGCGGACTACCTGGACAATAGTCCCACAGGACCACCTCCATGTGCCATCACACCCAATCTAACCACCGCAATGCTCTCAAAAAGGCTGTTCCTTTCTTAGCAAGTAGTAGGCTGTCATCCTCCACCTGATCTTCCTCCACCAGTACTGTAACCACACAGCCTACTCATATGGGACACAAAATCCCACCAGCTACCTTGCAAGCAATGAAAGAGGCTGTTGATCCATATCTTTCGAAGACAACAGTCCTCTGGATATACTGCAACACACCACTCTGCAGCGGGGAGCAATTTTGGAGTACTTTTGAAGCTGTAATCAAGGAGCATGAGAAACACTACCACCTACCTTAAATGTAACACACGTGCAACATCTTCCCCTGTCCACCTGCCCCTCCATATTAGTCTTAGTGCCTATTCCCTCATTTCGCGCCCCACCTTACGTTCTAACCTATTCTGCAAAAATAAATCAAAAATCTAAAAACAACAACAAATAAGGTTCCTTTATGAACCACCTTTCACAGTTAAAAAAAGAACTAAAAAAATAATCTCATATGGCCTCATTACGACTCCGGCACTGGACCATGGTGCTATTAGCACCATGGTCCGGCATGGTGGATGGCGGAATTAGCGGCACATTCCAAGGTGTGTGGTGGCGCTAATTCCGCCATCCACCATTGCCCCTTCACCATTGCCATGTTGCACCACAGGGCTCCATGTTAATGGTGAAGGCGCTAAGTACGGTGACGCAAATTGCAGCACCGTACTTAGCACCAAGGTCCCTTTGCGGGAAAAACCAGGCGTTAAGGTCGGGTCTCGCAAAGGGACCTTGTAATTTGGCGCTAAGTGTTTAACGGCACCGCAGCCTTTTACGGCACCGTTAAACACTTAGCGCCTGGGTCCTAATGAGGCCCATAGACTCCATATATTTTACATTTCTCAGTAAAGTACATAGACTCAATAAGATTTTCCAACATTTCCATAAGCATTTTGTGTTATGCTAATGGCAATAATCTGGTGTTCATCCCCTGTTCCAGGGACTGGAATGGGTGATAATCGGCCCGCCAGCCCAAGTTATCGGCCTAAGAGAAGTGAGGGCAGATAAGGAGGGTTCCGTGCCGTTATCCCCAGTTCCAGCCCCTGCAATGAGTGGTGAAGGCCATTAACGTCCCGGGTTGCCTAAACAGTAACCCGGGGTGCTAAAAAAAAGAATTTTTCTTCCTACACCGGGATGCGTGCAGCATCCCACTGTAGGAAGGAAAATCCTTTTCCAAGATGGACACAATGGAAAGGGAAGGCGGGGCTCCATACAGAACCCCTCTTCCCTTTCCATGGCAGACGCAAGTAGGCAAAGAGAGAACCCTATGGACATATACCACGAGCACATTTTATTTGCCCTTTCAAACATATTTCAATTTCGAAACACTTTACCGGGTGGTCATTCCCATTGGTCGTCCCTCGTGCACATGGCCAGTGGCCAGATTGTCTGGGTCATGAACTTATGCCATGACCCGGACAGTCTGTCCAGTGCCTATGGCCACAGACTGTACCTCAGTCACCAAAGGTATATCATTATTTTTTGCACCTACATTATGACACTTGTCAAAAAATAAAACACACACACATTTGCAAAACCATGCTTTCAGGTACTTGCCAATGCTCCTTACACGAGTTTGCTGGAAATCCGCCCATGTTTTGTTTTTTCAAACGTGTCAAAATGTACACACATACAACAGTCATATAACGTAGCCCCCACCTGACAAAATCCATTCAGACTTTGCACAAACATTCAAAGGTTGGGTCTCTAATCTTTCTGAAAACGTTTGTCCACATTTGTCAAACGGCAACAGTTATTAGCCATCTAAAAATGTTTAGACCCCCCTCTAATTTAGCCCCCTTGACAAAATCGCACCAAAGTTTGCAAAAACATTAATATATAGATCTAAAATATTTTTGTAAACTTTTGTGTAAATTCCTGAAATGGCACCACATTTGTAAGCCTTTACAATATTTTGAGAGCCCCTCTAATTTTGCCCCCTCTTGACAAAATCCCATCAAACTTTGCAAAAACATTTATAGCTAGGTCTAAAGTCATTTTGCAAACTTTTGTGCAGATTTGTCAAATGGCACTAAATTTATAAGCCTTTACAATATTATCGGACCACGCCTCTAATTGTGTTCCCTCTTAACAAAACAACACCACACTTTTCAAAACCATTCAGAATCAACTCTAGAATGAAATTTCAAGTTTTCATGCAGTTCCATTGAGTGGCGCCAAAGTTAAAGCCATCCATAAACTGCTTTTCACAAACCCTGTAATGCACAAATAAGCATAGATGCCCCTGAAAATCGAGTTTTTTGGCTTTTTAATGCCATATCCCATCCAATCCTCATCACCACTCACCTCCTCAGAGGTTGTTTCATTAGTTTTACCAGTGCAATGTTGTGTTTTTTAATATGTTTTTACCGTGATGTTCGTGTACGCGAATCAAACATGGTGTACGTTTCCAAAATCCGACGATCCTCACATTTTTTATTGAGCAATCAGCGGTTGTGTTTGATGTCCGCAGACCTCTCGCCGCCCTCTGGGCCAATTGGCGGCCTGTTCACGGATCAAACAGGGAAGTGAGTGCATGGACCGAACCCAGATATCACTAATTTGTTTTGCCCTACCTTTTGGTCATTTTAAAAATACTGCTGGACGGATTTACACCAAATTTACAAAAGCATGCTTTCACGACCAAGCGCTGCTCCTGCTGCATAATTTGGTGAAAACCCGTCCATCGGTTTGGGCTGTAGGCGTGAGCAACATTTTTGTTCCATTGCATCTATGGGATAAAAACAAACATTTTGGGACTATAACTTTGCCCCCCCCACCCCTGATGAAATCTGACTGAATTGCACAGGATCGATTTGACGGGCCATATACTTCTATTGCAAAGATTTGTGAGGATTGGTCTAGGGGGGCAAAGGTATAAACCGGGCAAAAGTGCTCTTTCTATGGGTTGAGCAACTGAACATAACTACAGGACCGCTACCGCAGGCCCTGTAATATATATATCATAGGGCGTGATAGCTGCCCTTTAGTAAGTAAGTATTTGAGGGAAAAGGGGGTGCCAGCTTCCCAAACATAGATAGACATATCTTGGGGATTTACACAAAACCGGGGATTTTAAAAATGAAACGACAGCCATCTTGTTTTCTCTCGATGCAAGAAATGTCCGTGGCTACAGCCGAGGATATGGGAAAATGAAACGCAGGAAAAAAGCTATTTGCAGGTACAAAAACATGCAAATGCCATCAAGCTAAAGGTGGGGGTGGCTAGAAGGCATCAAGAGAAATTTGGGAGTTATAGGGGGTCTCGGGACTGAGTTTGCAACACAAAGCATTCAGTAGCCTCTGCTATAGCGTCCATCTCCAAGCAAACTGCGTCACATAAGCAGCTTGTGTTGTGGGGGGAAAGGGAGAGGTCAGGAGGCCATCTGGGGAGTGCTGGGAGCTGGCTCAGATGAGGGGGCACTTGGTGAGGGGAGCACTTTTTCAGCTGTTTTGCAGCTATAAAGGACTATGGATAGCTGGGGGCATGTGTAGTTCAGTAGCTGCAGTTACAGTTTTCTTTTTCAAAAGATAGTTTTGTAGCTATAGTGACTTCAGAGGCCATAGCAACTGAAGGGATTGCCATCCAGGTCTCCCATCAGTGGAGTAACCAGTACAGACTCGGTTTATCTTCAAAGTGAGGAAGGGGCCAGCCTCCTCAGGCCATGTTGCCTAATAAATGAGCCCTCCTTACAAGACCACTTTGAGAAACATGGTCTAAGGGGGCTGGATCCTTCCCCACCTTGAAACTAAGCAGGGTCGGTGAAAAACGCTGGGGTCACTGTCCAGTTCCAAAGGCCATTTCTAGTGGTCGGTTAGTGTTAAAAAATACCAATGTGCATGGTTAAAAGCCATGCCTAGTAGCCCATCACTGTTTTAAAATACCAAGAAGACTTTAAAGAACGACACATTACATAAAACCATTGGGAAGAAAGAAAATTAATCTGTGCAGTACGTAAAAAGGAAATGGAAACAAATCTACAATGTGTTCACTTAAAGAGGAAGCAAAGCATGATTAATAGATGAAAAAAGAGAAGAGCAGAAACTATTAATGAGTGCAAAGGGTAGAAAGGAAAACAAATCTTCAGTTCATTCATCCAATTCGATGGTCCTTAGAGGTGTGACTAAGCACATATCATTTTTTTTGTGATCCCTCTATTAGACATGGTACATAAATATCCATGTGCGGGTCTGTCTACGTGCATGTAAACAAATTGACTTTTCAAATGTGCCCCTTTATGTGGTGCGGGCACAGTTGCACATTTCGGCGAGGAGCCAACTGTTTGGCAATCAATACAGCCTTCCGCAGGGCAATATGGAAACACCAAATGGGGAAGCAGACAAATGTGAATGAAAATATGTGCATGTATTCTGGTTGGGATATTTAAGATTGTATACATCTGGCCAAAATGTAAAAATTTCCCAGGTTTGGACTTACCCTTGAAGTTAAAAGGTGGGGAGTTCTAAATATAGAGTCTTCAAAGCAGAGCGCTAATCGCAATGTGAGTACAGCCTGTCTGGCAATTCTGGCAATTCTGAAATGTCTTTGAGACAAGAGATAGAGAGGGTATAGAGTTCTAAAATGGATACTTGGTCTTGGTATCCTATACCCACTTGCTGTTGTTGGATCGAGGTTTAATAGTTACATAAGCCCTTTCATAACGTATGATCCCAGAAGGAGATAGAGATTCTTTAAAGTGTAATGATTAGAGCTGGTACCTTGTTCAAATGTTCAGAATCCATGGTTCTCTTAGTGTTGTCCCTGGGGTGGTCTATTGCTGATTGTGGTCATAGGCTGCACAACAGGGGGTGCAAAGTTAAGGTGGCTTTAGCTGAATTTCAGCACTTCAGGAGCAGCAATGTAAATAAATATCCAAATTGCTAGAAGAAATAGCCAAAGTTTCCACAACACCAAGGTTTCCTTTATTTGAAGTGCAGTGGAAACGAGTTTTGCAGGCAACGACGAGTTTCGCGGTAACAATCCGCTTGTTCATATTGGAGAGTCTCAACATAAAAGAAGGACTAATAAATGTATCCCATTCTCTATGATTACATTGCTAAACTGTCACCAAACCTGCATGGTCATTGGCTAAGTACCAATATACACGAACCCGGACATCTTGTAGTGGTGCACAATTGCAGAAAAAGGCAAAGATGAATGTTATTTTGAGGTAGTGTCTCTCTCGTAAAATAATGTGGGAGAGACAGTTCTCATGGAGAAACGAGGCATAAATTCTGGAATAAAAGGTAGGATGTGTGGCCCCTCAGAGGAAGGCCCGTACAGCTGGGATGTATTGTATCATTAATTTTAATTGATTGATAACATAGCTACATGCTACGTATAGCAAAGAATATAAGATAAAAATGGAAAAGAAAATTCCTTTTATACGGTGCTGTAAGATAAATTGCTGGCGCCATAGGACGTGGCCTGCTAATAAGCAGTGGGCTGGAACAGTGCATGTGAGTGACCTGCGCAAAAAATGCAAATACATGTGTCTATGGCAACCACGTCCGCCCAGATTTGGAATATGAATGGATGCCGCTCATAGTGTTACTCCATGAGTTAAAAACACCCTTTCTGCAAATGTACAAGACCAAATTAATGTTTTTAAAGAGCTAATAAAGAATATGTCTCTATTTCGCCCAAGTTGTCTATATAACCATACGTTGTGCAAGACTAGAATCGAAATCATTTTGACAACATGTGTAAATATGCAAGAATGTAAAGTTCCTAGTGCTATGTATCCTGATATGTATCTATATACATATCAGGATTGGCAAAATGCTGTGAAATAATATTGAGAGAGAAGGAAATCTGGCAGGAGAGTGCACCAGGTATCCTAGCAAGACAAAGAACAGTTGACAAAGTATTGTTTGTATCTATTATGTTGTTGGACAAGAGAAATCTATGTAACTGGTATCCTTGAACATAAAGTACAGTGCAGAGAAATCCAGGGGAAGGAAGCCATCCTCTGAAACAAGGAACTTTTGCTTTGTAGTTGCATATTTTCTGTTGCACACTTATACATAGCTCAAGGCCAATGACATTACCCCTTTTCACCTTAAAGTTAATGTATTAGAATGTGAGGGTCAGAATAGACAGAATAGTTTTTCTTTGTACATTCTGACATCGACAGCCCCTTCATTTTGGTTTTAGGCAGGAAACAAATCTAGAGCATGGACAGAGAGGAATTTCCCCACCCCCTTTTATTTTAATAAAAATCTTTGACCAAATCCATGACTCACTTGTGTCCGAGTTTCATTTCTGACTTCTAATACTACCATCTCCAGACCATCAGCAATGTCACTGGTTTCCACTGTCGAGCTTATATTTGTTGTCCCTTTGACCTGCAAAGTCAGAGCCAGGGGCAAACTTCTCCTGAGATCACAGGTCTAACAGAATTGTCATGTCGATGTCTGGTGTTCAAGAGTCTGTCAGATATGAGGTGCTCATCTTCACTCGTCCAGAGTTTGCAAGTTCTGCTGCTCTTAAACACTCAGAAAACAAAAATAATAATTGTCTTAGTTTTCCTTCTTGTAAAGGAGTCTCATTTACTGTTGAGAGGACCAGTCTTGTGTTATATGGTGGGCCCAACTACCCTACTCAGGGCAACCACAGACATTAGTACCATCCAACTTGTTACAAACAACAGCTATATCACAATGGTTGGAAGCAGAAGTAATCTGGCCTACACTGCTATACAAAAAGCTGATAATTTGATAGAACCCTAAATATCAGGGCGCACTTAAAGGGTGATTAAGCGATGTGGCCGCATAGAGGCACAAGACATAAAGGGTGCACTGCAGCCATCGCCCCTCAAGCCAGCCATGCGCTTCCTGAAGTTGGAGCGCATGCACTGGGACGTTGGAAAAAGTCAGATCATTTTTATCTGACTTCTTTCCGATGTCCCAGTGCATGCACCCCCAACTTCAAAGTAACATTCTAGTTGCAGTGCAGCGCTCCCAGAATGGTGCTCTAGAGCGACACGCATCTACTAGAATATAACTTTCTGTTCGGCCCCACTGCGCGGAACAGGAAACCAGCTTTCTGGTTTCCTGTCTGCATAATGAAGCCTGTAGCGCACACTCAGGAGTCGGCTGGAGTGGAGGCCTTCTTGGTGAAGATGGACAGATTGGATCCCGAGCAACTCGGGGCATGTAGTAAAATCATAAATAGTGGTATCTGCATTTGTGCTGTATGTTTATGATGTTCGTATGCAAGGGTGTGTATTGTAATGTGCATGTGAATAAGTGAGTGAATGTTTGATGTATGTGGGTGGCTGGGTGTGTTTGTGAATGTGCTTGAAGAAACATAGGAGCTGATTTTTGCGGGTTGCCGTGAGGGGCATAGTGTCATAATGACATGTTTTAATGAGCAGCCAATACATGATAAAGCAAGCATGTGATGTGTTATTATGTTGCTAGGCTGGCATTTTGGGGTATCCAGTCTAGCCCTTTCTTACTGTGGCATGACTTGTTTTCTGGTCATCTATGATAGACCAAGCATGGTATGTGTTATTACTTGGCTAGACTTGAATTTTGGAGCAGCCATTCTAACCCTTTCTTACTGTGGCATGTATGATAAATCAAGCATGGAACATGCTATTACTTGGCTAGACTGGCATTTTGGGGTAGTCAGTCTAGCCCTTTCTTACTGTAGCATGGCTTGTTTTATGGGCATCTATGAAAAGTCAAGCATGGTATGTGTTATTACATGGCTGGACTTGCATTTTAATGCAACAAGCCCAGCTGTGTATTGTGGCATAGCATTTATTCTCTGCATAGAGAGACAGATGGAGAAAGGTGCTGAGAGATAGATGGAGACCCCACTTCTTAGTGCACATGCTCCAGGTGGATGGGGGAGAAATGGAGATGGAGAGAGAAAGATTGACCGACTGACTGACTTGCACACTGCTGACAGGTCAGTTCCAGAGATGAAGACAGACAGAGAGAAAGGGAGAGAAGAAGAGACTGACAGAGAGACAGAGTGATAGAACAAAGAGTGAGAGCCGCACAGAGACAGAGAAGATTGACAGTAGCCTGTCCTTCCAGAAACCCATAGCCAAGTGTCCAAACAGCATGGCTCAGAATCTTTGTCCTTCAAACAATCAAACCCTTCATCCCACTGCAGAACTTCTGGACCGTAGAAAAAGCCTGTGTGGTCTTGCATATCAATGGAGGAAATGCTCCCCTACAGCCTGAAAGCAGTCCACCATGCTGCCCTGCGGCATGTCTCATGTTGGGAGGATTGAAATTTGACTGAATCACCCCCATCCTACGCGAACTACACTGGCTTCCTCTCCAGGCCAGGATAATGTTCAAGACTGCATATATCATCTACAAAGGAGCACAGCAGTGTACCTGGCAGCTACGCTCCACATATCTGGTGGAACACACTCCTCCCACAGCAAATCGACCAACCGGCTTGAATTACAACTTGTCTATAAAGAGGGGACCTGCAAACAATCGTTCTCTTGTCATGTAGCCACCTCTGGAACTCAATCCCAGTGTCAGCTCGGAATGCCCCTGTTCTCTAGTTTCACAAATCTCTCAAAACATGGCTCTTTCAACAACACCTGACCAAGGACTAATTCCAATGCACCCACATACCAATTCACATTACTGCACTACTGTTAAAAGATGTCAGCCCAAATGCTGGCTACCCACACTCTGTACAGCGCTCTGCTACTCTCGAGCTAGGTCTGCGCTTTAAACAATAAAATAAAGAGATGGAGAGAGAGACATGGGCCTCATTACAACTATTGTGGAATGTGTTTAACGGTGCCGGTAATGGTGCCAGTGCCATTAAACGCATTCCGCAATATTACGAGGTTCCCTCGCGGGACCCGCTCTGGACGTATGGTTTGACCAGATGTCCAGAGCGGGTCCTGTGAGGGGACCATGGAGCTAACAACAGGCCGGTGGTAATCGGCCCGTTGTTAGCTCCCGCACCCATTCCCATTGAGCCCTATGGGGGCTCAAATGGGAATGGGGAAGGTCCGGGACCGGGTTCCCTGAAGGAGGAATTACCAGGCCCTCCAAACTCAGAATGGCCCGGTAATTCCCCATTCAGGGAACATGGACCCGGACACGGTTTTGGAGGCAGCCATGCCCTTATTAAGGGCATGGCTGCCTCCAAAGTCGTAATGAGGCCCATAGATTCGAAAGAGAGAGCTATAGACAGAGCTCTCGCCCCCTTACAGAAACAGCGCAGCAAGGCTGTTCTTGACAACTGGTGAAGAATGCGCTGTGAGAGACGGACAACAAAAGAACAAGATCCCATAGGCCAAGTACAACCAGTTGTGATTATTGTCTTATGCCTACGCAGCCCTGAAGTCTGTTTGTGTGTCGTTTGATGCTAGTCCATGTAAGGGGATTTTATTTTATGTTAAAACTTTTAGGATTTGCTCTTTTTACCAACAATGGGTTATCTGTGCTAATTAAGGGTTGAAACTACAGTAATTCTCAACTCAATGTTTTTCTGCTGGTCTCAATATGTGAATGGCATCTTTGAGGGTTTAAGACTCGTCGATTGGTATGTTCTGATTTGCATTTTTACATTTCAATGTTTTTTCATTTTATTTAATTCATTTTTCCTTTCTCTGTATTTTCACATCTGTCATTGTGATTTGATATTTTTGATTATTCTTTTTTAATTTGACATAGAGCACATTAGTATAAAGTGCCACTGGTCTTAGATATGCATTGTTGTCCACATATGTTTAAGATTTGTATTACTTCATGCATATTTCTTAGGGAAATCTTTGGTAAATATATTAGATTTGTGTTCTATTTGAATTGTGTTTCTGTTCTGGGAAAAGCTGTTTATACTTTTGGGGATTCATTGATTGATATCAGCAAATTATGAATTAAACACATAATTTAGCCTCAATCCAGCGATTACATATTACAAGCAAAAACTTATGCCCACTAACTTATATGGTGCAGAGACGAAAAAAATCTGGACTGCCCTAGAGGGAAAGTTCTGGTGACGTATTCTGCATCTGCCGACCTGTGTGCCATCTGTTTGGGTGTGACACGAATTAGGTCTGATCTCGCTTTATGCTCGATATACATGGCAAATGATTGCCTTGTTTAGGAAATGTCTTCATGCAGTTCAGTCTACAATGGTCGTTGGTATGGACTGTATATTTTCCTCGAAAGACAAATGTATATCGAGCTGGCACAAACTGGTTGTTCATACCTTAGCTTCTTTGTTAACTTTGATCCAGAATCCCATGCAAGTGAAGACCAGATTATTTCAATGGGACTAGTGTAAAATGATAAGTAGGTGTCGTTTCTATCAAGATTTTCATAATAATGACTTCCAGCTTAAAAAATATGATGCCCCTGAGAGGTATATTATCAGATATCCGACTGTAAGGTATCGAATAGAATTAATGTGCATTTCGGTTTAATTTATGGCCGATGTCTTAGTCAAAAGGAAAATAATCGCGCAAACTGACAATACATGTAGGTTTTGCCACTCTCCAACTCAGAGAGAGACTTTAAGACATATATAAGTAGAGTGTTTCATCTTATGTGATCTGAGAAAGAAATATTTTATGTAGCTTTTGAAAGAATATAGAAATGTTGATTCTGACTTTTTATGGTTGTTGATACACAGTGGGTATCTCACATGTGCCAGAATTGGAGCACTTGTTCTTCTACATGCTGTGAAAATAAATGAACCCCTGAGTATGACTTAAATGATACCTGTAGAAGATAATGTACAACAGTTCAATATGGCACGCATATGTTAAATTGAAAGTCTTATGATTCAACAAAATTGTGTAACAGGATTTTGTGAAAGTTTTAGAAAGAAGTATGAGAATGTGTATTTTTTTTTAATAAAACATGTGTATTAAATAAAAGAAAAAAGAATTAAACACAAATCCATAATTTATCCCACTTGACACCCTTGATTCCTACTTTGTGTACATTAGAACCCTGTGTCTGTGGATTAGGCGGGCTCACAACTTATATCACTTTCGCTCTCAAACCCAATCACAGGGCATTCCATAAGGTGGCAGCTGTGGCTGAGAAAGCTTTATCCTCCATTATGTATGAGGGACAGCACAGAGGACCTCTAAGAGGAAGAAGTCTCATGGAAGTAGTCTCTTGCAGTCACCTCTCTCTACCAATGTCTAGGCCCTGACATAATAGCTTAATGAACAAGGCTTAAACTGTATAAATATCTTCGATGGATGCCAAGGCACTTGTGCCAGCACTGGAGACAGAGATGCTCTCAGTGGCTAGTTTCACTTCTCCAACACTGAACAGCTAAGATTCCTCTATGAAGACTGATCATGCTGGTTGTGGTGACAACCACACCATTGTGCTTTTAGTAGACATTGGTGGTAGCTGTACTGATGCTCCATTGCAGGCTAAAGCATCAGAACATTTGGTGATGGTGGTACTTAGTGTTAGCTCATTGTGTTGCACGTAAAGGTGATTTACACAGCCACACAAGGACATTGTTTGAAGTGTTTCTCACTGGAGAATGACATCCCTATATATAGCGAGGCCACTCAGTGTCATGTTGTTGCTGCGGATACCACCTCCTGGGAACCCTGCAGCGGCCAGAAATGAGGGAGTGTGCACAAAACAGCAGATCAGCATCTCCGGAGTGCCGCAACTGAGCCTAGAGCAGGGGTTTGACACCTGTGGCTCTCCAGATGTTTTGTACTAAGGCTCCCATTATCCTTCAACATTTACCAAGGAGGGTAGTGCTGATACAAGTTGTAGTCCAAAACAACGGGGAAGACAGAGGCTGCAGACCCCTGGCCTAGAGCTTGGAGGGAAGATGCTCAATCTTACTGGCCATTGACTTCAAGATGCTGACCTGTCTTTCAGTATGGCTGGCAAAGGTTTTTACAGAAGGGGCACCAGCCTTCTTTGTAGGATTTCACAGGCAACCTTAAAAGGATGTATTGTTAGTTTTCTGAAGTCAAAGCATTATGCACAAACCTTCTAAAAAGAGGACAATCTTTATAGATAAAAGGAGGAATGTGATCAGTTCCACAGTGGCATTGAATTGGGGAAATGTACTGGTAGGAGGCAGAAGGCTCTCAAGCATTTTTCCCTAAAAGGCACTTAAAGGTTTTCACTTGTTTTCCAGCTCGTATGAATCCAGGCAGATCACAAAATCACATTAAAGCCGTTCTTGCTACCCAACAACACACCAGGATTTCCAACAGCAGACATGCTGACACTCAGCCAGCTTGATGAGGCCCATGAATCCATAGGAACCAAAACATTCCAGTGGACCAGCTCGTCATAAGCAGATCCCATGTCACTCACTTGGCTGTCTGATGTCTGGATGCTCATCTTACACATGCCCCCGAGGCTCACAGAACTCAATGTTGCAACCAGCGAATACACTGAAAGCTCCATTAGATGACATTCTCTTTACCAGGGAGTGGTTAATCACATGCCTATAATCTATACCAGACACTCAAGTGTTTATGTTACTGTCTGGAGACCTTATGGAACAGATGGAATGGATGGAACAGATTGAGTGGGCAGAGTGAATGGAACAAATGGAGTGCATGGAACAGATGGAGTGGATGGAATGGATGGAGTGGATAGAACAGATGGAGTGGATGGAACGGATGGAGTAGATGGAACGGATGGAGTGGATGGAACCGATAGTGTGGATGGAACTGACTGAGTGGATGGAACTGACTGAATGGGTGGAACACACAGAGCTGATTGAAGGAATAGGAAGGATGAAACGGATTGAACACATTAAACGGATGGGAAGAATGAAATGAGTCTACGGAATGGATGGAGTAAGCTATGTGGACGATGGGTTGAGTGGATGGAATGAGGGAAAGATTAATTAGATTAAATGGATAAAACAGACGAAATGGATGAACAGATGTAGTAGGACGAACAGATGGGATAAACAAAATTAATGAAACAGTTGGAATGCACCATCCTAAACGCCTTACTGATAACCAAATGGATGCAGCAGATGAAATGGATGATCCGACGAAGTGGAATGAACGGACAGAGTAAATAAAATGGATAGAATAGATGGTACAGATGGAGTGCTCGATCTCAAGCGCATAACTGATAACCACCATATTACACCACCACGCTTACTCTCTCCTATTCACCAACACTCAACTAGAATACAGCGATACTATGACACATTCGGTATAGCTGTTCTCATACTAACAGTGCCACATACTCCCCATCATCCTAACTAAACATCAGCTGAGCACACCGCTAGCTTAAGCGTCTCCTCAGGCTTAACGCAGCCACAAATCAGTCTGGGCGTCATCCCTCCAGAATGAACACATATGCCTGACCTCCCAACCGCTACACCTACCGCTAAGAAGCAGCTAACACGCAACTGCCACATCGGCTGCACACATATCCGGTGTATACTTGCACCTTATGACTCTTTTTCTCTCTACTGACTTCCGAGGGCATTCAACCTACCAGCGCTTTGCGATCATATCAATGATACATAAGGCGCTATATAAATGCCAAGTAACATAACATAACATTATGATCAAAAACTCAACTCTGGTGCTTAGGGTGCCACATACCAGTGTTGGGTGCAAACCTAGCTTCTGGAACCAATGCACCACTTTACAGAGTAATACGGGTAAATACATGAAGTGGGGGGGTCATAATGAGGAGTATGATATGAAGCAGGGACAATCCAGGGGAACAAGCAATAGAAAACATTAAAATAAACTGTGTTTCTACCACCAGTCATCCATAGTACCTAACCAATGAGAGATTAGCCCCACTCCCTGTGACAGCCCACACTGCAATTGACAAAGAACTGTTGACTACTGATCACAGCTGTTTCCTGTTTCCACAGACTCCATTCCCTCAATGTCAGGACTCTGACCAGTGGGAGCTGGGGGGATGCACAGGAAAACTGTGTGAGACCCTCCCTCTCGAAATATACTGGCAGGGAGGCCTTCCCCGACTGGGGATGGGTTCTTGTCATCGGATCTCCTGGTATTATGTACATTATATATCACAAATCTCTGTATTACAGAAAATAATAACCGGAAAGAGAAACCGTTAACTAACAGGGTTTTGCCAACAGCCTGTAGTATTTAGCCATACCAAATAGAAACCTTTCACTGGCAGCCATAAGCAGATAATTACAGTTTTCTGTCCTACTTTACGTTCTGGTGCACAAACGCATAAGGTTCAGAAACCAGGGTATATGTGATTATGTGATTGAGCTGGACACTGTATTAAAGGAAATCATACGAACAGCTGTGTTGGCTGCCCCCAAACAATGCTTAATTGGTGGGGGTGTTTGCCAGGGCTAAGCCCTGGCACTCATTTCTGAGTCCCAGCACGTATTGTCTTAGACTCAGCTTGCTTATGATGTGGTGAATAGGCAACTGTATTATTTTAACTGGCAGTCACATAATAAACACCTATAGAATCAGAGCAAAATGTAAATAATGATTGTGTTTAAAGACACACTTAAACATCTGTCTCATGTCGAGACACAACAAGTATGTTATTTTATGTGTATGTTGATTGGCATTTTTAAATCACACTTCTGCCGTAGTGAGTACACAACTGCAATAAGCTGGTGGGAGTTGCAGCTTTGACCCTTTATATGTTGACAGCATGGCAGCAGCCATGGGTGGTGGCAAGTGGCCAAGGAGCTGCCCATCCTTATGTGCCAAGGGTTAGAAAATATATATTTGAGTCCTGGCACTTCTTTTTTTTTTTTTTGTACAAATTAAGCACTGCCCCAAAAGGCCCAGGCAACTGGCCCTCACTGGGGGAGGGGGGAATGGGGTTGGTTATTAGGAGGTAGGCAGCCTGAGGAGGAAGAGCTGGCTGCCTACCCTCCCCATTCATTCATGGTCATTGGAGGGAGGCCAGCGTGCTGGTGTCACCCCTCACCAGGTATGACATGAGCAATGCCTTAAGGTCCCACAAAGAGCTGGAGAAGGCTTACTTTATTGCTTCTGAGTTGGTTATTTTGTGGGTGAAGTTATTCAGGGCGCGTTGAATCCATGTATGATTTCTTATCAGTGGTGACCGACCATCCCTTCCAAAAGAATTGAATAATCTGGAATAATCAGTCTTTTGCACTTGCCTCAGGACTGCTGCACTTTGTTCAACATTACTGCACTTTCAGCTTACATTCCTTGATAGGGGGCCAATTCTCTGCACTTAACTCAGGGCTCTGCTGGACCAGACTCTTTTTCCCCCCCTGCACTTCCCCCCATCGTCTCTGCATCTCCGTCTGTACGCATGTATCACCTAAATGTACTAGATCGGGTTAATCCTCGGTCCTGTAAACCCCCGCACCCCTTATCCTTCGCCCTTCCCCTCCCAAGCTTGGTCTCAACTGCACCACTTCATGCACGTGCCCTAGAAGAAATGTCACCAGGCCTAGTTTTTCTGTTTCGATCATTCGGAATCTTCAAGGGCTAATAATGATGACTGTATTCCATTGTTACCTTCCCGTCATGAAGCGCTTTGAAGCACTTAACCTGTGTATACGCGCTATATAAATAAACAATAAATAAGTGTGAAAAACAATACAAAACAGGTGAATGCTGAAGGGACCTGGGGGGCTACATGGAGGTGTATTGCCAAAAAAGGAGATGACGGTGGCAACAAAATGGGGGCGCTGTGAAAAGCATTAAACATGCTGTCTGGCAACTGACTGTATGACATGTATCCTCCGTTGCTGATTCGAGACATATGTATGTTACTCTGTCCCAGGATACTGAAAGTCTACTAATGTCCCAGAAGGTTTCTTTCTCTTGGGGTTCTGCAGATCTTCTGGAAACTTAAATAATCCCTTATGGGACTCCCATAATAGGATGAAAATTAAGCCCAGTGCCCCATGCTTCCCCAAAGGTGCAAATAGTTAAAGATAGCAAGGGCAAGAAGCAGAAGTACTGAACACACTGAGACTGAAATCCAAAAGAAGTCCCTGGGAGGAGAAGGTAGTGAGTTCTCAAGTATGGTGTACTTAAAGGGACATTATGGATGTTCTGACTCAGAACATTGGCATACTTCAGCCATCTCTCTCTTGTTTTAGTGAAATTACCCAAATAGACAATGTTTCACTGTAGCTGAGGTTCCTGAGAGTAATCCTGGGTCCCAGGAAAGGTGTTCCAGAAGGGGGAGAATGGATTCTGCTAAACGTACAAAAGTCCCTGGAATCAGACCTGCCACCTCGCCCGCAGTTTGTGCGTGTCACCTGCATTCCATGCCTACCCACAATCATGGAAGAGCAATGGCTTTCTACACAGGCCCTGTCAGTGAGGCCTTTGCATCACCTCCAGTTCGTTGCTGCAACAACAAAACAAACTGAAAACACTGCTGAATCAGGCCCAACCTGTAAAAAACATCATCACCTAACCAGCTAGACTGTACAGGTTGGTGCTATCTGGGTGTCCTTTACTTCCACTTGGTCAGGTTTGATGCTATCTCAGTCAAGTAGATATCAGTAGAATTCCACTGTGGACTTGAAATAGTAGCACTTGTCTTGGTTGAGTGCGAGCCTACATTCTTAGATAATAATAATTTAGCATTTATATAGCGCTACGAACCCTTGGGTAGCTGAGCGCTGCTTATTATTACCCACGGTGTGTAGTGCTCATTTATCGACCTCGGAAGGATGAAAGGCTGAGTTTGGCCCTGGCGGGATTCAAACCAGCGTTTGCAGGCTCTGCACGAGCGCTCTACTCGCTGTGCCACTTGACCGGCGTAGATGAATTGGGGGACTGTCCATGGTCTATGGAGATATTTGTTCTCTGAAACAGAGTAGACTAATAAGTCATTGTTGACATGAAAATACTACTTAGATCATCAAGTGCACTAAGAATTGCGCTTTGGAAGACTTCTATGGCCGATCGACTGACATAATGAAGTCTTTTGTATCTTCTGGCTCCAGGTTAAGAATGTAGTGATAGCGATGGTGCTCTTTTCCAGATTGAGCTGTTGGTACTGTGATGAACCCGATGGTGTCATCACTCCTTTCCCTCCTTTGACCTTTCTCCATGTGGCCACGGGATAGCCGCCGCTACCTGATCTTGACCCTGGGGCATCTATTTGAGGGAGGATCACATGGGGAAGACAACCTCTGGCAGAGTAGCACTGCACCATCAGGTCATGCATGGTATTCCCCTTCCTCTCTTGAGAATACCCCATTCATAGTCCATACCTTAATGGAATATCATTGCACCTCCCCTCATTCCTCTAGGAAAGGTACTAAAGACCTTGTAACAAGATCTGTATGTGAATCACCAAGATCTGACTTACCCTCCAAAACTAATGACGATATCTCCTCAGACTGCAGTGCAAGTTAGTTCTGAATAACTTGTAGGCAAACACTTCTGAAAGCACTTACCCAGACTTTCCATGTAAAATATCAAGAATGGACTTCCATTCCCATAACTGCAAGAATACTGGGACGAAGAAGATGAGCTGAGTGATGCAGAGCTGAAAAGATCAAGAACACAAGCTGCATTCTAGTTGTTGGGAGCGCGTTCTTATGGCCGGCAGATTTAAACAGCAGGAACAACTGACTGGAGAGTACTGTTGGAGAGAGAAAGCTGCTTCTCTCAGTAAGGACCGGGAGACTGTGGGGCTACGAGGATTTCTGTGGAGCCATGCGGCTCAGAGAGGAAGCATAGGAAAGCTGACTGTGGGATAAGACATGCTGCGAGAAAGCCACAACTTAACAGAGGGCTCTTGGGTGTCTGAAAGTGCCGAGCAACAGTGTTTGCCTTACCAGAACCTGACACTAAGCAGTAGGACTGAGCAGTAGCCGTGAGAGAGAAAGACGCTGAGGAGCGAAAGCAGCAAGACTGGGAGAAATGCTGAATGACCTCCACTGGCTTACCGCAAGAGGAACAAAGCACCCCAGTAAGAACCAGTGACTTGGAAGGGAAGCAGGGGCGCCGGGGTGCATTGGCAGACATATCAAAGGCGAATAATTGTAAAGAAAGCAATTAAGGCATTTGAAAGAGAAGGAACCTGTGAACATTTAATTGAAAGGGAAAACAAACAAAAAGTAAGAAACTTTCAGGAATGTCAGTGTACGGATAGTGTACCAGGCAGATAGGGAGTTGGATAAAGCAGGCACAAGAAGATATTGGGCCTCATTACGACCCAGGCGGAAAACCATGGTGCTAACAGCACCATGGTCCATGCCGGTAACTTACCGACTCCGCCATGGAGAAAGGGGGAATTACCACCCCATTACAAGGTTGGCAGGGCGGTAATTCCCCCTTCCTCCATGGCCCTTCCCCATTCCCATTTTTGCCCCATAGGGCTCAATGGGAATGGGGAAGGCGCTAAGTACGGTACCGCAAATTGCGGTACCATACTTAGCACCAAGGTCCCTTTGCGGGTGTAGATGTAGACCAGCCGTTAAGGTCGGGTCCCGCAAAGGGACCTCGTAATCAGGCGCTAATGGGTTAACGGCGCCGCAGCCTTTTACGGTGCCATTAACCAATTAGTGCCAGAGTCGTAATGAGGCCCATTATGTTTAAAAGTGGGTGCAGAGTCTACATGAATAAAAGCCCTGGCAGGAGAGTATACGAGGCAAGTGTGAGTGTGTTCACAAAAGCAAACGGTGGTAGGGAAACACACCAGGCAAGGACAAACTGAGCAGTGCATAAGAAATACATCACCAAAAGGGGTCCTAAAAGAGATATATAAAGACTAGCCAAAGGCTGTGTGAAGCCAAAGGAGAGTGGAGTAAAACCCTGGCAGGGGAGTACAACGGGTATCCTAACAAGATAAAACCAAAGAGACAAGATTTTGTGTGTTTCAGTTGTGTTGTCGATGAAGAAAAATTCAAGGAACTGATTTCTGAATATACAACAGAGAGAAGAGAAATCCGGGGGAAGGGAACCACCCTCTGGAACAAGGAACTCTATCCTTCTGGAACTTTTGTGTTGGAGTTATGCATTTCTTTCCTTTTGAACATTTATAAACCACTCAAGGCCAAAGACAGTTCCATTGTCACCTTAGAGTTCATTTTGCTAGAATGTGTGGGCCTGAATAGTACTTTGGACATAGAATGGTTTGTTTGGTCATTCCGACATCGACAGAGAGGCATTTCCCCACCCCTTTTATTTTAATAAAAGTCTTTGAAGACAGTTCCATTTTCACCTTAGAGTTCATTTTGCTGGAATGTGTGGGCCTGAATAGTACTTTGGACATGGAATGGTTTGTTTTGGTCATTCTGACATCGACAGAGAGGCATTTCCCCACCCCTTTTATTTTAATAAAAGTCTTTGACCAAAACCATGAATCCCTTGTGTCCGAGTCTCATTCTTGGCTCCTCCCAGTACCTTTCAAAAGTGTTTTGCCCAAGTCAGGCCCACTATGATGTCATTGATGATGTTGGGGTGATATGCCGTTCTCTCTCCGTGGCTTTATTCGGAAGTCACATGTCGAGACAGATGAGCACTTGTCTCCAAGCTGCTGGCCTTTTTGTGTGATGACAAATGGGGAGACCCAGGGATGTGGCAGGAGACTTTCTTGATGATGCATGCTTGCACAAGTTATCAAGCTCTACTTCAGCGTTTTACTGCATGTGAAAGAGGATTCATCGGTCAAGGAGCAGGCCAGGCTGCACTGATGGGTTGCTTTGAAGCTTGACAGCTTTGGTCTTTAGGAAGCTGATGCCCGAAGAGAGAGAGCTGAATTCTTCCAGGTCTTCTAGGTTAGGATCCAAGTATCTACAATATGAAATTAATCAGGTTGAGGGCTTTGGTGGCCTTATAGGTCCGTAGCTTGTTGGAGCCTTTTTCAGCAATTAATACACTTTCGATATGTTTAACAGGCCACGGGAGATTAATGAGACGAACAAGTGATAGAGCTCAATAGGTTCTGTGTTTTCATATTCGAATAGTTGTACATTGCTGCGTTGTAGCTGCGGACTCATGGAGACGTGTATACATTTTAATACTGTCAGCATGTTGACTGATGCTCCTGTGTCAATGATTTCCGACGTGCATAGTCTATAATGTGTGCCTCTGTTTGTTTGTTTATTTATTTGGCAAGCGCGCCGGACCCTTAGGTAACTAGTAACTGCCTTGCACAAAATGCACCCTCATTTGACTCTCAGCACTTTGTCATGTGCAATGATTTCCATTCTTGACACATTCACTTTCATGCTGGTTGCCCTCCAAGTGAGTTCTTCTAGCAGAAGACTCACAAAAAGCTATTTAACCTATTACAATTTCTGCAGCTGGCCATTTCTTGAAGTCATGTATCTTACCACTTAAGAATAAGTATACCCTTTTGCTGTTGTTGGTGAAGGTTCTCTTTGGTCTTGCAACTTTGAAGGTGTTGCTTGCTGAGTTTTCAAACTGTTCGTGTTGGTTGGGTGACCAAATCCATGTGCAATTGTCTCATTGGCTTTTCTAAAGCCCTGTCAATGGCATGTGCAGTGTCGTGATAGCTGGCAAATTCTAGAATTTCTGCATTGAGAGGCAGGGCGCTCAGAGAAGTTGTTTCGCAGCTTGACAGACACACGCAGCTTAATGACCTGGGCTGGTTTTTCATTTACCTTGACTAGTTCACGTGATCCCTCAAACTCAACAGTGAAAGGCATCTATGGACTCGCAAGGGCGTTGCTAGTAGTGTGTCGTTTAAGTTTTCTAAAGTCCGAGTTCATTTGGGGTTGGCAATATGTTGACTGGGCATTTGTTTGCAGATATTGGGGGGTGGCTTGAACCTTCTGTAGACATTTACTCCAAAGAGATGTAAGATCACTGTGCACATGACCTCCAGTAGAGCTTCAGTCATGGATGTGTTGGAGTTATTGAGGCACACTAGCCACATCTTCCACCATAGAGCTTCTGGGGAGCATCTGCCATCATTTCAAAAGATGGTAATGGGGGGCTCTTTATTTATGCGAGTGGTGATGTGTCAGGATCACCACTCACGTAGTGGGGAGGAGCAGCTGATCAGAGCCCCCGTTACTCCTTTGGAAGCTGGACATGGCCATTTGGAGGAAGCAAACACAACATTGTAATGCGGGGTAGGAAGGCAAATACCACAGGCAATTTGGACAGTCGTAAAGGAGAAGTGTCATGAAATATTTTATTTTAAAACATTGAAGTAATTTCCACTGGCACAATCGAGAACACTAAGAAAGATTTGTACAAATGTTTTTAATAGCCCAGAAAATAGCCCTACAATTGCCTACTAGGGGCTGCCATTTTTCTCCCTGGCCTGCATGGTGCCATAGCCCCTGTCCCAAAGTATCATTAATAGACTAAACTGATCAATGCGGCACACTTACTTAGACAACGGAGTCAGTGGCTGCTGTAGAAACATCTAAATTATGAACTTGCTCATAGGAAACATTTGTCAACTCTGAAGTCCAATGATGCATTTCCGAAATTCCCTAAATCACAAGCAGTACTTTTATCATGCTATTTTGTAACAATATTTTGGCCATCTTTCCTCCTGCCTTTTCTTTTTTCTATTTCAGTTCCCTTTTCTTCTCTTTCTTTCTATATTTTTATTCTTTAATTATTTTGTTCTCTCCTCTTCCTTTCTTTCCATCCCTCCTTCTATTTTCTTTTTTCAGTGTTTCTCCACCTCATACCATCTCATTCCCCATTTCCATCTCTTTGCATAGTTACATGTCCTTCCTTTTGCTGTTTCATTTTCTTTCTTTTGCTTCTTTCTTTCATATTCCCCTTTCCTCTGTTCTCTCTATTTCCTCCTTTTTTCCGTATTTCTGTCATTTAATCCATCTTTCCTTCATTCAACCTTTCCATCTTTACTGTTTTCCTTCACACCTTCTTTTCCGTTCCCCTCCTTCGTGATTTATGCCATTTTCTATCCATCATTTTTTATTTACTTCTCACCTCCTTTCTTTCTTATCTTGCTTTTTCCTTTCCTTCCTTCATTCTTTCTTCTTTGACTTTCTTTCTCTCTTTATCTTTTTCACTTCCTTTCGTTCTCTCTTTCGCTGCCTCACTTTTTCCTTTCCTCTTTCTTTTATCCCAGATTTCCTTCAATCCATCATTCCTTCGTTTATATCATTCCTACTTTTAGTTCATTTTGAACTGATAAATACCACAAACACCACCATGTTTTGTTCTTTTAATTGTTATCTGGGCAATTTTCTAGTCAATGATGCATTTGAAGATCTGACAAATGGAGCTAAAATCTTGGCCTGTTTTTTTTTTTTTCAATGATGGAAGACCAGCTTTCAGCACTCAATATGACGATCCGAGCAATAACATATCAACCCTTTCTATGATTGGCAGCAAAATTTTTGCACTGCTCCAGCTTGCAATAACATAACAACTAGATGGTTTACCCCCAAAGTGAGCCTATTATCAGGGGCACCATCTATTAGGTATTTCTCCTTCCTTTCCTCCCATTTACACAAAGAATACTTGATGTGTGGTCTGTGTTATGAAAATGTTCACTTTGTCATGAGCTTTGAGTCGGATGAAGAGTTTTTCATTATTCATTTTGAGACCATTCAGTTGTGAAAGGGGAAGGCCTCTGAATGAAGTGCTTCAGTATTAAATTGCTTTATAGGAATGTGGTTTCTCCCAGCTTCCCATTGAAGCATTTCTGAACTTTGCTTCCATCGGCAGTGGCTGGTGGTACATGCTGGTTTAGCTGAGGACCTACCCTAGCACAAAAAATATTGAGCACATATGTCCATCAACTGATGTTGAATGAAAATATTTATGATATCTATTACAAAAGGGTTTTGTTCTGATGGCATCCTTTAGATGTAATTCTTTCGGCCTTCAGCTTACTCCATCTTGGCAGAGTGTGAATAACGCCAGTCAGAGGAAGGGCTGACAACGGTTTACCTTGGTCATAATGTTTAGAGACAGGAAATAAGATTGATGTTCCTTTTAAGAAATAAGATTGGCAAAGATTCAAGTCTACGTTATCAGATTTTCTAATCATAAACCGCTGGTTAATTACACTAATGAAAACAAGTTGAAGATATCTTTTAAATGTAGTTTAAAGTGCATTCATGGTTTACATTCAACCCTATGTAGTCTTTTAAAAATCTTTGAAATTTACATACAATAATATTTTACGCACTTTTCATAAAAGTACAAAGAAAATTCATACATAAAACAAGCAATATATTTCTACCTTCTCATAACTTCATCCTTATCCTCAAAAATGCCTACCTCATTAACATAGACAATTTCCAATGGTATGTCAAAATTAATTTCCCTCCAATACTTTATTTTTTATAAACTTGCAACAATTTATCACTGAAATGATCAAATACATTTGCAATCAATTAAAGAAAGCATCCAATAACCCTCTCTTTTCAACATGCCACCATTGTCCAGAAAGCTTCCCTAGAAATATTATTCAAGGTTCATGTAAATCATCACAGTACAACAACAGGTGTTTCATAACTCATAAGATCATTCTCTGTCTTCTTCCTTGGGCCATTACTTCCATCAATTCGAACTGATTAAATCTATGTTTCATAAACTCACTCTGACCTAGCTGTCTATGAAACTGCTTAAAAGTTGCAGGACCATATAACTAGGTGAGATTTCTACATATTTTTAGGCCAGTATATAATTAGTTAAGGAGGTCAGGTTCTGGTTCAGTCTCATAGGCTAACATTTTTCATATGATCTTTGATTAATACAATTAGGGGCCATGACCAACCAACTTCACACAAATTTCATCAAAAGAGGTTTCATTAGACTCACTACAGAAGACTAATACTTTACATTTTTTATGTATTACTTCTTTTAAGATTAGGTTATAGGGATTTCTCTATATTAACGTAATTGTTAGATATAACATATCTTCTTAAACTAGCCAATGAGGATAACAAAAACAATCCTAATTCACACTGAACCAACTAAATGGAAATGTTTTTCACCATACCTATGGTAGGTTGCTAGAATGTGCCTTCTAGTTGCATCAACCATCTTTCTGGGGTTTTAGTCCTTACCTCCAATCCATATAACATCATCAGAGCCAATGTATGCTTAAATGCTAACACCAGAGGCTTAGTGAACGTCTTCTCCACTTCCCCCCTGTGGTTTAGATGAAATCCTCACATGGTACATATTATTTTCTCTTTTCTCACTTATAGCTTCCTTCCACTTACTTACTTACTTACTGTTTACGGACGCCGCTGTCCTCCTTATTTCTAAGAGTTCATCGGGCCTCCGATGCCAGCTTAAAGTGTTTAAGGAGAAATGCACATTCATAAATATCGCTACACCTAAAATCATTGTTTGTGACCAAATGGCCAATTGCTTACTCCATAATGGCCAATTGCTTATTCCCTTCCCTAATATCACACTAAATAATGAAATAAACAACCTATGGAGGTGTTGTCACTTCTCCCCAAGGGAGAGCCTCTTGCCATGAGGCCAAGGAGGTTTGGCCACTACTTGATAGCGCCCCTGGAGGTGGCACACAGTGGGAGGATCTCGTGTGGTGAGATTCCCTCTCTAGGGGCAAGGATAATCATCTATGGGAAATGGTGTATACCCACCCCAACCCTATAGCCACCTCCCATACAGCCACATATGCCTTACAGCCCACCTACATGTTACCTAACCATCCTATGTTTAAAAGGCTAGGAGAAGGGAGTCATTTCCCTGGCATTGTTAAAGTACTGAGAGCAAGATCCCTGGAGAAGGGAGGCATTCTCCAGGAACCCAATAGTGAAGAAACAACTATGGGCAATAAGCAATGTTGATGTTTGAGTTGGAAATGTAATCTGGAACATTGTCGTGTGCCCTGGAAAAGGGATTGAGACCTGAGGAAAGGCGCCGTTCCCTCAGGTAAAAATTCCACCTAAGAATGTGACCTTTATCTTTTTAATTTGAACTGGGAACTTTACTGCTTTACAATTTGTGACATTGTTATTGTGCCTTGGAAAGTGATTGAGTCGTGGGGGAAGGGAGTCATTCCCTTAGGTAAAGATCCCACCTAAGTACTGGAGCTGTGAATAGTTGTCAGAAGAAGGGAACCATTCCTATGGACCATTACTTCATTAGTTTAGTAATAAGTGTAAAGGCCAAAAGCAGGGTTTTGACACAGGATGGCCGACTTTTAATTTCATAAGGACATCTCAAAGGAATCTTTAGTATTTTGGTTGATGTAGGGAAACACCTCTTAGAGTTAGGGAAAGGTAGATTTGATTTTCTCTTTTGTTTATGCATTAATAAAAGTGTATGCCACTTGTGTCAGCCTCCTCCTTCTACACCCTTACAGTTCCTAACAGTGCTTTTGCCTCTTGCTGCTCTCTTATTTTGCTGCTGCTTGCATCCTGCATGCTTTTATTTCTTCACTGGCGCCGTTTTTAGTCTCAAGGTCCAACCAACCATCTTCTCGTTCAATAACATTTGATTCACAATATCCCTCTATAGTTATGGATTTTGTCCATCTGTTTTTCCATAGAGTCCTGAGAACAGGACTGTCCATTGAGAGCAATACCTTCTGTAAGGGTGCAGAAGTAAGGTTCAGAGACAACGGTAGCATGTTTTTGGTTATACACTTTTATTTATTAATAAAAGGTTGGAAAAATGGCTCTCTATTCCTAAAGCTAAAAGGGGAATCCTTAGTTCAAAGAGAACTAGTGAAATTGGAAGGTAGTCCAAAACTAAAAAGTCAGTCACTGTTGTGTCTCAAACCTACCTCTGTCCCTAACATTAACAATCGAAGGAAACTGTGAAAGGATGATCTCTTCTCAAAGTAAAAAATGTTTTTCATGTTTTCAACCAGCAGAAAAGTTCCCAGTGTCTCCAGTAATAAATTGTGATGCAAAATAATGTTCCAGAAATACAAGATTCCGATGCTAGGGCTGTGCTCCTTTCCCCTAGACTTCTTCTTGTGTTATGCTCATTCCTTTAGGGTTCCTGAACCCCATTTCTCTTTGAAAAAATGTCACTGGTCAATTAACAGGGTAATGTGTCTTGTGTTTGTGTTTCTTTCTCCTAGCGGCTTGGCACAGTTCGCTATCAAGCGTAGGTTTCCCTGTGTCAGTTCCAGGGTCCTTTACCCTCTTGCTCTGAACCACTCATGTGGCGGTGAGTCCCAGAGTTGCAATACTTTATATGGCTTGGTTCACTCTCCTTCCAAACCAATGATTTCTTATTAACTGTCTCCCTTTCTCTCACAGGGTTCCATACCTTCTTCTCCTCATATGGCTGCGGATTCCAGACTGGCACTGGTGTGTTGTATCTGCTTGTTTCACTCTCCGGCCAAACATAAAACTCTCCTACTTTGCATCCCTGACCTTCTTATTTTCTATCTCATATTTGGCTGCTGGTCCACAACCTGCACGGCTGCATTGTATCCCTTTGGTTCACTCTCCAGCCAAGTATACAACTGGTTCAGGGTCCCAGACCCTCTTATTCTCATTCTATTGTTTGGTCGTGGGTCCCCGACTTGCACAGCTGCATTACATCAACTTGGTTCACTCTCCTGCCAACTATACAACTGGTTCAGAGTCCCAGGCTCTCTTGTTCCTGTTCTCTTGTTTGGGACGTTGTCCATAGTCATGGACTCACACGGCTGTGTTGTATAACCTTGGTTCACTGACCTGCGAAGTATACAACTGGTTCAGGGTCCAAGACCCTCCTATTCCCGTTCTCGTGATTGGGTGGGGGTCGTCAACTCAAACAGCTGCGTTGTATCTCCTTGGTTCACTCTCCTGCCAAGTATACAACTGGTTCAAGGTCCCAGGCCCTTTTCTTCTAGTTTTATATTTTTCCTGTTGCTTCCCCGAACCTCCTGCACCTCAGAGACACCGAGCGTACCTGTTTCCTTTGTTCTCGCAGGTATCAGAGGTTTCCGAGCATCTGTGTCCCTTTGTGAAGCACCAGTATCGTACAGGCTTCCAGCAGGGTCTGCAGTGGCTATGCAGTCTTGCAACGCTACCTGGCTGCACGTTCTCCTTCTCCCGTACTTTGCCGGGGCCTAGGATGCCTAGCGGATTCACTTGACGGCAACCCGAGGAGTCCTCTCCTGGCGGACCACGGTCAGGTTTGCCCCTTACTCTCAGCATGGCTTCACTTGCGGCTTGTCTCTGCTGCTTTCCTGCACGGCTGATGATGTTCCTCCTCAGAGGACCGCTCTCTCTTGTCGGTCTGCCACTTCAACTGTTTTGAAACTCCCATGTGGGATTGTTGTGCTGCTTTGGACCAATTAGTTGTGGTAAGAAGCTAGACCGCTCACTCTGCATCTCCAGAGTGATCTTCGGACTCCTGGTCATATTCTTCTTCTTCACAGTACCAGTTTCCAAATTATACGTATAACATTTTGTACTTTTGGGTCTTTCAGTCGTGTCATGTTTTTTGGCTTGATTGACTTGACAACAAAATTCATTGACTCTATCTAGAGAGGAGGAAGGAGGAGTTAGGGTTGAAGAAGGGGATGGGGGTATTAAGGCAAGTTCATAGTGAGTTCTCTGATGATGGTCGTCCCCAATCCCATTGAGGGATTCCTTCCCCATGTGATACTCCCTCAGTGCACCACCCCAGGGGACTGGTGTACTGTGGATGCACACCCTGGCCGCATGGGAAAGGTCTCCCCCAGAGAAGAAGGGACGACATCCTCAGATATGTGTCACTTCCTTAGCATGAGCTTGTCTTCTCTGATTTTGTCCTACTTTCTTTCAGTTATTGCATTGCATTTGATGTGAATATTTTACATGCGTTCTTGGCATTTTCTTTATCCCACTAATATTTGAAATGTTCCTCCCTTAAATGTTATCCTGGTTCTGAAGAACCCTGTATTTTCTCTAACCGTGGTGATCAATTAATTTGGTTCCCCTCTATATTTTCTGGTGAGTGTGGTCCCAACCTTATTTTTGAAAAGACCATTCCCTCATGCATTGCCTTTTGCGAAGTCAATGATGTTTTAACTTGTTTCTCCACTGCCATGTTGTTTTATTTCTTTACCCATATTATAATAACAATTGACCATACATTTTAGAATAAATGAAGCGCTCGTAGGGAAGAGGGAGCCAGTGTAGTGGGAGTATTGTTCAGAGTCCCTTCTCTTTCAAGTAGTTGTGTGAAAAACTCAATCTGTAGGATACCCTGTCTTTCCTGGCCAGCTGGGAATAAAGTGTATTGTCTGTTTACATTTTCACCATTCTCCTCTACCTCCAGTAAGGATAACAACACTTGGTGCTCCCTGTTTGTAGTTGGGCGTATATGAGAAAGAATCCGAGTGATTTGCCCGCGGCTGAAAGTACCGCGTGCAAATCGTTTGCATGAGAAAGGTGCGAACTACCAAAAGTTTGCACCTTTCTCATGCGAACACACATACAAACTCACACACGCACACACACAACACACAACACACCCATAACACTCCCCCACCCACACCCTCAGCCCACCCCCAGCCACACCCCCAACATAAACAAACCCCACTACCTGTATCTTCACGCTGGTTCCTTGCAGCGCCAGTTCCCTTTCACTTCTGTGATCGGGAACCGGCGCTGCAGGGTCCTTTTCTTTTCTTTTTTTTTTTAAGCGGAAGGCTGCGGGGGTCTCCCCCGCAGCCCCCGCTCACTATACCATGAAGTATAGTGAGCGCAGCCCCCTTTTTTATTTTTTATTTTTACAATGCTACCACCAAAGGTTCGAACTTTTGGTGTTCGAACCTTTGGTGGTAGCATTTTCAGAACTTTTGGTTCATGCGAACCGTTAGATACGGGAAAAACGTCCTAACCTATGAGAAATACACTATGCAGACATGGTGTTCCTTTCATTTTTGCCTGCACTTTCATTTGAGCATTAACATGTGTTTTTTTGCCCGCCTCCTTTTCCCTTATTTCTGCATCAACCGCCATAGGGTGGCAGTTCAAATCGTCCCTTCTCTCTTGCTGTAGTTCTTGCATTGTTTATAACCTCCTGTGTCGAATCCAAGGAGTTTGCCACCAATCCCCAAGTGGAAGCCACCCCAATATGGGACTAGGGAGTAGAGCCTGTTATGCTTAACACCCCCTAGGGGACAGGGTAAGCAGTATCCCCATAGAGGTAAAATCCTCTGACAGACAGGTGACAGAAACCCCCAGAGAAGAACTTAAAACACTATCCCTCCATCAGACAGTAACAGCTTAGTGAGGTATATAGGAGTAAAGGGGAATGATAACCCTACAGACCTTTAATGGCTACCATGTCTTCTGACCCCAACTTTATTCGGTCCTCATCGTAGAAAAGAATAGAACAGCGGAAGACCCGGCTCCTGGAGGCATGTGAGAACAAGAACCAATCAGGAAGAAGTATCTGTGCAGCCCATAGAGTTCAATAGTACCACAGTGCACATTAGGAAAGGGATGCCGAGAAAGAGAGAGAACTCCAGACATGGCTTGACACCCAGCAATCTGCACTAGTGTAACGACGAGGCCTGGCAGATGAACACCCGAAGACGTGCAGCGTGACCCCTAGACGAGCAGGGAGGACCGAGGTAGAGCCCGGAGGAGCCACTCCCAAATCTCCTGCACCGAACAAGCAGAAGTGGAGAGAAGAATATGGTCAAGTGAAGCCCAGTGGATGATACGCCTAAGCAGCTTCATGGTAAGAGGAGGCTCGGGCGTCTGCACAGCCCTCTTAGGAAGCACTGGTGGACAAACACAGGTACACAGTCGCTCGAGAGATATGGGTGGTGGACGGAAAGGCAAGAAAGATGAGAAAAGAACCAAAAGGTCCCAGAAAGGGGAGAAGTTCTGAGAAAAGCCCCAGCGTGGGGAGAATACTGAGAAGCTCCAAAGTGGGAAGAAAGAGTGAGAAAGGTCCCCTAGTAAGAGACAACCAGCAAACTACCTCAACAGCATCCCCCCAAACTGGCGAGTTACCCAGTGGTTCAGAAGACAACAAAAAGTTTTCTGCGTCTTTTGATCTCTAAATGTTTTCTTATAAGGCTGAAGCATTTGTGGGATAACGAGAAGAGGGGATTTCGAAGTTAAATAAGGCTACTCCCCCATGCCTTTGAGACCTTCCTGGAAAAAAGAAAGAGTCAGCAGAGGGCCAATTGGAGACTTCAAGAGACTCTAGGTAGGATAATGGGGGCTCCCTGATGGCCATCAGTTTTCCCACAGTATGCTACAACCCAATTGTGAAGGTGAGGATCTGTGCACATTTTTGTCAACTTTTAATGTCTAGACAGCCAGTTTCATTGGGATAACCCTGACAAAACGTATTATATGTCCTGTTACTAAAGGGGGAACTGCAATTGGCATGTCAAATCATCATTGGCAATGGTACCAATCCGTTCGATGAGATTAAGGAAATCTCATAAATAAGGAAGGGCAGACAGAATCCTTTTTCTAGCATAGATCATGGGCTACCCCTCTGTTCCCCAAGGAAACCCCTAAGGAGTTAGCTGGAAAGATTAAAAACGTAATAAGCCAGTGGTTGGCGAAAAAGACACTGCCGGGGGTTTTAGAAACCTTAGCGCTTCAGCAGTTTATAAACTTGCTACCAAATCCTCTACAGAGATCTGTTTTACAGAACTGACAGCCAACTCTGGATATAGCTATTCAAGTTGCTCAAGCCCACTTGGACGCCTTTCTGTTTTTTGAACAACATAAACCAAAGACCTATGAACCTATGAAAGAGGCTCAACCTTTTCCTAAAGAACACCACCCCCTCAAAATTCAGAGGAACTCTGCCACCCGTCTCCAGAGGACAGCTCAGGGGCAACGCCCTCGCCTTGCAATCAAGATGACGTGGAGCAGCAAAGTTGCGATCCCCGGGTCCGCGCTTAGAAACCTCTGGGTGTTAAGTGAGTTATAAATAACCAATTGCAATTACCCATTTTTCTGAAGTGGAAGGACGAGGGGGTAAGAAAGCACGTTTCCCTGTCCGTCCATTGTTAACCCTTATGGGACAACGGAGACCACTAGAATTAGAGGGAACAGCATTCCACCTATCCAACCTACCTGTTTCTTATACCGGAAAAAATCCGATTTTGCCTGGGTTACTCCTAAAAATCAACCAGAAGAACCCTTGTGGAAATTGAGTGTTTTGATGCGGAAGAGTGGAGGAAATGGGAAGAGAGAGGGTTAGACCCATCAGAGGAAGCAGATTCCTCATGTGTAAGACTGGCCCCTTACAGGTCCGAGAGCAGGTTAGAGTCAATCAGACCTGGGCCAGTGGCTTAATAGAACCGGGCAGTAAGCAGACTGCGGTCCAGCCAGGCCTTCTCTACCCTAACACTGGCGAGCATTGTTCTCACGGGTATGTGGCAAGATGCAGTGGTACTTGTCATGTTCATCCAGGAACATGCAGAAGGGACAGAGACTGGGGACCTCCGTCTGCACACCCCTCCTCTGGGACAGGACTGGCTCTGGAAAACTCAGTGGTAGGCCTCCAGCCCCAGGCTGAATGGGGTCCCCATCCCGTCTTGAGAGGGTCATGTCACATAAAAGACATTTGATGATTAGAGTCAGCGTGACTGTCTTCAACAGCCCTAGGTGCAATTAGAGGTTTCAAGCATATGTTGCTGTCGGCATGAGAAAATACTAAGTGATTGCCTTGGCCCCTTACGCGAAGTAGTCACTGTGGGTTCCACCAGCATGGAGAGGCAAAGGCATGATAGATCTGAGCCACTGACCCCTCTGCGAGGTCCTGCTGGGGTGAAGGGTGCTAGGAGCCTCTATCGACGTGACAGAGGATTTGAGATGTCAATACTATGTTGATGTTGTGAGCATGCAGTGTTTATAGGAGGGGCTCAGGATGTGACCTTGATTGTCACAGAAGGGGGAGCAATGCTATGCAAAGTGTTACCTTGACCAGTAGATAACACCATAACAGAGATGCCCTGTAAGCGCCTTGTGATCATTACCTAAAAACTCGGCTGCTAGCCCATCTCCTGTCAATGGCGTTCTATTTTTGGTTGCGGTTGCCTAACATGCCATTTTCTCCACAGCTGGTCTGGGCTGGGTTGGTCCACAGTGTTTCCCACTAGAGTTGCCCCTCCCCACACCAGAGAATACAGGCCTGTGCCACATATGCATGATTGACTTTCTTTGTTGTTGTGTTATACTGATATGGTAATTCAGTAGCTGACTATTTTTGTGCCTTCACACAGTTTCTTTATTGTTTGGACAAGACGCCGGTAACACAAAATCTTCACTTGACAATACACAAGCTTTCTTCCGCCTGGAGCATCCAATGCATACATGTTGATCAAAATCCATCTGGAATAGCAGACAGCCGCATGATTAATGTGTGTTAATGTGCCACACATTCTAAAACGTGTGAAAAATGACTGCTTTATGCAAAAGAGGAAGAAATAAACCCTTTTTATTCTTTTTAACATATGAGATTTTCAGTCATTTTATCGGCTTCCAAAGATCAGTCTGGAGGAAAAACACAAAGGGAATTTATTGTATCATATTTAGCACTCCTGCTGTGGTCATTATTAACCCCTAGAAAGAGCAGTGTCTGCTGTGCGGTGATATTTGAATAACACACACATGGATGTGCACAGGACATCCGGTAGACTGCCCAATTCACTTTGCTACAGGATAAAAGTAGTAGCTATCACGCATGCGGTGGCATAACACAAAATAAGGGGGTCGCCCTGCACAGGGGCCCCTACAAGCTTCCTCCGGAAGTGTATACTAGCCCACAAACTCCCGGGCCATGTCGTGCCGCCATGCAAGCGCATTTAGCACGAGGATCATTCTGCCGCAGAGCTGAAGAGGTACATTTTTAATCAACCCTTACATCTTTCACCGAGTGTAGAAACAAGGGGGGTGGCTGTATCTGGCCCCTGGAGGGCCAAAGTACCAACCAACACTGTGAGCGGCCAGTAACATATACGTCATGGCAGAGGGTGTTTTATACCTCAAAAGGGGGCCGCATGCCCCAAACACTAAATCATGAGAACCTGCAAACATGCATTTTCGGCCCCTCAGCAAATCTCCCCCATTCGGTAAATTAATCACCCATGAGAAAGGGGCGAGGGACAAATACAATGGGCCTCATTACAAGTACAGTGGTGTGGTAAAACAGTGGTAGATTGGTGGTAGTTTCCTTTTTGCCGCATTACCACACAGCCGTACTACAGGTTTAGAGGCCAAGTGGACGATGTACCCCCCACTTTGCCTCCAAAACTCAGCAGACTTTCCCCGGGTAATACTCTTCACAGTAAATGACAATGATAATTGCATCCCCATGGTGTCCTAAGGGGGATTTAGACCTCCTTAGCACCACTCATCATCCCGTGGTAACGCCACAGAACCAAGTGGCAGTAAGGGTAACAGAGTTTAGCAGGCATTTATCAGATTTAGGGCCGGATTACCACCAAACTAATGATGAGGGCTAATGTGAGGACTCGCCTGCTTCGCATATAATGAGAGAGCATTTTGGGAACATTAGAATGACCACAGAACTTCCTTATGTGGCAAATGTGTACGCAAGTGATTTAATCAGGAAAGCCTAAGTATGGCCTTGTGCTAATTTCTTTGGCCACAACACTCACCCTAACTGTGAAATGTCTGCAAACCACAGACACTGATTTGGACACTGTAACATCCAGTTGAGAGGCCTGAGCTAGGATGACTTGAGATTTCTCTACCTGGATTCCTCTTTTAGCAAGCAAAGGGCTGCCAGGTGGAAGAAATCACACAGCCTGAGCTCATTAAGTTACCCCTTATTATTGCCCTGGGTCCCCTACACGCAGGGTGGTTGAGTCCCCTGCGACGTCAGAGGTCACAAGATATTTTTTTTGTGTATATAAGTACGTGGGTGGATAGTGTAACGGATGTCAAGCAATGACACAAGCGACGATGGATAAATGTGGTTTAGTTGGTATTGATTCAGGGAAGGTATTAGACCAAAGGCCTGTAGGAACCTACAAATAATAAAGATGCTCCTGATAACAGTGTCAGTGATGGGTCAAAACAACTTGAGATATTTCTGCGGGATCCGACACCTCCAATAGAGTTCTTGCAAAGCATAAAAGTCTAAACTAATCTTTAAAGTTCTTGTTCCTCCAGGAACCCCTTATTCCATAAAGAAAGGTTCAAAGAGATGGCCAAGAGAAAATTAGAAAATGTGATCCTCAAATCCTTAGCTTCAGATCAATCCCTAAGTGAAACACGAATAATCCAAGTCTTTTCCAGTGTACGAAATCGCAAAACCAATGTCCAGCCCTTTCTTATAACATATATATTACAAAAGGAGTTCATCCTGTAAAGGCTCACAGTCTGGACCTCCCACTGGGCCTCTGGGGCAAGGTCTTTGTCTTCTCAGACTTCGCTTTCTCTTCACCTTAGCCTTTTTTCTTTTACTACTCGTTTCAATGTTGGGTTTCTTGCCAACCTCTAGTACTTCACTTGGCCAGATAGGTCTCTACAACAACTTAGCATTCAGGACTGGACGTTTACGGACCTCTGGTTCTTTCCACAACTCAGAATTCCTCTGAGCAGGACTCTCTGTAGATTTAATGCTCGCTTGAGCAAGTCTTGGTCTGGGTCTTGAAATTCTTTAGAACCCAGTGTCCACGTGATTGGATCATTCTCTTGACCTGCATCACCACTTCATCACGCACCACCCCCTACACCCCTCAGTACTGAACTGATTTTGTCCATTGATAGACTTAGGGTTTCATGATATTTTAACACTCACTTTCTCAGGTCTCTTCCTAGACATGAGATTTTCCCCAGTATCTAATACATTCATTCCATCTTTAAAAAATTCCACTGGTGGGTGCCACATTTTTTCATCGGTGGGGCGTAAATGTTTCCCCCGTAAATGTGGGAGGGACCGAGTGTAGCGAGGGAGCCCACACCAAGCATGGGTGGTTCAGTGGGTGGGGGAGTTCCCTCCCCGGGAACATTATTTAAAATATTGGGTTCAAATCGTACACCACTTCAATTCCCCGCCCGTCACCTCTCCCAGCAAAAGGTTCTTGAACAGTTGCAAAATGGTGTGAGAGCAACGCAAAACAGTACAAAAAGCAAGCAGATAGCTGGTTGTGACTGATACTGCTGCTCTATCATCAGGCAATATCAGTCCTCATGTGACCACAGTGGAAGACTGGGATCCTTAGCATGTATCCAGTGGTCAAAATGTAGGAAAATAAGTAGTGGAACTATGATCCCTGCTGGCCTGCTCCGCTCCCCACAAACCCCATCACCACGCCTAATCCAATCCCCTAAACAAACACACCTGCTGTATAAGCGAACGTCTCGAATGGTTTCTTTTTAAAATAAAAGTATAGGAACAGTACAACCGTTTTTTTTTTTAAGTAGAGGAGCACTCCTAACCGCTCCCGCCCACTTCGACCACTGCATGTATCATGTAGGGTGGCCAACTCTTTGATATTCTGTCACGGGACACTTGCCCACAAGGCGGTGATGACATCACAACGTCATTCACGTTTGGCCCACCCCTTTTTTTAATTTACATTTTTTTAATGGCTCTTAACTCTTGGCTTAATTGAAATGCAAATGGTTTGTCCTTGGGAGGTGATAGTCACATTTTCTAACTGCAAACATGACCATCACGACCCCAGGAACAAAGCATTAGCATTTGAATTAAGCCAGGTGTCAGAGCCTTAAAGCTCGACATATAGGCTTAAAAGGTGCCAGGGCTGCACAGCCGCCTGTAGAAAGAAAGCAGCAGGCTGCAAGGCCATGCTGTGTAAATGGCGAGTGGCTGTGCTGGAGGCAGGTTGTCACGACTTAAGTCGGGACAACCTGCGTCCTGCACAGCCACTCTGGAAAATGCAGGACGGAGTCGCTAATTGCGGGAAAATCCCACGAAATCCAGGACAGTTGGCCGCCCTAGTATGTATCATGATATCCATAGCAAGGGCTCCCGTTGGATCGTCCGGAGACTGTGATGTTGTAACTTGATGGATGATTCTGACCAATTTTAACTCATACCCAACTACTATTTAAAATGGAGGAACATGGGTTTAAAAAAAAAAATGCCGTCCAGTCAATGAAAAGTTCGAAATCTTTCATGAGAAGAAATGTCTCTGCCTTTTCGCCGGGTACTTCTCAGACTCCGGCTCAATCCATTTCCCTTGAGCCTAGCTCAGCTTTCAAAGAGCGGGGCAGCTTGCGTCTGGTGTGCATGTTAACAATGGATCATTGGTTCCACATTGACAGCCAATGCCCTAGAGCCGCCTGGCCTGCTTGCTGCGCACTATCACAGGCCGCTGAGCCACCATTCGGCAGCGGGGCAGAGCGTCCTCCCGCAAAGCTGAGGGCTGTTGTCATCCATGACACCTGTGTAGGCGCTCTGTCCAGTAGCAGTGATCATGTCAGACTCACGTCGCTAATGCCATTGATCGAAGGAAGGAGGTGTCTAATCGCCTGCCTCAGCTAGTGGGATGAGCGTCAACAGTCCATGAACTTGACTCCTGGATGCCAATTGATCCTCAGTGTACGCTTGATCAACTGCATAAATTCGCCAGTTAGCAAATATGTTTTAGCATAATTTTTTTTTCAAACATGTCAAAAAGTGAGTTTCATTGTAGACAATAAGCAATTCCAGCATGCAATACCACCATTCCCACCCCCACCAAAACCCCAGATAACAGCTGTCACTGAAGGGAGGCAGTGGGGCATATGCGCAACCATTGCAGAGCGGTGGTTAAGAGTATCTACAGTGCATGCATGGCTGTTAACAATGAAACATCCAAACGATATTTAAACCAAAACTGTACAATGCCGTGGGCTTACCTGTAACAAATCAACTTCCGCGGCACTAGTGGTCCAGGGATGAATATCGGTTTCTAAACCATCAGTCAACCCCACACCTCTAGCACACCAGAAGGGATCCGAACAGATTGGAATACAAGTGAATTATAAGAACTCCTTGTCCAACTTTGGTAACGTGGACGGAACAGCAGGCTTATCACTGCAAGGTCGCGGATCGCTGGTTAGTTGCATCACAGCAAAAATACCCAATGATAAAAGGGTTCAGTGAAGGTTGTATACAAATATCAACTTTATTATTACTACAACAGACAATTCTAGCACACTGCAATTACATCCCACACTGTAAAGGAACACAGAGGACAGACCGTTTCACAAAGGAAAGGGATGCACTCTGGATACTGACAGGAGGGTAGTTGGTAAAGCAATAAGTCTTACTGTTCAAGGTTATTTGGTTTCAGCACCAAAGGGGCAAAGGGTTCTATCTCTAGGGGCCTTCGGAGAAGGACCAGGGGGGCAGAACCTCTATGTTCCTGGTGCTGAAGAAGTTCTTGGTGCTCGACAGCGTCAAGGCGGTTCCAGGGAACTTTGCAGCCCGTGAGACAGAGTTAGTGGCGTGAGGCAGCTTCGGTTACCAGGCAGCAGGCAGTTCGACAAATGAGGCTGGACAGACATCTGCAGGCTGTCTAGCGCAGCAGCTCGGACCAAGAATCGTTGTCTCTGTGCTGGTTGGCGTATCTGGAATGCTGGTTGAGGTGTCTTGGATGTCTCTGGTGACTGCGGCGTGACAACAGTCAGCGGTGCAGCCGGATGTGGTACGAGGACTCGACTGGCGAAAACATTTCCCTTAAAAAGATGGATGCTGGATGATGCTTGTGTGGCACTCGTCCTAGCTTCTTCGCAGGGCTTATGTCCTTTCAAGGCGGACTGCCCAAAGCTCAGGTGGGTGTTAGCAGGCAACAACCTTCTTCTTTGTCCAGAGACTCTCTGGCACTTTCCACCTAGGAAGCGTGCTGTCAGAACCTAGTAGGGCACGCTGTGTGCTGGATAGGTACCGGATCTGGAGCTACAGGATGGATCCTCTGAGTCCGGTATCTCCCTCTGTTCCCTGGGAGATGTTTAGGGGAGGGATCTTGCTTCCCTATTGGAACTCCTAGTCTTCCTTCACTGGTGGAAGATGTAAACTAGATTGTACCCTCAGATCGGGTCCAAAAGAGTCCATCTTCTTACTCCTTGCAAAGTCTTGAGATGATCTAATCAGTGAGGGTCTCAGCCCTCTTTTAAAGCCAAACAGGGCCCAGGGATTGATGTAGGCCAAGCCTAACTTAAGTGAGCCAATCCTGGGTCTCCACCAACAATCTTCAGTGATGCTTCAGGACAGAATCAGAGTGCTTGGAAACAGACAGGGGAAGGATGACAACATATACTTCTAAGTCCCACCCATCGTCCTGTCTCTTGTACATCACAGTGTCTCCCTAATTGAGTGAGCTCTATGCGGTGCTTGATCACAACATGGGCCTCCTTAGAAGTAGGGGGTTGCAGGCAAACTTTCGTCTCCTACAATTCACATACTTCCCCTGCTCTGAAAGAAGTGATTCCAGACAGGACTTTCACTGCCCTTTCATACCAAGGAGGGTTGTTAGTAACAAGATGACACACTGCATTACAAAGAGTTGTTGGTGTCTGGTCTCCATTGTCACTTCCTGCACCCAGGCCTTCCCTGAGGCCTGCTAATTAGCATTCTTCAGTATTCGCCACCACCAGCAAGGTTTGACAATGGAGATACAAATCCATGGGGCCTTGAAATTCTAAACAAAATGCCCATGGCCAAAGGCTTTTGATGTACTCATGGCTGTCAGGTGTCAGCTACACATGATAGGGGAGGGTGGCACTGGTAAGATGTGTCCTCCCAGAGAACATGACTATTTTTCTGCTGTGCGGTGGGCATGCATAATATGTGCAAGAATGGCCCCACATATTTTCGGAGGTTGATCTCCCATCATTCATTCTTTTAAACAAACAAAAATAGCCCAGGCGAGCGCACTCTTCCTGTGCGGATGGTCGAATCCTCCACATTACCTCTGCAGTTAGTGCTATGGAATATATTCACTGGTGCCTACCATTACCCAAACAGTACCAATGAGTCTTATGTGACTGCAAATACACCCGTTCCTTCCTGTGGGGGCCTTTTGTTGTTGTAGGGCCATCAGGCACACTGTATCTGCATTCCTGTAATCCACTTGTTCGTCTGTCACAGGTATGAATATTCCAAGATCTGCAACTAACCTTTCTTTGTACTCCGCCATCACCCCTCTCCCGTTTAACGTGTAGTGCTTTGAAGCATACTGCTTGATGCGGCTGCTGCTACATCATTCACCAATAAATAAAAAAATATAATAGTGTGACCATCCCCCAGCATAACCATGCCAGGGATACTGTAGCAGTGCAACCTTCCTCCACAAATCAGATGTACATTATAAATTGTACCATCAGTGCTCATAAGACTACAGCAGTGTGTGCTTCCTCCACTGTAAGAATTTTAGGTCTCCAGCAGTGTGAGCTTCCTCCACTGTGACAGTTATAGGACTCCAGCAGTGTGAGCTTCCAGTTCACACAGTTATAGGACTCCAGCAGTGTGAGCTTCCTCCACTGTGAGAGTTATAGGACTCCAGCACTGTGAGCTTCCTCCACTGTGAGAGTTATAGGACTCCAGCAGTGTGAGCTTCCTCCACTGTGAGAGTTATAGGACTCCAGCAGTGTGAGCTTCCTCCACTGTTACAGTTATAGGACTCCAGCAGTGTGAGCTTCCATCAATGTGACAGTTATAGGACTACAGCAATGTGAGCTTCCTCCACTCTGACAGTTATAGGACTACAGCAGTGTGAGCTTCCTCCACTGTGAGAGTTATAGGACTCCAGCAGTGTGAGATTCCTCCACTGTTACAGTGTTAGGAGTCCAGCAGTGTGAGCTTCCACCACTGTAACAGTTATAGGACTCCAGACAGTTATAATACTCCAGTAGTGTGAGCTTCCTCCACTGTTGCAGTTATAGGACTACAGCAATGTGAGCTTCCTCCACTGTGAGAGTTATGAGACTCCAGCAGTGTGAGCTTCCTCCACTGTTGCAGTTATAGGACTACAGCAATGTGAGCTTCCTCCACTGTGAGAGTTATAGGACTCCAGCAGTGTGAGCTTCCTCCACTGTTACAGTGTTAGGAGTCCAGCAGTTTGAGCTTCCGCCACTGTGACAGTAATGCGACTCCAACCGTGTGAGCTTCCTCCACTGTGGCAGTTATAGGACTCCAGACAGTTATAATACTCCAGTAGTGTGAGCTTCCTCCACTGGGAGAGTTATGAGACTCCAGCAGTGTGAGCTTCCTCCACTGTTGAATTTATAGGACTCCAGCAGTGTGAGGTTCCTCCACTGTGACAGTTATAGGACACCAGCAGTGTGAGCTTCCTCCACTGTGGCAGTTATAGGACACCAGCAGTGTGAACTTCCTCCACTGGGAGAGTTATAAGACTCCAGCAGTGTGAGCTTCCTCCACTGTCGCAGTTATAGGACACCAGCAGTGTGAGCTTCCTCCACTAGGAGAGTTATAAGACTCCAGCATTGCAAGCTTCCTCCACTGTGACAGTTATAGGACTCCAGCAGTGTGAACTTCCCCCACTGCGACAGTGATAGGACTCCAGCAGTGTGAGCTTGATAGGACTCCAGCAGTGTGAGCTTCCTCCACAGTGACAGTGATAGGACTCCAGCAGTGTGAGCTTGATAGGACTCCAGCAGTGTGAGCTTCCTCCACTGTGACAGTGATAGGACTCCAGCAGTGTGAACTTCCTCCACAGCAACAGTGATGGGACTCCAGCAGTGTGAGCTTGATAGGACTCCAGCAGTGTGAGCTTCCTCCACTGTGACAGTGATAGGACTCTGGAAGTTCATTTCCAATGCTGTAGGATTATGGCCATGGAAAGCCACTCCGGCAGAAACATTATAGTACTATAGGACCTCAGCAGTGTGATCTTCCTCCAAAGGTCCACTGCCAATGCTGTAGGATTCTAAACATGGGAGGCCACTGCAGCAGAGAAATAACAATGCGGTAGGACCCTAGAAGTCAGAGCTTACACCGGAAGTACATTGTCAATGCTTTGCTTTTAGAGTTCATGCCTTTAGAATTGCCGTCTGCGCTATATACTTAAAGCTGCACCCAAATAGAGCCCTAACTTTGTGAGCCTCCTCTATCAGTGGAGAAGCCGCTTGTCATCCATAAAAGGGCCACAGCAGTGTGGGGTTGATACCCTTCAGCCAGAGTGCTCCATCACAGCTGTCCATACTTACTTCAGCAAAGCGCTGTCCATGTTGCAAGGCCCAACAGCATTAGCTTCCGCCAACAATGCCCATTCTACAAATTACCAGCAGGGTCATGTCTGTCCAGTAAGGCCCTAACAATGTGAATGTCCGCCACTTTAATGTGTTAGGACTATAGCAGTGAGAGCATTCCTGCTGTGACAAAGTCGGTTTGGGTGTGCTTGACCGAATTTTTTTTGATCGCAGCAAACTGACTGCAATTTATCTGCTGCCTCCAATTTTAAGGAAGCGGGGAAACCCCTGCACCCCCAAAATTGCAAAATATCAAACATGGGGAGTGGGGAATACCCCTGCAAACCCTGCTCTCTAAGGTTGATATTTTGCAATATATGCGACCAAATTGCCCCGAAGGCCAAATCACCCATGCAAAATGAGATCAAAGTGGTCATTAGATCAATTGTTTTAGATCAAATAAGCTAATACCGACAAGTCATCTGCTTTGCCATGGAGGAGTGTGATGGTGTCCCCAATACATCCGGGTGCCACCAAGAGACACATGATGCAGGGCCAGCGCAGCATGCAGAGGACCCCTGGCAACTCTCACCGTGCCACTAGCAGGAGGTAGAAGGTGGCAAGAAGAGGACCCCTTTTGATAAGCTTTAAGGGATTCACTAAATCATAACTGGCGACAGGGTATTGGTGTCCATAGCAATGGAAACCCATGCTCACAAAATACACCAGCTACACCTGCCGTTCCATTAAGGGACCTTGTGCCTCATTACGACCCTGGCGGAGGACCATGGTGCAATTTGCACCATGGTCCATGGCGCTAAGCTGCCAACTCCGCCAGGGTGGTTGGCGGACTTACCGCCCCATGCCGACCTTGGCGGGGCGGTAAGTCCCCAATCCCCATTTTACCCTTCCCCATTCCCATTCTTGCCCCATAGGGTATAATGGGAGTGGGGAAGGCGTTAATTACGCCACCGTAAAATGCGGTGGCGTAATTAACGACAAGTCCCGTAGCGTCATGGATTTCTCCGCCTGCAAAAAGCAGGCGTAAAAATCCCCCATGGCGCTACGGGAACTCGTAGTCTGGCGGAGAGGTACGCCATGCACTCCGCCGGCGTAAAACCCTCTCCGCCAGGGTCCTAATGAGGGCCCTTGTGACAGTCTAACCCATACTCTGTCCACAAAAGGGTGCAGAGTGTTCAAATCCCAACGTGAAATATCCATTACCAGAACAGCACATAACTGTCCCCCCACAAGGACAGAGAGGAACTAAAGTGCAGTCCCTGCCCAAAGGAACATGTAAAATACTATCTTGTCCAAGAACCCAATAGCCAAGTGCGTTGCTGTGATGAGCTCTTCTCTTTCTGCACATGCGCACGTAGAAAAGCACAAATCGTAGTGTGAGTCGTTAGCGAACCTCACCACTGAGCCACGGTAAAGACCAACAGAGAGAGATGAACTATAAGAGGCCGCGTAATCATACTCAACAACTCCAAGACCTACACACCTGAGACCCATTACCTGGAGGGCGGCTGGAGAAGTGAGGCCTGTATAAGGGAAGGGATTTCCGTAATGGCGCGTGGGTTTTTGGAGGAGGAGTAGGCAAACTAATGGAGTTTACTGGATGAGAGACTTGGAATGAGAAGGCGTGGGAAGAGGAGGAGAGGGAGAATCGAAGGGAAGTGGTGGAGGAGAGGAAAGTGAGATGCTGAAGAAAGAAGAGGGCGAGAGGGTGCAACATGTGGTACTGGATAAATGAGGAGTGTGAGGAGAGTGCAAATGCAAGAAGGAAGAACATAAAGAATTAGAGAGAGGAGGAGTTACAAATAGAGTGGAAGAGGAGATGTAGAACATCTGGAATCGGAAAGAGCAGTAAAGGAAGAAAGAGGAGCGGGAACAGCAAGTGATCATAGATTCAGAGGAGACTGGAATACAAAGTGGTCCCTTGGGTAATCAGTGTTGGTTCAAGGAGGAGAGCGAAATTAGACTTGTGAATTCCCTAGTGCGAAGCCAGTGAAATGTCAGGGACCCCACCTTTCTGTTTATGTCTCTGGATGCTTGAAAGAGACCTGCTCTGTCCCAGTGATATTGGCGCTGATGCCATAAGTGAGCACCATGCCAAAATGCAAGGCCCAGGAGACGGTCTCCCTACCATAGATAAGTCACTGACCGATATCTCCAAAAGATTCAGATGTCAAGGGGAAACAACATGACCCAAAGATTCTGAGTGGTGAGGATAGTCCCCAAAAGACTCTAAGCAGGGACATGAGAGACTTTTTAGTTTGAGAGACTTGAGTCTGCTGCTTTCAGCCAACTGGGCCAATTATGTATCCCTCTCATCAGATCTGACATGTCAAGCTACCAATCAAGTGCAAGACTAGGGCTTGATAAGGAGCTGAACGATGTTTCCTTCATTTTTATTTGACTTTCAACAACTGAGACAATGACGCAGTACAACGTCCTGAGACTCACCTACAAAAGGTGGTGGGGGAAGGGAGAGAACCTTGGGCCAGCCTTAGAGAACCAAAGTGTGGCTAAAGATTCAATTTCTATAAGCAATCCTGCTTCCCAAAGTGCGATTCACTTTAACCTCTGGGAGGAATTATGAGTAAAGATTTATTAAGAAAAACATTTGTGCTTAACTTTTCTTTGATCCCAGATTGACTTCCTAACGCTGCACAAATACACAGTAGGTGTCATGGAGGATTAGTTATCTACAGTCAATTCACTGGAATAGTGGCGTGAGACTCCTCCAACAGCGTCCTATAAGTGCTATAGGATACCAAACATACACCATCAAAGTTTTGCAACTCAAGTAGTCTCAACTTTCTACAGTATTACATTGGCACAACTAAATGGCCCCATATGTGCTGTCTCCGTTAGGTAGGTCTCTAGCAATGTGGCCTTCTAGCAGTCGCTTGACAGGCATTAACGGTTGAGCAGTGTGAGCGTCTGCCAACAGTTTTCTGCTAGTACTGTGCCGCAGTAGTCCCATGTCCTTGCTGAAGGATGCTAGTAATCCAAGCATCCTGGAGCAGGCTTCTTTTTGAGCCATAACCTCCAGTATCAGGCAGTGGTTTAGTATTCCTCCAGAGTGTGCATTCTCCAGAAGAAGAATGCCTGCAGGGTGGGTCTCGGGCAATGCACTCTCAGTGAGTTTGGCGCCCCAGAAGTTTGATCTTCCACGAGCAGTGCCCTGTCCCTACTGTAAACCTCTAGCAGTGTGAGCTTCCTTAAGCAGTGCCCAGTAAATGCTACTGGCCGCAGCACTGTGACCTTTCCCTGGTCGAAACAGATCAGTCTTTTGGGGGCTCACTCAGAGCCATGTTAGGGCTACAGGATTCTAGAAGTCTAACCTTTGCTCTGTCCCTACTGTAAACCTCTAGCAGTGTGAGCTTCCTTAAGCAGTGCCCAGTAAATGCTACTGGCCGCAGCACTGTGACCTTTCCCTGGTCGAAACAGATCAGTCTTTTGGGGGCTCACTCAGAGCCATGTTAGGGCTACAGGATTCTAGAAGTCTAACCTTTGCTCGGTCCCTACTGTAAACCTCTAGCAGTGTGAGCTTCCTTAAGCAGTGCCCAGTAAATGCTACTGGCCTCAGCAGTGTGATCTTTCCCTGGTCGAAACAGATCAGTCTTTTGGGGGCTCACTCAGAGCCATGTTAGGGCTATAGGATTCTAGAAGTCTAACCTTTGCTCTGTCCCTACTGTAAACCTCTAGCAGTGTGAGCTTCCTTAGGCAGTGCCCAGTAAATGCTACTGGCCGCAGCACTGTGACCTTTCCCTGGTCGAAACAGATCAGTCTTTTGGGGGCTCACTCAGAGCCATGTTAGGGCTATAGGATTCTAGAAGTCTAACCTTTGCTCTGTCCCTACTGTAAACCTCCAGCAGTGTGAGCTTCTTTAGGCAGTGCCCAGTAAATGCTACTGGCCTCAGCAGTGTGACCTTTCCCTGGTCGAAACAGATCAGTCTTTTGGGGGCTCACTCAGAGCCATGTTAGGACTACAGGATTCTAGAAGTCTAACCTTTGCCCTGTCCCTACTGTAAACCTCTAGCAGTGTGAGCTTCCTTAAGCAGTGCCCAGTAAATGCTACTGGCCGCAGCACTGTGACCTTTCCCTGGTCGAAACAGATCAGTCTTTTGGGGGCTCACTCAGAGCCATGTTAGGGCTACAGGATTCTAGAAGTCTAACCTTTGCTCGGTCCCTACTGTAAACCTCTAGCAGTGTGAGCTTCCTTAAGCAGCGCCCAGTAAATGCTACTGGCCTCAGCAGTGTGACCTTTCCCTGGTCGAAACAGATCAGTCTTTTGGGGGCTCACTCAGAGCCATGTTAGGGCTATAGGATTCTAGAAGTCTAACCTTTCTCCACTGGCAATGGCATAGGACTGTAGGTTTGGCGTCCACCCCAGCAGTGCCCTCTCAGTGCTCTAGGGCCATAGTAATGCTAGCTTCCTCCAGCATTGCCTGTCAGGGATAGAATAGCGAGCTCTTTGGGAGTCATCCAGCAGTGCCATGTGTGTGCCACAGGACCATAGCATTGTGGGCATTTCTCAGAAGTGCTCTGAAACAACAGGATTCCACATGTGCGATCTTACTCCAGCAGTGGCATATAGGTGCTAGAGGACTTCAGTGGCATAAGACTCTTCCAGGCGTACATTACAGCACAGTGTGACCCCAGCAGAGCCCTGCTAACCATGTAGTGCCCCTGTATCATACTATGTTATTAATCTCAGATATACCCACATGACCATATGTTCCATGATCAGTTGCCTCCCTAGGAGGAGTGTGGTCCATTGCTCACTCTTAGTGCCCGAGTGCTCCCTGTTCTGCTTAAGCCCACCAGGCAGACTTCCATTGGCTGAGAATTCTGGGTTCTCTTGTGGGCAAAACTAGGCTGGCAATGGAGGAGCAGACTCCATTGGGAAAGTATACTGTGACCCGCCCTTAAGGGAGGCTGATGGCGGCTGACCCACTCATCTCGACTTCTTGCAGTGAGACACACAGGCCCGCGAACAGAAATCCTTGCAGCGCACTGATGGGGTCACCTACGAGTACACTCCAAAGCTTCTATGTTGTGTTCACATACATTAGCTCTAGCTGAGAACTGGAGCTCCAGGTTATCCGACATGAAAAAAAGTCTAGGTTAAGAACTTAACTCTATCTCCCCAGTGCACAGGGTCGGCCTGGAGCATAAAACTGTCTCGGGCACCAATGAAATAGTGTGCCACAGTCGCAAATGGCAATTCATTCCTTTTGGGACAGACTATTGGAATAATACCCAAAGAGGAGTTTTTGGATAAAATGTTATGAAAGGGGTATTTAAAAAAAAATTCTGAAGCACTGCTCAAAACTACTAGTCACACAGTGAAGTAGCTCATCAACGATGCCCACATTGGCCAAACAAGCGGCTTACTTTGACCACCAAAAACTGTCTCACACTGGCGTTTCATGTTTTTGGTTTGGACATTGCCCTATCGCCCTACAGGCCAGTCCGTGCTGCCAGTGCACCCCAGTACATTGCTATGTCTGTCCTTCACCATACAGTCAGATTGGAACGTGTGCACCGTGTCCAGACCTCTGCTTTTATAACTCCAACATTTTCTTGTGTTACTGAACCTTTGATCAATCTTCCTTCTAGCACAAACATGGAGTCAACTCATTGCGTGCGAAAGCATTTAGGATCATGCCAACTTATATATATCTTGCATCGTATTAACAATTCCTCCCTTGTGTTTAGACTCTAGCAAAGTCAGTAAGGCTGGTATCAGGTCAGAAGAAATGGGCATATTCCAAATATCAATCAATCGATCAATCATGTTATCTTTAATGATCCGACCTGGTGATTTCCCCCGATATCGGCAATGTATCTATCCTCTTTGCATGATTTCTGTTCATACTGACATCAGCGAATCTAATAAATCAAAAATAAATTATCATATCAGTGCTCTGGAATGTTGCATGCTGGGTTTTGATTGCTCAATCTGTGGCTATACGAATCAACATAGCCGCTAGATTTTTCAGCAAACTGCATTCCACCTGCTCTGTCCCTCTGGGCCTCCGTTCGTAATGTCTTCCAGGTATCCACCCATGCCCCATGCTTACCTTTTGTCCTTTGTGCAGTTCCCATGCACAGGCCCTTCCAAGCTCACACCACGTCCCCATGCCCCTCTCCTTGTTCTTGCTCAACAGCCCCTCTGGCTCCTGCTGACACACTTTCCGCCACAAGCCCACAGCTCTCTGTACTAATACCCCCCCTCACCCGTTTCGTTTTCCCCTCCAAAGTGACAGTATGCTAAGCGAAATGCTCACCAAAACCACAAAAATCGTGAATATGATGTTTTCATCTAACCACTGTATACAAAGGATAATTTAAAAGTGATACTATATATGTGCTGAAATTGTGTGCCTTATAAGATGTCAATTAAAAGCCATTGGGCCTCATTCCGAGTACGGCGCTAACCAATGGCGCTATTAACGCCTTGGTTGACGCCGTACCCGGACCGGCAGCGCCTTGGTGGATGGCGGAATTACCGCCCCATTCCAAGGTCGGCGGGGCGGTAATTCCCCATTCACCAAGACTCTTCCCCATTCCCAAATGAGCCCCCATAGGGCTCAATGGGAATGGGGGAGATGCAAATAACGGTGACCGTTCATTACGGTCACCGTTATTGGCTTGGAGGCCCCTTTGCGCCCTCGACTTTAACACCTGCTCAAAGCAGGCGTTAAGGGCGAGGGCGCAAAGGGAACTCGGAGTATGGCGGTAAGGGATTACCGCCACCGGTCTCGTTACCGGTGGCCGCTATCCCTTACCGCCATACTCGGAATGAGGCCCATTGTGTGTGAGTTTAAAAGGCCATGTGCTGCTGGTGATTTCTCCCAACATGAAACTAAGCTACAAGACCTCCCCTCTGCTGTCCTGAAGACAGGCCTGGGTGTCATCATCAATCAAAGCCAGTACTTCAATATATAGAAAGAAATACAATGCTTTATATGGAAAACACAGTGGAAAACTGATAAGCCATATATGTTCTGGCAGCACTTGTGACCGCCAAGTCACAAGTCCCATAAAATAAATCCATTAGTGGCTATTAGGCATTGAAGGGGAGGCAAAATCTAAACACAGACCTCTCTACTTACGTCACATGCCTGAAGAGAAACAAAACTTGGAGAGCAAGGGTGGTGGCCAGAGAGACAGAGGATATGAAACTGCAGCTTGATGAAAATGGGAGAAATATACTTTATTGTATAACATGAGCAGCGTACATGTCACAATGTTCATTGCAGACTTTTATTAAAGGTGACAGTCATCCCCTTCTAACCATGCTAAAATGATTCTGAAGGGATAAAGACAACCAAAGTTATTAATGAATGAAAATATGATTTGGGTCTTCCTTTGATTCCAAGAGATGCAAAAGTTGGTAAAAGCATGCCGGTAATAATTAATGTGATGACTGTAAATAGGCATATTTTTCACTGATATGGTTCCTGAAGAAATTAAGAAAAATTGTATCTCTGCACAGGAAGCATGTGCGGAGTTCAGACTAGTCTTATCTGATTCGTCTTAAAATATAGTTCTCAAAAATGTATTCATACATGTAAAGATGTGCAAATTCAGGGTACTTTTTGAGCTCAATTCAGACCGAGCCCATCTGTCAAAGTGAGATGATGAAGCTCTCTCCTCGCACAGCTCTTCCAAATCACTCCCCCATCCTCTTGTCCTATCCCCAAACATGTAGGAGGTGGGTAGTGAACATTAACCAATCCCTTTTGCTGGAATCATAACAAGTTTGTGATGTCATTTGCCCTATAAGTAAGCCAGTTTGCATCAGAGCTGGACTTCTTCCAGTAATTCCGAGATCCAACCTGCTGCCAAAATCTGGCAAGAAACATCCCAGCAGAGAGGCCGAAGTCTTGCATTGGAGTCAGGAACGAGGAGACATAGGGGGTCATTACAAGGTTGAAGGTAGCCATGGTGCTATTAGTGCCATGGCTACCCCCTTATCGCATACCGGGTCCAGGTTCCCTGAAATGGGGAATTACAGGGCCATTCCAACCTTGGAGGACCCGGTATTTCCCCATTCAGGGAGCCCATCCCCATTCCCCTTCAAGCCCCTATAGGGCTCAATGGGAATGGGGACCATGCTAACAACTGGCCTGTTAACAATGGGTCCGTTGTTAGCATACTGGTCCTTTAGCGGCTCCCAATAAGGGCACCTGGTAAAACCAGCCGCCCTTAGCGGGACCCGCTAAAGGACCTCGTAATGCAGCGGTAAGGCATTAACGGCACCGAGGTGCCGTTAACCCCTTACCGCCAACCTTGTGATGACCCCCATAGAATCTGACTTGGGACCCCTTGGAGGAAAGAGTGGAGACCCTTGACTGACCCCCTTTGCTGTCCTAGCGGTGCCCTGATGCTCTCTTGTGCCCAGTTCCAGGCCTCTCCTGTAAGTAGAACAACCCCAAAGCCATAGATTGTCGGTCTAGATCCTTAGAATATTTATCAAAGTAAATCAATTAATTCCCCTATTGAATTCACAGGATCTGTATTGTTGGCATTTGAAGCCAACAATATTTTTCTAGTGTGTTTGGAGTCAGTATAATCACAAAGATTTGCAAAAAGAATTAACCCAAAAGTCCTGTTCCATGTGTGCGTGCAGGGTGTAAAAACAAAATGCCCTATTGATCCCCTTCATTATAAATGAGAAGTGGGAGGCCTAGTAGTGCCTGTGCATATGCAAGTTGCAAAACGAAATTGCCCCTGTGTACCCATTGTGCTCTGCAAAACAAATTTCCCCTAGTTTTTCTTTCATGCACATTGCAGCTATGCTTAACAGTCCAAAACCGATTTTCCCATTGTGTTCTGATAACAACCCCATAAACCTCACCTGCTCTTGGTAGGTGTGTCAAAAAACGAATTTGCCCATTTGCATTTTCTTGCTCACATTGCATCTATGATTCAAACCAAAAAACCTATTTTCCCATCCGGTTCTGACAAAAAACCCAAAGCCCTGTGTGCTATTGTTAGGTGTAGCAAAACAATTTTTTCCATAGCTTTTCTTTCTCCCATATTGTTTCTGTGATTAATACTCAAAATCTGATTTTCCCACTGCCTTCCATTCAAAGGAGTCAAGCCTGATTAATGTTTGGAGGGTAAGGGTTGCTGGGTGGAAAGGTATCATAACATTGTGTTTTCAATCTGCACTCACTGTGTGTCTTGAATTCTTCTTTTCTTTATTGGTGGTTGATTTAAAAGGAAACAATTGTAACTGCACATTTTAGTGTCATCTCTGTGTTGGTACTTTACGGAAGTCCATTTTGTTTTGCATTGCCACATCCTTGGTGGCTGAGGATAATCTGTTTGTCAAATTTGATTTAAATTAATTAATTAATAAATATATTCTTAATACACACCGGCCTGGTTCCTAGTCCATTGTGGCACTGGGTATTTGTTGGGGTTGTGTGCGAGACGGGTTAGAGGCCTTACCAAAAAGAACCTGAAATAAATCATAGTGATTTGTTGTGCACCACATCCATTGGGGAAAGTCACTCCCTGAGTTGAGTATGACCGCGTAATAAACCGCGACCGGAAGAAGTGTGGAAGAATATAGAGCACTTCTAAAAACCAAACTGAGTGGTATAGTCTTTATAGACTTCCTATTGGCCAAGGCACAGCTGAAATAGAAGAGGGAAATTCAAACACAGAGATAGATCCTCCCTGGAAGAACCGGGAGTTACGCAGTGGAGGTTAGGAGCCAAATGAAACAATCAAGAACAGGACGCTTACCTGTCAGCAGAGACGTTCCAGAGAGCTCCACCGTGGTCGGCCGTGTCTGGAAGCAGGAGGACGAACGGCCAACTAGTGGAGAAAGAGGAAGAGTGTGGTCCACCTGGGACATGAGGCCCAAAAGCAGGAAGCTGCTGCACAGCGCCACACAGCTCGGACGGAGGAGGAAGTATCCGAATGGGTTGAGCGACCCGGAACCAGCCGACAGAGACCAGTGAGCAACCAGAGGAGGGTTGGGAAACCGGGAAGCTTCCTGGCAACCAAAAGGACCTATCCCGCAGTGAGACACTGGCGTGGGACCCACGTCCAATAAGGAGTGGCATCCAGAGTCATATTTTTCATGGCAGTCCATGTTAGATGGGAATGTCAGGGCTGCCTAGACTACGAGCGAGAGAAAGAAACCAAAGGGGTCTGGCACCCGAGAGAAAGAAATCAATTCCACAGGGGTCTGGGACCTGACAGAATGAACACCTGGCATTATAGTGAACCAGAGTCACTTACTAAGAATCAAGTAGAGCCAAGAAGGAATTGGGATCCACACCCAATAAAAAACTGCCTCCAAAACCATCATCATAGTCACAGTTCCTGGAAGAATAATGAGCTAGGTGGGCTGTAAACATTGTGAGTATTGTGCAAAAATGAGAGGAAGGGAGAAATACCCCCTGGCGTTTCTGAACGTTGTGGAAGGAACCGAGAGAAGACAGTGGGCCTCATTACAAGTTTGGCAGTAGCCTTGCCGGTAAAACCGGCAGGATGCCGCCAAACTTGCAAATTTTTCCAGCGCCCAGGAATGGGAAATTACCGGGTCATAACGGCCTTGCCGGACCCGGTAATCGCCCATTCCGGGGCGCCGGGATATATTCTACCCCATTCCCATTTGAGCCCATAGGGCTCAATGGTAATGGGGATGCCGAATGCACCGGCACCATTTGTGAATGGTGCCGGTGCATCCGACATGCAGTGCTTGCGGGTGCCGGTCCACCCACCAGGTCAGACCTGGTGGGCACACAGGCACCCGCGAGCACAACTCGTAGTTTGCCGGTCCAGTTGTAACGGCGCCGGGAGCTTCCTCCAGCTCTTAGATGGCAAAGGGTTCTAACTTCCCCAAGGTTCAAATAATTAACTTAAAACAAATAGGTTCCCTTGCCCAAGCTTTCAAGTCTTCTAATATTTCCACTGTTTCACAATAATACAATTCCTTGGGATTTTCAATGCTTCCCAGCTCTCCGGGTTTGGTTACCTTTTCACCAGTTTATAAAGTTCAGAAAGTTAAGTTCATCAATTTCAATTCACACAGGTTTGCTTTATTCAAACACAATGTTGTTTTTCCTTAGGTGGGTGTATTCGGTCTAGGTGGAGGTAGAGGAGCAGCTGAATGCCCCTGCATGAAGTCCCGCCCCCATTCTTCCTATATGTTGGAAAATGGAAATTGCGACATGCACAACACCAGTGATTGTGCCAATTCCACTGTAAGTCTTCGAGAAACGGTATCCATTGAGAAGACCCTAAATGACGTATCCCCGTAGAGATGACAATACCTTGGAAGAGATCCCTGAGGTAATATGAAGATGAGACGAAAGGAGGCTGGTGATGTCACAGAAATGAGTGTGACGCACTGAGAAGAATGGACGCAGTAGAGGATGCATAGAACTTGTAGAATGCGATGACGAAGTAAAGAATTGAGGAAACTTTCATATGCACAATGAAGATTGCACGTGTGAAGAGGACTGCAGAAAATGCAAGCCGTTTTATAACTGTACACATGCAACAATGCAGGTGGATTAAGTCATCATAAAGGCTGGCTATACGTAGTGAATACGTTTACAGAAAGAAGCAGGAGGACTCTCTACTCTGGACCAGAGTATTACTATAAATCACAAATCTGAAAGGATATCCAGAGAGCAAATTATGTTTAACACAAAAGTGTATCAAATTTTATTCATCATGATACAAAAGATTCAAAGAAGTCAATTAATGGCATATGTATTTGCACAACATTATTATATCACATAACAAGACAGCATGGGTATACATAAAAGCTGGTTAAAAATAGTCCACCACAACACACATTCATAGTACAGCATTCAGACCATACACACTCAGTGGCATTCAACCATACAACAATTGCTAAAAAACATGACAAAATTGATTAACATTAAGAGGTGGGATAAGCTTTCCTCACATCTCATCTAATGAATTGAATATTTGAAATTTTTTGAAATTTTTTCACAAGCAGCAATAGAAATGATTACAAACAATCTATCGCAAGGGTAGATATGGGAAGAAGAATATTATGTAGATCACATCCCTGGAAGATAGGCTCAACCGGTTTCGATGTAGACTGTACTTTTGACAATGTCTTCATCAGGAGAGAAGATGTCATAAAAAGCTGCAAGGCAAGAGCAATACTGCATAAATATGTGGCAGTGCCCTGCCCCAAAACATAACTCAAATAACAAAATTGTCTACACCATGTGCTACCTGTTACAGACCATGTGTTGAATAAAAAGTAAAATTAAATAGGGGAGTAAAGAAAGAATCAAAAACTGCCCCAACTACAGAGTTTTTTTAAACCAGAGCAAGGGAGTGAAGACCAAAGAGCCGTGCTGAGAGTAACAAGTGGGTTTGCGCCACGAGACACCGATATAACAAAAAAGAAATTTTTAGTATGAAAAAAGAGTAATAAATAAGCAACTAGCTATCGACAAAAGGGCTGCACAGATGTGCAACAAGACTGACCTCATGTATGTGAGCAATCACAGCCAGAATGGAGAGAAGATAGAGTGGCTGCTGTCCGTCCCCAATGGGCCACTGAAATCTTGAGACAGATAATTGAGAAAGAGAGGGAGAGAGGGAACAAATAAACACGAACTAGCCGAGAAGTACAACACTAGGTAAGAGTGTCCTATATCATGTAATGCAGACTAGCTCACCTGCACCTGAGGTTTCAATGCAGTGGGCGGCACCCCTCAGTGCTAGGCATGTAAGGGTGTCCACTTAATGAATTTGTGCAGCAGGGCAAAACGTATAGAGTGACGTGGTTCACTGTAAAACAGAAAGGAGCTAAATAGGAATAAGTCACATGCCCCAAATTAGTATGGGCAACAAGGAGCTACTGTAGGACTGGCCTAAACTGCACAAGGAGACCCCACTTCATGAGAGAAGGGGACAACCGATTGGTTGGTAAAATACCAAATAGGCCAACGTTCATATGAAAGGACTGCCCGTGGCACACCTGATGGCTGTGTGCTAGCCTAATGGACAACCAGTCTGTAATATGTAAAAATGATAAACATACAGGCTAAATAAAATTGAAGGCCAACTGGGTTAGGCAGAATTGTAAACACAAACGGATAGCGGCACAAATTGTAATACCAGCTAAGTCCATTCAATAACTAACTGAGGGCAACAACTAATAAACTCGAAACATACTCAAGCCTGGTGTCCAGTCAACTCGTCGAAAAAAAACTGGTCGACTGCAATTTGGTCGACGCAATTTGGTCGAAAACCAAATCGTCGAATTTTTTTTTTTATTTATATATTTATTTTTCGGGTTTTCGTTTAGTTAAAAAAGGGGTTTTTAGAGAAAAAAAGGGGGTTGGGGGGGACCCCCCCCCAAAAAAAAAAAAAAAAGGGTTAAAATAAAAAAAAAAATTTTTCGACCATTTGGTTTTCAACCAAATTGGTTCGACCATTTGTCTGGTCGACCAATTTTTTTCGACGAAATGTCTGGCAACCCTCAAGCCTCAAAGCACAAAGGCATATATGAGCTGTACCAAAGGTGACAGGCTACGAATTACCCAAATCCGATGTCATCCACTTTAGATAGAAAAATGAACAAGCACTTACATAAATGCCAGTGTATACGCAGCGATCGTCCGTCGCGGAAAGCACTGAAGACATTATCCACTGATGGCATAGCTGCAATGGACTAAATGGACCTAACAGTGTCACATGTTGTGTGTATTCGTTACATTACGGTGTAGCAACGCTTTGCCGGCCCAAGTGTGTCACGTGTTGTACATGACTAATACAGCCCCATATAAGGCTGTGCAAGAAAAATTGCACTAACGGTCAAGGAAAGAGGCCTAAATGCTTGGGCCAGCCATACAGTGAAGAATCACGCAGCCTGCAGGTGGCCATACATAAATGTCTGTAAAGAACCAACTCGGCCAGTTAAATTTGGAAAAAACTAAAATGAGCTGTCAAAAAACAATAAAATTGTAATAACCAGAGAACTCCTAAACAGAAAAAGGTAGAATTGAAAAATTAAACTAAATACAATAATTACAAGTATTAGGGAAAAGAAGTGAAAATGCAACTAAATAGCCAAAAGAAGAATTGGGCTGGGCCTGACTACCTAGCATTGAACTCTCATGATTGCATGGAGTTCAAGCCTTTGTGGAGAGTTCTTAAATTAAAAATCCACATTTGTTCTTTGTAGGCCAGTCTGTTGGCTATTTGCACTGGCCCATTTGCTGAAATGTTTTCAATACAAAACCATCTTAATGTGTCAGCATCATGCCCCATCTCAACAAAATGGGAGACCAGTGGGGCTGTCAGAGAATGCATCCTGATCTTAGAGCGGTGTTCATTGATGCCACATGTATCTCTCTTGAAGTCTAGCCTGCATACAGCAACTGGCACGCGCATTGGATTGCGTAAACTACATTCTTGCTTTTGCAAGTAGTGAAGGTGCGCATATCCCAATTCCTGCCGTCATTCGAGAACTGTGTCATTTCTTTGGGAGAATCTACATGCCATACATGAAGTGCAGGGGTAATGGCCTAAAACAGGTTGAATATTGGTGTCTCTAACCCAGTAGCGTTGTAGTGGTAGTCTATTGGCTCGTGTAAGTTTCTGTGCCAAGTTTTTGCTCTTCTGAAAGGCAAAGAGTGGCTTTTGTAACTTGATTTCTGCGGACTTCAAAATCCTCCAAAATTTTTAAGATAATACCTTTGATAGTCTCGCTGTATTTACAAAATGTGGAAACACAGACTACCTGTTCTTTATCTGTACTTTTAGGTTTCGCCATTAGTAAGGCATCCCGGTTGGTGTATCGCACTTTTTTCCTAAAGTGTTTAATTACTTTTTTAGGGTATCCTCGCAATAGCAGCCTAGCTTGTAGCACATCTGCATGTTTATTAAAGTGGTTGATAGTAGAACAGTTACGCTGTAACCGTAAAAACATGCCATACGGAAGATTCCGTAGTAAACTTTTGGGGTGTTGGCTCTCAAGTTGCAAGGTGGTATTGTGTTCTGTAGGTTTTCTATACAGCTCTGTTTGTAAAGCACCCTCTTCAACAAAAATAGATAAATCAAGAAACGCAATCCTAGAGGTGGAAAATTCAAAAGTGAGTTTTAAATTGGAATCCACCTGGTTGAGCCAGACCATAAATCTTTCCAATGTGGCGGAGTCCCCTTCCCAAAGCAAAAGAATGTCGTCTATGTAACAACGGTACAACTTGATGTGTTTGGTAAAGGGAATAATAGCATTCAGCGCAATGTTTTCCTCGAACAGCGACATAAAAATGATCGCCAAATTGGGGGCAAAAGTACAGGCCATCGCCTTTCCTTTAGTTTGTAGAAAATAAGTGCCCTTAAACTTAAAGAAACTATTGGCCAGAATTAGTTCAGCGCAATTAGTGGGGAATTCAGTCCGGACATTGTGTGGTAGAGGGCGTCTGTCTAGCATGACACGCAGGCTAGAGACAGCTTTGTCCTGAGGGATATTCGTGTACAGGGCCTCAATATCTAAAGAAACCAGAATTTGCTTAGAGGCGTCAAAAGGACGAGCTTTCACTAGGTTAATCACATCCCTAGAGTCTAAAAGGAATGTTGAGTAGCCATTGCTAATGGTTTGATGAAAACATCTATGTATTTAGACAAGGGTTCTAAAATAGAACTGCACCCAGAAACAATTGGCCGGCCCTGTGGTCTCAGAATATCTTTGTGGACTTTTGGAATGATCTAGAAGAGAGGAGTTCTTTCTTCCGAGAAGTTGATAAAATCAAATTCCTGACTAGACAGGAACCCCTCTCCAAGTCCCCTTTCACTGATTGCAAGTATCTTCTTTTTTATAGATGAAGAGGGGTCACTAATGATGTTTTGGTAATGCCCACAGGTATATTAAGTAATCTGAGAGCCTCTTGGTCGTAAAGCTCAGCATCCCAGACTACAATCCCCCCACCCTTATCAGCAGCCTTAATCACTATAGTGGGATCCTGGGTAAGAGAGTCAATAGCATGAAACTCTGCAAGTTGAAAATTAGGTCTTATGTTATTTCTAGAGTGTGTCATGCATTTTTCTAACTCTTTTAACACAATGGTTTAAAAAATGTGGACCTCCGGTGGACGGTCGGCTGAATTCGGTGTCAAAGTGGAAGGTTTCACCAGGCCAGAGATGTTGATTTCGCTAGTATTCTCTTTGTCAGAAAAGAATACTTTCAGCCAAATTTTTCTCAGAAACTGTTGGATCTCACTAGTGAGGTGCATCGCACTAGCTGTTTGTGTGGGGACAAACAAAAGACCTCGTTTTAATATAGCTTATTCAGGTTCGGTGAGGGCTCGAGATGACAGATTAAAGATTGATAATATCTCATTTACCACCTGTATGACCAGTTGCGAGTTTGAAAGTCCCGGTGCCCTTGTCCCTGTGGGGGGCATTCTGTATTTGCATGTGAGGCTGTCTGTATGCCCCTCTGCCTTGCTGGAAATTCCTGTGGCCTCTGGGACCGCCCCTTCCTCGAAAAGGGTAATTCCCTAAATTCAGATTAGTTGAATCTTCTTCATTGCCTGAACTCTTTGAGGAAGTGTCTGAAAAGGTAACACCTTGTCTCCTCCCAAACCCACCAGGCTGGTTACCATATTGTTTCCAAAAAGTTTGGGGAATAAAGTAATCTGCCAAATAAGGATAGACAATCTCCTTTTTAGACATGGAAATGTCTTTTTTGAGTTTACTTGTCTTTTTTTCTATAGTTATATTTTTAAACTATAGAAACGATTTTTCCACTTGTTCAAGTTTTTGTTTGGCTTCGGTAATAAGAGGATTAGCCAGAAATACTTTTTCTTGTTCAAGTACAGTTTCCATAATTTTCTGGCTCACTCTTTGGGCAGTAGTGATGGTAAGGACTAATAAGTCATGACTACACTTGGTTGCCACTTGACTAAAAGCTACTTTATATTCCGTATCATCTAAGAATAGACAAGGAAAAATTTTAACCTGAAGGCCTTGTGGAATAATGCTTGACTTAAGATATTCCTTCAATACATGGCCATGCATCTCCGTGTGAAATTGTTTCTTTTTAAGTCTAAGGACTGCATCACCTGAAGTGTTATTCTCTTGATTAGGCAGTTGAAGATTTTCAAAAAATGAGGGGCCCTCTATCAATTCTGCTAGTTGAGCTTCAGAAAAGGAAATGGTGTCAGATTCAGCCATGGTGCACCCAACATGCACTGCTCCAAGGGACACAGTACTTGCTCTGGGAAACCCTGTTAAAACCAAAAGAAAAAAAGGGGGGATAGTGGTTCCCAGAAGAGGGATACAATTAACTCACAAAGCAGGACTAACCTGCACAGCCACGGGCTGAAGTACTACGTTTACAGAAAGAAGCAGGAAGACGCTGTACTCTGGACCAGAATATTACTATAAATCACAAATCTGAAAGGATATCCAGATAGCAAATTATGTTTAACACAAAAGTGTATCAAATTTTATTCACCATGATACAAAAGATTCAAAGAACTCAATTAATGACATTAATTTGCACATCTCTAGAAGATAGGCTCAACCGGTTTCGATGTAGAATGTACTTTGGACAACGTCTTCATCAGGAGAAAAGATGTCATAAAAAGCTCATGTATGTGAGCAATCACGGCCAGAATGGAGAGAAGATGGAGTGGCTGCTGTCCGTCCCCAAGGGGCCACTGAAATCTACACCTGAGGTTTCAATTCTGTGGGCGGCACCCTTCAGTGATGGCATGTAAGGGTGTCCACTTAATAAATTTATACAGCAGGGCAAAACGTATAGAGTGACCTGGTTCAATAAATGCCAGTGTAGTGAATAGACTGCAGCCAGTGCCGCCATTGTATAGAATCTGGAATTCAGTTTCACATATTTAGTAAGCTTATAACCACGAAGACAGAAGCATAGGAAAGCTGTGTCGCAGTAAGAAAGCAGCAGAAGATCGAGAAAAAGGTCTGTAACAGCTGTCTGGCCTGGTGTCAAAGGATGGAGCGGCCAAGAACCGGTTGTCTATGCTTGAAGAACTGTGAAAGTGAGAAGCTGAATCAGTCCTTGTTAAGGTGCAAGAAAGAACACCATGAGTGCCAAGTTTATTAATTCAAGATAATTAAATGCTGCAAAACAGGCTGAAATACGGTAAGGAGTTAGGCGTACAGACTGGACCTACGATAAGAGTGTGCCTATACTCCCTTTTATTCTCAGGAGCAATGATACTTTACAAGGACAAGTTCAAAAACAATCTGAATGGCAGACGGCATGAGCAATGAGAGATGTTGGGCTAATTGGGTGGGGAGACACAGTCAAGTCCACCCACTGTCATCTGGGGTACCAGCTTACGTGCTGCTAGTGAATCAAATGCTCCAGAAGGGTACAAGCCTGCCAACCAATAGTAGAGGGCCATATAATGAAGGGCCTTATAGTTTTATAGCCAATGGTGTACCATGTATCTAGTAACTGATGAAGATGTCTTGCACTAGGGCTGGGCGTACGTTGTCCACCTGACAGTAGAGACCCAATCACAACCCGAACACTTAAAAGAAAGTATACTTAGATGTTCCCCTAGAGCCAATTACAACCCCCCGTAGGTTTTCTTAGTTTGCCACGTAGTATGATGTCATGTATGATGAGTTTTTGCTAAAAAAGAACAGTTTTTTATGAAATGCGTTGAAATAATGCTGTGCGATGTCTGTTGATGTTGGTTGTAAACTCCCTGTTTTAGACAATTGAAAATAAAACAACCACAGACTTTTTGCCAACTTCCTGAGTCAGTCTTAATATTTGGTGTAAGAGTTATTCGGCATCCTATCCTGAGTATGACGTGTTACTAATTTAAAGGGTCCCCTAAGGGTTCACGTGGTAGCAGAGGATGGTTATCACAGAAGACCCATTGATCTGTTGACTCCAGAGCTTCGGACGATCGGGCATCCTCTGCCATCTAGCTGGAAGATCACAGGGTTTCCTGTGGAGAGCGGCCGAATAGAAACTTGCAAGTAAAATCGAGATGGTTGGCAGGTTCCCTCTTTGACGAAATCCCTACCTCGTTTCCACAGGCTTTTTGAGGGAGGAAGGGGAAAGTGGTTGTTTGGAGGAGGATACGATACAGAGGGCTTCGAGCCGAATGAGCGAATGGTGAGTAGACTAAGGGGAATGGCAAACTAAGGGGATGGGGTTGTGATAATTTAAAAAGTAATGAGAAGTAACGAGAAGTAACAGGAGTAACGGGAGATGTATTTTGTATAAAAAGAGAGAAAAAGAGATAAGCAGGCCTGCGAGTCCTAACCCAGGGGGTTTTAGAAGACGTTGTCTCACACTTCTATCGGAGTAAACTAGGCCACGTGCAGGAAATGTCCGCATAAGGGGACAATCTAAACTCTGTAAATCAGGGTATTAATAGGGGCACAGAGGAAGGGTGTTCACTGAGGTTTTTATGTGAAGTGTCGACTTGTCTGTATGTTTTATATATTTGTGTTGAATTAAGGTGTTGAGGAGCGACAAAAACTGTTGTATGAGAACCAAGGCGAGGTTAAAAAGTTATACTATCTATCTAGGAAATTGGTTGGTACCAATCCAGGGGTAAACAGAGAAAATTGGAGCGATAAAGGTTTTGAGCGGCAATTATTGGAGAGTGTTCATATTTGTTGTTTTGATAAAGTTATTTTGTAAACACTAGTAAATATTGACAGTCAATTGAGACTCGTCACAATGGGAGACATTACTCCTCTGATGCATTTATGAAAGACATTACCAAAGCACATGCCCAAGCTCAAACAGCATAGTGCAGAATGGGTGAAAGGCACAGCAGATAAGATGTGCATGCCATGGCTACAAGGGGGATCATGTCAAAAGTGGTATTGCAACACATGACCACATACTTGCACGCTGCATTCATGGGAAAGAAATTTGAGAAAAGGTTAGCTATTTTAGAGCTCTGGAAAATGTACCATGAAGAGAGGGAAGATCTGCCACTTGAGGGAGGAATGCTTAATCAGTGTAAGGAGGAAGGTTCTGAGCCCTCAGCTCCCCTTACCTCGCCGGAAGTAAAAGGCGAAAGTACAGCAGAAATGGGATTATATCCTTTAAAGGAACTGAAGGCGGCAACGGGGTATAGTAATCCGATATACAAACTGCCTGCTTATAGCAGTGATGACAGTCCAGAGTAGGGTAAGAGAAAAGAGGAGATTGGTTATATCAGCAGAGATAGAATGAGAGATTAAGAGATGGAAAAGAGAGAAGGATAAAGCTGACGAGGTAACGCTCATACAGAATGAATGGATAGGAGGACAGATATTGCTCAAGCTAGATGGGAAAAGCATTGAGGAAGGCAAACAGAAGATCAGGACAAACAGGATAGAAAAAGACAGGGAATGAGAAGAGAGATTAAAGGAAGATGAGCATAAAAGAAAGAGCAGACAGCGGCGAGAACAGATGTATCAGGAGGAGCAACAAAAGAAAGAAGAAAAGCAGAGGAGCAAAGGAAGCATGGCAACAGGCAGAGAACAATAGAAAAACGAGATAGGCAAGAAAAGAAAACAGAAGAGGGGGAAGCGCAGAGATTAAAACAAAAGACTACAGAGACGAAAATAAGAGGAATAAAGGAGAGCAGGGGCTAGGAAAGAAGAGATAAGACAGGAAGACGAGAGAGTTAGATAGGAGGCAAGAACGTAGAGAATTAAATGAAGAACTAGAACAAAAGAGAAGACAACGGGAGCGTGATATGAACCTCATTCAAAAGGAGCTGATGAAACCAAGTCCAGCAAGACAATGGGGCAGTATAGAGGAGTTCCTCCCATCACAGGGAGCAACGTTAGGGCCATCTAGAGTAGCCTTAGAAGAGTGCTTTGATATAGGAAGTATCAGAGACAGGATAGATAAAGCTTATCAAGAATTAAGGGACAGTAGCCAATCAGGAAGCCGGGGGAAGGGACATCACACCCTAGTCTTCCAACCCCGAAGCGAAGAAGAAAATCCATTCAGTCTTGAGCATAGGGCCTTATCCTTAAGTAGACTGACCTTAGACAAGGGTGAAGAGGACGAGAGTCACACTAGTTGGCGACTACATATGTTAGATGAAGAACGAGAATCCTTCCGTGCGGAGGAGGTGTATGTGCCTCTGAGGGAAGCCTGCAGACATACAAGGAAGTAATATGGTCTGATCCAGAGCAACCAAAGGATAGAACACCAGATCCCATAGCATACCCAGATCATCCCAAAGGATGATTGTATAGTGAGAAGGGTCTTAGCAGCCATTCTTGGGGAAACAGCTGATGACAAATGGAAGAGAGCAGGCTATTTGAGTGTGACAGCATAGGACACAGCGCACGTTGGGGTGCGTTTAAAAATTGTAGAGCAGATGGCTCTCAGGGCACAGTATCCTGACATGTCAGACACATCAAACATGGGTGCAATCATGACATGTAAAATGAAAGAAAATGAAGATCCTCTTCCTTACATTCGGGACATTCAAGAGCGCTGGACTCTTGAAATGAGGGAACTGTGGGAAATAACAGTGGCATTATTTTACCACACTTTACGTCAAGGGTTGCCTGGGCAGATACAGAGGAAAATGAAAAAGCATGTGGGAATTGAAGCAAAGGCATGGGCAGAAATACAGTTGACAATAGTGCCAAAAAATATGCCATAGAAGGTACGGTATTGACAAGCAGGGAAGGACTAGGAGCACAGCAAGCAGCGGGTACATTGCAGGCAAATAATCAGCACCCGATGGATCAAGGAGGGCATGGGTTTGGACCACGAGGTAGAGGCATGGGATATAGAGGGGAAGGGGTGGATTCCAAAACAACCAAGGTCAGTTTCAAAACGCACAGAATGAAAATCAGAATGCGCAAGGAGGGTTCAACCAAGGGGGACTAGTTAGAAGGGCTCCTCATGTATGTTGGTCCTGTAGGATGACAGTGCACATTGGACACCTATGCAGGAACCAAGGGTATGTACAGAATGGTCAATTCTCAAGAGGGGGGGACAGCTTATCCTCCAGCATATAGCTCACAAGCTAGGGAAGCGTTTGCCAAGACCAGACAATGTATCAGACACAGATGCCGCAAATGAAACAGGCACAGAAACCACAGCAAGGGAATCCACAGCAAGTGCAATCGCAGCATGCCCCTATGCAAATACAGCAGAATGCAAACATGTACAGTTATCGACACCTAGAATAGGGGTGTCACTGTGGTGGGAGGAAATCCTTTCACAAGTACAGGGATATGCATGTATCCACAATAGGACAGCTCACAGGGCAACTTGATGTGTTCAGTATTATCAGTGACACCAGACCCCCAAGAGGAATCAAGGGTCAATGTGACTATAGGAGGCAAAACTTTTTCATTTTTAGTAGACACTGGGGCTACTCGTTCATGTATACAAGAGGAAAAATATCCAATGACGGGAATTGCCATGAATGCTCAAGGGCTCTCTGGAGCCACAAGTCGAGTTCCTTTTACTGATGAATTACCAGTCTCTATAGGAGAATGTGACATGTCTGTTTCATTGTTGTATTCCCGACATACACCCATTAACATTTTGGGAAGAGATTTGATGACAAAACTCAACATGACGATTTCTTTTACTAACAAAGAGATAGTGTGTTCCACTCCTGGAATACATTACATGAATGTGGGCAAATTCATATTGACATTCACAGGGCGTTCCAATAGAGCCAGAGGTTTTTCTTTATGGGGTGAGCATTCTATTAACATGTCTACCTGGCTTAGTGGGGAAGACTATGAGAATACCTGACGAATTCTTGGTCAGAACACAGATACCCATGGACGAAGAGGGGGGACAGACCATCCCAATAGAATTAGATGCAGCCATAGTACGAGGGTAGACCATGGAGAACATTGATAGCTATTGAAGAAGGGTGTAGGTTGACTGATGTCACTGACAATGACATGTTTAGAGACGACTCAACAGATGATGAAGTAGTGTTCTCTATGAGCATCACATATTGGATTAGAATAGAGAAAAGGGAGATCCCACAGCGAAGACTTGGAGAAAGTGTCAAGCGCCTTATGGACTTCAGGCCCTTATGACTTAGTTCTGTTAAAAGACATAGAGGAAGTTAAAATAAAGCTGAAAGACAGTACCCAATGTCTGCCGATGATGGTCTTTTTAAGACTATCTCAGCACTGATGGAACAAGGTATTCTGGAACTGTCAGAATCATTGTGCAACACTGCGGTCTACCCTGTGAAAAAATCAAAGGGAGGGTTGTGGCGATTCATACAGGACATGAGAATGATTAACCAGATTGTAGATACAGAGTTTCCTTTAGTTCCTAACCCAGCAACAATACTATGCAGTATCCCAATAGAAGCTTGATATTTCAGGGTGATCGATTTGAAAAATGCGTTTTTCTCAATCCTGCTGCACAAGGACTCACAAGACTTGACTTCATTTACATTCCGCCAGACTAGTTGATACACACTAGGCTGCCCCAAGCGTACTGATAATCCCCATCAATCTTTAATAGAGTCCTACAGATGGACCTAAGCAATATTGATTTGAATAGTGTTGTGATACAGTACGTAGATGACATTTTAATTTGTAGCACCACAGAAGATGAGTGTAGGCAGGACTCAGTTGATGACTATCCTAGCAGACAATGGATACAAGGTAGACAATGAAAAGCTACAGTACTGTCAAGAAGAGGTGTTATACATAGGCCAGTTGATTTCACATGAAGGAAAGAGAGTGACACCTGAAAGAGGTGAGGCGATTATGAAAACTGCAAAACCGCACACAGTAAAGCAGATGCAACGTTTTTGGGACTATGTAATTATGTAAGAGCATGTTCATACACAAGACCCCTATTTCAGGCTTTAAAGAAAGCACAGGCAAACAAAGAGAAAATAGAATGGACTGAGGAAATGGAGGAAGGTTTTGAAGAGTTGAAGAAAGCAATTTGTACAGCTCCTGTTTTAGGAATTGCCAATTATGCTGAGGAGTTTTTCTTATTTTCGCACACAAATGGCACAGTTATGACTGCAGTGCTTACTCAGTGGACCACATTGGGGCATAAGCCTCTAGTGTATTATAGTGGGATTCTTCACCCAGTTATGAAGGGACACTTTTCTTGTGAACAGACATTGGCAGCCACCACGTTCATAGTTGAGAAATCTACAAGCATTGTAATGTGCTGCTATCTGATGCTTTTTGTGGAACATGCTTTGTTTGCCATGTTAGACATACCCAAAGGTACATTGACCTCCCAGAGAGCTTCTGCTTACGAAGTAATAATTTCAAACACAGCGATTAAAATTGTTAGATGCACTTTGTAGCTGATCCAGTGACAGAGGGTGAGCATGTGCATGAATGTGCACATTATGAGGAGTTTTATGATGATACACTGCGCGTAAGGGAAAATGCGTTGTCAGGAGGGTAAATTCTCTTTATTGATGGTTCTTTGAAAATTGATCAAACGAGTTGAGAAAGGCATTCTGGCGCAGCTGTAGTGAGGCACAGAGCAAATGGCGAGTTTGAAGTTCTAGCAAGTGCAAGACTACCGTCTCACTTTTGGCATAAGCGGCAGAATCGGTAGTGCTTATTGTTGCACTCGAAAATCATGAAGGGCAGGAACTGACCGTGTACAGTGACTCCGCCTATGTGATGTCGACCGTGCAATCAGGGATAGCACATTGGAAAAGGAGGGGTTACCTCTGAGTGGACGGCACCCCAATGCAGCACGCATCCTTATTGGACAGGCTTATTAAGGCACTACAACTCCCAGTAGCCATAGCGATAGTTCAATGCACAGCACATACTAAGTGAACTGATTTTATTTCTTGCAGGAACGAAGCCGCAGGCGCAGAAGACAAAAGGGATGTGTATTCACCAGATATATCAAGTTTTGATACTCCAGACGTCAAAAAGAAAGTAGTCACGATTATGGTAGTGAAGGACGGATTTAATCATTTACCAAGATTGCAATTCATAGAGATTGAAAGGAGTGCACTACAGGAAAGGCAGGAATTGTGGAAGCAAAGGGGGTGTTCTTTTATCCCCCACTGAAGCATTACGGCAACATGACAGCACGGGAAAGCCAGTGATGCCAGTAGCCTTGTTAAGGGTAGCGATTGAACAGCTGCACTACCCAGCGCATATAACTAGGGAAAGTCTCGCTGCAACAATTGCAGATTAATGGTTTGTTCCAAATTTGTTAGAACACGTTGCATTTTATGTAGTAAACTGCATCGTATGTCAAAGGATTACCACTGGGCGTACACTGCGAATGATTTGAGGAGTAATTCCTCAACCGAATGGTCCTTTTCAGCATGTACAAAGGGTTCTAACCTCATGTGCATAACGCAGCAACTCACTTCCTATGGCACAGATTCCCAACCTCCCTAGTTTATGCTAGTAAATGTGCATTGTCCTTCTACATTCAGAGCTATCATTTTCCTCATGCTAGAAGTCATCAACTGCTAGGAAATCCACTCTCCTGACCATGCAATCTCTAGTCCCCAGCGAATCAGGATCCTGGCTTTAAATGGCCAAAGCACTCATTACAGAATAATGTCCATCTGCCGAAATGAACAGTAATTATTCCCCCTGGTGATGGATTTTGGGGTGGAATTCCCTAGGGCGTGGTCCGATTACATAAAGTAACCTGACCGCACCGGATCAGGCTTTGAATTCAACGCTGCACAATTGTTTGCATTGGAAACAATATGAACTCTTCAGTGCAGAGCTGCCATGAAAAGTCCCCTTTATGAGGCATTCTAAAGTACATTTATATATTAATTCGTCCAATTAGACCAACCCATTTGTGTTGGGATCTTTAAATGGCTCATGGGACATACATTAATTCAATTCAATTAGTGACAACGACAAGCCTGTGAGAAGGTCTCTATGAGGGGAATAATTAGCCATGCTAGCATTTATTTCCCTACGTTCTAAATAGCAGTTCAGTTGCAAATACGCATTTCATTTTCTAAAGAAACCATCTTTAGCTTGAGTCCACAAGCACAGAGAAATTCTCACTCACACCAGGACACTACTGCCCCCCCCCCCCCCAGACCCCCCTGCACCAAACCCCTGCACAATGTTCTTTGGAGTGAAACTATATGCAGCTCAGAGGAAGCAGAGACTCTCTGGCTGCTAAAAAAGTTGAAACACACTGATTTTTCTGTTCATGCATGATGTGCTTTTATCTCGGTTTAAATGGATGTCACACTAACAATACAGCTTTATAGACGCGGGGAAGGGTCATTAGCACGGGATAATGACCCACCACTAATTTACAAGGTGGGAAAGGTCATTATTCCAAGCGATAGTGACCCCTCGCGACGTCTGTAAGATGTTTAGCACATACTGGTAATAGCAATAGATGTTTTGGAGTTTCCATGGTGAAGTAAAAACATTACTTTAATAATGAGTAAATAAATAGACATACTGAGTTAGAAAATTATTAAATATGTTTTTATTTTGTACACTTTAAATAAGATTGTCTTCATGATTTACGCTTTTCAATTGCAAACTTGGTTAAAATGGAGCGGATTTAACATGTCCATGCATTAAGAGTCATGTAAAAGTTAACAATTTCTTTATAATAAAGTGAAAGCATTTTCCAGTTTTGTAGCTTTGTCTTCGTTGTGTTAACTAGACTGTTGCAGCAAAAAGCTCCTCCCAGAGAGAAGGTGTCTTGCTAAAATAAATTCTTTCCTCGAAATTGCATTGTTGTTTTCCTGTTTGCATTTGAAGACAGAATGTTCAGAATGCAGTCAATACCAGTAGTTATTGACTGCACTCTGAACACGCTGATTGGCTGAGAGGAAGTCATTAACAATCTCCATTTACTAAATGGTGTTACTGACTTCAGTGGATGGCCTGTGCCAGGGCAGCCCGTTTTTGTCCGCATGATATTTATTTATGTATTGTGCATTTTACAAGCCGCTTATACATCAAGTATACATCAAGTAAATTGTGTTTCAAAGTGCCCACATGGCAAACGGGGAGGGATCATGGGGATGAAATGCAACTACAAAAATGAAAGAGAGAGGCAGTCCTACTAGGCATTGGGGGCATTCAAAATGTGCAAGTGTAGAGAGAGAAGGGATGAGGGGGGGAGGGGTAAGTGCTAGGAGTGCCACAGAGGGAAGTGCTAAGGAGTAAAATACAAGCAACTGTTTAGTGACTGGCAAAGATTACTTGGTAGGAGTGGTCAACTGCCGATACATAAGTGCAGGCCTGTGATAGCACAGGCCAGTGGGCGCAAGGCAAGTGCAGGGGATGGGCGGAGGCTGGAGGTGATTGGGGGTGGCAGGCCAAGACGCAGGTGGACACATTAGGACCCTGGCCACTAATCTCAGCAACTGTAGGGTTTAGCACAAGAGAGAAGGGAGGAAGGATGAGGTGAAAAGGAAAGTCTTGAGGAGCTTCTGGTATTTGAGGTGATCCGGCTCAAGATGAAGCGGAAGGGGGAAGCTGTTCCGAGGAAATAGAACAGCCACCAGCTTTCTGTTTAGTAATGCGAGTGACACACAAAGAGTTGGTGCCGGAGGGGCGTAAAGATCTGGAGGGAGAGCCAGTTGTAGATGGCATGGTCCCCGGCCCCAGAAAGCCTTATGGATGATTCAGAGGGATTTGAATTTAATCCTTGCAGCAACCGGGAGCCATTGGTGAGATTTTAGGGCTGGAGAGATGCAGTCCCTGGGCTTGAGGCCAAGGATAAGTCTTGTAGCCCGATTCTGGATTAGCTGGAGGGATCATAAAGAGGAAGAGGGTAGATTAAGGAAGAGGTTATTGCAGTAGTCTAGCCTAGAGAGTACCAGAGCCCTAGAGACATTAAGCTTCTGGGGAAAAGTGAGGAAAGGAAGGATTTCTATGAGGAGGTGGAGTTGGAAGTGAGACTTTTGGCAAGGTCCTGGATGTGAGGAAGGAAAGAGAGAGTCGAAGATGACTGCAAGGTGTTTGACATTATATGAAGGAGAAGGGGGAGAGCCCATAGAGGTTGGCCAGAGTGAGGTGAAGAAAGAGGGAGCAGGAGTCACAATGGGAAGAAGCTCAGTCTTGCTGGCATTGCGGCAGAGATCATTGGAGGCACACCAGGACTGGATGGCAGATAGGCAGTCGGGAATGATGGAGGAGGTAAGGAGAGGATCGGAGGGAAGTTTGAATAACAGTTGTGTATCATCTGCATAACACTGGAAGTGAGGGGTGGACATTAGGTGTTCAAACAGAGAAGGATAGATGTTAAAGAGCCAGGGAGAAGCCCTGGGAGGCATTGCAGGTGGCGATAGAGGTGGAGAAGAAAAAGAGCCCAGGATAACCTGTGAGGGACAGTCATTGAGGAAGGAGTGCAGCCAGTCCAGTGCCCGATCCAAGATATCTAGGGTATTGAGGCGCAGTTTTATGAGGATTGAGTGGTTGACCATGTCAAAAGCAGAGGAGAGATCAATTAAGGTAAGAACAGCTGGAGAGTTAGAGTCAAGAGATGCAAGCAGTTCTTCATGGGTGTTCAGAAGAGCAGTTTCCATGCCGCTGGCTACTCAGAATCCAGATTGATGGTCATGTAGACAACCATCAAGTTTAGTGTGCTGGGACAGTTGAGGGAAGAGCAACTTCTCCAACAGTTTCCCAAAGAAGGAGGTAATAGAGATGGGGTGGTAGTTAGCTGAACAAGATAGGTCTACAGAAGGTTGTTTCAGGAGGGGTCGCACGCAAGAGTGCTTGAATGAGGAGGGGAAAGACCCAGTAGCCAAAGCGTGATTGCAGAAATCACTGAGTGCAGTGGCAAAAGAGCCAATATTAACCTTAATAGTTGCGGTCGAACAGAGGTGTCCTGTTTGGAGGAGACCTTCACAGAGCAGACAACTCTAGTGGCTTCCTCAGATGTGATTAGCGAGAAGGAGGGGAGATAGAAAAACAAAGGAAAAGGGGGGAGAAAAAAAAGGGAAAAAAAGGAGACAAAGGAAAACACACAGAAGCCAGGCCACATAACTGACCTGCACATTGAAACAAACAGCTCTTGGGGAGCTTGGCACCCAGTGTGAAGAGGTAGCTGAATACAGAGTTGAGCGGCACAGATGCCTCAAACAATGAGAGGGGACCCCTGACTTGCGGGAAACAACAAGAACATATCCCTAAGTGACATAGGGAGACTCAGGGGCACGAGCTGCCAGTGGATGCTGGTGTGAAGGAGAGCAGAGGACCACGCCAGAAGGCCAGTAGTATACAAGGGAGTGTAGTGGAAAACCAAGAGCTACTGCAAGACATGGGGGGCCCGGACAGCAGTGCAAGCGCCTGCCTTGAGAGACAAGTGATTGGGAGCGGAGATCCCCACTATCAGCACTGGGTCATGGGTGGCCCCGGAATAAGACATGGGCTTGGACTGCATGACCCGAGGTGACAGTGCCCGGAACTGACATCGACAGACCCTCATCAGAAGGCGGACAGCAGCCCGGTCAGAGAAAACACCCCCCAGTGGCATATGTGAGGCAGAGTCAGCTAGCTCCACACATGCAAAGGGGAAAGGGACTCCAATTGAGGAGCCACCAAGAATGGCCACACGCAAGCAAGACTAGAAGACACAAGGTGGAGGTGAATGGTGAAGAGAGAGAACAACACTTGCGAAGCTGATAATAGCAACGCAGGTGGTACAAAGACCTACACAGTCGGACGGAGTGGCGCAAAAATGTAGAGCTAGAGTCGGTATACTGGATAAGGAGCACACAGCCTTGATAGACGGTCCAGGCACATGGAAGTCTGCCATGGGTGAGGGGAGTCCAGTACCAACGAGGGCAGACATGGCGGCCAAAGGAGCAAAGACAAAAGGGAAACAGGCAACGATGGAGGACTTCACCAAAGCATGCCGAGGTGGAGAGGGGGGGAGACGCAAGAAATCAGAGGCGCAGGGAGAGACAGCCCACTCGAGAAGTGATCAACAGATCCTTGACGCCATTGCTGAGCTCAAGACGTCGTGGGAAACCAAACTAGAAACGGCCATGGCAGAATTGAGGACTTTGCTCGAAGCGAAAATCGATAAGGTCAGCATAGATGTCAACCTCTTGCGGCAAGATGTCAGGAAGCTAGCAGAGCGCACAAGTGGGCTGGAAGTGGACGTGAAAACTAATGCGAAGGTTGGCACCGTGAATGCCAAGGAGGTTGCTATCCTGAAGCAACAAGTGCGCAACTTAGAAAACAGGGCCGAAGGAGCGGAAGGGCGTGCACAGAGAAACAACATCCGCATTGTGGGACTTCCAGAAGGACAGGAGGGCTCGGACCCGACCAATTGCGTGGAAAATATGCTGCTGCAGGAGATAAGTGGAGGACCACTCACCCAAGGATTCGCAGTGGAAAGGGTGCACAGAGCTCAAACTAGGCGGCCGCATCCAGGGGCCCCTCCTAGACCACTAATTGCAAAAATATTTAATTACAGAGATAGAGAGAAGATCCTGGAGCATTTCCGCAAAGCGGGGACCATAAACATGGGAATGGCGAAGGTCACGCCATACCCGGACTACACCTTTTTGGTGCAACGGCAGCGACTGAACTATGTGTCCATCAAGGGGAGGCTGCGTGAAGCCGGACACAAATACATGCTATACATGCGACTCTACCCAGCGAAGCTGAAAGTGTTACACAATGGTAAAGCACACGTCTTTGATACCACGGAGGAAACAGAGATATGGCTAGACCAGCGAAATTGCCCAGCAGGAAAAACAGATCAGACGGGAGACGGAATAAAGAAGTGAACAAAGCCTCCACAGAGAAGTAATGGGACCGGAGGGAGCGGGTAATGATTGTTTGGTGAATTGGACTACGGACTAGATTATAGTGATCTCTGTGAGGAGCCAGAGAATGTGGACATGTAGCCTACTGTTGCCTAGAAGTTAAATAATGAGTTAACGAAGGAATACGCTAGCAACCCCAGTAGCTAGTTTAGTTAGATACTGCTAGGTCGGTATCTTCCCCACAGAGATTTGAGTATCAGCTAGACCCGAGGAAAGGGCTAGATATGGGGATGATGGAGCTGGGCAAAGGTTTGTGGGAGGGGAGTAACGGGGGATGGGACAGTTGGGGTACAACAGTTTGGGGAAGTTGGGGGAGGGAGGTGGGGCAACAGTTGGGAGTTTGAGTTTGGGCTGGGTCGGGTTGGGGGCGGGAAGGGAGTTGGGGGGTTGGGGGATAACAACAGTCAGGGAACGAGCTTACACCTACACACAATTGCGCATGGAACAGATGACAAGGGAGGAAAAGGGTGGGACTGGATATGGATAAGATGGGAGATCTGAAGATAGTTACTTGGAATGTCAGGGGGCTCAATAGTTACTTTAAAAGAAATAAGGTAATGATGTATTTTAGACGACAGAGGATTGATATCGCCCTGTTACAGGAGACTCACCTAACGAAGGAGAAGCAGGAAACAGTGGGGAGGCACCACCATAGGAGCAACATACTCAGTGTACGCCAAGGGAGTTATCACATGGATAGCACCACATGTCCCCTTTAAGCTGTTACAGACCACCATAGAGCCGGATGGAAGGATGGTACTAATAAGGGGAGTAGTGGAAAATAGAGAACTGAGTATCATCAACACGTATACCCCTAACCTGGACACAGTAGGTTATATTAAGACCTTGTATAGCCAGATTAGTCTATACATGGGAGAGGCAGTCATATGGGGGGGAGACTTCAATTGCACGTTGGATCCCAAGGTGGATAGATCAGATAGGAAGGTATTGAAGCCCGCCCCAGCAGCCAAGGCCCTGCAAACCCTACTAGGAGATTTTTACCTAGTAGACATATGGAGGATGCACCACCCACAGGACAGGCAATAGTCCCACTATGCGGCACCACACGACCTGTATACATGGCTGAACTATATGTTTGCCACATCGGTGCTGACAGGAGAACTAGGACGCTCGGAATACAAGGTAAGAGTCCTGTCGGACTACTCACCATTGATCGTGGAGTGGCAGTATTCTCCACCCAGAGCACGGATCCCGACATCGAGATTTAGAGCGGAGGCCTTGAAAGATGCAATGTTTAGAGAGGACCTGAAGAAAGAGATAGTCGAATACTTTGAATACAATACCGGGAGTGTGGACTCAGCTGGCATGTTATGGAAGGCATTCAAAGTAGTGGTGAGGGGAGCAGCAATAGCTAAGTCTAAAGTGCTGCGGGACGAGATCACCATAGAATTAAATGAAGCTGAGAAGAAATTAGAGGAAATTATGCACAAGGAAGGGCACTCTGCAGAGGAGGTTGGGACTATTAGATGGTTGCAAGATTGCGAGGGATACTGCGGGAGATTGTGTAACTTGAACTACAAAAAGTATATAGAAAGACAGCATGCAGGGGGAGATAAACCGGGCAGGCTGCTGGCCAGGTTATACAAATGTGAGACACCCAGAAAAACTATTAGAGCCATGTGGGACAAAAATGAGCAAACACTCGATAATCAAAGGGAGGTGAACAATAGATTTGTCGAATTTTACGAGCAACTGATACTGGCAGGGAGACAGAGGTATATATAATTGACAAATTGGAAGACATGGGCCTTCCCAAACTGGAGACATTAGAATGGGAGAACCTAGAGGTCCCAATTACGTTAGAGGAATTGGAAGCGGTGATCAAGTGTTTACCCACCAGTAAGGCCCGGGGGCAGACACACTCCCTAGTGAGTTTTATAAAACGTGCAGGGCGGAACTGCTCCCCCCGATGCTGGCGATGCTGAATGAAGGCTGGAAAAAGGGGAATTGCCAGAATCCCTGAAGGGAGGCAATTATCATCCTGCTCCTTAAGCCTGATAAGCCAAGCATGGATTGCGGGTCGTACAGACCACTATCCATGCTTAACCAAGACAGCAAGATACTTACTGCAGTGTTGTCGAACAGGTTGAGACCGGTCATTAGTAGACGCATACATCCTGATCAGATGGGGTATGTCATGCACAGGAACATATCTGATAACCTTAGGAGACTCAATCACATTATTGAACAAACGGAACAAGACTCACAAGAGAGTGTAATGATTTCATTAGATGCGGTGAAGGCCTTCGACTCTGTTAAGTGGACTTGGTTGATGGCGGCCTTAAAAGGATATGGGATGGGGCTGGTGTATTTGAGGTGGGTTCAGCTGCTATATAGCGCGCTGCTGGCTCGAGTTAAGACGGGGGCGAACATTTCTAACCAGTGGCAGGTTGGTAGGAGCACCAGGCAAGGATGCCTGTGGTCCCCGATGTTGTTTATTCTGGCCCTGGAGCCCCTGGCGATTTATTTGAGGCATCATTATGGAGAAGTGGGAATTTCTGCAATGGGAGGGCGACATCTGATATCAATGTATGCAGATGATATGATGTTATATGTGAGATACCCTGAGGAGAATCTAGGATACATATTAGAAGTGATGGATAGATACGCTGCCTTTTCTTGAATAACAGTGAACCCCAAGAAGTCATGTATATTTCCCCTGGCTAGGTACAAAGGGATACCGCGTGAGGAGCTGCTGGTACTCCAAATACATTGGGAGACTGTGACATTTAGATACCTGGGGATCGATGTATACCATACGACCGAGGTCGAATATAAACATAACACAGAGAAGTCGGTGACAAACATCCAATGCAGTACGAAGTTCTGGGCCAAGCTCCCCTTGACCATGATGGGGAGAGTGGCATTGTTAAAAATGGTGGTGTTACCTAGGTTGTTCCACTTCTTTGGGAACATATCTCAGATGATACCCAAGCAATTCTTTGGTAAGCTCCAAAGCCTGTCAGGAGATTTAGATGGCACAATACTAGAAATAGGACTGCACTGTGAAAATTGCAAAACACATATGACAGGGAGGGCATTAAGTTGCCAAACTTTGACATTTATTTCCTAGTATGTGGCCGGGTGGTTATCGGATGACTCAACATCGGAGTCCAAATTATTGAAGGCGGAATGTACCGCGTACTTTCTGAAAGAATGGATTTGGTTGCCAAAGACACAACAAAGGGGATGCACGGGAATGCTAGAATTGGGTGGGAGAGTATGGCAGAGAGCTTGCCAGGTTATGGAGAACCCTGCCCCCTGTTCCCCACAGATGTCGTTAGTGGCACTGACTGGGGTGGATGGCAATCCGGAAACATTGGGAACCGAATGGCATTGCAACGCTAGGGGATATATGGCAGGATTGGACGGCAGTGGAGTTTGACACGCTAGTAGAAAACACTGACCTGTACCGGGGACAATATATCACTTACACAAGATTGGTGTGGATGGTAAAAGATACATAGACAGCTACAATGCTGGAGGGTCCGCCTGACACGATCATAGAAACAATCTATGACGTGTCAGACGGAGGCCACAAGGTCTCCTGGATTTATGAACTACTCATGTCCAGGGTGGGTAAAGAAGTACTCGAGTTGAGGCGGGACTGGAAAGAGGAAGCCGGGGAACCTATGGGGGACGGGTTGTGGGTCAGAGCCCAAGGGTATCACAAAAAGGTGTCTAGAAATGCGAGACTTTAGCAAATTAAATTGTATATTACTCATAGGACGTACATTACCCCTCAGAGGATTGCGAGATTCAAGAATGCGGGGATACAATCATGTCCTAAATGTGGAGAGGTGAATGCGGGCATGATACACATGTTCTGGGCATGCCCTGAAATACTGAGATTCTGGAGGGAGGTGGCCCACCGACTGAATGAGAAAGGGATGAAACTGGAAATTGAATCTTTGTGGGCATGCAGGGTAGCGGGGTTTTCCCAGGCCGCGAAAGATGAAACATGTAAGTAAACTGAAGGATTTGGCCTACATACTGGCGAAGCCCAGAATTGCGATGGGGTGGAAAGCTAACAATAGACCGAGGGTGGAAGAGTGGTGGCGCAACCTTCAGAAATGGGTGGATGCTGAAACAGCGGTGTGGGGTGAAGAAGTTAACAGAGAAGGGGAGGACGTACACGAGACATTGATGGCCTGGAGGCATTTGGCGGCCGCACTATTTGAATAGGCCAAGACCGACTCTGGAGAGGATGTCTCCTTGACAGGCGCAGAAGGGATTACACCCTTAGAGGATACGATGGTGAATGGTGAAGTGGAATAAGCTCGGAGGGTGAGGGGGGCAGTGGGAAAACGATTAACATATCATGCCTTCCGGGAGGATAGCTCAGCGGCAACATACTCGCCTTGGAAACAACACGAAGCAAAACAGGTTCGAACCCCGGGTCCGTGCTTAGAAACATCTGGGTATTAAGCCTGTTATAAATAAGCAACTAAGAGACATATTCCTGTAACAGCGCTTCGATGCCCTCGGGCTGTGTGAGCGCTTTAAAAATGCAAATAAATAAATGTGATTATTTAACTAATGGCTGTTGTTTATTGTTTGGTTGTTTCTGTTGTTAAAATCAATAAAAATTATTTTTTTAAAAAAGGAGGGGAGATAGCCTTGGAGTCTGTTATGTTGGGTGTTTGCTTAGCACAATCAATATCACAATGTTCAAAAGGCTCGTCTTTAAGATGCGTTGGCAGATCTATGCAGGACTGGAAAACAAGGATCCAGGGAAAACCGCCCTGACCGGCACGAGGATGCAAAAAAAGGAAAAATAGGTATAACGCAGGCCCTCGCGGGCAGCACAAGGATGGAACTAAAAGGGGAGACGTCCAGTCACAGGGGGTTGTTCATGTCTGGAGCAAATGGGAACAAGTCATAAGAATCCACAGGAAGGAAGGCACAGGGTGACAAGGACAGAAAACGAACAGACCATTTTGAGGTACAGAGGTACAGATAGGGGAAATACAGATGTAATCGAAGGAATGCTCTCGGTCGGCAACTAACAATCAAGGTGTCAAAGCAAGGGAGAATCCGGGAAGCAGTAAGGGGACACTAGAAATCAGGGAAGTAGAAAACACGGTACAAGTGTGGGTGTAAGACTTATATAAGGTTTGCAGAGCGCTGCTCCTCTGTGTCGCCAGTCTTTTGCCTCTTCCATTCTTCACCGCAGCACAGTGACATGTGTGTTGCCTGTCACCCCTGTAGGGAGACATGGTATCTCCCAGTGTGCGTGTGTCTTGGTCACATGGTTCCCCATGTGACCAAGTTAATAAAAAGTACGAGCTGCTTCCGGCTCGTCAGTCAGACCATCACAAGGCTCCAGTGACGTTCTTGAAGCACCATGCTGGTGCCACACTGCATGCGCCGGGCCCAAGGACGGGGCCCAGCTCGAGGACGGTGCCCCTGCTGGGCAATGCACTCCCTGGGTGATCCCAAGGTCATGTGACCATGGCCATTGGAGCGACCCCAGCCTGGGTGACCCCAGAGCCGGGGCCGTCGTGTGCTGGGTGCCCCCAGCCACGGGTGTGCCTCCAGTGATCTGGAGCGCAGTGGGGTGACCCCCACTGCATCATCAGCGGCGTGATCGCCATCCTTCCAGACACCGTTGGGTGCACCCGACATGTGCATGGGGCCTGCCCGATGACCCGGAGCAGGCTACCTAACAAAGGCGACGAGGATACCTCGGAGGAGGCAAGGAAGCCGCGTGTGCAGAAGCGACGCCTGCCGTTTCAGGTGGCCCAGGGCCCGAGTTGCGTCTGGTGCCCGGGTGGCGGAGGGCCGCATGTAGGCGCAGCGGCGGTGGCTGCCATGGGACGAGGAGATGATGCCCCCCTCCATTCCCCCAGAGAAGACAGTTGGCTGTGCAGCGTCCCCACACCGTGAAGGCGGCGCCTAGGTGCCCCACACCCTACGTACCCGCAACATTGAGCGAGGATGGGGAGGGCTGGGCCCAGTGAGATGCTGCGCCCCCGCCGTAATGTGTAGAACGCAGGTCGTAGCCCACAATGGAGAGGTGAGACGCGCCCCCAAGAAGTCATGGAGCGGCTGCGCCGCAATAAGGAAGCCCTGCCCCTCCCGTGAGCCGCGGAAAAGAGGAGCAGCGATGTGCACCGCAATGAAAAGAAAGGGGCAGGCCCGACTCCAGCTGGGCCCGCGGGGACAAACATTCCCCGCGGGATAATAGGGCGTCGGCGGCCCGCGCCGCAGTAAGGGGGTCCTGCCTCCTCCCACCAGGAGATGCATGGTGGCCCCTCCCCTGCCGCAACAAGAGAAACGTGGGTCAGGGCCCCCCCCAAGAGGATAATTGCTGCCCCCCAGAAAGAGATGGAGTGGCTGTGGCCACAACAAAAAGGTGAGCTGCCGGCCCCTCCCTCCCCACTCCGGGTGAAGAGCAGCGAGGTTCGCTGCAGAAAAAAAAAATACAGGGGCTATGCCGCGGCGGTGAAAGACAAAGATACCTGCTCCGGCCCGGAGCATTCAAGACAAAGCGGAAGGCAGCTGAGGCCCGCGGCAGCCCGATAAAGGAGGGGGTGTGCTTCACATCTGGGCTTGGGGCAACGGACATGGGAAACAACGGTATGAGCTGTTTGGTTCCAGCCACACAGGCCACTCTCCCCAGCCCACCAGCATCCATCAGGCCAGCCGTGGCGTCCCAGCCCCAAGCAACACGGTGAAAGGGGAGAATCGTGCCCGCAGCGCTTCCGCCACCCTCCACCAGATGGGGGCGCTGCACTGGTCAGCTGGGCGGCCACGGATAAGGGCCCGCAATCGCTCAGCCGCCAGTTGAGTGTGGGGCTAAAGTCAAGAGACCGAAGAGGGCCAGAAGCCCAACACCACCCAGGTCCAGAAAGGACACACCAGGAGTTCGGACAGCCCATTAGAGCTAGGATGCACTACAGGCCCATCAATGCGGGTTTCACAGAGGGTCTCAATTTGCCAGGAAGGGTAGCGGCTCCATCAGGAGTGCTCGTATGCCCTCAGGATCGCCTAACTATCTGATCCAAGCCTGGTATCGGAGCTGGCCCAGGCAGCATCAACTGTGTCCCCGTGTCAGCGGCCCATAGGGTGAAGGGGAAATGAACGAGGCGGGCTCTGCTATCCTGCCAACGGGCAGTATACCGCGGTGAACATCTGTATATGTGGAATGCCTCATGGGGTGCCAGGAGCCCTTGTTGGTGCTGTTTAGTGATATGAGACCCACTCACCCATGTTAATAAAGGATGCATGTGTGTGAGAGCTATCTTTTGTATTTAGTGTGTGAATTATGTTATGGTGTTCTCTTTTTATTTTGTTATGAAAAAGGAGAAGTGTTGCATGTCACCCCTGTAGGGAGACATGGTATCTCCCAGTGTGCGTGTGTGTGTTTCTTGGTCACATGGTTCCCCATGTGACCAAGTTAATAAAAAGTACGAGCTGCTTCCGGCTCGTCAGTCAGACCATCACAAGGCTCCAGTGTCGTTCTTGAAGCACAATGCTGGTGCCACACTGCATGCGCTGGGCCCAAGGACGGGGCCCAGCTCGAGGACGGTGCCCCTGCTGGGCAACGCCATCCCTGGGTGATCCCAAGGCCATGTGACCATGGCCACTGGTGCGACCCCGGCCTGGGTGCCCCCAGAGACGGGGCCGTCGTGTGTTGTGTGCCTCCAGTGATCTGGAGCGCAGTGGGGTGACCCCCACTGCATCATCCACGGCGTGATCGCCGTCCTTCCAGACCCCATCGGGTGGGACCGAAATGTGCATGGGGCCTGCCCGGTGACCCGGAGCAGGCCCCCTAACAATGTGCATGGTTACCTGTAATGCTTTTACCAATGTGCAGACGTCTTGTGTTGCTAGTATATCGGTCTGGGATATGGTTTGCTCCCCTTTAAGGAGGAGTCCCTGCTGAGGGCTCATGCAGTGTCACATGTCTGGGCACCATGTCATTAATGCAATAAAACGACGAGCGGTTTCCCGCTCATCAGTCAATTCCACCAGACTCCTGCCTGCTGTGTATTGTGTTCCGCGCTGCGCCAGCGCGGCCTTCCAGGCAGAGGGCCTACCCTGCAGAGCCCTTCACTATAGCAGGGCCCCTAAGTGGCCACTATGTCCCCTGTCTCTGTCTTCCAAGCAGAGCCACTGCGCGTAATCCCGGCCCCATGCTGGATGTCGCTGTGTGACCACAGCCCGTGTGCTTCACCTGGCCTGTGTGCCCACGGAGCCAAAGACTGTCTGCTGGTTAATCCCCGCCCACTATTCTGACCGGGTGATCCCGACAGGGTGTCTCCCCTGTTATCCGCAGGCCGTGTGACTGCGGATAAGACTGTGTTGCCGGGTGCCCTGAGCCAGACACAACATGGGATATGTAGTCCTAACCTGCATGGTAGATAACCTGGGCATTTGTCCAATAGTTATGCCATTTGTTTCCAACATTACTCATTTTATCAGCCCCTTCCGTTTCCCCTCTAGTAAGGTGCTGCATGAGACATTTCCTTTGTTTGGCATAACAAGGCCGCAGATTTATTTATTACATATACAAAAACCACTGCAAACAGGTATTAAATTTTTGATCCAATAGGTGTGCCGACTGCTCCTCGTCCTGCTTCCCCCTTTTTCTCCATACTGATTGCAGGCATAACTCCCCCAAGGCCTTCGAGTCTGAGAAACCGCCTGCCCCTGCAGGTCTTTGCGGACTGGGAGAGCGCCGTTTGTTGGGGGGAAGTTGAGCCCCAATTGCTACCGCCAGACACCCCCGCCGTTTAGGCTCCCAGGAGGCGCTGTCTAGAATGGGCGAAGCCCCTTCTGGTTTAGCAATGGCTCATTCGGAGTCTTAGTCTTATCCTGGGTTGCCACAACCCGCCTGTCCATCCTGCGACAACGACGTCCAGGCTCTGCCATAGCTGTAGGGTGGGAGGGTGGGAAACGAAGTCCTCCTCTCTTGGCGGGCGCCCGGCTGCTGGAAGAGCTGCAAGTGCTCCCAAGCCGGGCGCCCGCTGTACTTAAGCGCCAAGCCACGCCCCCTTTCTTTGTTGCCCTTCGCGGGCTTTCCGGGGCTCTTGGCGCCCTTTCCTCAGCTCTTTCGCCCTCCTCCCGGGGGGGGGAGGGGCAAGAGCACGAAAAGGAGTAAGGCCCCTGCCCCGGTTATCGGGGTGCCTCCTCCACTCGTTGCACTCCCCTTCGTCACCTTCATAACCTGGGCATTTGTCCAATAGTTATGCCATTTGTTTCCAACATTACTCATTTTATCAGCCCCTTCCGTTTCCCCTCTAGTAAGGTGCTGCATGAGACATTTCCTTTGTTTGGCATAACAAGGCCGCAGATTTATTTATTACATATACAAAAACCACTGCAAACAGGTATTAAATTTTTGATCCAATAGGTGTGGCGACTGCTCCTCGTCCTGCTTCCCCCTTTTTCTCCATACTGATTGCAGGCATAACTCCCCCAAGGCCTTCGAGTCTGAGAAACCGCCTGCCCCTGCAGGTCTTTGCGGACTGGGAGAGCGCCGTTTGTTGGGGGGAAGTTGAGCCCCAATTGCTACCGCCAGACACCCCCGCCGTTTAGGCTCCCAGGAGGCGCTGTCTAGAATGGGCGAAGCCCCTTCTGGTTTAGCAATGGCTCATTCGGAGTCTTAGTCTTATCCTGGGTTGCCACAACCCGCCACGCCAAAGGTGGGTTCTCGCCCACCGTGGCTCCCCCCTTTCCTAGCTTATAACTCCAGTAGTTTTGTGCAGATGTTCCAGAAAAACAAATCCATTCCCTGCTCCGACAAATGCACACCGTCCTTTAAGTAGTACTCCGTGTTTTTAAGATTGATCAGACCGTGCCTGATGTGTTGCAGGCCTCTCCCTTTGCAGAACTTAGCCATGGCCCAGTTCAACTTCCTCCTTGAGTTTTCCACGGCTGCCTGACTCTTGGCGCCCCTCCATTCGCGCCTCGAGATGATTTCAGACCATATGATTTCCGTGTCCCTCAATTGGGCCGCCAGTTCCTGCAATGATGACATCATTTCTCTGAGCAAGATCCCCCTCCCCAACTCGGCCAAATCATTGCCGCCGAGGTGTACCACCAATACGTCAGGCCTCCGATGGCGCCTCAGGAGACTGCGTATGTGCCCGTGCAGCTGTGCCCATTTCATGCCCGGCACTCCGTGCCACTGCACCCGGTACTCCCCGGCGGTCAGCACCTCCTGCTTGGCTGACCAGCTTCCCTTGGCCCTTGTCACAAACGAATGGCCCACCACCCAGGCGGACCGCCGCCTTCCCCGCCTTGGTGCTACTGCGGGGAGACAGGAGGGAGGAACTGTTAGTCTTGCATTTTTTCAGGCCTGACATACCGCTTAAAACAACCTGACCTCCAGCCCCCAATCTGTTTGATTGTTTCCGCACCCAGGCCCATCCCAGCCGCGGTTGTGGCGGCCCCAATCCTGAAGGAGTGTGTCCCGAAACTCCCACTGGAGAACCCCGCCTCCCCCAGTGTTCTGTCCAACACCCTTTTGAACTGGAACAGGCTTAGTGCTGTTCCATCGTTGTGCACCAGGAAGGGGGCCTCCTCCCCCGTGTGGCACCTGTGGATCAGGTACCTGCTCACGCATCCTACTGGGCAGACCGGACTGTCTTGCACCCTCCCCAATGGGATCATTCTGCCTTTTCCCATCTGATCGGTCTTGGACCTCCTCAGATATAAGCATAACTGCTCCCCCTGTACCCTTACATCACAGCTCCTTAAGAAACTCAAACCTTTCCCCTTTTTGTTGGCAGGCACCAGCTCGCTTACCCTCAACGCCCCAAAAAATGCGAGAGAGAAGGCTGCTGCGAACAATCTTATTTCGTACTCGTCCCTGCACACCACCCACAAGTTCCTGATCAGTTTGTGCAATTTTCCCACATCTATGGGCCGTCTCTCGTCGGGCTTTGCCAATACCTGTTTGGCCCAACCTTTCATTGCCATGACAATATAATGCTCCCTCGTGGGATCAGGCATGCCCCTTAATTTGTAGAATTGAGCAATCGCCGCCAAGTGATATGCCACCCACGCCCTGGACCGTCCTTGGCTCCAGGACCATCCCACAAAGGCGCGCACAGGCCGGCCCTTTTCGCTCTCGGGCAGTATGTTACTCTGAAAGGCCCTGAACCGTTCCCAGCATGCCTTGTATCTCCGCATAGTGCCTGGTGCGAGGGCCGTGTTGATCAGTGCGCTCAGATCTCCCCAACCAGTCCCCACCACTGTGACTGGAAGGGTGTCATCCGTGCGCTCGCCTCCGGATGGTGTTCCCGGAACTTTCCCCACTGCAAACGAGAAAGAGAATCAGCGGCCACATTCTTAACCCCGGGTATATGACGCACCCTGACTTCTGCATTCAGTTGCAGCAAGCACCTAGTCAATTCCCTGAGCAGCCCCAGTGCCCTCCCGTTCCTGCTTGTTCCCTGGTTGATAATCTGGACCACTGCTAGGTTGTCTGACCAAACTAGCACCTTCTTGTCTTGCATCTGCCCTGGCCAGAGCTTGAATGCCACCACTATCGGGAACAGCTCCAGTACCGTAATGTCCCTAGCGATCTCCCTGGACCGCCATTCCGCCGGCCAAGCTTGCCCGCACCACCTAGAGCCCAAGATAGCACCAAAACCTAGGGCCCCTGATGAATCGGTAATCAGGTTCGGTCCATCTCCCTTCCCCAGGGGTTCCTTCCACACCAATACCCCGTTAAAGTGATCCAGAAAGGTGTTCCACATTTCTAGATCTTTCTTAACCTCTCTCCCTAGGCGCACGTGTTGGCCTGCGTGTTTCAAGCCCACTGTCTTCAATTCTATGCTTCTAGCGAATGCTTTACCTGGAGGGATCACTTTGCCTGCGAAATTTAAGCTGCCTGCTAAGGACTGGAGCTCTTTCAAAGTGGCTTTCTCCTTGCCCAACAATCCCGCAATCACTTCCTTCAACCTCAGTACCTTGTCTCCCGGAAGCCTGCACACCCCTGCTACAGAGTCAATTTCAATCCCCAAAAACACAAGTGATGTTACCGGACCCATCGTTTTTTCCTTCGCCAGAGGTACACCAAATTCTTTCATCAACCCCTGAAATACCGCCATGAGGTTCTTGCAATCCTGGGTCCCTTGGCCCCCCACAAACATGAAATCATCAAGGTAATGCACCATCCCCCCAACCTTGCTTCTTCGCCTTACTGCAAATTCCAGGAATCTGCTAAACCTTTCAAAATACGCACATGAAATTGCACACCCCATCGGTAAACATTTGTCGTAGAAGTAATCCTGCAACACCTTGAACCCCAGCAAATGATGGCTGTCTTTGTGAATCGGTAGCAACCGGAAGGCTGATTCAATGTCCGCCTTCCCCATGAGGGCCCCCACACCCGCTGCCTTTACCACGTCCACTGCATCTTCAAATGTTGCATAATGCACCCTGCATTCTTCCCCCGAAATGCCATCGTTCACCGACTCCCCTTCGGGGAAGGACAAGTGTTGGATCAGTCTGTACTGCCCCTTATCCTTTTTAGGTACCAAACCCAATGGTGAAACCACCAGGTTTCCCAGTGGAGGAGTGCGGAAGGGGCCAGCCACCCTCCCCAATTGTACCTCTTTCCCCACTTTTTGCGCCAATATTTCGGGCATAGCTAGTGCAGATTTTAAATTGCAAGCCTCCTTAGTTCCTAACTGCCCCTGGAAGGGAATCCTAAATCCCCACCTGAAACCCTCCCATAACAGTTTTGCGTCACCCCTTTCGCTGTATGCATTCAAGAAAGGAATCATGGCCTGTAAACGTATTGGCGTGGGCAGCTCTGTTTCAATCATGCTTGCTTTTCTCTTTGCCCTTTGCGCTGCCCCTTGACTTGCCCTCTCGGCTGGTGGGGCTGTGTCTCCCTGCGCTCGCTGCTTTTGTGTGTTTGAACCTGCACGCATTACCATACGTGCACCTCCCTTCGGCGAACAACCAACATTCTGGCAACTCCCCTGGGTAACTGGGCCGGTTGGTCCAAGAGGAGTTCCCACGAAAGGACCCCCTCCCTTTCGCATAGGACCCCCTGCCCCTGCTATGTGCTGTTCTTTCGTTTGCCACGCTCTCATCCACCGGCCTGGCTGGGACCGATTTCGTATCTATGCGACCCCCCACGTCTACTTCATCCCATGTCATTCCCGGCCATACCTGCATTTTAAGTCTAAAACCTTTATCGTAGTTGCTCCATGTATCCCCCCCATGCTTCAAGTATTGCTCGTGAATATACTGCTCATACGCCATCAATGCCACGCCATCTTGTGGGAATTTTTCTAACATGATCGTGGCATAAACCCTGAATGCCCTCAACCAGGTATGTATGTTGAGCTCTATCCTTGGCCTCTCCCTCTCCTTCTTCTCCCTTTCCCTCTCTGTGGGTTCGCTGAAGCCTTGTCCCGCGGGGACCATTCCCAACAATTCCATAATGTCCATGAATTCCTTCCTCCAAACCCGCTCTTTGTATGCCAACGGGATATGCCATGCCAATGCATTGATCGCCACTCTGGCCGGTGCAAACCCTGGCATGGGCCTCCCGTATATTGTGTTACTACTGGCCTGCTCCTGCCCCTGTACCTGTGAAGAGGCCTGTGCCCCCCACCAAGGTGTCCCCCCAATTTGTGGCGTGTAGATGGTGTTTGACCCCTGTGTCGCCATCTGCACCGGGTTCCCTCCCATTACTGACTGTCCTGCACCTGCCACTGGCTGACTCACCCCCGAGCCAAGTTGCTCCGTGCTCCCATTCTCTCCTTGTATTCCCTTACCCCCCATGTTCAAAGCATTCTTATTAACAGGTAACTGACAATTTGCACCCGTCACCCAAGCTTCCATGCATTCCCTGAACATACCTTTCACCATCTCCAAGGTGTTTGGCGCCTCCGCTGCTACCGCCGGTGTGGCTACAGGTGTGCTGCGTGGACCTCCCACTGGTCTTGGAGCCTCAGCAGGGACAGGTGCCGGAATGGCCTCAACCTCCTGCGCCCTCCCCTTTCCCTTGGGGTTGGTTTTTCTTTTCTGTGCTGCCGCCGCTTGCTGCTGGCTGTCCTTGGCTTTCTTGGTCATCACCCTTTTCCTTTTGGTGACCGGCTCCTCCTCGTCCTCGAGCTCCTCGATGTCCAGCTCTCTCCCTTCCTGCGAGTGCACTTCCACCCATGCCTCCTCGATGGGTGTAGGAGGGAACAAGATGGGTGACTCCGCCCTCTGATTGCGTCCCGCAACTTCCGCTCCCACCTGTGCTGCCATTAACTGCATCCAGTCGTTGCCATATTTGTCCCCTGCTTTTCTTGCCATCATTAAAAAAGCCTCCAGGTCTTCTCTCTGTTGTTCCTCTTGGCTTTTTCCTTGCCTTTGCATACTTTTTCTTTAAGCACTGCCCTTGCCAGCAATGCCCGCTTTCTTTCTTTCACAGTCCTCGTAGCTTAGTGAAAATTTCTGCTTACGTTGTTGTCCTTTCACTAGTTGTTGCCTTGCCTTAGTTTGCTCCTTCCAACTCCTGACAACACCCTTAAAAATTGCTCAGGTCGCCTGCCTTGTCAGCCCAAGCACTCCTCACTTGTGCAACGACCTAATGCTTGCACCCCGGGTGCTCTGCGCACGAAACGGGAAGTCCGCTTCCTGCTCCCGCCTCCACGAGCCGTTCGGATGCAAGGCTCCTCTTTACTCTGCAGCGTCCAGCCGGCTACGAGCGTGTGGTTCCCTGCCGCTTCCCCGCTCGGTGGGTGTTCCCGCCTGCTTCCGCACCTTCTTTCCTGCCTACTGAGAGCGTGTAGCTCCCTGTAGATTCTCCGCTCGTTGGATGGCCTGCACCGTTGCGCCACGAAGTCCCGCCTTCTTTCCGCCGGCCACGCCAAGAATTGCCGTCCCGGAAGGAACCTGCCTCGGGACCCTCGCGCTCCGTCGCCGCCGCCTCCGGATACCGTCTGCTTGTTGGACCCGCTCTGCTCTGCAAACACGAAAGCGCTGTCCCACGAAGTCGATTCCCACACGTCCCGCGAAGTCCTCCTCTCTTGGCGGGCGCCCGGCTGCTGGAAGAGCTGCAAGTGCTCCCAAGCCGGGCGCCCGCTGTACTTAAGCGCCAAGCCACGCCCCCTTTCTTTGTTGCCCTTCGCGGGCTTTCCGGGGCTCTTGGCGCCCTTTCCTCAGCTCTTTCGCCCTCCTCCCGGGGGGGGAGGGGCAAGAGCGCGAAAAGGAGTAAGGCCCCTGCCCCGGTTATCGGGGTGCCTCCTCCACTCGTTGCACTCCCCTTCGTCACCTTCATTCCCTTTGCAGCCATAATGGCTTTGTGGTGGCACATGGCACCCATGCATCCTGACAGAGTCGACTACAGCACAATTGTTTATTTTACCACTTTGATGGAACTAAAAGGGGAGACGTCCAGTCACAGGGGGTTGTTCATGTCTGGAGCAAATGGGAACAAGTCATAAGAATCCACAGGAAGGAAGGCACAGGGTGACAAGGACAGAAAACGAACAGACCATTTTGAGGTACAGAGGTACAGATAGGGGAAATACAGATGTAATCGAAGGAATGCTCTCGGTCGGCAACTAACAATCAAGGTGTCAAAGCAAGGGAGAATCCGGGAAGCAGTAAGGGGACACTAGAAATCAGGGAAGTAGAAAACACGGTACAAGTGTGGGTGTAAGACTTATATAAGGTTTGCAGAGCGCTGCTCCTCTGTGTCGCCAGTCTTTTGCCTCTTCCATTCTTCACCGCAGCACAGTGACATGTGTGTTGCCTGTCACCCCTGTAGGGAGACATGGTATCTCCCAGTGTGCGTGTGTCTTGGTCACATGGTTCCCCATGTGACCAAGTTAATAAAAAGTACGAGCTGCTTCCGGCTCGTCAGTCAGACCATCACAAGGCTCCAGTGACGTTCTTGAAGCACCATGCTGGTGCCACACTGCATGCGCCGGGCCCAAGGACGGGGCCCAGCTCGAGGACGGTGCCCCTGCTGGGCAATGCACTCCCTGGGTGATCCCAAGGCCATGTGACCATGGCCATTGGAGCGACCCCAGCCTGGGTGACCCCAGAGCCGGGGCCGTCGTGTGCTGGGTGCCCCCAGCCACGGGTGTGCCTCCAGTGATCTGGAGCGCAGTGGGGTGACCCCCACTGCATCATCAGCGGCGTGATCGCCATCCTTCCAGACACCGTTGGGTGCACCCGACATGTGCATGGGGCCTGCCCGATGACCCGGAGCAGGCTACCTAACAAAGGCGACGAGGATACCTCGGAGGAGGCAAGGAAGCCGCGTGTGCAGAAGCGACGCCTGCCGTTTCAGGTGGCCCAGGGCCCGAGTTGCGTCTGGTGCCCGGGTGGCGGAGGGCCGCATGTAGGCGCAGCGGCGGCGGCTGCCATGGGACGAGGAGATGATGCCCCCCTCCATTCCCCCAGAGAAGACAGTTGGCTGTGCAGCGTCCCCACACCGTGAAGGCGGCGCCTAGGTGCCCCACACCCTACGTACCCGCAACATTGAGCGAGGATGGGGAGGGCTGGGCCCAGTGAGATGCTGCGCCCCCGCCGTAATGTGTAGAACGCAGGTCGTAGCCCACAATGGAGAGGTGAGACGCGCCCCCAAGAAGTCATGGAGCGGCTGCGCCGCAATAAGGAAGCCCTGCCCCTCCCGTGAGCCGCGGAAAAGAGGAGCAGCGATGTGCACCGCAATGAAAAGAAAGGGGCAGGCCCGACTCCAGCTGGGCCCGCGGGGACAAACATTCCCCGCGGGATAATAGGGCGTCGGCGGCCCGCGCCGCAGTAAGGGGGTCCTGCCTCCTCCCACCAGGAGATGCATGGTGGCCCCTCCCCTGCCGCAACAAGAGAAACGTGGGTCAGGGCCCCCCCCAAGAGGATAATTGTTGCCCCCCAGAAAGAGATGGAGTGGCTGTGGCCACAACAAAAAGGTGAGCTGCCGGCCCCTCCCTCCCCACTCCGGGTGAAGAGCAGCGAGGTTCGCTGCAGAAAAAAAAAATACAGGGGCTATGCCGCGGCGGTGAAAGACAAAGATACCTGCTCCGGCCCGGAGCATTCAAGACAAAGCGGAAGGCAGCTGAGGCCCGCGGCAGCCCGATAAAGGAGGGGGTGTGCTTCACATCTGGGCTTGGGGCAACGGACATGGGAAACAACGGTATGAGCTGTTTGGTTCCAGCCACACAGGCCACTCTCCCCAGCCCACCAGCATCCATCAGGCCAGCCGTGGCGTCCCAGCCCCAAGCAACACGGTGAAAGGGGAGAATCGTGCCCGCAGCGCTTCCGCCACCCTCCACCAGATGGGGGCGCTGCACTGGTCAGCTGGGCGGCCACGGATAAGGGCCCGCAATCGCTCAGCCGCCAGTTGAGTGTGGGGCTAAAGTCAAGAGACCGAAGAGGGCCAGAAGCCCAACACCACCCAGGTCCAGAAAGGACACACCAGGAGTTCGGACAGCCCATTAGAGCTAGGATGCACTACAGGCCCATCAATGCGGGTTTCACAGAGGGTCTCAATTTGCCAGGAAGGGTAGCGGCTCCATCAGGAGTGCTCGTATGCCCTCAGGATCGCCTAACTATCTGATCCAAGCCTGGTATCGGAGCTGGCCCAGGCAGCATCAACTGTGTCCCCGTGTCAGCGGCCCTAGGGTGAAGGGGAAATGAACGAGGCGGGCTCTGCTATCCTGCCAACGGGCAGTATACCGCGGTGAACATCTGTATATGTGGAATGCCTCATGGGGTGCCAGGAGCCCTTGTTGGTGCTGTTTAGTGATATGAGACCCACTCACCCATGTTAATAAAGGATGCATGTGTGTGAGAGCTATCTTTTGTATTTAGTGTGTGAATTATGTTATGGTGTTCTCTTTTTATTTTGTTATGAAAAAGAAGAAGTGTTGCATGTCACCCCTGTAGGGAGACATGGTATCTCCCAGTGTGCGTGTGTGTGTTTCTTGGTCACATGGTTCCCCATGTGACCAAGTTAATAAAAAGTACGAGCTGCTTCCGGCTCGTCAGTCAGACCATCACAAGGCTCCAGTGTCGTTCTTGAAGCACAATGCTGGTGCCACACTGCATGCGCTGGGCCCAAGGACGGGGCCCAGCTCGAGGACGGTGCCCCTGCTGGGCAACGCCATCCCTGGGTGATCCCAAGGCCATGTGACCATGGCCACTGGTGCGACCCCGGCCTGGGTGCCCCCAGAGACGGGGCCGTCGTGTGTTGTGTGCCTCCAGTGATCTGGAGCGCAGTGGGGTGACCCCCACTGCATCATCCACGGCGTGATCGCCGTCCTTCCAGACCCCATCGGGTGGGACCGAAATGTGCATGGGGCCTGCCCGGTGACCCGGAGCAGGCCCCCTAACAATGTGCATGGTTACCTGTAATGCTTTTACCAATGTGCAGACGTCTTGTGTTGCTAGTATATCGGTCTGGGATATGGTTTGCTCCCCTTTAAGGAGGAGTCCCTGCTGAGGGCTCATGCAGTGTCACATGTCTGGGCACCATGTCATTAATGCAATAAAACGACGAGCGGTTTCCCGCTCATCAGTCAATTCCACCAGACTCCTGCCTGCTGTGTATTGTGTTCCGCGCTGCGCCAGCGCGGCCTTCCAGGCAGAGGGCCTACCCTGCAGAGCCCTTCACTATAGCAGGGCCCCTAAGTGGCCACTATGTCCCCTGTCTCTGTCTTCCAAGCAGAGCCACTGCGCGTAATCCCGGCCCCATGCTGGATGTCGCTGTGTGACCACAGCCCGTGTGCTTCACCTGGCCTGTGTGCCCACGGAGCCAAAGACTGTCTGCTGGTTAATCCCCGCCCACTATTCTGACCGGGTGATCCCGACAGGGTGTCTCCCCTGTTATCCGCAGGCCGTGTGACTGCGGATAAGACTGTGTTGCCGGGTGCCCTGAGCCAGACACAACATGGGATATGTAGTCCTAACCTGCATGGTAGATTCCCTTTGCAGCCGTAATGGCTTTGTGGTGGCACATGGCACCCATGCATCCTGACAGAGTCGACTACAGCACAATTGTTTATTTTACCACTTTCCATTGTAAGAATGACGGAAAATACGGATGATTGGCTAATCATTGAAAAGGTCCTAGCAACATGTCTTATCTTTCAGTGTGAAATGAGTTCAAGTATGCTCCATCCACCAGAATGAAGGGAAGGGCAGAGTACCATTCAAAATAATAATAATAATAATAATTTGGCATTTATATAGCGCTACGAACCCTCAGGTATCTGAGCGCTGCTTATTATTACGCACGGTGTGTGGTGCTCATTTATCGACCTCGGAAGGATGAAAGGCTGAGTTTGGCGCTGCCGGGATTCGAACCTGCGTTAGCAGGCTCTGCACGGATGTCAAAGCGAGTGCTCTACCGGCACAAGGGTCGGTGACCAGGTCGGGGTCATGACCCCAACAGAAGGGAGCAGGGACCTCTCCCAGCCTGGGGTGGGCAGCCTGCCAGGGCATTGCCAGAGGCTGTCCTACCCCGGAGTTAGTGAGAGGCATTTTAGGGGGGGGGCCCATTCCCTGACTTCCGGGAGTGCACACCGCTGTCTGAGAATCTTGGTACCGCAGCCTCTTCGGCAGTGCCTATCAGGTGTCTCGTGTTTCTTTTGCAGGACTGCTTCTCCCAGAAGCCCTCGAGCAACGACAGAGAAAACCCAGACCAGAGTAAATTAAAGGCGACGGAACACCAGGTCAAAAATCCACAGGGTGCAAGATCAAAGAGACTCTACCTCATCACACACAGACAGGGCGACACAAGAGAAAACGAAACAACCCTAAGAGACTTCAAATGCGAAGACAGCACCAACAAACGGTTTCCAAGGGACAGACGGGATGAACACCAGAGACCAAAAAGGGTGCAGGGCTAATCAGACTATTTAAAGAATGGACCTAGCCCTCTCGGGGAAGTGCAGGAAGAGATTGCCCCACCAGAAAAGTAGTCCAAAAAGGTAAACAGGAACCAGGGAAAGCACAGAGGAGGGTAGGTTGGGCTATAAAAGCCAGGGAAGGCCAGACATGGATGAACGGTGTTCAGGTGAGGTCAGGAGTCCAGTTGGTGGACCGAGAGAGCTGGTGGTGGAGTGCAGACGGTGGCGAATAGTGCTGAAGTTACCGTGGCAGTGATGTGAGAGAGAGCAGGTAAGGTATTGGGAGAGAAAGAGAGAGAGAGTGCTACCAATTGAGTGTTGTGTTGTGAAGTGGATGTGTTAGTTCTGTACTAGCAGAGCAAGGAGAGATTGTCTGCCAAATCCTGTAAACCAATTGGGTCGGTGGCATTTTCAGTGGCATTTCTATGCCACTTGAATGAATGGATGACTTCCCTGGAAGTGTTTGGTGCTGGACTAATGCAGCAATGGACGTAAACATTGTGTTGTTCCTATTGTACAATAGAGGACCTTTCTATAGACATATGACCTCCTCTTTCAAAGGTGCACGATCATCCTGCATCTCCTCGCAGACCAATGATGGCAGCAGTCCATGGTGTTCTAAATCCATTACATGCTTCTGTAGACCACTTCCTACAGTTTCTGATACTGAAGCCCTCAACCTATTTAAAAGACAACTAATTTCTTTCCATTACTAATGCCTTGAACTTTCTGACAATCTTTTTTCCATCATTTAAGAAGGAAATATACGTCGATTCCACATGACCAAGGTCTCGAGGCAGTAGAGCGGCTTGTTCTTTTGGGAAAGACATATTGAATGTCCAGAACAATACTTGGTGATATAGTCTTAGGTTATTTTACAAAACAATCTTTTCTGGTATTAGCAATTCTATCTACAAAGAACTTGTACTTGTAAATTGCAGCATGGACCCATCACCCTGATGAGATTCTTCCATTGAAATAAAATCAATAATTGCGAACTGACAGAAAGCAACCCCAAACAACGCTACTTTATTTTTCGAAATACTCCATACAAACCTATGCAATTTTAAACAAGCATTGGCAAAGCCAACAGTTATGGCTTTCTTATAGGTATTAGGCATTTGCCAGCCACTGCTATGAGATGTCCAGATACTCGCCCCATTTAGCACAAAATCCCAAACTGTCGGCATTGCCCGTGTTTGTTTTCTTTTGCTATCACTCTGCTGATTAATATATGTTTGTGTTTTGAGTAGGGGTCATTTTTTGGCACTTCCTTTTTTTAGATGATCTTTGAATGTCTTAACATCAGGTATCTAAATATCCCTGGACATTTTGGGAATTGTATTTGAACAGTTTCTAAGATAGATTTCACTGTAGTTTGATGGTTGTTTTTGTCTTTTTACAGACGTTAGCCTGATAATGGACTTGTAGTCCGAAATATATTGTCTGTATTTTTTGTCTGTTTTCTCATATATCTTTTTTTGGAAATTATATTAAAGTATCTCACCACAAGCTGCAAGGAATTTAAATACAGTTGTTTAATGGATTGTATATACCACTAAGTGAGCTTGCAGCACCTTGGAAGGGTTCCTTGGTTTTTCTGTTCATTCTGGTATTTGCCAGGGGTTTTGCGGCACCTCTGGTTTTTGCAGATGTTAATGTCCCTTTGCAGCGTTTTGGTAATGCTAACTTTGGAGCAAATGCTCTCAAACAGATTGCAAAAACTGCATTTGCAGAAGCAGCTTTGTGGGGAGGGCCATGAGGATTGCTGAAAACCCTTAGCCTAGATGTACGAATGAGTGCCTTTCGCAGCACAACCATAGCAAATTGAAACGACTTACAAATAGTGATTTGCAAATCACCACGTACCAAAAATGAGTGGGAAATAATAACGACTCACTAACAATTGCAGTGCTGAGCCAGAAAGCCGCTATTATCGTATCACTTACACTTGGCAATAGCCAAATCATTTGCTTCTGAATCAGACGACACCCCTGGCAGATGCAAAGATTGAGAGAGAGTGCGAGGAACATGGCATAGAGAGGAATGGACTCACAAAAAGCAGCGAAGGAGTCCACAAACCGGCAGGAGAAGCCAGTGCACCCAAAGAGGCCGCAGACACAAGAACGAAAACAATGCACAAGGAGCAGAAGCATCACAGGAGTAGCTGCCATGAAGCGTAAGAAATGTTTCTCTGAAGAGTAGTTAAACGTTCTAGTAGAGGAGGGAGGGCTGAGCACCAGAAGCTACCTAGCTGCGCACCCTCGACCGCGTATATGTCATGGGAAACACCTACCGCATAAGTAATGACCTGCGGTGGTGATGTCCGTGTTAAGAAAACATTTGCAGCTCATCACTGTGCAGCGATCTGAGCTGGAGGTGGACACGGCAAATAACCCCACTGACTCAGCAACCATCCCCACTAACACCCACTGAAGAGCTTGTGGGGATCACGCTGCCGCCGGACTCACCAACAGTGTACAGAACCACAGAGCACTACATGGGAGATGACTAAGCACTGGCATGTAAGCCCTTCTTTATCAAGAACTAAATACACAGCTGGCAAATAGTTTTCAGTTACATTAAGATCTCACAGATACCTATAAACCTGTTGAGTCTTCAAGAAGGGGTGTGATTAGTACTCTGGAGGGTGGTCTCATTAAAGTCCATGAACGGCATTGAGATGGTTGGGAGGATACAATAGGATTAAGGTGTGTAGCCACCGCCGAAAGAGGGTGAGTCAAGATGCATGTTCAAAGCTCGACAGCACCATGCATTCTGAGATATGTGGTCCTACTTCTGACAATAAAGTGCAAGTACCAGCATGCACATGTGAGGCTTACTGCTCTATTACTCACGCATGACATGTGCCCCTGTGGGAGGCCTAGATTCCTGCTTGCTGTCAGGAAGAAGTGAAAGATGACTTGTGTTGACAAACATGGCTTCATACTGTGGCCTTAAGCTGCCTTTATATCAGTTAGATGGATTGTCCCCAGGTATATTCACTGATGCATCAAACGGGCCAGAAGAAAAGAAACACCCGGGTCACGTGTGTGGTGCAGCCCAGGTGAAGATGATGCCCCAGTCCGGGGTTGCGCGTGATGGCAGCCCGAACCGGAGCACGGCCTGGTTGGCCGGTAACCAACCTGGACGGCCCGGCAGTGAGGAAATCCCCAAGCCGCGTGCGCGGTGTGGCTCGGGTGAAGATTATGGCTGTGATGGGGAAGCCTGCCCACACCGTGGCCATGCGGGGCGGGCGATGAAGATGAAGACCCCAGCGGCACCAGCGAGACTGCCATCATCAACGGGAGGCCTGCAGGCAATCTGCTCTCCCTGGGTCCAGACGTGGAGAGCGGGGAAAGCAGGAACTCACCTGAATCCCGGCCGCAAAACATCCTAAGCGGCCTGTGCTCATAAGCTCAACAAATATTTCCCAACCTATCAGCGCAGTCCTTGGAGAAGCTGGGTGGCACTACAACCCTAGAGCCCTGCTCGAATTCTGTGAAAGAAAATTGTGTGTGGGAAAAAAGCACATACTGAGAGTCAATAACATAATAGTGACATTACTAACAAACTGGACAGCCTACTGCTTACATTTCAAAGCACTAGAGTAACCCCCATAAATCAGTAAAAGGGCCTTTTCAGAACCACTTTAAACCAAAACCTAAGTGGTACAGTACCTAGTTTATTTTAAACACAAAATACAGTACAATGTGTAATATAGCTTGAAGGCTGCAGTACATATATTTTAAAGCATTAATCAAGTTAAATCACTTTTTAGTAACATTAAAACATGGCGGCCACCATTTTGGAAGTATAAATGGCCGACAAATCCACCACACGGTAGAAATTGAGCCAAAGAGTGTAAAAGGAGGTGTGGCTGGAGGGAAATGGGTGGGATTGGGAGGGATTCATATACATTTCACTTAGCAATGGGTGTTAAATGGGTGGGACACATAGTTAAACTACCATGTATCCATCCGCATATGCCAACCTGCATTGAAAAGCATTACAACAAACCTGCATCCAATGCCCCTGTTTCAAGCTCTCATGTTAAAGCTCTTATTTTACTGACAATAGTTTCGGCTTTATAGGTAGTGCTTTCAGCGCCACCTAATAGCCAAAACTAAAAATGGGGTTGACAATGCAAGATGTTTTTTCCTTAATGCAAATTGTCCTAGTCTGTGTCATAAACTATAGGTTTTGACATGCCAATTGAACAAACATTTGAAACATTTTTTAATAAAGGCCGTACAATCACTCTCTTCCAAACAAACTATTTTCTCTACCAAGAAGTTCTACACCTTTTCATGTCTTAACTAAATAAATTGCAATACCATTATTCAAAAGGGAAATGAGTCTTTCCCTCTGGCGTAGGAGAACATGTGTCTTTCAGAAATTGGCAACATGAGACAAAAACAACAATATTTACAGCCTACAGTGCCCTTATAACATTTACTATGTTTAGCAAGTCACATGCCACTCTGAAAGTCAATAGAATATACATCAGTCCAACGTGAGGACTTGGGACCGTAGCTCTACTATTGCTAGACGTGTTCACACAACGGGCACTAAATCATGCAAAAGTGCTTTCAAATTTCAGAGGTTGGTCAACCACAACCTGGAACACGAGCATGGGTCAATTGTTAGATCATTGCGAGGCCTACAGGATAAACAGGCTTCTCTCAGTGATCCCAGGAGGAATGAATGAGGGTGGTTATTTACACAGTTCTTTTTGTGACTTGATCTTTGTTCCCTTTAAGAATTCCCTCTTGTATTGTTTTAGAGCATGGCATATTTACATTTATTTGAGACCGTTGTTTTAACTCCAACTTCATTGTTGTCACATTTGAGTTTTGCACTCATTTTTACATCTGTGTATTATGAATAGATGTCCTTTTTTCAATTGTATTATGTTTGCAGGTCATGATATATTTATAACACTTCTTGCTTACTTATGTATCATTTTCATTGTTGCCAAAGAGTAAATGTTTTGCAGTGTTTTTCTTGCTTACATTTTTAATTTGCACATTCACTTTTGTGTGTACTATGTATTTATTTCCAAGTATTGGTGGGTTTGGGTATTTACCAGAGAGTGGGGGGTATATATCTCACTCCCGCATTAGCCTCCTTCTGGAATGGTCTCCCTGCCCCTCTCAGACTTAAGCCGGAACTCCTTAAGTTCCGGAACCTCCTCAAGACCCTCATTTTCTCTTCTTCCTCATCTCCCTCCTCCCCTGATAATGCTTTCGTCTGCCGCATTTGACAGGCTGCCTGGTTCTTTCTGAGTCCTACAGGGCACCAGGCCCTCCTCGCCCAGTCCATCCTCGCACTTAGCATGTGGATCTTCACTCCCTGCATCCCCTGGCACCTGGCCACCTGGCCTCCACTTAGCACTTGCCTAACCACTGGGGCTTGCTTCCCCCTCTCATTATCCCCCCAGCAATTGCACGCTCTCCACTCTGCCCTGCACTTCCCTTCCCACCCTAGCATTATCGCAAGGTCAAGTAATTAAGTGGCAAAATTAAATGAATCAATATGCAGATGAAGCGCAGTGAGAATTGCCTTTGCTGACCACTATGGCAATCCTTGCAAATGTGGATATTGATAAATGCATCTGTCATTGTGCAAAAGGCGGAGACCGAGGCAAAATAAAGATGCTATCTAATTAAACTCTGTAAAGAGGAACGTTGTTATCATGTTGATTTAACATAAACTGCTGTAATATCTGGGCTGGAATATCAGATACATGCGGTGCATATTGGAACATGGAATCTTATAAGGTAGTAGTGGTACCACCCGGCTGTAGCTGACATGCACGCGGGGCTCTGCTATAGCCTTATTGATTTTCGCTTTGCATCAGATGGAGCTTTTCCAAGTGATGTTCGTGCTTTGGATGTCATGTTTGAGTCACTCAACGGTTCCAGCACATTTGATAAAACATCCAAGACATAATGATTGAGTGTGCCCTCTTCTGGTGGAGTAAACTAAACTGTAACTTTGCCATTGCCCAGATTTGACACTTTGTCTGAATTCTGCCTCCTTCTAGTACCTACTGTAGTGAATCGGGGTGACTATGGAGTACGTTTTTTTGAATCGGGGCGACTACAGAGTAAATTATTTTTGGCATCCAAAAATAGACTACAATCTTGGCCTTGACAAATGAGGAATCCATTCAAAATGTGGTATAAGTGGGTTCAGTGGTGTGGATTTGTGTAGCTGGACAAACATACACACACACATACATACATTCAGCTTTATCAATAAGATTGTGAAGGTTGTGAGGCATAGAAATGCATTTAACGAATTGTGCAAGTTATACGTTTTCCCAAATAAGCGCTGCCTGACATTCCAGAGGTGAAGCCTCTGCTTTCCCAACAGTGACGCCCATACATATCTTATTTAAGTGTCACTCTAATTGCTCAGGCAGCTGCACAAATGAAGCACTGGGAACTAGACTGTCCATTCATTATTCTGATCATGGTGCTAAGGAAGTGGTTTAGTAGTCCGTGCCCCTTTGCGTTTGTTTTAAGATTGCAAAAGGTATTTGCAAGTGCTCTTTTTCAACATTGATTTTTTCAGCCACAGGCTTCTCTTAGCAATTTGCCAACTTGTCATAATTACAAAACGAAATAATGTCCACTCCAGCAAGCTTAGCCACCATCATTTCCCCCACACACCCTTCATGCCCCCTCTGAAATGCCTCACCGGGATTGTGCACTAATCAACAAGTGGTCGCTGAATCCCTGCAAAATAATGCCATGCTCTCTTCCATTTTAACGCCCACTTCTGGCTCTATTGCACTCTTTCCTGCAATGTTCGCTTTGTTCGTATCTAGACCAATAATATATAAAACAATTCAAATATATCAGCTAAGAGGGTAGTAAACACTCAACACATTCTCCTAGTGCAGTTTAGAAATGTGTACGCTTCAGTAATACAATCGTGTGAATTACCAATTGTGTGGGCAGACACTCATGAAAATGAGGAAATGTCCCTTTTGATTCGTGTGGGCTGTTAGGTGGCACACTGAAAGAGCTCCCTTTATGCAGAAACTATTGTCATTAAAATAAGATCTTTAACATAAGAGCTTCAGATATAGGCTTTGAATGCGGGTCTGTAATGCTTTTCAATGGGGGTGACATTTGAGGAGGGAGACACAGTTATTCGTTTATTGAATCCCTCCCATTCCCTGCTGCTCCTAGCCATGCTAATCCCTATGGCTAATTCCACCCATTCCTCCCCATCTCGGAACACTTTGAGCTCTGAACTCTTCAATGCAGGCAGCCATCTTGGATTGCGTTTTGCTTCTTATATCACGCTTCATGCAGGAGTCCAGCCTCTGAGAGCAGAACCAGGATTTGAACCCGTGCTGCACAAGCGCTTTGCCCCAGAGTTATTCTCCTATTACAGTGCTTAAAATATGGTAGACTCCAGCATGAAGTGCTTTACAAATTGCGACACTGTTGTAATTACTGTATGACTATCCCTTATCTGCATGCACTGATCGCCAGGCATGCTTTTCAAGGAAGAAACTGGATAGTGGAGGTGTGGTTCTGCCATCTGATGATAAAACCAGATCAAACGTGAATGATGATGGTAGCAGGTGAAAGAACTACAGCAAATCACATTCAATATGCATTTTCTAAAAAGGAAGATCAGCGTTAACAACTCCATTACCATGGGACAAATTAGCAACGCAAACACACTATTACATTTGGTTATTCCCAGAGGAGAATTCTCAGTTGTGTTATAAATATACCCTTTGACCCGGTAGTTATTGATCTCAACAAACCCCAGCGTATAAATACAATATTTGTATTACAGTACAGAAAGGGAGAACTGCCGTATGAGGAGGAACACACAGCTTGAATGTGTTGTTTGGCTATTTATCCACCCAATGACTGCCAGTGGCCATGTTAATCCCTATGGACATTCCCATCCAGTTCCTGCCCCTCCCACCCAAAACACCTCCTCGTAGGAGCTCTTTGGGCTCGCTTTATTCAAGGCTAATCATCAAACTTTGCACTTGAAAGTGCCTGCAAGTGTTTTTTCAAAGCAGTCTTCTGCAAGTTAATGGCTTAATTTGAGTTCCAAACCCACCTCTAGTGTAATAAAAATGTCTTATCAGCTCTGCTTTCAGCCACTGATTTATAAGCACTACGGGTGTCCTTCAGTGACGTCCTGTTAAAAACAAGCATTGACAAAGCCAACATCTATGACTTATGTAGTGAAGTGGAAGATATTAAAGCATGCGTTATTAGAGCGGTGTGTGCATGTTTGCCAAATCAACGCTATGGCGAGTGATTACCACCCACATTGTGTATAAATGTAAATCCCTGCAGTGGCTTGCTGTGTGTGTGTGTGTGTGTGTTTGTGCATACTTTAAGACAGGTAATCAGTGCATGCCCACGGGTACACTAATTGTGCGTATAATGATTCCGGGACGTGTTAACTTCGCCAAGGCACCGTCAGTGGGGGAAATTACTAGCGCGGCCGGAAATATATCTGTGGGCTAGTGAACAATCGGTATGTTCTGGGGCTTTCACCTACCTCCTGCACAAGTGGGCCTCCGGTGCTTTTAAAGCATGATCAGGTTTGCTGACAGGCCCTATTGACTCTTATCGCACACACAGGATACATCAGACATCGTCCCTGTTGATTGACCGCAAAGCGGATGAAAAGGTGTTGTTGGAGAGCCCAACTTCTATGAACTCATAAAGGGGCTTCTGTTGACAGAGCAAATGACAGGGTTGGCATCAGGCTGGCAAAGTTGGACCATACTTTAAATTTGGTATGTGATTAATTGTATTTGAGTTAGTGGTGTTATCAGAGAATCACCAGTGGCTCATACTTGTGTTGAAATCTAAAGCCCCCTCAAGGGTAAACAAGACCAATAGATTACATTGTATTGGCAAGCTCTATATGATTAAGAGCAACCGTTTTTATTCATTAGAAATACAGTTATGTTGTTTTTATGTTGTTTTCAATGAGAGTTTCTCTCTCTTTTTAAAGTTATACAGGACCTCAACTGTATACATCACACTGATACCACCTGAGGGTACAGGACACCCTGTGAGTTTCTAATTTCGTCCCCCTCCTCTTTTCTGTTTGTGTTTACCAACTTTAGGGAGATACAATCCTCTTTTGGCCCAGAAGAAGGCACCCACCCTGGAAGCCAAAACGTCCTAGGGTCCAGTACCTTAAACTGTGGGCCCACTTTACACCTTGGGGAATTTTATGTTCCTGACGTAGACCGAGGATTGGTCACCAATAGATCTGAAATCAGTGTACAAGTATATGGCATTTGAAGGACAATTGCCCCTGACCTATATATGAATGTACACTTTCTATTAACATCCACCAGTCTGTCTTGCTTTGCTCTTGCCACAGCTCTCTTGGAATGGGGCACCTTTCTGAAATTGATGAAAATGTATTTCTAATTACTGATGCCCCTTTTTAGTTCTGCAAGGAATCTTCTACTCAAGAAATGATGTTAAGCAGTCACTTGTTAAAAGCCTAGCACTAAAAATGTATTTTGTTTTCTGGCCTTTTGTTCTGTTTTGTTTTCCTTTTCTTTTCTTTGGACTGAGGATCAGACTTGAGAGTTATGCTTTATTAATGTCTACAGCTCCTCTTCTTTTTGCCCTTCCTTTATATCAGGACACCACACTTTGTTTTTTGCTGTTTTGATATAGGAAGCTGTGAGCAATAAAACTGTATTTCTAATGAATAAAACTGTTGCTCTAAATCATATAGAGCTTGCCAATACAATTTAATCTATTGGTCTCGTTTACCCCTGAGGGGGCTTTAGATTTCATCACAAGGATGAACCACTGGTGATTCTCTGATAACACCACTAACTCAAATACAATTAATCACATACCAAATTTAAAGTATGGTCCAACTTTGTCAGGCGGCTACCCCCTGTGTGACACACTGTTTACCACAGCCTTAGGTTCCGCCTTTATGGGCTGCCCCTCCAGTTTACATACAGGGTTGGCATCAGGGCCTTTCCACATTTTCAAATGAAAGGGCCTCGAGCCTCAGGGAGGACCACAAACAATTGCCCCCATGTTGCCAGTCAGCAATCTTGTAACACAGCAATATAGTAATTTCTCAGTTTTCGTTCTGGGGCTTAAAATGTGCACTTTGCAGCACTCGCATTACAAGCTACATTTCCTAGAGCCTTGCCAGCCTCACTTCCCATGGCATATATAGAATATTGCTGCTTGCGTTTCTGTTGCATCTGTACATGTATAAACTAGTTTAATATCTTCATCTGTTCCGGTGGCATAAGCTCCTTCACCTTGATCCCAAGATGTCACTTATCCTTGGTACTTTCTTGATGCCTTATAGAATATCTGCATTTTCTGGTCTCTGCATCTCTTCTGTGTGCGTCATCTCTTTCTGTGTGACGTCACCATTCACTTTTGCCATTCATCTGCTCTGCATCTTCAGGAATCTCATTTAAATGGCCATCATATTGTCTTGTATGCAGGTACAATTTTCTCAATGAGTACCTTGCCTCCCAGATTTTCTTATGTATTGGTACTCTTATTGGTACTGCACAGAGGCCATGCTCTGCTCTTTGTTTGTTCAACTGCTCCATGTATGTCTCATACTCTGGTTTCCAACAGACAGGTAATAAGGGTGGGCGGTTGGAGTAGAGGTACTTGGCTCCTCCTCTACAACTGTGTCTCATCTCACAGAATTCCCTTACTACCCTTGGCCCTGTCACCACCCAGGTGATCATCCTGTATTACACCACCCCCAGGGGTGGGATCAGGAAGTGTCTGCCTTCTCCTTAACCCTAGGAGGAGACTTTAGGCAGAGTTTCAGTGAGGGATCTGCAGGATTCTTCACACCTAGCCTATTGCTCACAAGCTAAATTCAATATGGAGTGATAAGGGAAAATGTCTCTTGGACGTCCACCTGCAGCCCAGCTTTGCAGTTAAAAAAAAAGTTCCACAAGACTCAAAGGGATGATTCCCTTTCCCCATAGTCTTTCCAACGTTATCCAGAATAGTAGAAAAGCATACAAAAGTTCCACAAGACTCAAGTGGTTGATTGGCTTTCCGCAGAGTCTTTCCAACTATACTTGGTAGACCCGACTCCCAGATACTGTGACAAGGTGGAATGGCCTGGATGCCTTTTCCAAGCCATCTTGAGGGTCCCAGACCCTTTTTGAGCTGACCTGGCTTTCCAGGTACTGCGACAAAGAAGCATAGCCTGGTTCCCTCTTCCAACATGTGCTGAGGGTCCCAGATCCTTTTCTCAGTAGCCCATTCTTGTCCAGTCTCCTGCCAAGTAGGGTACTCCACAATCTCATTCTTACTGCCTTTTCTCCCTGACTTCACTTCAACCCACAGCCTTGGTTTACTCTCCTGCCAAGGTCTCTGAGTGCCATTTGTGCAGGTAGGCTTTGTGTTTCTCCTTATTACTATTAGGGGTTCACCTCCCCAGCGTGGGACCCATGACCCCTTCACTTGGTTAACTTTACAGTTCTCTGTATCTGATTCCTCATTATACCACAGCCTTGGTTTACTCTCCTGCCACGGTCTGTGAGCAGCATGTGTAAGTGCAATGTTTGAATTCCTTATTTTTCTTTGGGATGTGTTTTCCCAATATAGGTCCCAGGCCCCTTCACTTTGCTGCTGTGCACCAGTAAATGTTCATATAAGTCCTTACTTTACTTAAGGTTTCTTGCATTCTCTGGGTTTCCACAACCGCAGGCTAGGCCACCCTAATACCTGTAGGGTCTTGGTGGTTGACCTCCGGTTGTCTTCGGATCTCCCCAGAGCCTTCTCTGGTCTCTCGCGAGCCTCTTCAGCAGCCAACAGTGTATTTTCTGTGCTCCATCAGTCAACGTTCTCAGCTAGAGTACTTCCTCCTCTGCAGGAAGCTTTCTGCTTAAGGATGCACTCCTCTCCCAGACTCTGTCTGCTTCTCTGGTCTTACTCCCTTTGCATAGCTTGCCCAGCTCCCGGTCCGTACCGAGAGGTAGAAAACACCATTGTTCAGTTCCCTACTGCCATTAAATACCTTATGGGCTTTTTCTTCCTCAATGGTCTCTACCTGTGATGCACAGCAAAAGTATAGTGGGGCAGCTGATGGGAGCGTGAGAGAAGGTTTTATAGGGAAGGTGGGAGGGTCAAAGGGATACTGCACTCTTCCAAAATAGTCACAACTCTCAATGGGGTCCTTCCTCCGCATGAGATCTTCTCGCTGAGTACCACCCCCAGGGGGACTATCGTGCATCAACCTCACCTCCCTAGCCTCATGGAAAGGGGCTCCCCCATCTAAAGCATGATGTGATGATTTATTTGTATAGTTCCTAATGACCCTTAACAGGTATGTCTTCTCTGTTGGTTTTCTAGGTTGTCCATGGAAAGATTGAAGAAAAAATACAGAGGCAGAAAATGCGGAATTTTTTTAATTCGAGTTTTCGACTTGAAATGCAGGGGACACCCCCTGCAGCCCCCTAGCATTCCTCTACCCTAATATATCACCTTACCCCACTGCCCATCTATTAATTTGCTAAAAACTCGAACATTTTTAATAAAACAATTTGCCATTTTCTGCCTCGTTTTTTTTCATTTGAATATTTCTGCGGATACCGGTTTTCAATTGTAGTGAAAGAAAATGAATTATATGTTTGCCATATATGAATTTAAAAGCGGTTTTATTTACTGTTTTGTACATATTAGTGTCCTTGATTGATGATCTGTGGTATGAAATTAAGAAGATTGCACTGTCTGCTTCTAGACACTTTGTAGATATATTTATTCATTAAACTTTATAATGTTGCATTGTGTGCTACATGAATAACTTACTGTAATTATAATATATAGTAGACATGGTAATATTGTGACTCTGGTATAATTCTTCATTTTATGTAATTATTTCTAGTGCAGAACATCATATTCCGAACAAATTGTCTCTGTGGCTACAACAGGTTAGCAATATACCTAGCCCATCAAAAACGTTATACAAACAAGGTTAGTTTGTATGCTAGTTTGGCTGTCTGTGCAGAGATCCCTCGAACCTTCTAGTCTCTGGGCCTTATTCCAGCAGTACACTACTCTCTGGGTCTTTAATACCCTGTTATATCTTCTTAAGTGAGACATGCACAGACCCAAATGCTCAAATTAATTTGTAAACCTTTCTAATAATATTGTCATGGTCTACAGTCCCACTTCAATAGAGCCAATAACATGTGCAGTCTGGTACAAGTTTATTTTGGAACAAGGGGAAATGCATGAAGAAATCATGTTATGCAGAGCATAACTGTGGCCTATCAGCATGGACTGGGCTGCAAATACCAGGAGTGGTGCTGGACTGAATTATATGTGGTTGACCTCTCTCATGGAACCGGCTGCAAAGAGGCAATAATAAGATTAAACTGAGGGCCTAAAATACAAAGATGTTGGCAGAAAATCCTCTTTTCCAACATTAGGGAATGTTTCTCATGACACCTGAATGTTGGCAAGAATGACATTATGATACTTCTAGATTTATTAGTGGTGCTTTATACCATGAATCACAAGGTTCTGTTAGTGAGAATAAAGATAGGGCCAGATTTGCTGGTTAAGATCAAATTCATATATCTTATCACATTTTCAACTTGGGCCAAGCCATATTCAGTCTGAATCAGGACACATATGTGTGCCACAAGCCACAGTCCTTTACTTAAAACTATTCCACGATCTGATCTGATAATTAGGGCTGAATATTCATTTGTAACGAGGGGCTCTATGAAAGTACTGCAGAGTTACCAGTTTGTCTCGAGTGTAGAATTGAATCTTCTTATGATCCTCTGGAGTTAAAACATGAATGGCGACACATTGGTCTTTTTTGAAGCAGGGCATCATGGACCGAATGAACCAGTACTTAATGTAGTCAGGTTGCCGCTGATAGTGGAAAGGTCACACTGTATTGCCCTCTGTATTTTGTCTGCTTGTAATGTGACGGGATCAATGTCTTGATCCTATCGGGGGATACAGGGACCCCTCCGAGCTGCGCTAGGCGCCCTACCAGGACATACGCCAGAGCCAATCCTAACCCAGAGGCGTAATTGGTCAGTCAGGATGTCCAATAGCAAATAAGTCCACCGTCGTGTCAAACCCCTATTTCTAACCCTCACACTAATAACTCAAACTAAAGTGCGGGGGGAGGGAGGGTTGTTGTTCTGCTTCTTAGTTCAAATGTTCTACTGTAGCTCACAACACAAAAGTTCTCAAACGGTGCACAACAACTTCAAAAAGATAGACAGTCTTGGTCCTGCAGGCTGTCAGCTCCTGGTGTTGCCAAGAGAAGGTTTCCTTCCTGTTGGTATATAACAATGTCCACTTTCCTTCAAGAGGCTCTGTTTCTCTTTCCTCAAAACAACTTAAAGAATATAGTAAACCTTGGGCCTGGCAGCTGTCAGCTCCTGGTATGTCCAAGAGAGGGTTCCCTTCCTCTTGGCAGGTGATAATATAACACAGTTCAAGGGGGTATATTCTCCTTCCCCTTTCGTCTTCTATTCTCACAGTCAATCCGGTTCACTAACCTGCCAGACACTGGATTTTGAAGATTAGTATGGGTGTGAGTATTATTGCTTAACTAGCCTTTTCAGGATTGGTCGCAATAGTCTTGATTTCATGTCTGACTACAGTCACAGTCAACCTGCTACACTAACCTGCCAGGTGCTGTGGCTAGGAAGATCTCTTTAGATCCAATTTGGTTGTATGTGGGTGTCCCAGCCCCTTATTTCTCTTCCGTGTGCCTGTGGCAGACCTGGTGCGGGTCCCAGACTTGTTTTTCTTCTGTCCCCCACTTCCTTGGACTTCCTTGTTGTCCACCAGGGACCCTGACCCTGTGTTCAGGATCTCTCCCCTTGAAGCAACGTCTGCTACTACTTATTCTTTCTCCTCCTTTTATCTGTAGCAGACCTGGAGCCTTTACCTCCCAGTTATTGCCACGAGGAAGATTGCCTTGCATACAATGTTCACATGGGCGCAGGTCCCAGTCTCGCTTTTCCTCTGTCCCCCTCTTTCTCTGACATCCTTGTAGTCCATCAGGGTCTCTGACCTAGAAGTCGGGGTCCCTCCTCTTCAGACAACCTCTGCTACTACTTCTCACGGCCCCCATGTAGCCAGTAGCACGCGATAGCCAGTGTACCTTGTTTCTTGGTCCACGATGGCTGTGGTTCTCTCATGATGTCAGCGGTCTGCTGTGAGGGTTGGTAGGTGCTCGCCATCCTCTGGCACGCCTCCATGGACCACAGAGTTAAGTGGGGTTTCGGGGATGTGGCTCTGCTTCCTTGCGTCTCCTCGTGGGCATGCACTCCGGGAGCTACTGCTTTCTTGCATGGTGAGTGGTCTATCTCTTTCGGGTCGTGTCTTCTCCTACTTGCTCCTTTCTCAGTGTCCCGCTTTATCTAGCTTCCGAAACTTCTTCACGCACCACTTGTGATTGCATTTCCTTCAGGGAGGGCTTGACTCTGTGTCAAGTTCTTCTTCCATCTTTATACCAGTAGGCGTTCTCAATTGTCCATATTGACCAGACTGCACTGTTAATGCTTGCGCGGTATTCGTTCTTCTGCACTTCTACGTCCCATAGTTTTACTTTGATGTTCAATCGAGTAGCTCTTGTTCTTCTTCGTCTCAGTACATGGTGTGATATTCATGTAGCCTCCCCTACAGCAGAACATGGAGGAGGTAAGGACTATATGACCCTTTGGGGTCTGTGAGGGTGTGGGGGATTGATGAGAGGTATCTATATACTGCGTTCTCACTCCATGTCATCCCTCGTCACATGAGGGATATCCCTCCCCATGTGATCTTCCTGCTGCGTTCCACACCACAGGGATTAGTTGACCGTTGCTGCACCGCTCTGGCCACATGAGAAGGGTTCTCCACCATGGGAGAAGGGAAGACATCTAGGGATTCGTCACACTGTATTAAAGCTAAAGTTCATTTGTACAAAAATATACACATTAGCACAATATCAGAAGCACATTACACAGAATTCATAAACACACCAAGAGAAAAGTCAGCTAATAGACATTAAAAAGTAATGTACAGCAACAAAACCAGATTGCTAAAACAGATTTGTGAATAAATGTAACTGATTTAAAAACCACAAGATCATTGATCATCGCGTACGGGGGTAACTTCACATTTTAAAATCTTTGCTCTTAAAGTCAACACTCTCCAAAAGAAATTCTGCATAAATGACACTAACACTGATTTGCTGTCCTTATTGTCTCATATGTGACCACTGTTGTGTGTATAAAGACACCCCTCGCCACCTCATTCCACGCATTCTCATCAAACCTGTGGTGCGTTCACTGTGACCCTCCTCTTCCCTCATACTGCATACGGCTAGATTCAAATACAACCGAGCAGGAGAAGCCAACTTTCCTATCATTGCCCCCACTGTGTGGAACACTCTGCCCCACTGCATTGGTAACACACCCTCATACACACTCTTCAGAAAACTTGTCAAAACCTGGCTGCTCGACAAATACGACTGTCCTCTCTTCTGCCTAGCAGGCAGGAGCCATGACTATGACCAAGTCAGCCTCGTCACCATATACAAATACGACTGTCCTCTCTTCTGCCTAGCAGGCAGGAGCCATGACTATGACCAAGTCAGCCTCGTCACCATATACAAATACGACTGTCCTCTCTTCTGCCTAGCAGGCAGGAGCCATGACTATGACCAAGTCAGCCTCGTCACCATATACAAATACGACTGTCCTCTCTTCTGCCTAGCAGGCAGGAGCCATGACTATGACCAAGTCAGCCTCGTCACCATATACAAATACGACTGTCCTCTCTTCTGCCTAGCAGGCAGGAGCCATGACTATGACCAAGTCAGCCTCGTCACCATATACAAATACGACTGTCCTCTCTTCTGCCTAGCAGGCAGGAGCCATGACTATGACCAAGTCAGCCTCGTCACCATATACAAATACGACTGTCCTCTCTTCTGCCTAGCAGGCAGGAGCCATGACTATGACCAAGTCAGCCTCGTCACCATATACAAATACGACTGTCCTCTCTTCTGCCTAGCAGGCAGGAGCCATGACTATGACCAAGTCAGCCTCGTCACCATATACAAATACGACTGTCCTCTCTTCTGCCTAGCAGGCAGGAGCCATGACTATGACCAAGTCAGCCTCGTCACCATATACAAATACGACTGTCCTCTCTTCTGCCTAGCAGGCAGGAGCCATGACTATGACCAAGTCAGCCTCGTCACCATATACAAATACGACTGTCCTCTCTTCTGCCTAGCAGGCAGGAGCCATGACTATGACCAAGTCAGCCTCGTCACCATATACAAATACGACTGTCCTCTCTTCTGCCTAGCAGGCAGGAGCCATGACTATGACCAAGTCAGCCTCGTCACCATATACAAATACGACTGTCCTCTCTTCTGCCTAGCAGGCAGGAGCCAGGACTATGACCAAGTCAGCCTCGTCACCATATACAAATACGACTGTCCTCTCTTCTGCCTAGCAGGCAGGAGCCATGACTATGACCAAGTCAGCCTCGTCACCATATACAAATACGACTGTCCTCTCTTCTGCCTAGCAGGCAGGAGCCATGACTATGACCAGGTCAGCCTCGTCACCATATAGATGCAGTTTATGTTCCTCATCTCTGTCTGTACTTTCTTCCTTCCCCTCCAGGATGTGTACAAGTGCAGTGACACCCTAGGGTCTGGGCGTTATATAAATGCAATAACTAAATACAAACTTATAGAGGCATACACATAAGAAATGTGCCATTGCTTCTTTAGAGTTTTTAAAGAAAAAAACAATTCCTATTAGCTGAATTCACCCATTTACGTGTAAAGGTTGCAATGGGTAGAAAACACACAATCTCAATTGCAGATACATTTCCCTTTCCTGCGGAGGTTGTATGCGATCATAATATTCTCTTTGTGCCCCACTTGCATGGTATTCTTTTCTCCCAGACATCTGAGAAACAGTCCACATAGATTCCACCCTCACTTCCAAGTTACCCTCTTAACCTCATGGACATCATTTAGGGGTGGCCAGGGGTCACAAATGCAAACCCTGAGGTATCCCTTGTTACCCCTAAAAAACAATTTGGAAACATATTTTTTTGAACATTTTTTTATTGAGGCTTGTTAATGTTAATGTTAAAGGACATTTGTACCGCGCACTATCACCACCGAAAGTGGTCCCCTGCCGCTCTGGCGGTTCTGAAAAAGGGGAGGAAAGGGGGTGGGTTAGTGGGAATAAGCTGGAAAAGTGCAAGAGAGCAGTGATGTGCTGTTGACAGCCTCAGCCCGGTGGGTCCGTTGGCTGGGCTTGGGGTGTTTTGTGGTCCGTAGTCGTCGTGTGCTGTTGTGCAAGTCTATGTGTGGTTTGTTTTGTTGTTGCATTGTTCTGAAGTTTGTGCGGATTGCTGCATTTTAGGTTTGTGATTGTGTTTGGTTATAGTTTGAGAGGTGTATGCAGAGGGATGGAATTGTTAGTTGGTTGGTTAGTTGGCATTGCTGTCCTTGCAATTGTGGGATTCCATCTAGGTGTGGCACATGCTGACAGTGACATTTCTATCTAGATGTGACGCAAGCTAGGTTTGGAATTCTAAGTGTGGTGCATGCTGAGAATCATATAGGCTAACAGTCACATTTATGAAATTCCATATGAGTGTGGCATATGCTCACAATCACATTTCTGTCTAGATCTGACGCAGACTAGGCTTGAGAAATTCCATCTAAGTGTGGCATATGCTAACAATCACATTTCTGTCTAGATCTGGCGCAGACTAGGCTTGAGAAATTCCATCTAAGCGTGGCATATGCTAATATTGCAATTATGGGATTCCATCTAGGTGCGGCACATGCCGACACTCACGCTTCCATCCAGAAGCGATGGAAGTCAAAGTTCAGAATTCCATACGAGTGTGGCACATGCTAACAGTCACGTTTCTATCTAGATGCGGCGCAGGCTAAAGGCAAGAATCCCGAGTGTGGCAAATGCTAGCAATCACACTTCTATCTAGATGTGACGCAAGCTAGGGTTCAGTTCCATACATGTGTGGCACTAGCATATTCATCTCATGGCAACATTTACATTCCATTTACAGTGGTCACAAGTCTTCATAAGTATATATTATTAAAGTCTATGGCAGTCTATGCTATGGAAGGTAAGGTAGAGTGACAGGGGCTTTCTGGAGTAGAGTGATTGCTCTACACCCCACCCCTGCCACACTCACAGTTTTGTTGGTGTCTGCTGGCTTCCTTGGCTTCCCCTGCTGACACCTGCAGACACTTTGTGTATCCGTCCTTCGTCTCGGGGTCCTTAGCTGTAGGGGCTGCCGGGCAGGGGCTGCCCTGGGAAGGTGGCTTAAGAGCCTTGATGGACCAATAGGGGTGAGGGGGGGGGGGGCAGGGAGGCGGGAGGAGGGAGGGAAGGGGAGCCGCAGGAGAGGGTCACTTCGGGGCGTGGTGTGGGCTTGCCGGGGCCACTGCTGGCCAAAATGGAGGCAGCCCATGCCCAGCTTTACCTGGAGTGCCGCGCTCACCTGCAATGCCGAGATGGAATCAGGCGTGCATGGAGCGCTGGCAACTCCATATTAAACATAGGCCTCAGCCTGGCCAATCATTGGACGGGGGTGGGCAGGGAGGCGGGAGGAGGGAGGGAAAGGGAGCCGCAGGAGAGGGACGCTTCGGGGCCTGGCGTGGGCTTGCCGGGGCCACTGCTGGCCAAAATGGAGGCAGCCCATGCCCAGCCTTACCTGGAGTGCCGCACTCACCTGCAACGCCGAGATGGAATCAGGCGTGCATGGAGCACTGGCAACTCCATATTAAACATAGGCCTCAGCCTGGCCAATCATTGGACGGGGGTGGGCAGGGAGGCGGGAGGAGGGAGGGAAGGGGAGCCGCAGGAGAGGGACGCTTCGGGCCCTGGCGTGGGCTTGCCGGGGCCACTGCTGGCCAAAATGGAGGCAGCCCATGCCCAGCCTTACCTGGAGTGCCGCACTCACCTGCAACGCCGAGATGGAATCAGGCGTGCATGGAGCACTGGCAACTCCATATTAAACATAGGCCTCAGCCTGGCCAATCACTGGACAGGGGCGGGCAGGGAGGAGGGAGGGAAGGGGAGCCGCAGGAGAGGGACGCTTCGGGGCATGGCGTGGGCTTGCCATGGCCACTGCTGGCCAAAATGGAGGCAGCCCATGCCCAGCCTTACCTGGAGTGCCGCGCTCACCTGCAACGCCGAGATGGAATCAGGCGTGCAGGGAGCTCTGGCAACTCCATATTATGCATAGGCCTCAGCCTGGCCAATCACTGGACTGGGGCGGGCAGGGAGGCGGGAGGAGGGAGGGAAGGGGAGCCGCAGGAGAGGGATGCTTCGGGGCATGGCGTGGGCTTGCCGGGGCCACTGCTGGCCAAAATGGAGGCAGCCCATGCCCAGCCTTACCTGGAGTGTCGCGCTCACCTGCAACGCCGAGATGGGCTGTGACCAGCAGCATGAGACTTTGTGTTTCTCGAGCGTCTGTTTTTCTTATAGCTATAGTGGTAAGATAGCTCAGTGGGTTGAGCGCTCGCTGCTGCAATGTGTGTGTGATCTGTAGGTTGCAGGTTCGAGTCCTGGCAAGGTCATCTCAGCCTTTCAGCCTACTGAGGTTGATAAATGAGTACTAACAAAGGTTGGGTGATATTGAATGTATATTTGTTCTATATGAAGCGCTTAAGCATAAGTGCTATATAATAACACATCATTATTGTTTGGCCGTGGATGTCTGCTTGCATTCACAGTAAAATTGGGTAATATGGGCCTATACACACTGATATTAATGATACATATGGTGATCCATTCTTATATGAAATGTATATCACTTCACAGTGATATCGTAACCATATTTTTAGTAGTGTAGTGTACTTAGAAAAAATGCTAAGTGATGCCGGTGGGGGGGGTCAAATGACAGCACTTCCGGTGATGTAATCAGAGGTCAAGGGTTGTGTGATGTCACTTCCACTACCCCTGGCATTTTGGTGAAATGATGTCCCTGCTTACCCTATCTCTCATCTGCCTTCTAGCTAAGATGTTTCCCTTGCTTCTCACCTGCCTCTGTCCCTCACTTTATCTGCCTCCACTCTAGCACTTCATCCATCCTGGTCACATCCCGAGCACAGCTGGCGTACTACCAACCTGCACTTAAAAATGTCTAATGTTGGTTGTCCTTAATCTATGCATGTCCAATTATCTATTTTCCCTAGTGATTGTTCCATTTACTCCCTCCACAACCTGGTCAGAATGTTAGTGGAACTCACCCAATGGTATCAAATCTGATTTTGTATCTATTTTATGTTCTTTTGTGATCAAAAGAGCACTGTTCTTCCCTGTATAAATGAATAAATAAATAATTAAATAACTCCAACTCAATTCAGACATCCCTGATTTGATGAACCCAAACAAGGGACTGTGCGCCCTCATAGCCTTGGAGGGCACAGCGGTATGTTATCAGTCTCATCCAATAGAAGACTAGTATTCATTTCTCTATTTGCTCTGTGCCAGGCCAATCAAGTTCAAGGTGCGGAGAAGCTGTGGGGGCAGCACTAGGAAAAAAATTAAAATTATTTAGAATTTGACTCTCTACTATTGTCAGAGGCTTCACATATTTGTGGCCCCAGCCATCACCTTTCTGTTTTGCTAAAGTCACCCCGTGTGGGACGGGTATGCCCAGGCGTGGGTCCCAAGTCTGCTGGGTCTAGAGACCCAAGCTACTCCTCACTGATGACGCCCAACAAGGCTGAAACATGTCTGGGGATGCTTGTGGTCTCGTGCAGAAGGGATGTGACCTAGCAGTTCGGGTTGGACTGCCACTTTTGGGGTAGGACTAAGCCTGATTTGCATATGGTTTTTCCCCTTCTGTAATGGCTTGGCAGGCTGAAAAACGATGGTCTGCAGGGTTGCCCAGAGCTGTGCCCATGGTTATGATTATTTCAAAACCTTCCAGCCATCACCTTTCTGTTTTCCCATATTTCAGCTCCATTGAGGGTAAACGTTATTTCTTGTCTATTGCAGAACTACCAGATCCAGAAGGCAGTTCTTCACCAGCAGAAAGCTCAGAGAGCGGGAACAACCAATGATGCATCAGAGTCTCACTCCCATCATTACCTTCAGTGCACCGCCAAAACGCAGACTTCCCCAGATGGCAGGATGGTGACCTGCGTATCAATTCAATTAAAATGTAGCTTTATTACGGCACTGAGCAATAAAAGCATTCAGAATCATAAAACATCTCATCAGTCATTAGGTGCTTTAACAATATGCATAACATGTAGGTGCTCAGACAATTTAAATTTCCTGAAGTGCATTATAAAATGCTTACTTCAAGCATGATTCTATCATGCTAAAGTGTCTTTTACAAAATTTCAAGAAAGTATAATACACAAATATTCATCTTGTTCTCAATCGACCTTCTCTTGAACAGACCCCAGTACATGTCATGCACACGCATGCGAAGCATAACAAGTCTTTTTTTTTTAATTATTGTTTTAAAACCATTTTATAAAATAAGTCAAACGCACTGTAACTAAGAGTTAAACATTATTCATCAGGTGCGGATTTGTTGGTTACTTTTGTTTTGGCTGATCTCCGTCCTCAGCCACGCTTTATAGGGGTAATTTAATAGGTCATTATCCGATACATAGCATAGCATAGCATAGCATAGCATAGCATAGCGTGATTGCTTGAGCGGTGCTTCTTATTGATCGTACGACGAACAATGGGTACAAATACCTGCTACGTAAGTCTAGAGACAGTGGACAAAGTAACCAGTTATTTATTTATTTAGATGTATTTTTAAAGCGCACAATCAGCCCGTGGGTATCGTGGCGCTGTTACATATAAGCGTTTGGCTGGTAACAAAAAAACGGAAGGTTGTTAAGATTACAAGGCATTTTGATTTGCAGTATCATATTTTAGTTACTGTTTAGTTACATACGTTGGCAGTATAGACATCAGGTCAGTAAGGTGTGTTTCATGTTAGAAGGGGAAGGAGGGAATAAATTACTGGCTTCCACTTGAATAGTGTATCCATTCCCTGCAGACCTAATCCCATGTGAGTCGGCATTGCCAAAATATTTTAAGGAACTTATTTGGAATGACAGCTAGACTATTACAGTTTGAGTTGGCCAAGAGTTCGGCCCAATAGAGTGCTGCCTGCCTGGCTGTAATTTACATGCCTCCACTGAGACTCTTACTGCCCCGTTTCCATGCTCTCCTCTGTACCTGGCAATAACCCCACTGTACCCAGCCAGCACCACTTCAGCTGCGTCTACCTGTCATGTCCAGATGCAGTTCTCCCTGGCCTTTAGGCCTAAGTAATCACATAAACCAACTTGCTCCATTTTCTTCCCACTCAGTTCAATGTCACGTCTTGATTTAATGTTCCTCCTATTTTTCCAAAGGACTAGTATTTTAGTGTTTTGCACATTGATGGATACGCCATTATCAGAGCTAAATTATTCCAATATTTTAAATTGCGACTTTAACCGTTAGTGAGGCGAAAGCCGCGTCAACTGCGAAAATCAAGATTGGGTATCTCTCTCCCGCCAGTAGAGGAGCATCTAGGATGTGCAGCCTGTGTGTCAAAAAATCAAAGGGAACTGCCCCTTCATAAGTTTAGCACGCATCTCACATCACCAGCAGAGCAAATCTCAACATGTCAAACAGCAAAGTATCAGCAACAGTGTCAGCAAGGCCCTCAGCTGCCTTTCAACAAACACCAGGTGAGGTGCAAGTTATGTACCTTTCCCCTGAATTTGACCTGCGCAACACCAGTGATCTGGGACCAAGATGGGTGCGATGGCTAAGAGACTTCAAACTTCATGTGGGGTTCATGGGTCTCACCGACGATATAGGGGTAAAGAGCATGCTCACACTCGCAGTGGGCCCGGCAGTAAGGGACATTGTAGGAGAGCTCATTGACACGGAGACAGCATCGTTCGGAGGCCTACATGAAATGCTGTCTAATTATTTTGCACCTCACCCAAATGTGGACTATGAGAGGCACATTTTTCACACGACTCGCCAGCAGAAGACCAAAACACTTGATCATTTTGTAATGAGGCAGCACATCAAGATCAAGCTTTGTGAATTCTACAGATACTCCAACAATGAAGTACTGCGCTCACAACTCATCGCAGGATTGAGTCTCAGGCATTCCGAAATAAATTGTTGCAGAAACAACAATCCCTTGAAGAAATGCTTGCACTAACCTCCATAGAATTGCCATTGATCTAGAAATGGACAACATAAACAAGGTGATCATACAGCCACAACAGGCAGAAGGTGAGAGTGTACACAAACTCCCTGCAGTCGCCAGCAATGCCTCCAGACGCAGTGACGCCACGTGTTTCAAGTGTTGCAATGAATATCCCCATGAAGGCGTGTGCCCAGCGCTAGGACAAAAGTGTGCAGCATGCAGAGCCAACTGCAAGAATGCCCCTCTACCGGCACAAGGGAGAAGGATGCCGAAAGAAAGATGGAGAGCCACACAGACAAGCCTGCGTGCAGCAGGAACCTGCAGCGAGACAAGAAGATACAGGGTGGAGGACCGCAAGAGCACCAGGTTATACCCATGTGTCAAACGCCAAGTGTCTGATGGGCAGTGGTGCTCCAGGCGACATGTCCAATACATAGAGGTGCGGTCACCATCAAGCAGTGACCTTGTGTCATCTACGGATGATCAAAGAAAGAAGGGCTATATGTGGACACTGAATACTGACGTGGGCAAGGAGCACAGCCCATCGATGATAATGAACATCAACAACAGCCTGACTGAGTTCCTCTTGACACATGGGTGACCGTAAACATCCTGAGTGAGGAGGCATATAACAGTCTCCCGCCACCCCAAAGCTGAGACCGTTCACCATAGACATATACCTGTATGGGTCCACCACGCCCCTGCCATGCAGAGGGATAATATCTGCAGTATACTCACACAAGTCACACGCAGTAGGTCTCCAGCTCCATGTGCATAAGACAGAGACCAACAGTGTGTGTATCCTCAGCTTCAAGACCGCAATAGACATCGGACTGGTACACGTCCTCTACCAGTTGATGGCACATAAATACCTGATGAATGTTGATGACATCGAGAATGCATTCCCAAAACTATTCAAAGGGCTTGGCATACTCAAGAACTGCAGAATTCAACTTCACATAGACCCTAACGTCAAGCCGATAGCCCAACATTATCAGGGCATTCCAGCTAACATACAGAGACAGATGGAGGACGAGCTCAAAAAACTATTGGACCAACAAGCCATTGAACCTGTTGTAGGGCACATGCCCTGGGTATCCCCCATAGTACTTGTCCCCAAGAAGGAAGCAGAATGGTCCATCTTCTGCATGAGGTGCACCGGGGGTGGTGTCCACGAAACGGTTGCTTCGGCAGAAGGTCTGGTTTCCCAAGATAGACGCCATGGTGAAGGACACAGTCTAGAACTGTATCACATGTTGTGTCAAAGCCACACCGCCTCACCCCAGTCTGTTACACATATCTCCACTCCCAGAGGCAGTGTGGGAGGAACTGGCCATGGACTTCCTCTGGCCGCAGAGGGACCGATCACAAGTGTTAGTGCTGATCGATTAACATTCTCGCTTCCTGGATGCTCAGATAATTGAGTCCACCTCTGTCACCTGTGTCATACCTGTGCATCATTGAATGCTCTCAACCTATGGTTTCCCCAAAGCAATTCAATCTGATAATGGCCCTCCATTCATTAGCCATCACTTTTACGAATTTTGCAAGGTACATGGGCTTTCAGCACAGGAGGATTACACCATTATGGCCACAGACCAACAGAATCGGAGAACGCTTCATGGCAAATGTCAAACCATCTTTGCAGGGAGGCAACGTCACCAACAGCACATTCCAACAGACCTTATACCAGCTGCTCACGGAGTACCGGCACACTCCGCACAGCACCACAGGAGTGTGTCCCGTGGACCTCTTGTTCGGGAGAGTCATCCATAACGACTACCAGAGGGCCCGATCGACCGTCACCGGAGCCTGCAGGGCGCATATCCAGGTGGAAAAGGACAAAATGAAGGGCAAGGCAGACAGCAGGAGGAGAGCCAAGAAAAGCGATATAGAAGTGGGAGACCAGGTCGTAGTCCGACAGCCTTGGGCTCGGAAGGAAGATCCCACAGTTGCACTGGAACGGATGGTTATAACTGACAGAAAAGGAACGATGCTGACAACTAAAGCAGGGTCTCATAAGGCAATCACCCAAAACACCTTGCACTTCTGCAAGTTCCCAAGCAAGGACATGAACCAGTGGTACCCGACCCGGGCTGAGCGGCATGACTCAGATTCTTAAGATTCTGATCTGGGGGATGGAGAGCTGTCCGAAATTGAAGAGAAGCCAGCCAGTCGAGGGTTCGATCCGGAGGAAGCACCGTCAGGACAGGAAAGACGTCCTCCGTGGTCTCACATAAAACCGTGAAGACTGATTAAAGAGATGGGGTAACAGTGTTTATCTAATGTGTTAAAAAGGGGAGAGATGTGATGTTGAGCACTGTTTGCACTGCCTATCACTATGGTTGGGCTATGGGAGTGGCCATGTTTGGGCTGAGGGACTGGGGACGTGATGCAGGGCTATGGAGGGGTTTCCAGGCATGGGCAGTTCCAGTTAAGATTTAAATAAAGAAGGTGGCAGTTGACTACCTGGTGTCTGCATTTAACTTCTTGCAACAGAGTGGCCCTCCGTTGCTGTTACGAGGCTAAGTTGTGAATGTTACTGTGGTTAAAAGTCAAAGACTTTTCCGATGATGCGAACTAACCTACATTACGGAGTACTTGTAGTAGTAGTAGAAGATTCATCCTGGCAAGAGAGTATACCAGGAGATGGTTTGTTAGTAGTAGTCCTGGCAAGTTAGTGAACCAGGAAAAGGACATTGAAGTACTCCATTGTGAAGGAAAGGTGTACGGTTGTGGTGGAAAGAAAGTGGAATCACCACTCATGTGTTTGACGAACTGTGCTGAAAACAACCTGATGAAAACCTTGGTGTATAGAAATAAGAACCACACAGTAGAGTACTTGTAGTAGTGTTTGTAGATTCATCTTGGCAGAAGAGTACACCAGGAAAAGGATTGTTGGTGGTAGTCCTGGCAGGTTAGTGAACCAGGAAAAGACATTGAAGTACTCTATTGTGGTGTATTGTTGTGGCGGAAAGAATGTGACAACACCACTGTGTTTGATGAACGGTACTGAAATCCTCCTCACCTAAGATGTTGTACAAAGGGGCGTGTAGTGGTTGTCTTTCCCAAGAGAAGATTAACTTCATGTGCTTCTAAGACAATCCTGATGCCAAGCTAAACTATCCACGAGTGATGGAATGTTTGGCTTGGAAACAAAACTTGGCTATTGTGAGAACGTTTTGTATATTACCTTTTTGAATAGAAACTGACTGTTGGAATTAACTTTATCCATTGGAACTTTCATTTGGAAATTCTTCCTTAATCCTGGGGAAGGGGGATCCAACCCTAGATACAAGAGTAGTTGGTTCTGACTATTGTTTTGTTACAATTTGAACAGCCATTTGAATACCTGAATTACTTTTGTTGTTTGTAAAAGTATGAGAGACAGAAATCCTTGTATGTTAGTGTTTTCCGTTAGCCTTAGTTTTGTAGGAAGGGAAACCCACATTAGAATAGGGAAAGCGAGGCCTTTTTACTTAATAAAATGGCTTCTTGTGAAAAACCAGTACCAAGTTGTCCGCCTCGCATTTTGTACCCCTCACAGTGGCCATTAGGCGGTACCAGAATCGCCACCGGGTTCACAAGACTATACAGAGACCAGGGCTTCAGCTTCAACTATTTAATAATAATAATAATAATAAATAATAAATAATAATAATAATTTGGCATTTACATAGCGCTAAAAACCCTCAGGTATCTGAGCGCTGCTTATTATTACCCACAGAGTGTGGTGCTCATTTATCATTTATCCTTGGAAGGATGGAAGGCTGAGTTTGGCCCGCCAAGAGCGGCTCTGCACGGATGTCAAAGCGAGCGCTCTACTCGCTGTGCCACTTAACCGGCTTTATTAGGGGAATTTACAGAAAGTGGTCAAAGTAATAATGGTCTTGGAGAAAAGTGTTCTTCAATCTTCCAACATGATTTTCTGAGCACAAAAGTAAAATCTATGTGCACAAACTTTAGGATATGGTCTCCAATTTAAAGGGATCCTTAAAATTGTTTCTTCAGGCGAGGTGGATGCTTCCCCTCTTCCACAACCCCTTCCCTCTAAACATCTCTTGGTTTCTAGGCTTCCTTACAGAGGTTCCAAATTCACTATGCTCAGTCCAAACGCTGTCAAACAGAATCTCTCCTCAGAGGTCAAGGTCTTGGAAATTACCTCGTTCAAGGATAGCACCTCAGCTCGATGTTGGTCCTCTTCATTCTGTTGCCAAACATTTAATCAAAGTCCATGATCCTCGTGGATGCTCTGCTTGGGTCACAGGAATTGAGGTCTCTGGGTTAGCAGAGTACAGGCAGGTGCTACCCAGTGTTTGAAGTGTACAAAAAGAAGTAGTGGAACTATGTTCCCTGCTGACTTGGCTCCATTCCCCACAAACCCTACCACCATGCCCCCACCCACGCACAATCCAAACCCTCAAACAAACACACCTGCTGTTTCAGGGAATATTCAGGGCTGTGCACTGAAGTGCAAGATTATACTTCTTTCTATACTTTATTTTAAAGTGCCTGAACGGTTTCCTTTTAAAATAAATGTATAGTAACAGTAAACCTTTTTTTTAGAACAGAGGAGCACCGGTCCTTACCGCTCCAGCCCACTTCGACCACTGGTGCTACCAGGCCCAACCCTTAGCACCTGTGGATCTGATCCACCATAACAAATGGGAAAGTCCTGCCCTCCTCACTGTCACACTGCATGCATGTACATCATCCCACTGTGGGTTAAACCACTTCTGATGGAGTATCAGTCCTAACCCAACCTTGTCCACCCAATGTCTTCTGCATTACAGAACTATATATGCTTACTCCTCTTGAAGTACCTCCAACACATGTCTCCCTCCTAATATCTATGTCACTCCAGTGCTATTATACACCTTCTCTGATCTTCACACAATTTCTGCCACTCCAAATTTTCTTCCCAAAGATCTATCTCATCCTCCACCTCTCGGCTCCCTCTAGACTCTTTCTCACTGTCTTCACCTTTATGTAATACTCTATGCCGTGGGTGCAATATCACTACTCACAATTCAATACCTCTTCCATGTCGGCCACTTCCTTATTATCCACAATCTTTCTTCTCCTCCTGATAATGAAGCATCTGCTACATTCTCTCTAAACAACCTTCTTCCAACTCATGATGACCCAGATGACCTCCACTGATGGTGCAACCTCTTCGGCCTTGTCCACCCTTCCTCCAGCCTCTTCCTCTGATGCTGTCATCTGCTCCCCAACCATGCCATTTCCACCCTTTTCCCATGATGTAACCACATCCTCTTCAACTGCACAACCTCCTACCACCTTCTCTGCATTACACCTCCTCCTGTTCCCTAACACCAAATGGCCAGTCCTCTTTAAAGGCTAACTGGGTCTCATCACCTAGATGTCTGGATGTTTGGGCAGCATGCCAATACCTGGGATTTTGGATTTTCCCCAGGGTACTGTCTGGGCAACTGCCCGAGCTCCCCAACTCATTTCCCCAGCCTCCCTCCACTCCTTCCCAGTACCTGATGAACCCGGAGGCCCATTTACTCAAGGTAGCATGTCATACTTATGGATGGGACAGAGAAAAACTTTTCAAACTAAATAACAAGACAGACTCAGGAAGTTGGCAAATAACTCTTTTTTAAAAATATCAGTTGTCTAAAATAGGGAGTACAACGGACATCAACGGACATCGCACAGCATAATCTCAATGTAGTTCATAAACAAATCACATTTATGTACTAAATGTTCATCATAAGGGATGTCATCCTACGTGGCAACTAAGAAAAACCTACGGAAGCTTATAATTGGCTCAAGGGGAATGTCTAAGAATACCTCCTATATTGGATAGGATAGTTATTGGATCTCTATAGTCAGGTGAGGTGAGGGGCTCATGCCCTCCCTAAGTGCAAGTCATAGTGCAAGTCATCTTTGACAATAATTAAAACACAACATTTCATTGGCTCTCAAACCATAAGGCTCTTCGTTATATGGCCTTCTACAATTGGTTGGTACGCCTTTACCCTTCTGGAACCTTCGATGCTCTAGCAGCACATAAATGGGTACCCCAGGTGCTGGCAGGTGAGCCTGACCGTGTCTCCCCATCCAATAGTCAGACATCTCTTCATCGATCATGCCGTCTGCCATTCACATTGTCTTTGAACTCGGCCTTGTGGTAGCTCCTTGCCTCTGGTAATAGAAAAGAGTGCAGGCACTCGCTATCTTCAACTTGGTGCACCTGTCATGCCCTCATAGAAGGTTTGGGATCGGTGGTGCCGCCATTAGGATGTTCCACCATGTTTGTACTGTTAGTGTAGTAACGGTCTAGTTGTTCGTCTAAAGATGGCCACCACCCAGCATTTACAGAGACAGAAACAGCATGTTGGTGCGTTCCACCTTGGATCTTCCGTGGACTGACGCTCCCTCTCGCTCTCCTGTGCCTGTGCTTTCTGCTCGCTTCCCGCAGTGTACCTGTTTCAGGAGTTCTGTTTCGTGCTCTCTAGTGGGAACCTTTGCTTACCTTTCACGTTTGTACATTCTTTTCCTTCCATTCGTTTCCTTTCACTCTGCGTCTCTCGCCGCATCTTTCCTTAGCTTCCGTCTTGTCTGACAGCTTTCGTTGCGTTCCTTACGCATCTTCTCCCCGATTCTCTGGGATTCCTTTTCGTTCCATTATGGCTGCATCTTTTCTCTCGCACTCCTTCTTCAGAGCCCGGTTTACTTGTGTCCTTTCTTTGCTTACCTTCCGGTGCGCATTCTTCCAAGTCGGATCTTTCCCCTTGCATATACGCTCTGCTGCTGAAGGTTATTCTATCATTTCTTGCTATCTGCTACTCATTCCCCAAGGTTCTGGCAGGACCCGGCTGCTACCCATATTTACTGCTACTCCAAGCTGCATCATCTCCAGTCCGAAATTTAATCCTGAGAATTTACAGGGTTTTTCAGCCAGGAGGCTTTTCCCTATCTTGGGGCTAGCTCCAGGGAGACCACGCTGTTGGGGATCTCCCTACTGACAGTGCGGCATCCCGAGGAGAGCGACCCTATTTACTCCGAAAGAAAAGAAGAGAAACACCAAACCAAAGACCCATAGAAGGAAAAAGAGGAATCCAGAAGGATTCTGACAGCACCATGCTCTACTTCTATTTTCATCCTCAGCTCACGTGATCAGAGACTGTGAATTTGCTCATATGCTATAATTTAATAGTCTTTAATGAAGAACCTTGGCACCCATGGTGTTCCTTCTTTGAAACTTAACAAGGGATGCCTCGGCTTCTTATTTTTTACTATTCTTCACAGCTGACAACCAGTTCTTGGCGGCTTCCAGTCTTTGGGCCTCATTAGGACCCAGGCGGTAAGGGGTTTACGGCGGCATAAACAGCGCCGACCCTTACCGCCTGATTCCGAGGTCCCTTAGCGCCATGGCGGATTTAACACCTGCTTTTAGCAGGTGTTAAAATCCATGGCGCTAAGGGACCATGTTGTTAATTACGCCACCGTAATTTACGGTGGCGTAATTAACGCCTTCCCCACTCCCATTATGCCCTATGGGGCCAAAATGGGAATGGGGAAGGGTAAATGGGGATTGGGGACTTACCGCCCCGCCAACCTCGGAATGGGGCGGTAAGTCCGCCAACCACCATGGCGTAAACGTAGTTTACGCCATGGTGGTAAAGGTACGACCCAGGCGGTAACTTACCGCCTGGGTCGTAATGAGGCCCTTTGACATCAAGCCAGGCAACCTCTTTATTCTTGCTTCAAATTCAAGCCTATTCTTTGCTGCGACACGGATTGCTTCAATCCGTCTTCTTCCATGGAGACTTGCTTACTAAATTGTATCATCGAAAGTCCAGAACTCTATATACATATATGTTGGCAGCACCGCCTGCAGTCTATATACTATGTATAGCAAGACTTAAGAATATTTAGTCTACTTGCGTTACAGCATCTGTACAATTGTAATACAACTTGTTTTCTGCAGTGCTCTTCACACATGCAATCTTTATTCTGCACAAAAAAGCTCGCTCGATTCTTCATCTCAACATCAGCTTCCATATAGTCTACACGTCTTCTCGTTTGACCATCCTTCCCAGTGCGTCACTTTCCTCTTTTTGTGACGTCACCTGCTTCTTCTCTTCACGTCTTCATAATTCTTCAAGCTTTCCTCTCAGGAGACCATCAGTCTGTTGGGAATACTTCTTATAAGGCCTTCTCAACGGATACCTCATTTCAAAGACACTTCGCGGTATAGCTACCATTAATGGCGTTGCACATGTTGCAATTTCCGGTTTCCAACATATAGGCAAAATAGGGGTGGGACTTCCTGTAGAGGCATTTGGCTCCTACTCTACACTGGCTTCTCCAATCTTGTTTTCTCTTCCCCTCACTCAGTGCAATCTCAAGGTCTCTCCAAAAGCCCTACGTCTTCCTCTACAATTGCAGCCCTAATGACTTTAGCTGCAGTTCCTTTTATAGTGGCCAGAAACCCACCCCATGGGTGTGCTTCAAGCTGAGAATGTGCAGCTATGAGCTCCCAGAATCCTACCTTGGTCCATTGTCCAGGTGTTGGGCCTTTCATTTTTCCCTACCCTACCGGATGTTTTTAAAAGTAGGATTTAAAAGCCGGAAGCCATTGCATTTTGGAATTCACAAGTTCGTGTAATGTGTGCAGTAACTTTGTTTGCATGCTGCTTTCACTCGCTTGTGTTACAAATTAAGATTAATGCATTTACATGATCCTTTCCCTTGCTGCAACTGCTTTTGTGGAAGGTTGCTTTGAAAGTGTGAGGACTGCTTTTTCAAAGTGTGCTTTTCTTTCTGAGGCGTTCCCTCGGGCTTCTGTCTATATTCCAGAGGGCATCAGTTATTTTCTGCTGGTCTGGGGCTCCGTGGTCTGGGAAAATCTCATGCACTTAAGCAGGATTTGAAGTCCGGTTCAACAAAGACTTGAAACTGCATTGTAACCACGTGTAAGACGAGAATTCTATCTTCTCTGTAACTTAAACTGATTTATTTACCACACAAATCTTTTCTTAGGCAAGACATGCTTTCTATGGAATGTAGAGCAGGCCCTGTGCCTGTCACTTTCTGTAAGTGTTCCCTTACAGCTTTTTCTCATGCATAGGAGAAGATATTAAACATGAAGTGAAGAAAGTACCTGGCAAAGTGGAGGACAAGTGTGAGGCAAAGAAGGTGCATAAAGGATAGGGCAAGCCGCCAAGAGACGAACACCAACAGAGAGATATCGGAACTCGGAGTCGATACTGACAATCTGCAGCAGGGAAATGCGTTTTGCGCAAATGCAAAAAGCTTTAGCACATGCCCAATTACATCAGCACAAATGCACTCGATCTGTACTAGCACTAATGCAATTGTGCGTGCACAAATGCTATTGGCCGATCTGCAAAATGCAGTTGTGGATTTTGGTAATAATGCCCCAGAAGTAGCGAGTCGAATGGAACTGTTATTGTGAAAAGCTCTGAGTGAACCATAACTCCCTGTTCATAATCACCCATCAGTAAAAAGCAAAGGGGCCCAGAGGCGCTTGACTTGTCGAGAACTGGATGCTGGGACGATCCATCAGGTCTCGTCACTTCTCCCCAGCGGGAAGCCCCTTTCTATGTGACTAGGGAGGCGAGGCGGTAATATGCAGAGGGCCTCATAGGGAGGGACTCCGCTACTGGGGATAGGACATCCACCTGGGGAAAAGCCTCCCTAAAGCCCTGTCACATAACCCCCTACCCTCATGCTCATCCCTTTCCCCCACCATTCATAGTGGAACCATGTATTATTGTAAAGCCATGACTGTGACAAATGTAAAACATACCGGGATTAAGAAGAACATCAGAAGCAAATGGAATAACCATATGCAAAGAGAGCCAGGTAATGTAACGAGGTAGCTCACTGGAGGCATGAAGAGTGCCCAAGAGACTTTCCAAGATGGTGCTGACGTTACACCAGGGCAAAGTCAACAGTATGAAGTATAAAGTAAGAACGGACTAAGGAAATATGATCGTGGAAGCCAGGAGTATCCGAACGAGACCCGTGAAGTTCAAACTCGGAACACTGCAGCGGAATCAGTTGCGTTTCTCCAGGAGGGAGACAAGAAGAACAGGATGGTGCTGGAATGTCCTGGCATCTAGCCAACTCACTTGATGGTGTTGTGACAATAGAAAGGGGGGCCGTCGGGTCCAAAAATGACACAGAGACCACCAGCCTGTGGCAGAGCCACGCAGGAAGCAAGAAGAGGAGGCGAGGCCCTGAAGAACCAAAGCCGTGTCCCCAAGATATTGCAGGTCACAGGAACAGCCAGAAGAGTGGGTGGGGTCCCGGGAAGCGGCCCAACTCAAACAGAATGCATCGGGGGTCATCTCCCTCATCGCAATGGCCAGCCCAATACCAATTACCAAGCAGAGTCAGAGGGCATCGACAGTCATCTCCCACATCACAGTTGTCAGCCCAATATAACTACCCAAACAGAGTCAGAGTGCATCTAGAGTCATCTACCTCGTCACAGTGGTCAGCCCAAAACCACTGCCCAACCAGATTATATTGGGAGCCATCTCCCTCGTTGCAGTGGTCAGCACATTATCACTGCACAAGCAGAGTACATCGGGAACCATCTCCCTCATGGCAGTGGTCAATCCAATACCACTCCTCAAGCAGAGTGCACCAGGAGTCATCTCCCTTGTGCAGTGACTAACCCAATACCACTGCTCTAGCAGAGTACATCTGGAGCCACCTCCCTCTTAGTAATTGTAATAGTGGCAAGGGAACTATTATCGGTCTCCCTGTCTACATGCAAGAGGAACTAGACCCTGGAAATCCCCTGCCCTATGAATGGAAGACCCAGCCATAGTACAAAGTTCACTGTCTTTATTAACAAATCACTGACATGGATTGCAGCATGAGCATTGCAACATTCTGCAAGCGCTCTCGTGTCCAAACACCCCTTGTCCCGTTTTTTTAGCCCATGACATCACAAAAGTGAGGTTACCTCCAAAAACCTAACAGGGGACTGGATTGGTTAGCAAGGTGAACTACATATTCATTCTATAAAGGGGTAGTGTGATTATGCGGCAAGCCATATCTGGTGGCTCCACCTGAGACCACCTCTTTGTGTTGCAAATACAAAGTTATAGGGTAGCGCAAGGTGATTGGCTAGTGCAACATAGTTTAAGTTTAGCTTGGATGGTAGTTAGGAATTGCACAGAAAGGGTCTTCTCAGCCTTGGAGTTTTGGACATTTACCAGGCCAAGTGCAACTATTCAAGGTAGTGGGAACGACCTCGAAGGTGCTGCATGTTCCCAATAAGTTACCATCTCCAATCGCCTAGGACAGGGGTGCACAACTGATTTTGACAGAGGGCCGAAAGTGCCTTACATGAGGACTATAGTGGGCAGAAAAGTAAATGTGGGCGGGGCGGTGGGTGGGGCGGAGGGTGGGGTGGTAGGCGGGGCGGTAGGCGGGGCGTGGCAGGAGGCTTTTTAAACCCCCAATTTGTATTAAATACATGGAAAAAGGATATGTTTTTGAGGGGTAACAATTTTTATTTGCATTTCAAACTTACATTGTGTACTACACATTTTCCATTGTTATAATTTATTTCTATTTAGTTATTGTATCTCGTCTGTTTAATTAACTTATATATATTTTATTGACCCTAGATTGGACATTCCGTTATTTTGGATTGCTATAGTTTGCTGTTTGGGTTTCCCAAGAGGAGTATGGCCTTCGTTGAGTCAGGTTTCCTCAAAAAGCAAAGATGTACATCTCCTAACTGTGCCTGTTTTAGCTTTATTATTGGGTTCACTCTTGGAGTGCAACACTATGCCCCATGGCTCCCACCCCCAACCAAACACTATGCCCCATGGCTCCCTCAACCCCCAACCAAACACTATGCCCCATGGCCCCACCCCTCAACCAAACACTATGCCCCATGGCCCCTCACCCCCAATCAAACACTATGGCCCATGGCTCCCTCAACCCCCAACTAAACACTATGCCCCATGGCCCCCACCCCTCAATCAAACACTATGCCCCATGGTACCCTCACCCCCAACCAAACCCTATGCCCCATGGCACCCTCACCCCCAACCAAACATTATGCCCCATGGCACCCTCACCCCCAACCAAACATTATGCCCCATGGCACCCTCACCCCCAACCAAACACTATGCCCCATGGCACCCTCAACCAAACACTTTGCCCCATGGCCCCCATCCCTCAACCAAACACTATGCCCCATGGCACCCCCACCCCTCAACCAAACACTATGCCCCATGGCACCCTCACCCCCTACCAAACACTATGACCCATGGCACCATCAACCCCAACCAAACACTATGCCCCATGGCCCCCTCACCCCCAACCAAACACTATGCCCCATGGCTCCCTCAACCCCAACCAAACACTATGCCCCATGGCTCCCTCAACCCCCAACCAAACACTATGGCCCATGGCCCCCACACCTCAACCAAACACTATGCCCCATGGCACCCTCACCCCCAACCAAACACTATGCCCCATGGCACCCTCAACCAAACACTTTGCCCCATGGCCCCCATCCCTCAACCAAACACTATGCCCCATGGCACCCCCACCCCTCAACCAAACACTATGCCCCATGGCACCCTCACCCCCTACCAAACACTATGACCCATGGCACCATCAACCCCAACCAAACACTATGCCCCATGGCCCCCTCACCCCCAACCAAACACTATGCCCCATGGCTCCCTCAACCCCAACCAAACACTATGCCCCATGGCTCCCTCAACCCCCAACCAAACACTATGGCCCATGGCCCCCACACCTCAACCAAACACTATGCCCCATGGCACCCTCAACCCCAACCAAACACTATGCCCCATGGCATACTCAGCACACACAAACCATCACCCATACAGACCTGAACTCCCCACCCCCCAACTCCAAACCCCCCGCACCCAACTCAGCACACACAAACATGCACCCATACAGACCCGAACCCCCCAACCCCCAAATCATCACACACTCTCAAGCATGCACCCTTACAGACCCGAACCCCCCACCCCCCAACTCAGCACACACACAAACATGGACCCATACACACCTGAACCCCCCACCCCCCAACTCTGAACTCCCCACCCCCCAAATCAGCACACACAAACCAGCACCCATACAGACCCGAACCCCCCACACCCCCAACTCCAAACCCCCACCCCCCAACTCAGCACACACACAAACATGCACCCATACACACCCGAAACCCCCACCCCCCAAATCAGCACACACTCAAGCATGCACCCATACAGACCCGAACCCCCACACCCCCAACTGAGCACACACACAAACATGCACCCATACAGACCCGAACCCCCCACCCCCCAACTGAGCACACACACAAACATGCACCCATACAGACCCGAACCCCCCACCCCCCAAATCAGCACACTCTCAAACAAGCACCCATACAGACCCAAACCCCCCACCCCCCAACTGAGCACACTCTCAAACATGCACCCATACAGACCAGCACCCCGACCCCCCAAATCAGCATACAAACTAGCAAGCATGCACACATACAGACCCTGCATCTCAACATACAACGCACATACACACCAAAAACATTCCAATCCAAACATTCATACACATCCGACACCCCCCCACCCCCGCATCTCAACATACACACAAAAAACATTAAAATCCATTCATACACATCCGACACCCCCCCACCCCCGCATCTCAACATACACACAAAAAACATTCAAATACAAACATTCATACACATCTGACACCCCCACACCCCGCATCTCAACATACACACAAAAAACATTAAAATCCATTCATACACATCCGACACCCCCCCACCCCGCATCTCAACATACACACAAAAAACATTAAAATCCAAACATTCATAGACATCCGACATCCCCCCACCCCCGCATCTCAACATACACACAAAAAACATTAAAATCCAAACATTCATACACATCCGACACCCCCCACCCTGCATCACAACATACACACAAAAAACATTAAAATCCAAACATTCATACACATCCGACACCCCCCACCCTGCATCTCAACATACACACAAAAAACATTAAAATCCAAACAATCATACACATCCGACACCCCGCCCACCCCCGCATCTCAACATACACACAAAAAACATTAAAATACAAACATTCATACACATCCGACACCCCCCACCCCCGCATCTCAACATACACACAAAAAACCTTCAAATCCAAACAATCATACACATCCGACACCCCGCCCCCACCCCCACCCCCCAACTTACACACACAAACATACAGCAAAACAGATCCAACACACAAACACAAACAGACCACTTACCGGAGACGTGCTGGAAGGCAGGTAAGCTGGAAGTCGCTGGAATCGTACTACGGCTGGTGTGGTCCAAGGCTAAAATGCCTTCCGGCATCAAGCCTTATGGACCACGCCAGCCGTAGTGCTGGCCCTCCATTGGTGCAGCACACACGCACTATGTGGCTTGTAGGAGCGACGTGGTGCGTGTGTGCTGAGCCAATGACAGCCAGTGTTTTGTACGGCCCGGAAGACAACAAAGACTTTCCTAATGGAGGGCGGCCCGCAAGCAGCATCGGCCGCCCACCATTAGGAAAGTGTTGTGCCTCGCGGGCCGTACAAAACAGCATGGCGGGCCGTATGTTGTGCACCCATGGCCTAGGCCTTGAGACAGAACATTCGGCTTTTAACCTGCATTTCTTTTGTATCCTCCTGCCTTTGATCAATGGAAACAGCCTTCTCAGTCTGGCTCAAATTAATATGCTCTGTCTTGTAGGTGCAGATCACGTGTGTAGGGATCACAAAATGGAGTTCTCTTGCTTGCATTTATGCAGATTTTTGACTTTTGTTCCCTGTAGGTGTCCTCACTTTTCTGTTAACGTGAATCCTAACTTCTTTCAATGTACTTGGCAATTCTGTGCACAGTGTCCACGCTGTAAACCTGGTCTGCATGCTTCAGCAGTATCAACCTATAAGCTTTTCTCTGTGTTCTTGAGTTCATCCTGCTTTGCACATTCACTCCAATGTACCTATGGTTAAGCGTCAGCAAACAGTTCACATGTATTCTTATGCATTTTATGGTTCCTGCATAGCAAAAGCTATACGTGTGTCAGTCCTCTAACTATGTGAGTCATAAGCATATTCAGCAATAAAGGTAAATGTCTACGTAACTTTGTGCAGGGATGTCTATGTGGCTCTTATCTGATGTATCTATGTCATGATGTCAGTTGTGACGTCATCAGAGTTCTTCGATTTTGCAGTCAGTCAACTTGTTCAATTGATGACAGCTGTATCTCTTCAATACTGTCATCTGGGTATGGTCTGAACGGTTAACTGGGTGAGTAGCACTTCTCACACCTGCGATCCATCAATGATGGGGATGAAGGGCCCAGAAGAGATGTGCATCTCTCGTTTCTCTGTCACAAGGCTGAGAGTGGGATAGGTGCAATGAGGGCCACATTGGGGTCTCCCTCTTCAATCCCCCTCTGGTCAACAAGTCAACCACACTTCCTTGGCAACCTTCTCGATTCACGTGCAGCATTGGAATCCATGCTTTCATCACTCCTCCCAGATGTTCATGGTATCTCACTTGCTTGTCTAAGCTCCAGGTCATGAAGCAGCAATCCTCATCGGGTATGCACCACACCCATATTCCCCAATAGTTGTGTGGATCCGGGGGAAGGAGAATCTTGTACCTAGCGGGAACAGAGGACACTGCTTCAGGTGTGATTGCAACACACTGAGAGTCTGTGTCTCTTCATCAACTTTCATCTCTACGTCCAGTAATATTTTCATCCTTACCGTCTTTTCAGTGGTTTTCCTGCACTGCGCTATAGCCACTCTGATAATGCAGAAGGCAAATAATACTAGTACTAAAGCTTCTATCAGCACTTTCAGTCCACTAGCCATCCATGATGGTATCCAGGAAAAGATGTACCTCAGCTAATCTTCATCGTCTTCTATTCGGTTTGTCAGTCCCTCAATTTTAACGTCCAGGTCTGATTAATTGTATGATCGCCTCTGTTAGTGTCCCATTCTAACCATTGTGGGAAGCCACATACGTGCAGGAAGAAGACCCGATCTTGGTGTAAACACCTCCTGCCATAGCCGTGAAGAGATCCAGAATGTATCTTTTCTGGAGAATCATAAATCTGACAGCTCTCAACTCTTCGTTGTTAGCAGTAAATTCATTGATGGTTGAGTTTATCATCGGCAACAGTTCCCATCTGGTGATCTGGAGCCATCTGGTGTTCAAATAGGCCTGAACTCCTGGAACGACTGACGCACAGAACATCTCTGCCATGCGAAAAAGCTGTCTTCTGGAGGTATCGCGTCTAGTGCATCTTCCATTTTTGTTGACACATAGGAACATCTCTTTACTCTTACTAGCTCCACAGACTTTTTCTTCCTTTGGTGTGCATTCATTTTGGGGAATCCATCTGCTTATATGTCTTTTTGAGGCACTACCATGGCTGGTGTGTTCAGTTGTATCAGAGAGCATACCCCTCCCCAGTCTGATGGTAATTGCATGTATGTCTCGGATCCGCAGGTCGAGTAGTGATCCATTAGCAATGCGGTACCGACCCTCAAGCCTGGTTTCTTCGATATTCATTTGCACACTTTGTTCTCTCCAACCTTTATTGGACAATCATTCTGGAAACACAAGGAAGCATTTTTAAGTGGTCTGATTGGCATGGGCCCTGCTTCTTTCTCTACCCAGGTGAGCAGTGTTACACTTGCTGCCCACTCCTTGAGGAAATCTTCATTTTCCTTTTGCACAACTTCTACTACAACTGTCAGGAGTGCATGTGCTTTGCACCCTACAATTCCTTCCTTTCATCCTTCTCCTGTGAATATTTGTCAATATACTAGTAGCTGAGGCCAATCCCAATATCCTGGAATTCCCCCTGTCTCTCTTGCTCCTGTCTTTGGGCATTGCAACTCCTTTTGTGTCACTATTCTAGCTTCTCCTTTGTTTGGGCCATCAGGAACATACACTATTGTTTTGTCAGTGCTCCAATAGTCATCTATCATTTCCTAAATCTTCATATGGCTATCTTCATACATTGACGTCTTCTGTGACATCCACCTTAGTGTGGCCCTCCTTCCTTGGAATCAGCCTCTGGTTGTGCAGAGCGACAGGTGCATAAGTCATAGTGCTCTGTCTGTTGGTATTTCTGTTGCTATGAATGTTCTGGAAGTACTCAGGACATAGTGTATGAGAGAGCACACAGATCAGCTCTCCTTCGTTGTCTTTCTCCCGACCTTGGCCATGTGCTGATACCATATGTTGTTAGACACGAGGGCCGAATCAGCTAGGTATGAGTTTACATGCGCAATATCTATATCTGTGCTTCGCTTGAGTTTTCTTACTTCTCGGGCCATGCTGGTAACCCGCCCAGATATGGCTTCTGTTACATCATGTTCCAAATGTTGGTCTTTTTGGCAGGTAGGTTTTGCCGTTTTGTGTTCATTAGACCTTCCAAGATGGTCGTAGGCCCTTCTTGTTATTCCTTGAGCAACGGTTCAGTTTCTACATGTTCATTCCCAATGTTGCCGGCTGGTCATGTGACCGCATATATGGGCCCGAGAGTATTGGCTCAGTGCGTCGCTACTCCTAGTCCATACACTTCGTAAGTTATCGCCAGCTAGGGATATTTTTTGTTTCCTGTCTCATATCATCTGTCTGACCTCTCTTTCTTTATGGGCTTCAGGTTCGACTGATCCCGGCTTCGAAACTTCCCTGACTCCGCCCCCCGAGATTCTCCCACTTTGCTCTTCAGAAATCTCTTTCCGGCTCGTACTACTGTTCCGCTTGTGACCTGCTCACAAAGACCATTCTTCGATACCTACACGATTCCATCCTTACGGTACCAAGTATTCTTTCTCTTACGAGACCCCACAATCATTTTGACTCTATTAGACTAACCATCTCACCCCTTGTTTAGGAACCATTTCCTCTTCCCGCAGCCATCAGTACCACAGGAGGTAGAAAGTCTAATAGATCTATGTTAAGATCCGAGGAGCTGATCTTAGGTGGGTGGTTTTTTCTATCTGTGGTACCGTCCTGCTTGCTTACCTAAACACCCTTCTTACCTGTCCTTTCTCGTACGCAGAGCACCTTCCCAGCAGAAATCGGAACTCTGCTACTGAAGGCAAACTCCGGCTGTACTCCCGCTCCTGAAGATACAGATACATCAGACTTTCCACGTCGCTGCACAGGATTTTTTCCCCCTAGAGTGCTGTCCCCTCTTCTCCTGGTGATTCTACCCAGGCAAAGGGTGACAGGGCTTGTGGGGGAATTCTTGCATTCATCCTTAAAACAACTACCATCCAGGTCGCTGCTGTCTATCCAGGTTAATGAAATTCAGAGTTGATTTACAAAAATTGGTGTTTATTTAACATTTTACCTCTATAATCATAACAGTTAGCTCCCGGACATTTGGCAGTGACTATGGAACAACAAATGCAGCAACTTATGGCTGCCATGCAGTCCATCCCCCTGGAACTACAAATTCTCAAACAAAAAAAGGCACAGCTCCGACAACAGGTAGCTCGTGTAGTTCCTGAAACCGCCCCCTCAACTTTGCCTTCTGGCAAATTCGACGGGGATCCTCATAAATTGAAAGAGTTTCTAGATAGTTGTACCGTGCAATTTACATCCAGGCCACAATATTTTCCTACAGATAAGGACAAGGTAGGGTTCTTAATCTCACACCTTTCTGGCCCCGCATTAGCCTGGGCTACCCCATTTGTTACTTCTGGGAACGCAATTCTGGAGTCTTATCCAGCCTTTGTGAACAGCCAAACGCCTATGTTCAATAGACAAGAAATATCTGTAGCCTCTCAGGAACATCTCCTTGATCTCAGACAAGGAAACAAGGACCTCCTGACTTATATTACCCAGTTCAAACAGCTGTCTTCGGAAACCAATTGGGCAGATGACGCCCTTCTCACTTTGTTCCGAAAGAGTCTCACGGAAGAACTGAAGGATGAGGTGTCCATAGTCCCTCGTCCAGCCAATTTAGTGGACATGATCACAATAACCATGCAGATGGAGTACCGCCTCCAGGAGAGATTGGTAGAACGGAAAAAGGGGAAGGTTTTCCGTTCCCACTCTGAAAATTACCCAACAATTAGCAAACCACTGCTGGTAGATGAACCCATGCAGATTGGGGCTACCCGAGGACCATTACCGGCAAATGAAAAAGAACAATGCAAATCGTTAAGGTTATGTATGTACTGCGGTTCCTCCGCTCATGTCTTACGAGATTGCGCAACTGTTCCTCCTCGAAGATCAGGTTCACAAGTTTCGGGAAACTCCAGAACCCAGTCGTAAGAGGAAACACGGCTAGGGTAAACAAACACGGTTCCTCACATCTGGTAGACATGTCTCATGCTTCTCCCCCCAACAGATCTTTCCATGGTTGTGTTGTCTCTTACTTTTGTGTTCAAAGACCGGGTGATTCAAAAGGTCCCGGCTTTAGTTGATTGTGGAGCAGCCGGGAATTTCATTGACGATAAATGGGCTGAAGGCAATAGTATTGCCCTTATCTCCAAGTTTTGCATAACGCCTACTTAAGGGGTCGATGGCAGTCCTCTAAATTCAGGGCCGATATGCGAACAACCCAAACCCATTACATGCATGATTGCCTCACATAAGGAAACCCTCACATTTGAGTTTATTGAGGCTGCCCATTTTCCCATTATTTTGGGCTTACCCTGGTTACGACTACACAACATGTTTATAAACTGGTCTGCGGGCACCCTTTTTCTAGGATATGAATACTGTGTGGCTCACTGCTTATCTCACGAATCGGTAGGAATTCAGGATCCCTCACAAGTTCCTAGCCATACTCCTATAATGACGTTTGCACAGATAGGGAATATCCCTGAGTGTTACAAGCAATATCTTTCGGTATTCTCCACGCCTCAGTTTCCTACCTTACCTCCTCATCGGAGGGATGATTGTCATATTGAATTACTCCCTGACAAGCCAGTCCCATTTGGACGCATGTACATGCTAACCCAGCGAGAGAAGACCGTTCTCAAGCAGTACCTACACAGCAATTTACAAAATGGCCTTATTACCGAGTCAACCTCCCCAGCGGGAGCCTCCCTGTTTTTTATTCCAAAGAAAGACACGGAGGAGCTCGGACCCTGTATTGACTATAGAGGCCTTAATAAGATCACGGTTATCGACAAATACCTGATGCCTCTGATTCCCGATATTCTTGAGGCAGTTCAAGGGGCTACCATTTATTCCAAGTTAGATCTCTGAGGGGCTTATCACCTTATTCGAATAGCTCCTGGGGATGAGTGGAAGACGGCCTTCCGAACACCGTTTGGGCACTATGAATATCATGTAATGCCTTTCAGCCTCTCCAATGCTCCAGCTATATTCCATAGGTTAATGGATCACCTATTTACGGATGTTCTATTAAAACTTTGTTGTTATCTACCTAGATGACATTCTTGTATTTTCTCAAACAAAGCTGAACACATCTGTCATGTAGCACTAGTCCTGGACTGTCTTCAATCAAATCGATTGTATTGCAAGGCTGAAAAATGCGAATTCCATAAAACTCAGGTTAATTATCTTGGTTTCGTTCTCTCTGCTCAAGGAGTGTCTATGGACCCAAGGAAAGTATTGGCGGTATTGGAATGGCCATCCCCATCGAATGTTAAAGAGATACAACGATTCCTTGGCTTTGCTAACTTTTACCGCAAATTCATACCATGTTTTTAAGACATCATTCTCCCCATCACCAGATTATTAAAAAAGGAGGTGCGTTTTTTTCTTGGGATTCAAAAGCTGAATAGGCCTTTAATACTTTGAAAAGTTTGTTTATCTCTGCTCCAATTCTGTCCACCCTTGACCAGTCCAAGCAATGTATTTTAGAAACAGACGCTTCACACTATGCCTTGGGGACTGTTCTCCTACAAAAATCAAATCAAGGTGTGGAGTCCCTAATGCCTATTTGTCCAAGACCCTTAATCCATCTGAAGTAAACTATTCGGTCCTCGAAAAGGAATGACTTGCTATCAAAAGATCTTTTGAAGAATGGAGACATTTATTGTTGGGGTCTCCGTACCCTATTGAAGTCCGTACTGATCATCAGAACTTGAAAGTTCTTCAACATGCGCAAACCACCAACAGCCGCCAGTCGCGCTGGGCACATTTCTTTCTCCCTTACCGAATTCTGTTCACCTTTCTACCTGGACGTCAGAATCTGAGAGCAGATGCCCTTTCCCGGAAGGATCACCCTGCAGCTAAATTCAGTCCTGAAAGTCTGTTTCCCAGGCTCAATTTGTACCCATCATAACTGATTTTCTTCAGACACTTAAGCAAGCCACTGTTCAGCACTTACCGTTCTGCGAAGATTTTGAACGTACTTACCATCTCACAAGAGACAGCAGATTCTTCTTTCATGGTGAACAAGTGCTCATGCCTTCTGCTGCCCTTCAGAATGAGGTACTTTATATGTGTCATGATTCCAGAGCTGCTGGTCATCGGGATATCATTCTACTTTAGAACATGTCAAGTGTCATTTCTGGTGGCCAAGGCTCCACAGTGACGTGCAAGAATACGTGGCTGCTTGTGTTACGTGTCTGCAATCCAAAACACCTTGACAGCCTCCTTTGGGACTACTCACCCGGATGCCTATTCCTGAAAGACCCTGGCAGCTGATTTCTATGGATTTTATAGCTGATCTCCCTCCTTCCACTCATCAAACTACAATAATGGTAACAATAGACTATTTCACGAAAATGGCCCATTTTACACCTTTGCCCAAACTCCCCAATGCAGATCAGATGGCTCGAATCTTCATTTCAGACATTTTCTCTCGTCATGGGTTACCAGATACCATTGTGTTGGACAAGGGTCCCCAGTACACCTCTCTCTTTTGGCAGAAAATGTGCACCCTTTTTGGGAATCGGAAGAGCACTAAGCTCTGGGTACCATCTGCAGATTAATGGACAAACTGAGCATTTAAATCAGACATTAGAATGCTATCTGCGCTTTTTCATATCTGCCGCATAACATAACTGGGTTGAACTCCTGCCATTGGCAGAATTCGCTTTTAATAACGCCATTCATTCAGCCTTAAAGACTAGTCCTTTCGACTGCACGTATGCTTACCACCCAGCCTTTGTTCCTACTATATCACCACCTTCCTCCCATTGCCCGGGGGTTGACCGTCTCCTTGCAGACATCCAACGAGGACATCGTGTCACCCGACTGGCCCTTCAGTCTGCTCAAGATCGGCTAAGGTCACTGCTGACCGTCATCGAAGGTCTGCACCGACGATAGCTGTGGGGGACTATGTATGGTTATCTTCTCGATTTCTTACTCGTCACTTGGTTCCTTCTAAGTTATCTCCCTGGTTTTTTGGACCTTTCAAGGTATTATCTCTGGTAGGGGTTGCAGCTGTCAGACTTTTGCTACCCCCGTCATGGTCTCGGATTCATCCTGTGTTCCTTCTCTCCCAGATCAAGATGGGAGTGCCCGATCGGTTTCAACGATCTACTGTTGTTCACCATCCTCCGCCTCCATGGCAACGGGCCGGAATTTGACGTAGCCGGCATCTGTGACTCCCACTACCACAGGGGTCGTCTTCAATTCCTGATTGACTGGAAAGGGTTCGCTCATGCAGACAAGTCCTGGGAGCCAGCTTCAAGGGTTCACGCGCCTCGTTTGGTGAACAGGTTTTACCGACTTCATCCAAGGAAGCCGGGTTCCCCGCCTTTACGGAGGGGGAATATTGTTACATCATGTTACAAACATTGGTCTTTTTGGCATCACGGTAGGTTTTGCCGTTCTGTGTTCATTAGACCTTCCAAGATGGTTGTAGGCCCTTCTTGTTATTCCTTGAGCAACGGTTCAGTTTCTACATGTTAATTCCGAACGTTGCTGGATGGTCATGTGACTGCAAATATGGGCCCGAGAGTATTGGCTCAGTGCGTCGCTACTCCTAGTCCAGACGCTTCGTAAGTTATCGCCATCTAGGGATATCTATTGTTTCCTGTCTCTTATCATCTGTCTGACCTCTCTTTCTTTATGGGCTTCAGGTTCGACTGTTCCCGGCTTCGAAACTTCTCTGACTCTGCCCCACGAGATTCTCCCACTTTGCTCTTTGGAACTCTGTTTCCGGCTTGTACTACTGTTCCGCTTGGGACCTGCTCACAAAGACCATTCTTTGATACCTACACGATTCCATCCTTACGGTACCAAGTATTCTTTCTCTTATGAGACCCCGCAATTATTTTGACTCTATGAGACTAACCATCTCACCCCTTGCTTAGGAACCATTTCCTCTTCCCGCAGCCATCAGTACCACAGGAGGTAAAAAGTCTAATAGATCTACATTAAGACCCCAGGAGCTGATGCTAGGTGGGTGGTTTTTTTTCTTTCTGGGGTACCGTCCTGCTTGCTTTCCCAAATACCCTTGTTAACTGTCCTTTCTCGTTCGCAGAGCGCCTTCCCCGCAGAAATCAGAACTCTGCTACTGAAGGCAAACTCCGGCTGTACTCCCGCTCCTGAAGACACAGATACATCGGACTTTCCACGTTGCTGCACAGGGTTTTCTCCCCCTAGAGGGTTCCCCTGGGAGTGCTGTCCCCTCTTCTCCTGGTGATTCTACCCAGGCAGAGGGTGACAGGGCGTGTGGGGGAATTCTTACATTCATCCTTAAAACAACTACCATCCAGGTCACTGCTGTCTATCCAGGTTAGTGAAATTCAGAGTTGATTTACATGAATTGGTGTTTATTTAATATTTTACCACTAGAATCATAACAGCTTCAGTAAGAGCAGGAATTGGAGTTGTGTTAACAAGCACCAAAGTGTGTGCATAAGACAATAGAACCTATTGTAGTGCAAAGAGGGTACAGAAATATAGACAGCAGGCAGAAAAAATGCTCAACACAATAGATCTCACTGCAGCTTCCATGATTTGTAATGCTGAATGCCTTTTATATTGCCCATAGAGTCCATGAGGCCACATGGAGCCTGGGCCCGAGTTCAGTGGGTGGCTAGGTGACCAGTGCATGGAGCAGTCAGGGACATCAGCAGGGGAGAGGAAGAGAGAAAGAGAAGCAAAAAAGAAGGTCTTGAGTTGCTCCCAGAGGTGGTTCTGCTTAGGTTTGAGACAGGGAGGTTGTTCCAGAGAGAGGCCCTAGCCGAGGAAAGAGATCTACCCCCCACTCTTTGCTTGGAGAGGCAGCTCACCCCCAGAGTCGGAGGTGGATGAGGGTAGAGCTTGATAAGGAAGATCTTTATTAGGAGAAAGTTGGAGCTAGTGCAGTCCCAGGCCCCAGAAAGCCTTGTGGGTGATGCAAAGGGTCTTGAACTTGATCCTTACAGCCACAGGGAGCCAGTGAAGAGATTTCAGAGCTGGAGAGATACAATCACTGGGCGTGAGGCCAAGGACAAGTCTCACAATAGTCCAGCCTAGAGATGATCAGGGCTCTGGAGACACTAAGCTTCTGGCTGGAAAGTGAAAAAAGGCAGAATACCTATGACGAGGTGTAGCAGAAAGTGTGACTTCTTAGAGACATCAGAGATGTGAGGAGAGAAGGAGAGGGTGGAGTTGAGGATGACACCCATGTTCTTAGCCTTACATGAAGGAGCAGGAGAGGGCCTATGGTGGATGGCCAGAGAGAGAAGGGGAAAGAGGCAGCAGGTGTCCTGATGAGGCAGATCTCAGTCTTACTGGCATTAAAATAGAGATCATTGACAGCACACCATTCCTGAATTGCGGCCAGACGGTCTGGAATGAGAGAAGGAACAGAGGTGGCTGGGGGGAGCCTGAAAGAGAGCTGGGTGTCATCCGCATTACATTGAAAGTGAGAGCAGTGTACAGGGGGTCATCCCATCAAGCTTTCTGAGATCTGTGGACTCTTACACTGGAGACAGGAATAAAGGGAGAACAGACGCCCACACACATGTTCACAGTCATCTTTAACCTTTAATACAGGTTCAAAAAGACACACTGGAAGGCACACATAGCTGCTTCAAACAGCTTGCTTATATAGTCTTTTCAGAATGATGCAATACTTCATACAAATCACTCCCCTATCAGGGCATCTCCCTGATAGGTCCTTTCAGTCAGAGAAAAGCCCTCCCTATCTTTGATTGGTTGACTTATCTGTCACTCACCAAGCTCACATTAGCTCATCTTTGGCAGACACCAGTTGACTGCCACATAGACTCATAAGCTTATACTAGACTCAGCTAAATATAATTACTTATCCTTCACCTCCTGCCAAGAACCAATGCTTATCTGCTTCTGAAGGTCCTGGCAAATTTAATTGGCAGCTCATACCATGAAAAACTTTATGAGCTCATTTTATTTGTTGCCAAGTAAGCAGCTGTTCTGTCTAATTGGTAGCTTGCCCATGCCCTTATATGATCTACTATCAATCATGTCTGCTTTTCTTGCCAAAAAATTCTAAATATATTATAGCAGACATTCTTATCTCACATTGAAATGCTGCCAAATAATATTCATCATCTGTATGAGTCAGGATTCTAACACCTGGTCTCACGATGCATTTTGGATTTGGAATCCATTTTAGAACAAATCTCAGTCTATTCAGCCTAGATGTTCAGCTACCAACGGTGAGTTGTTATTTACTTTTGAGCACAACTCAATTTCTATCCAGTTTCCAGAATATATTTTTACATATCCATGATGTGTGAATAATACCTGAGGCACCCTTCACTTCCTTGGTCATTATGACCCCAAAATATATGTTGCCCAATATGCACTTGTTGCCTTCAAAAAGCACTATAATTCTAATTTATGCAAACTTGGGACCATTGATCAGCCTATCATGTTATCTGTATTCAGTTTGAGTGGGGAGGGAGGTCTAGTACCTCCTATACAGCAGAATGTAGCGATGTGGGGGGCAAAAAGTGCCAGGTAGGGGTTGAAAAGTCAGGGAGAAAGGTTAGACCCCTGGGGAACACCACAAGTAAAGAGAGAGATAGAAGAGAGGAAAGACCCCAGTTGGACCTGGGACGGTCGGCCATTGAGAAAGAAGGTCAACCAGGCCAGAGCCTATCCATTGATGCCCAGGTTTTCACTGAGGCGATTGAGCAGGATGGCATTGTTGACTGTATCAAAAGCACAGGATAGTTTGAGGAGCATGAGGACAGAAGGAAGATTAGAATCAAGATTGGGGAGCAGGTCTTCCCAGATGTTCAAGAGAGCAGTTTCTGTGCTTCTGGCAGCTCTGAAGCCAGACTGGTGGTCGTGGAGACAACCAACAGATCCGGTATGCAGATTAAGCTGGGAGATGGACAGTTTTTCCAGGAGTTTGCCCAGGAAAGGCGTGATGGAGATCAGGCGATAGTTAGCCAGAGAGGAAGGATTGGCAGAGGGTTTCTTAGGAAGGTGGGGCACAAGGGAGTGCTTAAGGAGGGAGAGGAAAGTTCCAGTTGCAAAAGAGTGATTGCAGAAATCGGCCAAGGCTGGAGCAAGTGTATCAATGTGGTCCTTGATGGTTCTGGTGTCACAGATTTCCCCCCTTCTCACCTGTCTATGTTGCCTGGTGTTCTCTTTAGGTGGAGTCTTCTTTCGTATGGTTCGGGACTTAAATAAGCCCGCTCGGCCGTCCTCGGCTTCCAGATTACGTTCAGCTTCGATGTCCAGGATCACTGTAAACTCCGGGATTATTCAAGAAGGAGTAGGGGGCAAGCGGAAGCGACGCGGGGATTCCGGGAAGTTAGGAAAGAGGGAGGAAGTCGGGAGAAGGGAATACAGGAGCCAGGGGATAGCAAGTAGCACTAGAGAAGGTTCGGAGCACACGTCCGATCACAGCTAGTAGCAGCGTTGAGACGCACGGGGCCGCAGGGGTGTGGCTTCTTTATAGAGGACACTGCGTAGAACGTGAAGACTGGCGAGCAGCGTTCTGATCTTGCCGCCATGTTGGTAGTATTATGGAGTATAAGGCCCAACGTGTCAGGGACCAGGAGGCCCAGAAGGGGCGAGTTCGATGGTTCATGACATATGGATGAGCAGGGGAGAACCTGCTTTGACCAGACTTAAATAGATCGGACTTGTCTAGAAACATTGTCAGGGGTGAACAGGGGAAAGAAGGAGAAAGGAAGAGGAGAAGCAACCGAAGACAGGCCACGGGTGGTATAGGAGGAGGAAGAGAGAGTAGATAGGATGTCTCATTTTTGGTGGTGAAATGAGAGGCCAGGGTCGTGCAAAGGGCATGGGAGGGGATAGGAGAGGTAGAGGCTGCAATGGGATTGGCCAGCTCCTTGCAGTTTTTTAAAAGTTCAGCCTAGTTGGTAGATACCGCAGAGACACAAGCTTGGATGAAGGCTCTCTTCTTAGAGAGGACAGAGAGTCTGTAATGCCTTTGGAGCAGGCGGCAGGCCAGTTTGTCCGAGGGTGCGTGTGATGCCCTCCACTTACTCTCAGCTGTCCTGCAGTTGCGTTTAAGGGTGGCGACGTCTGAGTCATACCAAGAGTTGCACTTGGATGTGGACTTCAAATGGATCCCAATGACAATGGCAAGGACGTCAAGGGTATTAGAGATAGAGGGATGTAGGTTAGAAAGGGCTGTGTCAGAGGTGAGTCAGCCAAAGGTGTAGGAGTAGGAGAGAAAGTAGCAGCAGAAGCCTCAATTGACACACGCTTCATGGGCCGGATGACCGAGAAGGTAGGTGGCAGTGGTGGGATCGGCTTGACCTGAGGGGTAGAGAGAGAGAGGTGGGAGGAGCGGAGAAAGTGGTCACTCCAATTTACAGGAGTGGTGAGAGAGTTCAAGAGGGGGAGGTCCAAAGAGATCAGAACATCCAGAGTGTGCCCTGCAGAATGAGTCAGCCCATAGGGATGAATAGAGAGAGAGAGAGTTGCCGAAGTTGCGAAAGAGCCTTGAAGAGGGGCCAGTAGCATCCAGGTGGAACTTCACGTCTCTGAGGAGGAGATGTTGAGAGGAAGAGACAAGGAGGGAGCAGGAGAGGTCAGTCCACTCAGAGAGGAAGAGGGAAACCTGGACAGGTGGCCTGTAGATAGTGGCCACAGTGTGAGAAACGCCAGGAGAGACAGAGAGCCTGCAGACCAAGTATTCAAAGGAGGAGCAGTCCTGCATTGTAATGACAGATTCAGGGATCCACTTCAGGAAAATCAAGGCTACACCCCCAGTTGGTTCTGGGTTTGGAGATGATCTTGTAGCCATCAGGGAGGAGGGTGTGACTTGTTACAGAGCTTGATGCCAACCAGGTCTTGGTGAGACCTACTACATCCAACTCAAGCTGTTCCAGGATTCGGCAGATGTCAGAGGAGTTTTTGATAGAAGAGCGTGAGTTGAGAGTAGCGATGTGGAACAGGTTGCCACCTTTGAAGGACTTCCATGGAGGGGTGGAGGCCAGAGGAACGCCCTGCGGAGGTGTTGGAGGTGCCCGAGTATGGTCAGAGGAGGAAGGAAGAGAAGGCAGGGTAGTCAGAATGAAGATGAGAGTGCCAGAGAGGTGGTGGTGGAAGGAGGCAGCAGGGCCAGAGAGTAAGTAGGGATGGGAGGAGAAGAAAGGAAGTTGATAAGACACAGGGCTACAAGCTGCAGGAAAGCTGAATCTGCTGATATAAATAGAAGGTGGTAGCAGCATTGAAATCTCGTGCCCGCGCTCATGTTTGGGAGGAGAGCTCAAAGTTATGTCAAGCAATGGCAGTATGAGTATTCCTGACCGTGTGGCGTCTATATCAGTGGAGTGAAGATCACACCGTGTTCAGGCTATGGTGCACAATAGTATTGGAAGTCATACTCAGCCTTTGCCAGTAGCTATTATTGATCTCTCTAGTAATAATTTGGAAGATAGATCAAGATGTTGAATATCTTGGTAATATGATGGAGAAGTCCTTTATTGTAGCATCTTCCACTCCAAGAGTACATATGGACATATCTCCTCAACTAAGAGGGCTGCCACTTGAAGAATCGCTCCCTCCAGTGCTTGAATGTCAACTGGAACAATCACATTGAAATGTGATGTGCTGTGTGACAATGTAGTATCAGGTCACGGTAAAAATTGTGACATGAATGGTGGAGGTATGATAAAGACAGTACATGACCCCAGTTTAAGTATGAACATAAGCATAAATGATAATAATATGACTTCGAGTAACATGTTTAATGCTTTCGAGAACTTACTGACCACCTGGGTAACAAAATGCGATGCCTTGAAACTAAGTTGGATATTCAATCTTTGCTCATAAACAAGAGTTTAAATGTTGGTCGCAAATCAGTGTGTGAACGTGGGATGAGTATTTCACCTACTAAATTAGTCGCCTAGGATAACATAGACCAACATGTAGAGGTCAAGAAGTCTTTGCAGAATCATGATAAGGTTGTGTCATTAAAAGCAACAAATCGAAACATAACACATTTTAAGCGACCACCTAGACCGATTAACCATGTCTTCATGTATAGTAACAGGGTCAAATTGAGAAAATCTATAGAGAATACTAAGAGGATTGTGAATATGCCTGTGATAATAGAGGAAGAGCTGCAGTCTAAGCCAGTGCAGAAAATAATAGAGGACAGGTCAGCCTCTGTAAATCAAATTAGTCCCACCGTTGAGAATAATGTTGTCCAAAAGAAAGTCCCACTACCATTAACAGTGTTTTATCCCGGATCGTGTCAGGTTCCTGAGGTACTACCTGGGTGTTTGACAAAACCTGCTGTCCATCATAACACACAAAAAGTACTTTGACAGACTTATGGAATGTGGAGAGTAATAACTCAACACAGCTAATTGGAGAGGCTAAGAATGCTGTTTCACTTCAAGTTTTTCAAGAGGTAAATCCACTACCATTAAATAGAATTGCGTTGCTGAGTATATTGCACTCTATTGTTCCTCTCAGAACTATCACAACAAGAGATATAAGGATAGTTAACCATGCTGAGTTAGCAGCGGAATACATCACAAACGCATGGTTTACTTCTGATACAACCTTAGACTACATCATGAAATATGAAGTTGAGACACTGAGATTGGGTTACATCTGTAAGGTAGTGTCCATACCATCGACAAAACTGCACCTGCTAAAGATATTGCAGAACGGTCCACCGATACAGAACATATCTGCAGAACAAACAGAACCAGTAGTCTGCAAACAAAGTGAATTGTCCTCGAGATTACCAGTACAAAGCAGTAAGCCAAAAAACGTACCTAAGAATGTGTTACCTCTTGTAAATGTGTCCAGTGATTTGGTAGTGGAGACAAACGAGGTAACTGAAAGTGGGTACTAGCAGTGGCTACCTGTTACTTTTAAACATCATTTCATGTCTGGGCATCGATGATGACGACTTGATGTTCACTTGGAATACTAGAGGCCATGCCCATTGGTTCGATGAAGAAGGATTAATAGCCATGTTACATAGTTTTCTATTTGTAGCATGTCAAGTTCTGTTTGATGGTCATAGTACTGTTCAACAAGCAGCCACACAATGCCAAAAAGGAAGACCTAAGGGAGGTTTATTAATTACGGTGAAATCCCCATGGATAGCGGTTAAGCTAAACAAATCTACACCAAACGTTTAGCGGCTAAGTTGTGTCAAGATACAGCGATCATCCCAGTAAACATATATGATCCTCCCAACATGGTGATCACTGCCAACAATACAAGTATTGTGTGCAAAATCCTCCATTTGTACAACCATAGATATCAAGTATGGATGGTGGGCGATTTCAATGAAAAAAAATAGCTTTATAACAATTAGTGGTCTCCAGTCTAATACATATCTGTCCTCACCAATGCAAGGTTGTGTGAACAACAAACAAGGCAAACTGTGGTGTAAGGTTTTGGATTCATATGGCTTTGTTAAGCTAAATGGTAGTACACTGAGTGATCCCAAAATGGGGTTCACAAGAATTGAGGGGAGCTCAGCTTTCACTCTCAATTATGTGTTTGTAAATGGCAAAGGACTTGAATATATACATGATATGGGTATAATGCATAGAGAGTAGAGCAATCCTCTCCCACTTTGCACTCTCCTGACATTACCTGTGAAATATCGCAAACCTACTGAATACGACCAAAATGGCCAAATATATATAAATGAATGAAATCATCGAATACATTGGCATTCAAAAACTCTTGGAATGTCGAATATGGTGGCTAAAGAAACTTTACCATTAGTTATAGCTGAAGTATTGTCTGCTGATCAAAATATTGGTAAACAGATGGTACTGCGATTCTCTGACAAGATGGAGGTCATTAGTAAACAAGTGCAAGAAACGCAAGTATACAAATCTACATTTGAAAGATCAAAAAAAGGTAAACACGACAGACAATATAAAGACAAGATGATCACTCTTGCAAAAAAGAAAATGCGTCGAGATATTGCTATGGCTGTATCCTTTACCGAGGCAGGGCCATCTGGCGATTTTGTCTCTGCCAGCGTATAAGCCATTAAGAACAGATACTGTCACTGGTTGAGACAACATCAACGCAGCTGTGAGATTAAGAGATGGCAACAGATCGCTGAGTTGGCTCAATCAAATCATTCATTTAGTGTATGGAATATACTCCAAAGCACAAGAAAAAGTGATCTGCTGATAAATTGTGTTTCTGAAGTGACGTGGAATGCCCATATTAAATCTACCCTGGGTCAAAAAATAAAGTATTGAGGAGGTATTTCCCCTCCCTTTATGTAAAGCATCTATATTAGACATCAAAGTGATCAAAGAACAGCTTAACAATTCCAGTGCAGCAGGACCAGAGGTCGAAGTGGGCGGGAGCGGTGCTCCTCTACTTTTTTTAAATAAGTTTTACCGTTCCTATACTTTTATTTTAAAAAGAAACCGTTCCGGAACGGTTTTGTTTTAAAATAAAAGTGTAGGAAGAAGTGTAACGCTCACCTGACTCCCACGGAGGCGCTGGTCTAGTCTGGGTTGCTGTGGCCTCTTCGAGCGTGATACGCAGAACTCGGAACACCGACTGAACAGGACCCTCAAATCTTACTTGTCTGGCCCATAGGAATATCCTTCTGCAGAAGAGAAAGAGGATTAACAGTCTGCAAAATAGTGTGCTTGCTCTCCCCTTCCCCCTTCGTTCTTCTCTAACTTCCTCCGAAATCCCCGGTTGAAGCTCACCTTATGGTTTGAAAGGATGAACTCTCCATCCTGCTTCTGGTGCAGGGGCGCGTGTTTGTCCAGTTACTTCACTGGTTTTCAGAATGGCGCTGGCAAAATCCACTTGACTTTTCCGAGCAGAACGCCGTAAGTATGAAGATTACAAAAGTTCAAGTGTTGAGCCTCCTTTTCTGTTGCCTTCCTAACCTGTGATCTGTCCTTTATTTCAGGTGCAGAATGAAGGCGATGTGTTGAGGGATTGAATTGCCGATGGTAAACTCAGGTGAGTTAGCGATGGGGGCGACCCCTCTTAATGTCTTTATATTCCTCCAGTAATGTCTTTTGTCCTTTCCCCATAGAGGCCGGGGTGCGGTACCTGCCAACGAAGAGGCGCCGACCCGAAATGAGGAATGGTCCAGCAACAGAAGACCGGTAAGTGTTATGGCGGAAAATTAGGCTTTCCTCATATGTTCCTTCTGCTCACCTTTTGTCTCTTCTTCTCTCCCCTAGGCGCAGAAATGTGGCGACCGGAGCAGACAGTCGCGGTGGAGCCAGAAGAACTCCCGAGGACAGGTGAGTGAAGCGCGGCGTTGCAGCGAGCAACGCAGTGCTTTTAAATGAAAGTCTTTTCTCAGGAACGCTGGCGTGAAGGTTCCGGATGCAGGTAAGAAGTTTGATAAAATTATTGGTTTTCACCTTTCTCTTCTCTTCTTTCCTTACAGGTGTTCCAGGATCGAGGCGGGCGTTGCTGGAGACCAGATGCAGGAGCAGACACGGTGAGCGTTCAGCTGCTTGGTTGCAGAACAACGCGAAGCGTGAGCTACTGTCTGGGCGTGGCTTAAATAGCCCCCAAAGTAGTTCCAGGTAAGTATCCTTCCCTGGCCACGCCCGAGTGGCAAAATAGTCCCAATGAAAAAATAGTCCCTTTCGGGTCTCAGGGAGGCCTGAATCTTGCAGGATGGTCTGCATCAGGTAAGTGCACAAAACACCTTCCTTTATGAGCCTGGCGCCTATGGCGTCAGGACTGATGTCCAACATGAGCCTGGTGCCAAAGGCGCCAGGACAGAGTCCAAAGAGCCCCTATAAGGGGCCGCTAGGCTTTTACCCGGGGGCATGATGCCTGCTCCCGGGGGTGCTGGGCCTGGCCTGGTGCTCCAGGGGTAGGCATCATGACAAGAAGTTGAAGCTTGCACTTTCAGTGCACTGCACTGGACATGCCCTTAAACAGCAGGTGCATGTGTTTTGGGGTTTGTATTTTGCGTGGGAGGGGGCGCAGCTATGGGGTTTGTGGGGAGCGGTGCAGGCCAGTAGGGAACATAGTTCCACTACTTCTTTTTGTACACTTCGACCACTGAGCAGGAACCGATGGAAGATGCAACAAACTGTTAAAACTAGAGCCAGAATTATGGGCCACTGTTCTTCATATGTTATTCGAGGAAATTGGTATGACTGGTATCATCCCAAAGTCGTGGAGTGTGAGTCACATTGTGACAGTTTACAAAAAGGGAGCGTGGGATGACCCCTCGAATTTTAGAATGCTGGCCATGCTCAACATACCCTCAAAGATATTTGCATGTGTGTTGCTCTTAGAATTGAACGAGTGGATATTGAACAATAATAGCTTGCCATATTGGGTTTAGACAATGAGCGAGTACAACGCGAGTACAACGCACAACTTAATTGTACTAAAATCAGCCATAGAATATTCTTGGAAATGTAGAGAGTCGAATGTATATTGCGCCTTTATTGATTTCTCTGCGGCATTCGACTCAGTACAGAGGAATCGCTTACAGCATAAGCTCAACTCATGGAATATCCCAAAAAGGTCTTTTACGGATGCTTATGCTCCTCTATTCTAACACTTCAGTGTGGCTTCGTTTGGATGCCACAGGGAAATTGTTGAGCTTAATATCAACAGGCTGTGGAGTTAAGCAGGGTTGCATAGTGGCAGCAACCCTGTTTAACCTATATCTGGCTGATATGCAGCAAGCATTTGAGAATTTAATTGCATGGCTAGTAAAGGTAGGCACGTCGTCTGTAGGATGGTTAGCTTACGCAGATGATTTGCTATTGGTCAATCATACCCCAACAGGACTGCAAAAGATGCTGAATGTATTGGCTGAAGACTCAAGCACAAATGGTCTAAATATAAATATTGAAAAGAGCAAAGTTACAGTCTTTTCAGTTAAGAAAAAACCTAAAAACTATGTTTGGAATACGAACATTGAGAACCTTGAACAGGTTCACAGCTACAAGTACCTGGGTGTTGTGGTTGATCATAAGCTTAATTGGGAAACGCAATGGACAACTAAAAAATCAAGATGCCTAACATCAGCCAATGCTATCAGTGTCTTTATTGGCAGGAATGCTGGTTATTCTCCACATGCTGTCCTTATGCTGTGCCAAGGTGCTGGTGGAATGTCTAAAGGCTGAAGAAGACCAGCAGGTTTTGTCTTTTGGCCTTTGTCTTGGGCGCAAACTCCACAGGACATCACGAAAGATTTAATATCCTATCGCCAGGAAGGCCACCAGAATTGTCGTTTAATTTTTTCCTCAGTTTTGGCAATGCCAGGATGTCCTTGCATTATAGGGTATCATGATGACGGGAAATAACCAGTTCTTGCAATTCCTTTTCTGGCAGAAATAAGCGTCCTTGGAAGTAGGTAGGCCATCGTTGACCGAAAAGTAAGACCCCCTTTGGATCCAATCCTGCAAGGCTGTAGAGTCCAGGAGTTGTTTTACCCGTGCTTGAATGTGTTCTAGGGTTTGTAAAGAGGTTATCCCCAAAATTCTTTGTTCGGGAATTATCGGCACAGGTTCTGAGTTTGTGTCTATTTTACCCATTCATATTCGAGATAGGGCGTCCGCTTTGCCATTCTTACAGCCGGTGCGGTAAGTGATTACAAAATCAAACTCAGCAAAGAACAAAGCGCATCGGAGCTGACGTGACGATTGAGCCTTGGCAGTTTTCAAATATTGTAAGTTTCGGTGATCAGTGATCACGGTGATGGTATGCCTGGCGCCAAGAAGATAATGCCGCCAAGCCCTAATGGCGGACTTAATGGTTAATAATTCCTTGTCGGTGATTGCATAAGTTTCCTCAGGCGGCGAGAACTTTCTGGACCAAAATGCTACGGGGTGCAGTTGGTTTATTTCAGGGTCTCTCTGAGGCAGGACAGCTCCCATGGCTAAGCTGGACGTGTCGGTTTTGACTATATAAGGGAGACTGGGACGCGGGTGCTTCAAAATAGGTGCAGACGTGAATTTAGCTTTCAATTCCTGAAAGGCCTGTTGGGCTTCCTCGGTCCATTCGAAGCGTGTATTTTTTCGCAAGAGTGCAGTGATGGGTTGTACCACACGTGAAAATTCCGGGATAAATCTGCGATAAAAATTAGCAAAACCAAGCATGCTTTGGACACCTTTCACCAAACTAGGTGATGGCCATTTGAGGATGGCATCCACTTTTTGTGAGTCCATTCGGACCCCTTTAGGTGTCAGGATGAATCCAAGAAACTCAACCTCGGTGGTATGGAAAACGCACTTTTCCAGCTTTGCAAACAGTTTGTGCTGGCGCAATTTCTCAAGGACGGCCCTGACATGCTTTCTGTGATCAGATTCCGAAGAGGAGTACACAAGAATGTCATCGATATATATGACAACACAAACATCGATGAGTTCCCGAAGGGCATAGTTCATGAAGAATTGGAAGGCTGCAGGCGCGTTGCACAACCCGAAAGGCATCACCTGGTATTCGAATAATCCATATTTTGTACGGAAGGCCGTTTTCCATTTGTCGCCTTCTTTTACTCGCACCAGATGATAAGCCCCCCGGAGATCTAACTTGGTGTATACGCAAGCGTCCTTCACCTGGTCAAGGAGATCAGGGATCAGACGCAGAGGGTAATGGTTTTTAACAGTTATCTGGTTCAATGCGCGGTAGTCGATACAAGTTCTAAGGTCGCCTTCTTTTTTGGGCACTAAGAACAAAGCCGAGGATGCCGGAGACTTTGACGGGCGAATGAAACCATTGGCTAGGTATTGATCTAAATATTGTCTCAAATGCAGATTCTCAGGTTCAGTAAGGTCATAAATCCTGCTACAAGGGAGTTGTGCACCGGGCACCAGATCGATTTGGCAATCGTACGATCTGTGGGGAGGTAACGTGTTGGCCTGTTCCTTTTGGAAGACGTCCTGAAAGTCTTGGTATTCCGGAGGTAGTTGCATGGAGACAGAGGTTACAGACGCTAGACTAATCTTCAGATTTTCTGGGTAGCAGGTTTGTGCACAATCCGGGAAGGTTATTCTCTTCGCTCGCCAATCAATTCGAGGATTATGTGTCTCTAACCAAGGGATTCCGAGAATAACCTGAAACTGTGGAGCCTTGATTACATCAAACACAACTGCCTCCCGATGGCCGTCCGGACCTATAAGTGTCACCTCAGCAGTGGAATGTGTTATCGGTCCAGAGGCAATTTCGGTTCCATCGACTGTGGTGATGACATATTTGCTGGTTTTAGGATGCAGAGGAAGGTTAATCCTAGAGACCAATTCACAATCCACATGATTTCCTATAGCCCCACTATCGATGTATGCCTTTATTGCATGCAACCGCTTAGGCTGTTCCGGATCTACGAGGACCATTGGCACAATGTAATGCAAGGTCTGAGAGTTAGTTTTCAAGCTCGGCAAGTGGACCCCTACGCTTGTACGAGCGTGGTCGTTTCCCAAAACAGAGTCTTCATGGTTTTTATCACCGGCTCCTACCACCTTCTTGGGCGGTTTTGCCGGGCAATCTCGTAGAAAGTGTCCAGAGGACCCATAATAAAGACATAATTGCATCTGCCGTCTTCTTTCACGTTCTTTTTGAGTTAAAGGTCCTTTAACCCCTCCAATTTGCATAGGCTCAGAGACATCAGCACCCTTGGGGTTAGCGTGGGTCTTGACCAACACCCGGGTCTCAAACTTGGACCGATCTGCTTTTCTGTTTTGAAGTCTGTGATCCAATTGGACCACTAAGTCTATATATTCTGTGCATTCTTGGGGCGGATTTACAACTTGGGCCAGGACATCTTTAAGTTCTCCACGTAGACCGCGATAAAATAACGTGATTCTTTTATCCTCTGGCCACCCAGTTTCCACAATTAGTCTATTAAAGGTTGCAATGTAGGATAGGAGGTCCTGATTGCCCTGTTGCAGGGATAGGAGTTCGTCATCCAGAGCCTGCCCTGAGAGTGTGGAGCAAATAACCTTTCCATGCTTGCTTGAAATCCTTGAAAATCACGGAGAATCTGGTCATCTTGAGTAACCAGTGGAACTGACCAATCGGCAGCACAGCCGCTGAGATATGACAATACAAAGGCTACCTTGGTCTGGTCATTAGGGAAGGCCCCAGGTCTGCATAGGAAGTGCAAACGACACTGATTCATGAATACGGCAAATCGTTTGGGGTCCCCAGCAAAGCGTTCAGGTGGGGCCAGCGGCATGTCTCCAGGTAGATTAATCTGCACAGGGTTACTGGGAACCACAGGAGCGGGGTTCCCCCCGGAACCGGGTAGAGGAGTGTGTCCAGCTTGACCTTGCAAAAACTGTCTAGCCAGGTCATCAGTTCTTTCCTTTGATACAATCACTTCCCTCCTGAGAGCATTAGTCTCTTGACGAGCGGCGCGCAGTTCGGCCCGTAATTCCCCCAGTAGTTGGGCCAACTGATCAGTCTCAGAAGTTTCCATAGCGCCTGGGTGGGAATTTGTAGGAAGGCTTCGCGTTCTGTAACGCTCACCTGACTCCCAAGGAGGTGCTGGTCTAGTCTGGGTTGCTTTGGCCTCTTCGAGCGTGATACTCAGAACTCGGAACACCGACTAAAGAGGACCCTTAAATCTTGCTTGTCTGGCCTGTAGGAATATCCTTCTGCAGATGAGAAAGGGGATTAACAGTCTGCAGAATAGTGCGCTTTCTCTCCCCTTCCCCCCTTCGTTCTTCTCTAACTTCCTCCGAAATCCCCGGTTGAAGCTCACCTTATGGTTTGAAAGGATGAACTCTCCATCCTGCTTCTGGTGCAGGGGCGCGCGTTTGTCCAGTTACTTCACTGGTTTTCAGAATGGCGCTGGCAAAATCCACTTGACTTTTCCGAGCGGAACGCCGTAGTATGAAGATTACAAAAGTTCAAGTGTTGAGCCTCCTTTTCTGTTGCCTTCCTAACCTGTGATCTGTCCTTTATTTCAGGTGCAGAATGAAGGCGATGCGTTGAGGGATTGAATTGCTGATGGTAAACTCAGGTGAGTTAGCGATGGGGGCGACCCCTCTTAATGTCTTTATATTCCTCCAGTAATGTCTTTTGTCCTTTCCCCATAGGGGCCGGGGTGCAGTACTTGCCAACGAAGCGGCGCCGACCCGAAATGAGGAATGGTCCACCAACAGAAGACCGGTAAGTGTTATGGCGGAAAATTAGGCTTTCCTCATATGTTCCTTCTGCTCAACTTTTGTCTCTTCTTCTCTCCCCTAGGCGCAGAGATGTGGCGACCGGAGCAGACAGTCGCGGTGGAGCCAGAAGAACTCCCGAGGACAGGTGAGTGAAGCGCGGTGTTGCAGCGAGCAACGCAGTGCTTTTAAATGAAAGTCTTTTCTCAGGAAGGCTGGCGTGAAGGTTGCGGATGCAGGTAAGAAGTTTGATAAAATTCTTGTTTTTCACCATTCTCTTCTCTTCTTTCCTTACAGGTGTTCCAGGATCGAGGCGGGCGTGGCTGGAGACCAGATGCAGGAGCAGACATGGTGAGCGTTCAGCTGCTTGGATACAGAACAACGCGAAGCGTGAGCTACTGTCTGGGCATGACTTAAATAGCCCCCAAAGTAGTTTCAGTTAAGTACCTTCCCTGGCCACGCCCGAGTGGCAAAATAGTCCCAATGAAAAAATATTCCCTTTCAGGTCTCAGGGAGGCCTGAATCTTGCAGCATGGTCTGCATCAGGTAAGTGCACAAAACACCTTCCTTTATGAGCCTGGCGCCTATGGACCAGGACTGATGTCCAACATGAGCCTGGCGCCAAAGGCGCCAGGACAGAGTCCAAAGAGCCCCTATAAGGGGCCGCTGGGCTTTTACCCGGGGGCATGATGCCTGCTCCCGGGGGTGCTGGGCCTGGTGCTCCGGGGGTAGGCATCATGACAAGAAGTTGAAGCTTGCACTTTCAGTGCACTGCACTGGACATGCCCTTAAACAGCAGGTGCATGTGTTTTGGGGTTTGTATTTTGCGTGGGAGGGGGCGCAGCAATGGGGTTTGTGGGTAGCGGTGCAGGCCAGTAGGGAACATAGTTCCACTACTTCTTTTCGTACACTTCGACCACTGAGCAGGACCCGATGGAAGATGCAACAAACTGTTAAAACTAGAGCCAGAATTATGGGCCACTGTTCTTCATATGTTATTCGAGGAAATTGGTATGACTGGTATCATCCCAAAGTCGTAGAGTGTGAGTCACATTGTGACAGTTTACAAAAAGGGAGCGTGGGATGACCCCTCGAATTTTAGAATGCTGGCCATGCTCAACATACCCTCAAAGATATTTTCATGTGTGTTGCTCTTAGAATTGAACGAGTGGATATTGAACAATAATATCTTGCCATATTGGGTTTAGACAATGAGCGAGTACAACGCGAGTACAACGCACAGCTTAATTGTACTAACATCAGCCATAGAATATTCTTGGAAATGTAGAGAGTCGAATGAATATTGCGCCTTTATTGATTTCTCTGCGGCATTCGACTCGGTACAGAGGAATCGCTTACGGCATAAACTCAGCTCATGGAATATCCCAAAAAGGTCTTTTACGGATGCTTATGCTCCTCTATTCTAACACTTCAGTGCGGCTTCGTTTGGATGCCACAGGGAAATTGTTGAGCTTAATATCAACAAGCTGTGGAGTTTAGCAGGGTTGCATAGTTGCAGCAACCCTGTTTAACCTATATCTGGCTGATATGCAGCAAGCATTTGAGAATTTATTTGCATGGCTAGTAAAGGTAGGCACGTCGTCTGTAGGATGGTTAGCTTACGCAGACGATTTGCTATTGGTCAATCATACCCCAACAGGACTGCAAAAGATGCTGAATGTATTGGCTGAATACTCAAGCACAAATGGTCTAAATATAAATATTGAAAAGAGCAAAGTTACAGTCTTTTCAGTTAAGAAAAAACCTAAAATCTATGTTTGCAATACGAACATTGAGAACCTTGAACAGGTTCACAGCTACAAGTACCTGGGTGTTGTGGTTGATCATAAGCTTATTTGGGAAACGCAATGGACAACTAAAAAATCAAGATGCCTAACATCAGCCAATGCTATCAGTGTCTTTATTGGCAGGAATGCTGGTTGTTCTGCACATGCTGTCCTTATGCTCTATACAGCAAAAGTAAGAGCAATGCTTCTTTATGCCATTGAAATATGGAGATCCAAAAATGTATCACGCCTGAAAAGGTTTGATGCCATGATACTTCGTAAACTCATGGGGCTACCTAAGAATATGTCGGTGGAATATATATATCTTGAGTTTGACATGAAATGCATTGTATTAGAATACATAAGAAGATCTGCAATGTGTTCTGAAAATTTGACACAGTTAAATAACTATACTATTGTTATAGGCTATCTGCAGGCATTTATAAAAACTGATAGGTGTTCATCAATAGGCACGCTGGAATTAATGAAATGTATGCATAAAAAATGGGTGGCTGGTTTTGTCCATAGGGCAGGATACAGCAGGCATGTTCAATTTGAAGGTTGGCTTAATAATAAATGTGCATCATACATCTATGAGTGTCATGTAATTGAGTTGGCTACGAAGGCACACAGTGCGCCATACTGTCAATACAGATTGAGCCGGGAATCGCCACCAAAGTATATAATGGTGTATCCAAGCCCCACGACATTTATAACTTTATTTAATGATGAAATTTAATAATTCTGAAGCGCTAGAGAATAAGGAGGTACGGCTAGGCCTGTGTCGTGAAATTAGACTGTGCCGCTTATGTGCTGCGAGGTGATTGAGAAGTTATACCATTTGCTTTTCATCTGTGATAGTCTTTCTGACATGCGCACACATTTTTTAAAATCTTATGATAATTCGATTGATCTTAATCATATTTCTCATTTGTGGCAAAATTTTATGAAAGGTGATGATATAAATCTCATCTATTTTATAGTGTTATTTTATTTGCGAATCGTTGACATTTTAAATTGTTTAGGATAATTGTAAGTGACGTAGCGATATTGCTATTGTCAAGTAATGTGCAGCTATATTAGACTCTATTTAATGTGGCAATTTTATTCTGGTTTTAATTTGATGATATGTACTGTGGATGCCTTTGTCCTTTTGTTGTAAAGCCGCAAGGATATTAAGTATACTAAATAGATTGAAATTGAAATTGATAAGGCACAAGAAGCATCTATCGAAAAAGGAGGAGATTTGGCCTGAGGGCCCTGGACCAAGACGGTGACATTTAAGTAGACATTAATGATGGTCTTAGAGGAATGGAAAGGGGCCAGGAGGGCCTCCCACCAGGTGCCACCATTAATGGGAAAAGAGGAAAAAGGAGAGAGCAGAGACCATATGTGGGGTCCATAGGCCTGCAGAGGGAACGTCAAAGACAATGGGCCTCATTACACGTAGTGTGGTAAGGGTTTACCGGTAAGGGCACCGGTACCGGTAAACCCTTACCGCCTTACTACTAGGTCCCTTTATGGGTTGGTACTTTAACGCCTGCTTTTTAGCAGGCGTTAAAAAACAACCTGCAAAGGGACCAGGGTGCTAATTACGGTACCGCAATTTGCGGTGCTGTAATTAGCACCTTCCCCATTCCAATAGAGCCCTATGGGGCAAAAATGGGAATGGGGAAGGGCAATGGAGGAAGGCAGAATTACTGCCTTTCCAACCTTGGAATAGGGCGGTAATTCCCCTTTCCTCCAAGGCGGTACCGGTAAATTACCAGCATGAACCATGGTGCTAATAGCACCATGGTTTACCGCACTACGTGTAATGAGGCCCAATGTCAGTAAGGGTCTGTCTGGAGGAAGCACTGGTGTAGGTATCAGCATTAGGGCTCCCTGGGTTGGAGACCAGGCAGTCCTTGTGAGCTTCCTCCTGCCAGACTTAGTGAAAGGGAAAGGATAGTCGACAGAGTAGCAGCTAGAGAAGATAGGTGAGGCAGAGAGCATCATAGAGAGTGCGGGCGAAAATGAGGGGGGGCCAAAACAGGGGGAGGGGAGGTGCTAGGGGGCAGACCAGAGAGGGTAGAAACAAGGGGGAACAGAAGGGCGGGGAGCAAAGCACAGAATAAGAAACAAGAACAAAGGGATTATGGGCCTCATTACACGGACGGCGGTAAGGGTTTACCGGTACCGGTAAGGGCACCGGTACCAGTAAACCCTTACCGGCTTACTACGAGGTCCCTTTGTGGGTAGGTACTTTAATGCCTGCTGTTTAGCAGGCGTTAAAAAGCATCCCGCAAACGGACCAGGGTGCTAATTATGGTACCGCAATTTGCGGCACCGTAATTAGCGCCTTCCCCATTCCCATAGAGCCCTATGGGGCAAAAATGGGAATGGGGAAGGGCAATGGGGGAAGGGGGAATTACCGCCCCGCCAACCTTGAAATAGGGCGGTAATTCCCCTTTCCACCAAGGCGGTGCCGGTATTTTACTGGCATGGACCAAGGTGCTAATAGCCTGAGTGTAATGAGGCCCTATGAATCAGATGCAACACAGAACCATCAACAAAGCACACTACACAAAAGGAACCTAGGAGTGAAAGGTGCAGGCGATGCCCTTCAACTAAGCACAAGACACATAAGGAACCTAGAAGTAAGGAGACCAGACAATGCAAAGTTATACCAAGACCGTAAAGAACAGCACAATGACAATACAGTAAAGTAGAACAGCGGCAGTGTCAAGGTACAATGCTGAAACCCAGCCCACCAGGCACAGTGCTAACTGAAGAACCTAGAAGGGGAGGAATGCAGACAATACACCTATACAGTGCAGAACCTAGAAGGAGAGGAAAGCAAACAATACAAAGGTCAAGTGCAGAAACCCACCCCACCAGGCACAGTACCAACTGAGGGACTTACAAGGGGAGGAATGCAGACAAGATACTGGTGCAGTAGTGAAACATAATACTGGAATGGCCAGACAAAGCGATAAGACAGTGAGCGAAGGGCGAAGATGCGAGAAGGTGGTAGGGTGGTAGGGAACGCTGGGATGGAATCGTGGAACAGGATGCGAGGACCTACGATGTGAGGGAGCATGAGCGGCCTAGCCATGAGGAAGTGCACGTGGCCTAAGTTGCGGGGGGAGCGCACGCTGCCTATTTATGAGGAAGAGCACACCGCCTAGTTGCGGGGAAGGCACCAGCCTACGTTTAGAGGGAGCGCACATAGGCAGCGGAGACCAAGTTCAAGGGAGGGTGTGGGAGGACCATAGCAGGGAAGCGCGTGTGCGGAAGGAGAGGGGCACAAGGTCAGGGGAGTGTGTGGAGTCCAGCAGTGCTAGCATTGCCCGCACCTTCTTACCTTGCAAATGCAGAAAGGAGAATGAAGTCGTACGCGCTCACAATCTGCACCTCTACCCCATCGGAGCCAAATGGCTGCGTTGCTCAACAACGTGGCCTAGTCCTGCAAGGGCTTTGCTGCAGAGGGTCCGAACATCGGTTCTTATAGGCACAGAAGTGTGGATGTAGCATTGCGTGCTATGTGTAATCAGTCAGCATCTCCTGCGCACCTGCGTCGCTCAACACCGCAGCCTTGTCCTGCGAGGGCTTTCCTGCAGAGCATCCGAACCTCGGTTTGTATGGGCACATAAGAGTGGAAGCAGTGATACGTGCAATGTGTAATCGGGCAGCGTCTCCTGCTCTCCTGCGTCTCTCAACACGGCTGCCTTGTCCTATGAGGGCTTTGCCACAGAGGCTCCAAAACTCAGTTCTTATAAGCACAGAAGCGTGGACGTAGCATTGTGTGCTATGTGTAATCAGGCAGCGTCTCCTGCACACCTGCATCGCTCAACACTGCGGCCTTGTCCTGCAAGGGCTTTGCTGCAGAGGGCCGAACCTCAGTTCGTATGGGCACGGAAGAGCGGATGTAGTGATGCGTGTGATGTGTAATCGGGCAGCGTCTTCTGCTACCCTGCGTCGCTCAACACCGCGACCTTGTCCTGCGAGGGCTTTGCCGCAGAGGGTCCAAACCTGAGTTCTTATAAGCACGGAAGCATGGACGTAACGTTGCGTGCTACGTGTAAACGGGCAGCGTCTCCTGCGCACCTGCATCGCTTAACACCGTGACCTTGTCCTGCAAGGGCTTTGTCGCAGAGGGCCGAACCTCGGTTTTTATGGGCAAGGAAGTGTGGATGTAGCATTGCGTGCTACGTGTAATCGGGCAGCGTGTCCTGCGCAACTGTATCACTCGAATATGCAGCCTTGTCCTGCAAGGGCTTTGCCGCAGTGGGTACGAACCTCGGTTCTTATAGGCATGGAAGCATGGACGTAAAGTTGCGTGCTATGTGTAATCGGGCAGCATCTCCTGAGCACCTGCGTCGCTCAACACCGTGGCCTGGTCCTGCGAGGGCTTTCTTGTTGAATCAATCTGGCACTGATCCTGCAAGGCGGCTTACTTAAGTTTTCAGGATGAAATGGGTGAGCAGGAAAATGAATTTGACTTCAGGTAGGTAGTAGTCATTCTGGAAATCTGCTTGTCTTTTTCTCCAAGTTTCCTGGAAAAAGAGTCTGTGATGACATTGTTGGTTCGTGGTAGATACATGAGGCTGATGTCAAACTGAGCAAAAAAGATATACCCGGTGGGCATGCCTGCTAATGCGACACTCAAAGCGTTACAGTATCTGGAGTTTACGATGATCAGTACTTATTTCGACAGGGTTCTTAGATCCCTCACATAGGTGTCTCCACTCTTTGCTAGCCTGTTTCATAGAAAGCAGTTCTTCCTCTCGGACCAAATAGCTTTGTTTATTGTTTGTAAGTGTCCCAGAGAGATATGCGATAGTATGCTTTCCAACCCGTCTCTCTGAAGTTGTTTAGCAGCCTGAGCATTGTGTTGTGTCTTCGCTTGCTATCGGGAGGGGTATGAGAGTTGTGAAAGCAGGAGATTTCAAACATGATTGCCATCTTTTCGGTTATGTAGTTCCCAACACAATGTGGTCGCCATCTTAGGTGGGACGAATTTCATGATGCAGGTCCATGTGTTACAATACAAAGTGGGAGACAAGCTTTCTGTTTCTTCCAGAGAGATGCGCACGACAGTTACAGGAAAAGCACTGGCTCTTATGCGAATCATTTGCTTGTATGATTAAAGAATGCATTGTTGTCTGATGTGCCCAAGGTCACATGAGGGCCAAGTAGGGTCCATGCTACTGTTTCTCATTCGTCTGGAACGCCACAAAGGTCTTCTCTGGTTGAGGACGCACACATGTCAGTGTGCACCCATGATCTGTAGAGGATTGCTTGTGAACTGTGTTTGTTTTGAGATCCTAGGTAAGGTGTATTTTTCAGGTAAACTGGGCACAGTTCTACATGCATCAATAGTGTTTATGTGTCTATGGATGAATACTTGAAGATAAGTGGCATGTGTTTTGAATGGGAACTGGAGAAGGTAGGAATGGTGGCATCCTGCTTTTTTTTTATAAGAATGTATGATGCCAAGGTTTGTGGGTCCTAAGTTCTGTAGCATTTGAATTTTGGACGGACTTGGGTTATCATGCGACAAGGGGTTGAGTTTGATGGGAAGGGCAAATTCTCTTACTTTCCTGGAAGTAACAAGAGAACATATGACGGAGTGAACTGCAAGGGCATCATAGTTTAAGCTAGGTTGGTGACCCCCTATCTAATTTAAACATTGTTATGGTGAACATTTTGATTTTCTTATTGTACAAATCTTGTGTCTCCTTGGACTTTTACAGCAATGCTTAAGGGCTTACACTTTTCCTGAGAGATTGCTGAGTTACATCTTCTTGGTTGGATAAGGTTTGGCTGTTCCTCCATTGAGAATGGGGATTTGTGCCATTTATTTTCTAGGAGTTAATTTGCTTTTTGTTTGGCAGGTAGGGATATGTCAACTAAAGTTTTATGATAACATTTTGTTATAGTCTATCTCCCTGTGGCTATTACATCACGCAGACAACAATAACATATACAAACCCTTACTAGTTCATTGGTAAAGAGGAGGCCTTGCATCGATAAAGAAAATATATCGTAAAAATACCAGTACTGGCATCCCAAGACACTCTGTACCAAATCAATCAGGCACCCTAGCAGAAATCTAGAGAGGCAAGAGCATGAATCTATAATGAATGTATTGGGTATGCGACCTTCTCAGATATGGCTAAGGTAGCACAAGTCAGTATATTGCAGCCCAACAGACTGGCCCTGCTATTTGAAGAATGACAGCTTCCACCGAGCGCAAACAAAGCATTTCGCAATATTCAGCCAGTCAAAAATGGACAAAAGAGTATGCTGAGATACAAGGGGCCAGGATAAACACATACATGCTCTGATATCTGACTTCCTAATGCATGGATACAGATGCAGAATTGTGGCTTGACCTATTCACCAGGCAACAAGAATCCCTGCAGCAACCTCCTGAAATACAGAGTGAAAGAGCCACAAAATCGAGTGCCACTGGTTGTCACACACAATTCGGGATTAGAATTCATCTGCAAGATTGCTCAAGAACTGCAACCCATACTGGGGAAAAATGAACGACGGTGAGGTTTTCCCTGAAATCTCCTTCCTTGTTTTCTGACATCCAGCCAGTCTAAAGAAATGATGATAAGAAGCAAGTTATTATTTTTATTATTATGGTATTTATTGAGTGCAGACCTAGCTTTGAGAAGCAACGGAACAGTTTACAGAGTTTACAACAATACACATACACAACGGAGCGCTTTACAGAGGTATACAACAGTACAGATGCATAACCGAGCGCTTTTCAGAGGTAAGAAGAGATATACAGGCAGGGTTGGGATACAGAGGGGCACAGAGGAGGCGTACAGCTGTACAGGGTGGCAGGGATGAGAGCGGTGGACAGCGTCTAGCAAGTCAGGTAGCACGCAAAGCGACGTGCTGGCCTAAGTATTGAGGAGGAGAGACTCCTTGAAGAGTTCTTTTCTGAATTGTAGGAGTGTGGGAGTGAGTCTGATGCTGCTGGGAGGAAGTTCCATAGTCTTGGGGCATAAGCAGAGATGGCTTGTTTTCTGGTTCTTTCCTCTTTGCAGCGGCAGATTTCAAGTCTGCACGTCTCCTGGCTTCTGGTGGTGCACTGTCGGCCGGAGATGTAAGTAAATAAGTAAGATGCTGAGTTTCTCCACAAGGTAGCTGGGTGACTTGAGGGCGACTGCCTTATAGTTGATGCAGCAAGACTTGAAGGTGATTTCTGCGTGCATTGGGAGCCAGTGAAGTTCGATGAGGGCCGGGGTGATGTGGTTGTATCTTTGTAGACCCTTGATGAGGCGTGCGGCTGCATGTAGGACACTTCTCAGGGTTTCAAGTGAGGAAGAGGGGGGGCCTTCGAGGAGGGCATTGCTCCCATCCAAAAGCACAAGCACATCAAGTGAATGACTGCGATACGATATTGGCACAAAAAATGTCTTTCTCCCTTTCAGTCTGGTCAGCCTTTTAGAGGCAATACTGAAAATACGACCAACAACCTGAATGACTTTCTAAATAAAATTGTCCAAGAAGTGACTGGATGCATTTCCTATGCCAAGCTTAAACATAGGTGGGCATGGTGATCAACTGGCTTAGTGGAGACATGCAATTGACTATGTCTAAAAAATACCGGTCTTCGGTAGGCTTGCTAATGCCATTAATGACACTACTCCATCCCTTCATGCCTCTTTGAGAGCAGCACAGCAGTTTTTCTTTCTCTTGCCTGCTTGCATGTCGTTTTTAGTGCCCCACTTAAATCTTTGTGACTGGGCTCCATGGAGGAACTTCTGAAGCGCAAGGCTCTTTGTGAAGGAAACAAATTAGAAGCAGACACGAACATATAGGACATTCCAAAGGTGAATCCTTGAGCTGTCATGCTGTCCCAAGAGCCTCATTCTTCTGGATCTATGTGAATACTGCGCATCCATTACTGTGCTGTTGTAAATGTTGCATCCATTACAACGAATCAATGCGAAAATAAAAGCGGGGAACCCCTTCCTGCAACCCCTCTACTTCCCCACTTAAATAAATACTGTAACTCACCACCTCTTTATATTTTTGCATAGATTTATTGTAATCTATTTGCCATTTTCGGCTGCACAGTAATGGTATGCGCAATAAACGGGTGATACCAGTCTTCCTATGCCTGATGAAGTAATGTAAAGATTACAAAAGCTTGCTAATAAATGACTAGACTTAGCCTAAAAAAGGTATCATCCTGTTGTCTGTTTTAGAGCAACACTTCTTATAGTGCCCCTAGCTAACACAGTACAAGAAAACTAAACTCACTATACACACACACAAACACACACACACACACACACACGTCGCGAAGGAATAATTGTTTGAAGTTGAACAAAAGCAGATCTCTATCATCAAAAGTAACCAACATGGGCTGAACGATTATGATGAATGCAATAAAATACAATTTCAAAGCAAACCTGCATGCCAAGAAGCAATACTGTTTCAGTGGTAATTACTACTTAGGAATCTTTTCCCTTTTTCTCTCTCCCGTGTTGTTCCTCTTTTCCAAATGTTCTGCAGGCACTGTTGATTCATGTTCCATATTTCTTTACCATGTAGACCTGCTTACTCGTTATATTGGTGGGTACATGATTATTTGCGAATTGCAATAATATTTTAATACCAATTTTAATACTATACTGTAATAGCTTTGAGAGAGCCCTCTTGGATCGAAACACGTGTTGGCTATGGACTATATAAATAAAACTATAGACAATATAAAATAACCAACATACTTCTGAATACTGATTAACAAGGACCTTTCTGAACAATTGTGTTTTCTCCGACTACAAAAAAGTCTGTAGGTAAAGCAGTGACCAGATTCGTACTGTTTATTTAAATACTGATTATGAACATAACTATCTGCGCATGATCCACAGGAACTACCATCTAGTAACATTATTTATATCAGTTTGTTTAGAACATTAACCAGTTTCCCTGACACATGCAGCAGCCAACACTATTGACCCAACAGTGCATTGATTAGTGTCTGCTCTGTTTTTATGTATGCTTTCAAAAAAGACTTGCAAACCTTCATGTGTCGCCGACCCAAATGGTTGATGATCAACAAATATTTGTGAGTTACCTTTGGGGTGCACATCAGTCCGGCCAAAGAATTGCTGTGTTCTTCCTCGAGCTCCCCCGCTGCTTCGCATGGCACACCCTACACTCGAAAGCCCTATTTTATGTTTTTGTACAATCCTTTCCCTTGGCTACACCTATTATATTTTGGTATTAGCCACCGTATAATTCCTTTGATGCCTACACCAAAAGGGTATCTTCTCACTCCATTCCTTTCCACTGATCAATGTTCACCCCTTTTCTCCTCAAAGCCTTAGGTGACTCTCCCCATTTTAACACGTGGCCTAGCATTTTCTCTGCCCCTTTTCCCATGAAGTGGAACTGGCTGCATTTTTGGGAGAAAACATCCTTCCCCTATGTCCCCCCTTTTATCCCCCCTCCCCTGCCATGTTTTATGATGGCTGCATTCCTGAGCTCCCAATGCTCACACCAGCAACAGAAGATGGGGGCTTAGGCTCTTATCTGATCACCACCCCAACACTTTTGGCAGGAGACATCTGTACCGTTTCTGTGCCCATTGAGATGTTGGTTCTTTCACTTCAACTCAATACGGAGGTAAGGCCTTTCTGTTTACTGTCCTCCATACCATCTCAGTTTATTTTTAATGGGTATATGCGAATGGCTGGACGGTGGAGATTGGCGGAGCCTCTAAGTTGGCCCACAGAGACCTTTATCCGGATAAAGTACAAACCGCCCTAGATTTTTGTATGTATGAGTTTGGCATTGCACAACTGTTTCATTCTGCCAGAATAGTTTCAACTTGTATTTCTATTTATAGTGCTCTTGCATTGGAAAGACGCGCACGGTTCAACATGCCCCACTGCCCAGCAAGGGCCGAGCAGGCCCCAGAAGGGCCTTTTTCTATGGCCTTGTGGGTAATGGGAATAGCCTGTCTTCCATTGGAGAACCCTAACTGTGTACATTGTTGACCTCACACTGCTAAGAACAAATCTCCTGCGAAGTTTCAAGCTTTTCCCCAGATTTCGGGAATGCCTGAGCAAATTCGTCCAGGATTACTTACTCCCAGGCAGGGCCAGCCTTATCGGCGGCAGCGTCCTGGGAGAATTTGCACCCCTCCCCACCCCCTGCACGCCCCTGGTCAAGAGGGGGTGGCGCGGGGAGGGCAGGATGTTCCACATTTGTTTTTTATCTTTTTGCTCCGGCGCCTCGCAGCGGGTTAATCGTTAATCATTGAAATAGGACGCTCATGCTAATCCATAAGCGTCCGATTCCAATGCAACCCTCCCGCGTCAGAGCGAGGAGGTAATCATGTGAATAGGGTGCAGATGCAAAGCCTCAGCACCCTATTGTTATTAAATGTGCCCCGCCGCCGTGGGCGCATTTAATAACATAAGGGTGCCTGCAGCGCTATCTCCGACTAAGCCAGCTCGGGGGAGCCCTTGAAAGACTCCCCCAAGCTGGCGTGGTGGGGGGCTAATGGCACCCTGGAGGGCATGGCGCCCCGGGCAGTCACCCGGCCCGGCCTGCCCTAAGGCTGGCCCTGCTACCAGGGAGGGGAGTTCAGCTGCATTGAGCAAACCTTGATCCTATGAAGCAAGATACCCCTTTGCCTAAAATACCTTTGCACCTGCTTTGATCAGATTATTTTACATGGAAATGTGTCTCGATCAGTGTGTAGCGGCTTAAAATTAAATAAAAAGTGTCACAAAAATACATATAAGCACCAGCGACTGCAGCACACTGTAAAGAGACGGCAGGTTCGTCGATATCACAGTGCATGGCTGGCGCATCCGTGACACTCATGCGTCATGCCGAAGGAGTGCTGCCCTGTTCGAGCCAGACACCATCTGCGGAAAGCGACTTGACATAAAAGGATTTGTATTGAATAACGGCCCCATAGCTTGCGTCTGGCCATTCCACGTGGCAGCTAATTGTGGAACTTGCTGACTGCTGCTGCCGCTTTAATTGGGGTTGAAAGCTTTTTTTCTTCTTTTTTAACGGCGCAGTTTCGCACATTGCTTGCATGTTAATGAAGCTGCGAGAAATCACACCCGGGTGACATTTAGTACATGCAGCGAATACGGAATTGGAACAGAGGAACGTTACAACATACTGATTTTCTGTACAGATGTGCGCCTTGTATCTGTTTAACACATTCTGCACGCGCCCTGTGGCACAGCGCAAAATGACGCGCTCTCCCCTCCCCCATCTGCCCCCTGTAGGAGGCACGTAAATTTCTGCCACCCGGAGAGAACCATTGAAATGCAACAGGGAGGATGTGGGACTGGGTACTGGGGCAACACCCTCAATGTCCTCAAAGTTAAGCCTCACATAGCGCTTTAAGTGGGATTCGCAATGGTGGGAAGAGGCAGTGGCATCACTAGGAATCAAATGTATGAGGGGCACAGAGAGGGCCAAAGACAAAAGTGGGGGGACCACAGACAGAGGTGGGGGGGAGCACCTATGAAAGGTAATGTGTAAAGTCACAAGAACTCCTGCAGAGAGGCTTTTGTGCACACCAACTACCCACACCCGACTGCACCCCCCCCCCCCCCATCAGAATGCACTACATTCTGATGGGAGGGGCTGCAAGCTGCTCTGCACACTATGGAGGTCCCTGTGCAGCAGCCAGGCCGGAACACCTGAGAAGTGGCTCGTGCTCATGTTCATACCAATGCCAGAATGCACACCAAGCTCACTGTTAGCTTTGTGATAAAAGGAGAGCATTTGCCGTGTGTTTGCCGTGTGATCTGCAGACATTTGCCTTAGTGAGCGTCAATAACACCACGAACAGAGAACACGGTCACTGCTCGCCTTGGGTGGGGGGGTTGAAAGGGGGAGATTTTCAGAGGGGGGGCGGGCTGGGGGTGGCGGGCCCCAGCTCCCTCACCCCCCACTGACGCCACTGGGAAGAGGGGGCCCACATCAAAAGTATTTGGGGCAGGGCCTTAGAATTTTTTCCTGCGGGAGTAATAAACGCAAACTAAGGAACATCAATGCCAACCTTTCATAGTGGGTCGAGGGTCGCTTGTGCATTATGCGGCCTCCTTACAGCCTGTCAAAAAAATGTGCATATTTGAGAACTTTGCATAGCTTTGCCCACCATAAAAGGGCATACCATAAAACCTTCCAAAATAATGTCAGAAACTTGTCAAGATAGGCTCGTCATTGGACAGAAAGCTACATGTGGAATCTAGTTCCTGCACTCTTCCCAGTAACTCAAAGAACAAGCACAGTCTGATTTGATCTACCTTTTTTTATTAGTTTAAATGTGTTTTGTAATTTTGATATTTGTATAGTGCCCACTGCCTAGTTATAGCTTTGAAGCGCTACGTGGTGGAGGCCATTCGGACGACCGCAGTCTGTGCAAGCATGAAAATAAAAAGAGCATTATTTTGCAAGCGAATAGTAAGTAGAATTAGGTGGCCATTCAATTACTAGCAGAGACGAGTAGTTTAAAGCATTATAAAAACCATGCAGAGCATTGTCTTCCGGCGCAGAGATGGATGCAATATGAGTGACTAGGTGACAGCTAGACTACCTTTTCATGGGACTCGGCTGTCTTCTCTTGGTTGCAGTGCAAGAAGGGAATGCATATTATAAATAGTCTATCAACCTCTCTGGCAACTGTCTACAGTTGAGGGCTATGCTATATTGTGCATGCAGAAGACATGCACACTGAATAACATGCAGTCAAGGCAAAACACCCTGCAACCCCGCACTCCCACCACTGGCCTATTGCATACTGGTCCCATTTCACCAGTTAACACTGCACCTGTGTATGAGAAGCGGTTGGAAATGGGCAACGCTGCTCAGAGTTCTTGTATATAATATAAATGTGTGCTTTTGCAGATTTAAAACATCAAGAACTAACATGCACTGTTAAAGAACTGCACAGTGTTATTTGAAATTAGAGACACAAAAGGCAACTTTGCAGAATTTTTTCTATGCTAGATAATGAAGTTGTCAGTTTATAGTTTGGGAGAAAAAAGTGATGTTGTATGCTTTTTGCTACACAGAATATCAAAGTAAAATAAAATATTAATGGATGCACCAAAGCAGTAAAGTCACATCAATGGAAGTGCTTAACATAAAATGTTAGACCAAAATGTAGAAAGCAAGTACTATGCAAAACGATCAGTGTGAAAAAAAGATGTATGAGTCTGCATAAAATTGACCTTTTGATTTTTATTTTCTTCAAAATGGTCCACAGAAAGGTATTGTTTTCAGGGATTCGCGTAACATTTACAGAGGAACCAGCAAGATGCACAGTCTGGACGACCATCATTCAGTGCTCAGCTGAATTCGGTCACCGGTGCGGGCCACACCCGACACAGGTCCTTTGGGGGCTGCGGTCACGCAGCTCACCTGCTGCAGGGGTCACCCTGCCCAGTCCGGATAACAGGACAGATGCCTCAGCTGGGGGTACCTAGCACTCGTCGGCCACGGCCTTGGGGGCACCCAGGCTGGGCCAGCACCCACAAGCCACGATCATGTGGCAGACCCAGTCCCAATAAATGACGCAGACACGAGTTGCCACTTCCTGCGGCTCTGCTGCACTGCCTTGTGCGTGCCAGCAGAGCCCCTTTTATTAGAGAGGCATCATGACAATGTCATGACGCTCTCTCGCATTCGAACGACTGGACCCACACATTAAATCCCTGTTTTATTATAAACAACAATTCACACCCCCTCTGCAAACGGCGACCCTAGACTAGGTCTGACTTGGTGCATTCTAGTCTGTGCACCCTTTCTAATCCTACATAATCACTTAAACACAAGGTGCATCCCAGTCCAAGCACCACCTACCAACTAATCAAGGCCTTGAACTTTAAACACTACAAACAACCAGGTGTGTTCCAGTCCGCACACCACGGGGCCCGTCAGCGGGCTGATCCAACTCAGAAAATTCTGGGATCGGACTGGCCAGTAGCGCTGCTGCAGGACAGGAAGAATATATTTTCTTCATCTTCGTCCTCTCCCACCTCATAGTACATTCTCCTTTGGTCTTCCGCCACTTCGACTGCAGCCACTCTGGGGGTCTTTCTCCCCTTCGACTCACTCCCCCCCCCGATGGCCCTACCATGTTGGCTGGTGTCGGGCGAGGCACACCCGTCCGAAGTGATCCACCTTCCCGCACCTCCCACAGATGTATCCTTTAGCCGGGCAGTCCTGCGGGTGTGGAAGATCCCACCCGCACTGATGGCATATTGTGGCACTGGGGTATCTCCTTGGCCAGTCTCCCCTCCTCATCAGCTTTCCTCCTTGCCACTTGCCGACAGCCGACACCTCCTCCAGCTTGATCCGCTGCATGGGGGCATCAAGCTTGAGGTGTTGTCTGGATAAGTCCATGACTGAGGCCCGCACCTCTGCCAGTTCCTGGGCACAGCCAAGTTCTAGTATCCGGTCGAGGGTTAGCACAAACAAAAGAAAGTCAAAAGGCTTCAGGAAGGGAGAGGAGGGTTAGAGGAGACTGAGGGGTTGGCCGATTCTGAGCGAGGGGTGGGGAGTCAACCAGAGGAAATGGTGTACAGTGTATCAGTGAATGTTATCCATGTAAGACATCACATTAAACTCTGCAGCAAGATATCTCTGTAGATTAATGCAACTACTGCAGAGATAAATGGTTAACCTGCTTAACCTGCAGGTCTCAGATTTAAATCGTAGAACTCAGCCTTTCATTTTTCGGAAGTTGATCAAATTAGTACAGTTGAAGAAGGGAATTGTATAATTGCATGTCAGACCAGCAGAGTCAGTCACAAGTCAGGCATGCATGAGTCTGCCTTACATCATTCCAAAGTCGACACATTTAGTATTAGTCCAGTTTATAATGTTAAAATGGAGGGAATTCACAACAGATATGGACACAGGTGCGTCAGTTGGGGGACGGCAGGGGAGGCAATTGCTATCCCTGGCAACTCCTGTGCTACCCCAGGCACTGCCTCTGTGACCACTGGGGGTCGCAGAGGCAGAGAGAAACCGAAAGTAAAGAGGGCTCCCAGACGAGAGCCCTCTTTACATTCATTTCTTCTTTTTAAGTTAGTCTGACTTCAAAAAGAAGTTATTTCCGAAATGAAAATATATCTTTTTTTGTAGTCAGATTGACTTAAAAAAGAACCCCCTTGCATCCCCCCACGGGACATGGAAGGCTCTGGTTCCCCTGCTCTGTTCATGACAGGCCTTGCGTGCGTAGAGCATGGGAGACAAAGATTGCAGCTTGCAGTCAGAGCAGCAATGGACTTTGAAAAACGTAAGAAAGTGTTTTCTTTTGTAAATGCGTGTGCGTGCATGCATAAAAGGGTATGTATATGTATATTATGTAATGTGGGTGAATGAGTGCACGATTTATTGGTGGAGGGTGTGTGAGTGAATGGTGGATGGGTGCTTTGTAAATGAATATGTGAATAGTGTGCTTGTGTTCAATAACTAGATCACTTACCAGTAATCTTCATTATTCCTAGTCCTACTCCTCCTCGTCACAGTACTTGCCCATGAAGCATCTTGCCTCATACGTAAGTACTGGGACGAGGAAGAGGGGTGTGGACATAATGCTGGGTCAACGAGTTGATTTTGGGGTTGGAGGAGGAGAGTGTTAGGTAGAGGGGACATGTCAGGAGGGTGAGGCAGGAGGAGGGTGCGCTTTCATGTAATGGGCATCCATGATAAAAACAGGCATGATATGTGTTATTAGTGGCTAGATTTGCATTTTGGTACAGCGAGTCTGGTAATTTCTTAATGTGCATGGCATTTCTACACAGCATCTATAGTAAAAATAAGCATGATATGTTATTACCTGGCTAAACTGGCATTTGGGTGCAGCCAGCCTAATCATTTCTAACTGCATCATGGCCTATTTCTCTAGGCATCTATAATGAAGTAAACATGATAAGTGTTATTAGGTGTCTAGACTGCCGTGTGTGTGCTGCCAGTCTAGTAATTTCTTTTGCTGGGAAGAAATTTTTACAGGGCATCTATAATTAAGTAAGCATGATAAGTGGTATTACCTGCCTAGACTGGCATTTGTGTGCAGCCAGTCTAGTAATTTCTTACTGTGGTATGACATTTTTACAGGGGATCTATAATGAAGTAAGCATGATAAGTGCTATTACCTGTCTAGACTGGCATTTGTGTGCAGCCAGTCTAACCATTTCTTACTGCGTCATGGCATAGTCTTCTACTCATATACTCATACTCATAGTCTTCTACATAGTGCTCTACTGTGCTTGCTTTGTCAGACATGACATTAGTAAACCTTGTCATGCCACAATAAGAAATCGCTAGACTGGCTGCAGCAAAATGCCAGTCTAGCCACAAAATTATACTTATCATGCTTGCTTTATCACAGATGATATGTACTGCTGCAGGGGAGACAATGGAGGAGGGGGAGACTAGGAGGAGGGGAGACTAGGAGGATGGTGAAACAAATGCATGGACAGGCCTATCCCTGATAAACTCCCCCTGAGAACCAGGAATGAACCTTGCAATGCATCTGACAGTCCCAAAGATTTTGGTGATGGGCGGATCCCATGCATTGCCCGTCAACAATATTACTGTAGCGCCTCACTCATCCTAAGAAGATTATGCACTATTGCCCGGCTAGAATTTACCCAGAAGAGATTCATGTGTTTTCTTCCAACATACAATAAAAATCATTCAGGAGTGATAAAATGATCAATTCAAGAAGAAATTTTCTATAAAACATCTCTGTGGACCCTTAAATCCATCCAACAATAATTGCTCTGCGGAGAAACATTACAAAACTCATCAGTACCCAGCTTAATTTTGATCAAAAGATGTTGAGCAGTACGAGCATTTTAACAGTGCAAAGAGACCCCACCTGAAGCTTATGCGTACTTCAAAAAGTATTCATAACATAATATGCACGCCCACACGATTGCTTAATGCATTGTTGTTTGTGATTTTTGTTCAAGAGCATTCTTATGATCAAGAGCGAATGAAAATGCTTTGCATGAATGCTAAAGACTGCTGAATTGTTGTATCTCAGCCTTGTTCCATCAGTTATGGTTAGCATGTCAGGGAATCATCTAGCTCTCAAGCCCTCTGTAGTATAGCTTCTTGTTGCTGAAGCTGAGCAGGTGAGCGCATTGAAAGGTATCCTGCCCCTGGGCACTGCATCCTCGTAAATTTTGTTTAATCCCTGCGCCTGTCCCTTTACCCACCCGCCCGCCACCCCACCGATCCTCCTTCTTGGTTGCTGCATCCTGCCCCCGGACCCACCCAACCCTCCCGATTGGTCAACTCTCCGTGTGCCTGGTGGCCTAGTGGCCTGCACTGCACCCCGCTCGCTTCTTGTTGCTGAAGCTGAGCAGGTGAGTGCATTGAAAGGTATCCTGCCCCTGGGCCCTGCACCCTCGTAAATTTTGTTTAATCCCTGCGCCTGTCCCTTTGCCCACCCACCCTCCACCCCACCGATCCTCCTTCCTGGTTGCTGCTTCCCGCCCCTGGACTCACCCACCTCTCCCGATTGGTCAATTCTCCGTGTGCCTGGTGGCCTAGCGGCCTGCACTGCACCCCGCTGGCTTCTTGTTGCTGAAGCTGAGCAGGTGAGTGCATTGAAAGGTATCCTGCCCCTGGGCCCTGCATCCTCGTAAATTTTGGTTAATCCCTGTGCCTGTCCCTTTGCCCACCCGCCCTCCACCCCAGCGATCCTCCTTCCTGGTTGCTGCTTCCCGCCCCTGGACCCACCCACCCCTCCCGATTGGTCAATTCTCCGGTTCACAAAGGCCATTACTGCCACTCCAGGGCAGTCCTCTGCCCGTGCAGCCCCTGCGGCTAAGGACCTGAGGCAAAGGACGGCTCCTACAGTGACGGCGCCAGGTCGTATCTGCAGGTATCCGCAGGAGAAGCAAGAAGCCAACAATAAATAAGTGTGACAAGGGCGGGGACTGAAGCAATTACTTCACGCCATACTACCCTACCACTCATCTAACAAAGCATCACCAGTGTAAATTCATTACATCTGTAGTATACTTGCATTTGGAAACTCCATCCTATAGATGTGAAAAGCTGCATTTAGAAGTGTGTCCAGTAGCCTCTGTGTGAAAGTTGCATTTAAAAGTGTGCCCAATAGCCTCTCTGTGAAAAGTTGCATTTAGAAGTGTGCCCAATAGCCTCTGTGTGAAAGTTGCATCTAGAAGTGTTCCCAATAGCCTCTGTGTAAACAGTTGCATTTAGAAGTGTGCCCAATAGCCTCTCTGTGAAAATAAAATTTGGAAATGTGCCCAATAGCCTACCTGTGAAAGCTGCATTTAGTGTTGTGCCCAATAGACTCTCTGGGAAAAGTTGGATTTAGAAGTGTGCCTAATAGCCTCTGTTTGAAAAGTTGCATTTAGAAGTGTGCCCAATAGCCTCTCTGTGAAAGCTGCATTTAGTGTTGTGCCCAATAGACTCTCTGGGAAAAGTTGGATTTAGAAGTGTGCCTAATAGCCTCTGTTTGAAAAGTTGCATTTAGAAGTGTCCCCAATAGCCTCTGTGTGAAAAGTTGCATTTAGAAGTGTCCCCGATAGCCTCTGTGTGAAAAGTTGCATTTAGAAGTGTGCCCAATAGCCTCTCAGTGAAATGTTGCGTTTAGAAGTGTCCCCAATAGCCTCTCTGTGAAAGCTACATTTAGTGTTATGCCCCAATACCCTTTCTGTGAAAGTTGCATCTAGAAGTGTTCCCAATAGACTCTGTGTGAAAAGTTGCATTTAGAAGTGTGTCCAATAGCCTCTGTGTGAAAAGTTGCATTTAGAAGTGTGTCCAATAGCCTCTCTGTGAAAAGTTGCATTTAGAAGTGTGCCCAATAGCCTCTGTGTGAAAAGTTGCATTTAGAAGTGTGTCCAATAGCCTCTCTGTGAAAAGTTGCATTTAGAAGTGTCCCCGATAGCCTCTGTGTGAAAAGTTGCATTTAGAAGTGTGCCCAATAGCCTCTCAGTGAAATGTTGCGTTTAGAAGTGTCCCCAATAGCCTCTCTGTGAAAGCTACATTTAGTGTTATGCCCAATACCCTCTCTGCGAAAGTTGCATCTAGAAGTGTTCCCAATAGCCTCTGTGTGAAAAGTTGCATTTAGAAGTGTGTCCAATAGCCTCTGTGTGAAAAGTTGCATTTAGAAGTGTGTCCAATAGCCTCTCTGTGAAAAGTTGCATTTAGAAGTGTGTCCAATAGCCTCTGTGTGAAAAGTTGCATTTAGAAGTGTGTCCAATAGCCTCTCTGTGAAAAGTTGCATTTAGAAGTGTGTCCAATAGCCTCTGTGTGAAAAGTTACATTTAGAAGTGTGCCCAATAGCCTCTCTGTGAAAGCTGCATTTAGTGTTGTGCCCAATAGCCTCTCTGTGAAAAGTTGCATTTAGAAGTGTGCCCAATAGCCTCTCTGTGAAAGGTTGCATTTAGAAGTGTGCCGAATAGCCTCTGTGTGAAAAGTTGCATTTAGAAGTGTGCCCAATAGCCTCTCTGTGAAAGCTGCATTTAGTGTTGTGCCCAATAGCCTCTCTGTGAAAAGTTGCATTTAGAAGTGTGCCCAATAGCCTCTGTGTGAAATGTTGCATTTAGAAGTGTCCCCAATAGCCTCTGTGTGAAAAGTTGCATTTAGAAGTGTGCCCAATAGCCTCTCTGTGAAAAGTTGCATTTAGAAGTGTGCCCTATAGCCTCTGTGTGAAAAGTTGCATTTAGAAGTGTGCCCAATAGCCTCTCTGTGAAAAGTTGATTTAGAAGTGTGCCCAATAGCCTCTCTGTGAAAAGTTGCATTTAGAAGTGTGCCCAATAGCCTCTCTGCGAAAGTTGCATCTAGAAGTGTTCCCAATAGCCTCTGTGTGAAAAGTTGCATTTAGAAGTGTGCCCAATAGCCTCTGTGTGAAAAGTTGCATTAAGTGTGCCCAATAGCCTCTCTGCGAAAGTTGCATCTAGAAGTGTTCCCAGTAGCCTCTGTGTGAAAAGTTGCATTTAGAAGTGTGCCCAATAGCCTCTCTGTGAAAATAAAATTTAGAAATGTGCCGAATAGCCTCCCTGTGAAAGCTGCATTTAGTTTTGTGCCCAATAGCCTCTCTGTGAAAACTGCATTTAGTGTTGTGCCCAATAGCCTCTCTGTGAAAAGTTGCAATTAGTGTTGTGCCCAATAGCCTCTCTGTGAAAGTTGCATAGAGGTGTGCCCAAGAGCCTCTGTGGATATAAGTGTGCCCAACAGCCTATCTGTGAAAGTTGAATCTAGAAGCGTGCCCAATAGCCTCTGTGAATAGAAGTGTACCCAATAGCCTCTGTGAATAGAAGTATGCCCAATAGCCTCTGTGAGTAAGTTGAATCTAGAAGTGTGTCCGATAGCCTCTGTGAATAGAAGTGTGCCCAATAACCTCTATTGACTAAGTTGAATCTAGAAGTGCCCAATAGCCTCTTTGAATAAGTTGATTCTAGAAGTGTGCCCAATAGCCTCTCTGCGAAAGTTGCATCTGGAAGTGTTCCCAATAGCCTCTGTGTGAAAAGTTGCATTTAGAAGTGTGCCCAACAGCCTCTCTGTGAAAATAAAATTTAGAAATGTGCCCAATAGCCTCGCTGTGAAAGCTGCATTCAGTGTTGTGCCCAATAGCCTCTCTGTGAAAGCTGCATTTAGTGTTGTGCCCAATAGCCTCTATGTGAAAGTTGCAATTAGTGTTGTGCCCAATAGCCTCTCTGTGAAAGTTGCATAGAAGTGTGCCCAATAGCCTCTGTGAGTAGAAGTGTGCCCAATAGCCTCTGTGAATAGAAGTGCGCCCAATAGCCTGCCTGTGAAAGTTGAATCTAGAAGCGTGCCCAATAGCCTCTGTGAATAGAAGTGTGCCCGATAGCCTCTGTGAATTGAAGTGTGCCCAATAGCCTCTATGAGTAAGTTGAATCTAGAAGTGTGCCCAATAGCCAGTCTGAGTGAGTTGATTCTAGAAGTGTACCCAATAGCCTCTCTGAGTAAGTTGATTCTAGAAGTGTGCCCAATAGCCTCTGTGAATAGATGTCTGCCCAATAGCCTCTGTGAATAGAAATGTACCCAATAGCCTCTCTGTGAAAGTTAAAGTTAGAAGTGTGCCCAATAACTTCTGTGAACAGAAGTCTGCCCAATAGCCTCTGTGACTAGAAGAGTTCCCAATAGCCTCTCTGTGAAAGGTGCATTTAGAAGTGTGCCCAATAGCTTCACAATACAAAGTTGAATCTAGTAGTGTCCCATATGCCCCTCTGTGAGTTGAATTTAGTAGTTGAACTAAAAGTGTGTCCAATAGTCTCTATGTGAAAATTGAAATTTGAAATGTGACCAATAGCCTCACTGTGAAAATTGAATCTAGAAGTGTGACCAATAGCCTCACTGTGAAACTTGCATTTAGAAGTGTGCCCAATATCCAGTGTGAAAGTTGCACCTATAAGTGTGCCCAATAGACGCTCTGCGAAAACTGCATTCAGAAATGTGCCCAATAGATTCTCTGTGAAAGCTGAATTTAGTAGTTGAATTTAAAGTGTGACCAATAGCCTCACTGTGAAAATTGAATTTAGAAGTATGACTAATAGCCTCACTGTGAAACTTGCAGTTAGAAGTGTGCCCAACAGACTATCTGTGAAAACTGCATTTAGAATATGCCCAATAGCCTCTTTTGAAAGTTGATTATAGAAATGTGCCCAATAGCCTCACTGTGAAAATTGAATTTAGAAGTGTGCCCAATAGCCCCGCTGTGAAAAAGTTGCATTTAGAAAGTGTGCCCAATATCCTCTGTGAAAGTTGACTATAGAAATGTGAATCTAGAACTACAATTAAAAACCTGCCTAAACTCCTCCTAAAAGTCCAACTAAAACCATACCTGGGGTGTTGCTACATCCAATTCCTCCTTAATAGTTTACCTGTACTCCAGCTTACTAGAAAGCCTACCCAACAGCGTAACTGTGCTGTAGCGACAACTAAATAGACCGCCTAATTATCATTTCCTAACGGCTAGCTACACTTCAAAACGGCCTAATATCTGCAAGCTAATATAAATAGTTCACCAAAACCTAGAATAAGTCAATAATATCATCCGGCTTCATGGAACCCTGAAATCAAGCTCAATCTCAGCGAGTGATATCACCAAATTCATATAGTCCAATAAACTATAAGTCACACTTGAAACTACACCTAACAGCCACTAAGCATGAGTGCACTCACTCCACCAAAGTTTGTTGGAAACGAGCACCATAGACCGCCCCCACTGCACGATCCACCTTCCCTCCCATCCCGGCCCCCCTCTTCCCCAATCAACCCACCCTCCTTCTCTGACCCTACCATTCCGCTCTCCAAACACCAAGCCAGAGGGGCACGATGGCGAGCCAACCACCCTAAGACCACTCCTCCCCCAAACCCCACCACCGACCAACCAAGGATAACCATGCCCGCTCCCCTCACTATCATACCGAGGACATCCCGCCTTGCAAACATCCACCCTAAGACCACTCCTCCCCTGAACCCCACCACCGACCAGCCAAGGATAACCATCCCCGCTCCTCTCACTAGCATACCAGTGACATCCCGCCCTACAACCTCAGTCAGGTTAGGTGGATCATCATTCTCAGCCTTGGCGCCCTCGCTATGGAACTCACTCCCACCCCACATCCGCCTAACCAAGGATTTAACCTCTTTCCGCAAACTGCTGAAAACCGGGCTCTTCCCCTAAAAACCAACCTGTACCAAATAACCCAAACAGACTAACAGCAACTCAATGACACCAATCCAACAAACTACCTGATGTTAGAAATTGACAGGCAATAATCCCCAATATAAACTAGAAGGACAACCAGAATTAAACAAATAAAGTAGATCAAAGCAGTGAAATGGTTAATAAGAGTACATCTTATGGAATCAGTAACGAGATTTAAACTCCTGAAATAGACAGAATGCATCGATGAGTATGTAGAGTGCACGAGTGTGGATAGCGGATGAATACGGAAGCGCGGAGAGTGTGTAGACAGCCGGAGCAGATGAATGTATAGAACGGTTAGGTCTATAGAGCGAAATGAGTGTATAGAGCGAAATGAGTGTATAGAGCGAAATGAGTGTATAGAGCAGAATGAGTGTATAGGATGGAATAAGTGTATATGACGGATGTGTGTATATGACGGATGTGTGTATAGGAAGGATGAGTGTATGGGACGGATATGTGTAAGGAATGGATGGGTGTATGGAGCAGATGGGTGTGTGGAGCGGATGGGTGTATGGAGCGGATGGGTGTATGGAGCGGAAGGGTGCATGGAGCGAATGGGTGTATGGAGCGGATGGGTGTATGGAACGGATGGGTGTATGGAGCGCTTGGGTGTATGGAGCGCATGGGTGTATGGAGCGCATGGGTGTATGGAGCGCATGGGTGTATGGAGCGCATGGGTGTATGGAGCGCATGGGTATATGCAGCGCATGGGTGTATGGAGCAAACGGATGTATGGACCAGATGAGTAAATGGAGAAGATGAGTGTGCAGAGCAGATGAAGGTATAGAACAGATGAGTGTAGGAGATGAATATACAGAACAGGATATTGCTGCTGGATGCGTGAAAAACACGAGTACTTAAAACAGATGAGTGCAGAGAGGAGATGAGTGCATGGAGCGGATGAGTGCGTGAAGCGGATGAGTGCGCAGAGGGGATGAGTGCGCACAGGGAATGAGTGCGCAGAGGGGATGAGTGCGCAGAGGGGATGAGTGCGCAGAGGGGAGGAGTGCGCAGAAGGGGTGGGTGCGTAGAGGGGTGGGTGCGTAGAGAGGGTGAGTGCGTAGAGAGGGTGAGTGCATAGAGAGGGTGAATGCGTAGAGAGGGTGAGTGCATAGAGAGGGTGAGTGCGTAGAGAAGGTGAGTGTGTACAGAGGGGGTAGAGAGGGGGAGTGCATAGTGCGGATGAGTGCGTAAATCTCAGAGAAGCAAGTAGAATGCAGGAATACAGGAATGCGCAAACCAGACGAATATGCAGAATGGATGAGGGTAAACCGGATGAATGTGTAGAACATATGAATATGTGGAGCGAACGAGTATGTAGAGCCCACGAGTGTGGATAGTTGATGAATGCGGAAGTGCGGAGAGTGTGTAGATCGCCGGAGCAGATGAATGTACAGATATGACGAATGTATAGAGCACATCAGCGTATGGAGCGGATGAGCGTATGGAGTGGATGAGCATATGGAGTGGATGAGTGTATGGAGTGGATAAGTGTATGGAGTGGATGAGTGTTTGGGGTGGATGAGTGTAGGGAGCGGATGAGTGTAGGGAGTGGATATGTTGATGGAGCGGATATATTGATGGAGCAGATATGTTGATGGAGCGGATATGTTGATGGAGCTGTTGAGTGTATGGAGCAGATGAGTGTGTGGAGCGGATGAGTGGATATGTTTAGGGAGCGGATATGTTGATGGAGCGGATATGTTGATGGAGCGGATATGTTGATGGAGCTGTTGAGTGTATGGAGCGGATGAGTGTATGGAGCGGATGAGTGTATGAAACGGATGAGTGGATATGTTGATGGAGCGGATATGTTGATGGAGCGGATATGTTGATGGAGCGGATATGCTGATGGAGCGGATGAGTGTATGGAGTGGATGAGTGTATGGAGTGGATGAGTGTATGGAGCGGATGAGTGGATATGTTGATGGAGCGGATATGTTGATGGAGCGGATATGTTGATGAAGCGGATATGTTGATGGAGCTGTTGAGTGTATGGAGCGGATGAGTGTATGGAGCGGATGGGTGTGCACAAGAGTACATGCAGGACGGACAAGAGGGCATGGTGGGGCGGATAGGAGGGCATGCGTGGGGCAGACAAGAGGGCATGCGTGGGGTGGACAAGAGTGCATGTGCGGGACAGACTAGAGCGTGCGGGTCAGACCGGAGTATTGGATGGACTGGAGCGCATAGAATTGCATGACGTATATAGTACGGCTTAGAATGCAGAGAGCGTTTAAAAGAGCATATAACCCATCTTATCACACCACCACGCTTACTCTCTCCTTTACATCACCACTCACCTAGAACATAGAGATACTATGACACCATTCGGTATATCTGTTCTCATACCAACATCCGCCGCTCACTGCACATCATTCTAAGTAAACAATGCTGGTTTCACACCCCCCAGCCAGGCGTTCTCCTCAGGCCTAATGCAGCCACAGCCGTTCTGGATAAAACCCGCCAGAACGAACACATTCTCCTGATCTCTCAACCACCACACACTACCGCTAAGAAGCAGCTATTACACAAATACCGCACGAGCTGCACACATACCCGGTGCTCAGAAATGCACCTTTGACTCTCTCTACTCTCTCTACTGATCTGAACTTTGGTTCCCAAGGGCGTTCAACCTACCAGCGCCTTCAGACCATACCAATGGTATATAAGGCGCTATATAAGTGCAAAATAACATAACATAACATAACATGTGTTTAATTAGAATTTAGTACCAAAAACGGAGAGCATTGCTGAATGATTCATCTGATAGTTTAGAATGACAGTGGGACTCCTGCCATAGTCGGGTGATATGCTGTCTCTGGATTCCACTGTGCTGTAATTAATAAGCAAAGAGCCATTGGAATGTGTACAAGGTCATCTTGATGTGGCATTCTTTATACTGTATGTCTTCCCAGAGGGATTTGCTTGCTTAAAAAAGGGATGTGTAACAAAGTGTCTTGCTTAGCCCTTAAGGTGTGTGTGGGTGGGGGGTGTTATGAGGCCAAGCCTAGCCAGGGGGTAATGAGAGGATTCCTTGCTCCCCCTCCTTTTAAACAATGGTGGCTTGGAGAAGGGAACGGCCACATGGCTCATGCAGCCATTAATGGTTTAAAAAAAAATCAAACTCAGAATGCCAGGTGAATGCCACATGCTCTGTAATCCCAGGCTGACAGAGTTTAGTTTGTACAAATTTGATCTTAGAAGGTACCACAGGAGAAGCCAGTCTACTTACCGCTACAATAGAGTGGGTGCCATGGATCTCTGAGAAGATGTGAGTTCTGCAGGCATCGCTTGCACAGCATGGCTTATTTATCACAGTCTGCATGAAATTTGGCAGACAGGCAATTTGGAAGGCCAGGCCATGTTGCGAGACCAGCTTGTGTAATTGAGCCAGAACTCAGCGCAGGAAGCCCATGCAGTCCAAACAATCACTGAATAAAGTAACCAATCAGCCCCTTCCCAGAAGCTCAGCCACAGATTGGGTTGGAACTGGGGTCATCTTCAACTCCTCTCTTTCTCCTCTCACATCTCAGACCCTGCCAAGAAGTCCAACTTTCAGTCCCAACTCCTCAGAGGCATTCTACCTTTTCTTACTTTTCCCCACAAGCTCAATGTCTCCAGAGCTCCCTTTCTCTCTAGGTTGGACTACTGCAACAGCCTCTTCCTCAATCTGCCTCTTTCCTCCCTTCGCACTCTTCAACTAATCAGGAATAGGGCTACAAGACTTATCCTTGGCATCAAGCCCAGGGACCACAACTCTCCATCCCTAAAATCTCTCCACTGGCTCCCTGTGGCTACAAGGATAGAATTCAAGACCCTCTGCATCATACACAAGGCTTTCCGGGTCCTGACACCCCAACACATCCAACTTTCTCTCCCTAAATACCTCCCTGCTAGAGTCCTTCGGGCCTCTAAATCCAACTCTCTGCTGATCAGGTGTTTCTCCCAGCAGAGAGTAGGGAGTAGATCTCTTTCTGCGGCAGGAGCCTCCTACTGGAACGGCATCCCTGCCCCTCTCAGCCAGACTTGAGCCGGATCTCCTTAAGTTCTGGATGTTTCTCAAGACTTTCCGTTTATCCTCCTCCTTCCCTCTTCCCCTACCTGGCTAATGTTCCCACTATAACTGGTGCCTGGTCCCTTATGAGTTTTACAGGGGCCAGGCCCTCCTCGTCCAGTCTACCCCAGTACACCAAATCAGCACTTGCCCTCAAGCACCCTTCCCAGAACAGCCTGATTCTGGGCCACCCGGTCCCTGGACCAGCTGACCTTTACCCCTGGTTCCTTGCCACTTGCCTTTCCTTGCGCTCCCTTTAGAACTTGCCCAGTCCCTTAGGGCTCTAATCCCTGCACTTCTCCCCTCTCCGTCTCCCCTACCCTGCCCTTTGGCCCTCTCCTCGCCACCCCCTGCACTTATTGTCGCTGCACTTGCGCAATCCGAATGTCACAAGGCCTAGTAGGACCGCTTATTGCTGTTGTTTTTACCACTGTCTCCCCAACTCTTTTATTGTCTTGTGGCACCTAGAAACAGTTGTGTATAGGTACCATGCATATGCCCAATACATAAATAAAGGGCTATAAAAACCTTCCCTCAGAGAGACGTCATGTGGGAATTTGGAGAAGTGGAGAAGTAAGTGGAGGAGTGGAGGTAGATGAAGGTGCATGAGTTGTTGAAGGAGCTGGAGGTGCAGGAGGTGATGAAGTATACGACGGTTCTGGGGAAGCACAAGAAGGTGAGAAAGCAGGTTGAGGTGGAAGTACCAAAGCTGTTGTCGTTACAAGAAGAGAAGTAGCGGCAACAAGAGAGAGTGAAGGACTTTAAGACTCGAGAAGTTGGAAGGAAGCAGAAGACATTTAATGGAGTGAAAAGAGGAGTGGGTAGTGAATACTTAAAAGAGAAGTAGCCGGAAAGGTTGAATGAAGGAATAAGAGACAGTCGGAGGAAGGGAGAAGAAAGAGGAAGGGTAAGAGAAGAATGAGTGAAGTTTATTGGAGGTGCAAGGAGAGTGGCAGACATTGAGCGAGACAACACAAGCCTATCTACTGTCTGGGAGAAACCAGTATGTTGCTAGACTGCACCCATCTCTAGGATTAGAGATCTCTAGTAAATGGGCTATGGCCATAGGAATGAGTGATGCAGGGGCTTGGTGAGCCAGAGAGTAAGACTGGTCAGAGGCCATAGTTACAGGACCCTAAAAGAGGGAGGTTAGCCACATCCCTATCTAGCACCTAAACACCCTACACAACAGCCCCACGAGTGGGAGGCACTGCTAGGTCCAGCTCTAGAAGATCATTTACCTGTAGAAAACAGACCTGAGTCACCTTCAAGATGCCATCCAGAAAGTGTCTGCCTTGGGATGGCCGCTCACCCAACCACACAACATTCCACAGAGCGGCTATGCATGAGAGACTGTGAGTGACAACAGGGAAAGACCAGAGCACAGACAAGGGACTTGACCTTGAGACAAGGGGCTCCAAGTGATACCTGGGCAGGATCCGGACAAAGGCAGTCTTTGTTTCTCTGGTAAAAAGGATGTACTTTATTTGTACCTGGATCTCCTGTGAAGCCATCCACACCAAGAGAAGGGGAGGAGCAAATCTCAAGCGGTGGTGGCACAAAGACTCTCTGGCCATCCTGGATACCTGCAGAAGCAGAATACAGTCCCAATCCCCTTAAACCTTGTGTTTCATTGGTGGTGGTTTACAGGGATTTCGTGACAGGGTGTCATGGTGACTGTCCTTGCAGAGATGCAGCTGCTGCATGTAGGCATGTGTCAGGGAGCAGGAGAAGCTGGGATAAAAAGGTACACTGGGAACACAACGCTGCAATAAGATTGTTTTAGCTTAGTGGAAAACTTGACTGAATGTAACTATTTTGGCGGTTTGAAAGGCGCCATGCATTCATTTTGCACTATTTGTATAGAGTATGGGCAACTCAGCCATCATGGTTGCTGTCGTCCTTGTAGTCACATTTGTATGTACATTAATACAAGAAATTCCTTTGAACTTCAATGATTGTTTTGTTTTGCCACCAGGTAGACCATATGGGCCCTCAGTACATGTTTGCCGGTCCGGAAATAACGGTGCCAATAAACTTACCAGCAAACTACGAGTTCTGCGGGCGGGTGCCATCCCGCCCGCCAGGCGGAACTGCACCTGCCTGCAGAGTTTCCCAGAAGCACTGGCATCGTTGCTAACGGTGCCGGTGCTTCCGTGGTCCCCATCCCCATGGAGGACTCCACTGGAATGGGGATTAACAGAATTGCCGGCGCCGGATTTACCAGACCAACGGGGCTGTAATGCCCCGGTAAATCCGGCAAGTCCGGCACCGGTAAATCACTATGGGTCTGGCGGCAGCCTGCCGGTTTCACCGGCATGGCTACCGCCGGACTCGTAATGAGCCCTGGGCGATATGTGTGCGTTGCCCTGAAGTGTACATCTTGAACATAGATGGCAGATGGGAGTAAAGGGACGCTGAATGTGAAGTCAATTGGTCTTCCACCACATCACCCACAATGTCTTTATTTTTACAATGACAATTCTCTCCTGGTGCTGGATAGCAGGTGATGCTATGACATAACACAATGCTACTCATTTTATCAACCTGATTCTGAGTGGACCAGAGGAATTCAAACTTGTGAATTGCAGAAAGCACTAGAGATTATTTGTTCATAACAATTTTAACCAAATACTCATTTCAGTGACACGCTGCATCTGATAGGAGCTCTGGAGTACCACAGCTTTTCTGGGCACACCAGGCTTTGCTTTGTGAATCATAACATTGTGTGTTTAAACTCGAGTAAGTATGTCGCTGGGGTGTTCTTGTGGATCGCACGAGGGCACTCACGACTCCACCCCATTGACCTATAATATGTCTCCATTTCCTTATAAATATGTTCAAGTGTTCTGAAAAGACTGATCCTATCCACTCTTCACATGATCTGGCCAGAACATCCTTTGTAGGGCTCTGAAATGGCCAACGACTTCACTATGATTCCCTTAAGTGGAGGTTGCCGTTCCTTTCTTATTCCTTCTCCTGGGATAATGAGGGCAATTCCAGCAACCTCAGACACAGTCCAACTTGGGATGGGGCAGTGCCAATACCTTCATGCTAAAACTGCCAGTGATCTTTGCACTGGAAGAAAAATACCTTTCTTTTGTTTTTTCTTTTTTTGGTACATTTATTTATAACATTTTTTGCAACACCCAAACTCATGGGTATCACGACGTTCAGTACAAAAGCCAGAAAATAGAGGAACAATTGAGACAGGCATTGATCGTGTTAACAATTGATAAAAGGTGTTAATTGTGCTTATCAAGCAGCCAAGATTTTATGAGTTTTTAAAAAACGGTGTATGATTGTTCATTTCTGATGGCAGCTGCAAGAGAGTTCATAGGAAGGGAGCAGTAACTCAAAGGCAGACCCCTCCAGCTCTTTTGTTCTTGAAGCGAGGAGTGATCAGCGAGATGCTAGAGCTGGATCTTAACGAGCGCACTGGGAGATTTTGCGCAATGCAGTTGTTGAGGTAGAGGAGCACTTCCTTGTAGATACACACGTGGGCAATAGACAGAGTTTTAAAGTCGACCCAAGCTTTGATAGGTAGCCAGTGGGCTTCCCGTCTGGTTGCTGAGATATGGTCCGTACGTTTTAGTACAAGGGTGGTGTGAAGGACTTTGTTTTGCAGCAGTTGTACTTTGGTCAAGTTGGAAGCCGAAGTACCTATCAGGAGAAAATTGTAGTAGTCCAGTTTGGTGAGGATAAGTGCTTGTGTGAACGTGAGGCAATTGCTTGGAGGCAGGAATTGTCTGCTCAGGGAGATGAGTCTAGCTGTGTAGGCCGTGGCTGAAGCTAAGGCGTTAATATGCCCAGTTATGGTTAACTTTGCTTCCAGGTGGACCCCCAGTGTTTTGACTTGTTTCAGGACCGGGATGGATGTGAAATCAATTCAGAAGGCAGCGAAGACTGAATCCAGGTTTTTGAGTCGGTAAGGGGAGACAACAATGAGGAGCTCGGTTTTGTCGTAATTTAAGCATAGTTTGTGGGTGGCCATCCAGTTTTGAATAGTGCTGTAACACTATGTTGATTGTAGCAGTGTCCTGGTGTAATCACCAGAGATGGCGTGAGTATTTGGGTATCATCTGCAAAGTTAGTGCCCCAGTGAGTCAAGGAGGCTGAATAAGGCATTTCTGTCTGCATTGTAGAGTGTGGGTGATAAGCAGGAGCCTTGTGGGACACCTAGTAGATTGCGGGATGGGGTCAACTGCTGCCACACCAATGAATACTCCAGTGGTGAGACCACTGAAGAAAGATTTGATCCATGAGGTGGCTTCAGTTGAGAACTGGAAGTGCTAGCTGAGGTGTTGGCACAGGGTGGCATGGGCAACTAGGTCAAACATGGCCAAAAGAGCTAGTAGGAGGAGGACGCAGATATTATCCACTTGGATTTTCAGATCCAGCAGGGCTGTTTCCATGTTATGCTTTGGGCAGAAGCCGGACTGTCTCTTTCCAAGCAGGTAATTGTGCTCTATGAACTGTGCGTAGGCTAGGCGGTCAAGTATTTTGAGCAAGAACGGGACTGTGGTGATGGGGCGGTGATTTGTGGTAATGGCAGGATCTAGTGAGGATTTGTTTTAGAAGTGATGTGGTCCATGCTGCTTTGATACTAGAGGGCATGTCACTGGTCAGGAAGGTGACGTTAGCAAAATCGGTAATGACAGGTACTAAGGTAGTTTCTAACGTAAGAATGTTGATATCAGGCTTCCAAGCGGACATCCTAACTTTTAAAGGCAAAAGTGGATCCCAACCACCAAGAATTATTTTTGTGTTGTTAAATTGTACCTCTCGTCCCCTTTTGGCTCAGTTAAAGTACAGCTCTTATTTGTTTTCCTTTTACAGGTACTAACCATTAATATATCTTTTTTATAGGGGAAACGGATCGACTCTGATTTTCAATACCTTTATAATCTCTGCTCCTGGATATATCACTGTTCACAGCATAGCATATTTATCAAGATAACTAGTTCAGCTAATCTTTAATACATTTGTAAGAAATAATCATAAAACCATTCTATATAAATAACAATTACAACAATAAAGGTAAAACGTTTACACAATAAATACATTTAGATATACTTATGTATTGCCTCATTTGCAGCTAATAATGGTCTTCTAATGCAAAGTGCCTGGCTTCTGTAAGAATCCAATGCCCAAGTTATTTTCATACCATGCATTAAGACTGTAACATTGGTCAGAACAATCAGCTGCACAGAGCACTCAGTCATTACACAGACGACCAACCCACATTGGCTTATTGGGTTGCTCCTTTTGGCAATGGCCTATTATAGGCTGGTCCCAGTCTGTCTAAAATGGGAGAACACTTGTTAGAGAGCTTTCCTTATCAAACTGGGCCTTATGAATCGAATCTTAGGTTTTAATAATCAGCCCAGAATGGGTGAACAGATTGATCTTCATCAGTTACGCAAGTGTAAGGGCCCGAACTATCAAATCCTTAAGTTGCAACCAGCCAAATTCTTTATTTCGGGAAATAACGCCACGTCCCCCCTGTGTTTGATGTCACATCATTGGCTCACTGTGAATACATAATCTCATTAGACTTGCAACTACTGGAGAGAAGTAAGAACATGACAGACTAGGAAGAGCCCTCTAGTCGCTGCAGTACTGAAAGCCATACTCTCAGGTTATGGGAATATTAGTCTACACCATTATATGAGATATTGTTATGTCAGGGCTATAATGACGGACACTATGCAGATATTGATTTATAACTGGAGTATATATTTATTGGAGTTACAACTATATTTATATATATATATATGGAAAAGAGGAGGCAGACGTCTAACTCTGCCGCGGCTGGAAGACGTTAATGTTCAATCTCCATTCGCATTCCAGAACTCGAGTAAGCAGCTCATGCTTGCTTGGCTATCACAGGGTTCCTGAACACGGAACCATGCTGAGATCAGGCAGGTCTCTAGAGTCAGGCAGGTGTACACTTACGTAGATGGATGCTACACATCTCTCTTCCTTTGTAATGTACAGCAAACACAAAAGAACAAAACAAAAGTCTTGAACAAAAAACAAACAAAGTCACATATAGTCTTCCATGCGTTTATGTATGCAATATGTCCTTCCCCATCTGGATTTGCAGGCAGCGTCTCTGAAAGGAGTTGGCAAGGAAACAACTTCAGATTTGTCTGGACACACTTTCAGCGCATCTCTTGGTATAAATCTTGTTCTGGGTACCTTCCCCATACTTTTCACTCCAACATCATTTCCACGACCATTTACTCCTTCATCTGAATCACTCACACCCAAACTGATATTCTCACCACCACGACAGTCATATTTGCTGCCACAACATACCCATACCCTCTCTACATTCCAAATTCTTCCATCTTTCGTTCTAACAGCGTGATGAAATGTCTCTATGACTCTAATAGGCCTAGACCACTTACACGGTCCTACTCTGAGAGCGGGAGGAAGATACATTCTGACCAATTTCCCCATCACAGAAGCCTTATCATACTTATCAGTATGTCTCCTTTTATCATGTATGCATTTGTTCTTCCTTTGTACCTTCCTGATCTTATCACATGCAGTGCCAAAATCATTTTCCACCCCATTACCTTTGTTATCTAACCATAATGGTGCTAGCTTTGTGTTGGCCTTCCTTCCTCTAATTAACTCAAAAGGAGAAATACTTGTGGTGGAATGCGGTGTAAAACGGTGAGCAATTACCCTTTCCTTGACCGCTTCCTCCCAGTTCAAACCATTGGACCAAGCCATTCTAATAGTCTCTTTCAATATTTTATTGAAACGCTCCACTGTTCCATTTGTCTGGGGATGATATATAGCGCTTCTTTTATGTGCGATGGAGTATTTATTGCAGAAATCTGCCATCTCTTTAGATTTAAATTGGGTACCATTATCAGAAAGAATGCTCCCTGGATATCCTTCTCTTTCCCAGACTGCAGACAGAAAATCAGTCACAGTTTTACCAGTAATGCTAGGTGCAATCAACACTTCCACCCACCTGGTGAGGAGATCAATGACAACCAAACACCATTTCTTCACTCCATTGCTACTCACAGGACCTAGGATATCCTTGCCTAGTTCTTCCACACTTTACTAGGAATCTCAGTGATCACCATAGGTTGTTTCACCCCCATACAACCTTTTTCACTATTACTGCAAAGGATACAGTCTCTGATGTAGCGTTCTATCTGCAGATCACATCCAGGCTACCAGAAATCATTTCTTATCCTTTGTTTGGTCTTTATAATACCCTGGTGACCTTCATGTCCCAGTTCGATCACTCTCTGGCGTAGTTTTGGAGGAGGGATTATTTTATCTCCCCTCATGATGAATTTACCGTGCACATCTAATTCATCATTAACAGACCAATATGTCATCAGGTTTGCTTCTTCGAACTTAGCCTTGCTCCATGGACCCTGACTGTTGAGTAGATCCTTCAAGCATTTAAATGTTTCATCTTCAAGTTTGGCATTATCCCATTCCATCTTTGATATCGATGCTGCCTCTATGGTTAGAACAACTTCCATGTCATCTTCTCCATCAATGATTTCCGAAATATTCGTTAGATGTGACAGACAATCAGCCGTGACATTCTTAGCTCCAGGCACGTAACATACTGTGTAATTGAACTCTTGAAGGAGCATCACCCACCTCCTGATTCTATTTGAAACCTTGTCCAAACTTTTTGACATGAATACATTAATCAACGGCTTATGGTCCGTACGAAATTCCACTTCACTGCCCCATATGAAACTTCTGAATTTTTCAGCTGCCCATTTTATCGCCAACGCTTCCTTCTCAATTGCAGCATATGATAATTCAGCTCCTTTCAGTAACCTTGAGGTGAATGCAATCAAAACTTCACGCCCTTTATCTTCTTGTGTGACAACAGCTCCCAGGCCAACATTACTAGCATCGGTTGTGATAATAGTTCTCCTGCTGCTGCAGAAATTCTTCAACGCTGGAGCTGAACTTATTGCAACTTTAATGAAATTGAACTCTTCTTCGCAGTCATTGTTCCACTCAAAACTCTTCCTTTTGAGTATTTCTCTTAAAGCAACAGTGTGGATGGCAAAATCCTGAACAAACTTGGAGTAGTATTCTGCCATTCCAATAAATGTGCGAACCTCTTCTTTGTTGCATGGTCTGGGCATCTTATTGATGGTATTGACTAATTGAGGTTTAGGAGAAATTCCTTCGGCAGAGATCTTGTGCCCTAACTATTCTATTTCAGAGCAGTTAATTTTACACTTATCCTGGCTTAAAGTCATTCCTGCTCTGCATAACTTCTCACATACATACTTAAGTCTCTCATCATGTAATTTTTTGTTATCAGCATATACTAAGATGTCATCTTGGAAGCAAATTACACCAGGTACTCCCTCAAACAAGTTGTGCATTATCTTCTGGAAAACTGATGCAGCGGATACCAAACCGAATGGCATTCTCTTGAATTGGTAAAGACCATCCGGCGTAATGAAAGCTGTGAGGTGCCTGGAATGCTTATGTAATTTAATCTGGTGATATGCAGAAGTCAAGTCCAAAGTGGAAAAAAACCTTGACGGCCCAATTGTGGAGATTATTTCTTGCATATTGGGGAGAGGATGTCGGTCAGGTACAACACACTTGTTCAATTCCCGCATATCTACACAATTTCTGAGTTTTCCCAACTTTTTTCTTATGACCACAAGTGGCGAAACCCATTCGCTGGCATCAATACATTCAATGATTTCTTGTTCCTCCATGCTTCTTATCTCCTTCATCACGCATGGACAAAGGAACATTCCTCAATTTCTGGGCAACTGGATTATGAGTTGGTCTCAACTCTATTTCACGTATATAACCATGGAGGCATCCCACACCATCACGAAAAACAGATTGCATGACATCCATGCCATTCTCTTTAGCTTTATCATGGCAATTTCCTATATCATTGTTGATGGCAAAAACAGATTCTTCAGCAGTAGAATCTACCTTGACTTGCAATTTGCTCTGATGAGTCCAACTCAATAGTGGCATCCTGCCCACACTAGTGATGTAAACACTGCCTTTGGCTCTCCTATCTTTAAATTTTAACTTCCCCCAAAACCATCCTATGGTGTCAATTCTTACTCCACCATAAGTTCTGGGGTTGATATCAGTCTCATGCAGGTATTCATGTTTTTCTTTGTTCCATTAATGTGGCAATAACGTGTACTTTGCACCAGTGTCAATCATCATATTCAACTCTACACCATCAACTGAAACCATGGCTTTGGGACTTTCCAGTACTTCTTCATCCTCATCACCAGTTATGAACAATACACATTCTTCACTTTCTTCTCCACAACTGTGATCACTGTCCGAGTTACCCCCTATCAATTAGTAGAAGAATTGCGAAATCTGCAACACCTCGAATAATGACCTTTACCTTTACATCTGCTGCATATAATTTTTAAGGCTGGGCACTCTGGATCATCGGCCCAGTGATTGACACCATCACATCTATAGCATCTCCCTTGGCGTCTTCTTCTTGAGTTTGTGGATTGTTTATCAGGACTATCCTTCCTGGTGCGGTCATTAGAATATCCCTTCTGGTTAATTCTATGCTTCCCCTTGTCAGACTGCGACGGCTTGTACTGTCTTGCTGACATCTTTCGTTTAGCAGAGGGATTATTAATCATAGATATGGATTCTGTTTCTTCCGTAATATTGCAGGATACTTTGGCAGATTTCATATTATTGGTTTCAATTTGCATATGTTTTACTTTACTTTCTAATTCTTCCACACACTCCTCCATATGTTCTATTTCTTTCGCTACACAAAGAACAATATCTAGTGATGGATCATTTTCTGACCAGAGTCTCTCTCTCACCTTGGTACTCCGGCATTCCAGCATAACCTGGTCTCTTAGTCTTTCGTTGAGTTGGTCATTGAAATTGCATGTCTTGGCACGTTTCCTTAATGCAGTGATGAATTTCTCAACGGTTTCTCCCTCCTTTTGTGTTCTCTTGCCAAATTTGTACCTTTCCAAAATAATACTTATTTTCTTTTCAAAGTGTTTGTCAATTTTCTTGACTGCACGCTCATATTCATTGATGTCTGCACTTTCCTCTGTAGATAATTCTGGCAGGGTTTCATACTTCTCCTGGCCTGCCGGGCCCAAACAATGTAACAACAGTGATTTCCTTTTTTCTGAACTACAATTTGGGCCACAAACAACTCCGGCATAGTGTTCAAATTACTTAATCCATCTTTTCCATGGAATGCCAGGCTCATTGGTGTCAGGCATGAAGAATGCAGGTGGGGGAACACTGCTAAATGCCATATTGCAGTATATTGTGATGGCCTGTGGTTATGCTTGGTATAGCCTTCCCAGAAGCTATGTATACTATTTGTATAACACTGTGCTGAACCAACCACTATTTAATTTATTTTATTTTATTTATTTATTTATTTATTTATTTATTTATTTATTTATTTATTTTATGTCTTGGTGACTTTTATATGTGATTGCTATGAATAGTGCAGCATCTTGCAGAATTTCTGGGCGCGCAAATCCTCCACATATCTATCCAATATAGTGTAGCAAGGAACGTGACCTTAAAGTACATAAAACTTCCACTTTCCCTTCCTGTATTTCGTTCGCAACAGCCTTCTCCACAGACACAGGCCAACGGGCAACGGCGTGTGTATCTCTTTAAGGAATTCGTAGCATTGGTCCATAAAAAACGCGGTGAGCATGCGCGCATAGCGAAAGAAGAAAGGGAACCATGAAAACACTGTGGCACAGTTCAACTGACAGGCAGATAAATAAAATATGATGTGGGACCGTATGCTGCCATGGGAGTGTATTGCGTTACCTTAATCAATGTCCGAACGGGGCCGGTGCAACGCTCAGGCAAGAGCAGAGCGGCTCCGTATGCACAGCAGCCGGCGGCACGACGGTGAGACCAGAATCCTTGGAGTATGTATTTATTGGAGTTACAACTATATTTATATATATATATATATATATATATATATATATATTTGGAAAAGAGGAGGGCGACGTCTAACTCTGCCGCGGCTTGAAGACGTTAATGTTCAATCTCCATTCGCATTCCAGAACTCGATAAGCAGCTTATGCTCGCTTGGCTATCGCAGGGTTCCTGAACAGGGAACCATGCTGAGATCAGGCAGGTCTCTAGAATCAGGCAGGTGTACACTTACGTAGATGGATGCTACAGATATGCTTAACTTGAAATCTTCATGAGACATCCTGGGAGCCCAGTTCAGATGTGATCATTTTTGATGAACTATTACCCACGTGGCTAGGGGTGTGGTCGTTGGGCTATGAGCATTTCCACTTCCTCACGAGATGTCCTGCTGTTGCTTATTCTTGGGAGAAATATTTGCTAGAATTCAAGTAATTACAAGAATCAAACTTAAACCCACACACAAACAAAGATGCCCCTTAAAAATGTTCTACGGATTGGGTTGTGTGTAGCCTTGCACCACAAGGCATCAGATACCAGACTCTGAGCTGGATCGAATCTTTCCTGACTAATCGATCTCAAACTGCCAAGATCTCGTTGACCATGACACTCTCTGCTCACATGACAGCTCACATTTCCAATTCTCCACAGACACTGTCAGTTGGATCAAATCTTTCCTGGGTGAGTGAACTACAAAAACCTTCATTGCTAACACTGCTGCCAACCCTATTTCTGGCCCCTTCAGTGTTCCCCAAGGTTCTTGCCTCTCACCCTTTTTATATGACACCTACACCAAACCTCTGTTCGATATCCTTGACTTGCTTGACATTATCTATACTAACTTTTCTGATGACACGCAAATCCTTGTCCCCCTCTCTGGTAACTATCATGATGACTCTGCCACAATCAACAATGTGTATAGCATCATCCAGAAATGGATGGCCAACAATAACCTCTGCCTCAACGATGATAAAACTGAGCTACTCATCGTGGGCTCCCCTCACTGCATGAAATTACTTCACTCTCTCTACTCCTCCTCCTTTGACGCTTCCATCATCCCAGTCCTCAAGCAGGTTAAAACCCTCAGGGTTTACCTTGATGCATAGTTTACCATGTCTAAGCACATCAGCACCCTTGCCTCCTCTACGGCTTAAACCTCCAAACTCATTGCACTGAGTATGATATGATCTGATAAGGCATTTATAAGGCGCCTACACACAAGTTTTTCAAGGTGCAACAATTTATCTCCCCCAACAACTGCCTCACGCTTGCCAGAGCCTTGATACTCAGCAAATTGGATTATTGTAATGTCCTCCTCAAGGGCACCTCAGCTACCAACCTCGCCAAACTTCAACTTCTACAAAATTAAGCATTACGTGCTGCATTGAGGCTCCGTCGATATGACCACATCCCAGCAGTATGCAAAGAAGCTCGCTGGCTGCCCATCAAAGCCTGTATTGACTTTAAAACCCTTTCCATGGCCCACCGCTGCATTTATAAAGAAGCAGCCCTTTATCTCAACAACAGCCTCACTAAGAGACACCAGGCATGCGCCCTCCACTCTTCAAATCACACCTCTCCTATTACGCCATGCACAAAACATGCCAGAGCAGTTGAAATGAGACTCAGTGTCACAGCCCCTACTCTCTGAAATTCTCTACCACCTTATATCAGAAATGAGCCTCACTACCATGCCTTAAAGAGACTTCTGAAAACGTGGCTGTTCAATAAATATGAATAACTCTGAGGCAGATCGTCACTATGGCTCCAGTGCTCCAAGTCACATAGACACTGATTCTCCATAGAAAGACATGCAACAATGAAATAGTATGAGGCAGAACGTCACTATGGCTCCAAGTCCCATAACCGCTGAGTCACCATAGAAAAACGTGCAACAGTGCAATAGTATGAGGCAGAACGTCACTATGGCTCCAAGTCCCATAGCCACTGAGTCACAATAGTAAGACATGCAACAATGCAATAGTATCAGGCAGAATTTGATTACAGCTTCAAGGCTCCAAGTCCCACAGCCGCCGAGTCACCATAGTAAGATGTGCAACAATGCAATAGTATGATACAGAATGTCATTATGGCCCCAAGGCTTCAAGTCCCATAGCCGCAGAGTCACAATAGTAAGACATGCAACAATGCAATAGTATCAGGCAGAATATGACTACAGCTTCAATGCTCCTAGTCCCACAACTGCTGAGTCCCCATAGAAAGATGTGCAACAATACAATAGTATGAGGCAGAGCAAGACTATAGCTTCAAGGCTCCAAGTCCCACAGCCGCCGAGTCACCATAGTAAGACGTGCAACAATGCAATAGTATGATACAGAATGTCATTATGGCCCCAAGGCTTCAAGTCCCATAGCCGCCGAGTCACCATAGTAAGTCGTGCAACAATGCAATAGTATGATACAGAATGTCATTATGGCCCCAAGGCTTCAAGTCCCATAGCCGCCGAGTCACCATAGTAAGACGTGCAACAATGCAATAGTATGATACAGAATGTCATTATGGCCCCAAGGCTTCAAGTCCCATAGCCGCCGAGTCACCATAGTAAGACGTGCAACAATGCAATAGTATGATACAGAATGTCATTATGGCCCCAAGGCTTCAAGTCCCATAGCCGCAGAGTCACCATAGTAAGACGTGCAACAATGCAATAGTATGATACAGAATGTCATTATGGCCCCAAGGCTTCAAGTCCCATAGCCGCAGAGTCACCATAGTAAGACGTGCAACAATGCAATAGTTATTACCTTGTAAGCACTGCTGGGAATAGCTCCATCAAAGTCCTAGCAAGTGCCCCCTTGCAGCCAGCAGAGCCAAACGTCATTGCAGGCCCTTTGAAGATGGGTGCCGTGGAGCGCAATGCTGAATACAGGAACCCTCAGTCCCAGGCGGGTCTGCTCCTAATCTGCAATCTAATTGGCAGATGGATGCTCCAAAGGGAAACGCCCGACTGACCCGTGAGGCAACGCCAGCCCGGCTATAAGGCCATGCATCCCTGTCTTTTCCTGTCCTGCCAGGTTCAACAATAGAAATGCTGCTTTGACTACTCCACGGTCTGCCCACTACCCGTTACTGCTACAATGTTACCCCGCAGCCATTTTGCCCATACCGAAGCGCAGAACCTGCAGAACTCATCTTTGGTCCATAACTGCAAAATCGATTCCATTGTTAGGAGCCACGGCCCAGATGACAAGCCATGCAGTGCCTCGCTTGCCACTCGACATTTCACCAACAATGCAAACTGGCACTCGCACACCTGTGTTTCTTTCTGCAGCTCACATACGTAATGTTGATTCATATGCTCCATTTTGTCATGATTTTGCACCAGTGACCCCTCTCTCGTTGCATATTGTCACCCAAATGCATGTAACGCTTATTGCACTGCCCATATGTGACACCAATCATCAAACTATACGATACCCTGATAATGCTTTTGTTGCACCCCCCATGTCACATATTGGCCCTCAAATGCCCGATTCCCACATAGCACTGCCCAACTGTGATGTTGAATAACAAATTGCATGTCCCCCTGGTGTTACTGTTACCTTGTAGTCCCCTGCACCCCTGATCTATTTCTGCCTACCTGCACATGCTTTGCCCCCCTCCTTGTATTACACCCCCAACTGTTCACCCTCTCTGTAGCACTCCAGTTTGACTCCTAATTGTTCCCCCTACTGCTCTCATCCTCTCGTGTTCTCACCTATCTGCTCCCCCCTCCGCCCTGCTCTGATGCTCAACATTTCTCCAAATGCTACAACTGCCTGTCTGTTTGCTTGAGATTGCTAGACTATGCATTTACCCTAACTTTGACTCCCAAGTATCTGTATGCCTAATGTAGCCCCCATACCATGAGGCGTGGCTTTGTTAGACTATGCATTTACCATAACTTTGACTCCCAAATATCTGTATGCCTAATGTAGCCCCTATACCATGAGGCGTGGCTTTGCTGGACTATGCATTTACCCTCACTGTAACTATCATGTATCTGTATGCCTAATGTAACCCGCCGTACCATGAGGTGTGGCTTTGCTAGACTATGCATTTACCCTACCTTTGATGCCCATGTATCTGTATGCCTAACGTAGCCCCCGTACCATGAGGCGTGGCTTTACTAGACTATGCATTTACCCTAACTTTCACTCCCATGTATCTGTATGCCTAATGTAGCCCCCGTACCATGAGGCGTGGCTTTGCTAGACTATGCATTTACCCTAAACTTTGACTCTAAAATATCTGTATGCCCAATGCAGCCCCTGTACCATGAGGCGTGGCTTTGCTAGTCTACCCTTTAAGAACCACCTTTATGTTGTAATGTATGCGTGGGCTTGCACTTTGAAGATTGTTACTTTGCACTTACTGTAACTAGCGCCCTGATACCGCAGGGTTTGGTGCGCTGCTATAAAGGCAAAAATCAATGAATAAATGAGGCAGAACATGACTATAGCTTCAAGGCTCCAAGTCCCATAGCCACTGAGTCACCATAGAAAGACGTGCAACAATGCAATAGTATGAGGCAGAACGTCAAAGCCCTATGGTCACCATAGAAAAAGTTGAAGAGTGAAAAACGATAAGGTAGAAAGTCACTTTGGATGCAAGGCCTAAGACCACTCAACCATCAAAGGAAAAAAAGCAAAATTGCTGTCTCGTGAGGTAGAACATTTCTATGGCCCCAAGTGCATAAATGAAGCCGTAGAAATATGGTGTCACTGTAACTCCAGACTCCATAGGAAGCATGCGAAACCATACAGCCCCTGTATCTGAAACCCAGTGCCACCCATTCACTATGAGAAATAATACTAGTGTAGAGGAGGAGCCAAGTATTCCCTCTCCAACTGCCCCGCCCTTATTACCTATAGAATGGGAACCAAAGTATGTGACGTATGCAGAGCAGTTGAATCAACAAAGAGCAGAGTGTGGACTCTGTGTAGTACCCATAAGAGTACCAGTACCTAAGAGAGTCTGGGAGGCAAGGTACCCATTGAGAAAACCGTACCTGCATGCAAGACAATATGATGGCCATTTGAATGAGATTCCTGAAGAAACAGAGAAGATCAAAGGCAAGGATGAATGGTGACGTCACACAGAAAGAGATGACGCACACAGAAGAGATGCAGAGACCAGAGGATGCAGATATTCTACAAGGCATCAAGAAAGTACCAAGGATAAGTGACATCTTGGGCTCAAGATGAAGAAGCTTATGCCACAGAAACAGATGAAGTTATCAAGTCATATATATATATATATATATATATATATATATATATATATATATATATATATATATATATATATATATAGATGCATTTGGACAAATAAAAGATGGATGTTTCCACTACACGTTATAAAGCAGTGCTGAACATGAATAAAAAGGCCTCACTCAGTGTGTCAAAGTTAAAAGCAATTTTAATTACAAAATGAATCTCAGCAGATGGAGGTGGATGAGCCAGGAAGCCAAGGTCTTATCAAACAGGAATTGGCTGACATTGGATACAAATTGTGTGAATGAACAAGAGGCTCCTGTTCAGAAGGCTTCAGCAAAACAAAATATGTCAGAGGACTATTATCAAATACACAATAAGGCTCGATTTCATGGTGTCCAGTCACGTGGAAGGAAGAAATCGGACGATTGAGGTGGTCACACCTACGCACGAGAGCAGGCTGTGCCTTCACTCCTTAAAATTTCTCAGAGCATAGTACAAACTCAAGGCCAAACTTCAAAGCACTAATTGACACTGGACCATTGAGGTGATGATGTATTGATATAATAATTGGTGGGAAGCTAATTTCTAGATGAGCTCACTAACACCTGGATGTTCAGTCTGCGTGCTGCTAAACCTAGGTGGAAAAGTACTGATGGGGGTTAGAAACCAACCAATTATAGAGGACCATGCAATTAAGGGTCCTACAGTTTGTGTAACCAATGGAATGTTGTGTATTTAGTGGCGTTCGTAGTGGACATTTTGAGGAGAGGTCTTAGTTGCCCACCTGATGTTAAGCACCCTATCACTTTCTTTCACGGTTCTATACTGATATGGAACTTATACTTAGTTATTCACTTAGAGCCTATCACTTTCCTCAATAGGTTTTTGTAGTTTGCCACGTAGGTATTCACACAGGTCAGCGTCAATAATGACGATTTTATGCAATATAACCTCAGTTTCTACTAAGATGCGTTGAGTAAGAGGACCGAACGAAGGCGGATGTTCGTTGTACTCCCTGTTTTATATACTTGTTAATAAAACTGACTCCCCTTTTGCCAAACTACCTGAGTCGTTTTGATTATTGATGTATGAATAAAATATGCATCCCCATCCATCGCCAGGGTATTTCTACTCATCGTAAATGGCTGGGCAATCCAGTTCACTACAGACTAACAGGCAGAAGTACACACAATCAAGTATTGGGACCCTTTTCTGGCTCCAGGACTCTAATATGCAATGGCTGCAATTGGTGTTTTAGTAGTAAACATTTTAAAACACATATTTGCCTTCGTACATATCAGTTTTGTATTATTATGTTTTGATCAAACATCTTAATAAAAAGATTACATTTAAAAAAACGAAAGAAACGAATTGAAAAATATTGCAATTAATAATAAAATTGATTGAGGTAATCAGAACAGATACAGATGTGGTGGCAAGTGGGAATGGCACTATCATTTTCAGGATCCAAAGTCAAAATCACAGTCCATGTGTTTTCCCCGACTAGGTTTCAGTGTTCACAGTGTCAAAGTTTAAAACTAGTAAAGTTTGAATCTTCAAAGTCCAGTCACTGATGAAGTCGCTGTGGCTTGCACTGTGAATAGATCAGTTGACACTCTTTCCCTCACTTACCCTTTCCCATAGAATTTGGAGCGGGTTGATTGCAGGAACAGCAAGTCCAGATCAGATCCAAAGCTGGAAACCATGGAAGAGCCAGGGCACAGAGGCTTTAAAAACAACACATTTATAAGCATATTGGGGCAACGTGCTGGCATTGCTCCCAAGCCTCCGTTCACTCCAAGAACCTCATTAAGTTGTCAACGGAGGATAGAACAGGGGCAACGCACGGGTCTTGGAAGCAAGACCACATAGACGTTCGAATCCCCGATCCGTATGGTATTATGTGCGTTAACAAAAAAATGAAATTATAAAATGAAATGGTGTGTGAAGTACAGGTCTAGTGGGTAAGGGCTGACCCAAATCTTAACTTGCCAACTAACACACTACTAATAACTAACTCCTGCTCTTCAGCGTCACTTTCCAAACTGCCTCTCTGCCCGTTATGAGAATCTCATGCTCCTGGGCAAAAGATCCAGGAGCCCCTCTACCGAGAACGAACATGGCCAAATAACGTGTTGCATGGGAAGGAGACCACTCAAGAGTGTCTACAACCACGTCTTAGCTCACTGCACCCATCACGCAGGAGAAATATCCATTTGCATATCAGTCTGGTCCCACCCACTTAGGCAGTCCAGCACCGAAAGGCTAGGCAATTCTCCTTTGTGCAAGAGTACCAACAGCAACTCCAGACACCTGTTTCGGCCTAGTTGGGCCTCATCAGTGAGGTGAAGCTGTGCATCTCTAAGCACAGTGAGAAAGGGGTCCACATCTGGATTACCCTGGGAAATTTAGGGTGAAACTCCTAGTTCCTAAAAATTCACAAAAAGCTTGGAGAGCCCCTCTACCAAGAACGAACATGGCCAAATAACCTGTTTTATGGGAAGGTGCCCACTCAGGAGCGACCAGACTGATATGCAAATGGATATTTCTCCTCTGTGAAAGGTACATTGAGCTAAAACATGATTGTAGACCCTCCCGAGTGAGCACCTTCCCATAGAACAGGATATTTAAACGTGTTTGTTCTCAGTAGAGGGGCTCCCAGGCCTCTTTGTGTCAATCTTTTATCTCAAACCACACTCAGCTGTTGGAGTTAAGCTAAGATGCTTGTCACCTGATGCCAAACCTCTGTGTTACATTATCGCCTTTTCTTTTTAAGTTGAAAGTTTGCTTTTTGAAAAAATTATCTCAGTGAAGCAGTCTTTATTTTCTAAATTATGCCGGTGATTTTGGTGAAACTGCCTGGAAGTAGAGAAGTAACTTCTAGCAAAGTGGATAATTGCCTCTTATAGCCCTATAGGTGGATAAGAACAAGCTCAAGGTCACCCTTAACAAAACTGTGGTATCATCCGTCAATGCAGCATTTGAACCGTGAAATTTCAGTTTTTGACCTGAAACTGTTGGACCCTGTCCACGCCCTGCACCTGCAGGCAGGAATCATGGCATTATCATGGATGCCGAGATAACCATGACTGCCAAGCTCGATATCCTGTTCTTCCACTTCAAAGGGGTTTAAAGTGCTTGCACTCTCCTACTGGCTTTCCCCAACGTACCAGTGCTTTCATCACAGTCCGTTTGAATTTCAGAAATCGAGTCTACTTGGGCCTTGAAGGTAAATGAATGGCCCTTCAGAGACTGCAGGTCGCAGGCGCAGAAATGCTGCTTAAACTCTGAAAACATGGCCACGTCTCGCGAGAGCTGACATTTACTGAATGTCTTCCGGTCAAAAAATAACATATCATTATTATTGTGTAACAAAGTGAATATCAATACATTTAAAGGATCATTTCATTTAAAACATAATCATGATCATAGTTTCTCTTTCTGGTTTCAACCCTACCAAAATAATCTGGATTGAAAGTGCATTGTTACTGGATTTTCCCAAACATTTAAATCCTCTTTAAATCCTCTTTAAATACAGAAACTCCCATTGTACTCAGTGGATTGCATTTGGCTTCCTTTTGGCTTAATACACCTGAAATATGGTAATTAGCAATCCTCAGTGTAATGCAATCCCTAAATAATACAAGAGATCCAATCCCCAAACAATCCACTAAAAATCCAAAAGCAATCCAATCCCCAAACAATCCACTAAAAATCCAAAAGCAATCCAATCCCCAAACAATCCACTAAAAATCCAAAAGCAAGGCAATCCCCAAACAATTCACTACAAATCCAAAAGCAATGCAATCCCAAAAGCAATGGATTTCATTTGGCTTCCTTTTGTCTTAATGCACCCGAAATATGTCAATTAGAAATCCTCCCTGGTAGAAGCGACGCAATTGGAAAAAATCCTATAAAAATCCCAAAACAATGTTAACTATAACCCTGAAAAGAAACCCTCCAAAAGTGATTACACGCATTGGGTCTTAGTAGTCATTTAGGTACAATGATAGGAAAGCTAAGCAAGGTTAATGGGATATTATGTATTACAAACTAAAGACAAAAAGGATTAAATGCCTGCTTTTTATTCAATTTTATTTATTAAAAAATAGGCACAATGAGGTTCAACCTGAAAGTGTGCAAGCACACAAGCATGACTGTTGCAATCCCAGAACGTGGTGCTTTACAATTAGTAGACATGCATGGAGTAAAAAAACAATACCAACTAGGGAGTCCATTGTGGACCCAGGCTAATCCCAGGGAGCAAGGGAGTCAGGTGGGGACCCAGCTCAGTAAGCAAGGGAGGAGGTTGGGGACCCAACACAGGGAGCAATTGTGAAGGAGGTACCCAGACACAGCCCAGCTACCAAGGAAGTCCAGTGAGGACCCAGAAACAGCCAATAAGTCAAATGGAGACCCAGAGCAAGCCCAGAGAGCAAGGGAGTCAGGTGGAGAACCAGACCAGGGAGCAAGGGTGCAGGAGGGACCCAGAACCAGCCCAAGCAGCCAGATGGGTATCGAGACCCAGCCCAGGGATCAGGGGAGTCAGGTGGATAACCAGCCCATGGAGCAAGGGAGGGGGGTGGACAGAGACCCAGCCCAACGAGGTGGGGTGCATGACCCATCCCAAGGAGCAAGCAGGAAGGTGGGGACACAGACCCAGCCCAGGGAAGAGGGTACCGAGCAGGAAGCAAGAGGGCCCATGCCGCAAGGGAGTTTCTCTGAACCATCCCAGGTAGGGGTTTATAATACAATAATTAAATGTTTTGAAAAATAAGACCTTTTGCATTCCTTAAGTTGCTAGACTTGTGTAAAAGTACAAGTAGGGTGCCATCTGCTTCAGTCAGTAGATACCAATTTTATTTGGCAGTGCTTTTCAGTACTCAACTGCGGAGAGTTCTGCAAAGTCCATTTCTGTTGCTTTACCAAATCCATTCTGAAATGCAAAATGGAAGAATTCTGTAGAAATAGTATTAAAAGATCTAGCAAAACACATCTAAGCAACAGGTAGATCTTGAAAGGAGGTGCTCAACAAGCATTATAACTTTGGTGAAGATGTGCCTCGCACAGGGATGCATGACTGAAAGGGAGGAACTCCCCAAAGGAATATGAAAAAGAGTGAAAGAGAAGCTGGTGATGTCATGAAAGACAAAGCGCGACACCCTGGGAATACTGACTGAAGAAAATATATGGACCTCATAGAATCTGATGACGAAGTTAAGAATCAAGTAAACTTTCATATGCGAAGAAAAGATTGCATGTGTGTGATACACTGCAGAAAATGCAAACCGTTTAAAGATTGCATTTCAAAGCTTTAGTATAAAGATATGATTTTTTGTGAAATGTACTGAGAGCTCAAGTGAACGTCCGTCGATGTCCGTTGTAACTCCATGTTTAGACAATTGATATTAAAACTGAAACCTTTGCCATCTTCCTGAGTTGGTTCGATTATTTGGTGTCAGAGTTATTCTGCATCCCATCCATTGCATGCGGGTTATCCAAAGGGCTCTAAGCTCACATGTATCTTCTGAATGGCATTAGGTACCTTTTATATCTTCTTGTTAATGACAATCCAATGTTAATCTTTCCTTTTCTTCGATTTTGCTACATTCAATGTCCAGCAGTTTGTTCAGCAGGTGACGTGCCAAGTTGCTCGTTTGTCTTTTTTGCCGCCATCACAATCTCCCTTGGTTTCACAGGGTTCACCAAGAAGTCCAACACGAAGAATGTTCCTCTGTGCATATAAGAAATGAAAAATGATTAGGTTTCTCAAAACTGAAAATCTATATCAAGATATGTAAATTGTTCAGATTTCTATATGTGATAAAGTCACATCCACTAGAATATTCTCTCCTTATGGTGGTCTGTTTATCTTGTTCCCGTACTGCTTTTCTAGTTTTCTGCCTAACTGGTTATTTATTAACATTGTATCATGCTTTGGGGAAACAGCTTTGTAAGCACAATACACAACATCATAGGGCTGTAGGCTTAGGCAGATTGCCAATTATACAAGCGTATAAGGGTATCAACCCAAAGATGTCTTCACAGGAAGGCCGGGGGGGGGGGAGAGGAGAGATGAGGCAGGAGGAAGACTATGTATTCACTTGCATATTGTTTGGTTGTTTGTTTGTTTGTTTATTTGTAGGGGGCACAAACACTTAGGTAGCTGGGTGCACAGCGTGCCAAGATTACTTATAGCTTAGTTACATTTGATATATATGAGGCATATACATATATACATATATATAATTACAATTTACAGAACACAGATATATACAGGAGCACAGTGTGCTTAGAGTTGCTAGAACGTTGAAGCCTGAGAAGAAGGAGGAGAAGGTGAGCAAGTGAGGCAATGGGTTAGAGATCATTGAGTCGTAGCCAAGAGCGGGTGTTGCGCCTAAAACTGTTGTAGGATTGCTCCCTTCTTAGCTCAACTGGTAAAGCGTTCCAGTGCTGGGCTGCTTTTACAGGGAAGCCATTTCCACCTGTTTTTGTAGGCAGAATCTGGGAATTTGGAGACAGAAAGAGTTGGCAACTCTGGTTGGTTATGGGAATAATTTCCTAGTGATTATTTCTGTTAGGTATGGAGGAGCTGCATTGTTTAGGCATTTGAAAGTTAGAGTGACCATTTTGAATAGAATCCGATCAGTAACTTTTAGCCAGTTTTGGTTTATTCTAGAGTGAGATATTGTCATGATGCCTACCTCCAAGGAGCAAGGTCCGACCCAGCAACCCCAGAGGCAGGCATCATTCCCCCCAGGGAAGTGCCAGCGGGCCCAAGCTGGGGCCCTTTGGCACAGTCCTGGCGCTTTAGGCGCCAGGCTCATGTTGGACCCCTGTCCTGGCGCCTTAGGCGCCAGGCTCATAAAGCTAGACATGTGTTCAAGTGTTTTAATGTGCACTTACCTGATGCAGACCATGCTGCTACATCCAGGCCCTCTTGAGGCCTGAATAGAACTACTTTACCTGTGGGACTACTTTCCACCTGGGTGTGGTCGGGTAAGGATACATACCTGATCGGTGGAAGGATACATGCCTGGAACTTCTTCCAAAGCTATTTAAACCACGCCCGATCAGCAACTCACGCTTCGCGTTGTTCTGCTCCTCAGAGCTGGATGCTCACCGTGTCAGCTCCTGCATCTGGACTTCAGCCACGCCTGTCAGCATCCTGGGTCACCTGCTAATAGACAATTGGAGAGAAAGAAGACCTTACCTGCTAAAGCTGCATCACGGAGACTTCACACCGACGATCCTGAAAGGGAAGACATCATTTTAAAAGCATTTCGCTTCGATCGCTGCAGCGCTGCATTTCACTCACCTTTCCTGGGCACCTCGATCTTCAGCAGCGATCATCCGGATCCGCAGCCACTTCCCAGAGCCTAGAGAGAAAAAGACAAGAACACAAGGTGAGAGAAGGAAGGGAATAGGAAAAGCTCAGTTTCCTTCTAAGACTTACCTGTTGGGTCATTCCCATTTCATTTCGGGTCCTGCCGCTTCCTGGCATTCCGGACCCCGGCCCCTATGGGGAAAAAAGACAAAGACATTGAATGAGCGAATGCAAAGACATTACCCGAACGCTCATCCAGAACTTACCTGTCATTTACTGGAACTGCACGTTTCACTTCGGGTCGGCGCCATATCTCCGGCATTCCGAACCCCGGCCCCTAAGGGGAAAAAAGGCATAAGCAATTAGCGCTTGCTGCAATAAGACAATGAACATTATTATTAGGCTTGAACTTTTGAACTTGCTATAGAACTCTTACAGCGCCTTACCTGAATAGTCAAGCTTATTTGAACTCCCATCAAACCTCAATCCAGTGAAGTAACTGGGTTTCAACGCGCCCCTGCATCAGAAGCAGGATGGAGAACTCATCCTTCCAGACCCTAAGGTGAGACTTCACGGGGAATCGAGGAAGGGAATCGTGGAGGGCTGGAAGGGAGTGGGAGGCTTGAGCATTATTCCGTCAGTAGGTAATACTCCCTTTTCACGCACAGGGGAATATTCCTGCGAGCCAGTGAGTCCATCTTCAGAGTCCTGCGCTTCACCATAGAAGAAGCATCAGCACTCAAAGCCAGACCTGCGCCTCCGTGGGAATCAGGTGAGCGTGACAGAACGCAAAGCCTACCCATAATTTCCCACCCGGGCGCTATGGAGACTTCCGAGACAGATCAGCTGGCCCAGCTTTTGGGGGAATTACGGGCAGAAGTGCACTCAGCCCGCCAGGAGACTAACGCTCTCAAAAGAGAACTGATCCTATCCAAGGAAAGAACTGATGACCTGGCCAAAAGGTTATTGCAGGCCCAGGCAGGGTACACTCCTTTACCTAATTCCGGAGATACTTCCACATCAATGGGTTTGAATAACCCGGTACAAATCAATCTACCTGGACACATGCCTTTGGCCCCGCCTGAACGTTTTGCGGGGGATCCCAAGAAATATGCCGTCTTTATGAACCAATGTCGTTTACACTTTCTATGCAGACCCGGGGCCTTCCCTAACAACCAGACCAAGGTAGCCTTTATACTATCTTACCTCAGTGGCAGTGCTGCCGATTGGTCTATTCCATTGGTAAATCAGGATGATCCCACTCTCCAGAATTTTCAGGGTTTCCAGGCCAGCATGGAAAGATTGTTTGTTCGACACTCTCAAGGACAGGCCCTTGATAACGAACTGCTATCCTTACGACAAGGTAATCAGGATCTTCTGTCCTACGTTGCCACCTTTAATAGACTGGTTGTGGAAACTGGATGGCCAGAAAACAAAAGGATCACATTGTTTCATTGAGGCCTGCGCGGAGAGCTTAAGGATGTTCTAGCTCAGATAGTAGATCCACCCCAGGTCTGCGCAAACTACATAGACTTGGTGGTTCAACTTGATCACAGACTTCAAAATAGAAAAGCAGATCGGTTCAAGTACGAAACCCGAGTACCGATCAAAACCCACGCTAACTCCAAGAGTACCGACCTATGCAAATCGGCGGTGTTAAAGGACCATTAACACAGAAGGAACGAGAGAGAACGAGAGAGAAGGCGGCAAATGCAACTTTACCTGTATTGCGGGACTTCCGGTCACTTTCTTCGAAATTTTCCGGTTAAACCACCGAAGAAGGTGGTTGGAGCCACTGATAACGATTTATTGACACCTGATTCGGGAAATGACCTAGCCCGACAAGCGTAGGGGTCCGCTTGCCGAGCTTGAAAACAAACTCTTTGACCTCGCATTTTGTCATGCCAATGGTGCTAGTGGACCCAAAACAGCCTCAGCTGTTGCATGCTATAAAAGCATACATCGACAGTGGAGCTATTGGAAATTACATAGACCGTGAATTGGTTTCCAGGATTAAGCTCCCTCTCCGCCCGAAAGTAACCCAAGATGTCATTACTACAGTAGATGGAACCGAAATTGCCTCAGGGCCTGTAACGCATTCCACTGTTGAAATGACACTGGTGGGTCAGGATGGACATTGGGAAGCAATCGTGTTTGATGTGATCAAGGCCCCACAATTTCAAGTAATTCTTGGAATTCCTTGGTTAGAAACACATAATCCCAGAATCGACTGGCGAGCAAAGAAGATAAGTTTTCCTGATTGTGAACCAACTTGTTACCCAAGAAATCCAGTTATGGGTCTAGCCTCAGCAACTTCCACCCCTGTACAGCTGCCGTCTGAATACCAAGAATTCCAAGACGTTTTTCAGAAGGAACAAGCTAACACGTTACCTCCCCATCGGTCTTACGATTGCCAAATCGATCTGGTACCCAATGCTCAACTACCTTGTAGTAGGATTTATGCTCTTACGGAACCTGAGAACCTATATTTGCGTCAGTATTTAGATCAGTACCTAGCCAATGTTTTTATTCGCCCGTCCAAGTCTCCTGTCTCCTCAGCTCTGTTCTTCGTGCCGAAAAAAGAGGGCGACCTTAGAACATGTATTGACTATCGCGCCCTAAATCAAATAACGATTAAGAATCATTATCCTCTGCCCCTGATCCCTGAGCTTATCGACCAGGTGAAAGACGCTTGTGTGTACACCAAGTTAGATCTCTTATCACCTGGTGCGTATAAAAGAAGGCGACGAGTGGAAGACTACATTCCGCACCAAATTTGGGCTCTTCGAATATCAGGTGATGCCCTTCGGTTTGTGCAATGCACCTGCCGCCTTTCAGTACTTTATGAATGATGTTCTTCGGGAACTTATCGACGTCTGTGTCATTGTTTATATTGACGACATCCTGGTGTACTCCTCTTCAGAATCCGATCACAGAAAACATGTTAGGGCAGTTCTTGAGAAATTGCGCCAGCACAGACTATTTGCAAAGCTCGGAAAATGCGTTTTTCATACCACAGAAGTGGAGTTTCTCGGATTTATCCTGACACCTCAAGGAGTCCAAATGGACTCGCGAAAGGTGGACGCCATCATCAAATGGCCATCTCCTAGCTCGATGAAGGGAGTTCAGAGCATGCTCGGCTTCGCCAATTTCTATCGAAGATTCATCCCGGAATTTTCCCGAACAGTCCAACCCATCACAGCTCTCCTAAAGAAAAACAAACGCTTTGAATGGACTCTTGCGGCCGAACAAGCCTTTCAGGACCTGAAAACCAAATTCACCTCTGCACCTATATTGAAGCATCCGTACCCAGATCTCCCTTACATTGTGGAAACCGACGCATCCAGTTCGGCCATGGGAGCTGTCCTGTCGCAAAGAGACCCAGAAACTAACCAACTTCACCCTGTGGCCTTTTGGTCCAGGAAATTTTCTCCTCCTGAAATCAACTACGCAATTACCGACAAAGAGTTACTGGCTATTAAATCTGCTTTCAAGGCTTGGCGTCACTACCTTCTCGGGGCAAGACACACCATCACCGTAATTACGGACCACAGAAATTTACAGTATTTAAAGAAGGCCAAGGCTCAATCTTCACGACAACTCCGATGGGCTCTATTCTTTGCGGAATTTGATTTTGTAATTACCTATCGCCCTGGCTGCAAGAATGGTAAAGCGGACGCCTTATCCCGGATTGGCATGGAAGAACCCAATTCGAGTTTAGAACCTGTGCCAATCATACCAGAACAAAGAATCTTAGGCCTAACTTCATTGCAAACTATTGAGGACATCCAAATGCAAGTAAAACAACTTCTAGACTATTCAGCCTTACTGGAATGGAGTCAAAAGGGTCCTCATTACACCGTTAAGGATGATTTACCCTACTTGCAGGAGCGGTTGTTTCTGCCAAGTAAAGAATTGCAAGAACTTGTTATTGCCCATCACCATGAATCATTAATGGAAGGACACCCTGGTATCGCTAAAACGGAGGAAAAAATCAAACGCCACTTCTGGTGGCCTTCTTGGAGAAAAGACATAAAGTCTTTTGTATTGTCTTGCGGAATTTGCGCCCAAAACAAGGGTCAAAAGAAAAGGCCAGCTGGCCTACTTCAACCCTTGGATATTCCACCGGCACCATGGCACACCTTGTCAATGGACTTTATAACTGACCTGCCTCCTTGTGCTGGTTACAACACTATCCTTGTAATTGTGGATCTTATCTCCAAAGTGGCCCACTTTATCCCTTTAAAAGGTTTGCCTTCAGCTTCCACCTTGGCCAAGGAATTTCTGGAGAATATAGTTCGCATACATGGTTTTCCTTCCATATTAGTCTCGGATTGTGGAAGTCAATTTATCTCCCATTTTTGGAAGAAATGTTGCCAACTAGCACAAATAGATGTGCGGTTATCCACCAGTCACCATCCCCAGACCGACGGACAAACCGAGAGAACCAATCAGACTCTCAAGCAATATCTTCGGTGCATGTTACACCAATCCGAGTTAAATTGGAAAGACATCCTTTGGATCGCAGAATATGCATACAACAATTCAGTGCATTCTGGAACCGGACAGACTCCTTTTTATACTTTGTATGGTCACCATCCTCGGACCTCTGACCTAGATCCACCTCTGACCCTGGAAATGCCCGCAGTAAATCATCTGCATTCTACAATAACCCGAGCCTTCAAAGAAGCTGCAACTCATTTACAGCAAGCCAAGAAAAAGTATAAAGAAAATGCTGATTCGCACCGAAGTAAAACTCCTCCTTATCAAGTAGGAGACCAGGTATGGCTAGCAACGAAACATTTACCCCTCAAGGGCCCGCGAACCTTCAATCCCAGATTCATAGGACCTTATCCCATCAAGGATATAATCAATCCCGTGGCCTTTAAACTGGATTTACCATCTAACATGCGTATTCATCCAGTTTTTCATGCATCACTTTTGAAGCCAGTACAACCAGGGACCCGACTGTCCAAGCCTCCAGACCCAGTTCAAATTGAAGGGGAATTAGAATTCGAAGTTAAAGACATTTTAGACTCCAAGGTGTTAAAGTCAAAACTCTTCTATCTTGTTGACTGGAAGGGATATGGACCTCAGGAGAGATCGTGGGAGCCTAGGAACCATGTCCACGCACCTCGATTAATACAAAGGTTCCACCGGAGATTTCCGAACAAACCAAAACCCCCGGAGGGAACAACCTTGGGAGGGGCCTTGAGGGGGGGTACTGTCTTGATGCCTACCTCCAAGGAGCCAGGTCCGACCCAGCAACCCCAGAGGCAGGCATCATTCCCCCCAGGGAAATGGGGCCCCAAGCTGGGGCCCTTTGGACACAGTCCTGGCGCCTTAGGCACCAGGCTCATGTTGGACCCCTGTCCTGGCGCCTTAGGCGCCAGGCTCATAAAGCTAGACATGTGTTCAAGTGTTTTAATGTGCACTTACCTGATGCAGACCATGCTGCTACATCCAGGCCCTCTTGAGACCTGAATGGAACTACTTTACCTGTGGGACTACTTTCCACCTGGGTGTGGTCGGGGAAGGATACGCTCACTGTGTCAGCTCCTGCATCCGGACTTCAGCCTCGCCTGTCAGCATCCTGGGTCACCTGCTAAGAGAGAATTGGGGAGAGAAAGAAGACCTTACCTGCTAAAGCTGCATCACAGAGACTTCACACCGACGATCCTGAAAGGGAAGACATCATTTTAAAAGCATTTTGCTTCGATCGCTGCAGCGCTGCATTTCACTCACCTTTCCTGGGCACCTCCATATTCAGCAGCGATCATCCGGATCTGCAGCCACTTCCCAGAGCCTAGAGAGAAAAAGACAAGAACACAAGGTGAGAGAAGGAAGGGAATAGGAAAAGCTCAGTTTCCTTCTAAGACTTACCTGTTGGGTCATTCCCATTTCATTTCGGGTCCTGCCGCTTCCTGGCATTCCGGACCCCGGCCCCTATGGGGAAAAAAGACAAAGACATTGAATGAGTGAATGCAAAGACATTACCCAAACGCTCATCCAGAACTTACCTGTCATTTACTGGAACTGCACGTTTCACTTCGGGTCGGCGCCATATCTCCGGCATTCCGAACCCCGGCCCCTAAGGGGAAAAAAGACATAAGCGATTAGCGCTTGCTGCAATAAGACAATGAACATTATTATAAGGCTTGAACTTTTGAACTTGCTACAGAACTCTTACAGCGCCTTACCTGAATACTCAAGCTTATTTGAACTCCCATCAAACCTCAATCCAGTGAAGTAACTGGGTTTCAACGCGCCCCTGCATCAGAAGCAGGATGGAGAACTCATCCTTCCAGACCCTAACGTGAGACTTCACGGGGAATCGAGGAAGGGAATCGTGGAGGGCTGGAAGGGAGTGGGAGGCTTGAGCATTATTCCGTCAGTAGGTAATACTCCCTTTTCAGGCACAGGGGAATATTCCTGCGAGCCAGTGAGTCCATCTTCAGAGTCCTGCGCTTCACCATAGAAGAAGCATCAGCACTCAAAGCCAGACCTGCGCCTCTGTGGGAATCAGGTGAGCGTGACAGATATATGCTCTTTTGGGGGGGTGGTTCATTGCCGTTCTTAGCGTGTTATTTTGCAGCGTTTGTAATGTATTGGTGATGTACTTATTAGCACCTGCATAGAGAGCGTTGCAGTAATCTAATTTGGAAAGGGCAGAGAACATTAAGCATTTATTTTAATAGGGGCGTTAACCAACTTTCTTTTTTACTTAAGGGGGTGCTTACTTCTGATGCTGCTGCCGGACCAGGACTGGGATCAGATTAAAGCACTCTGTGATTCCGGTCCCCCTCTTTTTCCACTGAAGAGCCAGTTCCAGGCAGTGTCCGATGGCCAGCTTCTGATGCAAATCCATTCTATGCCATTAAACAGAAATAGTAGCACAAACATTAACATTGCGCATTCTAATAGCAACAAATGGCACATCTTACTGGGCAGTGAAAGTCGGCCAAAAAATTCAACTCACTACCTATGATGGCTTCTAGTTTGACACAAATGGTTTCATTTTATCTGAATATTCAAACTTGTTGAACACCATGCTTAAAAAAGCTAGTATTCACCGTTGACATGGGGCCAAGCACCTGGGGACAATATGCCCTCCAGGCACACACCGCCCCACGCACAGGCCTGCCAGTGTTTTTTCAAAGCCATCTTCTGAGAGTTAATGACTTAATTGGAGTTTTAAACCCACTACTGGTGTAATAAAAATGTGTTAACCAGGTATGCCTTCAGCCACTCAATTTGGAACTGGTGCGACCCACCGCGTTCCCCTGCAGGATATTAGGCTTTTTAAAAAAAAATTTAGATCAATTTGAAGATCTTTCTTTATAAACCACTAAACACATACCCACTACCTTCTGTATCGTTGGGTGATTTCTCTCGAGCTCACATTGCATCCTCCCTCTTTCACAGCGCCAAGAGGTAAACAATGTGTGCTATATAAAATCCCTCAATACGTGCACAACTAACCAAACTGCCTCTCTGCTGAAATTGCAGACACCACATTTCCCTCCCGCCGGAAGCCTGTAAAGTTTTAAATGAAGAAAGCGCCATATTTAGTTAGGGCTGTTAGGTGGCGCTTCGCCACCTATAAGTTGAAACTATTGCATTAGAATACAGACCGGGAGAAATTACATGAGGAGGGATACAAACAGGGCAGTTTCTAGCCAACTTGGCGCCCAGGGCGAAACACCACAATGAGCCCCCCCCCACCCGACTGGAACACGTCACTCTCGAACTACACCTATGTGTTGTGCGACAAAACCCCCCCTCAATATATTGGTATATCGCTGTACAAATGTAGCTGGTTTCATTACATTGTAATGCAAGTTCATCACAGCCAAAATCTAATGTGAAAACACAGCTGGTGCTGGCCAAGTACATGGTTCTTCTATCACCTGCCCTTAGGGAAGGCGTTGTCTGAATGCAGTTTCAAACTGTCCGTACCGGCACACTGGCGTGTGGCCAGCCTACTGGGGTCTTTGGGCACACTGACCACTGGCCCTGTGTTGCAGGTGTTCTATTCCTACCACCTCACTTGTATTTCGCAAGGGGTTAATACTAGACTAACAATATGAATTATTTTCTAATGGAAGGTTATCATTCCAGATGGACAGTCTGGTACAGTACTCGTTCAAAATACCTCTACGAGAGTGGGAAAGGGGACAGGCAGCACCAATGATGGTTCCTGTAGGATTTGCATTTCAGCACTAGAACAGTGATCAGAGGTCTAAAAGGATTGTATGTGTGAATCTCTAAATTGATAACAGATGCATGGCTTGGTGCTCGCATCACTGTTCACAACACTCACCCTAACATTAAAATGTTTGTAACCATAAACAATAGATACTCATTTGGACAGCTTAAGATTTTGGATGTTATATTATGTTAAGGTACTTATATAGCGCACTGTCACCAACAGAATTGGTCTCCAGACGCTCTGGTGGATCTGTAAACGAGAAGGTGGGATGGGTTAGTAAGGTGAAGAGGGGGTAGGATAGTGAGAGGAGTGGTGTACTGTTGGCAGCTTCAACTTGGTAGACAACGGGCGCTGAGCTTTGGTGCGAATATTGGATCGGTGTCAGTCCGCGTGTGCTGCTGGTGCGGCTTATGTGTTGTTGCAGTGAAGTGCGTGCAGCTTGTTGTGCGAGAAATGGTTGTGTGAGGTTTTTTGTGAGATAAGTATGCAGAGAGTTTGAGCTTATATTAGTTAGTGGGTTATATTACCTGTAAAATGCTAACATTCACAGTTCTGTCTAAGTGTAGTAGTTGCTGATCTACATAATTCCGTTTAAGTGTGGTACTTGCTAATCTTCACAATCGTAATCTAGATATGGGGCAGGATAGTGTTCTCAATTCTAGGTGTGGAGATGCTAACATTCGCAATCCTGTCTAGATATGGCGCAGGCTGATGTTTTCAATTCTAAGTGTGGCACATGCTAACATTCACAATCCTATCTAGATACAGCACAGGCTAATGTTCTAAATTCTAAGTGTGGAACATGCTAACATCCAAGTTCCATCTAGGAGTGGCATATGCTAACATTCACAATCCTATCTAGATACAGCGCAGACTGATGTTCTCGATTCTAAGTGTGGCACATGCTAACCTCCAAGTTCCATCTAGGTGTGGCATATGCTTACATTCACAATCCTATCTAGATACGGCTCAGGCTAACGTTCTCAATTCTAAGTGTGGCACATGCTAACATTCACAATCCTATCTAGATATGGCGCAGGCTAATGTTCTCAATTCTAAGTGAGACACATGCTAACATCCAAGTTCCATCTAGGAGTGGCACATGCTAACATTCACAATCCTATCTAGATATAGTGCAGGCTGGTGTTCTCGATTCTAAGTGTGGCACATGCTAACATTCACAATCCTATCTAGATACGGCTCAGGCTAATGTTCTCAATTCTAAGTGTGGCACATGCTAACATTCCCAATCCTATCTAGATATGGCGCAGGCTAATGTTCTCAATTCTAAGTGTGGCACATGCTAACATTCACAATCCTATCTAGATACGGCGCAGGCTAATGTTCTCAATTCTAAGTGTGGCACATGCTAACATTCCCAATCCTATCTAGATATGGCACAGGCTACTGTTCTCAATTCTAAGTGAGACACATGCTAACATCCAAGTTCCATCTAGGTGTGGCATATGCTAACATTCACAATCCTATCTAGGTACGGCGCAGGCTGATGTTCTCGATTCTAAGTGTGGCACATGCTAACATTCACAATCATATATAGATACGGCTCAGGCTAATGTTCTCAATTCTAAGTGTGGCACATGCTAACATTCACAATCCTATCTAGATACAGTGCAGGCTAATGTTCTCAATTCTAAGTGTGGCACATGCTAACATTCCCAATCCTATCTAGATATGGCACAGGCTACTGTTCTCAATTCTAAGTGAGACACATGCTAACATCCAAGTTCCATCTAGGTGTGGCATATGCTAACATTCACAATCCTATCTAGGTACGGCGCAGGCTGATGTTCTCGATTCTAAGTGTGGCACATGCTAACATTCACAATCCTATCTAGATACGGCTCAGGCTAATGTTCTCAATTCTAAGTGTGGCACATGCTAACATTCACAATCCTATCTAGGTACGGCGCAGGCTGATGTTCTCGATTCTAAGTGTGGATGCAAGTATAAAATGGCTGCAACATCAGCCACTCTAATGGGGAATAAGGGCTCTTTTGCTTCTTGTTTCTGAGGAATTTTAGATGAGGAAGGGCTGGGTCTCAGTGTCAGCATGCCTTACCCCCAATACTGAAACATCTTTTGGGAATTAAATCTACAGGCAGGACAGGATACTGTAGAAGAGAGACCCAATAAACCATACACAGAAAGGATTGTACCTCTTACAAACTTTATCCTGACCAGTAAGCTGATGAAGCGTTTTAAACAAAACCAGTTTCTAATGCATGGTAAAGTGTCAACAGTTCCTCAACCACTACCTCCTCACTATTACGCAGGCCTCAGGGTTTATTTCTGCAAAAACTAGCAGGCCCATGCTTTATCTAACAGAGCTGGCATTAGCATCTCTTATTAGTGCTGGCCTGCAGCTAGTGAACATCACGGTGTGGCAGTGTAGAAAGGGCGTTTGGCCTACTGGATGTACAATGTGAGTCAACTTCTTTGATTGCTTACAAAGCTTATGGTTGTTGTTTGGTTATGTCCCCACCAATTGACTATGCATGGCCATGCTAATCGCTGTGGCCATGCCACATTGCCTAAGGGGAACTTTTTCAGCTCCCTTTAATCAAGCCTTACAGTTAAACTTTGCACTCGTAGCGCCTGCCAGTGTTTTTTCAAAGCAGTCTTTTGCGTCGACTTAAGTGCAGTTCTAAACACGCTACTGGTGTAAAAACAAAATTCGTAACCACGTTTACTTTCCGCCCCTTTTACAAGCGTGTCATTCACTAAAGTCCTGTCAAAAACAAGCATTGAAAAAAACAAGCATTGGCAAATCCAACAGTTTGGGCTTGTGTGTAAGTAACTGGCATTTGCCAGTCACTGCTACTAGAAGCCCAGGTGCGCGCACCATTGTCTCACCTGCTACCACCAATGGCCAGTTAATACCACCACAGCAGCGCCTGTCAAGAGCCCTTCCCAAGCGTACACAAACGCCCAAAACGGTTGGCATTACCAATGCTTGTTTTATATAGCGCCTCATGTCAGATTCCTCCATACGCAGTATATTAATGTGTGTCATCATTGCCCCGTGTCGGCGTGTCTTGGTGCTCAGCGTGCGGGCTCCATAAGGGTGCAGTGCTGAGTCAGCCGTACTGGGACTGGCACTGGTGCATTGCATGTGGAGCACATTCTGCCTGGCTGACCTCTACTCCCACGTCTGAGTGGGCCTTCTTGAGTGGACGCGTGTGCTCGAACCACTGAGCCGCCCACAGGACAGAGCTTTTCTTAATGCATCGCTGCAACACACAAGCAGAATGGAAACATGAGAATCTCCTCTTAAATAAGATGCGTTGACAGTTAAAAAAAAAAAAAGAAAACAGGCGGGTGAACAGGATGTGCAGGAAATGACCACACTTATTGAAGAGGGACATTTGGCTCGTGGCACAGGCCGCGCATCGACTCTCTGATGCTTAAAATACCCTCCTGCCATTGATCTGAGGCCGGAAGAGTCAATGGATCCAGGAGAGTAGGGACGCGCTTGCAATACTCGGGCCTCCTCGGCGGAAAGACTCCAGGCTCGCGCTCTCCCACTTGGCCCGCGTATCACTGACACAGCAGCTCTACTCCGCCTGCCCTTTTTGGAATAGATGGCAAAAACGCATCATCATCCTACAACATGTTTGCCGTGGCAAAAAAAAGTGATAAAGGTCTTGGTGGAGATCATTTTTGAAGCAAGGGAGCCCCCTTGTGGCAAACTGAAGAGTGCTGATTTTCAAAACGTATGATATGATATGATATGATCTGATAGTTTATTTATAAAGGGCATATACACAATGTGTTTCAAAGCGCTTCAAGGAAAGGGAGGGAACAAGGGAAAAAATAATGACATTCTTACAAGCCATGAACAGTAAGGATGTGAAATGAACTATCGTACTCGGCCTGATGACATTTCTGATAGTGCAAGAGCTAAGACATAGATAAGGAAGGGAGGGGGAGAGTGGGAAGGAAATAGAAACAGACAGGCGACTACCGTACTAGGCCTGACGATATTTCTGGTAGAGCCGGAAAAAAAACAAGAGGTGAGCGAGAGGGGTGCAGAAAGGTAGTGGAGGAACAAAACAAGCAACTATCATATTAGGCTGATGACATTTCAGATAGTGCTGGGGGGGACAGGGGGGAACAGTAAGGGGAGGGAGGAGGTTACAGACCAGGTTGCTATCATATTAGGTCCAGGGACAATTCTGATAGAGTAAGTGCATATAAGAAAGTAAGGGGAGGAGATGGGAAAAGGAAGAAGGGAAAGGAGGAGAGAACAGAGAGTTAACAGTCAAAAGAGTGGAGAAGCAAGAGGGGAGAGTAAATACAATTGCAGAAGTCAGTAGTAACACATAATGTTGCAAGCCAGGATACAAGAGGAAGATGGGAACAGCATGAATCAGGGCCACCATGAGTACAAGATGCAAAAGAAGTTCAGCATGAGAGTTGAGAAAGGGTGACGCATCATGAATGAATGCAGTCCATAAAAAGTCAAATCCAGCATTGTCCACAAGACGGTGATGGTGAAACCAGAATGTATCGGGACAGACTCCTGCAGAAGAAGGCCTGAGAGGGGTGAAGGGGGAGCAGGGTAGAAGAATCAAGCAAAGCAGGCAACACCTGTGTGCGAGAATGGGGGGCACAAGGGAACATCACGAGGGGACCAGAGGGAGTAACACATGTTGGTGCATGCCTACCTGCTGTCTGAGCAGGGGATCGGGCCCTGGGTCCTCCAGGTCCAAACAGGAATTCCCCTTTTCTTCGTCTGCCCTTCGCTTAGGACGCCCGGGCGAGAGACGCCCTTGATCTAATAGTTAAGAGCAGCAAGGAAGAGGCAGGGCTAAGAAGGTGGGTGGTGCTTGCTAAGTGGTGAAAAGGAGCGGCAAACAGGAAGGCACCAGATGGGTGGGGCTTGCTAAGTAGTGAAAAAGAGCAGCAAACAGGAAGGCGCCAGGTGGGCGGGGCTTAGGCCAGGTGACCTAGATCCACTTGCACCTGCTCCCCATCTGCAAAGGAAAAGAGGCTGGAGGGCTCCTTAAGTAGGGAAAAAGAGCGGCAAACAGGAAGGCACCAGGTGGGCGGGGCTTGCTAAGTGGTGAAAAAGAGCGGCAGGCAGGAAGGCACCAGGTGGACGGGGCTTAGGCCAGGTGACCTAGATCCACTTGCACCTGCTACCCATCTGCAAATGAAAAGAGGCTGGAGGGCTCCTTAAGTAGGGAAAAGGAGCAGCAAACAGGAAGGCACCAGGTGGGCGGGGCTTCCTAAGTGGTGAAAAAGAGCAGCAAACAGGAAGGCACCAGGTGGGCGGGGCTTGCTAAGTGGTGAAAAAGAGCGGCAAACAGGAAGGCACCAGGTGGGTGGGGCTTGCTAAGTGTTGAAAAAGAGCAGAAAACAGGAAGGCACCAGGTGGGCGGGGCTTAGGCCAGGTGACCTAGATCCACTTGCACCTGCTCCCCATCTGCAAAGGAAAAGAGGCTGTATAAAGAGATGACTGTTTTACTGAAGAAGTGTGGGGGGGAAGCAGCCCAGTCACGCAGCAAGGTGTCGAGAACGGTTTATTCATTAACTTTCTTTTACAAAGTGTGTCACACAGTGGCCATTTCCGAAAAACAGGACGGACCAGAGAATCAGATTAACAAAGGCTTATATTACTAAAGCCAAAAAAGGACATAGCGTCTTTATTAAACTAAAAGTTGCCAGGATGGTTCTTCTCCTCGGTGGGGCAGTGCTATATGAAAAACTAGCCAAACAATAGGTCTCTCATGAAAGTACAGTGTTCCAACGAAAGTTCTGCAAGTATTCCCTAAGTGGATTTGCAGCATGCCCCCAGCTAATCCATGCAACGCGTGTGCGCTCACTGTCCCAGTGCCACGACTGTCACTGGAGTACCAATCAGTACCCATTGTGGACTATTTGGGACTCATTCATCACCATAATCCTCCCCCAAAAATACCTATTCATAATTTTGTCATTTGCAAGACTAGGGTACTTTCTTATTTAATTTCACACACTATATATCACATAAGGCAATTTGTGCCAGTTCTCATTCCCTGGGTATTCCTACCAAGCAGTCCTAGAACTACAATCCCCATAAGTCTAAGAGATCAGCACTGCTTGAACGATCAGGATCTAAGCAGCTGCCTGCAGGAGCACAGCGCTCTTGCATTGAGTTTGCACCCAACCCCTTCATCCATGGATTTCTGTTGCTTCCAGTACCTGTCCCCCTCCCCTGCTCCATGCACCTCAGTGCTTTCTGCACTGCAGCACTGCTTCCCTGCTTGCAGTCCTCTGTTCCTCTTTTACAGCCCCTTTCCGTCTACCACCAATTATCTTGTCCCCTGCCTGCAGTTCCTTGGTCTGTGCCCATAGTCTGGGTTACCTGGCTTTAGATTCCTAGATTCCAGTCCTGAGTCTCCTTGTTATCTGTCTGCAGCTCTGCTCTTGTTATTCCAGTCCATATTTACAGTTCCGTGTTACCAGTCGGCAGTTCAATCCTTGCAATCCTAGTTCAGAGTTTTGGTCCTGAGTTTTCTTGTTCCTTGTCTATAGTTCAGTCTGCTGTTCCTTGATTCCGGTCCTTAGTTTCTAGTTGGCAGTTCCAGTCTCCTGTTCCCTTGCACTTAGATTCTTATCTTCCTGTGTTTCCTCTTTCTTCCTGTTCTGTCCTGGAACTTTCTCACTTTGACTTCCTATTCCTTCCTTGGATATTTGTATTACTGTTCTTGTTTTCACTTGTGTAATTCCTTTGATCAGAGTTTGGCTGCTGGGTTTCGCAGCATGCAATCTCTGTCCCTTAACCTTTGTCACGTTTCAGTATTGTACTAAGTGCCATACTGCTTCAAGAGGCAGTCACTGTTCAGCTCGTGCTGGATTCGTACAGGCTTCATTGTTGTGAGGACTGTTTCCTTGTTCGTGCCTTAGTGTCCAGACACAGGCACCCACTACTGCTGCAATTTTCCATGAGCATTCAAAGCGGGGCCCTGTAATAGCAAGCAGCTCAGAAGGCTAGCGTTTCCCCTGATTCTCTGGGAAACTCTTCCCCCATTCTGTGTACACCATATTTGGGAACCTAACATGTTTTGTCTTACTTACTGGCACCTAGAAACACTTGTGTACAGGTGAGTTATAAATGCCACATCGTATCATATCATATCATACTTGTACTCCCTGCACCTTTCTGTCCACTGTCTTTGTTACCCGTCTCTAGGTATTGCCTATCCTTTCTTCTCTCCAGGATTCCTTACACTTGTGTCACAAGTTCACTGTTCTCCCCTCAGCTTTGTGGGTATGCCTCTGCCCTAAAGCCCCTAAAACCCAGGTTTAAAGGGTTCCCCCACCCTGTTTGTGACTTTTTTGGGGTCTCTTCTCTTGCTCTCTTACTCGCAGGTTTAAGCGATCGTGCACCCTGTTTCCCACAGGCCTGAGGGTATTTCCTCCTTGACTGTTAGCGCAGTTCTTGGAGCTTGTGGGTGAATCCCATTAGTGGGAATAAGAGGCAGGCCTTCTAGGATGGATGTGAAACTGAGGATGACAGGAAGCTACCCTGTCATGACTGCCTCATTAGGACACATAGGATTTGGCCAATTTCAAATAAATCTGATTTGCAACTATTCAAGCAACAAGGGGGAATGTGTGTGATTCAAATGATTTGGAGCTGAAACTCAAAATGTTTTGAAAGATTAGAACCCTGATCCAATATCATTCATATAGTTAAGATAATGTGTTGCCTTGAATCAGCGGTAATATTTGGAAACTTTTTGTTTTCCTTTAATTTTTCTAAAAATCAGTTTACTTTCATTAGATCTTTATTTGATTTCCTATGACATTACCCTAAGCCAAAGCCTTCATTAAGGCCTGAATGGGATGAGGATACGCTTCAGACTAACATAGGCCTATGGTTCATACCACAAATGAGGTGCACCCAGTATTGTAAGGCATATTTGAAATCCCTTCCCTAGTCTTCTCTCTGTTGGGATTTAAACCAATGGAAGAATCTTAAAACATCTTTACAACAATTAGACCCTTGATCTGAGTTTAGCACTTTAAGGTGTTGCCCACAGCTACTGACCATCCAGTGGACCTATTTCTTCACTTCGAGACTAGATTCAAAGGCCTTTGTTCTAGACACATTCCTTATCCTCTGATTGATACACAAGTTAATTAGGAGTCAGAGAGTGACCTTCACTTTGGATGCAACAATCAGTTTATGGGATGCCACAATTGAGCAAGTGTCTCTGCACGCTCCCGCAGTCCTTACCTGTGGAGGCCATATCCATGGTGGTGCTTGGGTGGCAAGAGGTGACGGGCGCAATGCGCTCCCCAGCATCGGTGATGCGCTCCTCGATGCCGGGGCTCCTTCGTGATGTTGGCCATGTTGCCACTTGTGCACAAGTGAGGGCGACCACTTCCCAAGTTCCCTGCACGGGTAATTGCTGCTGGCAACAGCAACGTCGAGGTGGAGTCTTGTTTTTGCGCTGGTGCAGATAAAAGCAGTGGTGCAGAGATTAACGGTATATTGCACATTCCTTCTTTTGCCTGGTTGAAAGAAGCCATTTTGGAGCCTGACTTTGCTTGCGCCTGTGTGTTTTTTTACATCCTGTCCCATTTTAGTCCTTTCCTGTTTACCATTTTGCCTTGCCTCTTAGTATTGTGACCCTCCTTGCTCTCCTATCATAGCCCCTGCCTTTTGGTTGCCCAGTTAACCCTATTTCCTTTGCCTTGCTTTACCTTTCTTTTCTGCCTATTTATCGCTGATTACTGTTGCTAACCTCTTCAGTGCGCGCACTGTCAGACGCCCACATCTTTGAGGGTGGCACTGGAAGCTCTTAGGTTTGGGAGGATCGCTGACCCTAATGGTTGAGTTCCCTCTTGCTGGTGCGGTGGGTGGTCCTTTTGCACTGCCTCGAGAACAGACCGGAGTAGCCGTCAACTTGGCCTCTCCGGAACGCCAACAACGCCTTACAGGTACAAAGTCGCAGCGTGGGGCACAGCTGGACAGAAACTTTATACGCAATGCAACAATCAGTGTATGGGTGCCACTGTCAGGAGAAACACTATGAGCTGCAACAGCCACCCTTTGGGATGCAGCCACTCTGTGGGAGGATCACCCACACAACCACCAGACAAGCAAGTCAGCGTCTCCTACCCATTCCAAGCTAACATACACACACATAAACGCATTTACGCAGAGGGCCTGGAACACCCTAACTATTCACATTCGCACTGCCCCCTCCATTACCACTTTCAGGAAGAGCCACACATCATACGTGTTTCCCCACATATACCCCCGTCCTTCCATCTACCCCTCTATCCTAATCTTTCAATCCAACCCTGAAAACATTTTGTAACTTTTGTTTCACCTCCCACCTTTTCAACCTTTGAACCTTGTAAGGCACCCCAAGACTCTCTGTGTATGGCCAGTGCTGCCCAAAATGTGAAATAAATAAATGCAGTGCACCAAGAGCAGTCTATGGAATGCAGCAAAGAATGGGATATTTGGAGGATGCAGAAATCAATCATGATCTATTCTGATTGTACGAGATATGTTTTCCATTATCCTAGCATTGTCAAATGCTAGGAGGAAATCAAGGACACCCTTTTCATGGAGGGTTGAGGAAGTTCAGCTTGAAGTAGTGGAAAATATCATATGCTCGGGACTTACAATAAATAAGAACATAAATGAAAGTGCACAGTAGGATTGGCTGAGATCCAAACTAAAAAATCTGACAAATCAAGGAACCGCCATCCACAGGCACTATGGGGCCTTCTCCAGTATACCTATTCTCACCTTTTATAGGCAAAAGGTGATGCAGATCCTTGCATATGGAGCGGAAACACTTCCAAACCTAAGTGAAAAAAGTATGGCCCCTGATGTAGCTGCATTTTTGGCACTGTACTAAGTCTCCCAAAGTCCTTACCGGTAGCAAATATTCAACATTAATTGTAACTACCCTCAGTGGCCTCCATGGTCCTGTGGAAGGGGAATTCCTTTTATCGAAAGTGCAGCATGTTAGAGAGCCCACCTCCATTTGCCATTTTGAGACCTGCGAGCATGTCAAATAAAAGATCCTTAAATCTATGGGCTGTGAAAATGAATGAGACACTGTCAAACTGTGCGGCGGATCTTGATCTGCTGAAGGTTAACCCTCTTAAGGTAAATACGTCCTTGGAAAGGGCAGACTGGATTAACACCTGTGATTCTAGACCTATTGCCCCCTTAACATTTAGATGGTGGGTTGAAAAAGGGCCTTAATGATCCGCCCTTCTACCTCTGTAAATTCCCCTCAGCATTTTATAGGGATCTCCTTATGTGATGCCGTCTGAACATTATGGGGAGCCGTGAGATACAGTTTAGACGGCATCAGAGAGGCGTAGATAATAACCTATGACGTTTTTGTGAGAAAGGGGATCAGGTTGAATCACTCTTTCATATCACAATGGAAATGTCAGGCCCTATCTGTGAGAAGAACACAATATATGGGAGATCATGTGGAGGGAACAGGAAATTTATCTCTGGAAGGATGTTGGAACTTGTTGTTAATGGGACAAAAAATTGGTTGCGTTTTTGGAATGCTTAAATTCATCAATTCACTAATCGGCTTGAAAGCTGATTATGCCGATAAGGTGGGCAGCGAAATGAAATCTGTGGAAGTATGATTTCTCTCTAAGATTGGGGAACTGGATTGATTTGTTGAGCGAGTGGGGCTTCCGATGATGGAAATTTGACTCCAGGTTATAGATTTTTTTTCTTCTTTTTAAAAAAAAACTGTTAAAGGTTTCTTTTGCTATGACGATTTACTAGTTTGAAGCCAATAACACTTTTAATTTAAAAAATAAATAAAATGGTCCTAGTATTGTCAGTAGATAGTCCCAGGCCGTTTCCAAAGTCGGTTTCCATTTTGATGGATCCAGCATGAAGACTCGGTCCACCAAGGTTACCTACTTTGAATGGCATAGAATATTTCAGATTCTCCTGGTCTCCACCAGTCGTTCCAGAGGATGCTCCTGAAATGATCAGGTAACTTCTGGCAACATTATTTGACTGCAAGCCACCCTGGGAATCTCAGTTCACTGGCATATAGAAGCAGTACCTATGCTTTATAGTAGAAGTTATCTCGGCAGACACAGGAAAGAAATCAGGAACAGGGGGCCTCTTCCAACTGCACATATACTTACACTTTCCTACCAATATTCGGACTCTTTCCTCACCAAAAAACAATTAAAATATAGCTATCCACCACGGTTATCTACTGTCTAGCTGCACACATAATTATACACGGCCATGCACCCCTTAACGATCTTTAGAACGCAGATATACCCCTCAAAAGAATTGGCTTTGCTGCACACATACTCTCATATTCAAGCACAACCTCCACTACAATGCAGCTACCCAAGACAATTCGGCCCAGCTACACACATACTACAAGGTATCACACACCCTCCACACTACTCCTAGCATTAGAATATAGCTACCCACTACAAGGTTTCGGCCTGAGTGCACACATGCACTACTTACCACCCTATTTTTCCACTGACCTGGACTACGGTCCTCAAGGGCATTCAATGCTATACAAATGCCCCTTACCATAACATGACATGCTTCTCCTGCACAACACATGCTTTTTGTTAAACCATTTCAGCTGGACACAAACGGATGCCAGGAGAACCCCTTGATAAGCATCTCTTATTAAGGACATTTCAACTATAAATTAAGTCAAAATCTGTATACAAAAATATAAAAACTTTTCTTGCCTTTTGTAGCATCAAACAAGCATACACACTTCTAGCTGTGTGCATGCCCAACTAATGTTCAAACAGAATTAAAGAATAACATCACGATTTAATGAAAGCAACATAATAGCAAAACAAATTCTTGCCCTAGCCAAAACGTGTTTCAACCCTTACGGGTCTTTATCAAGGCTTCCTAATGGCAAGTGTATTTTTTTACATTTGTTTCTTACACACAGTTCCATAAAGTTGCTTGAACAAAAATGTCTATCAATCCCTTATTGGTCATTAACTTATACGTGTAAAGACTGATTCCACAGTAATCTCGCCGAATACATTTTACGTGAGTAGGAATCCAAGGATTATATTGAAATGAAAGTGCAAATGCGCCCACAGGATTTTTAGAAAAAAACAGCTCCAAATGAGGGGAGGGATGTCTGGTTAAAGAACATCCTGGACGGAGAAACACGCGGAACGCCGAGCACAGCAAGGGCTTTCTTAAACCAGACATCCTTCGCGTCATTTGGAGCGTTTTTTTTCTAAAAATCCTGTGGGCGCATTTGCACTTTCATTTCAATACTTTGATTGGATAAATAACATAATAAAATCTCATTTTACAGAATGAAGGGATTTGTGCAAAATGCTCAAGCACCTGTGCCAAGTATTGCCTCCTTAGATTGCCATACTCCATGCATGAGTTTGGGAACCACACACACAGGTGCTGCATCCTGTGTTGCTGTGGATCATTTCACTGCATCCCTAATGCAGTGTCTGTGGTGCTCAGTGGAAATAGGCTTTGAGTGCATTTTCCTGTTCCTGTCAATGAACGGACCGATTAACAGGAAATTGGATACTGATTTCCTGGCACTCATGGCACCAATCAGACTTAGACGCATCCCAGGAGTTGATGCAACTATCAAATGGTAAAAGGCCAAATCTACATCGGATGTACAAAGATCAGGCAAAAGCTGGTGTTACATGGCCAAGATACGATTCATGGCAATACAAGTTGTGTCTCCCAATAACAATTAAATCGCACAGAATGCACTATCTTGTTAGGAATAAGCTCTTCATATTTCAACATGAATTCAACTTTCACCATTGTTTGGTGGCTTCATCGATGGATCCTGGATTAGTCCACCACTCAGGATGCCAGAAATAAAGGGGCTAACTTTTCAACATATTTCCACCAGGGGAGGGAGACTCCAAAATCCAGAGCAGGAAGTAAAGGAGTACCCCAAATACGAACCCTGTACAAAATGGGTTTTAAGGCGATATTACGGTCAATGCACCGTAAATTCGTTTTTAAATGAAGCAGCAGCTGTGTGGAACTCTGGGCAACCTTTGGACAAAAAAAAAGTTGTTCTCAGTTACAAAAAGGCCAGAGCAAGGATGATACCCCTATAATTCCGCTCCATATATAGCAGCTTCTTTGGCCTGCATCTCAAAATGTGTTACTGCGCCCTTTGACGATGTTCTCTGGAAAGGTATTTGTTACTGTAGCATCTCTAGAGTGAACCAAATTCTCTTTCTCCATCTGCTCATTCCAGCTACCATTGCCAGTGAACCGGAGTCCCAGATAATCATATATCTTTACTTATTCTTTGGGGGTATCCTCGATGGACAGAAAAGGTTTCTACTTTTTTCCCCCAACGGGAGAGAAGGCCATTTCTTTAACATTTGCCCGATTAATTGTAAGGCCCCTATCGCTACCTAATTCATAGAATACTGCTGGTTGTTTTTTAAGCCCTAACGGAGTAAGCGGCACAAAGGAGCACATCATCTGCGAATAAAAGCAAAGGGCACTTAGCGTCTCCAAGAGAAGGGATGTCGGTCAGAGCTACATGACTTTATCATTAACTCCATTGATGTGCAGACTAAAACGTATGGCAGCTAATACGCAACCGTTTAAACTCCCTTCTGGCCTTTAAAATATATAGTCACTCCTCGCGCCGTTCCCCATCTAACCACTGACTCGTTATTAGTATAAAGAAACCTGCTTTACATAAAAAAATCTGAGAAATGGCTATGAAAAAATTACTGCTCACTGTAAATCTGAAGAAAAAAAACATGGAGTCCTAGGGAATCCAGAAATATAGCCCGGCACCACCTTACTAGCTCTCATAATATAGCATTGTCTGCTGGACTGAGTGGTGGTAACGGTAAATGACTTTGGCAGTAATTTGACAGAAAAATCATGGAGTTACCTGCAAACACTTACTAATGACCAGTTGTTCTTATGACTAAAAGCCACCTTTCTTTGTTGTTTGGGGCTGAATAAATATGCAATATCTCAAAGCAGATACATTGTTATGGGCTGCGTCTCAAAGATATCGAAACTTGGCTCACCTTGATCAAGTTTGCAGCAGTCCGATGATGCTCTCTTCTTTTCTCTTAATCTCCTTTTCTCCTTTGAGGACAGTCTTCTATCATAGAGACATGGTGTCCCTTCCAGAGGCTGCAATGCCTGCCTTAGTGTTAACAAGGCAAGACCGCAGGAACCCCCGTAGATAAGACCTTATGGGGGAAAAGCCTAACTTAGGCAGAAACCCCACCCCCCCAACCCCAGGATGTGTATGGTCAAGTTTGCAGGAGTCTGATGTTCTCTTGTTTTCTCTTAATCCTCTCTTCTCCTTTGAGCACTATGTAAGGAAAGCATGGTATCAACAGCAGACACAGACACAATAAATAGATGCAAGTTTCAAAAACCTTTATTTTGTGTTTGATAAGGTTGGCAGAATTCCTAACTAGTCCTAACTCTAGAATGGAAGTAGTCACGACCATAAAACAAATAACAGTCAGTCTAGTCAAAATAAAAAGACCTATACTAAAAAGAATTAATCTTGCCCGCCTCAAATGACAATGTGTAAAGGGTATATAAAAAGGAAAAATAATGTTTTAAAAGAAATGTGAGAATGACTTAGGTAACAACTCCCTTCCCAACGTTCAGAAGCACAGAGTCTTAAGGGTTTCTTATAAGGATACATGGATGGCACAGTTCTATCGATCTGGCACACTTTGGCTTACTGGTACAATTCAACAGTTCAGGCTTGATCTTCAAGCTTTTGATAGTTCAACAAGTTCTTCAGGCTTCGTCCGCCTTGCCAAAAAAGCACAGTTCAACTCTTGACATTTACTTTACCACAATTCGATACAGGCTTCTCTCTGCCCGGCTCAAGCCTGTCTTTCTTTTCACAAACTTTTGTAATTTCACTTCTCACATGGATCTCCCTCTGCCGGGTGCACGCACATGCGCACAAGTAAACTGCCTATAAAGCCCCTCCCCAGCCTGTGCTGCTTGTTGGTGATTTTGGCATCTAGCATGGACCGGAGGAGTGCGGGCAGGAACACTGATGAAGGCAGGAGGACGGTGAGCTTGTGTGGACGGAGGACCGGAGGAGGAGGCACCAGGAGAATTCCCTGGAGGTGCGTGAGGCTGCACCTCCCAGACCATGGGTTCGTCCCGCTTACGGCTTGAGCTTCAGACCCTGGATAGGAGGCAGTCACCCCCCCCCAGGCCTCAGTTAAGTGCTCCACATTTGTGTCATGGTGTGTGTGGGGAGGACCCATGGGGAACGACTATGGCCGGAATAGGAACTTTGACAAACTCTTGCGTTAAAACAGAAACATTTAATCTGCATACGAAACGTTCCTTTCTTCTGTTGCTCAGAAAGTCATATGAGCACTCTGAGTAGCGGAGGTGTGGAGGACAGGGGCTATGAACACTGAAATGTTTGTGTGTTTGCTGCAGCAGTACTTCTTGCATAATGTTATGTTCTGCCACATGTTCTTGTGTTTAGCAAGCACTTCAGTGTTAAGAGAGTACGCTCTTGTCTCTTGTACTTGTGTTTATGTACCTGTGCTTCTGTAAATGCTTTTCCAGGTGTTCCTGGTGATATGCTTGTTTAGTTGCTTGCCAGTTATGTTCTGACTCAATGTATGTTTGCTTCTTTATGTGAGCGTAGTCCTAAACAAGAAGGAGTGTGCTCAGGCTGGTCAAGGGAGTAAATGCTGGGATTAGGAGGGCAGGTGAAGCAGGAGAATTCAAGTGTGTTTTCAATACATATTGTTTGTACCTTTCCTTATTCCCCAATACCCATCCACTACACAAGCTCCTTACCCACATTCCGGTTACCCTAAACACACCCTTCCCTATCCACAACCTCTCCCTAACGCTCTTCCCCCCATTGGCTGCCTCGAGTTAACCTGTTATTCTGAATCAGGTGCCCATGCCAACCAAGGAGGGTGGGGTCAACTGCATTTGGCTTATGTGGTTAGGAAGGAGTTGTGAGATACTCCAGAAGTGTGACAACCTATCCATAACTCTAGGAGGGGGTTCCCTGCCTCAACAAAACTAAGGAACATCTGTGACAAAATGTCCAAGACAACAAGTTCTCTGTCCTGTGTCCAAAATCCTAACCCTCACACACTAAACTCAATATAACGTGAAGGGGAAAATGTCCTTTAGCTAATGACCTGCAGCTCCTTTCCAATGTTCCAACATAAAATCCCAAAGTGAAAAAGAAACCAACAAAGTTCTACCAGTTAAAGGGGTTCTTCCCTTCCCCTGGATTTCTCTGTTTTCAATGTTCTTCGCTTTTGTATTACCATACTCCAAAATCTCAAGGGGATGACTCTTCCCCTGACTTTCCTCCAGTATACACAATTCATCAACTCAAGATATACAATGTCTCTCTTGATCTCCTTTTGGGTTTTACCATTCAACAATCTAAAGGGTGTGTCCCTTCCCTTGAGATGTTCTCAGTTCCACAATTCAAAGGCTCAAGGAGTATGTATCTGCTGCTGAGATTTCGTAGCTTTTCCACAGTTCACAGATTTCACAGTTACACAATTGACAGCTTCTGAGGTTATGATTCTTCCCCTGAACATTCTTAGCTTTTCCACAGTTTACCGGATTCACAGTTTCACAATTCACAGTCTCAAGGGTATGCTTCTCCCCTTGAGCATTCTTGACATTACCACAGTTCACAGACTTCACCTGCAAAAGGGGAGAGAGACTGCCTTCCCCTAAATTCCACACATTTTGGGAACTGCTTTCCCCCTTTTCCAAGTTCAGCAATCTTGATCGGGTCCGGGTACCAGGCTCGCTGTATGCCTGGTTTACTCTCTTGCCAGGACTTTCATATTTTGGCACGTGGTTACAGGTCCCAGACTCGTTGTATGCCTGGTTTGCTCTCCTGCCAGGACTTTCTGAATAGGTTCAGTATTTGGGTGTGTCTGTGAGGGGTCAGTAATGCGAGGTGGACAACTGCTTGTGGGTTTATCAAAATATGCCATTTTATTAAAGAAGATATATGAAAACAAAGCCTTGCTTGCCCTACTCTACTGAGGAATTCCCTGCCTAGTACATAAGCTAAGAGGACAGTGTCTAGCATGGGATAACTGGCCCTCACACTAAACAACAAACATACCAAGAAACTATATGGCAACACAACATAACAAACAATATTAAAACAATATTGGATTTACCTTCTCCTGTCCTGGGTAAGGTCCCTTCCCTAGGAATCAAAGTCAACTCAATGTTCAGCAAAAGAAAAGAGAGGTTTTGAACCAGCTCTTGATATTTCCAAGTCCAAGAAAAAGTTAATCAAACACAACAATCCACTGGTAACAAATGTTTGTTCCCGGATGAAAGATCCACTTCCAACTTCCAGAAAAGAAATAGCACCAATGGTAATCCTGGTTATGATACATTGGGCCTCATTATGAGTCCGGCGGCAGCCGTGCCAGAAAAACCGGCAGGCTGCCACTGGACTCGTAGTGAATTACTGCTTCTGTGATTGCCGGAATCACTGGGGCATTACAACCCTTGTGACCCGGTAATTCCAGAGGTGGAATTCCGTTAATCCCCATTCCCATGGAGTCCCAGATGACTCCATGGAGATGGGGACCATGGAAACACTGGCACCGTAAATAACGGTGCTGGTGTTTCCATTTCCGTCTGCAGGAGGGTGGCGTTAATCCCGCAAGCTTAGACCTGGAGGGAGTGACACCACCCACCTGCAGAACTCTTATTCTGCCGGTCCGGAAACAACGGTGGCAGCGGGTTTACCGCCACCTTTGTTAGTTCAAAAGAATGTGTAATATTCCCCAATATCAATAATAAACAATTCTTTAGTTACAACTTTACATTGGTATAGTTGTCAAGATGTTTTCTCCGTGCTGCTGCTAAGACCTCAACAACCACACTTCTACTGTTGGTACTATGAAAACAGGCCACCTTTGTCCCACAGTATGTTAATGGTTCAAACCACTTCAATGTTACATCTGCTTACAAGTTAGCATACTACCACAGTCTAAGTACTATTACCACAGTTCAGTACTTTGAATAGTTAGACAGGCTTTGACAGTATACACTTTAAGCTCTTCAGGGAGGCAAGGCACTCTTCCTTTCAATGACTTTCTCAAAGGGGGCAGCCTCTTTTCCTCTTCTGTCTGTTTTCCATTATAACAACCTGGTTCTGCCCAGAAGAATTGCTTCACTCTGGTTTCCTCAGTCTTTGGTACCACAGGTTTTGTTTACTTCAGAATATTTTTCACAAGCAGTTAGTTCCCCTTCCCCAGCTTTACTCACATCTTTCTGCCAGTTATCTGCCCAAGTAATTACCCAGAAGCCTTGGTCCAACTCTCTCAGCTTCAGGTAATACTGGCACACTTGTATCTTAAGCACTGGAGTGTTAACAACTTCACAGTACAGTAGGATGGCTCTTTAATTCTTGGAAAGGTTGTTTCACTATATGAAGGGGTGCCTCTTGGCTTGGCTAATGCTTGTTCTTCTCTTCAATAGCTTAGACTCTACACTTTATAGAATTGAAAAGAATGTCACTTCTAGATACAGTATAAGATTCAGTCTTTCAGCTGAAAACACAATTAGGCACATGCAACCTCTCTTTAAAGTAGATTTGAAGGTTTAAAGATGAACACAGAATTGTATTCACATGTAACAGCAAAGGATAGAGTTCTGACTTCCTTCGGGAATCACAATTAGGCACATGTGACCTCTTTCTGGTGTAGCTTTCACACTTTATAACTTGTAACCCGGGTATTGTCAAGATTAGGTAATTTGGTATAAGAAGAGCATTCCCTCTTCTTAATCAGGGACACGCGACCACTCCGTTAGACAGCAACAGTCAACGGATTTCAGCAATGTTAACTTCTCACGCGAGTGTTAGATCTTTCACGTGCTACATTTCCATTGTTAATAATATTGTGAATGCAACAAACAACATCTACTCGCATAAAGCCACACGCGAGTCAACAAGGAACTGGATACTGTTACCGGTAAGGCTTGCGCAAAGTGT